>NC_063443.1:251403-3181549 GCF_020379485.1 Brassica napus
ATTAAATCATAGGTTCATATTTTTAATTTTTGCTCAAAACCTAGGGTTTAACCTCGCGAAATTTCTTTGGAGTTTTCGTTTAATTACTCAGTATACAAAGCCTTGATCGTTAGTGTTGTTTTAAAATTCTAAAGAAATTGGCTACATGTGTCAGATGTAATTAAGATTCTCTTTCATGTAATGAGCATCGTTTAGAATTTACTTAACAGTTAACTTTAGTCAAACTTCATAATATTCCCAAATTGGGGGGTTAACCATTATAAATGTTATTCTCAACAGAAACAGAGATAACAAAGGTTCCAAACCTCTTTGAAATTTATCATATTTTAGTGTAGGATGAACTATGCATTAAAACAATATTGTCATATTTTTTGAGTTTTTTCTCAAAATCTTTGTGTTAACCCCTACGAAACTATTGAGTTTTTCGGTAAATGCCTATATGCTGAAGCCTATGATCTTTAGTGTTGTTTTAAAAATTCTAAACATATTCTACATTTTATTATGTATATTAAACTATCTTTCATGATACATTAGCATATTTTTAATTTCTTATCACTTAATTAGTAGTAAAATTTCATAATACTTCTAAATTGGTAGATTAACCACTATAAAATGGCTATTTTCAAGAGAAACGGAGACAAAAAAATGTTCTAAACCTCTTTGATCTTCATCATATGTTTATTGCATGATGACACTATGCATTAAAACAGTATTGTCATATTTTTTGATTTATTTCAAAATCTACGTGTACCCCTACGAAAATATTGAGTTTTTCGGTAAATGCTCTATATACTGAAGTATGATCTTTAGTGTTGTTTTAAAATTTCTAAATACATTCTAAATTTGTATTAATGTATATTAAACTATATTTCATGGTTTTTGGACATATTTTTAATTTTTTATCAATTAATTTAGTAAAACTTCATATACTTCCTAAATATAAATAACCACTATAAAACCGTTATTTTCTAGAGAAACAAATACAAAGGTTCTAAATTTCTAAACCTGTTTGAACTTCATCATATGTAAATGCATGATGCAAATATTCATTCAAACATTATTATCATTTTTGAATTTTTCCCAAAATATATGTCTTAACCCCTACGAAAATATTGAGTTTTCAGAAAATGATCTATATACTAAGCCTATGATCTTTAGTATTGTTTTAAAAATTCTAAACACATTCTACATTTATAAATGTATATTAAACAATATTTCCTGCTACATGGGCATCTTTTTAATTTTTTATCAATCAATTTAGTAAACTTCATAATATTCTCTTAATTGGTGGATTAACCACTATAAAATGGCTATTCTCAAGAGAAACGGAGACAACATAGGTTCCAAACCTATTTGACATTCATCATATGTTAATGCATGATGAAACTATGCATTAAAATTATTTTCATATTTTTGAGTTTTTATCAAAATCTATGTGTTAACCCTTTGAAAATATTGAGTTTTTCGATAAATACTCTATATACAGAAGCATATGATATTTAACGTTGTTTTAAAATTTCTAAACATATTCTACATTTGTATTAATGTATATTAAACTCTCTTTTATGGTATATACGCATCGTTTTAATGTTTATCAATTAATTTAGTAAAACTTCATAATACTCTCTAAATTGGTAGATTAGCCACTATAAAATCGCTATTCTCTAAAAAAAGAGACAGCAAAGGTTGCAAACATATTTGACATTCATCATATTTAGTGCAGGATGCAACTATGCATTAAAATAGTATTATCATATTTTGAATTTTCTCTCTCAAAATCTATGTATTAAACCCTAATAAAATATTAAGGTAAATGTTATATATACCGAAGCCTATGATCTTCAGTATTGTTTTAAAAGTTCTAAACACATTCTACATTTGTATTAATGTATATTAAACTCTCTTTCATGGTACATGGACATCTTTTAATTTTTTATCAATTAATTTAGTATAACTTCATAATACTCCCTAAATTGGTGAACTAACCACTATAAACTCGCTATTCTCTAGAGAAACGAAGACAACAAAGGTTTCAAACCACTTTGACCTTCATAATATGTTAGTGCAAGATGAACCTATGCATTAAAACACTAATTTCAAATTTTTGAATTTTTCTCAAAATCTATGTGTTAACCCCTACGAAATATTGAGTTTTGGGGTAAATGCCTATATACTGAAGCCTATGATCTTTAGTGTTGTTTTAAAAAATTAAAACATTCTACATTTGTATTAATATATATTAAACTCTCTTCCTCGTACATGGGCATCGTTTTAGTTTCTTATCATTTAATTTAGTAAATTTCAAATACTTCATAAATGGTTGACTAACCACTATAAAATCGCTATTTTTCAAAAGAAACAGAGACAAAAAAGGTTCCAAACCTCTTTGACCTTCATCATATATTAGTGCAGGATACAACTATGCATTAAAACAGTATTGTCATATTTTTGATTTTTCTCAAAATCTATGTGTTAACCCCTGCGAAAATATTGAGTTTTTTTGATAAATGTTCTATATACAGAAGCCTATAATCTTTAGCGTTGTTTTAAAATTTCTAAACACATTCTACGTAATAATGTTTTTATTAAATTTTTTTTCATAGTACATGAACATCGTTTTAATTTATCATCAATTAATTTTGTAATTCATAATATTTCCTAAATTGTTGGTTTAACCACTATAAAATGCTATTCTCAAAAGAAACGAATGCAACAAAAGTTTCAAACCCTACGAAAATATTGAGTTTTTCAGTAAATACTCGCAGAAGCCTACGATCTTTATCGTTGTTTTAAAATTCTAAACACAATCCTAACTGATGACGTGTGGAACATAAAGTAGGTGTATAGTAGTGAAGATTAGATGACTTGCCAACCTAACATTCTTGAAAACCATTTATCAGTCACGGGTTGACTCCTTTTGTTTATTAAATCGAAATTACTAAACGGGACAGGATATCTTTGTTACTTTATGGAACGGAACTGCAACATCATTTACCAGAAAACGAATATATCTCTGATCAGCGGTTGCAATATACATACTGAACTAAAATGTATTTTAATCAGACTTCCGGAACTTACATGTCCATAAAATCCAGATGGTCTCTAACTGCAAAGCGGCGGTTGAAGCTTTATCTATGCCACTTTTTGGCACATTACTGTTCGATCACAGTTGAGTAGTTGACACTTCTTCCTCTTAAATTTGGCCAGCATGGAGTATCTTGCCTCGTTCCTTCCAAATAGAGTAGATAGTTTATAACTTTTGGCTCATGATTGAGGAGGCAAACGTTTGAGCCCCTATTTTGTGTCATTCCCTATATATGGCATTGGTATCTTTTGTTAATGTATATATCTGGAATTCTTCCGATTAATGAATTTTCCTCATGACCAGAAATATGAAATGAAATTATGCCATTATAAATCAGTCGAACTCTAAATCCACTATGTGAGATGATAGTACTAGGAGAGGGACGAATAATATTTGTTTTCTGGTAAGAGGTGATGTGCAGATCCTCAAACTGTATCTAGTATCAAATGAAGTATCCGAATGATTCCATGAATGGTTTGAACTAAGAAATAAAGATATTTACAAATGATTCCATATATATCCGAATGAACTAAGAAATAAAGATATTTATCAAATGAAGTATCCGAATGATTCCATATATATCTTATATGTCTCAAAGAAAGGATTTTTATAATATTTCAACGTTCACAATTTACAAACATACGTAAGGATTACAAACGAATGGGTTGAGTAACTTTGGGAGGTATAGCTTTTCCCACTAAAATATATCAAACGTTGAAAAATAAAGACCATAAAATGGTCAATATAACAAGCACACAAATACAGGTCAAATCACAGACCCACATTATTAACTTGCAATCCAAGCAACTTCCACAGCAGGTGAAAACAATTTTATACAAATATGTACTCGATCACCAGCTGAAACTGATTGATTCAAAATGGAGATTCTTAGAGCATCTCCAACCCATTGCTATTTTCACCTCTATAATAGCATTTAGAGGTGAATTGCTCCAACCCACCTCTATTTCTTCCTCTATAATAGAGATCTCTATTTTTTTCCTCTATTTATAGAGGAAAAAATAGCATTCCTCTATTTTTTACTCTATATTTTAGAGATTGCTATTTTAGGGGAATACATTGGAGCATATCTCACCTCTATTATAGAGTTCCCCTATTTTAGAGTGAAAATAGCAAAATACATTGGAGATGGTCTTAGCCAAACCAGTGGAACATATTTTCGCAACCTTTTGTCTCAACTTCTTTGGACCACACACAAGAACTCCCACACTCGAACCTTCCACGCCAAGTAGTAGTTCTGTTCATATACAAGCACCTAATTAGGATAACAATACTCATATATACACAGAGATATATAGATGTAGAAAGAGATATAAGGTATATTACTCGTGAGGTTAGGTCTTTCTCCGTAATGCAGGCTGGTACGTTGCACTAGCGATTCTTGTGGAGAACTTTCGATTTCTCTCATGGAGTTATAACCGCACGAGGTTGGAGAAGACGTTGTCGATGGAAGTTCGACGTTCTGGACCTGTTTAGTTTCGACGTTGTGCCGTACTTTTTCTTGTTCCAAAACATAGCTGCACTTGAAGTGGCCATGATGCTCACACAGATGACCAAGATGTATATAATGGATTCTGAAGTCCAAGAATAGATCTTGTAGGTGTTGTGGTCGATCGGGTAAATGTAATACCTACTGATGATACCGATGATTATCATAAAGATGAGGAACGATGACGAGAGAATGCCGCCGAGCCAGAGCCATGAGTTTGGTCCTAGGATTGCTGAGATGGGTTGGTCTGAAAGACTTGGTTTGAACCAGAGAGTTTTGATTTGCTCCGTTGTAGCTTCGCTTTTTGGCTCTTTCTCTCGGGTTATGAAGGCTTCGATTTTGATGTTAATGTCGGAGGAGAGTTCGGTCTGGAGGCCGGATAATGGCAAGACAAGATGGAGCATGGATATTTCTGAAGAGTTCTTAAAAGCGCAAATCAGAGTGATTTTGGGGATTTTGCATTTTTGGTTTTGGCTTGTTGCGATCATATCACGGATGACTGAGATAAATGGAGTTATGCCACTTCCTCCGCTCACCATAACCAGAGCTTCATGCCTATAAATAACACCATACAAAATACATATGATATCAATGTTTCTTCAAACGCAAGCAATCAATTAAATTTCTTGATGGGTCTTTGAGAAAGTAACTGACCTAAAGAAATCGGTGGAAGCAGGGCCGTAAGGACCCTCGATAGAAACAGCAAGGCGGTCTATCTGATGAGAAGAAGAAAGCCTCTGATAAAGTTTAGTTGACCATTTGCCTTCCCTTTTGATCACGACACTTAGCTTCTCTGCCTCAAGGTTGCTACTCGAAGTTATCGTAAATGGATGCCATTGTAGCCTTGAAATGCTCGGTATGTTCACAAATAATATGCTCGTCGGGCTATAAACCAACCCTGTTCAACATATATAATATAGCTTAGAGCTTTAAGTCGCAATAACAAAGTGTTATAAAATAAGATAAAAGATAATTAATATTTTGGGAACTCACTAGGGTTTTTGGAGAAAGTGAGCTCGATGGTGTCGGAAGGAAGAATCCGAGCAGAGAGCAAGCGTATATTGTCACGTGACTGAGAAACCTAAGGAAACGATCGACCATGAAGATGTAGAAACCGGGAAAAGAGATAAACGTGTAAGAGATGCCGACGTGGAAGACGAAGAAGAGCATGAAGACGATGTAGAGGTAGTGTGTGTAGAAGAAGACTTCGAAGAATCTCCTCCTTACCGCTGGATATGTGGTGGCCCACATAACAAGCCCGGCCACCAGAGATATCTCTCCGGCCAAGTTCGATATATCCTTTGTATCCCACATGAGCATCTGCAGTTGATTAAATAAATATTCGATATGTATATAGATATATTATTAAGGGATATGTATCCCACATTGGAAAATCAATGGGACATTAAGTAATATATAAAGGGTTAGGGCCAATCCACTAATTGCCAATTGGTTTTAAGTTGGAAGCCCATAATAAACCCCGAATCTAACATGGTATCAGAGCCCAGATCCGAATAAGTTAAACCCTTAATTAATATTAACCCTACCCGACCGGGTATATAGGTCGTAATTGATTCGCTCGACCGAGTATAACTGTCTTAAAGTTCCGAGATTTCTGGCCGATAAGAGCCATCATCTCGAGGAGGGGTATTAAGGGATATGTATCCCACATTGGAAAATCAATGGGACATTAAGTAATATATAAAGGGTTAGGGCCAATCCACTAATTGCCAATTGGTTTTAAGTTGGAAGCCCATAATAAACCCGAATCTAACATGCATATGATTTTCTTCCAACCTCGATCAATACGAAATTCTTTCAGTTACAGAAGCGCATGAAGCGAAATTGAATTATCACATTAACTGGAATAAAAGTCATATTCGTATATATACTACATTATACATATGATTTCTATTAAATGCGTGTTTCAAAGATATGGCGTTTTACAGTTAGAAGAAAATGGCGTTTTACATATTAGTTGCTTTATATTCACATTATTGCATGTGAAGACCAAAAATATTAAATTTTACCGCATTTTATTATATTGAACTATAAAAAAGTACTGCACTATTGCGTATGTATGGAAGCTGATCCATTCAGAGATGACGTTGACGGGAATTATAGCATTGATTTAGAAACGTTGACTTTATTCTATCTAGAGGTGGGACCCAACTATTGGACTATTAGGCAAAGCCAAAAAATCTAATCCATAATATTTGATAACTAGTAGAACAAGTATGTTATATACCTGGGAGATTTCATGCACAGAGACCCAATAGATGATGTAACATAGACCATGAGCGGTGAAAATTGCAATGACCATATGGCCCAGCCAAATATGGTATTTGATGCTTGACTCTGAAGTTAGTCCTACCGCCGGTAGCAACGACGAGCCACGTGCCACCGGTAAGAACAAAAACGCTAAACATATGTTTCCGATAAACCCTATCCTTAGCGCCGCTGATTCCAGCTTGGCTTGCCACCTTAAAATATTAATCAAAACTATTGAGACAGATACTAAACTCTCGATATAGTTCTCTTAATCTAAGATATTGACATGTGATAAACTATGATAAAATTAGTATTTCAGTAATCAATCAAATACACTCATATGTTTTTGTATAGTATTTTCACTAACAAAAATAATTTGTTTTGGTGAATATAAATAATGGAGTACTAATGAACTAATTAATCTTCAAATATATATATGTTCAGAAGTTAAGTAGAAATTATCCAACCAAATATATATATATATATATATATATATATATATATATGTATGGTTGATAAGAAAAAGAATTCTTACAAGTATTGGCCATCTGCAGCGGCTGATTGAGGAGTGATAGTGGCAAATTTATTGCGCAAGTAAGTGATAAAGCTCCAAAGAAGAAGAGCCACAAACATAGCCAAGAACATGATCTCAGTAACTGAGACTATCCCCAATGGTCCCTTCACTAACATTGGCTTTCTCAGTGCACTCCACACTCCCCCCTTTATCTCCCTTTATTATATCCATTATACAGAAACAAATTGTAAGAAATGATGAAAGTTATACAACTTGTCTGTCGACATAATTCACCCGTTGAATTTTGTACCTATCAATATGGTGTGGACTCTTTCGTTTCTTGAAGTGGAGATACACACATCCCAGACAAGCTACGAGGATCATCGGGAACATATACATGAAAAGTGTCGTCCCTGTCGTGCAAACAGAGAAGATATTAACAAATTTTAATCAATTATTTTAAAAGTTGTAAATACAAACGGAGGTTCCTACGAAAGCATGAGCTAATGGAAGGAACAATTAGATGATTAATGGTTGCTTTACTAATCCATCTATTGATCATGCAAACCTGTGGCACCAAAATAAGTTGATGCTCCAAACTTTAGACGCATATAAGGCTGCCACTTGTTTTTATAAGTTCGTGTTGGCATCATGATCCAAAGCATGATAGTTCCAAGGAAAACCACCATCATGAAGAACTTAGTCATCTCCATCCTATCTCTATCTCTCTCGCTCTCTTATGATTTTAAAAGATATGATGGCTTTAGTGAGAAGGATCAGCTAGCTTATTTTGAGGGAGGAGTGGTAGAGAAAGAGTGTATATATAAAGAAAATCTTGAGTGGAATGAGATGAAGTAAGGTAGTTGCATGCTCCATGCATGTGACTCTCCCCGTGGATCTTGTTTTTTTTTTTTTTTGCACTATCTACATCCATTTGTTTTTGTTTTTTTTTTGTGGGGGAGGGGGGGGGGGGGGGGGGGTCGAGATGACGTAAAAATGTACACTATGTGTTGAACAACAGAAAATACGATTATGCGATTTGAAAAACATAGGATGTATTCCATACAAAATCGTTATGACACTTAATTAGTATGGTAACAAAGTCTTGGAAACCAAACTCTTTTTTTCCTTGGATCGAGTAGTTTCAGATTTGTATTGAAAGCTAAACCGCATAAAAGAATACACTTTTATTGCCTAACTTAGTTTTTGTTTTGAAGAAAACACCCGGAAGATACTATGCTATTGTTTAATACTTTTCAAAAATTTATGTGGCATAAAAATCATATATGCATGATCAATGTGGACTCTTTATCAAAGAATTTAAGAGTTTGACTTGAGGAAGAAGCCACGGATCATGCTACTTTTTTACTGATCACAGCATAGCCTATCTGATAATTAACTACTTTAATAAGCATTGATCCGTTAAAACATGTCCGATACATTTTAAGTATGACATTAGATGTTCATTTTAAGTATAACAAGTAAATTAATACTAAGCTACTTGGGTCTCATAGACTCATGTGCGAAAAACTCCGCATAAGAGCATAAGACTAATGTTTCCCAAAAGATAAAAAAAATAAAAGAGTTATAAGACTATATCCGTTACAGTCTTAAAGATAACGTAATAGTTTGTAAGAATTAAGAAGTGGGATAAAAGATATTATACCCAGATAAGATGGTTAAGCAAGTGATTTTTTTTTGTAACTCATGAAGTTAGTGATTTTCGTAGGTTTGATCTGATTTATCAAGATCTGATTTATATTGTAGATTTTGAAGTATAGCGTACCAAGTGACATACATACTAGCTATATAAATGCAATATAATAATTAAGATACTTCTAAGTTGTAACCACTGCTCACTGGAAAACCCACGTTGTGTCGCTTTTCACCAGACGGGCGGTGTTGTACGTTATCAGGTCTCCCCCGTCTATACTTGATCCTTGGATATGATATGCGAAGAGAATAATATATATCGACGATTTTAAAAGGAAAAAAACAAAAGCATTTACTCTCTTCGCATATCATATCAACGGATCCAAAAAAACATATTTACTGAATCAACCACCAGAAATAACCAACTAGTTCTAGGTATGAATAACTTGAAATAATATCAATATCATACATGCATCAGTTGGAAATTCCGAAAGTAGTTCTTCTCTATAGCTTTGTGTGAAAGTTACACTAAGATATGGTAGTGAGACCAAACCAATAATAGAAAAAAAATACACTATTTGACAGAGAATTCAACAATTTCATCATCTTCACAAGCTCCAACATCAATCACCATCGTCCCATTCTTTTTCGTAGGCAATATTCTACAACAATCTCTTCTCGGAGCCTAAATTGCACCAAAACAAGAATCAATAGCATCATCATATATATAGCAGTAAACAAAAATCAGCTAATGTAGTTACTAACCTTATTTTTGTTCCATCTATCGGGAACGAGCTTTTTATAAACTATAACCCGTTCGATATCAGAAGGATCCGATACTTCCCAATCACATTCAAGATCCCACATGTCATACCACCTCACGTACTCGCTTGCAGTTCTGTGTAAGGCCGAATCAGGAAGCGCATTGGAGAGGAAGTACACGCGTGGACGTTGACACGTGCTTTTGCTGAAAAGACGTGTGTTAAAAGCGTAGCTTTTGCCGTCTCCGTGCTTGTACCAATCTATAAATGTGCGTGTCGGGATCTCCATCTCTCTCGCTGACAATAGACCACGTATAATCTGAACTGTGTATCCCCATGACACAGACACAGTCCAACGGTGTGTAGTGTCATAACAAACTGATTGCTGAGTGAGGCTCGCTGAATCCAGTTTGGCTGGAGCCATGAGACGTTTCATGGCGTTGACTCGACCCATGTTTGGGAATACTGGATCCACTATGTCTAGATGATGCATGGAGACAATTGGAGCTAATGGATGGGCTGATAACAGGCCCAGTAGTTTCCCATATATATCAAACTGTTGCAACAAAAGAAAAATACTGTGGGTAAAACTACGCGGATCGATAAATAAGGGAACAAAGATTTCGAATATCGATATATTTGATATTTTTATGGTTTGATTAGAATAAGATTTGGTTTTAAGATATTAACTAGATCTATGATCTATCATAAAAACAACAAAAGAATAAACAAAAGCTGTATAAATAATTGTAAATGTACAGAGGAATGTAAGATTAACACGTAGCTAACAACTAACTATATATTTGACTAGAAGTACAGAAGCTTTTAGTGGGAGCAATGACTTATATGAGACTAGAACCTATATTTGTGCCGAATTGTCGTGATAATAAAATCATTTAAATTTAAGGGTAATGTGAACTTTTTAAAAAAAAAAAAAAAGATCAGAGTCAAAGTTTCCAACATAAAAACTAACCAAATGTAACATAAACATAGTATGACCGTAACAGTTTTCACACTATCAAACTTCACTTAGTATACACGGATATTAATGAAAAAATAAAAGATTATAAAATATTTCTATCAAAATAATTAAATGAAAATTACGTTAGAATCCTGTGTGTTAATAAACAACCGAAAGCATGAAAACTTAAAACATCCTATTGGTAGAGAAAAACTTCAAAATATGGTTGAGATATGGGGATTCTTTTTCAAAAATGCAGTAGAGGAAAAAGATCTTCAAAAGGAGAAGAGTATCATAGTAGTTTGAATATAATATCAATAAAAAGATACACATACCAACAAAACAAAGTAGAAGACGAACCTGATGAAAACCAACTTCTCTAGTCAAAGGAACACCAAGCTCCGCCATACAAGCGTGAATCCGATCGTCGGAGCCGTACAATTCGGGATATCTCTGAATACAACGATCTTGCATCTTCTCCAACGCCTTAGCCAAGGGGTAGCTAATGGCGAATCCTCCTCCACCGTAAGCCATCCCGTAGGAGAACTTCAGATTCTGAATGTGACTCTCCGACGAGCTCCCAATGTAATAGAACTGGCTGTGATCGTATTTTCTCAGAACACTAACAAGATTCTCCGTGAAAAACACGGTGTCGTCGTCTCCCATCACAATCCACCTCACGTTTCTCTCAGACTCTGTTCCGTTTAAGAGCCTCACTGTCTCGGACACGATTCGCGTGAGTCTCAGCGCCGCTCTGTTGCCCTTTGGGTACGTGTACTCGAACCTTGACGTGTCGGAAGATATTTTGATAGGAGGGAGACCGGCGGAAACGGTGTCGTTGTCGTCAATGTGTTTGTCTAACCAAACGACGCCGTTCATTTCCCCGTTGGGTTTCCACCAGAGCTTCACGTAGTCTCTTCTGCGTTTCCAGAGCTTCGCAGACGCAGCGATCCCGAACACCACGTGTTTTATCTCCGTGTCTTCAGGTTTTGGACTCGTGTAAGATCCGGATCCGGATCCGACTGGCGAAACCGCGATTTTCATGAGAGATCGAGGTGGAGTATAGGAGGTGAAATCGTACGAGTAGAAAACGAATTGGATGCAGAATATAACGGCGAAAGTTAAGACTAGCTTTGAGATGAGCCTAAACAAAGACGAAGAATGTGAGTTACATGAAAACGTTTTGGCTTTCTCGTATGAATATGGCTTTTGATCTCTCTTATCGTCTCCCATGCCTGAAAATAATTTTAAAAAAGGGTTTCTACACACCGGAGAATGAGGAAGACTACGTTGGTTACTGCTGGTGATTATGTTTTTATAGAGAGCTCTCTCTACCTAGCTCCTCTTATAAAGGAGATATGAAAATAAAACGGTTTTTTATTTATACAATCGTTACTTTTTTGGTCTTTATCCCATGGAAAGGATATTATGGATTCCTTTGTTCTTCTGATCCATTAATTTATTTTAATTTATTTTAATTTAAACAGTAAGTATCTTTATGAAATTAATTATATACATTATACTTCGGCAGGTGTATATTGTATATATGTAATTTGTAAACATGGTAAGTTATATTGACTGTACCCATTACATCCTGTCAAATTGATATATCAGGATAGTCAATGACTACTTTTCGTGATCACTTTTTTTTTTTATCATGTTTGATCAAGATTCCATTGGGTATTTAACATTTACATTTGGTTTTGTTTAGTCTCTCCAAAATTAGAGTTTGATTCAAGTGTTAAAAATGAATAATAAAATAAAATAAACAATGTCTGTACGTTTTATATATTTCATGAACTAAGAAATATAAGAAAAATGGAAATTATCAATCTTTTAGAAATATCCTGAAATTTCTTCAAATCATCTTAAAATCATAATAACAACTTTACAAAATCTACTCAATCTCAAATACTTTTGGATTTAGTATTATTTTAAAATTATTAAAATTATATTATATTTATTATTATTCTGTAGCAATGAAAATAAAAACATATTTGAGAATTTTATAAATCTTGAGGGATATTAATTTTACCTTATGCTTTCCTTTAAATATATCATCAAAGAAAATAATTACATCCTTTCGAGAAAAGGGAAAATGTAAAAAGAAAATATAATACCAAATTCACTTCCTAATGAAAAAAATAATCAATACAATACTAAAAGCTGAATATAATCAACAGAGAAGCTATCCACGTTGGACTAAATAATCGACCAATAGAAAGCTTGCTTTTTGCCACATCAGCACAGATCTTGGGTATTGTTGGGCTTTTCTTTATATTTTTGATCTGTTTTGTTTGATGTGTCTAGCCCACAAAACTAATCTGAGAAGCTGAGAAACCAAACGATGAATCTCTTCTCTTTCATGTCGTTCTTTGTCTCTATTTCTACCGTCTTCTCATCTTTCCTCCTCATACAAAAACGTTTCCCGTTTCTTCAGTCGAGATTGTCTTCTCATCTCCCGTACTTCCTCCATCTTTCATGATTATATATGTCAAAGTCACCAACAATAGATCAATCCAATTGTTTGTTTTAATTTCATCACCTACACTTCAATTCGAAATACAATTTTCCAGTTTCAAAGTTACATCGACTTGGGAGTACTCCGGGTATCATTGTAAAATGCCTCTAATCATGTTTTCGGATTTCGCCTAACCATGTATCAGATCCCTGTTTGCTTCATCATCCCTTAAATCAGAGAAATATGAGTCGTACCATGGTGAACAAGGCCTTAAAGGCTAACCAAATCAGAACCGGAGCTGAACGCAAGAGATCTTCTGGTAAGAGAAAGACATATATGTCTAAAAATAAGTGTTAATCGAGTCATTATCCTTGATTTATTGCTTCTACCATAACTAATTTACAAATATGTCTTCTCGCATACATGAAATTAGTGGCATGTTTAGCCTTAGGTATGTCCTTGAAGACGACAGTTCCCACACGAACACAACGGCAACCCAAACTCAGAAGAAGTAAGCGTTGAAATATGTTAGCTTTTGGCATATTAGTTCGATATTTAAAAGAGTGTGACATTAGACAGGTTTCTGTCGAGTTTCTCATTCCTGGTTAAAAAAAAAACTGGTGAGATTTTCAGTTGATCATCTGAGGTATGGATACACAAACATGATGCAAGAGAAAGGCATAAGGTCTCTAAATTCCAGAAATTTAAACATGCATACCAATTTTAATTTTTCTATGTTTTCAATGATATCTAACATGTATAATTCCTTACCTTAGGAGCACATGTATTAATACATATTTCTACTCAGTTCCACTTAATTACCAGAAGGATGGTTTCAAACTTCAACCGACTGTACCATATCTCAAATCCGTTTTGAATCGGTGGTATCTAAAGTTTATGTAAATCGACGATTTGTTTCCAGGTTTCATGTCCATCTACTTTCCATATGGGTTCAGAATGTATTTGTACAACTTAACTTAGCATATGTTCTGTATTTGAATTGCAGGCCTATATGTTGGTGCATTCGGACCTAAAGGCACTGAGATAGTACAACTTCATTGTCAGTATGGACACTAAAGTGATGTAGAGGAAAGCAACTCCTCAATATTGAGTTCTTTGAATATACTGATGCTGTGAAGTTACATGGGATCCAAATATGTCGGCTGGCCAGGTTATTTATCTATTTAGTTCTTTAACTTTTTTCGTATTATGTATGGGATAAAATTTTAAATATGGTCATAAATTCTTGGTAGAAAATATTTTGTGCAAGAGTTGGAAGGGAAGTCGTGTGAGGAATCGTGGATTCTATAGGAAATGGTGTGGTAGTGACACTTTAATCATCTCTTGAGTTTAGGTTTTATGTGAACTACAATTACTGAATCTAAAGTTTATTCAGAGAGTTGTTTGTGTATATGAAGCTTTGGAGATGCATGTGTTGGAGGGCCGCTTTTAAAACTCAATGGAATGGTGAGACAATATAGACAACCCGTCAGTTATTTGTCCCGGAATGCGACCATACGGGATAGGTGGGGTTCTAAATAACACATGTGTTGGACACAAGAACTTAATGAGGCTTTTGTTGACGCTGTGCCTAATCAGCTTGGCGGTAGTCAACGTGCGTAAACTTTCCTCTTCTCTTTGTTCCTGTAAATAAATATTTGAAGGCTATTAACTATAAACAGTGGCGCTTACCATTCTCTTGGACTTCTTCTTTCAACCATAGGAGCCACGCCTTAGACTGTTCTGAATAACATAGGTTTTGTTCTTATCCTGACTATTTATTTCGTTTTCTTGCAATTCATGTTGTTACAGTTATCTCCTTTTGTATTTTCTTACGGAGAGAAATACAGAAAGCAAAAGCATAAGCAGGAGACTTTGGAAGCTACAGCATATACTTTCACAAATACTTTTGTGCTTTCCTGAGCTATAAACCACATATGGGTCTTGAAAATTAATCATTCCTTAGAGAGGCTAATGTCTCTAAGGCAACAGGTTACAAAGGAACCCATATTTTTGATAACTGTGTTTCTTTCTTCACAGGGGAACCTCGAGAGAAGAAGATGACATCAACGGAAGAAATCAAATATCTTGACATGTTAACGTAATAAATTTCAGTTTCAAACTGCATAACAAACCTCTAATATTTTATTTTTGGAATTTTGACTGTGTTACGTTTACTTATATGTTAAATTTTGTCACTCTTTTTTACCAGGAGCATTGAGATCGTAGAATCTTTAAGGTTACAAACTGAAGTTCAGAAACACCTCCATCTCCAGCTTGAGGTAATGATTTCACCTGCATAGCGTTAAAAAGGTATCCTTCTTTGCCTGCTTTCTAACCGAAAAAAGTATTAGTACTACATATCATGACTATTATCTGATGTTGTTTTAGTTTGTCTCATATGAGAGAGAGAGATCTTTGATGTATACACCACATATGCCTCTGTGTTGTTTTAGTTTGTCTCATATATAATACTTAGGCAAAGGTAGTATGTGGTTTGATTTCAAGTTATACTTGTGACGGTGTAAACATGGGACTGACAAATACTCGGTTCATGGATTGCTTTACCTTTTATACCAAGCTATGTCTCATTTATGTTCCGGTAAAAAAAAGAACTGGTTTATATTATGGAAAAGGTTGCAGAATTCGCAATCAATGAATTTTTAGATGCAACCTGCAAGTCCTCTCTTTGGACTTTTATTAATCATGAAACTGATACTATGAGGTCTTAGAGAGTGTGTGGAAACAGAACAGTTTCAGATGTGTACAACGTATAGTTGCTCATTACTTGAATTGTTTTTAAGATTCTCATGTTTTGCCTTTCTTCTACTACTTGATTTGAATAAAATCAAATACATAATGTATCCTCCAAGTTTCTATTTCCTCGGATGTTTCACTAATTTATGGACTTCTTATTTCTTTAAGTAAATAACCTTTTAACTTTCTAAGATTAATTAGTTACTTTAAAGTAGAGAATCTGAGTTTAAGTATATTCTTTTATGTTACTAACAAATGGATAGGTTGTGGGTTCAAAATAGTGTAAGGAACTTATGTTGTACCTCTTTGTACAAAACTTATCATCTTTTTAAATCAGGTAATAACTTATGTATGTAATATTTAAAGAACTATATGTTAATTTAAGAGTTTGGCATATTTTATGGTCTCTCCCATTGTGTTATCATGTAGTCTGATGCGTCTTCTACTAATATAGTCAAACATTCTTACATTTTCACAGGTTTTTTCTTCTGCCTAAAGCCTTGACTCTTTGATTTTTCAGACAAGCAATTCTCTGTTCGGGAGACTTCATTGCGGTCAGGTGCGAGGGACCAGTTTATCATAGAGAAAGCATAGCACGCAGATTGAGGTTGACTCAGTCATGGCAATCTAAGATATTGAGGTTTTGATATTTTTAAGGCACGTGTTTTACTTTTCGTTATACCAGAAATTTTGGTCATGCTGAACCACTCTCCTTAAATGATCGACTCATATAAATAATATATATTAAAAAAAAATTGATGCAGGCTTCCAGATTCTAACACCCGAAAACAACGACGCTTTTGTACTCCACATTTGAAGATCATGTATCCCTATATATTAAAAAAGAAGCATTATAATAAATGTATTGACACATGTCAGCTTTATAATGATTTAGCAATTAATGCATTCACATACTAATTTTTTTAATTTCTAATTTAATGTGTTTAAACACTAATTTTTTAAATTAATCTATTTTTAGTTACTTATCCATTAGTGAGTTGCAATTTCCAGTAGCTGAGAAGTATAATCAGCTGATCTAAAGATTAAAATGGAACATGTGGCGGTTCTTGATTTAGATAATGTGTAATAAAACTATAAAAGGGTATATACCATTTCTGTTTTTTTTAACTTATACCATTTTTATTTCAGAAGTGGGATTTATTTAATTCGTACTCATTAGTATTAAATATATGCAATTGGTTCAGTTTACCGACTTAGCAAGGTTGTATTTTCTCATTTTGTTGGATTATGACACTGTTTTTACTTTTGCCTGATATACCAACAAATAGTTTTGTTAAGTTGCAAAGAAAATTTGATTTAAAATATATTATTCAAGCCATCATCATTAAACAATTTAATTGAGTTTTCATATTTTAATATTGAGACAAAAAAAGTTTTAACATTCTCAATAACCTTTTGCACCAAAGTTATATGTTTAAAATAAAGGTCCGTTTAGCTATAAAATACTATAGTGAGTTTAGTAACACTTCTTTCACGATTATCATCATACTGAGAGATACGTTTAGAAGAGGAAATACAATAGAACCTTTATAAATTAATAATGTTGGGACTTTAAATTTCTATTGATTTATAGAAATATTAATTTACAAAAGTTTTCATTTTTGGATTTTTTTTCTATTATTCTATTTTATTAATAAAATAAAAAATATTTTATTTTTACCTATATAAATTATTTAAATTTTATAAATTTAACATTCATATTATTTTTATTATCTTATTTGGTGTATATTTTATGTTTCATCGAATTGTTATGTAATTTTTGATATATTTTTACTAAATATTATCAAAATATATTAAAATATTAAGAAAACTAGAAGTATTTTCATTGTGAATATAAAACCAACAATATTAATGTTTAGTTGTACTTATATAAAATATATAGAGATAGATTAGCAATTTGTGATTTTAATGAGACTATATATTTACATGAGAGTTTTAAAAATATTATTATCTTATTATTTTATCGATTTGTGTTATATTAATTTATAGAGATTATTAATTTATCGAGTATTAATTTATAGAGGTTCTACTGTAAAATGATGATTGCATATGTTTAAAACACAATAGATTCCACCACAATTCACAACTTTTAGGTTTTCAAGAACGATAGAAAAGACACAAATGCAAAATCAGGTTAAGTTCTTAAAATTCATGTGTTTGATGGTCATATAGCCAAACAATAATATTTAATATCAACAGAATAACACGAAGTTATGATTAAACTTAGAGGAATAATTAACTGCACACTAATATTTATATGTCATACTGTACTAAAAATATAATTTTCAAATAATAAAATACATCTAATGTGTTAAAAATTAAATTATATTAATGAACAACCTCTAAAATAAAAAGGTTAAGACACTCTAAATAAAATAGAGAAACATAGCAAAATGATAAAATAAAAGCAATATAACAAATATATTTTCATAGTTTTAATTCATGTTATGTTATATATTAGTAATTTTTAACTTAATTCAATATTGCAATACCAAACATATTCAAAATGGTTTCAGTCTTAAAACCGGCATTCCACAATTGATTTCAAATTGATGACATAAACTTAGCATGATATTTATAAGTGTGTTATTGGAAAGAAGAAATTCCATATACATTTATTTATAACAATTTTGATTTTTATTCAAACATGTATACAAACAAAATAATTCCAAAATAACTATCTTACAGGCTACCATTATAATTCAAAATGAGTTTAAAAATCAAAATTATTTTACAATATCTGATATTTATACAACATACATTTGTAAAAATTTAAAAGCACTTATCCGCGCATAGCGCGGAAAACGATCTAGTAATAATAATAATACTATAAGAAACTCACTCATCCAGAAATCAATTCAAAACCAAATAAACATACTATCATCTTACAGAAACCCTCAACTTATTCTTTTACCCTTTCTAAATAAATAAAAAAACTTATTATTCTTTTACTATGTAACCGATCGTAGTTTACTTGCTTTTGTTTCTAAAGTCTAACCAATATTACTTTTCGTAATTAACCAATAGCTAGGTAATTCAACTGTTTACGCACAACCTGCCTCATTTTCGTGATATGTTTTATTTAGGCAGTACCATACTCTTGTTTAGGCCATACCACAGGTCCATAGCTTCCCTCATATTCGTGATATGTTTCTATTTAATAGTCTTGACTCTTGATATGTTTCTAATCGTATGGTTTAACAGTCTTTCATGTGTCATTTTATTATATGACAAAAATAAAATGAGTTTTTTACCAAAAAAAATAATAAAATGAGTTAACACTCACTAAAAAAATAAAAAAAATTGCAATATCGAATTAAGAATATATATGTGCTTATTTAATCTACAAGATTCGGCTTCATCAACAAAATTGGCGGTTCTGAGGGGTAACTGTTAGACGTACGATCTTGTTAATAGTGGTATCAATCTAAACAACTTTTAGCACATTATTATAGAGCTTTATAGATAAGTTGATTAAAACTTTTTCTTATACATATATTAGTTTCACTGCGTCTCATACAAACGACCACAATACCACAAGCACCTAATAATAATACATTCACGACGACCAAGATGGAACACTTACAATACCATCTATTCACAACACAACAGCAGTTTATCAGAATCCTCTCTGCTTTTTTCCGGCAGCCTTTTTTGGTGACGTCGTCAGCACCGTTGTTGGTGCTCCCATCGACCTGAGGTTCTCCAGCAAAGTGTCCCTCCCCGATAACAGAATCTTGAAGAAGCAATCCACCTCCTTGGAAACAAGGTCTATCCCACTCGTCAACTCCGTGACCGAGTCCTTCAACGGCTGCAGCGAAATGGAATCTATAGACCCTTGTTGGATCGCAGGGGCAAGGTTCTTAACACCTGAATCAACAGCCTCGAGCTCTTTCATAACGGTTAAACCGTCTGATAAGAATATGCTCTTCATCTCTGAGTTCATCGTGTTCTGCATATCCATGAAGGAAGGTGCCCACGGAAGCTCGTTTGAGACCGTAACGTAAAGAAGGTTCTGCGATGAGCCTGAGAAGGCAGCAGCGAAGACACCAGAGATGTACAGAGTCTTGACCTTTACACCGTACAAAGCTCGCATCAGGACTTTGCCTTTGGCAGAGTTCTTCACCTTGGGGAGATTCAAGGTCTGAACAAGGCTGGTCAGGATCGCGTGACAGCTCTCCAACCTCGGGTTCTTGGAAACGATGTGCTGCTTCCAGGCGTCGAGGGAGGATTGAGCTTTCGGCAGATTCTGAGGAGCGTTGGTCCCCAAGTTATGCAGAGCAAACTGGAGGAAGAGATGGCCTTGGTTGAGGCGGCTTAGCTCCGAGCTGAAGGCGTTGCAGAGGTCGAGGAGCTTGACGCTGATGTCTAGGTAGATGTCGACCCACTTGTCCTCCCAATCTGAGACAGGAAGCTCTAGATCGGTTATAAGAGTCTTGATAGCGTTGTGGGTCTGGCAAAGAGATGCCATCGCTTGACTCATCCATGAAAGGGTGAGGATCTGGGACTTTTCCTTGGGGACAAGCTTTGTAATGGAAGAAGCTAAGTTGGTCTCGAAAGTGTTCAAGAGGGAGAGAAGGTTAGAGGAGAGTACTGGGTTCTTGGAAGATAGGTTCTTGAAAGGGTTTCCAAAAGGGAAGAAACCGCGTGGAGGGTCTTGTGGACGTGCCATTTTTTTAAAGTTGATACTGAAAAACAAAGGAGACCAGCAACGATCATATATCATAAACATAAAATAAATATTGAAATCCATGAAAAAAAAATCAAGAAAATTGTTAATTGCAATTTCTCTGTGAAAGTTTTTATCTTTATGATCTTCTTTCATCATACACCAAAACCAGTTGTTAGATTAAAGCCTTTACAGATCTTTTATGTATCTGACAGATCCATAGATCCAAGAGTGAGTCAACCCCCCCTACAAGAAAGGGAATAGCTATGTCTCTAATATACACGAATAAAAATTCATCATCATGTCTGTATCTTACAGATCTGAATTCCATATCGAAAATTCACACAGGAAATAGATCAAATCTAACACACGATTATCATTAAAAAGGAGAAAACGAATCATAGACAAACTATGCAGAGGAAAGAGTAATCGAGACTTACATAAAGTGATAGATCCTTGGAAGAAGAATGAAACTGGGATTCGCCTGATACAAGTTTCTGTGCAATAGAGATAGATAGGATAATAAATCAGAGATGGAAAATAAAAGCAGAAATATCAGAGAGAGAGAAACAAAAAAAAGTAATTAAAAGCAAATTAAGACAAGACAAGATCAACGGTCGGTGTGCTTCTTACCGAAAGAAAAAAAAACAATAAGTGGAGGAGGGGCGGTCAGAGAAATTTCGAGGAAAGATAAGAAAGGGGGGTTGGTCTTTTATGACTAAAACCACAAGCAGCTTGCCGTGTTTCTTCAGTTTATCAAAGAACAAAATGTTAATTAGGTTTGACGTTGATTTGGTAGACGACAGAGAGAGGAAGTGGGATTATGTTTCGGTTACGGGTCTGTGACAAAACCACTTTTTAAACCACAGATGAATGAAGAAGGCGTGTACGTGTTTCTTATTTTTATTTTTATTTTTATTTTTATTTTATTAGGAAGTAGGAACGCACATTGTCTAGTTGCCTACTTGTTGCGTTACTATACAAAACAAGAAAAGTCAATTCTAGCCAGCTGATTAATATTCTTCCCTCTCCTCATCCAACGGCTGATCATTCTTCCCTTGTCAATGCCAATCACTCCATTAGGCTACCTTTTGTGGTCTATTATTTTCTTCAAACTAATAAATCATCTCATTATTTTTGTTTTAGAATAACATTTTCTAATCATGGATTAGTCAGCTAAATACCCTTATAATCAATTTTTTTTTATTTTTTGTTGCACAATTAATCATGGGAGAATAGTTTTTGTAAATGACAT
The DNA here is from genome assembly GCF_020379485.1 of Brassica napus. Lineage (NCBI taxonomy): Eukaryota > Viridiplantae > Streptophyta > Magnoliopsida > Brassicales > Brassicaceae > Brassica > Brassica napus. Next base: position 273,319 of record NC_063443.1, read on the forward strand.
TCCCAAAGGCCTTCTATGAAAATTTGGTCTAATGATTCTTAGAATTGTACTACTAATAAGAGCCTTGGAAAAACAGACAATAACTTACAATATAAAAAGAAAATGTTGGTTAATGAAAATGACTATTTTTATATGTTGTTTTGTCATCAAACAACATTTAAAAGGTGCATGTATACATATCATTTTGAGTTTTTGACGTTTGTGTACGCAATACATGCATTTTAATCTTTTTTATACTCAATACAAAAAGCTTTGTTAGGATGACTTTAGTTTTCTTTAAGAAATATCAAAGTATCAGAAAATGGAATGACTTATGGAAATTTTACAGTTTCATATTTGATATTTTCTTTCACCCTTTATCAAATTGTATGTCGTCTACCTCTTAGTTTTTCTCCTACACGTGAAGAGACTCCAGTCGTCGCTCGGGTGACGACTGTGCTCTTATCTTGTGTTCACAAGCTAGTCATCCAATTTCATTATAAAATTTTAATCTATTTAAAATTACTGCAACTTGGAAATTTTAAAGATCATAGTCGCATATACATTAGGTCCATAATCTAGTGGGGTCATACACACGACAATACTTAAATTGTTTAGAAACACAATCACGCGAGCTTAAAGCATCCTGTGGGCACCCATACCGGTTCTTAAAGCGATAAGTTTTGATCCATCCACCAATCGTGTTATGCAACGGCACGCACATAGCGTCGATGTTGGTCCAAAACAATTACATTTTATACTCCAATTTTTATATATATATATGACATGTGATATGTGAACGTTGACAAAATATTACAAAAAGGAAAAACAAAAAGGTTAATTAGACGTAACTCAAGAGCCAAAGAATGAAAAATATTTATGTATGTGAATGTGACACAAAACTAATAATAATAAGAATCAATTGAAGTGGGAATTGGTCGTGTGTGAGAAGCAAAGTCACTTAAAATGATGATCCTTTTGTTCATCTTAGCTTTTGCTGGTGATGCCGCGAACCGCTCTCCCCGCTTTCAGTAGCCGCTGTCTCTTGCTTATCTCTGTTTCCATGGTCCCTCGTTGTTCGGCGTTCCTGCAAAAAAAAACATCGTCTCACCATTAGACAATTATTTTAACTCATAAAAAATATAATAAAGACAAAAAAAATGGCTTACATCGCGATAGAGTGAGTCTTCAGCTTCAAGCATATGAATGATATGTCCCATTTTAGGTCTCTTGTTTGCATCTGGATCCACACAACGCAAAGCAACTAGCAACACTCGTTTAAGCGCCTTCGATGATGGTGGTTCCGCTATTTTGGGATCAACTACTTCTTCTGGTCTTCGGTTTCCTACCATTGTTTTCAGCCAGTCCACTAGATTCGTCTGTAAACCACACACACAAAGAGAAAAAAACATGTATAAGAAAAACATAGAGTGAATAGAAACAAGGAGGGTGTAAGAATCCACAAACACACATACTTCTCCTTGAGGGCGACTATAATCAACAGGGTTTCTACCAGTGATGATCTCCATGATTAATATTCCAAAGCTGTAGATGTCACTCTTCTCGTTTAACATTCCGGTGCATGCATATTCCGGCGCTACATAACTGAACAAGTGACAAGTTATTTCCTAAAGATTCAGATTTATAAAGGCTTTTATAGCATGATGATTCAGGGGAGAGAGAGTTTACCCGAAGGTTCCCATGACACGGGTTGTCACATAACTGCTGTCGGAACCCAAGAGCTTAGCAAGTCCAAAATCCGAAACCTTAGCATTCCATTGGCGATCAAGCAATATATTCCCCGATTTTATATCCCGATGTACCACTTTTGGTTCAAGACCCTCGTGTAGATACGCCAATCTACATAAGTATATATACACCACACTCTTACAAAGATAAACTACAAACATAGCTGACTGCAAGACGAATCTATTTAACTTACCCTTTAGCCATCCCGAGTATAATGTTCATACGAATATCCCACGTTAGAGGACTCACATCACCAACATCACCGTGAATCCATTGCTCCAAATTGCCATTATCCACAAAGTCATACACCAGCATCCTGTAAGCAGACAGAACTCCCACATATTAGATCACAACATTGCTTTCTTCCCAATTCTTTTTATTTTAAAAATAGGAATAAATGAATGAGCAGCATCAACATTTACCTGTAAGCACCTTCAACGCAATAACCTAAGAGCCGAACGAGATTCTTGTGCCGTACACGCCCAATCACTTCCACTTCTACTTTGAATTCCTTCTCTGCCTGCCCCCTGTAAATTATTATAAGAAACACTTACAAATCTTATACTTGATATAGAGAGATCTAAATCCAAAAGCATAGTATTTACTTATTAGTCATCAAAACCACATGTGACGCATGACATCATCATCTATACATATGATGAATTCAATAACAAAAACAACAACTTTCAAGGACCACAATCATACGCACGGCAGTGAATTGACTCTGATCGCTGTCACTCATCTCCCTCGGGCTCTACACATAAATCTAGAAATGAGTAATGGATCAATTTGTTTACCTGTTATTAAGCAAGTTCTTGACGGCGACTTTAGTACCGTCGGTTAACACCCCACGATACACTATCCCGTAACCGCCTTCTCCGATCACATTCTCCTCACACAGCCCATTCGTGGCCGCCTCGAGCTCCCTCAGAGTATACCACCTCCCCCATCCCAGATGCGACACCTCCGGCCCCACGTTCCCGCTCCCCGAATACGACGCCGTCTCGCTCGCACTCGCCGTTCCTCTGCTCTCCCCGCTCGACACTCGATCCGAGAACACCACTCTGTGCTCCATCTTCCCTATGTCCACCTGGATCTCCGCCGGCGCCGGAACGATCTCCTTAATCTCCTTCGAAATCGGCGGCGTTGCCACGGCGGCGGAGGCGAAGTCGGCTCGCGGTTTGCGGTTTTTGCGGCGGGAGGTGAGGCAGAGGGAGAGGAGGAAGAGGGCGATGACGATTAGGGATCCGAGTAGGATTCCGATGACGACCCATAGCCGGAGACCGAAGATCGACGTCGGTTTCGAAAGCTCCGTGTTGACGATAGCAGCGTCGAACACCGACATCTCGTTTCCTGTTTCTTCGCAAAAACAAATCTATAATTGTCACCGCATCGAGTGTTGGTTGAATCGAAATCACGGAATCTAGGAAAAAGAACAGAAGAGATTAATTAAATTAAATGAAAGGAAATGGAATTTAAAGAAGAGGGGTTTCCAGTGAACTTGTGTCTGTGGGATGAGCTGTCCTTTTGAGTTTCTGTCTCCATGTAATAATAATATCTATGGTCTGACGGTGAGAGTGATTTTATTCAAATGACGTTGTTACCCTTCTCGAGTAAGCAGACGTTGTTGTTGATGTGCTGGAGGAACGCTTTTGGTTTGGGGGTAAATGCATCAATCAATGACGACGCGATAGATAGCCGTTAGTGTGTCATGGTGTGGTACGGTTCAGTGCAGTATTCATTCTTTGGCGGAGTTATTATTAACTCTTTTCATTTCTTCTTTTCACTCAATCTGGACCCTAACATTTGCTTATTTGTTGTTTAACATAATTTGTTTGTGTTTTAGATATGGATATATCCTCTTGTAACACGTATTTAAGTGAATAAATAAACACTTTTTGTTAGAAAAAAGTACCAAAAGTTCGGTTTGCTCTTAAATTTATTTAGCAATGAATTGAGAGAGAATAACTTTTTGGTGTGGCCTCGAATATTTTAGGTTGCCTCCTAAAAAGGGTGGGGCTATAAAGACAAAACCCATTATCGCTCTATCATATTCAATTATTCATTTCATACCAACCAGGCAATGTTACAGATTACATAATAAGTTAATATTTTAACATGTCATTACCTTAGCTTTTTATATAGCACAATTATCATATACATTGACTAAAATCATGAATTATGTTGGTAAGTAGGCGCAATCTATCATATGAGAGAGTGACTGGTAGTGATTTCCGCAAATAGAATTAAACGAAAGCTGTCATAAGAGGAAGAAAACAATTATAGACCGGCTCCTATCTCCCAAACAATTGTTAAATCCTTCATCTCATGGAAAATGGGCTATGGCCCATATGAATTGGTTCGAATAGTTCCCTTATGTGTTTCATAATTGTGCTCTAATTCAAACTAATTGTGGCTTGTACTAGGTTGAACCCATAAAACTAACTACCCTGGATTGGCTGTACTTGTTTCTCTTTCTTCTGATTTAATATGAAGACCATGTTCTTATACATGCGAAGAGTGGATGCATTATTAGTTTTTGTTTTTACCAGCAATAGGAGGCAGAGAATCTAAACATACAGAGTATTACAATCATGAGGCTGATCACATGCCCAAAGATCGCTAACAAAACCCTTTTGTACACAGCCCATTTTATTCAGTTATTCTTTGTGATGTTTTGTTTAGTAGGGTTAATTCATTTATAACAATAGCGTGAAACATAAAAAAACACATCTCGGATAAACCAAGTGTTCCATAAGATAAAGGAATCTTGGATAGAAAAGAAAAGGTGCATAGAATGATAGATCCGAGATTATAAGAGAAAACATACAGACATTGAGAAAAGGTTGCGCAGCTACACATCTAAGGTACCAAACCAAGTGGCTTGGGACGCCAAGCTGCTAGGTAACAAAGGTCCTGGATAATGAAATTTCAAAATGATCAAATCATGTCTGGAACATAACGGAACCACATGAAAGTGTCGACACACACATAAAAGATTTACTCGTATAAAGAGAATAGCACTTGAACATAAACGAGGATCAGAGAACCCACGAATGAGTACTCATACAATATCATAAATATTAGAAAGATAAACGTGGAGGTTCAAAGTATCTAAAGGAGAGATGAGCGTATTGGCCATGTACATATACAGAAACGCCATCTGATAAACCAGTGAAATAGATGGATCTTGTGAGATAAAGAAACCGTGAGAGAAGGCACATGATCACGTGGTCTAGAGTGTTCATGTCTTCCTAATAACAGCATTAGATCATAGCTTGTTACACAAGGTACTCATAGAGATCAAAGGAACAGATTATAAGGAGATGAACTCCTATGTGGTGGATGTTGCTACAGATTTTCGAAATTGAAAATAGTCTGGTCATAAGAAAGAATTAGATACAATAAAGATGTAGTAAGCAGCATATGGATCACTGGATAGAATGAAAGAACAGCTTTGTTCCTAAGCTGATTCATGGACTGAAAAGCAGCTGCATATAGTATGTAAAGGAAATTGATCACGACATGATCTTGGAGTTGTATGAAAGACAATCCAATAACAGTCCATATACAAGAATTTGAAATCCCTTGTGTTTAAACCTAAAAGAGGTTAGTATGGGTGTCCGGCTAAAGACGTCCGGCCCATCGGCTTAAAGGCGTTCGGCCTTTCAGCTAGAAGCGTCCGGCCCCTTCTACTAAAGACGTTCAGCCCTCAGACTATAAGCGTCCGGCTCTGTCCGTCTAAGGACGTCTGGCCCTGTCCATCTAAAGGCGTCCGACTCTTCAGCAAAACAACGTCTGGCTCTTCTAGACACGTCCGACTTTTATTTCTAAAAGGCGTTTGGCCCTTCTTCTTGATCACGGGCCAGTTGAGACAAAGGATCAACCGGATACAAATGTATTGTAGTCCATTAGTTTGCGAGAGCCGAGATCTATGACCTAATTATATATTTCAGTGTGTGATATAATCCACAGCAATAGAGGTCATGAGACAAGCAGTGGACATGTATAGACAAGGTCTATGACCTGGACATGGATCGGCCATATTGGAACATGGTCGAATGATAACCATGTTTAGTACATTGTCCATAAATAAAGAGTTAAGAATAGACAATCACGTCCAGACTATGGACATGAGCAAACACGATTTGCAAAGACCCAATAGTGATCTCCGAGGACAATGTGGTTCACATTGCTTAGCACACATGCTTTACCGGGACACTCGATGTTAAAAGACATGAGAAACGACCTAAGAGGTCGAAGTGGTCTAGTTACGGCTTAGTGATGAAACTGGCCGAATTCCCCATCCTACATACAGGATACATCACGCACCAAGATGCGTAGAATAGTGAATCTACACTGAGGTTCACATCAGAGGGAGTAGTGCGTGTTGTACTCTTTTTCCTTCATCATGGTTTTGTCTCACTGGGTTTTCCTGATAACGTTTTAATGAGGCAACATGAAGCGTACTACAAATCCTGTAAGGTTATGGCATCCAAGGGGGAGTGTTATAAATCATGGAGTGGATTGCCATAACCAGGCCCGGTATGTAACCAGCCCGTAGAGAGAGAAGGACGGCCCAACCCTAGAGAGAGAGAGAGAGGCGGCTTAGAGAGAAAAGGAAACCGTCTTTCATTTTCCTTAAACTTGTTATCTTTCTATTATTATGTACTAGGGTCGGCCCGCCCTACGGGCGGGATGATAATTTAAAAATAATGTGAATAGTTAGATTAAATATTTAATATAAATTGTTATATTTAAAAATATACATATTAGTTAAATTATGTACGTATTATTGTATTTGAAGACTAAATATACCATGCTATATTGATAAGTAGTTTTGATTTATTTATTTTTTCATGGTGCAATCACATCATTTTTGGTAATTTTTTGGAGTTGGATGAATCTAAAGAATCTCGTGAGCGAAGAAACTAACTTGTAATTATAGATTAAGTAAATATATGAGTAAAATTTATTATTAGGTCTGTTAATTATTATTCATGTAAACCAAACATAATAATACTAAAGTATCGTATCTCGACATGTTGGGCACCTTTTTAATTTTTATTAATATATATATTTCTTTCCATCGGAATATACGAATGACTATTTCCACTTAACAATATTACGGATGTACAATCTATTTTTTGTTTTTTTTAATATTAGTTTAAATTTTTCCGTTTATAAGTATGTTTGATTAGTTTATGTTGTATGGATTATATTTTATGAGGTTATGTCACGCACCAGTTGTGTTGATTTATTTGAAATATATTTATTTTATTTGCTTTGTAAATAAGGTAATATGATATATTCCATGGCTATAATGAACCATTGGAACACATTAAATACATATTAGGGACTCTGTATGTGAAACCAATTATTAGAATAATATGTCAGTTTTAATAGGATGTTTTCCATGAGAACGGGAAATGTAGAATTGTAAGATAAGCCAGAGCCGTCTGTTGATGGAATTTAAAATAAAAACAGAGTCAAGAGTCTCAAACTATTAGTATTTGTATTTCTGAAAATGATGTCTTCGTATAATCTCATAAGGGTTGGATATCAGATTGGCTGCTGTTCCTGCAATGAAAGTGATTTAGTCAATAGTTTTTTAATGCCAAAAAAACAACAACGGTTGTTAATAATAGCAATTACTAACATTATCCAAAACAACTATAATAACTTCGACAAAGAGTTCCTCTAAATTAAAACCTCTTTCTCCACTATTTTATAAACGCTGACAAAAAATAGATACAATGGTATTTGAAAACTAAAACTCACTCTCTTTTGAATAATTTCGATTGCTTTATGTATTTACATATTATAATACGTAAAACACTACAAAATTTTACAACTCTAAACCAAAACAGCAAAAATATTAAGAATCGATCATTTTTATTTATATAATTAGAATTTGGTGTAGACAACATAATCATACTCACACCCAACTTAACATAAAATAAAATTTACACGAATTATATCTTCTATAAAAATCGATACATCAAAATTTATTTATGCTTATATATATATTCTAGTTTGTTATATATACTATTTATGTCAAATTGTTTTGTTTATTAATTTTCTTATTGTTATTTAATGTTTATAATATATTTTATTGCAATTGTAATAGGTAAAGCTAATATAGATACTCACTATTTTAAGTAAACCCAAATTATACTCCCTCTGTATCACTTTAAGTAATTTTTAAGGTTTTTGCACTTGGATCAAAAAAATACAAACTTCTATACAATTTATCTTGGTTACATAAAATATCATTAAATAAAATTAATTCAACCAATAAAAAAAATCAGTATTTTGCAATTAGTCACAAAGTTTAAATGATATTAAATTTTATCTAGAATAATGAGAACATCAATTATTTTAAAAAAAATTTTTTTCCTTTAAACACCACTTAAAGTGATACGGATGGAGTATATCTTATTCATATAACAAATTTCATAAAAAAAAAGTAAATAAAACAACTTTTCTAACTGTTGTATGAGTAAAATACACTAAAACTTCTATGCAAATATTACTATTTACTATATCATTTTTTAAAATATAAACATAAAAAAATATATTGCAATCTAACAACAGTTTTAATTTTATATTTTTATATTTTTAAGAATATGATTATATATTATGTGTAAACAGTTATATCATTTCTTCGTTTTTACATCCTTTTGGTTGAAATTATTTGATATTATCATATTGAGCCCCAAATTTTATTGCAAAAACCAAATTTAATAATAGGATTGTTAAGATGCTTTTATAAGGTTCATCTTAATGGTGTAAGTCTTTTTATATGTTTATTTTATTTTGTTTTTATTATTTTTGTCAAATTACATTATATTGTGTATCTTGTTCATATTATGTAATTTTTTTATATTAGTTTTTGATTTTAGTTTAAAGACTGTCGAATTCTTGACATATTTTTTAATTTTAGACATTTTTATTTTTATTTTTTGGTTTAATGTTATAGATATATACTTTTCCGTTGCAAACAAAAAAATATACATTATTTCAAAAAATATATATTTTTTCATTTTCAATACATTGTTTATTGGTAAAATGTAAACTTTAAAAAAAAATTGTCTTTTCGAGATGCTATTGGTTAAAAACTTTGAGATATAGTTTACTACAAAATAATGTATCAATATTCATTTTTGATATAAAGAGAAAAATATCTTTTTGTAAGAAAAAATATTTGATGTGAAAAAAATATTTGGTCACGACTTAACCCGCTTTAGGTTACATAATAGTGAAAATAGCTTTTGGTGCAAAAATGTTTCAGGCATGAATTAAATAACAGAACATTAGAAAACAATAACGAAGAGTGATTTGTTAATGGCTCCATCAATTTCTTTCTCAGACTATAAAACAAATTTTTTATACATGCTATAACATTAAAACTTGCCCACGTATCTTTCCAATTTCACAATATATAACACATTTTTAATCTGTAAAAATTCTCCAGCTAAAGAATTATTTGTTACAGATAGAAAGAGTGTTAGCATTTGAGATTACTGTTTACAATTAAAAAGAGTTTCCAAGTAGAGAATCAACAACAGACACTACTTCTACGCTTCTCTCTCTGTTCACCTCCAACACATTCATCTTCTTCACCTGCAACACATTCTTCTTCCTCCTATGTCACCTCTCATACAAACCATCTGTTATATCAGAGTTTCAATACGACTATGAAAAGGTATTTCCTTTATTGTGTTATGTGATATAAGGAGAATGTGTTTACCATTTTGCAGAGGTTTCGTCCTCTCAGAGTGTCTTTGAAGCTTCTCAGCGTAAGCTTGAGCTGCTTTTGCTTCGGCTTCTGCTGACTCTGCTTCCTTTGTAGTGGTGTTGATGCTTCAATTTTTCTCCATCACCAATGATGATAGACAGGAGCAGATTTACCAATTCTTGGACATGACTATATACCTGCAACCAATTTTTAGGATTAACATTAACATTAGTAGCAACAATACCTGTAACTCTACACCAGTCATAAACTTAAGTAAGAATCATCAACCTGGACAGCTGATTTCTCCCCATCAACCCCATGACCTGGCCACTTCTCATAGACCATCTCCTAAGCAAATATTAACAAACTCCTGGTATGTTGGACCTTGGTACATTATAAATAATCACCATCCTTAGTCAACCAACGTTTTAGGGAAACTGTGATACATGATCGTTATATACAGATCAACATCAAATCAACGGCGTAACAGTTCTTGTTAGCCAACCTAATTAACCATCTCATGAACAATGGTACAACTAATGAGCTCCACGAGCTGATCCGTCAACTCTTTGCTACGTATCAAAATTGCTTGAGCTGTAGAATTGTATATGCAAGGCAAGATCTCGTCTAGAGCCGTGTTGCTTGCGGTTTTCTCTACTGATACACTCCGGGCTACATATGTGTCTGTAGTTGCACTAATGCTCAAAGAAGCACATTAAATTTTTTCAATGAAAGAAGAAGCTAATGAACTGTCATGAGACATAATTTTGTAACAGAAGGAGTGTTCCGCTCAAGATGAATGTAACAGTCACCAAAATTCATCCACAAATCACATGGCTGCTGAAGAGGAAAAGATTCAGATAGTTCTTACTTATGAAAGCGCATAAAGAACGTTTCAAAGTTTATACTAACGTGTAAACAATGATCTGCATCCCATAAATTGAAGAAACTGGAAGAGAATATGATTAGAAAAGATCATTAGAGTTAATACAGTAGTTGACAGTTGAGAAACATTTGGTGGAAGATGATGAGCTTGTGGGAGTTATACAACAGCTCGACTTTCAAAACTTAATAACATTTCAAAAGATACAGATTAGTGACTTACGGAGACCAAGACATGTCAAGGTAAGCATAGTGATTGAATCTATGATATGCGCCACCCTCTTGCAGTAAAGATGATGACCTGTTACACATGTTTTCAAGATATTAACATAAGGCTTCTGTAACAAATAGTTTTGGAGTTTTCTTACACGGAGAAAGTTTCTTATGTCACTGGAACTAAGAGATCAATCTGCTTCAGTTTCACTCGTTTCACAAATCTGAGCAGCCGCACAAACAACTGCCAGCCTTCAAATCGGAGAAAAAATACTATAAGTATACTAAGAGAGATATAGAAGATGGTTTTGAGAGGATGAAAATATACCTTTTTATATCCGCAGATACACCGCCTCTCAGAAGACAACGCACACATTGAGGTAGAGATGGCTAAAGGAGTCAAGAACATGTTTAGAGGTTGAACATTAAAATCTCTCTGCCATAGATACAGAGCAGTTACGCTGGTTGTTGGTCCCGAACAATCCAAGATCTGAACTTTCTATGTTATAACATAAACAATAGTTAGAATGTAAAGAGAATTCTAGCAAGAGAAAGAATATGAAGAAAGAGCTAGTAATAGCATATGCAGCGGCAATTAAATCTAGGACACGTATTACACTTACTAACTCTCTCAAACACAACAATGGTGTGCTGGTGGTTGAAAAATAACAAAAGTACTGAGAATGCAAGCAACATACAGAACATGAAGAAGGAGCTGCAATTCCAATTACATAAGGTTTCCAAAATTCAGAACTCAATATCCAAACCAGGCAATCAGATACTAAGTATTTCTATTTAATATGAAAGATTATGCACCAATCCGATTTGAATCAACGATTTTTTAAAGGTATATGAAGCAGAAGCAGAAGCAGAATCAGAGAATAGAGAGTGACCATGTTGAGCAATGAATCTGACATTAACCGAGATCGATGCAGAGATTCCTCACTAACACTCATCTCACACAACCTTTTCCCCTCCATTGTTGGTTGACCGTATCAGAGCTTGCTGTAGAGGACGATGAACCCTAGAAACAAACGTGGACAGTCATGAAGAAGGCGAAGGTCAGAAGGGGAAGGAAAGAAAGGAAGAAGACATAACCTCAGGTCGAAGATTCACAAAGCAATTCTCATGTGGATTGAAGATATCGAAACTCATAGCTGTATCAGAGATCGAAAGAGAAGATTGTTTTAATTGCGGAAGAACAGCAAACCCTAGAAAATCTTGCGGCTGTCTCTCTATCTTCGGGCTGAATCACGTGAAAACACATAATTGAAACGATGAGTTTTTCTCTTGGGACACGTGTCGCTACAACATAAAACGAATTATCTACGTGGCATCCTATGTGGCCACTCTAGGAGAGAAAGAAACACTACTTTATATATAAAGACTAGGGATTAACCCGGGCTACGTCCGGGATTTTTTATTTTTTCTAATTTAAATTGTTAAATCATTTATATTTAGGTTATGATATATATTTATATAAATGTTAAGATACATGTCATAATTAAAATTTGTTTTTAAACTTTAACACGTTTAATTAACATATTTTTTACTATTTAAATATGTTTTTGTAATTTTGTTGGCTATCTATTTATCATATTTAGCAAAACTATATGTTGAGTGTTGGAATAAATGTTTTAGATATTTAATTAAACTGTAGAATATTTTTGGATCGACCACATGCTCAATAATCGATTGATCCGTAAAAAGATGGTCGATCTCCTTGGCCATATAAGTACAATTTTAGCAAAAATATCTTTGATTTTCAAATATTAAGTATATAACTATTCTTTTGAATATTGTTTATGTAAATATTTTTTGTGATGTTTGAATTTGTGATGTTCGTATACTTAACCTAGATGATATTGATGTTTAACAATTTATTGTTTTCTGGAAATATAAAATAACGATATATCAAAACGTATCTAATACTTGTTAAATGATAGTATAATGTAAATTACATTCATTATTTGAAAATAACCATTTGTTGTTTTTATTTTTTTTTAAATCAGAAATTATTTTTATTTAAAAACATTATTCAGATATAATATAATAGTTTAAGTTTGGAAGATTAATCTATATATATATATAAATTATGTATATTTTTTAAAAAATAATTTAAGATATTATATATTGAGTAACTAAATAAAAGCTGAATTTCTTATCTTGAAAATCAAATATTTATATTTTTGTCTTCACGTTAAACTCACCAATCCATCATAGTGTGAGGTTGATGTTGATGTTATAATGAGTTTTATAGGGACTTTCTTGATGTAAAACTATACATTTTTATTTTTTTTGTTTAATATGGTATTTCCATTTTAATATAATTTACTACCATTTTAAGATAGATGTACATTTTAAGATAGATGCTTAAATCTTAATGTTCTTTTTCTATTTTTTAAAATGTTTATTTCTATTTCTTAAATTTTTTTACGTAATATCTATATTTTATATTTTAAAATAGATATTTAAATCTTAATGTACTTTTTCCATTTTTTCAAATTGTGTATTAACTTATATTATATATTTTACATTTTAAGATAGATGTTTAATGCTTAATGAACTTTTTCCATTTTTTAAAAAAAGTTGTGTATTTACTTATTATTATATAGATAATTCATATATTATATATTTACATTATCTACTTATTATTTATTGATAATTCATATATTATATATTTAATGCTTAATGTTTATTTCCACTTCATGACTTTTTATTTACTTAATATCTCTATTTTACATTTTAAGATAGATGTTTAAATCTTAATGTACGTTTTCCTTTTTTTTTTAAATTGTATATTTCCATTTGTTATACTTTCTATTTACGTAATATCTATATTTTAAATTTTAAGATATATTTTTAAATCTTAATGTAATTTTCCATTTTTTAAATTGGGTATTTACTTATATTATATATTTACTTATTATTTATTTTTCTTTATATTGTGTATTTCTATTTCTTATACTTTCTATTTACTAATAATTTTATATTTTAAGATAGATTTACATTTTAAGATAGATATTTAAATACTAATGTACTTCTTCCATTTTTTTAAATTGTGTATTTCCTTTTCTTATACTTTCTATTTGGGTAATATCTATATTTTACATTTTAAGATAGATGTTTAAATCTTAATATACTTTTTCCATTGTTTTTAAGTTGTGTATTTCTTTTTCTTATAGTTTATATTTACTTAATATCCATATTTTACATTTTAAGATAGATGTTTAATATTTAATGTACTCTTTCCATTTTTTAAAAATTATGTATTTACTTATTATTGTATATATTATTCGTATATTTATATATTTATAATATTTACTTATTATTTATTTTTCTATATATTGAGTATTTCTCTTTCTTATACTTTATATTTAGTTAATATCGATATTTTATATTTTAAGATAGATGTTTAAATCTTAATGTATTTTTCCATTTTTAATGTAAAACGGCAATGTTTAATACAAGAACTTGGACAAATAGTCAAATAGTTATATTTATGTTTTTTTTTTTTTTTTTTATAAAAATGGTAATGTTACATTATGAAGATAAGCCATTTCTTTTAGTGAAAATGGTAATCTTACATATGTTTAATGTAGTTTTTCTATTTTTTTTATGTTGTATGTTTACATATTATTGTTATTTTTAAATGTAAAATGGTAATCTTACATATGCTTAATGTATTATTTTCATTTTTTATGTTGTATGTTTACATATTATTTATTATTTTCTAAATTATATATGGAGATAAACCGTCTTTTTTTTAGTGAAAAATGGTAATTTTACATATGTTTAATGTAGTTTTTCCATTTTTATGTTGTATGTTTACATTTTATTTTTTTTAAAAATAAAAATGTAATATGATAATCTAACATATGTTTAATGTAGTATTTCCATTTTTTATGTTGTATTTTTACATATATTTATTATTTGCAAAATTATATAGAATGTTTTTTGTTTTTTTTATAAAACGGTAATGTTACATTATGAAGATAAGCCGTCTTTTTTTTAAGTGAAAAATGATAATCTTACATATTTTTAAGTGTAAATATTTTTTGTGATGTTTGAATTTGTGATGTTCGTATACTTAACCTAGATGATATTGATGTTTAACAATTTATTGTTTTCTGGAAATATAAAATAACGATATATCAAAACGTATCTAATACTTGTTAAATGATAGTATAATGTAAATTACATTCATTATTTGAAAATAACCATTTGTTGTTTTTATTTTTTTTTAAATCAGAAATTATTTTTATTTAAAAACATTATTCAGATATAATATAATAGTTTAAGTTTGGAAGATTAATCTATATATATATATAAATTATGTATATTTTTTAAAAAATAATTTAAGATATTATATATTGAGTAACTAAATAAAAGCTGAATTTCTTATCTTGAAAATCAAATATTTATATTTTTGTCTTCACGTTAAACTCACCAATCCATCATAGTGTGAGGTTGATGTTGATGTTATAATGAGTTTTATAGGGACTTTCTTGATGTAAAACTATACATTTTTATTTTTTTTGTTTAATATGGTATTTCCATTTTAATATAATTTACTACCATTTTAAGATAGATGTACATTTTAAGATAGATGCTTAAATCTTAATGTTCTTTTTCTATTTTTTAAAATGTTTATTTCTATTTCTTAAATTTTTTTACGTAATATCTATATTTTATATTTTAAAATAGATATTTAAATCTTAATGTACTTTTTCCATTTTTTCAAATTGTGTATTAACTTATATTATATATTTTACATTTTAAGATAGATGTTTAATGCTTAATGAACTTTTTCCATTTTTTAAAAAAAGTTGTGTATTTACTTATTATTATATAGATAATTCATATATTATATATTTACATTATCTACTTATTATTTATTGATAATTCATATATTATATATTTAATGCTTAATGTTTATTTCCACTTCATGACTTTTTATTTACTTAATATCTCTATTTTACATTTTAAGATAGATGTTTAAATCTTAATGTACGTTTTCCTTTTTTTTTTAAATTGTATATTTCCATTTGTTATACTTTCTATTTACGTAATATCTATATTTTAAATTTTAAGATATATTTTTAAATCTTAATGTAATTTTCCATTTTTTAAATTGGGTATTTACTTATATTATATATTTACTTATTATTTATTTTTCTTTATATTGTGTATTTCTATTTCTTATACTTTCTATTTACTAATAATTTTATATTTTAAGATAGATTTACATTTTAAGATAGATATTTAAATACTAATGTACTTCTTCCATTTTTTTAAATTGTGTATTTCCTTTTCTTATACTTTCTATTTGGGTAATATCTATATTTTACATTTTAAGATAGATGTTTAAATCTTAATATACTTTTTCCATTGTTTTTAAGTTGTGTATTTCTTTTTCTTATAGTTTATATTTACTTAATATCCATATTTTACATTTTAAGATAGATGTTTAATATTTAATGTACTCTTTCCATTTTTTAAAAATTATGTATTTACTTATTATTGTATATATTATTCGTATATTTATATATTTATAATATTTACTTATTATTTATTTTTCTATATATTGAGTATTTCTCTTTCTTATACTTTATATTTAGTTAATATCGATATTTTATATTTTAAGATAGATGTTTAAATCTTAATGTATTTTTCCATTTTTAATGTAAAACGGCAATGTTTAATACAAGAACTTGGACAAATAGTCAAATAGTTATATTTATGTTTTTTTTTCTTTTTTATATAAAATGGTAATGTTACATTATGAAGATAAGCCATTTCTTTTAGTGAAAATGGTAATCTTACATATGTTTAATGTAGTTTTTCTATTTTTTTTATGTTGTAT
Source organism: Brassica napus (assembly GCF_020379485.1). Taxonomy (NCBI): domain Eukaryota; kingdom Viridiplantae; phylum Streptophyta; class Magnoliopsida; order Brassicales; family Brassicaceae; genus Brassica; species Brassica napus. The sequence goes on from NC_063443.1 coordinate 289,749, forward strand.
GTTTACATATTATTGTTATTTTTAAATGTAAAATGGTAATCTTACATATGCTTAATGTATTATTTTCATTTTTTATGTTGTATGTTTACATATTATTTATTATTTTCTAAATTATATATGGAGATAAACCGTCTTTTTTTTAGTGAAAAATGGTAATTTTACATATGTTTAATGTAGTTTTTCCATTTTTATGTTGTATGTTTACATTTTATTTTTTTTAAAAATAAAAATGTAATATGATAATCTAACATATGTTTAATGTAGTATTTCCATTTTTTATGTTGTATTTTTACATATATTTATTATTTGCAAAATTATATAGAATGTTTTTTGTTTTTTTTATAAAACGGTAATGTTACATTATGAAGATAAGCCGTCTTTTTTTTAAGTGAAAAATGATAATCTTACATATTTTTAATGTAGTTTTTCTATTTTTTGTGCTGTATGTTTACATATTATTTATAATTTTCGAAAATTAGTAAAATTAAAATGTAAAACTATATTTTATGCAACTTGTCATCTTTCGGGAGAAGTTTTTTTGCTGATGTGGACGCTCTATGGAGCCTTAAAAGGTCCCTTTTATTAGTAAGGATTTTTTTTATAAAACGGTAATGTTACATTATGGAGATAAACCGTCTTTTTTTTCTAAGTGAAAAATGGTAATCTTACATATCTTTAATGTAGTTTTTCCATTTTTTATGTTGTATGTTTACATATTATTTATAATTTTCGAAAATTAGTAATATTAAAATGTAAAACTATATTTTATGCCACGTGTCATCTTTCGGGAGAAGTTTTTTTGCTGATGTGGACGTTCTATGGAGCCTCAAAAGGTTCATTTTATTAGTAAGGATTAGTAGTTTTCGTAATCATAGTAAGTTTAGGTTTTGGATACTTTCCATTTTACTTATCTTGTAATCCTTATATAAAGGAACCCCTTTGATAATTAATAATAACACAAAAATATTCAGTCTCTAAACTCTCTAATTATAACTGACTGAGAATATATATGATTTGCGTCTAAGATATATTCAACTTATTGTCACAAAAAACTTAATAAAAAAAATACATACTTTATTTTAAGGACATTAAAAATTACGTTAAAAATTTTAACATTTTAAGAAAAATTATGAATCAATAATATTAATATAAAATTTTATCCGAAAAACTCAGCACTAAATGCATAAACAAAAAAACAAACAAACCCTAAACCCTATAATCTTAAGCATTATTCTAAACCAAACCTTAAATCCAACCTAAACCAAACGCTAAACCATTCCTACTACCTAAACCCTAAATTCTACCTAACCCTAAACTCTACCTAAACCTAGACCTTAACCTATCTAATCCTAAACCCTACATAAACCTAACCCTAATCCCTAAACCCTTCATACTACCTAAACCCTAAACCTACCTAACCCTAAACGTAAACCCTACCTAACCCTAAACCCTTCATACTACCTAAACCCTAAACCTACCTAACCCTAAACGTAAACCCTACCTAACCCTAAACCCTACCTAACCCTAAACCCTTCCTAATCCTAAAACCCTACCTAAAACCTAACCCTAAACCTAAACCCTACCTACCCTAAACTCTACCTAACCCTAAACCCTACCTAACCCTAACCCTACATAACCCTAAACCCTACTAACCCTACCTAACATAAACCCTACCTAACCTAAAACCTTTCTAACCCTAAACCCTTTCTAGCCCTAAAACCTACCTAACCCTAAACCCTACCTAACCCTAAACCCTATCTAACCCTAAACCCTACCAAACCCTAAACCCTACCTAACCCTAAACCCTTTCTAACCTTAAACCCTACCTAACCCTAAACCCCTTCTAACCCTAAACCTGACCTAACCCTAAACCATGCCTAACCCTAAACCATTCTAACCCTAAACCCTACCTAATTCTAAACCCTACCTAACCCTAACCCTATATAACCCTAAACCCTACTAACCCTAAACCCTACCTAACCTAAACCCTACCTAATCCTAAAACCTTTCTAACCCTCAACCCTATCTAGTCCTAAACCCTACTTAACTCTAAACCCTACCTAACCTTAAACCCTACCTACCCTAAACCCTACCTAACCTTAAACCCTACCTAACCCTAAACCCTACCTAACCCTAAACTCTACCTAGCCCTAAACCCTACCAACCCTAAACCTTACCTAACCCTAAACCCTATTAACCCTAAACCCTACCTACCCTTAACCCTTTTTAACCTTAAACCCTACCTAACCCTATAAACCCTTCCTAACCCTAAACCCTGCCTAACCCTAAAAACCCTATCTAACCCTAAACCCTTTCTAACCCTAAACCCTACCTAACCCTAAACCCTGCTAACCCTAAACCCTACCAACCCTAAACCTTACCTAACCCTAAACCCTATTAACCCTAAACCCTACCTACACTTAACCCTTTTTAACCGTAAACCCTTCCTAACCCTAAACCCTGCCTAACCCTAAAAACCCTACCTAACCCTAAATCCTACCTAACCCTAATCCCTGCTAACCCTAAACCCTGCCTAAACCTAACCCTAAAACCCTACCTAAACCTAACCATAAATCTCATCTAATGCTAAAACTCTACCAACCCTAAACACTAAAAAATAATCTCAAAACTTAAAGCTAAAAAAACTTTTTAATTTTTTGTTGTGATATTCAAATAACAAATTACATAGTGAATTTTAAATCTTATATCCATTATTTTAATTGCCAAAATATTTTGAAAGTTGTATCTTATGAATAAAAAAGATAAATTATATTTTAATAACGTTAAATTTTGTTAAAATAGAATGAAAAACTATTATCATAAATAAATAAAGAATTTTGATGAAATTTGAAAATCTTCGAATCAATAACAATTAATTAGTAATATTTCAAAAACTCTTAAACTATTATAGCAGTAGAATCTCAAAAAAAAAAACTAAAGTTCTCAAACATTTATTTGCCAATAACCATCCTTAAATCTTTGCTCATTCACAAAAAAATAATATTCTTTACATAAATTGGAAACAAATTTTGTTTTTTGACTAGAGATCCAAATTTAAATTATACCACTAAAATATTTTAATATTTCATTGTTCAAAAATAACAAGTTAATGTTCTTAAAACAATAAACATCCTTAAATCTTTGCTCATTCAAAAAAAAAAATATTATTTACATAAACTGGAAACAAGTTTTGTTTTTTGACTAAAGACCCAAGTTTAAATTATACCACTAATATATTTTAATATTTAATTGTTCAGAAATATATATATTTATATATTCAAGAGTAGACAATGCATAGATGATACTAAATTGATCGCAAGAATTCTTTTTGGAAAACACAATATAACTAGTATAGTATACAAAGAACTTTTCAAAAATTTATGAAAATATTTAAGCCCGCATCACGGACAAAACACCTAGTGACCGAGTGTTCAAGACGTAAAAAACAAACTTAAACGAGCAGTGGCAAAATATTATCACACATACGCTAATATATACTATCTCCGTTTCAATATGATGTTTTAGGTGATTGTTTTTGTTTCACAATAGATGATGTTTTCATATATCTAGATAACTTTAACTTTAGCAAAACCTGTGTAGCCAATTGTGTATTTATTATTTTTGTTTATAATTAAATAAATTAGTTTTAAATTATATTTTAATAATTTTTTTAATATAATTTTTTTAACATGTTCATCTATTAGGAAACGGATAGAGTATCTTTCTACACAGGACATGCTTTATCTAACACCTAAGATCAAAATATTCTAAACTCTTGACTCGTATGTACAAGTACAACCGCTTCACTCATTTGGTCCAGTCGCCGTAGGCATAAAGAGAAAGAGAGAGTAGCAGTGTTCATTTCCTCTCTCACTTCTCATTAAACCTAACCGGGTCTCTCTATTCACCGTTGTATGATGATATTAACCTCCTCTGTAAAAAACAGACCAATCATGCCCCGTAAGCCAAAAAATGAAAGATTTAACGAACTCTGTGAAGCTATGAGCAACACTTACTTGTTCTTCAAACTCGGGGCTTGACAGGTTTACAGACAAGTTTTTCATCAATAATAGGACCTGATGAAGAAAGACATTGTCAAATGACAATTAAGATATGTTCTAGAGTAGTTGACGATTGTCACATACCGTTTCTAGATTGATAGGATCCATTTGCTTTAACCTCTGGACATGACCTGTTGTTTTTGGATCGAATACACTTCCTATAAAGCTGTAAACTTCAGCGAAATTCGGCATCACTGTGTTTCAAACACACAAACTCAAATCAGCACATATATTGAAGACAAACTCGGTAACCAGTATATACTGCAGACAAACAGAAGATCTTGTACCTCTCTGGTCATTCGTCTCCGTAACTGTTCTCGTCCTCAGCTTATTTCTAATACTACTACTACTACTAGTGCTGCAACAGTTCTCTAGAACACCCAATTCCTCTACAGATCACAAAATTTATTACCCTTGAGATGATTAACAGCTCAATCCACAGCAAATTTAAGCACATATAATAATATTACCTTTGATCACTGGAATTGGCGTAATAACATTGCAACGCATTAATCCGTGATTAGGAGTACTAATCACCGGTTGTGGATCAGTGGGGTACAAGTACTCATGTTCAAGCAATGCGTTTGAAGTTGTAAGAGCCACTGCACCCAAGAAAAAAAAAAACAAAAGAAAATCAGATAAGAGACAGAACATAACAGAAGCAGCTTCAGTAGGAAGATTAAAAAGAAACTAGTACCACTTTTGGAAGCCTTTTGTGGATAGGGATGATTAGCTTTCCTCTTTGGTCGAGGAGGAGGAAGATGTTCGTTAGTCCCATTCTTCTGAACCTTTAGAAAGTATTTCTGCGCGTGGCTTCGTATCTACCAAGAAATTCAAAAAAAGAACATTTGAGTTCAGAAAATTTTAGAAAAATCTAAAACACTAATATTATGTAATTCTAAGACAATTCTGATGAAGAAATCAAATGGAATGTAATTATGATGAAGACAGATTCTAACCTGGATAACTGTTTTTGATCCAACAAAGGCCTCTATTTTCTTCCAATCACGGTCAAACCTGTAAATCAGTCATTATTAGATGAGAGAGTTGCTGAGTTTACCATCTAGAAGAAGCAGAGATAGAGAGGTCGTTTTGACATACAAATGGAGAGCTTCAATGAACTTGTCGTGTTCTTGCTCCGTCCAGTTCTCTCTAGACTTGGTGATTGTGTATGGCTTTCTAATCTTCTTTGTTGGATCCTCGCTGAACGACATCGTATGGCTCCGTGCAGAAACAGGCATCGTTGTCTTCGAGTGGGGAAGAGTAGTACTGAAACCCGGTAAGCTCATATTCATGGAGGAAACAAATGAGAATGGCTAGTATCGGTGGGTTTTATTGAGACAATAAAAACTCGGAAGTTCACTTTCAAGTCTGAAAGAGAGAGTCTAATGACGTTTGTGACTTTGTTGCTAGGCGAGAATGGCTATTTACCATATGAGGTAGGGAGAAGAAACAGAAAGGGGTCGATATAAAGGGAAATAGATTTTAGCCGAACACGTGTAAGGAGCCGGTTGCTCTGGTTCACAGCGTGGGACTATCAACTTCAAGACATGTGGCCAACCATCTGCTTACACTGACGTCAAGCAAAAGCCTAACGTCACGTATCTACGGCTCATAAAGCGCCACGTGGCTGACGATGGCAATCAGTTAATTAGTTGTGGATTACCTGCGCGAAACGGACTGTTGCTGGTGCTGTGGCTCGTATATAAAAGACACAGTTTCTCTCATTTGTGGTTTTTAGCTCAAAACTTTCAAATCAGTCATCAGATGGTTTCTTCTTTCTGGAACACAAACGCAGCATAAACATCCAATTCTCTAAATTCCAACACTAAACAGCAACACATATTACTTATAAAGTTCAAAAACAAAAACAAACATCAATCTAAGAATCTTAGCTTACTCCGCAAACCGAATAAAGAAAAGAGGTTAGAAACAAACACACATTACAGATGAAAAGAATATATAATAAGATTGACTGATACGAATCAGACAACACGACACCGACGACCGTAAACAACAAAATATGTGAATCCTACAAACGTAAGGAAACAAAAAAACATAGGAGAGAAACTCACAAAAGAAGAAAACTCTGGTTTCTTCTCTCTTTTGTTTTTCTCAATCGATCCAACGTGTGACACCATCCTCTCCTACTATCGCCAGAATCTCCACACGCACCTCCAAACTCGCCTGCAACATTGTTTAACCATTTACACATACAAAACATTAAACAAACATGTTTTTTTCATTATGAATTGTATATGGGGGGCGTGACAGATAGACTTACAGAGGAATTCCTGCAATTGACAAGGCGGCATTCGTCCAAAGAACCTTCTAGACTCCAACTCTCCCACACGTCAAAACTGTGGCTCGCAAACACAAACTCCATTCTTCTATTGATCTGCATACACCGAGTTTTAGTTTTTTTCCTTCAAAACTTTTGACTTACCAATTCATGTAACTGTGTAATGTACAAGAGGGTACCTGCAATAACTTTCCACCTGCAGCAAATGATCTCAGGCCCACAGTGTCCTGGAGAACAAACAAGTTCATACAATTAGCCATTCATATATAATATATAATAACTTTTCTAACAAATGAGACACCGCTCAATTCAACTTTCTGTTCACCCAAATTCTCCACTGATAGTATGCAAGGTAAATGACAAGAAAAAGAGAAAAAGTTGTTTACCTTGTTTCTGTATGCGATAATGAATTGTGCAGCCGGATCCCGTTTGGACACATTTGACAAAGTATCGAGGAACCAACCTCCGTTTTTCGTTCTTTGCCTTGAAACATGCAGACCCGAGAGGTCTTTTGCATACATGGCAATTACATATCCATCTTTCAGCAGTTCACTTGATTTTCCGATGAACTTCTTGCTTGACCTTACAAGCTGGTTTTGTTGCATGACTTCAAGTGGTGTTTTCCTGCTTCTTGAATCCTCAGGGGAAACACATCTAGAACTGGAACTTAGTACTTCTTCACTGTCACTCATAGCAATATCATCTCTTCGTGAAGTACTACTTTCTTCATGTATTCCTGATGAACCCTCTGCTCTTTGCATGTGCTTCTGCTGTGAATGCCTCTTTTTGGCTTTCTTACCGGATCTGCTACGCCTTACTTCAGGTTTTATGGCAGTGTTTTGACCAGGGCTCAGAGATTCCTTAAACTCACAAGCCTCTATAGGAACGATCTCGGTGCTGGTGAGAGTACTTTCTCCCTGTTGTTGCCTACTGGTGGATTCCACTAGTGCTAATTTGCCATGCCTGATAGGTGATACTTCTTCTTCTTCTTCTTCACTTGCTTCACTTTCCTCATCAGAAACAGTGTTGGTTGGTATTACACCGTCTAAGAAAAAAGATTGCAAGATAGAGATGGCCTTTTCTCTTATCTCCATCCATACTTCCTCACTGTAATCTGCACTACGTGGTAGGATTAGCACATTCGGCATTTCTTTCACCTGCAAATTCAAAATAAGATACAATGAATGGCAAGAGCATAAGCAGACACAAATGGAAAAGAAATCCATACCCATGCTTCCATCCATTGAGGACCTTCAGCACCATCAATAGCGCAACCAGCAATGGTTCCATCAATTAGAAGTTGCTTCACAGCACAATCATCCAGCAGCTGGCAGCTTCCAGTATTCACAAGAAATGCCCCTAACGTACAAAAAAATTCCAACTTTATCATCTCCATAAATATAAATTCCTGGAGAAATCAAACTTCATTTGAGTAACGAGACAAGAAAGATCAGTACCAGGTTTGATATGCTGCAAACACTCTGCGTTGAGTATCTGAACGGTGTTGTCTGTTAACGCACAGTGAAGCGAAATGACATCACTAGCTGCTAGTAGATCATTCAACGTATCCATTCTTCGGGCAGCACGTGGGAACCTCGAGGGCCTAATTCGTTCTTCGTCTCCCTGGACAGATGCAAACACAGCCATTGACAATTTAAGGAAACATCCAATTGAGAGGAACACCACGATTCACAAGTCACAAACATACCTCAGGGACATCAAAGTAGAGGACACTCATCTTGAAAGCCAAGCTCCTGCTAGCTAGATAACGAGCAGATACAGATCTACCGATTATACCCAAAACCATACCTCGGCACCTTCTCATTCCCCTGCAAAGCGGCTGAAGCGATCCGAGCCATCCGGAAGCCGACAGCGCGTGGCGCGAGAGCAGGTGCGTCCGCCTGAGGAGACCAAGGATGAGCGCCATGACGGTGTCAGCGATTTCCTCAGCTCTGGAAGTATCCACATGGACGAGGCGGAGACCTAGGTCGGCGGCGAGAGTCGAATCCACAGCTCGATCGGCAGAGCCAAGGCACAGAATGAGCTGGTGAGGACGGAGACGGCGCTGAGCTGCGCGTGGAAGGTAGGCGAGGGAATGGAGGAGGACGGCGGTGGCGGACTCGATCTTCCCATCGGCGATGCGGCTGAGAGGGACGTATTCGACGCCAGCAACGCCGGCGAGTGAGTCCTGCTCGAGCGCACAATCCTCCACACAGTTGAGTGTGACGACGAGAGGAGACGGCTGTTCACGATGGGGCATTGTAGCAGACGAACGGATCTTGCTCATCTTCTTCTCGCTGCTACTCCCGATGAGAGTATCACACATCTTCAAATATTGGGAATTAGGGTTGAATCTTGTAATTTCGCAACAATACAAGGGCTAAATATTCAATTTTATATAAATAATTCAACAATACATATTTGGTCCGAATCTACTAAATGCTGATGCTCGCCGTAAATACGACGCCGTTTCAAGTTAACAATCAGCTTATGACGTTTACACAATGCCAAAACCAACTACACAAGTAAAACATGTACGCTTCCTATGTCAATATTATTTCTTCTTGACCAGGAAGAAAACACAAGCTCCAGAGTGTAGCAGCGACAACAACACGAAGCAACAAATATTTGAATAAAAACAAAAGCCGACTATAAGCGATGAAAAAACGAAGAAGAAGTCTATACAGCTATCTACCAAAATTCTATCTCCACTTGTTTCTTGCTTTCTATAACCCACCCACAGCGGAATTCATAGTTACCACCATTCAAACATCTCGACATGCCTCAGGGTGATGATGATCAGAAGAACCTCCTACGAAGGTTACTAGTAGTAGCTTGATATGAGCGCATGAGCAATCCAACTCCGATGCCAACGCCAAGGCACATCCCAAGGCCTATCCCAACTCCAACTCTGACACCTGCATTGAACCACGAGAGTTGACCATCCTCATCCACGTACATCCCTTCAGGGTAGTACCTCATCTTCATTTCAGACTCATCATCGTAGTCACCAACCTCTGACTCCATCATCTGCATTAAACCAAACCACAAACACTATATATCAAATCTCCATCCTAACTTAAAAATTGTCATCAAGGCTAGAACAAACTATCAACACAGAAGCATACCTGCACTTTCTGCTGGCGGGCGAATTCATCACCAGTGGTAACAACGTCTTGCTCCTTCTCAACCTCCTCGTCCTCAGGGATAGCGTCGAGCGTCACGTGCCTGGCCACCTTCCTCCTCGGACTCGCCTGAATGGTCTTAGTCAAGATGACGGGAACACCGCCACAGCAACCAGCAATATAAACCTCCACGGAGGGAGACGAGACGCCAAGCTTCGGCCTGAAAAACGCAGAGGAGGAGGAGGAAGAGCCCGAACCGTTTCGCATAGCCACGTAACAATCCATGCCCCACCCAGTCTTGGCATCGCTCACCGTTCCGTTATTACTCCACGCGCCTTCGATTCTATCTAGGTTCCCGCACAGCACCATCTCCTCCTTATCGTACACCTCGAAATCGACGCACCCCGTCACGCGCACGGCCTCCGTGCTCACGTAAGTCACCTCCGACGATTCCCGGTCCACTCTGTCGCGTCGGAGCTTTAGAGACGCCGTCTGCAGTGGAGGAACGCGGACGCCGTTTACCTCGAGAGAAGCGCCGGTTTCACGGCGGGGGTGACGGAGGGTGAGGGAGTCGGGGACGTTCTCGACGAAGCAGGGGGCGATGCGGACGTAGAACAGACGAACCTCCAGCCACGCCGATTGCGACAATTGAACTGATGCCGACGACGGCGCAACGGCGGAGGCTTTCATGTGGAATGATTTGGAGGATGTGACCAAAGGATCCGGATGATGATGATGATGATGATGGTGGTGGTGATCCTTCGAAATCATCGGTTCAAATGGATTCGAAGCAATTGTTGATGACGAGAGAATTCAAGGCGATTGATGAACGAACGGAGAATGAATTTTGTCGTTTTCGTTCGAGGTTAGGTTTTTGGGGTTTGAGATATTTTTTTCAAGGTAAAAAAAGGGTCAAAATTATAGAGTAGTATTTTGTTTGAAGACGCGGTAAAAACGGAGAGATGGTCAAAGGAGAAACCGACAAGATCAAATACTCAATCTTACGAGGATTATAACGACACGCACGTGTGACTGTTTTTTTTGTTTTTTTTTCAATGCTAATTACTAATTAGTATGATAACTGGGCTACAATTTCGTATTCCTTTAAGTTTGTATTTGGGCCTCAACCAATGCTATCAATCGCAAAGACCCATGATCTTTTAACAATTCGTGATCTGCACGTTGAAACAATCATAGAAAACTCGCAGAATAAGCATGGAGTGTGATACTGTCTGACGTAGTACTGTCTTTAGTAGTGTAATCGTTGGGTTTTTTTTATAATGAATGTTAAATTTTTTCGAGACAAAAAAACACTTTTGTACAATAAATATGCATACTTATTATAATTGAAAGATTTTGAGCTATTTTAGAAAAAAAATCATTCATTGCCTTCATCTTGATGTACGTAGTTAGTGTTTTCGTACGATTATATTTACATTCTATAAAAAGTACGTTTCATCAATTTCTATTTATTTTGTTTTATTAACAATCTATTTAAGATCCCAATGGTGGATATAGGATTGTTGCAAAACACCCCTAGTTCACATGTCAACCACTTGGAACCAAACTTGCAATCACCTTCTGGTCACCAAGCACATGAGACTCCAAAAAACTTGTCTGTCACTACTCCCTCTGAGGATGTAACTTCTGGTCCGATCACACACTCACATGAGGTACACTCTACCTCTTGTTTAAAGATTGATGATACTTTACCTATGTTAGCAGCCACAATTGCTGCGCCCTCTCAGACACAAATTATGGAAGAAATTCCATCACAAGTTAACATTTTCGAAGCTTCACATGCTTCTGAAAAATGAGCAACAAGTTGGTCCTCTCTCGCCTCTCACTCCCAACCATCATCATTTCCACATGGAGCCGGAGACTCCTCTTGCTTATGGAAAAAAAACTGGTTTAGAAGTGGTTGGAGAAACCTCTAGTTATAACTTAACTAGAGGAGGAAGACCAATAAAACCAACACAAAAGGTTCAAGAAATGGAATGGACAAATGTTAGAGGAAGGGGTAAAAAAGGTCGACGTGGCCGAAGAAACTATTTCCACTAGTTTGGTCTTTTTTTTCTTTCCTATTAGGTTTCATTTGTGAACCCTTCACTCGGGTTGTGCTAAAACCCTCCTCTTGTTGCAAACTTTCTCAAATTTATGAGTGAAAACTCATACTTGTACCATTTATGCATTTTAATATGAAAGCCTTTTACAAAAAAACAATCTATTTAACAAAGAGTGTATAACTTCAGTTCCTGATACACTAGTAAGTGTGTATATATATGTAGCTAATTATACCAATTTGATGATGTTTCCGCGTTTACCAAACTTACTAATGCGTTTCATTTGCCAAAAGTTAATGATGTAGTTCTGTTTTTTTTTTTCTAGATAGGTCACGTTTTATATCTGCAGACCTAATATTGTAATTATGATTCATAAAGCAATATCATTCTACTCATTTGGATCATTGACCGTACCCCCAAATCCTCTTTTAGTGACAGCAATTATATTCTTCCCTATACGTACTTTTCTATAATTTTAGAAAGAAAAATTGTGACCCGTTGGAGCATATACCATTAGGAGATTACACACCATTCAATCTCAGATCTTGTCGGATAAATCTGACCAGCTTTGGATATATATTTATAGGCCGGTTGTAATGTTTTCTTCTTCCTCCTCTTTTTGATAACACCGAAAAGACCGGGGCTTGTCACTTCATCATCAAGTTTAGTAGGCGAACTTAAATGATTCCTAAGGCATCAAAAACTAATTACGTTCTACTTTATTATAGAATTTGCAGTTCATGTGTATGGCCCGTAACTTAAGATCCGTGTCGGAGGTTTACTTAGTTGGTTTTACTTGTTTAATTTGCATCATGCAGTATGATTTTGACTGATAGTTTAGATTCTCATTTGTTTGTTGATCGGTTGAACTAACCAAATGCATTTCGTAACTTTTAATCATCATTTAATTCGTAGTCAGGATTTACGATGACGCTGGATTATAATAATGCTTTAAACGTTAATTAACTAACCATATATTTTGTTTTGGGCAATTTTTTCAAATAGTCATTTTTAAGTTTTTGTCATAAAAATAACCATTAAAAAATAAAATACTTCTTTACCATTTTGAAATTTTTAATTTTTATTTTTTATTTTTCTTAAATTTGAAACTCTACTCCAAAATTTCACTTTTTAACTTTAAACCCTAAGTCTAAATTAGTTTATCCTAAAATAAAAATATATTTTTAATAAAATTTATTTTGGTTATTTTCTTAATTAACTGTTATTTTTGTGACAAAAACTTAAAAGTGACCGTAGTAAAAAAAATTATCTTTTGTTTTTGCCTTAATTTATAGTCTTCAGTTATGTATTGCATTAAGATCGTTGTTTTTTATACATGTACAGTTATAAAGAATCTTATACTCTCCCTATTTTATCTAATGTCCTTTTACGTATGTCCATATATATGCATTTGAAAAAGTCTTACCGTTCACTAAGTAGCACGACGTCATTTCTGAGAGTCTGAGACAAGTAAAGGGAGTCAACTAAAATGCAACGAGTTAGACCTATAACGTCCTATACGTGATTTTAAATGTCAAAACTAACAAACCCATTACTAGCGGCTGTAAGTACAATATTCAAACCATCAAAATAACCATTTTAATTTGGTCAAACCATAAAGCAAAATATTTTTGTCTGTAAAATTAGGCATCGGCACGGATCAGATATCTGGATTTTTGAAGATATTTATGATTTATTTCGTATGTCACGAATATCTAACTTTTCGATTTGATTTGCTTCGGAAAAATACAGATATCCGGAAAATAAATAGATATTTGCGGATCTTTATGAATACTTACGGATATTTCATATGTTTTGTTTAATACAAATAATCTTAAATTTTTGATACAAATTTGTTTTGTAGAATTTTTTTACATGATATATATGATAAAAATTAAAAGAATTAGTGAATCTACATATTTTGTAAATTTTTTGAATTTAGTTAACAATTATAATAACACAAAACTTAAGAAAAAAATTATAATTGTCATAAATGTGTTATCTTTTTTTTTATGTAATACTTTTATATAACTAATAATGTTAACAGAATTTATCAAATCATATGTTAGAATAATAACTATATAATTTTATACATTAAAAACTTTAAATATAATTAAAATATACATCTATTTATATATTGTCGGATCGGATCGGATATCTGCTTCTCAAAATTTTAATATTTGTGATTTGTTTCGATTTTAACGGATATTAATTTTTAATATTTGCTTTGATTCGAAAGTTTACGGATATCCAGAATTTTCGGATCGAAACGAATAACGAATCGAATCAAATTCAACGGATAAAATGCCTCCTATGTAGAATTATCTTCTCGTCTAAAGTTTGCTATAAATGAATGAATAAATGATAAACTAATATACGATAAAATGTGTTTACACTTGGTTAAAAGTCAAAAGCTGAAGATGGAAGCATCGACGGGATGCTAAGAATTGAATTTAATCTCTTGAATTTATTAGAAGCCGACTTTTTTAAATAACCATATCCCACTATAATATCTTCTCATTCGCTAAACCCGCAGTGTGCTAAAACGCGACCCAAACACAATCAATTATTACTATTTTTGTTAGAATTTTCGAAAAATATAAGAACCTATACCTGTATTGATTTCGTGGACGTAAATTATTTAAAAGAGAAATTAAATTAATTTACGTGGGCGCACACGTGGAAATTGTAGCTGTTTCCCACTACGCTTGTAGTTTCTGTATTATTTTATTTTATTAGATTTTTGGCTGTGAGAATATTATTTGTCTTTGTTTGGGGAATCGAATTCGTGTAGAACTGGGAAACTGATGTGGGATAGTGAGGACTCAATTATTAGATAATTTTTGAAATATATAAATTTCAGGAGAAAAATCAATCATAGAATTGTAGATTTAGACATAATTTCAAAGAGTGATATTGTAATAAAATACACTATAACAAACTTTTGTTGTGTCTTCCTTTACATATTTACAAAGAAAAAAAACTGAATAAACAACCAACAACCTTATTGGATATTGCAACATGTCTCTCGGCACCATTGTATTGTATAAAAAGACAAGTAGTATAAATTTATTCTCGTCCAAAAAGAAAAATACATGAATTAAAAATATAATTATAAAATTTCAAGTTAGGAATTTGGCCATCTTTTAAACCTCAGGGACGGTGGATTTTGGAAGTTTTGCAATAAGTTGTGTGGTGGAGAATCCAAAAAGAAGAAAGAGTAACCAATAGAGAGGCTGATCTCATTGCTATAAGTGTAACCAAAAAAACTGAGAACTCGATCTTATGTGGCAACAGGTGCTCCTGTGTGGCTCAGACATATCTTTGACAGTGAGAGAAGCTCCCCTCTACAAGATTACCCTGACAAAGTTGTTGATGGTATGAGTACTGTTAGGTTGTGGTACTTTGTTCTTGACTAGGAGAAGTGATCGGAGTTATGGCGTTATGCAGGGTCTTGTATCGCTTTAGGCTAACCTTTGTTTTAGCTCTGTTATGCCTAATTTCTAGTGTCTGCAACTTTGAAACTTCCATTTGCGTTAATGAATCAATAGATTAAAAAAAATCAAGTTAGGAATTGGTTTATAATATAAAAAGGAAAAATGACGTGGATAAGTTGAAAAATAAATTTCAAAGGGTCAAAAAAAGGAAACAACAAAAACCAAAGGTCGGAAAGTAAAATGACGCCGAGCAGCACTTGAAGACGTAATTACGACACGCGCCTTATCTCACGCGAATGAGATGGCTCAAAAAGAAGACCTCTTCATCCCTCTCTCTCTCGTACCATTCATTCAATTCATTATTGTTGAGAGAGTCTTTTTTCTGCATGCATCTCTCTCTCTCTCTTGATCTCCCTTAGTTGTCAGGATTTAGGAATTTTTTTTTAATAAAAAAGATCAGTGTCCAATCTCTCTTATCATCTTCGAAAGTTTCCTATTATTTCATTCTTCTTCTCATCCTCAGTTTTCTCTAACTAAGAGACAATCTTCTTTTGCATCTCTCTCTTCTCTCTCTCTCTCTCTCTCTCTCTCTCTCTCTCTCTCTCTCTCTCTCTCTCTCTCTCTCTCTCTCTCTCTCTCTCTCACTGCAAACAAAAGCCAATCTAAAAAAAAAAACAGAGAGCAATGAAGGTTCATCTCTTACTCTTTATCTCTCTCTCTCTCTCTACACTATGCAAGATTTGATTCCTAGTACTTGAATTTCTATATGAAAACGGGTTTAGATTCTTGTTCATACACACATAAACACATGCATGTCCCCTGTGTGTATGTGTATGTGTATACCACACATCAGTTGTGTTTTTAGTGTATTCTTTTAAACCTTCAAATCTGTGTATATACCTGAAAAGAGAAGATTAGTTAACTCATCTTTGTGCTCACGTCACTTTAGCTATATATTTCACTGAATCTCATTGAAACTGTCTGTCTTCTGTAATAATTGTGCAGAAAATCGTGTTAAAGTTGGATCTGCATCATGATAATAAGGCTAAACAAAAAGCTCTTAAAACAGTTTCTACTCTCCCAGGTAATCATCCTCATCAGTTATTTATTTCGTTCTCAGCAGTCAGCATGTTTCCTAGAAAATAAATTGTTAGGGTACACATTACAGATCTGTTTATGTACAGTTATCACTTATAATTCTAAGCAAACTATTAAACCATTTGTTTCCGGTCAATTTGGTCCGGTTCAGTTTCTGATTTGTATGGTGGGGTACACGTATAAACAAGAAAATTGTTAACAAACAAAAGAAAATTGTAGTATAAATTTTTCTTTCAACAATCACGAGCTGTTCTGACAGAGCTGTCTCCTCGTTTTCAACAGTGACGGCACGGTAAAAAGTTGCGCCATATTTCAATTATTTGTGAAATGAAACCCATTGCTTTTAAAAAAAAAAAAGTTTTGGAACAAAATCACATCTAGGGCCACTATGGCTTCATTGAAAGATGTGCCCATCAATTATAATAAAATGTCAAGTATTTTTTGTTTGTTTTAATCCACAGTATTTTACTTTACTTATCAGTATTGTCAATAAAATGCGGTGACTTTTATCAATAGGGAAAAAACTTAAATTTTAATAGTTTTAAGAAAATAATAGTAGTAACTTTCACCTTATTTTTAATAGGTATCGATTCGATTGCAATGGACATGAAAGAGAAGAAGTTAACGGTGATAGGAACCGTGGATCCTGTTAATGTAGTCAGTAAGCTAAGGAAGTATTGGCCGATGACGGATATCATATTGGTGGGACCTGCAAAGGAGCCGGAAAAGGAGAAGAAGGAGGAGCCAAAAAAGGAAGGTGGTGGCGAGCCGCCGAAGAAAGAAGGAGAAGCTCCAAAAGAAGAAGGTAAAAAGGAAGGAGAAGCTCAGAAGAAGGAAGAAGAGAAGAAAGAAGGTGGCGATAAGAAGGAAGGAGAGAAGAAAGATCAACCACAACCGCAGCCACTGACTCAACCACCACCACCAGATCATGTATTGGAGCTTGTAAAGGCGTATAAAGCATATAATCCTCATCTAACAACTTATTACTACGCCCAAAGCATTGAGGAAAACCCTAACGCTTGCGTTATATGTTGAAAAACATGTATAATGTAATATAATTTGGGTGAAAAATGTGAAAAGATGGACCGATCTATACTGAAGAAGAAGAATAAGAAATAGATGATATATCTTAGACTAAGATATGTCGATTAGGATTAGATCACTTATGTTCTTTTCCTACATAATGGGGGCGGGGATTTAAAGTTCATGTTTCGAAAAAGGTTCTTATTTCGATGATATGTTTTGTGTATATATATCGTTGGAATGTACTATAGTTTCTATTGTTTATTTGTTTGTTTGTTCTTCGACAAAATAATGTTTATAATTATTAGATTTGCAAAACAGAAAATATGTATTGGAGCCATTATATTTAAAACGTATGTGGGTGTACGTTTAGGTGCATAAATATTGTTGGGCGGCTTATAACATTTAGCTGTAAATATGATGTTAATTTATAATTACTTCTGTTTTGCACGAAGCGAAAGGGCATGGCCTTCATGACCATCTGATGAGTCACTTTTAGAAATGTAAAAAAAGAAAGATATGATTCTAGATTTTGCTGTTCTTTAAAATGTACTTTTCGATCAAATTTAAAGTTTTGACTCTTTATTTCTAACAACACCTAAAACTTGACGACATTTTCAATAGATTGAATAATATGTCTTCACATAACCAAAAGGATTATAAATGTCATAGATCAAGTTGGTTCAACTTGAAACCAAATGCGAATGTGAATGCTCCTTTTGGGTTGGTAGCCACCTAAAATGTGCATGTGAAAATCAAATATAAAAACTTTGGCTGTTTTTTTTATTATTGCTATATATCATCATGAGTTAGAGCAATATACATGACAAAGTAAATTCCCGTAAATCCAAAAAGAATTATTCACTACAAAGGAAAAAGAAACATATGCCCATGTCAGTATTTCTACGAAACAAATAAATATATTACGTCTATCTTCCGGAAAATAATGCTGATGATTGTAAATGGACCGAGATACATACACTTATCTAGATACATAGTATTATTCTGAGTGAAAAGGATTGAATCATTTTCCAAAAATATCGAATTTGATTTTTGTCATATATAAAACTATTAAGAAAACTAGATTTTTTAACCGCGCTACGCGCGGATAAGATATTATATGTATTTCTCAATTCTAAAAAAATAATGTATAATATTGTATTACATTATTTAAAGAATATAAAATAAGACTACATAACATAAATATATTTTTTAAATCTTCTTTATGGAAATCATTATGTTGTTTAATTGCTATACTTGATTCACATATTTGCATAGTTATTTGTGATAAATGAATAACTATATTTTTATTATCAGTAAATAATATATATTTATTATATAATATAAGAAAAATAAAATTATTTACTTTTAAAACAAACTTGTCTCATCTTGGAGACTCGGTTATAGACATATCATATTGGAATGATACATTTTTACAGTTATCAATCTTCTTAACAGTCAAGAAACAAATCTGAATATCAAAACAATATCGCATACGATCTCTTTGTGGAATAACTGCTCTGAAGAAATTGAATTTAGACATCAAAAAGGACTGGAAATGGATGTGCAGATGTGTTATCTAAGTCAGCTTTACAAAATACTATTCATAGTTCATATATCATTTATATACATCCTATTTTTTTGTTCATCATTTCTTAAACATCTTGAAATAACTGATGCTAATTAATAATAAACTTTTGGCTGGCAAAAAAAATTCAAATTTGTCTAATTATCGCTTAATTTGTCTAACTGATATATATGTATTTTTCAATTCTAAAAGATAATGTATAATATTGTATTATATTATTTAAATAATATAAAATAAGACTACCTAACATAAATATATTTTTAAAATTTTCTTTTTGAAAATCATTATGTTGTTTGATTGTTGTACTTGATTCACATATTTGCATAGATATTTGTGATAGATGAATAACTATATTTTTATTATCAGTAAATAATATATATTTATTATATAATATAAAAAAATGAAATTATTTACTTTTTAAACAAAGTTGTCTCATGTTGGGGATTCGGTTATAGACATATAATATTCGAATGAGACATTTGTACAGTTATCAATCTTCTTAACAGTCAAGAAACAAATCTGAATATAAAAACTGAATCAAAAAGGACTGGAAATGATGTGCAGATGTGTTATCTAAGTCAGCTTTACAAAGTACTAATATTCATAGTTCATATATCATTTAAGTCCATCATTTCTTAAACATCTTGAAATAACTGATGCTAATTAATAATAAATAAATTGATGATGACAAAAAAAAATAATAATAAATTTTTGGCTGGCAAAAAAAATCAAATTTGTCTAGTTACCGCTTAAATATTTTATTAATATTGTCTAATAAGCTTTCAATTGATATCATAGTTTAATTTTTATTAGTTTTTTTTTGTTAATTTTAGAGTTTTTTGTATTTAAGATTTTTTTTCATATTAAGCTTATATTTCTTTCACATAATATATACTCCCTCCGTTTTTTATTATAAGTCGTTTTGAAGGTATGCACATAAATTAAGAAAATCATTAATTTCTTATATTTTCGAAACAAAAACATCATTAATTATTTACCTAACCACAATTTAACCAATAGAAAAATAGAAGATATATTATCATTGGTCAGACAACATTAATTACTAATAAATGTTACATAAAAAACCGAAAACGACATATAATTTGGAACAAAAAAGTTTCTCTAAAACGACTTATATTAAAAAACGGAGGGAGTATGTCATAAAAATTACCATCAAATCAGTTTTACTTATTTATTATTTTGTTTTTAATGAAAATACACTTTTTAAATAATTTAATTTAAAATAAAATTATATATTAATTTGTTGTATTCTAACAATTTGATTGATTTAATTAATTTGCTTTGGTGGATAACTTAAAAAGTTTTCATATGAATCGGGGAAAGCAAGCTTATATTGTTATATTATATTTATTTGTGTATATGGAATCTATATATAATGCTAGTGTAATAGAGAAAGAACATTTTTTTTTGTAACTTCAAAAAGATACATTATTACAATTTGAAATTAATCAAAATTGAATAAAATGGTAATTAAATAAATCTAATTGTTTTTTTTTTATCTTGTTAAGAAGTTGTCTCATGTTGGGGATTCGGTTATAGACATATAATATTCAAATGAGACATTTGTACAGTTATCAATCTTCTTAACAGTCAAGAAACAAATCTGAATATAAAAACTGAATCAAAAAGGACTGGAAATGATGTGCAGATGTGTTATCTAAGTCAGCTTTACAAAGTACTAATATTCATAGTTCATATATCATTTAAGTCCATCATTTCTTAAACATCTTGAAATAACTGATGCTAATTAATAATAAATAAATTGATGATGACAAAAAAAAATAATAATAAATTTTTGGCTAGCAAAAAAAATCAAATTTGTCTAGTTACCGCTTAAATATTTTATTAATATTGTCTAATAAGCTTTCAATTGATATCATAGTTTAATTTTTATTAGTTTTTTTTTGTTAATTTTAGAGTTTTTTGTATTTAAGATTTTTTTTCATATTAAGCTTATATTTCTTTCACATAATATATATGTCATAAAAATTACCATCAAATCAGTTTTACTTATTTATTATTTTGTTTTTAATGAAAATACACTTTTTAAATAATTTAATTTAAAATAAAATTATATATTAATTTGTTGTATTCTAACAATTTGATTGATTTAATTAATTTGCTTTGGTGGATAACTTAAAAAGTTTTCATATGAATCGGGGAAAGCAAGCTTATATTGTTATATTATATTTATTTGTGTATATGGAATCTATATATAATGCTAGTGTAATAGAGAAAGAACATTTTTTTTTGTAACTTCAAAAAGATACATTATTACAATTTGAAATTAATCAAAATTGAATAAAATGGTAATTAAATAAATCTAATTGTTTTTTTTTATCTTGTTTAGTTGGATTCTCATGAAAAGAAATCGATAGGTTAAACAAATGTTTCAAAATCTGTTGTGTTATTGTTTTGTCTATAAATTACAAAATTTATTTAATTGATATATTTAATTATTGCACTCTTAAATAATATTTTATTAAGACATTAGAGAACTATGTTTTGAGTTGTTTTGTCAAAATTGTACAAAAATCTATGTTTTTTCATATTTGTCACGAAAATTTTATGTTAAACTTACTTTTACAAAATTCTTAACTTTGTCACGAAAACAAAAATCTATGCTTTTTCATATTTGTCAATGTTCTCACACTTTCAAAGAATATATTAGCTTAGTCACTTACTTATTTTTTTTTACAAAACAAAGTATCGGAGTCTTGAAAGTTGAATCCATATTATTGTAAATGTACATAAGAGTTTGTGATTACATATTTAGTGATTCTTGTATATATGTCCAAGAAAGTTTCAATAGCTTAGTGGTATTTGCCCTATATTTATGTCATACTAACCCGGGTTCGATCCTTTCCTTTGCATTGTTTTTCATTTTTTACGAAAAAAGTAAATGAGATGACGTGGCAACTTCGGACTCTCTGATTGGACGATTTTTTGTGCCTACGTGGACACTCTAAGAGGAGCTTATATCCCCCTTTTAGTATAGTATAGAGTTGGATTCTCATGAAAAGAAATCGATAGGTTAAACAAATGTTTCAAAATCTGTTGTGTTATTGTTTTGTCTATAAATTACAAAATTTATTTAATTGATATATTTAATTATTGCACTCTTAAATAATATTTTATTAAGACATTAGAGAACTATGTTTTGAGTTGTTTTGTCAAAATTGTACAAAAATCTATGTTTTTTCATATTTGTCACGAAAATTTTATGTTAAACTTACTTTTACAAAATTCTTAACTTTGTCACGAAAACAAAAATCTATGCTTTTTCATATTTGTCAATGTTCTCACACTTTCAAAGAATATATTAGCTTAGTCACTTACTTATTTTTTTTTACAAAACAAAGTATCGGAGTCTTGAAAGTTGAATCCATATTATTGTAAATGTACATAAGAGTTTGTGATTACATATTTAGTGATTCTTGTATATATGTCCAAGAAAGTTTCAATGGCTTAGTGGTATTTGCCCTATATTTATGTCATACTAACCCGGGTTCGATCCTTTCCTTTGCATTGTTTTTCATTTTTTACGAAAAAAGTAAATGAGATGACGTGGTAACTTCAGACTCTCTGATTGGACGATTTTTTGTGCCTACGTGGACACTCTAAGAGGAGCTTATATCCCCCTTTTAGTATAGTATAGATTATGCACTATAGCGAGAATTTGGGTGATGACACAACAGCAACACCAATGAGCATACGGATAGATCAAATCTTGGTTTGTCTTATATAATTTTATTTTGATTATTACCTGAAAAACTTTGTGTGATCATTAATAAAGTAATTTATTATACTTTCTTACTGTGAAATTGATGTATCAGACCACCGGGTTCTCACGTTGAAATCATTTGGTGTGATTGATACGTGTATGAACGGTATCAATATCAACCAAGAGCCGTTCCAAAGCACGCCCTATCTTCAGCATTACCTACCAAGTGTTAAGAGCATATCTTATATAATAAAGGAGACTTGGGTCTCTCCTCATTAAGCCACATCAGCATGTAGAGATGGGCAAATAGAGACACGCGGCTTCTTCTAATATTATAACTTTCTCTTCGTTTTGTGACAAAAGCGTATGACCCAATCGTTTCTCATGTTTTAGCAGATATTGTATTGTATTTGGGCTTTTATGCTAATGTTTTGTGTAGGCCCAGATGGGGATAGAGTAGTAATAATTTTGGAGTTCGAGAGTACTGTACTCCTCATTCCCCTGCCTCTTTGTAACCGTCACTGTTACTTTGAAGAGGTTTACTGACCGGCGATTTATTGTAAGTTCTTAATGACGACTTACATCAATCTACAACTCCACATCCTTCCAGCTTCCCTTCCTTCTTCACAAATTTTTCACACTATATATATGAAGCTGAAGGAGAGGGTTCTGTTCTTTTTTTTCTTTTGACATCAAAGAGGATTCTGTTCATCTGTTCGTCCCGCTATTCTATTATACCAAACTATGTGTAAGAATTGATATAATCATGGCTACAGCTTCTGTATGAAGCTGAAGGCTGGTTGGTGTAAGGATATTGATGTCACACGCCTCCTCCATTTTTGGGAAACAGAGAATGTGAAGGGAAGCAGGGAATGTGAAGCAGAGCCGTGCCTAGAGATTTTGTTAATTCGTCCTTGGTTGTGAGAAGGTATTTTCTGTTCACTGAATATGTTTTTCTGAAAGTCCTTGTGGATATTTAAAATTCTTCAGATCTTTTATTGATGCAGACACGCTCATCTAGGGCTCTATTAGCATCCATCAGAAAATCCTACATAAAGCTTAGCAATGGTAACTTCAAGCTCTCAGACTCTAATCTCTACATATGATTCAATGACCAGAGACCGCCTACACTGAGATAACCGACCCGGTAAATCCACTCCCTATGGAGCTGTTCCGGTTCCGAAATTAAGAATAATTACTTTTTGGCAAACACCAATATACATCTTACTGGTTAGTCTCTTATCCTTTGCTTTTAAAACAGAGAATTCAGATATCATTATGCTATTGACAATGTTCATTTTCTCTCTCGGGAAGACATTATTGGCGAACTGAAAGCAATCAGGCACAAGTTGAATGATGCCACACACGACAAAGAACGTGTCATGGAAACTATTAGAATTCAAAGGTCAGTGAAAACGTCCTGTGTGAACACTTCTTCATTGAAGAAGCTTCATCTATAATAAACATTGAAACGATTAACTCCACTTCTATCATTACACCTGTATAGGGATGCAACTGATCTGAAAGAAGAAGGTTCAGATTTTCACTAGGAAGAGTATTGGTGCCAAGTTACCTTCGTTAAGTCTCGAAACCTTGGTTATGTCAACAATCAAACAAGCGATTGAGGTATTACACGTCAACCCTTCGGTTTTTGTCTTGCTCCTTTTGTATTTGATTTGGACTTACATACACTCTTTTTTCGATTTTAGATTGGGTAGAAACACATCGGTTGTACTTCGTTATATGGTCACGAGAAAGAGGTAAACATTTTTAATATCGAAGAATTTGAGAGAGACCATACACTATGAAGTATGTGTGGTTGAAGTTTCCTGCCTCTGTAAGTTACGTTCTCCTTGAATCCACTAACTAGATTGCTAGAGTATTGAAGAAGTTAATAGATGATGGTTTCGTGAAGCGTGAGAAGTTAGTTGTTCTGTTGTTCATCACTTGGAAACTCTGTTTTGTCTTCTTTCTGCGACCAAATTTTTTTCTTCAGTGCAGGTCTATATTAAGTTTGTAGTTCCCATCACCTATGACTCCTTTTATTTACATTACACTAGCGGCAAGTGTTTTCTGAAGAATTTAACGGGAAACATCAAGTGAAAGATTCTGTATAAGAGTTAGCATCAAGAAATGTTTTGCTTTTGACTATGTAATTAAGTTGCATTACTCTTTGTTGTATCAACCATTACATCACTATGAATTCTCAATTATATAGTTGGGTTTGTTATTAATCTTCAGATCTGTTAGCATTGGTGACTATTTTTTTAATAAAGTAAGGATGAGATATATCTACAAGGGATCGGTTAACTGTTCGATTCTGAACATGTGAAGATAGTTTTGGGAAGAAGATGGTGTGATTTTCAGTTGAGAAAAGCAAGAATTTGTAGCCATCACAAACTAAAGAAAGGAATATTGATGATTGACGGTGTGAGCATTAACGGTAAAGTAAATGAAATCAATTTTTATTGGTTTATGAGATGAAGTGTTAACACTTTTAAGTTATAAGGAAGGGAAGCGAATCAATATTTGAGAGGGGCTAGAGACGAAGATGAGAACTTTAGGAGTGAATATGTAACAACCGCAAATTATTCACCATCATCAATATAATTAAATAACGCACTTTCGGAACAAAACAAAAGAGTAAATGCGCAAACTTTTTTTGAATACATGCAAAACATAGAAAACTTTACTATCATTATATCAAACACAGCGGTTCATTTAAAACCGTGCATGCCCATATAATAAAATTTGTTTAGACGTTCAATATTAAAATATAATACTCTTAGAAATTAAAATATATTAGTTATTCTTACTTTAGATTTTCTTCAACTATATTGATTTTTAATTTAATAATTTTGTTTCTAACAAAACAGTATGAGTATTCTTTTCAACTCATACCATCAGATAAAAATAAAAAATTTCTCATGTTTTATAAAATTAAAATATATTTTAGTATAATATTTTTTTAGTGTAAATTCACCCGCCCGTAGGGCGGGCCAAACCCTAGTAAATAAAGTAATAAACACAAACACATATGTTTGGTATAAATATGGGTTCGTCAGCTTAATAACTTTCTCAATCTGAGATTTATGAAATCGACAACTACTAGCTAATAGTTTACCAAAAAAAGGCTGAATCATATCTTTTGTTTCATTCAAGCTGACGATTCATCATTAGAGATGTCATCATGTTTGATAGCTGAACATTCTTAGCAAATTTGTCACTTTGTAACGATTTTAATAATTTGGTTTTTATCATGTATGGTGCAGCTAAATTGCTGATGAAACTTTCAACACCCACCATATTATTGGCTAAGGCACAATTATATAGAATGTTCAGGATTAAGTACATTTAATAATTGTTTTTAAAAAGAATAGGCATGGTGGCATGCATGTGTGACGTATTGGGCGAACAACTAAACATGGTTCTAGAAAAAATCGAATAATTAGCTTAACAAATCCTCCATTACGTACATATCAACCTCCCCAACTAATAAACTGTAGTATCCAAATTATAGATAAGTATAATATTTCATTTATTACACACAACAATTAAAGAAAACCTTCCAAAAGAACAACTACTACACACCAGCACCACTAGGATAATCCATGGATCAAATCCTGAGTGAGAAAAAAATAACAGCAAGAAACTAAGCACACAAATCTTAAAAGTTACAATTTGAGCCAGAAAAAAAGCTTGTAGTCATAATCAACCCTAGTGTTGAAGTTGAATGATGCAAATCTTACAATAAAAAAAACATAAGCTTAACGACTTACTAATTAAAGATCAATTAACACTTGGGGTGACGAGTTCATCCAATTATGGTTTTATGTTCGGAGAAGAGGTGAATGTGGTGACATTATCCCCGGCGAAGAGAGTCCATCCTCGTAAAGTCGTCGGAAACTTAGTCGGAGATTGCTCTGCTTCCATTTCTGCTTCTTAGCATTGTTGTTCTGAATTAACTGATCATTATCCGATGCTTTCTCAGCGGTCTTGTTGCTATTCTTGGACACGAAATCTTGGATCCGTCGAAGCGCCACATGGAGAGTATCATCATCCATGTTGGCAAAGCAAACCCTAAACCAGCCAGGTTCCGTGCACTGGAAGGAAGAGCCTGGCGAAACATTGAGCTTCACTTTGTCGATGATTATATGCCAAAGCTCGATCTCGGATTCAAACGAGTTACGAACTCTTAGTAGATGTCTCAGATCCATCCACACGAATAAACCTGCAGTGCTTATCAAGCAATTAATATCTGCTTTCTTGAGCCCTAGGGTAAAAACACCATGCCTTATCCCTAATCTTTTTGAACTTTCCATAAGGAAATTATCCACGAAACTATCATCCGACAACATCGAAGCAAGCATGAACTGTGTCTGAGACGAAACTAGTCCGAAACTCGACATTTTTCTTGCGCATGACACAACCGAGTCGTTGTAAGAATAGACTATACCAACTCTAAAACCGGGAAGTCCCATGTCTTTGGAGAGACTATAGACAATGTGAATCAAGTCAACGTTGACTTCAGAGCTATCTAAGTCTTTGACCACCTCGGCGACGCTTGCAAAATTTTCTCCAGCGAAGACGGTGGCAGCATAGATCTCGTCCACGACAAGGTGAATGTTATTCCTCGTGACGAAACGGACTAAGTTCTTAAGTGTATCCTTGTCTAAGATTGTACCGAGCGGATTTGATGGGTTGGTGAAGAGTAGGCCTTTGACGTTCTTGTTGGACTGTACAGCTTTTTTGTAGGCCCATTCCACGGCCTCGACGGTTAATTTGAAGTTGTTGGAGCTGGAACAGTGAACCGGAACTATCTCGACACCTGTACGCCACCTCAAGTCTCTATCAAATCTGTTAAAATAAAAAGATTTTAATGATGTCTGTGAGCTTACTCGTTGAATCAAGACCATCAAGTTGAATTTATATTCCTTACACGTGTGTCAAAAGTAGAGAAGAGAGTCAAAACTTGATACTTTTAGCTATTAACACATTTTGATTTGGAATTTGTTAACCCAAAACCAAAAGTATGTGAGAGTTACATTAATGAAATCTCCCCTAACATTTTTCTTTCTTTTCTTTATACCGTTCACACTATTCACAATCATAAGACTTTTTTCACAAGAAATATCATTTTAACAATTTCCAATTTTCCAGTCAAACTAAAACATTATTTAATTTTATCACTTCAAATAGAACATATGGTATTTTTTTTTTTGAACAAATAGAACATATGGTATTCTTTTGTGTTATTTTTATACTAATTTCAGCCAAGATAATAGTGAAATTTTGTAGCTAAGATAATACTGAAATTTTAAAACACACTTTAAAAACCTTACATTAAAATGTTCACTAATATATAATGTCAAAATATGAAAATACTTACGCGGCATAATAAGGAGAGGGAACAAGAAAAACATCGCCGGGATCGGCGAGGCAAAACATAATTGTTTCATTGGCTCCGGTAGCACCGCCACTCATCACTATCCTCTCCGGATCAAACGTTACTCTTCCACCTCTAGCTTTTCCCATGAAATTTGCAATTGCCTTCAATTTGAAAACTTCGGTTAAATAAATGCGGAAAATAGCAAAGTTAGATTTCTTTATCCTATGCATTCCATATCTATATTGATGTTTAGATGCCACCATATATAAAATGTTTGGTTATTTTGTCGATATGTGAATAAACCAGGGACAAAAATTGACTTAAAACCAAGGGAATTAACTGGAAAAAAATATTTTTAACGTTTTCGAAAACTGGACGTGAACTCAAACCGAAGAAAACCAAAGCGCATGGTTGTCCGAAAATAGGATATATCCAAAGGTGCGTAAGCGTGCGTTACGTATATTAGACATGATGAAATATGATTAGTTAAGTCTATATACCTGTCTAAACTCTTTAAGGCCATGATAGTCTTGGAAGTTAGCGATGTCGCTAAATTGATAAACACCCTCAGGGGTGCAAACAGAAGCTTTTGGGTTCTCTTTGATCCAATCTTTGATCAAGTCTAAACAAAGCTGTATAGTTCATAGAAATAAATAAACAATCAAATAATTTGTTTGGCAAAACAAATTATAAATTTTGTTAATGATATATATTAAGTGTTAAATGATATATGACGCCGTCATACTAATTATACACGAGAGTTTAAGTGAGTAAATTTGTAATGCTTTAATGGTTAATTATTTGTAATATATGGAGATACCTGATTCTCTGCAAGACCCATTTGGATAATCCCGTGGGGATTACGAGAAAGATGAAAAGGATCTTTGTCATAAGCTTTCCATCCATCAAAATACTCTGAGTTTTCTCCGTGTTGGTCGTTGGTCGCTATCCGCGACAAAATCGCACCGCTTACACCGCCACTCTTAATCAGAGAACCCATTTGTTGTTTTGATTCTGATCACTTCTTTCTTACAGTTTTTTTTCTTCTTCTGGTAATAATATTGATCGTTTACAGCCTTTGTGGTGTTTGTACTAATTGATGCATGAGTATGTGGTTTATAAAGAGGAGCTAGGTTATATGAAAACCCTGAGGAGACCAAATAAAGTTGATATGGGGTCCCCCCTACCCAAAGAAAAAGAGTTCGGATTTGATGAAACAATCGAAAAAGAACAAGCAAAATCAAGGAAGATTCTCCACCCAAAACAAAATACGTAGCTGTTTATATATATATATATTTTTTCTTGAAATACAGCTGTTTATATTTTCAAAATGTGATTTTTGTAAAGTGAACCAAAGTTGTCATATTTCAGTAATTTTGCTAGGATCAACCTGTATTGTATAAAACAATAAACATCTAGTATTTTTAAAAACATAATATTTCGAATGTGAAATACGATAACATACATAAGTAGTCGTATTTCAATAGTTTCGCATTGGTTTCTGCTGTATTATTAAATTCCATTGGGAAATAGTGGTGGAAGTTATACGTGTACAGTGTACTGAGTTAAACCGAAGGCTATTTCTAAGCAGCTTCTTATAGACTACGAAGTCAAGCAAGTAAGTTAGAGAAGAGTAGCGTGGAGAAGAATATTTGATGGCATAAAAGAAAGAGAGGAAAATTATGAAAACATGTAGTATAAAATTGATTATTCAAAACTCAAAAGAAGAGGAAAACTGGTCACATTGTAAATTATGTAATGAACATTTGGCCTGTAACATGCACATGTATATAGGTGGACTACATAATTCCAAAGGTTTGACCGAGACGCAGAGGTATTTAACTAAAATATATTTTTCTGCTGAATATAGAGCGTTGTGAAATTTAAATTCAAACGTGTTTTATAGCAGATGATTTAAGTTAGTAAACCATCCAGTCCACCAAAAATGTTAACATATTACGAATTTTGGAGTAAGAATGAGACTATTCCATAAATAAAATAATATTTTTATTTTTTGTTTATATTCTATTTTTTATACTATTTTAGAATAAAATATGGAATAGAACTGAGATTTTTTTTGCATGAAAAGATAGATGAAAGTTAACATTTATTTTTAATACTTTTATTTAACTGTGTTTGTAAAAATGGTTTTACATGTCTTATTTGGCTCTTCATTTATTCTTAATAAGCATTTATACTCCTTCGTTTCATAAATATGACTATGTTACATTTAACTACTAAATCTACTACACATATTTGAAATTTAGATTTAAATTTAAATTTTCTGTATCTTTCAGTTAGTTAATTATTATTTTTTTAGAATAGAGATCATTTGTTTATTTATTTTTCCATTTTATATATATGCTTAACTTACTTTTGTTCATCTTAAAAAACTTTGTATATTAGTAACAAAAATGTAAGTATATGTTAAATAATATAAATATTGTAAATATTTTTGCTTTTACTATTAATTTTTCTTTTGATGAAAGGTTTTCAATTTAAATGTTAGAAAGATACATAGATAAGGTTTAAGGACCTTAGAATTCAAAGATAAAACATCATGCAACAGTTTTAAAGTCGAGAGACAAGGAAGCAACATAGTAGCATGTAGGAACACTTAACAAGACTTTGTTGTGAACCTAGCGATGAGTTCTACCTGGGCCTATGTTTCCTTTCCCTGCAATAGTAAACCATTCCATCTCTTTAAGCCTTTGAGATGGCTTTAATGGCCTACCGCCTCGTGACCTCAGTGTTGATTCGTCAGCTACAAACGGGTCTTGAGGCTGTGTAAGGGAACTACCATGAGAGGCAGAAGTGAATGGTAATGGAGACTTTGAGATGACAAGTTCCATGGCTGGTGGGACACCCAATGGTTCATTGGCATCAGCACTATCCAATACCGCACCTTTACTAATAGTTACTTGTTTTAAACAGTTTTAGACAGACTTGTTGATATAATACAAATAAAGAGATACATTTTAGATATAAGTTATAAATATATTATAATAAATAATTTTGAATTAATTAATACGCTTAATATAAAATACTTTTAGATCCATAACTGCAAATAACTACTATACGTATTTGATATTTAGAGTACTATACTATACCAGGGATAATGATCAGTATGAATGTATGATATGTTATAAAATTGGTGGATTGGACCCTTAAGTCACATCTATGTGATTTTACTTGCACTTCACGCCGCAAATTCCCCCGAGAAGGCTACGTGAACAGACGCCTCGTAGACTCGTAGTAATTTTAAAGTCAAAATTCTTTCATTCTATAATCGTTTTCTTTGAACACAAAGGTTTTTCTTAACCTCGGTTTATTGATGTCTTTGGACTAAAGATACTTAGTATTAAAATCTGGTTTTTTCTCTTCTTATATTAATGTCCAATAATAATTTAGAAAATCTCAAACTTTTTTCAAGCACGCACTGCTGGGAAAAGCAATTGCAGGGGAACATGAAATCTCAATAATATATACCAAAGATACCAACTTTTATGAGTTTTCCTACTTGGAACTATTCTTTTTCTTTAGGTCAACATTTGGAGTTGCTATTTCTACACTTTCCAAACCAAAATCAGGAACCATTAATTTGTTTTAATTTTGAGATTAGATAATCTCCAAAAAGACACTCTATTTTCAATTTTCAAAACTCTATATTTGAAGTTTAAAAGTGTTATTCTCCAAAATCAAAACTTCAAACTTAACTTCAAAACTATTTATATTTTATCTTATGGTTCTTATATTTGTCATAATTAATTTAAATTCATAAAAGTTTTGTAAATAACTAAGCACATATATAAAATATTACAACAATATTAACTAATAAAATGTTATATTAAAATACAAATTTTAAATAGAAATAACATAGTTAATATTAAACTTCAAGAAAATATCATATTATTCCATAAACTATTTTCGTAATGCATATATGATCAACTATTGTATTTCGAAGTAAAAAATGATTCTTTTTATTTTTAATTTGTAGATCACAAGCTAAAATTGTTGAAATCAGGTGATCTTAAACTTGTAAATACATTATATCTGAATAAAAAAGTGAAATAGGAGAATAAATATTGTTAAAAGACAACTTCTATCAATAATATTAAAATCAGTGAATACATTCGATGTGATAAAAAGGAATCGTACGAAATAGACATCAAAACAACAACCATCTTCAGTTACACAAAATTTGTTTGGCCAATATTTTGGAGGTTCTGGATCAAATTTACATGACCAATAGTGCTGTAATTTAAAATTTGTGTAATAATTATGTCTTCATGTAATTTTTGAAAGAATTTTTGTTGTTAAGTTTTTTTATATTGTTTCCGGCGGAATCCGCTTTATTTTAAAATTTTATTTAATTTTATGTGTAAAACATTAATTTATAAAAAAAAAATTGAAAATTTTAAGAGATATGAATTTTTTTAGGATCAATACAATAAACGAGAAAATATTTAAGAATTATAAATGTGATGTGTAATTCTGGGGACCAAAATACAAATAAAAATATAAAACTTTAAATTTGAAGTTTTGAGAACTGAAACTTCAAATATAGAGTTTTACTCCTCAAAAATTCAAATTTTGAAATTTATTTTTGGAGAGAAAATAAACTTCATATTTAAAATTTAGAGTGTCTTTTATAAATGCTCTTAGAGACGTATGTCTCCTGGAAATACCCAAGACTGTCCTATATTTATACTATGAAAAACATCTTAGTTTTTTTTTTTGTAAACTAACATCTTAGTTTTTTTATTCAAAAAAAACATCTTAGTTTATGAGTATATTATGTATCTAAGACGACTTATTACATTATAAATACATCTAAGTACATTGTAGAGAGTGCCTCGAAAAATCATATGCAAGTGTAGAAAACGAAATATTAGTATTTCCAAAAAAAAACACGAAATATAGTATGGAAAAAATAAGGATAAAAGAAAGAATATATAGAAGAGATATAATGGGTACTAAAAAACACGCATTCGATTGTATTTGTATGCTAATATGCCCGACAGCTACCGACACCAGCGTATTGCTTTCGGCAGTTTGATTTGGTAATATATCATTTTGATTTCTTGATTCACTTATTACATTTCTAATAATATAAAAGTGTAGTTCGTGGAATGTATTAGGTATACTGTATACATATTTTGTTATGAAAATCTTTAAACTGTATACCTGGTCATGCTAATGCACACGTAGATGTGCTAGATTAATTGCTGTCTCTTATACATGCAGGTAATAATAATAATTGATTTTATAAGTTGCAATTTTTCAACAAATTTTCATAGAAAGTATATTAGTCACGTAATTTGGCATGCGCAGTTGAAATTGTGAAACCAATAGTAAGAGCAGTGTAAATGTGATTAGGTGATTTGCGGAGTTAATTGTTTGTATTAATAAAAAGTGAAGCATGCGATTTTGAATGGTGAATTAAGTCAAATAACCCACAAACATGCGAGGCTGAGGTTTGACTTGTTCACATAGATGCTGACTCAGCTTTTCATTCCTCAGCTGTCGGCTAATTGGACACGCTTCTTCCTTCTCCTTTACAATAACCACCCTTCAACACGTGGTCAAGCTTGCACCACTCATATCTATTTACTTTCCGACATGGGGCTATTTATATTCTTATAACCAGAAATGGGCCGAACTTTGGGCCGCTTCTTTGTAATTTGAGCTGGAGAGTAGCGGCTTTTATTTCATGCAGTTTCCTTTAAATTGACACTGAGATGGAGAGTAGCGGCTTTTTTTATCATCCAGTTTCCTTTAAATTGACACTACGATTCTACCAAGGTGTTATTGAATTGGGTAATTTAATAGAATTGAGTAGAATTTAAATCCAGATCTAAATCCAGTGTTATTGGATTGGGCATTTGGTAAATAGAATTTAAATCCATTGAAAATCCCTATTATTCAATACTCCTTCCGTTTTTCAATATAAGTCGTTTTAGAAAAACTTTTTTGTTCCAAATTATATGTCATTTTCGGTTTTATATGTAACATTTATTAATAATTAATGTTGTCTGACCAATGATAATATATTTTCTATTATTCTATTGGTTGAATTGTGGTTAGGTAAATAATTAATGATGTTTTTGTTTCGAAAATATAAGAAATTAATGATTTTCTTAATCTATGTGCATAGCTTTAAAACGACTTATATTAAAAAACGGAAGGAGTATTTTTTAGATTTAGTTAGAATTCAGTTATGGTGAATTTTAATGGAATTCAATGTATCTTTTTAACTAAAACAAATCCTACCTTTTTATCAATACTTTGAAGGAAACGTGACTTGGATATCTTTTTCATCAAAGCACTTGCATACTTTAATTCTAATACTTATTCCAATCACCCAATTCAATAACATCCCCTACGTCTGATATATAAAAAATTAAATCAAGAAATGAGTTTTTTAAAATGAAAATTTTTGACCTTTCGATTTATGTCAAAATAAAAGAAAAAGTTGTGGACTTTGTTTTTTGCTTTGTAAACAAACTTTGGCTAGGCGCTGTATGTATAGTATAAGTGAATATAAATAAATAGAAATATTAAGACAAGGTAGTTAAAAATAAAATCAATTAGAAGTATCATCGTCTGGTAAGAAGATCTGAGAGACAAAGTCTTGAAAACGAGAAGAGTAGATCTTGGGATGGACAGCTGAGATAGTCTTAGAGCTGTGTTGAATAGACTTGTAACAATGTTCAATGCGTTTCCTCACACCATAGTCTTGGAAAATGTCTATAATCCCAAGGTACAATATAACGTCGTACCATTCCTCTCCCCCTCCTTTAACGTTCTTCCCCACCACACTCCCTAATGATTCTCCTCTCCCCACTCTTCGTGCTCGTCCAGGTATCCTCATACCGAAGTTTGTGCTTGAGCTGCAAGAAATCCCATTTTTCACACATAGTTGGTATTGAGCAAAAGACCAAGAAATTCTCAGAGACTGGTTACCTGTTTTGGAAGATGTTGGTGGGTGTTGTTTTGTAGACAATGCTTCCTTGTGGAGAATCAGAAGCGTTGGTTGGTGCTGGACTAGGGCACATGCTTGCTACGGATTGTACATTCACTGACTCCTCACTATCAATTGAGTCTGTGTATCAAATGAAAATATGAACATCTCTTATAGTATTTAAATATATGATCATTTAGGAACGGATCTAAAATCACCTCTGCTCGGAGTGCATGAATACATTGTTGAAGAACTATCTGGAGAGTTTGTAGCTGTCTTCATAAACTTACTGCTGTCAACAGAGCCTGCGATATTGAGCAAAACGTATGTACAATTTCATTTATCCTTTCCTAGTGAATTAAAGGTGAACATGGGAGGGATTTTTAACCTAGTGATGTGAAGCTATCGTATACAGGGATTAATTCATCAGTTGAGCCTGTATGACAGTTGATCAGATAAAACGATTTATTATGAGCAACAAAATGTCTTATCATTTGGCAAGAAGAGAGACATGAGATGCTTTAATTTAACTATACCTTGACATGAACCTTTAACTTGTAAACCAAGCATTAAGCTATAATCCATTATTCCTTCATCTTCCAAAAGTTCACAGTCTAGCTTTGTTTGCCTGCGCAAAAAAAAAAAAAGAGGTGAGCATCTAAAATCATTCTCTGGGACAAGAATGAAGATAGAAAGAAAGGAAAAGACTCACTTGAGGAGGCGGTGCCTTGCCAAGGAATCAACATAGAAATGAAAATCAAGGTCTATATCTTTCAGTATGGTTTTATCTCTGACTTTGATCTTCTTGTTAGTTCGGCCTTGTGATGAACCCTTTAGATCATAGACCTTGTTCATAAAAACATCCGACTGTAGTATGTTTGACATGACCACAAAATATGTCTGCTCAAGGAGAAAATAGTAGATTGATATTAAAAAAAATCAGATGATAGAAAATATTTCAATTGCAATATCACACTTGACTTGATAGTTTTTCTATTTATTTGATACCTTAACACCTCCAAGAGGTTTGAGAGAATGAGCTCCATAGTTCTTGGACAACAAGGTTGACCTGTATTTATGAATATGTTGGTAGTAGCCAGGCAACATCTCTAGTATCACCTACATGGAATGATTTATTAGAAACAAAAAAAAAATTGAGATGGCTCGAAAATAAGATAAATTCTTAATAAAATAAATTTGCAAAGTAGTAGGTACCTTGATTTCGGATTTGCGAAGAATCTTAATAAGAAAGCGGTCATCTTTGCAGAGAAGAAACATATTACCAACTTTCCCAGTAGAAAGCTTCCTTAGCGTCTCATCATTACATACGGATTTCAAGTATTCAGCATGGTTAATATCCTCAAGCTCTTGCACAAGTCTACAAAAGTATAATAATACATTGAATATCTCGCTCGCTGGCTGCTCTAAACAACTTGAGAGCATGACATGTAATGAATAGATTACCTGAATCCCAAGGGACAATAATCCTTCCATACAAACTCAGTAATGGTTCCAGGTGGAAGATGTTTAATGTGCTTTGAAGAGTATCGAACCCGGTTCTTCTCTGTGGCTTTCACGTCCTTGGCTGTTATCTCCCTTGTACTCATTTCTCTCTCCCCCCTCCCTCAACTTCCACAAGGAGATTTCAATCCCACATCTTTGTGTGATGCTCCCCCCCCCCCCTAGAACCCTACGTCGACCCAGGAAAACAAACCCTAGAATTCGAAATTCTCAGAGATAATCTAATAATTTATTCATACCAACACAAAAATTATCAAAATCTTATTCAAATAACCTACGAGAAAACCCACGTAGAAAAAGATGAAGAAGAAAACAAGAGGAGGAAGATATTAATGATACCTGTCGCTCAGGAGCTGTAAACACAAAGAGGAGAAAGAAGGAAACGAGAGACTTTTTGTTTTTCTTGTTGAGAAGGAAAAATAAAGAAGGAATGGGAATGCCAAATTTGGCCGTTGAAGTTCGCCGCTCGATGATCCAACTCATTTTCATCTGTTCGCAACCAAGTTCCCGCGTTCTGTTTGTTTTTCTGTTTGTTAACCATTTTAATTACTCTTTTTCTAGATATGCTTTAAGGCCCATGTTCATATCACGGCCCAATTATAGGTTACACACTATAGACTTATCGTGTTCATCAACCTGGGCCCTTGAACATGTGAACATCGTCGACGTGCTTCCCTCATGTTTATAAACGTGACGACGATGACTGGC
This sequence comes from Brassica napus, assembly GCF_020379485.1. NCBI lineage: Eukaryota > Viridiplantae > Streptophyta > Magnoliopsida > Brassicales > Brassicaceae > Brassica > Brassica napus. The sequence continues at coordinate 326,773 of NC_063443.1, forward strand.
TTTCATTTACCGACGAGAAGATCCACCATTTTCTATAAATATATTTCATGTCATATACAGATGATGACAACACACACAGATAATGTATTTTAAGTGATTCTTAAAGATAATAAAGCCAAAGTTTATTTCTATGATTCCATGCCAATGTCCAACGGACGATTTAATTCACCCAATAACTTTTTAGTTTCGTTCAATAAAAGCATATATTTTCTTTTGATAAAACGTTATTTTATTGTGAAAGGCGTACCTAGCGAGACACTCATACAGTTACGAGCTGCAGATAAATAATTAGACAAGGTCAAAGATACGAGCTGTATACCTTCATATATACATGGTGGTCACTATCTCACCTAGCAACGGCCGGTCCATAAAATGTATCATAGCGGAGACACTTACGTATAGTACAAGAAAACAAACTTGGATAGTAAACGCCAATCAGTTTGCATTCCAAAAAGCCGAACTGCACGCACGTAGAAGTTAGTTACAACGTGGGTGCAGTTCGTTATTAATCATCATAAGGTATGTGATATATATTCTTTCTCGAATCAAGTTATATTTTAATGAAAGAATCTAAAAGCACTGATTCATCATAAATATGTCAGTTTTTGAATACTTCTTATAAATTTCAGTTATTGAAAACCTAAATTATTAGTTAGGGGTTAACATGGACCCAAAGCGGCCAACCGATGAGGAAATGGCGGCGGAGAAACCGTTAAAACCGGTACTCCAGAAACCTCCAGGGTTCCGTGATGAGCAGAACCAACCAACAACGGAACCGCCGTCGGGAACAGCACCGCTTCCACGCCGTCGGCCGAGGCCTATCCATCCGGTGTCACTCTACCCGGAGAAGAAACGTCGCTGGAGCCGCTGCCGCGTTTTCTGCTGCTGCTTCTGTATATTCCTCGCCGTGATTCTTCTCCTCCTCCTCATCGCCGGCGCTGTTTTTTTCCTTTGGTACAGCCCTAAACTCCCCGTGGTCCGCCTTGCCTCTTTCAGAACCAGCAGCTTCAACTTTTCCAGCGGAAAAACCGACGACGGTTGGTCGTTTCTGACAGCGGACGCGGCGACGATGCTCGACTTCAGAAACCCTAACGGTAAGCTGGGGCTTTTCTACGGAGATGCTGACGTGGCTGTGATCCTCGGAGAGAAAGACTTTGAGACCAATTTGGGGTCAACGAAAGTCAAAGGCTTTGTTCAGAAGCCAGGGAATCGGACGGCAGTGATCATCAGGACGAGAGTGAGGACGCAACAGGTGGATGATCCGACAGCGAAGAGGCTACGGGCAGAGCTGAAGAGTAAAAAGTTGCTGGTGAAGGTGTCAGCTAAGACGAAGGTTGGATTTGCTGTGGGTAGTCGAAGGATTGTTACTGTGGGCGTTAGTCTCAAATGCGGCGGTGTTAGATTACAAACGCTTGATTCGCAAATGGCCAAATGCACCATCACAATTCTGAAATGGTACGTATTAATATGGAATCAAGCATTTTAAAGGATATGAAAGCATTATGCATAAAATTATATATGTGTAGAATATTTGATCATATAGCCATTTGATAATTGCAGGATTAAGTTGCGGTCATGAGATAACGGTGTGGTTTGGCTAAGCCTCAAAGGACATGTCAGAAACCATAAGAGCTATCAAATACTATTTATTCAGCAATGTTTCTATTTCTAGTTCAGTTTCAATTCGTTACAAATATATATATGTGTTATACATATACCTATTGATCATTCAATGTTAGTCGCTTGTGTTATGTTTTGGGCATTTAGAGTACCAAATTGTTTGTTCTTTTGATTGGTGAAAGTAATGTCTTCAATGTCATTTATCCCGGTAACTAAAATTTGGTATATCTATGATATCAAACAGAAGTTATTCACACTAATCATACACATGTTAAATCCTAGTACATAAATTCAACTATAACCATAAAAAACGAAAACAAGTGAAGGTGAAGGTGAAGAGTTACATTCCACCAGCAACGACCCCAGCGATTAGCTAGGGACTTGATCTCGTCAACTTCGCTTCCTCCGCCAGATTAATGATCGTATAGACAGCCGCCGTTCCGTCATTTTTGCATCGATAAACCACCATTAACGGCAGATGAAACCAAAAAAATAACTCATACTCTTAAGAATTTGGCTTTTATGTTGTTGGAGAGTGTGAGCAATCTTGCTTTTTTATTCTTTTAAATGTCTTCTCTTCTCTTCAATACAATGCAATAATCATTCAAACATTCGAAAACATAGTTTTTTTAGGATAAGTTCTAGACCAAATTCTTTAAAACGGTTTGTTCAACAAATAATAACAGATTTGTCAAACCTCACCCACGCTTGTAAGCAAGTGGAATATAATATTAAAGTACTGACTTGTATAAAAATCACTCGACAGCTATAATATTTGTTATTCAGCGTCAATGTCAGCTTTGTGTTTTTCTTTTGCATATGTCATTGTCGCCCATACATATATACAAAAATTCAAATAACTAAAAGACATTTGTAAGCTTGTAAGATGATGATGATGGCAATAACTAGTCCATGTTAGAGTATTTGAGTTTTTTTTTCCTTTCAGCTATAGTATTTGAATTTTTAGTAAACTAATATTTTAAGCATTGATTATTTAAACTCGATAGACATAGCTGTGAGCTTCTTAGAACTAGAATGTTGCTGACCAAAAAAAAAACTAGAATGGAATACTAGAAGATATAAACACGTCCTAGAACATGGCATCGTTAACTTGAGCAACATGTTAATTTTAAAACTAGTCACAAATAATAAATAGTTAAATACGCATCATTTACAAGGTAAATCATTCATCGCTATGAGTATGAATATGCGTATGAACTAATTTGATATTTATAAAAAGTTGCGTAAAGAGTTGTTTTTAAAACAAAATGCTATATATGTTGGTCGTCACGTTAACAGTAGGTCAACTTGACCTAGTAACACCCATCATTTCAAATTTTTGTTAGTAGAGTTCATTGGTTAATGCCAATGGTGCTGGTCTTACAGTGAGAGGAGATATTTGAAACTCCATCCTCCATCTTTTCTTTCCCAATAGTGAGGGTAAACAAAAAGGGAAGCAAAGGGACAAGAAAAGAAAGAAAGAAGATTTTCTCCACCTTTAAGCATCCCAAGCAGCTCAAAGTCATTTTTTCAAAAAGAAAATATTATTTAAATTCCTCTGAAAGTTTCAAATCCTACTTTTTCATTTTCGTATTAAAAATGGATTTGTCAAAGAGACTGAATGCTTCTTATTCGATTGATTGAATCTCTCACCTGAGCAAGAAATTGCCCTCTGCACTTCATCTTCTCCTGCTGCTCTTCTTCCAGGTGCGTTTGATTTTTCCTCTCTCTTTTGTTTGTGAGTTTGATTTATATGCTTAGAAATCATGGAAACTGTGATAACCTTTTTTTTACCACATAAACAAGAATTTGCTCTACAATGCAAATATGTGCTTTTGGATAGGATAAAATCTGTTGATAACATGATACAGATTCAATGATCCTTATTACAGCTGCAGTTAACCAAGCAAAACCATAGTTTTTTGACGGAGAAACATTAAAAAATCCGATGAGGACAAGCGGTTCTACTTCTTCCAGAAGCCAAGAAGAAACAAGGTTTAAGGAGGAGGACGATGCTTCCCCCAGGAGAAATCGCCAAGATCAAAACACCATCCCGATTCAATACGCAGATCAACAACAAGCAGAGCTTTTTAGAAAACTCGATTCCTTAAAAGGCCACGTTCTCCGTGGTCAAGACTCACCAAGAGCCTCACATCATCAGCCACCACCTTATTACAATCCATATCCTCCTTATGGAATGTATCCTTCCCCTAGTAACCCGCCTCATGGTTTCCCAATGCATCAAAGCTTGTATGGTCATTACCCAAATCAGATGCTGCCTCGTCCTCCCTATCCTCCTCAAGGAGGACATTATGTAGACATTGGTCCTGACATACTTGACCCCCAGTTACACGACCCTAGATTCTTTCCTGGTACACCGAGTAGGTACGCTGATGTCCCTGTTTCGCACCATGGTGGTGGTGCTCAAGGCCATCATCACAAGAGGTGGCCTAGTGACATTAACTCTGAAATGGGTAGCGGTGCTCAAGGCCATCATCACACGAGGCGGCCTAGTGAAGTTAACTCTGAAATGGGTGGCGGTGCTTATGCTCGTGGGTATGTTCAAACTGCTGCTGATTCACGTCGTTGCCATCCTCTAGCAGGAGGTGCGCCCTTTGTAGCTTGTCACAATTGCTTTGAGCTTCTCTACTTGCCTAGGAAGAAGCTTCTTCTTTCTCAGGCAAAGCAGCAACAAAAGCTGCAATGTGGTGCTTGCTCCGAGGTCTTCAGTTTCACTATTGTCGATAATAAGCTTGTTTTCTCTTCTTCTTCTGCTCTTGAGGAGAGTCACCGAGCTCGTGTAGAGGTTGAAGATAGAAGTGCAGTGATAGATGATTGTCCACTTAAGGATGAGGAACACTCAGATGACGAAGGAGGAAGATCAAGCGTTTCTAGTGAACCACAAAAAGAGGTCGTCAAGTCTGTTCGCCGCAGAGCCAAAGCCGCTAAAGCTCCTCCTCCTCCACCACCTCCTGAAAACTCCAATCTTCTAGAGCTCTTTGAGTATTCTAACGTAAACAGAGCTGCACTCACTTACGGAATGTCGCAGCTAGGTTACAATAAGCAAGTATCCTTCACGAAACAAGAATCAGTAGCTTCTGAGACAGATATATCTTACAATGGTTACTATAATAACACTGAGGACGATTCAAGGATCTCGAACGCTAGTAAAGATGAGAGAGGACGTAGGAACCGAAAGCATCGCAGCGACTACAATAAAACCGTATCTAATGATGACCAATACGATAGGCAGCTAGAGGTTTGGGTGAACGGGCATCTGATACCGGAAGATCAGGTTATCAGCGCCGAGAAACAAGCTGGACCTGTTCAAGCTGGCAACTACTGGTAACTTTCTTTCGGTTACACAAATTTTGTTTTTGGTTCAGAGTCGTTAGAGAAATGATGTTTTTCTGATTAGGTATGACTACCGTGCTGGATTCTGGGGAGTTATGGGACACCCTTGTCTCGGTATCATACCAGTAAGAACTTTTTTTTCACAAATTTTCTATTTTACTTTCCATTTTCTATGTTTTTATGAAGAAATGGGAAATAATTATTGGTTGGTGCAGCCATTTATAGAAGAGTTTAGTCGTCCAATGCCGGATAACTGCGGTGCGGGAAACACGGGAGTGTTTGTGAACGGAAGAGAGCTTCACGAGAGAGATTTCGAGTTGCTTTCAGGTAGAGGTCTTCCTCGAGGCAAGAACCGTTCTTACATCGTTGATATATCGGGAAGAGTTCTTGATGGAGACTCTGGTGAGGAGCTTAAGAGCCTTGGCAAATTAGCTCCAACGTAAGCACAACAAAGTCTTTGTAATAGAGTTTTATATTAATGTCTAGTTGATTCTGAGATTTTTATAACTCATTGATAAAAATGTTGAATGTGAATCAGGATTGAGAAGGTTAAGCATGGATTTGGCATGAGAGTTCCAAGATACCTAGCTTCATCAACTTGATTCAGCCTCTTCTTCTGGTTTCAATCTTTCCTTATTTGATTGAAATGTAAATTGTGCTTTATGTAACACAACACATCAGCTGGTTGGTTGGTTGGTTGGTTATATTCTGATTTCTGACCCCACAGCTTGCCTCTGTTCCCTTTCTTTTTGGGGGTTTGTATGTTAGTGTTTCAGTCTATTCTTTTTTTCTTTTCTTGTTTTGGAAGCAAACCAAACCGGTTTGTGATTTTCGGTCTGGGTTAAAGATAACAACTCTGATTTTCTTCTGATCTTCTGGTTTTATGTGAAAACTGATATGTTTTGTTTTTTGTGGATCCTTTTTTTTATTCTGTATCAATAACTATCAACAAATAAAGTAAATTATCAACTCTGTCTTCTTAGTCATCATCACTATTTTATTATTTATAGATCTGTCGTGATAGGCTGTACCTGTCCGTTGAATCGTATTCAAGAAAGAAGACACAGTAAAAGCTATTGCGGTAGATAGCTGACGCATGTCCAAATTTAAGAGGCTGGTCCACGATGTAAAGATTTAAAACCCAATGGGGTCCAACATCTACGTCTAATTTATTCAGTATGGGCCTCATATTGTACCCCCACACCATGCATAATTTCGATGTTATTTACATTTTTTATTAGGATTTTCTACAAGACTTAAACGTTAAACACCCATTTTTTTGTCGGCTTTTTGATTGTTTAGCCATTACATTTGTATGCATAAATTGTATAAGCAGTGAAACAAGTTTTAAGTTGGAAAACAATAATCAGATCTAAGGCGTCATGTCTTTATCTTTAGCTCTTCTATCAATGGTGGTCTGGTCTCGATCACTCTCTCTGGATAAGTAAATAGGCAGTGAGCTGGGCCGGGGAAAACATGTATTCGCAAATGACATTTGTTCTCATATCACAACTTTGTACTTTTCAGACAAATGTGTTTCAGTTTTAACAGTTGTTCATAATACTAATAGATTGCTTAGTCGATACATTTCGTTTCAGGCATACTTAATACGTTATGAGATGTTGCAAGTATTTTTTCCAATTAGTGGAAATCATTAATGGTGGTGGTATCATGTCTCCGTGTATCTCATTGGCTTAATCATGCGTAAAGGAACAAATCATATGATTTGCTTTGCAATTATCTATTTAGTAGTATCTTTACAAAAACAATTAAGAAAGTCTAATCCTTATATTATCTTTTTTTTCTGGCTCTCTCTCTAGAAAACTGTAAATCTCACTAAAGCACGACCGACGCAACAAAAAAACAAGTAATTTTAGTTTACAGTATTATTAGAAGGGATTACAAAAACAAATACTAATGACTTTGAATTCAAGAAAAGAAAAAACAAAAATCCACTCTGTCATATTATTTACCAGGAAGCTCATAGCTTTCATCAACAACCAAAAACATCCAAGAAAGCTAATACAAACAATTCAATACCTTCCAAAAGCAACACTGATCTATTCCTTTTCCTGTCTGTCTAGTTCACACTTTCACATGGATAGACTCAGATCACTGTCTAAGAGCATGAAGATCGAAGGAAACCCATTTGGTTCCTCTCACCAACGCAATCAAATTTTCCTCAAATTCGTCGCCTTCTTCCTCCTCGTCGGTCTCACTTACCGTCTCATCGTCACCGATTCCACCGACTCTCCGATTGCACAAGTAAGAACCTCGCCGGATCCTCCCGGTCTCACTGCCTCAGTTGCTCAAGCTCCAGCCCCCGTTGTTTCCCCAGTAAACATCACCACTGCTGCTCCACAAAATGGTAAGAGAATCTTTCTTTGTCAAATTATTAGAGAAATCAACACAAAAGAGTAAGATCCAAGCAAAGTGATCCTTTTTTTAATCTAATCATATTAAAACCCCAAAATCCCACTGATGTTTTTGATTGAACCTAACAATTGTTGTAGCTTCCACAAAGTGTGACATCTTTACCGGGAACTGGGTACCAGACCCATCTGGTCCTCTCTACACCAACACCTCTTGTCGGCACATCCAAGAACACCAGAACTGCTTGAAAAACGGACGCCCAGATTCGAATTACCTTCTCTGGAGATGGAAGCCTCGCGACTGCGATCTCCCTAGGTTCGATCCACAGCACTTTCTCGACACAATGAGGAACAAATGGTGGGCTTTCATCGGCGATTCAATCTCCCGTAACCACGTCCAATCCCTTCTCTGCATCCTCTCTCAGGTCAACACCCCCAAATAAATAAACTTTTCATTTGAAAAAGAAAAAATGAGATTCTGATGTAACGTGTTCAGGTAGAAGAGGTAGAAGAGATCTACCACGACAAGGAGTACAGATCAAAGATATGGAGATTCCCTTCTCACAACTTCACTCTCTCTGTCGTCTGGTCTCCTTTCCTTCTGAAAGCCGACGTCTTCGAGAACTCCGAAGGCGTTTCCTTCTCCGACATTCAGCTCCATCTCGACACCCTCGATCCCAAATGGACCGATCAGTACGTCAACTTCGACTACGTTGTCATCTCCGGTGGCAAATGGTTCCTCAAAACATCCATCTTCCACGAGAACCACACCGTTACCGGATGCCATTACTGCCAGGGGAAGAACAACCTCACCGAGCTCGGTTACGGATACTCATACCGTAAAGCTCTCCGTCTGGTTCTTGACTTCGTCGCTGATCCTAACCGTAAAGCTCAGGTTCTGCTCAGAACGACAACGCCTGATCATTTCGAGAACGGAGAGTGGAACAGTGGCGGGTTTTGTAACAGAACGATGCCGTTTAAGGAAAGCGAAGGAGAGATGAAGAGCGAGGATGAATTTATGCGTGATATCGAGCTTGAGGAGTTCCGTAAGACCCAAGAAAAAGAAGAAGGTTCCAACATTGCGTTACTTGACACTACTTCAATGTCGCTTCTCCGACCAGATGGACATCCTGGACCGTACCGGTATCCAAATCCTTTCTCTGGGATGAAGATCAAGGATCCGGTTCGTGTTCAGAATGATTGTCTTCACTGGTGCTTGCCCGGTCCGATTGATTCGTGGAATGATCTTATGGTGGAGGTCATGCTTAACCGGGAGATTGAAAAGGAGAATTAGCCTCTATTTCCTGATGTTTGTTTCTTTGTAATTAGTTATTTTGTTCTATTAAAGCCCATTAATTTAATTTATGGGCCTTGAATGGGTCCAATTACAAGCCCGTGTTGTTCTCTATGTGGGGGGAACAAGACGTAGTGTCGGTTTACTTTCTTCAGCGTCGCTATCTTGCCGCTTTTGGTTCTTTCTTGTGAACAAGACGTCGTCTCGATATGCCAATTCTGAGCCAAAAACCATATTTTTTTGGTAAAAGTGTTAAGATTTTATACCAATTTTCAGAATTTTTGATAGAAATTACATAGATACAAGTAGCGGAAAATTGAATTAAGCGACAACATGGAAAGAAAAAAAGAAATAACCTCTAAGATCTAACAGTCAAATAAACATTACAATCAGAAGCTACGAGCTGGGAACCAGAAGCCAAAGCTTTAGCGAAAAACCATTTGTAGGTCGTGTCGTGTACACAACTTTTAAATTATTAGGATGTATTACTTTTTGTCGATTACAATCTTTTTTGTGGTCTACATATATCAATATTTGTTGTTTCATTATAAAAATTCTTTGTTTGAATCAATTTTGTTATAAAATATTTCACTTGTATTCAAAAAAGGACACTCATTACTTCTTCCATTTTCTTGAGTCGGCCGTTCACGTATGTATTATTGATTTTAGTAACCTTTCGTCGTCGTTTTTGTCGTCGTGTTGTCATTTAAATATTTAAAACGATTACTATACACCCCATGCAGACCCCATGACACCCACTTCGCCTTAGCAACAAAACATTTATTCGAATCCTACTTGCTTCCTCCCAAACTTTCTACTACATGCCAAGTTTGCATGTGTTGGCCTATATTATATAGTGCAACCGCCTACATTCAAATCCACAGAGATTGAGACATAACAAATAATAGAACATAAGAAAAATAAAATAATACCACAGATTTATAACCACAAGTATGCAATATAAAGGCACAAGCTATATAGGTTGTGCCTTTATATTAAATTGAGGAAGGCGATATAAATTATTGACCATCACATTAAATTTCTTCAAGCTTGCATTAATGGCAGATGCAAACATTCCGCATATCGCAATCATACCAAGTCCCGGTCTGGGTCACCTCATCCCGCTCCTCGAGTTCGCAAAGCGACTCGTAGACCACCACCGTTTCACCGTCACATTCATCTTCCCCGGAGAATCATCACCGTCTAGTGCCCAAATATCCATTCTCAACTCTCTCCCTTCCTCCATAGCCTCCGTGTTCCTACCTCCCATAGACCTTTCCGACCTTCCCTCGACGGCGGGAATCGAAACTCGGATCTCACTCACCGTGACTCGTTCTAACCCGGCGCTCCGGGAGCTTTTCGGCTCGTTATCGGCGGAGAAACGTCTCCCGGCGGTCCTCGTCGTCGATCTATTTGGTACGGATGCGTTCGACGTGGCTGCTGAGTTCCACGTGTCACCATACATATTCAACCCAACAAATGCCAACGTCTTGTCGTTTTTGCTTCACTTGCCGAAACTAGACGAAACGCTGTCGTGTGACTTCAAGGACTTGACGGAACCGATTAGGATTCCCGGTTGCGTTCCGATAACCGGTAAGGATCTCTCTGATCCGTGTCAAGACCAAAGCGATGACGCATACAAATGGCTTCTCCACAACGCCAAGAGGTTCAAAGAAGCTGAGGGGATTCTGCTGAATTCCTTCGTCGACTTGGAGCCAAACGCTATAAAGGCTTTACAAGAACCGGGTCCCGATAATCCACCGGTTTACCCGATTGGACCATTGGTCAACACGGGTTCTTCTTGTCCCAACGATGAGTATGAGTGTTTAAACTGGCTGGACGACCAACCACTCGGTTCGGTTCTATACGTTTCATTTGGAAGCGGTGGAACACTCACGTGTGAGCAGCTCAATGAGCTTGCTTTCGGTCTAGCAGAGAGCGGGAAACGGTTTATTTGGGTCATACGAAGTCCGAGCGGAATAGCTAATTCTTCGTTTTTCAACTCACACAGCCAAACCGACCCGTCGACCTTCTTGCCACCAGGGTTCTTGGACCGAACCAAAGGAAAAGGCCTAGTGGTTCCGTCATGGGCACCACAGGTTCAAATCTTGGCCCATCCATCCACCGGGGGATTTCTAACACATTGTGGATGGAACTCGACTCTTGAAAGCATTGTGAATGGTGTACCCCTAATAGCTTGGCCTTTATACGCAGAGCAAAAGACGAACGCATTGCTACTTGTGGAGGATGTTAGGGTGGCTTTAAGAGCGAGAAACAGTGACAATATGATTGTACGAAAGCAAGAAGTGGTGAGAGTGGTTAACAGGTTGATGGAAGGAGAAGAAGGGAAGGCTATAAGGAATAAAATGAAAGAGTTGAAAGAAGGAGCTGTTAGAGTCTTGAGAGAAGATGGGCTATCTACGAAGGCACTCACTGAAGTTTCCTTAAAGTGGAAATTTCACCAGCCAGAGGTGGAACAAGACACGACCCACAATATATGTAGTAGTTAACTTTGTTTGTTCTCTAATGGACTTGATTCAAGAATAATGTTGATCTACCCAAATAACTAATAAAGCTGCTTCAGTCACACAACCAAAATTCATATCTGATGTAGACAGTTCCAAGGAATTGACTGTCAAGTAATCCTTTTACATCCATCTCAGAACATAAAAGCACAAAATCTAAAATAAAAACACAAAAGCCATGACAAAACACTAATTAAGCATTTCCCTTTGAAACAATATGATCCTTAACTGTTTCTATCGATGGGTCGATGATAGCTGCAATGTTATTTCCGAGAGACGACCCATGCAACCTATAAAGAAAGGGATCCAAATTCTCAACAAGATCACCAAACAAATCATTCCTGTGAAGTTTTGCAGTTTCCAAAGTCTTCCTCAAGATTTGGATCCCGTATACATCCTTAGCCAATCTCACTAACGTACCTTCGTCACTCTTAAGAACCCATGTTTATATGTAATATACTGTTTACATTACTGAAAAATAGATTTTATTTCTCTCAAATGAACCACAATGCTACAAATAATTTTATGAATTTTGTGGCCGATTTTATATATAATTAGAGGCGGCTGGAAGTATGGGCTTCATCCGCTTGGCCGAAGGGCCGGCTCTGGGTGGGATGCTCAGAAAATGTAAGAGATATATGGAATATATTTGAAAACTTATAACTATTGAATTACTTGAGCCAAGAAACACCAATTATCTTACTTTGGATTCATTCATTCATGTTGCTTAGGTGCAATACATCTATAATATATCTCGCAAATTTTGTGCATGATTACAAAATTAAAAGATGTGTGAGATTAATGAAATAAAATAAAAAAATTTGTATAAGTAAAATAAAATATAATAATCAGGAACATAGTTATTATTATTGTAAAAAATTAAATATTTATTCAACAACTTATATGCCCGTGCTAATGTGCGGATTCGTTTCCTAGTTATTATAAATAGCAAATTGGCGATTTGTTATCGTTTGAAACTCATTCCGTCTTGATGATATCTGGAAAAAGAAGAACAAAAAGAATCAGTGACTTCAAGGTATGTGATTGTTGTTATGTTGATGATGATTATGATATTGGGTTAACTTTACGATATTCGTAAGTAGCGCAACTGAATTTACCATTGCGCTACTTACGAATATGAGAAACTAGGGATCACAAACTATTACGTCACAAGCCGATCACTCTGCTAATTATGCGCTTGTGCTTCCTCCATTAGTCCATTGTCTAGAGAAAAACCAACTATGAGGCAGATGAGAGAAGCCAATCTTGCATCAATGCCACTCGATCTTAGTTCCTCTTCTGAAATAGTGAATAAAGAACACAGCTTGTTGTCGACTTTTGCTGGACTTCAAACTGGGAATAAAGACTGGCCACCTACTGATGATGCAAAAACATGTACTCCGCTTAAAACAAAAGCCCAACTGACTTTGTGGATCAACAGGGCCAGGTCTTATCACTATAAAAAGCGACTGGAATGTTTCACTGAGTTTGGCGTGGGTGAAAAGCTTCTAAAACCGGAAACAACAATGGCTCAAAAACCAGATTTGTCTTCTGGGAAAAAGAACAATGTTAGCAAACTGTTGGTCTACAAAGGTAGAGTCTCCAAGGGTTGTAAGTTCTCAACCCCCGACATTTTTTCTTGTACGATGATGGACCTGCCTTTCAGTATCATTAATGTTTTTGCAAACCATCCAGCAGAATCCTGCAGGATCAACAACTCCTCAGTCAGAAACTGGGTCAGCCAATCTCAACACAGCCACCCATGGCTCCTCCTCTGTGGATGAAAAGCTTCCCAAACCAGAAACACTAGTGGCTCAAAAACCAGATTCGTCTTATGGAACCAGAATTGTCTTCTGTGAAAGGAACAATGTCAGCAAACTGTTGGTCTACAAAGGTACAGACACCAAGGGCTGTAAGTTCTCAGCCCCCAACATTTAGTATCAGAGGCTAACTTAATGTTTATGCAAACCTTCCAGCAGAATCCTGCAGGGCCAACAACTCCTCTGTCAGAAACCCGTGGCTCTTCCTGTGAAACAGTATCGCTTGCGTTATTTCCGTCTTTGACTGGAGAGAAGCAATCTAAGAAGCAGATGAGGAACACCCATATTCTTGCACCTAAGAAACATGAATGAATGAATCCAAAGCAAGATAGTTGGTGTCTTTTGGCTCAAGTAATTATATAGTTATATAGCAAAGCAGATTTAACCAAAGTTTTCAAATATAAATATATTCCATAGATTTCTTACATTTTCTGAGCATCCCAGTCAATTCAAATTTAGGTTTTAGATTCAACAAAAAATAATCTGAACATCATTTGCTTTTTCAGTACTGTAAAGTGTATATATTACATATAAACATGTTTCGCATTTACATTGTTTTTTTTACCAGAGTATCTACAAATACAGAGAAGGTTACAAACTACCACTGGAAGACATATAACTTTTTACATCAAAACTTATTCACCATTGGAGAATATATAAGAAACTGATCAATATCACACACACAAACACACGCATATATATGAAATCTTGGAGAGTGTCTGCATACGACCAAACCAATACACAAATTCCTGATGAATATAATAACACACTACTTTCACTTTTAATGGCCTCCTCCTCTCCTCCATTTTGATTATATTGATAGGTTAATGATGTCCTGGGAAGCCAATCTTTCTGAAACATGTGCCAATGATTTCAGATTACATCTTATGAGTGCTTCCACGAAGTAGCAAGTCTCATCCTTTGTGTTTCCTTGAGGAACATCAACTACAAACGATTCAATCACCATTGTTCCTGGTCTTCCTTCTATTATCTCTGGATGAACCGTCACAATCGAAGAGTAATTCTGCCGAAAGAAACATCAAACATATTTCAGATTCCTTCATTCTTCACTAAACGCAATCTGTATATGTAATTATGTATGAGAATTGAGTTACCTTAAGTCTATGGTCACCACCGATGATTTTGATACCAAGAATGTGTTCATCGTCGTCAAGAAGCTCCAGTCTCTCGGTACTTGTAGTTGCAGGGAGGCCAGATTTGACATTAACTTCTCTGAGGCTGCCTATTTCAGGATCGCCTATCACTGTGCATCTGCTCACAAATGGTTTATATTTCTGCGGCTCATCAAATCTCCTCACCACTGACCAAACCTATATATAGTTCAATTACTTTTATTTAATTCAATCATTAGCTTGAAACAAAAACTAAAGCAGAGGCCAAAATCTGACTAATCAAAACTAAAACTAATTTAATATATATATATATATAGAGAGAGAGAGAGAGATCAGAGGAAGTTCAATAAATCAGAAACTATTTAGTGAAAAGCGTACGAGACGAAGAGGAGCTTTGATGTGTTTGACAAGAGCAGAAGTACACTGGTCTTCTCTGCAGTTATGTTGATGATGTCTCCTTACGTACTGCATCGTCTCAAGTCCACCGTACATCTCCGTGCCTCCGTCCATATCCTCTTCCGATTAGAATCTTACTCTCTACTTCTCTCTGTCTGTCTTTCTTTCTCGGAGGGAATCTGTGAAGTGAATGGATGTGTCGAAGAAAACAAACCAAAATATAAAGGGAAGAAAGATGCTTCGGTATGCAAGAAAAGCATTTAATTTAATATTTTCCGCCAATAATCAATGAACCCCACCGACATATTAAACCCTTTATTATTGTGTGCCTACACTCTTTTCTTTAGCTTCTTCTCACTCACACATTTAATCTTTCTAATAGCTTTTCTTTTAAAATATAGCAAAACAACAAAAGATTAATCAACTGTTGTTTCTAGTATGACTTTCTCAGACCTAACCTGAATAAAACAAACCAATGCTCCGAAAATTATTTGTTATGATGAGGTAAGGTCGTTTCAAAACTTTAGAGATATTTTGTTAATCAAATATAAAAAAATAGAAGTAGACCATATAGTGTTTATAATACTAGAGTTTTTTTACTGAATTGTTAGGCTTTTAATTTATTTTGTGTAGAATCGACCAAACATAAACATAACATCAATTGCTTTGTAACATGCACGCATACCGGATTTTTAAATGTGTTATATCGATGGGTTTGTACATTGTTTGGTATGCTAATTAGAGTAGAGATAGAATATGCTGAGTTATATTCTAGCTAGTAGGTCTTCACATATATACTAAAGTTCCAAAAGTAAAAGGATAGGTTCATTCATACATTGAATTTGAGAATTTTTCATGCATCGGGTCCCATATGTCTTGACGAACCATAATAAATATAATTTCCTGTTGTTGTTTACTTTGAATTTAGTTGTTAAAAATATCAATTGCATTATGATAATGTCTAGTTACGGTAATACCATATATATCGTTTTAATAAATACTACTCTGGAGGAATTTATGAGTATCAGTCGGAAGATTAATACGTGATACTGGGGCTTCTGATTTGTTAAATCTCGTAGTGAAAACGGTTCAGCCAATTGTCATATGTCAATGGTTGGGAACCGTCTTCCTAATAATATATTTTTCAATGTTCATGTTCCTGCTCAAAGAAACCGACGAAGAAAAAAAAAGGATTAAGCGCAAGTAAATTAAATGCCATGCAAAGTTATCAACCGCTAATCACGCTTCCAAAGTTCCAAATCAGTAATTTATGCAAAACTATTATAATTAGTGATTTCAACTTTTGTTTTCTCAGAGGACCCATATTGACTCTTTCTTCAAACAAAATAAAACATATACACGTCTAAGATAACTACAAAGTTAAATGATAACCTTATCTTCCAACGTACTAATTATGGTTTAAGGTTTGAGATATAAGAATCTCTCTATCTTGTAACCATTTTAGCCAACACAAATAACTAAAACTGGAGTTTTATCAATTCTACAAAAGTCATTATCTCGTCTATTTTAATGCTAAGTTATAATACACTACTTGTAAGATTAAGGAGCGGTAGTTGATGATAATTATAGTAACCTTATCGGATAGGGTAGGACAGGATCAGCTTTGGGCATTACGCATGCAAATGAAGAACGCAGAAAAAGATGGCTTTCACGTAAATGCTAACGGCCACATGATAAAACGACCTCTTTTTTAGTAACAGCGACATCACAACCAAATATGGTCAAACTATAGGAAAATATGTTTACGTGTCGTTTTATTATTGGTGTAATTGTCTGACTATTTTCATGTTCTCACTTATTGTGGCGTCTCTCGTGAAACTGATATACGTTGCAAATCTACTTTTTGCTTACTTTGATAACTTTTTTGCCGGCCAATAGATTCCCGAATCTGTGCAAGCGAATCAAATAAGAAAGAAAAGGAAAACGTTAAAAATGTAATTTACTTTTTTTGCTTTTATCCGCAACCACCGAACCAATGGTCTCTTTTCTCGTTCAGTCAGACATGGAATACCCCGGCTTACACTACACGAACTAATTCGGCTGAGAGCATCTCTAACCCAAAATCCCATTTTAATCTAACCTATACTAAAAGGGTTATATAAGCATCAGAGAGTGTGTCCACGTAGGACAATTAAATCATCCAATCAGAGAACAGCTCTCCGCCACGTCAGATACGCATGACAAATTTTAATTTTCTCAAAATCGAATCTCGATCCCTTTCTCTTCGTCTTCTCCGTCTGCTATTTTAGATCGAAACCGTGTTCGACTGGTCTTGCAGCGACGAATCACCCGCGAGGCATAGTCTTATCTTCCGCGGTTTGATCCATGTGCTGTACGCAGGGTCGGCAAGATCCTCGCACGATGAATCGACAGAAGAAGCTATTGAGTTTGCGACTCAGCAGGGGAAAGAGAAGGAGCTGTGCAAGACTGGAGACTCCGTTGTTGCTCTACTCCGAGTTGGGAACGCTTCCCTAATCAAGATCTTGACCGTTAAGTGATGATGATTAGGAAAAATCCCGTTTTTGGCGTCTGGCGTTTGGAGGAAACGCAACTATATACGTTTTTCTTAATATGAATTTTATTCAAGATTTGTGATTAAAATCTTGAGATTGAAAACTCAAATTCTATTTCTTGATAATTACAACTGTGGTGACCCGTGTGAATCCACTTACGGTTTTTCTTTCTTCTGGATTTCTATTGGTTGTATGGAACTAATGAATCGTACACGTATCTCTACTATCATGATTTTTTTTTTTTTTGGTGAAGTTTGATGCTTTGGTTGCAGCCCTTCCGTTATCAGACTGAGGTGAAGAAACTCAGTTGAAAAGAATTGCTGAACTCCTGGTATTGATAAATAAATCATTGCATGTTCCCTTCTATGCTATTTTTCTTCAGGTGGAAAATGATGTTATTGGCCAAGAGCTCTCTAACGATTTACATCTATTCTGATCCAACTGCTGCGGAACGTTTGTATCAAAGAAAGATGTCATGTAGAAAAAGGTATGTTAAACAGTTTACTCTCTCCTTATATTCTAAACTAAAACCTCGGAATATAATTTTAGTTGTTTATCTTTGCTTTATTTCAGTCATCAGCTGGGCAAGCACAAGGTTTAACAACCACTAAACCACTCAGTTGAGACAGTAGGATCTCTTTCGTGTTGATCATACAAGGTCTGTTGCTAGGCTGAGATTTTTATATTTTTCTGTGAGAATAAATGTAGTATGAAAAAAAATTAACCAATCCCTAACACTTATAACAAACTTCACTATCTCCCTCTCTATTTGTTACCAACTCAAATCACTTTTACTATGTCATTGAAGCTTGCGATATAGAGCTAGAAGACAAAGCCATAGAAGTAGCAGAGCTGAAAACAGAGAGGTAGAGCTAGAGAGAATTACAAGGCTGAAGCATGTAGAGGCAGACATATCCCCAGCTAAAAGTTAACGATGCAAAGCGGAGGCTGATTGGTCGATTATTAAGGACATGGACAATATTCAAACGCTGGATGCAAAATTGTTTTCAGTATTTTATTTGCTAACGCCACCGTGAGTTTATTATTACCTCCATCACCTTATCTCTTAGAGTTACATAGATTTTTTTATTTCTTTCTCTAAAACAGAAGCTTATCATTCATTGTTCCTAATATTGACCACTCTCTTTTGTTTTTCTTTGTTTCAGGTATGTGCAGGTTGCAGAGTTTAAATGCCTACTCGGTGTTAAAGCTAATACCAAAGAATGAATACTATAACAAAACTCTCCAGCTTCCAAAAGAATTTGATGCTACAACCGCTTGGTGACAGTGCACCAGTGTTGGAAGGATCCTAGGTTAGTCTTAGATTCCATTATTTGTGCCTCTATTCATTGTCTTGAAAAATATGATATACTGGTTCTTCTTCTTAAGTTCTGTATCTAATTCTCTCATTGAGTATCACACTAAAGATCAGGTAAAACTTTGCTTGCTAGGTTTTTATATTCATTAGTGTCTTCTAACAATTTCCAATTTCCAACAAGACAAAAATTGATGATTGCTAGCATCTTTCTATCAGAAAGATTAATATGGTGTCCAGAACATCATTTAGATAGTAATCGTCTATACACTTAAGTCTATGTGGTTTTATTCCGAAATCAGTTGTAAGAAGATACTGTTGTGGTCGCTTCTTTTCAGAGTACTGTAGTAAAGGTTCTTCTCGACATGTGCAGGTGCTTTTTTATACAACTAAATAAATGTCTAATACCAACCCGAGGATGCTGTACATTGACAATGTTGATGATGAAACGGAAGATTCCGAGGACGATTTAGATGAGAACTTTCATGGGGATGACATGCCTGCATCCCACTGCAATGTCGACGAGTTTGACTAGAAAAAAATTATCATTATTTTTTATATCTCTGTTCAGGGGAAGAGAAAGATTTGGCTCAACAGATGCCGCCAACATATTTTTTTATCCTTCTTTTCGCTTCGGTACTTCCACAACACATAATCTATAATTGTTAGTTTGTTTTTCTCTCCTCAGGTCTCATTCATCTTCTGTCTATTTGGAAATTAAACTTACTGAAGAAGTTGCAAGGGATAAGCAAAGTTGCTTCTTCTTCAGGAAACAAGTAAGCATCACCTCCTCTCTGAGAAATGTTTCATTGTTTCTTCGACTTTGGATCAATTTTCCGGAGGTTTTAACACTTTCACTGAAATTTTTTAAGGTTAGGTTGCAAGAAACACTGACACCAAAGAAGTTGCTTATTCTAGCTCTTCAGGAAGCTGAGAGAAATGGAAATAGCATATATATTATCTGCCTTATCCGTGAGTACACTTATGGCTTCCACTCACACTTTAATTAGTGTTCCAGAATTAGTTTGGGGCTTTATGTTAACTGCTATTGGTTACAGGTGTGGAGGATTCAGAGGATGAGGACCATACTTCTCAGGTAGGTTCTTACATTACTACTTAACAATTTTTTTACCTTAGAGCTGAGATCCTTTTTTTAACAATATGAACCTTTGTGCCCACGTATGTAAAAATAAATACTGTCCAACCCCTTCTTTTGTTTAGTCATGTGTGCTCCAAAGTACAAAGTTGTGAAAAGACGTTCCCATTATCGAGGAGATACGTCATACATGTTCCATCTATCTATTATGCTTCCCTCTGGTATTAGTTGTTTTGTTTCCATGATCAGGTGGCTAAGCGTTGATGCTTTTTGATCAGGTGGCTAAGCATTGATGCTCACTGCAGGTTTCAACTGAATCACTTTGGTTTACTCCAAAAGAGAGGTATTAGCTTATAACTACTATACACTGTGCTCTTTGGTGTCTGAAGGAAAGAAATCTACTCTCAGGTATATATTTAAATATATGGTTTTCGTAGCAATTTAAAATTGGATTCATATAGTTTTAAGCACACAACAGATATGCTAATTTGAAGGTTCATCGCAATGGAACTCTATAATGTCTGAGAGGTCCTCTATAGTTCCATCGTCAGGCTTCCCAAGTTTAATCTTTCTCCAAGGTATAAGTATTTTCACTATTATATTTTTAAATTTCACTATCTTTTTATCTATGTAGTAGCATATTGAAAACCCAATGTGATAAGAATCTCTCATTCTGAGAATTCAAAAAGTTTCCATATGGCGGAAGGGATGTAACACTTCTGAAGTCATTTGAGTTCCAAGACCTATATTCATGTGGTCAGTTTTTACCGTTTCAAGTTTCAACAGTGGTCACTCCACTTTGGATCAGCTTGCATTCAGTTACATGCCAGTTAAGTTCAAGTTTCTTCGTGCAAGAGCGTGCACCCGAACATCACCTCTCAATTTAGCTATAGAGATTCTGAAATGGAGTGAGGAGAGAACAAACATATGCGTGATGTATACTCTATGTCCAGTACTTATCAAGTTCTTCTCAAATCAGTGTATTCACATTAAAAACAAGTCTAATGTAAATAGTCACCACTATCTGGAGTAGAGATTCTTACACATTGATCTTAATTGTTTGAGATTCAGTTCAGCGCATTCATTTCTTTTTTGAACTTGACCATTGAAACTCTTCGCAACTAAACCATGACTTGAACCCCTCTAACCATCGACTGTTCTCTTCTTTTTTTTTGTGACTAATCGACTGTTCTATAATGAACGCTGACATTAACATTTTAACAATCTGTGAAACAAAACAACTCATCCTTCGTAAGTAATCCTGTTGAGCAGCATGCATCATGAACTAATAAAATATATTTTTTTTGTGCAACATTAGTTATCTACTTAATTAACTTCATTTGGTAACTAAATGTCTTTTTAAAAAAAAAAATATCTCGCAAGTTATCATGTAAATACCATATGTTTTGAACCAAGTGTTGTCCAAGGTTGAGTCCTCACAAAAAGAGTACGAAATATGAGGAAACCATAAGAGAAGACAAATTAATACCACATTAAACAACAACATGTCAACGTTTTTCATTTATGTTCACAAAAAATTAAAAAAAGTTTAAAAATCACAAAAATGTATGAAGTTTAACAAAAACAATAAAAACTAAAGTTAATTAGAAGTAAGAAAAAAACTAATAATGACAGAAATTTTACGGAAATAAAAATCAATGAAGTTATATCGAATTAGAATGTGATATTAATTCAAAACAATAAATGTTTTTACTAAAAATGAAAATATGAAAATAATGGTTTTGGATCATAATTTTGGACCGAAAATATATTCTAAATTCCCCTAAACAATTAAATAGATGCATTAATCCTTAATATTGTAATCAAGCATATAAGAAAAAACATTACGTTAGAACGTATATAAACATTACAAAAGATAAAAGATAGTATCTGTAAAATTAAATAGTATTTAGTGGTAAAAGTAAAATAAATTGAGAATATCTAGATTGTGTTTTTACACTGATTTTAATCAATGAATAATATTTTAACTATAGTTAGATTGTCAAATATTATTCTGTTTATAATAAAAATATAATATATTATATAATAATAATTTTGTAGAATTTTTAGTTAATTTAACTCATACAACATTTTTTCAAAAATTGTTTTAATTTTTTGTATGAAATTGTTTTTTAAGTTAAAAAAATACCATTTAGTTTATTTAAAACAATGAATAGATAAATTAGGTATACTTATTATCAAACAAGTAATAAAAAGAGGATATAAGCTTTAGATAGAGTGTCCATGTAGGCGAACATAATCGGCCAATGAAAAACTACATTTTTGTCATGTCACCTCCTATATTTGTTTTACAAAATGATCCTTTAATTTTTTACTTAAAAAATTATAATTGAAATTATTTTTTAGTGAAAATATATTATTTACATAAATATAATTATAATTTTTATTTATATAATAGTTTGTAAATAAATATTTAGTGTAAATAATATCATAATTTTATAAAATACTAAAATAAATTGGGTTGGTTTTCAACTTTCACAAATAAAAAGTATTATTTGTAAACTTAGAAAAGAATATATCAAGAATATTCTTTTCAGGAGAGAAAATAGAAAAATACATCGGAGACAAATTCATCTCTATTATGAAATTCCTCTATTTTAGAGAAAAAATAGAAGAATACATTGGAGATGGTCTAAGGCATGGCTGACGTAAATGATCGACGTTGAGATTTCAGTTTTTATGATTCTTACTATTCTAATGTTTCAATATAATTTGAATATTCCCTTTACTTTATAATATAATGGTTTAAAAGTATTTTTTGTTTCACTATATAAATTGTTTTTATATTTCAATGTAACTTTATATTTATTAGATATTGTGTTGCCAATTAAATTATATAAACTACTGTGTAATTGATTAAATTTATATATTAAATGACAGTTTTCTAAAATAGTAACTTTTGAATATTTTTTCAAAAAAACTTTTAAATATTACAGATTTTAATTAAAACTGGAGGATATAAGCCTCAGATAGAGTATCCACGTAGGCTAAAATAATCGGCCAATGATAAACTATATTTTTGCCATGTCACTTCCTCTTTTTGTTTTTACAAAATGATCCTTTAACTTTTTACTTAAACAATTATAACCGAAAATAGTTTTTAGTGAAATATATTATTTATATAAATATAATTATATTTTTTTACATAATAGTTTGTAAAGAAATATTTAGTGTAAATAATATCATAATTTTATAAAATGCTAAAATAAATTGGGCTGGTTTTCACCTTTCACAAATAAAAAATATTATTTGTAAACTTAGAAAAGAATATATCAAAAATATTCTTTTTAGGAGAGAAAATATAAAAATATATCGGAGACAAATCCATCTCTATTATGAAATTCTTCTATTTTAGAAAAATAATAGAGGAATACATTGGAGATGGTGTAAGACATGGCCGACGTAAATGATCGACATTGAGATTTCAGCTTTTCTGATTTTTACTATTCTAATGTTTCAATATAATTTTAATATTCTCTTTGCTTTATAATATAATGGTTTAAAAGTATTTTTTGTTTTACTATATAAATTGTTTTTATATTTCAATGTAACTTTATATTTATTGGATATTGTGTGGCCAATTAAATTATGTAAATTATTATGTAATTGATCAAATTTATATATTAAATGACAGTTTTCTAAAGTAATAACTTTTAAATATTACAGATTTTAATTAAAACTGATTACATTTTGAAACAAATAGAGTAATCTATAAACTAACTTTATATAGATATGAAGACAAAATTGTAAAGTGGTCTCACCTTGAACTTTTCTTATTCTGTGCATTCCTAATTGAAATGTGATAATAAACATCTAATATTATATTACTCTGAGTATATTAGAAATGGTCGAACAGAAAACCAATTAACGATGATGTAAGGAAGACATAAAAATGTATTTCTAATTATCACAAATATAGAATCAATTGACAACAACTTAATTATGTCCAGCGTAAGACAACCGAGAAGAGTTTCCTTACATTCTAATATTATAATATCTCACTATATTAGTGGCTAAATCAGTTTTCTCTAGCATAAATACTCACTTCATTCTTGGAGTTTAAGCTTTTCTATCTGATGATATTAGTAGTTTGATCCAAAAAAAAACGATCGAACGGTACATTGTAATTGGAGAATGAAAACAAACAAAAATCAAGCGGAGACTTTTCAGGTATATGAACAAAAATTAGAAATCGCAATTCTCTGCAGTTAAAGAATAAGGCAATAAAATTGTAAAAATACAAAATAAAACAAAAAATATACAAAGAAAGAAAGATTTAGCAAAATAAAATCATAATATAATTTCCATAATTGATAGTGCTCAGTTAAACTAAAAAGTCTAAATCTACAACATACACAGTTTTATTTACATCTTTAAACCTATTATCTAATTAAAATGATTCTACAAAAAGTGCCAGCACGAAGAGTTAGAAAATATATGATAAAATATAATACATAACGTTAAAATACATTATCACTTATCACAAAAAAATCATGTTAGTAGTAATAAAAATGAAATGACAACACATTTATTAAAACCATAGAATAACACGCAACAAGGTGTTATTAAATATACAAACTAAAAATTAAATATGCTCAATGAAAACATAAATAAAAATGAGGCATCATATTTGGATATATTTAAAATTATGAAATATATTATATTCTTGATAATTTTAAAATTACTTAAAAAGAAACTACATTATTAAAAAAATAATATACAAATATAACTAAAGCAATTTTGGTAACGTCAAAATAAAAAATAAATAAAAAATATATTATGTTAATAAAATAGGTTTTAGATTTTAAAGACTTATAATTCATGTAAAATTACAAAATTCAAAATTTTTTATTACAATTAATATTTTACCATTAGATATATTAAAATAATATTCTAGATCGATATCCAATTGTCAGTTTTCAACTATTACACGTAAAAAAATATTATTACGTACGCTTTTTTTGAAAATGAGGTTTTATATTTTAAGTAAGTTATTGGAGTACTTTTTCTTTTCGTGAATTTATTCGATATGAGATTTCGATCTTTTAAAATAAGATAATTTATGTTCTATACATAAATATTTTTTTTACATAACTCTAAAATCTCGAACTTGATTCTTCATATTTTATTAGTTAATTGTATTACATATAATAGAAATACTTACTTCCAACTAAAAATATAAAAAAAAATGAAATTTAAAAATTAGTTATATATAATTTAATATAAAAATTCACATACAAATAAAAATGATAAATGTAACAAATTTAAATATATTATCCGCGCGTAGCGCGGAGAAAGAATCTAGTGAAAATAAAACTTTAAAATGAAGATTTGAAAATTAGTTATTCCAACTATAAATCCTCAAAAAATCTTTAAAAGTATTTATTTGCATTAAAGTCTTTGATATTAACAAAAGTTACTAATATTTATGACATAAATAACTATAAAAACCAAAAAAAAAAATACAAGATAATTTTGAAGTTGTAAACAATGAAACCTCAAATTGGAGGTTTCACTATTTGCAACTTCAAAATTTGAGGATTTGAAATTGGGATGAAATGATACAAAACTTTAAAATTTTAAAATTGGAAGTTGGGTTGAAGATGCTCTAAAGAAATGATTCAGTATTCACAAGTTTTAGACTGATTCAGCCAATATGTACTTGATCATCGTTTTGAATATATCATTTTTTTCTGCTTATCATGGGAGACATGCCTCGACAGTTCGAGTCCCCCATGATGAAAAAGAACAAACATTCACAGCCTCCATGCGCATCAGGAACCTTAACTTCTGTTGCGCGTAAAGTAAGGTCTTAGACATGTCCAAAAGAGTAGAGAGCTTATGTGAATCAGGATATTAAGTTTTAACGACTATTACAGTTCTGACGATGACTACTAGGAAGCTGAATAACAAGTATCAAACGTAAGAAACTCCTCGCCTGATCTGTAAAGGACCATAACAGTATATAAGCCGATGAACACAACAAACAAAAGGCATTCCTCAAACATGAGACAGTAAGTTTTGGCTTGTAATAGAACAAACAAAATTCACAATCCTTGAGCTTTGCTCCGTTCTTCAGCCATTCTCTTCTTGATCTCATGTGCCGCATTGAAAATCCCCATCGTTGGTTGGTTACACACAAAGCACTTCTTGTTCTTCGTGTGATGCTGCATATCATTAAATGAACCAAAACTCACAAACCAAACACACATAATCATCATAGCTGGCACTTAAATAAATTCATCATCATACCTTTAGAGCACAATGTTCGCAGAAGTAATGCTTGCATTTAGTGACAACTGGATCAACGAAACTCTCTCTGCAAATGAAGCAAGCAAAGGGCAACGCATCTTCGTCTTCCTCACTGTCAGCCTCATCATCATCTTCGTCTTCAACTCCCATAGCTTTGTTTCTCTTCCTAACCTTCTCTGCTTCTTCCCACTCTTTCTCTATCTGCCACCCAGGTTTGTAATCTCCACGGTCATGCAGAAACTTACACGAGTCTCCATACCCACAGTAACCAGTTTCTTTGTAATCCTTGCATATATCAGGCTGGTAATCGAACCTAGCGGATACTCTGATGTGCGCAGAAGCTCTCAACGGCCCATGTGAGCCTCCAGCCTTCTCGCTGGAGATGGTTTGCTCTCTTCTAAACCCGGCTTTGTGATCCGTATATCCATGGATTCCGGTATAAAGCTTCTCACCGGAAGCCTTGTTTTTATTCCCTTTCAAAGCTTCGTCAGCTCGCTTGAGAACTCTCTCGCGGATGGCTCGTGCGTCTTGGTTGAAGTCGGTCTCGGTCTCAAGAGTCGCGGTGGCTCTACTGTCGTTCTGAACCTGGATCTCCTTTGATGAATCGTAGTGAAAGACGACGGCCTTTTCAGGAGCCTCGCTCGTCGTCGTGGCAGAGCCCTTGGACGGTCCAGAGGAGAAAAACAGCTTGTTGTCGGGCTTAGCAACTTTCTTGAGGTTGTTCAATATAGAGGTTTCGCTTTTGGCATCTGCGTCTTCTTCATCAGCATCAACCGCAGGTCTTTTCCTTAGATTTTTAGCTTTAGATGGCTTCTTGAAGAAAGTGCAAACTGAAAAAAAAAAACAGAAGAATGATTATTAAATAAATGGGAATTTTATTTAAAGCTAACAAAGAAGAAGAAACACAGTGACACAAGTTAGATAAGTACCTTGTTGAGATTGAGAAGCTTCTTCTTGCTGACATGTTTTGGGTTCTTCTCCAGAGTCTGACATTGTGAGATCAAATTTGAAATTTGCGCCCTTTCCTGCAAATTATAATTTCAGATTAGAGTTGCTTCTTAGCTCGTACTGATCCTAACAATTCAATCGACTTACGAAACGTAAACCTAATTCTTCGATCCACTGAGAAATCACAATACCTAAATAATCAGAGCTAAGAAACCACCCTAAGCTTTACTCGATTGTACACCGATTCCATTCACAGGTATATACCGAAAGCAATCGCTAACAGATAATCCACAACGAAAAAAAAAAACACCACAGTTCCGAAGTTTCTTAATTGAAAGCTCGACGAAGATCAAGAGGAGAGAAGCGAAAGTTGGAAGAAAGAAAATGATGTAAATAATACCTTTAAGAAGCTCGGAGATCCTCGCCGGTGAAGTACGTCGGGAAGAAGAACCACGACGGCGTTCGCACTTTTCTGATCTGAAACGGTTCTATTCAGAAGAAAAGGAGAGGAGAAATAACTAATAAGGAACCCGAGCTGAGACTGGCGGTTTAGTTAAGAGGCCCAATCTTATTAATGGGCCCAATCCTTCTATCTTGTTTATACAACAACCTCGCATCTTTTAGGAACATCAAGTTTAAAAATTATTTTGTTCGTTTTCATGTTCAGACGATTTGTAATTACTTTTAAAGAAACTCTAGGAGAGTAAATATTAATTTTAAGCGACTGATCATTAGAGATTAGGCCATATCGATAACTATATTCACAAAAATTGACGAGTGTATAGATAAAAATACCTTCTTATATATTCAAGGAATTTCTCTACAAATTGGCCATTTCGTTTTGGTTATATCTGTCTGTA
Organism: Brassica napus; assembly: GCF_020379485.1. NCBI lineage: Eukaryota > Viridiplantae > Streptophyta > Magnoliopsida > Brassicales > Brassicaceae > Brassica > Brassica napus. The sequence goes on from NC_063443.1 coordinate 354,313, forward strand.
AGTGGATCATGGGAGGAGCCAGCTTTACGTGCTCCATTTTGCACCGTCGCCTTTGTACTCAGATTAAGATTTTGAGCGGTTGTGATTCCTCGGAGCACCCATTTTATATGGGACCCATGTGAAACGATGGTCCCGCTTCTTGTCTCTTCGTTCCACTTGTGACCTGCCATTGCCTACATTACTGGACGACAATCTCGCCTGCGCTTTCTTCACATAAAAATCTTTTTTATTTTATTTTTTCCTATAAAATAAATTATACCTCTTTTTTAATTATATTTTGCTTACCAAAACATATTTTTTTGTTTGTCTTAATTAATCACCACCTTTGATTCATTATATGCAAACATACAAAAGTATATTTAAATTATAAATATATCATCCTTGTTAATTAAAATTATACATATTTTTTTAATAAGACTAAAGACAGAGAATTTTTGAACACTAAATGTATTTTAGTCATAAAGGGCGATTTTTCAAACCAGCATTTGAAAAAAAGCTTGAAACAGTGTTGGTTAGCCATATATGCATACCTACTATAACTTGATTTATAAGAATATTCAATTAAATTGTGTTATGTAGTCATTAAACAATAAAAACACGTAAAAATATTTTACCATTTCTTGTTCAAATGTAATAGAATGGCTCATACTTATAAGTTACAAGTTCTTGAATTAAAATTAAATATTCAAAAACGGCTCCGACTAAGAGGGTGTGAAAATTTAGTGATTCCGTGTGGTAGGTATATCAAAATGGAAAGGAGTATAGTCCCCAAATGAATGAATAAGAAAAGAAAGAAATAAGACAATTCCCTCCAGGCCCATTTAATAGGTAAAAGGCCCTAAAATAGGAAAGAAATCATTCCGAAAGAAGAAGCAAAATTCAATACAGACTAAAAGACTAATATACCCTTTCAAGAGGAGATAATTACGGTAAAATACCACCAACGTCCATAAAATGCCATCCTACCCATCTGACTATTGAATCTCCGCCCTTGCTTCCTTATCACTCGCAAAACTTTTACTATCTCTATCTTTTTCTCTCACACCCTTCCTCCATGAAAGCTTACAGCTTCAGCTTTTCTTCGCACTGCTAAACTCTCACATAACTCTTTCTTATCATATTTTTTTACCATTCACTTTTTAGATTTCATATTTCGCTGGTGGAAAAGCTCACTAAACTAAGCTAGTGCTCTACCTATCACTCGGTAACTACCGAACTTTGATTATTATTTTTCGTGTTTAGTTTGTGTTATATCAGCAGATAACATAGCTAACTGTATTATATTCAGTTTAAATGATTTGGATAAAATTATGGACATATAATTTTCTCATTTGTTTGTATGTCAGACAATGGTATTGTTTTAAGTTTTAACTAAGCAATTCGATTTATTTTCAGTTTATTTGGTTCTCTTTCAATAAAAGTAAAAAACAAAAAACAAAAACAAAAAAAGCTCGAGAAATGGCTCCCAAGAGCAACCGTGGAAAGACAAAAGGAGACAAGAAGAAGAAGGAAGAGAAAGGTATCACCAATAGTGAAACCTTATCTATATGAATTTCAATTAAAAAAAATAAGCTGTTGATTAATTTTCTTTAATTAATAATTAAATTATAGTTTACATATGAACCATGGTTTACGGTTTATATGCAGTTCTTCCGGTTATGGTGGATGTCATTGTGAACCTTCCGGACGAGACGGAGGCTATTTTGAAGGTTCGTGTGATTATTTTCCTCGCATCATTTTCGAATTGTGTTGTTATTTCTCATATTTCTTGCGTGTTAACAACTGTTTTTTGGGGTAGCGATTTCTTTGTGAAATTCGTTATAACTTTTAACTTACAACCCGTTTTCTATTTCTTTGTGTTTAACACTTTCATGCACCTGGCTGATTTCTATTACATTAGTTTCTTGACTGTATAATTGTATAATTCTGAAACTTGATCTTAATATGTTTCATGTTTTGCTTTTGATATATAAACTCCCAATGTGCATGGCCGATTTTCTTGTCTTTGATTTTGTTGTTGTTGGGATAAGGTGCGAAAGAATACACGTTACCATAAAAATTGATAGTTATACATGCTGTATTATTATTGTTTTTTCTAAATAAATCAATTTCAATTGACTTAGAATTATCTTTTATTTTTTTATCATTATTTGAACGTGTATATAAATACAAAACTGTGTGTAACACACGAATTCGATTATCAACTTATTCACTTATTTAATATTTTGGTCAATAAATTACGTAGACGTTATATAGACAGTGAAATATGTATAACGATAACATGTGTATATATACAAAATTATCGTCAATAAACACGTACAACTAATATTCATATTTTTCGAAAATTTGTTAAACAGTTTTCTTCTATGATGCAATATCAGTGGTATATATAAGCCGTATTCCAGGCATAGGTTACGCATGTTTATTATCTTAGAAGAAAATATGATCAAATGTAGATTTAACAGAGAAGCACGTATGTCTGAAAACAGGGCATATCAACGGACAGGATCATAGATGTTCGTCGGCTTTTATCCGTTAACTTCGACACCTGCCATGTTACCAACTATTCTCTCTCCCATGAGGTAAAAAAAACTATGAATGATATTTTGAGTGGAAGTTTCTAAATCATTTTCTCGTTGGTTACTTGTTAATGTTGGATGGTCCAGAGATATTCATATTTATTGGGGAATCTCATAGGATCTGAATACCAAAGTAAGGAAAAAGCAAATGAAAAAGACTTCTGTCTAACATCTGATAAAAAAATGATTTTAAGTGTGATTGTGCCTAAAAATTGCTAGTTTTGACTTTTCTTTCCCTTTTCTGCAACTAGAAATGTTACCAGAATAAGTTATTTTTTCACTGATTAAATCATAGGAATAGTATAAAGAAAATAAAAGTTAGAATCATAGTAATAGTATAAAAGGAGTAAAATTTGTACTGTGGTAAAATACTCACGATCCATGTCTGTCGTTACAGGTAAGAGGATCGCAGTTAAAAGACACAGTGGATGTTTCGGCGCTTAAGCCGTGTGTTCTCACGTTAACAGAAGGTAAAGTTCCATCGTGCATCAATTTGACGTGACGCTCGTTTTTAATCTGTTGCCGTTAACGCGCCGTAACGGATATAAAAAACGTGCAGTTACATAAACGATGTCGTATTAATTATATGCCAAAACGGCGTCACATAAGCTTTTTTCGCGCTTCTTCTAATTAGGTGACGTTTGCAATTTTTTTTTTCCGTTCAGAGGATTACAATGAGGGAACCGCGATGGCGCACGTTAGACGGCTGCTTGACGTCGTCGCCTGTACTACTTGCTTCGGTCCGTCGCCGGAGAAATCCGATTCGGTGAAAAATGCGCAGGTTAAGGGAGGTGGAAAGAATCCCAAACAGACTGAAACGTCGCCTCCGCCGTCTCCTGCGCCGAAGGATGCGGTTGTTGATGAAGCCGGAGAGACTAGTCACTCTTTCCCTAAGCTCGGAAGCTTCTATGAGTTCTTCTCTCTCGCTCACCTCACTCCTCCTCTTCAATGTATGATCCTCTCCCTCTCTCTCTCTCTAACCTTAATTTTGATGTCCATTTTCTCAATCGATCTGTGTGTGTTTATAGATATAAGGCTCGTGGCGAAGCGGGAAACTGAAGATATCGCGGCGGAAGATCATCTTCTCTCCGTCGATGTAAGCCGACGATTACGATAACACAAAGTTTCTCATTCTATAATTCGGTTGGTTTCTCCATGTAGCGAATCGGCGTTTTGGTGATAACGTTTGCGTTTGCGTTTCAAACTTTGGTCTCAGGTGAAGCTTTGTAACGGGAAGCTCGTTCATGTCGAAGGCTGCAGAAAAGGATTCTACAGCATCGGGAAACAAAGAATCATATGTCACAATCTTGTTGATTTGCTTAGACAAATCAGTAGAGCCTTCGATAATGTAACTTCTTTCTTTCGCCTCTCTTACATTATGACCTATCCACCGTTGAGCTGAGCTTATTCCTTTTTTTTTTAATCATGTTTAGGCTTACAGTGATCTTCTGAAAGCATTTTCGGAGCGCAACAAGGTATGTTTCTTTTCTCTTAATGAAGATTTAGCCGGTGTTGAATGGGATTACAGTTAAGTTTAATAGCGTTTAATCTCTATATGTGCAGTTTGGGAATCTTCCTTACGGGTTTAGAGCAAACACATGGCTCATCCCGCCTTCTGCAGCGCAGTCACCAGCAGCGTTTCCGCCTCTCCCTGTCGAGGATGAGAGATGGGGAGGGGATGGTGGTGGTCAAGGAAGAGACGGCAGCTACGATTTGGTTCCATGGGCCAACGAATTCGCCTTTATCGCATCCATGCCTTGCAAAACAGCAGAGGAGAGGCAACTTAGAGACAGAAAAGTGTTTCTCCTTCACAACCTTTTCGTTGATGTCGCCACTTTCAGAGCCATCAAGGCTGTTCAGAAAGTAATGGCTGACCCAGTTCTGGCTGAAGACTCTCAAGTGCTGTATTCCGAGACAGTTGGAGATTTGAGTGTTACGGTTACGAGGGATACTTCCAATGCAAGTAGCAAAGTGGATACCAAAATCGACGGAATTCAAGCTACTGGTTTGGATAAAACGAAGCTGATGGAACGGAACCTTCTCAAGGGACTTACAGCTGATGAGAACACTGCTGCTCATGTTAGTCTTTTTTATATAACTTTCCATGTTTAAGATTTGTTACTCATGGTTTAACCATTGTTTATGTACGCAGGATGTTGCTACTTTAGGAACTATAAGCCTTAAGTATTGTGGTTACATTTCTGTTGTCAAAATAGAGAAGGAGAATGAGAAGTTAAGCCCACCTTCTCAAATTGTTGACCTCCTTGAACAGCCTGAAGGTGGTGCTAATGCTCTAAACATCAACAGGTGATCATTTCTTACTTAGTGGGAAGAAACATTCATCCTTTTCTCTTTAGCTTATGTAGTTACTTACCTGACTAATTATTCTCATGGTGTTTACAGTTTGAGATTCCTTCTCCATAAATCCTCTCCTGAGCAGAACAAGAAAACACATCAGCAACAGGATGATGAGCTTACATCTTCACGAGAATTTGTAAGTATAATGCTGGAGGAAAGTCTTGTTAAGCTGGAGGAAGAAGAGATAGACAGGGATAGTATCATGAGGTGGGAACTTGGAGCCTGTTGGATACAGCATTTACAAGATCAAAAGAATACCGAAAAGGACAAAAAACAAACCAACGAAAAGTCTAAGAATGAACTGAAGGTTGAAGGGCTTGGGAAGCCGCTTAAGTCTCTCAACAGCAACAAGAAAAAAACAGACGCAAGCAGCCCTAAGGCGCAGCAGACTGCACTATCGTCTCAGGTTGATTCGGCTTCTTCAGAGGCTGATAATGCTGCAATAACTGCAACTTTGCAATCTGACGCCGAGAAGAATGCTCAAGAAAATGTGCTTGTCCTGAAGAATTTGTTGTCTGAAGCAGCCTTCACTCGCCTACAAGAGTCAGATACTGGACTTCATGACAAGGTTTTTACACTAAACCTCCAGTCCTTTCTCTATGTTCATTTACTTACTGTGTACTAACTAAGAATATTTGTTTCAGTCGTTGCAAGAACTTGTCGACTTGGCACAAAAGTATTATACTGAAGTCGCTATTCCGAAGCTGGTAAATGAGTGTAAAGTTTATTGTATTCTTGTCTATTGCTAGTATGAAGATAATAACACATCATGTGTTTGGTATTTATTTCTCAATACAGGTTGCAGATTTTGGTTCGTTGGAACTCTCCCCAGTTGATGGCCGGACTCTAACTGATTTTATGCACACAAGAGGTCTTCGGATGCGCTCTTTAGGATATGTCGTAAGTAGCCTTGTTTTAACTTCATTTTTCTTAGAATCTACTGAAGATGAATGATCATATAAAACCATCCATGTTTTATCTATGGTAACAACAGGTTAAGCTCTCAGATAAGTTGTCACATGTACAGTCTCTGTGTGTTCATGAGATGATTGTTAGAGCCCTTAAGCATATTCTTCAGGCGGTGATTTCTGCTGTTGCTGCTGACACTGACAAAATAGCTGCAAAAGTAGCTACTGCTCTGAACATGATGCTTGGGATTCCAAAAACTGAAGCGGAAAACTCTTGGAATGTACATCCTCTTATCTTCCGGTGGTTGGAGAAATTCTTGAAGAAACGATATGACTACGATCTCAATGCCTTCAGTTACAAGGATCTACGAAAGTTTGCCATTCTCCGTGGATTATGCCATAAGGTAATTCAATGAATGCTTTAACCAGAATTTTTTTTTGAGTTATAACTAGTCGCTAATCAACTATTAGATTGAAATTTAATGTTTGTGTTAAACTGTATATGTCCTCAGGTTGGTATTGAGTTGATTCCAAGGGATTTTGACATGGAGTCCCCAGAACCGTTCCAAAAAACAGATGTGGTCAGTCTGGTCCCAGTGCATAAGGTAATAGACAAGATGAAAGAATTTTCTATCTGAATTTGTATTCTTTCTAATAATATATCAACCATAGTTGTTAAGACTTTCTATTCTAAATCTCTGCAGCAAGCAGCATGTTCGTCTGCTGATGGAAGACAACTTCTGGAGTCATCTAAAACAGCCTTAGACAAAGGAAAGCTTGAAGATGCAGTTACATATGGAACAAAGGTACATGTCCGGAAAATCCTTTTCCTACTCTTCAGCTCTTTCTTCATATTACTTTTGTTTCTCTGTACAGGCGTCATGATTTGTTTTGTTGTTTCGTCTCTTTTGTTTTTCCCCTCCCTCAGGCTCTTGCTAAGCTTGTAGCAGTTTGTGGTCCGTATCACAGAATGACAGCCGGAGCTTACAGTTTACTTGCTGTAGTTCTATATCACACTGGTGACTTTAACCAGGTCTGTATATAGACAGTTAGGCTGTGATATCTTTCTTCGATATGACAATTGCAAAACTAAAAGACTTTGTTGAAACAGGCTACTATATATCAGCAAAAGGCGTTAGATATCAATGAGAGGGAACTTGGACTTGATCATCCGGATACAATGAAGAGTTATGGTGATCTTGCTGTCTTCTATTATAGGCTTCAGCATACAGAGCTGGCTCTCAAGTAAGTTACCAGTCTTCATTTCAAAGAACTGCGAGGTTTAATGGTTTGGGTGTCTATTTCTATCATCTAAACTCTGATTTTTTTGGCTTTTGTTAGGTATGTTAAGCGTGCGTTGTATCTCTTACATCTAACATGTGGTCCATCTCATCCGAACACTGCTGCTACATACATCAATGTAGCCATGATGGAGGAAGGTCTAGGAAATGTACATGTTGCCTTGAGGTATCTTCACAAAGCTCTCAAGTGTAATCAAAGGTTGCTTGGTCCTGATCATATCCAGGTTCTTTTCCCGATGCTCTGTCTTTTTTGGAACATCACTTTGTAAGAACTTTGATTTGTTTTTGCTGATATGTTGCTGCTAATTATGTCAAATTTCAGACTGCTGCAAGCTACCATGCCATAGCCATTGCGCTCTCGTTGATGGAAGCATACCATTTAAGTGTTCAGCATGAGCAAACAACCTTAAGAATCCTCCGAGCAAAGCTGGGCCCAGATGATTTGCGTACTCAGGTATTTATATATATCTAACCAAAATATCCCAGCAGGCAAATCATTCATCTTTCTGACAATTGTATGCATTCTTAAACCTTACGATCTGATTATATTCTTCAGGATGCTGCTGCTTGGCTAGAATACTTTGAGTCCAAGGCTTTTGAACAACAGGAAGCTGCAAGAAATGGTACTCCTAAGCCTGACGCGTCTATAGCCAGCAAAGGCCACCTAAGGTCAAACAAGTTCCTTAGATATTATTATTTTCTGCTTATTTGTCGTTTAGACGTTTTCTATGCTGTTTGAGTGTATCAATAAAATTTACTCCTCGGGTAGATCCTTAGCTTCATAATGTTTTGCAGTGTATCCGATCTACTGGACTTTATCAACCCAAGCCATAACGCAAAAGGGAAACAGAGTGTGGCAGCAAAGAGGAAGAGCTATATGAAGGTTTAACTTTTATTTCTTTCCACATTTTTCCACTTTAATGGGTAATAGTGCTTACATGATTGGACCTTGTGTTATTGTGTAGCTAAAGGAAAAATCCAATCAGAACGTTGTTTCTGAACAGTTAACAGAAACCCCAAGGGAAAATCAAAAGGAAATGTCTGAAGAGGAGACAGAAGCAACTGGATCAGAAAATGGTCAATCGAGCGATGCGAATCAGGAGACAATTCTTGCTCCAGCTGAAGAACCACCTTCACATCCAGTCATTGACGAGGCTATTATGGATAATAGTAATCCAATTACATCTGCTGAAGTTTCAACTGAGACACAACACCCTGATGGTAGTGAAGATGGATGGCAACCGGTGCATAGACCGAGATCTGCTGGATCATATGGTCGCCGGTTGAAGCAACGACGAGCATCAGTTGGAAAGGTATATACATATCAGAAGAAAAATGTTGAAGCTGATAACGATAACCCTGTTCTCCAGAATGCTACTCAGCCGAACGCCACATACTACGTTGTGAAGAAGCGTACAGCGTCCTATGCAAACTATGGAGATCATCATTCTCCCGGTATGACAACTCAAGGCACCAAATCTGGCAGGAAGGTTAAAACCTTGGCATATCGGGTTAAATCAACGCCGTCTTCTGATAACCCCAAAACTTCAGCTGAAACATCAGAAGAAGATGGGTTGAAGACGGATGCTTCTCCTGCTGTGCCATCTGGTCTGTCTAGTAATGTGCAAAATGAGGCATACCCGAAATCCTCTGTTGTAAGTCTTGGAAAATCTCCATCCTACAAGGAAGTAGCATTGGCACCACCTGGCTCCATTGCCAAGTATCAAGTCTGGGCTCCACAAGCCGAAGCTTCAGATAAGCAAGAGGAGAAAAAATCTGAAGAGGGCACATCGGTGGAGCTGACAAGGGATGAGCAGATGATTACAGTGTCAGAGAAAGAGGTGAAAAATGAAATTTCTGCGGACGCAGAGTCTAGCAAACCTCAAGGCAAAGAAGAGATCGAAGTAGAGTTACAATCATCTGAAGTGGAATTCAAAGGGAACAATTTGAACGGAAATGAAGAATCTGGTGGGGGCATTCAGGTGGAAGAACCAGTACTTGATGAAGCTAACGAAGGTGTAACAGATATGATTCATTCCACCACAGAGCAAGAAGTGAAAGATCAGCTGGCTGCTGATTCAGATGATCTGAAGGAAAAACTGGGAATCTCTGCTACAGACTCGAGCGACGCCCCGCGAGAGTTACTGTTACCTAACAAGAAGCTATCAGCTTCAGCTGTTCCATTCAACCCGTCATCACCTCCAAGTATCATACGTCCTACTCCCATAGGCATGAACATTGGACCGTCGTGGCCAGTGAACATGACTCTTCATCACGGACCTGGTCCTTTCCCTTCACCTCCTACAACTCCAAACTTGATGCAGTCAATGTCCTTTGTATACCCTCCTCCTTACACTCAATCAGTCCCCACAAGTACCTATCCTGTAACCAGTGGTCCTTTCCATCCCAATCAGTTCCCATGGCCGCATATGTCGGAGTTTGTACCAAGAACGGTTTGGCCCGGATGCCATCCCGTTGAGTTTCCCCCTCCACACATGATCGCTCCCGAGCCAATAGCTTCAACTGTCTTAGAGCCAACTGTGATTCTACCAACTGATATTGACACTTCAGGTGTGGAAGAAGGCAAGCAAGTTGCGGCGGCAACCGCGGGTGAAACTATGGATTCTGTTAATCATGTGAATGCAGTGGCTAGCAGTGAAATGGAGAACGGAAACAAGAAGTTTGAGGATGGCGAGAAGACGTTTAGCATTTTGTTAAGAGGAAGGAGAAACAGGAAACAGACACTGAGAATGCCGATCAGTTTGCTTAACAGGCCTTATGATTCTCAACCGTTCAAGATTGCTTATAGCAGAGTCATCAGAGGCAGCGAGGCTCCCAAGTCCGCAGCTTGAAACCAAAGACTCAGCATCGTCGATGAAATTCATCACTCACACATCTCTCTCTCTGATCCTTGCTGTTTCTTAGGGGACAGTATAAAAGGTTTGCTTCTTGGTTGAATCTTTTTTATATATATAGACATATGCATAATACATGTATTTTAAACTTGATGATGACTATATTTTCAGGTAATTTCGTTATCAGTCATCGGAAGCTGTGGCTTGTGATAGTCTCAAAATGATTTGATCTGGATTCTAAGAGAAGGAGAGGTTGAAGAGGGGGAAAAGCCAGAACTATTCTTTTTTTCTTCTATACCATGTGAGGTGCTGAAGTATTGTTTTCTGGGTTTTAATTTTTAATTCAGCCAATAAAAGATTAGGAAATTTTGGACATAATCTTTTTTCATATCCCTTGTGGCCGCCCATGTTAAAAAAACTTTTGTTATCTCTTGTTCACTTTTGCGTATTTGTCATCAATTACATCTTATCTAATGGCCTGCTACGAAATATCGTAATTATAATTTATAAACTTGTTTATTGAATCAGTTATTAGATGATAATACCTCTGAATAAACACGAGATACGTTTTTTCCAAAAATAATAATAATACTTCGAATAAAAAGAAATATTAACAACTAAAAAATGCAGAAGCATGGTGTCCTCAGCTTTCGCGCCATTTTCAAGTTAAAATGGATTAACGACAACCGCCGGTGGTTCTTCCCGGAGAAGACCAATCTGGCCGTGATAACTTACAAACGGGTTTTCACCTTCAAAATTTCCCGGTGGGTTATAAACACAAATAGCATAAAGGCCACCGTTTGAACAATCCACACGTGCGCACCCAACCTTGGTGCTATCTCTCCACACGATCTGCGTGTAATGTCCACACATTTGCCCTGGCTCACACGTGTTACCCCTAACGTCATAGAACTTATTCTCGTCGGCCCACACTTTGACGACATCAATGGGCCTCCAGTTATTCTGTCCGGCCCAAAATATGTTTTCTCCGAACGGACCATTGGAGTGAACTAGCCTGCAGTCCCCGACGCGCTGTCTCGCCCACGCACGTGCATACGCCGCTAATCTTCCATCCCATTCTAACGGCGGTTCTCCCACGCGCGCTCGTACGAGGTTATGTGCGTATAGAAACTCAATGCTTGCTCTGTTTACTTTGTTACGATGTCGTCTTCTCCCCCACCTGAAGGAGGAATGTTTTCCGGTTAACGACAGTGCTGATGAAGAGAGAAATCGTGAATTTGGTGCTGACGGAGAGTTAACGGAGGTTTGTGTAGACGACTCGCTGTGATTGATTTGGGACGTCGCTGCACATAGTTGAAGGAGGAACAACGTAATGGTGATGAATATGTGAAACGGAGCTCGTAGTTCTCGTTTACGAAGCTCCATTTTTCTTTGAAAAAAGAAACAAAAGAGGGTATAGTATATTTTTTTAATAGGAGAGTTAATTACTCAATTGCAGGTGAAGGTGTAATTAACTCTCCGATAGGATTTGTTGAGAGGGAAAACGAATCAATAAGTAATTGTTTCTATTTATGAACGTCAAATGTAAATATATCGTTTGCATGAGTCAACGCACGGTGAATATTGAATACCGGAATGCCGCTAAATTTAAAACCACATTTAGGCAATACTTAACATTAAGGTCTAAGGTTAAAGTTAAGGTGAGATTATTGTTTGTTATCCAAAATTTGATCCGTAATCTGCATTGATCTATATATATTTCAAAGGTTATACTTACGATCGATGATAACTTTCTGTTCCGATTAGTTTTGACGATTATGAAAATCATTCGAGTTTCTTTAATTAAAAATTGATGCAAAGTGACAATAACTATTGAACTTCGTTAGATAGCGGGTGTCAAGCTATCACACTACGTCAAGTCGTCAACCACACTAGTAGAGTAAAGATCTAATGCAGATAGCCAAAATAACCACTTCATGGGTTTGTCCCACACCATACAGAAAACTCAATTACAACTAAACTACAATATCTAACCGAGTGAAGACAACATTCTAATATCTCTTATTCAAGATAATTTGGTGATAAAGTAGATTAAACCCAAAATTACTAGTAGTATTAAAGAAGTATTCAACCCAATAAATAAATAAAATCCGGACCCTGTCTCTAACGTCGCGCTGGATCTTCGTTTTTGTCTGTTTAAGAAATACCAACACGAAAATTCATGTGCTCTATTAGCCTATATAATACACACTCCTACCGTACTTTACCAAGATCTAATAAAAATATGAAAATAGATTTTGGACGTACTTTACCTTCTTTAAGATTTACTCTCTCGGTTTAAAAAAAAATTAATATTCTAATATAAAAAGTATTTTTATTTTTTAAAGTTTTATTTTATTTTATTAAAAACTGTGTAATTAAGTTTTTTAAGAATTTATTTTATAATTGATTGAATACTATTAATTTATAATTTTTGTTGATATTTTCTACAGGAGTATTGTACTATTTTCTATAGCATGGTCTTGAAACTTGTTTTCATAATCTTTATTCGACTTATTCCAAAAACTTGTTTACGTAGTTTTTAAGAAACAAATAGTATTAGAATTCGAATAAATATATCATTTGTAGGTTCATAAAAGTAAATGAAAGCTTTGGTTAATTAAAAAAAGGTCATGCCCGCTCCCTTTGGCCCAAAGAGTTAAAAACATTTAAGACGCTAATAATACAGCCGACAACACGTGAAGTTTTATCAACACGTATTTAAACTCAACCGCTAAAGATTCACTTGTCCGAAAAACACATCTAAAACATAAAATGTGTTATGAATATTATGGTGATGCCATTATGGCAAGTCTTAAATATACTTGTTCTCCAAGTTTTACTTATTCTCCAAGTGGCTTTGTCCGCAAGCTATTGTAATCCTATATAAAGGACTCATTACTCATGGAATAACACACACCAATTCCTCTCTTCTCTTGTCTTCTCTTCTTTATTCAAAACACGTTATCAGCACGATCTCTAGCGACCTTGAACTAATAGGTATAGATTTTTATTATGTTATATTTTTAGTCTATATTCAATCCTTCTTCAAACCATGTTTATTATCAATTCATGGTTTGTAAAAATGGACTCATACATACTATGAGCTTAGGAGCTTTAGTCGACAATATTGATTTACTCTTGTTTCAAGGAAATAAAATCACTCGATCGAAATGAGATCTTGTCGACAAGCTAATGCTTATTTGAGTTTTTGAAAATTTGTTTATTTTTGTTTCACTTAGCATATTAACATGTTTCGTACGGCTGCATATCAACTGAACATGTTTTATAGTATTAATATCACAATTGATTGAATACGCTTCTAAAACTCAAGTGAAACTGATTAGATTTTAGGTAAATTTTCTTCTTGCTTAGCTATGTATGCATGTTTAGCTAAGATCTGTCGCATCTCTTATACATGTTACATATAGATGTTTATTCAGCTATTATCACTACGGCTGCATATTATCATTACGACTGCATAATTGTATTGATAAGTTTAGCATTCGTATTTAACTTTACGGCTGCATCCCTTACTTTCATTAATATTGGTTTTACGGCTGCACATATATAACTGTTGTTGATATATATGATAATTAGTAAGAATATCTTATCTTTGTTTGAAAAGGCATCATATAGGCATGAGATTACTACACGCGTTGATACTATTAATGTTGCTCTTGACAATACAATATATATCATTTGTAGGTTCATAAAAGTAAATGAAAGCTTTGGTTAATTAAAAAAAGGTCATGCCCGCTCCCTTTGGCCCAAAGAGTTAAAAACATTTAAGACGCTAATAATACAGCCGACAACACGTGAAGTTTTATCAACACGTATTTAAACTCAACCGCTAAAGATTCACTTGTCCGAAAAACACATCTAAAACATAAAATGAGCTTAACATTTAGACCAAAAAAAAAAAAAAAACATAAAATGAGAAAACGAAAACAAAGTACATTATCCGTACCGGCTCGGGTCGGGTCAGGATTAAGCACATCCTCGTGGAGCAAACCCGACTCGGGAACCCATCAAATCGTAAACGACCCGGAAACCCTGCTGCTGGATGTTCCCGATAATGGATAGCCCGCTCATCGTACCGGCAAATGCAAAGCAGAACTTGCCGTTAGTATCCACCGGAATCAAATAATTAGTCGCCGGAAGTGACACGTCAGCTCCACGGAAGTGTAGAACCACCGTCGGAACTTTGACCTCGTTTTGATGGGAGAGATCGAAACACGTGTCGAAGAGAGAGTAGTCAGGCGCTCGTTTCAAACTCTTGGCCCCGACCCGGAACGCGTCTCTCATAGCGATGTAAGCGGGTCGGACCAGCCGGGTCACAGAGGTACCCGAGTCGATAATGACTCCGCCGTTACCGATCGGGTCGAGTTTGAAAAGAGAAGCGGCTACGCCGGGGACGCGTGTCCCTCCGACGCTGATTCCGAGCAGCTCGACGTAGTAGAATGTATCAAGCTTCGGATTCGATAAAAGCGGCGTGAACTTCGCGGTTCGCGAAACGGCGGCGTTTCCGAAGACGACTGATGAAGGTTTGGAGGAAGCGGATCTGTCGACTAAACAGTAAGAGAACTTCTGATTAAACCGGCGACCGGTCTGACCGGGAAACGATAACCTTCCTTTCCCGAGACCTAACAGACCGGCTGCTCCGACGAAGAGACCTTCATTGTCGTGGCCACACCCGACGGCGACGCCTTTAACGCGGTTTCGTCGGAAAGTCAGCGTTTCGGTGGCGAAATCGCCGACGGTGAAGGAACCGTCGCCGTACGAGACTTGGTAGAGGCAAGTCCGGCGGCGCGTGTTGCATCCGGCGGAGTCTAACCGGCGGCAGAGAGGCGAAGAACAGGGGATGGTCGAGTAGGTCCGGGACTTTCTCGGGTCGAAAATCGGGTCGGACTGAGAGTAGCATCTCCGGCAAGGAGCGCATTGGAGCCAGACGATGTCGCTTCCGGTGTCGAGCACCATGTAGACATATCTCGCCGGAGTTCCGACGCCGAGGCGCGTGAAGTACTCTCCACTTCCCTGAGAGAGACCAGAGACGACGGAGCTGCTGAATCCGCCGGGTCTCGGCGCATGGGTGGTGTTTCTTCTTGGGATCCGGGCGGCGAGTGTGGCGATTGACTTCACGCGCCGGGAGTCACGCTGGAGCCGAGAGCTGAAGAGCTCTTCGGGAGTTCTGTTGGTGGAGAGAGCATCGATGTGGTCGAGGTTTAGTGTAATGGACGAGTCAGAGTCGGATCCGGATCCTATCAACGATTCAGAAACGGGTTCGGATTCGGGTTGGAATGAGGTGGGAGAAGCGGAAGGAAGAGAGTGAGAAGTGGGGACTAGAGTTTGGTAAGCAGGAAGGGAAGACAAGGAAGGTAGAGAGAAGAAGAAGAAACAGAGAGTAAAGAGCAAAGCATTTCTTCTTCCTTCCATTTCTCTCGTTTTCTCTGGGGAAATGGCAGTGAGAGTGGTCTCTGTATAAATAATTCAACTTTGAACTAAGTCTTCTTGAAGAGACACACCTTTTTAATATTCTTTTTTCTGTAATAAATGGAAATGTGTGAATGATATTCTTCGTTTTCAAATAAATATCTACTCTCATTTTTATCATAAGATTAAAAGCGACGTTATAGATTCGGTGGATAATAAACACTAGTATGAAGCATCATGTGGTGTGGGGGAACATTATGACATGATCAGCTTATTTGAGGAGATAAACACAACTATGTGAATTGTTTGTGGAAAAGGGAAAAAGCTTATTTTATAAAGTTAATCATGCCCAATAATTCACCCACAATTTGTGCCATAATTCGCTCTTGAGTTGTCAAAAACTAAAACATTCCACATGGGTGAAAAAATACATGCAAAATATTCTGACGAAAGATAATCTAACACGGTGACATGAAAAGTATTGGTGTTTATTCGTCACGAACTTTAGATCTCTCACGTTCTTGTTAGATTATTGATATCATCGAACACTCTTTTCATTTACTCTCACATGAGAATTCGATATCCAAGGTTTGGAACTTCCATGTTCAATGCTTCGATATATGTTAACAGCATGCTACTAAAATGAATACAACAAAAACAAAAACCAATAATATAGACTGGTATTGGGATGTGTGACACCAATTAAATGCTCTGACAATCTCTTTCACTATAGTATAAAGAATGTGAATTCTTTTTTTTCTTTTGAACACCAAAGAATGTGAAATCTAGAATACAAGTGTGAACAGTGAATCATGACTTCTCACAGTTGAAAGCATTTATTTTCTAACACACTTTCACACTCATAAATGGTTTATCACAGGGTTTAGGTGAAATTCTCAAATCCTACATCAAATGCTCGAGGAAAAAAAACAACTTTATAAAGAGTTGTCTATCACACAAGAAACACCTACCTGGCCGGTCAATTCATCAACCAAATATTTGTTTAGACCGGTTTTCCTGGTCTGGGCAAGCCAAGGCTTTAGTTTCCGCGTAGTTCCAATGCGATGAAAAATCAGCACACTACGAGAAAAGCGCAACTAAAGAATCTGAAAAAATGGAGTAAAGTAGTATTTGATTAAAGGCTCAAATGTAAAAGAGACAAGAAAGCAAAAGCCATTACAAGAAACACTTTTTGCTTTATTGCTTTATAGTAGTACTTACTATATGCTAAGTGCTCACTCATCATTACATGGTGGTGGCCATGAACAATTTGCATTCGACATGATAATCAAATAAGCATTGCCTGACGATCTCCACTAAAATAATGATCCACTCCTTGATGATTAGAAATTTAGAGATACACATTATGACATATAAGTGTCTTGTAATGTTTTAAGTCTAACATAACATGTTTCATTAGAGATTTAACGTGTGTTCTTGTCAGTTGTCTTGGAAATCTCCCGAGAACCGTGGATATCATGATTTTAAAAGTCAGTTGCACAACGTTCACGAATTACAACGATATTATTTGAGACCGAAATGGCTAATTAAATATAAGTCTTAGTGTCCAATTGTATCATGTGTAATTGTGTATAAATGAGCTGCCAATCGTGGCTTAGCTAACGCCCACAATGGTTTAGCCTTAGGCATAGTCATTCCGTACACTTCCACCGTATCAATATCTTCCGGCGTAGTCCAGTCAAAGCAATGGAAGAGCCGAGCCAAAGCCATCAGCACCATCGTCACACCCAACGGAGCTCCGGGGCATTTCCTTTTCCCGGCGCTAAATGGTAATATCTTATAATCAGGCCCGTGACTTATCTCCACCCTTCCGCTGCCATCAACGGGCCAATGTCGTTCCGGCCTAAACTCCTCAATGTCAGTAGTCCATACACTAGTGTTTCGACCCAACCCATGTGTATTGATGAATACACGTGTCTTTGCAGGGATGTAATAGCCGTTGATCGTTGTTGGTCGCACGGATTCGTGAGGAATCAAAAACGGTCCGGCGGGATGCATTCGAAACGTCTCTCTTACCACACAACGCAGATAGTTTAAATGGACTAGATCCGTCTCATTGACCATCCGGTTTGATCCTACAACATTATCGAGTTCCTCTTGAATCTTACGCATCACTCGCGGCTGCTTAATCACTTCAGCCATAGCCCATTCGTTCGTGACCGCGGACGTGTCAGTAGCAGCAGCTATCATGTCCTACTCAATATTACAAATATAAAACGTGATCAGAAGACTGCTAAGACAAACTATATATGTAAAGGAAAACCTTATAATATGTAATAAAAATTATAATATAATGCAAACAAACTAGGGAGTTTTTAACAAGCAATTCATTTGATGCATTAACAAAGTTGATAAGTAATGTAACCTGAATGAGAGCTTTAATTTCAACGTCGTCCATGTGTTCTTTCCCATTCTCACCAGGAAGAGATAGTAAAACGTCAACAAAATCCATGTCACCCTCAATATTTTTGTCTTCCTTTTCTCGTTTTGCCCTTCTGTGCTCCTCGATGATCTTCGTGTGAAACTTGTCCACACGCTTCTCCACGTCCCTCATTTCTTTCTCGCAGCCGTATGGATCCACCCATCTCCAAAACGGCAGGTAGTCTCCTAAGTAAATAACACCCAACAGCCTAAACAACTTGTGAGTTATATGCATAAACTCTTGGGCTTCTTTTGCTCCTACCACGGATCCAGGCCCAAAGAATTGTTTTCCCAGTAGCATCCTGGTCACATTGTTCATAGAGAAAGCACCCAATACTTCCCTAAGGTTTATAGGCTTTCCGCATTCCGCTCTTTTGCACACATCTTGTATAAGATACTGGGCTTCCTCGGCTCGCTGTGAAGTAAAAGATTCAAGTCTTTTGGTTGTAAGTAGGTGCTCCATGCATATCCTCCTCATTCTTTTCCAGTGCGGGCCCATTGGTGCTAATGCTACATCTCCGCAGCCATACGCCAAGTGGACCGCGGCGAGTGTTTTAGGCCTTGATGCAAAGACATCGTCCTGCCGAAAGAGGATCTCTCGGATGGTCTCCGGATCATTTGTTGTGATGGCATCAATGTTTCCGAGCCGAAGGTAAACTAGTGGGCCGTATTTGCTACAGAGAGCGGCCATGTCCCGGTGAGGTAAAGGGCCCAATTGGAGAAGGTTGCCCAAAATAGGCCACCTTGGTGGACCTGGAGGAAGCTTTTGGACGTTACATGCTGAGGCTTTTAGCCATCTCCATAGAAGAACATTAAGAAAGAAAATAGCAAACAGAGAAAAAACTAACACCAAAATCATTTTAGTCTTATAATTTGTGTTCGGACAGATGTTTTCATTTTTTTTATAGTCTTTGTTGGCTCAATATATAGTTATATACTAACAAATAGTGGAAGACTAGTAGCTAAGGTTTTGTTAGAACTACATACCACTTACCCAACTTTCAGAAAATTTAAATATAAACCATATATACATCTCTTTCTTTGTGTGTCACTTTTACAAACTACATGCCTTCTTTTTTTTTTTTGATCAATTACATGCCTTCTTCATGTTCTTTTAATCGGTTTGTTAGGACAGAATTAGCTGTCAGAAAAAGACATTGCATCTTTGATTAAAGAACGGAAACGTGAACATAGATAGAGAATCAATAAAAATGCTTGAAAACCTTTAATTCGAATATTTTCTTTGAATCATCCCAACATAAAAAAAAAAATTGTTATTTTTAATCCTTGCCATCTGAGATATCAAGAAAGACATGAATAAATCTTAGCCATAGTAAGACTTCCGAAAGATCATTGGCAAATGGTTCTATGAACAATCTTTAACACTATTCAGAGTTTTATAACATCAAACTAAAGCAAAGGCTGCAGATCACAACATTTGGCTAAAAAGTTGATGTACCTGTGGCACAATCACTTAGTTAAACTCACTCTAAGAAGAATCCATATCTCTCTAAGGAGGCCAAAAAATCAGAACAAAAGACAGATTCTCAAGCAAGTCCCAAGGCTTCTTCAACATAATAAATAGATGCTATTTTTTTTTTGTAAAGCGAGTTGTCTACTTTTTGACAAATTAAAAAAAAAAAACTTCTAAAATCCTAGCCTCGAGGATTGTTACAGACTACAAACTTACTTGCAACTTCTTCTTCTGGTCTTCTCAAAAGGCGCTATCTACCTGATGATGTTCTTGACTGAACAGAACCGGATTGCTCTCTAGATAAAGCTGAGATGAGCTTCTCCTTAGTCACCTCTTCAGATTTGATCACAAACGTATGCAACACTACGTCCTGTGGAACCTCCAGTTTTGCATTAATCACTTCTACTTTAGCCTCTTCAAACGCGTGGAAGATCCTCGACGCCGGATGAGAATCCAACGAACAGTTAACCGTCACCGCCACATCTTCACCCGCCGTTTGAACGTTAACGGCCGGCGGCTCCAAGCAGATGAGAGGGTTAGAGCTATAGCCCAACTTCTCCCTCTCAGCTTCCATAACCTTGAGCTTAGCGTAAAGCTCGTTAATGTAAGAGACAGCGTCTCCCAACAAGGAGGCTTTGTCCATCTTAGAAATGTTGGGAACAACTGATCTCAGGGCGTAGAACCTCTGGTTAAGCTTCTCACGCCGTTGCCTCTCAGCTTCCACGTGGTTGAGAGCTTCAGCTCTTCCGTTGGCAGGTCTCCTCCCTCGTTTCCTCGGCCTGTTGTCGCCTCCAGATTCATCAACACCGCCAACAAGATCAGACCAATCAGCTCCTCCTCCTCCTCCTCCTCCTCCTCCATCTGAGTTATTGTCAGAAGGCCTGGAACTAGCGCCGGAGAAATCAATCTGCATCTGAGCAGGAGGAAGCAGCCTGTGAGATGATGATGATGTTTGCTGCAATGGGAGAAACTTGAAATCTTCCCTGGTCGGAGCTTCTGGAGGGATCCATGTAGAAGTAGTCATGGTAGTGATGGGATTAGAGAACATAAACCTGTTGTTGTTTCCATCTAATCTCTTGGGAACTCTGTTATCATCCATTTTCCTAACTGTAAGCTTCTCTCTGAACTGCCTATGTTGCTGCTGATGAAGAAAACCAGAAGAACTGTGCAGATCCTTGCCGAATATCTTCGAGGAACTGTTATCATCATTATGATTAGCCACAACAACAGGTAATCTAACCGGAGGAGGAGGAGGTGGTGGTGGAGGAGGACTTGAAAACGACAATCTAATAGAAGACAATGACTCATCACTGTGAGGCAAACAAGAAGTAGACCCCAACTCAACAACGCCAATATCAGTAGGAACCAAAACAACAGTCTGTATCCCTGCAGACTTAGCCAGAAACGATCTAACGCAGTAATCAGAACCGGAATTAACCAAATCAGATAACCAAACCGGCTGGGAAGAGTGGAAACACTTGCCAGGACCACCTTGACCGCGAGGGAAAGAGAAGTACATTGAAGCGAGAAGAAACATCTCAGTGTCCGTAACTCTATCGAGCACCAAAGCGCAGCTATCTTCTTCATCATCCAACCCACCGAACAAAGCGTGAAGCTTTTGAAGCACTCTCTTCCGCAGAGTCTGGTGGGTTTCCTCTTCTCTCCCCATGGAAAGCATCCTCATCATCTCCGACCTCTCTCCGTCCTTAGGCTCTCTGCAGGAGCCGTCGCCCCAGCAGAGGACTAAATCTCCGGACTTTGACCGAGAGACCTGCCAGAAAATGGCGTAGTTCCAGGAGAAGTTGGAGGAGTTTGGGGTCTCCACGAGATCCGAGAGCTTGTTCTGGAGATTGTCGTCGCTTCCGACCGTCATCAGGAGGTTAGCGTTTGGGACGGAGTTTGAAAGCAAGTAATCGAGAGCCTTTTTGCCGAGCAGGGATGCAACAATCGCTTTGTCATCTTCGTTCCACACGCTGCTGCTATTATTATTATTACTCATCTCTCTAATTTGATAAAAACCGAAGCTTTGTTTGATTTCAACAAGAAGAAGAAGAAAAGCAGAGATCTTTCTCGAGAAGAAACAGAGTGTTGTTGGTCAAATCCGTGAAGAAACCAACAGGCTTTGCTGCATGGAACAACACCAGAGATCTCAGATCTTGTCCTGTTTTTTTTTTAAACATTTAAACCAAAAACACATTAAAAAAAAAAACACAATCCAAAAACAACAAAAGAAGAAGAATGATAGTATATGTTATTACCAATAAATTCTGATTTAAGGAGATTTGATTTCATCAAGTTTCCTTCTTCCTCTCTTTCGTCGCCGTGTCCTCTTAATTGAATTGAATTGAAGCAAATAAGAGTTAGAGAGAGAGAGAGAAATAACGCATGTTCTTCCTTCTCTCTCTTTTTTTTTTATTTACTTCTCTCTATTTAGGAAAACATGACTTTGCAACTTAACTACGGTTACATCTTAACCACCTAGTATAGTTTTAAACTAAACCGGGTCTGGTCGAGCGAGCTACGGTTTTGTGTCTTTGTCTCCTGTCTTTGACTGTATGAAACAAATACTGTACATATTCAAAAATAAGGGTTTTTGATTATTTGATAATCAGATCTATCTCTCAAAACCGTATATAGATCTAAACCTGTATCTGACACCCTTGATTAGATTCTCTATTCCAGCACATCATATCCTATTACATCTGAATGCAAAAATGGAAACACAACCCCCAAAATTAGTAATTTTGCTTTTACATCTACTCAAAGCAAGTCCGGTGGTCAATAATCATCTGAAACATTGACCCAACCCTATTCACGTTATTCATACTAGGCTTTACATTTATTTATTTTGAATGTCAAATTATACGTTTTCATATAATCCATTTTTCACGTTTATATAACTACTGAGTTTAAGGTCGACTAGGCTTACGCAAGAGACGTGAACAGGCAATGCGAGCAACTACTGAGTTTTTTTTTTATAACTTATAGAAAATGCGACGTCTTCTCCGTTTGAGTTATTATGGAGGTATAATAGTAGTTAATTAAAAACCAATAATATGAAAAAGACAAGTCGATTTAATATAGAGGCTTTAAGAATTCGGCAACAGGCGTGAAAACCATGTGATATTTACGTGGATCAAGGCGATGACCAAGAATGAGAAGAACGTGAGATGCATTTAATTTTCTTGGATCTTTTATTTTCCAAAATAACGCCTCCACTTTCTTCTTTTTTTCAATTTTTGCCTGCACTTCTTTGTGTATTAAATTTTTTCATCATCTCGCACAACACAAACTAAAACACTCTGTAAATAGAGGTTTCACTATTGACATACATTGTCACATTATCATCAACAACTAAACTAGGGGTCATGAAATTCTCGTATGCAAAAGCGAGTAACAACAACTTGGTTTGGTTATGGAAAATGGAGTCACGAGTGGGTTATAATATATGGCGGTGGTGGGAAAAACATAGCAAAAAGCGGGGACCGCGTGATTCACGTGCTTAAAGAATCCTTTAACTCAGACGCGGGTCCTACCTTCCCCTAAGTCAACAACGACAACAATCTCCAAGTCTAAGACAGCTCATGTTGAAAATGGGCCAGTGTTACGGACGGATTTATTCAATGAGCCTATTGTTCTATTGGGTAGGATATGGGCTGAGATAGCCGTACTAGGTTAGCATTTCTTAATGACCCATCTACTCATATTTAGCATTTCAAATTATAATGGGCTGGGTCTTGCTAAAATCATATATCTATCTAATATATGCATAGACTATAGTAATTTTATCTATCAAATCCTTAACTTTTATTTTTAAATGATCAAGTTTGGTTAGACCTTTACAAGAGATTGTAAAAAGTTGACTGAGATAGATGCTCTGTTGTAGATAAGGCATATTTTGAACGGCAACTATGAAACTTGTAAATGGTACATATTACAGCATAGAAATATCTGCACAGCGAACTAGAATAACGAATACTTTGTTTATATCGTCCGTTTATAGCCAACATAATCACTCCGACACTCTTCACGGCTAAATGTAATTTTATTTGTACACTCTTATTTTCTAGGAATCACAAATTGGCGTCCACACAATTGAGCAAGCAGATATCTATATTCACTTGTCAAAATGGAATCCGTGTTTAACTTCTACAAAAATCGTCACCTTTTTAGTAACAACCAAAACATAATCATATAAAACTACTTTACATCACGAAAAGGAAAAAGCACCGACCAAAACTTAATGCTCATCGTAAGGAAAAGACAAAAAAAAAAAACTGAAATCTCATCGGACAATTAAAAACACGTCAACATACATTGTTACAATTTCAGTTACTTCGTGTTTACAAAACGAGCAAGTGTAGAAATTGGTTCAAGAAAGCACCTGAAGACAACCCGATATATCTCTAACTGGTAGTAAAGCCGTAAATTATCTGATGTAAGAAGAACGAGTGTTTTGTAACTCCTCTTGCTAGCTATTTCCCAATTGAGAGTATATATATTATATTTTCTTCACAGTATTACATGTACGTGGATCAACTGTAAATATTTTTTTTTTTGTAAAAAATCAAGTTTAAAAATTTCCTTGTTTATATGTGTGATATTTATTGGTTTATATATACGTGATGGTTTAAAAAGTTGAAGCCATATATTTCAGGTGATACTTATCAAGTGCCCTTTAGATGTTAATAGATAAATAAATCACCGTACGAAGACGTGAGTTTTCTTGTGATAGTCATATTCTTCTTGAAATCCATATATGGTTCATTCATATAAGCTTAGAGCATCATTAGTAATGGTTTCTAAATCAAATCTCTGAATAATAAATTTAATAGTATTTTAACATAAGAAAGTTTAAAATTAAAACAAAAAAATGTTAAAATTTGCTGGATAAAAACGTGTAGAAAAAATATCTTCAGCAAGGTGAAAAGTCTCTTTTTCCCGAAACGTTCTTCTACTTTTCTATAGTTTCTCTCCTGCTTTTGATTTTTATATTATTTTTTACTATCAGAAACTCTTACGAGAATAGACCATTGCGCATGGCCTTAGAGCAGCATTAACGCAAGCTCCTAACCACGTCTCTTAGCATTAATGGGATTTAAAAAAAAAGGAAATTAGTATAATGGAGAGAAGACGTATCTTAATTAGGAGAAATAAGAGACGTGTTTTCTTGGACACGTGTTGTGTTTTGCGGGCTTTGTGACTCTCTCCTTCGCTCCATTTCGTTGCCGCGTCTCTCCATCTCTCCTCGACGACTCCGGTGATTTCTTCATCTCGTCACGATCGGATGAAGGATTAGGCGTCACTCTCGATTCCTCACGTTTTCGTCTACGAAGACTCTCGGTTCCTCTCCTACCTCACCGTCGACCGTAGTCACTAACGGAAGGAGCTTCGATCCTCATCTCGATCCATATCCACTCGAGCAGATCTCTCTTCCCACCGCGATGTCGAAAGCTCCGACGTGAACGTGATCCGTCCCAAAGAGTATTGGGATTACGAGTCTCTCAATGTTGAGTGGGGGTAAGATCGAAAGTCTGAGTCTTTTTGTGGAATTGATACAAAAGTGAAAAGTTTGAGCCTTTTTGATCTGTATGATGAAGATGCTTTTGTTAAAAGATTCTCTTAATCTCACTGTTTTTCTCGGATTGATCTTTTTCTTATGTTTAAACAGAGCTCTGAACAATCTTGGGAGCATCTACATCGATTGTTCGATGCTAGATCAAGCTGAAACTGCATACAGGAACGCTCTAGAGATCAAACACATTCGTGCTCATCAAGGCCTAGCAAGAGTTTACTTCCTGAAGATTCAACGTAAAAGAAGCGTGCGAGGAGATGACAAAGCTGATTGAGAAGGCGTTTAGCAAATCAGCAGCCTATGAGAAACGGTCTGAGTACTGCGAACGTGAAAAAGCCAAAGAGGATCTCGACATGGCCACAACACTTGACCCTCTTCGAACCTATCCTTACAGATACCGAGCTGCTGGTAAACTAAACTCTTCTCTTTGCCTGTTGATGTAAAGATCGTAGTTGCTCTTTGTATCGTTTACAATCGGTAGATAGATCTAGGAAAGCAATGAAGTTGTGTTTTCTTGGGAATCGGATAAGCTCGTACCATTGTCGTCTCTGTCTTGTGCTGTTCCCTCATAGTGGCTTCAATACATCATTTTTATGTTCCCTTATAGTGGCTTCAATAAAAATGATTTTTGAGTTTTAGCAATGATAGAAGCTGTGTTAATGACTTGGGTAGCTTCTCCACTGTTTTCTTGAGGCATCGATTGAAACAGGTGAACTTTATGTGATAGTTAGCATGCTCTGCATTTTCATTTCATTACTCTAAATCTTTGCAACGATATAAACAGAGACGCACGTTTTTCTCTGTGTGTCTTCATGCTCACATATGTTTTATTAGCTGAATATATGTCGTAGTAGTGTCTTATTATGCATGTTTGTCAATGGTTCAAAAAATTTTAAGTTTAATAAAAAGTTTTTTTAAGAACTTTTAATTAAGAACCTTGCAATGGACCACAAACAAGTTTAGGTTTCTTAATGTTGTTTCTTAACTCACTTTTTCTACTTAAAAGTATTAAAAAAAAAATAAGAACCCCCAAATGGGTCTTTGGGATAATCATGCTCTTATAAATCTATACGTGACATGGTTTACTGTTATAGTAGTCGTAAAAATACCATGCAGGGTATAGTTTTATTCTTTTGAAACGTTGATTTTAGCAGCAAGTAAAATTGTAAAAAAAAAACTTGTTAAGTAGTATTATTCTGGTTTCTGAGTGGCATAGAGCCATAGACTAGAGTTTAGACTATGGTCCCTCCGAAAATGAATTAATGCTCTCTTTTTTTTGGATAAAAGCAACCTCTGTGGACCTGCGCTACCGAAAAATATGAACTAACAGAAAATTAATAAGTTAACAATTAGGAAAGAAAAGGCTTCTTTGTAGATATATTTTCACGATAATGGCATGCATGCACAAAAAATAACACCTAATAAAGCGATTTCCATTAATAATAAGAAATCAACATAACATGAATCACTCTTTTCTTTGCCGAAGTTTGTCTGAAATTTTTGGATACATTTGTAGTAAACAAATGTTCACTATATCATGCCCTTTCTCAAAGAAAAACAAATGTTCACTACGAAAGGTAAATTCCATGTGTATATATTGTCAAGAGATGAGGTAAGCTACTAAAATGTTTTGGGGTTTTTTTTCTGCTAACGAGTTATAGACATTCAGTTCATAATTTTCCGGTCCTTTTTGTTAAAGAAGACTAGAAGATATTAGATGATGATGTTAGTTAATTCTTTTCCTGCGATCAAATATTTTAGCTTTTTACGTCATCTTTATAAAATATTTAACCATAATATATGCATGTTCATTTACGTCGCAATTTGAAGAGATGGTCATGCTATTTATTCTTATTTTACTTAACTACAAACATACAGGACAGGGCAACAGCAACACCAGTACCATAAGCTATTGAAAACATTTCCCCACCACTCCCGAATGCTAGGAGACATAGATTAGACATAAAAAAAATTTTGGTTTAATTTGACATATAAACTCTTATCACTGGAGAGACATTAATAAACCATGATCATAAATTTTGTTCTTATGAGATATTTGTAATGGCGTTTACTACTAAAACTATTTATTACTGGTTGAACTTGATTCAGCTAATTATTAATCCATGGGCAGGCCAACATCCATATCTGCATATATGCGAACACAATAATCTACAACACTAGCTCTCATGTTTAGTTAATTGAATTATCTTATTAATTAAGGCTTCACCAATTTACCATACATCCAACTAAGGTGGCGATTGGTTTTCCCGCTACCACCCGCAAACGCAGCTTTTGCGGTCGGTAGCGGTTGTCGGCGGTTTGCAACAATCACTCAAATCGCCCTAAACCGCTTCAAACCGCTCCGAATCTCATAAATTCAAAAGCTGGCTCCAGCTAGCGTTTGCGGTTGCGGGCGGTTGCGGGAGGGTAAAATTTTTTTCTTTTTTTTTTAAACAATATATATACAAAGAAAAATATTTAATAAAAAATTTAAAATTGAAATTATGAAAATATTAAAATATATCTATTTTATTTTAATTAATATTATAAAATTTTATAATAAAAACAATTTCAATAAATTTTCAAAAATTAAAATTATAACTTTCTAAATATAAATTTTATATTTATTATAATTTTATGATTTTTGATATTTTTATAATTATATTAAATGTAAATATTGTTAATTTATTATTTGACTGTTACCGCATTTGGTAGTTAACCAGTCATAAGTCACCCGCAAACGCACCAATTTTTAACCGCAGTACCAGTCGTACAAATCTCTTAAAACCGCTAGAAACCGCAACCGCCCGCATCCACAAACTCCCGCAACCGCAACCGCAACCGCTGCGTTTGAACCAGTCAGGCCCTAAGTAATCAGCGGTATTTTTGGAAAAGGGTTTGATAATCTAATTATTGAGCTATAGCCGGAGGGTATTCATGTAAATTCGTATGGAGAAGAGTAACGCTTTTGGTTAGAACATGGGATTGGATGAGATTATAAATGTTGAAAACAGTGTGAGACTAACCACATAACAAACTCTTTTAGTGTTACAAGAAAGAATGAAACTATCTCCACCACAACCACCAGCACTTAAGAACAACGACCCAACAGCCGCTGCTTCTGCCGTTAAATCTTGCGGCGGAGGCGGTGGAGAAACCTTCTCGACGACGAGGCATCCAGTGTACCACGGAGTTCGCAAACGCCGATGGGGAAAGTGGGTTTCCGAGATTAGAGAGCCACGGAAAAAATCTAGGATTTGGCTCGGATCTTTTCCGGTGCCGGAGATGGCAGCTAAAGCCTACGACGTGGCCGCGCTTTGTCTGAAAGGAAGAAAAGCTCAGCTTAATTTCCCTGACGAAATCGACGATCTACCTCGACCTTCGACATGTACGGCCAGAGATATCCAAGTCGCGGCGGCCAAAGCTGCCAATGCCGTCAAGATCACTAAAGCGGTAGATGACGTGGCAGACGTCGACGACGGAGATGATTTCTGGGAAGGCATAGAGCTGCCCGAGCTTATTATGACCGGAGGTGGGTGGTCGCCGGAGCTTTTCGTTGCCGGAGAAGATGCCACGTGGGTGGTCGACGGTGACTCGTATCAGTATCAGTTCATGGCGTGTCTGTGAGTGTAGTTGTCTTGTCGACTGTGTCGTATTCGCTATACGTGTGCGCTGTATTGTTATTGTGTTGGATAGATCGATTTAATGCAACTATATTTTTATGCATTTTCATTTTATTTGTTTCTAGTTTTATTGTTTTATGTGATTTATAAATATATACCCTGTTAAGTTTGTACGATCTGGACGTATATGTATGTTATTATATACAGTTTTGATTACATAAAATTGCTTGCATGAAGGACTAAAGTTTTAGGGTTTTATTCTTGGATAAACAAGACATACTAAACTAATTTTACTTTTTTTGAAAAATTAGAGCTTGATTAGTTTTCCGAAAACCTAGAACCATAAAAATATAAATATACATTATGTGTATGCGATGAAAGAAATTCGCTACCTAGCATAGTTTCCAATTTGGTACAATTTGTCATTGTTCAAGCAATAGTTTTCAGACCATTATCCATATTTGATATCAAAATTATCATTTTTAGTTGCTATTGATATCTGTCGTATTTTATTTGTTTTGTTATTTCATAAAAAAGGGAACCGAACTACATAAATGAAGCATTGGATTCGAGATTGATTTATCGTTGTGTGGTTGGAACTATATATATTCGGGTATATACAGCAGATTTTACATATTTTAATCATATAAAAAGTAAAATTCTATCATTTTCGTCGATATGTTATTTTTTGTGTAAATATTCAGTTTTAAATTATTTTGGAGAACAAGATTACAAGAACCGAAGGAACAAAAAGAGGATGCAAGAGATATTTATATAGAAAAGCTAATACAACCAAAATACAATTTAAGGAGTGAGAGAATATTTGAATTCTGTGGTGAGATGGTTCGGAGCTGATCTCGCCATCTCGGACTAGTATTCGATCGATGGCCTGCCTAATGGTTAGAGGATGCGATGAAGTCGTAGAGAAGATGCGAGCACTATGTTGTATCCAAATTAATTAGAAAGATGGATTCTTGAAGCATGAGCTTATTGATGATGACTGATGAATGGGAGTGCTGAAGCGTTACGATCGACAACTTAAGATTTTACTTGGATCCGTTACAACTTAAGTATTATTTATTTAATTCAATAACAATCACTATTTTTCAACAAAATAATTCTAATATCTCTTTTCGCTTTTCATTAGGATTTTTCATGTAGCAATCAGTTTCCAGTATATCACTGAGAAAATACATAATCCATAGGGGACAAAAAAAAAGTTGAATACCAACCAGAAGATTTGAGCATTCAATACGAGGAAAATTAAAGGACGTCTGTACCTTTTAAAGCTTCATTGGTCTTTTACTCTTTACCTTCACTTCGACTCATAAGCTTCATTCGTCTTTACCTTCTCAACGCCGCAGAAACTTCGGAGACTTTCCCTAAGCTCTGACATAATCACATAAACTAATAATTATATTATACCTAATACAACTAGTTAACGTTCTGACATGTGCATATTAGGTTGCAGTACTGTAATAGTATAATGTTCATGTAGGACACAGGACGACGAGAACGCGGAAATGGTACCCGCATGGTACCAGGAGCTGTCTGGCTGAGTGATATTTGAAATTATTAGTATCTGTCCTTGTATCGTCATAATACGATTTTGCACCACATATTAGGATATTTGTGACATTTGATACGACACGTGTTGAATAATCACGTCTAAAACGATACTCGAATTTATTGTTTCAGACAGGGATTTGTTGGACTTGAATTCAACTAGCTACACTGGAGCTATTTAGTGGTTTAGAAATCGACCGTATATATATAGCGTCCAAGAAAATCGAATATTGGTTTCTGCAAAATGGAAAAATGTTGTTTAATTCTGAACTGTTGGACTACGAAATGATCAATAAAATATCTTTATGTTGGAAATTTATTCACATTTGTATTCATCAAAGTAAGTGCGCTATTCATTTGTTTTACTTACAAAATCATTATGGGTGAATTATTTGTTGTCAGAAACAAAAACAAAAAATCCCCAAAATTGTTAGCATAATGGATCACAATTTGTTAATTGGGTCATATATAGGCCCTGATTTGTGATCTGAATCTGAAAAATGGTTAGAAATATGAAAATGTTGGTACCAAAATTCTTAAGCCTTTGATACATTTCCATGTTTCAATCTCTTTTCTTCTCAGCTTTGTATAGAGAAGAGAGGGATCTAACCAAAATAACCTTCCAAATAGGAAATATCAACACATCTATACATGAAGACAACAAGACATGCACACAATTTTAGAGGCAGAGTGAAAGTTCTAACTCTTGTAAATATTAGTGATAAAAGAAAATACATTTTGAAGATTCTAGAAGGGAAACAACCATCCAACAGTCCAACCTAAGAACAGACCAGCACCAATGAGACTAAACCCTAAAGCAAAAGCCATCATATATCTTCTACCAATCTCAACCATTTTAATCTTCTTCCTTCTCTGCTTCCTCTTCTTCAGATTCACTCCTTTGATCTGCCCTGGTTCTTCTTCCTTCCCCTCCTTCATCTGCCGATAGTTAGCTTCCATTTCAAGAAGATTTACCCATTGCTTATAAGCCAACAACTGACTCGCTTGTCTCAAAAAGATTGACATCACACCTTCTTTTTCAGCGCAAGCTTCTTTAGCCGCTTTCTCTGCTTCTCTAGCTCTCGTTTGAGAATGCCTTAATGCTTCTAAAATTTGAGCTTTGCTAAGATCATCACTCATAAGAGAAGACTTTGGACTCGTGTTCTTGCTCTCTGTGCTACCACTTCTACTCAGAGATCTCTCAAATGGATCACCCCAAGCAACTTGTTTACACGGCGATTTCACCAGTGTTTTAAACCCTTTTTCGCCACTGGTGCAGTGAATCCTCTTGTGGAGCTTCTGGGGAGGAGGAAGATCACAGTTTTGAATATTATAGTCAAGGGATCTAGACGCCACCAAGAGAGCTAATTCGTCTTTATCCGTAGAGCTTCTCCACCACGCTGTTGCAGCTATATCTTTCTTGCTCATAAAGCTATAGTCTACCTCTTCTTGTTCTCTTATACCAATCAAGTCGACGAATTCATGTAGTTTCTTGCATTTGGTATCATCTTCAAAGAAGGTGTTTGAAATCTCCTCATCAAATCCAGACGATCCCTTGAGCCACCATTTGGTATCGCAAGAGAAATCTCCAAAACTTCCAGAAGAAAAGCTGTCTTTTTCAGTGTTGCCCGAAGAAGAACGTTGATGATGATGACAAGAAGCTAACCTCGGAGCCATTTTAGAATCTTCATGAACAACAAAGCAACGACCTGCTGCTGTTCTTTGCCACAATGCTCTTGCTTCAGCTGCTCCCATTTACTAGATCAACCACCATATAACCAAAAGAAAAAACGTTAGTTTTATGAAATAAAACCAAACCTTGTGTCTTTCTTCTTCCCCTAGATCCTACAATAGAAACATAAAACAAAAGTACAAAGGAGTTTATTCTTCTTCTTTTTTTTTAGATCGCTTGCTACTTCCGAGATTGCTTCTAAGCAAAATGATTAATTCAAATACAAGCAACTGATATAAAGAATTTAAATCAAACAATAACACGCAAGTCTTGCAATCACCCATTCAACATAAAATGAAATTCTGAGAACTTTCCACAGATACATGAACAGGAATACAAATATAATTGCATAAATCAATTAAAAAACAACTCAACTTGTTCTGTAGAAGAGAAAAAGTCTCGGAACAAACATAGTAAAATTTTGGAATTTCTCTGGAAGTTCAAAAGATAAGAAGTGTACCATTTGATAAAAAAAAAAAAAGAAGTATACCATTAAGATGAACTCATCGCTGAAACCAATCAGATTAACCAAAAGAACAGAGAGTTTCCATGTAAATCAGACTCGAAAAGAGAAATATAAGAGTAAGCTTTGTATAATAAATCTTGCAATCGAAGCTTCTGGATTTTCTGCTTGTCTATTTTCTCCTTCTTTCTTCCTTAAACAAGAGAAGGAGTAAGAAAATAAAATAAAATAAAATAAAAACGTCTTAGGGCATCTCCATCCCTACTCTATTTTTTCTCTAAAATGGAGTAAAAGTGATTATGGAGTAAAGAATGCTCCAACCCAACCTCATATCTCACTCCATAATGAATTTTACTACATAAATAGAGTAATCTATTTTTTGTTTGTTCATCACTCTATTATAGAGTGGGATTGGAGCAATTTTACTTCATTTTCACTTTTACTTCATTTTGGAAGAAAAAATGGTATTTTACATTGGAGATACTCTTATCCATTATAACAAGATGGGGTCTACACTGTATAAACCGTCGATTTTGTCTAAACTCGACACGTGTTAGTCAATCCAGATGCTACCAAGCCAACAAGTTATTTGAACTGTGTGTGTCGCTTTAGGTCGTAACTCAAAAGCTTTACGAACAAAATAACTGTAAAAAGTCGGCTGGGTTAGAGTGCTAGTCATTCACTCCTTTCGTTTTGTCGGCACTAAAGTTAGATTACAACTAATACCAATTAACAATCTTAAAACACTGTAAATTAAACTATTGTTTCCCCAGTGCAAATGCTATTAAATGAGTGGTTTACTGAATAAAAATGTATCACCTAAAACCAGACACAGGTGGACTTCAGTTGGATACGTAGATATCATGTTGTCAGCCACGTGTTCTCTATACCCCACTGGATCATTACACACACTCGTGTCATGGATGATAACTCATGAGTCACATTCACACCATGCATGATGCATGCCTGTGCCAAACCTCAATTCCCAACTATTGTTTCAGGCCCATATTATGTCTTACGCCCAGATGCCCAGTAACTAACATAAACGCCCAAATTAATTTGACTTAAGAAATATTTGTTATGAATTTCGTGTCTATATATTAAAAAAGAAAACATAAAAAAGAAGAAATTCAAAGCTTCAAAGTTACTTACAAAATATCCGACAACTCCAAACCAACTCATATCAACATTTTATACATACATGTGTTTGGTTATATCCACTTTTCTCTTGCCAGAAAAGAAATGGATCTGAGTTTTGCTAAAGAACGTTACTTATCACCGTTGATCCCGAAGATGCGCACCTTGTGCATGTTAGGGAACTTGGCCACAACTAGAACCATCACAGCGAGTGTGTTGAGGAATAGCCATGGATGCCTGTAATCTGTTGTATGTGATGCTATCAAGTACCTGTTTTTTCATATATATACAAATAATATCTATTTGATTAAGAAACCAAGAACAAGAAGACCCTAAAGGGCTTATGCATTATTAGGATAAAATGCAGAGTAACAAAGAGTTACAATTGTTAAGAAAATGCAGATTGGAAAAAAAAAAATAAAAACAAGAAGGTTAAGGAAGGAGGGAGTTGGGACATACAGGACAACAGGAACAACGGTAAGGAACTTGCGGTTGCGGGTAAGTTGCTGACCGTTGTCCATCTGTTCCCACCAGGTGAGACCATTGTAGACTCCCTGGTCGTCTGCAAAAGGCGTTCCTTTCATCCAGTGAAAGGAGTGATACGTTACCTGACCCACAAATATATCCAACTATTCAGATTTCACATTTTACAAAAGAGTTAAAAAAAAAAAACTGGTTCGGATAATCAAACATATTACTAATTTACAAAATCACCTAGATCATAAGGGAGTAACATTTGAATGATACTATTATTACAAATTCCAGTTTCTGATACCAAAACTAATCAATGCACTAGATTGCATCTTAGTTCGAAGCCTTATCAACTCGAAAACTGATGCAGAAGGTATTGCATCTTAATTATAAGTCTGATCAAGTCAAAGGTTGCTATTAATAACCAAACCGATCAATTCATTAATCAGAAGCTAATGATGATGTTAATTCACAGCCTGGTCCAAATCAAAAGCCTTATCATCTGAACCAAACCGATCAATTTCAAAAAATTGCTGACTCTGAAAAAAACAAAGCCAGATCTCAGACCAAAACAAAACAATTAAACAATTCAAAAATCAATCGGCGAATTCGGATCGAGACGGTATTGAATAGGAGCTTACAACGAAGTGAGCGAGATTAACAACAGTCCAAGCCATCCCAGGGGAACAGCCAGAGAGGGAGAGAACAACGAGCCATCCGAAGAAGAGGATGAGTATATAAGTGGTCCACACCCCTGGGTACATGAACCACTCCGTGTTCCTGTTCATATCCGGCGGTGGAGCCGCTTTCACGTACAGATTCGCCATCGATCCCATCTATTCCACAACAATATCACGATTCGAAAACCCAGATTCACACAATACTCTCTCTCGGAGGAACAAGGAGAAAGGAAGGAGTCTCTAGATTTCTGGTTTGGTTTGGTTTAATGCCGGTGAGAGGAGACGACTGCTTTTTCGCATCTACTGTGGAATCATTTTTAATTAATTAATTCTCTAATTGCCATCTTTTCAAGAGCTTATTATAAGAGGCCCTGGTTGATTTTTAGCCCATTGTTTTCACTTCTTGTCCTCTTTATTGGGCCCTGCAGGCTCTCCAATTTTATCTATTTGATTAAGAACAAAAAAACTAATTTAGTACTTTCTGTATTTAAAATTTGATGTTCTAGAATTTGTTGTTTTTTTTTTCAACGGACTTTTTTGTTTTATTTGACAGATTGATGTTTTAGATTTTAATTTATTTATTTATTTTAAAATTAAAACATATATTTAAATTTTAAAATATAATTAGCTGAACTTCATTAGAAAATAAATAAAAATTCAAACCAATAAAATAAAACTAGAAAGTAAAAAGATAAAAATATATTGATGTGTAAATAACCTTAAACATTATTCTGTTAAATATGGAAGGATGGAGGAGACATGGAGTAGTAGTGAACAAGACGTCTAATTTACATATCTAATTTTCAATTTTTGTGACATTTACAACGAAATAAAACAGATATTTATTCATTTAAGATGTTGTCTTGTTCGAAAAAACAATCAATCGATAAATTTACAATCGATAAATTTAATTTCAGCAACAAGAATGGAAAGAAAGAAAGGGACCAGAAAAATGCAATAAATTCATACATGAGGGAGGAGTAGAGAACAACCAACAATTGATGGATCATAAGAGATTTTTAGTTGGTCTCTCCAGACAAAATGTGGGTTTCATGTTGAATCAATCAATCGTTTTAGCAAAATAATAATACCAGTAAAGATCTTTTTCTTTAATTATGTCGGTTCATGCTCACAGCTATATTAACATTGTATATTCATTTAAAGCCACAAGAGTATTAAAAGAATGAACAGAGCATCGTTGCTGTCTTCACAAAACAATATTGGCTCAAACCGTTTTTCTTCCCACTTTCTCTGTTTCACTGACTCTCCACTTACTCGAACAGAAAGGTAGTCAAAACTTTACTGAGCTTTTCCTCTTCATCGACCCAGTTCCTCAACAATGAACGAAGAGATGAGCGGAGAGACGCCGGAGAATAAACACGTAAGTAGACCAACATTGCCGGAAAAGATCGACTACGTG
Organism: Brassica napus; assembly: GCF_020379485.1. Taxonomy (NCBI): domain Eukaryota; kingdom Viridiplantae; phylum Streptophyta; class Magnoliopsida; order Brassicales; family Brassicaceae; genus Brassica; species Brassica napus. Next base: position 390,330 of record NC_063443.1, read on the forward strand.
TTCAAGGTGGTAGTGATTGGTGACTCTGCTGTCGGAAAAACGCAGCTCCTTTCACGTTTTACACAGAACGAGTTCTGTTATGACTCAAAGTCCACCATTGGTGTCGAGTTTCAGACACGTACGATCACTCTTCAAGGCAAACTCGTTAAAGCTCAGATCTGGGATACCGCCGGTCAAGAAAGGTAAATGTCTATCTACATCTATACACACACACATTTAACTATTCTTACAAAGCTGAATCTCAGGTTGGCTTTCAAATTAAATTGTTTACATATATTAAAGTATAGTTTATTTTTCTTGGATCACGACATTTAGATATGATTTGATTTGATTTCCGATCTACTTATAATCATTGATTATACGTATTTTATTTTAAAACTATTGGTTTTCTAACTATTTTGTTGGAACTAATCAATGAGTTGTTTTACTGCGTTTTCGGAGATTAGATACAGAGCGGTGACGAGCGCTTATTACAGAGGCGCGTTAGGTGCTATGGTCGTTTACGACATAACCAAACGCGTATCCTTCGACCACGTGGCACGTTGGGTTGAGGACCTACGTGCTCACGCCGACGACTCCGCCGTGATTATGCTCGTAGGAAACAAAGCCGACCTTGCCGCCGATAAACGCGCCGTCACGACAGAAGACGCCGTCGAGTTCGCCGAGACTCATCGGCTATTCTTCTCGGAAGTCTCGGCTCTAAGCGGCGGGAACGTGGACGAAGCTTTTTTCCGTCTGCTAGAGGAGATTTTCAGCCGCGTTGTTGTTGCGAGAAAAGCTCTGGAATGTGAGAATGGGACAACCGCGAAACTTGACGGTTCGAGAATTGATGTGATCATCTCTGGTTCTGATCTTGAGACTGGTAAGACGAATGAACAAGCTTCGTGTTCGTGTTGATTTTTAGTTTTGAGTTTTGAGTGATGGGCTCAAAGTATGGGCCAGAAACCTCGAGACATAGTGGGACTTTTTTGAATATCATTTTACCCATGCCTTTGTTTATGGGCTTTTCATATATTTTACTTATTCGATACCGTCTAAAAACTATTCATGTCATATTTAATATACTTTTTTCTACACCATTTATAATATATATTTAACATTATTTGTACATGCAAGAAAAGGAAGTCTGTTATACCTTAATCAAACATTTGAAATTATTGACGTTCAAATGAAAAAAATTACGCACCATAGTTTATTAAGTTTAACTCTTTCTTATGCTTAAAACCATAAGAATTATGCAAAAATGGTAAAAGCCATATTATGCACCCATAGTTTATTAAATGGTAAAATGGTAAAAGCCATATTATCCAAAAATTATGCAAAAATTAAGATTCAAAAAAATTATGAACCATTAAAATTTGTTAGGTAAAATGGTAAAAGCCATATTATGCACCCATAGTTTATTAAGTTTAACTATTTCTTAAGTTTTTTCTTATCAATAATGTACCCATAGAATGATATTTCTGGCTTCCCTCCTGGCTGTAAGTCTGTATATATATGGGACCAAATGTCAGTTAAATTTCTAAAGCCACTGTACTCAAGATTTTAAAATTACAATCGAACCTTTTCATTATAAATATTTCACACATAACTTTACTGTTCTTTGTTTTGTTTAGTCAAGCTGTTCTTCGTTAATAGATTTTCTTTAGCTGTTATATGTTATTACTGTAATGGTTTGTAAGATATGAATAGAAGTGTTATTGATCTCTGAGCAAGAGGCTCGGTATTTATACATGTAAGTCCTAACATGATAAGGACAAATAACGATAACTTAGAAACATCATTATCAGGAAATATAGAGTTATCCTAATCTAAATAGGAGTTATCTCATTACTCCCCCTCAAGTTGGAAGTGTGAGATTCGAACAGCCAACTTGGACAACAATTCTTCAAAGAGAGGGCGAGGAAGTGACTTAGTAAGAATATCAGCTAGCTGATTGCATGACGAGACATGCTCTGTGGCGATAAGCTTTGCCTTGAGTGCATCCCGAACATGATGACAATTCCTCTCAATGTGTTTAGTACGTTCATGAAAAACTGGATTGGAAGCAATGTAGAGAGCAGATTTACTGTCACAAAAGAGACGCATAGGATCAGGATGAGAGAGACCAAACGATAAGAAGAGACCTTTCATCCATTTCAGTTCTTTAACCGTATCAGACATAGCCCTGTATTCAGCCTCGGCAGAAGAGAGCGCCACTGCATCTTGTTTCTTAGTCCTCCAGGAAACAGGCGAATCACCAAGAAAGACAATGTAGGCAGAAAGAGAACGACGACTGAGAGGACATCCCGACCAGTCAGCGTCACAAAATGCACTAATACGAAGTTGATCATCAGCTTTGAAGAAGATGCCTTGGCCTGGACTTCCTTTCAGGTAGCGTACAACTCGGATTGCAGCATCCCAGTATGGGAGAAGTGGCTTCTGCATGAATTGGGCTAGTATATGAACCGAGTACGCAAGATCAGGCCGAGTGTTAGTGAGATAAATTAAGCGACCTACAAGACGTCGGTATTGTTGCGCGTTTGCCAAAGGACCCTCAGCCTTGGCGAGCTTATGATTAAGCTCCATTGGTACCGGAGATGGCTTAGATGCAAGAAGACCAGTCTCGGCGATAATATCAAGAGCATACTTGCGCTGTGACAAGTAAAAACCAGAGTTGCTGCGAGCAACTTCCAGACCAAGAAAGTATTTTAACTTGCCAAGATCCTTCATTCGAAAGCATTTGTGGAGGTAGTCTTTGAAGTCTTGAAGAGCTTGTGTATCATTGCAAGCGATGATGAAGTCATCAACATAAACTAATATGTGAAGACAGATAGACCCACGGACTTTAGAGAATAAGGACTGATCCGCGTAGTCATGTAAAAACCCAAACCGTAGAAGGGCGTTTGTGAGCTTGGCATACCAGCAGCGAGGAGCTTGACGAAGCCCATACAGAGACTTCTTAAGACGACAGACTTTGTTCGGATCCGCGCTTTTATATCCTTGAGGAAGCTTCATATATATTTCTTCATCAAGATCCCCATGCAAGAAAGCATTACTAACATCCATCTGATGCACAAGCCAATTCTTTACTGCTGCCACTTTTAGAATAAATCGAACTGTAGTTAATTTCGCTACAGGAGCAAAAGTTTCATTGAAGTCATCTCCCTCTATCTGATTATTTCCAAGGATGACCAGTCTAGCCTTGTGGAGAAGATGATTCCCATCAGCATCATATTTGTCGGAGAAAAGCCACATATTACCAAGAGCTGTGCGGCCAGGAGGGAGGTCTGTGACGTCCCATGTATCAGTGTCCTCAAACGCATTGACTTCTTTAAAAATAGCATCACGCCAGGCTTTGTGTTGTGCTGCTTCTTTATACGACCGAGGAACCGCACTTGTAACAATGGCGGCCATAAAGGCACGGTGACCATCTGAAAAGCCATGGTCAGATAAATAGCTAGAAATAGGATACGGAGTGATACCTGAGGATGTTCGCAGAAGACACTGATCAGTCGTGGGAAGAGAAAGAGAGGGTTTATTATCAACGTGTGCTGAGTGTGTGACGTAATTCTTTAGAAGAACAGAAGGTGTCTTCACTCGCTAACCACGACCAAGAATCTCAGGTATCCCTGGAGAAGAAGGTTCCGGAGGAGGACTGATGCAAGGTTCCTGAGGTGTCGGAGAAGGAGGTGCTGTGTTATCAGGTATAGATATCGCAGTAGGTGCAGATGGCAGTTCCGGTGAAGAGCTCATAATGGGCTCAGACTGAGTACTAGGAATAGGATTTGTAGAAGTAGGTTCTGTGACAGGAGAAGTGCTCCCCCTTGATGCAGTAGCAGGAAGTAACCAATCATCAATAGCTGGATCATAAGAGTTTGTTGGTGATTCGCCTACAACATCGGTGTAGTAGTAGTAGTTGTAGTAAATTAGGTCAAAGGATCTTATCGCTCTGATACCATGTTAGATTCGGGTTTATTATGGGCTTCCAACTCAAAACCAATTGGCAATTAGTGGATTGGCCCTAACCCTTTATATAGTAGTAGATTAATTCTTATATTTCCGATGTGAGATGTTTTTCATCAATACCCTCCCTCACGCTCAGACATCTAGGTCTGAAGCGTGGACAATGTGGGAATAACATCCACAGAGGGCCCAACATCGGTGTAGTATCGGTGTAGTAGTAGTAGTTGTAGTAAATTAGGTCAAATGATCTTATCGCTCTGATACCATGTAATGGTTTGTAAGATATGAATAGAAGTGTTATTGATCTCTGAGCAAGAGGCTCGGTATTTATACATGTAAGTCCTAACATGATAAGGACAAATAACGATAACTTAGAAACATCATTATCAGGAAATATAGAGTTATCCTAATCTAAGTAGGAGTTATCTCATTAATTACTTATGAGAAACTGGTATTGCATATAGAGAAAACTATAGATCGAGAACACCAAATTATCATAAATATGGAACTTTGTGGTTATTAAAAAGTTTTGTTATACGATTTTATGTTGTTTTAAAAGTGTTTAATGGGGTTGATTGTATGATCGCAATATATGTTATACATGATCATGCGTTCACCCACGCCGATATAATTATTCACGGGGAGTTTTGTATAGAATTAAGTGAAATTATTAGAATTTACAATAAGATCACTAAGCAGATATTTTCATATAATTTTTCATGACATCAACTGTGAGTGTCACTTAGAATCTCGAATATAATCCAAATCCGACATAAGATATGATTCTCTTATTTTTGCATTCAACCGAATAATCTGAAGTGCTCCAATCGCAAACTCGCTTTCTCGCCCATGACCTAAAAATGGTCTTTTATATAATGCGCATATGATTAATCCGCCACCAAAGTGCTTTGTGACCACTTATTTACTTATTTATATGCTGATAACTCTGTGTTATGTGTAAAGTTACTAATTAGTTTAATATTTATAAGCAATAGAAAGATTCTCATGATAAACATTTAAATTAGTATCTCCAGTTACGATTGTATTCAATAAGGATTGCTGAATTAAGCTAGTTGATAGTATATTATAATTTTTGACAAATTTAACAACATTCAGAATCATTTACTGCTGTTAGAAACCTGTGTTATAATTATAAATTTCATTTTTGGGTCAAAAGTAACTTTCTATACATAAAAGAGATAACTCAGAGGAAAGGCAGTTGACTTGAAAATATAAAGTCAATTGGAGAGCAATTTGCAGGAGAAAAGTCATAAAGTCGTACATTCGCCACTTGTAATTAACAAGAATCATCGGAAAATGGCATCTTTGAAAATAATATTGATAATGGCAATTCTTTTCAAATTACTCTTTTAAAGTTTTTATCACCAAAATAGTCTTAAAAATGATCAAAATTGTTTTTTTTAATTAATTTTAAAATTTATTTTTTATTTTAAAAATTTGAAACTTCACTCTCAAAACTTCATCCTTTAGCTTAGCTGTAAACCTAAATATAAATTAATTAACCATATGGTAGAAATGTATATTTATCTTTTAATAAACTTTTTTGTCATTTTCTTCTTTGAAAGCTATTTTTGTGAAAATAAACTAAAAAGAGTATATTAGAGAATTTCTCTATTGTGGTAATTACGTATACATATTATTTATATTTTTTAAAAAAATATTTCTTGTATTGTTATTTAAGCATATATTGTCTTTTGTTAGTTAAGCACTACGGTAAGATATGCAAGTTACTTTATTAAGATGCATATATACTCACTTTTATTACATATATATGTTTCTAAAACATAGTATTATATATACAAAATGTCTACGTATGCATTCCATTAGAAAAAAATAATGATGATAAGTAGAATATTAATCAATTTTAAAACTAGTTACAATCTTTTTAAAAAATAATAGACAACTTTTTACAAATGAAACCAATGGGACAGGTGTAGGAATAGTCTTCAATATGTGTATAGATTAGAAAATCTATTGAGGATATAGTCATTTGAGTGTAATAAACATAACATGACATATGCATATAGATGACCACAATTGCATATTGGCTTATTAGCATATACCCGTTTGAGCACCTACTGACCTACATATAACTTTGAACTAATAAATATTTAAATGTATATGAAAAACCTTTCAAATGATAAATGATTAAATGTTAAACCAAACTATGATCTGGCATTGGCTAATAGCTTCACACTTTGTGCGCACGTCTATTTAAAGCTTCACAAAGACCCGAACTTACATCACAACCTGAAAACGAAAAAATATCACAAGAAAAGAAAAAAATATAACCATCTATTCAGAATGTTTTCTCTGGGTATGAGAACCGAAATAGAAAATCTGTGGGTTTTTGCTCTTGCATCAAAATGCAATATTTTCATCCAAGAACATTTTATTTCTCTTCTCATCGCCGTAGCCATCACTTGGTTTACCTTAACCATCGTATTTTGGTCTACACCTGGTGGACCGGCTTGGGGAAGATACTTTTTCACTCGCCGGTTTACTTCCGGCTGTAACCAAAAAAACAAGAATATCATTCCCGGTCCGAGAGGGTTTCCACTCGTGGGAAGCATGAGCCTAAGGTCAAGCCGCGTTGCCCATCAGCGCATAGCAGCAGTGGCTGCGATAAGAAACGCCAAGCGGCTCATGGCGTTTAGCCTCGGTGATACTAAGGTGGTGGTGACGTGTCATCCTGACGTGGCAAAGGAGATACTGAACAGCTCGGTGTTTGCAGACCGACCTGTTGACGAAACCGCTTATGGTTTGATGTTTAACCGAGCCATGGGATTCGCTCCAAATGGTGCTTACTGGCGTACGCTACGTCGGTTAGGTTCGAACCATCTTTTCAACCCAAAGCAAATCAAACGCTCGGAGGAGCAGAGACGAGTGATCGCGACTCAGATGGTGAATGTATTTGCACGTAACGCTGAAACCGCGTTTGGAGTACGTGATTTGCTCAAAACGGCGTCGTTGTCTAACATGATGGGTTTAGTTTTCGGGAAACAGTATGAACTGGAGTCTAATAACAACGTTGAGTCGGAATGCTTGAAGGGTTTGGTTGAAGAGGGGTACGATCTTCTCGGTACACTTAACTGGACCGACCATCTTCCTTGGTTAGCCGGTCTAGATTTCCAACAAGTCCGGTTCAGATGCTCTCAGCTTGTACCGAAAGTAAACCAGTTATTGAGCCGAATCATTCATGAACACCGTGCACTTACGTGCAGTTTTCTCGACGTGTTACAACATTCTCTTCATGATTCAGAAAAATTATCAGAATCCGACATGGTCGCTGTTCTTTGGGTACGTAAACATTATATAATTCTTGTAATATGTAGAACATGGACATTAATATTTCAAAATTTTGGTCCCTTTAGGAAATGATATTTAGGGGGACGGACACAGTGGCTGTTCTAATCGAGTGGGTGCTAGCGAGGATTGTGATGCATCCTAAAGTTCAGTCAACGGTCCACGATGAGCTTGACCGAGTCGTTGGCAGATCCAAAGCCGTTGATGAGTCTGACCTCCCATCTCTCACGTATCTAACGGCTATGATCAAAGAAGTGTTGAGGCTGCATCCACCAGGCCCACTTCTCTCTTGGGCTCGTCTCTCCATAACGGACACCACCGTAGACGGATATCACGTGCCGGCTGGGACCACCGCGATGGTCAACATGTGGGCTATAGCACGTGATCCGCACGTGTGGGAGAATCCTTTGGAGTTTAAGCCTGAGAGGTTCGTGGCTAAAGAGGGTGAAGCTGAGTTCTCTGTTCTCGGGTCGGATCTGAGGTTGGCACCGTTCGGGTCGGGTAAGAGAGTTTGCCCGGGAAAGAATTTGGGGCTTGCGACGGTTTCGTTTTGGGTTGCAACGCTCTTGCATGAGTTTGAGTGGCTTTCTAGTGTCAACGCTAACCCTCCTGATCTTTCAGAGGTTTTGAGGCTGTCGTGCGAGATGGCTTGTCCTCTTGTCGTTAACTTACGCTCAAGGCGTAAGATAGCATAAGCTTCGGTTTAGTCAATGCACGAATGCTTCAAAGTTATTGGCAAATTAAAAAAACACGTATTCTAATAAAACCTGGAAACTGATATGTATGCAAAGTCCAAAGTGCAAAGTATATTCGCCCATCTTTTATTGATTAAGGGAACATATTAATGTATTTGTATTATATGAAATAAATTTAATATATGTTTCATGCGTACGGTTTGATGATGAGTAATGTTGTTAATTTTATTAACCAACGCAGTAGTACGGTAGTCTCGGCTCTAAAAAAACTTAAACACGTTTCAGTTTTACGTGGGCCATTTGGTTATTTGAACTTAAACTCATGTGTTTGTTTCGTTATGAACTAGTGAGAAATTCCTTGTAAAAATTTGTTGGCGTGAGTCGCATGTTTTTTTTTTTTTTTTGAAAAAGGGCTGTGTGAGTCGCATGTTTCGGCTAACCTTCGGTATGCAATGCTAAATCTACAGAAAATACAATTTGTACATTAACTAGTGGTCGCTATTTAATGTAACTTAACTAATTTTTCTTAGATATAAGAGTTCTAAGATATTGGTAATATATAACTAAAGTTTACTTATCTTCAAATGAATTCAACGATCATCCTAGGAATTATTGCACTTAACTAAAATAAATAACTCTATACTTCGCGTGTTGAACGATTAACTGAATTATCTTCTCCGGCTTTAATTATATCCTACTCCCAATTGTATAAAATAATATGCTTAATTTGCTACGAAGTTTCTTAGAAGAGCTAGGTCAGTCAACGATTTTACTAATGAAACAAGCATTTGGCTGAAATTGTGTATAATAGGTGTCGTCGTCGAGTGTTCGACTCAGCTAGTGTTTCTGGTTGTTCCATTACGTGATCTCATTAACGCTTGTGTAATGGACTTATCACTTCTGAACTTCTAGCATTTTTATTTTGACCAACGCATTAGTCCTCTTATATTAGTTTGTTTATTTAACATTCGCCAAATACATATCTGACTTCCACTTTGTTGGTGAAAACAACATAAACACATATCTGACTGCTTACAAACTGTTAAGGTGATAAAAGAAGATAAAAAGATTAGCCGATTTGATAATCTGAGATAGATGATTTCTTATATTTTTGTTTTACTTTTATAGAATTTTCCTATTTCTTTCTGTGCTCAACTCCTTGCTAAAAGAATCGCATTTTCTGGATAAATGTTATTGAGTATGAATTAAGTCATGAGGCTTGCCTACTTGAATTAACGTATAATATATGGAATTATTTGCCATTAAAAAATATTGACACTGAGTCATTGGCGTTAAGTGGATAATCATGAATAATGCAGTTAATAAATTTCTTTTACATGCTACCACAAAGTATATACGGCAATACCGAATTACAAACTTTGTGTAAAACAACTGTTGGTCAAACCGGTTCAGTCAAATTAATAAGAAGCACGGAAAAGTCAAATCAAAATACAATTTCCTGTGATGGAATATACACAGCGAGTCTTTTTTTTTTTTGTCAACACACAGCGAGTCTATATGCTATATAATTAAACTTTTGATAGTGTATTATATTATTGTTTTTTTTTGGATCAAAATATTATTATTGTTTTTCTTTCCTAATGTTTCTTATATTTTTTGGTCATCTTTCTCTTATATTCACATCAAACAAAGAAGAACAAAAAACTTAAGTGTAATTTGTTTATTATAAACAGTATGTTGTCATTAATTTGTCATAACACTATTTAAATTTTATTTACTGTAAATTATAAACCTTGGCTTCTACGGTCGTTTGTTCGTTGATGAAGACAATTTGATGAAAGAACAAATGTTCAATCCTTATTTTTATAAAAACGGACTTTCTTCTGCTCGACCTAATGAAGTAGTACGTGCATTGAATAATTACATTTAATTGTTCTTGGACACTGAAAGTACTAATATAATTAATATCTAAAATAAAAATAGATGTCATTATAGAGTTACATAGATTGTGAAAAGCTATAAGACAAACATGCCTCAAAACTTGACACTGCCCTTTATATTTATTATTACGTTCCTAATTACAATGCTACATATATGAAGTAGGAGCCACTAGCCAGACCTGTATTCTCTATTGAAATAAATTTTACACATAATATCTCAGAACGGATATATGACTTGAACAACATTAAAGTATTGGGAAAAAAAATCTGAACCAATATATTTGGATTGGCTGAAGTATTCTGATTGGACGTTTTCTTTAACATAGCCAATAATTTTTTGGTATTATTAGTGGATGGTTTCTTGAGATAAAAAAAACGGTTAAACGTTTTGTTAATTAGACGGTTAAACGTTTTGTTAATTGATATTTTAATTTTGAATACGCAAATTAATAAAACATTTATTTTTATATATTTACTGGATAAAAATATCATTACCGATACATTTAACCACATTTCAATCAATAAAAAAATAGATAATCTTTTTAATAAATTTGCATTAAAATTATAAAGCGACACTTATTCTGAAACAATTTTTTTTTTAGAACGACAACTAAATCATAATGGAGGGAATATAATTAATTTAATTCGCTGTTCACGGATGTCTTAAAGCCTAAAATGCAACTAATGTTCGGTACATAAATTTATGGCTTATATAGCATTAATAAACTAATCAAATTGGAGAATATAATAATCTTAGATGGCGAAAAGAATACCCACGCCATGTAGAAACAACGACATGCCTTCTGCTGTAAACGACTCCCCGGAAACTTCCAAATAGTTTGAACCTAATTCTACTTACTGTATTACATAAAAAAACATAATTAATTAGAAAGTAAAAACAATAGTCTTAGATTCGTTTCCAGTAAAACAAAGGTTTGACAGTCATCATCAATTAAAATCCCTTGCCTGAACTAGGACATTATTGTCGATGTAGAACAATTCATACATTCTATTAAGTTCTTCATTTCTATCTTATGTTTGAATTTATTTGTAGTAGGGATCGTTTCATTATAAACCTGTCTGTATAGAGATTAACACTAACGCGAATGTATATTTTTAGATCGTAAGTACTAAAAATGTTTTGAGCTTCTTTGCGGTTGGTATTTGCGGACAGAGATGGCACGATCAACCTCATATGAGAACTTAGAGAATAGATAAATCGATTTTTCATTTTTAACTCAAACCGTTGTATCCTTTTTTTTTTCTGGGTCAAAAAACCGTTGTATCCAAACCTCTTAAAAACATGAGAAAAATAAAATTATCTGAAAAATGTGGAATATTTATATCATTATTGTGTATACTAAAATCAAATGTTGCATACAACTATCAAAAATTCAATGTTTACAATTAATGAAGTTGGTAGGATACCTAAAAAGTGATGCAAAATTAAATTGTAAATATTTTGTTTCCTAACAGGTCATCCTCAGTTTACCCAACTACTCTTCTGACTAACTTCTCTTGCCTTCTTTACTTCGCATTTCAATAATACACAGTCGCCTATATATATGCACGTATGTATACAATCATATATTTTGCAATTCAATACATAAATCAACTTAGATTTTATGCCTCTTAACTAATTACGCGTATAACATTTTAGAGACAAATGACATTTGAAGTTCCAAATTTTAGAATTTGAATAGTTACATAATAACAGTTGACATATACCATATGTGAATTTGAACTCAAAATAAAACATTTTAGAAAAAGATGATATAAACTTTCATTTAAAAAAAAAACTAGTCGAATCTAAGGAAACTACTGAAGTTAATTGACAAAAAATGGATTAAATGTCTAGTACTCTTTTTAACATAAGAAAAAATTTAGAACTTGTAATGATGAGAAAAAACACTGTAAATTCGTAAAAAGTAAAAAAAAAAACTTAGCATTGTAAAAGTTCGTTTAAATACTTTTTCTCATTAAAATGACTAAAAATTATCTATAGTTTTGGAAATAAATTATCGAAAATAATTATAATGGCGAAAATGTTATGCTAGCTATTCCATGAATTAGTTGTACTAACCATAATCGTCATACCGAGTAAAAGTCTAATGAAATTATCCTTTTTTCTGAGATCAATGAAATTATCCTGCCAAATAAAACGTGTGACGTTTATTCAAAAATATATGCATTAAATGCTTTGATATTAAAATATTTCCTTTTAAAAGCTAGCTAGGGTTTAGGAATGACGAGTTGTGTCTTATTAAAAGCCCTTCTTCTCCTCCGCCACTCATCATTCCCTCATCATAACACCATCATCACCATTCATCCACCTCTTCTCTCCTCTCTCTCTCTCTCTCTCTCTCTCTCTCTCTCTCTCTCTCTAGAACAACAAGTGAGAATCTGCTAAAATATTGTGATTATTATCATGAGAATGAAGCTATTTCAGTTGAGGGGAATGTTGTCTGGATCGAGGATATTATATATACACAAATATGTATATATATGTTAATATCAGTGTTTGATCATATATATGTATATAGATTATTCTCGGACCAGGCTTCATCCCCCCTAACATGTTATTGCCTCTGATCACCAGATTCTATCAACTCTTAGCTTATTATTTGTCACAAACAAGTAATAAGCTCAATAATGTCTTTGAGTCTTTCAGCATCGTTTCATATGTTTTCGAATCCGTCTTCGTTCTTTCTCTTCGTTTTCGTTTGGTAATTCTAGATATTATATATGAGTACCTTATGTTGAGGATTGAAGAACATCGCTTGAAGATCTATGTTAGACTGCTGTTTTTGCTTTCTGTAGTTTCCTTTGTTGATACATTTCTTCTTTTTAGCGTTGTATCCAGCTACTCCTTATCAGGGTTGAGCTAGTAGCCTTGTTTGGTAGTATTTTTCATCCAACCTACTTCCATAAGAGCGCCGAAGTCAAGTGACCACATGCAGAATTTGTTCGGAGCGGGATTGAAGACACAGAACTTTGTACATATCCTTGGACTCGTATCGTTAAGAACCACCCCAACCACCACATGCATAATTTTTTTCCTGTGAATATTAAGAAATATAAGGAATAAAAGCAAAAAACAAAACAGTTTTGAAAAAGCTTTTAGTTGTTATATATATATTATTAAAACTGAAATAAATATACATAACCTTATTTTCAACAAATTTATTACATCTTATATTTTATTATTTTCATTAATCTTAATTACTTTATTAATTACTATTTTCTAAATAATTTGATAGCATTTATTATATAATTACAAAACAATACTAAACTATTTTAATTATTTTATTATATCTTTTATATTCTTTTCTCACATTTTTAACTATTTTTTAATTGTTTTTACCATAATAATTCTTTGACATCATTTTTTTTACGTTTTAATCATAATAATTCTTAATGTTTGGATGAATAACTTTTTATATGTTTACATAATCAATTAGGTATGGGTATTATATATCCGTTCATGTACATATTAGTTTTTCGGGGATATCGAGTTTTTTTGGGTTTTGAAATTATACTATATTTGGATATTATAAATTTTCGGATGGAGTTAAAATCGGTTTTTCTAAGTTTGGTTGGGTTTGGTTATGATATGTAAAAATCTAAAAGTAAACAAAAAACTTATGTGTTTAAAAATTTTACTAAACAATTTATAAAATATAAAATAAAAACCAACACCCGCATGTTGATATTAAATTCAAACAAGTTTTATTCTTAAGTCGATGTTTTCTAACTTCACTCGTCGATATTTGGATAAATTCAAACTCATAACAAAAACTTCCAAAAAGGTAATGAAAGCATACGGGCCTTGAAATATAAGCACGTAAATATAATTGGGCTGAAATGGTCTTTTCGATGTCCTCTAGGCTCTATGTACATGTGCTGCGGACCAACACGCTTTTATCCTCTAGCTTGTACATGGACTTAGTTCATAATTTCAAGAATTCAACACGATGTCTTCTAGGCTCTATGTACAAAAGACTTCTATGAACTCTTTACGCCTGTGGTACTCTTTATATCTTTTTTGGTATAACTGAAGAAACAAAAGAATACAACAAATTTCACGATGTGGACATTTTTCTTCTTCTAAAACAACACCTTGTTAGAAAAAAAGGAGTTTTAAATAGAAAAGAAGGTGTTGTTAAAAAAAAGAAGAAGGTGGGTTACCTCTTGTACAGTTTACCAGGATAGGTTTTATAGTAAAACTATACAATAAAACCTACAAATCTGTTTTCTTGAATTGATAATCATCCATTATCTTATCATACATCGCATTTAAAATTCTGCATTTCGTGCACAAACAAACAAAAAAAAAATCGGCCATATTTTTTTTATACTAAAAAGGGAATCAAGTAACATTAACTGAGTCGATAACCCAATGCTGACCATCAGTTTTGACTTTTAACCGGTTAATCTCTGCGAACAAATTCACAGCTCTCCTCACTCCTCTGTTATCCGCTGCCGTGAAATAATCGTGACCGAATAAAACTCCGCCGGGTCGAAGTATCCGGACCGCCCGGTTTATATCAGCCCAAGCCGAATTGAAATCGTGACCCGCGTCTATCTCCACCAGGTCCGCCGTCACACCCCACTCACACAGCTTCTCCAAAGCCGAACCAGCAGAGAACGGAACCGGTAAAATCGAACCGGTTGAACCGGAGCTGACCACGTTCTGCATAAACTGGTACAAAAGCAAGACATCGCCGTTCACCAACGCCATGTCTTTAAACCGGTCTCGAAAACCGGGCCAGCCACGAAAATCATCTACGCATAGAATCTGAGTCTCCTCGAGCCCAAGGCGGCGCGTGAGATTGGCCATGTGAATCGCCGACGCGCCGAGAAAGCTTCCAACTTCGACGATGGTCCGAGGTTTGACCTGTCGGATTAAGTTCTCGAAGACGGCTCCGTACGATCCCCAGCCTTTAATTCGTTTTGACCGGAGATATTTCCCGGCGTGCGGTGGTGGAAAGTCAACGTACGGAGACGTTCCGTTGAATATCTTGTCGATAACCGTTTGTCGGATTGATTCCGGCGGAACAGGGTCGCCGCAGCGAGTCGTTACTCGGAAGTTGTCAACTAGGGAACCGCGAGGTTTTGTCGCCTTGACGGTCTTCAACACCGTCGTCGATGGTGGCACGTGATTATAGTATGCGGTCAAGTAACCAAAGGCATAAGTTAGTACTATGAAGATAACGAGTGCCGGTTTGGTTTTCATGAACTGGAGGACTTCATGTCTGTGAGGAAAACGCCGATCCTCCTTCATGATCATGACTTTGGAAGTAAAAATGATGAGTAACGGTGTTTGTATTTAAGTTTATATCATTCAAATGCTCATATTTAATCTATTATTAATTTGGCACGTCAGTTTATTATATTGGCCATGCGTTCTAGACTTCTAGTATGTTGATTTTTTTAAAGATTAGTTGATAACTTTTGTTCTGATTTATATTATCCTAATTCTAAAAATCCCACCAGATCTGTTAATATTAATTGCTAGAGTAAACTTTACATACAATTTAAGATCGTAAATTGCATAAGACATATTCTAAATAAAATTAGAAAGTCAATGACTGGATAGCTGAGAATTTTAGTAAGAACTTGAAGATATATAATTCAATAACACATGGTTTTATTTGGATACTGAATTCCACTAACATGTGTGAACCAATATGCCAACTAAGCTTGTGATCTACTTTATTTGACTTTACGTGCCTAGAAAGCTACACGTGATGCGGTAAGTGTAGCATTATTTTAGCGGTAACACTAATATTACATTAATAACATCATAGGCCTGTTTATTTTTAAAATTATGTAAGTTTTAAGTTAATTATTTTAAAACAGGTTTAATTAAGCTATTTTGCGTTAATTACAAAATCAGCATATTAGTACAACAGCTTTTCTATTTTGTGTAGATTTGTTTCATGTTGCAACATGCGGCTATACTAGCTCAATTGTCCAAATAGTTAGATTAGTATTCGGATAAAACACTTTAAAATCAGTTTTTGTGCTTATATGAATTATTACTGTACAAAAAGGTTTGCAATTTAAGCAAAATAATTAGCAACATCCAAATATATTTGTGAAATCACCTGCTATAGTTAAATAAAAAGAAATACGATCTCAATAATTAGTACAATCATGTACAAACATGCAGCATGCAGCACAGCTAGTTTCGAATAAAAAAAATTTAGGAAATGAATTATAGTTGAATGGAGAAATGATCAGTTTTTAGTTATGGTAATAATACAAGAATTAATTTTGTCCTAATCAGAACCTTATCTATTTTGTCTTAATCAGAACCTTATCTATTTTGGTCAAAGTTAGAAGTAGAACAAGATAAACATAAACAGTTGATTTTGTCACCGTTAGATCTTGAAAATACGATCGGACGCCTGTAAATGAACAAGACAAACAACACTTTGGTCTTTGCACACGCAAGCGAGAACGACCCTTCTCGAAGATGTGCCCATTTTAGTAATTTAACAAAAGTTTGTCCAGTTTCAATCAAAGATAAGAGGAGATAAAGAGTTGAAAGATCGAACACCAACCAACCAGTCAACTGTTTAAGCTTCACTGTCTCTGAATCGGCAAAAGGTAACTCTCTGATGTAATTAAAGCGAAACTTAGATTCACTAATTGGTTGTGTAAGTTGCTTCTTCAGACTCGTCTCTCGAACTTGGTTGCTTCATTTTTTGCATGATAAGTAGTACAGCTTCGATTCCCTAGGGAATCAATGAATATTCTCTGACGATCTCAGTCTTTGTTAACTGAGAGAGATTAGTTGAGGCTGAGTTAGTTTACGTCTTCTTGTTCTATGGTGCTTCTGGCACCACAGATCTTCTTGAATGTTGATATGGTAGTGAGAATCGTTTTCAGGTTATAGAAGAAAATGGCAGCATCAACAGGAGGAGGTAAAGCCAAGTACATCATCGGTGCTCTCATCGGCTCTTTCGGAATCTCATACCTCTTCGACAAAGTTATCTCCGATAATAAGATCTTTGGAGGCAAGTTTACTTCTTCTTTAGACTCGCATCATAACTTTGGATACCATCTTAATTAAAACTTATGGTGATTCAACTCAGGGAGTACCCCAGGAACGGTCTCTAACAAGGAATGGTGGAAGGCGACAGATGAGAAGTTCCAAGCTTGGCCTAGAACCGCTGGCCCTCCCGTCGTCATGAATCCCATTAGCCGTCAGAATTTCATCGTCAAGTCTCGTCCAGAATAAGGGATAAAAGGATGTATCAATGCTTTTGGTTGTAAGCCTACAATGAATGAGAATAATGATGCTTCTAGAACTTGTACTAAATAATATTACAACACCGTTTGTGGAACTAACTCCACAGTCTAAAGAAAACTGATGCAAAAGTCCTTATGAGAGAAAAGCACAAAGTCCTAAAAATATAAACAAAACAAAGCTTTCTTTGGTTCCCTTTCATTTGCCATCATTGTCTTTCCCTTGTCCTTCTGCTCCATCTTGCTTGCCTACTCTAAGTCCCACTGTCAGTTACAAAAAAAAAGATGAATATGAACAAAATCACAGGATAGGTTTACATTTGCTCAGAAGATTATGAGTTAAAGAGTATTTGTCATAACGCAAAGGAGTTCACCACTTCCTCCAAGAGAGGTTTCTGGGAGTTGTTGCATCTGATGCTGCTGCATCCCGTTGTTGTTGTTGATACCCATTGGTCTAATCCCCATGTGTCCTCCCTGCATAGCTTGTTGGTGGTGTAGCTGCAGCTGCTGGTGCTGATCCTGAAGCTGGTGTGGGTTACCAAACTGCAAAGGACCTCTTTGGGGAGGGAAAATACCGGCGGGAGATGCTTGTTGTTGAACCATCCCTGAAGCTTGTGGGTGTTGCATGAAGTAGCTAGGCGGTTGCATCGAAGGATGCGGTGCCGTCATCTAACAGAAACCACACACACAATAGTAAGGAAATCCAAAATATAAATGTTCTGATTGATTTCAAACAAAAAACCTGGGAAGCCATAGCTGGTGCAGGTGCAGGTGCAGGTGCAGGTCCTGTAGTAGGTGGAGGAGGTTGAGCATCAGCAATAGCAGCGAGGTACATTAAGTTCTTCTGGAGAAGAGCTTGGTACCTGCAAAGTATATAATTCTCATAGTCCGTTAATATTCAAGAGATGTGAGAGAGAGAGAGACACTTACTGTGCACATTCTGCAAGTTTTCCAAGATTCTGGTTCTCCATGATCGCCATTATCAGCTTTTTGTTCTCATCAAGGTACTGAAATTTAAGCAAATAAAAAAAAATAACGAAGCTAAGAAGACATTTTCACACAAATTGCCACCAAATAATCGAACCGTTATAGCTTCACTAAATAAGACAGGAAAGATACAGAGAGGGAAGAAAGAAGAGACCTTTTGGATCTGCTCAGTGGTGATGTTAGATGAGGGAATCGAAGGAACCATCGCCGGAAACATTTGCTGCATCTTCTTCTTAAACACCTAAACCCTAGCTACCTTTCTTCGAGATACACGGAGCCGAGAGAGATTTTGATAGACCAGACCCTCACCTCACGCGCAAAACGAAATGATTGCACAGGATTCCGACCAATATTTATAGATTATCCTTTCACTTTGATTCGTCTACGATGTCTCGTCTCCTCCGATTTTTATGACCAAATCTGTATGTCTTATATTAAAAAGTATAATAATGGCGAATGTTTCGACATGTTTGGGCCCTGAGGTCCAACATAATACAAGAGGCCCATGTGTTATCAAACAAGTTACATTACGGTGGTTCTGGCTAATTGGCAGTCCAGCCCAATAACCCCTGTTGGTTCACTTTAATTTTGCCATAGTTTTTCATACAAGACGAGATAACTATACAAAAGATTTTATTCGAATAATTCATAGGCAAATGAAAACTCTACAAACAACAAAAAGAAGAAATAAATAAACAAATTTGAATTACTTTTTCATACAAAAGAGTTTATTCGTACTAATTCATTGGCGAATGAAGACTTTACAAACAAAAACAAAAGTATATAAAATTAAATTTGGATTGAAGAAGTTCAATTTGATGACCAAATGTATTTGCTTTCATGTGATGGCGACGTGAATATTATTGTACCCGACTTTGACAAAATAAAAAAAACTTATAACACACTCAATTATTGAATGAGTGGTGCAGTCTGCATTATTTCCTTTTTTTATTCGTGAAATATTTTTTTAAAAAAGATATTGTATCATTATTAGTTTTGCCATAACTCATTTAACTCACTGTCTGCCACAGTTTTCTGCATTTTTGGCTGTATTCTAATATCAGAAAAATCAGACGAATATATAAGAGGAAATAAATAAAAGAAAGAAGAGTCTTTGTTGTATAAGAACAGAAATATAAAAACATTATCACATTCTGTGTCATCTGAGTTTATCAGGAAGGATTTATGTGGGGTTCACGATTACCTTTACTCACATGGAAATATCAACTATTTCAATCATCTCGTTTTTTTTAACATACTTTTCTCTAAATCAAATCTATAACAGTTACATAAATGATTGCAAATAAAAAAAACCTGTTGTTGGAACCATATATTTGAAAATGTAAGTCAATAATTTTGTTTTTAACATAAACAGAAAAAAATCATTAATCTACCTTTTTAGTCAAATCATTAATCTATACTCATAAGATAGAAAGAGAAGAAGATCGACCACACAATTATATGTAATAAAATCTACCTCACAGAAAACATTCTAAACTCATTATAGAAGAACATCTGATAATTTCCTTGAAATAAAACCATATCCACATATATTTAAGAAAGCCCAACTTCCTATAATCCAAAGTCTGAACCTCAAAACTAGATTGGAGTTTATATAAATTACCACAACACACACAAAAAAAAAAAAGAATGGATGAATGCGATGTTTTACCCCAAAAAAATGAATGAAAGAATGTAAAGTAACGTACGTACAATCCAACACACGGGAAGGACGCGGAACAGAAACTAATGTGTTACTGTCAAGTGCATGTGGGACCCAGATTAAGTGCGTGAATCTCACTCTCCCTATTACAACTCTCGCTCGCCCGCTTCGTTATATTCCCACCACCCATCCATCCACTAGCAAGCGAGAGACAGAGAGAATCATAACTCGAGTTCTTTGAGTTTACTTGTTATTGTGATTTTTTACTTGATCTTCGTTTAGGAAGAGAGTAAAATATGATCGGGAGTAGAAAGAGGACGACGCCGGCGAGCAGGACTCGAGTGGGGAACTACGAGATGGGACGAACTCTAGGCGAAGGTAGCTTCGCTAAGGTCAAATACGCTAGGAACACCGTCACTGGAGATATAGCCGCTATTAAAATCCTCGACCGAGATAAGGTTCTACGTCACAAAATGGTTGAACAGGTTCGTAAGTAATCGTATATGTAATCTTACTACATATTCTAGTAATAGTTTGAGTTCGTGATTAGGGACCCACATGTCCGAGGAAGGTTTTGTTAGGTCTTAGGTTAATGATTTGTTAAACTTTTTACAAAATCTTCCAGCTAAACACGGATTAGAATTTATACGAATGTTTTATGGATTTTAAGACCATGAATCTGTCAAAGTACATCACTGATCACGACAATGACAGCATGGATATGGTTTTGAACTAGAGTAGCTTCCTTTTACGCCTTGAAAGTGGTTATGAGCATGATCTTGATGATATATAATGAGCATGCTGCATGCGTCTTTATTTATATTTTTCTTTGTGGATGCAGCTTAAAAGAGAAATATCGACAATGAAACTGATTAAACATCCAAATGTGGTCGAAATCATTGAGGTAAGAATATAATGGCTTTTTAATATTTTCAAACATATCTGTGTGTATGTACTAATAAGTCTTGAGTCTTTGCGTGTTAAAAAACCTCTATATGTGATGTTCGGTGTTGGCAGGTTATGGCGAGCAAAACGAAGATCTATATCGTCCTTGAGCTTGTCAATGGAGGTGAACTCTTTGATAAAATCGTAAGCATATCTAATCCACATACTATTTCACTCTTACTTGCGCTTTCACTGTATTTGATCAAATCTAATGGCTTAACTTGAGAGTTTCTTTGATCATGTTCCCAGTTTTCCTCTGTTTCTTACTAACGTCATTCTTGGATATGAATGATACAATAGGCTCAACAAGGGAGACTTAAGGAGGATGAAGCTCGGAGATATGTTCAGCAGCTCATCAATGCCGTTGATTACTGCCACAGTCGAGGGGTCTACCACAGAGATCTCAAGGTCTTTTATCTTCAAATTGTGCACTTCTTTGATATGCTGATATTTATTATGTTCAAAGCTTCTCAACCTATATATTGTTTGCTTGTTGCAGCCTGAAAATCTTCTTCTTGATGCAAATGGGGTTTTAAAAGTTTCTGATTTTGGGTTAAGCGCTTTCTCACTACAAGTTCGGGTAAGTCATCTAGTTTATCATTTGGATATCATCGCAAATGAACAATATATCAATCTCTTTTTTTTTTTTCACACATTTGATTGTTGTAACTTGTAAGCACTAAGCACCAATTTTTTGAATGCAGGAAGATGGTTTGCTTCACACAGCTTGTGGAACCCCCAACTATGTTGCTCCTGAGGTACATACTAATAGTTACAGCAATAAAAAAGGCAATGCATATTAAGTGTACCAAGGAATCTAATAATCGACCAAAATAAGATTTTAAATATTTCAAGAATTGTTATTCGTTTTAGAAAATGTAGCAGGCCGTAGATCTATGATGTTCATCAAATATATGAGTCTAATCTCTACTGCATCTTTTTGTGGGCAGGTTTTGTCGGACAAAGGCTATGACGGTGCAGCAGCAGATGTATGGTCATGTGGTGTTATTCTATTTGTTCTCATGGCTGGTTATTTGCCCTTTGATGAGCCAAATCTCATGACATTATATAAACGTGTACGTGTTATAACAAGCTTCTCTTCATCTGCTTGTTACTATTTTCTAAGTAGTTTCATAATCTCATCTTTGGCGTTCAACTTCAGATATGCAAGGCTGAATTCAACTGTCCACCATGGTTCTCGCCAGGTGCCAAGAATGTCATTAAGCGTATTCTTGATCCCAGCCCTATAACAGTGAGCGTCTAAAACTCTTAATTAAAATTGATTTGTGATCATAAAATGCTGTAAACAAAAAGACCAAAATGGTCTACACTGTTAAAGAACTTAACAAACACTGTTTTCATTAATTGTAGAGAATAAGTATCGCAGAGTTGCTAGAAGATGAATGGTTCAAGCAAGGGTACAAGACGCCATCATTTGAGCAAGATGATGAAGACATAACCATTGATGATGTTGATGCTGCTTTCAGTAACTCCAAGGTAAAGAACCGCCTTTGTGTACCGGTATATACCATAGTTCGGCTAAGTAAAACGAGTATATTTTACCAACTAATAAATACTCTTTCGTGCTCTGCTACTATAGGAATGTCTTGTAACAGAGAAGAAGGAGAAACCTGAATCAATGAATGCTTTTGAACTTATCTCTAGCTCAAACGAGTTCAGTCTTGAAAACTTGTTCGAGAAGCAAGCCGTATGAACCCTTTTTCTACTTACTATTTGTTTTGATGATTGTCTAACATCATGCACAGGTTTGTCTAAATGATTTGCTTGTGTAATTTTCAGCAACTTGTGAAGAAAGAGACGCGGTTTACTTCAAACCGACCTGCAAGCGAAATAATGTCGAAGATGGAAGAAACCGCAAAGCCATTAGGCTTCAATGTCCGTAAAGACAAGTACAAGGTTTGTTTGTATTCTTGATTTTGTATGAGTTAGTCATTCATTAGACTTTTTTCTGGCTTCGTTAAAGATTGTTAAATATTATCGCAGATAAAAATGAAAGGAGACAAAAGTGGTCGTAAAGGCCAGCTCTCAGTTGCTACAGAGGTAAATATTTAAAAAAAAATAGAGATGAACACTCTCTTATTTGATCAGCAGTACCTGTTAAGTAATTATGTTGGTTTGGTTATTTGGTGTAACAGGTGTTTGAAGTGGCACCATCTTTGCATGTGGTAGAGCTTAGGAAAACCGGCGGTGATACCCTCGAGTTTCACAAGGTATGCATTCGGTCCATGAACCGGTAAGCATCTTTAACTGGTTTGGTTTTCTAATTGGGTTTATAAATTAATCTGTTTTGCAGTTCTACAAAACCTTCTCATCTGGATTAAAGGATGTAGTCTGGAATACTGATGGCGCAGCTCAAGAACATAAAGTTTAATAAGTTTATTAGCAAGTTGTTCCATTCAAAAGCAATATAAACTAAATGAAGAAAGAAAGAAAGAGCATTGAACAAGTTGAAAGTTTTAAATGAACCTTCAAAGATAGTAGATAGCTAAAAAAATGTCAAACCTAATGGGCTATGAAGGTATTATATCCACATGCGATATTCCTCAAAACGCGGTGTGGCTTACTTTGAGTCAACTCAATTTGTCAAAAACAATAAAATTAAGGGATTGTTTCATCAAAACTCAGGAATTTCACTATTTGACTATAGTTTTTTTTGTTTTTTTTTGAAAAAGACACTATTTGACTATAGTTGAAACATTCAGTAATCTAACATTTACATGAATCAATATCCATATACCAATTCTAGTTCATACTATCAATTTTTTTTTAAAAATGTTTTGTCGTGTTGCTTATATGGTTATTGGTACACTGAAGGACACTGTAGTCTGTAGTGTGCATATATTATCGTACTGCCAACATTAACAACCATGCCACTTGTTCTACGTATTCGAAATCGTTTTATTAATGTTGCAAGCATCTAAATTGCTAGTCCAACTTTATACATCATATGTGAAGATAATATATATATTTTATATTTATTCATACATTGATGACGAACTGGTTTCTAGTTAGTTGGTATTAGGCCGACCAATATTAACTGTTCGTCTAAGTTCATTTATTATCATCATTGTTTCATTTAAGTACTTTGATATTGCAGTTAAGTAGCTTTGTACGACACCTTTTTAGCTCTTATTACGCTCATGAAGTTTGACGTCGATAGATAACTTGTTTACTACTCCTATATTACGCTCTCAGTCCCACAGATATACTAATATTTTCATTTGATAATCTGTTTAATCTACACACTAAGTAGTTTAATCTATGTTCTCGGTTCTTCTAATAAGACTAGCTAGTTAAGATAACACAAATAGGTTTGTACTTCGTACACTAGTAAAATGTTGTAAATTGAAATGATTTCACAATAAATATAAAACGAACGATGTTAAATAAGCGAAGATTCAAAGATATCAAAGTTATCAGTATTACTAAAATAATTCATAAGTTAAGTTTGTTTAAAATAAAATTCAGAAGTTACGTGACTCATAAGCCCACAAAAGCAACTCGTTGTTTGCTACGTAATTAGCTCCTCTGAATTATTGCAGCTTTAAAACTACTTATCCCAAAATTCTTAAAAATCCCGCTCACTTTACATAGAAGACTAATCCTGTCTCTGCCCTTCAGTGTCCATTTTTGACACCTTGGCACAATCAAATTTATAGTTTTATACTTTTATTAGATAAAGATATTCGAAAACTATAAGTACAGTTCCACAATGTTCATCGTCAGGTCTTGTTAGATTTAGTCACTTTAATATTGTTAACGTTAACACCCATAATGCTAAAATAAGTTCATACTATTTCAGCATTTTAACTCCAGACAATATCAAAATTTACATTGGCATGCAGACAAAATATTGTTTGTTAATAGAAACAATTTGTGGAATTTTATACATTAAATCAACGTCTTAGTGGAGACAGCCTGAATTTAAATGATATTGACAACAATATCGAAACATTGAATTTGGATGGGTATATAATGGAGAAAAAAACAAAATGTGCTGATGTTAAGAAGTAATCCAACCCATTGTCAATTTATCATGGTCCATACAGAGGAGTTTCCATGCAGGCGAGAATACACAATTACATAAAAATAGCAAATTTGAATATTTGGGGACACGCTTTCGTCTACCCTTGTAGTTGAAATTGGGGAAGGGAACGCTTCTCATGAACGAAAGAAACGTTCCTCTAACACACGTTTCCTTCAAATTTACAAGTTACTACATGATATTTTATCAACTTTTAATATTTAACTAGATTTTGACCATGTGCGGATAGAATTAAAATTTACCAATATTAAATAATTGTTTTATATGTAGTTTTAAGCACACAATTTGATAAGAAAGATTTACAATAATTTTATTGTGTTTTCGACAACGATAATATTAGCCAATTTTATATATTTGTCTTGTTATATTTTTTTTCTAATAGAATCAATAATGCAAATATGCGTAAATACATATTTATAAACAATTTTTATTTTATATAATAATGTTCCAGTTGGTGATGTTAATTGATTATTTACATTTGTTTAAACATTTTTTAGTCTTTAGGAATAAATAATTAGGTATTGGATGATATTTTAAAGACAAAATATTTCCATTAATTTAAAACGTTTTTAATTTATAAAATATTTTACGATAAAATATTTCACATTAATTTAAATTATATCATATTTGGTTAGTTAAGTTTTATATTATGATTTTGTAATAGGACATTTAATTTTCTACTATAAAATAGTTTTATATAAGGAATATTCATGTTTCAAAATTCTATTAACGATTTTAGTTGAAAAATTGACATTATTTTATATATGTGATAGTATATATATGAAAAGAATCTCGTTGTTCATTTTTATTTTAGGTTTTTTAATATTTAATTGTTTATCTACTATATGATTAGTCAAGAATATATATTGTATACGAAAAAATGATTTCTTTTTAGTTAATTTGATAGCAGTAAAGTAGGGATACTTTAAATTTGGAATTTTCTTGATATTAGAAATATTTGTGGAGTTAATTATAAGCTTTAGACATTTTTTCTGTTTAAAATAGATTTATGTCATACATTTTTATTGATCGTAAAAAACAAAAAACTTAAAAATATGTTCATTAAATATATCAACAGCATTTGAGTGTAAATAAATTGCAAAACTAAAAGGTATTTTTATTTTGTACTTATCTTTTAATAGATTAGATTGTTAGTTTTCAAATTCTCTCTCAGACTCTCACTCAATCTTGGATAAACAATGTATCTGCTAATGCCTGTCTAAAACAGTTTAATTAGTAAGAAAAATGTATCTAATAAACATGTCATACTTGGTTATTGCGTTGAAGCACTCTAGTTAACGAAGTAGGCTAACCAAAAATATAAAGTTAGGATGCCGAAGTTTATGTGTGAAACAGAAACCTAGATTTATGATCTAACCATACGTGTGTTCAGCTGGGAGTTGAAAGACTTTTGAAAATGTACTATTCATTATTTGCATTTCGTGTGACAAGAAGTGACGAATAATCTGACTACTTAATTTAATATGAAGGTCCCATTTAGGTAGTTGAGCTAAATAGTATCTCGGAACCACCCACCATTAATTTCGAATATTATTCATTCCTCTCTTCTTCTTCTTTTTTGGTTAAATCATAACTACTGTTTATCGTCGTATTATTTAATCATACTATTGTCTTTTCTCTTTCTTGCACTTAATAGCAATTCTATATATCTCTTCACCTGCACTCGCCCTAATTTCACGAAAATCATCCAGATTCACCATTTTTAATATTTTTCCTTCATCATTTTCTCTCCTTCTCCGGAGCTGCCTAAGCATTTAATAATCATACACATTTTTTTATCCCGTTTGAAATATTCCGACCAAAAATGACGGAGAAAACAAACAGCATAGAAATGGATCAAGAAAGATTAACGGCCGAGATGGCGTTCCAAGATTCTTCACCGGCCATTATTCGAATCCAGAGACATTTGCCGGATTTATTAACGTCCGTTAAGCTCAAGTACGTGAAGCTTGGACTTCACAACTCTTGCAACTTCACCACCTTTCTCTTCTTCCTCATCATTCTCCCCTTAACCGGAACCGTGCTGGTTCAGCTAACCGGCCTAACGTTGGATATGCTCTCTGAGCTTTGGTCTAATCGGGTGCTCCAGCTCGACGGGTCAACAAGACTAACCTGCTCCGTTTTCCTCTGCTTCGCTTTGACCCTCTACGTGACTAACCGGTCTAAACCGGTTTACCTAGTGGACTTCTCCTGCTACAAACCGGAAGACGAGAGGAAAATGTCCGTGAATTCCTTCTTGAAGATGACGGAGGAAAACGGAGCGTTCACCGATGACACGGTTCAGTTCCAGCAAAGAATCTCGAACCGGGCCGGTTTAGGAGACGAAACCTATTTCCCACGTGGCATAACCTCAACTCCCCCGAAGCTAAACATGTCGGAGGCACGTGCTGAAGCTGAAGCAGTTATGTTCGGAGCATTAGATTCCCTTTTCGAGAAAACCGGGATTAAACCGGCTGAAATAGGAATCTTGATAGTAAACTGCAGCTTATTCAGCCCGACGCCGTCTCTATCGGCGATGATCGTGAACCGCTACAAGATGAGAGAAGACATCAAAAGCTACAACCTCGGAGGAATGGGCTGCTCCGCCGGATTAATCTCAATCGAACTCGCCAACAATCTCCTCAAAGCAAACCCTAATTCTTGCGCTGTCGTGGTCAGCACGGAAAACATAACCCTAAATTGGTATTTTGGCAACGACCGGTCAATGCTCCTCTGCAACTGCATCTTCCGTATGGGAGGCGCAGCGATTCTCCTCTCTAACCGCCGACAAGACCGGTCAAAGTCAAAGTACGAGCTAGTTAACGTCGTGCGGACACATAAAGGATCAGACGACAAGAACTACAATTGCGTGTACCAGAAGGAAGACGAAAGAGGAACGATCGGTGTCTCTCTATCTAAGGAGCTTATGTCTGTCGCGGGAGATGCTCTGAAAACAAACATCACGACGTTAGGACCGATGGTCCTTCCATTGTCGGAACAGTTAATGTTTTTGATTTCGTTGGTCAAAAGGAAGTTGTTCAAACTCAAAGTGAAGCCGTATATTCCAGATTTCAAGCTAGCTTTCGAGCATTTCTGTATACACGCAGGCGGTAGAGCGGTTCTTGACGAGGTGCAGAAGAATCTTGATCTTAAAGATTGGCATATGGAGCCTTCTAGGATGACTTTGCACCGCTTTGGTAACACTTCGAGTAGCTCGCTGTGGTATGAGATGGCTTACACCGAAGCTAAGGGTCGGGTTAAAACAGGTGATCGACTTTGGCAGATTGCGTTTGGGTCTGGTTTCAAGTGTAACAGTGCGGTTTGGAAAGCGTTACGAGCGGTTTCGACGGAGGAGTTGACAGGTAATGCGTGGGTTGGTTCGGTTGAGGATTATCCGGTGAAGATTGTGCAGTGATTGGTTGGACCGGATGGGTGGAGTATAGTGACCGGTCTTATTATGTAATTGTTGTGTACTTCTTGATGTTAAATATTTTTATGTAAGTAAGCTGTCAAATGAAGATTATAGTCTAATTAATAATACAAATGTGTGTTTGGTATACGTTAGTTGATTTTTTGTAATATGGTAAACCAGAAAATTGAAAATCTGTCAAAAGACAGACATATGTCGTCGTATCTTCGTAATCTACACGACAGATACTAAAGTGATTTTTATATTTTACTAAGTTCAGATTTCTGGGTACCCTTTTTTATATATGTTCTTTTCAATTTCTATGGATATTCTCTTCTAGTTTTGTAAAAGTAGCGGAGAAGGTCTCCAAGAGAAAGCATATCCTGATATCCATTACAAAATTCTCTTGGTTCTTCAAAGTCTTGATCTTATATTAATAAATTAAATAATAACTTACTAAGGTCGGTACGTTCAGATCGACCCATTCGTCCGGTCAACAACTCTTCTAGGTTTAGGTCGTTGAAATATCATCTGCATAATTGGTTGGCGCCTACATATAACAAGAACAACAACAACAAAAAGGCAAAAACATAACATTTACAAAAAGAAACATGCCAGACGTTTAATGCCTCTAGAAAATATACAACAAAAGTTACAAGATTAAAACATGTTCTCCAGGATCATTGCCATCTTTGGAGTCTTTAGTCTTACATGCACCACCATTAATTTGTCTTCTTAATGCCCCCACCAAAAGCAAAACGGGGATGTAGCTCAGATGGTAGAGCGCTCGCTTAGCATGCGAGAGGTACGGGGATCGATACCCCGCATCTCCATTTATTACTTTTTACAGAATTTTTTTCTGTCTTGTGGCTTTAGAGTAAAAAGTTCATTGCTTTGCTAGATAGGCCCAATCATAACCCTTATGTGAGTTATGGGCCACACCATACCGCATCTTAAAATGATGCTGTTTTTATTCAGAAGAGGCTAGCTTACATGCAGGTATATATAGTTGTCTTATTTCAGGGAAAAAAATAATAATAATATAGTTGTCTTATTTCGAACACCTGTGACATGTTAATCAAAATTTCGGTTTAACTTGTTTTAGACATCATTTGCAATTCGAATTACAAAATGATAAAAGAGTTTCGAAAGGAAACAAAGAGATTTCCTCTATTATAATGGAATTTCGTCACAGGTGATACATACGGAACGTGTGTAAACGTCAAGTGACAAGACTTGTGATTGATGGGAATCATGTCACATGGGTGATGTCCTCTGCTCGTGCTTCAAGTTGCAAAGTTGCAGCTTTTCTTTTTCCTTTTTAGCTAATTCTTAAAAGATTTAAGTCTCACTTTTGCATCAAAATCATCAAAATACGTAAATTCTGGTGCCGAAGTGGAAGGTTCAAAACTTTTTATCCGAAAGTTATTCCTGTAAAAGGCGAAAAGAGTATAAATTAATTATTTGTGTATACGTCCCTTTTTTTTGTTTATTCTTTAAATCATTTGATGTTTAGTTATATAAATTTGCTTTAAAAGTAACACATGCAATGTTAGCTTTCGAATACAATATTCTTGTACATCTCCACTGACCTCGATGTATTTATCCTACCGATAAGTTCTAATCAAATTTAGTTTTCTTTACCGTTTCATATTTAAAAAAAAAGGTTACAGAACAATTAGTTCATTCTCAACGGTAAATTTCCAAACACAACATAATCTCAACGACTAAAATTCAATAGTCAATACGAAAAACACTGCATACAAATAAAATTAAAAACGTTTTTCCTGGAGGGATAACAACATATTGTGACCGTTGATATGGCATCACCACCGACAGTCATCTAAGCCAATTCCTATAGTCACTAGTAGAAGCTGGTGAGACCTCAACACCATTAGACTCAGTGCAACACGAGGAGTAGTTCGATTGCTGCTCCAACAATGCACCAAAGTGTGAACCAGCCACACTCTTAAAGCTTGGACTCCTCAAACTATTAATGTCATCATACTCCGGTTGTGGCGGGACTGGAAATGAAAGCCGTTTCTTGACCAAACCCACACGGTCCCTCTCGGGAGTGGAAGGTCGCTGCCTCGGCGCGCTCTGGGACCTAATCCTCGCCTTAGCCGACTCTGTATTGGCCATATAATTAGGCAGCATTGCTGCATTATTGACCATTGTGGTACTAACGCTACAACCACTTCTAGCAGTGAAACTATAGTTAGATCTCAGGCTAGGTGTGTTTGATGTATAACTATAAGCTGCTCGGTCATAGTCATCCCTAGGGTCTTTCTGGCACCGAGGACTAGCTGACCGGATATTGATCGGTCTAGACTTAGCTGGAGATGGAGTGGCTGAAAAGTTACTGCGGGGTTGGTAATGATGGCTGCTTCTTGATGGGGAGCTAGGTCTCTGGCTACGGCTCGGGCTTCCAGTTCTTGCTCTTGAGTAAGGTT
This sequence comes from Brassica napus, assembly GCF_020379485.1. Classification (NCBI taxonomy): domain Eukaryota; kingdom Viridiplantae; phylum Streptophyta; class Magnoliopsida; order Brassicales; family Brassicaceae; genus Brassica; species Brassica napus. Next base: position 420,978 of record NC_063443.1, read on the forward strand.
GAGAAGTGTCGATTTCCACGGTTTTAACTGAAACCCTTTGATCAACCGAAGCTCTACTAATAGGTGGTTTATCCCACGGTCTAGTTGCCATCCACCGGTCAAGCCATTTAGGTCTTTCCTCCTCGAGTTCTGCCCTGTGGTCTCTTCCTGCGGATTGGCTTCCAGACGTCCTCCACGTCTTTTTTATAAAAAAAGGAAACGGTATTATCAAGAAGCTCTATACATATATGATAAATAAGTAATAACACTTTTTCAGTTTTAGTTATTTTACCTGTTGAGAGAAAGCTTGAGACAAATTAGTCTTCTCGTGTCTCAATGCTGTGTCTCGTCTCCGTTGCAGCATAGCTTTCACTTCGTCTATCGTGTGTGGTCGGTCATCCCAATCTTCCGGGACGCTGCTTCCTTCTCTTGACTATAACAAAAAAAAAAACCAAAAGATGTAAACCAACAAGAAAAAAAAGAAAGAAAGGTTCTCAAACTCTCTAGCTCACTCCTGACCAGACTAATATTACAAGACGAGACTCGAACTACTATTTGGAAACTTAACCATATAGACCAAAACATGTTAAAGTAAAACGTTCATTGATTATGCTTTAAGTTCTTTTTTTTTTGATAATCATGTTAAATGATCATGCTTAAGTTGAAGTAAGATCCAAGTAGAAGGGTCGATCTACTAACCATGGACTGTCGGTCTGAAATGTCTTGGAGATAACGAGATTCAAAACCACAGTGAGTACTGTCACTGAATGCGGATTTGCGGCTACCATCATGAGACAGACGCTTACGTTGGTCAAGCACACGAGACTGGACTCTAACCAGAGCTTGCATACACCTTAAAGTCATTTTGGCTTGTTTTCTGACATTGTGACCTCTTACTAATGCTTGTAGCTTCACTAATCCTTTTAATGCTCTTAATGCTCTTCTTGCCTTCATTTACACAAAATCAAACACCATATATTAATTAACACAAAATATAAAACCCCAATCTGGTACCGTTACTTATTTGAATAAACATTATTAGTTTTTAATACAATAACACGTCTTTGTCACTATAAAGTTGGCTAACAGTCAGTAGGTAAAATATAATAAAGTAAAAGCATTGGTATTAATTCTAGCTAATTGCTTATAGCTTACAAGGTAGCCTCTGAAAGAAGTCTGGATAACAACAGCAGCGTAGTTCTCTCTTGCGTAATAGATCCGCCTCGTCACATTTGGTACAGCTACCGGAGATGCCGATGTGGTGACGGACGGTGATTTTCCGACGTTCGGTGGTGTCGTCGGTGCGGTCTCCGGTAATGTTTTCGAGTTTGCGTTATCTGATTCTTGCGGCGGCGGAGGCGGAGAGACACCGGAAGGCTTCACCGGAGAATCTTGAGTCGCCGGTTTTTTGAACAACCACCGTCTCTTCTCTCTCTTCTGTAGAAAAAAACAGAAGATGAAAAAAACAGAAAACTCTTTTCTTGAAATGAATAACAAGATCTAGAAACAACAAACCTTTTCTTCGTCTTCTTCGATTTCTTTACCGTGAGGATCATTTCGTTCCTTCTTAGACGGAGATCGGAAAGCTCGCTTCACGGCAGAAAGCCAAGAAGAACCGTTCTTTTTCCCCATGTGTTTTTTGTTGTCGGAAAATCACCCTTTAGCATATTATTACCATCGTTATGTATCGGTGTTCCTTGTCTTGTTTCTCAGTAAAAGAGGGTTGAGATTTGGCTTTAGATTTTTGCTGAACTCAGGAGAGAGAGAGAGAGAGAGAGATGGAACAAGTACAGATAATCTTTTGGTTGCTTTGCTTTGTGTAAGAAATGGGCTCTGACCACCTCTTTAACTGCAACCACGACACCGATGACTGTGTTTTATCTTTTTCTCTTTCATTATTTTATCTTATCGCAGAAACAAGTAACTATATATTAGTATTATTTTATATTTTCGTAATGCATCGATATTAACATGCATATATTCGTTATCGATCCATGTGGATGTACCGTAGGGACTAGGGATATAGATGGGCACTTTGATTTAGTCCTATCAACTAAGAGCAGGATTAACGCAAGCAAGAGAAAACTGAGTTCTTATTTTTTATTTTATATTTTTTTTTTGTCTAATTTAAAAAAAAAAATTAAAGATAAACCAAACGCGGATCGCCACGTTTCAGTGGAGTCCGCGAAAAGTACAGAAACTTTACCACACTCGCCTCTTGCAGAAGAGGAAGAAAGTGTGGATTTTCATTTTTTGGTGAGCCCCATAACTCTTAAAACTCTTTAAAACCCTGCGTTAATGCTGCTCTAAAACCACGTCAAATTACTTTTATTTTTGTATCATTCAGTTAAAATCCTAATTATAGACACAGTAACATTATCAATTGATGGTTGTCAGTTTTAGTAAAGATTCTACAACTTTTGGATCAAGATCAATTTACCATATAAAAAGACACGAAACTTGAGTACATGAGAAAAATATAGAGAAAATACAAGGTTAGATATCATGTCATCACATGTTGTTTACTCAAGATGATGTACAACATATCATCTGAAGGATTATATGTTAACTACTTGAAACTGACAGCCAAGCATCAAAGTATTTGCTTGACCAAGCTCGTGCTGTCACGTGCGTGGAGCCAGGTATCGAGACATAAGGTGGACCACCGTGGTCGTTCCCTAGAACCCAACCAACATGTTTTGTTTTTTACTCAATACAAACGCATCTGGTCAAAGTCAAACCTCTCTCTCTTTGGGCTCTAGTTTAAAAATCAAACAGGCCTATATAGGAGTAAAGGGCGTAAGGCCCAAAGTTAAATGAAAGATTAATATCTAAAACTCAAATGGGTCATTTAATCGGCCCATACATGCCTGGGGGGTACAAGCTTTATAATCTCAGCGTCTCCCCAACTTGGCTTCAAACCCTAGCGAAATTCACTTGAGCCGCTCTCCGAAAGCATTTTCGATCCCAGTCTAAGGTACTTTCGATGCTTCTCCATTTCTATTTTATTAGTCCTGGAACCTCTCACTGTTAGATTGTATCTACATATATTTAAAGTCTTAATTTGTGTATTCCGAGTATTGATATTTATTGATAAATAGGTGATTAATTGGCTGTTGTTCTTACATGGTTTTCAGAAAGAAAAAAGAATGTCGACGGTCGGAGAGCTTGCTTGCAGCTACGCTGTTATGATCCTCGAGGACGAGGGTATTTCTATCACGGTTGGTGTTTTTTGTTATTTATCTGATTATCCATTTACTTAATATTCGGTTCTTACCTAGTTTTTTTTTAAGACATTGAGTTGAAGTAGTAGGAGTTATGTCTGTTCGCTTTATAATTGAAAGCTTAGTTAAAATTGTTTTAGTTTAATCTCTCTAAACCTTAATATGAATGTTGTTAGGCCGACAAGATCGCTACGTTGATCAAATCCGCTGGTGTTAGTTGCGAGTCATACTGGCCAATGCTATTCGCCAAAATGGCAGAGAAGCGTAACGTTACTGACCTCATCATGAACGTTGGTGCTGGTGGCGGAGGTGGTGCCCCAGTTTCAGCTGCTGCCCCTGCTGCCGGTGGTGGTGCTGCAGCTGCTGCACCTGCCGCTGAGGAGAAGAAGAAGGTTGGAGAAATACCAATTAATAAAAATACTTTGTTTTGCTTAGTTCAACTTTGTTTCTAAACATGTTTTGGTAAAATCTATTGTGGATGCAGGAAGAAGTGGCAGAAGAGAGTGACGGTGATTTGGGTTTCGGCTTGTTTGACTAAGCAAGAAGCAATTGCTTTGTTTTTTCTTGTTCGTAGTTGGTTGTTTTATCGAATTGAGACGACATGTTTTGTTTAGTTGCTACTTCGTTTCCTCAAGTTTTGGTTGTTTTCTTGAATCACCTGTTAGTGTATCTCAAGTCTACCGAGCAAAACCATCGGGAGTTTGACATTTTCTTTATATTTCCTTCTTTGATAACTAATATTGGTGTGAGATTTAAAAATCATGAATCACAAGAAAAGATTATCCAATCGCAAGAAATTGGCTGAATAAATATAAATGTAGAGAAATAAAAAATTGTTGAGAGACCTGTAAATGAGTAACTGGGCTTTACAATAGTAGTTTTTGTCGGTGAACCCGGTCCATTAAGTGTGTTAATGAGGAGAGGGAGAGTGGAGCAAACGCGCTTCTATTTGGGTTTATGGATTGAAACAACATACTTCTGTCTCTTGTTAGTTGTTACACTTCCAACTCATCCTCTTCCTGTCTTCCTCGTTTTCTCCGCCTCTCTCTCTCTCCTTACAGTTTATTTTACTCAGTTCTTTGAATCTCATTGGTCTCAACTATATCGAAATGGCTACGTCTTTCTCCGCCACACTTCCTCTCCATGGATCTCAAGAGAATCGTCTCTTACTTCCCCCGATCCGATTGGCTCCTCCTTCTTCTTCTTTCCTCGGATCCACCCGTCCTCTCACCGTTCCTTCTTCTCGCAGACTCTACCACGCTCACGCCGCTCGTCGATCTCCCGTCGTTGGCGTCCAGGAAGTTGTCAAAGAGAAGAAAGTCACCAACAGCCTGGTATGCATTGTCCAAACTCACTGATACTTATTATTAGCATCACGATCCTTAAGAAATACTATAATCATCGAGAGAGTTAGTTCTTTAGTATTATATAACTATGAGATTATTTAAATTTCTATATATGCTTTTAATTGAGAAATTGGAGTTATCTAGATTGTAAGATTTTTATTTGATTTGTTTTGAAATTAGTTAATAACCAAAGAGGAAGGATTAGTGTTGTATGAAGACATGATCCTCGGTAGATCTTTCGAGGACATGTGTGCTCAAATGTACTACAGAGGCAAGATGTTTGGTTTTGTCCACTTGTACAACGGCCAAGAAGCTGTCTCGACCGGCTTCATCAAGCTCCTCACACAGTCCGATTCAGTCGTCAGCACATACCGTGACCACGTCCACGCCCTCAGCAAAGGCGTCTCCGCTCGCGCCGTCATGAGCGAGCTCTTCGGGAAAGTCACCGGTTGCTGCAGAGGCCAAGGTGGGTCCATGCATATGTTCTCCAAAGAACACAACATGCTCGGTGGGTTCGCCTTCATCGGAGAAGGCATCCCTGTGGCCACCGGTGCTGCGTTTACCTCAAAGTACAAGAGAGAGGTCTTGAAACAGGACTGCGATGACGTCACTGTTGCGTTCTTCGGAGACGGGACTTGTAACAACGGGCAGTTCTACGAGTGTCTCAACATGGCTGCGCTTTATAAGCTGCCTATTATCTTCGTCGTTGAGAATAACTTGTGGGCTATTGGGATGTCTCACTTGAGGTCGACTTCTGATCCTGAGATTTGGAAGAAAGGTCCTGCGTTTGGGATGCCGGGTGTCCATGTTGACGGTATGGATGTGCTGAAGGTGAGGGAAGTGGCTAAAGAGGCGGTGACGAGAGCTAGAAGAGGAGAAGATCCGACGTTGGTGGAATGTGAGACTTATAGGTTCAGAGGACACTCCTTGGCTGATCCTGATGAGCTCCGTGACGCTGGTATGTATTGAAACTAACCTTTTTTTTATTATGAATCTTTCATTAATTTTTAATTTATTTTGGGGCAGCTGAGAAAGCCAAGTACGCGGCTAGAGATCCGATCACAGCGTTGAAGAAGTATTTGGTAGAGAACAAGCTAGCGAATGAAGGGGAGCTTAAGACGATAGAGAAGAAGATAGACGAGTTGGTGGAGGAAGCGGTTGAGTTTGCAGACGCGAGTCCGCAGCCTGGTCGGAGTCAGTTGCTAGAGAATGTATTTGCTGATCCCAAAGGGTTTGGGATAGGACCTGATGGACGTTACAGATGTGAGGATCCCAAGTTTACTGAAGGCACCGCTCAAGTCTGAAAAAAAATCTACTTAACCTGTGTTCTGTTCTGTCTTTGGCTTCTGTGTAATGTTGTTTTTTTTTTTATGTATCATTAAGTTAAAATGCTACAGAAAACACAGTTTGGATCGTTTGAATTTCTTTGCTTTTTGTTGGATAATGCTAAATTTACAACAACAAAAAATTGTTCTTCCAACATTCTAAATAACAAAACAGCTAAACCAAAGAGAGGGTTTCATATGACCCGACCCGGTTTATCCTCTTAATTTTCTATATTTCTTATATTTATTTATTTTTAGCTTTCCTCACAAATTATTTACTTATCTTGGTTCGATGATAATGGCAGCCTCCTGCTTCGCAACTCCCTTATCTTCTTCTTCTTCTCGATCATCCTCCAATGCCATCCCAAAATGCAAAACTCTAATCCCTTCGTGCTCTTACCTGAAAGCGTCTACCACCCCTCTCCATCTCTCTTCTCTGTCTCGCCACTGTGTAGCTCAACGACTGCAGCAAATCAAGGTCTCTTCTTCTTCTTCAGAATTATCAGTTCTAGATGAAGAGAAACAAGAAGAAGTCGAAGTTGATGGAGAGACAGGTGAAGAAACCGAAGCTGAGCCAGTGGTGATGAAGAAGCCGAGACCTTGCGAGCTATACGTTTGCAATATCCCAAGAAGCTATGACATTGCTCAGCTTCTCGAAATGTTTCAGCCTTTTGGAACTGTCATCTCCGTCGAGGTAAGAAGAATAAATCTAACTTCTTCTTATCCTCCTCACACGTGTCTCTTTGTGAGTGTGTGTTGGTTGAAATGATGATGCAGGTATCTCGAAATCCACAGACTGGGGAGAGCCGTGGAAGTGGATTTGTCACGATGGGTTCTATCAACTCTGCCAAAAACGCCATCGCTTCTCTTGATATGAAGGAAGTAGGTGGTCGGGAGATGCGGGTAAGGTACTCTGTTGAGATGAATCCAGGAGCCAGGAGAAACTCAGCAGCCTTGAACTCAACGCCGAAGAAGATTCTCATGTACGAAAGCCAGTACAAGGTTTACGTCGGAAACCTCCCTTGGTCAACGCAGCCCGATGATTTGAGAGACCATTTCAGCAGTTTTGGGACAGTCGTGAGCGCGAGAGTGTTGCACGACCGCAAGACTGGGAAAAACAGAGTCTTTGCCTTTCTTTCGTTTGCAAGCCTTGAAGAACGTGATGCGGCTCTGTCACTCAATGGAACAGTAAGAAAGAAAGAAACAACGCACTTGTGCTTAACTCCTTTTTACTTATTAACTCAAAAACTCTCTTCTCTTTTGCAGGAATATGAAGGCCGCAAAATCATAGTCAGAGAAGGTATCGAGAGGACCGAGTCTTAAACCATTTTTCATCGTTCCATCTGTTTTTGAAGTTTCTTGTTACTCTTTAGTGTAATTTTCCAAACCGATCCTGGCATCTCATTATGTATGATTTTCTTCTCCGACTCATCTACTTTTACAAATCAAGTGTAATCGTCAGTCAATCTCCACAGGCGTCTAGATGCACTACTTCCTAATTCTTGATGTCCATCGCAATTTTTACAAATATAAAGTTCGTAATGAAACGTTGTATGTATGTGCTGTAATGGGATCCCAATACAAGTCTGGAATTTCATTCATTTTCCGTTAAAGATAATAAGAGCTTAGAGAATATTACCGGCAAGAGACATGACGAGGGATAATATGAACGCTAATTGCATAATGTGAAAATTGCATAATGTGACTGAAAACTAATCAAACAAGTTTCCTGTCAATTGATCGTTAGAATAATATGTAAACGTTGACCTTTCAGTAGCGAGTAGGTATGCCTCTAAACATGCATTGTTTTGGATATTCAAATTTGCTATACAGAAGAAAACTTTAACATTCTCTGTGTTCTTTTTCAACACCCAAGTAAACTCAAGGTACCAAGTATTTCTCTGGAAAGTAGCGGCTTTATCCTACTTCAATTGCCTCCAGTGCCAAGTTGCAACTCCTGTCTCACCTTCTTCAGCTGTGACACAAAACTTTATTAATATCATCCTAAAGTGAAATGCAAGAAAGTACATTTAAAACTTTGGTATTGAGACTTACCACAGCCTTTATTTGATTCCTGGCAGTAGCAGTTCCTCCAGTGACACAATCATCATGGTAAGGGCTACGGATACGCACTTTTCCCGATACCAGAATGTCTTTGTTTACCCACTGTACAGGAAGCCTGGAATGGAGCAGCACATACCATTATTCAATTAGAAAAAAAGTAAATGTTTCCGGTTTCGTTGCGTCAGCCCTGACGCGTTCATTAACTGACATAAGACAATATCAGGATACACCCTACAACCATCTTCCACGAGAGGTTCTTAATTGGCAAACGAAGAAAAGCTCAGTGTAAACAACATAAGTAGCCTACAAACAGCTCGAAACTAATTGTCAAACTCACACAATTAGCAAAAACTAGCTGAGTAACTTCTTTGACAAGTCTACTCGAACATTATAGCATATTTCTTTCAGCAATGTCATAAAAATCAGCTCAGCATAAATATCTACAGTAACAAAAAATGAGGTTTGATGCTAATTTACAGGCATTTTCACAGCAGCAAATGCATAATCCGAAAAAGAATGCAACCTCTGCAAACCAAGAGCAATACTGAATCAAGATTCAAACATACTTCTCACACAATAACACAATATCTAATTTCAAGAACAATCCCAATGATTCACAGTTTGCTGTTTAACAATCATATCATAAATCAATCTTTAACGGTATCTTCTTAACATAAGAAAATAACCTAAACCACACGCACACAAAAAGATCCGAAGAAGAAGCAAAAGATCCTTACGTCTTAGACAAATCGTTGAAGATCTTCTGCGCCTCTGCGGTAACACCAACACCAATGCTCTTGATTTCCCTGCGTAGTACACGTTCCCTGTGTACAAAGAACAACAACAACGTCAGATCAATAAAAATTATATATAATAGTTAAGATGAATTTTCCTTTTCTTAAGATTTAAGAGACGTACTCTCTAGCCCACTGCAAAACGCCTTTTATACTGTCGTGTAAAGAGTCCATTAATAGAGTTACGTCAGTGGGGTTACGTGTCATGCACTTATGAAAGAGTGTACCGAGACTTTCTGAAGTACCGCCACTAAGCGGATGGGTTAACAGGTGTCCAATGTCTTTGGGGACATTACCCCCTAAAACACCTAGTTTCAACACCATGTGTTGAACTCTGAAGACAAACACAGCTCTACCTCCCAGTTCTATACCATTTGTTCTCAAAATCTCCAAATCTTTGTCCACGTCCAAAGTCTTCACATACTCGACCATCTCAGTCAAGTACGGGATCTCTGCCATCTCCCATACAGTCCAATCAAGCCTGTAACGATCAAACTAAAAAACCAAAAAAATTGGAAATGTAAATTAGCAGTCTCCACTTGTCACAAAATAAGCTAAGCTTCAAAAGAAGGAATGAATTGAAAGCAGGGGAGTAAGTAGGGGACACCATTATCATGTTTCCTTATTGTATTTGCAAACATTAAACCATTTTTTCCTTTTTATATAAAGAAAACCATTTTCTTGGCTTCAACATAATTTGCATGATTCTCATAACAGCAAATAATATCTATTTCTCGAATATAAGTAATAAAATATAATGGAAAACGATTCAAGATCTGAAATTACCTCTGTGGGAAAGCACTCTCCATGGTCAATAGGAATCAACTTGCCTTCTTTGTTAAGTATGTTGTCCTGGTTTCTGTCCGTGTTGCCATATCGGATATCCAGAAGTGTCATCTTTTGGAAATCTTGGATACTGAAAATAGCATCACTCCTCTCACCATGAACATACCACTTCTTGTTTGGAATGAATTGCTGTAATGATCCTTTTGCCCATCTTTTCTCTCTGTCCCCTTTGAAGTCCATACAACGAACCATTGTTGTTGGAGGGACACCTCCGAATCCATCTTCTTCACTATCCTTGGGGAAATCCAACAAATATGCAGCCACCTCTCTGTTGGCCTTTTCTCCTTTCCTCGAACAACCATCTTCTTCCTCTTCCGGTTTGAAGACTGCAACCTTCCTCATTTTCTCGTCCATGAGGAAGTAAGCTCCATTAGTTGCACGAGAAATCTTTTGGGCAAAAATCTTTTTCTTCAAGGCCATGTTGGCAGCTACAATGATATCTCGTGCTCTCATAACTGGAACGGGGAGAATCTCCACAACCAAATCTTGCTCGATAGGGTACCTAAACCAACAACACCATGCAAACATTATTTGGATTTAAAAATAGCAAAATGAGATAGTAATATATTGAGAAATGTTACCATTTTAAGAGGAAGAAGTGTGAGTCGACAGACAAAAATATGGAAGGAATGAACGATGGAAGTAAACTAGTGGTATTTAAAGATAAATGACCTCAACCACTATCTTAATTGCCAAACGAAGAAAGCTCAGTGTAGACAACATAGTAGCCTATAACTTTCTCGAAACTAATTATCAAACTCACGCAACGGTAGCAAAAACTAGCTGACTAACTTCTTTGAAAACACTACTCGAACATAAGAATCTACACTTAACAAAAAAAAAAAAAAAAAAGAAGATTCAAAGAACAAAAGATCCTTACGTCTTAGAGAAAGCGTCAAAGCTCTTCGGCGCCTCGGCTGCAACACCAACACCAATGCTCTCGATTTTCCTGCGTAATACACGTTTCCTCGTAAAGCTCAATTTAATTAAATCAAAACACAAAGTGAAGAATTGGACTAAATCATAAAAGAGGTAATGATGCTGATTTACAAGGCATTTTCACAGCAAGTAAAAGCATAGTCCCAAACAGAATGCAACTTCAGCAAACGAACGCTAATACAAAACAAACGCTAATACTGAATCAAGATTCAAACATACTTATCCCACAATAACACAAATATCTAATTCCAAGAACAATCCCAATGATTCACAGTTTGCTGTTTAACAATCAAATCATAATCAATCTTTAATGTTATCTTCTTAACACAAAAACTAACCTAAACCACCACAAAAGAAAAAGATTAAAAAGATCCTTACGTCTTAGACAAATCGTTGAAGACCTTCTGCGCCTCTGCGGTAACACCAACACCAATGCTCTCGATTTCCCTGCGTGATCTCGTAAAGCTCAATTAATTAAATCAAAACACAAATTGAAGAATTCGACTCAATCGTAAATGAGTTTCGCAACAAACTAACTCACCTAATAGCGATCGCCTCTTTCTCTTCGAGTCCAGAGAGATCAATCCAACGCTCTTTCGAAGCGAGCGGATCCTTACACTTCCCTATATACGTAAGCGTCGATATGAAATTCTCATTCACCATTCGTGTATTCATCGAATCTCCAGTTTCCGGAATCGTTCTCTCTTGTAAAATCCACGTCAAGGACACCGCAACAAACAAAAATTTCAAGCGCGAAAATCAAAAACCACCTAAAAGAATCTCCAACGATGTTCTCAACAAGACGAAGTCGAAGAGATAAAGAAACTACAGTGATGATTTTAACATCGGAAAGGATATGGAAGATGACCAAGTGTGGATCAGGATCATACGCCAAGACGATCCCCTTGAACTCGATTCCAGTCGTCAGCTTGACGTCGTATATCTTCCCCACCTCGAACTTATCTCCCTCTTCTCCACCTGCGATTTCGATCTCCGTCGCATTTGCTGGACTCATGATGGTGGATTCGAATCGAACCTCCTCTCGCGCTCTCCCGCCTGACGGTTGAAAAAAAACCTTCGGCTCTACGTCAGATTCTGTAACCGTAAATGAGATCTAAAGGCCCAATGTAAACCTCGGTTGTTATATTTGAGAATGGGCCTCATTTGGTCCAATTAAATTTTTGGTTTGAACGGGCCCAACTTTGCGACTATCATATGAAATCGTGACACGTCATCACGTCATGAACTGAGATGAAAAGGCGGTGCCGTATCTCTGCCGTCGATCTCCACTGCTTGCTTGCTTGCTCGCTCATCCATCTTTCAATCGCCGTCAATCTTCAAGGTTTCCTTCTCCTATCAGTAGAGTTTTGATCCAAAATTCCACGAAACGCTCATCACAAAGGACTCCTATGGCTTCGATCGCTGTAGTTTTCTCGGCCATAAACGCTTTTAAGGACTCGTTCATCTCCTCCCCAATCGACTCGTCCGACCCCTCCTGATTCCTCTCTATCTTTCTCTTTCGATTAGGGTTATCTTCTTCTTTCGATCAGGATTTAGAGATTAGACCATCTCCAATCACACTCTATAATTTCCTCTATATTTCACTCTAAAATAGAGTAACTCTATTATAGAGTTGAATTTGCTCCAATGGTTCACTCTATAATATTACTCTATAATAGAATGAAATATAGAGTATTTTTGTTTTTTCACTCTATATTTGGAGTAAAAAAATAGGATTACTCTATATTTCACTCTATTATAGAGTAACTCTATTATAGAGTGAACCATTGGAGCAAATTTAACTCTATAATAGAGTTACTCTATTTTAGTGTAAATTATAGAGGAAAAAATAGAGTGCCTTTGGAGATGCTCTTAGAGAGAACAAAGTAGATGAAACGAAAAAGGAGAGAAATAAAATTTTAAATAAAATTTTAAATAAAATTAATTACCGATGAGATCTCATCGAGCGATTTGTGGACCTGACTTACAAAAATGGCCCAATTTAAATTATTCATTTTTCTTCGTGTTTTTAGACCGACTACGTCGTACATTGTTGAAAATATATCAACCTAAATGTACATTATATACCACCCTTTAAGGCTTTAACTCTTCAATTTTTTTCATACAATATATATTTTTTTCTTTCTATGCCAATAGAATATAAATATAGGGAAGAATGTTTTTTGTTGGGTTTGGTCTCACCTAATAGTCACCAAAATCCCATAAGAAAATTCTAATATTCGCTAGAATTTCGATATAAAAAGGAAAATTGTGAAGAGCAAAAATCCCATCAACAATATGTCAAGAACTTTTTGTAAATGCCCAAGGAAGAAACTCGAGCAAAGGGTCTACTACGATCTATCTAAATATTTAGGTTTTTTTTATTATTATCTAAATTAATGTCTTTCGAGTTTTGAGTTTCTAAATTGTAACTTAACTAGAACGCCAAAGCCCGTAAAAATTCTTGTTATTTAATTCTATGGATGTCTCATATCATAAATTTATGAACAGTTCATTCCTTTTGATATGATTGAGGCTTTTCAAAATTATTCTCTCGATTGTACTCCAGACTCTTCAAAAAAACATGCACGTCCTCTTCCATCAATTTTGTTTGATAACTTTGCTCTAGTATAGAAATCTTAAAAGAGTATATATCATATGTATATACTTCGTTTTTCTATACAAAGGACAAAAATATAATGTAGAAATATATACAAAAATTAATGAAGAAACTAGAAGATGATGAAGTTGAAACAACCATGTTGTTCTTGTTGATGTGTACATATGTGCATGTTTATAAATTACTCTTCGGCTAAGATTGTGTATATATGTGCGTGTCTATAAATTAATAAAATTGTTAGTTCGTTTGATTTGATTGTTTGGCCAAATACGCGCTAATATAATGTTTTCACTAATTTGAATCTTTGACTAGTTGCTAGTATTTGGTTTTATAGTTGATTGAAGCCAATGGATCCAAATGATGGGTCCAACATTCCTCAAAGTTTGATTACACAAAAATAGGATATTCACTCCACAATAATGTATTGGTTCTTACTTGTGGGATTTTGCAAAAAAAAACATCCCTAAACTTGATGGTGGTTTACAATAGATTGTGAAATAATATAGAGCAAGAATATAAGATTAGCATTTTTTACTGTTACGCTTAGAAGCAGAGCGAGTTATCTGCATTTTTTAAGCGTTTATAGCTTCTTCATTTGTCACGAATTCAACAAAAGGAGAGTGTGAAGAACAAAGATTGCATAAACCGATAAACGGTATGCGGAAAAATTCTATGAAAGTTCACGGAACTCGAGCAAAGGGTTCAACAATCTAACAATCTAACAAAGGCTTTTAATGGGCCTCACTTAGAACTACCAAATGGTCCAATTGTATTTTTGGTTTGAACGGGCCTAACTTTGCGACTATTATTGATCTTTAAATTTTATTCAGTAGAATCGTTTATACATAGTTTTTTTTTCTCATTTGTGTTAAAGTGTAAGTTCATTTCTTTTACTATCGATCTCACAAACACTTGCTTAGACCACCCGCAACGGTGTATTTTGAGGGTCGTTAGCACATAATCCTAGACTAATTGGAATAAAATAATATTAACTAAGCTCAGTTTGGTAAGGAACAGTCCTAAATTAAGAGGTTTTAAGGAGCAAATCCTTAGTGACGTGGCAAGCTCTTTTCCAATCATCATCGGAGCTAACGTCTTCCGATCACTTATAAAAACCACTTTTAAAACTCATTAAAAGATTAAAATTGCTATAGAAACTTGAAAATTTTTAAAATAAAAAAAAAAACTTATAGAAACCACTTTTAAAATTCATTAAAAGATTAGAATTGCTATAGAAACTTGAAAAAAAAATAACTTATAGAAACCACTTTTAAAACTCATTAAAATATTAGAAATATTGCTATAGAAACTTGAAAAAAAAAATTAAAAAAAAACTTATAGAAACCACTTTTAAAATTGATTAAAAGATTAGAATTGCTATAGAAACTTGAAAAAAATTAAAAAAAATAACTTATAGAAATCACTTTTAAAACTCATTAAAAGATTAGAATTGCTATAGAAACTTGAAAAAAAAAATAAAAAAAAAAACTTATAGAAACCTCTTTTAAAACTCATTTAAAGATTAGAATTTCTATAAAAAATTGAAAACAAAATTGAAAAAATAGCTTATAAAAACCACTTTTAAAAATTTTTATTAAATCATGTTATAAATAAAAAAATTTAATTTCACTTTTTTCTAAATATATAATTTTTTTTATTAATAAGGATTCTAAAAGTGAGACACACCATTGGACTTCCATATTGGATTAGAGTCCTTAACTATTAGAAAAAAGAAAAAAAATAGTAAAATAAGCCTAAGGACTCCACGGTGAGCCTCACCATTGCGGATGCTCTTAGTGTTAGAATCGTAATATCTGTGTTCTGTTATCCTCATCTCTTAGGCTTAGACCTAAATCTCGAGTACTATATATATGATTCAGATTGATCAACAACAAATAGCTTTTCTCTCCACTTTATCTGAGAGAGCAAAGGTAGAAACCTTCATAGAGGTCTAATCTTAGACCTAAGTCACTTTCTTCAGTTTCCTTTCACAAAAATGTTGCTCGTAATGCCGCCACTGCTCCTCCACTCAGCTTTCAAGGCTGGAAGTTTGACTACTGCAAATCAATCAAGGTCTGGATGCCGAATATATAATTCTCTGAGCTCTTTATTAATCTAGCGTCCTTACAACCTATTCATTTGTTTATGTTTGAAGAGTGCAACGAGTAAGAGATAAAAGTTTTTGTTAACTGAGCTTAAAGAAATTAACGGTTAAAATGTCCTCTAACCGTACATTTAATTGTAACTAAATATGTTCTAATATTTTTTTTTTGACGGCAACTAAATATGTTATAAAGTTCGAAAAAAACTAAAATAAAGATACTAAGGTACATACTTTGTACAATTAACCAAAAGTATATGTGTTAAAAAAAATATGTTCTAGTCTCAAATGTATATATTTGTTAACCAAAAGAAAAAAAAATTTGTTTGAATATATGAACTTGTTTCAGATGAATAATTTTATTGTCATGTAGCGTAATATTTTCTTTTCAAAGATTGATAGTTTTTATTTTGAAATGACAAAAAAAAAATTTAAAACATAAATAAAGATAACACCACATATTGTATTTTTCAACAATCAAAATCATCTCATGACTATGAGAACACCGACCTTCCCCTAAAGAATCTACTTCAGTCAAAATCAATTATATTCACTTATGATTATATGCTATTAGTAGTTCCTCTTATGGCTTCTAACTGAATCCTACAGTGGACTGATATGGAATCACCATTAAGCTAGAACATGAGATCATGCTCATTGGTAAACCATATTGTTTTTGGTATAATTGCTTCAATCAGTTCTGTTTTCGACGACATTTTCTCTTCATAGCTAACGATCATGCGATCCTGATATCTTTTCTTTGTTAACTGCCTTGACAAATTTGGAGGAAACTATAGAAGTAAAATAGTTTCTCTCAGTTTTGTTCACTAGTCTTTAGGTTTATTTATACAAAGTATTTAACTTGTTCACCAAGTTTTTTACATAATTAATCATGGTAAATCTACTTATTTAGCAATATGTAAATATAGTGCAAATATCAATTTTCCATATTTAACTCAATCTCTCCAAGATCTCATTTCTCCAAGATCTCATTTTTCCTTAATATGCTTATAGGAAGAGCAAGTACTCTCTCAGGTCATTTTTGTTCTCTTGCATTTATCAATGATTTTCGTTGAATTAATCATTTTTCAACTTTTAAATTGGATTACAATGTTATTATCATGTGATGAGAATTATTACACTACATAAATAAGGATAACACCACATATTGTATTTTTCAACAATCAAAATCATCTCATGGCTATGAGAACACCGACCTTCCCCTAAAGAATCAACTTCAGTCAAAATCAATTATATACACATGATTATATGCAATTAGTCGTTCCTCTTATGGCTTCTAACTGAATCCTACAGTGGACTGATATGGAATCACCATTAAGCTAGAACATGAGATCATGCTCATTGGTAAACCATATTGTTTTTGGTATAATTGCTTCAATCAGTTCTGTTTTCGACGACATTTTCTCTTCATAGCTAACGATCATGCGATCCTGATATCTTTTCTCTGTTAACTGCCTTGACAAATTTGGAGGAAACTATAGAAGTAAAATAGTTTCTCTCAGTTTTGTTCACTAGTCTTTAGGTTTATTTATACAAAGTATTTAACTCGTACATAATTAATCATGGTAAATCTACTTATTTAGCACTATGTAAATATAGTGCAAATATCAATTTTCCATATTTAACTCGATCTCTCCAAGATCTCATTTCTCCAAGATCTCATTTTTCCTTAATATGCTTATAGGAAGAGCAAGTATTCTCTCAGGTCATTTTTGTTCTCTTGCATTTATCAATGATTTTCGTTGAATTAATCATTTTTCATTTTTCAACTTTTAAATTGGATTACAATGTTATTATCATGTGATGAGAATTATTACACTACATAAATAAGGATAACACCACATATTGTATTTTTCAACAATCAAAATCATCTCATGGCTATGAGAACACCGACCTTCCCCTAAAGAATCCACTTCAGTCAAAATCAATTATATACACATGATTATATGCTATTAGTCGTTCCTCTTATGGCTTCTAACTGAATCCTACAGTGGACTGATATGGAATCACCATTAAGCTAGAACATGAGATCATGCTCATTGGTAAACCATATTGTTTTGGTATAATTGCTTCAATCAGTTCTGTTTTCGACAACATTTTCTCTTCATAGCTAACGATCATGCGATCCTGATATCTTTTCTCTGTTAACTGCCTTGACAAATTTGGAGGAAACTATATAAGTAAACTAGTTTCTCTCAGTTTTGTTCACTAGTCTTTAGGTTTATTTATACAAAGTATTTAACTTGTTCACCAAGTTTTTTACATAATTAATCATGGTAAATCTACTTATTTAGCACTATGTAAATATAGTGCAAATATCAATTTTCCATATTTAACTCGATCTCTCCAAGATCTCATTTCTCCAAGATCTCATTTTTTCTTAATATGCTTATAGGAAGAGCAAGTACTCTCTCAGGTCATTTTTGTTCTCTTGCATTTATCAATGATTTTCGTTGAATTAATCATTTTTCATTTTTTAACTTTTAAATTGGATTACAATGTTATTATCATGTGATGAGAATTATTACACTACATAAATAAGGATAACACCACATATTGAATTTTTCAACAATCAAAATTATCTCATGGCTATGAGAACACCGACCTTCCCCTAAAGAATCCACTTCAGTCAAAATCAATTATATACACATGATTATATGCAATTAGTCGTTCCTCTTATGGCTTTTAACTGAATCCCACAGTGGACTGATGTGGAATCACCATTAAGCTAGAACATGAGATCATGCCCATTGGTAAACCATATTGTTTTTGGTATAATTGCTTCAATCAGTTCTGTTTTCGACGACATTTTCTCTTCATAGCTAACGATCATGCGATCCTGATATCTTTCCTCTGTTAACTGCCTTGACAAATTTGGAGGAAACTATAGAAGTAAAATAGTTTCTCTCAGTTTTGTTCACTAGTCTTTAGGTTTATTTATACAAAGTATTTAACTCGTACATAATTAATCATGGTAAATCTACTTATTTAGCACTATGTAAATATAGTGCAAATATCAATTTTCCATATTTAACTCGATCTCTCCAAGATCTCATTTCTCCAAGATCTCATTTTTCCTTAATATGCTTATAGGAAGAGCAAGTACTCTCTCAGGTCATTTTTGTTCTCTTGCATTTATCAATGATTTTCGTTGAATTAATCATTTTTCATTTTTCAACTTTTAAATTGGATTACAATGTTATTATCATGTGATGAGAATTATTACACCACATAAATAAGGATAACACCACATATTGTATTTTTCAACAATCAAAATCATCTCATGGCTATGAGAACACCGACCTTCCCCTAAAGAATCCACTTCAGTCAAAATCAATTATATACACGCATGATTATATGCTATTAGTCGTTCCTCTTATGGCTTCTAACTGAATCCTACAGTGGACTGATATGGAATCACCATTAAGCTAGAACATGAGATCATGCTCATTGGTAAACCATATTGTTTTTGGTATAATTGCTTCAATCAGTTCTGTTTTCGACGACATTTTCTCTTCATAGCTAACGATCATGCGATCCTGATATCTTTTCTATGTTAGCTGCCTTGACAAATTTAGAGGAAACTATATAAGTAAACTAGTTTCTCTCAGTTTGGTTCACTAGTCTTTAGGTTTATTTATACAAAGTATTTAACTTGTTCACCAAGTTTTTTACATAATTAATCATTGTAAATCTACTTATTTAGCACTATGTAAATATAGTGCAAATATCAATTTTCCATATTTAACTCGATCTCTCCAAGATCTCATTTCTCCAAGATCTCATTTTTTCTTAATATGCTTATAGGAAGAGCAAGTACTCTCTCAGGTCATTTTTGTTCTCTTGCATTTATCAATGATTTTCGTTGAATTAATCATTTTTCATTTTTCAACTTTTAAATTGGATTACAATGTTATTATCATGTGATGAGAATTATTACACTACATAAATAAGGATAACACCACATATTGTATTTTTCAACAATCAAAATCATCTCATGGCTATGAGAACACCGACCTTCCCCTAAAGAATCCACTTCAGTCAAAATCAATTATATACACGTATGATTATATGCTATTAATCGTTCCTCTTATGGCTTCTAACTGAATCCTACAGTGGACTGATATGGAATCACCATTAAGCTAGAACATGAGATCATTCTCATTGGTAAACCATATTGTTTTTTGTATAATTGCTTCAATCAGTTCTGTTTTCGACGACATTTTCTCTTCATAGCTAACGATCATGCGATCTTGATATATTTTCTCTGTTAACTGCCTTGACAAATTTGGAGGAAACTATAGAAGTAAAATAGTTTCTCTCAGTTTTGTTCACTAGTCTTTAGGTTTATTTATACAAAGTATTTAACTTGTTGACCAAGTTTTTTACATAATTAATCATGGTAAATCTACTTATTTAGCACTATGTAAATATAATGCAAATATCAATTTTCCATATTTAACTCGATCTCTCCAAGATCTCATTTCTCCAAGATCTCATTTTTCCTTAATATGCTTATAGGAAGAGCAAGTACTCTCTCAGGTCATTTTTGTTCTCTTGCATTTATCAATGATTTTCGTTGAATTAATCATTTTTCATTTTTCAACTTTTAAATTGGATTACAATGTTATTATCATGTGATGAGAATTATTACACTACATAAATAAGGATAACACCACATATTGTATTTTTCAACAATCAAAATCATTTCATGGCTATGAGAACACCGACCTTCCCCTAAAGAATCCACTTCAGTCAAAATCAATTATATACACATGATTATATGCAATTAGTCGTTCCTCTTATGGCTTCTAATTGAATCCTACAGTGGACTGATATGGAATCACCATTAAGCTAGAACATGAGATCATGCTCATTGGTAAACCATATTGTTTTTGGTATAATTGCTTCAATCAGTTCTGTTTTCGACGACATTTTCTCTTCATAGCTAACGATCATGCGATCCTGATATCTTTTCTCTGTTAACTGCCTTGACAAATTTGGAGGAAACTATAGAAGTAAAATAGTTTCTCTCAGTTTTGTTCACTAGTCTTTAGGTTTATTTATACAAAATATTTAACTCGTACATAATTAATCATGGTAAATCTACTTATTTAGCACTATGTAAATATAGTGCAAATATCAATTTTCCATATTTAACTCGATCTCTCCAAGATCTCATTTCTCCAAGATCTCATTTTTCCTTAATATGCTTATAGGAAGAGCAAGTACTCTCTCAGGTCATTTTTGTTCTCTTGCATTTATCAATGATTTTCGTTGAATTAATCATTTTTCATTTTTCAACTTTTAAATTGGATTACAATGTTATTATCATGTGATGAGAATTATTACACTACATAAATAAGGATAACACCACATATTGTATTTTTCAACAATCAAAATCATCTCATGGCTATGAGAACACCGACCTTCCCCTAAAGAATCCACTTCAGTCAAAATCAATTATATACACATGATTATATGCTATTAGTCGTTCCTCTTATGGCTTCTAACTGAATCCTACAGTGGACTGATATGGAATCACCATTAAGCTAGAACATGAGATCATGCTCATTGGTAAACCATATTGTTTTGGTATAATTGCTTCAATCAGTTCTGTTTTCGACGACATTTCTCTTCATAGCTAACGATCATGCGATCCTGATATCTTTTCTATGTTAGCTGTCTTGACAAATTTGGAGGAAACTATATAAGTAAACTAGTTTCTCTCAGTTTTGTTCACTAGTCTTTAGGTTTATTTATACAAAGTATTTAACTTGTTCACCAAGTTTTTTACATAATTAATCATGGTAAATCTACTTATTTAGCACTATGTAAATATAGTGCAAATATCAATTTTCCATATTTAACTCGATCTCTCCAAGATCTCATTTCTCCAAGATCTCATTTTTTCTTAATATGCTTATAGGAAGAGCAAGTACTCTCTCAGGTCATTTTTGTTCTCTTGCATTTATCAATGATTTTCGTTGAATTAATCAATTTTCATTTTTCAACTTTTAAATTGGATTACAATGTTATTATCATGTGATGAGAATTATTACACTACATAAATAAGGATAACACCACATATTGTATTTTTCAACAATCAAAATCATCTCATGGCTATGAGAACACCGACCTTCCCCTAAAAAATCCACTTCAGTCAAAATCAATTATATACACGTATGATTATATGCTATTAATTGTTCCTCTTATGGCTTCTAACTAAATCCTACAGTGGACTGATATGGAATCACCATTAAGCTAGAACATGAGATCATTCTCATTGGTAAACCATATTGTTTTTTGTATAATTGCTTCAATCAGTTCTGTTTTCGACGACATTTTCTCTTCATAGCTAACGATCATGCGATCTTGATATATTTTCTCTGTTAACTGCCTTGACAAATTTGGAGGAAACTATAGAAGTAAAATAGTTTCTCTCAGTTTTGTTCACTAGTCTTTAGGTTTATTTATACAAAGTATTTAACTTGTTGACCAAGTTTTTTACATAATTAATCATGGTAAATCTACTTATTTAGCACTATGTAAATATAATGCAAATATCAATTTTCCATATTTAACTCGATCTCTCCAAGATCTCATTTCTCCAAGATCTCATTTTTCCTTAATATGCTTATAGGAAGAGCAAGTACTCTCTCAGGTCATTTTTGTTCTCTTGCATTTATCAATGATTTTCGTTGAATTAATCATTTTTCATTTTTCAACTTTTAAATTGGATTACAATGTTATTATCATGTGATGAGAATTATTACACTACATAAATAAGGATAACACCACATATTGTATTTTTCAACAATCAAAATCATCTCATGGCTATGAGAACACCGACCTTCCCCTAAAGAATCCACTTCAGTCAAAATCAATTATATACACATGATTATATGCTATTAGTCGTTCCTCTTATGGCTTCTAACTGAATCCTACAGTGGATTGATATGGAATCACCATTAAGCTAGAACATGAGATCATGCTCATTGGTAAACCATATTGTTTTTGGTATAATTGCTTCAATCAGTTCTGTTTTCGACAACATTTTCTCTTCATAGCTAACGATCATGCGATCCTGATATCTTTTCTCTGTTAACTGCCTTGACAAATTTGGAGAAAACTATAGAAGTAAAATAGTTTCTCTCAGTTTTGTTCACTAGTCTTTAGGTATATTTATACAAAGTCTTTAACTTGTTCACCAAGTTTTTTACATAATTAATCATGGTAAATCTACTTATTTAGCACTATGTAAATATAGTGCAAATATCAATTTTCCATATTTAACTCGATCTCTCCAAGATCTCATTTTTCCTTAATATGCTTATAGGAAGAGCAAGTACTCTCTCAGATCATTTTTGTTCTCTTGCATTTATCAATGATTTTCGTTGAATAAATCATTTTTCATTTTTCAACTTTTAAATTGGATTACAATGTTATTATCATGTGATGAGAATTATTACACTACATAAATAAGGATAACACCACATATTGTATTTTTCAACAATCAAAATCATCTCATGGCTATGAGAACACCGACCTTCTCCTAAAGAATCCACTTCAGTCAAAATCAATTATATACACGTATGATTATATGATATTAGTCGTTCCTCTTATGGCTTCTAACTGAATCCTACAGTGGACTGATATGGAATCACCATTAAGCTAGAACATGAGATCATACTCATTGGTAAACCATATTGTTTTTGGTATAATTGCTTCAATCAGTTCTGTTTTCGATGACATTTTTTCTTCATAGCTAACGATTATGCAATTCCTGATATCTTTTCTCTGTTAACTGCCTTGACAAATTTGGAAGAAACTATAGAAGTAAAATAGTATCTCTCAGTTTTGTTCACTAGTCTTTAGGTTTATTTATACAAAGTATTTAACTTATTCACCAAGTTTTTTACATAATTAATCATGGTAAATCTACTTATTTAGCACTATGTAAATATAGTGCAAATATCAATTTTCCATATTTAACTCGATCTCTCCAAGATCTCATTTCTCCAAGATCTCATTTTTCCTTAATATGCTTATAGGAAGAGCAAGTACTCTCTCAGGTCATTTTTGTTTTCTTGCATTTATCAATGATTTTTGTTGAATTAATCATTTTCATTTTTCAACTTTTAAATTGGATTACAATGTTATTATCATGTGATGAGAATTATTACACTACATAAATAAGGATAACATCACATATTGTATTTTTCAACAATCAAAATTATCTCATGGCTATGAGAACACCGACCTTCCCCTAAAGAATCCATTTCAGTCAAAATCAATTATATACACGTATGATTATATGCTATTAGTCGTTCCTCTTATGGCTTCTAACTGAATCCTACAGTGGACTGATATGGAATCACCATTAAGCTAGAACACGAGATCATGCTCATTGGTAAACCATATTGTTTTTGGTATAATTGTTTCAATCAGTTCTGTTTTCGACGACATTTTCTCTTCATAGCTAACGATCATGCGATCCTGATATCTTTTCTCTGTTAACTGCCTTGACAAATTTGGAGAAAACTATAGAAGTAATATAGTTTCTCTCAGTTTTGTTCACTAGTCTTTAGGTTTATTTATACAAAGTATTTAACTTGTTCACCAAGTTTTTTACATAATTAATCATGGTAAATCTACTTATTTAGCACTATGTAAATATAGTGCAAATATCAATTTTCCATATTTAACTCGATCTCTCCAAGATCTCATTTCTCCAAGATCTCATTTTTCCTTAATATGCTTATAGGAATAGCAAGTACTCTCTCAGATCATTTTTGTTCTCTTGCATTTATCAATGATTTTCGTTGAATAAATCATTTTTTATTTTTCAACTTTTAAATTGGATTACAATGTTATTATCATGTGATGAGAATTATTACACTACATAAATAAGGATAACACCACATATTGTATTTTTCAACAATCAAAATCATCTCATGGCTATGAGAACACCGACTTTCCCCTAAAGAATCTACTTCAGTCAAAATCAATTATATACACGTATGATTATATGCTATTAGTCGTTTCTCTTATGGCTTCTAACTGAATCCTACAGTGGACTGATATGGAATCACCATTAAGCTAGAACATGAGATCATGCTCATTGGTAAACCATATTGTTTTTGGTATAATTGCTTCAATCAGTTCTGTTTTCGACGACATTTTCTCTTCATAGCTAACGATCATGCGATCTTGATATATTTTCTCTGTTAACTGCCTTGACAAATTTGGAGGAAACTATAGAAGTAAAATAGTTTCTCTCAGTTTTGTTCACTAGTCTTTAGGTTTATTTATACAAAGTATTTAACTTGCTCACCAAGTTTTTTACATAATTAATCATGGTAAATCTACTTATTTAGCACTATGTAAATATAGTGCAAATATCAATTTTCCATATTTAACTCGATCTCTCCAATATCTCATTTCTCCAAGATCTCATTTTTCCTTAATATGCTTATAGGAAGAGCAAGTACTCTCTCAGGTCATTTTTGATCTCTTGCATTTATCAATGATTTTCGTTGAATTAATCATTTTTCATTTTTTAACTTTTAAATTGGATTACAATGTTATTATCATGTGATGAGAATTATTACACTACAAAAATTAAAGTCTCAATGCCGACGGCACAATAACTCGAGAATTCGTCGAAAGCTTTGATCGTCGACACATTTCCGACAATCAACAAGTGGTCGGCATTTGAGTCTCGGAAAACATTAGTTATCGTGATTTTGTGGGATTTTTCTGATAGAAAATTTCTTTCGGGGTATCTTCGGGAATGGTCGTCGGAAGAAAACACTATTACCAACTATGACAGCTATTGGGAAATTTTTGGAAGATTACATCGGGAACTTATAGCAAGTTTCCAAGGAATTACAAAGATGCATAAATAAAGTTCTCGGTAAATTCTCGTAAAATTCTGATAAATTTTCAACGATTAGAAATTTTCTTTAAAGAAAAAAAAAATATAAAATCGCATTCGAGAGGCGGAACAGAGTTGTTACATGGGCTCATACTAAATAATTATATTATTACATGTGACAAGAATACAATAATATAGTTTTAAAATAATACTCCATCCGTTTCACAAAGAGTGTCGTTTAGACGTTTATTTTGTTTCACAATGAGTGTCGTTTTCAATTTTCAATGCAAAATTTAGTGATTTTTTATGTTTTATAATTATTTATATTTTGTAGTTTATTTTATCATTGGTTGAATTCGGTTTAGGTAGGTAGTTAATGATATATTTTTTTTGGAAAACTAGCAAATTAAATATTAATCTATGTACATACTTCCAAAACGACATTTTTTGTGAAACAAAGGAAATATATTAATTAATATGTTTAAACCAATCTTAACCGAAAATGGTTTACAAACAACTTTATCAGATTAAAGAACAGATTATCACAGTCCTACCAAACTTCTTGAAGAAGACATTCTCAATCTTCGAATTCTGAGAGTGGGCCACCAAGACACCATCAAGAACTAGCTAGCCGCCTACAATCTGACTCAGAAGAAGAATTCGCAGCGGCTGAGAACACACGAAAGTGGGCAAGGCAACCCATCCATCACCGCCATCGAGACACCGTGAGATGCTTTGACCAAAAACGAGAGCCACCGCGTTCCTCCCTCAATGAACAGGAAAATACCCACCAGATCTAGCAAAAAATACTACCATATCTCCATAACTAACGATATACAACCATTATATTATAAGAATAGAAAGCATAATGAAATTTAAAAAGAAACAAGTTAAGGTATTAATACTTTCGTCTACTGAAGAGATTGGATAGAAGTGGGTGAAAACCCTTTGGAAAGAGATTAGATGAGAATGGTGAAAACGTTTTAATATAGAAGTATGTTCCCACAACTAGTTTAATCGCTTTTCCTTTGGAAACAAAATTATATACAGAAAATTACTGACATTGGTCATCGTCGATCTCTTCTAGAAAACTATTACAATGCTAACACGTGTTCTCGGCAACTCGTTTGACAAGTTTTTGAGGTCTTGTCATTGATATTGGTAATTCTCAAGAGAATACCGATGGTAACACCACGATTCAATCCATCATTATCTCGTTCGAAGCTAACATGTCATTTCGAGAAAAGTCTGGATTATTTTCTGTTGAGTTTCCTACAAATTGTACCGACAATTTATCTGTTGTTGGAACATATAACTCTCCAACTAAGTACAAACAAATTTCGACAAAAGAAAACTCTCGGAAGTTGTTTTAGTTCCGACAAGTCCCGATTTATTCCGATAAAATTTTCACGAATATTGATCATCGAAAATTTCTGAGAAGTTTCCCATGAAATTCATAATGTCTCGGTACACAAAGACAAAGCAAATTTCTGATAACTCACACTCTCGGAAACCATTTTCGGAGTCGAGGCTTTTCTCTTGTAGTGTTATACGGACAACAATGGGGATTTTGTATAATTAAGCATTTCAAACTAAGTTCTTGACCATTGAAATCTTCTTCGACACCTAGATGCTTTCTAAGTTTTTTGAGACTTTGCCCGTTGGTGGATTTCAATATCTTATTGCGTTGAAAAATATACATGATTGTGTTCCTTTCAGAGAAGATGCTGGGGTACAAACTCAAAACCTGTTCCCTCTCTATATCGTGTTGGCAAGACACGTTTTTCATAAGGATGTTGCAGAGGATAGGCGTTTGAACCTTAGACAGAATTACACTGATCTTTGTATGATCCATGATCCATGATCCATTATTTAGTCTTTGCAAAAATTATTAAAATAAAAAAAAAATGAGAAAAGGGGTCACTGGAAAGCATCTAACGTGAACTGGAAGGGAAAACAATTTAACTTTCAACCAAAATTTCAATAATAGAAGGCGTTACTAAGTCCAAATGCTAACTTTTAATTTAACCGGGGTGACCCGACCGGCCCAAGACTCCATGTAGGCCAGGGACGTTATCCAAAGACATGAGACTCTCACTGTGATTGGGAAACCAATCGACACTGTAATAGGTGCCACGTAAAATTCCATTACGAATCCAGAATTCTTGGTCTCCAATGCCTTCATATTCGATCCACTTTGCACGCTCTCTCTTTGGATCATAATATAGAACATAAAATGCATCATGCATCGTTGCAAAAATGAACTCACCAGTATCATGAGTAATACCCTTCAGCTCCAGTAAACATTCAAAGACCGGGTCCCTTTGACGAAAGCCTGGAAAAGGCAAAATAAAGTTTCTAAGCGACCATTCTTGTTTCTCCCCCTCCCCCCAAACCCAAAACCTTATAGAAGAGAAGCTGGTGCAACCCCATGCTATTTTTCCTTCATAGTTGAGCAAAAAGTTGCGAAGTGTAGGATCAGCTGGTTTTTCTATTGTGCTGAACTTTTCGTACCTCACATCGAAGCTCATAAGTAATTTTTCCTCTTGGTAACTGTTATCCACTTTATAAGGTATTGTTGCTTGATAATACACATGCCCGTTGATGCATATACCTATTCGTCCCATGGTGTTTGTAGGGAAGTGTCTAGGGCTATTTTGGGTCACTCTCCATGATTCTTGAGGTCCCAATGTGAAAACAAGAGGATCTTGGCATCTTTTGCCTGAGATGCACAATACTTTATACTTATCGCTGACTGGATCGTATCCTAAACAGCTACGTATATACCTGACCCTGGGTTCGAGTTCGGGTAAGGTAACATGTTGTCTCATCGAAGGATTCCAAACTACTATCCTGTTAAAATTCCCGAAACATACCAAGCCGTGGACAGATTCGGACATCGGTTCGTCATCAACAAGAGCATTTACCTCACAGTGTTCCAAACGGTCCACATAAGAGTAGTCAGATTCATCCGGATGCACATGTTGGGGCAGAGAGATAAATAAGCGCTTGCCGCTTAAGCTTGCATCGACGCAGGCAAGAAGACACGGCTGTTTTGAAGACTGGATCGCGAACGATCTGATGAATTCTGGACGAGTAGTGATGGACGACCATAGCTTCGAGACGCAACGGAACCTTACGGCAGATTTAGCGGGCAGTCTCAAGAGTATCTCAAGAGTCAGATCAAGAGTCAGCTCGGAAAACTTACCGTCTTCTTTGGATTGTATTCTTCTCTCCCCATCTCCCGTTTCTTCTTCTCGTATATCCATCAGCGGCGACCCAACCCTAACTTGTTAATTATCTTCGTCCCTCTTTCACGTATCTTATATATTAAAAATAAAGAGAAGTCACAACTTTGACTCATGTGTGATTTTTAAAAAGATGGACCTAATGGACCTATTACTAGAAAGTCATGTTATATTTAATTTATAATCTTACATTATTATAGATCTAAATAACCTACTTTCTAGATTATAGGAACTAAATAATATGTCTACTACATTGTAGGAATTAAATAATTATCAATATTTTCCAAGCTAAAAACGTGATCTAAAAACAACCAATTCAATAAAAATATATATATAATAAAATTATTATGTTTTAAAAAATGATAGACACACCTAGGGGTGTCAAAATGGGTCATGACCCATGGGTTGACCCAACCCAATTTGACCCATTAACCCAAATGAACTGTTTATTTTTGATCCAATGGGTTAATGGGTTAAAAGATTAATGGATTAACAGGTTAATGGATTAACAGGTTAATGGGTTAACAAGTTAATGGGTTAACAAGTTAATGGGTTTATTGGGTTGGGTCAACTCTAACCCATTTTGTTTTCAATTAAAAAAAACCATGAGTAAACTCAATTCTAAGGTTTGATAAAATTGGAAAATCATGAATTTCTCTAAAGTCCAATCATTTATTCCCGCAAAAACCAATTTTCCCGCCAAAACGTATTTTCCCGCAAAAACCGCAAAAACGCATTTTTCGCCAAAACTTCAAAACCCCATTTTCCAGCCAAAACCGCAAAAAACGCAATTTCCCTCCAAAAATGCATTTTCCCGCCAAAATCGCAAAAATCCATTTTCCCGCAAAAACGCATTTTCCCGCCAAAACCGCAAAAAAACGCATTTTCCCGCCAAAACCGCAAAAACGTATTTTCCCGCCAAAACCTCAAAACCCCATTTTCCCGCCAAAACTGCAAAAACGCATTTTTCCGCCAAAACCTCAAAACCCCATTTTCCAGCCAAAACCGCAAAAACGCATTTTCCCGCCAAAACCGCATTTTCCCGCCAAAACCGCAAAAATCCATTTTCCCGCCAAAACTGCAAAAACGCATTTTCCCGCCAAAACCGCAAAAACGCATTTTCCCGCCAAAACCGCAAAAACGCATTTTCCCGCCAAAACCGCAAAAATGCATTTTTCCGCCAAAACCGCAAAAACGCATTTTCCCGCCAAAATCGTAAAAACATGTTTTCCCGCCAAAACCGCAAAAACGCATTTTCCCGCCAAAACTGGGAAAATTCACTTTCCCGCAAAAATGTTATTTTCCGCCTAAACCACAAAAAACATTTTATCATTTTGATCAACTTGGTCATAACTTAAAAATAATTTATTATAAAGATATTGGGTCCATGGGTCAACCATTAACCCATCTAACCTTTTTAATTTAATGGGTCATGGGTCAACCCAACCTATTTAATAAATGGGTTGGGTTGACCCATGACTCATTAACAGTAAACCCATTTGGATTTTGGGTTGGGTTGACCCATTTGACCCATTTTGACACCCCTATCACACACCTCATATATATTATACTAATATATACCAATGTAGAATTAAAAATAAAATATTTCTATAAAAATAAATGAAAATAAACACCCGCGCAAATCTAGTTCTCTTTAAATTAGTCGTTTGGGTTGGGGGAGTATTATACAATCGTTTTGATTTAATGAAAATAATTAGACAATTTTTAGACAAACGGCAAAAGATAAGTAAATAATTTTTTGATTTCTGTATACAAATTTAATTTGGCAAAATTTGGCAAATAGTATTTTCCTAAAAGGCTAAAAACAAATAATAGTATAAACTTTTTAAATTTGAGAGTCCCAAAATCACGTGCCAAATAATAATATAATTTTTGGGGTAATCTATATTATTAAAACGGAATCACACTTAAATAATAATCTTGTCACTGTGTGTAATTTAGTCATTGAAAATTTACAAAGAGATTTGAGATGACATTTTTTTCAAATAAATAAAAGATCGAATTTAGAAGAAAAAATTGATTTATTAGATATTTTCAAAAATACAAATCTGATATTTTTTTATTAGGATTCCAAAAGTTATATTAAAATTTCCTTATATAATTGTGTATTAAATAAGATTAGATTAATTTTAAATCTAAGGAAAATAAAAAGTTTAGCACAAAAAAAAAGTATAAAGTAGAAAATCCCAAAAAAAATGTTCTTCAACAAACAAATCTTCTTTTAACATATAAATTGTATAACAAACAAGATTGGGAAACAAAATAAAATAAGAAAAATACAAAGTAAATAGTTTAGCCAATATAAACTTTTATAAAATAGATCATAACAAGTTATATCACCTATACACATATGATTATTCAGATTTTAGTTGCCAAAAATAATTTTACTTATTTATCATTAATCATTTTTTAGTTATTATATTTTTATCATTTTATTTTCATCTTATTTTTGTATAAAATTAAAGAATCACATCATTCATATAATATTAAAATATTTATATTTTGTATATGTTATAAATATATTTATAAAATATCATAAATTATTATAAAATTGTGATTTTACATTATAATGCGGGTTAAAATCTAAAAAATACGGTTCACTAACGGGTCAAAATTTAGTAAATTATATGATATATCTATATTAAATAAAATTATTAACATATCATACTTTCAAAATCATAAATAAATTTATTAGAAAAAATTTAAGAAATCAGAAAAAAATAAAATAAAGATCTTTCATTTATTAAATGAAGATTTTGTGAAAAAAATAATCTCAAAAACAGGGGTCAAAATCTAGTAATGATTCTTATTTCCTTTCACCGAAACCGTACTAAATGAGAACATGGATCTATTATCATGTTAACAGTCATGCTAATTTAATTTGATACAAGAAAAAGTAATGACACTTTTTTGTTTAATGGTCATGAGTCTTGGGTCGAAACACTTCTCTGCTACCCCACTTGGGTCAAAGGTTGATCCTGTTCGAGTTCGTTGAACCACTTATCTTCGGATTTGGTGCGTTCTGACTAACTCGTGACAAGTTAAAGAAGCTGAATTTTGGATTAGTCTTATCCCATCTATGCTCCAAGTAGGTTTACTAGTAGTACCAACAGTGGCGGAGCCACATAGACTAAGTGGAGGGCAGTTGCCCCTGGTGACTTTTCAAAATTACATGTATAATTTTATAAACAACTTCCATTATGTTATTCTACTCCTATATATTTACACCAATGCCTCCCATAAAAAAATTTTATATCTCCGCCCCTTGTACCAAGCACCATCTAGACTAATCTTATATAATAAAATAAGGTTTCTTCAAGAGATATTTTGATAAGGTGTCATGCGTTCTTTCAAACTTTAATGTTCTTTTTTTCTATTTGAATGCAATGACTTAAATTTTTTTATTAATTTCAAAAAGGAAACAATAAAAAATATCCTTTTTAAATAATCAAATTAAAATTTATTTGAAAGAGAAAAAGATAATCCATAAAACATAATTTTTAATATTTTTGAGATGTTAAAGTTAAGAAACTAGGATCCTCTCAAGAGAAGCTTTTAAGAGTTTTTCATGCATCCTCAAAATTTTATAAATCTTTTTCTACATTTTTCTCTGTTATTTTGTTACTAATTTAATGATTTTTAATTTATGTTAATTTTAAACTTATAACTTAATATATATACATCTTTTATGTTTTTTTATTTTATATTTATTTATTAATCTTAGAATTTTATTGAATTCATGAAATATATTTTTAAAGGTTTTGAAATACTATAGTTAAGAATGTGAGATAACATTTATTTTTAGTAAAATATTTGCATTTATAGCAAAATATATGTTTATTTATTAATAATAAAAATATATATGTGCAAATATAAACATAAATAAATGAAAATTCTAAAGAAAAAAAAACTTACTTTAAATTTATATATGAAATGTTACATATTAAATTATAAAAAAAAAACTCACGACGATATATAAGACTATTTCTAATTTTATCTAACTGAAAATATCAACAATCTATCTATCTATTATATAACTAAAGAGTGTTTTTTCCATCTAAAGCGTCCACCTCAGCATATCAATTTTGACATTTATCACTTTAAAAAAAATTAAGAAAACTTCATATTTATACAAAAAATTTTGGTTTTATTATCAATTTAATACACTTATTTTTCCAAAACATTAGATTAATTTTTTAAACTGTATTCATTTAACACCACTAATTTATAGGAGAGTTAACTTCAGTAATTTATATTTTATTTTAAATTCGAAAAATAATTTTTAAATTAATAATAATTAAAACTTAACAAAAAAAAGGTAAAGACGTTCGAAAAAAATAAAAAACCATAAAGCACAAAAAAAATTAAAAACAAAAATCTAAATATATTAAGGGAGAGTTTGTCAAATAACCAAAAAAAATCTATAATTAGTTTTGTAAAAAGAGGGTAGAGAGAGATATGAAGAGAAAGGAAGAGGGAGAGGAGGAATTTGGTTAGTTTATTAATTTGGGTTATTTTTTAGGTTATTTTTTTGTCTGCCTCTCTGAGTTTGCTTGAAGCAAAAGATTCTTCATATCTCCTTTTATTGTAGACATTTGTAGGTTTCTGCAATTTTTCAAGAACACGGGGTGCTTGACGGGGTTCTCGACGGTAGTCATCTCTCGGAGCATAACGGGAGTCAATGCGCTTCCACACGCTGTCCATGTTGTCTCTTTGAGATCTCTCACCCACTCGGTTGTCTTGAGGGTTTGCTGTCTTCCCATCAGTGGTAAAACGTTTTGAAAATTCTCCATATCTTATGTCTTCCTTCCTGATGAAACCACTCTGCTCTCTACTTGCTTCTTTAGCCAACAATCTCTGTTTTCTTTCTTCTGGCAGTTTTCAGCTTCATGGGAGATGAGATGGCAGTTGTGGCACCATCGGAAAAGGTTTACATATTCAAAAGAGACTGGGACAATTTCTCCTGAGGGGATTTGAGCACGAAGAGAAAATTTTAGTGGTTGGTCTCCATTGATCTCGACTTGAAACTTTGCCGCTTTCGCATCAATCTTTCCAACAAGTCCAAGTCTTTTTTCCAAAGTACGGAAAATCGGATCCATCCAATAGTGGGTTGGTATCCCCGTCGCACAAACCCAAAAGGTAATGGTGTTTGGGAATGAGTCACCAACATGAGGAGCCCATCTCTCGAGGGCAAACGACCACTTGTTGAAGTGGCAGGGACGCTTACCTAGAACCTTTAGAAGGTCAGCTTCTGAGTCGAAATCAAATTGGAATCGATGGTTTCCAAGGTCTACACCACGAGCACGACCTTCCACATCCCATATGCTGTGCCTAGGGAGGAGAGCTATCAGAGCTTCCACATTGCGTCTCTCTTTGTTGAAAATCCTACCGACCAAACTAAGGTTGTAGCGAGCTATCAGCTCAGAGTTGTCTACGTCAGGTAAGATGACCACTTCATCTTCTTCAAGCAATTGCTTGTTCTTTTCCGAGCTTTCCAGAGTTTGAGACATTTCACAGGTACGTACAGTAATGTGTGAAGCGTCTATAGATGTGGGTTAATACGAGGAGAAATGCCTTGGACAGAGCTTTAAAAACGCCGTTAAACTCTTCCTTTGTA
Source organism: Brassica napus (assembly GCF_020379485.1). Lineage (NCBI taxonomy): Eukaryota > Viridiplantae > Streptophyta > Magnoliopsida > Brassicales > Brassicaceae > Brassica > Brassica napus. Next base: position 455,003 of record NC_063443.1, read on the forward strand.
GGAGTTAGGACCTACCAAAGGAAGACAAGAGACAAAGGGAATTGTGGGACTTGAGCTTATCTCCTGGTGCTAGAGGGAGTTAGATGCAAAGCCTTGGATGCAGAATGGACACATCTGAGGTAAGAGTTTTAAAAACCTTCCATACAGAGTGTATTTCCATTTTTGCAGGTCCTTAACTTGTTTGTCACTCTTGAGAAGGGTAGGATGTTGATATCCTCGGTGGAAAGTGAGACACAGCAGAAGAAAAGTGAAAAAAAAAAGTCGCCGGAAAAAACTGGATCTAGCTTTCTCCACCGTCCGTACGAGGTTATTTTTTAGGTTATGTGACCTAATTTCTCATATATTAAATCAGTTTTTTTTTCGTCTTTCTCTGTTTAAGTTACAACCAAATTAACAGTAAAAGAAACTAGTACAGAGCAAAGTTTTAACCATGATGATGGTCAATAGGGGCTTACTCAGCTATCTTTCAAATAAATAAGTTTTTTTCGCTTTTCTTTTGTCCATATGCTTGGAAGCAGAACGAGCCATTTGCATTTTGTTTTAAGTGTTGAAAGCTTCTTCATTTGTCACGAATTCAACAAAGGGAGAATGTGAAGAACAAAGATTGCATACGGTATGCGGAAAAATGCTTTTTGATATAATTTTATAAAAAAAAAGAATTTCGCATATGATTTATTTACGAGGGTCATTAGACTATGATGATAATTAATATGATACATCAAACTTATAATTTTCGTTTTGTAGTGCGTTCGCATATTATAATCATGATGCGTAGCGTAATTGTGTTTCGTATGGCTTATGTTATTAATTAACTAGAGAAGTCTACACTATAATTTTGAGAGGTAATATCTAGAGGATAACACGAAACACCATTCAACGTCTTAACTAATAATAATGTCAATACTCGGGCACTATTAGCCTTAGCTAGTTCAAGCCATCAGCAGCTTTCAATTTCATTGTAATATGTTAGTTTTCTAATTAATTGATTAATACCAAATTTATTTTCAGTTTTTTGAGTGAAAATTCTGTATTTTTATAATTAATTATGGAGGCTAATTGCATAATGTGAAAAATAATCAAACATGTTTCCTGTCAATTTGTTAATTGATCGTTAGAGATAATATTGTTTGTTTTGTGTACACATTTATGCTTAATTAGTCTTCTCATTAGTTTATCAACACCAAATTTCTCTTGAGGTTTTCCTTTTTTGTGTTAACACTTAATTTTTAAACTTTCAAACTTTTTTCTAATTAATTTGGCAATATCAAAAAAAAAATCTTGATTTTTGTGTTAACATTTAATTTTGGTGAAAATTCTGTATTTTGCACATTGCTTGGATAACAAAAATGGAGGTGGAATATTCGCCACTGGACAAGACAGACTACTACTACGCTGTCTAAATCGTAAGAGAATTGCATTTTCTTAAAACTCCTATTTTTCGATTTCCTGAGAAAATGTTTTGGGGTTAACTTCCACTCTTTTTTTAACGCTGTTACAGAGTTCATTATATAATTGAAGTTGGTAAGAAATTTTATCGGGGAGCCTTTGATTCTGGATAACATACAACTGCGGTTTTATCTTTCCGACTCGCCCTTACTAAAATGAGGTCAATACAATTTATTTTATTTTTGTATAATGAATAAGTCTTTTATTTTATTTTACTATAAAGTTCTAAACCCTTTTTAATGTTTGGTTGAATAGTTTCCGGTTAACTTGTCCTCCGGTTTACTATCCATATCAGCAACCAAGTCTCTCCACATGCACCTTGCTCACAATCCCATCGGAGTACATGTACATGCCACATCCAAACTACCAAAACCTGCCACACACCTGAGTGGTGAAGACAGAACAACCATTGAAGCAAGAGGGTTAAGAGGGAGTCTACAAGTGGAGATATGTTCATTGGAAAGATAAATTTGGTGTTCGGAGTAAGTAGTACTGTCACGCTCAAAAGTTCATTCATAAGCTTGGTTTCAGGCATACTAATTTCCATCTTATGTAGGCATTCTTGAATGAGCTGCTGTCATTGAAGCAACAAAAAGCTTAGTAAAAAGAACGATGAGGTTCTCTCTCTTATTCTACGTAAGTAGTCAGTCTCCAGAGAAATTAATTAATGTGTTTTTCTTGTCGAACTCTTGAAGAGTTTTGATTCACTGAAACCAAACACGGATTAGCTAGGAATAGATGTTGTGAAAATAAATGTCGCATTTTCATACCATCTTGTTTTACCTATATGTACTTGCATCTTTATCTTTCATTGTCGCTCGCTCTTGCTAACATAAGTGAGCCTTTTCTCAGGAAAATCATGACAACATTTGGAGATGTTGAGGGAGCATTGGAGGAGGACTTTCTTTACTCGTAACTCTTTCCCCACACTTATGTTTATAATCTTAAGCATTAGTCGAGACAGTGCGTTAGCATATCCAATAAAACTGGAATTTTGAGAATTTTTAAACTATATTAATCATACCTAATTTCAGGGAATCAGCATAATTTGTATAAAGGTAGTAAAAAAGAAAAAGCTGTATGAAAAACATGACATTTATACTCTAAAAGACGAAGAAATAATTAGGATTACATATATCACGTTAGGTTGCTAGGGAACTTTTCGAAGGATTCGAAAATACTCAGAATAATACCGACGAAAGCTTATAAAAACGTGTTGATGCTTATGATGGAAACCTATTCATCATCAATCCAAGGGGAAGAGGATAGGTTCGCTTTTCTTTAAATACTACTTATTGTAGAAGCCGGTAAACCGGACTGATGTAAACGATATAATAAAAGCGAAGTTAAGGAAATAGACGAATATAGAAAACGAATACGAGAACGATAAGAAATCGTATTCGCAACGAGACATGGAGGCGAGATATGATCTCTTTCCTTAACTCAAAATATTCGCTCCGTTAGTGAGACAGGACTGTACGAATATAGAGTCTCAGGATACAACCATGGCAGACGAGTCACGCCTCACCCGTGATCGCCCTATCGAACTAAAAATCTACGAAACACTCTCGCAATAATAGACTTACGCAGAGGGATTTTTGCTGTTGGATTTCGATTCAGAAAAGGTTAAGAAATGAAGGAAGAGGAGAGACGATATTTAAAGAGACGGAAACGACCCACTTCCCGCAACAGCTGCTGCACGTGGGCGAGAATCTCGCGGAGATCGAGGGAAGTTGAGTTCTGAAAACTTTTTCCTCAAGACTCTCTCTTATCTCGTTTTAAACTTTCGAGAGGATAAAATGCATGACGTTTTTATTTTCTAGACAAACTACTTGTCGTTTTAAATAAAATTGTATGCTGTTTTTTCTCGAAATAAATGGCAAAACGTTGAGCTTAACTTGGTCCAAAAAAAATAATTTTTATTGGGCCAAAAGTCCTCCACCCAAGCCCAAGACCACGCCCGAGCCGGACGGCGGCGGCAGCGTGCGCGTGGGAAACCTTTCTCTTTCACCAAGCCGTTTAAGCTCTCATAGTGAGAAGGTATATTTATATCACTCCAATTCTCTCCTCTTGGCCGATGTGGGACTCTTCCCCTTAGCCATATTTCATTTAATCGACATTTATTTGGGCTCACAGCATCTGAGGCCCAATATCATTTGTATTCACATTATTAATAAAAGCCTAATGGCTATTATTGTATCCAACACTTATTATTCCCTTCACATATGTATATTATTACTGTAGGTTCCACAACAACTTATGCACTCGAATTCGGATAGCATTATAAACTTCTTTACGTACTTTCTTTTTCTATTTTAAAGTTTTTTTTCATGCTTAATCTTATTTAAATAACGTGATCAACTCCATTACTAATGTTTACCTATTTTAGGTTGCCATCTTCCGATCCACGACTATTATATGTGTTAAAACTTCTTTTAGAATCTGATATTAGATTTGTTTTTTTCAATTACTTTGCTTTTGGTACATACATACATAAATCTACTGAGATTCATATATTTGAAAATTACCGAACTGTTTATCTGAAATCGAATTAACCAAAATATTTTGATTAATTGAAGATACAAAGTTCTCTTCATATATCAGCTAGGATGCTTTTCTTTTTTACAAATAGCTAGGATGTTTTCAATTTTTACTTGGTTCGTCAAACAGAAATTACCCGTTCTTTTTGTTTGTCGCTTGGTTTAGATGGTCGGACCATCTTCCAAGAGAGTGGTTAATTAGCAAGACATGTATTAAACACAGTACTATCTTTAAGCTATTGGTTCGACATGCTGAAAGAATTCACGTATCAGAGCTTTTAGATTCGATCAACTACATGATACAACAATTACTAGTTTGGAAAAGTTATTTCGACTTTATTCTTGTTTTTTGAACATTATATTCCGACTATATCCTCTGAAAATTTTAGTAAAAGTAAGACATATTACGTAGAAAAAGTTAACATTCATGAACAAAATAAAAGCTGTAAAACCAGTATTTATATATTACAAGATATGAGTCCGTTGCATTGCAACGGATTTTTGTTCGATGTTTTAATTTAATAAAAACCATAAAATAATAAATCACTTTATTATAGTATTATGATTGTTTTTTACATATGTTGTTTGAGATTTATTTTATAATTAAAATATTTTCACGTATAAGTTCAAGTTAATATTTGTCTTTTATAATCATGGTGCATAGATGAATTGTTATAAACTTTATACTAAAGATGAGAGAAAATACTATACATAAACATTAAAACTGAACACAATCCGAAATAAGAAATGAAAAGTAAAAAGAAATGAAAGTTAAATACACCAATCGAATCAATGATAGCATTATACATGTTCTTATGTACTAATTTAATGTTTTATTAAATAAGTCTTTAAAATTTTATTTTGCTAGGATTTTTTTTTGAAAAATGAAAACATTCTATTTTATAAATCTCCTTTTTATTTACAGTTAAAAATAAAAATATCAAATACTCTTTTATAATTTTGTTTAAGATTTTAGAAAAGGTAAATTACTGTCATATAACATATTACAATTATTTTCTCTTTAGAATTTCATAAAAAAAAATATTTCTATCAAATAATTATTTTTAGTTATTAATAAATATTTTAAAAATTGCTATTTTTACAATTCGTATCAATACTAATTTTACGCTTCTTTTGTTAATTAAATAATTTTTAGTATCATGTTCATCATCAAACACTCTCTTAAAAATAATAACAAATAAAGTTTTACAATTATTTTTTGGTCAGGACTTAAAAATATTATACAAATTTCTTTTGTTTACTTTTTTTTTTATAAAAAAGGAAAAAAACTATCAAATATTTGACAGTTTTGTAGGATTTTAGAAAGGAAATTAATATTACATAATATTTTACTATTATATTTTTTCTAGGATTTAACAAAATAAAATTTCTATCAAATAACTATTTCCAGTTAATATTAACTATTTTTAAAAGTTGCAATTTTCAAAATTTGTTTTTACAATATCATTAATATTTTAACAATTTTTCTTGTAAATTGAATAATTGTTAATATCATGTTTATCATTAAATTTTTGAAGTAAAAATCACTATTAAATAAAATTTTACAATTCTCTCTAGTCACGATTAAAAAAATAGGAAATTTTTTTAGTTGGTTAAGATTATAAAAGAATTTTCTTTTAAAAATCTCTTTTATCTAAGATTTTAGGAAAAGAAGAAATATTGACACATATCACAATCTAATTTTTTTAATTGACACGTATCACAATCATATCATGTGAAGTTTTTGAAGTTAATTTTGGTTTATATTTTTAGCAAAAAAATATTTAAAAGTAAAGTTAGTCAATTATAAGAAAAATAAGATTACTTTTACATTTTCATTTTACTTAGACTTTTAAAAAGAAATTAATTATTTTATTTTTTCTAGATTTTAATACAACTATTTTATTTTTAATAGAAAAATTTTGTTTAATTATTTATATATTTTGTCTTATACATAAAAACACATATTTATCATATACACACATACTCATGTATTATAAAGGAAAGTTATTTACTTATAAGAAAATAATAAGAGTACTTTTACAATTTTCTTTAAATTATGGTTTTAAAAAAGTAATATTAATTATTTTAAAGTTAGTTTTTCTTCATGTTAATAATTTATTGTACTTATAGGATTTTACGATTCGTTTTTGTTTAATATTTTTTTCTTAAAAGTTAATGTTTATCTTTTATAATTCTCTATCTTTAGTATCTTTTAAAACAAACATTAGAATGAAAAATAATAATAATAATAATAATAATAATAATAATAATAATAATAATAACAATAATAATAATAGTAATAATAATAATAATAATACGACTCTTAAATAATATTTATAATTAACTTTTAAGAAAAATTGTTTTTTTTATTTAGTATATATATTTTTGATTGTGATATAGTTTAACATATATCACATTTTTAAATATATAACTACCATGTGTCACAATCATATTAATTAGCAATTTTGAAGAACCAAGCTCAATATAATCTTTTATAATTATATTTTCATTAAAAGTTTAGAAAATAAAAATTATATTAAATAAATTGTTTGCAAATCTATATTTTACGATTTTGAAAAAGGAAAATTTCTAAAAACATTACTACTAAATATTTTTTAAAAAATCGTTTTTACTACTAAGTAATTTTTAAAAGTAGTTTTTTCAAAAAACAATTTTATTATCTTACTATATATATTTTGAATCTTTTATATATTTAAACACATGTCACAATATTTGAAGAAAAATTATTATCAAATAATCTTTTGAAATAATCTTTTGATTAGGATTTTAAAAAAGGAAAATTACTATTAAATAATATATATATATATATAAGACCTTTAATAAAATTCGTTTTTGTTAATATCTAAGTTTTTTTATTATGAGATAAATTAACACATGTCATAATCTTAAATATATAAAGGTTGTGTATCGCAATCGTGTTAATTAGTAACTTTGAAGAACCTAGCTTTATATAATAAGATACATTTTTTGATTAGGATTTTAAAAAGGAAAATTACTATTGAATAATATATATATAATAGGATTTTTAATAAAATTCGTTTTTGTTAATATCTTAGTATACATATTTTTAATTATGAGATAGATTAACACATGTCAAAATCTTAAATATATAATTGATACGTGTCGCGATCATGTTTAACTAAACTTTATATAATAAGATAAGCTCATGTACATCACTATTATAAGCGTATACGATTTTATTTCATAATAAGATAAATTTCGTCCGTTCTTTAAGAAATCGATGCATGAATGATCAACTATATTGTAGTAATTCGTTAACTAGATATCAAAACATGACTCATTGTAACAGAAAAAGGAGGCATGCCATAAATGAAACCACTTTAATTTATCCAACTATATATTTTGGAAGATATTGAAGCTGTTGAACGAAGTGCGGTTTATCTTTGAAAATAGTGTACATCCAATACTAGCAACAAAACCAATGATGCTGGACATCAAACCAAAATGAAACACATAAATAGGGTAAAGAGCTCCAAGTAAGGTAAAAGGTCTGTGGACCAGTTTGCTAAAAAAAGAGGTCTATAGACCAGTGACTATAAGTCAATGATCAACATCCAGATTTAACATACTTTACATTTTCCTCTCTAAACATTCAATTCCGTTATAGTTTGTAGGTTTATAATTGTAAAATATAGACTATGGATGTACAAAGTGTAATTGTATTTTTGCATAACAATTGAGAAAAAATCATTTATCCTTTGTACAACTTATACAAATTAATAATTCTGCTTTACACTAGTTATATATTCAAACTAAAATTAGCACTTTTATATAATATATCTGACTATTTACTTAAAAGCATTCGCATTGGTTATGTTTCTCAATTTTTTTTTTTGATAAAATAAATTATATAAAGAAAAAGGGAAAAAAGAAGAGAAATAAGTTTTTTTCTTTTGAAAGATCACATTTTTAAAGATTTTAATTATATATACCATTTTAATTCATCTATAACTTATTAAAATTTATTATCATTTTCCAAAAAGAGAATTATCATCAAGAAACTCTAGTGAATCTCTCTCACTAATCCTAATGCTGTAAGAAAATTTAAAATAACACTTTTTAGATAAAAACAATATTTTTATTGATATATATTTTCTGTCAGCTATTTTATTGATATATATATTAATATTAGCTTGTCTATACTGATATAATAAAATAGTATGTATAATTATTTACTGCAACTTGTTGCCAAAAGTTCTTTAAATTATTTTTGATTGAAAATGATAAAACTACAAATACTCGTGTAGACTTTTAATTTATTTTTTATGTTTGGCTTAGCCGAAATTTTTTTAAACGAATTTTAGATGTCACATAACTAATAATTGAACGAAATTATATAACATACTCTGACCCTATATGAAAGAATGTACGATTCTTGGTCCATAATTTTCAAATAACTAAAATTCAAGCGAAATACAAGTCACGGCCTATAAATTTTCCATAAATTAATATTCAGTGTATGCCGAAAGTTAATGTACAAAAACGTGCAGTAGATGACACGAACAAAATGTGACGAACTAATTTACATACCTGTCTCATATAACGTACATCATGAAAGTAGAAACGAATCCTAATGTTATACTGAAATTAAGCTATAAATGTAGCCTGCGGGAATAAATTCTCGCCAAATTAACGAATAACATATTTTTATTAGCTTTATTTAAAATCAAATTCGTCGGCTTGGTAGCATGTCTATGTAATTCCCTTAGAATCTTGCAAAAGCTATATGAATATATGATTAATTTAATGATATCTTACTCAGAATAACGAATATACATGGCAAATTAGGTTTGTGATCGAAAGTGAATGAACACATAGCTACATATGCATGCTTTATTAATTTTTCATCAAAATAATTTAATGGTTTTTTTTTGTTAAAGGGTTTTCAAAATAATTTAATGGTTTATACATTTTAGATTGATTAAGGAAATTAATATATTATATGCAATATTTCATGGTTAACGTCAAAATAAGTCCAATTTATAAACAAGCGGATAAACATTTCCCTATATATATGGGAAGGTTTGTGGTTGCCAAACTCAAAGCACATTGGGTCTTATCTCTCTCTAACACACACACACACACACACACAAACTCACGTATATATTTAGAGAGAGAGAGATGGGTGAAGAGATGAAAGGAGTGAGAGTAATCGAGGAGTGGTCTCCGGTTATAGTAATGGTGATATCTAACGTAGCGATGGGTTCAGTGAATGCACTTGTGAAGAAAGCTCTTGATGTTGGTGTGAATCACATGGTTGTTGGTGCTTATCGAATGGCTATTTCCGCTTTAATTCTAGCTCCCTTCGCTTATATCTTGGAAAGGTTCGATACTTAAAGAGTTAGATGAAACAACGAGTTGTCTCCTGTTTATGTGTTATTTCTGGTTTTCTCCCAGTTATCTCATTAAAAATAGAAACGACAAAATTTCTCTAAAAGTTATGTATTATTGGTAACAGGAAAACAAGACCGGAGCTAACATTTAGGTTATTGGTCGATCATTTCATCAGCGGTCTTCTCGGGTTTGTCCTCCAAATCTTTGTCGTCCATTTTTAATTTATTCTTATTTATGTTATCATCATACTACGTTGATTTGTTTTCTGTTAAAAATGTTTCTCTTTCAAGTAAGATTTAAAAATCATAAGCTCCAAACATATATAACTGTTTGTTAATTTATTTTTGGGATTAAAATTGGCAGGGCAAGTCTTATGCAATTTTTCTTTTTGCTTGGTCTGTCCTACACGTCAGCAACTGTTTCGTGTGCTTTGGTAAGCATGTTGCCTGCAATCACCTTCACTTTGGCCCTTATTTTCAGGTACTGATGGAACCATCTAGCTTCTTTATTCTTTAGTAATATTTAGTGTATAATATTTGACGTAATACATATATGATACTATATGTTATAATATTTTCTATTTTTATTCATAAATTATTCTCTTAATTAACTGGAATAATACTAATAAAGTGCTACCAGTTTTAAGGAAATAACTTTTGAAATTTGATTGTTGTGCTCTATGATTAGATTTCCATTCATACAATTACCTTAACTACACGTAAACTACACCCAGCTGAGCCCCTTTTTATAGCTTTTCCTGGTAAAGGTCTTTTTTTAGCTAGACGTCGCATTTTTATAAACTTTGATAAAAGGATGCGGAACACGATTCGTTGAATCAGATGGAATATAATATCTATCATTTGAGTTTAAAGTAAATACTATTTTATGTTGAGTTTTTTTTGTTGCCTACGAATCACACGTTGGTCTAGGTTCGTTTTTTCTTGTAAAGCTAGAAACAATTTTTTTTTGAGATATGACTTCTATTCTTGATAAATTACTTTACATATAAACTTACGTAACAACTTTTTAGGACCGAAAATGTAAAGAATCTAAAGACCAAAGCAGGAATTTTGAAGATCCTTGGAACTCTAATATGCATAAGTGGAGCTTTGTTCTTAACATTCTACAAAGGCCCTCAAATATCAAACCCTCACTCTCACAAAGAGGCTGTTCATAACCACAGCGACAACGATCAAGACAAAACCAAGAACTGGCTTCTTGGATGTCTTTACTTAACCATTGGAACCACGCTGCTGTCTTTATGGATGCTGTTTCAAGGGAATCTAAGCATTAAATACCCTTGCAAATACTCAAGCACCTGTCTCATGTCGGTTTTTGCGGCGTTCCAATGTGCTCTCTTGAGTCTTTACAAGGGCAGAGACGCTCATGATTGGGTCATCGGTGACAAATTCGTGCTTATTGTCATCCTATACGCTGTAAGTTAATATTTTATTAAAAAAATATTTTTGGTCAAATATATATATATATATATAAGTTATTCAGTTAATAAATTACAAGGTAGCTATGCAAAACCTTGAAGAGTTTTATCTAATATTACTTTACTATAGATATATATAATACCTTGAGTTTATAAATATTAAATAAATTTAACTAACCACCACTAACATAATATTGGGTGACTGTCACTGTCTGAACATAATATTCTCTGTTCCAATAACATGTTTGTCAAAATATGTGAAAGAAGTTGTCTAAAAACTTATATAAAAGTACTCTTATCGTATACACGTATTAATTGCAGGGAGTGGTAGGACAAGCAATGTCGACGGTAGCAACAACATGGGGGATAAAGAAACTAGGAGCGGTTTTCGCATCAACATTCACTCCAATTACTCTTATTTCAGCTACTCTATTCGATTTCCTCATCTTACACACTCCTTTATACCTCGGCAGGTAATTTCAAATTGTTTTGTTAATTCATTTATCTTACGTATGTCCATGCTCATAGCAACACTAACTACAGCTTTTGAACTTTGGTTGTTATAGCGTAATTGGATCAGCAGTGGCAGTGATGGGTCTCTACGTGTTCTTGTGGGGTAAGAACAATGAAACGGAAGCATCAACTACATTGCCTCCTCGGATGGACAACCAAGACCAAAATGTTAATATATAATAATAACGACTCTAAGTCGCCCGTTTAAGTTTAAGTACTATATATTGTTATTGGCATATATCAAATAATTGTTCTAGTGAGAGCGAGAGAATGTTGTTATTTGAAGTCTAGAACTCCAAAAATCAACGCAGAGATAAGTTGTGAAGTATGTATATATTATTGTTTATTTAATGATATCATTTGCCCTAATCAAATCCGCATAAATTATCCGGTTCCTATAAAGAATTAAAAAGAAAAGTTGTGCTTTACCATTGCATGAACCGGTGGAATGCACTAAAGAGTAAAATAGTAGCTTTGTCCCCAGAAACGACAAAAAAAGAAGAAGAATTTTGGTATTAAGAAATGGAACACTAAATCATAAAATACGCCTACGACCTAACTATAAAGTCACACCAATAGAAAATATTGGCCTTGCTTCAGGATAATTTAGGAACACCCTTACTTGTAGAAAGCCCAATATTTTCTATTGGAACACCCTTGCAGAATGGGCTCCCAGAAAAAATTAACCAGGAATTGAAAATTAAAGATATACATTAGGCCCTTTTATTAAAGATATACTTTAGGCCCTTTTACAAGCCCATAAAAATCAGCCCTTGTAGAACCGTCTTTAGAAAACCGACACGTATGGGGATTTGTAGACCATCGCAGCTGGCACCGTACACATCACTATTCCCACTTGCTCTACCTATAACCGGGAAACCGACACGTAAGTCAGGTGGACCCCACGCTCGCTTTTATCTACGTGACCTTCACAAAACAAAAAAAGACTTATGGCTCACAGAGAAGCAAGTTGGGAGATACGAAAAAGCGCAGCGAACGGCCACTACAATCTCACCACGTGTCGATCTCCGGTGACTTGTGTTTTTTCCATAAATACCCTCCGTGCTGTTTCAGCCGCAAATAAAAAAATAAGTAAAACCAGAAAAAAAGGGAAGGAAAAAAATGTTGTGGCTGAGATTGATTCTGGCTTTCTTCTTCTTACAGTCTTCTTCACCCTAAAACAGTCTTCCTTCCTTCCTTCTTCTTCACTTATCTTCTTCTCTGTCTCTTCACCAGCTCTGCTAAAACATAAAAATATAGTTTTTTTTTCTTTCCGATTTGATTGTTTCTCCGGCGAATACTCCGGTGAGATGATCTAGTTTCTATTTACGGATTGTTCCTCAATGATGGCTACTCTCAAGGGTATGTGTAATTTACATTATCAGCAATTAATAAGGTTGCATCTGAAAATCACTGTTTTGTAGCTCAGAAGAGAGCTCTAAGTTGTTTTAGATTAGATTCATTACTGATTGTGATGGTTTTTTTAAAAAGGTTTTGGATGCGATGGATTCATTTGGGTGAGACTTTTGAGAAGTAAAAGGGGATTCTTTTGAGTTCTGCTACTCTGTTTCACACGGTGGACTTTTCAAAGATTTCTCCTTTCATTTCTAAATCTCTCTCTCTCTTTCTCTCTCTTTTACTAATATGATCTTAGTGTGGATAAAATATTTCTCATAGTCTCTTTCTGTTTTTTTGCAGTTGCTTTAGAATCTTAAAGAGGTTACTTTTCAGTTAGAATCAATCACAAGAGGCTTTTGCAATTTGGAGGGGATCAAAGATGGTTTCTTTGTTACACTAGAGAGGGATTTGAAGCAGCGGGGAAAGCTGCTAAGATCCGGTTCTGATGGATACTAATACATCCGGAGATGAGTTATTAACCAAGGTAATGATTAATGAATGGAAAAGATTGTCCAGGTTTTAGATTTTTTGGATTCTTCTTTGTTGTTATGTGAGTGAAGATTTGGTTTGTTTTTTGTGAATGAATAGGCAAGAAAGCCGTATACTATTACAAAGCAGCGGGAACGATGGACAGAGGATGAGCATGATAGGTTTCTTGAAGCCTTGAGGCTTTATGGAAGGGCCTGGCAACGTATAGAAGGTCTACAATTGTTATCTATTTTATTAATTAACACAGAGAGGGAGTTTTTGTTTTCTTTTGTTTATGAGTTTTTCATTCTGGGAGTTCTCTCTCTCTTTTTGTGTATGTGTGTGTGTGTGTGTGCAGAACATATTGGGACAAAGACTGCTGTTCAGATCAGAAGTCATGCACAAAAGTTCTTCACAAAGGTAAGCTGTTCCTTTTGAATCTTAAGTAAAGATACAACTGGTTTAGTAGTGAGATAATGACGATCAATGAATTTAATTGGTGTGGAACTGGTTTTCTATGGTTCTGTTTTTTCTCATTGCTTCAACTATAGTTTGTTGGATAGCAGCAGGCTTTTACCTTGTTCATTTGCTCTGCAACTGGAAAACTTACCCTTAGATTATAGCTTCATTATCTGGACCATAACACTGGTCTATAGTAACACAAAAAATAGCATTGCATATGCATAACATAAGTGTCTCACATACTCAGTAAAGTCGGTCGGATGAAATAATGAGATTGCATGGACTCTTTTAGCCAATTCAAATGGAAAAACCAAACCTCCCTGGCCGGTTGGCCCTATAGGACAGGAAATGAAGTAACTGTCTTGTCTACCCCCGTACAATTCGGGTCAGTATAAAGACTCTTTTTTAACCTCAAGAGTCTTAGGGTTGCATTTACCATCTCCAGGTTGGAACCAAAAAAAAAACTAACAGTTATGGTTCAACTCTTTCAGCTGGAGAAAGAGGCAGAAGCTAAAGGCATTCCAGTTTGTCAAGCTCTCAACATAGAGATCCCACCTCCTCGTCCTAAAAGGAAACCCAATACTCCTTATCCTCGTAAACCTGGCAACAATGGCCCATCAGCCAAACTTGTATCCTCAGCCTCTTCTTCACAATGTAACCAGGCTTTCTTGGATTTGGAAAAAGTGCCCATCTCTGAGGTTTATTCTTCTCTCTTTTTCTCTTCTATCATTTTGGCTTTTCTTCTTGTGATAGTTTTGTTATCTTTTTTTTTTTTATTGTTTAGGAAACATCAAATGGGAAAGAAAATCAAGATGATAACTGCTCAGGGGTTTCTACTGTAAACAAGTGTCCCTTGCCAAAGAAAGTTACTCAACCGTCTCTAAGAAAGGTATACAACTTGTTGTCCAAGAACATGATGAGTTTGCTGTATTATAAGTTCAATAGCATGTAAGAATAAAACTTGTTCTATTTTGATTTTGAGCAGGAAAGTGCCGATAATGGAACAAGTAAGAAGGCGTCAAATGTGAACACTCAGTTTCATCCCCCAGGTATGGTCTCTCAAGACTTGATGTTTTGTCCTATGGGAGATCGTGTTCACGGGCACGTGAATCTTCCACCTACCACAACATCATCTGCTACTACTACAACTACTTCTCAACAGGCGTTTCCTGCGTGCCCTTCCCAGGATTCGTTTCTCCACTTCTCCTCTACTTTCCCCAATCTCATTATCTCAAGCCTCCTACAGAATCCTGCAGCTCATGCTGCAGCCACATTCGCTGCTTCGGTCTGGCCCTATTCCAACGTCGGGAACTCGGGAGGAGATTCATCAACAACGCAAATGAGCTCCTCTCCTCCAAGTATAGCTGCCATCGCTGCTGCTACGGTAGCTGCCGCAACTGCTTGGTGGGCTTCTCATGGACTTATTCCTGTATGCGCTCCTCCTGCTCCAGTCACTTGCCTTCCATTACCAACCTTTGCAGTTCCAACTCAGGCTACGGATAAAATGGATACCGTTGAAAATGATCAAGAACCGCTGGAGAAACAAAACACAGCTCTGCAAGATAAAAACATGGCTTCAAAATCTCCATCTTCATCATCCGACGATTCAGAAGAGACTGGAGTAACCAAGCTAAACAACGCTGGCTCAAAGACAAATGGTGACAAGGAGGAAGTTGTTGCTGCTGCTTTGCATGATCCAAACGCTTCCCCAAAGAAAAAGCTGGTGGACCGCTCATCGTGTGGGTCAAACACACCTTCAGGGAGTGACGCGGAAACAGATGCCTTAGATAAGATGGAGAAAGATAACGAGGATGTGAAGGAGGCAGATCCAAACCAGCCAAGTGTTATTGAGTTGAGCAACCGTCGGAGTAAAATCAGAGACAACAACAACAACAACAACCAAACTACTGATTCGTGGAAAGAAGTCTCCCAAGGGGTAAGCAAAAACAAAGAACAACAAATGATTCATTTATTTGCAGAGAGTTTTTCTTTTGAAATTAACACTAAAATCTTTGTTTCAGGGTCGTAAAGCGTTTCAGGCTCTCTTTGCAAGACAGAGATTGCCTCAGAGCTTTTCGCCTCCTCAAGTGGCTGCAGAGAATGTGAATGGAAAGCAAAGTGATACGTCAATGCCGATGGCTCCTGATCTCAACAAGGTTCAAGATTCTTGTGATGCGGACCAAGAGAGTGGAGTAGTAATGATAGGTGATGGAACGGGGAAGAGCCTTAAAACGAGACAGTCAGGGTTTAAGCCATACAAGAGATGTTCAATGGAGGTGAAAGAGAGCCAAGATGGGAACGCAAACAATGAAAGCGATGAAAAAGTCTGCAAGAGGATTCGATTGGAAGGAGAAGCTTCAACATAACAACAACAACAAGAACTTTGAGGTAAAATAAAAATCTGTTTTTACCAAATATCATTAAATCAAGTGTTAGTAATGAAAGAGACTTTTTTTTCTTAATCTTTTATAGATCCATCTGAACGGTTCTTTGTTCATGTCAATCCATGTACCATATTACTACTACTCCATCTACATGTCTTGTCCCTTGTCTCTGTTGTGTTTGTGTCTGCTACTTCTGGTCTACATGTCTGCTGCTATTACTGTTACTGTTACTGTTACTGTTAATTAACCGCTAAGCAATGGATCTATGTTTTGTGTCTGTTTGTCTTTTTTGAACTCTGGATATTTTATGAGATCATAAATAGTTTAGAATGATAAAAGATGAATTGTACAGAAGTTTCAACTTTGAAGTTGTTTTGTTTTTGGTGTTTGATTCCCTTGCTTTGACTATGAAAGAAGGTGCCTGCCCATTGCCCATTGCCCCAAAATGTATCAGGATGGGCTTAATAATAGTTCTTCACTACTGGGCCAACATACAACATTTTCATATTATAAGGATAGCTCGTGGCCCATAATTGTCAACTTCAAGAATTAATAAAAACTGTCGTAGTGTTAATCATTCTCCATCGTGATATTTCAAGCTCTGCCATAACCAACCACGTTAATAAATTATAAAACTGTTACTTAATTATTGTTTTCATGTCAACGCGAAACCAACCAAATATTGGAAGCAAATGAAAAATAATTATACTTTAATGCTAGTACTCAATAGTGTAACGATTTATAGAAAATTTTGATCCGTGAATCTCGGCTGCTGCTGCTGCTCGTATATATATAAATACACCTTAAAACGCTTTAGCTGCAATTCCATTTTCCACACCACCACCGCGCTTTAACTTATTTATTACTCCTCTCCCAAAGTTTCTCCCTTTTCGACTCCAAAGGTATGTTTCTTTTCATCTTTTGTTCTTTAGATCTCAAAGTTAGATGCTTTTCGAAGTTTACTCATATGGGTTTTGCTCCAAATCTCAAATCATCAATCGGGTTTATCGAGAAACGAACCCAGATTTTAGTAAATATGATTACTGATTCACTTTTCCAGTTAAAGTTGGTCTCTTTATGCTCCAGTTATGATTGAAGTGATGAAAACGTTTAAAAATGTGATTTTGACAACAGATGAGTGAGGAAACGAAGGAGAACCAGAAGCTGCAGCGACCTGCTCCTCGTCTTAACGAGAGGATCCTCTCTTCCTTGTCTAGACGCTCCGTTGCTGCTCATCCCTGGCACGATCTTGAGATTGGTAAAAGAAACATGAGATTCAATCTCTAATCCAATTTTTGTTTTGTCTTTTTGGAACTAAATCATAAATCTTCGTAGGCCCTGGAGCTCCACAGATTTTCAATGTGGTAAAGTTTTTCTTTTTTAATTAACTAGATTTTTGGATAATCACTTTTATTAGATTGCTTGAATCATTTATTCTTTTGATGAACATTAATTAGGTGGTTGAGATCACAAAGGGAAGCAAGGTCAAATATGAACTTGACAAAAAGACTGGACTCATCAAGGTTGATCGTATTCTCTACTCATCAGTTGTTTACCCTCACAACTATGGTTTCGTTCCTCGCACATTATGTGAAGACAATGACCCTATTGATGTTTTAGTCATCATGCAGGTATCTTTCACTTTTTTTTTTTTTTTCATATATATTTGCCACCAAACTGTATTTTTTACATCTCTCACTCAATTGTTAACAAAATGTGTGTAGGAACCGGTGCTTCCAGGTTGTTTCCTGCGTGCTCGTGCTATTGGATTAATGCCTATGATTGATCAGGTTACTAAAAGGCTCTTCTCTTCTCCATCTTTCTTCTCAAACCATTGAGGTTTGCTCTAATAAGTGTGATTCTTGTTCTTTTTTTCTTTTAATTTTAGGGTGAGAAAGATGACAAGATCATTGCAGTTTGTGTTGATGATCCTGAGTACAAACATTACACTGACATCAAAGAACTCCCTCCTCACCGTCTCTCTGAGATTCGTCGTTTCTTTGAAGACTGTATCCTTTTTATTTCTTTCTTTATTAATCCCTTCTAATTCGGTTTCTCAACAAGTAATAGGTTTTCCATTTAACATGTATCTCTCTCGTAGACAAGAAGAATGAAAACAAGGAAGTTGCTGTTAATGATTTCCTGCCATCTGAGAAAGCTGTTGATGCTATCCAGTACTCGATGTAAGTCTACATGTTTCTCCACTTAAGAACCAAACTTTCTTACAGCTTTTCAAGTTCTAAACATTCATGAGTTTTGGTTATTCAATGACAGGGACCTTTATGCTGAGTACATTCTCCATACCCTGCGACGTTGAAGCTTCTTCTCCTCAGAACATTTCTGCAGCGTCTTGTTTCTGTTTCTTTCAATGATATAATGATACATTCTCTGCATTTTCTTGTTGACTTTGGATTTTTATCATTTTGTCCTTGTGTAACTCTATAATTTTGTTTTAAATCTTCTTTGGGGCATTTTAACGTTTGGTTCAATATAAATACCTTCAATGAAACATTTTTTTCCTTAAAATCACACAAGTAATAAAATTTTAAGTGAAACAAAGATTTGACCCATATAGTTAAAGGGCACTACACATCCCATTTGTTTAAGCTTTTAACACAACATAATAAAGATTAAGTTTAGACAACACATGTTGACAAAAAAAAAGTTTGGACAACAACACATCATACAACAAGTGACCAATGCACCAATAGTTTAACTAAGAAATCAAGAATAAGTTTTATTAAGAAGCTCAAGAAGAAGAGAAGCAGCAGAATCTTTAGCCTTCTTAACACTAGGCATGGGCTCTCCAATACATTCATCAGTCCATCCTCTATCGCTTGTATTCACTCTTACCCCAAATGTAAACCTCTTTGCATGCGCCGGCCCTCCTTCCTTCACACATCTACAATATTAACACCACAAACCTTAGCAGAAAAAAACTCAAACAAACCCCCAAAAGCCAAAATAATTTAGTTCATTCACTACTGTTATAACTTATACCTGTAAGAAGGCATTGGCCAATTCTTCCTCAAGCAAATATCATTCAACGTCTGTCTCGTAAACGTCTGATTCCCATTCTTCTTGTTCCCATTCTCACTATCGTCTCCTGCATTCCCGTTTGCCGCCTTCTCTTTTGACTCAGCTATCTCTTTCTCTTTCAAAGCTGCCAGCGCGTTCCTTGCCGCTAGCTTCTGAGCCATTTTCTTCTGAGGATTCTGCGCCACTCCCACTTGAACACCGTCGATGAAAACTTCCACAGTCGCTGTGTTACCACTCCGGCTCGCTTTGTATTCTAACCCTTCTGCTTGTTGCTGGCAACGCTCTTGCAGCTCTCGCACCGGATGCATCGGAAGTGTCTCTGGTGTCACCATTGGTTGTAGCAAAGGTTGAAAAACCTGAAAGAAGAAATTTTTTTTTTTTTAAAGTCAATAAAAGAAATAAACGAATTTAAACTGAAATAAATAACTAACCTTCCAAGCAGCACTTGTGTCTCTTCCACTATCAAGAAAAATAGCACCTGCAATGGATTCAACTATATCTCCAAGAACCTTTGGCGCTTTACAATCTCCCAAACCGAACGAGTTAAACCCCGGTTTAGAAGACTCGGTTAGAACTTCCTTCACAAACTCTCTAATCTGAAAAACAGAAAGAAAAAAAACAATTAAAAAGGTTTTGTAATTGTTTGCTTTATTTTTGTGTTACCTGTTTCTCGAGAGCGCTAGAGCCGTGACGAAGGTACAAGTGGAGCTTATGTTTAACCGCAACACGAGCGAAATTCTCATTATTAACCGCAGCAGCTCGAAGATCAGTTAACCGACCAGGAGGAAGGCTCGTGTAGGTGAAAAACAAGTGTCTTGTAATAAGATGATCCAACACCGCGTCACCAACAAACTCCAACCTCTGGTAACAAGAAACACCCGAAGACGGTCTCGAAGCATGCGTGATAGCTTCCACAAGAAGACCTTTCTCCGTAAACTCGTACTTCAAAGCTCTCTCTAAACCAACAAAGTCAATGCTCTTGAGCACGCTCTCCGGAACACTAACAGGTTTCACGGCCCCTTCGGTTTCTTCGGGATCATCCTCCACGTGGATCCCAATCCATTTCATCAAATGGTTCGCCGCAGCTTTACCTCCTTCCACGTAGTAAACACCGATCAAAGCTTCAACAACATCAGCCAAGGTCTTGCTAGATAGAACCCTGTAAGAGCTCAAGTCACCCTCTAGCTCACCGTCCTCCATCTCCCCGTCTTCAAACACGTCCTCGGAGGAGGCTTGTTTCTGCTCTTCGTCGAAGAAGGAAGATCCTCCTCCTCCGTCTTTCGTGTCCTCGTCGTAAACGGGAGGCACGCCAGGAGCAGACCACCTAGAAGGGGCGAAACGGTCCGCCTGGATGTATGACTGGAGCCCTTTGAGAAGAGCGTACTGGTAAAGAACCATGTTGCTGACCATCTGCTGTCTCATCCTCGTAAGCTGACCCTCGTGCTTCTGCGGGTACTTGAGAAACAGAAAACGACTAACGATCCATTTCAGATACGCATCTCCTAGAAGCTCGGCTCTCTCGTAGCAGAATGTCTCCTGGCACGAGGCTGCAGTCAAGGCTTCCAGAATCTACACATATATATACTAAAATGTTTAGTAACAACACGATTCTAACTAATCATAATAATAAACAAAACAATACCTTTGAAGTTGGAATGGGATAACTAATCAAGTTTTTAAGTTGAACAGCGAGCAACATGCTCTCAACTCTTCTCATTATAGACGGCAACCTCTGAGCACCTCGGACAAGTGAACCCGAAAGAGGATGCACCACGCAGAGTTCAGGTGGAAGAAACACGTAATATGTTTTATCAAGTATCGTCTCAGATTCACCTTAAAATTGCAAAATTTAAAAGAGTTAATCTACCAAAAAAAAATTATAAACTTTCAAGAGAGAACAAATTTCTTAGTACCTGACTGTTCAAACCGAGGGGAAAGAAGATTCTTGCAATACGAGACACCTCGTCCTTTGATCAAAGGCTGTTGCTTACAGTTTAAATCAACTCCATACCTAATAGATACAAAAGGAGAAGACTTGATAGCCCCAAGTTACTACCTCAGGTTGTGCAAGAAGAAGAAGAAAAGCATGTCTTATATTACAAATGATATACACAGACATGCTTTGCTTCTTAGTCTTGCACAACACAGGAGGTGAACTGAGGCCATGTAAGTCCTCATAATAACAGAAAAGTATTACTAGAGTGCTTCTCTATAAATAAACCTTAGAATTTTTATTTTTTAAATTAGAAAACATACTTTTGCTTGTAGTAGTCAGCGTAAGTGTTGTATTCCAAAGGACCAAGATACCCCTCTTTCCTTGGGAATGATGTTTCTGCACTCATATCGTAGCAAATAGAGTCCACATAAAATCGCTTCCCTGAATGTGCGGCCGTCACTATTTTCCCTATTAGATTATCTGCAACCATGCACCCATCTGCCATCATCAGTTTCCCTTGTGATACATCCCTGTCCACTTCCTCTCTCACAGGTAACAATCCAGAAGCTCTCACGACATCAAAAGATGCAACCGCTCCTCTAATACCATAAGTCGGGTGAGATTTCTGCTGCCCCAATCCAATGTTGTTACGAAGTTTACCAAACCCATACTCCCTCCTGTCCCCACCAAGAGTTCTCTCGTTAGTCCCAAGGTACACATCGGGACGAGCTCTCTGAAGCGGGTTGTCCCACACGGTGGTCTCAGTTATCTTTTCAATTAGTTCCCAGTTGATCCCTTTCGTGTTGTCAGTCACGGGGACGAACAAGTAGGCCTTTGCGGGATCCCATGGTGTTGTGGAGGGCTCGACATCAACATCTAAGACTATACTCATCAACCTCACATGAAACTTTTTAATAGATGATAGCTGCAAAGGAAGATAATATAATAAGATAAAAGAGTCTTTTAAATGTAAAGGGTTATTTTTAAATCAAACCTGGCTTTCTGTAATATCCAGTGATCCCTTGAAAACAAGAGATGCTTTGGTGATCATGGCTCGAGCAACATAAAGATCCATAGACATCGATAATACCTGCCACAGTATAAACAAAACAGTCATTAGTAAAGGGAAAACACCATTGTTATTGTTACAACTACAAAATCTGAAAGAGAGGATCAAGAACCTCTGCATCCAGCTCATTGCCAAAAAGAACCGCGAACTCTGAAACTTCGGTTAAGAATGGATCTTTTGAAGACCCAGAATCTTCACATCTAACACTATACATGTATAAATGGAATAGCTTTGAGCTCTCACATACTTCCTTTCCTGATAAAATCCAATCTCCCTGTACACCGCATAAAAAAACAATCAAGTTTTGACACCAAGAATTGTCAAAAGGTTAGTACAAACTATACCTTAAGTACATCTGCTACACCTTCTGGATAGAACTCTCTGTGTCTAGCAGTTCCAGGAACGGGTTCGCCTTCTTCATCCTGGTCAGCCTTCTCAGCGTCTTGACCACTTCCCTTGTCCGGCAATAGCATATCGGTAAACGCACCCATCTCATGCAGTTTCTTGCAACCAGCTAGACATACAGCCTACATATCAAACAAACATTACTTTAGAAAAAACAGGGAACAGGGAAAGATAATAAACGAATAAGATTTTTTTAAAAGAAATTATTAGGTCCACCTGTTGTGCAAGGCGCATTGAACTACAAAGAGGACCCTCGAGTATTTCAAATGGAGCGTTGCAAGGGAGCTGAAGCCTGCATGAATACTCCGTGTGTCCCCCAGGCTTTTCATGTTTTTCCATGCTGAACTCAGGACGGAGAATCGCATACCTAAGACCGACCACAAGAGGATATAAACAATTCATCGTCTCATACAAAAGACGAAAAGTCATTAGGACAGAACATTGTTGTCGGTAAACTGACCTGTCACCGGGAAGCTGAGAGCAGTAGAAATGTATGAGACCAACCGCGGAGTTCAGGCTGACCATGGCACCAGTTGTTTCCACCTTATAAACTGTACCAGGCACAGCGTCAATGGAGATTAGCCTCGACGTATCTTTGAGGTGACTAAGATCAGTCCTTTCTATTGCTTCTTTCCGCAGTGTCTCCTCACTGTTCCTAGCATTCCTTAAAAAGGCTGCGTGAGATACATTTTCCCTGCAAGCAACACATGGAGACCATTAAAAAAACAATTGTAGATTTTTAAAGCTTTTTTTTTAATAGATTACCAGGCATGTGTACCTCTCAACCATGAGTATGTAGTCTGAACCAGGCTTTCTTGCCCTACCACGAGACTGAATGTATGCCAGCACCGTCTTTGCAAGGTCAAAACGCATAACAACGTTACATTGCCTGATATCAAGACCTTCCTCAGCAACGCTTGTGGCCACTAACAGTGTCACCTATCACAAGAGATAGAGAGAGAGAGACATGTCAAGAGAATATAAGATAAACTTCTTATTTTTTTACCCAAAAAAAACAAAGAAAATCATTCATACTTGACCATCTCGGAATTTGGAAATAGTATCCTGCATTTGAGATGATTTCATTTCCTGGCTGTTATTGTGACCAATCATGCTGGCACACCTTATAAAACCAAGAGAAGGCAGCTCCGCGAAGACCTTTGGAAGAACCAAAGCAGCAACCACTCTCTCAACAAACACAATAGCACGAAAATCGGATGTGTGCTGATACTTGAGGAGTAGTTTGATCAGCGACTGAACCTTTGGAGTAACTTTCCCATCAGCAACTGCGGCGCCTATTACTTCATCAACGTGCTCTCCTCCAGAGACCACTAAAGCCAATATCATTGTTAATACTCTCTCGGATCAGATAAAAAAAACTAAGTCAGAATGAGAATAAAACTAACCATGATCATCAGGGAGCTCTCCTTCCTCAATCTCATCATTCGCATTACCATTCTCTGGTTTGCTACATTCCGTGGCTGCCTTCTCAGCAGCAGCTCCTTCCACAAGCTCACATTGCAAGAGCGACACCACCTCGCTGAGATAAGATTCTTGAAACTTCACATCCACTTGGAAATTCACCCTCTCGTCACTTTGCAACGCAGTCAAGAACGATTGTGCCACCTTAAATAAAAAAATAAAAAATTAATCTCAAATAAAATAACAAAAACTATTTTCTCATCTTTTTATTTTACCTTGTAAGCACACCATTGACCCAACTCAGCAAGGGTATAATTAATAGCTCTAAGCTTATGAATCAAATTAGCAGCTCCATCGCTCTCTGTTCTCTCAGAGACGCCATAAACCTGTTTCAGCTCCTCCTTAGCTCCAGCATCCCTAGCCCCCATAAACTGCCACTTGCTTTTCCTCGAACTCGCCTTCGCCGCTTCCTCAACAGCTGCAATCATTTGCTTTATCTTCTCGTGAAAAGACCACATAGTCGCAGCTTTGTCATACTCCACCACAATCTCTGAAGGCATGGGAACATGTTTCTCTAGTTCCTTCCGATCTTTTATAGTACAAACCGTAGAATCCAACTTTGTCTCGAGATTGCGTATTTTTATAGCACAATCAACCTGGCTTGAAACACCTATATAAAAAGAAGATAAAATGTCCACTGAGATTCAGCATTTTGTCGCTAAGATTCGATCCACTAGCAAAATCTATATAAGAAGAAACTATAAGTACCTTTGAGATTAACAGGAGAAGCAGTCATGCCAAAGATGGCAGGTCTTTTATCTTTAGAGGTTGTGTGGTAGAACTCTGACATCACCAGTGAGTAAGGATGTTTCTTGACAGCGTGGTGACACTCGTCGAGGATCAGTAGATTAATCGCTTCCATTCTGATAATGCTGTGCCTCAGTATATTCAACAGAATCTGAGCCGTCATTACAAGAACCTGCTTAGACTCGAACTCTCGCTGCCACCTTCTCGCATCCCAAAAATCTTGTCCCATCTCGCCACAGTAGTGCCCGACTTGAAAACAAGTTTGATTACGTATCACTTCCGCTTGCTGATAAACCAAAGGCACTTTGGGAACCAAGAAGACAGAGAGCATTTTTCTGTTCTGTCTCATTAGATCTTTATGCACACTTTTGATCAAGAGAATGGCTATAAGTGTCTTCCCCGCACCGGTCTCAAGGAAAGCGATTGTGTTCTTCGCTTTAGCTTGTTCAAGCACGTCCAACTGGTACCGCCTCGCTTGCTCTTCCACAACTTTCTCTTTGCGTTGCTCTTCAGGCTTACTCTTCTTATTATCCTCCTCTGCGTCTTCTCGGTGGCTTCTACGGCTCTCTTTCTTAACATCTCTTTCGTGATCAGCTTCCCAAGTACCAGACCGATAAACAAGCTCGTTCGAACCGACTTTATCCCTCTCCCAATAGCCTCTACCTTCTCTACTATCTCTACCGTCTCTTCTGTAATTGTAACCATCTCTTCTCTTGTTATGACCACCAGTATCCTCGTAGCTTCGAGTCCGTTTCCTATTCTTCTCGCTCTGGTAACTACAAACTCTAGCTCTCTTCCTGTTCTTGTCTCCTTCCTCTTTCAACGCATCGTCTCTCTTAAGACCAGTCTTTTGCAGCGCACTCTCCTTAGTAACAACATCGCCAGGATTCAACTGAGGAGCCTCGTTGTTTGGCAAGCCTCCACCGTTCTTGATGGTGTCTAGAATGTGATCGATCCCACCGAAGAAGTCGTTGTTGACGATGGACTCAGCGACGGCGACAGAGGAAGGATCGAAATCGGAGACGAGGTCATCGATGAGATCGCAGGAGATGTCCTCGCAAGCATCTAGCCAGTAAGATGGCTTGTTGTTGACATCCTTATTACTACGCTCATCCTCCATTACCATACCTCTATTACCAAATCAAATCAAAATAAGCATCAATGCTATCACTTAATTAAAATTAAAACCTTTTTAAAGATAAATCTCAGAAGGAACTGAAGAAGGGAAGATCTTTACGGGTGAGAGAAGAGACAGGAATAGGGTTTAGATAGACCGTACGAAACGAAACACGCCAATCTTCCTGGTTAGAAGGGTCACGAGGAAGAGCAAGCAAGCAAGCAAAACCCTAGAGATTTTATAAAAGATAAAAAAAGAGAAAAAATTAAAACCCTTCAAAAGAAACTTAGCAAAGAGTGTGATTCTGAGATTCCACGGTCTATCGAACCCTACTCTGTTTCACTCTTCTTCCTCTTCACACTTCTCTCTCTCTCTTCTGTTCTGTTTTCCACTTGCTCTCTCTCTCTCTCTCTCTCTCTCTTGTCTGGTCTCTGTTTCATAATTTTCCTGACTTGTTTAATATAAAAATATTATTATTATTCACTGCAAACCGACCGTGTTAATTCGACGCGTTATTATAACTTTTATGACAAATTGTAAAGTTTTTTTTTTAAAGTTATCTAAAGAACTTTTTTCACAAAAATAAACTGCAACCAGATATTTGCCCCCAAAAAAAAATTGATAATAAATGTGTGTTGGCTGTCTTTTTTTTTTCAAATCGGATTTTTCCGACCGACCGTGGTTAGATTAGATTCCGTACGGGACAGTCAAAATAATTCTAACCTTTTTCCTTCTCTTTACTGGTTTCGGGAAAGTTAATATTCCAATAAGATATTATTGACTAGTGGGAAGGAAAGTGCTAGTGTTTGGTCGGCTCTGATGCTTTGTTCGTTCTGTCATTCTGTGGACTGGCTCGTGCGTCTTCTTATTTCTTTCCCTTTGTAAATAACTAGGGATTAACCCGGGCTACGCCCGGGATTTTTATTTTTTTCTAATTTAATTTGTTAAATTATTTATATTAAGGCTATGATTTATATTTATATAAATGTTAAAATACATGTCATAATTAAAATTTATTTTTAAATTTTAACACGTTAAATGAACATATTTTTTACTATTTAAATATTTTTTGTAATTTTATTGGCTATCTAGTTATCATATTTAGCAAAACTATCTTTTGAGTGTTGGAATAAATGTTTTAGAGATTTTATTAAACTGCAGAGTATTTTTGGATCGACCACATGCTCAACATTCGAATGATCCGTAAAAAGATGGTCGATCTCCTTGGCCAGGTAAGTATAATTTTAGCAAAAATATCTTTTATTTTCAAATATTAAGTATATAACTATTCTTTTTAATATTTTTTTAATTGTATTTTTGATTAAATTATTGTATTATAATGGTTATGTAAATATTTTTTGTGATGTTTGAATTTTTGTTGTTCGTATACTTAACCTAGATGATATTGATGTTTAACAATTTATTGTTTTCTGGAAATAAAAAATAATGATATATCAAAACGTATCTAAAACTTGTTAAATGATAGTATAATGTAAATTACATCCATTATTTGAAAATAAACATTTGTTGTTTTTATTTTTATTTTAAATCAGAAATTATTTTTATTTAAAAACATTATTCATATATAATATAATAGTTTAAGTTTTGAAGATTAATCTATATATATAAATTATGTATATTTTTTAAAACATAATTTAAGATATTATATATTGAGTATCTGAATAAAAGCTGAATTTCTTATCTTGAAAATCAGATATTTATATTTTTGTCTTCATGTTATACTCACCAATCCATCATTGATATGTATAACTTAGTATGTTTTTTTAAAAAACTTAGTTTTAAGTAATAAACGAATTTAATAAATTAAATTCATCACCTATAATGTTCTTTAAACTATATTTGAAAACTCTCTAAAATTATATTTTAAGCATAATATTATTATTATTTAATTTAAGTTATTTTAAACCTAATATATGCTAAACCAACTTAAATTATATTTACAATAGGACCATCCTAAACCGGTTAGTAAACCAAAAACAATACTAAACCAACATGAACCAATACCTGATTCGACGAGGAAGGAAGTGTTTCGGGATAAACGCTTGAATGGTTATTAACTGAAATGGTTTGATCATGAAAGAGTTAGTATGAATATTAACAATAAAATTATAGATTAGATTAATTTAAATTTGTAAGAATACCTTTGAGTCTATGAAAAGCAATTCAATTCCCATGAATAAGTTTGACTTTTGGAAGTTGCGGGTTTCCCAACAATGAATCTACCTAACAAAAAGTTTGCTGTTATAAAAAAATCTCATTCAAGGTCATTAAAGGTTTCTGAGACGGCAAGAGTTATAGTGAAACCATTTTTTTGCTCGAGTGCTTTGAAATTTTCCTTAATAGTGTGAGGTTGATGTGGATGGAATAATGAGTTTTATAGAGACTTTCTTGATGTAAAACTATACATTTTTTTTTGTTTAATGTGGTATTTTCATTTTTATATAATTTACTACCATTTTAAGATAGAAGTACATTTAAAGATAGATGCTTAAATCTTAATGTACTTTTTTCCATTTTTTTTTATGTTTATTTCCATTTCTTATATTTTTATTTACGTAATATCTATATTTTATATTTTTAAATAGATATTTAAATATTAATGTTTTCCATTTTTTAAATTGTGTATTTACTTATATTATATATTTTACATTTTAAGATAGATGTTTAATGCTTGATTAACTTTTTCCATTTTTAAAAAATTGTGTATTTACTTATTATTACATATATAATTCATATATTATATATTTACATTATTTAATTATTATTTATTTTCATGTATATGTATTTCCATTTCTTGTACTTTTAATTTACTTAATATCTCTATTTTACATTTTAAGATAGATGTTTAAATCTTAATGTATGTTTTCCATTTTTTAAAATTGTATATTTTCATTTGTTTTACTTTCTATTTACGTAATATCTATATTTTAAATTTTAATATATATTTTTAAATCTTAATGTAATTTCCCATTTTTTAAATTTGGTATTCACTTATATTATATATTTACTTATTATTTATTTTTCTTTATATTGTGTATTTCTATTTCTTATACTTTCTATTTACTAATAATTTTATATTTTAAGATTGATTTACATTTTAAGATAGATGTTTAAATACTAATGTATTTTTTCCATTTTTTTAAATTGTGTATTTCCTTTTATTATACTTTCTATTTTCTTAATATCTATATTTTACATTTTAAGATAGATGTTTAATATTTAATGTACTCTTTCCATTTTTTAAAAATTGTGCATTTACTTATTATTGTATATATAATTCGTATATTTATATATTTATAATATTTACTTATTATTTATTTTTCTATATATTGAGTATTTCTCTTTCTTATACTTTATATTTAGTTAATGTCTATATTTTATATTTTAAGATAGATGTTTAAATCTTTACGTATTTTTCCATTTTTAATGTAAAACGGCAATGTTTAATAGAAGAACTTGGACAAATAGTCAAATAGTTATATTTATGTTTTTTTTTTCTTTTTTTAATAAAATGGTAATGTTACATTATGAAGATAACCCTTTTTTTTTAGTGAACAATGGTAATCTTACATATGTTTAATGTAGTTTTTCCATTTTTTTATGTTGTATGTTTACATATTATTGTTATTTTTAAATGTAAAATGGTAATTTTACATATGTTTAATGTAGTATTTCCATTTTTTATGTTGTATGTTTACATATTATTTATTATTTTCGAAATTATATATAATTTTTTTTTACAAAATAGTAATGTTACATTATGGAGATAAGCCGTCTTTTTTTTAAATGAAAATGGTAATCTTACATATGTTTAATGTAGTTTTTTCATTTTTTATGTTGTATGTTTATATATTATTTTCTTAAAATAAAAATGTAAAATGGTAATCTTACATATGTTTAATGTAGTATTTCCATTTTTATGTTGTAAGTTTTACATATATTTATTATTTTCAAAATTATATACAATGTTTTTTGTTTTTAGAAAACGGTAATGTTACATTATGGAGATAAGCCGTCTTTTTTTTAAGTGAAAAATAGTAATCTTACATATGTTTAATGTAGTTTTTACATTTTTTTATGCTGTATGTTTACATATTTTTTATAATTTTCGAAAATAAGTAATATTAAAATGTAAAACTATATTTTAATGTCATGTGTCATCTTTCGAGATAATATTATATATTTACTTATTATTTATTTTTCTTTATATTGTGTATTTTTATTTCTTATACTTTCTATTTACTAATAATTTTATATTTTAAGATTGATTTACATTTTAAGATAGATGTTTAAATACTAATGTACTTTTTCCATTTTTTTAAATTGTGTATTTCCTTTTCTTATACTTTCTATTTGCGTAATATCTATAGTTTACATTTTAAGATATATGTTTAAATCTTAATATACTTTTTCCATTGTTTTTAAGCTGTGTATTTCTTTTTCTTATATTTTCTATTTACTTAATATCTATATTTTACATTTTAAGATAGATGTTTAATATTTAATATACTCTTTCCATTTTTAAAAAATTGTGCATTTACTTATTATTGTATATATAATTCGTATATTTATATATTTATAATATTTACTTATTATTTATTTTTTTAAATATTGAGTATTTCTCTTTTTTATACTTTATATTTAGTTAATGTCTATATTTTATATTTTAAGATAGATATTTAAATCTTTACGTATTTTTCTATTTTTAATGTAAAACGGCAATGTTTAATAGAAGAACTTGGACAAATAGTCAAACATATTTATGTTTAATGTAGTATTTCCATTTTTATGTTGTATGTTTTACATATATTTATTATTTTCGAAATTATATATAATTATTTTTTTATAAAACGGTAATGTTATATTATGGAGATAAGCCGTCTTTTTTTTAAAGTGAAAAATAGTAATCTTACATATGTTTAATGTAGTTTTCCATTTTTTAATGCTGTATGTTTACATATTTTTTACAATTTTCGAAAATAATTAATATTAAAATGTAAAACTATATTTTATGCCACGTGTCATCTTTCGGGAGAAATTTTTTCCGCTGATGTGGACGCCCTATGGAGCCTCAAAAGCTCCATTTTATTAGTAGAGTGAAAAATAGTAATCTTACATATGTTTAATGTAGTTTTCCATTTTTTAATGCTGTATGTTTACATATTTTTTACAATTTTCGAAAATAATTAATATTAAAATGTAAAACTATATTTTATGACACGTGTCATCTTTCGGGAGAAATTTTTTCCGCTGATGTGGACGCCCTATGGAGCCTCAAAAGCTCTCTTTTATTAGTAGAGATTGGCTTTGAACGATCTTACTTTAAAACATCCTCCACATTCATAATAATAACATTTACTAGCAAAAAAAAAAACAATAGCAGTAAATAAATACGAGCAGTACCTTGCTTTTTCAATGTTTGTAACGCTACTTTCAAACTAGCATTTGTTGTTGTACTAAGAAAAAAACTACAGTATTGAATTAATGAGTAATGGCCACTGGCGTTAAAGTCAACATTAAAGTCATTGAAGTCCATCAATCTATTATAATATGTGAATCGTACATTACATTAAAATACATCCTACCTTCTTTTTTCATCGAGTATTTTTCTAATGTATCAGTTTCAGTCACTCACACTGCCATGGATGGACTTTGAACTTATGATACGACATTGACCGTAATTTTGAGAATGGATTATTTCTTATAATTCTCCAGAACAATAATCTAAAGATTGAGCAAATGACATACTATATTGAGTATAATAATTTCCCTGCAGTTATTGAATCCGGACGTTATTTCGGTTTCTTGTATAATTAACCGACCAAATTAAATACATCAAATCAAAACCGGAAGCATTCAGCATATGCGAATATGAAGATAGAAAGTAAACCAAAAAGTGGATCCGAACAAATCTAAGATATTATTTTGTTCTCTTTCCAGATTGTTGCAAAAAAAAAGTCTGCATGGAAAGCAAAACTCGATCGATCGAATAACAATATTCTTATTCTCTTATGCATGCTAAGACAATTACAGCTTCTTACACTGACTAGCTTACAATTCACGTCTAGTATTCTTATTCGGTTATACTTCTTTGTTTGGTATTTGATTTCTTGTATGGAACATGAACCTAATGCATATTTTCGACGTATGATTTGATTTCAGGATTGTCTAGACGCATATGGTACGGCCCATTTGAATCTTCAGTATAGCCCAATATTATCGAATCAGCGGTACATTTGTGACCAACTAACATTAACAATGGGCCTTGACACCTAGAAAATAAGAAAACCCAAATACGACATCTTCATCTTTCACTTCCGTATAATATTTTTTAATCATTGTTCACTTTACTTTCAGACACCTTCATCACTTCACTCACTTGGCCGGTTATAATTTTTAATAATATAGAAGGATACTATTGTTATTCTACCAGCGTATACAGGTATTCTACATGCAATACACATGACTATTACGGAAGATTCGAGGCAATATTTGAAAGTATATTGTAACAAAATTGATTTTCTAATCGAATAGATAAAATGGCGCCGTATTTTGTTGTGAACCCACAAAATTGACCTTTTTGGACGGTTCGTCTAGAGAGAAGAGATCTCCAACGAAAAAAGACTCTGAAGTGTTGTTGGAAGAAGATCCATCACAGGGTTCACGTTTCCAGCAGTGACCGACTTTGATGACCCTCGCCGTCATTTTAGCAGAACCCCACCCGCTTAACTGAAGATCCTGATCCAAAAGATCCGAGTTAGATTTTGCATGATCAGAAAAATTCTGAATACTTGGAAAGAAACAGCCAGGTGGTCGGTTTGGCCGCCGCCCATTTTCAAACCGGGCCCGGTCTAGTTAACATCAATACCAATCCCTTTCCAGTAAGAAACTACGGCGCGTGTATGTTAAGCACCTTTCAGCCTTTTTCATTTAATACCAAATTCCAATTGAGTGACGACTTCCCCACGCACACAACTCTTTGTTTCTCATGCAAAAAGAAATAAAAAGGGAAAACTGTTTTTTTAGAGCAAAAAAATAGTAACTATGTCCCTTTAGACTAATCTATATTTTGTGTCATATTTTCCTATAATACCCTTTAATATTTATGAAAATAATTTTAATAAATAGTTTTACAAACAAAAAAAATTTGGAAAAATAGTAACATTTGTTAAAATACCTATATGAACTTAATGGTATATTTTCCAGTTATAAAAAAGTTAAAATTATAAATTTCAGATTATGTTCTAAAAAAAGTAGAAATGACATTCTACGAAGTAGAAAACGAAATCTACTTTTTTCATTGAATCTACAATGTTTAGAATACGTGATCTACGTAAATAGGAGTATTCTACAAATATGTAGAATACACATTCCGCGCTTAACCTACCATTCTAAAGTTCTTAGAAATCAAAATCTACACATTAATCTAATTCTAAAACATGTAGAAACCGACTTCTACAGATTTACTATAAATCTAAAACATGTAGAAATCAAATTCTAAAAATTACTATAATTCTACAAAACTGTAGAAATTGATTTCTACATATTAGTTGTATTCTACGGATAAGAAATCAGTTCCTAAAAATATGGAAACAAAATATTTGAGAATATTCACTTTTATATTTTTTTAAAAATCGATTTTTTTAAAAAAAAAAAAAAAAAAAAACGAAAAAGAACAAAAAAAAACGACAAATCGAGTTTGGGTGAGAATTTGATTTTCTCCCCCTTTGTTCGTGAATGGGAAATTAAGGATTTCGTCCCAGAGAAATCGAGTTTAAAGAGTTGAAATCATGCTTAGTCGGTTCAAATCAAGTGGGAATCAACCCGGATATAATCATACAAAACCAAAAAAATCGATTTGGGATTCTTTCCTGGGCACGGGATCGATCGATCTATCCTTAGTGGATCGGTCGATCTGTAAAGAATCGACCTTCGCCGATCGAGTGAAATGGACCAGGTCGATCAGTATATATTTCGCGTTTTTTTGTTCTGAATAATTATCGGGATCGATCGATCCACTGTAACTTGTAAAGCTGGATCGATCGATCCCGCTTGTCGAACTCATTATTTATCTTTTTAAAAAAATTACAATTTTAAGGGCATTACTGCCATTTTTGAAAAAATTAGTCTAATAGGACATAAAGTAGTACAGATTAGTCTAAAGGGACATAGTTACCTTTTTTTTGCTCTAAAAAAACAGATTTCCCATAAAAATAATTGTTTACAAGTTATTAGGAGTAATTATTCAGGATTAGGCAATTCGGTTTCTAGTCAATCATTGTGAATCGACATAGTGATTATCGTTAGACTTACATTTAAATATAATTTTTTATTCTTTCGGTTTAGAAATTATCGTTAGACTTACAAAAATGAGGCCTGGAGCTTGGCTCAATATGGGTCGGCTTAAACGCATGGCTCTATAAGAGCACTTGCAATGGTCATCCCCACATTGGGATCCTTGGGAATTGTTTATTATAAATTTTTTTGCTTTTTTTTTGTTTGAACAGTGAAGGACTCGAGTCCAAAAAGCTCGTCCAATGGTGATCCCGAAGACGGAGTCCTTAACATTAAAATATTATTTTTTTAAAAAAAAAAAATTGAAATTGAAAATTTATTAATTGCATAATTAAAATAAAAGGTACAAGGATTCAATTTAAAGATACAAGGATTAAAAGATACAAGGTTTAAATATAAAGATACTAATTATTAATCTTCATCGCCAAATTTATTCCAAATGTTTTCGATCAAATCATTCTTCAATCGTTCATGAGTTTGCCTATCACGAAGATCATTTCGGTTGGGAAATATATTATTGAGAATTGTCGGGATTTCGTTTAGTGTAGGGTTTGCGTTTAGGACCTCCGAAGTTCTGGAAGATTCTCCTTCTTCAAATTCTGAAATATCGTACCGCATTGAATAACCATCTCGTTCATCTTCAACTATCATATTGTGTAGTATGATACATGCTCTCATTATCTTCCCTATCTTCTCTTTGGCCATTGTACGAACCGGGTTTTTCACAATCGCAAACCGAGCTTGCAATACTCCAAAAGCCCGTTCGACATCTTTTCGGACTGATTCTTGAACTTGAGCAAATAACTGTTGTTTAGGACTTTGAGGGAGTGCGATAGTTTGGATAAATGTTGACCATTTTGGATATATACCATCTGTGAGGTAATATGCCAACTTATACATGTGGTTGTTGACCATGTACCTCACACTGGGAGCTCGACCTTCTAAAAGGTCATCAAACACAGGAGATCGATCGAGGACATTAAGATCATTTAAGGTACCTGGAAGACCAAAAAATGCGTGCCAAATCCAAAGATCTTGTGAAGCTACGGCCTCTAGAACAATAGTCGGTTTTCCGTGGCCACGGGCGTACTGTCCTTTCCAAGCGGTTGGACAATTTTTCCACTCCCAGTGCATACAGTCAATGCTCCCGACCATCCCAGGAAACCCTCGTTTCTCTCCCATATCGAGTAGTCGTTGAAGATCCTCTGCTGTGGGTGGTCGCAGATACTCATCTCCGAATAACTGTATTATCCCATCAGTGAAATGATGTAAACAAGAAAGTGCAGTGCTCTCACCAAGTCGGAGATATTCGTCAACCGTGTCAGCCGAATTTCCATAAGCAAGTAGACGAATTGCTGCCGTGCATTTTTGTAGTGCAGTAAGACCCCACCTCCCCGTTGCATCTTTTCTTTGCTGAAAGAATGGAAAGAATTGTTCAAGGCCATCGACAATACGCATGAATAATCCCTTATTCATGCGGAATCGGCGTCTGAAAGTTTGTATCGAATATGTCGAATGGTCGTCGTTGAAGTAGTCATTGCTTAGCTGGTGCTGTCCTCCTTCGCGGTGTCGTTCAGTATAGCTACGGGTTCTTTGCGGTATGGGTTCGGCCTCCACTATATCGTCGTAAATTTCGTCAATGAAATCTTCGATAATATCATCCAATCTCTCCTCGATTTCATCATTTTCATCAGATGCAGATGACGACATTGCTTATCCTGGTGGATAAATAATAAGTTGCTTAGAAGATTTCTTATATTTTGAATTTTTCTACTTTTAAATCTTTTCTATTTTTTTCTTATAAGTTAAAAATATTTAGATTATTTCTACTTTTAAATCTTTTCTAGTTAAAAATATTTTGAATTTTTCTACTTTTAAATCTTTTATATTTTTTTCTTATAAGTTAAAAATATTTAGGTTATTTCTACTTTTAAATATTTTCTAGTTAAAAATATTTTGAATTTTTCTACTTTTAAATCTTTTATATTTTTTTCTTATAAGTTAAAAATATTTAGGTTATTTCTACTTTTAAATATTTTCTAGTTAAAAATATTTTGAATTTTTCTACTTTTAAATCTTTTCTATTTTTTTCTTATAAGTTAAAAATATTTAGAATTTTTCTACTTTTAAATCTTTTCTTATTTTTTGGTAGTTTGGGATTCTAGTTTTTATAAATGAAGAAAATTCTAGAAACAAAGTGAGAATAAATATAGCCGTTCTTATAACTGATACAACTAGTTAAAAGTTAAAACATATATTAACAAGCATGTAAAACTGAAACAAAATGCATGTAAGCCATATGAAACAAAATGCATGTAAGCCATATTAACAAGCATGTAAAACCTAAGATGCCAAAGACGATAGCGAGCAAAATGCATGTAAAACTGAAACAAAATGCATGTAAGCCATATGAAACAACAACCGAAACCTGATTATGGTTATGGTACAGAGAAGCAAGTTGATGAGATGGATACAAAGGATTGAGAGAAGCAAGTAGCAGACAAATATTACAATGGTTTTCGTTCCAAAATATTACAAAGGTTTTGATGATAAGGTTTTTGATGTTGAGGAGAAAGACATACATATCCGAGTACTTATACTACAAGAAGGGAAAACCCGTGACTTATGAGCAGGAGCTACATGCCAAAATGCTCTCAGTACTCTAAATCCACCCGTGACAACTCCCGTGACCTCAAAGAACTACCTGCAACAACACGTTTAAAAAATGGTTAGTTTAGCTGTAACAACTAAGCAAGTACACACATCACACAACAAGTACTAACTTTTCCTACAAGTGACCTCAAAGAACACACAGTACACATCATAACATTTCAGACATAAGCTTCATTTTTAGTGTTGTTTCGATCTCAGACAATGGCTCTTTCTTGGCCAGCAAGCGATCAAGGACTTTATTTCTAGAAAGTTTTTCCTTAAGTTCCAAAACGCCTTGTAGCTTAGACAACTCCTCATCTCGACCACTCTTCTTCTTCTTACTGGCACCTTTCGCAGCCTTTACCCCGACGGGTCTATCCTCATCTTCTCCAACAACATTTTCTTCTGGTCCGTCAAGATCCACCACCGGCCTCCGCTTTTCCTTTCCACCATCCTTAGCCATATATGTGGAGGCCCATTTCTGCTCATGCCTGAGCTCTCTCCAGCAGTGATCGAGTGTGAACTTGGTATCGTACTTGGTGAAGAATATGTCGTAAGCAGCTTTGATCACATCATCATCATTTTGGCCGCTTCTCTGCTCCCTCAGCGCCTGGTTGTAGCAACCAGTGAATCTGGATACTTCATGATTGATCCTAGACCACCTCTGCTTACAAGAAGTAACCTCCCGCGGTACTTCCCCAACGAGCTGAGGGCTGGCGTTGTAGTAGTCTACAATACGCTTCCAGAAAGCAACAGCTCTCTGCTCGTTGCCTACGAGAGGGTCCTTACTGGTGTTAAGCCAAGCACCAATAAGGATCCTATCCTCTTTGGGTGTATATTTCCTTCTATCTGGAAAGGTCTTAACAGACTCCTCAGGGACTTGCCTACGAGACTGACCAGGGACTTGCCTACGAGACTGACCAGGGACTTGACTAGGACACTCAGGAGGGATTTGGCTAGGACACTCAGGAGAGATTTCGCTAGGAGAATCATCAGGAGCTTGAGACCCGAGCCAAAAAGGCTCGGGTGATTCAAGATCTACTGGGATTTGACTGTACAGAAGGTGTCTATAACCCGACATGGCTGTAAAAATGCTCTGTGTTACTCAAGTAGTTACACAGAGCCTTAAGTAATACAAGTTCTAATTTATTATACAATAACACCCTATCAAATCTGAGCAGTTAGGAAGATAGGAAGCAAACTAAAAGCAATTAACAAATATCAGTAGCATTTATTAATACAGTCCTAGTTAAATCCTATGTACTATAACAGCTATTTAGCCAAACACCATTCAATAAATCCTATGTACTATAACAGCTATTTAACCAAACACCATTCAATAAATCCTATGTACTATAACAGCTATTTAACCAAACACCATCCAATCAAATCACACGGGTTTTTATCTACCTACAAAAATCATTCAATTAATCTACAAAACTATTGGAATTTTTTTTTTACGGAATATACATTGTCAAGTGATAGAAAAGAAAAGCAGAGTACCTTTACTTTTTTCGCCATTGGACAGGTGATAGAACACTCTCCATTGAAGCCTTTGAAGCTACTCCTGCAAACAAGTAACATTAGGCAGTCAAATGTTTTAATACAAACGCATAAACTGAAAAAGAAATCCAAATAAGTCGAGAACTTACCATGTAGAACCAAGATTACCAAACCTATGACCACTAGCAGGCACACCATTAGCTTAACTCGTGTGGTATCCTTTCCTGCGTCGTACACAGTCTTCTCTAGCAGCAGCAGCTTCTGCTCTCGCTCTGCAACTGCTTCCTTAAGCCGTCTTATCTCCGTCTGAAAGTCCCTCATCTCCTCCATGACCGCGTCATCCCACCACTTCCAGATGTGAGTGGCTCCATCAACGACATTGTTGCAGGTGAAATACCTACGGCCTGGATCTTTTTCCGTGTAGGCTGTAGCAACAACCGGCTCACTCCCACAGTAGCAGATCGTCGGGATGCCATCATCCCCCTCAGGTTGAGGTTGGTTCTGAAACGGCTCTCCATTATCGAAGCTACTCTGAGCTTCATCGGCGTAACCCTGAGCTTCAGCTTCGAGAAGTGAGGTGATGTCGACGGACGCTGATGATGAGGACTGCTGGCTATAGCTATACCTTCCCATTTTCGTTAACCTGCAAAGAAAGAGACAAGCAAAACACAAAAATTAGCATTAATTTTGAAAAACAATAAGAAAGACGAACATATCAACACTAAATAGAGTCGCAACCCTAAATCGAATGGAAAAAATGCACAATGTTTAAATCCCTAAATCGATCGAGACCCGAAAAGGGTTTTCAAATCCCTAAATCGATCGAGACCCAAAAGGGTTTTCAAATCCCAAAAGCGATCGAGACCCAAAAGGGTTTTCAAACCCTAATATAAAAAATCCCCAAATCGCAGATTTTTTTCGAACCCTAATTTTGATACGAAACGATCCGAAATCTATTGAATATAAATGGAAACAACCACAGGAGATCGATAGAAAAGAAAACGCTTCTACTTACCTTGAGGATCAGACGGAGTTGAATCGCGACGGTGGGATCCGACAAATCGCCCTGGAGAGTTGAGAGGTTTTTTTTTTTCTTTGCTTTCGTCGAAATGAGGTTTTTTTTTCGCCAATACCAAACACAAACGCTCCTCCGTCCAATCTCTTTCCGCCACGTCGCCCACGGACCGGGTCCGTCAAGATGCTATTTACGGATCAATCCGTCAAATGGGCTGGGTTTATATTAATTAAAAAATCCAAAATCTGCAACGGACCGGGCTTAAGGACTCTATGTCATCCCCCGTTGCAAGTGCTCTAAGATATGTTTACAAACCAAAAGTTATATAATTCAAATAATTTTTTAGTAACAAAAATTTTGAAGAGAGAGAGACAAAGACAGAACAAAAGCCTGCGAAGCCTCCAACGGTATTCATTGTGGACCAACCTTAAGTGTGGGGCGACTCTATCTATATATCTACATTTCATTATATATGA
This sequence comes from Brassica napus, assembly GCF_020379485.1. NCBI lineage: Eukaryota > Viridiplantae > Streptophyta > Magnoliopsida > Brassicales > Brassicaceae > Brassica > Brassica napus. The sequence goes on from NC_063443.1 coordinate 494,788, forward strand.
TTTTGTCCATATCTCAATTTAGCACTTCGTATTTCTATTTTCTGGGCTCTTAAATAAACATTTTATTTGCGATGGAAAATGAATCAACCTAAAAAAGTTTTGTTTCGAACTTATAAGATTTAGCATATAAAATTATATGTTTTTACCTTTTAATTGCTAACGAGACAAGGGGGGGGAGCTTGGTAATTAGGGTTTTATATATTTGATGACAAAAAATTAGGGTTTATATATTTACCCCACCACTTTGTCTTGTTTCGTTTGATTATCTTGAAATGCGAATGCTTTGATATTTTACATTAGTGGACCGTACCGGTCCATTCACTCTTGATTTCTAGTGCCAGTTATCAGTATATATCGACTAGCTGCAGATAACTTTTTGATAATGTTTATCGACAAATAACTCGTTGTATAACAATAACTCATGTTCTAAGAAAGTTGTGCACCAAATGATGTTTAAAAAACTATTATTCACAAATAAATCATAAACCAGAGCTGATCAATAGTTCAATTTTGCTTAATTCAAAACTCTTAGATGTATATATATATATATTTTTATATATGTTTATAATGTAGAGGCCATATGAAACTGGCGTTCATCTATCGAAGGTACATGCAACCCATAGATAAAAAGAATATATAAACTAGAATATCTTTATTTCTCAATTTCCTAAAACATAATTTCTGACCTTTCTTTTTTTGAATGAAAAAAAAGGAAGAAAAGAAAAGCTATATAAATGAATCAAGACTCCTAGACTTTGGGGCACACATGACAGTTGCCATCATCAACATCACATAAATCTGCTCCATGCAAATGGACAATATCTTAAACATCCTCCTCCTCCCCCCTAATATCGATAATTCGTTTAAATCGAGCTAATTATCGTATAACAGAACACAAAAAGTAGATTACAATTTGTTTATCAAAAATTACTATAGTTTTATTTTTATTTTTTTTACCATAAGTACCGTAGAATTTATCTTTTATAAGAATTCTCAAGAATTTATACAGGATTCCTAACTCATTTAAACCCTCGTTCTAAACTATCAGAACCCTAGCTAAACCTACAGTTTAAGGGAACTATTGAAAGCTTTAGATTTGACCATACATAATTTTGGAATACAATAAAATAAAATATGGTACTTTAATTTAAAAAATTACCCAACTTGATATATACTAAAGTATACATTTACATTGTGTTGATTTTTTTTACATTTAGTATTGGTTATCAACTTACATTGATTAAATTTTAATAGTTGATCAACGATTGAGATGGTATTTATGACAATTAAGCCCCACTACATCACATACCTTGCTTTTTTTTTTGTCAGATCAGCTTTAAAAACGACCAAGTTCTTAGCATTTCAAAAATGGCTACAGGACAGTACGTAGTTTAGAAAAGTTAAAATTCAATAAAAATCCCAAGGGGCCTAGCTCCTCATCCGAGTTGATTAAAACACACATACAAAAATATATAAATATGAATAATATATAAAGAAAATAGGTGTGAAAGAGATCGAGAAGAGTGGGGATGCAAAAATGTGAGGCTGTTTGGGACAAACTCTAGAGAGAGAGAGAGAGAGAGAGAGAGAGAGAGAGAGAGAGAGAGAGAGAGAGGGTCCTTACTCTATTCCATGTTTACTGCTGTGAAATTGTAACACTTCACCTTCTCGTTACCCTTATCATTTATGTTTGCTTCCCCTTTAAATCCAACCCTAGTTTCGCTTAACTCAAATTATATACACTACATCTCGTACTTATGTCATATCTAATTAGCTAGTGAGTAGAATTTGACTGAGTTTATGAGAAATTGTACCGGACACAACTAGGGTGTTAGTACGATATACTCTAATTAAGTGACTAATAACTTAGGATTTGAAGGTTTTGATCATCGGATACTGATAATTAAGTGACATTTTTTACATTATATTTGGATATGTGTTATTCTAAAATTTGGATATCCAAATAAGTTATATAAATAAAACTTTACCATACACATATTTTTGAAAATGATTTGTAGCTTTTAAATTTGATTATATATTTGTCTTCAATCTACTCCTCTAAGACTTAAACTATAGGTTTTGTTTTTGTATGTTCCTAATTTTACTTCACTACTTAATAACTAGTATGTTGGTATGCCGCATACTGCTAATCACAATAACTATAATCAAAAAATTGTGCTAAATAATATAAATGGTTTGAAAAATGCTTTATGTCCTTTTTACACGAAGGCGTATTAATTTTTATATATAGTAACTTCATTGCAATTTTAAATTGGTAATAAATTTTAAAGTTAAAATTGGTTCAGATTAAATAAACAAAAAAAAAGTTTCAGCTAGATATATAAATAGAATTGGCTAATTAATTAAAACGATTTATATTCCTTAATATAATCTATAAAGGGTTTTGTCTCTTGTTTTCTTTAATAAAATAGTTGCAAATGAGATATTATGGGTAGAGAGGTCCCCTTTAGCTGTTGCAGTTCGGTAAATAGCAAAAAGTTCAATAAATTGCATCTTCTTTTTAGCTCTGTATTTAAATTAAAGAGTGAGGGATGCTTGCAGTCTAACTTTTCCGAGCCAATTCATAGTTATGTATATGCCATTTATATTAACAGACTCATAATTTCTCGGTCATCATGATCTATTCGCGTTCTAGATGGTATTAGTATAAAAATTGAATACGGAAAATATGAACATTTTACAATATCTAACACACTAGAACTGAATATGAACCAAATTAAAAAGGTAAAAAATAAATTATAAATTAATGTAATTGCAGACTAAATGTATTTTTATTGAATATCAAAGCGAAAGTGGACTGAAAGTTATATTAAATCTGGAATTCGGTTTTATAGTGGTTGTTAATTTGTTTCTTTTTTTATCTGAAAAATGAACAAATGTCCAGATAAAACACCTAACTCAAGCCCGAGCAGAGTTTGTAGCTTCACTCCTGATGGCTGAAGCCTTGGCTTTGAGAGAAGTCTTGATCACAGTGCGGCAGCACGGGTCTTCTAACGTCTGGACTCAATTGGAATTCATTTTCTATAGAGCTCTTTGAAGTTCTCAGGAGTATTAAATTTATATCCTTGTTTTTTGATTTTATCTTTTTCTCTCATGTTTTGAGGTCATGTAATGGTCGAGCGGACTCTTTGGCAAAATCTGCTCATTTTCTTACCTCCCCTGCTTTGTACTAAACATTTTAAGTTTATGAAATGTATCAGTTGCCCAAAAAAAAAGGCTAAAAAGAAAATGAAGAAGGTAAGTGATATTTTTTTTTTTTGTAACACAAGAAGGTAAGTGATTTTTTTTTTTTTTTTTGTCACAGGAAGGTAAGTGATTAGTTTCTAAAATGCAGTATAATATCTTTAACAAACGAACAGTATAGTTACATTATAGGCTGAAAACAGATTATGATAATTTTTCTCAAAAAAAAAAGAGAGACAAATTATGATAATTGGCGATTCGTCAAATACAAGATCGGTCGTGTTTGAAACGCAAGTTTAAAGTATCACCTACTTATTATATACTTTTCTGCACGTGCTTATCGATTAATTCATATCTTTTGACTAATGTACTGATGACATGTATACCATATATCACAAATAAATAATAAACAATTACGCAGTTTAATAACTTGGATATTATCTGACCAGGTGTGACAGAATTGGATATTTTCTTGCTGTCTCAAAACATCAAACGCTCTTGTTATGGATGTTGATGGTTAAGACACATAAATAAAATAATAAAATATTTTGGTTGTTAATTAAGTAGTTATTAACTAATCAAGGATTCAAGGTTAGTATATCGCGATCAAATTATGCATTTTACATCATTTGTAATTTTTATGTTAGTTTCTCCAGATCAGTTATTTAATACTTTTAAAAATAACGTATATAATTTTCCCGGTGATGAGCCTAAAACGATCCTAGCTCGTAATACATCGACTTGCTCTGAATATATTTGGCATACACATATCAATTATATACTTAATTACTTATGTAATTCCTTATTTACAATTTTGTTTTTTGTGATTGGTGTATATGTATAAAATTTTGGACCACAAAAAACATGGACACATCAGCAACCAAACCAACCCCTCCCTTGTGATCTGTAAATAATTGCACAGTTTTTTTTTTTTTGTTCAAACAAATAATTGCACAGTTAATATGCGAAATTAGTTATATAGTTTTCTTACATAGAGATTATCAAATCTTTTGTTTTTGGAACAAATCTCCATTACTTAATTCCTTCTCATAACAGTATTAGACCGATAATCCACGTGACTTGCTCTGACAAGATAATGCTAAACAAAGTTCAAAAAGAAACCTAGAGTTATTATAGTATTACTGCTATGTATTCATCATTGTTTTTTATTTAACTAAGGATTTAAATTCATCATTGTTTTTACTGGCATGATAAGTTAATTGATTTTATTACTGAGCGTAAAAACATTTACATATGCACATAGCTCCTCTATATGATATATGTTTAAGAGATTTCAACTGATTGTTTTATGGACTAACAGTACACAGTTTTAATCAGATTATCAAACGGTTGATTTTGATAAAAGTGTCTTCTACGATTATCGATATGGCAGAATTTGATAAATTATGAGTGTTATGTTATAATAATTTTGTTAGATAGGATACATGAACAACCAAAAAATTATGATCGCAGATGTTTTCTTATTTATAGCATTTTTTTTCTTATTTATAGCATTACATGTATTTTATGCATTTTCCTAATATTGTGTGTGTTAAATTTCACGGAATTACATTTTTTTAATCACCAGTCGGGATGTTTTTAGAAAATGCTATAATTGTAATATCATATAGTTTTTATAAATGATTTATAACATCAGCCAATATTTGGTTTTAAGTTTTCCGGAGAAATGTATAAATTGTTGGATGAGGGTAAAATCCAGAAATTCTGAATAAGTCGAAAAATATAAGGTAAATAGATACAATCAGAGCGTTATAGTGTATGTAACTATGTATGTATGCATACACATGTTCAAGTAATCATGATATGCCAACAACTGGAATAGTAGGTGAGGATTATATTTAATTTAATGTGATCAAACGCATGTTTTGTAAATTTTTTCTCTACGTGGAAAATGCGTATTTCTTTTCTGTATATATACTCGTATTTATATAAACTGGAATCATTTTGACTAGTGCTAACTTACAAAATCTATAGAGAGATGTAGGCGTAAATTCCTTTAGTTAATGTTTTAACCAAAAAGAACTTGTGAACAAAAAGAAAAAAATAGCCACCAATGAAGAAGGGAAAAACATATAGATACTCGTTTAAAAAAAAGATGTTGATGGAATTTCAAACAATAACACTTCGTACGTGTACAACTTACATCTACACACATATAAGCACATGTACATAGAGATTCGAAATTTCAATACAGAGAGCTAACTCGAAGCCTAATGAAAAGGACAAAAAGCTCACATGACCCGAACCATATCATTCATGGGCCCCTACGCATTACTCGGTACCAATCTCTCTCTTAAGTCTTGAAACTCTGTCAAGAATCTCAAGCCACCATTTTTTTCTCCATCCTCTAAAGAGATAGAGAGAGAGATCCTCTTGTTTGGCAAGAATCCATTTTGAATTCCAAGTCCCGATTTGCTTTGATATTTTTCTCTTTCGTTGAATTCATTTGAGAGTCAACGCGAAGATAGTTATATATGTATACAGTTTGGTTTGAATTCTAGGGTTTTCATATTCCCCTAAATTTTGTGGTAAAAGAAGAAAGCAAAGAGAACAAATCGAACCAAGAAGAGAAAGACAACTTCAATTTCAACCTCTCTCTCTTATATTATAAGGTGAGACCACACCAGAACTTTAATTATTTTTTCTTCTTCCCTTCTTTTAATATATTCTTTGATTTTTTTTTCATTATTTCATCTATCCCTTTGATAACTGTGGTTGAATTTTCGTTTCGCTTGGTCTCTTAATATTATCCATCTAATGCATGTTGAAGATCTCGAGTTGAGTCATCATCATCATCATCATCATCAATGACTATGAACAACTACAGCTACAATTCATCAATTCAAGAACAGCAAGGGAAAGATTTAATCATCATCAAGATTCACTAAGAAACATCTCAAGAAAAGGAAGAAAAATTGAGTCCAAGAACAAGAACAAGGAGGTATTATTCTTGATCAAGAATCACTAATTAAGATCCATCTCATAAATCTCAAGATAAGGAGCTTGGCAAGAACAACAACTAAAAAGGTTTAATATCTTGATTCAAGAATCCACCTCACCAAAATCAAGATTTCTCCAAGGAAAATCATATAATACCTCATGGATCTATCCCTAGCTCCGACCAGCTCCGACCAAGAACAAGACAAAGACCAAGAGTTAGCCTCCAACATCGGAGCAAGCAGTAGCTCCGGCACCGCAAACAACACTAACTTCCCGATGATGATGATCCCGCCGCCGGAAAAAGAACACATGTTCGACAAAGTGGTAACACCAAGCGACGTCGGAAAACTCAACCGACTAGTAATCCCTAAACAACACGCGGAGAGGTATTTTCCACTAGACTCAACAAACAACCAAAACGGCACGCTGTTGAACTTCCAAGACAGAAACGGCAAGATGTGGAGGTTTCGTTACTCGTACTGGAACTCAAGCCAGAGCTACGTGATGACCAAAGGATGGAGCCGTTTCGTAAAAGAGAAAAAGCTCGACGCTGGAGACATCGTGTCTTTCCAACGAGGTATCGGAGATGAGTCCCAAAGATCTAAACTCTACATCGACTGGAGGCACAGACCGGACATGAGCCTAGTTCAAACACATCAGTTTGGTAATTACGGTTTCAATTTCAATTTTCCGACAACTTCTCAATATTCCAACAGATTTCATCCGTTGCCGGAATATAATTCTGTCCCTATTCATCGGAGCTTGAACATCGGAAACCACCAACGTTCTTATTATAACAATCAGCGTCAAGAGTTTGTAGGGTATGGTTATGGGAATTTAGCTTACTACACGGGGTCACCGTTGGATCAGAGAAGCATTGTTGGATCAGAGCCGTTGGTTATAGAGTCAGTCCCTGTAGTTCCCGGGAGATTACCTCCGGTGATGATGTTGCCACCGCCGCTTCCTCCGCCTCCTTCTACGGCGGGAAAGAGATTAAGGCTCTTTGGGGTGAATATGGAATGTGGTAACGACTATGATCAACATGAAGAGTCTTTGTTGGTGCCACGTGGAGAAATGGGTGCTTCTTCTTCGTCAGCTCTCAGATTCAATTTATCGAATGATCATGATGATGGTGATGATGATCAATTTGCTAAGAAAGGGAAGTCTTCGTTTTCTCTAGATTTCAGTCCATGATGAGCTTCATCATCCTCTCTTGTCTTTCTTTTTTCTACTACAATAGTTAATTTTCAAATTGGAGTTAGATTCCAGCTATTAAGGGGAAGAAAGATTTCTTCGTTTTTATTATTATTATGAGTTTTGTTCTCTACATGTTTCTTGATGTTCATCACTAGGCTTTTGTCACCACGTTGAAACTCGCATATTTTAAACTTTTGTATATAGAAACCTATTTATAAATATTGTTTACATAAAATAACATGTTGACATGTCTCAAATTTCGTCTAATCGTCTCCATATTATTCAATAAAATTCTTTGTTTACCAGTCATCTTCACAAATTATACACTAATCTTACTACTTGGCAATTTGTGAAACTGCCTTCACTCTTTAGCTATAGCATTTCACCAATCAAACAGTGTACATCATCTCTTTTTTTTCCTTAAAATTTAGTTCGAGTTTAAAAATGATGGGTGGGAAACAAACTTATAAATTTCATGAATTGTACTCTCTGTGCCTATCTCCCTATACTGACAAAGTGTTTCATGGTACATTCTAAGCTAATGGGCAGGTCCAAAAATGCCTCTCTTTATTTCTCTCTCTAATGGTCCTATTTTGTTTGTTTGGTTACTCTTGCAATTTTACTCGGTTAAAGAGATTTTTGCAGGTTATGGGCAGAGAAAATAAAGAGAAGCTAGCTATGGAAGGACTGACTGATCCATTTAGTAATTCAATTTATATTATATAAAAACAAAAGGTATGATATGTTTTCACATCGTTTGACTTTTTATGATCACAGATTCATTAATTTCTCCTTTTTCTAATTCGAGATTCTTGTTTTATTATTAACCGTTGGTCAATATATATCTTTGTTTGATTTGCTCAAAAAAAAAATATATATCTTTGTTTGGTTTGGATTGTAAGTTGAAGTGATGTTTACCAAATCAGGTATCTCTGTAGATCTCACAAACTCACAAGCTCTTTTAGAACGCTATAGAACCCTAAATCATTTGTCAAGTAATTACTATATATGCCTCCGAATAAATAAATAAATATATATGTAGCCACCCTATACATACATACTTACTCATGAATGTATAAATAGTTTTATGAAACTTTTGCATGCAGTCTTTAGAGAATACAGTTTCCATCCTAAGATTCTCAATTGATTATAAAAATATTCATTCGTTGATACGTGTTTATAGTGTCATGTACGACTACTAATTTCTTGACTACAGAACTTTGTACATGCATAATTATAGATTTATAGTAAAAATATGATCATGCTAATTAACTACCAGTTCCTAGATCATGCTTCGGCCTTTTATACATATATTGTGGGCATGTTTACTATAATTATGCGCATACGTACATGTAGGTACAAATACGTGTCTGTATCATTGGTGAGCGAATGATCCTAGATATGATACATGTTTAAACATAACTTTCTATAAGTACCATATACACTAATTAAGGATCAGAAATGGGATTAAGTGTGTGGGTGTGTATAAGTACTCCGGGACAGTGAACATCAAACAGTACGTAAGATTGACATATATGGCGACTATAATATATATATATGGATTAATTTATATGTATAGCTCACATATCTTCAATAAATAGGGGAACAAAGTTACAAAGGTCTACACATATAAAGTATAAACACATTTACAAGGAAATGATGGAATGGAATATATAAATACGTATTCCAAATAGTCTACAAGTAGCTCCTCTATGTATTGATGAATAGATAGATATGTCTCAAAAGGTTTGTGCATAGTTGTCAAAAGTATAATATTTATATTCAAAAGATTGCATATAAAAGAAGATACAGTGAAATAAAACTATAAAAGAGGACTATTAGAGAAAAGCATGAATGGAATTAAAAAATTATGAAAATGACTAAAGCACAAAATATTGTAATATATCGCTAGCTAGGTAACTAGTTGTGTAAGGATAAAGAGAATAAATGACATGCTACAATTATTGTTGAGTTAAATAAACAATTCATTCTCATTAGATTCCTAACCTAAAAGAGACTGGAAATATGTAGGCCGGTTAGGGTTTTTTTATAGGCATGATTGATGATGATAAGGAAACTTCGTACTGGGGTTAATGGATTCTTCCCTTTCTTATATATTTTGATTAATAAAACTTAATAATTTCATATTTAGATGTACCATTCCATTTTTAATGGATACTTGTTTTGAAGGGTAACTATTTGATATAAGCCTCATTTTAAAGCTTCTATTGTGCAGCCATGTTTGATTAAACAAAGAAGAAGAGATTGTTTATTCTTTGACATTCTGTTCTGGTGTAGAAAAATCGAAGATCCCTCTAGTTTTTCTTATTTAATCCAATTATATAAACTTCATCATTGTTGAAATGCAATATAAAGGTTGTTTTATAAAATTGTGCACCGCAAATCATGAAGTATATCTGAAAAGAACAAATACTACGATATAGCAACGCAATGAAAACCAGTAGACTTTCCATTAGGCCTTACCAATTGCAATAATTCGGACTTAAGAATATATCGTTAAATAAGTTGAGTATGATGTGTAAACTATAAAGTCTATATGTTGCTCCTAAAGTAATAACAGTACCTTTTTATTCATTACAGTTTATGGATCTACGCATTTTAAAATGTTAGGTCACACATGACACAGAGTTTTATTAATAATATTCTGTATACGTAGGTAATGATATTTCAGTTTGGGCTCCGAAACCCCGGTTTATACTTAGGCCCATACAAGGCCCATTAAGGTTTAAAACAAGCCATCCAGATCCTGACCCGGATTGCGGACCCGGTCTCGGATTCGAGTTACTTCTACTCATGAGAAAGAGCAGCTGAGTAAGAGAGATGGAGAGAGCAATGGCGAGTGAATACAGATGCGTGGGATGTGGGTTCAGGGTTAAGTCATTGTTCATTCAATACTCTCCTGGCAACATTCGTCTAATGAAATGCGTAAGCTTTACGAATCCTCTTTTAACTTTAAATTTAGGGTTTTTTTTTTGTTCTTTCTTTCTCAAAAGTTTCCATCTTTGTTTCGAAACTTACACAGATGTTTTCTATTTAGGGAAACTGCAAGGAAGTCGCAGACGAATACATTGAGTGTGAACGCATGGTGGGTAACGGGTAAAAGTTTCCATATTTGGTGTTTCTATTCATTTTTGGGAATTTAAAAATTTGATTAATTTGGCAGATTATTTTCATCGATTTAGTCCTCCACAGACCTAAAGTATATAGGCACGTCCTCTACAATGAAATTAATCAAGAAACTGTTAATATTCAGGTAAATTGTTTTGATAATCCAGCTCTTGATTTCATTCATACATTGTTAAGAGAATACAAAAAAGATTTATCTCAATTTTTGTTGCAGCATCTGTTGTGGAAGTTGGTCTTTGCTTATCTTCTTCTAGACTCATGTATCCTTTTGTTTCTTACTCTTTTGGCTATCAGACCATAATGTGTAGTTAGTGGTGTTTATACATCAACCTTATATGAAAGTCCTTAAACTACTCGTCAAAGATAGAAGCTTGCTACTGAGAGGAACTAATGAGCATTCGAGCTTGGTTCTTGTAACTGTGAAGGTTGGATCTTTTTTTTTTTAATATCCTTTAGTAGACTTGATAGAATTATTGTTTTTTTTCCTCTTATGGTCATTGAGGTAGTTGAGTAATGATAGTACACTTTTTTGCATGTAACAGGTTCTAGTCGACGTCCTGTCAACAAATCTTGCATTTCTCTTCTCTTTTGCCATTGCTGCTAAGGGTTTGCTACATGAAGTTTCCAGGTGATTTCTTCATTCTTCAGTCTTATTATGAGCCCTTCACCAAACATTTATACTTTTTCGGGATAGTATCTAAAACATTCCATGGACCATTGATTTCTGTATTATTTTGTTGACATTTGGCAGAAAAAGAGAGATTCTTTTGGGGATATTAATCTCAAGTTACTTCAAGATCTTTCTTCTAGCGATGCTGGTATGTTGTAGAGCTTTTACCTCCTCTAACTTAAGTTCTAATATCGGAGTACCAAACCTCTTATGCTTTTTCATAATCATGCTCTCTGTGTTCATGCCTCTTTGCTTAAAATGTCAGAATCTTGTTTATTACAGGTATGGGAGTTTCCAGTGTCAGTGATCTTCATTATAGATATGCTTGTCTTAACATCCAACTCCATGGCTCTTAAAGGTCAGACTTTCAGTTACTAATGCTTATCGGTTGATCAAGACCAATTCTTTTGTTGTTTTGGAATCTCAAACACTGCATGTCGTTGTTTCGTGTTCAAACCAGTGATGACTGAATCAACCACGAGCAGATGCATAGCTGTATGCTTAATCGCGCACACAGTTAGATTCTTGGTTGGTCAGATCATTGAGCCAACAACATTCTTCACACAGTTTGGATCTCTTGTATATCTATCTTCCTTGTTCAGAATTTTATGATTCCAATTTCAGCTTCCACTATAATCTTTTGTTTTTGAAGAAAATATCAAGCACTTATACATGTTTCATCCAGCTCAATAAAATGTATGTGTTATACAATTGCAATGGCTGATTCATATTATCTCTAGTGCTACTAACATCAATGGTAAAGTAATACTTGTGTTTTGGTAGAAATGATGCTTTTAATTGTTGGTTCTCTGCTTTTCTTGTCAGTTTTGTCAAATCATTGAGCCAGCAACAATCTTAACACAAATTGGATCTTTTTTTAATGCAAAATCGTTTTATATATTATACAAGACTACATAAAATGATACATAGCTTCTTTTGTTTTTCTCTACATATTTTCTTTTTTTTTTACCTCTCTTTTCTTTTTTCTCTCTTACATATACATTTTTTTGTACCTCCCTTTTCTTTTTTTTTCTCTTATATATATATATCTATTTTACCGCTCTTTTTTTCCTCTCTTATGGCACAAGTACGGACTTTTCCTAGCTAGAAAACAGATGAAGAAACCCAAAAAAGAAAGAAAACAAGAAAGAAAGTAGGAAACTTGTGAGCAAGAACCGGATTTGATCCATCTAAGTTAGATAATCTAACCAAGCAGAATAATCCAACCAATGATGAAGATGATGAACAGTAAGAGGCCAACGATGTTCTTGAGATAGATCCACCGTGACTTCCTCTGACTTATCTCCTCAAGAACAATCCAGCTTTGCTTCACTGCATAGGTGGATGGAGCCTTCTTGATCGAGTCTTCAGCCCTTTTCCACTCGCATTCGCTTTTCTGCTTATTTATCACCTGCAAACATAATCACACCCCTTCATAATTTAACATGTAATGTAACTAGAATTTGAAGAATTAATGATTACACATTTTGCATCAGAATCATGTTTCTCAGTAAGAGTGTTAATAATAACAATTACCTTTTGTTTGCCCTGCAACTGCAACATCAGCTGCTTTGGTTGCTCTTGCGGCTCATCATTGTACAAAGGCTCAACAGTACTTAAAGATGGAGTAGCATATTTAGGAGCATGGTATGGTACATCTTTACTACCAACGCTATCGGTCGATCTCCAAGTACCTTTCCCAATCTAATAAAAACCAATAAAACAGACGTGTAAACAAAACTCTCAAAACAAAAGTGATACAGATTGTAATTATATAGTGTTGTAAAGTGGTGTTACCGTTGAGTCAGTGTCATCATCACTGCTATCATTGTACAAAGGCTCAACAGTACTTAAAGATGGAGTAGCATCTTTAGGAGCATGGTATGGTACATCTTTACTACCAACGCTATCGGTCGAGCTCCAAGTACCTTTCCCAATCTATTAAAAGCCCATAAAACAGACGTGTAAACAAAACTCTCAAAACAGAAGTGATACAGATTGTAAATATATAGTGTTGTAAAGTGGTGTTACCGTTGAGTCAGTGTCATCATCACTGCTATCACCGACAAAAATCCCAGTGACAGGCTTTTTAGGGCGGTGATGGATGAGATCCACTCGCATACATGTCCTTTCATCTATCAAAGAGGGCCAGTCTTCTTCAACAACCTGCCTCCACACATCAGAATCATCTTGATATGGGGCAGAGTAAGGAACTTGTTGTTGTTGTAGGTTGCTAAACCAGTTGTTGCTTTGATTAGCCAAACCATACTCCGAGGTAGGGTTGAAATATTCTGAATATCCTTGAAATGATTGCTGCATGTCAGAGTTTCCATTAAACTGATATCCTGAATCATACTCGGACAAAGTGTTGTAATGTCCAGAATTCCCTTGAAGTGATTGGTCCACCTGGAACATTAAAATCAGTTGAAGACACAAAGATATTGTTTTAAGGTTCTGCAAAAGAAAATAGTATATAACTGACCGCAGAGCTTGCACTATTGGCCATAGTGGGAGCAAAAGTGGGAGTAGAGAGGATGTTCACGTCGTCACCCTTATATTCTAGTCTGCAGATGACATAGGTGGTCCTCTGCACACAAAAAAATCCAGCAACAAGAGCACATTAGCTTCATCATTGTCAAAAGCAAAATCAGACAGAGATTTCAAACCTAAACTTTGTGTTGTCCGTACAAACATCCCTTAATACACATTGAAACAGAACAACATAATATTATTCATTAAAAAAAAAACAACATAATATTTATGATTTTAATAACATTGATGAGTAATTAAATTAGCACAGCCGCTATAGACACGAAACAACCAATCCACAGAAAGTCAGTGTTGTAACATTTTTTTAATAATAATATATATTTATATATTAAAATCGACCGGGGAATCTGGAAATGGGATCAGATTACCAACACGACTCAAACAAAACAACCCAAATCAAAGAGGATGATATTATTACCTTGTGTTCAGGCAAGTCGGTGTGGGTGTAGTGAAGCTCGTGCATCACCCACTCGGATACGGAGCTGCTGCTGCTTTTCGCCTTGCTGAACGTTAAAACCCTCTTGTAACCAATCTTACCTCGAAAACCAGTCAAGTTACCCCACCGATCATTGACATTCACAGGGTCTCCGGTGAGTTTCCACGACCCTGAAGGCGTCGTCCTGCTCTGTCGACCCCTGTTGTTTTCTATAAGGGACAAGAAGTACCAAACAGGATCTCTCGATTTGATCTTCGATTGAACTGAGACAGAGACAGGGAACAGAAACCCTAAATCAGGAACTAAAAAAAAATAAAAAATTCGAAGAAAAATAATAATAGAAACTTACAGCGCAAGTCCCAAGGATCTAAGCTGCAGATTTTGATCTCTCTGATGACTCCGTCGACGAGACTATGGTTTCCGAGAAGTTTCTGGCGGAGATAGAAACCCACGAGCTCCTCGTCGTACGGACGGAACTCAAACCCTGGCTTTTCCACCATCGGAAGAATCCGGTGGAGAGTTTCTTCGCCGCCGGTCGCTTTCTCGATCGCTCTATGAGTTTGTTTGTTTCTTTCTCTGTGTTTTGCTTTTGGTTTGATTGAATTGGAGGGAGGGAGAGACTGAACTAGAGTTTATATAAGCGCCGTAAATTTTCAATTTTATTTTATTTAAATAATTAAATTAAATCAAATTATTCGATTTTTCATCTCATCTGGTGATAGTTTTTTTTTTTAACAGTACAAAACCTCATGGGCTTATAGAGGGTAGGAAAAGCACATCAATATCTAAATGTGGTTTTACAATAGATTATCCTGATTTGGTAAAAATAGTATCAACACCAACCCAATGATCTGTTCTCTCAATTCACCTAATTCTTTTTCACTTTATAAAAAGTATTTCTAGAGTTTTAAGATTAAAAAGTCCCAAACGCAGAAAATACAAGAACTAGTGTATTATCACGACGTGTATTTTGTGATTTATGTTTTAGTTTCATTGTAGAAAAAAAATAGTTTTTACAGTATTTACCGTTTGTAAAAGCAAATGGTAAAGAGAATAAACCCCGAGTAAGTAGAATTTAGCTTTTAATTTCAATCTTAAGCTTTAAGGTGGCGGTCGAAGTGGGGACCAAAAGACGAAGGTGAGAACGTTGAACCTGACTTCTTCTCCTTCACTAGCTGTGTGTGTAAACACACATATTATTTCTTAATAAAAGAGGATCTTCACTATTCCTTTTTTAAAATTGAGGGTGCTTATCTCTTTGATTTGTCCCCTCCTTACTCTTGATTCTTACAAGTAGAAAAACATCTTCTTGGATCATATGATGTATTATTGGTTGGTTACTTGGTTGGATACATCTAGAAGATTACGAATTGTCAGCTGAAAGTTTGACCGTGCTGTTTACAGCTAATTCAATTCAAAGACAAAGTCTGGAAAAAATCCAGCAATAGAAATAGAACCATACACAAAGTGAGAAGTAGTTTAATTTTTGCTCTTTTCCCTTTTGGCGTCATTAAGTAGGTGATTAGTTAAATGGCTCTCACTCCCATATGTTAGGCCATATCGTGTGATGAAAAGTGCCTACGCCTTTCACCTTAAATATTGTATTGCTAAGCAATCTTGGGATATCGTAACGTTTCTAGTCACACGTATACCAACGACCATAACAAATCTTAGTGACTCCTTGTATAAGTTTTTTCATTTATAAGATCATGAAATCATTTACTCATTTGTCTTATACAAACCATCGAGATAGATAGTTATTTTAAGTTAGTGTCATATATAAATATATAATTGAGTAAATTATACAAGTATATAGTGAGTTGATAATTAAAAAAATACAAAGGGAATGGATTGTTTTGAAATTGTACAGCTTTTTATCTACACATTCCATGGATTTGGACAAACGATGATGCATGACGACATGACGTTTAACTATCTAATCAGATGAGGATAACAAACATTAGAAAAATAAAATCTAAAAGCTGATTTGATTTCATGACGAAACTAAATTCATGACCAATTAAATCTTAGTAATTCGTGGTAACGATTTATAACAGAGCTCATAGAAGAAACAAGAGCAAGTGGTCCATATGGACCAATAAGAGCCTTTCCTTGTGAGCAAAGATTAATGTCATCCACACAAATATCAGAAAGAAACAAAAACAAAATCTATAATATAATAGGAGAGTTGAGTCTTTCCTGAAGTGACACCTCAGCGTTTTAGTGGGTCCCACTTTTAAAAAGTTTGAAAAAGTACCATACATGTGTTTCGAACCCAGGTTATTGAGCTATAAACACCAACATTTATACCACTAAACTAAAGAATACTTTGTACATTGATGGCCGCAACTAATATATATTTATGAAAGTTGGAAACTTTTGCTTCTTCAGTTTTCTCTGTGGGTCATGCCTACAAGTGTATTATGAGTTTCATTTTTAAATAAGGTTCATCACGTTAATCTTCTACTTATCATATTTATTTAGTATAATTGTTTTTATTTGATTTCATGATTCTTTGTTAAATAATATTATTTGCCGATTTCGTGATTCATGGGTTTTTTTCGGCCTGACATGCTAATCATTACATGCCATCTTTGAAAGTCGGTTCCATTGTGAAAGTCGATCGTTTTGAGGTTGCTAGGTGTTCAAGCATGTACAAGATAATTGATCACCCATTCTTCATTCGTTTCATCTCACCAACTATTATTGATGAAGTCATCACGGGTGCTCCTGAGATCAATCTCCAATCATTATTAGACTGTTGACAATTTCTAAGTGATTGCGAACACAAACCTACAACTCCCATATATATTATCATATTGCATCTGGGTTTATAATATGTTTCGTTATCATAACTAATATTTAAACTCGCAGATGTGGTTGGGAAAATCCGTTATGTCCAAGGCTCTGACCTTAGCAAAGAAACAACTTGAGTCGTTATCCGTCTCCTCATTGATCCGTAAGAAACAATCAACAAACAATTATCTTTATATTATTATTAATATTGTGCTAACATCAATAATCAAAAATATTTCCTACCCAAATTATGTGGTCGTCTACTTATCTCTCTTACTTATCAAACTAATTTTACACAAACTTTTATTTTACAGCTTAAAGAAACCACAACAACCCAAACAATCAAAACACCAAAAACTAGAATTCCAAAAAAGATGAATCATTAATAATCACCTCTCTTTTTTGTCTAATCTTAGAAATAAACTTCAAAATAAATATATCAAACCAATCACCTCAACTAATACTCAACGACACATAAATCGAGTCAGGCAAACAAATACAAACTTCACGACCAGCTATTTAACAATTTACAAACTTACTTTCGCAACGAAGAAGACGAAGACGACAACCAAGATCAGTGAAATTACCTGAACAAAAAAGCAGAGTAAGTTATGAACTCTGATAAATACATCTAATAATGATTTTTGTTTACATATTACCCATCAAATAAAATATAAACAAACACAACCACAACAGAAGATACAAGAGATAATCCCGACAGACACAAAGGCGGCAACAACATCTCCACATGCTCACTCCTCTTGTCTTATAAAAATAGCTTACATGCCCAATGTCAACAAGTCAATGCTATTGTTTTCTTATGAGAAATACATAAATTCGTTTAAAACTCATTAAAGCCTAAATACTCATAACTATCAATCATTTTATAGTTATTTCTACAAGTCTTCATGTATTTGTTTTAAAGGTTCGGTAAGAGCAACAAGTTTAAAAATAAAATAAAAACATATAACAAATATAATAAAGATAATAAAAACTATTACTTAATACACACAACTTACACAACTAAACTGGAGAGAAAATATCTAGAAACAAAAGGTACGTTCCACAACTTTAATATAATTTATGTACTCTCAACATTACAATAAACAAATTAAAAAGACAAACAAACAATAAGTCTCACTGACACAGCAAACAACAACACAAACTATATAAATCACATTATTAACATAGTTTAGTACTTCATAAGTGGAGAACAATGCATACACAGTTCATCATTACAAATCTAATCCTATAACAATAAAAAGACCTTGAAAAATAACTCAAAACGCAAAATTCACAACTATAATAACCCTAGCAAATATTAAGATGAAACAAGAACTTTGTCCACAACCCCGCGCTTGCGCGGGGGCAATGCCCCTAGTCTATTATATAATAGGAGAGTTTCTCTCCTCCTGATGCGACACGTCAGCGGTTTGTGGGTCCCACTTTTTAAAAGTGTGAAAAAGTGTCAAATATGTGATTTGAACCCAGGCTATTGAGATATAAACACCCACAACTATACCACTACACTAAAGGATACTTTGTACAATGATGGCCGAAACTAATATATATTATGAAGGTCGGAAATTAATATAACATTGTGGACCCCACCTCTTTTTTTTTTTTAAATTGATGGGTAAAGAATGGACTTCGATAAAAAGTGGGCTTTGGGCTTATTTATTTTCTGTTTATTAGGCTTTGTATCTGTCCAAAGTGGTGATACAGACAAAGCTAAGAAGATTAGGGAAGCCGCCATCTTCACCATCTCCTTCGTCGCTTGCGATTCTCCTTCCGGCAACAAGCTATTATGGTCGATCTTTAAGGCTCTATGCACGTTTTGCGCCTACCAAACGCTTAGTTTCTCCTCTAACGCCTTCAGAGCTCTCATATATATAGAATCCCTCGAGGTAAAAACTCCATCTTGTCTCAAACTTTTCTTTCTCAGTTTTCCGATCGCTTTACTTTCTCACATCCGTCGCAAAAATGACTTATCCAGCTGCTCCAGCCGCTTCAGCCGCCATTGCCGCCGTTCCCTACTCCACCTTCAACTCTCTCCGCCTTGGAAGGTCCACTCAGTCCATTGTTGGTCGACTCATCCGATTCTAGGATTCCAGTAACATTAACAAGAATGGAGAGTTTATGGACATCACCATTCTCCTCCTTGATGAACTGGTGATGATTGTTTCTAACTTATTTTTTATCACTTTAACTCTGCTTTGCTTATTCTTTGTTCATATATGAAACGTGTCTTCATGTTTTTGTTTTGGTTTTGTCTATGGGTTTTTTTATGAACAAATAATGATTTTTCTCTGTTTTTCTTACAGGATTCTGTGATCCACAGTTTCATCCCTGCAATCTCCAAACAAAATAGGAAAACTGAATGAATTATGTTTTTAGCAACCGAATCTAAAAGAAATAAAAGACATCTTACTTAACAAATTAAAACCTTTTATTTTGCAGATTCCGACGACGACGAAGCACCCGAGGACCAACGACAATGGAATGATGCGGACGAAGCCTAACTGATGTAAGTAAACTCCTCTTCAATAATGCATCACACTATTATCGCTCCCCAATCTCACAAACTTAAGCTCTAATCATGTCAGGGATCCCACAGGTGATGCTGTCCCGACGACGGAGAAAAAAAAAGAAAGATAACCTAACGTTTTTTTTTTATTTTTAGTTTTTAAGTTCAAATCATGTTTTAGACATAGAGCCCAACATAACTTGAGCCCAAACATTTTAAACCCACAATTACTTTTTCATAATGTAAAAACGTCAACCTTCGTTTATGTTTTGTTAAACTATTTTAATCTTTATGTTTTGTTAAACTATTTCACACAGGGGGCAGATCTCCTTAAAAGGGGAGCCACTCGCCACGATGCTTCCAGTTTCACCATTCTTGAAACTCTTATGAACCACAAAGCCAATATAAAAGCTCTGTTTCAATCCAACGGCTGGATTTTGTCACAGACCACCGCTAAGCCTGAAGAGGGAAGAGAAGTGGAGTGCTGCGTTTTGGAAGATGGTTACTTGGAGTTTACAAGATGAAGATAGAACCCGTGACGAGGAAGACGAGGAGAAGTGTTACTTGGAATATCCTAACGTTAAAGATGTAGACAATGTGTGATCTTAGCGATGAAAATTAGTGTAGCTTTAATATATGCTACTACGGTCCTTGAGCTCCCTAACAAGTACTAGCAAACAATGTGTATTTTAAAAAAATAAAATAATTTTGTAATGCAAGTAGTTTGAAATTTTGAGTATTTATTCAAACAACGGATATATACAGAGTTGATAACTTGATATGGACCCCCAAATAAGTTGGTGCTGCGCTGTCACAATATCTGTCTTTTAAATTTTCATATACCTGACGTAAGCTTCTTCATCTTCTTCTCTTTCCCTTTCCGTTGTTCCACGCTCTTTGTTTCATGTTTATGTCTTTTTCACATTCTCTATGTTTTACCTTAATTATACTTTTTGAATTTTTCTTCCGTTTTGGGAGATGTCTCTAACTTGAGTTAATCGTCAAAAGCTAGGATCAATTTTGTTGTCTTATTTCCGATAAATTTTATTCTTTAATTTGCACAAATCTTAAACAATACCAACATCCCGTAAATCATACCGCTCCACCGATATCCAAAGTAACCAGCCCCGCGCTTGCGCGGGGTCTCAGCACCTAGTATCAATAAAGTACTAGTCAAACTTCACTCACATCTTCCTGAATATAAAATACACTTATTTTTTACTTGCTTATGTGTGCATTGAATTAAAAACCGGTAAGACCATCTCTAATCCACTTTTATTTTCACTCTATATTTTTTTTTTAAATAGAAAAATTCTATTATAAAAATGAAAATGCTCCAATGTATATATATTTACATGAAAAATAAAGAGATTTGTTATTTTTACCTCTAAATATAGAGGTAAAAAGTAATTTTTCTCTATATTTTTATCTTCCTCTATTGTATAGACATAAATTGGAGTATTTTCACATTTATAATAAAGATCCCTATTTTAGAGAAAATTGTAGATGTGTACATTAGAGATGCTCTAACATCTTATTTGTATAATCTCAAAGTTTTACTGACAGCTGAAGTTACCTTCGGTCGTACATTTTTAAACCCATTAAACTTTTAGATTAATATAATCATTTATTGTCCAAAAATATACCTCTCTGGATGAAAAAATCAGTTTCAGATCTTAAGTGAAAATTATTAATCTTTAATTTTTTCCTTGTCTACTTACCCGATTTATATGAATCTATAATCATATTATTGCGAAACAAAAGCAAATAGATATGATTTATGGAAAATATTGAACCATCATTTATACCTCAAGTAGAACAGAAAAACACAGAATAAAAGTTAGCAATAATTTTACCTAATGTGGTTTGAACTTTGAACTTAAGCATTAACAATTTAACATGTGCATGCTGCACACTTAAATATTATGGAGATTGGAGACTACAAAAGACTCCTTGGCATTGAGAAAATTATACTATAATGTATCTTACATGTACATCGATCGAAGTTGTAGAGAAACTAAAATCATAACAGTTTCTTTCTTTCTTTTAGGATTTTCGGAACACTTTCTGGGGTTTAGGTAGTAATTATAAAGTCAAAAGAGTTAGACTATTACAAAATTATAAACAAAATTGAAGCGAAATGTCACAACCAATTGTTTCAATCTGACCATTTGTTAGCGCTTGCGATGTTGAAAGATACATATTTCTATTTTCACACATTTGGAAAGCAGTAAGTGTACTTTTCATCAGTGTTTGCTAACACAATCAAATAATTAAGCTTTTAAAACAAGTCATAGAAAAGTGCTTGTTGCCTCATCAATCCATAAAAGGATAACTTTTAGTGGTTGGGAACAACTGTATAAAATTCAATTATATCGTTTTGTTTTTATGGTTTATGAGAATAACATATACCCGTTGTTTTGCGTATTTTATTTGTAGAAATCAAAGGTCATGCCTTCAAATATCTTAATGCATATGTATCTACCAATATGTACGTATATGTCATTCTGTTGTTTTTGTTGCTACTAAGTACTAACAGGAGCGGATCTAAGATCAAATATAATTGGGGAGACACGCAGTTTTCACTATACATATTTCTTTAGTTGAGGGCATTTGTACAAATATCAAACAAGTCCGTTATATATTAATAAAAAAACATTTAAAAAATTATAACATGTAGTTTGTACTAATTAAAAAAATGTCATGTTAAGTTATCATGTATTATAATACTAATTTTGCTTACGTGGTGGTTTGAGAATCAATTGAGGATTTTGTTAGTCCAAAATTAAATTGATAGAGAATGTTATATTATATAGTATGTTAATTATGGACTATTCATTTATCAAATTGAAATTAGTATATATTAATTCTTTCTTTAAATAAAACCTACGAAATTATCTAATGTGATTAAAATATATATGTCAATTAATAATTTTAAATAATAAATATTTGCTAACAATTTGTATACTTTCTATCATTTTGTTTAATTATTTATTATTAAAATAAATTACATAATTACATTAATCATATAATAAAAAATTAGATTTTTTTGGTATATGTTGTATTTTAAATTTCTTAAAACGTGTATAAATTACTAAAACTGTTAAAAGTCTCACACAATCTTTTATGACTAATGTTTAATTATTTTTCTATAATAAGATACAATAATTATAAAATCATATGAATAAATAATTTTATTTTAATAGGTGTTATGTTAATATATATATATATATTTCATATCTTTTAAATTAAACTATACATCATATGAAAATACATACTTATATTTTGATATCTACCTTGAATATATATTAAAATTTTAATATTTTAATTTTGAAATCTTCATTGTTTTTTTAAATGATTATAAATTATTGAAACCACTAAACATTTCACATTTAAAAAAATCATTGTGTAAAATTTTGTTACATAAATATACAAATAATCATAAAATCATATGAATAGAAACTTCATTTAATAAATATCCATATTAAAAGTATATTATATATCTATGGTAATATCATTTAAATTTAATAATATATATCGATAGATAAGATTGATTGTTTTGATTTATTTACCTTAAAATGATTGCGAATAAACAAGAGCTATCATTTGATTTATATGCGCACGCCAAATTATTACATAATAGTAACTGATTTCTTAGTTATTTAATATATAATTATTATTTATTATTTCATAATATGCAGAAAAACACAAAATAAGTAATAAATATAAAATATTTATTCTGCACAAGGTGTGAATCTTAATCTAAGTATGTGTCTCTTTAAAAAAATAAATCTTAAACATTTTCTAAATCTCAAGCCAAAATAAAATAATGAAATGAGAATAAACTCAAAAATCAATATTTATATGGAGCAATAACCAAAATGAAAAAAATTGACACAAAAATGAGAAAAATATTGAAGATATATAAGAGTGATATGCGAACGTAAACTTTTCATAACCATAATTAACTGTTAAATTGCTAAATCATGATATAAAACCGAGCTGATATAGTTTCATTGTAACCAAATAGTAGGTCTGAGATTATTCGGCCTAAACGTTAGGTTCTTATGTAATAATTGAGTTTTTGACCTAAAATAGTTTTAAAAATAAGATCTACTCATCAGTAAACGAATTATGTAATTAACAAATTTTTTAAAAAAAAATTGTTTAAAAGCCAAAAATATTAATTCGATCAAGAATATAAATTTTCCTTTTTTTCATACGATATTTTTTAAATAATTTTTATATAAATTCAACTTGTAGATCTTATCCTAGCAGTTAAATATGAAGGGTAGACGGGGGCACGTGCCCCATAGCTTTTTCTCTCCGTCGGCCCCTGGGTACTACGGTTGATTTTTTTTTTTCTTTAAACAAAAACTTACGGTTGATTAAACTGTTTTTTCATACAAAAAGCCTGGATAGGACTTAGCTCATCAAGACCTAGGCCCTTAAATATACTTAGGCCAAGTATTTAACTCTTTGTCCGCAGTGCACAAAATCCAAACATGTCTAAAACCCACCTGTATTTTGGACTTTTCAGTTTTTAAAGTTACCGTACGTGTAGAAAAGAGGAAGAAAGCCAAGCGTAGGTTTACATTTGGCCGGAGTGCAGAAAGTCCAAAAAAAACATGTACACTAACCCGCGCTAACTGAACAACAAATTTTTTTAATTTTTAATGCTATAATATGTAAAAAAATCCAATTTTTCTTTATGTGAGTGCCACATAAGCTGGTGAAAGTATAACTCCAAACTGAAAAAGAGATCACATAATCATATTATTATACGGACATCTATATATACATGTGACCTCTTTTTCAGTTTGGAATTATACTTTCACCAGCTTGAATGTGGCACTCACATGAGTTTTTGTGGTAGGGTTATCAAAAGAAAAATTGGATTTTTCTACATATTATAGCATTGATTTTTTGTTTCTCAGTTAGCGCGGGTTTGTGACATGTTTTTTTTGCCAGATATACTACTTACTAGACTGTTTTTTTTCTTCTTTTTATTTGATAACCGTGGAAAGGATAACTTTTAGTGATTTGGAACAACTGAATAAAATTCAATTATATCGTTTAGTTTAAAGTTTATGAGAATATACCAGTTGTTTTGCGTATTTTATTTGTAGAAATCAAAGGTATGCCTTCAAATATCTTAATGCATATGTAATATTATGTATCTATCGAGAGCCTGGGCAGGACTTAGCGAATCAAGATCCAGGCTCGTAAATATACTTTGGGCCTAGTATTTAACTCTTTGTCCGGACTACACAAAGTCCAAACATATCTAAAACCCACCTGTATTTTGGACTCTGCAGTTTTTATTTTAACGTTATCGTAAATGAAGAAAAAAGGACGAAGCCAACGCGTAGGACCGTAGGTATACATTTGTGTTTATATATTCTACGGTTAGATTTCAACCTTACAATTCCATATATCTTTCTCTGCTGTAACCTAACTACATATCCTTTACAGGTACACTGAACAGTACACTAACATAGACATATAGTAACATATATACAATTATACAAAGTTATACATAATCATTATTATATCTATATATACCGAAGCTTCGTAGCATTAACAAAGAAAAAATGTTTTTTTTGTAAAACAGAAAAAAAATGTTTAAAACTAGTAATACCAAAGGTATAGTCATAAGAAACTGAAAATATTACATTACGTTTAAAATTTCATATTATCTTTAAATCGAAAAGAGAAGATTCATTTAATAATTTCGAGCTTAGACCAAACGATGAAACATATTTTTGACCCAAAAAAGTGTTTCGTACGTAAATACAAAAATTAAATAACCAACAAGTTAAGAAATGAAATTAACATGCAAGAAATGGAGTGAGTCGCCGCCATGAAGAAAAATAAAAAGAACAAAGCGAATCCTGAGTTATAGTTACGATTATTTGCTAAAGAAATTTATATATAACTTAAAAATATTTGTTCATTCGAAGCTATTATTAGTGTTTACTCCCTCCGTTTCAGAATAGATGATGTTTTAGAAGATTGTTTTTGTTTCAAAATAGATGATGTTTTGATATTTTGATATTATTTTTAATTTTACTGAGAACTGTGCAACCAATCAAATACTGCAGTCATTTATGTAATTGGTTGAATGAGTTTTAAATTATATTTTTAAGTTACTTTTTTGAAAGAAAAGAGATTTCTTAATCTTTGTGCATTAAGCCAAAACATCATGTATTGTGAAACAGAGGGAGTATATAAAATCCTAGTGGGTCGACAAAAGAAAAGTTTTAGTGACATGTAAAGTAAGAAAGGCGACGACATTTTCAGCGCGAATTATTGGCCTTTCCTTTTACATTATTTAATAATTTAATGTGGAAATTTTTGGGTTTCAGAAAAGCAAAAACTCTGAAGACCGTCCAAATAAAATGTTTCAGTTTTATTAGATCCGATAATGATACTATATTAACTGACAAATTTCCTTTTGGAAAACGAGGTTCAAGATTCATGTGGTTTGCACTCACATGTGACCTCTTTTTATATACTTTCACCAGCTTGAATGTGGCACTCACATGGGTTTTTGTAGTAGGGTTATCAAAAGAAAATTTGGATTTTTCTACATATTTTAGCATTACAATTTTTGTTGTTCAGTTAGCGTGGGTTAGTGACATGTCTTTTTTTGCCAGATATACTACTTACTAGACCTGTTAGTGGTAGTTGGAGTCGTGTTTATGTTTTAGATTTTTTTTTTCATTAGAAAGCTTAGTATATATGGATGGGTCATATTTCTTATGTATGGAACTACCGTATAAATTGTAAATCGGTTAATATTGAGACATACTAGGTTTTGAAAATCCTTCTTTGTCTTAAGAAAAGGGTAACTGTTTTAAGTTATTACAAAATTACTTTGATTTCTTAAAGTAAAGAAAACTCTCTTTTTTTGTTCGTTATAGAAAATCAAAGAACTCTCTGTCGGCGAGGTCTTGTTGCCGTACATTTCGTGTTATTATATAACGTTTATTTGACGAAAATTAAACTAAATTATAGCATAGTGCCATGCCTTCTCATCATCAATGTGCCTTTTTGTCGTTTTCGCTTTGATTCAGTGTTTAGTTACCCCCATTTTGGTCTCTTACAAATTAAATATAAGTAAACATCTTTACCGGCTAACACTCCTATTTAAGCTAAGCCTTGCTCCATCAGTTGAACTCCTCTCTTATTTTTCCTTAGTTCTTAGGCATCAATAAAACTCTTATAGAATCTCATTTTCTTTTGTGGCTTTCCACATATTCGATTTGTAGCCCATTGTTTTCACGTGTGTCGTAACAAACTTAGTGTCTTGGTTAATAGAGATGAATAGGTACACATTTAACCCACCTGAGGATGAGCTCATTAACTACTACTTGAATAACAAGATCACAGAAAATGATGATCCTGAGGAGAAACAAATAAACGAGGTCAACATATGTCACCATGAACCAGCAGATTTACCAGGTGGGTTATCTTTAAACCCTAATTAAAATCATAAACCCTAAATTTTCATATTAAGAATTTAACATCACTTCTGCATGTTTATGTGTTATTTGAAAGGGCTGGCGAAGATAGAATCGGGTCACACTTGGTACTTCATATCGCCGGTAGAGAAGTTCGGGAAACTCAACCGAAGGAAGAGGGCATCAAAGACAGGACACTGGAAGATAACGGGGAATAGCTGTACGATTAAGGACACTGATGGTAACCCTATCGGTTTAAAGAAGTTTCTTGTGTTCCAAGAAAACAAAAACAGAAGATCATCTACTTTACTACCCACCCCAGCCCAACAACACAAGTTCACTTGGATCATCCATGAATTTCATTCCTTTCTCCACCACCCCAATAAGGTAGTAATTAAAGGTCCAAAAGCGATATTAAAACTGCGACTCTTCTCATTTCCACTTTAAATTATGTTAGTAGCAACTTTATAATTAGATCAAAACATAAATTTGTGACCCAAACTATATGTATGAACTGAAGCGTTAATTAGTGACTATCTATGAATTATGTGAAGGACGCATTTGTTCTCTGCAAACTCAAGAAAAAGACAAGATCACGGAGTGGCGTCGCCGTAGATGCTTCCCCTGCGGTGACAGATCTCTCTCCCACTATCATTTCAGATCCTATACTTAATGACTCCCTGGTATTTTACATAATATGGGAACAACTTTTTCATATATTTAAGGTGTTGGTATATATATATATATATGTTTTTGACTTTTGTGTACAGTCTCAGTATGATTAATATTGTAGCAATATGTTTTTCTTTTATAGAATACTTGTTTAGGTGTGTTTCAAAAAAAAAAAAGAATACTTGTTTAGGTAGAAAAAAAAACATCGGACCAACTGAATCAGATTATTTCATCTTCGATTTTTTTTAATTAGTATTCATTTGACTTTTCAGTACGATTTTGGTTTGATGTGAATGGGTTTAATTGGGTTAAATGATTGCATGATTAATTTTAGATGTTGACGCACCACAAGGACCCTGTCGAAGATTACGGTGGAGACTACTGTAATGACTTAGAAGAGCTAACCCCAGAACTCGACAGCTCTAGGTGGCTTGACCACTCTTATCAGTTCGACAGTAACCACTGGGGAAGTTTCGCCGATACAACGCATGTACGTACGAAATTTTATTTGATAACTGATAATTCTTCAAGTACAAACCAAAGATCCCACGAGCTAGCGTGGTATTTTATGATTTATTGATTTGTTTCTTTGGGACAGTCAAGCTGTGACCACTTAAAAAGTGAGAATACGAGTCCATTGTGTTTTTAGAATATTTACAGTTTGAATTTTTAATCAAAAGATCTAACATGAAGTTATTCAAATATTAAGCATTATATATTCACTCCGTATGTTTTAAGTTTAACCAGTAAGAATGAAAACTTGCATTGTAATAGGTTTAATAATTACTGTAGATTTTGTTTCAAAAGGTTATCCGAGTTATCACAAAGATACTCGTCTTTCATTATATATTACGAGAAAATTTCATACTAATTTAATTAAATTTGTTTCTTGTGTGTTTATTTGAAAGTCATGGGAACAAGGTGAATCCAGCGGTCTCCTTCGCGGAGAAAATGGACACGTATACGGACAAAACACCGTGGAAAACTCGAATGTGAGTGACACAACGTTGAGAAAAAAATTGCTTTCTTATTTTATTGGTATAGAAATGAAATAAAATTACTATTATAGGGTAAAATAAAAGTTTGTTCAAAAAAAAAAGGGTTAAATAAAAGTATTAATTAATTATGTTACAAAAAGTTATTTTATATATTTTCCGCAGCATTTGGAAATCAGCGAGGCAGTGATGGGGCCCGTAACGTTTCCAACTCCCTACACCGACCAAATCTAAATAAGTTAACTGATTGGGACACTTGGGAGTATCAGACTACACACGCCGCTCTTTTACTTCTCAACAAACGCTCAGTTTCAACTGCTTCGAGGACTTTATAAACATTTGGATCTCTTCTACTTTAGTTCTCTTTTGTCTGTCTCTCTATTGATATTATTATTTGTATTGTAATCTTCCTTTTGGCGTTATTGATATTGTACTAGTTTAATTTCACGATCTCCTACGAATATGTTACTCCCATCTATCCATATGTTTCATTATATAAATAGTTTTTATAAACATTTATATAAATAGTTTTTATAAACAGCTATATTAATAGTTTTTATAAACATCTATATAAATAGTTTTTATAAACATTTATTGTTTGAAAATACAAACAATTTTAACATTTCAATACACTTTTTGTATTTATTAAATATTGTGTGACCAATTAAATTATGTAAACTTTTGTAATTGGTTAAACTTATATATTAAATAACTCTCTCCGTTTCATAAGAGATGGTGTTTTAGAAGATTTTTGTTGTTTCAAAATAGATGATGTTCTGATATTTTTATGTTAATTTTATTGAAAACTGTGTAACTAATTAGATGTTGTAATCATTTATGTAATTGATTGGATGACTTTTAAATTACATTTTTAAAACTATTTTTTAGAGAAAAAGTAATTTTTTTAATTTTTATGCACTAAAGAATAACATCATTTATTCTGAAACGGATGAAGTAATTTTTAAAATAACATTTTTTTAACATTAATTAGTGATGTTAACTTAAAATTATTTACATTTTAAAACAGAAAAGAGTATAGTAAGAGGGGTTGCAAACTAGATTTTGAGGTAGCTTTGCACTGTTCCTAAATTCTGTAAATAAAATCTCTCCTGCTAAACTAGGTCAATAAGAACATAAGTTGCCCCAAGAAGTATCTTTACCTTGTGGCGTTGTTGAAATGTTAGAAAGAAAAGAAGACTACGTTACTTTTAATTAGAAAAGAGGGCAAATAGGATTTCCAGTTGCAGACCCTGTCTAGTTGACATTTTTGATTTTGATTAAAGAATCTAAAATCTCTCATGCTAAACCAGACACAGAGTAGTGACGTTTATTTTTCATATTACTGCAATTATCATGTGACAGACTGACAGAAGTAGTAACTACTAGTCTACTACCAAGAGAATACGAAAGTATCTTCATTCTCGAGCTTGTCTTCTCATTTTCTGACCTATTTAGAAAATGGTGCATGATCCGTTTAACCTTAGTAGTCCATTTATTATGTGAAAACAAAAACATGGTTACATAATAAATAAGAAAAAAAATTGACAAAAAAGCAAGAAATTTTGTAGAAATCGTAGATATAAGAACGATAAAGTATTTTAACCGTAAATTTATTCAAATTTTCACAAAAATAAATCACACAGAAGTTTCTCTTCTAGGATTGGAACACTTTAAGAATTAAAGGTTTAGGTAGGACTAGCTAGAGATTGATGACGAAGAATCAAAACGAGTACTACTGTATAAACGAGTCTAGAGATTCGAGAACTAAAAGCGAAATGACACAGCCTTTTTCTTCTAACAAAATTCTCTAATCACAAATTCAATTGTTTATTGGCGCAAACAATGTTGAATACATACGCAAAGAGCATATTCCTATATTCAATTTTCCACACACCTAAAAAATAAGTGCACGCTTACATACATCCAATGTAAGACATGATATAGCGAAATGGATATCCTTAGACGCAACTTCAATGTTTGATTATTATACAGAACCGATCTAGTATGGTGAATTAGATTTTTTTTATCGACAAGATTAGTTATCTGACTAAATATTTACTAATATAGTGAAAAAAGATACTGTTGAGTCTGGCAAGATTCGTGTTAATACTAAAGTATTTTGGTAAAACAATTGTGTTTCAAGTATTTGTTCACTGTATATACTTAAAACAAAGAGGAAGAAACATAAAAGTTAGCGTTACTCTAGTGGGGTTTGGACTTGAACATTAACATGACAACATTGCACGTGGTATACTTACAGTAAAAATTCTATAAATTAATAATGTTGAGATTCTTAGGATTTATTAATTTATAGAATTATTAATTTAAAACTTTTATTTTTAAAAATATTTTTAGTGTAAAAAATGAAAAATATATTGGTTAGAGTTTATAGATTTGAACTTTAACTATTTTATCAGAGTATTTGATATAGTTTATGTATATGATGAATACACATTATATAATACAAATTCACTTTTATATGCAATTTAGTAAAACTAAAATTAAAATTTGAGATGAAATTTATTTTGAAGAAAAATATAAAACAAAAAATTTGTATATGTATGGTAATTATTAATGTATGATTTTAATGAAACCATATAATTATCTAGTTTTCTAAATTTATTAATTTATGGTGTTTATTAATTTGTCGAATATTAATTTATAGAGTTTCTACTTGTATAATGTATTTTGATTCGATATTAATGTTTGTTTACTTTGTTGAATCTGATGCATCTTGTAAAGGTTAGGTAGGATCGTTTGAGTACAGGTTGATGCTACGTCCAAATGAATTTGACAACTTTGTCTTTTCATGCAACTTGTTATCAGTGACTTATCACAATTCGCCTTTATTATTTATACACATAAGGACATATAATACGAGAAAAAAGTCACAAAACAAGATAAGACATAACATAGAACTTTTGCAAATTTGGAAAATACAAAAGGTAGCTCTTGATCTCATTTATTAATAATTAATTATCATGTTCTTGGGTGGGGATAGAAGAACATAGCAGAGTTTTCTTGATGCAGCTTCGGATTTTCCTGTAAAAGAAACTTCCTCTTTTCTTGTTGATGACCTCTTGATCCATTTTATAGTACTCTCCCATTTCATTCCCTTGTACATCATACATCTCCTTGGATGCATCAAGACTGGTTTTTCTCACCTTGAATCATATTAAATTAGAAGCCAAAAATGTTGTGAGTAGCATGATCAGCATTAAGGGACTTTCAGGTCTCAAAGAAAGAGAGAGAATAAGGCTCACCACTTGAGTTGGTGACATTAGCTTGGTTGTTGAGTTGGGAGAGTTTTGTAGGTCTGTGATTTGGTCTATGCGACGATTTGAGTTACCAAAACTATCACAAGCGCTCGAGGTTTGGATGGAGCCCTATAACAGTAAACAAAACGTTAGCGTTGTGAGGTGGAACCTAAAAACAGAGGATTTACCATAGTAAAATTAAGCTTACTGTTGTTGTTGCAGATATCAAATCAGAATCACTATCCTCATCATCACTATGGTCAATGAAACCGGTGAGTGACATTTTAGGTCTGTAATCGTTGCGATTTTCTTGCATAAACAAAAGATTCCCATGCTCCTCCTCATCATTATTTCCACAATTGATAAAAGAGTTCAAATCATGAGTTGAAGCATTGTCTAAACCCCTGCATAATGCATCATGGATCTGAGTTTCCTTCTCCGCATCAAGCAAGCCAGTAAAGTGACGTTGATTCTGTAACCCCTGAAAAAAACGGAAGAATACAAATGAAGTCGTTGTCACATTTCCTGACTGAAACAAATGAAGACCCACCTCAAATTCACCAGAGTTGTTCATATGTGTGAACTGAGAGTGATTATGCTCAACTTCACTACCACCACCAGGAGCAGAAGAAGAAGAAGAAGAAGATAAATCTCTGGGGTCACCCTTAAAGATTATTTTGCACACTGTATATGTGGTCTGCACAAAATCAAACAGGACTTTAAAAAAAAAAAAAACAAACCAATAGCAACACAAAAGCCAAATCTGGATTTGAAAAAGTTAACATACCTGAGTAGGAGTCAAGAACGTAGAAACATATTCATGCATAACCCATTCGGGTTTCGAGTGAAACACCAAAACCCTTTTCTCACCAATCTTCTCCCGGTTCCCTCTCTTTCGGATTATTTCCGTTGTAACTCCTGTTTTCTTCCAAGAACCAGACTTGGTTTTCCTGCTCTGTCTCTCTCCTCTGTTATACTTGTTGTCCTTCCGACCGAAAAAATACCAAATCTGATCTCTCGATTCCCTCCTCGACTTGCCTGGCAAAAAAAAAAGAAGAACTAATTAGTCCATGAGCCGATTTAACAAAGCACGTGCGTGAGACTTACTAGGTAACTCCCAAGGTTCGAAGCTACAGATATCTACTGTGCTAATGGCTTTGTCTACATGGCTCGTGTCACCACCGAGATTTTTGAGCCTGAGGTAATAGTCCACGATCTCCTCGTCTGTCGGAATGAATCTGAACCCCACCCGATTTTCCATTTTTTCAAGGACACGGAAGATTTTAACAGATGAATATAAAGTTCAAAAAAAAAAAAGGATTAGGAGAGAGCTTTCTCCATTGTTGCCGTTCTGTAAGTTAAAATGGAAGGAAGAAGAGTTGCTTTTTATACCAAAAAAATAAATTTATTAAACGTTAATGTTTAAAGGTGAAGTTAGGGGTGTCGATCCGGGCTGGCCCGGTCCGGTTCGGTCTAAACCCACTAAATCCGTTGATATTTGAGCCCGGTTTTGATCCGAAAATATTTTGGGCCTAGAATTCAAAGCCCGGTCTGACCCTCGTAGGGCTATAAGGTTTTCGGGTTTTTTTGAGCTTTTCGAAAAATAATTTATCATTGTCACTTCCATCGTTTTAATATATGTGAATTTTCATTAAAAAATAGTTTCATTTTTTAGTTTTAAAATATAAAGTAAGCTTAAACGTTTCTTCTTTATCAAAAATATTTTACTTTTCCGTATGCTTTTAAAATATATTATAAACAAATCAAATTTAATAAAATTTAAATAATCAAAAATAAATTAAAACTAAATATAAAAAAAAAATTGAAATAGTCAAACGTTTCATAATTAGTATTTGGAAATAAAAAAACATGTTGTACAAAAACTAAGAATTTGTATTTGGAAATAAAAATATGTTGTACAAAAAAAGAAGAATATACATCTGCGAAATTTAAAATGTGACACTTGTAATGATCAAACAATAAAGTGAATTAACAAATTTTATATTTGTTTTATTAGAGTTTTGGATAAAAATATTAAAATAATATGTAAATACTAATAATGATTTTGATTTAAAAATGATAATATTTAAGCTAAAATATAAAATTTCGGATTTTCGATCTTAGTTCAAATGGGCTTCTGTCTAAAATATCCTAAGTCCAAATAGATTTAGTTCGAAAAGTCTGATTTTTTGTTTGTTTATAAAACTAAGCCTAAACCGATATTTTTAGGGATATACAGGTTCAGACTGCGGATTTCGATTCTAATTGACATGTCTTGGTGAAGTGGATAGTCAGTTTTTCTTTTCTTTAGGAAAAACTAATTTCCATTCATTAAATATTACATCTAATCCAGATTACAGCTCAGATCAGTCCACCTGGGATCATGCATCATCAAAAACTTGCTAAACGACGAAAAATAATAATATATATATATATATAAAGTGCTGCTGCATTTTGCGACTATTCTATGGTTATAGAAAGAAAAGAAAAAATAAATCGTGTAAGATAAGATACCGTAGGTTATAAGGCTTGCAATTTTTCTCTTTTTTTTATAAGATATAAACTCACGGTAAATTTTTTGTTGTTGATGTTCCTCTGTAATGTTGTATATGTTTAAATTTTCACTGAAAATTCAGTGAAAAAAAAACTCACGGTAAATTTATATATTGTTTTATTCCAACTGGACATATATTATTTTGCATCATCAACTCGTCAGCGTGTGACGACATGTGCAAGGAGGTATCGGCAGCTGGCTCTCATAAATAATTGTTGTTATTTCCTTTTTTATTGTATTGGAATTTGGGCTGCCTACATAGTGAATTCGGTTTTCTCGTGTCGTGTTTATCCCATATGGATTTTTTTTTGGGTAAAAATACCAATAGTAAACTTTTTATACTTCTCTAATCTAATACGATAATATTAATCTTATGTATAAGCAAAAAGCAATATATACGCACCTGTGTCTAAACATAGATTGAGAGTTAATATTTCTAACACCAGTTTCAAGTACTACTATCCAAAAAGTAATATACACACACCTAGCTCCTTCCATATCGAGATGGTAAATGTTTTTTTTTCTGAAAAAAGAGATGGTAAATGTTAAGAATAGTTTTTCTTAAAGAGGTCTGAAATTGAACCTTAACATCAGGATTGCATTCTACATATTTGCGTTCATATGATGCACTCTAAAAGAGACATTTTGACATTGACAAAGTATATTATCTATCACCATATATAAAAAAAGCCTTCAAGAGATTAGGGTCAATATAAGGGGTTATTAGGTATCATGTCGGGCATTGATGAAGACGAGTCAAAAGGAAGTGGACCATGACTTTTTGTTACATGCCAAAGCTAGATATTTATTTAATTATAAATGCGCATATTCTGACAAAGCTAGAGATGCTACAACCTTTTTACATCTAACCATTTATTTAATTATAAATGCGCATGATATGCGTAGAAGAAGATACGGAAAATTAAGGAACCTATGTAGATATCTATTTCCACACATTTAGACAGTAGTAAGTCCATGCATACATGTATTTCTTCATCGGCATGCATCACATATACACACGTACCGGGTATATAGATAACATAAAGTCTAGAGAAATCAATATCACTTTTTTTTTCGTCTGTTGATTAACATAAAAGGGTGTAGGGCAAATAGTAAACAAACAATTTTAAAAATAATTTTTTATTTAGTTCGATTGCTAGAGTATTTTCTTGTATACATATGATACTGTAAAGAGAAGAGAGGAAGCAAAATAAAAGTAACCATTGGTACTGGGATAATTTGAACTTAATTAAACATCAACATGACAACATGCACGTGTATACATATATAAATATGATGTGGACTTAATAAAAAGACTCTTGAAATAAAGTAATTTGATTTGATGCTAGACTTATTTTCCTTTTTGGTAGAAAACTATATAATGTCTTGTGGGGATTCGGTAGGTCATGAGGAGAGGCTGATTGCGACGTCAAAGAGAATTTGAGACTTTTGATAGTTGTTATCTATATTTAAAATGATTACAATCTTGTCTTCTCGAATCACTTCTCATCATAAAATTCACCATCATTTTCTTAATAAGTAGTATATGTTTAAGGACATACAATACATTTAAAATACGCTACAAAACAACAAGCTAAGACATAACGTATATTACTTGTACAGATTTGGAAAGTACAAAATCATGTTACTGAAAACAGGTGAATTTTAAAATATAGCAGTTCTTTTCTTCTTGATCGAGGGACATATCAACATTTTGCTACTCTTGTTGGAGATAGTCTCAGATAGATGATAGATTTATGCCCAATCAAGAAAACCGGTCAATGATTTTTGCATAGCAACAGTCTTACTCTGCTCAGCATCATCAAGCAAGTATTTCCAATCATAGCTTGACAGATTGTCGAAAGCCCCGTGAATTGCTTCTTCGAGCTCCGTTTCTTGCTTCTTATCAGAAAAGCCACTAAGCTGGTGTGCATTCTTTGGTTTCTTAAAAGTCAAAGAAGAAGAAGACAAATTAGTGTTTATAAAATATTAAATATGGTTTTGAAAACTTTACATTATAAAGTTTGAGATTGAGATAGACCCACCTCAGATGCTGCAGGACTAGATTCTCCTCCAGAGTTATTCATATGAGTGACTAGAGAGAGAGTATGCGCATCAATACCACTACCAGGAGAATAAATCTCTCTAGCTTCCCCCTTTTTGTGTACTTTGCAGATTGTATATGTCATGTTCTGTAATTAAACCATAACACGGTCCAAAATTCAGAATATACTATTGAATATTACAAGAAAGCAACAATAAAATAAAAAAGGAAACCCCACAGAAGTTATAGAGAAAATGACCTGAGTAGGAGACAAGCAAGCAGCGTCATACTCGTGCATGATCCAGTTGGTTTTGGATCCGCCCGAGTGAAACACTAAAACTCTTTTCTCACCGATCTTTTCGCGATGCGCTGATCTCTTTCGCTTGATATCCATAGTAACTCCAGTTTTCTTCCAAAAACCAGACTTGGTTTTTCTGATCTGACGTTCACCTCTGTTATATCTCTTCTCCTTGCGTCCGAAGAAATACCAAACCTGATCTTTTGACTCCATACTCGAGTGCCCTGAGAATGAACAAAGAAGTATAATCAGAAAACATTTACCCTATTGTATCGGGGAAGACTCGTGAGACTTACGAGGTAACTCCCAAGGATCGAAGTTACAGATATTAATTGTGCTAATGACTTGATCGACAGGGCTCGTGTTGGAACCACCGTGATTTTTCAAACGGAGGTAATGGTCTACGAGCTCCTCGTCCGTCGGAAGAAACCTGAGCCCCACCATATTCTCCATTTTTGCTTCGGCGACAAAACTTTCAAAGGCAGAGAAGAAAATGTATGAGAGGAGAAAAAAACCAAGGAGGTTCTGTATTATTTATGCTTAACAAAGATGAAGGTCTGGTTTGACACGTGTCAATACGTACGGTGGAAGTATTAAAATTCAAAAATAAAAAGAGTCGATTACATCGTGACCGTTGATTCGTTGGATATAGGTTTTCGGCGGGGACGTTTGGGCCGTCGGCATATGATTGATTCCTTCTTGTTTTATATAATTGGACGACTTCAAAATATCACCAGCAGTTTTACATTTAGACCCTCACATTATTAGAGTATTTACAATTACTGTCACTGGTCTAACTTTAAATAATACTATAATTTCGGACTCTGCATTGCTTAGAACATTCTGGTCCAACACAACATAGAGGAAGGTCAAGGATGTAATTTATATGAGAAAGATGATGGATGGACCGGTCCAACATTTGCCTATACGTGCATTATATAGAAGTAAGCAATCAACGAGATTAAATCGTGACCATTGATTCATTATGTTATATGTTAATGATTCTGGAAACGTTGGACCTTTTTGTGACGACGTGGGACTGATGTTTGCATCAGCTGCAAAAATATAACAGTGTTTTTATTTTTGAGACTTTTCGTTATAAAACAGTAATTGACTAAAAGACGTCGTTAAGTGTGTTATAAAGAAACATAAAGTTCTTTAAAATGAATAAAATTTAACAAAGAAAATACAGCATATATACTAGAGTGGCTATGGATTACTTGGTAAGAAACCGACCACTGGGGGTCAAAGTTTTTAGTGAATGTGAGAGAATGTAACCATGGCTCACTGCTCTACGAGCTTGTTCACGCACTATCAAGTTAGCCGCTGAACCAAGCAACGTCAAGTTTCCAGCCACCGTGCTTACCCGCGCCTTTTTCTTCTCAGCTGGGGCCACTTAGATATTAGTTACTTTATTTGGTCTTTAGCTTTAACTCTGTGTTTTAGGTAGTAGCTGTTTCTTTCCGGTTAACCGGCCCCTTATAGCTCCGATCTGACCCACTGGGCTTTTTAATATTAAATTTTCTAACTAAAAAATTGATTAAACTTAGTAACTTACGTAGCACGTTACTGTTTGAAAGTTGGGACAAAATTTCAGTTATCTAACCCTATAAAACTATTTTACTAAGATCACATTATTTTAATGTAAATTTTATTATTAAAATATATTCTCTTCCAACCATAATACCAACACACTAAAACTAATTTTAGAGTATTATGTTATTAATTTTTTTTATTTTATTAAAAAAATTATAATATAAATAATTATGACTATGTAACTATATTACATAAAAAATGTTTTAATTTTCTTTTAAAATAAATATTTACTATTTCAGTATAATATTTTGATAAAACATTTAAATAAACTATTTCTATATGTATATTATTTTATTATAAAGATTAAATTTACTTTTTGTATCTATTTAGTTTTATTTGTTATTTATTTTATAAGAATTTGATATAACATTATTTATTTATATTAAATAGTACTAAATTTAAAGCATAACGTTTTTATACAGTTAAATCCGGTGGTCTCCTTAGTGGAAGAAACCGGACACGTGTAGGGAACGTAACACAACCGAAATCTCGAACTTGAGACAACTTTAAGGAAATCACTGTCTTTTCCATTTGTCGTCTTATTAAACAAATCTGTCAAATAATAATGATGGAACCGAAGCCGGCCAGGAATGTGTCAGAACACCAATAACGACCAAATCTAAATATGTGATCAAATTGGGTCATGTGAAAGCATCAGCAATTTCTTCGCCTATATACATATGTATAGAAATATTATTGTAGAGGTTTTTCTACTCTATATGGGATATGAATTTATATTTAGTCCGATTACTAAAGTATTTACTCAAATTGTCCCATTATTGTTTAAGCATTTGTAAACTAACCAAACAAATCTGTATAAGAACAAAACTTAGCAACTTTAAAATTAGTGGGTGTTCGGACCTACATTAAACATCGACATGATGTAGACGTAAAGAGAATCTCCACATGCTAAACTTTTGTACTTAGATTTGATATTATAGTCTTGACTCTGAAATATTTGTTGTGAGGATTTATGAGGCTGGCCCATCTGAGAAGGATTAGTTTGAAAATTTTGTTAGTTGCGTCGATTGAAATGACATATAGTTTTGTCTTATAACCATTTTCTGATAGCAAATTCACTTTTATATATTAGATTAGGACATACATTAAAAATACGAAAAAGTTACAAAACAAGAAAGACATAACTCAACTCATACATGGAAAATACCAAATGTATTCTTAATTGATCTCATTGACTGGTGCATCATATTCTTGAGACACAAGAACATAGCTTGATTTTCTTGGCGAATTTTTGTATCATCCTGTAAATGAAACCAGCTCTTTTGTGCTTGATCACCATCTCCTGACCCATTTGATCACCTCCGATCTCACTTACTTGTGCATCATCATCACAAGGACTCATCTTCTTCTCAGATATAGCACTATTGGCTCCCAGAGCTTTGCTCACCTTGAATCACATATCAAAGAAGCCAACATGTTGTGAGTAATGGCGAAAAGTAGTAGCACCTATGATTAGTGTTTAGGAATTTTGCTAGTATAAGAGAAATAGAAATAAAAAAGCCTTACCTCTTGAGTTAACGACACTGACTCGATTGTTGAGCGTGGGGACTCTGGCAGGTAAATGATTTGGTCTATGGGAGGATTTGAGCTAGCAAAACTAACACAAGTGGTCGAACTTTTAATGGAACACTGTCACATGAAACAAGACTTTTAGCTTTTTGTGAGGTGGAACCTGAAAACAGAGGATTACCACAAATGGTAACAATAAAAATGATGCTTACTGTCGTTGTTGCATATAGGGACTCAGAATCACTATCATCATCATCGCTAATGAAACCGGTCAGTGGCATTTTAGGTCTGTGATCATTGCGATCCTCTTGCATAGACCAAAGATTCACAAGCTCCTCCTCCTCCTCATCCTCCTTAGCACCATCATAGTTCAAAGCCCTGAGCGTTGCATCTTCGATACGAGCATCTTCCTCCAAATAAAGAAAGCTACTAAACAGACGTGGATCCTGTAATTCAAACGAAGACTCATGAGAAATGGAAGAACACAAAAAGGAGATGGTTGTGAAGTGACCTACCACCTCTGTCTCTGTACTCAGCAGTACTCCAGAATTGTTGTTGTTCAAATGAGGGATTAAAGAGATGGAACTTGTAATCTGGTGTGACCTACCACCTCTGTCTCTGTACTCAACCTCTGTCTCGGCAACCAGTCCTCCCGAATTGTTGTTCACATGAGGGATTAAGGAGACGGAACTTGTAATCTGGTCTGGGTTCTGTACCTCTGTCTCTTTACTCAGTCCCCCCGAACTGTTGCTGTTCAATTGAGGGATCAAAGAGAGATCATGCTCATTTTCACCAGCAGCAGAGGAAGAAGAAGAAGGTAAGTCTGTGGGGTCACCCTTAAACATTACTTTACACACTGTATATGTCATCATCATCGTCTGTACATTAAAAAATAGAAAAAAACACAAAATCAAATCAAATGACAATCATAGCCCAATCAACAGAGTACAACAACTACGAGCAAACCAAATAAATAAAATACCTGAGAGTCAGGAGACGAGAACGTAGCGACGTATTCGTGCATAACCCAATCCGATTTCGATTTCGATTTCGATTTCGATTTCGATTTCGATTTCGATTTTGATTTCGACCCACCGGGAATCTTACTACTGTACTTAAACACAAAAACCCTTTTCTCACCAATCTTCTCGTGATCTCCTTTCTTTCGGATTATTTGCGTTGTATCGCCGGTTTTACTCCAAAAACCAGACGCGGTGCTCCTCCTCTGTTTGTTGTTATGCATTTGTTTCTTACAACCGAAGAAGTACCAAACAACCTCATCTCTCGATTTTATCCTCGACTTGCCTGAGGAATGAACCAATACGAATCATTCAATCCTTCGAAACTAGCGAGATGATTATGTTCATACACCAGTGTAATTAAGACACACTTACAAGGTAACTCCCATGGGTCGAAGCTATATATGTCGACTGTGTTCATGACTTCGTCTACATGACTCGTGTTACTCTCGAGGTTCTTTGGCCTCACGTAGTGTCCGACGATCTCCTCGTCCGTCGGACGGAATCTGTAACCCACCGGATCCACCATTTTGTGATGCTGAAGAAAGACTTTTGAGTTAATAAATAACGAAAAAAGAAAGAAGAATCAGAATATGCAGCAGAGAGCTTCTTTCTCCATTGTTGATCTCTCTTCTGCAAATTAATTGTAGGTGAAAGGCGGAAGGGGTTTGTATTATTTATAAGCAATTAAAAATAATAATAGTAAATAACAATAATAATTAAAGTACCGTTGTGACGTAAAATATGACGTCTTATCTTTCGTGGGAGATACGTGGAATGTAAACACGTGGTGAACTTGTCACTTCTTACTTTTAATAAAAAAACTAAAAAAGCGGAAAAAATAGAATATGCAAGTTGCAATATGAGAATCCACCATTTCAACTAAATATTGGAACCTATAGATATGAACTCGTCATGTGACAAAAGCAGTAAGTAAAATGCAAATACATTCTTTTCTTTTTGGTCAAAATGCAAATACATTCTTCTTCGGCATTTTTTTTTTTGAAAAAAGGTTTTCAATTTAAATGCTAGAAAGATACAGAGATAAGGTTTTAGGGACCTTAAAAGTTCAAAGATAAAACAACATGCAACAGTTTTAAAGTCAAGAGAGACGCGAAAGCAACATAGTATGATGAAGGCAACACTTAACAAGATTTTGTTGTGAACTCAGTGATGAGGACCTCTTCTTCGGCATTTTTAAAGTAACGTTAACGTCCACAGGTCCATTATCAATAACAAGACAAAGTAAAACACACATATATAGATATAGATACGGTGATAACAAACAAGTAACCCACGTCTTTTTATTCATGACAAGAAGCTTCCTCGAAGTAGCGTCGATTATAGAATGTCTCTGGATATATATATATATATATATATACATATAGGCGTAGTAATTCTAACACCACACTTTAGCATTGGTAATAGATGCAGCGCATATTGAAAATAAATATGGATTGTTTACATTTTATTTACTATATTTAGTTATATAATTATCTTAACTAATTAATTATATTAATTAGATTAAGATAATGGTGTTTTAGATAAGATTTATCTAGTTTTTAAGTTTATCGTTTAATATTTGGTATTTATCTAATCGTAGGAGTCATGCCTATATAAAGACTTTGTATTCTTTATTATAATTAGAAAAAAAGAAAATCACATACGCATTCAAAGTGAATAATATTAAACTACAAAGGAACACAAAAGAAGCATATATACACATAGGCCTAGATACACACACACATATACACATAGGCCTATATACACACACTAGAGATGAGTCACTTAAATGAGAATAATTTTCATATGTTTATATATACCTTAATATATAATTACAATGCATTTTACTTAAGTAAAAACTGATCACGTTTCTTTGTTTACCTTACATTTCTAAAATGGAACTGTATACATATATCATAATGAGTTAGTGAAACAGTAGAATAATCAAAAGGTCAAAATAGTAAAACACTTAGCTTGACAATGTTTCATTCAATAATCATAGCAAATTGCTCAAGACCTGATTTTAGCATATATTAATAACACTAGATTTTTTAACCGCGCTACGCGCGGATAAGATATTATATGTATTTCTTAATTCTAAAAAATAATGTATAATATTGTATTATATTATTTAAAGAATAAAAAATAAGACTACATAACATAAATATATTTTTTATATTTTCTTTGTGGAAATCATTATGTTGTTTGATTGTTGTACTTAATTCACATATTTGCATAGATATTTGTGATAGATGAATAACTATATTTTTATTATCAGTAAATAATATATATTTATTATATAATATAAGAAAAATAGAATTATTTACTTTTTAACAAACTTGTCTCATGTTGGGGACTCGGTTATAGACATATCATATTCGAATGAAATATTTTTACACTTATCAATCTTCTTAACAATCAAGAAACAAATCTGAATATCAAAATTCATA
Source organism: Brassica napus (assembly GCF_020379485.1). NCBI lineage: Eukaryota > Viridiplantae > Streptophyta > Magnoliopsida > Brassicales > Brassicaceae > Brassica > Brassica napus. Next base: position 538,160 of record NC_063443.1, read on the forward strand.
CGATCTCTTTGTGGAATAACTGCTCTGAAGAAATTGAATTTATGTATCAAAAAGGACTGGAAATGGATGTGCATATGTGTTATCTAAGTCAGCTTTACAAAAAACTATTTATAGTTCATATATCATTTATGTCCATCCTATTTTTTTGTCCATCATTTCTTAAACATCTTGAAATAAGTAATGCTAATTAATAATAAACTTTTTGCTCACAAAATAAAAATCAAATTTGTCTAATTATCGCTTAATTTGTCTAACTGATATATGTATTTCTCAATTCTAAAAAATAATGTATAATATTGTATTACATTATTTAAAAAATATAAAATATGACTACATAACATAAATATATTTTTTAAATTTTCTTTGTGAAAATCATTATGTTGTTTGATTGTTGTACTTGGTTCACATATTTGCATAGATATTTGTGATAAATGAATAACTATATTTTTATTATCAGTAAATAATATATATTTATTATATAATATAAGAAAAATAAAATTATTTACTTTTTAAACAAACTTGTCTCATATTGGAGACTCGGTTATAGACATATCATAAACGAAGGAGACATTTTTACAGTTATCAATCTTCTTAACATTGAAAAAACAAATCTACATATCAAAACAATATCTCATACGATCTACTTGTGGAATAACTACTCTGAAGAAATTGAATTTAGGCATCAAAAATGACTGAAAATGGATGTGCAGATATGTTATCTAAGTCTGCATCACAAAGTACTATTCATAGTTATCATTAATGTCTATCCTATTTTTTTGTCCACCATTTCTTAAACATCTTGAAATAACTGATGCTAATTAATAATAAACTTTTTGCTGGAAAAAAAATCAAATTTGTCTAATTATCGCTTAAATATTTTATTAATATGGTCTAAGAAGCTTTTAAGTGATATCATAGTTTAATTTATTAGTTTTTTTGTTAATTTTTAGAGGTTTTTGTATTTAAGATTTTTTTTCATATTAAGCTTCTATTTCTTTCACAGAATTGATATATATATATATATATCATAAAAATTACCATCAAATCAGTTTTACTTATTTATTATTTTGTTTTAACGAAAATACATTTTTTAAATAATTTAATTTAAAATAAAATTATATATTAATTTGCTGTATTTTAACAATTTCATTGATTTAATTAATTTGCTTTGGTGGATAACTTAAAAAGTTTTCATATGAATCGGGGAAAGCAAGCTTATGTTGTTATATTATATTTATTTTGTGTATATAGAATCTATATATAATGCTAGTGTAATAAAGAAAGAACATTATTTTTTTGTAACTTCAAAAAGATACATTATTACAATTTAAAATGAATCAAAATTGAATAAAATGGTAATTAAATATTTGTAAATCTAATTGTTTAGTTGGATTCTCATGAAAAAAAAATCGATTGATTAAACAAATGTTTGAAAATTTGTTGTGGTAATGTTTTGTCTATAAATTATAAAATTTATTGAATTAATATATTTAATTATTGCATCCTTAAATAATATTTTATTAAGACATTAGAAAAATATGTTTTGAGTTGTTTTGTCAAATTGTACAAAAATCTATGCTTTTTCATATTTGTAACTTCAAAAAGATACATTATGACAATTTGAAATTAATCAAAATTGAATAAAATGGTAATTAAATATTTGTAAATCTAATTATTTTTTTATCTTGTTTAGTTGGATTCTCATGAAAAAAAATCGATAGGTTAAACAAATGTTTCAAAATTTGTTGTGTTATTGTTTTGTCTATAAATTACAAAATTTATTGAATTAATATATTTAATTATTGCACCCTTAAATAATATTTTATTAAGACATTAAAGAAGTATGTTATGAGTTGTTTTGTCAAAATTTTACAAAAATCTATGCTTTTTCATATTTGTCACGAAAATTTATATGTTAAACTTACTTTTACAAAATTCTTAACTTTGTCACGAAAACAAAAATCTATGTTTTTTCATATTTGTCAACGTTCTCACACTTTCTAAGAATATATTAGCTTAGTCACTTACTTATTTTTTTTTTACAAAACAAAGTATCGGAGTTTTGAAAGTTGAATTCATATTATTGTAAATGTACATAAGAGTTTGTGATTATATACTTAGTGGTTCTTGTATATGTGTCCAAGAAAGTTTCAATGGCTTAGTGGTAAATGTCCTATATATATATCATACTAACCCGGGTTCGATTCTCACCTTTGCATTGTTTTTTTATTTTTTACGAAAAATAAATGAGATGACATGGCAATTTTGGATTCTCTGATTGGTTGATTTTTCTATCCTATGTGGACACCCTCTCCATGGCTTATATCCCCCTTTTAGTATAGTATAGATTCATATTTGTAACTTCAAAAAGATACATTATGACAATTTGAAATTAATCAAAATTGAATAAAATGGTAATTAAATATTTGTAAATCTAATTATTTTTTTATCTTGTTTAGTTGGATTCTCATGAAAAAAATCGATAGGTTAAACAAATGTTTCAAAATTTGTTGTGTTATTGTTTTGTCTATAAATTACAAAATTTATTGAATTAATATATTTAATTATTGCACCCTTAAATAATATTTTATTAAGACATTAAAGAAGTATGTTATGAGTTGTTTTGTCAAAATTTTACAAAAATCTATGCTTTTTCATATTTGTCACGAAAATTTATATGTTAAACTTACTTTTACAAAATTCTTAACTTTGTCACGAAAACAAAAATCTATGTTTTTTCATATTTGTCAACGTTCTCACACTTTCTAAGAATATATTAGCTTAGTCACTTACTTATTTTTTTTTTACAAAACAAAGTATCGGAGTCTTGAAAGTTGAATTCATATTATTGTAAATGTACATAAGAATTTGTGATTATATACTTAGTGGTTCTTGTATATGTGTCCAAGAAAGTTTCAATGGCTTAGTGGTAAATGTCATATATATATATCATACTAACCCGGGTTCGATTCTCACCTTTGCATTGTTTTTTTATTTTTTACGAAAAATAAATGAGATGACATGGCAATTTTGGATTCTCTGATTGGTTGATTTTTCTATCCTATGTGGACACCCTCTCCATGGCTTATATCCCCCTTTTAGTATAGTATAGATTTATTTATTCTCTTTTTTAGAGATATTGGCATTTATTATGTTAATATTATGTAATTATATGACTTCTTAGAAAGGTAAATTTGCTAGAAGCGCATCTTTGGAACTTGAAAACCTGATAAAATGTTATGCAGTTCATTCATAATTTTAATTATTTTTTCTTTTCTCTAAGATAGTGGATACTGTGAATACTAGATTATAGAAGTATGTAAAAAGAGACATAAACATTGATTGGTGAAATGAATAAAATTCCATCACAAAGAGAATAAAGGAAAGCATATACAGAGTGAGTTATGGATTACTTGATAAGGAGGAGACCAATGGCAGTGTTGAAGGTAAACCAAATTTGAAGTGTTTAGTGAATGTGAAAGTGTAGCCAGGGATGGCTCACTGCTCTACGAGCTTGCTCACAAACTATCAAGTTTGCTTCTGAACCAAGCAACGTTAAGTTTCTAGCCACCATGCTCACCCACGCCTTCTCCTCTTCCCATGCAGCCGCCGATGCCGCCACTCTAGCTCCCAACAGAAGCAGTGCACATAGGTAAAATTTAAAATGAATTTCTAGTTATGGAGTAAACCCATAGGCCACAACATGTTTTCTCTATACTGAAATAATGACACACCGGTTGGTACATTGGAGGCTACATTGGAGAGGACAAGAATCACAAGTGCCAGAACCGCGGTTCCTTTGGCTTCCTTTGGCTTGGTCGATTTTCGCATATGGTTCTATTAGATCTCATAGAACCGCAGGGATAGCAGGTTTGTTGAATCCAAGACATGTTTAAACCCATTAGCAGAGATATTAGCATCCCTAGTGTGATTAAATAAACACTTGCTTTCCACAAATCTCTTCTCCACTTCTTGGTTCGCAACACAATGTTGCTTTCTCTTTGCTTCTCTGCGTCGGTCTGTTCCCTTGACGCATTTGAATCACGGTGTGTGATTTCATTCTCATCAGGTGAAACAGCTCTGTTTCTGAGTGTCTCAGGATCCATTCTCATGTTAGATTCTTCTGATCCAAAAGAGCTGAGATGCAGTGTAATAACCCTCACGAGCAGATACAAATTTGGTCAAGAAAATTCTTTAAAATCAATTTGAAGATTGATCGATCAGAATTTAAATAAAAATCAACCCGATAAATTAATGTCTCGACGGGACTGTCTTGTAGTCGAAAGATATTCTCTTGATAGTTTGATCGAGTCTTATATATATTTTGATCGAATTTTTATTAAGCTGAACGAGATTTTCCAAGAGCCAAAGGACAAGGAATATTTGGTCGAAATATTATTCAGAATTATCAACCAGCTTCCTTAATAATCTTGACCCGTCTAATGCCATAACCTCCTAAGCCAGCATGCTTGTTTACTTATCAAGTCACATGTCATGCACCTTCCTGCTTGCTTGCTTATGTAGTAATGGGCACATGCAAGTCACAAGCTTCTTGTTGTGCTTTCTAATTAATTCAGTCACATGATTGTCACCAGCTGCTTGCAGCTTTCATAATGTGAAGGAAAGGAGAGCTGCTTGGCTGCTTAGAGTGATGAAGCTGGTCACCACCTGTCCTTGCACAACTTAGCTTTGTCCTGAGTGAAACCCTCAGGTGAAGTAAGGTCAGAACCTATTTTAACCCTTTCCCCACCTGCTTGGTCGTCCATAACAACAAGAAAGCATAGAAAATATTCAGAGAAAATCAGTGAGAAAGATTGAAAGAAAAATCTGAGAAAAATCAGAGAAAATTCAGAAAACTTCTTGGATGATTTTTCTTCATCACCTTAGTTCAGTCTGATGATGTGTGGAAGATAAAAAGGTGAGATATTCAGAAGAAAACCTAGGTCTTGTTCTATTTCTGATCTGAACTGAAGCTTGATGTCTCTTTGAAAACAGTCCAGCTGTGAGCTAAGCTTGAAGAAGAGAATCATCTGAGTTCATCTGGCCACCAGTTGTTGTTGTAAGCTTCAGTCTCTTGTCTCAGTCATCTCTTGATCAACATCAGATGTTGTTTAGTTAAGTTGTTGTCATTGATCAATTGTCTAAGAATTTCTTCGGTTCAGATTTAATTATTTCGGATTAATAAATAAATCAGTTTGCTAGAATAGAATTATCTTATCTATTATGAACTGATGGGATTTAATCTGAACTAAACTGGTCATGGTCTGGACTACACCTGAGCTGAACTGATTAACCTTGTTGTAAACCGAGCCGGTAGGAACTTATTTAAATATCTTCTTCAGAACCGAACTGTTGGATTGAAGATCATGCTATGAACTGCTCTGTTTCAGGTCAGTGGTCAAGTAAAGTTGAAGGATAAGACTGGTTCATCAAGTAGAACTGTTTTCTGTCTAGGCAAGAACTTGATCATGGACTGATCATTTTCTTAGAACCACCTAGCACAAGTGTAAGCTAATGAACTGAACCGAGTGACTAAACCTAGTACTGGTGTTCTGTTTTGATCAGTTGGTTGTGGAGTTTTGCTAGATCGGTCCAGTCACTCCTTGTAGCCGCTCAGTCACTTGGTTTGAATTTAGATATCTAGGAGAGTGGTCGGACAGTCAGATAATTGTGATCGTTCTGAATCTCAAGTGTACCGGAAGTGGAGTGTGATTAGCTTGAGCTCGTGTCTAGTCTACCTTAGCCAATCTTAAGGACTAGAACGTGAGTCTAGATAGATGGTTGATCAATACTGATTGTAGATGATTGATAGGCTTTATCTCTTGATCAATATTGAATTAGTGAGGTGTTTAGTTAGTGTAAATAGTTAATAAATATTTATGAATGATCATAGAGGTTTATTCTAAACCTAAGTACTTGTTCTCAAGTACTAATACATATGTATAGTATTAAATATATGAGTATAAATCATGTGAAGTCTTATTGCATACTCACTCTCCCGAAAGTTTCCGCATTACCGTGAATTGTTCATGCGATAGGGAACAAGATCACGAAGACACGATGATGGGGTCGCACCCTGGAGACCGTGTAACTGCATGCAGTGTTAGATGTTCGATCTTGGAATATCTAATGGAGATGATGGTTATATTTATTTCCCCGCTCGGCTTGGTTAGCCTTGTTAGTTTTTCGGGTTTAGTCTATATATATATATATATATATATATATTATAAGTATGAGTGTATGGCGTATGTCGTGGAGATGATGTTTAAGATAAGATTCACATCGATGGAATGATAGGCCTTATATATGCATTCTTATTAGTTATGGAATATATTTCCACTGCATACAAATGGAGTTAATTGCTCGAGATATTACTAATATACGTTGGGGTGCGGGACTAGGCTCACTGAGTAAACTAGTTACTCATGACTCATTTGTGATGCAGGTAACTAGTAGACGGGAGACCTTACTCTAGGACGGGAAGGAACATCATTAGCCAGCGGTAGTTTTATTATCCTTGCAAAGTCATTTTGATATATCTTATGTATAAGATTTGTAAACCGAAAACCTCGAGGTTAATTTATAACAAATTTTGAAAGATGCTTTTAAATGATATATAAAGAATATTTTTAAAGTACGGTTTCCATATGATATTAGTCCTTGTCCGGACGAACTAACTATCGGGTATTGCTTTTTCGGGTTGAAAAGCTCAGAGTGATATCTGATAGGAGCGTTGGTGTTCTTTGGTTGTTAGTCTAAGGTGATCGGAAGTATTCTGAGAACCTCGGATCGACCATCAAGGAACATCGACCGTGTCATTTCCGGTCATCTACGATCGGGGGTATCATATGCGGTAACGTAGCTGGAGAAGAACCGATGAGACGTGACATCTTCTTCAACAATAGCTTAAGAACCCACATCTTCTTCTTTTAGAGTAAGCTTGTTCAGGGGTTATGACTTGGAAGATAACCTTAAGCATGACACCGAGAGAGAATCGGTGGTTCGACCAATTGGTAGAAATGGTACAGAAAGGAAAACTGCCAATACCCATAAGATGGCAAAGGCTAGAACAAGCTTAGTTACTGGTGCCATTGCCATTTTCCGACTTTCATGGATTAATGATCAAAAAGCATGGATCTTTAGTAACCCTAGGGAATGGCTGATAAGTAAAAGTTAAGAAACACCGGATCCTGTTAGTATGTGTAAAAAACTTTTAATATCAATTATTTAAATAAGTATTCCTCCATATATAAATGTATAATGTTCTGCCTTTTTATCTTGTATACAAATTACAAAAGATTGATGTTTAAGGATATAATTAATATATTTGTCTTTAAAACTAAATCGAGAATTAAAAATGGCGAAAACATGGTGTATTTGTGTAGAGAGGTAGAGAGTATAAATTAGTTTTTTTTTTTGAACAACAGTATAAATTAGTTATGTTACAAAAAGGTTACATAGTTTTCCGTGTATTCGGAAATAAGAGAAAACTGGAACAGCGAGGCAGTGGTGGACCCTGTAACGTTTCCAACTCCCAGTACCGACCAAATCTAAATATGTTACCTGATTGGGTCACGCTAAGTCTCAGACACTACACGCGCCGGTAACTTCTCAACAAAGGCTTCAGTTCAAACCAAAAAGGGTCAATCAGTTTGGAATATCTTTTGTCTGTCTCTCTATGATATTATTTGTACTGTACCCTTCCTTTTTGGCGTTATAGCTTTATAGGATTTAATTTCACGACTTCCCAGAAATAAATTATAGTAATATATAAAACTGGTAGGTTGCAATTTTACAAATTAGCAACCGTCGGATAGTGTAAACTGAGAAACTGTGCATTTAAAAATGAAACTCCACAAGATTTAGTGATCCTGATTCACATTCGGATAATTAAATTTGGTTTGCCATGGTGAGCCTGTAAGAAAATTAAGGGGCTTAAAAAGCAACCAATCTCTATTTATTTTTCTTTGAACCATAATCCTAAATTTGTGTAAAACAAGAGAGTTGGAGATCAATAACCCACCTCAGATCTTGTAGCGTACTCGAAGGCTCAGTTTGACTAATGGCGACGGCTCGAAGAGTGATTAAGCTCAACTCATTAGCTCAATCACTATAAGCTCAAATCTGTAGACAACATATAAACATATTATGATTTGTCATTATGGTATTTTATGTCCATTTTCTTCCATTCAGGTTTACTAGATTCCATCGAGTCTATCACAGCAAAATTTATTAACAAAAAAATATTGTTACAGAAAAAGAGTAAACATAATAGAGGTAGAGAATTAAGATTATGGATTTTTAACTATCATTTTATTTAGTTGACAAAATATATTAAAATTTTGGGGTTAAAACTTTTAAAAGTGGCTTTCATTAAATATCTAGAAGTGTTTTTCACTTGTTAGACAATCTTTATATATCTGTGCATTTTGTTGTTTTATTACTTTCGTGGGGGTCATAAAAACTGGCTATAAAATCTACCTTCCTTTGATTTTGAGGTAGGCTTTCTGTTCCTAAATTCTTAAAAAAATATATATCCTGCCAAACTAGATGAACAAGAAAATACCCAAAATCTCTTTACCTTGTGACGTTGTTACTTTGAAAAGTTAAAAAGAAAAGAAGATTACGTTGCTTTTAATTAGAAAATAAGGCAAATAGGATTGCAAAGTTGACATTTTAGATTTTGATCAACTAATGACACATGGTGACGTTTATTTTTTCATATTTAATGAAATTATCATGTGACAGTAGTAGTAGTAGTAATAGTACTACCAAGAGAGTATGGAAATATCTCTATTCTTGAGCTTGTGTTCTCATTTGTTGACCTATTTGGAAAATGATGAATGGTCCGTTTAACCTTGATAGTCCATTAATTAATTATGGCAAAACATAAAGATGGATATGATCAATAAAAAATTTCTTTGACATAAATAAAACAACAAGAAATTTCGTAGAAATCGTAGGTAAAAATAACGATAAGCATCGGCATGACAACATGCACGTCGTATAAAAGAGACTTTATACATTACTTAATACTATAAACATTTTGATTCGACATTAATATTCGTTTACTAGACGAATCTGATGTATGTTGTAGGAGTTAGGTAGGATCGTTTGAGTACAGGTTGATGCTACGTATTTCCCAGAGAATTTGACAAGTTTGTCTTTTCATACCACTTCTTATCACAAGTTCGCCTTTATTATACACATCAGAACATACAATATGGAAAAGTCACAAAACAAGATAAGACATAACATAGAACTTTTGAAAATTTGGAAAATACTAAAAGTACTTATTGATCTCACTAATTATCATGTTCTTGGGGGGATAGAAGAACATAGCAGAGTTTAATTTTCTTGATGCAGCTTCGGATTTCCTGTAAAGAAACTTCCTATTTTGCTGTTGATGACCTCTTGATCCATTTTATAGTACTCTCCCATCTCAGTCCCTTGTACATCATCATACTTCTCCTTGGAGGCATCAAGACTGCTTTTGCTCACCTTGAATCATATCAAATTAGAAGCAACCAAATGTTTTTTGAGTACTGGCACAAAGTAGAATTAGGGACAGTTTGGTCTGTAATCGTTACGATCGTACTGCATAAACATAGTATTCCCCTGCTCCTCCTCATCATCATTGTAATTGAGAAAACAGTTGAAATCATCGGTTGAAACATTAAACTGACTTGGATCCTGTAATCCCTGAAAAGGGGGCATGAAAACAAACGAACTCCTCGTTGTCAGATTATTCTCTATGACTTGGCCCGAAATAAAAGACATAGAGACCCCACCTCATATCCACCAGAGTTGTTCATATGAGTGATGAGATATTGATTATGCTCATCAACTCCACCGCCGCCACCACCGTCGCCGTCGCCACCGCCACAACCATCACCACCATCACAACGGTCGCCACCACCGCCGTCGCCGTCGCATCCACCACCACCGTCGTCGCCGCAACCACCATCACCGCCGCCGCCGTCACCACCAGAAGAAGAAGGTAAATCACTGGCGTCACCCTTGAACTTTAATTTACACAATGTATACGTCATCTGCACAAAATCAAATTAAATACGACCCAAAACAGAAATCAATCACAACAGAAAGCCAAAACTGGTTTTGAAAAAAAAAGAAACTTAACCTGATCAGTAGGAGGCAAGAAGGTAGCCACGTACTCGTGCATAACCCAATCTGATTTCGATTTTGAACCGCTCAAGTGAAACACCAAAACCCTTTTCTCACCAATCTTCTCGCGATCTCCTCTCTTTTGGAAGATATCCATTGTAGGTCCCGTTTTCTTCCAGAAACCAGACTTGGTTTTTCTGCTCTGTCTCTCTCCTCTGTTGTCCTTCCGACAAAAGAAATACCAAACCTGATCTCTCGATTCCCTCCGTGACTTGGCTGCAGGATACACAAGAAAAACAAATTAGTGGATATGACAGTTCGAGGGAAATCAAACATCCTGAGACGACTTACAAGGTAACTCCCAAGGATCGAAGCTACAGATGTCGACTGCTCTAATGGCTTTATCGACATGGTTAGTGTCGGAACCACCGCGATTTTTGAGCCTGATGTAATAGTCCACGATCTCCTGGTCCGTAGGAATGAATCTGAAACCCACTCGATTTTCCATTTTTTGAGTAGGGGACAAACGAGTTTAGCTTAACAGGAAAACAAAGTATTAAAAAAAAGGAAAGATGATCAGAAGAGAGCTTTCTCCATTGTTGGTTGCTGTTCTGCAAGTTAAGTGAGAGGAGAGAAAGAAGTGAGTTAACGTTATTTATAACAAATTCTTCTTCTGCTTATTTCTTTAACACCTAAAAAATTAACATTTACCGTTAATTTTTAACGGTGGCGTGGATGGCCCGTTATACTACCAAATAAAAATAATAAATAAAAATATTAAATATCAAAGAGCTGTATTTTGCGCGGCGATTCTAAAATTACACTGTATAAAATTAAATCGTGTAAGATAAACTTAATAGATACGCTTAGGTTCTTTTGTTCTCCTTTTTCAGGCTGTGTTTGTACTTTCGGTTTCCTACAAGGTGAGTTCAGTTATCTCGTGTCGTGTGACAAGATTGTCCTAAGATTTCGTTCTGGTTATGAGCTTTTAAAAACCTGCTGGGATAAGATTTGCGCGTTGTGCATGGTGAATTTATTTGTATATATTATCGATAATTTTTTTTATATTTGATCATTTTATTTATACATATACAATGTTTTTTCGTTGTTATTATATAATTTATTTCCAATGGATCGGACCATTTTTTATCAAATTGTGGAACTAAACTATAATTAATATATTATGGGTTGATCGGATTGGACATTAAACAAATTATGACACAAAAACTTTATTTTTTTCCACCGAACACATTTTTGAAAAAAATGAACACTATTGTTTCCACAGTTGAATTATTTTGACTTTTATCTTCCATATGGTTTTGAAATGTTCCAGATTCAACCATCGAATTGATAGATGTCATTTAATGATTTTAATCGTATGGTTAAGGAAAATTTATATTTTTTTATAGTTTAAAGTCGTTTTAAAAATTTAAAATATAACATATGAGAAAAAATCTAACATATTAGAAAAATATAACATATGAAGTTTCCTCATTTTTGTAATTTAAAGTCGTTTAATTTTTTTTAAAATATAACATAAAAGGTTTCCTCGTTTTTTTTTAATTTAAAGTCATTTAAAAAATTAAAATATAACATATAAGAAAAAATCTAATTTTTTATTATATGGTTAATGTGATTGTTTAAATTTTTTAATAATATAAAATTAAACAAAAATAAAGAAGAATGCAAAAAGTGTTATCAAATCTTTATTATTCATATTCATTAATTGTCATATATATGTTAATCGTATTAGGTAATTTCGTAGTTTTTATTTAAGAAAAGAATACATGCTTCTTATAGTTTGAGTTATATAATGTACCAATATTATATTTTTAAACTATAGTTTATATAAGGTGCTCTAGAATTTTTTGAAATATGATTTAGAAGGCATATACAACTGCCACATAGGATATGACCTTTTTAAATTTTTTTACAAAATTCAGGTTATAACTATTTAAAAAATCTTCAATTAATATATAGGAGATTACCGACGCCAGTCTATCCTCATATGGATTTAGATGCCAATACTAAGTTTTCTTTTACTTTTCTAAACCAATACACAATAAATTGACGCAAATTCATATTTAATCATATATGCAAGCATGTAATGTGAAGAATAAAAAGCATATGCCCACCTATGTATAAACTTAGAGTGAGAGATAATATTTCACACAGTTTTCAGTATTATAATCAAAAGTCACGCATGTATGACTACTGGAAAGAAAAAAGAGATTTATTAGTTTATTGCAGCTCATTCCATTAAGCCTCAAATGGAAAGGAGTAAGAGTTAGCAATAATTTTTATCAAAAGGTGTTTGAACTTAAACATCAAGGTTGCATGTTTCATATTTGCATCTATATGATGGACACTAAAAGAGACTCTATGACATTGACAAAGTATATTATTATGTATCAAAGTTTTACAGACATATAAATCTTTTAGAGATGAGGAATTATGACTCACATTGATGAAGAAGAGTCAAAAAGAGGTGGACCATGACTTTTGTTTATAAGACAAAGCTAGTGGAAGCAATTAAAGTGAAATGATAAAACCTTTTTACATCCAACAATTTCCTCTTTCTTTAATCATAAATACAATCTATACTATTAAATTAGGAACATGACCAGTTGATAAAGGTTATGTCCAACTTTAAATATAACTACATCTAAATAACTATAACCACCTTATAAATATTAATACGTATGTTTAGAGAAACAATTATTTGGTAACTGCTAAATAACCACCTTTTAGGAAACGTCAAACTACATCATATATATAACTTGATACCAAAGGACGGGACCCACATGTTCTGATGATCAATAGATGATCTATTTTTTTGTTTTACATTTTTTATCAATTTAATGCGAAACATATTGTTTTATCAATTTAATTACTATTTGATTAATAAACAAAACTGTAACTATACTCTGTTATTTTTAAAATATAACTGTTTAGGAATAAAATACAAAATTAATGTATAAAATGGCTATGGCACAAATGTATCAACATCACAAATTCAATACAATTATCAAAACTTCTTACTAACCATTTTTAAATATATTTTACACAAATATGATAACAAAGAAAACACACATGATTACAAAGAAAAACACATATGAAAAACTAAATTTATAAAAAACAATGTAAAACAAAAAAATATACGGAAAAGAATATATACATTTATATATTTCTATTACACTCACATTTGGATAGTAGATAGCTGCATGCATACAAGTACTTTATCAGTATATATTGCATGACAGAACAGTATATACATAAAGTAGAGTGAAGTAGATACTGTTATCCACAAAATTTAATTTTAGTTTTTTCGTTTGTTATTTAAGATAAAAGGGCTGCATGGCAAACAATCAACAAACAATTCTGTAAAATTATTATAGATTAATCAGTTGGATTTCTAGAGTATTTATTGTTATTATGAGAAATTATTGTTCAAGTATTTGTATACATATGCTATTATATAGAAGAAGCAAAATAAAAAGCTACCAGTAGTCTAATATGGGATTTGGACTTAACATCAACACGACAACCAAACATATGATGTGGACGTAAAGGGATTTTTGAAATTAGTAAATTAAGCACTCTGATTTGATGTTAGTCTTGTTTCCTTTTTGTTGAAACCTGTAATTTTCTTCTCTGTAGGGTTTAGGAGGACCGGAGGAGCAGACGTTAATTGCAACGTTAAAGAGGATTGGACAAGTTTGATATTCTGTGGTTGGATGATACAATTTTGCTAAGCCTTTTTTCAAAAAAAAAATGATACAATTTTGCTGGAACAATATCTTAGTTTGTTCTTGGCAAATTCTCTTTGATTTGAAGAGTGACCTTAATTGGTATCAAATCACATGTTTCAAGATCAACAACAGAAGATCCTATAACTGGGACCTATCAGCATCATGTTCTCGAGACACAAGAACATAGCTTGATTTTCTTGGTGAATTTTTGTATCATCCTGTAAATGAAACCAGCTCTTTTGTTCTTGATCACCATCTCTTGACCCATTTGATCACCTCCGATCTCATTTACTTGTGCATCATCATCACAAGGACTCATCTTCTTCTCAGATATAGCACTATTGGCTCCCAGAGCTTTGCTCACCTTGAATCACATATCAAAGAAGCCAACATGCATGTTGTGAGTAATGGCAAAGTAGTAGCATGAGTAGTGTTAGGGATTTGTTTGTATAAGAAAAAGAGAAATAATAAAAGCTTACCTCTTGAGTTAACGACACTGACTCGATTGTTAAGCAAGGGGAGTCTGGCAGGTATATGGGTGGATTAGAGCTACCAAAAGTAACACAAGTGCTCGAACTTTTAAGTGAACACTGTCATATGGAACAAAAGTTTAGCTTTGTGAGGTGGAACCTGAAAACAGAGGATAATCAAATGGTAACAGTAAAAATGATTTCTTACTGTTGTTGTTATGGAATCAGAATCACTATCATCATCGCTAACGAAGACACCAGTGAGTGACTTTTTAGGTCTGTAATCGTTGCGATCCTCCTGCATAAACATAGTATTCCCCTGTTCCTCATCATTATTGAACAAACTGTTCCAATCATCAGTTGGCAAATTGTTGAAAACCCTGAACATTTCATCCTCGAACTGACTTTCTTCCTCCAAATGAAGAAAGCCAGTAAACTGACGTGGATCCTGTAGTTCAAACGACGACTCATGAGAAAGGGAAGAAGACAAAAGAAGGAGGGTTGTCTTTAAAAAAGGAGATGGTTGTGAAGTAACCTACCACCTCTGTCTCAATACTCAGTCCTGCCGAATAAGTGTCGACAAGAGGGATCAAAGAGAGACCGTGCTCAATTTCACCAGCGACAGCAGAAGAAGAAGAAGATAAAACTCTCTCGTCACCCTTAAACATTACTTTACATACTGTATATGTCATCGTCTGTACAAATCAATAACGACCAGTGAACAGAAATCAATCAAATCACAATCGTATCCCAGTCAACAGAGAATAGACACTAATTACAACCACATGTTACTATTTATATATATATACCTGATTAGGAAAGTTAGGAGACAAGAACGTAGCGACATATTCATGCATGACCCAATCGGATTTGGGTTTCGACGGCCCACCAAGAATCTTACTGTACTGAAACACGAAAACCCTTTTCTCACCAATCTTCTCGCGATTACCTCTCTTTCGCATGATATCCATTGTAACTCCGGTTTTCTTCCAGAAACCAGACTTGGTTCTCCTGCTCTGTCTCTCTCCTCTGTTCTGTTGGTCCTTCTTACAACCGAAGAAGTACCAAACCTCATCTGTCGAGTTGATCCTCGACTTGCCTGATAAACAACCAATATAAGAACAAGACGGAGAGAAAATTACTCGATCAGAAATTAGTTAGACACTTACAAAGTAACTCCCAAGGGTCGAATTCATATATATCGACTGTGTTCATGACTTCATCTACATGACTCGTGTTGCTCTCGATGTTCTTCGGCCTCACGTAATCTCCCACTATCTCCTCGTCCGTCGGATGGAATCTGTAACCCACCGGATCCACCATTTTGCGACGCTGACGATAGACTTTTTGTGTCAACCTCAAACGAGCGGAAAAAAAAAATCAAAATACAATCAGAATATGCAGCATAGAGCTGCTTTCTCCATTGTTGTTGTCAAATTAATCATATGAGAAAGAAGGTTTGGGCCTTGGGGGTTGCTGCACATATTTATATAAAATATATGGTCCCCCTATATCTCGCTGCTTTTCTCAAATTTTAAAATAATTATTAAAAAACTGTGCCGACGTGTACTCTTTCGTGGGACATACGTGGAATGGTAACTTGTGGCAGCGCCTATGTCTTTTTAGTTTCTAGTTTTAATTTAAAAAGAGGGGTTGACAAAAAAACAAAAATTAAAAAGAGTGGAAAATATAATTTACAACCATATCTATCATTTCGAGAAAAACCTATAGTATTTTTGATATATAATAATAATTCTGGCGCACTCGTCATCTGACAAAGTTAGAAGACATACTAATAAGAAACAATTCAGCAATCTTTTGTCAAATTGGTTGATTTAGGTGTTCTTAAGTGTACTTGTTCCACCTTTTTATTTTTATTTTTGCCGGGGTGTAATAGATCAAAGACTTCTTTTGTAAGTTCTTAAAATCATTAATATGATATTTACAGTTTAGCAAAAAAAAATAGTTTACCCTCAACACGTAAAATGCAAATATATTATTTTTCCGCATGTTTAAAGCTAACGTCGACGGGTCCATTATCTAATAGTATCAATGACGAGACGAAGTAAAAATAAATATAGAAGCGGTGATAACAACAAGTACAGCACGTCCGTATTTGCAAGACAAGAAGCTTCGTCGAAGGCGCGTAGATTAAAAGAACCAGAAAGTCTCTCTGATCATTATTTTTATTTTATTTGTTTTCTGGATATACAGGCTTGGCTTGATGATGTCAACACTACAACTTCGCTTTACAACCACTAATAATCAAATGGAACATAGATAATATAAAGGAAAAAGGAATTGGCATACGCAATATACTTGAATATTAAATTACAAAGAAACAAACAAATAAGCATACACACACATCTGCAGAGCTAGAGATGAGTCACTTAAATGAGGATAATTTTCATTTCATTATCACAATTTCATTACTACCGTAAACAATGCGTGTTACTTAAATAAACCTATTCACATATCTTTGTTTACCTAGCATTTCTAAAATTAGGGGCATTTTTCTTATTTATTCACTAAAATAAAATATTTCAATAAAATTTACATAGATTATACAAGAAAAATAAAAAACAGTTGGAGACACGTAAGCCCGTAGATGTCAACGTCCGTCCGCGCTGTTTGCACATATATCAACATAAGTAGTGAAATAGTAGATTAATAATAACAGTCAAAATAACAAAAAAAGAAAGTACAGTAGGCCACAGTCGGTTGAAAATTCCATCTTGTAGTAGGAAAATGAGATATTACCGATAGAAAGGATGAACACTAAGTCACCGCGGACGGACATTAGCTTAACAATGTTTTCATTCAATAACCGTAGCTAATTACTGTAACCTGATTTTAGTAGATTAATAACATTTATTTATTTCTCGCTATTTTTCCTTTAGAAGTAGTCGTAAACAATGTACTTAAGGAAAATTAATCATATGATTATACATTAATATTCAGCTTGACAATGTTTTCATTCAATAACCATAGCTAATTACTGAAACCTGATTTTAGTATATTAATAACATTGATTTATTTCTCGTTATTTTTCTTTAGAGGTAGTCGTAAACAATGAACTTAAAAAAAAAATCATATGATTATACATTAATATTTAGCTTAAGAATGTTTTCATTCAATATCCATAGCTAATTACTGAAACCTTATTTTAGTAGATTAATAACAATTATTTATTTATCATTATTTTTCCTTTAGAGGTAGTCGTAAACGATGCACTTAAGGAAAATTAATCATATGATTATAATTAATATTTAGCTTAACAATGTTTTCTTTCGATATCATTGCTAATTGCTCGAAACCTGAATTTAGTAGATTAATAAAATTTATTTGTCCTCTTTATTTTTTTTGATGTAGTCATATTTATTGTGTTAAAAATCATATAGTTAAATCACTATTCAAAATTATTAAAAAAATTGAGAATTTGATATGATTTAATGAAATTTTCTTGAAGTGAATTTTTTTTCTTTTGGTAAAATAGAAGTGCAAGTTCAGTACTTGAAAACTGAAAAAAAAAACATATACAATTCATACATCACACGGAATTGAATTAACCATTGTTTCTTTCCTTTGAGTTACAGATGTGGATAAAAGAACCATAAACATTGCATGTTGCAAAACGAATACATGTCCATGATGTATCATAAAGAGAGAGAAAAGAAAGCATTACATAGTGAGTTATGGATTACATGATAAGGAGGAGACCAATGGCGGTAACGATCATTGTTAAAGGTAAACCAAATTTGAAGTGTTTAGTGAAAGTGGGAGTGTAGACATGGCTCGTAGAGCATGCTCACACACTATCAGGTTTGCTGCTGAACCAAGCAAAGTCAAGTTTTCTGCCACCGTGCTCACCCACGCATTCTTCTTCTTCTCTCCCCTGCAGTTGTTTATTAGTTCTACAAAAGTGATTGTTGATTTCTGTGTATTTTCTGTATCTTGCTTTTAAAAATTGATTATTGTGTTTTATAAAGAGCATTATAAACTTATATTTTAATTAGAATTCTAATAAAAATAGAAATTTATAATGCTCTTTAGGAAACATATTAATCAATTTTCGAAAGCAAGTTACAAAAAACACACAGAAATCAACAATTCTAACTAAAATAGAAGTTTAAATTCTCTTTATGAAATATGTTAATCAATTTTCGAAAGCAAGTTACAATTTTTTTTAAAAAACTTCTATTTTAATTCGCTGAAGAGTTGATTCAATCAAAACGCAAACTCTTTATTTTTTCTAAAAACAGAGTGGTGCTATTACAAAAGTTCAAAATCTTATACCTCAAAAACTATACAAACTTTAAAGAGGGTTTGTAAAACGACCACTTGTACGGACAAAACATGGTGTGTACAACTTTGAGAAGAAAAAAAAGCTTTTTACTCCTTCTGTTTCAAAATAATACATATTTTATAATTTTCACATTTTTTTATAAAATATATTAAAACTTAGTTATAAATATATTTTTTTTTGTAATTTTGTATTTTCTATATTTTTAAACCAATAAAATTTTAGAAAATACAGTTAATGGTTTTGAACTTCACAATTTTTCATTATTAGTTGACAAAAATTACATTGAAAATATAAAAAATATATTTTTTGAAATAATTTTCTTTTTTAAGAATATACATCTTTTTGAAACGGATAGAGTATTTCATTGATATAATATAGGACAAAAATACTTTATTTTATATATTTTCCGTGCATTGAAAATAAGGGAATACTGGAACAGCGAGGCAGCGGTGGGCCCTGTAACTTTTCCAACTTCCAGTCCCGACCAAATCTAAATATGTTACCTGATTGGGCACGTGAGTATCAGACTACACACGCTGCTCTAACTTCTCAACAAAGGCTTCGCTTTGAGAAACAGTGCAGCTATTGAAAGTTTAACTTACCTCAGATCTTTTAGTGTATCAAAGGCACAGTTTGACTATGGCGATGGACCGAAGAATAATTAAGGCTTCAAATGGAAAAAGAGGATCTAGCGGATCCAGTTGACCGAATGGAACAAGAGTGGATCAAACGTATCTAGCGATACAAAAGTGGATCTAGCGATCCAAAACATATGTATAAATGGTGAAAATAGATATAAAGTGGTTTAAAATACTGTATTGTTTAAAATAATTTATATTGCTATTTAATTTATAATTCAAAGTATTTATTTTAAAAATGTTATACAATTTTTATTCAAAATATAATACAAATTTATTTAAAACATATATATATATATACACATTAATCTGTAAAATGAAATTTATATCTAACTTTGGATAACTTAAAATAATTATGTTTTTGATAAAGTAGTATAATAATTTAAGCTTTAATATTAACTAACACATTGATTTTAAAATATTAGAAAAATATTTGAATGGTGAATGTGAATAAAAATGGTCCAAAGTATTGTAAAGTTTTTTAGAAAAGAAAAATAAAAGTTTTATATTAGATGACAAAAAAGATTTTATATTACTACTTATTTCATAAACAAATATCTGAATAATTTAAATAACAGATTAGTATTTCATAATTTCAAAAATTTATTAATGAATTCAAAATATTTATTTAAATGATTAAATGAATGAAACATAGCATGGTATAAACAAGGTTAGTTAAATATATATATATAAACTGTTTGAATTATACAAAAATGAATCAATATATATTCAAAATATACGGAATCTATTAGCAATACATTATTTTGTTGGTACGGTTAATAATAGTGGACTGCTTGATACAATTCAAAAATGATGAAGTTCTGTTATAGGTGGATTGTCATATTTGTATGTAGATTTGAACTGCTAGTGGATCAAGTTTTCTTTATTATTATTTTGAAACTTAAACGCAAGAGTAGTTAACTTTTTACTTGAATGGAGGATTTAGAAGTGGATGCTCCATCTGATGAGATAACTGTCTTATTCCCACCTCCCATTCCCACCCTTAAGCTCAACTCACTACCAGAAGAAATGCCATTATCTTTGCTAGACAATAGTATATAAAAGTATTATGAATTGTCATTAAATATGGTCCTTTGTCCATTTTGTTCCGTTTGGGTTAGTAGATTCCATCGATTCATCACTGCAAAATTTATTACAAAAAAAAATTGTTACATAAAAGAGAAAATATAGAGGTTGATAATTAATATTATGGATTTTTAATTATCATTTATTTAGTTGACAAAATATTATCTAGAAGTGTTTTCTCACTTGTCAGACAATCTTTGTATACCTTTGTGTATTTTGTTGTTTTCTTACTTTTGTGGGGGTCATAAAAAAACTGGATATAAAATCTACCTTCTTTGATTTTGAGGTAGACTTTCTGCTCCTAAATTCTTTAAATTAAATCTATCCTGTTTTTGTCCAGAAAAAAAAAATCTATCCTGCCAAACTAAATGAATAAGAAAATAACTCGCCCCAACAATTATCAGTTGGCAAAAAAAAAAAAAAAGTCTCTTTACCTTGTGACGTTGTTACTTTGAAAAGTTTAAAAGAAAAGAAGACTTTGCTTTTTTTTTTAACTAGGAAAGAGGACTAATATGATTTCCAGTTGACATTTTAGACTTTGATTAAATAATGACACATAGTTACGTTTATTTTTTCATATAACTACTTCAATGATCATGTGACAGTAGTAGTAGCAGTAATAGTACTACCAAGAGAGTATGGAAGTACCTTTATTCCTAAGCTTGTGTTGTGTTTTCATTTGTTGACCTATGTGGAAAATAATGAATGATCCGTTTAACCTTGATAGTCCAATAATTAATTACTAGAGATTGACCCGCACACCCGTGCGGGTGTTAATTTTTACTTTCTTATAAATCCATATTTTATTTTTATTTTTATGTTTAGTATTATATATTTTATGTGTCATAATATAATTAATTGCATAAGTACTTTTAGATTTCTATACATCATAATCGAACCTGAATCAAATAGAGTAATATGATTACTTTTGGTTATTTGGTTATTTTTAGTTTAATTTGAATTCAACATACCCGAATTGAATCGGTTAATATTCTTACTGTTCATACAAATATCCGTACAGGCGTCAAATACATTAGTTTTTGGATATTTGTAGGTTTGTATATATTAAGACTGAATTCATCTAGACCCGATTCGAAACACACATGAAAATTTCTAATACCGAAATGAAGTCTAGTTTCAAAACTCAAAAAGCATAATAACCCAAAGAAATAACTCGTAGCTGAATAGTTATCCGAATGTCCATGTCTAACCGATACATAAGTAAAAAAAAAAAATATTTGTTAACCATTTTGAATTCTTATCACAAACAGAGTGGTTTCATTCAAATATGTCGAATTATTATAGTTAATATGTAAATAATCCTGGCAAAATATTATAGTAAATATAATTAATGAGATAGTTAAAAAGTGAGAAAATGAATATAAAAGATAAAAAAAAAATTGAAAACAAATAAGTTTTGTTTTTCATGTCACTATTATATATCATCTATACGTCATCATATAATTAATCATATTTTATATTTACCATAATATAAGTAATCATATAATTAATGTTATTTTATACGTACCATCATATAAATAATCACATATATTATATTTATAAACTTAATATGAAATATAAAAACCATAATTTAAGTTGGTGTTTTTAATTAAGTTATGTATTGTATTTTTCTTATATATAGTGAAAATATATTTTTTAAATGGTTATTGGGTGGGGGGGTATAGTAGAACATAGCAGAGTTTTCTTGATGCAGCTTCGGTATTTTCCTGTAACAGAAACTTCCTCTTTTGTTGTTGATGACCTCTTGATCCATTTTATGGTACTCTCCCATCTCAGTCCCTTGTACATCATCATACTTCTCCTTGGAGGCATCAAGACTGCTTTTGCTCACCTTGAATCATATCAAATTAGAAGCAACCAAATGTTTTTGAGTACTGGCACAAAGTAGAATTAGGGACAGTTTGGTCTGTAATCGTTACGATCCTACTGCATAAACATAGTATTCCCCTGCTCCTCCTCATCATCATTGTAATTGAGAAAACAGTTGAAATCATCGGTTGAAACATTAAACTGACTTGGATCCTGTAATCCCTGAAAAGGGGGCATGAAAACAAACGAACTCCTCGTTGTCAGATTATTCTCTATGACTTGGCCCGAAATAAAAGACATAGAGACCCCACCTCATATCCACCAGAGTTGTTCATATGAGTGATGAGATATTGATTATGCTCATCAACTCCACCGCCGCCACCACCGTCGCCGTCGCCACCGCCACAACCATCACCACCATCACAACGGTCGCCACCACCGCCGTCGCCGTCGCATCCACCACCACCGTCGTCGCCGCAACCACCATCACCGCCGCCGCCGTCACCACCAGAAGAAGAAGGTAAATCACTGGCGTCACCCTTGAACTTTAATTTACACAATGTATACGTCATCTGCACAAAATCAAATTAAATACGACCCAAAACAGAAATCAATCACAACAGAAAGCCAAAACTGGTTTTGAAAAAAAAAGAAACTTAACCTGATCAGTAGGAGGCAAGAAGGTAGCCACGTACTCGTGCATAACCCAATCTGATTTCGATTTTGAACCGCTCAAGTGAAACACCAAAACCCTTTTCTCACCAATCTTCTCGCGATCTCCTCTCTTTTGGAAGATATCCATTGTAGGTCCCGTTTTCTTCCAGAAACCAGACTTGGTTTTTCTGCTCTGTCTCTCTCCTCTGTTGTCCTTCCGACAAAAGAAATACCAAACCTGATCTCTCGATTCCCTCCGTGACTTGGCTGCAGGATACACAAGAAAAACAAATTAGTGGATATGACAGTTCGAGGGAAATCAAACATCCTGAGACGACTTACAAGGTAACTCCCAAGGATCGAAGCTACAGATGTCGACTGCTCTAATGGCTTTATCGACATGGTTAGTGTCGGAACCACCGCGATTTTTGAGCCTGATGTAATAGTCCACGATCTCCTGGTCCGTAGGAATGAATCTGAAACCCACTCGATTTTCCATTTTTTGAGTAGGGGACAAACGAGTTTAGCTTAACAGGAAAACAAAGTATTAAAAAAAAGGAAAGATGATCAGAAGAGAGCTTTCTCCATTGTTGGTTGCTGTTCTGCAAGTTAAGTGAGAGGAGAGAAAGAAGTGAGTTAACGTTATTTATAACAAATTCTTCTTCTGCTTATTTCTTTAACACCTAAAAAATTAACATTTACCGTTAATTTTTAACGGTGGCGTGGATGGCCCGTTATACTACCAAATAAAAATAATAAATAAAAATATTAAATATCAAAGAGCTGTATTTTGCGCGGCGATTCTAAAATTACACTGTATAAAATTAAATCGTGTAAGACAAACTTAATAGATAGGGCTTATTGGCCAAATAGCCATATTTGAGTGATAAATTAAATGAGTAGCATTGATTTTGACATAATTCAATGTCAGACTCTTTGAACACATTTCATCCGGTTCTATCCTTTTTCATAACAGGTTTCCAGTTGCAAGTGAAAAATAGGCGACGTCTTTCCTTTTGTAGCGTGTTTATAATCACATATCAAACATCCACGTCACATGTTCATTAACCACATATATACACCGAATGTTCTATTCCATATCGTTGAAATAGTATAAAATTATAACTCCACTCATAACCGTAAATACTAAACATTATTCCAACCCCTATATACTGAATCCTAAATCTCAATCACTATGCAACACCTAAGTACTAAACATTATCTCAATCACTATGCAACACCTAAGTACTAAACATTACTCAAACCCCAACATCTAAAAAAAATATACGGTAATATACATATGCACGTATTTTTCTACTCCATGTCACTGAAATAGTATAGAAGGACGCAACAACATCCACAATCCTTAAATACTAATCACTACCTCCAATTCATAAATACGAAACTCTAAACCCTAATTACTAAACTCTAATTATTAAACTCTAAACTCAAATATAAATTATAAACCCAAGTATAAATCTTAAACCCAAATAGAATGAAACAAAATACATAGCATAGTACATTAGTGAAATTATGAAACATATATGATTTCATGGAATAAGTTAATATTGACCCCAACCATACCCTTCACCTACTAAATACTAAATCCAAAATCATAATCACTAAACCATAAACCCAAAAATAAACTCTAAAACCAAATAGAATAGAACAAAATACATAGCATAGTACATATATATTGGTGAAATTATGAAACATATATGATTGCATGGAATAAGTTAATGTTGATCCCAACCATACCCCTCACCTACTAAATACTAAAACCAAAACCCTAATCACTAAACCCTAAAGCCAAATATAAACCAAAACCCTAATCACTAAACCCTAAAGCCAAATATAAACCAACTCTAATCACTAAACCCTTACCCAAATATAAATCCTAACTCAAATATAACCCTAAACCCAAATAGAATGGAACAAAATTAAATAACATAGTGGTGAAGTTATGATGCATATAATTACATGGAAGAAGTTAATGCTAACCCCAACAATACCCCTTTGCCTTCTAAATACTAAACCCTAAACTGTAATCACTAAACCCTAATCTAAATATAAAATCTAAACTCAAATATTAAAATATAAAAAGTACATTATATTATGTAATATTAAACTATATTATGTAATATTAAACTATACAATATAGATCATAGTGAGATTTTTACATGTTCAAAAACATGTAACAAGAACTTTAAAAAATTAAAACTATATTTCTAAACAAAATAAAACATTTTTTAGTAATAATCAAATGGAATGGAACATAATAAAATAGCATAGTAGAAGAATATACACAGTTCATCTTCTCTGATTAACTTTTGTGCATACACCACACGAGTCTTTGAAACTCTATTATCCACTACAACCCTTCACCATCAATATATACAATACAATTTCATCAATAATTCCAAAATTTTGAGAAGGAAAAGAGGCTCGGATTGCTCCTTCTCTACTTCAACTGTAACACGTCGTCTCACAAGTATTTTCTAAGATGTGAAGAAAATTAAGCCACAATTTACTTTTACACATAATAATTATGAATTTTAATTTTTTTTCTCTGCAGGTTACGCCGGTTGCAAGAAGGGACAATACTGTATTATTATATATATTTGACGGTGTGTATAGAAAAGTTAGGGAAATTGGTTGTTTGGTGAATTATGCTTTTTTTCTTTGCTATACAGCCCAATTTCCCTAATAGATACGCTTAGGTTCTTTTGTTCTCCTTTTTCAGGCTGTGTTTGTACTTTCGGTTTCCTACAAGGTGAGTTCAGTTATCTCGTGTCGTGTGACAAGATTGTCCTAAGATTTCGTTCTGGTTATGAGCTTTTAAAAACCTGCTGGGATAAGATTTGCGCGTTGTGCATGGTGAATTTATTTGTATATATTATCGCTAATTTTTTTTTATATTTGATTATTTTATTTATACATATACAATGTTTTTTCGTTGTTATTATATAATTTATTTCCAATGGATCGGACCATTTTTTTTATCAAATTGTGGAACTAAACTATAATTAATATATTGTGGGTTGATCGGATTGGACATTAAACAAATTATGACACAAAAACTTTATTTTTTTATTATATTGTTAATATGATTGTTTAATTTTTTTAATAATATAAAATTAAACAAAAATAAAGAAGAATGCAAAAAGTGTTATCAAATCTTTATTATTCATATTCATTAATTGTCATATATATGTTAATCGTATTAGGTAATTCCGTAGTTTTTATTTAAGGAAAGAATACATGCTTCTTATAGTTTGAGTTATATAATGTACCAATATTATATTTTTAAACTATAGTTTATATAAGGTGCTCTAGAATTTTTTGAAATATGATTTAGAAGGCATACACAACTGCCACATAGGATATGACCTTTTTAAATTTTTTACAAAATTCAGGTTATAACTATTTAAAAAATCTTTAATTAATATATAAGAGATTACCGACGCCAGTCTATCATCATATGGATTTAGATGCCAATACTAAGTTTTCTTTTACTTTTCTAAACCAATACACAATAAATTGACGCAAATTAATATTTAATCATATATGCAAGCATGTGATGTGAAGAATAAAAAGCATATGCCCACCTATGTATAAACTTAGAGTGAGAGATAATATTTCTAACACAGTTTTCAGTATTATAATCAAAAGTCACGCTTGTATGACTTCTGGAAAGAAAAAAGAGATTTATTAGTTTATTGCAGCTCATTACATTAAGCCTCAAATGGAAAGGAGTAAGAGTTAGCAATATTTTTTATCAAAAGGTGTTTGAACTTAAACATCAAGGTTGCATGTTTCATATTTGCATCAATATGATGGACACTAAAAGAGACTCTATGACATTGACAAAGTATATTATTATGTATCAAAGTTTTACAGACATACAAATCTTTTAGAGATGAGGAATTATGACTTACATTGATGAAGAAGAGTCAAAAAGAGGTGGACCATGACTTTTGTTTATAAGACAAAGCTAGTGGAAGCAATTAAAGTGAAATGATAAAACCTTTTTACATCTAACAATTTCTTTAATCATAAATACAATTACTTGTTAAATAATATGTGCAGAAGATACGGAAAAGAATATATACATTTAAATACATTTATATATTTCTATTACACTCATTTGGATAGTAGATAGCTGCATGCATACAAGTACTTTTAATCAGTATATTGCATGACAGAACAGTATATACATAAAGTAGAGTGAAGTAGATACTGTTATCCACAAAATTTCATTTTAGTTTTTTTCGTTTGTTATTTAAGATAAAAGGGCTGCAGGGCAAACAATCAACAAACAATTCTGTAAAATTATTATAGATTAATCAGTTGGATTTCTAGAGTATTTTTTGTTACTATGACAAATTATTGTTCAAGTATTTGTATACATATGCTATTATATAGAGGAAGCAAAATAAAAAGCTACCAGTAGTCTAATATGGGATTTGGACTTAACATCAACACGACAACCAAACATATGATGTGGACGTAAAGGGATTCTTGAAATTAGTAAATTAAGCACTCTGATTTGATGTTAGTCTTGTTTCCTTTTTGTTGAAACCTGTAATTTTCTTCTCTGTAGGGTTTAGGAGGACCGGAGGAGTAGACGTTGATTGCAACGTTAAACAGGATTGGACAAGTTTGATATTCTGTGGTTGGATGGTACAATTTTGCTAAGCCTTTTTTCAAAAAAAAAATGATACAATTTTGCTGGAACAATATCTCTTTTGAGAAAGGCCCGGGTTTTCTGGAACAATTTCTCATCACAAATTCATCAATTGTGATAAGATTTATCTTTACTAATATCCCTTCTAATACTCGATGTAGAACTTCTGTTCCTAATACTAAGAACATGTATACACTATAAAAATGTTTTTTTTTTGAGAAAAAAAGTCTTCTATTAACATTATAAAAATGTTACGGAACTACTATTTTTTTTTTGACAATGAAACGACTAACTTTTAGACCATTTCCATTGTATTTTGTTATTTTCATCTCTAAAATAGAAAAATTCTATAATAAAAATGAGATAAGATCCAATATATTTCTTTAAAATAGTAATTTTTAAATGTAGAATAAACAATAGAAGAATCCTATTTTTTTCATCTATAAATAGAAGAAATAATAGAAATCTCTATTATAGAAAAATAAATAGAGGTAGATTGGACCCATTACACTTTTAAATGCTATTATAAAAGTGAAAATAACAAGAAATTAGAAAAATTCTTAGTATCATTGTTCTTCCTCTCATCAAATTAGTGGAGGCTGTTAAAACTTAAAAGGATAACGTTTACATATATGTTACCTCTGTTAATTAAATATATATATACTAGGTTAAGACCCGCGCCTTGCGCGGGATGAACATTGTATATAAAAATGATTTTATGTATTAAATATTTTTATATATTATGAAATAATAAATATATATTGAATAATTAAAAGTCAGTAACTATTAAATATATAATTAAATTGGTCTGAAAATATAAATCAATTTTATTAATCCAATTTTTTTTTTTAGTATTTGATAGGATATGTAATTAAATTTAAATGATACTAACATACATAGTATATTTTAGTATATTTTTAATATTAATGTCTATTAAATGATGATTTCTACTCATATAATTTATTTTTATCATTTGTATCTTTTATAGAAAAAAATTTAAATTACTGATAACAAAATTTTCATTGTGAGATTAATAGTTTTAATAATTTATAATTTTAAAAAATAAGTTGTCAATGTTCGTTCAAAACTTTTACCAAAAAA
The DNA here is from genome assembly GCF_020379485.1 of Brassica napus. NCBI lineage: Eukaryota > Viridiplantae > Streptophyta > Magnoliopsida > Brassicales > Brassicaceae > Brassica > Brassica napus. The sequence goes on from NC_063443.1 coordinate 566,809, forward strand.
TTGTTCAAAGTAAATTTTGAAACTAAAAGATTTATGTATTTTATATGGTTTATAGTTTAATTTAAAACGATATATATATATATATATCAATCTTAATAATTAATTAAATTATACTTCTTACTTATATAATTTTGTAATCATTTGAATGTGAGACTTTTAACAGTTTTAGTAATTTATAGTCGTTTTTCGAAATTCAAAATATAACGTTTACAGAAAAATCTAAAATTTTTATTATATGGTTATTGTGGTTGTTTAATTTATTTAATAGTTTAAAATTAAACCAATATGATAGAACATACACTAATTTTTATCAAATCTTTATTATTCAAAATCATTAATTGTCATATATACTTTAGCCACATTAGGTAATTTCGTAAATTTTATTTAAGGAAATAATGAAGTACATTAATAATGAATTTATTGTTAGTTTAATAAAAAAACTTATTATATAATTAGATAGACCAACATATTTCTCTAATGATTCTAAGAATCATCCTAATGATGACATGTGGCTACAAAAAAAAGTTGTAATGCTTCTCAAATAATATATAGGGGATATATATATATGTTACCTCTGTCAGAAAACAAACATGCACGGACAAAACACAAGGGCGAACTCGAATTTTAGACAACTTTAAGAAATTTGACCAGAAAAAAAAAACAGTTTTATATAAGGAAATCATTTTAGTTGCCAAATGTAAGGGAAATACTTTCTTTGCCATCTTCTTATAAAATATGTACGGGACAGTAAAGTCAGTGGGCCAGGAATGTTTAGAATGCTAGCAACGACCGAATCTAAATATGCCATTTAATTGGGCCACGTGAAATCATCAGAACTAGCACGACTCTTCCTTTTACAAAGGCTCAACCAGTTTCAAGTTTCAACTGCTTCAAGAAAATGGCTGCTTGATGCAAATTCTTGTTTGAACAAATTTAGAAATATATTTTTCTAGCTCTTTTTCAATATACTTCAAAAAAAAAAAGATTGTGAACGTTTCATGCCTTCATAAGTTTTGAGCTCACAATCTCTTTCAATACTTGAACTTAGCTTTTTGAATTTCCATTTTTAAAAAAGACTTGTTATTTTTTGTTAAATGATTTATTTTTAGCAAGGTTGACAGGCAGTTTTTTTTTTTGTGTATGTGTGGAGATTAGTTAGGGCCACAGATGAGTGGAGGTTGATTGGTACGTCTTTGATTAGAGTTGTATCAATTGAAATAACACAAGTTTGTCTTCTATTGCCTGATCACAAATCACCTTTTTTAGATATAGTAGGACATGCATGCATACAATATAAAAAAGTTACAAAACAAGATAGACACAACTCATACTTGGAAATTGTAAAAGGTACTCTTAATCGATCTCATTTTTACTGGTAAGTTCTTGAGATAGAAGAACATAGCTTGATTTTCTTGACGAATTGAATCTTTGTATCAACCTGTGAATGAAACCAGCTCGTTTGACTCCGGTCTTACTTACTTCCTTGTGCATCATCATAAGGGGTTCAGCTTCTTCTTCTCGGATGTATCAATATTGGTTCCCGGAGCATTGCTCACTTTGAATAATATCAAAGAAGGCAAACATGCTGTGAGTGCTAACACGATAAGTATTATGAATTGTAACTATCAGAGAAAGAGAAATAATAAAAGCTCACCTCTTGAGTGTTCCCCTGTTCCTCATCATCATAATCATTATTGAGCAAACAGTTTAAATCATGAGGTGAAAGGTTGTTGATAGCCCTGCGAATGGCATCCTCCATCTGAGTCTCTTCCTCCAAATGAAGAAAGCCACTAAACTGACGCAGGTTGTGTAATTCAGACGAAGATCTCTGAAAGAAAGGGAAGAACACGAACGAGGTCGTTGGTCAGATCCTATATGACTATGATATATTTTGAACTTTTTCTTGACCTACCTCCGTCTCTGCCTCTGCACTCATCCCTCCACCACGGTTGTTCATAGGAGTGATGAACGAGTGAGTATGTTCAACTTCACCACCACCACCGCCACTGCCGCCACCACCATCACAACCACCATCGCCACCGCCGCCGCCACCATCATAACCACCATCGCCATCGCCACCGCCACTGTCGCCACCACCATCGCCACCTCCGCCACCACCATCATAACCACCATCGCCATCGCCATCGCCACCACCATCACAACCACCGCCACTGCCGCGACCACCATCACAACCACCACCGCCACGGTCACCACGAACATCACAACCACCACCGCCACTGCCACTGCTACCATCACAACCGCCACCGCCACTGCCACCACCACCCTCACAACCACCACCGCCGCCGCCACCGCTGCCGCCACCACCAGCAGGAGCAGCAGCAGAAGAAGAAGGTAAATCACTGGCGTCACCCTTAAACATTACTTTACATAGTGCATATGTCACCATCGGGGTCTGTACCAAATTATTCAAATATGACCCAAAAAGAAAGAAACAGAAAATTAATCAATTCAATCACAAACGCAGCCCAAAAATGGGCCAATCAACAGAGAATATGCATTTACGACTACAAGCAACCAAATGTTACCTGAGCAGGAAACACGAACGTAGCGACATATTCATGCATAACCCAATCGGACTTAGGTTTCGATCCACCAAGAATCTTACTGTACTGAAACACAAAGACCCTTTTCTCACCAATCTTCTCGCAATCTCCTCTCTTTCGCATGATGTTCGTTGTAACTCCGGTTTTCTTCCAAGAACCAGACTTGGTTTTCCTGCTCTGTCTCTCTCCTCTGTTATATCTGTTCTCCTTCGGACAGAAGAAATATATTGGGAGATCTAGAAGATCGATCCAATCCAATAGTCAATATTAGGATATACATCAATATATTAGAATATGAAGTTTATCATTATCTATTATATGCTATTTCATATTAGTTTAGGAAATTAGTTTGATTTATTCTCTATATAAACTATGCATCTTATAACATTATTTTCATGAGAGTCTAATATAATTCTTCCATAAACACTTTTGTGTTCTTTACTCTCGTCAATTTGTCATGGCATCAGAGCCTGAACAAAACTAAAAACATCAAAAACATCTTTATTCTCGTGTTGTCTTGCAAAATCGCAGAACAATCACTTCTCATTCAAAAACTTCTTTATTCACGACTTGAAGAAGAAGATTTTTATTCAATCATAGTTTTGGTGTCTTTGCAAAATCGCAATTCATCAAACTTATTCTCTACTCCTTTGTTTCTCGATTTGAAACAAGGAAAATTCATTCAACAATTCAAACATTCATTCATCAATTTTCGTATGGCTATTAGCTCACGAAGATTCAGATTTCTTAACGGCAGTCTACCGGCAGCCGATTCACCCTACCGTGAAAATTGGAGAGCAAACAATCATCTCATTGTAGGATGGATAAAACAAACATTCAAACCAAAACTCAGATCATCTATCTCTGCTTGCAAAATCGCAAGCTATGGGACATTCATCAAGCTTCCGCAACGATTAGTGCATGAGCTACTTCTACCACCTAATTTGAAGATTGTTCAATCTCATACGTGTTACCACGTATGAGCTTGAGGGAGGGTATTGGGAGATCTAGAAGATCGATCCAATCCAATAGTCAATATTAGGATATACATCAATATATTAGAATATGAAGTTTATCATTATCTATTATATGCTATTTCATATTAGTTTAGGAAATTAGTTTGATTTATTCTCTATATAAACTATGCATCTTATAACATTATTTTCATGAGAGTCTAATATAATTCTTCCATAAACACTTTTGTGTTCTTTACTCTCGTCAATTTGTCAAAATACAAAACATTGTCCGTCTCCTTCCTTGTCGAACTCGACTGGGCTGAGAAATAACAACAAATTAACATTAAAAAAAGCCCGATGTTTAAAAGGCATTAATATTATCAGAAACTAGCGGTGTTTCGATACAACAGTGTGAAGTAGTCGGTAAAACTTACAAGCTAACTCCAAGGGATCGAAGCTATAGATGTCGACTGTGCTAATGACTTCATCTACATGACTCGTGTTACCATCCATATTCTTCGACTTGAGGTCAGGCCCGGCCCAGAGCATATATAGGCCCTGTGCAGAATCAAAAATTTTAGGGCTTTTTTTGCTGTACAAATCAAAAATTTAGGATCTTTTTTGTGTAAAATCAAAATTTAAAGGCCCTAAACTATAAAGAAAATTTACCAAAAACAAATGGGGCCCTGTGCAAAAGCACTGCCAGCACATGGTCAAAGCCGGCACTGCTTGAGGTAAGGGTTGAAGATCTCCTCGTCGGTCGGACGGAATCTGAAACCCACGGGATGCGGATCCACCATTTTCTCCACAACAACGATAAAAGTTTCAGATCAAAAACGAAATTAAAAAAAAAAAGAACTAAGACAAAAATATGCAGCAGAGCAGAGGAGCTTTGTCGCTCGCTGTTGCTGCATAGCAAGCAACTTTGCCGCTCGCTGTTCGGTTAATATTACTTTGTGATAGGAGCAAGATAGGGGGGTGTTTATATAAAAAAACGTGATTTGACGTTAATGACTTGTTCTTTTTATTAATAAAATAAGACGAATAGGCAAAATGGACTCACAACTTATTGCGTGGATACAGGCGTAGTGATTTTAATACTACAACTTAGCATTTGAATCAATTATAATAAACGAAAGGAACCAAATCTTATATAAAGGGATAAGGAAACTGGCATTACACATAGTCACATACGACGTGGATATTAAACTACAAAGAAGACAATGGATTTTGTTTTGCCATCTCTAATGCATTTTGTTTCACCTTTAAAATAAAAAAAATCTTTATAATAGAGATATAATATGTTGGGATATATTCTTTTAAAATAGTGATTTCTAAATATAGAATAAAAAGTAGAAAAATCTTATTTTTCCTTATAAATAGAGGAAAAAATTAAAATATCTATTATAAAAAATTGAGTTTGAACAATTTCACATCTAAATGTTGTTATAAAAGTGAAAATAGCAATGAACTAAAAATATTTTTAAAATTAATGATATTTTTTTTAATCTAAGAGCAAGTCTAACAAAACTTTCTTTTTTGCCATCTGATAAAATATAATTAATTTAACCAAGAACTACACAAGACCGGTAAAAGTACAACACCTTTCCGGAGTCATGAGCCAGTGAGGAAAACAATTGCTCCAGAGGCAAGGATGAAACTAACAGTTATCATACAATTTAACATAACACGAGAAAGAGAAAAGATCTCTAAGAGATTTTGAATCAAAGGTATGATCATTAAAGATGCAAAGCAGAATGGTACCAAAAGCCTGATTGAGAAAGAAAACATTGAAGGACTGATTTATTCGGATGAGAGAAAGGTTCAAAGACAAGTTCCGATCACGAAGCACGAGCATCCGTCATTCAAGAACAAGCTTCGACTGTAGGAAGCTACAAGAACACATATCTCCATCCGAGCAGTTGACGAAGAATACGGTTGACAATCATTTACTCAAAGACCTCAAAAACCTAACGCGATCGAGCAACAGCTCCACAGCTCCTTGCTAAGAAATCTGGAAAAGCCTGTCAGTTAAAAACCAAAGAACAACACAACTTCATAGTACCGAAGCTTAACACAAAGCAAATCGACAATAAACCCAAAAGTCTAGCGACGAGGTATTATCGAATATAACCCCGATAAAATTACGTCGCCGAAGCCAGTCGATAAAAATAGATACCACAACAGGGAGGCCCTAACCGCAGACACAAAGAACCACCAATCATCAATACCTCACAGCTATTTTGTCTCTTACCTTACAAGACCGGCTTATATCATACTAACAACTAGATAGTAACCCGCGTTTTGCGCGGGATAAGATGTTTATATTAATGTTGAAATTATATATTATGATTATGTATAACATAAAATATATTTTAAGCGATAGTTAGATAGAACAAAAGGTATAATGAGTGCACTAATATTAAATTTGATATATGGTGTTTGCATTTGAGAAGAAGTTCTGGAAATTTTTTTTTTTATATTTCGCCTATCACGTTGTAACAGTTATGGATTTAGGGGTTTAACAAATAAAATCGAAAAAAATGGATTAATAACATATTATAAGCAAAACAATAACTGTGTGAAATATAAGAAGTATAGCTCCTTTAAATTAAGAAAACATAGTTACATAATAAAAAAATAAAGGTTATTCGATCTTCTAAATTGTAAAAATTGTTCCAGATACGATCAGCACGTGAGACTTGCTGGTGGTTCGTTTCTGAAAGTTTCATCTCATCTTCAAGGTCGTCTAATGAAGAGTTCTCATGGCGGCAAAGGTGGTGACACTCGCATTCTTATATTGCTTGCTTGAGAAAACTAATACACTAAACCGAGACGATTTACAGTGATTCATTCTCCTCGAAACAGATATCACCTCATCGATCAGTAACAAAATCGAGTACGACACATTTATTTAGAAATAGATTTTCAATGTCCTCTTTCAGCATTGAGAGGCGGCTCTTAAGAATGTGAATGCTCTGCTAAATGCATGAAGGCATGTATGGAGAAAATGGTTATTTCATTAATATTTGGCATCATACTAAAGTTTCATCACTTTGTCGTTTCTACAGATCTGTTGACTTAATGGCGATAGATCAAATGGGTTACCGTTTTTAACAGAAACATATAGAGGAATAAAAAAGTTTTATTGATGCTATGATTATATTGAGAGGATTGATAAATCAACTAATCAAACTTGAAATTGAAGGTTTATCACGTAAAAGTGTTCGTCGAGAAAAGTGTAGATGATACGAAGTTTTTTTAAAGGAATGTTATGAATGCATTAAATTCACAGTTTTAGTGAGAAACGTTTTCTGTGTGACACCTAAGCATTTTACTAAATAAAAACTTCTCTTGAAGCTACGTCACCACGTCATATTCATTGCCAATAACTTTTAAAGTAAGTTTTTAAAGTGATTTTCCTTTAACGTATAAGGGATTGCTATTATATTTTTTTCGAAAAATAAAACTGAAAATGATTACAAAAATATAGCTGACGTAACAAGTTACTACTATTGTTTGGAAGTTTTGACAAAAACTCAAGGCTATTAAACATGTAACGTGTTTACACTTGTGAATCCGGCGGTTTTCTAATGGGAGAAAATGGACACGTGTAGAGAAGAAACACAACTGAAGTCTCGAATCATAGACACTTTGATATCATTGTCTTTGCCTAGTGGTGTCGAAGCCGGGCCCAGTAATGTGTCAGAACACCATACAACGACCAAATCTAAAACATGCGATCAGATTGGGTCACACGTGAGAGCATCAGCAAACTCTTCTTTACACACATTTTATAGAAATACTCTGCGCCAAATGCATTTATATTTAATCCGACTACTAAGCATTTACAATAAATTATTATTATTATTATTTAAAACTTTTGCTTTACAAACAACATTATAAACGAACCCCAAAAAATTGTAAAAGAAAAAAAGTTAGCAACTTTTTCATTAATCTTATTGTGTTCGGACTTATTAAATATCAAGATGATGTAGACAAGTACTTTTGATATTATAATCATGACTGAAATATTTGTTGTGCGGATTTATTTAGGCGGTTAGGCCCATATGAGAAGGAATTGATTGAGATAGTTTGACAATTTTGTTAGCGGTGTCTGACATACATATTTGTCTTCTATAACCATTTTATGATAATTAATTCACTCTTATATAGAAAGACTAGGGCCGGGCAAAAAATTATAATAAAAGTGATTTTATAATAATTTATGAAGTAATTTAAAATTATAATAAATTAAAAAGTATTATAAACGAAAAAATAATGAAAAATTTATGAGATCATGATAATTATATTTTTTCTGTTTTAAATTATAATGATAGTAAATTTCACTATTCTATGATAAATAACATTATATTTTTAATATTTATTTTAATTCAAATGTTTTGTTTTATAATATCTTAATTAAACTAACTTGTTTAAGGTTTTTTTTTGTGAATATGACTCAAAACATGAAGTTATTCATAAAGTAATTCATGCTTCTTTTTTTTTGTGATGTAATTGTATATTTTCTTTGTATGTATGTTTTGTAAAATTTTGTTAAGAGAAGTATATAATAATGTTTATGGTTTTAAGAATTTTAGGGTGTCTAAGGATTATTTATGTTAATATTAGTTATATTTGAATCAAAATGTTTTAATGAGAGGGTTCATCGAATGATTTAATGTTATAGTCAATGAAGATGCATGAATCCAACCGACTTCCATAACGGTTCCAAAATTCAACCAAGGGTAGAAGAAGTGGAATCGAACAGCCAAATACGACGCCTTCCAACTGACCTTGATCGGAATTCAGCGTGGCCGGTGCACTAAATCTTCATTGACCGTAAGTTTGAACCAGAGTTGTTAAAACGCAGCAGATCTGTCTTTCGTTCGTCGACATTATTTTTGGAGAAGAAGCCGTCTCATGTGGGATCCCCTCATGTGTTAGCCTACAGCCTAAAAATCCAATTATGTTAAGTCTAAAACACTAATCTAAAATATTTATTAACAAAAAGAGAAAAGCCCATTAATAATTGTGATTAAGTGAAACAGTGAGTATCATCCACCCCGGACATGTATCGGCCTGTCAGGAACCGACTTTATGACGTGGCAAAGCAGGAGTGAAGCGAACATATTTTTTTTATATATATAGATAGATTAGGACATCTATATTATTATTTATGAAGTGATTTTGCTTAGTTGTTCTCTTCTCCATGATTTTAGATAATTTTTGTTTATTTATCATTGTTTATTGCTTATTTGTCATATTTTCCATAATTTGTGATTTTGCTTAGTTGTTCTCTTCTCCATGATTTTAGATAATTTTTATTTATTCATCATTGCTTATTGCTTATTTGTCATATTTTCTATAATTTTAGATAATTTGTTTATTTGTTATGTTTTCAATAATTATACCTTTTCTTATTTTTCATATCCTCCATAATTTAGGTTATTTATTATTTCTTATGTTCTTTATAATTTTAGTTAGTAATTTTATTTATTTATCATATTTAAAATAATTTTAGGTAGTAATTTTAGTTTTGCTTACTTGTCATGTTATCCATCAATTTAGGTTATTTTTATTATTTTCATGTTTTATTACTTTTAGAAAATTATTTGTCATATTCCATGATTTAATTTAGGCAACTTTTTGAATTGTTAGTTTTGAACATATTTAGTGATTATTTAATAAATCTTTTAAATATATTCATGGATAAATATTATTAATGAGTATTAATTTTATAGTTTTGTTTATCTTATGTTAATTTTTAATATTAAATCTTTTAATGTTTTATTTATTATTTTTAAAATGAAGCTTGCTTTTCTTTTATACCACCAAATTATCTTATCAATCAAAATATGAGTCCAAAGAATACGATCTCTCGCTGTTAAAAATTAAAAAAATACACCTTTTACTAGATATATATATATATATACTTTTATTAAATAGAAGTATGTTTTTAATTATTGTAAATTTTGGTAATAGGTATTAATATGAACTCCGATGAAGAAGAAATTCATATAAAATGCAATTAAGACTTTGATGAAGAAGGGTTTGATTTCATAGGCTTCACTGATAATTTGGTAATTAGGATTTATTTGTAGATTTATATTTTATATTATTTTTAAAGTAATAAAAAAACTTTATTAGGTTATTATAATGATGATACTTTTTACATGTATGGTTTAGTGATATAATAAATAAAAGATTTTACAAATACCAAACCATTATCTATATTGTCTTGTAGTAAAAAAAGATAATTATATCTCTAATTAATTTAATATTTAAAACTGATTAAATAATTTAGATTGAAATTAAAAATTTGTTAAAATTTGAATTAGTTGGATATATATTAGTCCGCACAAGTGTGCGGACCACCATCTAGTACATTACAATATGAAAAGTTACAAAACAAGATAGACATAACTCACACTTGGAAATTACAAAAGGTACTCTTTAATTTATCTCATTTATTGGTATATCATGTTCCTGAGATACAGGAACATAGCTTGATTTTCTTGGTGATTTTTTGCATCATCCTGTAAATGTAACCAGCTCTTTTGTTCTTGATCACCATCTCTTGGTCAATTTTATCCCCACCGATCTCACTTAATTGTGCATCATCATCACAAGGATTCATCTTCCTCTCAGACGTAACAGTATTGGTTCCTAGAGCTTCGCTCACCTTGAATAACATATTAAAGAAGCAAAAATATGTTGTGAGTAATGGCAAAAAGTAGTAGCACCTATGATTAGTGTTTAGGAATTGTTTGTATCAGAGAAAGATAAAATACTAATAAAAGCTTACTTCTTGAGTTACCGACCCTGACTCAATAGTTGAGCTGGAAGGAGATTCTGGCAGGTCTGTGGGATGATTTGAGCAACCAAAAGTAACACAAGTGCTCGAAGTTTTAATGGAGCCCTGTCATTATAAACAGAAAAGTTAGTCTTGTGAGGTGAAAACAGAGGATCACCATAGTAAAATGATGCTTACTGTTGTAGTTCTTGAAGATATGGAATCAGAATCACTGTCATCATCGCTATGACCAATGAAAACACCAGTAAGTGACATTTTAGGTCGGTAATCGTTGCGATCCTCCTGCATAAACATAGTATTCCCCTGTTCCTCATCATTACTGAACAAACTGTTCCAATCATCAGTTGGCGGGTTGTTGAAACCCCTGAGAATTTCATCCAGGAACAGAGTTTCTTCCTCCAAATGAGGAAAACCAGTAAACTGACGTGGCTCCTGTAATTCAAACGAAGACTCATGAGAAAGGGAAGAACACAAAAAGAGATGGTTGTGAAGTGACCTACCACCTCTGTCTCTGTACTCAGTCCTCCAGAATTATTGCTGTTCACATGAGGGATCAAAGAGAGATGATGATGCTGAATTTGACCAGCAGAAGAGGAAGAAGAAGAAGATAAAACTCTCTCGTCACCCTTGAACATTACTTTACACACTGTATATTTCATCATCATCATCGTCTGTAGTACAAAACCAAATAAAACTGAAAAATCAATCAAATCAACAACCAACTTGAGAAAAAACCATTTATACCTGATTAGGAGAGTCAGGAGACAAGAAGGTAGCGACATGTTCGTGCATAACCCAATCGGATTTGGGTTTCGACGGCCCACCAAGAATCTTACTGTACTGAAACACGAAAACCCTTTTCTCACCAATCTTCTCGCGATTACCTCTCTTTCGCATGATATCCATTGTAACTCCGGTTTTCTTCCAGAAACCAGACTTGGTTCTCCTGCTCTGTCTCTCTCCTCTGTTCTGTTGGTCCTTCTTACAACCGAAGAAGTACCAAACCTCATCTGTCGAGTTGATCCTCGACTTGTCTGGATACAACAGTAAGTGAAAAATCACTCGAATCAGAAACTAGCCAGATATATATATATGATTGAATACAAGTATACAACAGTGTTAAGACACACTTACAAGGTAACTCCCATGGGTCGAATTCATATATATCGACTGTGTTCATGACTTCATCTACACGGCTCGTGTTACTCTCGATGTTCTTCGGCCTCACGTAATCTCCCACTATCTCCTCGTCCGTCGGATGGAATCTGTAACCCACTGGTGGATCCACCATTTTGCGACGAAAGACGTTGAGTCCAAGGAAAAAAAAAAAAATCAAAATATGCAGGTGGTAGCTTTTTTCTCCATTGTGGATTTGCAAATTAATCGTAAGAGAAAAGACGGAAAGGGTTCCATATTTATACACAATAATGGTCTGTCTCGAATATTTACAAATTTCAAAAAATAATAGTCAAATAACTGTGACGTTTATTCTTTCGTTGGGGTTTACGTGCAATGGCAAACACGTGCACCCTTAAAATCTCTTTTTAACTTTTCATAATAATTAAAAGAGTGGAAATGGAATTTGCAAGTTGCATATCTAGTTATCTACCATTTCCACGAAACATTGGAACCTATTTATCTTCATTTACATTCTTCTTCGGCATGTTTTAATTAAGTAGCGTTATAGTCGAAGAGTCGGTTCTCTTTTTGACAAGATTTCTATAACCATTATTTAATTATTTGTTTTCTAGATATATAACCAATAATAATAAACAAAAGCCACCAGCAGTTATATAAAAGGGAAAAAGGAATTGGCATATTCGGATTCAATGTGAATACTACTAATGTTACCGTCTTACCGAATGGAAGCAAGTTGGTGGGGAGGAATTCTAAGGTCAACTCCAATCAGATGGTGCATTTTAGTGTAATTTTTTTCTTGCTATAGTGTCCCACTCTGGTATTACATTATACCAATATCAAAACCACTTTTAATTTATTTTTACAATTTAAACATATGAATTGAACCGTTAGATCAGCTTAATCCATAAACTCCAAGGAAACACCAAATTTGGTGTAATCTTATCTCCAATGGAGCACTAAAAATTATATCATCCAACCAAATTTGGTGTAAAAGGAAGGAGAAAGAGAGGTCACCCTATTTTTTTCTCTCCCAACCAGCCGCCGCCACAAAAGTTTCAAGCTTTTTGAAGTTTCGTTTCTCTGACGGTTGGCCTCCGTGCCTCCGTCCGGAGAGGCTTCCTCTCCTTTATTTCCTTCATCGGCTTTCTTCTCTACTTGTTCAGTTTTAGTAGATAATATGAGAGATCTCGGACTTGAGTCAGACTTCCCGGTGGTGGTTGCAGCAGATCTAGCCGGTGTGGACGTGTGGCGACGGCGTCTCTCCGGTGGTTTTGCTGCCTCTGCTGGTCTCATCTCTTGTCCTCTTGTGGGATGAGATGGTGACGTACTTGCTATCTCTGCTCTTTCTCGGTAGTTGAGGGTTTGAGGACTGCTCTCACTACCAGTCAGATGCGGTGGAAAGGGCTTCCGGTTTCACCTCGGGTTAGGTGGCATATGTCTCTGATGCGTGTTGCTCTCCTTCGTGGTGCGGTTAGGACGGAAGTGTTGAGTTTGGGCTCCTCTGCGAGAGCTCTCTCCGGTGACGACTGGTGGTGGTGCTTCAACGGAGGTGGATTTCAGAGATCCACCTTTGGTGTTTACTCTCAGAGATTTCTCAGATCTTTAAGTTCTGGTGTGGCTCCTTCCGTTTCTTGCGTTGTATGTGTTTTGGCTTGGTTTCACAGGTTCAGAGGTGGTTCATCTTCGGCTTTGATTTGTTCCATTGAAGCGATGGTGGTGACAGTGTGGAATAGAGGCGGCGATTTGGATTTGGCGACTTTGTTGCATCCGTGGGAGATGATTCTCGAGGCTACTATAGCTTGAGGATGTGGTCGGAGGCGGCTTCTCTGACTGCCCATAGAAGCTCCTGTGCCGCCAGTTGTAACTTGTTTCTTTGAAGTTTTTTCGTTTTTGTGTTAGTCTTCGGAGAAGTTGTAGGCTCTGCCCGTGTTCGAGGTTTTGAGGGCAGCCTTGGGTGGTGGTGCTCGTGGCAACGACGATGAGGACTCTAGATCTTTAGATCTGTGGCAACAACACAAATGTCCGAGCTTTTAAGTTTGGAATCGGTGTTTCTAAATGTTGAAACTTCTAGGCTGTACATGTGTTCTTGTCGAGTATGTCCATCTTTTGGTTTCTGTTGTTACTTAGTCCTAGTTTTAGATTTTGGTTACCCTGTTCTCTTTGTTTTCTTTGTAATTTCTGTCAAAAATTTTAAAATTGGTATAAAATTTAACATTTTACCAAAAAAAAAAAAATTTGGTGTAAAATGAATAGTATTACACCACTCATCACACCAAATATTTAATGTTTCATTTAATAGTATAGTTTAGTTATTATTATTAATTAGTTCAAATTTGTAACTAGATATAAATATACTATATAATTTCTTTTTGTTAAATTATTTTTAATAATTAAATATTTTTATTTTATTTTCAAGTAAAAAATCACCAAATGATACTTTATATTGTAAAAAATAAAATATCATAGAAATTTTATATTATATTTTTAATTAGTATTTTATAAAATATAGAAATTAATAATACAAGTTGGATATGATTAAAATGCATATTAAATTTGAAATAAACACTCAAAAAATAAAATAAAAATATTATTTTGTTACATACTTTTCATAATTAATAGTTAGTAATTTTAATATAATATTTTATATAAAATAAATAAATAAAAAGTATAATATTGTTAAACCCAAAAATATAAATAAATTTAAACATAAAAGTAAAAAAAATTAGCAAACATAATAAATTCTGGTTAAATACTTACTTATCAATTACAAATAATAAATTAGAAAAACTGTTAAAGATGAAAATATCAAAATATATAATATTATTTTTGGTGTAATATTTGGTGTCATGGTTGGAGATGGCAAAAAAAATTATAACACCAAAATACCAAATTTGGTGTAATTTTAACACTAAATTTGGTGTCATGGTTGGAGATGCCCTTAGATTCGTTTGATCTATGGTGTGTTTTGGATTTTTGTGGTGTCTTTTCATTTTATAGGTTTTTCCTCAATAGATTTTTTTAAAACTAAAATTTTAACTTATAGTTAAAATTGATTTAATAGTAATATATTTATGAAATATTTTTTATAAATGTTACATATTTGATTGATTAATGTAAATAATCAAATATGTTAATTAATGAACTAGTCCTATTATGAGTATATTTTTTAGTGCCTGTACTTTAGTAGAATACATAACATTTTTATTCTATTTATCTTTTAGATGTAGTCACATTTATTATGTTAAAGTAAATCACTTTTCAAAATGGTTAAAAGACTTGAGAATTAAGCCTTTGTTCAAAAATTCGTTTTGAGGATTTTGTATGATTTAATGAAATTGTCTAGAAGTTCATTTTGAGATGCAGATGTGGATACTATGAATATTGAATTACAAAAGTGCGTAGAAACTAAACATTGCTTGTTGCACGGCACTGTAAATAGTTCAACTTTAAATCCAGCTAATTGTACTTTTCTATAGGAACGTATTAACCCCCTTACAAACTTCTACTTACTTTTTAGTTAACTGAAGAGTCGTCGATCCAATAAAAAAGCACTCTTTAATTTGTCTGAAACCAGAGTGATGCTACAAAGGCTCAAAACCTTGTCTCAAAACTATACAAACTTTAAAAAGGTTTGTAAAAGTTCTTGTGTTGCACATCTCAAATCACATTGCTTCTTTACATGTACAAGAGCCAAACAAAACTTAACTACAGAGCACTTTGACCGGTGAGAATTGTACGGTGAGACAAGCATGATCGGAGAGATTGTAATTCTCAGGCCACATTCCTTTCTCTGCTTCTTCCGGGAACAAAACAGCTTTCTTCACTTTCAGTCCAATCGCTTCTTCTTCCTTATCTTCTCCTTCTTCTTTCTTAGTCTCCATCATGCTCTCTTTGCAGTTTTCAGATTGAACCATCACTGTCATGTTCCACATTTTCTGACAAAACATAACCACAAACATCAGACTCTTCATTGACGTTTGAAGCAAAGAAACATTTAATCGGTTTGTGAGTTTCGTTTTGCGCCAATTGGTTTAATATTAATTATACCTTAAGTTCTTCATAGTCGAAGACACCATTTCCATCAATATCAGCTCGATCCCACAGCTCTTTTGTCTCTTGAAAGCTAAGCCCATGTGGCATACCCGTTAGATTTACCTGCCACAGTTAAGTCCACTCTCAGAGTTTTATTTCAGGTGTTTTTCCTTAAAAATATATTGTAGAAAATCTAAAAGAAACCTTATTTGACCCTTAACCTACTGTTATGTTCACTTAGATCTCCAATTGATCAAATAGATTTTCCAGAAAAGTTCAAATTCAATAAGAATCTTTATAGACTTTTTTGGATAGTTTATCTCGTAAAGAAACTGAAGTTACCTTTTGAAGTGCTTGGCAAAAGCCAGAGTATGTTAATGAATCACTGTGATTATTTTCCCCAAGAAAAGCAAAGGCCTTGTCTTCAGCTATGGAAGCTTTCTGGACTTGATACTAGAAAACCATCAAGAGAAATCAGAATTATACAAAAAGACATGTGAATATCTGTTAAAGTAAAAAAAAAAAAAAACTAAATCTAGAAAAAAAATGAAATCTGACATAAATCTTTGTTTATAACGCATTGATGAGTAACATGCTTTGTTTCTGAAGATTTGCAATGTGAAGGGGGAATAAATGTCACTCACCTTGATAATGCTGAAAACAGCTTCCACCCAACTTGTTCTCAATGGTTTTCTTGAATTGCTGCTAGAAGGGTTACAGAGCCATATGAAATCAACTCCGCATATGTTTCCCCTGTGGTTTCTATGGCTTACCCACTGAAGAAATAAAAGAAGAGAGACGGTTAGGGATAAGCTACTCTTTTACCACGTGAGAACCAGGTTTCAACAACAGTGAGGATAGAGAAAAGTTTGTAAGATATGTCTAACCCTATGAGCATCACTGTCCGTATACTGATGAGCAACATCATATGATGATATGAACCCTTGCGATCTCAAGAACTTGTAGACATGCCCACGCTTACTTCCATTCCAGTCACTGAAATAAAATCAATAATTAAAAGTCATCAGATTATTCTGGTGGAGGAAAACAATTTCAAATACTCTTTAACACCATAAGCTCACCCGCAGAGGATAATGGGCATGTGAGTAAGTTTATTTTCCTTTTGGTAAGCTTCCAGATATTCGAGAATTTTGTAAACCTGTCAAGAGAAGCATAAATGTTCAAATCAACAATCACAAGATCTACGGTCCAAAAAAGAAAAACTACAAAAAAAGGGGTGACGAACCTGATGCAATCTTGCAAGAGACAAACTAGAATCATGTGGGAACAAGAGATGAGTGTTGACTATAAGAACCTCTTGCTGAACATCTTGATTCTCATTAAGCGGGAAAGGAACAATAGACTTGACATGTAAGAGCTGAGCAACACGGTCTCCAAAATCATTAAAAAGCAGCTCCCGATAATTAACAAGTTTAAAGTAGTCCTTATGTATGGCTGTTAAAAGACCTGCCAAAAAAATAAAATTAAAGTCCACAAATCAGAAGGAGAAACTTTGAAATTGGAACACCAGACACTGTTAAGTGAAGGCATCTCAAGCCTCTTAAGGTTTCTAATGACTTTGGACAGTGAAGTTACTTAAACCTAGAACAATTTAGCAACAACCACATATCCTTTTTGACTCATAATAACTAGAGTTTCAATCATAAAATCGAAAAAATTTAATTACCATCGCCACGAGCGTTAGTTCTAGCAAGCTGGAAAGTAGTGTAGCCAGCAGAGGCAAGGCGGTCGTGGTACATGTTCACCAGTTCCTCATTCCCTACCCACACTTCCTATCAACATACAAAATAGTCAACTCAGACTTTTTTTTTGGTCAAATTTTTTAAAAAGGGTGCAACACGAGGAGTTCCCAGGAAGTCCATCCTAATACTACTCTCGATTAAGCACGCTTAACTGCAGAGTTCTAATAGGATCTGGTGCATTAGTGCTGGTATGATCGCACCCCAACTCTGACTATCTAAAACCGAAAGTAAAGGAAACAAATGTATATATATACTTATTACCTGGAGAGAAATGACTGAAGAGCGCTGATTGAGTAATAAATCCAAAATCTTTTGGTTCCGAGTTAACCAAAGCGCGCGAAACTGACTCTCACGAATGCTCTGATTCTGTATACATATCAAATGAGATAAAATTCAAATTCAATTTCAATAAAAAATCAGATTAATTTAAAATTCAGTTACCTGTTGATCAACGCGTTTGTAAATGGGAGCCAAGACGTTGAAAGTGGTACACGTTATATTCGTCGAAGCTATGTTCGAGTTCACTCTCTGCACAATCAATCACAATCATCATCGGATCTCACAACAATACATAACAATCAATCACTCTAAAATCAAGCCGACGCACCATGGTTGAAGCCGCCTTGTTGTTTCTGCCGGAGAGAGACGAGAGGAGACCGGAGAAGTAGATCGGGAAAGGAACAGCGGCCGCGAGGACGACGAAGAGGGAGAGTGGCGATGATGAGAAACAAGGGAGGATGAATCTGGACCGTTGAACAATGCTCCTCCTCCTGCTACTGCTGCTGCTTCGATTGTGATGATAGCTTTGCATTTGGGTGGCTTCTTTCGATTTTTCCCAAAGGGATTGATTTTCCCCCAGATTTATATATCATTAATTTTCTTTCGTCTCTTTTTGTTTTTGGCACCTTCTTGTTTTTTTTATTTATTTAATTAATTTAACATATATACGAGGCTTTACGTGAACCGGTGGGTTTCCTCCTAAATTACAAAAAAATACTTATTCGTGTATACAACCACATAAAACACGCATTTGCATTTTTTTTATTTTTAAAAACAAACCAATTTGAAAGGTCCATGTAGTTTCATTCACAACTACTATGCAATTTTAGTTCAAAGTTTTTCCATGTAGTTTTCATTCACGACTCATCAATTAAATGTTATAAGTAGTCTATTGGCGACAACAAGTAAAAGTTTTAAGGTAAGTTTCATTACATCAGTAAGTAATGAATACATTTGCGGAAGACAGAGATATTTTTGGACAAGTGAACCCGCGTCTCTTGTATATTGTCGGTGACCATCACACGGTTCGTTGCCAATCAATTTTTAAAACAAATTTATAACGCTTTTGTTGTTTTTTTTTTTTTCAAAACTGTAAATATCATATAAATGAAAAAAGATTTGCATGAGCAAAATCTAGAGTTTGAAACATCTTGGCAAAAAGAAAGAAAAAACAAGATGGATCAAGACAACCAAAACAATGGCCAGATACAAGCACCTATCGTAACCAAATCACCATAAGTGCATTAAAAGGCTTTCTAGACCTCTTCGCAGAAATCATGTTCCTTATCTCTCTATCAATCGCACTGAAGACTGATGAAGCAGGCAAGGAAACATTGTTATGGATCAAATTATTTCTTTGCTTCCAAAGGTGGAATACGACCGCTTGAGAAGCCAACTTCCGCAGCAGCAGCATCCTCCTGGAGTGTGGAGCTCGAATCCATGAGAGCAGCTCCGACCAGTTTGCGAAGCTTTGATGAGGGGGACCACATCTAGTGAAGACTTGGGACCATACGTCGTTACTGTATTGGCAGGAGAGGAAAAAATGGTCTCTTGTTTCAGTCGCTGTGTTACAAAGGGGGCAGTTAACAGGGATGGGAAGACCCCATGAGGCCAGCCTCTCTCTAGTAGATAATCTGTCGTAGTTGGCCACCCACATGGTGAAGGCATGCTTCGGGAGAGCTCCTTTGAACCACACAACATCATGCCACACTTGTACTTCTTGCCTTGGCCGCAAGACCTCCCAAGTCGCCTGCGCATTAAACACATTCAAAGGATAATCAGCAGATCTCCATTCAACCACATCAACAACATCAGCAGGCAAAGGAAGAGTTAAAGTAGTTAAATAAGAGTGGAGTTCCACTTCCTGATCCGATCTAGGGTGAGGAAGAGCCCATGTGGAAGCGACAATAGCATCGGCTACTGTTGCCTGCTTCCTCAGCCGAAGTGCCCTCGGGCCCGAAGGACCTAGGTAGTTAATCAGCTGGCCGAAAGGAGACCAAATATCGAACCAGAAGCTAGTGGTAGCACCATTTCCAATCACTGTTTTTGAAAATTGCAGCGCAAGTGGCCTCAACTTAAGCAGTCTCTTCCATGCCCAGGAATCCGTTTGAGCAGGTTGAATAGTCCAGAAACAATCAGCAGCTAGGTGGATACTGTTATGCCAGTCAGTCCATAAAGAAGGGGCATTTGATAGGAGGAGCCAGATGAACTTAAGACCCAGGACCTGGTTCCAGACGTATATGCTTCTAACACCCAGCCCCCCTTCTTTCTTAGGCAGACACACTGTGGTCCAGGCCACCTTAGCGATCCCTCTCTTCTCAATATTACCGGACCATAAGAAGCGAGCGCAGAGAGATTCTATAGTGGCAATGCAGCCCTTAGTAAGCATAAAAGCAGATACCCAGAAGTTGATTAAACCAAATATAACCGTTTTAAGTAGCTGAAGCCGACCCGCAAAAGAGAGCAACTTGACCGACCAAGCTTGGAAACTCTTAGTAACTTTGGTAATGAGGGGGGCGTATTCAGAGATCTTCAGCTTCCTGCTCATGAGAGGAAGACCAAGATATCTAATGGGGAATTTACCAATAGGGAATCCATAGTTAGCTATAGCTTGGGATTCACTATGGTTAAGCCCCGCTGTGAATAATTCAGTCTTCGTTGTGTTCATATGGAGACCCGACCACGAGGCGAAATCATCTAAACACTCTGAGATATCGTGTAAGCTGTTACTCCTTCCATCAAAAAATACCATCACGTCATCAGCGAACATCAGGTGCGAGATCTTTAGATTCTCAGTTTTTGGGTGGTAGCCTATGCTGCCTTCCTCGTATCTTGATAAGAGAAGGTGAGATAAACACTCCATCGCTAGCACGAAGAGATAGGGTGACAAAGGGTCCCCTTGTCTAATTCCTCTAGAGCTCTTGAAGAAGCCTCCGATGGAGCCGTTCACTGATACTGAGAAAGTCGCGGAGGTTAGACATTGGGCGATGAGACTAATGTAGTTTTCCGGGATGGCTAGAGCTCTTAGCGACGCCATGATGAAATCCCATCTAACAGAGTCAAAGGCTTTCCTCAAATCCACCTTCAACATTCCTCTGGAAGAGATATTTCGGTATAACGCTTTTGTTCATGTAGTTTCATTCACAACTACTATGCAATTTTAGTTCAAAGTTTTTCCATGTAGTTTTCATTCACGACTCATCAATTAAATGTTATAAGTAGTCTACTGGCGACAACAAGTGAAAGTTTTAAGGTAAGTTTCATTACATCAGTAAGTAATGAATACATTTGCGGAAGACAGAGATATTTTTGGACAAGTGATCCCGCGTCTCTTGTATATTGTCGGTGACCATCACACGGTTCGTTGCCAATCAATTTTTAAAACAAATTTATAACGCTTTTGTTCATGACACTAAGCTACCCATTGGTCAAGTTGCGCTTAATCACGTTCTATAAAATTAAATTATTATTATTTTGTCAACGCAGAAAACAATTATTTACAAGATTATTGGTTTGTTTTCTTGATAATAGTTTTCTAATCTCACACACCAATCATTGTCCTCTGGCATGTTTTGAGAAAAGAAAAAAAAACAACCCATAATCGTAGAGCTAAAGCCCATTGATTAGTTACTTTTCATTGGGCTGCATGTAACATGTTATATAGCCCATCACTTTTAATCTCAGCTTCACCGGACACTCCACACATACATGTACATATCCAATTTTATGGTTTTCAAAGCTGAAAGGGATTTGTGTTTTCAACCAACATCGAAAAAGGATTTATATAAATGGATTCAGTTAAATACGTAATTAAGAAACCAACAATAGAAAAATAATATTCAGTACCAATCACCCACCAAACTTTTACTTCCCTTAGATATAAAGCCTCCTTCACACTCTACTCTCTCTCCACAAATTTTGCAGATAAAATATTTAAAAACTTAGGCAAAATCATCATCACTCAAGTAAACTACAAACTTCAAAAACCCAAAAAACCCTTTAGGATCCTCTCAACGTGTGATTTAAATCAATAAACAAAAGTAAAGATTGAATTTCAGATTTCAGATAGAGTTTCATTATCCACTCTAGCCTTCAGCTCAAGCATCTAAACCCCCAGACAATGAAAGGGAATCAACCAATTGACATATTCATATAATGTACACACAAACACCTTATGTAGCTTACAAGGAAACCAAAAAATCAGAGAGACAAAAACCAAAAGCTAGCTATGAACACAGAATGGGAAATGGATTTGGATCGAAAGCAAACGTTTTTCAAATGCACAAAGTGGCAGTTCGAAGACACACTTGATCCTATCAACTGCCCTTTCCACTACTTCTGCGACAGCAACTACGCCGGCGACTACCCTGAAATCATCGACCTTCTTGTTTTCTTCTTCGTCACGTTTTCTTACTTGACCACGCTACTCGCCGTCTTAAAGAAAGTACTATCAAGAACAAGAAGAGTCAGAGAAGATGATGGTGTTGTTGCTGATGATGATAAAGCGAAAAGGTACTTACTCCCTTCAGGTCCACTCTCTCTTCCTCTGATCCTCCTGATCCTCGCAAAAGGTCAAAGAATCAACACCCTTTTCCCCATATCCATCTTCGGACCAGCGATCCTGCAGCTAGCCCAGCTCTCTGTGCTCATATTCGAGAACAACATCGAAAAGGAAGCTAGCTTTGTTTTCTTCGAAGCCTCAACTATCTCCGGTGTTCTCCACGCGAGTCTTTACCTAGACGCTGTGATTCTCCCTTACTACACAGGGTACGATGCTCTCGTCACTTCGACGTTCTCCGGAGTCTGCAAGTCTTGCATCTGCAGGAAAGAGGCGTTGACGGTTGGTGGGAAGATTGTTGCGTACCGAGGATGGTCTAGTACATCGTTTTTGTTGGTTGGTGTTTTGTGTTTGAGGATTATATGCAAATTGTGTAGAGAAGAAGCGAAGAGGAAGAAAGTTTTTGTGATTAAGAATGTGGTGGAGGGGTTGGCGTGGGTTGTTCTTGTAAGAGATTGCGTGTACTTGGCGGTTATGTCTCCTGTTGAAGAGCCGGTCTTGTTTAGAGTTTATGTGTTTGGTTCTGTTCTTGTGTTGATATGTGTTCATGTAATCTCACAAGTGTCTTGTTTGGTTAGTCGGAGGCAGAGTAAAAAGACAACAAACACTTAACATTTCAGAAGAAAAGAGAAGTAATTGTGTAAAATGTAAATGTAAATGTTTTTTTTTTTCAAAACAATTTTATTCTTCGAACAAATACCCAAATATTACAGACAAGACAAAAGCAGGAAAAGATGAAAATGCTGCAACTAAATTCGATTAAAAGAAAAAACTCATCTCCTTGAAGTTGGATCACAACAAAACTTGTCGTCTTCAGAGCTCTCTTAGAGTGGCTTACCACTTGTCTTGATGTCATTTCTGATGGCTCCTTGGATCATCTTAACGACCAACCACTGCAAACAAAGTTAAAATAAAATAACATTTTGTTTACCAAATTCGAACAAGACAGTAACACTCAGTAAGTGGAGTATGTTAATGTTTTTACCTGAGCGGCGATGATAAGAGGGATGAGTTTTTTGCCTTTGTCATCAGAGTAAGATCCATCAACCATCTTCTTGTCTACATGAATAGCTTTCTTCTGATTCGTAGCTACATCGGTTATCGCCTTAACCAAGTTCGGGATCCACGCTTCACCATTCGGTAAAGCCTAAACCATGAGAGAAAGATAGAGAGCACATAAGTGCATTTTTCAACAGTCTCCAAATCAGTGCAAGTCAGAGATTTGAAAAACAAACCTTTTCGTCCTTGTCATTCTTGCTGCATCTCCCACTGTTCTCCGCATAAACAACCTCAATTGCAGAATCCTACAAAGACAGTACAAGAATGAAGAATAATCACCAAACATGGTAATACTATTGTAAAGCCATAATACCTCAAACTGTTGTTTTCGCATCTTAGAACCAGCGCGGATAGTTTTGAGGAGAGAATCTGATCTCTTGGAGGAAAAAGTTTCGTAGGAAAGATCATCAGGTGGGGAGAATTGAGCATGAGTCAAAACAAGCAAGGTTTTGCACCAAATCTCTTTTCCAAAGGTTTGGGTGATAGCTTGAACAACTTGCTTATCTAGCTCATCAACTCTATACACATCCAGACGATCAACATACAGCAACACATCTATTGTTCTGTTCACAAGAAACCTGCCCCCCAAAAATCCCCACATAGTAAGCAACCAAACACACCAAAATTACAACAAAGTGACTGACCCTTTGATTAACTCGAGGGCTTGGTGATTGACGTAACCAGCTTCCACAAGACCAGGAGTGTCAATAATGTTAATAGTGAATCCTCCCATTGTTCTTGAAACCATCACTGGCCTCAACCCTTCAGCCTTTAAAAAAATTGAAAACACACATTAAAATGTAGAAATGATACAAAGACAAAGGCTTTACATAAGTTAGATACACATACCTGGAAAGGACTGACACGGACGACTTGTTCACCAATAAGAGAGTTGACAGTTGATGATTTTCCCACACCGCCTTTACCCATTACAACAACTGTCAAAGAGTTCATGTCCTGCAAAATTACACAACCCTTAGTATCCACAAACAGTGCAAAGAAACATGGAAAATAATTAAAAAAAAAAGAAGAAACCTTTTGCTTCAATTTGGCGAAGAATTCAATTAACTTTTCTTGGGTAGCTGCTGGAAACTGCTGAAACCCAACCCATTCACGAACAAGTGGGGACCCCATCACTCTCAAAAACCCTTCTTCAAAATTAAACAACTTCGAAGTTATATTGTGAATGTAACGCTCTAAAGCCTAAGATGATAGGGATATAATATTTTCGAAGGAACGTACCGTTTGTTTGTTGTGAGAGTTTAGAAAAACAAGAAGAAGCTCAAAGCAGAGTCCTTCTTCGTGACCTTATCGGATCTCTGTTTAATAAGGGGAACTATTTCACTTTTGATCCCTCTATTTCTTCAATTCTTCACACATAAAAAATGAGTGAAGCCAAATTAAACCAAAATTGTTATTGGGCTAAGTTTCAAACCAAACGAGAATTTGTGAACTGGCCCACGCCTGGGCACTTTATCCCATATCCGAAGTGGCGCCCGATCCGAAAAACCCGAACCGAAATCTGAACCAAAGTAGCAAAATACCCGAACGGGTATTAAATAAGAAGAGATTGAATACCCAAACCCGAACGGATAATACTCGAACCCGAATAGATATCTGAATATAACCGAATATATGTATAATTAACTTTATATTTATATTTTATATTTCTTATTTTATATAAAATATTTATATTAATACTACACATACTTTAAGTTCATATGATATACATACAATTACGGAAAAAATGATTTGCTATTCACTTAAAATGCACGTCAAGTTTTTTATTTCAAAAATTAACAAAAAGTTACATCCAAAATTAAAAAAAAAATAACTAAATTAATGCCTTTTTAGTTTTAAAATGTTATGTCCAAATCTATTAACCATTCAATCTATTAAAAATAAAAAAATTAGTTAACCGAAAGTTATATTTTTAAATACAACAAACTTGAGAAATGAAAATTTTAATTTTTTTTCTTCAAAATCTAAATATCCGAACCCGATCCGAAATAACCGAATCCGAATTAAAAATACCCGAACCCGACCCGAAGTACAGAAATACCCAAACGGGTTCTAGACCTCTATACCGAAATACCCGAAAATCCGAAATACCCGATCCGAACCCGAACGGGTACCCAAATGCCCACCCACCCCTAACGCCTATGGACACTTACCAGCTGGCATAACTCTATTTAAATAGTTTTAATTATTATTTCAATTACTTTCTCCATTTCTTCAATTCGAAATCTCTCATTCTCCGTAAAATTCGCATTTCGTCTCTCTCACTCTCGAACGCAATTCAATTTCTTTAAATTCAACAATGACAAATGATGAAGATGGAAAAAAGACTTCGAATACAAGTTCTTGGAAAGATAATTACTCAGAAAAAGTTTTCTACATCATTATGAACTTTGACGAGTCTATGAGATTGGAAAAAAACAACCAAGGAATTACAGATGCCATAGAAACTTCTATGAGTGGTAAATATGTCGGTTTGGGCTATAATGATTCCCATGTAAATTCCTTGAAAGAGAAAGACCAAAAAGAAGAAGGGGACACGAAAGAAGATGATGTGGAAGAACAAGTTAATCGATTCAATTCAAGGCTATTTCTTTGATTTTGAATAAGTTTTGTTCGAGTGTTCTCCATAGATTTCTTGATTTTGAAGTAGATGGTGATGTTCAGGTAGATGTTGTAGCATAGGAAAAAATAAAAGGAGAATCACTACCACCAACATCTCAAACCATTAAAGTGGTGAGTGTATCTAAAATTTGATTAAAATAATTATATGTTTCCGTTGAAAATGTATGTGTATTGAATACATGTTATAGAGTACAAACAAACATGTTTTGCAAAATAAATAAATCATGCTATATTGAAAGAAAAATTAATTAGAAAAATATAAAAAAAATGATAGAAAAATATAACACAAGTTCATGAAAATCTGTAGCAATCTAGAAAATTATGATCAAAATTTATGAATTGACATATATATATATATATATATATTTATAATCCACATAACTTATAAAATCTATCAATTTTTAGAATGCACAAACTCTACACAAATTTATCGAATTTGTTTCTCTCACAATGTTTATCTAATATTCTAATTTTATTTTTCTTTTAAAGACGAAGGTAATTGGAGTAGGACATCGGGGAAGGGTTTCAATATGATGATGATGATGGATTATGATGACACCATGGGGCTGGGAAGACACAATCAAGGGATTATGGATCCGATTGAGGTTACCATACCGTGAATTGCTTCCACCAATCTCTGGTTTATCTCATCCCTTACAGAGAACAAAGCCAACACCAGAAAAGAAGCCTGCGCCAATTGCCATTCTCGTAGAGTGTGACCAGAAAGAACAAGTTCCCTTTGAAGAGCAGCAGGTTAACCTACTCGCCATGTACTTTTTCTTGTGTTAAAATCTAAAAAAAAAAAGAAGCATCATCATTTTGTTTGTTTGTTTGTGTGGAAGGTTGCCTTAGTCTCCTATGGTGAAGATGATAGTGACAATGAGGTTGCAGCATTTGAAGAGCAGCAGGTTAATCTCTTTGACTTGAAAAAGAGCATTGGTTAAAAAGAAGTGTTTGTATGATCAGGTTAAAAGATAAAAAAAGCATGCTTTCGTGTTATCTTCCCTGTTTTATCTTTTTTTACAGAGAAGAAACCCAACCAAGAAAAACTAGTCTGCTCCTCTTATCGTTAAGCCAAGGATCGTAAAGACAAAGAAGGGCATAGAGTGTGACCAGAAAGAACAAGTTCTCTTTGAAGAGCAGCAGGTTAACCTCCTCGCCATGTACTTTTGCTTGTGTTAAAATCTTTAAAAAAAAAGCATCATCATTTTGTTTGTTTGTTTGTGTGGCAGGTTGCCTTAGTCCCCTATGGTGAAGATGACAGTGACAATGAGGTTGCAGCATTTGAAGAGCAGTTTGATGTGAACTGAAAGAATATTCAGATAATTTTGACTTGATTGTTTTGAATCATTTCATCTGACTGTGTGCCAGAGTTGCAGTTGTTACTGGTTCGAACAAAGGGATTGGGTTTGAGATTTGCACGCAACTTGCTAAAAAATGTGATAACTGTGATTCTACGCAACTTATCCGATGCTGAGCAGTAATGGTAATAAGCCTTGTAAAGCAGGGGCACATTTATTAATATTGATTCAGTATTACTCTTACTGCAAGCTATCTCCGAGCTTCCTTCAAAGCGTACATACAAAACCATGCGCAGAGGATCCTCACTCCCCTCCCAAATTGTATTATGAAGATGCAAGAACAACTAGTAATTAACCATTCTAAATACCCAGAAACAAAAATTGAGAGCATAGGAAATGATTCGGCAAAAAAATCAATAACACATGTTGCAATATGTTGTTATCTTTGAAAGCGAAAATACACTTGAGCACAAGAGAGAGATTTATTCGGCAAAAAAATCAATAACACAGTGTTGCCTTTCTACACACAGCTTCTTCTTCCTTTTGAAGTATTTCCTTTGAAACTTCACTTTTTTTCTACCCATGAGATACTGATCCCTTCCCTTTTTTTGCAAACTCAAATAGTATGATTACCTGAATCACTGTATTGATGCAACTGATGGACAACTGTGGCATTTGATTTTCCTTGTGTTGCCTCTGATGCTGTAGTTTGCTTCTAGTCATGTGCTTGTCTCTAGTTCTCAGTTTCTCCAACTCCATCAAGTACTCCACTGCTGCTGCTGTATCTAGCGAGAGATTCCTTCTACAGACCCAACGTTTGTATTTCCACTTGCCTCTCCTTCTCGTATAAGTAGCTAACAGCAGCTCACACCCCATCTTGTCAAGGTCATTTAGCCTCAGCCATTTTCTGTTCTTCAAGCAAACTCTCCCAAAGTGATTCCTTTTACACCATCCCTCGAAGTGAAATTCATTTTAAAGAAATCTAACACCAGTTTAATATTCCAGCGAAGAGAAATCTGATTACTTAACAACCATGCCTTGTTTGTTTCTTCCATCTTCTTGTGCAGTTGTTCGAACTTGGGTTCCTTCCATTGGGCACGCCTCACTCTCTCTTTCTTCTTCTTTACAAACCTCAGCAGCCACTTATTGTTGTACATTTTGTCACTGTACATCATCAAATTGACACCTTACTCTCTTCCAACACTTCATTAAACTCTTTCTTTGACTTCTAAACATGCTCTTCCTCTGAAATTTAGCCGTCACTGAGTTAGCCTCCTCAGCTTGGTATTTCCATCCTTTAGACTGAGTAAAATCCTTCCTCTTAATCTTCATTTTTCACTTTCATCGAGTATTTGGTGTGCATGCCTACTCATGTCAGCCCTGTTTGCATTTCTTCATCTTTTATGATGTTTGTATCATCAAACTCAAACAAGTCATGCACACCATTACCTCTCTCGAAATAGTGTCTTACTCTAGGATTCAAGTTGTCTTCATTTGCCCCTTTGAACCCAAGCAACTCACTCTCCTGACTCACTGAATCGTGATGTTTCTCTTCTTCCGGTGAAGTCTTCAGCTGATCAACAAAAACTGAGAGCGTAGACAATTATTCGGCAAAAATCAAATAACATGTTACAGTAATTATGGTGTTATCTTCAAAGCAAAAAATACACTTGAGCAAGCTTTCAAACTGAATTCCAAATTATGTAAATCACACAAACAGAAGATAAAAGTTGAAATACACCAAAGGATTGGGAATATTCATAGATAGAAATAATCAGCAACAACAAGTTAAGGCCAGTGTATGATGAGTCTGAGAAGACAGCACCGGACCACTCAATGTTCCCCAAACCTCCCATTCCTCGCCTTCCCAGCGATCCTTGAGGGAAATCTCAGCAAACCAAAGCTCCAAAGTCTGATAAGCAAGACTGTTGGAGATGGGCTTAGCACATGCCCATTAAGAGCTAAACCCAAAATTAGGCCCGATCCGTTAAGCAACAATTGATGATTTTGTTAGAAGACAAAACGTACATCACTATAAATAGAAGACGTCAGACTCATTGAAAGGACGGTCAGAAACGTACAGAAACTACAGAAAAGGAGAGCATCGCATCTTCATCACATACAAAGTCTTGGACGACCTCGACCACTAGGCGAGCTCGGCCCAGACGACCTCAAACCATAAAATAGAAAGATACTTGTTTAGACGAACTGTTTAGACGAGCATCTTTAGTTCTTGTAATTGTTCGAGCTTGTTTATTCTTGACTATTAGTACGAAAATCTCCATCCTTTACATCATTTATAAATATTACATCATAGACCGGATATGGAAACAACAAGGACCTTGGGACCAGAAGATGGCCATCCTATTACCAGAGAAGCCGCAGATTTTGATGATGTGTTGCTGCTGCAGCTCTTCCAAACCTTGACTTCCTTCCAACCCAATTCAGTTAGAGAACGCCACAGTATTCTCCCGCCGACACCACGGCAGAAAAATGTCTGATCGAACAAACACCAATCGTTTTTGTTATCTGGGTCAGACTCTTTTGCTTCGCCTGCTGCCCAAAACCTACATTCACTAGTTGAGAAAAAGAAGATTTTGCCATCCTCATCAACCGCGTAGACATGCTTCTCGTCCATCGCCATACATTCTTTGATTCTGAGTGGCATCTTGGGCGTAGACACAGACAACAACAACCCCCAAGTTTCCGTTTCAATATCATATACTTCTACCCAGTTTGAGGAATCATCATCCCAGCACCCTCCAAACACATATATCTTCTTCTTCTTCCCGTCCTCTATCAAGCTTGCCGATGCGCTTTGAGCCACATTCATGGGCGCAACTCGGCATACTTTATGATTGATACAATTCAAAAATATTGTGACTTCCGATGTGGGTTTGCCGTCCATGACTTTCGGTATAGATCCCTGATTCCGTCGTCACGAAACAGGATCCTTCTAGCGGAGCAGCAGGACACAAGCTCGGATGGACCTGTTTCAGCCGACGTTGCACGGGGTGGAAGACGAACCACCATGGGCTTGGATCTGGATACATGTGCATAAATACGTACACATATGGCTCGACGCTATCCATCTGATACCTCATGGTCCAGAGTTTACGGGACACTGCAATATACCGGTGTCTCCTAGAGACCATGGCGGTTTAGGACGGTTCAATTTCAAAATCTAATTTCAAAACCAAATTAACTATTCCTATTTACAAGAGATATGCGTTTCATTATTTTTATGTTGTTTCATTTATATGTTACAGGTTAATAAGTAAACCGCATTTATGTGCGTTTCAGCATTTACTTTAACAAAAAGAAAATTTTGGTTCTTTGATTCAATATCATTTTATACTATTAGAAGAAAATAATCAAAGTTTGGCTACTGATATTCGAGATTATTCATAAATAATAATAAAAATTGAAATTAGTTGTTTGATCGCTTAAACGCTCATATCTATCATATTAGGTGTTTTGTCCGCGATGCGGACTTAAACACTTTCATAATTTTTGAAAAGTTATTTGTACACTATATTCATTATACTAAAATAAATTTTAAAATAACTTAATATTATATTTTTAATTATATAATTAAAAAATTTATTTGATTTATATTGAATTATGTAATTTTTGTTTTTTAACTTTTTACTAAAATACTTTTTCAGATAACAATACAATATATATATATATATATATATATATTATTTTTAATTATATTTTTAGAATTTGGATAATTCAATATTCTATTTTAAATTATTTAATTAAGAATTTTATTTGATTAATATTTAGTTTTATAAATCATGTTTTTAACTTTTTACTAAAAGATTTTTTCAGATAACAATACAATATATACATAAATTACTATTTTTAAATTATATTTTCAGATTTTGGATAATTCTTACTATTATTAATTTTAATCAATTATCTAATAGAATAAATTAAAATTTTGTTTTTATTTTTTAATTTAATTATATATTGTATTCATTAAGGGTATAAACGTTATTAACCGCTCTAACTTTTAACGTGAGAGCTCGATTTCAAAAATTTACTTCGCAAATAATAGTATAGATACTATATTTTGCGTTTTCTGGAGCAATCATAATCATATTTGTCTTGTATCCACCTTCAATATAAGCTTAGACTAGAGTTGGATCAGTGTGTTCGTGTGGAATTTTTATATAAATCTTAACTTTGTTTTATTTTGGTTTTAAGTGTCAATCATAGAAAAATAAACCAAAATAATGAAAATATAGTTGTAGGTTTCTGTTTTCTTTTTCTGAATAGTGGAAATATTGCAACTTCATCACAATATCCTCATTTAAAGTTTGATTTATTCTCTTGATATCATTACCCTGTTTACGTGTAAATCAAGGTTCTTTATAGTTGATGTCATCCTCAAGATTGTTTTCTCTGCAGCTTTTGCATTCCCACCCAGAGATTAGAGATATGAGTTACTTGATGTTAATTATATATGTATGTTAGACCAAAAAATTATATGTGTATGTTTATGTATCCCAACATGGACTAAGTTGATTGTTTAGCTGGTTTATGGTTTGATTCATTTCTAATAAGTTTATGGTTTAGTTAACACTTTACAATTTCACATGAGCATAGAAACATATTTTCCAATGAAAGAATCAAAAGACTTTATAAACCCAACCGAAAGTATATATCTACTACTAGTTTATACCTTTTAGCTTTTGGTCATGTTTATTTTTTACATGTTTCCTATCTTTACATATTGTCTGTCTACTGTTTTTGTATCTATACTGTTTTCATACTGCACTATGTGTGACTAATGGTGGACACTTGAGGTTTTTCAATTTAATAGATTGCTCTGCGATAAGCTTAGCAGTAGTATTAGGACCTTGTTGCATGAAAACCTCGTACCCGTCACCTAACAGACCAGTTCTATTGGTCGTAAGCTGCCAGAAAACTCCACCAGTACACGAGCCACCAGTTCTTGCACTGTCGTAGATCACATCATACACTCTCTTGAAAAACTTGTTGCGTTCCTCTAAGCTGAAACCAGGAAACTTCGAAGATTTACCAAACTCTGTTATCAATAGAGGCTTCTTGATGATACTGTCACAGTCTTGGATGTGTGCTCCTATCCAGTTGTCCACGAATTCATCTTGTTCTCCTGTCCTTGAGCTCTGTAGTGGTAGCCTGATCTTGTTTTGGTAGAGAGAGGTTATGATGAAAACATAGTATGTGTTAAAAAGACAAGAATACAAGGTTTGATCCATTGTATTAGAGACTGGTGACTTACCAAGAATCTGGATATATATGAATAGTGGCGAAATCGATCTCAGGAATTTGGTTATTTGAGATGAAATCTGTACCGGTTAAGACCGCGCCGCCGGGATTGTAAACAGTTCTTTCTGGTTTAGATTCTCCATAGAACCCTTCAAGGCCTATTTCGAGTAGATGGTTTGAGTCTATGGACTTCACATAACCTGCCATTTCCTTCACCCAGTTCTACACACGAAAACGACATCGTTTAGGTGAATATACACGTACATGTTACGTAACGTAGAAGGGAGAGAGAAAAACCTGTAGGATGGTAGAACCACTGGAATCGTTACAGCGAGGTTCGTTGATGAGCTCCCATGAAAAGATGGTTGGGTCTTCTTTGTAAGCACGACCAGTGATTGTGTTTTTCCTCGTCAGCACGGTCTGTTTCATGTTTTGTCAAATCGTATGTTTAGTTCGGTTGAAGTCGGCAACGAATATTACAAACATTCCAATCCATATTTGATTGGTGCATTTGTTGTATTACTGATTCTTTAATTGATTTTAATCTTAACATTTGACATGTCAAAACCATCGGTTATCTCTTCTTAACGTGTACCCTACCCAAGAACCTAAACTATTTGTCTTTAGCGTTGCGTGTCACAGATGATCATCTTGATTTAAATAAACTGATAGTTATCCAATCAGTATATGCAATTAAATTTTACATTATATCTTGTTAAATATATACTACTAACCTTCACGTGGTTCTTGTAAAACTGCTTGACAACCGAGTTTGTGTAGAACTCATCCGGTTCATCTAAACCGGCCCATTCCGCATATTTCTTTCTCCCTCCAAAATCTTCGAAATTATTGACTAAACTAATTATCAACTTAATATTATATCTTCCAGCTTCATAGACTACAAAGTCTAGTCCCTGCCCAGAGCAAATGTTATATTAGTACTCTCAAAGCGCAATTATAATTAGTTGTCAGTCTTTGATTAATCAACTAAGGTATATTCCTGAATTAGTCAACAAACAGGTATCTTGTACCAACTTACATAAAAATATAATTTACAAAAATTAAAGAACTATATATCTTTTGTCATTTCGGCATTATCAACTTTGTATTACCGTGTGATAAGGACACGACAATTTTTTTCCAAGCAAATACAAAAGGTTTGAATTTCTTTTGTCGGAAAGTATTATTTTGAAATTTGAATCCTTCAATTTAGATCAACAAACAAGAAATCAACTACAAAGAAACACCTATCAATCTTGATTTATATTCCGTCTTATAAAAATAATAAAAATATGTGATATAAAATTACGAATTTATTAAAATAGTAACTAACAATGAGATCATGATTTAGAATATAAAAATAACAATCTATAAAATAACAAAATTGTTAGATCCTATAAACTTGCACAGGTGATAAAAAATATGAAACTTAAAAAAAACTTACGTCATTTAATTTGGCAACTATCTATCGAAGTTTCTAAATATAAATTATGTGTGTTTGTGTATATGCCTATATATGTATATGCTTGATGAGGGTTACCTTGAAAACGTCTTCACTATAGGAGCCAGGAGAGATCTGAAGAGGAAGGTAATCTCCTTCGTTGAAACCCCAAATCCTGGCAACGTTCATTCCAACGGTGGAGGCTTGCCGGAGCGCCGTCGTGACGGTGGTTCTTCCTTTAGACGCAGTATCAGCAGCAGTGGTCATCATCCAATAAGCGTTGAAGCCGTTTAGGTAAACTCGTTCTCCGTTCAACACGAACTGCGTGCCGTTTCTCCCGACGAACCCTGCCTTTTCGGCGACGCTAATGCGGTAGTTGCCGACGAGAAACAGAAGAAGGAAAAGGAAAAACGGTACGGTGTTTAACATTGTGAAGCTTTTGCCGACTTGATAGAATAAATTGACACAGCATGAAACTGAAAGACATTTGTATGCGTTTGTGTTATATATATACATTACAGGTGTCTTAGTGTTTACGTATTTGAATTTTTTTATTTTGTCCCCAT
Organism: Brassica napus; assembly: GCF_020379485.1. NCBI lineage: Eukaryota > Viridiplantae > Streptophyta > Magnoliopsida > Brassicales > Brassicaceae > Brassica > Brassica napus. The sequence goes on from NC_063443.1 coordinate 601,190, forward strand.
ATTGCCTAATTATTTGAAAATATATGGTACACGTTAGGATTTTTGAACGCGTTAAATATTATTTTTCAAGGTTCAACAAAATCAGTTTGCTGGACTTGTGTATTTTTGGGTTAAGGAAACTATTACTTTCAAGACTAAATGAATATATCCAAAGAAGAAATATATATAGAAGTTTCTTTTTGGTCGACGTAATAGACTTTTTTCTATCTTTGGTTAAAAAGCGTACTATCTTCATTTTCCATTAAACGATGTCAGTTAGGGGTGGGCATAAGCCGAATACTTGGTATTTTCGGTATACTTAGTACTCGGCTTGGCTTGTACAAGTATTAAAATTTTGGACTTGTATTTGATTTGTTAAAAACGAATATTTATAGTTTCAAGTACTTGCGCAAAATTGATGGATTTGATAGTTACTTGTCTTGTTTTATTACTTGCTACTTGTAAATTATTTACAAATTATTTGATAATTATTGGTAAATTATTTGATAATTAGTTGAAATTTAAAAGTAAATAAATTTATTATATATAAATAATATGTCTTTTTTTATTTTGTCATTGTTTTTCCTATTTTTAGTCATTCGTAAATAGATTAAATTAAAAAAGAAAAATTCCAAAATTCTTATATAAATATATCATTTATGTTTGATTCACTTATAAAAATTGAAATATAAACGAGTTGTTTTACTATAATTTAGGAAAATGTATCTTTGTGCAACTAAAAAATAAATAATAAAACAAATAATTAATTTTATTTTATGATTTTGTATTTGTATGTATTCATAAGTAGTTTAAATAGACTACTTGATATACATCTTGGTCAAAACAAATATTCGACTTTAGAGATCAAGTACCAACCAACCAAGTAGTGAACATAAGCAAATAAAAATTAATTGTAGCCACTCATAAAATACCTATATTTTAATTAACTAATGAAATATATACTAAGTATTTAATAAACCAAATAATATATAACAAATAACTGAATAAGTAAACGATAACAAGTAATAAATCAAGTAATAAACGAAGTAACAAACCAAGTAGCTAAAAAATAAAATGAACTTGATACTTAACTTGTATTTACGAGTAATAAAATCCTCTTACTTGTTACTGGATTTGATTGGAGCAAGTACTTATTTTTTCAAATCTAACCGAGTCAAATAGCGAGTACAAACCGAATATCAAACATTTGTGCCCAGTTCTAATGTCAATTACTCTTATTAATTATATATTCAACTTTTTTTGAGGAAATAATTTTAATCTTTAATATTTTACTATTTTATAAAGTGAAAGTAAAAGAAAATTATCTCGCGAGTAACATCTCTCTCGAATGAGTCATATATACGTTTTTGGTTAAGAAGTCATTATAGATTAGTCCATATTTATTGCAGGAAATGTATATTTCAGTTTTATAACATCGATATGATATATGGTTGAATAAGATGATACGAAACGACCACACTAATTATTTGCTTTTGAATATAAGCATGACACGCGTGTGGAATGGAGCTATCACACTTAAGCTACTACATGTGAGATTAATTTTCTCCTTAATTATGTCAGTGACTCAATTATGTAAGATGGATTATTAAATTTAAATTTCCAACAGAAATAATGATTGACATACGGGAACTTCATACATGTTTTGTGAGTCCAAACTTCACACTGATAAAACTTATACATAGGTTTGTATCTATACTATTATTTGCGAAGTAAATTTTTGCAATGGAGCTCTCACGTTGAAAGTTAAAGTGGTTAATATCGTTTATACCCTTAATGCATAAAATGTATAAATAAATTAAAAAATAAAAACGAAATTTTAATTGATTTTGATTAGATAATTGATTAATATTAAGAATAGTAAGAATTATCCAAAATCTGAAAATATAATTTATCTGAAAAAGTCTTTAAGTAAAAAATTAAAAACATAAATTCTATAACTAAATATTAATTAAATAAAATTATTAAATATATAATTAAAAATAGAATATTGAATTATCCAAAATCTAAAAATATAATTAAAAATATAATTTCTATATATATATATATTGTATTGTTATCTGAAAAAAGTATTTTAGTAAAACGTTAAAAACATAGATTATATAATTAAATATCAATCAAAATTTTTTTTTTAATTATACAATTAAAAACTTTTATTTGCGAAGTAAATTTTCGCAATGGAGTTCTCACGTTGAAAGTTAGAGTGGTTAATATTGTTTAACCCTTAATGAATAAAATGTATAAATAAATTAAAAAATAAAAACGAAATTTTAATTGATTTTGATTAGATAATTGATTAATATTAAGAATACTAAGAATTATCCAAAATCTGAAAATATAATTTAAAAAAGAGATAGCTTCTGTATATATTGTACTGTTATCTGAAAAAGTCTTTAAGTAAAAAGTTAAAAACATAAATTCTATAACTAAATATTAATTAAATAAAACAAAAAAACACACATTACGATATGGACCTTATATTATCATCAAAGTAATTTTTACGATATGTACCTCATCATGTGATAATTTATAAAGTAGCAACGAATCTATGAGTTCAGCAAATTTGCAATTACCTAGTTCAGAATTTTAAGTATATAAACAGTCAACAGTAGTGTGTTGAATATTATATTCATATGATTTAAAAGCCTTTACAAATTTTTATTTTTAAACATACACCAAAAACTTCATGAAAATAAATATCCATTCAGGTTCTCAACCACTTCAAATACCACGAATGCCAAAAAAATTTAATCAAGTGCACGAAAACTATAATATATTTAAAACTACAATAAATACATAAGTTAATGAAAAATCCTTTTTAAAAAATATTATGGATGCATATATAAATATTAAGAGAAATGTATAAAAGGAAATAAAAGTAACAATAACTTGAAGAACAAAATGTATAAGACTAAGAATATTTATGATTTGTGGTCTAAGATATATTCAACTTATTGTCACAAAAAACTTAATAAAAAAATACATACTTTGTTTTAAGAACATTAAAAATCACGCTAAAAATTTTAACATTTTAAGAAATATTATGAATCAATAATATTAATATAAAATTTTATCCGAAAAACTCAGCACTAAATGCATAAACAAAAAAACAAACAAACCCTAAACCCTATAATCCTAAGCATTATTCTAAACCAAACCCTAAACCCAACTTAAACCAAACGCTAAACCTTTTCTACTACCTAAATCCTAAACCCTACCTAAACTTAGACCTTTAACCCTATTGATATTACGTGTATACATACACCAATTAACCCTAATGTGCACACTACCACAATCGAATAGTATGTCGATGTAGCACTTTAGGATCGAATCTACAGAGACCAACGATTACACTTTATCTTTATGAGATCAATACTTAGCTAAAACAATGATGGGGTTTTCAGATTAAGGTTTCGTAACAAGCAAGTAATAATAAGATTAAATTAAAGATTTTAGATGATTAAAATGCTTGTTTAGGGTGGTTTGGTCGGGTGTTAAGCAATTGTGAGCCAAACAATTATTCAAGTTTAATTAAGAGCAAGTCTAGAACTCGGATCACTCAAGTAGAACAGCCCACTGTCGTGGAACTGCCCCCTATGCTGATCGATCTTGATACCTAAACTCTCGTTTGGATCAAGATGCGACAATAAGCAATAGAGATCAAGTCCGATATGTTCACAAAACACCCTAATATCTACTTTCGCTGATTAGGGATGCAATGCTCATTCAAGTTATGTCTTGCAACCTATAACACTTTTGATGAATATATTAAACCTAGAATCAGGCACTAAGTGGTTAACTTGATGCAAGCCTTAAAAACAACAGTGAATGAAGACAATCGATTTATAACTTATTTATGTCAAGCTCACGGATCTAACACCCTAACACCCTAGACTAAGCAAGCTGACTACTCAGCTATGGAGCAAGAAAACACAAAGACAGAGATATAAAGCAACATGAAATATGACTGAAATAAAGTAATAGGGTTCAGGGGGTTCTTCTCAAAATCGAGAGAGATGGCCTTCTCCCTTTACAAAGTAGCAAAATCTCAAGTTTCCAACTCTAAGGTCTGGTTTCTTCTCCAAAAATAGCGTAGAATGTTAGGGAAAAACAGAAAAAAAAAAGATATATTAAAGCCACAGGCGGCTGGAGAAAAAGATAGAGAGATTAGGGCAAATCCCGAAATAGGTTGTAGTTTCCTTAAAAAAATTTGCCGCTGGAACAGGCACTCGGAACAGTCACTCGGGTTGCTCTGCTATCCGGAACAGTCATCAAGACTATTTTGCGTGAAAATCATCAAATTGCAATGTTTTCTGCCTCTTTTGTTCCAGCTGCTCCATCTCCCATCCAATGAAACTCCAGACCTGTAATGACTCGAAAAGGACTAGGAAGACTCGATAAGGACTAGGAAGACTCGATAAAAACTTGAAAACCAATTAAAAAACATATATACAAGATGTATAAAATACCATATATCACTTATCTAACCCTAAACCCTTCATAAACCTAACCCTGATCCCTAAACTCTTCCTACTACCTAAACCCTAAACCTATCTAACCGTAAACCTGCCTAACCCTAAACGTAAACCCTACCTAACCCTAAACCCTATTTAACCCTAACCCCTACCTAACCCTAAACCCTACCAAACCTTAAAACCTAACCCTAAACCCTACCTAACCCTAATTCCTACCTAACCCTAACCCTACATAACCCTAAACCCTACTAACCCTACCTAACCTAAGCCCTACCTAACCTAAAATCTTTCTAACCCTAAACCCTTTTTAGCCCTAAACCCTACCTAACCCTAAACCCTACTAACCCTAAACCCTACCTAACCCTAAACCCTATTTAACCCTAAACCCTACCTAACCCTAAACACTACCTAACCTTAAAACCTAACCCTAACCCTAAACCCTACCTAACCTTAAATCCTACCTAACCCTAACCCTACATAACACTAAACCCTACTAACCTTACCAAACCTAAACCCTACCTAACCTAAAACCTTTCTAACCCTGAACCCTTTCTAGCCCTAACTCCTACCTAACCCTAAACCCTACTAACCTTAAACCCTACTAACCCTAAACCCTTTCTAACCCTAAATCCTACCTAACCCTAAACCCTACCTAATTTTAAACTCTACCGAACCCTAAACCCTTTCTAACCCTAAACCCTACCTAACCTAAACCCTAAAACTGACCTAACCCTAAACCCTGCCTAATTCTAAACCCTACCTAATTTTAAACCCTACTAACACTAACCCTAAACCCTACCTAATCCTAAACCCTACCTAATCCTAAACCCTACTTAGCCCTAAACCCTACTAACCCTATCTAACCCTAAACCCTACCTTCTAAACCATACCTAACCCTAAGCCCTACTAACTCTAAACCCTACCTAACCTTACCCTATCTACCCTAAACCCTTTTTAACCCTAAACCCTACCTAACCCTAAACCTTTCCTAACCCAAAACCCTGCCTAACCCTAAAAACTCTACCTAACCCTAAACCCTTTCTAACCCTAAACCCTACCTAACACACTAAACCCTGCTAACCCTAAACCCTGCCTAAACCTAACCCTAAAACCCTACCTTAACCTAACCATAAATCTCATCTAACCCTAAAACTCTACCAACCTAAACACTAAAAAATAATCTCAAAACTTAAAGCTAAAAAAACCTAAACTCTATCGCTATGTAATTTGTTGTTGTAATATTCAAATAACAAATCTATAGCAGATTTTAAATCTTACATCCATTATTTAATTGCCAAAATATTTTGAAAGTTGTATCTTATGAATAAAAAAGGTAAATTATATTTTAATAAGGTTAAATTTTGGTAAAATAGAATGAAAAACTATTATCATAAATAACTAAAGAATTTTGATGAAATTTGAAAATCTTCGAATCAATAACAATTAATTAGTAATATTTCAAAAACCCTTAAACTATTGTAGCAGTAGAATCTCAAAAAAAAAAAAAAGTTCTCAAACATTTATTTGCCAATAACCATCCTTAAATCTTTGCTCATTCAAAAAAATAATATTCTTTACATAAATTAGAAACAAGTTTGTTTTTTGACTAGAGACCCAAGTTTAAATTATACCACTAAAATATTTTAATATTTAATTGTTCAGAAATAACAAGTTAATGTTCTTAAAACAATAACCATTCTTAAATCTTTGCTCATTCAAAAAAATAATATTCTTTACATAAATTGAAAACAAATTTTGTTTTTTGACTAGAGACCCAAGTTTAAATAATACCACTAAAATATTTTAATATTTAATTGTTCAGAAATATATATATTTATATATTCGAGAGTAGACAATGCATAATGATACTAAATTGATTGCAAGAATTCTTTTTGGAAAACACAATATAACTAATATAGTATTTAAAGAACTTTTCAAAAATTTATGAAAATATTGAAGCCCGCATCGCGGGCAAAACACCTAGTATAGAAATAAAATCGGTGTACCATCCACATTTTCAAAGTGTAAACAAAATTGATTCGGGAGGTACCAAATACAATAACCAAATTCTTTTTCTTTATGGGCCCAATTTTTTAGACTTTTAAAAATGTGGATGGTGCACCGACTTTATTTCTATATACAATACTTATATAGTTTTACCAATAATAAAATACATGAATAAAAGAAATTATTAAAATTTGTCTCCCAAATAAAAAATAGCTTGATCTATTAAAAACATGAATAAATGAAATAGAAAATTTGTTTACACCATGTGAACTGTGTGCAATGAGGTGTAGCTTGGGCCTATCTTGTTCTTAAGTCTCATTCTCATTATTATTGGACCCTTAAAAAAACATTATACTGGGTTTCCTATTAAGAATTTAGACTCAAGGAAACCTGTCTCTATTTAGTTCATCTCAACACTCTAACTTCCTCCTGATGACGTTTTATTGTTTTTATGTCATTTTGTCCCTCCTCAAATAAAAGAGAGTTATCCTATAGGGTCGGATGTAGGAAGTGCAGGTGATATCTCACACGTCACAAGTGTGGATCAAAGGCTCTAAAAGTAACAAATGGGAAACAATGTCAAGAAACTGGGGAGCTAATTGGCCTTAACGGACAAAAGTCTCATCCAAAATTCATACAAGTAATGGTAAGATCAAGACAGCACTAGACGTTGTTCCACCAAATTGACAGTTTGGCCAGAGCTTCAAAAGCAACCTCAACTTCTAAAACCAGATTATAAAAAAAAAAACTTGATTCCTTGAATGAAATGTTACATAATTCAAATATCGGGAGAAAGTTTTTCAAAATATCAAATTGTACATAATCAAAGTATCATCAAGCCTCTCTTTTATCTCCTCATCACACGGTTACGCTCTCTCTTGCGGAACCGTTCCATCATGATCTGGTCAGTTGCAGCTTGTCTGGTATTCCCTGAATCCGTAGCATTATTGTTAGTAGTAGACGGTTTAGGTCCTTCCCCATCAGCTCGAGGTCCTTTATCTTTGTATAACTCGGGATGTTCTGCGTGTTTTAAAAGTTGATCAGTACACGAATCCACAGGCATATCGAACTAACAAATAGAAAAAAAGAGAATTCATAAAGCAAAACCTCTTCTAAGCTTTTCAGCATAATCTTTCCCGCGTTGGAAATAATCTGCACTGTAACTAGACGGAATGTTAAACTCTGATTTTGGCCGACCCGTAAGCCTCTTCTCTTGAAGAAGCTTCTTGGCCGCTTCCGTTTCTTCAATGTTCTTCAGCTTGTATCTAACATTGAAGAACCAAACCATTAGTCTTTGAAACATAGAAAAAACACTTATCATCAATCTATGGAAAAAAGTTATTCATCATACTCTATTGGTAGTTGCACTTCAGCTATTCCAGTAGTCCACTGTGTTGAGCTCTCTTCGGAGCTACGCTTCTTAACCTGAGAAAGTTCGAAGTCTTATAACTCTTGCTACATTCTTACATCAAACACATTAAACCCCTCAAAAGCGAAACTTACTTTAAGATGATCAGGGATCTTATACAACTCATCTTCCACTCGCTTCAACTCATTCTCAACCTCCTCTGCATCCTCAAGACTCTTCCCCCTTTTCTTAGCAAGTTCTTGTTCAACGTACTTTACCCTATTGAATCAAAAACATAAGCATAAACGCTAACAAAAACAAACTCACTAGCTTAAAGATATGCCCTTACATGTTGGGATCTTCAATCAAAACAGCAGTCTCTTGAGCAAAAGTATCCTGCAACACAAGCTCCTCTTTCTCTCCTTCCGCTTCAGCTTTCTCAGCTGTTTTCCCTTTCCCCGTGCTATTCTGCGCCGTGGACAAAGCTGGGATCCCTAGCTTCCTCTCTCTCAGCTTCTGTAAAAACTTCACCTCTTCCAATGCCAATCTGCAAACTCACCAAATCAACCAAAGACCTAAACTTTCTAACTACCCATCAAGCCAATTGAAGAAAACTTATACAACGGAAACAAATAAAACCCCTAAAAACAAGATTTTGAATTCGGAACTGACCTTCGTTTCTCTTCTTCTTCTGAGCTCGCTGCTTTACTTTGCTCATCTTCTTCTTCCTCCTCCTCTAACGGACGTTTCCTGAAATTTCTCTTCGGCGGCATCGCAGAGAGTATCAGCTTCTTCAAATTTGATTGCTTTGAGAGCTGATCGAGACTCTGAGATTTCTATTCAACCGACGAAGAAGACGCTACTTCAGGCTTTGTATTGATTTCTTTAAGTGGGCCTTATTAGGCCCATATTAGGTTATGTTGGCCTAATATATACAGTTTCAGGCCCATCTTAGCTTATAAAGGATAAATTTTATTTTTCAAACCAACATAAACCAGTCAATTACAGTATTAATTTCTTTTTAGTTACATCAACATTCAAAGCTTGAAACATTTACATTTAATTGAATTATTTCTTGGTAGAGAGCCTTTCTTTAATCTTGTCAACCATCTTAGATCCCACCTGAAATGTCTTTGTCAACACATCTTCCGGCAAAGCAGGATCGGCCGCAAAAAGTGTTGCCGCAACAGAAACCGTTCCAGGTAACTGACTATTAAACGCACACAAAACAGATGCCGGAGATTTTCCATTATTCTTTTGAAAATGGACAAGTCCTCTTGGGAAAACAAAAACTTCACCAGTCTTAATGGTTTGTGAGAAAAGCTTGTTTGATGTTGTGATAAACCCAACTTCGAGCTCTCCTTCGAGGACAAAAACGACTTCTGTGGCGCGTGGGTGAGTGTGAGGTGGGTTTAAGCCACCCGGTGCGTAGTCTATACGTGCTAGGGAAACTGAGAGAGTGTTGAGCCCTGGGATCTTCTCCACGTTGGCTCCCGTCACGGCTGAGCCCATTGTGGAGTTTATGACGGCGGGGCTTGAGATTCCAGCGAAGAAAAAGTCGGACGATGTGATGTTTGACATTTCTTTGCATGGGAACCCGTTCAACTTGGTTCCTGCAACATACATATTGGGTCGTTTAAAAAAAAAAAATATTGGGTCGTTTACTATGTAACACAAGGCGTTTAATTTTTTATCCGATGTGATCACTAAACCTCTAGATTCAATTATGAAAATATGTCTTTGACTTACAAGCTACAACCTGACTGATTCTTATGAAGTCAACTCTATTTTGATTTGAGATTCTCACGTCTTTATTTATACAAAAATTGAAAATTAAGACTGGAATTTCACCTAGATGTTTTGATTTTTTGAAAATTTATGAAAGATGAACGAGATATCAAAAAATTTATAGATCCCAAGAATAATTACTAAAAAACATCAAAATTTTATTTATATTAATGGAAATAGTAATATTTTTTTGTTAATCAAGTTATGAAGAATTGAAGATGAACCGGAATATCAGATACAACGACCTAGCCTAACACTTAGTACTTTTGGTGAAAAAAACGAAAAGACAAGAGTACAAGAACTAATATTTACCATGAGATTTATCAGCAACGCAGAGATCTTGAAGGGCATCGGGATCGTATGCATGAATCGAAGCAATAATGCAAGATAGCACGATGGTAATGAAATTTTTTGAATTCATCATGGTTCAAAAAGGTGAAGAATTATATGATTATTGTTTAAAATTTCAAGGAAAGAAGCTCGTGATTCTTTAGAAAATACTACAACTAGCTAGGTTTTTGTCTTGATATTTATAGAACATGGACCATCCGTATTGATCGGCAAGTCATTTGCTTGAGAAAACACACGAAAATTCATCTGTCTTTACCAAACTAAGAAATGTACGTCAAAGCTAAGTAGGTGAAACTATAGCTTTCTGATATATCTTTCACTACAACCAAATCTTAAATTAGACGATACGATATTCGGTATAAGGAGAAATTGTATATATATACGTCAAATATTTATCTTCCAACTAAAAGAAGCATAAGCACCTATTAATTAACGGTTAGTCCAGTTTACTTGGTTCTTTTGTGTAACATTGTCTTTTTATACCCCAGTGGACCCACATTGGACAGACTGAGCTGTGAGCATCGGAAATTTTACTTCTCACTTTTTATGGATATTTGATATAATCCTATTGCTAATCAATTAAAATACAAGTTTAAACACATGACGATCTCAAAACAGTATATCAGATAATAATAAAACCGTTTTATACTCTTTTTGAACACTATAAAACTTTATACAGCACAAAACAGTATGTAAATAACTCAAATGTACAAGATGGTTGGTGCAATGAATCGCTGTAATTAAAACAAATTGGTCAATTCCAGATCCAAATATATTAAATCACATTGTGCATATGTCTTATTTTCGATTTTCTGTTTTTTCCTAATCAAGAACATTTCATACAAACTTTTCTGTAGCAACTTACAGATTATAGTCTTCCACCCATCGTATGGGAAGAAAAATCAAGGAAACTTGGGAAAAGGAACCAAACCGCAAAGACATTGAGTAGAAGAAGCTGGTAATGCTGTTGTAGGAAAGAGAGATTGGTTAGATGTGTGTGGGATTAATAGATTACTAAACGGTGGCAACAGCGAATTCGACGCCGGGATTAACGGTGACGACGTTGTTTGATTCACCAGATTTATACCCTGAGCTATAGCCATCGCCGTCACAAGGTGGTTGTGCATTCCAAAGTTTAATGTCGCTTGAGCAAAATAAGGATTCATCCCCATTATAGACATCACCTGCAATTACAACATTATTTTTACTAGTTAATTTCTGAATTTATAAAATAATAATCAGAGACGACCTTAAAGCCAAGCAAATCAAGCATCCGCTTGCAGCTTCAAATTTTACAGTTAATATAACCTTTAAAAACAGCCAATATTTTAGAAAAAAATACAAAACCAGTCATTTTTTATTTTGCGGTCTTAAGTGAATACGTGAATCTCAGGACCGGTTCTGATAATAATATAGATACATATATTGATGATTAAATGAATGAAAGGGCATTATAGTACAGAAGTGATGCAGTGATTAGCTTATAAAGGTTTCAAATTGAGCTTAGCAGCGAATAAAAGCGGATTGATTGATAAATAAATATTAGCAGTGTATATATTATAGTTTTAATTTTTAATATAAAGGGTGTTACAAAAACAAACAAAGAAATTCAGCAATTAATCATAGAGTATCCTATTCCCTATTTCTCTATGCTTCTTGTTTTTTACTACCAGAACTTGTGATCTCTTTCATTATTATCACACAATTGTTCATACGAGAGATGTTCTAAACTTAAAGCTTATTTCTTATAGATAATACACTTCTTTTATTTCTTGGTTTACTTTCGAACATAAAGTTCCTTATAAGCAAGCACAATATATATGGCATGGATCGTTAAAAGGTCTAATAGTCTAATCGACCACATAAACTTGTGGTGTGACCATTATACATGGTCTTCTTATAACTCCAGTTCTTTATATCCAAGTGGTAAACACCAAAAAGCAGCTTTTTTTTTCATCAATTAGAAATCACTTGATAAAAATAAGAACTTTCATCTATCGGACCGATTGAGATCATATAGCAAGAACAACTAAACGAGTTATGATCGCAAGCTCGCAAGCCTTAACGATCCTTTTTGACACACAATTATCCTAGACGACCACCAACTATATAGAGTATATACATATATATATATATATATATATTTCATATAATCATACATGTATATATATACTGAATAAAGTAGTTAACATATAGACCTGGAGTTGAAGTTGAAGATCTTTCATATACTCAATGGCTTTATCGAGAACAGAAACCGTGTCCTCCTGAAAATCGAAAACAAAACGTACACATCCCACCGGTTATTAGAGAAAAAAAAACGCAACCTAAAGCAAGATTTCTTGAAATATTGAACGATATACACTTTTTTTTTTGAACGATATACACATGATAGATATTTACATATAATATATAAATAGAGAGAGTAATATATAAAAATATACCAACCTTGTGACAATTAGGTAACAGTTTTTGTAGCTTACGCATCTTGTTACTCAACATATCGTTTCTTCTTCCCTTGAAACCTTTTCTTGTCACTGTAGGAACTTCTCTTGTGAACCCCTCCGATTCATCCTATACAGTTTTTATAGAAAAAGGAAAATTAAAAACGGTGAATTTAATATAGTAGTATACATAAGGCAACATGGGAGGTATACGTCGAATATATATCGACTTACATCACTGAAGATCTCGATACGAGACCGTTTTGGCTTCACATGCTTGTTTCTCAAATAATTTTGATTATCTGAAAAGTCATAGGTTTGATGATCATGATGATCACCAGTTTCAGAATGTTCATCAGGGACAGCCAACGTCAAGTCTTTCTCCGAGATTTCTTCTTCTCTATGAATCTCTGGAACAGTTTGAAACTGAATATCAGTTTGATCATGATCAACGTAGCCGTAGCTCGATTTAAAGCCGGTGATGAGACGTTCTTTATCACTTCTTGCTCTTTCTGATATACCCTGATCTTTCACAGCAAGTGATTCAACGTCGTTGTTCCACCCCAGCTCCATGAATCCTTGTTTATTTAACCTGCAGAAAAAAATAAAGTATTAGGTTTAATATGGCATCCACTACCGAAGAAAAGATATTCCAAATCGTAAGACAAGAAACCTAAACTCGGAAACCTCTCCCTAAATATACGTACATGTTAGTTAAAGAGAAACTGGAGATAAAACTTAGAGAAAGTTCGTGTCTGAGGACTTCAGAGTTGTCCAAGAAAATGAAATATCGTTGATTTATAATATAGGAATGGCCGGAGCTGGATGACAGTTGTCAGCCAGTTTAGCGACCCACTTGAGTTAAGCCACGTTCGGTATCATGAATGGTTCTTTTATTTTGAAGAAAAATGATTTTCATTTAAGTACCACCGACAATTTATATATAATGCAATCCGACTAGACTATTATACAATACCTCCTGGGGTTGAAGACATATATATATGTCATTTAGTTAAATAAGTTCTTTAGTTAAGGTTGAATATAATACTTTGGATTTCACAAAAATCGTTTTAAGAAAGGTGTTGTTTTGATTCACTTCCAGACATCCATTGCAATTTTGATATATAACATTTTAATTTGTCTAAAATTAGATTTTGAAAATGCAAAATAAAATATAGCTTAAAGTAATTAAAACGACAATTACATGAAAGTGAAAATATATTTTATATATTAGGGTTCTGTTTATAGTTACATTACACATGCATGCATACAATTTATTTTTTTGAAAAGATTTTTCATCATTCTCAGGTCGTAAGCATGCATCCATACAATGCTTTCATAGATATATTACTTTTAAGTGATCTTCATTATTTACTATTAGGATACAAAATATTCAGTCGTGAGTCGACATACGTCCATTATTTTGACACACATGCATATATAAAAATGTTAATGTATATATAATATCTCTTTGTACGTACAGATAACATTTTGATTTTTAAGAGTTGGTGAGATTTTAATTTATTATTTCGTAATGAACAATGAGCCACGTAAGTCTGTTTTATCCTTTTAATTAGTACTAGGGTTTGGTCCGCCCTACGGGCGGATGAATTTACACTAAAACTATTTTATATTTAAAATATATTTTAATTTTATATATAATTTTAAATTTACTTTATATTGAAATAATTAAATATAATCTTTTTATTCTGAGATTATATTGTAAATTTTGTTAAATTTAATTGGTTTGAATTGAAAAAACCACTAATATATTTATTAGAGAACAAAAAGTATTAAATTAGAAAATAGAATAATTTATATTTCTCCATTTGATTTGTGTTTCAATTTGATATAACTGAAGAAAATTTAAAGTAAGAATGAGTAATATTTTTTATTTTAAGAGTATCTGATTCTAATATTATTATAACAACTAATTTCTTACGTTAATAAATTAATACACCTACCTCTAAGCTAAATCCATTGAAACTTAAATGTAATTTGATGAAATTATAAAAAGTTATATTTTAAAATAATATGTATAAATTGTTTCAATAATGTCTTAGTATATATTATGTAACAAAAAATGATGTTCTTTTAATATATGTTTGTTTCAGTTTATATTATATTTTCAATTTATAATGAAATTTTAAATTTTCAAACGTCAAATTTAAGGATTAGAGAAAGTGATGCAAGAAAATATTACTTATAATTTGTTTTATTTACTATAAGTCACAAACAGTTTTTGGAAAGTGTCAACAAATGTATGTTCGATCTTAAAGAACAACCCAAATGTAATTCTATATATGCTCGTATTATAAAGCACGATACTTTATGCATTATGGTTTTATTTCGTTGATAAATTTGGTTAACCTTTAATCAGATATTTGTGCCTCAGTTGGTTTGGAATTTACATGATTTTATAAATTTTGGAATAAGGTTATTAACCTAAAAGGATAATTAAAGTTTAAGCTGCATAAATAGTGATAATATCCAATCCAAGAAAGCGGTAAGAGTTATAATCTATAATAATAAGGCCAAGTTGAAATCTTAAAGAAAAGGAACAAATTGCATTTATAGCTTAAACATCCACCGAAACAAAGAGATTAAATTAAAAATGTAAAAGATATTAGAGAGTTCAAATTATTAGGGAAAACTATGATAAAGCATTATTTGATAAGCAAAGCGGTGGGAAATTGTTTAATCCAAGTTGGTCTACTCCTGACGTGCCTTCTTCTTCATGCTCTCACCGTTTGATGGTGCCACATCTTTTGCCAACTCTGCAACATCTCCATTGCCATCGGGTCCATGGTCATCCCTCTCGTGCTCAGTTATTATGCATGATACAGTGAAGGTTTGCTGTTAGGAAGTGAAGTTGAACTCGCCCAACTTGAGCTGGAAAGTGAAGTTGAAATCGCCCAACTTAAGCTGGAAACTGAAGGCTTTACCAACTATTTGATCCAAAAATATATTTGAGCTTTCTTTCTTAAGCAATCAAATCTTTTGAGATAGCTTATCTTAGTGGTCAAGGGCTGCTAATACAGTGTGTAAATTAATTCAGTACTCCGTTCTCCCACTCGACAATTACAATATTTTAAACTGATGCACTTCTCTCATAATACAAAGTGTATTTTCCCCATGTTTATGTCTTTTATCATCCTTATTTACGATAGCAAGTTGTTACTTGTTAGCATCCCATGTGTAAAATGTATGAAGTTGGAAATGCCACCGAGAAGCCGCAGAGGAGCCTGAAATGGAACGAAACAGACATTTCTATAGATGTGACACAAAGAGGAAGAAGTGGCGAAGCTCCCCTTCTTTGAAAATCTGAATCAAAATCAAATCCCCAGCCATTAAAAGCAATGTGAGAATGCTGAAAATGTAAAGCACGAAACTGATGGTTGTCAATTTAATCAAGTTTTTAGTTCTTTATTTATGGACAGCAAGAGTTTTCCAACCCAGGTACACAAACATACATCTCTGAACAAACAACAACACAATCTAATCAGCTTAAAAAACGGCTTGTGATTATAGTTTTGTTGTATGTGCTTATCAAAGTTATAAAAGATAGTAGGACTTACATTTTTCTCCATCAACTTCAGAAATAATTTCATTAAGGTCTCTTCCACCATTAATGTCCCTCAGGGACTGCTCCAGGGCTTCCATTGTGATATATCTGGAAACGGAGACCATGATTTGTTGAACTGGTTTTACCTATAATAAATTGTTATGTGATAATTACTGTACTTACCCACTGTTGTCTTTTTCAAAGCGTTGGAAGGCTGAGAATATTCTTTATAGAACTCCCTACTTGCAAGAGTACCAGACGTAGCGTTTTGCTTGGCCATTGGTGGTGCTTTTGATCCGCCTAGCATGTCCTCGTTCTTATTTATTCTTTCACTTTAACTATCGAGTATGTTGATGTGCATTGTTCCGTTACCGTCTCCATTAGCCTATATAAGACAGGGAAAATCAGTTCTTTTGGCATCTTAATATTAATATAAAGATAGCACTCTGCAGGAAAAGAATAGAATTTTAAACCCTCATAAAATCTTTTTTTTTTTGAACACACCCTCATAAAATCTAGTAGTCAATAACAAAAGGTTTCTTGACATGTTCCAAGCAATCTTAAAAACCCCACCGTTTTGCAGCAAAAGAGTCCACCAAAGCGCATATTTTCACCAAATACATGAGAGCTTACACATGGGAAAATGACCACAAGATTTCCATCGGCAGAGCCACACCATAGAAAACGGTCTGTGGCTCTCTGGTTGGATCTCGAAATACTTTACTCTCCTAATCATATTTACCAATTTCCTTCAAAACTCAGAAATGTATATTTGACATGAAATCTAAACCAAAAATATAATATGAGAGGTTACATTGCAAACAGAGAAGGAGATGCGGTCTAACCTGGATTTCTGATGAGTAGTTGTGAACCTTTTCGTACTATTTCTGAAGTTCAGGATATCGTATTTTTCTGCGGACCTTTACTTTGTGTCTTACATGTGATTAACTGTAAACAGAAACATAGAAGATAGTAAACCGCAGCCACCAATCAGGAATTTTTGTAAGGTAATGAACAAATAGCTTTTCAAAGAACTCTAGCTCTAACATGTTCTTGTGCTTCGCTGGCCCTCGCCGTAATTATGGTCATCTTGCAGCAAACTATGATAGAAACTATCTAGTAGCTTGCTTACTGAGACACAAAGTAACTGGCATCAAATATTTTCCATCACTATACAGAAACCAAATAAAAGGGTTTTTTACAATTCTGTTCTAAAATTAACAACCTGCAACTAAAAGATTACATCAGCACACAAAAGTTACAGCTTTTTAATACAGGACTAACACCTTAAGTGAATCACCAGCGACTACTTTTTCTTAATCATCCAACCCCACAACAAATTGGAACTTTGTTTTGTTAAGAGATTTGTAATAATTGACAGACGACCAAATAATTTGTATTTACAGATCAGACCAAGCTGATTTCATCAATCAAACTACTCATCGCGGAAATTTCACTACACAGACTCGTTTCTTTTTTTCACAAAGTTATTGATTCAAACGTCATAGTTAAGCTGAACGTAATTGGGGTGAAAATGGTACCTGGGAGATAAGTCACCAGCAGCAACTTCTCTCTTCTGCGCTTCTGCTTCAACAGCATCTCAAGGCCAATTAGGAGGCCTCCTGTCACAATGTTTAGGGTTTCTTCATATTCACGTCCAGGAAGAACGTCGTTGAGAAAAGAGAGAAGTCGGAGCCGTCGATGATGATCCGTCTTTGAATTGGCTATTGTGTTTGCTAGGAGTCGCAGCCGCCAGTTTTTCCCCGTTTTTTAATGGGTAAAGGGAAACTGAGATAAGGTTAGAGTTTCATGCTGGAAGATGAGAGAGACGAAGAGTCGAAACAAAGATATGAATATTAGCTGATTTGTATATTAGAATGAGCTGGCAAACACTGATTGGCTTGAATATTTAATCTGACGTGGATAGTTTAGAATTGGAGGATATCCAACTTTTAGTATAGTATAGATTTTCAGTAATCATTATCCTTCATCTTTAAATAGTCGTCGTTATACTTTATCTGTGTAATATCAGATGTCCAATCGGCTATAAGATTAGCAAAAAAGTCTACCGTCTCTGTTTATCTGAGATAGTCGACCAATGACCACCACAACTTTTCATTTAGTCGATAAATGTTTTATCATAAACAAATGCTTAATAATAAGCGACGAAATGAAATACATATGAATAGTTATAATATTGCTTAAATGAAAGTAATAAGTTAGAGAAAAATTCGAAGTTCCCAACGAAAACTATTCGTGAAAAAGATAATGAAAAATAGTATTAACTAAATCTATTGAAAATAAATATATGGATCTATTTTATCATGTCTTTATGTGTGCATGGTTATGATGTCTGTGAACACGTTTACGATAACTCAATACGATGTATATATTCCAGAGGTAAGTTATGATATTGCGGTCTAGTTTATCTTCCTGCGCTAATGTTCGATTATTTCTTTCAGCTGAGAATACATTTCAAAAACTATTTAAGGTTTCTGAAAAGATAAAAAGAGGAAAAAAAATCATTCTAGGGTTTTATCCTAAAACAGTAAAACCCACGTGGGTTATGGACCATTGCCTATATACTATAACGAATAAGATTTTTGTTTTCTGTAACCCCACGACACATTTATTGGAATTTTAGCGTCATGTCACCATCACCCATACACCGAGCAGGTGCGATGGTCCACATTATATCTTTAATACCACAAAAAAGAACTCCAATAATATCAAAATATGTTTTCCTATAAAAAATCAGGATAAATTACGCTTTGACCTGGTTAGTAAATGTTAATAAACCAGCAGGAGAAGACAGCTTTATCTTGTGTAAATGACTGACTGAATTATTGAAGCAAATACTATTATTGTGATGAACGAATGTTAATATAAACTTTCTGTACCTCGCGTTGAATAAAATGGGCCAGGAAATCCTAAAAGAGAGGAGGAAAATGAGTGTCGTTCACGTGATACCTCGTGATGGACATGCTTGTATGTCTGACACGCAATGCTTTCCATTTTTGTTGGTGTCTTTAGCGATCGACGAAGCAAAACCTCAGCCACTCCATGTTTCCATCTCCTAAAAACGACAACGACCTTTCGGAATATACATTCCAATCTAGACTTACACAGTACTCACATAATTAATGATGGGTAAATGTTTGCATTATTATTGTTACTATTCTAAAAAAAGAATATCTCCCATCATCTTTCATGTAACCGAAACAAGAAATACTATTCGTTTTGTATGTAATGGAAGGTGACCTACTGGCTGTCGGCTGACATATATAGTACTCTAGTTAAGTAACTTCAACACCAGCTCATAGGTCATACATATACATATTTTGGCATCACAACTATTAAGTATTGTTATTCTATTAATTAAATATGTAAAAGTATGCGAGTATATCAATTGGTTTTGTTACTTTTGTATAATATTTTCGTCACTTCTACTTCACAACGTGTGATATTCCCAAATTTTGTGGCCCAAAAACGCTTTAGTGGGCTTTTAGTTAGCCCATATAATGAATAATATGAAACGGACCAAAAGCCTCTTTCTCAGGAGGAGGGTTATATCCTCTCCTATGAGAAAATCTCACAGGTGAGCGAGATCACCTTATCGGAGATAAGAGTCGACAAAATTGAGGATTCTCCTTCTCGCGGGCGATCGCCATGGATTTATCTCTTCTCCGTCCGCAGCCATTCCTATCGCCATTCTCAAATCCATTTCCTCGGTCGCGTCCCTACAAGCCTCTCAACCTCCGTTGCTCCGTATCCGGTGGATCCGTCGTCGGCTCTTCTACAATCGAAGGCGGAGGAGGAGGTAAAACCGTCACGGCGGACTGCGTGATCGTCGGCGGAGGAATCAGCGGCCTGTGCATTGCGCAAGCGCTCGTGACGAAGCACCCAGACGCTGCAAAGAATGTGATGGTGACGGAGGCGAAGGACCGTGTGGGAGGGAATATCATCACGCGAGAGGAGCAAGGGTTTCTATGGGAAGAAGGTCCCAATAGCTTTCAGCCGTCTGATCCTATGCTCACTATGGTGGTACGGTTTAATGCGGAACATTGTGGTTTAGTGGAATTGGTTTAGTGAATTGGTTTAGTGGATTTTTGGTCTAGTGGAATTGGTTTAGTGGACTTTGGGGTGCCAAAATGAGTTATAGCTCATGCGCTTGCTCATGTCATTTTTCATGAGCACGATAATAAATAAGTTTAATGAGTCAGCTTAAATTAGCTTGGTCATTTTTATATTTTGTATATATACATATATTGGATAACTTATGTTTTTCTGATGTAAAAATAAGATAATTTCTATATTAACCATATTTATCTTCTCCAAAACATTAGTATTTAATATTAATGTTTTGGATTTTTTAATATTTGAATTTCGAATAATATTATAGAGTTTAGTGGTTTTGAAGGATGATCCCTATCAAAATTGCAGGTAGATAGTGGTTTGAAAGATGATCTAGTCTTGGGAGATCCTACTGCTCCGAGGTTTGTGTTGTGGAATGGGAAGCTGAGGCCGGTTCCGTCGAAGCTAACTGACTTGCCTTTCTTTGACTTGATGAGTATTGGAGGGAAGATTAGAGCTGGGTTTGGTGCCATTGGTATTCGACCTTCACCTCCGGTTTGTACTCTTACCGCTCCCATAAAGTTTATGTGATTGGAGTTGGTTCATGTTCTTAGAGTTTGGCAAAGGTGACAGGGTCGTGAGGAATCAGTGGAAGAGTTTGTAAGGCGTAATCTTGGTGATGAGGTTTTTGAGCGCTTGATTGAACCCTTTTGCTCAGGTAATGTTATTAATAGCAGTTGCTTTGAGCTTTGAACTTTGAATTCATATGGTGATGTGCTTTTGAATTTTTCTATGCGTTCAGGTGTTTATGCGGGAGATCCTGCGAAACTGAGTATGAAAGCAGCTTTTGGGAAGGTTTGGAAGCTAGAGGAGAATGGTGGGAGCATCATTGGTGGTGCTTTTAAGGCAATTCAAGCGAAAAATAAAGCTCCCAAGACAACCCGAGATCCGTGAGTAACGCAACCCATTCCACGAGTGCTTTCTTTCACTTTACATACCTTCTCAAGTCAACATGATACTGCAGGCGTCTGCCAAAGCCAAAGGGCCAAACTGTTGGTTCTTTCAGGAAAGGACTCACAATGCTGCCAGAGGCAATCTCCGCAAGGTATTGTATTCTTTCAAATGTTGGCAAATGAATCTTAGAAAGGGCTTAAAAATGTCTCGATTTGGCAGGTTGGGTGACAAGGTGAAAGTTTCTTGGAAGCTCTCAAGTATCACTAAGCTGGCCAGCGGAGAATATAGCTTAACTTACGAAACTCCGGAGGGTATAGTCACTGTACAGAGCAAAAGTGTAGTGATGACTGTGCCATCTCATGTTGCTAGTAGTCTCTTGCGCCCTCTCTCTGTAAGTTCCTTTTCCTGTCAAATTACTTGTGAATCCACAAATAGATGAGCTAGTTGAGTATATACTGGTTTTAAATTTGATGACAAAGTTGCTGAAGATATGGTCTATTTCAAGGATTCTGCAGCTGAAGCGCTCTCAAAACTCTACTATCCGCCAGTTGCAGCCGTATCCATCTCATACGCGAAAGAAGCAATCCGAAGCGAATGCTTAATAGATGGTGAACTAAAAGGGTTCGGCCAGTTGCATCCACGCACGCAAAAAGTGGAAACTCTTGGTAAATCCAAACTTCTCTTTATTTTCCCTTAAGCTAAAAGTAAACAACATTAATCATATGTTGCATTTATGTAGGAACAATATACAGTTCATCGCTCTTTCCCAACCGAGCACCGCCTGGAAGAGTATTGCTATTGAACTACATCGGTGGAGCTACCAACACTGGGATCTTATCAAAGGTACTACTAATAAACATGTTTCTTGAATTTTAAGACAAACCATGTCTCGAAGTTTTTTATATGTTGTGGTCTCTTTTGCAGTCGGAAGGTGAGTTAGTGGAAGCAGTAGATAGAGACTTGAGGAAGATGCTGATAAAGCCAAGCTCGACCGATCCACTTGTACTTGGAGTAAAAGTATGGCCTCAAGCCATTCCTCAGTTTCTGATAGGTCACATTGATTTGGTAGACGCAGCGAAAGCATCGCTCTCGTCATCTGGTCATGAGGGCTTATTCTTGGGTGGAAATTACGTTGCCGGTGTAGCATTGGGTCGGTGTGTGGAAGGTGCTTATGAAACTGCAACCCAAGTGAATGATTTCATGTCAAGGTATGCTTACAAGTAATGTAACGCAGCAACGATTTGATACTAAGTAGTAGATTTTGCAGTTTTGACTTTAAGAACACTCTGTTTGTGAAAAATTCAAGTCTGTGATTGAGTAAATTTATGTATTATTACTACAAGTTGTGGCCAAAATAGCAAAAAAAGAAAAGAAAACACACACACAAAAGCATGAATGAGAGAGAGATGGGGGTAAATCTAGAAGAAATCGATCATAACTCTTGAATCTTGAGGATCTTCGTGAAGTGGTGACATCTTGATAGTGTCGAGTGTTGTGGGTCTTGGAGATTTGTAATGGGGAGAAGATGAGTGTGATGATGTGAGAAGCATGGGAGAGGAAGACGAACTGAACTCGAGGTTTGTAGGGTGGAGGATCTGTGTGAGTAGAAGCACAATTGACGCCATTGATGATGATCAGCTTTGAGGAAGCTTCTTCGTCTTTTTAGGTTTTTGGTATGGAGATTTAATTGCCGCAAATATGTTATATATAGAGAGAAAAAGTGGGGGCCCACTGTGATAATCTAACGACAGTGGTTTTGTTCTAGTCAAATCCAACGGACGAGAGAATCCAGTGGGACACTTGAAAACTTTGGGTAGCAAGTGTTTTTTGGGCTTGACTTTTTAGCTCGCATTTATATCTCGCCCCAAAACTAGCTGTTCCACCTTGCATGGCTTCCTTCTAATTATTTTAAGAACATTAAAAAGTACGTTTTAACTTTTAAATAATCTATAATTCATGCATTTTATTTTACACTAATTTAGATTAGAATTTTTGAAAAAAATTAAGTATTGGCTGAATTTTCTATGCTCATTAGAAAGCAGATGTTACTTGCATTTTAGCAAAATAGAATCATATTAAATTACATCAAAATTAATTGAACCACAAAAAAATAGAGTATTCTACATTATATATCAATATATATATAAATAAAAACATGAATACAATGAACAAATATAGTGGTTTGTGTGTTGGAAAAGAGTTAGGAGGTTTTAGATAATTTCAGTTTTAGTTTAACATCAAGAATACTATTGGTGTATAACTTTGCCCCCAATAAATTTTGTAGGTAATAGTTGGCCAATCAAAACCAAATCACATTAAATTGAAAAATGATCCATAGAAAATAAAAAGGAAATAGACATTATTCAATCAAATCCATCCATGTGTGGGAGCAATGCATGTGCATACATGTTCAACCTTTTTTGCTTATTCAAAGTAAAATAATCTTAGGGTCAACCAAATTGTTATTTAAGCGAAGGGCCTCTGGTTTTCACAGTCCAAATTAGGCCCAGTTCCTACATTTAACAGCCCAGCATATCTCTGATAAAACCCGATCCGGTCATTGACCCGCCCATCTCCAGCTATCCCGCATTCTAAACCGCCATTTATAATGTTCGTGGTTAAACCGAAACCACCGGTCCGGTTAGCTGCTAAATCCGCCTCCGTAGGCATGTATCTACCGATCATAACGTCATGGCATGATGGTTTGGGACTCTGCTCCGTCATCCAAAACCAAAGTGCTGTTTGGAAAGCTATCACTGAATTATTCGCCACTATCTCAGGATTCCTTAGACCGTCGAATCCTAAAGCTCGACCGGCCGGTCCGTAGTTATAGTTCCTTTATTCATTAAAAAAACAATTGAGATCAATATAATATTATTTAAGGTTTACTTCCGAAATATGAATGGATGATAGTAAATAGGGTCGACGATCTATTTCTCCACGAGAACTATCGTATAGCATCAGATCTCCATCAAACTATGTCTTCGTATTAAAACTCCATGAATTTAAAATTCTCAACTTATTTCTCTCTAAATTATAAGTTGTAAATTGATTTCTTCCCAAATCTATAGTTCGAAATTTAATTGTCCATAGACCATGGTTTTAATCAGTTTACTATTAACTCACCAATTTTAAACTAATTAAACCCAAAAAAACCTTACTTTTAATTTTATTATTTTTTAAAACTGATTCATCAAAAAATTGAATTAAAATTGCCAAAAAATTATTTGTCTAATAAAAAATTATGGGAATCACTTTTTTTTTGTGTGTGAATCACTTTTTTTTAAATAAAAAATTAGTTTGAGATTTTCATTGGTTTAATTGGTCGGTTAACCGATTAAAACCATGGTCTATGGACAATAAGGTTTCGAGCTATCAGTTTGGGGAGAAATCTTTACAACTTATAATTTGGAGAGAAATAAATTTATCATAGTTTGGTGGGGATCTGATGCTATACGATAGTTCCCGTGGGGAAATAGATCGTTCACCCTAGTAAATAATATAAACATACCACGAGAGTTGAATTGGACCTCTTCCATGGTAAGTCTTGTTAGAGAAACAAGGCCATTCCGTATTAGAAGAATCACAATAATTGCTTTGTGGACTTATTTCTTCTTTAAAACACAAACCCCAAGCATACGGTCCGTCCGGTGCCGTTGGCCACCCTCCGGTTGTTTCGTGTGAAATCTGAGCCAAAAACGCTGCCACTTCGCGTCGTCGCGTCTCCATGGATCCGACGCTACCAAATCTTGGAAACCGCCTTGTCGCCTCCGCAAAGGATTCATAAGTGTAGAAACCATTTGCGCGCGGGACAAGCAGTATTGTCTTTGTGGATGAACATAGAGTCGTAAAGTGATTTTGGTACCAAACGCGTGACTGTGGTAGCCTCGGTTTGGCTAGACGACAGTATTGAGAAGAATGAGAGAAAGATCCAAAAGAGAAGAGATAAGTGTTGAGCCATTTGTAGAAGGATTATGGTGTTTTTTGTGTAATAAGAACGAGGGTTTTGTTCGTTATATAGATGTAAAAATTTGTAAAGAGTTGACTTTGACATTAAGGGTCGACTTTATCTTTTCTCACTGTGCTTTGAACTTTGAAAGTTCGTTAGACGTATAACATGCTGCTGCTTTGTTCCATTAAGTAATTGATGTTTATTCCATGTTAAGACTTTTTGTTTTGAAACGTTTATATTATATCCACTAACTCTCGTTTTGAGATACATGTCCCATATAAGGCAAATTGGAAATACTTATGGCTGATATGAAGCTTTGATACTCAATTTTCTTGGCTTCTATGTAGAATCATTTTGGCCTTGAGTAATAAACCCAATTATTTGAGTCATAGTCTTTGGGAGCATGGCAATAAACTGGAAAAAAATCAACGAAAATGAAATAAGCTTGTCAACATAATCACTGAATGATATAGATAGTGTGTCTACATTATAATGCAACTTATAAATACTGTGGCTGACGATTCTTTATTCGGTCAACGGCGCAGTATCGATAAAAAAATATATTATTTGAGTTATTATTCTTTGAAGACACATTATCTTGCTTTTGAAACTCGTTTTTAATGTATGAGTGAATTGTCAAAGACCGATAAGTTTTTTTTTATTGATGTAGAAAATACACAAAAGTTTCTAGTTTGGCGGCTAACTACTTGATACAATATTAATATAAAACACATCTGATAGAAAAATCCATCAAGTATGAAGAGATTAGTTTCAAATCACCAAGTGCATGGTGATTAAACTAATGTTCAGAGCCGCTCCTGACTATTCTAAGGCTGGAAGAAAGAAACCTGTTTTTGGCTGGTTTGCATATGTTTTTTTACAAAAAAGCTTGTAAAATACATGTTAACACTTCGAACCTAGGTCATTCAAAGAATAACATAAGGTAACTTGCCACCAGGCCATAAGAACATTATTTAATCCGTCACCGAAATAACTATGATAATATTGGCTGCTGGAAGCGAGTGCTTGATTGGTGTAGCCGGCACTGCTAATGTTATAGCTCATTCAAACTTATGTCTTAATTCCTCCATCTCAAAGTTTTTATTATTACATCTAGTTATGATCATCTTAAAATGATGGTAAATCTAAATCATGTCCAAAATGCATGAGAGATTTTTAGGCTAGATATTTGTTTAACTTTGAGATACATAATAATTTTTAATAATAAATTTTATATTTTTTAGAAATTTCCTTGCAAACCCGTAACGAGGGTGCTTTAATATAATTGTAACATTATTTCCATTTTTACTGTTGCGAAGTGCTTCTTTTCTTTTAACTTTTTGTAAAAATATAGTTGTAACTGGAATTTCTTTTTGTGAATGGAATCACGTGGAATTATTCATAACTATTCAAAAAATTATCAGTTAACTAAAAAAAAAATTCACACTTTCTTGTGGGATAAATGGAAAAATTATGAATTATGTTATCATTCATGATAAAAAAATAAGAATGAAAAGAATGAGATAATTCAAATATAATTAAAAAAAAAGACATATCATCCTTTTAATTTTTCGAAGTATCACTATTCATTCCATTGATTCCAATTCCATTTATTCTATACTTCCTAAAATATTTACTAGTTACAGCCATATATGCTACTCTTTTTTGTAAACTATCTAAAAGTATATTGTTTACATATTTTCTCAGAGGACATACCATTGTATAATATACAGCTATTACTACCGCTTTTGTGTAATATCGTATTTCCAAGTTCTTGCTGATAAAGGAGACCACAAGGGTAACTTTATAGGAGTAGATCGTCTCGGTGGAGATGCGAGAAGAACAAGCGGAAGATGGGGAGAGAATAATACAATATAAAGAAGAAGATAGTATTTGTAAGCTTTTAGAGGTAGAGCTGATCCCTCTTGATCTTATTCATGATATAGTCTTGAGACTGCCCGCTAAATCTGCTGTGAGGTTTCGTTGTGTCTCGAAGCTATGGGCGTCCATCATCACTCGTCCATATTTCATCACGTCGTTCGCGTTCATGACTTCATCTCGGCTACGTCTTCTTGTATGCATCAAAACAAGTGACAAGAGGCGCTTATTTGTCTCACTGCCCCAACATGAACACCCGCACACGTCCTACTCTGATGTGGAACGTTATCAGATGGATCCCCCTGAATTTGATACTGGTAACTACGAACCCTATTCCGAGTCGGTCCACGGATTGATATGTTGTGGAAATTTTATGGGGGAGACTGTAGTTTGGAATCCTTCCATGAGGCAACATGTAACCTTACCCGAACCAGCTGAATTCAGGTTTAAGAGTTACTTTTTAGGGTACGATCCGGTCGAAGATAAGTATAAAGTATTTTGCATTGCGAGCAGCTCAAACAATGATCCTATTGTCTTCACATTGGGGCCTCAAGAATCATGGAGAGTGATAAAAAATAGCCCTAAACATTATACTCCTCGATGGCCCATGGGACATCGAGGTGTATGCATCAACGGGCATGCATATTATGAAGCGAGTATATGTTTTGAAGTCGATGCTATTACTCAATGGGAAGTCGTCCTTGTGAGTTTCGATGTGAGGTACGAGAAGTTCAGAATAATTAGAAAACCAGACGATCCTAAACTTTGTCCTTTGCTGCTTAACTACCAAGGAAAATTAGCATGGGTTTGTGAAGACCGTGATGAAAAGAAATTAGTCTCTTCTCTAAGATTTTGGATTTTGGAGGATGAAGAGAAACAAGAATGGTCGCTTAGAGACTATCTCATGCCTTTTCAAATTTGGCCTCGACGTGACCCTATCTGGCGAGTTTACTTGTCGCTAGATGGTGTTACTCAGGATACTGGTGAGTTCATTTACTCCACAGCAAGATTTGAAGCAATTTATGTTATATACTATGATCCAAAGACAAACCTTACAAGGAGGGTCATATATGAAGGGGTTGAATACGAGGAATACGAGGAGTATAGTGGTTCAGAAACCTTCGAAGTCCATTTATATTCGAATCACAGCGAGAGTCTCATGTCTTTGGAGAACGTTCCTCGCTATGTTTCTCCCATCAACTGGAACCAATAAAGTCAGAGAGAGATTCTTCTTAATGTTTTTTTAAGAGGAACGAGTTTTTCTTTCCTTATACAGATGTAACGCACTGAGTTTGACTTTATCATTTTCACTTCTTTGAAGGTTCGTTTATGCATACAACATGCTGATAATGTTTCATTTAGTAATCGATGTTTATCCATTTCAAGACTTTTTGTTTTGAAACGTTTATTTTATATTCACTAACTCTTGTTTTGAGATGCATGTCCCATACAAGGAAAATTAGAAATACTTATGGCATATATGGCGCTTCGGTACTCAATTTCTTGCCTTCTATTTTGAATCAGTTTGGCCTTAAGTAATAAACCCAAGAATTCAGTTCGAGTCTTTGAGCAAGGATATACACATCAATGGCTCGACATGGCAATAAACTGGAAAAAAATCGACGAAACGGAATATTGTTTTTGACTAAAACAAACTTGTCAATATAATCACTGAATGATATGATAGTGTGTATACATTATAATGCGAATATATATATATAAGACATTAAGACTAGAATCATTGTGGCTGACGATCTTTTCATCTTTTGTTCGGTCAACGGTGCAGTATGGATAAACCAATATCATTTGAATTTTTAACTTTAAAGACCCATTATCTTGCTTTTGAAACATTTTTATATATGGGTGAATTATCAAAGACTGATTAGAATCTTTTAAATGCACAAACGTTTCTAGTTTGCCGGCTAACTAACTGATATCATATACATGATACTTAATGAAAAGAATCCATCGAGTATCAAGAGATTAGTTTCAAATCACCAAGTGCATGATGAATAAACTTATGTTATAGCTTCAGACTTATGTCTTCGTTCCTGTATGTCAAAGTATATATCTCAATTAAAACCGAACCGATATATAGAAAGTGGTTTGGATTTAGCCGATATATAATCATATAACGTGAAATTTATAACATATTATAAAAGATAAATATATTTATTATTTTTGGTATAAAATCGAATAAACCAAAAACCGACGGTATATAAACCGAATCAAACTAAACATGGTTTTAATATGGTAGCTATTTTATAAACAGAAATACCAAAAAACTAAAAAAAAAACGAGGTCATATATGCTAAACAAAAATCTAGCCTAAACAAATGTCTAATGAATTTTGGACTAGATTTACCATAATTTTAAGATTAATATATAACATAACAAAATCCAAATCAACTTAAAATTTTAACCTCGGAACAGAGTACATAAACAGACATTATATAGAAAAACAGAGTCAATCCTAAACTACACATAACAAAACATAACCAAGTTTTAGATTTGAGATACATCCTCGTTCAAACTTTCTCCACTCTTTTTCTCAAGAAAAAGAGTCAAACAAGATAACATGAGAAGTTTTACTAGCGTCGATATGTTGATGTCGAACCCTTCAAATTCTCCTCAGACAAACTATAGCATCACAAAAACAGAACAAGAATCTCTTAAAATATGTTTAAAGAGAACGTAAAAGAAAACTTATAATGAAGACACATACCTTCTATTGTAATCTAGTGCACTTGTGGTCTTCTCGTGGACTAACTCCAGCACCTGTCTCTCTTCAACACTCCAAGCTTCTGGTATACCACTCATGCAGTTCATAACATCTATAATAGTTCTTGGAGCCTTCTCTTTTTTGCTGCGATAGGCTTTTGTCATGAATTTTCCAATATCTTTTGGAGTATAACCACCAAGAACACCTGCTTGTAGAACTCTGTTTTGAACTTTGTAAATAAATTCAGACCTCTCTCCCAGCTCTATCCCATTTTCCTTCAAAGTATTGAGATCATTTTTGACATCTAGGCTCTTCACATAATCAACCATATAATATGGATACGGAAATGCTGCTTGAGCCCATGTTGTCCAAATAAATCTATAATTGTTCCACTAAAAATAAAAAAAATGAAACCCACATTATACATCTTACCAGCAAAAATATCTTACAACATAAAATCAAACAATTTCCTCTAAAGTGTTAGATTCAAAGGATAATATAATGAAAACAATAAATTAAAAATACTTCATACCTCTGTAGGAAAGCATTCACCGTGATCAATTGGGATTAACCTTCCCCCATTTGTGTTTGAATTCAATATGTTGCCATTATGCCTATCATTGTTTCCAAAGCGCACATCAACCAAACTCAGTCTTTGAACATCATCAATAGCAAACACTTCTGGCCTTTGATTCCACTCTTGATTCGGGACGTACTGCTGAAGCGAACCGCTGTCCCAGTCTGTTGTTTCTCCATTAGTGTATCTGGCACGCGCAAAGCTTGTAGGTGGTACACGTCCGAATCCTTCTCCCCCTTCTTGTGCTGGATGATCTAAAATGAACGCCGCAACTTCTCTGTCCGCTTTGTAACCCTTCTTCTTTCCAGCTCTATAGAAAGTTTCTTCTTGAATAGGTTTGAACACAGCTATCATCTCTTCACGCA
Source organism: Brassica napus (assembly GCF_020379485.1). Classification (NCBI taxonomy): domain Eukaryota; kingdom Viridiplantae; phylum Streptophyta; class Magnoliopsida; order Brassicales; family Brassicaceae; genus Brassica; species Brassica napus. The sequence goes on from NC_063443.1 coordinate 631,684, forward strand.
GACCCTTCATTAAGTAAGTACCATTTGATGTACCCTTAATCTTTTCTGCATACTTGATATTATCTATCCCCTTCACAATCACTCCAATCGTAGACGGTTGTTGAACTTCTTCTACCATGCACGTTTTGTTTTCCATCCTACAATATAATCATCACACACATTCAAAAACAGTTAACAACTAAGAAACAAACAATATACAATAAAAAGCTTAATGGAAATTATTATCACTAATATCATCAATGTACATTTTCTATATAGTTACACATACTTTAGTTGCATAATTTCAAAAAAAAAAAGATTACTGTTATGATTATATACATATATTCAGTATACTTAGTCTAAAATATTTTCCTCAGATTATTAAAATTAAACCATGAAAATAAAAGAAATACACAAGAGAAGATCTAAATTACCTCAACCACATATATTACTAGTATATTTTTTAAAAAAATATTATTGTTTTAATTATATACATATATTCATGGGCATTATACATTTAGTTTAAAATAATTCCTCAAATTTAAAAATTAAAACATGAAAATAAAATACACCAGAGAAGATTCAAATTACCTTTTTAAATGACTCAAATTACTTTAACTTACAACTTATATAACTAAGGAGAAATTGTATATATTAGGAATTTCATGAACAAAATTATTTTAAGATATGAAACACTTTTATATAAACTAGATAAGATTCAAATTATTATTATTTTTTTGTAGAAGAGATATTAATCAAACCAAGTAGAAGAGAGCATTCATACGTTGGAAACACGGATCAAATGAAAGAAAAGATGAAACTTGTTGTTTCTAGAAACACAAAGAAAACATAAGAGCTTCATAAGAAAGTTTAATATATGTAACATTCTTAAATAAACAAGAAAAGATTCAGATTACCTTCTTCTTGAAAGATAGGAATGTGGATCAAGCTCACACTTTTGTATTCAAACTGTTCTTTTGTTGGAAGAAAGAAATCAAGAGCAACTAGATTTTTTTTTCAAAGACAATATAAGTAAGACGTACAAGAAGAGAAAACATACAAATCATTACAAGAAGAGAGAAACACTGATATAAGCTGATATTGCTCTGCAGTAGTCTTACACTACTCTATACGTAAGCATAAATTTGACCACTTTTCAACTCAACATTTATAAGACTCTTGCATTTACAGTGTAGTGTATATTGCTTCTTTAGAGTTTATAATTTTTTTTTCAATATAACTAACTAGTAATCATACATCAAATATGGCGACTCAAAAGACAAAGTAGGCATTGCTTATTTGATTGGTTTTGATCAATGTTTCACCGGACCGATCAGGTGGTTGGACCAGGTTCGACTATGATCCGGTCATAGATGAGTCTAATAACTGATTCGACCATGAACCAGTCAAGTTAAGGCTGGGTAAAAGACATGAATTGGTTCCAAAAAGTAGTACTGAAGACGAACCAAAACTTGTTAAATATCCGAATGGCTTTAAAATTTTGATATTCAAAAAACCATAACCAAACCTGACCTAAACCGAAATATTTGGTATCCGAATAGATCCTAATCAGATTAATATACTTAAATATATTAATTATTTTCAGATTTAATATCCAAAAAAATATAAAAAATATATAAGATATTTTGAAGGTGTCCAAAAAATACTTAAAAATATATACAAATAGTTAAAATTACATATCTTAAATAGCTAAAAAAATACTCAAAACACTAAAATTATTTGATATATGTATTGATTCTCCATCCAAATAATCAAGCTAAACTAAATTTTATGTTAAGTTAAGGTATTTTGGCATACATTATTCACATGTATATGTTATATATTATTTTTTATTTAGATTTTGAGAATTTTAAAAATATCTGAATTTTAAAATTTTTAAAATAATTTTAAGGATATCCAAACCCGAATCCGAACCAAATCCGCAAAGATCCAAACCAAACCCGAACCAAAATTAATAAATATCCGAATAGGGTTGAAATCTTTAGACCCAAAAATTCAAAATTCGAATAGATCCGAACCGAACCCGAATGGGTACCAATACGCGGCCCATCCTTAGGCCAAGTAGTCGGATTGGATCTCAAAGTTATTGAACTTACTAAAAACCATTAAAACTATCAAAATCTATAAACCAGCCATATAAATAAAAAATAGTTTATATTTATAATGTTTTATGTATCATATTTATTTATATTTTAATTATGTATCATATTTTCTCACATCACTTTTAAATTTATATATCTAGAAATATTGAACCAGATTATTGAATCATGTTTGACCTGATCAAAACATACTAAACCATAATCCAAATAGATATCTGGTTCGGCTTCCGGTCTGGTTTTAAAACATTGGTTTTGATTGATTAAACATGATTCTGATGATTTTTTTATATTTGCATAAGGCATACTATTATACTACTGCTAACATATATTTGTAACTATATATTTTGTGCATGTACGTACTAACTTATAAGATTAGGTAATGCATTATTTTGTTATTACATTCTAGACATTTTTAAGAACTTTTAACTGCATAAAAGTTAATCGTATGAACCAAAACTAAGATGATAAAATGCCTTAAACGACATGATTAGGTATGGATATGTGAAAGTTTGAGAATTAGAATGGCCGTTTGTTGCATAAAAAAATATAGATATGCATATCGGATTTAGTTTGGTTCTTATAGGATCAATGTCTTTAGAATTTTAGAGATTTGGATCCTATAGGCACCTGCAAATTTTTTATTCAGTCTTGAATCAGTTATATTGATTTCAGATTGGTTCAAATTAATTACAAAACCGTTTAATACCTATTTCTTTAATACCTATTTCTGTTGGTATTGGTTCATTCTGAATATTTAGTATTAGAATATCCAAAAATATAAAATTCAGTGTTTTACCCAATAAATGAAACTATCTCTGAATATTTGAACCTAATTTTTTTTTAAAATATTGAAAATATTAATATGTATACAATTTTGAGTTATTTGCGTATTACATCAAGTTTCAGGCAAATCTAAACCGAAAATCATAAGGCCTAACGAAAATATCCAACAACGTACAAATTTGTTTTTTGGGTTGGTTCCAAGTTTTATCAACGAATCCGGATAAACTATCTAAACCGAGACATATCATACTTAATGCTTGTATCGGAGGATCTTAGAGAAATTTTAAAACGACATGATTTTATGTTTCGATAATTATGTTAAAATTGCTAATTAGCCCGTACTTTTTCTAATTCAGAATATGTGATATTTAAAGTTTTGCACATCAATTAAGAAATTACTAAATTTTATTCAAGTAATTTTGTTTGAATAAAAACAACAATAATTATAAGTAATTCAACCAATAAAAATTATATTGCATATTATAAATGGTTACAAACATCAAATTACATTTAGTTTAAACAGTAAATTTGAAAACATCACTTAAACTGAAAAAAACTTAAAACATCTTTGAAAAATGAAACAGGGGAAGTATCTAACTACAAATAAGGACTAGTGTAATCTTTCTTTTTTTTTTTGAGAAAGAGGACTAGTGTAATCCTAAATCACAATTTTTTTCCAAAATGAAAAAAAAATATTGGGTTGGGCCGTTAATGTGGGGTTAACTATAGCTTAATGCTTGTAAATTTTTTTTTTTTTTTTTGCAATTAAATATGAATGCCTTTAGTCAAAAAAAAAATATATATTTCTTTAAGGAGAATATTTGTTAATGTAGTATATTGTTTGATATACCATCAAAGATAATGTTTGTCTGATCTTTGACTCGTTCTACTTCCTAGTTTCCTTCCCGAGGCGGATTTGGTTTTCATATACGTTCTTCTGCATGCATACGTGAGCTTTGAATTACAAAATGCACGCTGAACAACAAACAGTTTCTAACTACTGTAAACGACACCAAACCTTTTTCTTATAGACTACATGCCGTTTTTACTTAAAAACGGCATAAAGTTTTGCCCTTAAATCCTACTACCACTCATCGGACCCCACTTTTCTCCTTACGTCAACATCTCGATAGCTTAGCGAAGAACAGCGGTTGATCTTTCCGAAGAGTTAACTGTAAGAAAGATGAACTTCCGCAATCTGATAGCCTCCGGCTCCCGCCTCGGGAAGAGGTTCTGCGCAACGGTCTTCTCTCCGGCGTCTTCCGCCGGCGTCGTCGAGTCCTCTGTTTCCGCTTCTCCGACGGCGGCGTCACGGCAGCGAGAGATCTACAAGAAGCTCTCCAAGCTCAGCGTCACGGGAGGGACAGTGACGCAGACGCTGAATCAGTTCATCATGGAAGGCACTCCCGTCAGAAAAGACGATCTCTTTCGCTGCGCCAAAGACCTCCGCAAGTTCCGCCGCCATCAACACGCCCTCGAGGTCTATCAAAAGTTTCGATCTTTAAGAGTTTTGAGTTGATTACGTGAAGAAAGATTACATTTTTTTGAATTGATAAATTTTCAGATCTTTGATTGGATGGAGATGAGGAAGATGACGTTATCAATCGCCGACCACGCGATTCGTTTGGATCTGATCGCAAAGACTAAAGGCTTAGAAGCTGCGGAGAGCTACTTCAACGGTTTAGATCCTTCCACGAAGAGTCATCAGTCTACTTACGGAGCGCTAATGAACTGTTACTGCGTGGAGCTCAAGGAAGAGAAAGCAAAGTCTCATTTCGAGAAAATGGATGAGCTTAACTTCGTTAACAATACGCTGCCGTTTAACAACATGATGTCAATGTACATGCGGTTAGGCCAGCCAGAGAAGGTACCTGTGCTTGTTGATGAGATGAAAAAGAGGGAGATACGTCCTTGTGGGATCACTTACTCTATATGGATGCAGAGCTGCGGGAGCTTGAACGACTTAGAAGGGTTAGAGAAGGTTGTTGACGAGATGAACAAAGACAGTGAAGCTAAAACCACTTGGAACACGTTCTCTAGCTTAGCTGGGATCTACACTAAAGCTGGTCTTCACGAGAAGGCGGAGTCAGCTCTGAGAACCATGGAGGAGAAGATGAATCCTAACAACCGAGACGCGCACCATTTTCTCATCAGCTTGTACGCCGGAATCTCGAAGGCTTCCGAGGTTGAGCGAGTTTGGGAGTCGCTGAAGAAGGCTCGTCCTGAGGTCAACAACATTAGCTACTTAGTCATGTTGCAAGCTCTGAGTAAGCTAGGTGATATAGATGGGGTTAAGAGGGTCTTCACTGAGTGGGAATCCAAATGCTGTGCTTACGATATGAGGCTGGCGAATATAGCAATCAACGCGTATCTCAAAGGAGGTATGTATGGAGAGGCGGAGATGATTCTGGAGGGAGCGTTGAAGAAGTGCAAAGGGCCTTTTTCGAAGTTGAGACAGCTTCTGATGGTTCATCTGTTGGAGAAGGGTGAAGCTGGTTTGGCTATGAAGCATTTGGAAGCAGCGGCTTCTGATTTGGTAGAGAATAGAGATGATGAGTGGAGCTGGAGCTCGGAGCTAGTGAGCTTGTTTTTCATTCACTTTGAGAAAGCTAAAGATGTGGAAGGAGCAGAGGAGTTGTGCAGGATCTTGTCCAAGTGGAGACCTCTTGACTCTGAAACTGTGACTTTTCTTATAAAGACTTATGCAGCAGTTGAGAAGACTTGTCCGGACATGCGTGAGAGATTATTCCGAGAGCAGATTGAAGTAAGCGAGGAGATGCAAGACTTGCTTGAAACTGTTTGTCCTCAAAATTAAGTAATTTAGTCATACTCAAAAGTGTCAAGTCTCTTTTTTATGAGTTTAAGCTTCTTGTCAACCAATAGATTGTGTTTTGTTTAATCCAAATCCAACAACAACCTATTTGCTAATTGTGGACTGTTATTGTTAGTAGTGACACCAACAAAGACTGGCAAAATTTATATTTTTAGAATAAATTATTCTCATACACAACTTTGAACAAAGAAGCTTTTTACTTATCCATAAGAGATAACTTAAAAAAAAAACAAAGAATGATTAGAAGGGACAGTTAACAGTTTATACAATTTTTAGTAAAATGTTTAGTTTTTTCTTAAAATTGCTTTGGAATCGATTGTTATGCTTACCAGATCAGTGATAATATACTAATTTGAGAATAAAGGCATTATCCAATAGTGATTGGTAAAAAGAAAAAGAAAAAAAGGAAGGGCGTGTAGTGAAAAACAAGCTGGCACGTCTCTGTATCTGGTCTCAATCGATTCGTTCGGCGGAATAACAAAATCCCTAAACCCAACCCCAAAAAAAAAAAAAAAACATTCCTTTTTAGCTTTTCTGTTTTATTTATACAAAATCAAAAGGCAAAAACTCAATTCGGATTTCAACCAGAAGAACCCTAATTCCAGGTGGGTACTCTCTTAATTCCAGTATTTGATCCTCAGTTTCGTTTAAAATTAAAGGGTTTTGCGATTCGTAACGAAAGGTTTGATCTTTGCTAAGTTTCTGTGATTATTTTTGCCGAGTTCACTCTCAAAGCATGTATCTTTGAGGCTTTTGTTAAACTTGGTTCTGCATTCTCCCTGACCCACTTGTTCTCGATTCGCCTGTTTGTTTGTTTGTTTGTGTGTATACCATAGAATGATTGTTGACGGTTACTTTTGATTCGGGTTTTAGGTTAAACCGGAATTAGCATTGCTCTGTATTGTTTTTGAGAAATGATTGTTTGTCCTAACACTATCTCTTATGACTTAACTTGTTCCTGCTCTAGGGAAAGTAAAGGGTTTGATCAGCTTTTGCTTTTGTGGGCATTTCACTTGGCAGTTTGAGAAGAAACTCAGTGTTGTAGGATGGATCAATTGATTCCAGGAGAACATGATCTTGAACTAGACATCGAAGCTGGTCTAGCTCATGCTACGCAAGAATCCACTTCAGATACTGTTTCAGGGAACAATGGGGTGAGCTTCGGTGTGTCTGAAAAGACTGATGATGATCTGAATTATCCCCTAATGGGAACAACAGAAAAAACAAGCAGCCAAAGTTTAGATCTTTCTGGTGGAAAACGCAATGATATTGTTAAAGTTAAGAAGTCGAGAAAGGCTTCGAAGCCACCGAGACCTCCTAAAGGCCCTTCTTTCACTGCAAATGACCATAAGGTGATGAAGGAAATAGCAGAGCTCGCTATGCGAAAACGCGCAAGGATCGAAAGGATGAAAATTTCCCTGAGAAGAATTAAAGCAGCCAAGTCATTATCATCATCATCATCATCATCCCCGTATTCATGCATTAGCATCTTCTCAGTGGTAGTAACGGCTCTGTTCTTCGGCTTCTTAGTCTTTCAAGGTACCACTTTTGGATAAACAGTGTTTGCTCTGTAAATGTATTACCAAAAATGTCTTTAAAACTCCACTCTTTTGCAGGATTGTTTGCAGGCAATATGACTATGAGTTCAGACAACTCGCCTGCGCCAACTGGTTCACCTAACACCCAACTGATCTCAGTTCAGTTCTACAATGATTTTGCTCCCGTTGAGCAAACCGATCCCAGTCCAGCCACCTCGTACAGGTGAGGCAGCCAAACACTGTTATTCTTTATCAATCAAATATTTTTTTCTTCTAATACAGTTACTAATGTTTCTAACGTTATCTCAATGAACCTGTGTGATATTCAGATACACGAGGAAGCGAGTTTCGGGTGCAGAAGAAGACTAGAGAGTTGGCATATGTCTGTGTTTGGTCTCGATTAGTCTCCTTTGGTTCAAGTTTTGTTCCTGTCTTGTCCCCCCTTGTATATTTGTGTTGTAACTGTCCTAACTGTCTCTTTGTCGAGGTTAGATCTTCTAAACGACTGCGTTCTAAATAATGTAAGTTGAACCATCAAACTTAGCGTCTGCGTTCTAAATAATGATGATGATGTAAGTTGACCCATAAAACTTAGCTTCTGCGTTCTAAATAATGATGATGGTGTCAGTTGAACCCATCAAACTAGTTTGGGCCTGTTTTTTTTCAATTATTTTGGAATATAATTAGTGATTGTGGGCAACGTGAAAATTACGTGATTGGGGGTATTTATTGACATGAAAAATTGATGGGGAGCTTGTTATAAGGACCTTACAAAATATTACAGCAAAATGCACAAAGATGCGAAAATGATCTATCTGCCAATCAGATACTACAACGTCTGTAGTCTTGTCACAGTATCGACATCTAACACAATAATATCCGACAGCCGTAATAACTCTATATATTAAAATTCACTTAACCAGCAAGTGATTCCAATCCACACAAAATAAGTTTTTCGTCGTATTTGATAATATTGATGGAAGTGGAACCAACCAACACGTCTAATCGTATAATGTAAAATTCGGACCTTTGGATCGGTTGGTAATGGTAACGTACATATCTTTGAAGATCACTAGAAAGTTCTTTTGAACCGCAACCATTATATATGTACACCACTACCTACCAAAAATTAACTTTACATCATATACACGTGTTGGCTCAACTTCCATCAATATACCACAAACGACGAACACAATGATTTTTTGTTTAAAAAAGACAATAAAAACCTCTGTTATTAAACTGTTTGAGCTGCATGGAGCATCCAGGTGCGGACGCACAGTGTAACGTGGTACGAGGGCATGTGCCCCCAACTAATTTTTTATTTTCTTTAGCAATTACGATAAGAGTATAGAAGTGTCTCCAACCTGAAAACAAAATACAGTGAAATTTTTTTCTGTGCCCCCCCATTAAATCTGATTCTACATCCGCCACTGGGAGCATCTCTCATAATAACACCAAATATGGTGTTTCTATGCATCTCCAATAATAACACCAAATTTGGTGTTTTAATTACACCAAATTTGGTGTTTAGGTATTATAATATTTTTGTCATTCCTAACAATGACACCGAATTTTACACCAAAAGTAATATTATATAATATTTGATGTTTTTATTTTTATTTTTATATATTTTTATTATTTGTAATTGATAAATAATTATTTTATCACATTTATAATATTACTTATATTTTTTACTTGTAAATGATGAATGATATTAGTCATAAATGATCATAGTCATTTAGTGATTTATTTTGAAAATAAAAATAAAAACTTAATATTTTAATTATGTAAAAATAAATTTAAAATACAAATAATACCATTTAATATTTAATTAAAAATTGGATAGTAATTGAACTATATTATTAAATGAAACATAATAAAATATACATTTTAAAAATTTGGTGTGATGAATAGTGTTATACCAAATTTGATGAAGCACTATTCACACTATACCAAATTTGGTGGAATGATGTCAAATTTGGTGTTTTGTTAGAGATAAAATTATATTAAATTTAGTGTTTTGGTGTTTTGCTGGTGGCCTCGTAGTAATGATAACAACCGACGTACATGTTTTGGATTGCAGTTTTTTTTTTTTTGTTATTTTTATAGTCTATCTGGTATTCTCATCCTTGTTTTAGATAGATGTTAAGGGGACAAAAGACTCCATGAAAACGATGATGAGACTGATTGATTTTACGGAAAAGAAATCGAGAGAATAAAACGAGCACAAGTACTCACGTCGAATAAACTATTTGACGTAAGTTATACATAACGAGCGAAAGAGAGATCCACGTCCTGCGGTGACGGACAACACACCGCACGACTTGTCAGTGATTGGTCGCTTATTTGCTAGTGATTATTTGGGAGACTGCATAAATAGATTAGATATACGTCATACATCATTGACTCTGATGTTTTTCAGACATAAAATAAAACCAGCGCATTTGATTACTACTATTTCTACATTTTTTAAAAACATGCATGTTATTTATTCTCATACATGTAGTCTTTGTATATTTCCCTATTTTCTCATTTTGGATTAAACTTTCAAGCTTGGTTTTTTTTGTGCACTTAAAAACACTAGAATAAACTTTCAAGCTTGGTTATCTGATTTATTTTGAACATGTATTTTTCATATAATATGTCCTTAAAGATCCATATTTAAGATATAATTTAGTTAATTAATTAGTAGCTCGTATAAGTTTTTATGTCTTACCATGTTCGAGTATTGTTTACTCGAACATTTCATTAAAACAGCTTTTATGTCTTACAAAACAATATCAGAAATTTAGGTTGTGTGGATCTTGTATATTTCGAAAGCTGGAATAGAAAAGTATACTTAATTTATTTTCAGAAACTTGACCAATTGAAGAGAACATTTCGCAAGATTAAGCGGATCCTCATCAATATATATAATCCTTTGAAAAAGTGATTAATAACGTTGATCAAGTGGATGTATCTCAGCAGCCCACAGTGATCGAAAACTTAACAGGAACTATATAAGACTAAAAGTCTAAAACAAAAAGACTTGATTGCGAAATTATGTATAATAGTTTGGACACAAATTTTGACTTGTCTTACATAGATTTTTGTCCACACGCATATATATATATATATATATATATATATATATATAACATAATTGACAAAATCTATAAGAAAGCAATCTAAAACATAACTTATAAAAGCATGTAAGTCGGTTGTGACTGTTATTACTAGGCACTAGCAAATCAGACGAAATCTGCTTTTCCTTTTTAGGATTTCCATCTACGAACTTATTTTTGGTATTTTAAAAATAATTGTTAGTTGATGTATTTAATGACGACATATTATAGAACGAGTCTAGGGTGGACAGATTACTGTGATGCGACTATCTAGCTAGAGATGTTTAATTTGTTTTAACAACTCTAGTCAAAACACTATGTAACAGAAAGAAAAGAGGAATAAAAACATATTGAAAATAAAGTAAATTGTAATCGAATAATCAGTAACTTTATTTTTGTTAGCAAAAAAAAAAGTTAAATCAGTTACTAAACCTCGAATGGAAATGGAACAATATATCGACGCGCACGTATACTTTTCAGATATTACCATTCACATCATTTATTGTATTCATGCAAGCTGTACGGGAAAGAAGAAGCGGAACCAATATCAATGGCATTCCTCGTAAATACCATATACCTTCTCAGGGTATTTACGTCATGAACTCATTCTATAAATGCCACACCCTTCTGTTTCTCTAAACATGCAGAGTCTAGAATCCAGCAACTTCATCTTATACTCAAGTAAACGAAAAAAGTCAAAACCATGTCCGGTAATAAGGTCTCGATTTTCCAAGGTCTTTTCTTGTTCTTCTACCGGTTTTTTATTCACCGGCGTTGGTTTCATCGCAACCCTAAACAAAAACACCAAAAAAGCCCTTCTCATCACGGCTTACATCAAGCACACGACTTATCACCTCACACTTTGATATTTAACGTCGAAAGAGTTCTACTCAAATCAAACACCTTGTTCCCTTACTTCATGCTTGTAGCTTTTGAAGCTGGAGGGGTAATAAGGTCATTTCTGCTCTTCATTCTCTATCCATTTATAAGTTTGATGAGCTACGAATTGGGCATGAAGACCATGGTGATGGTGAGCTTCTTCGGGATTAAAAAAGAAAAATTTCTCGTCGGGAAATCTGTTTTGCCTAAGTATTTTCTAGAAGATGTCGGGCTTGAGATGTTCGAGGTTTTGAAGAGAGGAGGCAAGAGAGTTGGTGTGAGTGATTTGCCACAAGTGATGATTGATGGGTTCTTGGGAGATTACTTGGGGATTGAAGTTGTGGTCGGGAGAGAGATGAAAATGATCGGTGGCTACTACTCAGGCATCTTGGAGGATAAGAAAAAACATGAGTTTTATTTAGGTGAATTGGTTCAAGAAGAGAAACTAAGTAGTGGTCATGTCATTGGTATCACTTCCTATAATTTGCCAAGTCACCGATCTTTATTCTCTCAATTTTGCCAGGTAAATTCTCATATTTTGATGTGTAAATAAGTATAATCTAAAGTTCAATAGTAGTTTTTTTTTTCTTTGGAACTTTTTGGTAGCTTTAAAAGAGGCTTTGGATCCAACAATGGTCTTATAAAACAGACGTAACGTAACTGTATTTTTTGTCTTTTTTCAAATGTTAAATCTTTTACGTTTTCGATGTCTAGGAACCCGATAATAAATTTTACTATTAATATAATTTTCCCCAATAGAATTTCGTTGTTAAATGTGGCTTTTTGAACGAACAGAGAAATGCATTGATTTTCTTGAAAACTAAGAAAGGTTATGTAAGATGCAAAATTCAAACCAGCCTATTGGAAAGAAAAAAGTCAATGAATAAGTTCTTATGCATTTAATGCAAACAATAGACTATAACTTGCTATAATCTGTACCATAGATTATTATTTTTCATAAATTTTAGAAAAAAAAATTCATACATAGAGAGGTCCACTTAAACTGATACAGAAATGTTATAATAATTTTCTCTATTTTTTTCGTGAACAGGAGATCTACTTTGTCCGAAACTCTGACAAGAAAAGTTGGCAAACCTTACCACGAAATCAATATCCTAAACCATTGATTTTCCACGACGGTCGTTTAGCCATTAAGCCAACACCTATAAACACACTCGCACTATTCATGTGGGCCCCATTTGCCGCAGTCTTAGCCACCGCAAGAGTCGTGGCCGGCCTAAACCTTCCTTACTCCTTAGCCATTCCTTTCCTTGCCTTCTCCGGTTTCCGCCTTACCCTCACCGTCAACAACAACTTAATTTCTCCCGACCAAAAAGAAGGTTGTCTCTTCGTGTGCAACCATAGAACGTTACTAGACCCACTTTATATATCTTACGCTCTAAGAAAGACGAACATTAAAGCCGTCACCTATAGCCTAAGCAGATTATCTGAGCTTTTAGCTCCCATCAAGACCGTTAGATTGACTCGTGACCGTGTCCAAGATGGTCAAGCCATGAAAAGGTTGTTGAGCCAGGGAGATCTAGTGGTTTGTCCCGAAGGGACTACGTGTAGAGAGCCATATTTGCTTCGGTTTAGTCCACTTTTCGCAGAGGTTAGTAACACCATCGTACCGGTTGCTATTGACTCGCACGTCACTTTCTTCCATGGCACGACGGCCAGTGGTCTTAAGGCCTTTGATCCGATTTTCTTCGTCATGAATCCTTACCCTTCCTACACCGTCAGATTACTTGATCCTGTCTTTGGAGGTGGCTCGTCCACGTGTAGAGCTCCTGATGATGGTAAATCTAAGTTCGAGGTTGCTAATCACGTGCAGCACGAGATCGGGAAAGCCTTGGGGTTTGAGTGCACAAACCTCACGAGAAGAGATAAGTACTTAATCTTGGCCGGTAATAATGGAGTTGTCGACAAAAAATAAATGATCTGGAGTTTGATTATCTATTAATCAGGGCGTTTGTTTCGTTGCGTGACCAATATGCTTTATATTTGAAAATATTTTTTTTCTACATTGTAGCAATATTTTTGTGCGATTAATACATATATGTACATTATGTACTCTATATATCATTTCTCCTTTGAACGTTATTAGTATATCTGAATTCTGAACGAATATCACCCAATTTGCTTTTCTTTGTTGGACATGTCTCCGGAGAGTAACAGCTAAGAACTGACTGTTCTGGACTTTTTATAGCACATGCAACATATATAGATAGTATAACATGGTGGTTATAGCAGGGGACCAGATATAAAATTTACATACATATACTATAAACTAAACAGATATTCTTGTTAACTTGGTACTAATTTAGCTAGTGAGGAAAACCGTTGATTGTATTCCTTTGACAAAACCGTTTATTCTGTCGGAACGGTATATGCATCATTAGTCTGAGGGATATCTAACGGTCTAGCCATACCGTCATAATCAAAACTCAAATAATTACATGGATATTTTATTTTTTTTGCTAAAAATAACATGGACATTTTAGAATGCTTTTTTTTTTGGTATAAGATGCACGTCAATTTGGTAAGGCATATAATCTTTCCGTTTCAAAATGATACATATTTTAGTTTTTTCACACAGATTAATAAAACATATTAAATTTTAATATTAAATGCATAACTTTTTGTAATTATCCATTTCCTATAATTTTAAATCAACTAAAATTCAGAAAATGTAATTAATTTTCTTAATTTTTACAATTAATCATTATTAGTTGATAAAAAAATATATTGAAAATATAAAAAATATATCATTTTGAAATATTTTTTTTTTTAGAATATGCTTCTTTTTGAAACGGATGGAGTATATGTCTATTTTTAGTCAAAATATTGCGATGATTCATCTTTGAAAGAGCTAACCATTTTAAAGACACTAATCAGAATATGTGATGAACTAATTTATTATCTTTCTCTTTTTTTTAAACGATAACGATCCTAGGATTAGGAAAAGTGTCAGAACTGAACATGTTAACCCTTCGAATCGTGGATAACGACTTAATGGACGAAATGATTCGTCAACTGACGATCTTACAGTTGTAAATTGGTAGAAAAACGTGTATAAATTGTAGTGGTTAATCATTACGGATATTATATGTGTGGGACTCATGCCGATAATTACGGGGTGAACCCTACGCATTTTCCCACCTAACTCTGTTTAATGCTTCTTCGATCTTTGATTGGTTAGTTAATTAATTTCATTGAATGGAGAATTTTAAAATGATTAATAATTTAAATAATATTGTCATTCCAATTATCAACTCAGAATAATAAGCGATGTGGGATACTTTACAAAATTATTTTCATAACTAACCAAATGGTGTGGTGATAAAGTCTACCTTGGCAATTTTATGGTGATTTAAAATTAAACTAATATCCAAAATATGAGAACGTAACCTAAATTAAAATCGTTTGTACAATAATGACGAGTAGTTAGAATTGCCTCAGAGCATTTCTATTGTATTACTTCATTTTTTATTCCAAATTGGTGTAACTTCAAAATGGAGTAGGGTTTTACTCCAATGTATTACTCCATTTTTTATTCCAAAAAAATATTCAAAATAATTCCTTTTTATTTAGTTAATAATTGTCAGTAGTACCTTCAACTTATAAAAATTTAAAAAATTAACCCAACTATTTTATATTTACAAAACTTTCATAAAATATATTTTATTTAAATTAAATACTTGTTAATAAAAATACAGTTAGAGCTTTTCTTCCAACTTCAATTGGTGTAATTTTCATCATATGCATTTTTCCTAATTCAAAAACAAAATTATGCATTAAAAGAATATAAAGAAGATAATAATTTTTTTTGGTAACTTAAATTATGTACTTGATCCAAATGTTTGTGCATATATTAAGCTTAACAAGTACAAATGTTATCAATCGAAATGTTGACCTACAAGATAAACAAACTCATCTATTCCAAAAACAGTTTACAGAATTATTAAGTCACTTATTTGTATTATATTATATTACATTATATTATAAATTATTTATGTTTAGTTTTGATTTTTATTAGTTTATGCATCTTTTATGTAAAACTATTAAATAATATTTTGTGAAGTATTATATTTATTTTTATGTTATTGTATTATTTTAAATATTATTTAAGTGTGAAATAAAAATATTCATGATTAAAATGACCATTTTATAAAAAAAAAGAATTTCAACTCTAAAATGTAGTAATGGGCAAAATTACTCCATAAATGGAGTATCCCTAGCCATTACTCCATTTTGGAGTTGAATATGGAGTGGTGTTGGAGAAGATTTTATTCCAAAATAAAATTTGGAGTCAAAAATAGAGTAAGGTTGTAGATGCCCTTGGTCTACTGTTTGGTTTGGCATTTTGGCCTTAGTCCAATTGCCTGTAAAAACCAGATTGGTGACTTCAACCAAAAACGGGTTAGTGAATCCATGCCTTATGCAAGTTACCATTTGTTGTCCAAGTGTGAGCTATCCTTAAAAATTGTCGATTATATTTAACAAATCATGGACCTGTGGTGCTGGGCTGGGCCGGACCAAATCAAAGTCCTACTGAATAAAATGATGATAACAAGGATTGGCGTGTTCAAAAAAAAAAAAAACGCATTGCTGAATCTAATCCGACGGCGTTCAATAGCTATCCACCATTACTTTTGTATGATGTGGAGCTTTCATTTATGATGCATCGTTGTTAAGAAATACTATTTGACATCCAAAAATGCACCACAGTTAAGTTATTACTTCAAACTTACGGTTTTATGCATGAATCCAATATTAACTCTCTCATGTTAAATAAGGTTTTGATGATTTTGACTTCGAGTGATTACCTGCAAGCTTGCTAATCTAGATGACCAAGTTAATCTATTTTTTTTTAAAAAATTTTAAATTTATTCACTTCAAAAAACTTTTGTAGAATCTAATGTTATTTATGAGTTGAAAAGAAAAAGCTTAAATGGATAAAATATAAGAAAGAATGAAAAAATCATCCGCTTCTAAACCATATCTTCATAGCCTTCTCATGCTTGATTCCCACTTTCCTTCTCTTATCTCTTCTTTTATATTATGGTTGGACATTTGTGTGTTCGGTTCATATATTAACTCTCACGTGTTAAATAAGGTTTTGATGATTTTGACTTCGAGTGATTACCTGCAAGCTCGATAATCTAGATGACCAAGTTAATCTATCGTTATCTCTTCTTTTATATTATGGTTGGACATTTGTAGGTTCATACCTAAAATTAGTATTGACTTATTTATTATTGATTTAAATCAATTCATAATGATGTGAATTTAAAATAATATGCATCTATTTAATCAGGAAAAAAAATCAAATTAATAACAATAAGTTGTGTTATTGCACAGGGGGTTATTTTTGAAATAACAAAAAAGTAATTAGAGTTTTAGTAAGAGGATAGAGAGTGATAGGAAGAAAATGAGAAGATAGGGTGTGTTTTAGTTAGATAGTAAATTTGAAATTTTTTTAATGAATATAGAGATAAATTTTCCTACTGCATATTAGTCTGCCAAACTTTAGGTGTTACTTCTTTTGTTAGCCTTTAGGTGTTACTAAATATCAATATATAACAACTTTTTAACTGCTAGAATTCTGTGTTCCATAGTATACTCTAGGTATTTACTGTTTAGTCACGTAATTCCACTCTTTAATAGCAAATCTCTAAAACCATCTCTAATAATATATATTTTAAATTAGAGTAATTCTAATATAGAAAAAAAATTATAAGAAAAAATAAAATGCCATTAGAGATGCCCTAATCATATTATCATGTGACAATATTACAAATCCATTTAATAATTAATAAAATTTTATAAAAACCTAAATCAGGATTTCATAATCGATTACGGATTCTATCATCGAACTAATTTATATTTCAACCTACTAAGTTTCCTTTACACAAATTTAACCGGCATGGTCCATTTAATTAAAAAAGATAGATGTGAAACTGATATCGTCTTAGAGCATCTCCAAAAATAAACTCTATATTGAAGTTTTCAAAACTCTATATTTGAAGTTTAAAAGTGTTTTTCTCCAAAAGCAAAACTTCAAACTCAACTTCAAAACTATTTGTATTTTATAATATGGTCTTTATATTTGTCATAACTAATTTGAATTCATAAAACTTTTGTAAATAACTAGCACATATATAAACATATCACAACAATATTAATTAATGAAATATTCTATTAAAATATAAAAATTTAAATAAAAATAACTTAATTAATATTAAACTTCAAACAAAATACCATATTATTCCATAAATGATTTTCGTAATGCATATATGATCTATTAGTGTATTTCGAATACTTTGTTGAAATCGGGTGACATTGATACTTGTAAATATATCAGATCAGAACAAGAAAGTAAAAGAGAAACATAAAATATTTCAAAAAGGTCATTTCTTTTCGATGGTATTAATACTCATGATTCATGAATATATTCGATATGAACAAGAACAAAATGTACGAAAAAGACATCACAAATAACAACAACAACAACCATCTTCAGTTACACAAAAACAATTTGGAGAATATTTGAAATTTTGAAGGTTTCGGATCAAATTTACCTGACTACTAGTGTTGTTGTAATATTTAAATTTGTATAATAGTTATGTCTTCATGTAATTTTTAAAAATATTTTTTGTTAAGTTTCATTTGTATATTATTGTTTTCCTAATTAAAATATTTTAAATCTTATTTTTAAGTTTTATTTAATTTTATTTGTAAGATTTAAATTATGTAAACAAAATTTAAAATATTTATTTGATATAATTTTTTTAAAGATTAAAACAATAAACAAGAAAATATTTATGGAACATAAAGATGATATGTGATTGTAAGGACCAAAATGCAAATAAAAATATAAAACTTCAAATTTGAAGTTTTGAGTAGTGAAACTTCAAATATAGAGTTTCACTCCTCAAAACTTCAAATATAAATTTGAAGTTTTGAGATTCATTTTTAGAAAGCAAAATAATTTATATTTGAACTTATAGAGTGTCTTTTGGGAATGCTTTTAACCAGTGAATGTCTAGCACGATAAGATATAATTAATGTGGGATATCCACATTGCTGGTATTTTTGGAGCCTAAGAAATTATACACATCATATTAACCGACCTCCCATCTGAAGTAGTTGAATGTGACTTCAATGAACCCACAATCTATCCGAACAATGAAGCTCACGAAAAGGGATTAACGGAAAAGGTCCAAACAACCGTAAATACTTAGGCTCGGGGAGTACCGACAATGCTCATATCACACCATCAATGATCGACACGACGTAAAAAAGCCAATAATCATATGGTATTCACTTGAAATTAAGGGAATCTTGTAACTTTCATTCTCGATCCGATTAATTTAATTTTTGAAGTGAACTAATTACGTGAATAGTAAATACCAAGAATTTTATGAATATATAAAGTGTGTTTTATAATATAATTGTATATATGTGTCAAATTCTTATTGGCACTGGCGGTCATATCATGTTCTTCTATTACCCACATTAATTTCATGACACTATGTCGGACACATACTGTTGACTATATATGTCTTCTTGTCTCAAAGTTTATTTAATAGTAGTAATAGTATAAAACAATAATTTATTCCATATTTAAGAAGAGAGGAAATAGCGTTTCAACGACCAAAAGTATTCCAACGGCCGTTTGCTCACCCCATTCCCACGCATGTGCCATCCCATTTGCCTTTTGTAGTTTATGTCGTCTGTTGTTTTCCATCTATATACATGCCACAATTCAATTAATTTAGTTACAGTCATAAGACAACATTTTCAACTGCATTGTTCACACAATCATAGTTCATCTTCCAACATCTTACCCCAAATTACGGTTTAAGAAACCCATTTAATTACTATTAATTTCTCAATGCATGCTGCATGCTGCATGATGCATGCAGGTTCTTCTTAGTATGTAATATTATAGTATTACAAAGATAATCATTTTAACTCTAATATGCTTTATCACATCGCAGTAGTCCGATGGTTTTGTTAATAGGAGTACTTCATTACACATAATTTACCAATCCTGATATTTAAAATTTTATTTCATAATTAGAAAACATTCAAATTTAAAAGTAGAAATATATTAATTGGTTGTCTAGGAGATGGGTGACCAACTGCCCACTTTAAGCTCAGAATTAATTTAAGATATGCGTATTTATACGTTAAACAAATGTGCATAATACTGTTCTAAAAAATGGTTAGGTTTGATAACCGATATGTATGTTTCATTCATGGGATAATGTCGGCTAATATGTCAGATGCCATGTTCCATTGATCCAGCCTGCCTCTGGTCAACTTTTCTACGGCCCATCCTTCCTTTATAGTATTAGTATATATTTAAATATTTAAACGAATTGAAATGATTCGAAATTATCCATTAACGTTTAACCGTGAACCTAATCAACTAACATCAAAAGCCTTATGAAAACGTTGATTTGTTTAATATGTGCCATATTAGATCAAACGACACAATTTTAACACATAGAGTCAACTCTTTATAATGTCATATATTTGATGGATTGTTTACATTTTATTATCTATCAGCTAAAATATGATAAATTTTTCGTTGCATAAAAATGAACCAGCCATTTTCTGAAAAATAGAAAAAAAATAATGATGCAAATATCAAAACGTCTTTTATTAGTAGATGGTGTCACAATAGACAGTAATAAATAATACAGTAAATGGGTAGGTACAAGGTATTGATACAGAGTTGGAATTTTCTTTCTGACAAATATAGGAATGAAAACAGATTCTTTAGTTAATCGGACGGCTAATAGGAGCCGTCAAGGTTGACCATTTCCACTACGTGCCGACATATTGGCCTTACACATGACCACCCATTCTCACATTTCCCACTCTCTTGTGACCCTTTTCCAAGGTCTTTCACCAGAGAAACCCTCCATTTTGCAAAGAGTGCTAATTTAATCATTTCATATAAATTAAAAAATTGTAAAATATGCCAAGATATCTTTATTTACATGATTAAATAAATGAAAATGATTTAGATAAAAATTAACTTAATCCAAAAATAAAAATAAATTTAATATATAACATTTTATTTGAAATATTGAATAATACTTTTTGAAACAGAAAAATAAAATTTAAAGGGATACTCTTTATGAAACAAAAGGAATACTAACATTTTAAAAAAGGTTTATCTATCGTGTCGAATGATAAATTTTAAATCTTATACACAGGGGCGGATCCAGAACAATTTTTTACCGGGGGCACAATATCATTTATAACTAAATTCATTTAAATAAAATTCTTCAAAAAATCACCTTACAAATTAATCCTACGCGATTCCATTTTCTGGAATCTTTTTATCACAGCATCGTTTGTTACTTTCTCAAATAGTTCTTTCTCAACAAAACAAATAACACAATCATTTAAAAACTGATCACTTATCCGATTCCTCAAGCTAGTCTTCACAATCTTCATCGCAGAAAAACATCTTTCAACTGTAGCAGTGGCGACAGGCAAAGTCAAAACTAGCTTTAAAAGCCGATACACCAAAGGATGTGAAAGGTGTTTCTTTGTCTCTACCATCATACATGCAAGATCTCCAAGATTCTTCAAATTAGCAAATCTTTCATCTTCGCGAATGTTATCAATATAGAGACCAAGTTGATGTTCAAGAGTCATCCGTTCCATATGACTAAAATCCTCAGGATAAAACTCAGACAACCTCATAACTTTCAAGTGATCAAACTCACGAAATGAATCATTAGGGCTCAAAGAAGCAATGCAACCAAGTAATTCAGTGTTTACCTCATCAAAGCGGTCATTAAACTCCTGAATTTGCATATCCAATACAGTGTAAAAGCATTGTACCTTGTAATGATGCAAGTTGGTTATATTGCTTCTTTTTCTTGAACTCTTGGAGTTAAACTCATCATCCATAACCAGTAACTCAGTCTTGTAAGTTTTACAGAAGGAAAAAACTTTGTTGATCAGAGATTCCCATCCATTTTCCCTGAGCTTATTCAATTGTTGCTTGGTGGATTTCACAAGCGACATAGCATTCAGAATATCCAAGTCTTTCCTTTGAAGAGCCTTTGATAAACTATTTGTGATCCCAAGAATAAGCAACATTAACTGCAAGTAGAACACAAATTCAAAGGTGTGGAAGTAATTGAGAAGACCATTAGCTTGTCGTCTTTTGATAGCATCACTCCCATCTTTTTCGACATACTCAAGTACTGTAATGATAGAAGGAAACAAATCAACCAACCGCAGTAATGTTTTGTAATGAGAACCCCAACGAGTTTTACCGGGTCTTTGAAATGAAACCTCTTGGTTTAATCCCTTTCCTGTCTTCATTTCACCTTTCTTAGTTCTTTCCTCTATTCTTTTCAGATGATCTTCTCGCACCATATCTTTTCTCTTACAAGAAGCCCCAACAACATTTAACAAGATAGCAAGCTTATCAAAGAAATCCACAACCCCAAAATGCTTTTGAGCAACTGCCACGACAACTAACTGGAGTTGATGAGCAAAACAGTGGACATAATACGCAGAACTGCATTCTCTCATAATTAAAGATCTCAATCCGTTGAATTCACCCTTCATATTACTCGCTCCATCATAACCTTGTCCTCTTAGCTTTTTCATACTCAGTCCATATTTAGCAAACAATAAATCAACAGCACACTTTAGAGATAAAGAAGATGTCTCTTTCACATGAACTAGACCAATGAACCTTTCTTTAACTATCCCATGATTATCAACAAAGCGAAAAACCACTGCCATTTGTTCTTTATCAGAAACATCTGCAGACTCATCCACCAACAAGCAAAATATATCATGACCAACTTCTTGAATGACAGATTCAATAACTTCTTCTGCAAAACAATGAACTATATCTGTCTGAATTTTGTGGGACACCATCTGATTGTTTTTTGGAGCATTCTCTAAAACAACTTTACTCACAAGTTCATTTTGCTCTGCAGTGTATTTCAAAAGCGCCAAAAAGTTTCCCTTGTTGACTGAATCTACTGACTCATCATGACCTCGAAATGGTAGTCCTTGTTGTAACAAAAACCTACAAGCACCAATTGAAGCATTCAATCTGATCCTGTATTCATTTTTAGCCGCATCATCTTGCTTATAAAAAGCATGAACAATTGACTGCCCTGGTCTCATAAAATAATCAGCCCTTTTCAATGCACTATTGTGAAAACTGTTCACTGCTCCAACATGATCTTGTAATCTCTCAGTCTTGTTCCAGTCATCAAAGCCAGTAATCACAAATGCATCACTTCCACCTTTATTTTCAGTGTAATCTCTAAACAAGTAGCAGAACAAACAATATGCTTTGTCCTTCTTCACACTATATTCCAACCAATCACCATAGAGATCAAACCAAGATGGATTGAATCGTCTCAATTTATTTGTAAACAATGTTTTAGGAAATTCATGACCACGTGGTTGACAAGGACCTCTAATAAGATATTTGCGTATTACCTCATCTCTTTGATTTAAAGGATATTCTGATATTCTTTTCCTTTCTCCGGGATCATAAGGTAATTTCTCCAATTCATCTTCGGACATAGCTAAAGACTCAAACTTTCTTTTGGGTTTGAAATATTTTTCCATTGAAAACTTAACTGCAAAAGAAAAAAAAAAACATTCCTCAAACAACAATTCTATAGTTTCTAAATTTTCATGATTTTTTATTAACCAAGTACTCACGTTTTGCTAACACAAAACATTCCTCACGTTTTGCTAACACAAAACAATAATCCTATAGTTATCAAGTCTTTATCAATTTGGAAGAAAAAAAGTCTAGCATATAATCAAATAGTTAAATCGCAAGTTCGTAACTATTGCAAATTCGTAATTTAAAATTAGACAAAAAGTAATAGTTCTTATTTAAGAAGCAACAATAATTTAATATAGAAGCTTTTTACCTGCGTTACTTTTTTGTTCGTCTGATTTAGAGTTTTTTGTGATTGGAAGCAGAAAACTTTAATTGGAAAAAATAAAAGGAAGAGAACAAAACGAAAGATGAAGATGTATTGCACTAGGTCAACTTTTCACCATCCACTTCTTTCATTAATTTTTTTTAATTTTGAATGGGTTTCTTAAATTGGGCTTTATATTTTAATTTTGGGCTACAATTATGTGTTTTTGAGTAATGATTTCACGAGAAGAATTTGTCGGGATACGTTACCTTATGTGTTCACTAATAATTATACATAACTAACTATACATAATTTTTTTTTTGAAAAAGTAGACGGGGGCACGTGACCCCATAGACTATCACATACGTCCGCCCCTGCTTATACATCAACCATGATTGAAGGTATTTAAAAAAAAAAATGATCGAAGGTCTTTGCAAGATACATGTGAATAAAACTATTGATTGTTACTAACTTCTGCCTAACTCATTACTTATCGATATAAAACATCTTTGATCGGGCTACAAATATTTATCGTAAATCTTAATCACCAACTGCTAATTTATTGTAAAATAATTTATACTTTATTCATACAGATATTTTGTTATGCATTTAATAAGAAAACATTATTAAATATACGCGAGTCTTATGACTAACAAAACACGTAATTTTAGGCAATAAGTGCTCAGTCTTTAGATTATTTTAAGAAGTAAACATCGACATCTACTAGTTTGCTTTCACCAAATACCAATCTACCCGAATTTAATAATAACAAGTTGTGAAACAAATAATACAAATAATAAAAAGAGCAAAATAATATATTTCAAGTTTACCTAACTTGGAAAAAAAATTTAAGCTGATTATATGGTTAGTTTTATATAATACCTTCGCACAAAAAAATCAATTTTGAGGGAGATAAATAAGAATAATCTCATAAATAGGCAAGCTTTAATTATCTTGGCAATAATTTGAAACTCGACCGTCCCCATTGATGACATGCCCACCTTACGCGATATGTTGATGAGGCGATTACTTTAATTTCCCCCCAGTTGTCAACCGTATGGAAACCGTAGCATTAAAAATTAAATCAGAAAAAGACTAATAAAAATTATTTTTATTATATCCAAACTCTACCTTTCTTCTTCCCATAAAGGCATACACTATATATAATACTGACCTCTCCTCTTGTTCTTTCATAATCAAAATCTCCTGATCTCATTCTGTACTAATACATTTTATTTTTAAAGGTTTTTCGTTTGAAAAATAAAAGAACATGGTTTTACCTTCTTCAACACCGTTTCCACCCATTGGAAAGAAGGCAAAAGCCTCGCCGGAATATAACTTTCCGGTTATTGATTTCTCTACACATGACCGGTCAAAACTATCGGAGAAGATTGTTAAAGCATGCGAGGTTAATGGATTTTTTAAGGTGATAAACCATGGAGTTAGACCAGAGATAATCTCGAGATTTGAGCATGAAGGTGAAGAGTTCTTTAATAAACCAGAATCTGAGAAGCTACGAGCCGGTCCGGCGAGTCCATTCGGTTACGGATGCAAGAACATCGGGTTCAATGGAGATTTGGGTGAGCTTGAGTATCTTCTTCTCCACGCAAACCCGACGTCTGTCGCTGATAAATCTGAAACTATCTCGCATGATGATCCCTTCAAGTTCAGGTGCGTATTACAAATCTTGTTTGTTCTTTGTATTTATTGGTTACTTCTTCAAACTACACTAAATTATAAAGCTACAAAGTTTTTTCTTTTAATATTTATTGGTGACTGAACCTATACCGTACGTATTGAAAGATTAGCATATATGAATTCATGTGTAGTCGCATAAAGATGCATGAGTAAACTAACAACTATGAAGCTGCCAGTCTTCGTTGCGTCTACAAAATTAATTTTTTTGATATTCTATCTGTTCCTATTTGTGTGTATCAAAGTTGACCCAACTGAAAATTGATATGGATTACGTGACAATGTGACTATTGACTTGTGAGCTACCTAAAAAGAGCTCAGAGATGCCATGTCGACTATTGGATAATGACCATAAGACACGGCTTTCAATTATTATCAGTCTTTGCTCCATTATTGTCATTATAGTTGCCCATATTATATAGTTTATATGTAAATTAATACAATTAAAAAGTCATACCAACCCAATGCCGGTTCACCTGATTATTTGTTGTAATCATTCCTCTACAACAGTTGGATTTAGTTCTCGGTTCATAGTATATTGGTATGTGATTACAATTAGGATGACAGCCATTTTTTTCATAAATCAAGCTAATTAAATTATCAAAAATGCAAAAGTGCTTTTGCAACACTGACTGTGACATGGTTGGTGAATTAAAATACTTTTCTAATTTTATCTCTCTAATTCGGTGGCATAGTCCACCTTTTTGTCACTTTTAAATATCATTCATGGATTTCTTGTTAGTACTCATGTTACATTATATTAAATAATGTATTAGAATTTGTTTGTCAATTTTAAAAGAAATATATTTTTAATTATCTACATTTATAGAATGCATTTCATTGGTTGAAGTATGTTTAACAGATAACAAAAAATATTAAATAGAAAAATAAAAATAGAGTAAATATTACTATTAGTTAGTCTTTTTGAACACGTCACGATAATTGAATAGACTTGGTCAATGAATGGAAGATTGTGCATGAACACAAAAAGACTTTGAGACGTCAAAGAATCAAGATTCGAAACGTCAATGAATCGAATATTTGACTTGTTATTTATTTCTCTTGGTCAATTTAAAGAAATGGCAAGTTGTAAAAAGAAAAGAATCGTGGGTCCTCGTTTTCGAACATTCCTCTGCATAATCTCATGAGCGTGTTAGCTGACTGCCACGTCTTTTTTTTCCTTTTGTAGTTCGGCCACGAATGATTACATACACGCCGTTAAAGATCTAGCATGTGAGATAATTGATCTGACGGCGGAAAATTTGTGGGGCCAGAGATCTAGCGAGGTGAGTGAGCTTATCAGAGACGTCCGTAGCGACTCAATCCTGCGGCTGAATCTATATCCACCTGCACCGTACGCGCTAAGAGGCGTTAGCCAAATAGGTTTCGGCGAGCATTCTGACCCTCAGATCTTGACGGTGTTGAGATCCAACGACGTAGATGGACTTGAGATTTGCTCACAAGACGGTTTGTGGGTACCAGTCCCATCTGACCCTACATGCTTCTACGTATTGGTCGGTGACTGCCTTCAGGTAAATCCATTTAATCAACACTAATTAAATTCTTAAAAGTAATTAGTTTTGGTCATATCGTCTTTCAGTAGTAAAACAAGATTAATATCTGTCACATGCAAGTGTTTCCTAAACAAAAATCATAAACCAAGATCCTACACTTAAATTAACTTATCTTCTGTTAATGATAGGCATTGACGAATGGGAGGTTCACTAGTGTGAGGCACAGGGTATTGGCGAACACGGCAGGGAAGCCTCGAATGTCGGCGATGTATTTTGCGGCACCGCCTTTAGAGGCCAAAATATCACCATTGCCTGAAATGGTATCGCCAGCAAATCCACGGCGGTATAATTCATTCACATGGGGTGACTATAAAAAAGCTACATACTCTCTCCGTTTAGGTGTCCCTCGTCTCGAGTTTTTCAAAACTTCATAAGTATTAATACCGGATAAATTTTATACTTTTTTTTGCTGAAATATATTAGTGTATGATTGTTGGTCTGTTATACAAAAGTAGACACCATGTGTATGTACATAGTTCTACACCAAAAATGAAAATTAATAGTGAGATTTTTGGTCGTTTAATTTACAACTGATAAATCAATATGCAATTGTTTTTTTTCTTTTGTCCGGTGGTAGTAATTAAGTCTATATATAACCAAAGAGGCAAAGGTGTGGTGGACTGGTGGTAACACCCTTTACCGCTAAAGAAGTTGACGATAGTTATAGATATGTAAAAATTGAAAACAAGGACTAATACCCGTCATCTGACTCATCTCCATAATAAGCAACTAACACTTAACTTGTAGAATCTATAACCAAAATCAGTGTGTTGTACCGTTGTACCGTGTACGTGTCAATCTTTAAAATAATAGTCGCTGGCTAGCTACTATAGGATTTAGGGTAATTAATCTATTATATCCCTATCACAAGAAAACTATTATATTCTACTTACCCTACAATTATTCTAAAAGCATTTTCAACCCATAACACTATTTTAATGTCAAAACCACACTATTTCAGTGTAGTTTCAGCACACAAAACATATTTTTCTCTAACCACAATACTAAATTTCACACTAAAAGTTGTTTTATAATATTATATGTATTTAACTTTTTATTTTTTTATTTAATTGTACATTTATTAATAAAATAAGTGAATATTATTTTAGTGGAGTAAATAGTATTTTAGTGTGGTGAATAGTATCACATTAAATTTGGTGTGAAATTATAGTGTAGCACTAAAATAATGTAATTTTTGCAGTTGAGTTGGAGAGGTTTTAGTGTAAAAATTACACTAAAATAGTGTTTTGCAGTTTGGTTCGAGATGGTCTAACTACCCCTTTCTAAATCTCATGTAGTGAGAATAATGGTTAACACATAAATTTTGAGAAAAATTCAAAATTATGACAATACTGTTTTAATGCATAGTTGCATCCCTGCACTAACATATGATGAAGGTCAAAGAGGTTTTGAACCTTTGTTGTCTATGTTTCTCTAGAGATTATCGATTTAATAGTGGTTAGTCCACCAATTCATGGAGTATTACGAAGTGGTACTAAATTATTTGTTAAAAAAATTAAGACGATGCCCTTGTCCCATAAAAGAGAATTAAATATACATCAATACAAAATTAGAATGTGTTTATAAATTTTAAAACAACACTAATGATCATAGGCTTCAGTATATAGAGTATTTACCGAAAAACTCAATATTTTCGTAGGGGTTAACACAAAGATTTTGAGAAAAATTCAAAAATATGACAATACTATTTAAATGCATAGTTGCATCATGAACTAACATATGATGAAAGTCGGTTTGGAAACTTTGTTGTCTCCGTTTCTCTGGATAATATCGATTTTATAGTGGTTAGTCCAATAATTTAGGAAATATTATGAAGTTTTACTAAATTAATCGAAAAAACAATTAAAACAATGCCCATGTAAAAATGAAATAGAATTAAATATACATTAATTCAAATGTAGAATGTATTTAGAAATTTTATAACAACACTAATGATCGTAGATTTCACTATAGAGAGTATTTACCGAAAAATTCAATATTTTCGTAGGGGCATGTAAGTAAAATAGTTTTCTTGTG
This sequence comes from Brassica napus, assembly GCF_020379485.1. NCBI lineage: Eukaryota > Viridiplantae > Streptophyta > Magnoliopsida > Brassicales > Brassicaceae > Brassica > Brassica napus. Next base: position 660,171 of record NC_063443.1, read on the forward strand.
ATTGGGGTTTAATAGATTATCTCCAAAGAAAATCGATTTTGTGAGAGTGAGAGGGACAAAAAAAATAATTTTTGAGAAGTTAGTAGGGCATTTAAGAATAAAATCCAGTTTGAACCATTCCTCGTCGCCGACGACCCAAGAACGCCGTTCGTTTAGATTAGTGTCGTGTTTCACTGTCTCGATCGATTGAGAACCATTACTCGTCGGCCATGTCGTGGTCGAAGGCATGCAGAGGGACTCGGATTCCTTCACATTTACACAACATTCATCGAACATCGCTGCCTAAAAGGTAAATGAATCATCCCTGATATGCAGATTAACTGTTTGTCATCAAGCTAATCACATTCTGATCTTAACAAACATTACCCTGCTAATGCGAATTCTTATGTAGGACTGTGCCTATTGCTCCATGCTCTCGTTATTACACCCATGGAGCTTATAAAGGCAATCAGCATAGTCTCAGAAGCAAGATTGGGCTTTGGGGAAGCCCATCTTCGTTATTCTCTTTGAATTCCCATTCATCGATGATACATGGTGGTGCTCATCGCGAGTATTCTACTCACTCAATAACAGAAACCAAATCAAAGAAAATGCTTTATTACCTAACTGCCGTTGTCTTTGGCATGGTGGGGCTAACTTACGCGGCTGTTCCATTGTATAGAACGTTCTGCCAAGCTACTGGTTATGGAGGTACTGTTCAACGCAAAGAGGTATATATATATATAACTAACCTTTGTTTCAATTTCTTGGTATTCTCTTTTTTTTTTAATTAACCCTTAGACTAGTACAGACTGTTGAGGAGAAGATTGCTAGGCATTCAGAATCTGGTACCGTCACTGAAAGGTGTTTATTCCTCTGTCTCTCTTAACACCATTCATAATCTGTGTTCATGGTCAACTTAGTTGCTTACTATACTTCTGTCTCTAAAAATAGGGAGATTGTGGTTCAGTTCAATGCTGATGTTGCAGATGGGATGCAGTGGAAGTTCACTCCAACTCAAAGAGAGGTTTAGACTTTTTAAGTAAAGTAGAGTGTTGTCTGACTCGTTATTGTAAGTGCTTTTAACTGATATGTCTTATAGGTGAGAGTAAAGCCAGGAGAAAGCGTGCTCGCCTTTTACACTGCTGAAAACAAAAGTTCAGCTTCAATAACCGGAATCTCCACATATAATGTCACTCCCATGAAGGTTATATAGATTAGCCTTGGTGAATGACTATCAAGTATCAACTTCCCTTTTTCATTGATTCTCATACTCTTATTTGTTTTTCAGGCAGGAGTTTATTTCAACAAGATACAGTGTTTTTGCTATGAGGAGCAGCGACTTCTTCCAGGAGAAAAGATTGACGTGCCGGTGACTGCCCATTTGTTATTGGCTCTGTTTGATATTCCTTGAGCAAAATCAAGAACCCACTAAGACTTTTTTTTTCTTTTTTTTTTTGTTTGACAGGTGCTCTTCTACATTGATCCGGAGTTTGAGACTGATCCAAGAATGGACGGAATCAACAACCTGATACTGTCTTACACTTTCTTCAAAGTGTCTGAGGAAACGAACAGCTCTGTTCCAGTTCAAGAAACCAGTTAAAGTGTCTATTTATTTAAGAGCAACTATGTTATGACACACTCTTATGAAAGAAGGAAAGTCTCCCTTAGTATTAATAAAAGGAATTGCAGTAGTGTTGGTAAACTGAATTTGCTTGAAACTCGTAGTTTTGTTTCTGTTGAGTTTAATAAAAGGTACATTTGATATTCAATTTGTATGTTAGTTTTGTGCTTCAGCTACGTTTAATCAAACATGAAATTTTATTGAATACTGTTTGAATCAAATAAACTATACAACGATGGTAACAGAGAAATAAAGAAACTAAAACGAGACAAGAGAAAGAGACAACAATAGCTCCAAGCTGGTTAATGTTGGGGTTTGAAAGTCTTCAACCAGTTGTTGAGGCGCTCCATAGCTGAGAAGTCCACCTTCTTCGGAAAATTAGGGTAAAGAACAACTTTAGGTACTGGTCCCACCATCACTCGAAGCTTAAGACCAGCCTCACAAGAACCCGAGTTTGAGGTTATGAAATAATGAACTCCCGGTTCCGTAAGCCTAACAAGATCGTGTCCTGTCTTGTGCACAGCTACAGGAGACGTTGGGTCGCACGTCATGAACTCTAGATCCCCGCTGATCTGATAAACGTCGTTGAATTCATCGGCATACTCAAAAATCAAACTATCTCCAACATGAAACTGTTTCTCCACACTCCACTTGTTGTAGAAGTCACTGTCATAAACTTTCCATCCTTCTGAGTCTCCGACCTTGTAGGTGTTTCTGACAGGGAGGGTCTTGCTAGGTGTTGGTGGAGGAACCGGACTTGAGGGGTCTTGGACGACAAGAACTTCGAGCTTATGTCCCAATACGCATTGTTCTTGGTTTGAGGTGATGAAGTAGTGAAAACCTGGTTCCGTGATAGTCACGACATCGTGTCCTGTGTTGTATACGGCTTTAGGAGAAGAAAGGTCGCAGAACTCGTATTCCAAACCGCCAGCGACTTGAGTCACGTCGTTGATGATGGGATCGTATTCGAAGACGAGAGAATCTCCCACGTGGAACTCCTTATAGTCTCTCTCGGCCCAAGCGTAGTAGACATCGTCTTTAGCAGTCCATCCCTCGGAGTCTCCAACTTTGTAGACCCTCCCCAAGAGTAACCCGAGAGAACCGTGAAGCTCATCATCATCGCAAACACTAAGCTGAGGATACTCGTTCTTGTCGCCATTATCAAACAAGAAAGATCACAAAGTATGATCTAATAGAAACTTAAACTAGCTGAATGAGAAAGCGTTGATGAATGTGTTGTGCGTGAATGAAACAAAATAGAATACATTAACCCTCCTTATATAAGGGTGTTACAGATCCTATTTTTCCTTTTTAAATCATCTATAATTAACCGCCTTTAAAAAATACACATATCTAATCAGGAAAAAGGAAATAATCACGTTTTAAAATCTCTAATCCTTTTATGATAAGGTTCGTGTATGATATCTTGTTTATCTAATTTCATCAAAAATCATATCCTTGGTTCACAAGGAACAGATTGATATCTTATAACTTTGGAAACACATATAATGGGTGTTTGCCGAATACTCAGTCTTGTAAGTTTTTGATTAAGATGTTTAAGAGACACGGGGAAGTGGATATGGCGGCGAAGCCACATGATAGGGAAGGGGTGCACAGGCACCCATAATTTTTTTAAAAAATAGTGTAAATGCTAAGTAATTTTATATGTGCACCCATTAAAATTTATAAGTGTGCACCCATTAGAATTTAGATTAAGCCATTAAGGGCAAATGAAAAACAAAACAAACTAAATTCCAAAAAAAAAAATAGCTGAGCCCACAAAAAATAAAAGAAACTTTTAAAGCCCAATTATAGTTTTCAATTTCTTTTGCTAAAATCATAAATCTCTAACTAGTAGTAACTAGTAACTATTAACGTGACATGCAAAAAACTTTAGAAATATATTTTTATTTCCAAATTTTTTTTTTTTAAATATTTTGATTTGTTTCCACTAGGATCTGTAATTATTCAAATAATGACAAATGTGACTTTAGATAAATTTTGTTTTTTATCGACGATGAAAAAGTAATTTAGTTATTTAGTTACATATCTTTTAATTTGTAGATTTTTGAAATTGGTTTTGAATTTACCTGTTACTAGTGCAAGTCATGAAAAACTATTTTTATGCAATGAAATTAGTGGAAACCACCCTATCTAATAGAATGTGAGATCATTTTAAGTGATTATCTCATTTTGATTTACCAAAAAATTGCTTGAAAATATCACAAACTAAGAAGTGATACCTTACTTCAAGCAATGATTAATTTATAATGTATTAATATCAATATTTTATTACATTTATTTTCATATTATATCATATTTTAATTTTAAATTATATATTTTTTTTTAAATTAATATTTTAATCTTCATATTAATAGTGCACCCAGCATAAATATTTCATGGCTTCGCGCGATGCGGTTGTTGGATCTGCTTTGTGATTTTTCTAAGGTTGATGAAGCTGAGAGATGATGGCTGACAAGGGACATAGGCCGAGTAATGTTTCTTTTAAGAGGATCAAGTTGTCTTGTTGATGGAGCTAGCGAATAAACATGAAGAGCTCGATAACTTGAAACAGAAGATGGCTGTTTTTTTGGTACAGAAGAGATTTAGCAACGAAAAATAAGGACTGTTTACATTCTTGCAATGTTTTTGATGAGACAGACGAATCCTTCATGTATACCGTCGCCACAGAGCGCACATGAGCTCTGGACATGCCTAACAAGCCAATCTCAAACACCAAGATCATCAGAAGAATCAATCTATAAATCTTCTTACCAAGACTTGAAATCGTCTTTCTTACCAGTTTCTTTTCCAGTTTCTTTGACGAAGAGAAGGGAGATCAAGTTCGTTACTGATCTCAGAAGCCGACATGGCACCAGGAACCTCATGCTTGTTTGCATAAACAAGAACCGCTGTATTGTCTGGTGCATTCCCGTCTATCTAAACCCATGGAATGAAAACATTGGTAATATATATATATATATATATACAACTTTGCTTGGTGTTTAAAAGACACATTTGTTTGTGTACCTCATCCATCACCATGTAAAGGAAACTCTTTGCCTCTTCGATTCCCTTTCTGTCCGTGCTATCAACTACGTATACAAACCCTGCTGCCTTTTGAAAGTAAATTTTCCATGAAGAAATTTTCTGCAATTGTAATTTTTTTTCGTATTTTATTAACAAACAAAGTCATAATGAGGTACGGATTTATTTATATGTTTTTCTTTTAAAGCTGGTGCGAAAGGAAACGTCTCCCATACCCTATGCAGGCATTGCTCTTCTATTTCTTTTTTTTTTTTTTTTTTTTTTTTAAATACTTATTCATTCATGTTTCTTCTTCTCCAGAGTACCTTTACAACATAAAGATAAAGAAAAAAAGATACAAGAAAATAAAAGAGCAAACAACCCGTGTGAAGCAGATAATATGATGAAGCAGAGCCCATTTGCGAGTGATTTCACACGGAATGAGGATGAAGCATACGTCGTGCGACTGTTGCTTGACTTTGATTCGGCCGTGCTTGCCCCAAATCGGATTTAAATCTGAGAAAATCTTCGTCGGTGAGGGAGGAGTTCCATGGAACTGAGCAACAATGTAGTGTTTCCAAAGATTCGAGGATTTGAAAATAACAGACTCCGGAGCCCTTACAACAGGAGTACCATCAGCCGCAAAAGTAGGTGAAGCTAATTTCTTGAGATTGTGAGTGGAAGCCTTTAGCTTTGAAACCCAAAGTGCCGGTGCCGTTACAGCAGGCGAAAGAGAGACGGGGTTCGTGGCCAATGGCGCCTCCTTAGTAATCTCAGGAACCAGCGGAGCCGGCGAGGCTCGAAGAAGAGGCGGAGACAAATCTGTCGGAGGAGATAATGGAGAGACCTCCGGATGAAGATAGGCAGAGACTGTACCGAAGACAAAAGAAGTCGGCGGTTGCGAAACCCTATCGACCATACACAGATCCGGTGGCCACGGCGGTGAGAGAGAAGGACCAGGACCAGAGAATGGAGCCATAGAAACAGGAAGGAGAAAGCTTCTCAGCAACGGTCGTGAGGACCGTCACCGGCGTCAAGAGTCGAGAGAATCGCAAAGACGGTCGCCTTATCCAAAGCGCGTTCAACTTTTTTGCTCTTCTATTTCAAAGAAGCTAAAGCTCGAGTTCTTGAATTTGAAGCTTCCCCATTCAATCCTATCTAGAATTTTTTTTTTTTTTGTGAGAAACTCATTGGAAAACAGTAAGTTGAAAAAGAGAGGATGATCATTTGCTCACCAATGGTGCGCCTTGTTTAAGAAAGGGTTTCGCCGGTTTTGAGTTGGTGCAGTATTGATCCTGTAAAGCCGAGGCCGAAAAACATTATTCTCGGTTCTGGTTCTTGGAACAAACCGGCAAATGGCTTCCCAAATGTTGTCCCCATCTTCAGCAACGATCAAACTTTGCAAGAAGTTGACTTTTGTCTGGACTTGAAAAATCACAAGTTAGAGACGAAACTGAGATTTATTATAGAGAAACAAGCTTTAATGTTGAGAGATAGAGAGAGAGAACCAACCTCTTATTGAGTCTTTAGCATTATTAAACTATTTTTTTAAAAAAAAAATTGTGTTTGACTAATTAAGGACTCTAATCAAAATTGTATGTCCAATAGTGTTCTCCCATTTGGAGTTCTTAGGAATTAAAAAATATTAAATTTTAAATTATGTGAAACTAAAATTTTTATTTATTACATGATTAAATATAAAGATACAATAAAATATAAAGATAAAATTTTAAATTTTAAAATTTTGGTGAATATTAAATAGATTTAACTCCATTAAATTTTTTATTTATTACATGATTAAATATGAAGATACATGATTAAATATAAAGATAAAATATTAAATTTTAAAACATATGAAATTAAAATTTCTACCGACCCAATGGCACGCTGCCACGTCTTTAAAGATCAAATCCTTATAATCCTTAATTAAAGATCAATCTTTAGCTAACTTAAGTTTTATAATATTAATGTATTCATATTAACCTAGGATTTTGTGCTAAGGACTCTTGATAAACCTCCATTGCGGATGCTCTTAAGAGGTGTGTTAAAAGTCTGTTTCATTTACCTGGGGGAGATCACAATGAGAGTCAACTCGTTGACTTTTCTTGAAGCACTTTCAGCATTCCTATCTTTTTCATTTATCTATAAATATGCTCAGAAACAGCAAACAAATATTCAGATATAATAGTTTCTAGTGTCCCAAGAATTATACCAATGTTTTAGCTTATTTTACATTTTAGGCTTTGACTATTTTGATCGGAAACACGTTGAGATATTTATTTGTCAATTCCCAAATCCTAAATGAAAGTGAAAAAAAAAGAGAGTTTATTACAATGCAAGATTAAAGATCTAAACCCTTCTCTTCTTCTCCCTCCTTATCTGCTTGTTCCTCCTCTTCTTTCACCTTTACATCCCCTTCCTTGTGATCTGAAACAGCCATCAGTGGCTTCACATCCGTCCTACACTGAGAGAAATCTTCCGGCTGAAACGCCGGAACTACAGCACCGGATGTCTCTCCGACGTTAGTTTTCTTCTTCACGTCTCCTGAATTTTCAGCCAACTCTTCTCTTCTTCGTTTCCGTGCTTCTTGATAACTTTTGATGAGCTTAAAGAACGTGTCAATCTTCTTCTCTTCTTCATCGCCGTCTTCTCTTTCTCTCACATGGATCTGTAAGATTAACTTTTATGATTTCTAATATGAAATCTACCCAAGACCATATTCTAGTTTAGATTAATTCAACCCTAATACTTTCTAGAGAAGAAGAAAGAAACACTAACCTTGATCCATGCTTTCCTTGGTTGAGTATTTGCATCAATCCACAATTTGATTTTTTCCTTCCTTTGGCCTTTAATCCTTCATGATTCCCTTTGATGGACAAAGGAATCTAAAACCTCTTCTTATCACGTTTTGTTCTCTTACGATGGCTTATACGTTTCTTACGTAATACCGACACAATCGTAACTCTTCTCTCATATAAGAAAAGTCACTTTTCTCTTATTTTGTAACCACCACCACACGTGACAATATATATAGATATGTGCTATAGTGCCTTTTCAATAATCACACTTTTTCTTTAATACTCTTTCAAGCACAAACAATTCTTTATATGTGATTAACATATTATAAGCACAACCATACACACATATATCTAAATGATATATAATCATTATTGAAGAAGTCATTCATAACTAAATAAGGTAAGGGAAGAGGGTTATCAATACACCTGATTCTAATGCTTTAATCGAAACCAATCCATCACAGTATCATCTTTTATATTAGAATCCATAACATTAATATGAACTTGATATTTATATTGAATCAATAGACACATAGGTCATATATAAATATAAAATATTCTTACAGGATCCTCTTCGTCTCCACATTTTGGTCCTTCTCGTTCTTCATGGTCTTTAATACCTGCTTGTGACTACCTTTTGTTATTGGCTCTGTTTGATATTTCTTAAGCAAACTCAAAGCCTACGAAGACCTTCTTCTTCTACATTGATCCTGAGTTTGTGACTGATCCAAGAATGACGGAATCAACAACCTGATATTGTCTTACACTTTCTTCCAAGTGTCCGATCTTCAAAGCGTCCGAGGAAAATACTACAGATACGAACGGCTCTGTTCCAGTTCAAGGAACCAGTTAAAGTGACTATATTTGTAAGAGAAACTAATGTTATGATACACCATTATAGAAGAAGAGGCTCCCTTATTTCAATAAAAAACAGCTAAGTTTAATAAAGGCATCTTTGTTATTCAATTTGTATTATAGTTTTGTGCTTCAGTTACGTTTAGTCAAACATGAAATTTTATTGAATTCTTCTTGAATCAAATAAACTAGACAAGAGAAAGAGACAACAAGAGAAAGAGACAACAAGAGCTCCAAGCTGGTTTAATGATGGGGTTGGGGTTTGAATGTCTGTAACCAGTTGTTGAGACGCTCCATAGCTGACAAGTCCACCTTCTTGGGAAAATTAGGGTAAGCAACAGCTTTGGGTTGTGGTCCCACCATCACTCGAACCTTAAGACCAGCTTCACAATAACCAGACTGTGAGGTTATGAAATAATGAACTCCTGGTTCCGTAAGCCTAACTAGATCGTGTCCCGTCTTGTACACAGACACAGGAGATGTTGGGTCGCACGTCATGAACTCTAGATCACCGCTGATCTCATAAACGTCGTTGACTTCATCAGCATACTCAAAAATCAAACTATCTCCAACATGAAACTGTTTCTCCTCACTCCACTTGTTGTAGAAGTCACTATCATAAACTTTCCATCCTTCCGAGTCTCCGACCTTGTACGTCTCTCCGACGGGAAGGGTCTTGCTAGGTGTTGTTGGTGGAGGAACCAGACTTGAAGGGTCATGGACTACAAGAACTTCGAGTTTCTGTCCTAACACGCATTGTTCTTGGTTTGAGGTGATGAAGTAGTGAAAACCTGGTTCCATGAGAGTCACGACATCGTGTCCGGTGTTGTAGACAGCTTTAGGAGAAGAAAGGTCGCAGAACTCGTATTCCAAACCGCCAGAGACTTGAGTCACGTCGTTGATGCTGGGATCGTATTCGAAGACGAGAGAATCTCCCACATGGAACTCCTTATAGTCTCTCTCTGCCCAAGCGTAGTAGACATCGTCTTTAGCAGTCCATCCCTGGGAGTCTCCAACTTTGTAGATCTTGGCTGAGCTGTAACCCGAGAGAACCGTGAAGCTCATCATCATTGCAAACACTAAGCTGAGGATTCTCGTTCTTGTCGCCATTATTAAACAAGAAAGATCACAAAGTATGATAGAAGAGAAACTTAAATTTGTTGAATGAGAAAGCGTTGATGAATGTGTTATGTGTGAATGAAACAAAATAGAATACATTAACCCTCCTTATATAAGGGTTTTACTGATCCTATTTTTTCCTTTTTTAATGATCTAAACCGCCTTTGAAAAAATACACATCTAATCCGGAAAAAGGAAAGAATCACGTTTTAAAATCTCTAGTCCTTTTCTGATCAGGTTCGTGTAAGATTCTAGTCTATCTAATTTCATAAAAAAATCTCGTTCTTGGTTCACAAGAAGCGAGATCAAGTTTGTTACTGATCTCAGAAGCAGACATGGCACCAGGAACCAAATGGATGTTGCTATAAACAAGAACAGCCGCGTTGTCTGGTGCGTTCCCCTGTATCTAAAATCAAGCATTGGCATTAATTATATACAACTAGCTAAAGATGTTCGTGTTACCTCATCCATCACCATGTAAAGGAAACTCTTGGCATCTTCGATTCGCTCTCTGTAGATGCTATCAACTACAAACACAAACCCTGATGCTTGTTGAAAGTAATTTTTCCATAACGAAATATTCTGCATTGTGATTCTTTTTTTTTAATAACAGTGTCATAATGATATGTATTTATATGTTTTTTTTTTCAAAAAAAGGTATTTATATGTTTTTCTTTTAAGCTGGTGCCAAAGGAAACAACTTACATACCCTATACATACATTGCTCGCCGATTTCAAAGAAGCTAAAGCTCGAGTTCTTGTATTTGAAGCTTCCAATATCATATCGGAAAAGTATTGATCCTCTTATTTTTGTTTTTTTGTAATTCATAGCAAAACAATATGATGTAAGAAGGAGAGGATGATTTGCTTACCAACGGGGACCCTGGTTTCAGAAAGGGTGTCTCTGGTTTTGAGTTGGTGCATTATGGATGATGTTCCCGGATAGTTTAGGCCGAAAAACACTATTCTCGGCTCGGTTTCTTGGAATAAACCGGAAAATGGCTTTCCAAATGTTGTCCCTATCTGCTTGACTCAGCAATGCAAGAAAGTTGACTTCGTCTGGACTTGGAAATCCCTTATATATTAACTGAGGAACATTTGAAAAGATGTAACCTCAATTTTGTATTAATTAAAAGAGGCCCCAATGCATAGGTGGCACTCAATTAGGTAGTCAATTACATTCAATTGAAAAATAAGTAGGTCCACATTCGATTTTTATATGTTGTTAGATATATAAGTTGGTCAAACTATATGATATAATGATATGATATGATATTTTCTTTCCTTAAATAAAACCTACGGAATTACCATAAATGACTAATATATATATGACAATTAATGAGTTTAATAATAAAGATTTGATAACAATGTATATCTCCTCCATAATTTTTTGTTTAATTTTATATTATTAAAATAAATTAAACAATCAAATTAGCTATAAAAATAAAATTTAGATTTTTTCGTATATGTTATATTTTGAATTTTTAAAAACGACAATAAAGAACTAAAACTATTAAAATTATTATGTTAAAAATTAATGATCAATGGTTTAACATTTTTATTATAAGAAGATACACATGATTTTAAAACCATATGAGTAAAAAATATCATTTAATAATAAAATAAATAAATAAATATATATATATATATTAAACACTATATACCATAAGATTACATAAATATTTTAATATTTAAACTTTCAATGAATTTTCAAGAACATTTATAAATTATAAACTTATTAAAGATTTCAGATTGAAAATTTTGTTATCGATGATTTAATTATTTTGTTATAAAACGATATGAACGATCATAGAACCGTATGATTATAAATTCTTATTTAATAAATAACTATACAAAATATACTATTCCTAGAAAAATAGGTTGGTCCATCTTAACTTATATTACACTTTTTATTAAACTAACTATCAAATTGATAAATAACGTATCAAAAAATGTTTTGCACTTTCCTTAAATAAAAGCTACGAAATTACCTAATATGATTAACGTATATGTGAAAATTAATTATAATAAATAATAAATATTTGATAGCAATTTTTGTATCTTAGTTCTTTTTTTAATTTTATATTATTAAAATATCTTTAAAAATTACATTAAATATATAATAAAAACATTTATAATTTTTCTTATATGTTATATTTTGAATTTTTCAAAACGTCTATAAATTATTAGAAATTTGAAGATCCCCACTCTGAAAATTTTGTGATCAATAGATTATTTTTTTGTCGTAATAAGTTACAAATGATCATAAAATTGTATTAATATGAACTTTTATTTAATATTATAAGAAGATACACATTATTTTAAAACCATATGAGTAAAAAATATCATTTAATAATAAAACATATATATTTATATATATATATATATTATACTATATACCATAAGATTACATAAATATTTTAATATTAAAACTTTCAATGAATTTTCAAAATTTTTTATAAATTATAAACTTATTAAAGATTTCACATTGAAAATTTTGTTATCGATGATTTAAATATTCAGTTATAAAATGATATGAATGATCATAGAACTGTATGATTATAAATTCTCATTTAATAAATGACTATATAAAATATACTATTCTTAGAAAAATAGGTTGGTCCATCTTGACTTACATTATATTTTTTATTAAACTAACTATCGAATTGATAAATAATCTACCAAAATGTTTTTTGCACTTTCCTTAATTAGAAGCTACGAAATTACCTAATATGATTAACGTATATATGAAAATTAATTATTATGAATAATAAATATTTGATAACAATTTTGGTATCTTAGTTCTTTTTTTTTAATTTTATATTATTGAAAGATATTAAAAAATCACATTAAATATATAATAAAAACATTTATATTTTTTCTTATATGTTATATTTGAATTTTTCAAAACGTTTATATATTATTAGAAATTTGAATATTCCCACTCTGAAAATTTTGTGATCAATAGATTATTTTTTTGTTATAATAAGTTACAAATGATCATAAAATATAACGCATATGAATTTTTATTTAATAAATATTCAAACTAAATAATATATATATATATATATATAACCACTAATGATTTAAAGTAATAAGATTGGCTGATCAATTTAGTCGTCCAGTTGAAATCTTTCAAAAGTATGTGAAAGACTAAAGTCAAAGTAAATATGGATTTAGAATAGTAGTTATATTTTACTAACCAAATACCGAAAAAAACCGAACCGAACCGAAACCAACCCGATATTCGGATTGAACACCCGTAATCCAAATGAAGCCAAACTATTGTTTCATTCTCCAAAATATAATAAAAATAATAACTTAATCCCGCGCAAGGCGCGGGTCTTATCCTAGTCACAAGTTAAGAGACGAACCTGAGCTTCTAGATAGAGAGAACCAACCTCTTCTTGAGTTTCAAAGTCAAATATTTGAAGCTTACGCATTAAGAGTTGCGTGTTAGAGTCTGTTTCATGATCTGAGGAAATCACAATGAAAGTCACGAGTTGATTTTCATGCAATCATTCTCAAGATTCTTGTCTATTTTAATTTATTTATATGTAATTAAAGATGCTCATAAACAAAGAACGTTTATTCAGTAGACAATAGTTTATAATGTTTGAAGAATTAGACCAATGTTTTTAGCTTATTTTACATTTCAGGATTTGATTATATTTTGATCGGTCACACGTTTGAAATATTCATTGGTCAAAATCCCAAATCCTAAGTGAAAGTGAAAATTTCAAAAAAATTAAATTTATTACAATGCAAGATTAAGATCCAAACCCTTCTCTTCTTCTTCTTCTTCCTCCTCTTCTTTCACCTTTACATCCCCTTCCTTGTGATCTGATACAGCCATCAATGGCTTCACATCCGTACCACACTGAGAGAAATCTTCCGGCTGAAACGCCGGAACCACAGCACCGGATGCCTCTCCGACGTTAGTTTTCTTCCTCACATCTCCTGAATTTTCAGCCAACTCTTCTCTTCTTCGTTTCCGTGCTTCTTGATAACTTTTGATGAGCTTAAAGAACGTATCAATCCTCTTCTCTTCTTCATCTTCGTCTTCTCTTTCTCTCTCACCGATCCTGCTCGTCTCCTTGGTCTCGACATTTTGGTCCTTCTCGTTCTTCATGGTCTTTAAGACACTGTAGGTTATCGTGTAAATTAATTAGTTTGGGATACATTTACAAAGGTGATATAACTGGTTTATGGAGAGCGAGTTAAATGGCAAAAAGGTCTGATGATATTCTTTTAAAAGGAAGAAAATGAATTCATGACCAAACGACCAAGGGCATAATAGTCAAAGAACGCGGAGATACCGACGTTGCCATTGCGTCGAATGATGCTTTGGACAGATAAAACGACATGAAGCAGCTTATACGAGATTACGTTTGCGTACGTCATTGTGATGACGTAATCTTAAAACATTCTATTTGGGAAAATAATTCACAAAAGACTCATCATCAACAGCCTTGACTTGATGCGTTTACTTTGCTCGTGGTTGGTCGCGAGAGAAAAAGGATCCAGTGAACTGATCGTACATAACTTTCTTTTATGAACCGTTAGATCAACTTTCCTGGGAATTATTTATGAATCTAATGATAATGAGAGTGAGTCTTATTAAAAGAAAACAATGTCCGAATGATGAGATTTTCTAAAGATATGTCGAATCAAAATTGTACAGGTTGTCGGCCACTTGTTTTGTAATAAACGAGTAATTGATTCATATAAAGAAGAAAGAAAACTTCTCGTTTTGTTCTTTAATTATGAACCCTAATTATATCATCTCTGTTTTTTTCCACAATTAATTGTTGTTTTTGGGTCTAATAAACGTGATTAAAAAAGTTTTAACTATTCTTGACACGAAGAAAGAAACAACGCACCAACTATTTTCCGTACGTTTAAATTCTTAAATTGAAGGGGTCAAAGGTTTGATGAGTGCGTGCATGTATGTATGAAAAAGACTAAACGTATTGAACTTTCTTCTTTCTCGATCGCACATTATCAAAGACCAGATCCGAGGAAATTCATGACCCAATGGGTTCAATTAGGATTGTTGTCAAAGAATATGGACCAGTAGACTAATGGGCCTAAAGGTATGAATAATTTTTCAAATCTTATTGTTGCAGGTAGGGTTTTGGCAGACACCATATTCCTTAAACTTTCTTGAATATATCAACTAATGTTTTAGCAAAGAGCATTGCTCGTACAGTAATAACCTTTTGGCACACGATCCACAAAGTTTCACTCTCATAACCTCAAGTCTCAACATGTGAGAAAGTTAATCTATTAATTGACTGCGCGAAGTAAAGTAAATCATACTTTTGTCTGACCCTTGAGGTTATACGAATACGACTACTCTTTCCCGCTTCGAATCCACACACCCATAAGAATAATAACCTTTTTCAAATGAAACTACAAGAATGAGTGTTTTAAACCTTTAAATCAGTAAAGCTGTTAAGGTCAAGGCATCCTTTATTCGTTCTTCTCACACTTTTTCACTTTCTGGATCCTGAATTCACCTTTATGTAAATATTCCCTTTCCTATTCGTATTACATATATGATATATACCATGTTGGTAAATGGCTGCATGCAAAAGCTGAATAAGTTTGAACTTTTACGCATGGAGCTAGTTAATATGATTTAACTGACACATTTGTTAAGTTTTCAACGAGTATTAAGGCAAAAGTATATCGTTTAGTTTTTAGGAAAAATATATTATTACTCTTGACTAGATGGTTAGATAAATTTGTCAAAAAGATATATCAAAAATCACTTGAAACAAACCATTAGAGGCATAATTAGCATTGAATTTGTTGAAGTTAATTTAATTTGATCCGGATAATGTATAAATTGAATGGCAATGCAACCATGCAAGAGCTGCGCGCCTTATAGTTATTCTATTGTAAAATACTAAAATGGCTCAGTTATAAATAATAACAATAATAATAATAATAATACCAAATTGTGATGTAATTGAACATTTGTTTGTTAAATAACCCCTCTGATCAGTAACTCATTCACCTTCAAAAAATGTAGACGACGATGATAATTTATTTGAGAATGAACTCGCAGTCGCAGTGACAAAAAATGTTACCGCTAAATTCTTATTTTGTTGATTCAAAATAGAGGATTAGACTAATATAATAGAGATATATTGATACAGTCATTTCAAACAAAGGGGTTAATTTCCATACCACCTTTGTTTATGGAGAGCCTGACCAGACTAGAAGACAAGAGGTGTGGGACAACCTATCTACGCTCCATTACAACAACTCTACCCCTGGTTCCTTACAGGCGATTTTAATGAGATCATTGATAATTCAGAGAAGTGTGGAGGACCTGAGCGAGCAGAAGGTTCTTTTTGTGCATTCAGGACGTTCCTATCAAAGCATGACCTATTTGACCTAAAGCATTGTGGGAGTTTCCTCTCATGGAGGGGAACAAGACACTCGCACCTGGTACAATGTAGATTGGACAGAGCTGTTTGCAACACTGAATGGTCAGACCTGTTTCCCTCCTGTCGTAGCCAGTATATCCGCTATGAGGGCTCCGATCATCGCCCTCTGATATCGTTCCTGGACACACGAAAAAAGAAAGGAAATGGCATATTCAGGTTTGATAGACGGCTAAAAGATAACCAAGAAATTAAGGAGATCATAAAGGAGTTGTGGGAAAGCAACGCTCACCTTCAGGTTGAAGAAAAGCTGTCTATGTGCCGAAGAGCAATTTGTAGGTGGAGTAAAGCCTTCCAAGAAAACAGCAGACTTGCCTTGGAACAGTTAAAAGAAGAGTTAGACGCAGCGATGTCCAATCCTATTCCTAATGACTCCCTCATTAGAGAGATAAACTCTAAACTCCTAAAGACTTACAAGGATGAAGAGAACTTTTGGAGACAAAGAAGTAGGCAATTATGGCTATCTCTAGGAGATGCAAATACTGGTTATTTTCATGCATCTACCAAAGGAAGAAAAGCAAAGAATAGACTGACGGTGCTGGAAGATGAGGATGGACTACCTTGTTATGAAGAGGAACACATATCAGAGGTATTATGCAAGTACTACTCCCAGCTCTTCACTTCGATACCCGCAAAAGGAAATAACACAGTCCAGGAAGCCCTCGCCCCCTGCATTACTGATAAGAAGAATGAGACTCTAATCCAACTACCATCTAGTAAGGAGATTAAGGTAGCGACCTTTGCGATCCATCCGGACAAAGCACCTGGCCCAGATGGTTTCTCTGCTGCTTTCTTCCAGTCTAACTGGGAGGTAACAGGACCAGCCATAACCCAAGAAATCCAGCAGTTCTTCTCCACGGGAATCCTGGCAAAGTCAATAAACCACACTTACGTCAGACTAATCCCCAAGAACTTGGATGCAAAAAGAGCAGAAGACTTTCGACCTATTGCCTTATGTAACATCTATTATAAGATCATCTCCAAACTGCTTTCTCTACGGCTGAAAAAGGTGCTAAGTCCTATTATCTCCGAAAACCAGTATGCTTTCATTCCGGGAAGATCAATTACAGATAATGTTCTGATTACTCATGAAGTTCTGCAGTATCTAAAAACTTCCACAGCAACTCTACAATGTTCTATGGCAGTCAAGACTGATATGTCTAAAGCCTATGATAGGATTGAATGGAACTTTGTTGAGCAAGTGTTGACAAGGCTAGGCTTTCACAGCAAATGGGTTGGGTGGATTATGGAATGCATTTCGACTGTATCCTATTCCTACCTCATCAATGATAATGTCTATGGTCTAGTTAAACCTAGTAGAGGAATCAAACAGGGAGACCCTTTATCCCCTTATATTTTCATCCTATGTGGGGAAGTTCTATCCGGTTTATGCAAGAAGGCAGCGAGAGAAGGCTCTCTAGAGGGGATTAGAGTAGCAAGAGGTTGTCCAAGAATTAATCACCTATTATTTGCAGACGACACAATGTTCTTCTGCTCTGCTTCAGCGAACTCTTGTAAGGCCCTTCAGAGAATTCTCACACTGTATGAAGAAGCATCAGGCCAACAAATAAACAAGAGTAAATCAGCGGTTACATTCTCAAAGAAAACTCCTGTGGAGATGAAGGAAGAAGCCAAAGCAATTCTTGGAATTCATAAAGAGGGAGGAGAAGGAAAGTATCTTGGAGTACCAGAACACTTTGGACGGAAGAAGCGAGACCTGTTTACATCCATTGTAGATAGGATCCGTCAAAGAGCGGTAAGCTGGTCATCCCGCTGTCTCTCGAGAGCTGGAAAGCTGACAATGCTGAAGTCGGTTCTCACTGCAATCCCGACCTACACAATGTCATGTTTTGAACTGCCAGTTAGCTTGTGTAAGAGAATTCAATCGGCATTAACTCGTTTCTGGTGGGATGGACCAGACAACAAGAGAAAAATGAGTTGGGTAGCATGGAGCAGATTAACGAAATCAAAAGCAGAGGGAGGCCTAGGTCTCAGAGATATTCAGCTATTTAATCAAGCCCTTCTAGCTAAGATTGCATGGAGAATCATCACAGTACCAGACTGTCTACTTGCAAGAGTCCTCAAGGGGAAGTATTGTCACAAACAAAGCTTTCTAGAGGTGGAGCTACCCTCAGTAAGTTCTCATGGCTGGAGGGGAATCCTACATGGCAGGAACCTACTACGCGAACATCTAGGCAGGGCTATAGGAAATGGCTTATCTACAAAGGTTTGGAAAGACTCATGGATTTCGCTAGATGAAAACATTAAACCTTTTGGACCTATTCAGGAAGAAGCTCTAGATCTTCGTGTATCTGATTTACTTACGGATGATCTCAAGTGGAACAAGCAGAGAATTGAAAGATTCTTACCTGGATTCACTGATCAGATTCAATGCCTAAAACCCAGCCAGAGAGGAGTAGAGGACAGCTACGTTTGGCAACCGCTTCCTTCAGGAGTATATTCTACACGATCAGGGTACAATGCTATGAGTAGTCCACTTCAAAACCGTCACACCAACAGACCAGAGATTGAATTTGATTGGATAAAAGATGTTTGGTCTACCTGCTGTTCACCCAAGATGAAAGCTTTCCTTTGGTCGATTCTCCAAGATGCCCTGCCACTGGGAGAAAATCTCCAAAGAAGAGGAGTCACCACAGAAGTCAAATGCCCTCGGTGCAAGAGTATTGAATCTCCTATCCATATTTTCTTCCTGTGTCCGTTTGCACAAAAGATCTGGAGCAGAATCCCGCTAAAAGAAACAGTTCACATAGCTGTCACAGACACTTTCAAAACTGCAGTGGTCCGGTTCCGATCAGCCATATGCCTACCGCCAAGTGGAGTCTCACACAATATCATCTCGTGGGTGTGTTGGACTATCTGGAAGGACCGCAATTCGCTCATCTTCGAAGGCAAGGGCGATCTCCCTGAAAACTTAGCAACAAAGAGTATAGCTTTAGCACGAGAGTGGAGTGAAGCACAAGTATCGACAGCTAAAAGTCAAAAGACTTACTCTCCACCACTGAACGATAGACTCAACGAAGTGCCACATCCCAATATCGCGGTTTGTATGTCGGACGCAACGTGGGAAGCTACCCGATTCAGAGCCGGACTTGCATGGGTAATCAAGGGAGAGTCGACATCGGAGGTTAGGAGAGGATCATCGGTACAGGACTTTGTCAATTCACCTCTAGTCGGGGAGGCGCTGGCGATCAGAAAAGGTCTATTCATGGCGGCGAATCAAGGGATCTCGAATCTCTGGTGCTGCTCAGACAACTTAACGCTCATTAGAGCAATTACTCACAAAATACAGAGGAAGGAGCTACAAGGAATCATCAAAGACATTCACAATCTTTCCTCTGCTTTTGTTTCTTTAGATTTTTTTCATGTCTCGAGAGAGAACAATGAGGAGGCAGATGCATTAGCAAAGGCCGTACTCAGAAACTCTCATTTGTAATTGGACCCTTCTTGGGCTTGGGCTGTTTTTTGGCTCTTTTAATTAAGTATTTCTGTGACAAAAAAAAAGACTAATATAATAGAATGTGCGCGAAACACAAGTAGTTTAGGAGCATTCATTGATAACTAAAGTAGACATATTTGATACGCTTCGTCTAACTAGAATTGGGAATTACCTAATGAGAGGGTGTGAGTGTGGTGGGAATAGAGTCGGTCATAGATAGAGGAGACAATGCAGAAAAGCGAGAGAAGGAGAATCTTTATAATTTATGAGCTAACCAATAAAACAAGGGTATGCTTAATGTCCACTCACTTGTTTCATTTAACTTTTTCTAACTTGATTGGTCATTTTAAGGAAACTTCTGATGATTAATAACTCTTATATATGTGTCTAATATATACTTGAAATGTGTCTACTATATATACGCTTAAGTAAATTTGATTTGAAACATATCGATGCAAATGCAAAATAATGGATCGACAAAACATGCCTGGTCATGCAGATATATGATCATGCTTTAGATCTCATTTGAATATCTGGAAATATAAAATATCTGTGGACTATAATTTCATTTAAAAATTAATTTGGTCATTCTATATATGTTTGAAATACCTCCAAATTAATATCAAAAGTCCTAGATACCTTCAAATTAACAACAAAGGAAAAGGTAATGCGTCCATATTTATATATTATGAGTTCTTTTACGTACCTTGTAAAATATGAGTTCTCTTGACACAAAAAAAAAAAAGTAAAATATGAGTTCAGGTTACTGGAATAGGCATATTACATATACAGATTTGCAGATTTATTACTGATTACTGAACCAAGTATATAGTTATATATTGAGTGCTAGATACGTTAAACTGGGATTACGTGGTCACACCGAAAAAGGGGAGAGAATCGGAGGTGGGTATGTCTAACATTCCAATTGCGACCCACCAAACTTCTCCATTTGTTGATAAACTATATAATATTGTAACATATATCTTTATTTATTTAGTATTTACAGAAAACGAGAACCAGAACTTAGAATCTTCGGGTGGCCTTGTAAGCTTTTTCAGTTTTCCTTAACCTCAAAAAGGAAGTAAAATATTTCTTTGGTTGTATAATTGCATATAATATACATATACGTATATATGAAAGACACATACGCGTGACAGATTTCCATAATTAGAATTTACATCTTTATGCCCAAGTTACTTAGAACATGCATATTTCTAGGTGAAAATGATATGGTTTTTATTTACTGTACTGGAGATTAGAAAATTAAATCACAGGGGCTGATTATTACTTTAGTTACATTAAAATGTAAGTCTTGAATCACCAGCGCTAGCAATTGATAGGTTCAATGGCTATGCATGCATACATTTATATTTATGTATAAATGAAGACATAGGTACTCTAGTGGCTGAGCGTGCCTAGGAGAACCATGTAAACTTTAAACAAGTTGATCATATCAACTTTCAAAATCTTAACACACACAAGAACAAATAAATGCACAAAAAACTTCAGAAGTACAAAAGTAAAAAGGAACTCGACACGGAATAATTAATCGCCGTAGGACAAAGTTCGTTGGAAAAGAGGGGAAAAAGAAAGTTGTATGGTTTAAAAAGGAAATTGTATGGTTAAAAAATGGAAATTTGCGGGTTATCATATTAATCCACGAAAATTTTCAGGTTATCATATTCGTTATTATTTTGTTGTAAAATAGAGGATTTAAAAAAATTAACAATACATTTTCCACGTTTGTTTACAAACACTCAATTAATCTTTATTCGGTTAATGATGATTCAACCGGTCAATTTTTGAGGGAATGAGTTTTAAATTTATTCAATAAAAAATCGGTTCAATGATCATTTCAACAGATGTTATATATAACTCGAGTTTTGCCTGTAATGACCTAGCGGATCGCATATTAATTTCACTGATATTAAAATCTTTTACATAGTCAAAAGGTTTAACATCTCTATAAAAAATACATCGGTAGCTTCAAAATAATACTAGATAACGTAAATATATGACATGGATCAAATACAAAACATTTAACTTAAAACCATATGATTCCCTTATCATCATTATCTATTTTTTGGCTAATGATTTAACTAATACATTTCCTTGACTATGAAAGGTACACGTCGAGAGACAAATGAGCATATATGATTTAATATAATATCTAAACATTAATTCAGTTATATATTTATTAGTTCGACCTACCAAGAGACCAAGACAACATCCAAAAGTTGGAATATTCTTTCTACTTTCTACTAATATAATCCACTAGTTTATATATCATATTTAAGTGCACCAAGCATTTAGCTTAGATGATACTGGAAGTGATTGGTAGTTGCTGTAGATGCTGTCCACAGCCCTATTTATTTCTACAGCACCAAATTCAGAGCAATCAAGCTTTAAATTTTTTTTGAAACCACAGCTCTTAAAATAACCTACAGCTATACAAGTGCTCTGCAGAGCCAAATATCCAAAGCAATTTTTTAATGCTTCAATAAAATTCTACAGCAATAAAATCTAAAGCCACAGCAAAAAGTCTACAGATTTTATACTACAGCAAAATTTTTAAAGCTACAACAATTACCAATCGGACCCACTATATTAGATAAAGACATATTTCAACAACAACAAAAGAAGATAGTGACATATTAGATATATTGTTTGTAAAAAAAAAAGAAGACGACATATTAGATATAGACAAAACCAAAATATTGTTGCATTCTACGACCGTTTTAATTGTTTATGACTTCTATTTAACCATACGACACATTTCCTTTTTTATTTAAGATTTTTTTTTACTGTGAGATGGTAAAATTTTAACCTATATATTGAGTTATTTTAAAATTAAACAGGTAACAATATTATCTCAAATTAAAATAATAAACTATTTTCTAAGGAAGCTGTTAGACTTTTTTTACGATTCGATGTTGCAGTTTAATGTTAACACTGAACATGCCACTTGTACTGGTACATGACGGCACTATACTACTGGTCTAGTCTACGGTACAATAGTAATATGAGTATAAGAAAAGTTGTATCCATAGTGACATATAACATACTGAAGCTAAAACACAATCTTAATTATATTAATTACTCCATCATTAGTAAAACAAACACTTCATAAATCAGCATATGAAACTTAAACACGACTTTTAAATAGTTGGGAGGCAAATAAAACATACCACTCCTTAATGAAGAATCAATAATATGACTCTCCTCAAACTTATATACATTTCCCTCTAAAATCTCGTTAAAAGTTTAGAATATTGTCTAACTCAATTATTGATCCGAAGATGCAAATCACGGTGAACCGCACTTGTCAACAAGAGCACCTTGCAACGCCGTGGGAGGATCTGACATGAGACACCAAACCGGAGGAATCGAAAGCTCTTCCGCAAGTCCATAAGCATTCCAACAAAACGGATCCAGAACGATGTCGCCCTTTGCAGGAAGCAACTCGATGCCCGAAAGAGTTAGATTTGTGCATGGAATTGCATCGCTGCATCCAAAATGCATTGGAGGACTTCGAATATCGTAAGTTCCTTTGATGCCTTGGTATGCAATATCAGATACAAAAACCGCAGATGTTTTATTAGAACAATCTTTGGTCATGCAATAGTATTGGTCAATGATTATTGGGTTACGGACTGACTCCACGTGGATGTTGTTAAATGTCACGCCTGAGACCGAACCAGAACCACCTTGCCACGTTTTGATCCGAACTCCGTTGTCGGAATATTTTATGATGGAGTCTCTTACAGTTATGTTTGATACGCATGCGTGTGAGTTGTGGTTGCCCAAACTTCCAATACTGAAAATTTAGTATATAATGAAGTTAATAACAGTTTTTTATGACTTTTTTATTGGGATCTGTTAATAACAAATGTTTTTGATTAATTAACAAAAAATAAATTAAGAGTGATATATAGACCTAATTCCATGGCCACCGGGTCCACAAGTGAGATTCCGAATATCAACATCGTAGGATCCCGAACCAATCGATACACAATCATCTCCTGCAAAATGGAAGCATGAGTTTAATTATTCAGACAAGAATCATCTCTAAATAGTTCTGTTGAAATCCATATTTTCTTCTAGTTTTTAAATTAATCTATATCTAATCTATTAAAATAGGAGTACAAAATTAGATTATCCCTTAGTTTTCTACTATATTTACAATGGAATGCCACTGAAGTTATTAATTAACCTATCTTTTAGTATTTTTGTCTTTTCTCTTCAATTAATGTATTTCCAAAATCAAATTCTAACTAAAAAATCATGGCAATCTAATCTATTAAAATAGGAGTACAAAATTAGATTATCCCTTAGTTTTCCACTATATTTACAATGGCATGCCACTGAAGTTATTAATTAACCTATCTTTTAGGATTTTTGTCTTTTCTCTTCAATTAATGTATTTCTAAAATCAAATTCTAACTAAAAAATCATGGCAATAATAATTAATAAACCTAACTTTTAATATTTTTTTGTCTTTTCCTTTTTATTATACATATGTGTATTTGAAAATAATTAATTCCATATATACATTTCGTAATTACATACATTATACGGTAATTATTTTACTAATTCCACATATACGTAATAAATAGTATACAACAATTTCATTATACATAATCATAAAATTTTGATCCATAAAAACAGTTTATACAATAATTTTATTATATATAATCATAAAATTTTGATCCATAAAAAATAAAAATACATTTGTGTGATTTTACAGGTCGTATTCTAAATAAATGGATGATATAATTAAGGGTTTACATGATAAAATAAAACTACTCAATATAAACTATAAAATTATTGTGTTTATAAATGTCATATTAAAAAAAAATTAAACGGGTAAATTTTAAAATATATATTATCACTTATACAAATAAATATTCATTTATCAAAAAACTAACACCTGCGCGGGTGCGCGGGTCAAGCTCTAGTTTTCTCCTTATTATTTAAGTGATGTTTTTCTGTCAAGTTCAATTATAAACATATTACACAATCTATCTGACCCTTTAATTACAAAATAAATTATATTTTAGAGGGCTCCCGTTTTTTGGAACTTTATAGCGGTTGTTTAATGGATTTATAACTTTTTGTGTATACCGTTGGAGATGACGGAGTTGTAGATGGTAACGGAGTTAGAATTTTCAATGTGGATGCCGTCAGTGTTGGGACTTAACGGTGGAGCAGTGATGTGAAGGGACTCGACGTGAACGCCTTGGCATCCGTCGAATCTGAAATTAAACTGCGGGCTGTTTTTTATCATTAGACCTTCCACCGTTAGATTCGAGCTCATAAAGAACCTCAAAGCCTGCATGCAATTTAATTCATTATTATTTACCGAATTAATTAAAATAAACATAAGCAAATAAGTCGTAAGCTAACTTACAATGGGGCTGTCGCAGGGACCAGCAAAAATTGCAGATTTGTTGACGGACTGTAGGGAATTTAAAAATAACTCGTTACTTCTCTATTGAAGAGTTTTACATTCATTTGAAAATAAGGTAATAAATCAAACTAACTTGGAGATATTTGCTACAATTTCTTAAGTATTTTCTCTAGCTCGTGGCATTTGTTAAAACAGTCTGAATGATTAGTATAATATTTTTAAAAGTTTAATTAATTACCCGGTGAGGTTTGCAGGGAAGATCCCACCATTTTTGTCCCCGGCCGTCAATAACTCCGGCACCTTTCAGAGCCATTCCGTTGACTCTATAGAAGACAAGCCACTGTCTTTTACTTATATTACTTGGCCACGATTCTGGTCCATCTGGTGTTATAATGGTCCCGTCCACCTATTATATAAAAATGGTTATAAGAAAAACAAAATCTCATTTGACCCAATTAATTAGCTAGATAGTATATCGAAGACCTTTAATATTTTATTAAGAAGAGAAATAATACTTGTAATATTTGGTAAGAGTGGCAAGGACCGGTAAATATAGTAGAGTGAATCATGAATGTGTAGCCGTAAGGAACAAACAAAACTGAAACGGTGTCGTTCTGGTTACTACATGAAGAGTCCCACGCAGTTTTGAATGCTTCCGTGTCGTCCGTGACACCATCTCCGACCGCACCAAACTTTCTCACGTTGTAGAATCCATTGTTATCTTCTTCAGGCTCGTCTGTAGGTGACGGTGGCAGCGAAGGTGACGGTGAGTCATTGGGGCCTGGAGGAGGAGTAGGAGGCTGAGAGATTGAGGAAGATGGTGGCTCTGGTTTTGAGGAGTGATGGTTATGGCTATTGTGTTTGTGTTTCTCTTTGTGGTGATGGTATCGAGATTCAGTTAAAGAGGTTAACGTGAGAATTAGTGCAATGAAGAAGAGGATATGGTTGCGAGTATAAGAAGAAACAAACATTTTTGTTGGACAGAACATGTTTTCTTTTTGGTGATTTTGAGGTGAGTGTTGAGATAAAGTATGTAAAGTAGAGAGTCGCACTCACTAAGTTTAGAATGCTTCTTGGAAATGTTAATGCAGCAAAAGCAGACAAGGCTGGTTCCTTTATATATACTGCAAGGTCGTGGGCTTATAGGAAGTGGAAACCGACTCCGTAATGTTCTTATTATCCCTTTTTCATACTATTAATTTAAACAAGTGGAGTGTAGTGAAAGTTTACTTGCGGGGTTTTTGTTTGGTTTCTTTTCGTTTTTCTTCTTCTTTTATTGTCTTTTTGATTTTTGTTTGTTTGTAGAAAAATAGACTCACCAAACTGATGACGTTATCAGCTAGCATGAGACTCGGGCAGTATAATTCTACTCTCCGTTCGAGTTTTTGAATTTTTTTTTTTGTAATTGATCTATATTTTTGTTTCATTTTTCCTTTTAAGAAATCTTTCTCTTCTATATTCGGTTTAGTTATCTTTTTTTATCATTCATATGTAAAATTATCTAACAAAATTGACATTTGGATCTTATATGATCTGCTTTTCTTTTAAATCGGTTCATGTTTGTCAGACACTTTTATTTTATTGAATTTCCTCATGTGTAAGTGATTATTATTTATCATTATAACATATACATATATATTATATTTGAGAATTTACCTTGGACAAATCTATGGTCACATAATATTTGGGAACGAATACCATGGATGCGGCATGCATGAGAGTATCCACATAAATAATTTCTAAATCAAAATTTATCATCCTCATCATATGTATATGATTGGCTTGTACATCAAATACTCTATTAATTTAATTTGGAATTAAAATTTAAAAATATCTCGATTGTTTCAAATAATAGTGCGTACGCATAGGCTCATCTGTGTGGTACAGTTTAAGACATGCAAGGTGGATATGGGCATATGTTCATCATGGCAAATTGAATCAGGGTAACAATAATAGTCATAATTCAGTAGATTAATTAAGTTCGTGAATAAATCTCTTCTTTTAGAACGAAACTCTTTTGGTTTTAAGCAGAAACTCTTAGCAAAAACTCTTTTGGTTTTAAGCAGAAAAAATATTAGCCAGCCGGTATATGTTGAAATGACGAATACTGTTAGATTCAGGTTTATTATGGGCTTCCAACTTAAAACCAATTGGCAATTAGTGGATTGGCCCTAACCCTTTATATATTACTTAATGTCCCATTGATTTTCCAATGTGGGATACATATCCCTTAATACCCCTCCTCGAGATGATGGCTCTTATCGGCCAGAAATCTCGGAAACTTCTTAAGACAGTTATACTCGGTCGAGCGAGTCAATTACGACCTATATACCCGGTCGGATAGGGTTAATATTAATTAGGGGTTTAACTTATTAGGATCTGGGCTCTGATACCATGTTAGATTCAGGTTTATTATGGGCTTCCAACTTAAAACCAATTGGCAATTAGTGGATTGGCCCTAACCCTTTATATATTACTTAATGTCCCATTGATTTTCCAATGTGGGATACATATCCCTTAATAAATACACATAAATAGTCCATGAATAACCTCTTCATAGTGTAAGAAAAAAAAAATCCTCTTCGTAGTTATGAGCTGGTCGAAACGTTATCACAGTACATCTGTACATCTAATCTATTAAAACTGAAGTACAAATTTAAATTAACCCTTAATTTACTTTGATAATTACAAGCCATGCCATTCCTATATTAATGTTTAAAAATGTTTAATCAATATTTTGTTTCCTGTCACCTAATTAAAATCGGATCCACGCAGATTTTGTTCCTAATTAATAGGTGAATTTTAATTCATTGGTTAATCACCTAATTGCATCTATTTAATTCATTGGTTACAGTTGGAGTTTGCAAATCTA
Source organism: Brassica napus (assembly GCF_020379485.1). Classification (NCBI taxonomy): domain Eukaryota; kingdom Viridiplantae; phylum Streptophyta; class Magnoliopsida; order Brassicales; family Brassicaceae; genus Brassica; species Brassica napus. The sequence goes on from NC_063443.1 coordinate 687,770, forward strand.
GAACACAGTTGCTTTGCATTTCTTTCTTATTTACAAATATGTCACTTCACTTAAAAACAAAAAATTAAATTACAATGAATTGTAATTTATTTTTGCTGAAAATAAAAACACAAACTGTAATATATAGTATGGTGATGATTGATTTGATTGTGGCTTTAAAAATTTAGCTGTAGATGTTTAGGTGTAGATAAATCGGTTGTAGCTGTAAAGTTGTTACTGTAGACTTTTTCTGTAGAGACTTTTGTTGTAGTTAAATTTGTTGTAGATGTAAGTTGTAGGCTGTAAATATTTTAAAATAAAATATATGAAATATGTGTCGTATATATAAAATTATTATTTTATATCAATTAAAATCATTTATATTAAAATTTATTGTAATTTAAAATTTATTGTAAATTAAATATCTTAATAATTTAAAAACACTCAAAATAAAAATTAAAATATTTATAAAAGTTTTTATTTTGATTATATAATTTGTTTGATATTATAGATATTTTGTTTTTTCATTTACAGATTCTACAGCCTATAAAAGGAAGATGTAGAGTTTTTGTCTAAAATACATAAGAAAAAGTTTTGCTTTATTTTTTTGGTTGTAGCTTTAAAAATAAAGCCAAAGCATGATTAATAAAACTAAATAAAAACTTTAACTTTTTTTTTTGGCAACAACAAAGAGACTCATATAGTCGCTGAATAGACTTTAAGTTTTAAAAGTAAAGCTACAGCATGATTGATAAAATTTAGTGATTTAAAAATAAATAAAACTAAAGTAGAGAGATAAAGCCCAACCAATCACTCCATATATATTAATCTGCTACAATACAATTTTCAAAAAAAACTAAATATCATAAAATTTATAATAATTCATAAAACCGTACTGTAAAAAGTTAAATAATTTTTAAATAAATAAACAACAAAAATATCAATAGGTTAATATATGAATATTACAATTACATCAAATTGCATTAAGTTATAAAATTATATATATAATATTACGTACATATAAAAAAATATTATCAAACATCTATTTTAATATAATATATTATACTCTAAATATATTTTACAAAACATAAAAATATAAATGGATATTTTATAAAATCTATGGTTTATAAATTTACATTGAACGCAAGTTAAATCAAACACCCGCGCATGGGCGCGGGTCAAGATCTAGTGTGTAGTTAAAGTTCACGTCCAAACGGTTTAATCTTGGAACATAGCAATGTAAAGACAGTGTTCACAAGGTCCATGAACTTGGTTAACCTTGTAAATATCAGTCTATCGTATTATTGTTTAATGCAGATATAATTAATGACTACTCCTTCCGTTGCTTAATTTAATGATAGACTTTTTAGAAAAAAAATTTGTTTTACAAAAATGTATTTTTTGTGTTTTCTATGAAAATTGTAAATTTCAAAAAAATTAATTGATTTTATTGAATTACTATTGGTTAAAAATTATTAAAAATTAAAAATTACAGAAAACGATATATTTATTATGGTAGTTTAATGTGTTTTTTTAATATGTGTGAAAATAGTAAAAAGTTTTATTTTTGTAGAATAGATGAAGTACTAGTTAATCTCAATAGTTTGTTATTTGTAATAGACTATCATTTTTAGCTTCGAGGGTTGTGCTAGTGTCGCCGTCACTACACCCTTGAATCCAAACCTGATTATCATACTAGGATTAGTATTATTAATAAACTCTAATTAGCCTCTTAATGCGTAATGATAAAAAACAGTTCTCGTCGTAGCTTTTGTCTTTATGTAATTAATAAGTACTTATATACTCCTAAAGTTTCTTTAAAATGCACATCTTTAAAATGGAGGGTTTACAATATTTTTTCTTCCCTTTTTATTTTAGTTTATCCACGCTTTGAAAAACTTTTCTGAATACGCGACGAAACATTTAACATGTAAAAAGAAGTATTCTCCACTAAAGATAATTGAGAAGAAAAATGAAATACAGTTCTTACGATAACTTTTTTTAGATATATAGCTCGATTATTTTTCAAAGAGAAAATAAAAGGAGGATGTCCACGAGTGGGTTATATCTAACGTCTTTCGGCTTCTTCAGTGGCCCAGTTCATTTTAATGATTTAATATAAATAGAGAAGGTGAGGAACGAATGATTTTTTAAAATGAATAATTTTGTTGCCCAAAAAAAAAAGAATAATTGATTGGTTATAAAAATAGAATATAAATTTGTATAACCCACCAACCATTATTGACTGTATACCCAGAAAACACTATTGTATGATCGTATTCGAGAATTTCACCGCCCCTCTTTGCACTTTTCGGTGGAACTCAATTATGTCTGGTCTCCTCTCTCATCTTCTTCCCTTCTCTCTCTTTTCTCAAAAACAAATTTATAATATTATAGGCTTTTAACACATACTTGTACTTACCCTGTATCTAATGGATTATGAATTTATAAATTCCAAACCTACATACTGCGTATAGTTTTCGGTTTCTTACAATACTTCATTTTTTTCATTTACCAATTTCCACCTCACTTATCTATACTATTATTTATGAAGTGATTTTGCTGATTTGTCACATTCTCCATGATTTTAAATAATTTTTGCTTATTTTTCATATTCTTATTATTTTTAACTTAAATATTTAATTTATTAACTGAAATAATATAACTATTTCGAAATTTCTAATTAATTTATTAATTTAAATAATATAACTATGATTTTGCTGATTTGTCACATTCTCCATGATTTTATATAATTTTTCTTATTTTTCATATTCTTATTAGTTTTTAGCTTAATTATTTAATTTATTAATTTAAATAATATAACATTTCGAAATTTCTAGTTAATTTATTAATTTAAATAATATAACTATTTTAAATTTCTAACTGGAACTATAATTATAATTATTTTAACTTTCACAAGTTTCTTATTATTTTTAAGCTTAAATCATTAATTTATTATTTTGAATAATATAACTAGCTTGAACATTCTAATTGGAACTAGAATTATAATTATTTGAACTTTCACAAGTGAAGACCAATTCTTATTTTAATGTGACGTAAGAGGTTTTAAACTCTATAGTTTCATTTTCATTCATTCCAAGTTGTATCGGTTATAATTTTTGTTTCATCCTCTAGGTATAGTGTTTTCTGGTTGTTTCAATTGTTTGCATTCTCTTAATCACTTTCATGCTGATGTGGACGTTCTCTTTTCAGTGGTTTAATCATTTTGTGCAGGTCAAACAATATTATTGGTTGGAGTTGTTTACATTAACGGTTATATGAACAACATCAAAATAGAAAACATGTTATATTTAATAAGTTTAGAGAGTTGTCTATGTTATCATGTTATAAACATGTGTTAATAGTTTAGTTTCTAAAACGGCTAAAGTAGATATATTCTTAATGAATAATTAGATTTATCATTATATATTAATTATAATAATAAAACTATCATTATATTTTTTTTAAATTGAATGTAAACTTATGAAATATTAAAATAAGTTAATGTATACATTTATCAAGTAAACTAATGAAATATTACCATTATCTCAATTCGTTTTTTAAAAAGCTTTCTTCTAAATTATCATTGAACTTTATTATTATTATTATTTATTTTTTACTTGGATATGTGTGTTTCAATGTTTTTTGGTAATTTAATACATTTTCTGGTTCAAAAATACAAAGTAGATTAAGAAAGACCAAAAGTTCACATTTTCCATTGTAAAGAAAAAAGTTCATATTTTTACTTTACTTTATTGTATGCAATATTTGATATGCGGTTATGCTCTCATGGTTTCATTGTTTTATGGTTTTGCTTTGTGTTAAGAAAACGTAGATCGAAATAAAATCAAAGAAAACTAAAATGATTAAGAATATAAAAAATAAGTTATCATCATCATGTTTAAATCATAATAGATATATTACTAATTATTAGCAAAACGATTATGCACGCATGTGCGGACAAAACACCTAGTTTTGTTTAATAAATATAGTGATTATTATTAGTGAAACAGTTATTAATTAACTGATTATGTATATTTGTTTTGGACTACCCTTTATTATTAACAAGTTTTTTGGTTTTGTGATATGTAAATAATCTATTCCCAAACACAGCACTATGTTTCAGCTGAGATCTAGTAACTTAAAATTTTCGAACGTCCTTTTCTACTTGGTTAATATTATCACAATTGAGTTTTGCAACTAGTACTTGATATTCGGTTTTTAATCGAAAGAAATGGTTTCACCTGTTTGAGCAATATGTGGCCAGCTACTTGTAAACCTACATCTTGTCGTTTTACTGAAATCTCGTTTGAATATGTATCAAGATATATGCCAATTTACTAGGACAATATCACGAAGTATTCCTTTTCTCTAAACCTTTGTTAAGAACTTGTAAGAAAATTGAAAAACGTTAAACTAAAATTTTGGATAAGTAATGGTTTTGGATTAAAAATTAACAGCGATTTTAGGTCGATTTAACCAAACTATTCATGATTATATAGACAAAAAAATCTGGAAACATTATGTTCTTAAGATAAAATATCAATTAATTTTCCTGATGGTATGATGTTATTTGATATGAAAAAGCATAACTTAAAAAGCTTATTCTCTTTTTTTATTAACCAACTATTTAATTAAAATTTATCTGCCAATTACCTAATTTCAATTACACATATACCTAATTTTATCGTCTTAGTAAATTTAATTTAGCCACTCTATAATATCATATAAGAACATAATGGATTTAATTATTTGTTCAACAAGATCATTATGAAATTTTACGTGCATCTTGTGACCTCATCCTCCACACAGAAATGGCGGCTACATTACGATATAATAAAGCCAATGGTTTTTTTTTTTGATATCTAAAGCTAATGAATTTGCTAAAATGATTGCGTAGGTTAAGTACGGATCTTATTATACAAAATTATATTTTTCAAAGTTGCTAATTAACATGATCGCGATACAGGCAATTATATATTTTAAGATTGTGACATGTGTTAATCTATCTCGAAACTAAACCTATATATACTAAGATATTAACAAAAAAAGAATTTTATTAAAAAGTAATTAAAATATTATTTAATAATAATTATCCTTTTTTAAAATCCTAATCAAAAAATAATTGCAAAAAACTATTTGATAATAATTTTTTTATAATATTGTGACATGTGTTTAAATATATAATGATTAAACATATATATAATAAGATAATAAAAATGAATTTTGATAAAAACTACTTTTAAAATTGATTTAATAGTATTTTTTTTAATATTTAGTAGTAATTATTTTAGAAATTTACTTTTTACAAAATCCTAAAACAAAATTGAAAACCATTTATTTAATAGAATTTTCCTTTTCTAAAAGTTTGGTTCTTCAAAATTTTTAGTTCATAAGATCGCGATACATGGTAATTATATATTTTAAAAATGTGACATATGTTAATTTATCTCATAATTAAAAAATATATATTAAGATATTAAAAAAAATCATTAAAAAGTAATTAAAATATTATTTAATAGTAATTTCCATTTTAAAAATTCTAATCAAAAGATAATTGCAAAGACTATTTGATAAAAAATTTCCTTATAATATTGTGACATGTGTTTAAATATAAAATAATTAAAAATATATATAATAAGATAATAAACCGAATTTTGATAAAAACAACTTTTAAAAATTATTTAATAGTAAAACTATTTTTTTTTAAAAAATAGTAGTAATTATTTTAGAAATTTTCTTTTTCCAAAATCCTATAAAAATATTTGAAAACAATTTAAGAGAGTATTTGATGATGAACATACAAAAAATTATTTAATTAACAAAATAAGTGTAAAATTAGTATTAATACGAAATGTAAATTTTCTTTATTAAAAAGTAATTATTTGATAGCAATTAATTTTTTCTGAAATTCTACAGAGAAGATAATTATAATATGTTATATGATAGTAATTTTCTTTTTCTAAAATCTTAAACAAAATTATAAAAGAGTATTTAATATTATTTTTTAACTGTAAATAAAAATGATATTTATAAAATAGAATTTTTTCTAATAAAAAAATCCTAACAAAATTTTTTTTAAAGAATTATTTAATAAAACATTAAATTATTACATAATAACATGTATAATTTTGTCATTGACTCGATTGATGTATTTGACTTTCATTTCTTTTTACTTTTCATTATGTTTCTTATTTCGGGTTGTATTTAGTTTAAACGTTTAGATATAGTATTTTATCTAATCCTAAGTACAAATTTTATAACAATTCATCTATGTACCATGACTATAGAATACAAATATTAACTTAAATTTATGTGTAAAAATGGGTTTTAGTTATAAAATAAATCTCTCAAACAACATATGCAAAAAAAATTATAAAACTATAATAAAATTATTTATTATTTTATATTTTTTATTAAAATTAAAACATCACACAAAATCTGTTGCAACACAACGGACTCATATCTTGTACTTTATAAAGATGTGATTAAGCATATAATTAAATTTGGTGTGTATATATTATATTACATTGTGTGTATATATATATATATAAATATATAAAAATATACTACTATTTGAGAAGTGAATTTACTTTTTTTTGTCATCTTATCCATGATTTTAATGAATTTTCTTATTTGTCGTTTTTCATGATTTTAGGATAAGTCATTAGTTTAATTAATATTGTTATTTAAATATATATATATATATATCTTGATATATTTAAAATAATTAATAAACATTAACCCATTCTACCATTACTTTAATATAAAATTATTGTGATATTTAAGATATTTAATAAATAAATATTAACAATTGATATTAACAATAACTACCGATAATATCATAATTATGTTTATCTATATTTAGTTTATGAATTTAGTGACTAATATTATAAAAGTTTTTCGGGGAAATTACATGTTTACCACTTTCATGGTACCACTTTTCATTTTTACCACCACTAAAGAGACATTTTCAAAAATATATTCTTCATTAAGTGGCAAAAGACTCTTATGCCCTTAATATTTATATATATAATAAATTATTATTTAAATAAAAAAAAGTAAAAATTAAAAAATTAAAAAATAAAAAATAAATAAAAAATAAATAAAATAAAATAAATAAAAAACAATAAAATAAAAATAAAAAACAATAATTTTTTTTTTATGTTTTCGAATTATACTTTTTCAAATTCGAATTTTTTTATAAATTTTTTTTTGAAGCTTTTTTCGAATTTTTTTTTTTTCAAATTTCTTTTTGAAAAACGAAAATTATGTTTGAAACTATTTTTAAAAAAAAATTATATATTTTTTAAGTATTTATTTATATATTTATTAGAATCCTAAATTTCGCATTCCAAAAACTCTACCCCACCCCTCAACTCTAAATCCTAAGTCTAGATTAGTTAAACCCAAGGGTATAATTGTCTTTTATCCTTCATTAAAAGTAAGTGTAAAAGTGGTTAGTGTAAACATGAAAAGTGGTACTATGAATGTGCTATTTGTGGTAATTTCCCAAGTTTTTCTTTTTGTTAGAAATAGTTATCCAAATACATATTATTATAAAATTTATATATAAGTATACTATTATATTTTAATTAATTGGTTTTTTTGTTTATTCGGTTAATATATTGAACCATATCCATATACTGCGGTTTCTTAAAAATAACATCCGTTTGGTGTATTCAGTACTACCAAATCCAAACTATTTTTCTATTCCAGTTCAGTAAGGTTTTAAATGGTTCGATTTTACCTGATTGATCACCCTTAGGTTGTTGTAATTTTGTTAATGTTTTGTGGGTTGTGATTGTTTATAATCCTTTTAATGCCACTGGAATTGTTTTTTTTTTTTTTTGACAGCAAAGTATTTACAGACTCATGTTGACTCTGTAAACCAGATCGGTAACTCCGCATCCATGTGTACGACAAAAGACGGTTGTTTCCTAGTACTGCGTGCTAAGCTATCCGCCCGAAGGTTCGCCGTCCGAGGTACATGGACGATGTCTGAGTTGAGGAAGCTTCCTTTGAGAAGCTTGATGTCTTCCAGATAGCTTTCAAATGTTGGCCATTCTTCTGGTTCCGAAACCATCTTCACCAATTGAGAACAATCCGTTGCAAACGTTACTTGAAACTGTCTTAAATTTTTCGTACATTTCATTGCCCAAATCAATGCCACTGGAATTGTTTTCAGTCTAAATACAATAAAAAATTTAAATTTCAAATCCAAGTTTCTTAATTTGATTATTATTATAGAAATTTTTTGATCCAAAATCTACATTATATAAATAAAACTATAAAGTTAAAGAATATAATTAATATATTGATTACCAATATAAATATTAAAGTTTATAATATTAATTAATTTTTAATCTAATATAGTAATTCATTTATAAATATAAAAATTAAATTTTTTTAAGTATGAATATATATTAGTCCGCACAAGATGTGTGACATCAACTAGTATCTTTCATATTGAAGTTTATAATATTAGTTAATTTTTATTCTAATATAGTAATTTATTTTTAAGTATAAGTGTATATTAGTACGCACAAGATGTGTAACATCAACTAGTATCGAATGTAAAAACAACTAGCAGAACATGTTTGTGAGTGCGGAAAAAATGTTAGAAGACAGAACAGTTTATCAAGTTAAATCAGTTAGCCATATATTTTGTTTGTACTCTTAATTTGTTATATTTATAAATTTAAATAAATGAAAATTCTATGATATAAAATACATTTAGAAATAAGAAAAACTAAAATATTTTTTACTGATCTTATGAATTATATGTAAATATAACTACTTTTTAGTTAATAACATCAAAACTTGTTAGACTTTATATTAGCCTCTAAGATAACCGGGTACTGAGCATTATAAAAAGGTGGAATGCATCTATTTCCTAAAACTATTTTATTGAGCTACGGTAATATTTAGGTTGATTTTCTTAACCAAATCAGCATATACTATGTTATTATATTTTGTAGAATATTGTATTTTTCTTATTTTTGTCACATTTGTGAAATTGTGTGTTGAAAATAGAAGGTAAAGTCATAATCTAAGATGGAGATCCATATGAAGAAGTTGGTCCCTATAAGGCACGAGGCTAGGTTAAGTGCTTAAGAATACCTATAAGCTAGAAGACTCTAACCTGTCTATGAAGAGTATGGAAGATGTGGCATGCTTCTTTACAAATATACGGGTATATATATATATATATATGTAAGCATTAACCTTGTGGATGTGAAATAATTTATGTTCTTTTTCATATGCATTTTTTTCTAATTATTGATCCGGTCGGTTCCAAAGAAATGCATTTAGTACTGTATAGTGGATATGTTATCACATTATCTGTTCCGAATTAAATGTTTTAATATTAAAAGATTGAGCAATCGTATGTTACGATCCACCATGTTAATCATCTAAACTGAAATCCAAATTTATGCAAGCTAAACAATAATAATCTAGGTTCCAAAAAGAATCATACTTATTATCGACATGAATACACATTGAATCCCAAAAAATTACCGATAGATACGTTTTGGTTAAAATTGTGAGTGTGAATAGGAGATTGACACCTTATATTTACTTAGATACCGTATACATTTTATATACACATGTGGGTATAAAATTGTGAGTGTGAATAGGAGATTGACACTTCCTACTTATGCCCCCAATCTAGAGGATTTGGTAGCTATACACTTTGCTTCATCTCCAGTGCACGTCTCCATAGTCCATACTTTGCTCCATCTTCTAATTTATCCAAAGATCGCTATCACTAATATATACGTAGAAGTTTTCTTGGTTCACCAATAACTTGAGAGATTTTACAGTAGACTAAATATCCTTTAAAATCAATTTTTCTGTCTAATTCCTCTAAGTTTCGAACTACTGTTTAAAATTATACCGGAAACGTGTTCAGTTGAAAAAGGCAATCTATAATTTGTACACATTAAATTTTAAATGCGATAAATCGTTAAATCTATATGTGATTCCGTAATTTAAATGCAAACTCGTTATTTTATATTTTACATAAAATGACGTATCAAATAAAAGTATGACATGATGTTTAGTATATTAATGTATTACTGATCTTTGTAAGAGTTTACAAGAATATTTTGTCTTTTGTGCAATTGGTTTGCCATCTGACGAAAAATCTAAACATAACTAGCGAGACTTTTCAACCGTATAAACGAACGGGCCACATTATACATACACAAGAGTGGAGATGTCGGCTACATTCGAAATGATTATAGGAGACTTGTGTGATATATCCGCATGAGTTTACCCCACTCATTTACTGTTTCTTCCACTCCTCAGTTGCTTTGAGAGTTGAGTTGATACTCTCTTTCTCTTCCTTCTATTAATGAGGGCCATTCAAAAATATTTAGAATTGTCATAGCCCTAAGTATAAATGGATTTTAGACCCAAGATTAGGATTTAGGAACTAAGTAAGACAAACATCGCATGAGAACAAACTCTGTTTTAAGTCGTTTGACTTATGCTAATAATCATTATCATTTCTTTATAAAAAATTTGGTGTAAATTTCTTTATAAAATTAGTAACGAAAACGTATGCATTGGAATAATATTCAACAAATATTTGTTTTGATAGATAGATATTTAGAAATAACAACATTATATCATGTTTGGACATGTTGCCTCCCAACAAAAAGCAAAAACAAAACACACTACAGAAAAAGAACAATTTATTTGGATTAATGCACATAACGTAATGTTTGTTTATGCCTTAAGTGGTCTTCACGAAGGCAGCAAAACTTTCCAATCCTCCACGAATAAGCCCCTCCATAAACGGTTTCATTAACTGAAAAGTTTTAAACATACATAATATATACTGAGACAAAATGTTGAGTAGAAAAAAAATTAAACGAGACAAGAAAAAAATACATAAATAACTACATTAACGTATCTTGCTTACGAAATAATCTATCATTCACAACATGGAGAATACTAGTAGGCTTACGAATGCAACTGGAGCAAAAGCATGTGGAACTTCAAATGAAAAGTTGATCTGAAAAAGGAGTGAACAAACGAAACTAAAAACAATTTCATTATATGTAATGAAAATGCGAAAAAATAGTGACAAGATACAACTACTAACCTCTACCAAGCACGAGGAAGGGCCTCTGTGGAAAAATCGAACACTGCCTCTGTTTTGATAAATACATAAAAATTTTACTTTCCAAAATTAAACTTGTATAAACCAAATTTGAGTTTACCTATTCGCAAAGCCTTCGATAGATCTCCAATGCAGCTTTCGATCCGGGATTGGCTGTTGAGATGATTCAAGACTCATATAAAATGTTAGCTATTCAAATATCAAACAAGAGTAAGATAATCTGTTTGGTTCATGTAAAAAACTTTTACCTCCAAATTTTTTGCGAGAAAATAATATTCAAATTTTTTACCAAAAGACTCGAATTTCACCAAATAACGCGATAAATCCGGACTGCCCTCCACTGCCTAAGAGAAGCAAAAGATTGTTATAACCTGTGAAAGAGTGAAATCTTCTAAGACTCTCTTTCAGAGTAAGGCTTACCTCAACGGATGACAAAAACGGCAACCACTTAGGGAACAATTCACGATCCGCGTATAACTTGTAAGCCACGGAAGCTGGTGCGTCCACTACCATCTTTACCCTATTTAATCCAAACCAAAGAATTATATTACATAATCTCTCTAGAAAGTATAATATATTTTAACATTTTTTGTTGTCTTTTGAGAAATTTTACGTGATGTCTTGCCATTGTACATGGAGAAGTCTTTCCTCTTCGAGTCTATCAGCTTCTCTGCTGCGCATAACGGGTCTGAAGGGTTTAGGAGATGAAGAAGAACTTGAGGAACCATTGCTAGAGTTTAGGAGTTTTGCAGAGGCAGGTGATGAGGAAGAAGATAACGATGATAACAACATTGACCGAGATGAATAAGTTCTTCTGAAACAAGCAGCGGATTTGGTGGTTGGAGCTGTACCAGACGCTATTGATGACATCTTTTTAGTCTTAGAGAGAAAGAGATTTGGAACTGATCATATGGGGTATTCATAGATTTTTAGGAAGTAGGTTTGCTTTGGCCAAAGTACAAAATTAGGAACATGGACTTTTCAGGGACAAGCTCAATGTCCTTTAGTGTCTTTCTTTTAAATGTTATCACACTCCACGCAAAGTGTGTTGACGTGTTTAGACGATCAACTAGAATAGAAAGGAAGAAAGAAAAAAACTCTGCTTGCGTGACTTAATTTCTTGTTTGGTTTGTTTTGTTCTTTTAGGGGGTTCACTAGTTCACACTCACTCACCGCCATAATTTCTGGTTGGTTTATTGAATTTCTGTTTTTTCTTGGTGACCAAAAGTAGTTCTGTTATAAGAGAAATAAATATTGTAACTTTTAATAATACAAAAGTCAAGAGTAGACAAAGCCCTCCTTAATCATGGGGACAATAATCAAGTTCCAGACCATTTATAAGCCTAGAATCAGAAAGACACAGAGATGCATACATACATACAGAGGTTCCTGCAAATGCAAAGTGTTGATATTTTATTTCAGATAATGAAATGGTTTAGGTGTATTTAAGGTTTTGTTCAATAAGTGTGTTACGGAGCATAAAGCTGACCTTTTCTTTAAGTGGTTTTAGCCAATGTTGCAAATCTTTCAAGCCCACCTCTAAGCAAGGTTTCTAAAAAGGGCCGGAGCGCCTTAAATTGAGGCCAACAAAGAAAAAAACTATAAGAACAATAGTCTGTTCACATAGAGAGGTTTGAATGTGAAAAGAGCCAAGATACTCACCGATGCCACGGGGGTTAAAAGTGCAGGGACTTCATATGATACAGTTAGCTATATAGGATAAGCATGAGAGAATTATTCAACAAGTAGAGTGCTCGATGTGTAGTTAAAAAAAAAAATGGAATGTTGTTTACCTCAACAAGGCAAGATGAAGGACCTTTAGGGAAGAACCGAACACTGCCTCTGCATCAGTTAATAAATTAAAAATGTTAGTCTCAGACTCTCTCAGGTATAAAGAGAGAAGAAAAAGAAAAAAAAGTTGAACACTGATAATCTCTTGGCTTACTTATTAGGAAGACCTTCAAGAGATCTCCAATGGATTTTCTGATTAGGAGTAGGCTGCAACCAAAAAACAAAAAAAAGTCAAAACAGTTTACTTGACAAAACACAAAAGCTGTAAGATCTAAAAAGAATAATGGTTTGCCTGAAGATTGCGAGCAAGCCAAGAATACTTGATGTCTTGGCCAAAAGCATTGTACTTGAGTGACCAACGAGATAGATCAGGCTTGTCCTTTAACACCTAAAACCACAACACATTCAAAAGTAACTAAAAAGCTAAAAGCAAAAGAAGCTTTTCATAGATAGTTTGGAGAAATGAAAAGAACCTCAACGGATGAAATGAAAGGCATCCACTTGGGGAAAGATTCACGATCCAAGTAGAAGTTGTACGCTACTGATACTGGAATATCTACTTCCATCTTCACTCTGAAATTAGATTCATTTCAATTTCAATTCCAACACTACTGTTACTTAAAGGATCGAACTTTAGAAGTAAAATTTCGATCAAAGCAGAGCAAAAGAGAGAGACTTTACGTGCAGTCTTGCCACTCCATGGAAACGGATAAGCGTTTGTGAGTGTTGAATCTCGATCTTCGATTGAGAGGGGAGGAGCCATTTAGAGATTTGGGAAGCAACTGAGACTGAGAACAGTTGGGTTTACGAGGAGAAGGTAGAGCGAATCTGCGATTGGAGCAGATGGGTAAGTGGAGATTGGGGGTTTTACAGGATGCTGACAAGTGATTGATCGAGTTCATGTGTGTTGCTGTTACAGACATTGAAGCTGTTTTTGCCTCTTTGTTTTTTTTTCTTTTGATAAACTAAAAAAAAAGTTTAAAAACCTTCGCAACCACACAAATGCCGTCGGAGATTTAATCTGTTTAAACTATTATTCTTCCACATAAATGATGGTTTAATGGACAGTTTAAGTAATAGAACAACAGCGGGGATAGCTCAGTTGGGAGAGCGTCAGACTGAAGATCTGAAGGTCGCGTGTTCGATCCACGCTCACCGCAATTATTGTTTTTTTTAATTTTGTTTGCTTTGACTCAGCCCATTGGACCTTTCTTCTATTTTGAACCTTAGCAAACAGTTAATTAATAAAGCCCATTCAAGACCCAATATAATTGGTTTAAACTTTCAAAGTCCAAGCCGCAGAGCTTTGTATCATCTCTGGATTTGAAATACGAGACAACGTGAAGGTAATCACACAGTTAATGCAAATAGCATCTCGCGGGGAATTGGGAATTGCGGCCCCCATGACCACATCGGATATACATTAATTAAACCATATTCATTCAGCTTGGTTTTCAAGATAGTACCAAAAAAAATTCTCATGTGTGATGTGTTTGTAATGGTGACGCAAGCAGTGACGGTTTTGTTTGTTAAAGTTTGTTTTCGCAGACTTGGATATATTTAATACGTATATTAAGTAAGATCTTTTAAACACTCTCTCTTTAATTAGTAGGTTTTTATACACAAATTCTTTCCTACAAAAAAAGTTAACAAAATCTCACATTTTGCATGAAACTAATAAAATCTTAATACAGCAGATCACTATATAGGGTTAACTACCCCTGCAAGTTGCAACATCTTTATATATAGCCTAGGCTTTAAATTGATCCGACATGTGATTTTGTTTTTAATTATTGTATCACACCATTGACTTAGTATATTTAATTCATAGTGTATTTTTGGTCTTACAAGGGAGCAGTCAGCATTAAGTTAACTTCTTCTGAACGCATACAAGTAAACTTATATGACATCGGTTTGGTTACAAAGCTTTGAACATTATTATAATTTATTCTATAATATGGACTCATCATGCCATGTGTTCCTTATTATAGAAGACAACATAGACGGACGAATGATTATAATCACTCACTAATTGTATTATTTCGGTGCTCCAATATAAATACTAACTAGGTTAAGCATGCGCGGAATGAACATTATATATATAAATTATTTTATATATTATATGTTTATAATATATTATGAAATAATAAATATATATTGAATAATTAAAAAATTATTATCTACTACTTATATAATTAAATTGGTGTGAACATATAAATAAATTTAATAAATCAAAAAAATATTTTTTCTATTTGATATGATATATAATTAAATTTAAATGATAGTAACATATACATGGTATATGTTAATATTAATATTTATTAAATAATGCTTTTTGCTCATTTTTTTTTATCATTTGTATATGTTATAGCAAAAAATCTAAATTACTGATAACAAAATTTTTACTGTGGAAATAATAGTTTAAGTAATTTATAATATTTTAAAAAATTAAGTTGTCAATATTTTTTCAAATTTTTTTATCAAAAAAATGTTCAAAGTAAATTTCAAAATTATGATATTTATGTATTTTTATATGGCATATAGTTTAATTTAAAATGATGCATATATTTATATATCTTTTATTTTTGATACTTATTAAATGAGACTTTCAATTTATATTATTTGTAATTTATTTGTATCATGTCATAACAAAAGTTTTAAATCATAGATCACAAAATTTGAATGTGAAACTTTTAACAGTTTTAGTAATTTATACTCATTTTTAAAAATTCAAAATATAATATATAAATAATTTTTTTTAATTTTTAGTATATGGTTACTATGATTGTTTAATTTATTTTAATAGCTTAAAATTAAAAAATATAATTATAATACACACTTATTTTTATCAAATCTTTATTATTCAAAATTATTAATTGTCATATATACTTTATCCACATTAGGCAATTCCGTAATCTTATTTAAGGAAATAATAAATCATATTAATAATGTATTTATTATGGTTTAATAAAAAGCTTATTATATATTTAAATGGACCAACCTATTTCTCTAAGAATTCTAAGAATCATTCTAGTGATGACACGTGGTTACAAAAAAATGTTGTAATACTTCTCAAATAATATATAAAGGATAATGTAACAGTGAATAATAAAATGCCTTAGCGGCCAAGAAAATATGTTTTATCTCTCAAGGGGGTGAGATATGTTTTACTGCAATATATAAAGTTGACTTATTGCTTTGTTGCCAAGGAATTAGTCAAAGGTCCTTTAGAGTGAACATTCTCTCCATCTCCATTTGACACATAATGACACTGTTTTAATAATCGGACGTGATTATTCAAGATGCAATTGGCTCCTTGATAAGAGTATTTGATCATGATTTCTTTGGTTTTAGAAGAATATGCGTTGGTTTGATACAGACTAGATGTGATTTCACGTAGCTCTTAAATGATATTATAATTTAATTTGACAGCTATTTTTTTAAAAAAAATTAACAACAAATTTTGTTTGCTAAATAAAACATGTATGTGGTTACTGTTTTTATTTTCTCTTAACATAATCTCACGAGGTACGGCATTTTGTGTGTGTGCATAATATGATATTTTTAAGATTATCATGTTTGCTGTTGGGAAAAAGAAAAACCAACCACAAATTCTGTCTGGTAGTGGTAAGTTTTAATCCTATCTAACATTTCTTATAATAGTCAGTCAATGCTCGTGTCCAAAACATTAGTTGATCATTTGGTTTTTACTTTTTATACAATAACCTAAATTGACGTTCAATAAATTCTGTATTAAAACTCTTATAGTTTTTCTTTTTAAATTTACAGAATAATTTTATTTCAT
Organism: Brassica napus; assembly: GCF_020379485.1. NCBI lineage: Eukaryota > Viridiplantae > Streptophyta > Magnoliopsida > Brassicales > Brassicaceae > Brassica > Brassica napus. Next base: position 704,479 of record NC_063443.1, read on the forward strand.
ATACAGTATATATATGTGTGTTCGTGAGAGGCAAAACAATATTTCTTGGGAGCAGGAAAAAAGAAAGAATTTTTTTTTGAATATAAACTTCAAAATGTATAATGATGATGCTTTTTGACTGATCCATATAACAATAGTTTATTCCCATTTCCCCTTGCTCCTCAAGCAATTTTCACCCAAAAATAACGATTGCATATAAAAAGGCAAAAAATGCTCTTAATTTTCTGCAGATACAAGTTGGAATCTACAAAGTTAGAATAAAATATACTAAACAAAGTTTATAACAAGTTCACAGTTTCGTCTTCTCACGTCTTATTCCCTCAAAGTTCCAAAAACCTTTCGATTTTCGCAGCTTCGCATCTTCAGGTCTGTTCTCTTTTAACTTCTTTCCTTTTCAGTTTCTTAATGTTTTTAATTGATCACCGATTTTTCGGGTAATCTAAAGCATGTGACTCTTTTCCCATAACAGACTCTGATTCATTGGTGATAGTTTCTGGGAACACTTTAGTTAGATTTTTTTTAAACGGACAAATCTTTTTCCACAAGTTGGTTTTTATATTTACATTAGCAAAACCTTTTTTCATAATATACGGTCGATCTCGATCTAGGTTTTATCAGATTTATAACGTTTTTCGAAATATTTATTTTCTCTGCCAGAGCCGGAGATGGACCGTGGCGAAGCCAGAGAAAGCGACTCTGTTTCACACGAACCTTCAACTTCTAAAACTCCCAGAGAAGGAGAAAAAGAAGATACTAAGAAGGAAAAAAACGATGAAAAGACGAAGACAGTTCCGTTCTACAAGCTATTTGCATTTGCTGATTCCATTGATGTGTTCTTGATGATCTGTGGCTCTGTTGGAGCGATGGGGAACGGTGTTTGTTTACCTCTCATGACATTGTTGTTTGGTGATCTCATTGATTCATTTGGACAAAACCAGAACAACAAAGACATTGTCGACGTTATCTCAAAAGTAAGCGGTGGTGGAACACAATAACCTTTTTAACTTTTTAGATATGTTCATAGTTACTAATAATGTTATTGTCTTGCAGGTTTGTCTTAAATTCGTCTACCTTGGACTTGGAACCCTAGGAGCAGCCTTTATTCGTAAGTCATAATCCATTTTCTAGCTTTAAAGTTTTTATCATTTTTTTTTTGTTTCTTCGTTGCTTTTTACACAAGTTTTTATTTTGTTGTTGTTGCTGCAGAGGTGGCTTCTTGGATGATCACGGGAGAGAGACAAGCAGCGAGGATAAGGAGTATGTATCTGAAAACAATTCTCAGACAAGACATTGGATTTTTCGATGTGGAAACAAACACAGGAGAGGTTGTTGGTAGAATGTCTGGAGATACTGTTCTTATACAAGACGCCATGGGTGAGAAGGTAATAATACCACAATAAATAAAACTTTGAAGCTTAAATAATATAATGACTATTTATTTATTTTTTAACAAAGAGATTATATTTTCTTGAATCTTGCAGGTTGGGAAGTTTATTCAGCTGGTATCTACATTCGTCGGTGGATTTGCATTAGCTTTTGTTAAAGGATGGTTATTAACATTGGTTATGTTAACTTCTATTCCACTTCTGGCTATGGCTGGTGCAGCCATGGCGATTATAGTCACTCGAGCTTCTTCCCGGGGACAAGCCGCTTATGCCAAAGCAGCAACTGTAGTTGAACAGACAATTGGTTCTATCCGAACGGTAATCAAACTCTACTTACATAAAGCTACAAATTTAACATCTGGGCTCCCTCAGTGTCCGGTGACCTACCTAGGCGTACTCCAGCCCGCGTAGGCTGCTACGGGCACTCGCCGCTAGTCTGGACCAATCTCGGTGGGGGCCAGGATACACCGGGTTATTCAAAAAAAAAAAAAAAGCTACAAAACACTCTTTGACTGAGATTTGTTTCTAAAATTTATTTTCTTTTTGTTTTAAAGGTTGCTTCTTTCACGGGAGAGAAACAAGCCATAAACAGCTACAAGAAGTTCATAACTTCAGCATATGAACAAAGCATTAAACAAGGTTTCTCTACTGGTTTGGGACTCGGAGTAATGTTCATGGTGTTCTTTAGCAGCTATGCTTTGGCCATTTGGTTTGGAGGAAAGATGATTGTTGAAAAAGGGTATACTGGTGGTGCTGTGATCAACGTGATCATCATTGTTGTCGCTGGTTCAATGTAAGTAAAATGCCGAGACGATCATTTACGGTAGATACTTCCTCTGTACTTAAAAGATTGTTGTTATAAAATTTGCATACATATTAGTAAAACTTAAATAAATATTTTATCTATAGAAAATTTAAACACACAGTTAATCTATTGACTTTTAGTTTTGTTTTTAAGTTTTTTGCTTCCTATTAAATTGCACCACTTATACTTTTAGATTTTAATTTATGTTTTACTTTAAAATCAAAATGTATTTAATTAAGTTTAAACAATTAATCTCTTAAATACAAAAACTAAAACATAGTGGATAATGTATATGAAGGGAGTGTAAGATACTAATCTTTTTTTTTACTTAACTTTGTGTGATTCCTAACAGTTATGTTCTGTTTTTTGTTTGTTTTCTTTTAGGTCGCTAGGACAAACATCTCCATGTCTAACCGCGTTTGCAGCGGGCCAAGCTGCAGCGTACAAGATGTTCGAGACGATTAAAAGAAAGCCTCTGATCGATGCTTACGACGAAAACGGAAAGGTTCTCGAAGACATCAGAGGAGACATCGAACTCAAAGACGTGCATTTCAGCTACCCGGCGAGACCGGACGAGGACATCTTCAACGGATTCTCCCTCTTCATCCCCAGCGGCGCAACGGCAGCGTTAGTAGGAGAAAGTGGAAGCGGAAAATCAACCGTGATCAGCTTGATCGAGAGGTTCTACGATCCGAAATCCGGAGAAGTACTAATCGACGGCGTTAACCTCAAGGAGTTTCAGCTGAAATGGATCAGAAGCAAGATCGGTTTGGTTAGCCAAGAACCGGTTCTGTTCTCGTCCAGCATCAGGGAGAATATAGCCTACGGGAAAGACAACGCGACCGTTGAAGAGATCAAAGCCGCCACGGAGCTAGCCAATGCTGCCAAGTTTATAGATAAGTTGCCTCAGGGGTTGGACACGATGGTGGGAGAGCACGGGACGCAGCTCTCGGGAGGACAGAAACAGAGGATAGCCATCGCGAGAGCTATTCTCAAAGACCCGAGGATCCTTCTCCTCGACGAAGCGACGAGCGCGCTTGATGCTGAATCCGAGAGAGTGGTGCAAGAGGCTTTGGATAGAGTGATGGTTAACCGGACTACGGTTATCGTCGCGCATCGGTTAAGCACGGTCCGAAATGCGGATATGATTGCGGTTATCCACCGCGGGAAAATGGTGGAGAAAGGTTCACATTCCGAGCTGTTGAGAGATCCTGAAGGAGCTTATTCGCAGCTGATTCGTTTACAAGAGATTAACAAAGGACACGATGCGAAAACATCGCCCGGATCATCTTTCCGGGGTTCGAATCTTAAGAAATCAATGGAAGGAGGATCGGTTATTAGCGGCGGGACGTCCTCCGTTGGGAATAGTAGCCGTCACCATTCGCTGAATGTACTCGGTTTAGCTGCTGGATTAGACCTTGGCGGAGGTAGCGTGAGCCAGAGGGTAGGTCAAGAGGAAACTAGTCAAGAACCGGCTCCGAAAGTATCTTTAACCAGGATCGCGGCTTTGAATAAAACCGAGATCCCGGTTCTACTTCTAGGGACCGTTGCAGCAGCAATCAACGGCGCGATTTTCCCGCTTTTCGGGATTTTGATTTCCCGAGTCATCGAAGCGTTTTTCAAACCGGCCGACCAGCTCAAGAAAGATTCGAGATTCTGGGCGATTATATTCGTAGCTCTTGGAGTGACTTCGCTGATCGTCTCACCGGTTCAGACCTATTTGTTTTCAGTAGCTGGAGGGAAGCTGATTCGACGGATTCGATCCATGTGTTTTGAGAAGGCCGTTCACATGGAGGTCGGGTGGTTCGACGAGCCGCAGAACTCGAGCGGTACGATGGGCGCGAGGCTTTCGGCCGATGCAGCTTTGATTAGGGCTTTGGTTGGGGACGCGTTGTCTCTAGCGGTTCAAAACGCTGCTTCCGCTGCGTCTGGATTGATCATAGCGTTCACCGCGAGCTGGGAGCTGGCGTTTATAATATTAGTGATGCTTCCTCTTATTGGTATCAATGGTTATATTCAAGTCAAGTTCATGAAAGGATTCACCGCAGACGCTAAGGTTGGTACCATCCTCTCTTTTTTTTATTCTTGTGGGTCAAGGAACTTATATTTGCTTTGGATTTTAACTTTGCAGACAAAGTACGAGGATGCGAGTCAGGTGGCTAACGATGCAGTGGGGAGTATAAGGACAGTGGCGTCTTTCTGCGCAGAGGAGAAAGTGATGCAGATGTATAAGAAGCAATGCGAAGGTCCGATAAAAGATGGGATAAAGCAAGGTTTCATCAGTGGATTAGGGTTTGGAGTCTCCTTCTTCATTCTATTTTCTGTCTACGCCACAAGCTTCTACGCAGGTGCTAGATTGGTTGAAGCTGGCAGGACTACTTTCAATAATGTTTTCCAGGTAAAGTAGTTGTCCTAAATTAATTTTCATGTCTCATAGTTTATAATAGCATAATTATCCGGCTTTAAAAAAAAACAATTTACATGTTTAAAAATCTGGATGGATCTTGATTTAAATATTTTCCAGGTGTTCTTTGCGTTAACGATGGCAGCTATTGGGATCTCTCAGTCGAGTACTTTCGCTCCTGATTCTAGTAAAGCTAAGGTTGCTGCTGCGTCCATCTTTGGAATCATCGATAGAAAATCGAAGATAGATTCGAGTGATGAGTCAGGGACGGTACTTGAGAACGTTAAGGGAGATATTGAGCTTCGTCACATAAGTTTCACTTATCCAGCAAGACCAGACATTCAGATCTTTCGTGATCTTTGCTTATCCATTCGTGCCGGAAAGGTAAAATATCACTCAAACTTTCTCGTTAACCATTTTTAATATCACTCGAGTTTTATGATAAGTTTCTTGTCCCTTGTCTTTTTTTTTCAGACCGTTGCTTTGGTCGGAGAGAGTGGGTCAGGGAAATCTACAGTGATCTCGCTGTTACAAAGATTCTACGATCCGGATTCGGGTAACATAACTCTAGACGGAGTTGAGCTCAAGAGTCTGCAGTTGAAATGGCTGAGACAACAAATGGGACTGGTGGGACAAGAGCCTGTCTTGTTCAACGACACCATCCGAGCCAACATTGCTTATGGCAAAGGAAGCGAAGAGGCAGCGACCGAGTCTGAGATCATAGCAGCTGCTGAGCTCGCCAATGCACACAAGTTCATCTCTAGCATTCAACAGGTAACGGAAAAAGTTTTGTTTTGTTTATTCTGCTTTTTAAAAAGTTTACTTACGCAACACTCAATCCACTTTTTTTAGGGCTACGACACGGTGGTAGGAGAAAGAGGGATTCAGCTATCAGGAGGACAGAAGCAGCGTGTGGCTATCGCACGAGCCATAGTGAAAGAGCCGAAGATATTGCTTTTGGACGAAGCAACGAGCGCTCTAGATGCGGAGTCAGAGCGAGTGGTTCAAGACGCGCTAGACCGAGTGATGGTGAACCGGACCACGGTCGTTGTGGCTCACCGGTTATCAACTATTAAAAACGCTGACGTGATCGCTGTGGTGAAGAACGGTGTGATAGCTGAGAAAGGAACTCACGAGAAGCTGATCAAAATCGAGGGTGGGGTTTATGCGTCGCTTGTGCAGCTCCACATGACTGCTTCCAACTGATGTATGCGAGGGATTCACAGTTTTGAGTCATGGGTGTCAAACCTAGTCTATGTACTAAATGAAAGTTTTGTTTTGTTTTCCATAATAAATATCATCAAAACCCCTTACCTAACAACCGAACTATACAATGAGTGATTAAAAACTATCCGAACCGATCTGGCAACCGGTTCTGGTCTTATTTTAGTTTAGTTCGGTATGGTTTTGAAAATAGTTTGGTTTTTATTTCTTCAAAAAACTAAAATAAATAAATAACCAAAAATATCCAAAAAAATCGAAAAACTCAACCAAAATACCTGAGTCTAACTGAAAATATCCAATTTTTTTTAAAAAATTATACCGAAATCTATCTGAAATAAAAAATGTGTTAGTTCGGAAGTTTAAAAACCGAGACTAACTGAACCAAACCTATTTTTTGGTTCACTTCGGTAGAATTGTGGCTGGACCAAATAGACCGAAACCAAAAATACTCTATTCGAATAACCGAAGTATCCAAAATCGCAGGGCTAAACGAATAAACCATGAATAAACCAAACGAATTATAACTCTCCAAAACCAGAAACTGACCCGCTCCATTGGGTTAAAACCCGACCCGATACGAAAATAGATAATAATCAATTAGAGCCTCTCTACTGAAGTCAGATTAGTCACACTCTTCGCAAGCAAAAAAAAAAAAAAAATCCCCAAATTTCGGATAAGCCTCGCCGGCGACGAAATCAGGGTTTCATCGAACAACAAGATGGCTCACGCTTGCGTCTCCACATCAGCTTCCTCTCTCAGGTTCACAGCCGGATTCGTCTCCGCGAGTCCCAACGCCTCCTCGTTCGATTCTCAGAAGCTTTCCCTCCCTTTCGAGCCTCTTCGTTCAAGGTAGTGTTTCTTCGCGAAATCGTAGATTAGATTTAGGGATTTGAAGGAACTGAACGAATTTGGTTTGCAGAAAGACGAAGAAGTTAGTTAGCGGCAGAAAGACGGCTCCGAAGGCTGTATACTCCGGCAACCTCTGGACTCCGGAGACTCCCTCTCCTCAAGGAGTTTGGTCCATCAGGTGAAGCTTTTGAGCTGTGATTGTTTTTTTTTGATGGTTGAATCTTGAACTGTGTTGTTACTTGGCAGAGATGATTTACAAGTCCCTTCTTCGCCTTACTTTCCTGTGTACGCTCAAGGACAAGGACCACCTCCTATGGTGCAAGAGCGTTTCCAGAGTATCATAAGCCAGCTCTTCCAATATGTAAGACTCTCTTTTGTTTAAAGATTATCAAAGTTTCAAGCTTTGATGAATTGGTTTCTTTTTTTCCTCAGAGGATTATTCGTTGTGGTGGTGCTGTGGATGATGATATGGCCAACATAATCGTAGCTCAGCTTCTTTACCTCGATGCTGTTGATCCTACTAAGGTCAGATCTTTATTTATCTCTTGTTCCTTGTTGCACAATGTTTTGCTTAGGATTCTGATTGTGCTTGCTTATTTATGTTTGACAGGATATTGTCATGTATGTGAACTCTCCTGGTGGATCAGTTACAGCTGGTAAATAATAACTCTTTATTAGCTTCTACTTTTCTCAGATATCGTTTCTCGTATGTATTTTTTTTTTTGGGTTCAGTGTTACTGATTCTTGTCTCTTTCACTTTCCTCAGGTATGGCTATATTCGATACTATGAGGCATATCCGACCTGATGTCTCCACTGTTTGTGTTGGTCTAGCTGCTAGGTATAACTTTCTCCATCCTTTAACTCTCATTATGCGTTTATGTTCTTAAGGTCTTCAGTGTGGTTGGCTGATCTTTATATTGGATGCATGACCAAAAGCATTTATGGAAAACAATTTCTTGTATGGGTGGATAATGTGAGTTTGTATGGATTGTAATACCTCCTTTTTTCTGTGTATGTGATTTTTTAAAATGTACAGTATGGGAGCCTTTCTGCTTAGTGCTGGAACCAAAGGTAGGCTCATAATCCTCTCATTCATAGTAAAATCTTTGGTTTAACTCTGTTCTTCTCAATTTCTTGGTGCGAGCTTAGCTTTATTTGTCATATCTGCAGGGAAAAGATACAGTCTCCCAAACTCAAGGATAATGATCCATCAGCCGCTTGGTGGAGCTCAAGGTGGCCAAACTGATATCGACATTCAGGTCATTTCATTAAACATCTTCTTATATTTGTTTTCCAGTCTCTGTCTTAAGTGTTTTTAAGGGACTAGATTGAGTTCAATATTCGATTTGATTTTTTAAACCTAACCTGGCAAGTTCATGATATGAAAACAGGCAAATGAAATGCTGCATCACAAGGCAAACCTAAACGGTTACCTCGCTTACCAGACTGGTCAAAGCCTAGAGAAGATAAACCAGGACACAGACCGTGATTTCTTCATGAGTGCTAAAGAAGCAAAAGATTACGGGCTTATCGATGGTGTTATCATGAACCCTCTTAAAGCCCTTCAGCCACTTGCAGCAGCTTGATCGCCTGAAGGTAGTGTTTCGGCTTAGCACATCTATTTTGATGGGTTTCCATAAAATGTGTGTTTGGTTCTAGAAAGAAATCAAAATCAGTAGCTGATACATACATGAAGAACAAGTAAAGTTTTCTTTATCTGCTGTTTGATTGAACAATGACTTTGTAATGTTTTGTTACTTTGTAATCGAATTATTGGTCATTCTTATTTCGCGTATCAGTATTCTAGTGTCGTACTTATATGCTGATAATCACTGATCGGTTAAATTGTGGAAGCAAATGTAGTTTGTTTCTAAGTGAAAAAAGTTACCGCATATACATTACCTTTTAACCGTTTTTTTGTCGGCTGCTTCTGGTAGCTTTCTTTGTGTGTTCTCACTTGATTTATTATGTTTAGACGGTAATGGATAGAACTTAAAAGATTTTACCAACTTAAGCATTTTTATTTGACTTTTATTTCGAAACTGAAAGTTACAACTCCACTAAACTTAATGATGTTGTCAATTTTTAAACACAAGGATTTATAACTAACTTTCTATTGAGTTATTACCTGTCGTTCAAGACCTTGAATTTATCTCCTTTTTTAGAAGAAAAATCAGGAAATACTAATATAATGTTTAATCTGCATATAGTATTGTATATACACGTATTTTTGGTCTAGCTTTTTAAAGATAGATGTGAAGCAAGTTTGTCCATGTAATGGTCGAACACTAAGATATGCAAGGGTCCTACGATGCATATTGGTCAAAGTCCATTGGCACATTATTTTCAATATAAAAATATGAACAACTTGTAGTAACCACCACGCTTAACGCGAGTTTTAGCTTAAAGTATTAACATTGTCCTCATTAATATTCTTTTTTCAAATATATTAAACCAACCACGAAGAGTATCGGCCGGCTTAACATATATGAAAATTGTGGGTAATTTTTCATTAGAAAAAAAAAACTGATTTCTTTTTGAAATAATAGATTAAAAAAGGAGGAATTGGAAAGGGACCTTTGAAGCTAGACGACGATCAACGTGGTTGCCAAACACACTTTCTAAAAGTGTTATATAAATGATATCCCCTGTTTCTTCTCATCCAAGCGACAGTGTCTTTCATTTTCTTCCTCAGTGTTTTATTTCTTTGCGATTAAGATGGAAGGCGAAGTAGCACAGAAGAACACAAGAGTCAGCTGGTCACTGCTTCGACCATTTCAAATGATATCCATTAGTCTTCTTAGCCTCCTCGTCCCTCTCTCCTTCCTCTTCCTTTCACGTCTCTCTCTCTCCTCAGTTCCCGTCACCGTCTCCCGCGTATCCTCATTTCTCCATCAAGCCGATGTCGGAGTCTTATACACAATCTTATCTCTCATCATCGTCTCCACTTTAGTCAACAACCTCTCAGGAAAACCAGAATGCTCTCTTTTGCATTCCCATCTCTACATCTGCTGGATCGTTCTCTTCCTCGTCCAAGCTTGTGTCGCCTTCGGAATCGAAGGAATCATGAGCACCACCACGCCAACAAATCCAGACGAAAACTTATTTCTTGCATCACAAGAAAGGTGGGTCTTGGTTAGGGTTATGTTCTTTTTAGGGCTACACGAAGTGATGATGATGTGGTTTAGAGTGGTGGTTAAGCCGGTGGTCGACGACACCGTTTTTGGGGTTTACGGGGAGGAGGAGAGATGGTCGGAGAGAGCGGTCGTTGCGGTGACTTTTGGTTTAATGTGGTGGTGGAGGCTAAGAGACGAGGTAGAAAGTTTGGTGGTGGTTGCACAGGTTAAACGTAAGCTTCTGGCTAGTTTGGATGCTTTTGACTTTTTGAACTGGTGGATGTATTACATATGTGTTGCGATTGGAATGGTGAAGATCTTCAAAGGTGTTTCGTATTTTGTGAATATGTTCATTTTGACCATTAAGAGGTCGAGAAAAGGATGTGAATCTTGTGTTGTTGTTGATGTTGATCATGTGTAAGACATTCGACACTTTTTAGTGTCAATTAAAGTTAAAAAAAAAACTCATTCAGTTGTTTTTTATCATTCTGATTTCTGACGGACTTAACTAGAATGTCAACAAATAGTATAATATTTTGATATTAACGATAAACTAGTCCTGTGCGGATATGAATTTTCGGTTTTTGATTATTTATTTAACTAAATGATGTATTTGTAATATTTGATGTACTATATTCAACAATTAAATATTTTTTTGGCATCTTAAACCATCTATTTACGACGAATATTCAATATCATATAAAAATTGAACAAATAGACAATTAGATAATTGTAGACGATATATAAAAACAATGGTTATTAACGTAAAATATGAAGAAATATTATATTATGACTTAGTATGACATAAAAGATTATAAATCAGTTATACATGTTTAAAGGAAATACAATGATTTTTAAACTTCTATGAAAAATTTAACATATAAAAAGGACGATGAATTAGTCATCAAATTGTAAATAATTTCATAATTTTATTAATAATAAATTATTTATAGTCTTTGTTTTTCGTCAATATAATTATTAAATGTCCATAACATTAATATATTAAAATGCCGTATTATGAAAGCCCATGTTGTAACAGTTTTTTTTCCGGGAAGTGTAACAAAAAAAAATTACCATTAACTCTTCGTTTTGTTTAAGTTCTTTGTCGGTAAAAGATTAAAAAAAATCTCTCTATCATTTTCAATGTTCAATTTGAAGCTTATTATGCGAAAATCATACGCAAATATAGGCAATTGGTTGGAATCTCTATATCTTTATATTCTTACAAATTTTAAATTTATTGTTTCCTCTTATGCAAGCAAATCAATTACCAAAGTAATAGATCAATTGGTTGGAATCAAATCTATTCTTATAATTAGTGTAATCATGGTTACAATTTCTATATTTAATAGGTACATTAAAGAGACGACATTGAAGATATTTTGTTTTGATTAATAAAAGATATTGGATTTTGAGTTAGTATTTATTGATTTGTTTTTTTATAAAGCTTAGAAAATCAATAAGATGATTGGTTGGTTGATACATCCTATAAAGAAAACGAAAACTATAGGTGGTTTGAATATTGTACATCGATAGATGCATGATGTAAGTTGACTATATAAAACTTGAGCATGATCATTTAAAACTAAAGTATAGTTAGGTTATATGCATTTGTTATATTGTAGTTAATATATTTTAAATATTACATATGTCAAGTGATTCATGTTTTCGTAAAAATAAAATTCAAGTTCATTATTGGGTTGTACTCGTTCGTAATAAGCTACGTTATATATGATGTATTTTTAGGTTTATTTAATGACATTAAGCTTAAATTTGATTAAGGAAAACTCATTAATTTAACTGGAAAAGACAAGCATTGAAATATGTAGGTTCATTTAATGACAATAAGTTTATATTTGAATAAGTAAAACACATTAATCTAACTGAAAAAGACAAGCATTAAAATAGGAAATTCAATTTAATTCTTAGTGGCATGGAAGTGTAATTAACTTTAAAAACTAAGGGGTATTTTCTAATGAGTACTTCTCTTTTAATAATAGAGATGGGTGTTCACATTGTTATTTTGTTAACAGGACCAGCGTAGGCCTATAATTTAACCCAGATCCGATATCCGAAATCAGTGTTTTGAAAATTCTGACTAAACACTTTGGTACTAAAAGTGATTTGAATCCGATTCAAGCCTTGTAGGCTCATAATAAGAAAATGAAACAGAGTTGGAAGAATTGCAATGCAAAATATAACTGTGTATCCTTTTTTTTAAACACATTTTAGTTTCATTATCATTCAACAATTTTAGGTACAGTGATTAGAGAGATACATCTTTTTTGATAATAAGTATAAACTACAATAAACATAGAAATTAAATGAGATAGATCTTTAAAAAATGACATCGGATTGCTTAAATGCATCGATAAGGCCTTCATGACTAAGTCCGGACAACTAGGAAATAGTCACAGAATATGGTTATGTGACGTTGCAAACCAGCTCTCACATGCGAGAAAAACTAAGGTAATTTTAACGATATTTTCTGATTCCGTGTAGACTGCTAAATAAGATGATAAATTGGTGAAGACAAAACCAAAACTCAGCAACAAAACCGAAGGATCGTCTCTTTTCATAGAAAGGAGAAAAAGTGACAAGTTATTCTTCTCAAGGAAGAGGATGATGTAGACATAAACGAGCCCGATGAGACCACATGTAAATTCTTCAAAACAATTGACATTATGCTCAAATTAAAGGCTCTTGTGAACCCATAGAAAATTTTTAAATTTTTTGCCACATAAATCAAATCATCACAATCCATAAACATGAACTTGAGATTTGGTAGGCCAATATGTGGGTTTACAATAAGAAACATTAGAGGCCTAGGCCAACATATTTAGCACTCTCGGTTTGGAGAGCAAACAACGCTTGATCGAGAGATATGACAGATTCAAATTTTTCTAGAGTCAAAAGGGTTATCGCATGCGAGTCATGCAGCAAGGAAAAGTGGTAATATATCCTCATTGGAGTCGGCAAGATTCACAGCAGGATATGTTAGAAGTGAAGGAGACACACCACTAACACATCAGATCTCGACATATCTAGAGAGGAGGATTTTCTGGAATGGAGATGATTGTTTCGATTTGAGAGTGTTCATCCTTTTCACTATGAACTTCCAAACCTAAACGATGGTTCAAGCGTGGAACCCCACAAACAACACTCACCTGGTCACCGTAAGAGGGGAGAACTTACAGTGAGAAAAAATAGAGTTCCAGTGAAAATTTCTGTTAGAAGCCTCTACAAGATATTGAGGAGGACATAGCTCACAAATATGAGCGAGGAACCAATAAAGAGACTTCAGTGAGGAGAGAGAGCAATAAGATCACCCGCATGATCTCAGGCAATAAAGAAACTAAGTACAAAAGAAAAAGTGAGAGAGAATCCGAAAGGATACATAACTAAAACAAACAGAGAATGAAAACGATAGCCACGATGCTGACGAGCAAAATCGTCACCGACGCCAAAAAATGATTTCAAAGGAGGTTGCTCTTAATTGTGACTGAGAGATTAGGGCGAACTCGTGCATGTGCATATAACCGTGTATACATTTTCGCAAAATACAAATGCTATGTACCAGTAGATTTATTCGTAAAATCGAATATTTTATTTCGGCTATATCCAGAACGGGCTCGGTAGAAAACCATACATATTAAGTATTAAATCTACAATAAAACATTTCATATTATCTTCCTTTCAATCCATGCAGTTCCATATATACGTTTATTCCTGGTCAGAGTTTTCATTGTTATTTTTCTTTGCCATGGTTTCTTTTATGTATCCTATTTAAACCACATACATTGGCTTCCAACAACATCAGAAAGCACTTGAAAATAAGAAGCGAGGGGGTAATGGAGAAGGTAAATTTACATGTTTGTTACACCATTTCTAGCTTTCTCATTATTTAACTTGTTTAGAGTGGAATCGAAGATTGTTTGAAAATCGGCAGAACTCTTTGGTATTCTAGTCGACTAGGATCTAAATCAGCAATATAATCTAGAATTTGAGCAATACTATGCAGCGCAAAACAGATCTGATTTACTAGTGTAGTAACATAGGATTTAGTTGGTTGTAACGATAGGTATTCCTTCTGATAGATTTATGTTATACGTCCGATGATCCATAAAACTGCTCAGAAGCGAGCACTAATAGGCATGACTGGATATGTGCCAAACTTAATGAAACATTGGTTTTGACCCCCAAATTTTTTATAGATTTTTTATACCAGCATAAGTTTTCAAATTATGAAGAAAAATTGTTTTTAAAAAATTCTTAAGAAATGTTTATTGCTTCCAAATTTTCAGATCCGGTACTGTTTACAGAAATTTCGTCATTTCTATTTGGTTTGTGGTGTATAAGTGATTCTGCTTATCTTTCCTGTGTATAAAATTTTTCGTGATTTGCTTCTCTTTAATTTTGATTTTATATTAGAAAAGGCGTAAAGATGGCAAGGAGTTGCTACCCGACTTGAATGAGGTCAAAGCGCAAATCGGAAAAGAAAGATTTGATCATATTAATGTAAGTAACTCTTGGTTGCTTCTTTACATCTCTTTTCAGCGTAATATACAGTATTAAAACCCGAAGGTAGCTTTAAATGCCAAATATCGATAAAACGCTTGATTATATGGATCATCAGAAGTCGCTCAACTATATATTAAAAGCTAAGGGTGAAACCACATGAACATTGTATATTCATTTTCTAAGATAATTTACCATATTTGATTGACAGAATAAATTCAAGTCGAGAGTCTTACCGAGTGTGACTGCTCATGCTGCCCATAATCATTTGCTTCCCTTAACCCGGCACAATGGAAAGCGTAACAACGAAACAGCCATCAAAATGCTTTCTTCGAGAATGGAACCTCTAGTCCATCATTTCAATGAAAATGATGATATTTCTTATGAAGAAGTTACATTTAAAATTCCTGATGAAGAGGTTACCAAGCTTATATCTGTTAAACAGCTACCTCGATCCCTTACCTGGGTTTTCACGGATAGGTATGTTTGTTTTATTTCACATTAAATTCAACAATCAACCATATACAATATATAGCACTTATATTGCATCTATATATTTCGTTAACATTGCAGTAATCAGCTAATGGCTGCAAGTGAGTCTGTGATTGGTAAGAAACAATTCCATTATGTGGATGGTGAGGCAGTGGAATTGAGTCCTGACAAGAAAAAGTATGAAGACGCCAAGAAACAAAAAATGGAGTTTTCCAAAGAGGTTGATCGGTTTATATGGTTAGTTTTTTGCGTTACATACGTTTTTGGTTATTTAGTGATCACTTATATATGCATGCAAGTAGTGCATTCATACACAACTTCGATTCTGAAATAATTTAACTATATTTTATAAATATGTACATGAACTAAGACCTTTACTTTTCTTTACCGATAGATATTGAGACGTACGGTTCATTAATATACGTTGTTAATGCTAATTTAGTCAATGATTTTGTAGGAAGATTGGTCAGAAATATAGTCTGGATGATCTGGTGGTGCAGAGGACTCTATCCAAGTTCCTTGAACTGAAGGTTTCAGATATTTTGGTAATAATATGATTGAATCTAATGATCCATCAATGAATAATCTTTTTCTTTTTGTTAATGATCGATCAATATATAATCTTTCTGCTTATTTTTTCTCATTCATCCTCGTGAAAAATGTTTTAATTTCGAGTATAATGTAGGAGAGATACAATAAGCTTAAGAATGATGGAGATATTGGTGAAATTTCTGACAAAAGCAAATTTATTTCTGTTCCGGCAACTGCTGATAAGCACTTTTGCCGTCGTTGCTTGGTAACTTTTGAATCTTTATTTTTTTGTCACCAAAATATATACATACATATATATATATATATACACATGTTTTACTACTATTTTTTACAGATATTCGACTGTCATCTTCATGAAGAATATCAGCCTCTGCCTGTAAGCTTTTATTTATTTATTTTTGCGTTGCATAAGCCTAAAGCTTAGTGATTAATTAATTTGATGACTTTGGCTTGTCAGAGAGAAAACAAATCTAATTTGTTTGAGAGGGAAGATGCTGAAAAACAATGCAGTAAGCATTGTTACCTTAAGGTAACTCTCTCCCTCTTTCGATCGCACACACAATAGTTGTCATATCTTAATTATGTTTATTACTGGTTTAATAGCCAAGGAGTTTCATAGAAGCTGATCATGTGGTGGATAATGATAACTCTATATCAAACGATAAAGGGAATAATGTGGTCACAGGTACAAACACAGAAACTGTAAACTGTACATGTACTAACTGATCGATCCTAATGAACTAATAAAAAATATTACAGAGATGTCACATACATATAATGAGTGGAGCCCTGTAGACAAGAATCTTTACTTGCAAGGAGTTGAAATCTTTGGGAGAAACAGGTAAAAATATAAAATAAAGCCATGTTATTAACATACAAATAATCTAAAATGACAATTCCCTAAATATTTCTTCATAAAAAATCTTCTTTATCAAAACTGAAACATTTGGTCACACACAAATTTACAAATGTACGTTAGACCGGAAAAAGTTACATTTATACACCCGGTATCATGTTTTCACTGAGTTTAGTTTTATTTTTTTTTATTTTTTTGGTCAAGAGTTTTATTAATTAAAAAAGGACTCCGTAAAATGACATTATATGTTAGGTTTGATATAATACATTGTAGAGGTATTTGCAATAAGTTTTCTCTCTCCCTATATATATATGATATTTTTATCTTATCTAGTGTTGATGTTCCAATATATATACTAAAGCTTAGTTTGTGTTCCTTGTCCATGTGCTGGCCGCAGTTGTCTTATTACAAGAAACTTACTTTCCGGACATAAGACGTGTTTAGAGGTTTACAATTACATGCGGGAGCAAGATCAAACTCCAGAAATAGACAATCAGGTAAATTTAAATATGCAGTCTTCATGACATTTATCTTTACTTGATTAAATCTTACTGATGATTTCATTAAAGGTTAATAAAGAGATATCTCGGAAAAAAACTAAGTTTGCCAGAAAAAGAGCCAAACTCAAAAAACATGTTTGTTATCCACCTGCTATAAAAAATTCAGCTAAGGAATTAAATAAGGAGTATAAGCAGTACACACCATGCACTTGCGAACCAGTATGTGGAGATCAATGCCCTTGTTTAACTAGCGGAAATGTCTGTGAGAAGTATTGCGGGTATGTATCACTAATTCTTCATATTCACTCTCCAAAACTAATCGCACACTCATTTTTCCATTACATTAGGTTAGACTATTAATTCTAACCACTTTATGTGATGTTGAGTTTTCGGGGAGAAAAACTTAACGAGGGTATATTCAGCAAAAAAAAACATTTTTAGCAATGATATATAGTATGCCGGTTTGAGTCCAAAATAAAGGCACATCAATGACAGTATCCTAAACCAATAGGCTACAGGCTTTTTATATCATAAGTTCATGTTTTTATCAGGTGTCTAAAGACATGCAAGAATCGTTTTGGGGGATGTAACTGTGCAAAGGGTCAATGCAGTAACCGACAATGTCCTTGCTTTTCTATTTCTCGTGAATGCGATCCAGATATTTGTCGCAGTTGTTCGCTTAGGTAACTTTTCATTTTAATATCAAATTCGATATGACTAAATCTCAACAAAAAATAAAGTTCTAAGAAAACTTTGTTTTATATTAGCTGTGGAGATGGCTCTCTCGGTGAGGCATCACAGCCAATCCAATGCATGAACATGCGATTCCTCCTTAAGAAACACAAGAAGGTAACCATCGACATAATCATCCTCTATTTTTTTTATCGGTAATACTAATATTGCTAATTTATTCGCTATTTTTTTATTATTCACTAGATTCTCCTTGCAATGTCTGATGTTCATGGATGGGGTGCATTTACACGGGTAAGTTATCATACGTATGTCAGAATATGGGTTAAATTTTTAATTAACACCAAAGGGTCTAAAACACCTATATAATATAAGGTTTTCATGATAGGAATTTAAAAAAAAATAATAATTAACCGAAAAAAATAGAGTTAACGATTTGTTAAACTTATTCTTCAGACATTAGAATTAACTTCTTCTTTTTTGAACAAACATTAGAATTAATTTTTTATAATGCATTCTTCTTAATTGCTTATGTTCTTGAAATCAATTTTAGGTAGATCATACTATAACAGTTGCTAGAAGTGTTTTTTTTTGGTCAATCTAGAAGTGTTAAGATTCGGACTAGCTTGGTCCCAGTAATACTAACTTCCTATATGCGCGAATATAACTTCCTCTTTCTCTCTTTGTTTAAAGTTTTTTTCAAAGTTTAGACCATTAATGATATACTCTGAGTTGATCTATCAGCACTCTCTAAAGAAAAATGAGTTTCTCGGAGAATATACTGGCGAATTGGTTTCTTATGAGGAAGCAGAGGAACGTGGGAGAGCAGAAAGAAAGAATGGTTTTTCCTATCTCTTTACCTTGAATGATAAGGTAACTCCAGTCTCCGACCTCTTCTTCAGACTGGTACTTACATGTTTATCAGTCCCCAGTTACAAATTTGTTCTCATTACAGATCTGCATTGATGCTCGCCGTAAAGGGAACAAGCTTAAATTTCTCAATCACTCATCAAAGCCAAACTGCTACGCCAAGGTACCAAGCCACTGTACTTTAATCTCAGACATATATTAACCCTAGACAAATACTGATTCATTTATAAAAAAAAAAGATAAATCATGCGTATATCAACTAAGTCGTTGGTGACAGGTTCTAATATACAATTAATCATATCTCCAAAACATTCCGAGAAACTCAAACTGATAAAATGATGATCTTTCAATTTTTAATTGTGGTTTCGTGTGCAGTTGATGGTCGTCAGAGGAGATCATAGGATTGGTTTGTTTGCGGATAAAAATATCGGGGAAGGTGAGGAGCTTTTCTTCCACTATTGCTATGGACCAGGACATGCGGATTGGTCTCAATAGACGTGGATCTGAGGAAACTATGATGCTATTCTTTTTTACAAACAAAAAAAACACTATAATGCTATTCTGCGTTACTACACCAAATTTTTTTAACTATCTTCTTTGTATGTTTTATAAGGTTTGTCTCTTTTGTCTCGTGTTTTTGAAACTCCTAAATTTCCTTTGATATTACTCAATTAAAACCTAATTTTTTTATGTTCGTTTTCTAGAACTTTGAAAGAAAAAGACTATGAATAATTTACATTTTGTAATCATCTTATAGCCAAATTGCATCTATGCTCATAATCAAAAACAAGTATGCATGTATTTATATATAAAAGACTTCTCTTATGAATTTATAATTCAATAACAATTAGCTATGGATAAACTGATTCAGCAGCTACGTTTATATAAACTTAGGTATTGATTTGTTGATATAAAAATTATATGGATTTTGGTAATATATGGAACATGTTATTTAGTCGAAAAAAACAACAAAGAAAAGTCTCGTGCGTCTAGCAAAACTGGTAATAATTCGCAGAAGAAAACATAGTCTTTAATTTTTGTGCTAGCTACTATGAAGTGTCTTCTAAAAACAAACATATGCGAATATGAATGACAAAGTTATTTTGCATTTGGAAATACATTGCTCTGAATCTATGCATAACTATACAAAGAATTGTGAATATTTACCAACAAAGTGGCTGTAGTATAGTGGTAAGTATCCCGCGTTGTGGCCGTGGAGACCCGGGCTCGAATCCCGGCAGCCACACATTTTTTGGTACGGAAAATGGGTTTTAAATAAGTAAATCGCTATTAGATCGCTACCGTCCATCTCTCCACCTGTCCGCTAAATCTCGCGCTATCTAATATATTAAAACATGACTTCTTTTCATGTGTGATTTTTTTAGTTTGGACCATTCCTAGAAAATATCATATTTTACATAAGTTCATTATTATATCTTTTAATATCTTTATCTTTTTATTTGAAATACCAATGAATATATTTAAAATGTTCTAACAAAATCTTTTTAAAATCTTCTTAGAATCTTTTTTAATTTACTTTCAAAAATTAGTTAGTTTTAATTTAAATTATCATAAAATATAATTAGAAATAAAAATTGAATATAGTTTTGGTTTATAAACGAAAATTTAAATAAAATGAAATTAATTAATTTCAAAAATGCATTTACTAATAATTTTTAAATATTTTGTTAGAAATAAATATTTATTTCTATTTTAATTTTTTTCAAATTTTTTTTCTAATAAAATAAAAATTATGATTTTTTGATGAGTGATATTTTTATTTGGACCATCATTTAAATTTTCTATTAAATGTATATCACTAATGCTAATATATATAATATTTTTAACTACTTTAATCATAATATCTTTTATATCTTTTATTTTTTAAAAAAATTTCAAAATTCTAACAAATCTCTTGAAAAAGATTATAATAAGATCTTAATTGTTATAAATTGAATATAAATATTTTCAACTAATTTAGTAATTAGTAATGAAATGTTACTAAAAGAATAAAATTATATCCTATTTTATCAATTTTATAATAATATCTATCATTTTAAAATAAAAACGTTATATTGAACAAAATATGATAAAATTATTTTAAATTGATAAGTTAACATATTTTATTTTCTAAAATATAAAATATTTATGCTAAAAATATAATATGTTTGTAGAACGGGTTAATATTAGTAAACTATATAATACACTAGATATGAACCCGTGCGTTGCAACAGGTTTTGTTAGATGTTTTAATTTAATAAAGAAATAAACAATTTTATTATACTTTTAGGATTCTTTTTGCATATGATGTGTGAGACTTATTTTATAATTAAGAACTCGTTTTACACATAAATTACAGTTAATATTTTGTATTTTATAATCCTAGTGCTTATGTGAATTTTTATCAATTTTCTACTAAGTGCTAGAGAAAACACTCATACCTATAACTTTAAACCCAACCCAAGCCGAATTAAGAATTAGAATTAAAAAAAAATTGAAGGTTAAATAAGACCAATCAAATCAATGACAACATCATACACATTCTTATTTAATAATTTAATATTTTATTAAACTTATCTGATGCTTAATAATTTTCTTAATTCATTATTTCTTAATGATATATTTCCATAACAACATTTTAAATAAAAATAAAGTAGAAAAATATTACAAAGTAAAAAAATGTAATAAGATGGCGATTAAACTTGATTTTTTTAACAAAATGCATATAAAAATTACTTCAGTGACAATAATAATAATAATAATTTATTTCTTATGACCAAACATGAAAATATATATCAGACATGTGTATAATTTTCGTATGACCAAACATATATAAATAGAAATCATGAAGACATCCTAATTTTTTATTTTTGTTAATTAAATAGATTAAACATCATACTTGTCATCAAATTCTTTTTTTAAAAATTATTATTACATAATTTTACAATTTTTTTTGTTTAGATTTTTTTAAAGGGATCCTTTTCATTTACAATTAATATATTTATATTTATCAAATATTCTTTTACATTTTTATTTTAGGATTTTATGAAAGTAAAATTACTATCATATAACTTTTTACAATTGTCTTCTGTTTAAGATTTTAGAAAAATTAAATTGTTATCAAATAATAATTTCTAGTTACCATTAAATAAGTTTAAAACATACTATTTATACAATTCGTATCTAAGCTAATTTTAAACAGATTGAGTAATTTTTTAGTATCATGTTCATCATCAAATTCTCTTTTAAAAATATTATGAAATAAATTTTTACATTTTTATTTTGGTTAGAACTTAAAAATATGATACAAAACTCTTCTGTTTATGATTTTTTAAAAATATATCAAATATTCTCTTACAGTTTTTAGGGCTTTAGAAAAGAAAATTAATATTAAATAAAATTTTAAAATTTAATTTTTTTTTGGATTTATAAAAATAAAATTACTATCAAATAATTATTTTCAGTTAATTAACAATTTTTAGCAGTTGCTATTTTCAAAATTCGTTTTTTCAATATCACTAATATTTTAGCAATTTTTCTTTGTTAATTAAATAATTTTTAGTATCATGTTTATCATTAAATTTTAAATTTTAAAAGTGGAAATTACTATTAAATAGACTTTTACAATGATATTTTGTAAGGATTCATTTTAAAAAAATTAAAAAAAAAATTTTATTTGGTCAAAATTAAAAAAACAAAATAATAATTATTTCAGAAATATCTTTTATTTAGGATTTTAGGAAAAAGAAAGTTATTTTCACATAATGGCAGATTTTTATTGACACATTAACATATAATTTTTTTAATGGCACATGTAACAATTATATCGGGTGAAATATTTGAATTTATTTGGTGTATAATTTTTTTAACATAAAATTACCTATGAAAAAGGAAAGTTAGTTATTTATAAGAAAAATAATATTTTTTTACAATTTGATTTTATTTAGAATTTAAAAAAAGTAGACTTACATATTTTATTATAATTTTTCTTTACTATTTTTCATTAAAAAATTTCTTGTATTGGTAGGATATTATAATTCGTTTTTGTTTTAAATTTTTATACATATAATTTATTTTTAAGAAAATGTTCTTTTTAACTGATTTTATATTTTGTCGTATACGTACAAACACATATTTTTAATATTTTTCATATTCACACATACTCATGTATAACAACACATCATAATTGGAAATTAAAATAAAATACTTAGGTAATACGTTTCTCGTAAATAATATTTCGTTTTGTGAAAATAATATGTGAAAACTTAAACCTAAATATAGTTATGAAATATTTGTAGCTATTTTTTTGTTTATAATTTTTTAACATACAATTACCTATAAAATGGAAAGTTTGTTATTTATGGTAAAATAATAGTAATACTTTTACAATTTTTTTGTTTAGGCTTCTAAAAGATAAATATTACTTATTTTATAGTTAGTTTTACTTTATGATATTTATTAAATAATTTCTTGTACTTGTAGGATTTTGATAATTCGTTTTTTAAATTTTTTTAGTTAATATTTTTATTTGACAATTTTCTTTCTTTAGTATCTTTAAAAAAGAAAATTATATTTTTTTAAACAAAAAATAAATTTACTTTCAAATAATATTTTATAATTATTTTCTTGTTTAGGGTTTTAAAACAAAATTACTATCCCATAATTTTAACAATATATAATTGTAAAAGACTATGTAATAGTAATTGTTCTTTTCCAAAATCTTAAAAATAATTGTAAAAAATATTTTTGTAATAATATATCATATTTTAAAATCTTAAAAATGGATGTCATATTTTTGACACATGTCACAATCTTAAAAATTTATTGACATATGTCGCGATCATGTTAATTATCAACTTTGAAGAACCAAGTTTTATATAATAAGATTTTAATAAAATTTGTTTTTTAAGATTTTAATATATGTATTTTTAATTATGAGATAGATTAACACATGTCGTAATCTTAAATATATAATTGTCATGTGTCGCGACCATGTTAATTAGCAAATTTGAAGAACCAAACTTTATATAATAAGATGTATAAAACTTTATCTTATCTTAAACTTTTTAATATACAGTAATTTATTATAAAAAAATTAATAAACCTTAAAAATTATTAAAAAAATCTAGCGATTTGTACTACGGATCAAGATTATAATAAATTAAATACGAAATTGTTTTCATATATGTTGTTTCATGCATTAAAAAAATTAGTTTAGTAATCAAACGCAAATTCAATAGGACAAATATATAATAATCAACATATATATGTGATGATTTTAATTTACAGCATGAAAATTATAAAATTATTATATTTGGCATAATTATATAAACATTTAAATATATGAGTAACATTAAAAATATATAATAATTATGTAAAACAAATATCTATATATATAAATGTGAAAATATATACCCGCACGGTTGTGCGGGTGGAAATCTAGTATTTACTTAAAATGTCAAAACGTATTTATTTTCTCCCAACCAAGTATATGGATGAAGTTGAAATATGAGAGGTACTTTATTTCACCTCTAATCTTGTTTTATAGCTTAAAGATCTTTATGAATATTATTTAACAGTTTATAGTGGTTACAGATTCCTATTTGTATATGTGTTGGGTCATAACATGATGATGACGAGAGAGAAAAAAGATCAAGCCAAATGTTGCTGTTGCTCTTCCTCCTCCAAGCCATCATCATCTTCAGAGCTTAACGTATCTTCTTCAGATTCCTATTAAAATTCCAACAGTAAAAAGTGAACATAGAGATACAACTAAAGACAATATCATATCAGAATTCATAATATTTTCAGTCAGTTATTGTTGTTACAAGTAAAGAAAGTGCTACAATATTTATTAATGTATTCATATTTTGGGTAACATTAAACCAAACTGTACCAAATCTCTGAATATTTGACCCAATTATTTTAGAATATGGTAAATGATGATGATAAGAAGTGGAAAAATTTTCTAGGAGCTTACGATAAACTGACGTCGGAGACTGCTCTGAACAGCTGCGATAGTCTGAATGATTACGAGCATTGGCAATAGTATACCAATGGCCTTCAGTGTTAATAGCTGCCATTAATTTCCCCCAACTAATTTAAAATTTAAAGCATACAAAACTAGATGGAGTAGTAATTAAAGACTACTAAAAGTCTAAAATTATCTAATCAATCCTTTATTGTTTATTAAGTTATACTAGAGGGTTTTCCGGGCTACGCCCGGATTTTCCTATAATATTATTAAATTAAATTAAACTTGCGTATTTTTATTTTGAGATGGTAATTGAAATTCATAACTAACAATTTACAATCATAAAATTATAATTATATTTTTAAGTTTATTATAATTTTTCATTAAGAAAGATGTTTGTTTAAGTTTGTATTTTATAAATTTTTATATGTTAGATAATTTTCATTATTTTGTTTAATTTTTAATAAATTCGGAGTATGACTTGTTTAACTTTTTTATTTTGTACCACATATTTTTGACACTATACAATAGATTTATAATTCATGAAATTTACAAATGAGTATAATAAATTAGTTTGATGTTATTTTCTTGTTCTCAGTCGTTAATATTTATTGACTTTATATGTGGTATGATGTTTATGTATTTTAGTTTTTTTTTGTTAATTATCATTTGAAGCTTCAAATAATTATTATGGAATTGTTAAAGTAAAATATTGTTAAAAATCTTATGGCGAGTATTAATTTTCATGCATTGTGTTGATTAATTTATAATATATTATATATAGTTAGTTAATGTGGTTTTTATCATTATATATTTTAAGACTATTCGTACCAAGATAATTTTTTCACTCTTTGATGTTCGATAGTTTTGTGAAAATATATATATTACATCTTAAATAGTTGGTTGTTCAAATGTGGACCTATGATAAAAAACGTTCATTCATTTTTGGTTTGGTTCTTGTGTTATATGTATTTTTCATTTATATGTTCTCAGTCATTTTTTCTATATGTTTTAATTATATTAAGTTTGTTAGTTATTTATGTCTTCAGTTATTTTTCCTATTTATATGTTTTTCTAGTCCTTTTTTATATGTTCAGTTATGTACTCACTGTTTAGTTATTGTTATTTTCCATTTTGTTCTATGATTGTTTTTTTTTAAAATGATATAATTTTTTATAGTGTCTAAAAAATGTTCATCTCCTTCAAGATACTTCTTATAATGATTTATATACACATTATATTGATATTAATTTTATTTTTAAGACATCATCTTGTTCTGTTAGATGAAATATTTACATGATTTCCATTGTCTTTAAATTTTTTCATGGAATTAATATTTTAATCAAGTTGATTTTTCTTGGTTTTTTGCCAGTGATTTTGTATTGGTTCTAACATTAATAGACAAAAATCGAAACTTTAATATTCAAATGTTTTTTCTGTTAGATAAATTGTTATATTTAGTTTCCAAAGATTAGTCCAAATTACTACTTTTAATGGCTGCATAGTTAATTATTTTCTGGGAAACTAAAAGACATTAAAACTTTTGTTGCTCCACAATCAATCTTTTTTTTTCTCACCTTAGAGAAAGTGAAGAGCAGCTCTCAACTCGTAAGCATAATGATATAAATGTGTGACTTTAGCATTAGAACTACAATTTCGAGAATATGTGCATAAGCCTAGACAATTTTTGCTTGTGAAAACTATCAAAGATTGTAAAAATAGTAGTAGTTGTGGAGCATAGAGTTATCAACATTAAGCCAAGCTTTCCAAGTATCATCATCCCCGTAAAGAGAGCATGAAATCACTACATTAACAATTTAGAACAGTATTACCATTATCTATGCAATCATTCAGCTGAAAAGAAAATTACAATGTTTTACACATAACTGAAACTTATACCTTGAACATGCAAAACGCCTAGATGGTTAAAACATCTTCTGCACCAAACCTGGGTGAAAAAAATCCAAACGAAACATTGTGTCATCATCAGGAATATATGTAATACATGAATTCTCAACAACAAAAGAGAGAGAAGGAAACCAAAAAAACATATACCTTCGGTTATTTTATAAATCTTAAAACCAAGAACTCAAAACAGTAAAAAGCATCAAGTAGAAAAAAATTTATAGTTCTAGTATTCATATATTGTAACAGGATCTTCGTAACGCCGTTAGTACTCGTAATCGCTTCAAGCGCCTTCTCTTCTTTGAAAATATAAGAGACGCTCCAAAGCACCGTCACGGCACCGTCGATACTTTCATCAGCTTCTTAACCACTTAACCACCGTCTTCAATCACTCACCGTCTCCTCCGCAGATTTCCGATCTGCCTTCCTTTGTGGATGCTAAACTCTTGAGAAGCTTCAAATATTTCTCCATCACCGAAACGCTCGCTTGTGGATCCGTGAAAAGATAAGAGACGCTCCAAATCACCGTCACGGCGTGCTCCGTCGCCGCCGTCGATACTTTCATCAGCTTCTTAACCACCGTCTTCAAACACTCGCCGTCTCCTCCGCAGTTTTCCGATCTGCCTTCCTTTGTGGATGCTAAACTCTCGAGAAGCTTTAAAGATTTCTCCGTCATTGAAACGCTCGCCGTCGTTGGATCCGTTAACAGCTTCGTAAGATCCTTGATGAGCTTCTCTCGGATTAGATTGAGTTTCACGCGCCTCGGTGAGCTGATCGCGATCAAGCAGGATAGCGTCGCTTCGATTAAGCTCGAATCTGAGTCTCTTCTAATTGATTTCATTAGCTCGCCGACTAAACCGTCTCTCTCGGCGATTAAGACCTTTGACTCACCATCTGGCCATAAGGTCGAGGAAAGGGATTTTCTTTTTTGTTTTTTCGAGAGGAGGTGGAAGGAATTCCTTAAGAGGGTATTGAAGAACATGGATAACAGTTGAGGTTCAGTAACAGAGATTGAATGAAGAAGAAACGGAGAAGATGGAGTCAAAAAAAAAGATAATAGATAGAGTTTTTTTACTTGGGTTAATTGGGCCGCAGATGAACAGGTAATATGACTTGACAGGAAAAATGATTGTTATTGGAAGATTTTACTAAACAAAGCCCAGCGAAAAAACATATGCACCTGAGGCCCAAACGTAACTCAATAGACTGAAGCCCATCTGACATGTTCAAATGAAATGTTCTGATTGGAGGAATATTTTTAGTGACGTGGACAACTTCTTTGCTCTCTATATCTTGCTTTTAGTATTGTGATACTAGGTATAAAAGGAAGAGCAAAATACCGTGAAAATCGTGAAGGGATACTCGTCGGTTCCGTAAACCACATCAAACGCATTCTTTATCAACAAAACCACCGATAGCTGCAAAAATAATAAATATAAAAAAATAATTCCAATAATATAAAGGCCACGCCGTAAAAGATGTATCATAAGAATAAATATATGTTATGATACAGTTGACAAAAAAAAATATGTTATGATACTATATTTAGTCCAAATAAAATTGGCCAGGTTCAATTTGGGCATAGCTTTAACAAATATGGGTTAAAGCTATAAAACGACACGACACATGGGCAACGTGATCCACTAACAACTGTGAACCATAACAGTACATTCTTTGGGTTCCAAAAGAAGAAACCATATTTGTTGGTAGGTGAGACCAAAGAGTTCCTCTTGTTAAAGGCTTAGGTTCCTGGTCGACCAAACAAACTAACCAAACCTAAGTATCTATTTTTTTCACGAATCCTAACAATCTCTCTAATCTTATTTTTCTGAAGTCGTTCAAACTTAAAAAAAAATGAAAGATAGCATGCAGTGTAATAGTGTATTATAATCTTAATAGGTTGTTTCAAAGATATCGTTCATATAGAGAAACCTATTTTTTTAAAGACCGGTTGGATAGTGGATACAATTGGTCGGTGACAAACGGTACTCAAAAGGATAATAAACGAAAGTTTTATTTTTCATTTGTTAAAAAAAGTTCAGTGGTATATGTTGTTATCATTTATCAAACAACCGTTTCACTAAGTTTAGAAAAATTATAAACCAAGTGGATGTCTTATCTCGTCTGTGGTTATTAATCATGCAAACCTTAAATGTTATGTTTAGTCAATAGTAGTGGTTCCCATCTCTGATTTGGACCTCACTAAACCAAATTATTTTCTTATCCTCGCATCATTCAGTTTAACTAACTTTTTAATGTCTATATCATCTAATAATCTAATTATTCCTAAACTCAAACGAAAATAATAATCATATTACGAGTATCTCATATATATAGAAACAAATGAATAAGTACTTACAATGAGAGCCAAGTATCTACAACAAGAATCGCCTCTGTTAGCTTCAGAGTTGCATTCTGGAAATTCTGATTCAGTTCTGTCCACTAATCTTCTATTTCTTCTTCCTCCATATTGTCTCCTCGTCCTAGGATCATTGTTGTTATTTATTTGAATCAGAAATAATAAAAAGATTAATACGTCTGTGAAGAAACGTTTGTATAATAAAAACAATTTCAGTTCTCAATCAATAATGTAATTACAATCTTCGAAGCTTAATGAATCTTACTTTTTTGCTTTAAAAGAAAACTAATTACCTGGTCGTGGCTGTTGCTTCAACTAAACGAGATGGTCTTGAAGTTGTGGTGTATCCAGGTTTATAATCCTGCAATGCAAGATTATAAACTTTTTTTCGCAAACCGGAGACTAAACCAAATTTTTATTAAACCGAAAACCTCGAGGACTAACAAAATAAAATCAAAACCGTTGGATGAATTTTCTCATAATAAATAGCATCAAAATCGTTTTTCGTAATTATCCAGCCATAATTAGAAAATACGTGCACCAAAGAAGCTAAGCAGTTCTTCCAGCTTCTCTCTCTCTTCTTCGTTCTCTCTCCAACATCCTTCACGAAGAAGATGATGAGATGAAGCTTGATCATGTCGCCGTTTTCTTTCGGTGACTTTTGTCTCCGGTATACCGCGGTCCACTCGACGGGTATAGCCGGCTTCTGACTCCGGCGGCTCGCGTTCCTCTTGACGGGGCTGTTCGGCTTTTGTCTCCGGTATACCGCGGTTCTCTTGACGGGTATAGCCGGCTTCTGATTCCGGCGGCTTGCGCTCTCCTCGGCGGAGCTGTTCGGCTTATCACCGAGTCTGTCTCGGTTAGTCGATCGACGTTTTCTGTTATCCATCCGTTCAATCCTCTCTCCTTCCTCATCTTCGACGTCTTCTTCCTCCTTTCCCTTAAAGGTTTTTTTATCTTCGGACGATTTCTCATCTATAAAGATGACTGATTTTCATGCAAGAAGATCGAAGGTTGTAGGAGGGATCGATGAAGATTGTCTGTAGAAGCGTAGATCCGGTGAGCGACTTGATCGATTTGAAGATTGCTTGACTTGATCGAGTTTCTTCTTCGGTTAGCCTCTGCTGACGGCGGAGTTCCGTCGCATCTCCAATTTGGCACCGGTGGAAGAAAGTCATCTCCGATCTTGACGCGTGGATTCAGATTGCTGGGCAACCGGCCACGTGGTGGATAGAGACGACTTGCTTCCTCGACGGGTTTTCCTCTTTTTGGGCTGGCGGCCCAAAATTGGTTCTGTTAAGTTGGCCTGTTGTTTAGGCCTTTCGTTTTATCTTTTATGTTGTTGGGCTTTTGCCCGTTTGGGCTTTTGTCCCTTAATAAAATTCAGAGAGAAAAAAAAAAGAAAATACGTGCACCAAGTTTAATGGGGCCCATAAAACGATGGATCATCCAGTTACCATTTTTTTATTCTGAATGTTTTTCTTTTGTTGAAACACTTTCTGAATGTATTAATCCATCGAAATTAAACATATAAAATTATATTTAAAAAATCGGTTATGATATTATCAACAGGATGTTATTGGCTCATTGATTAAGATTTTTTAAGCGAATCGAATATTTTATTTTTTTAAATAATGCAAAAAGATTACAGGACACAAAGGATAATAATACACGTCTTTGAAACACGTATTATCGTTTTGATTATTGAATAAAACATGGAATAATAAAACTTAGAAGAAACAAAACCTGGAGACATATTTCACAAATCGTGTTTCCTTTCTCATCGCACCATCGTTGTATGCAATCTCTGTGAGCGAACTGATCAAACGAAGCAAATTATATATTAAAATTCAGATTACAAAACACGATAGAAAGAAGCTGGTTTCAAGATTGAGATGTTGTTTTTAATACCTTGACGGTGCCTGAGCAAGAACAAGGAGCTTCAAAGTAGCTCTCTGCTTCTTCTTCTTCGTGACAAATTCTGCAGCGAGAGAAACTCGAATTCATATCTGTATCTTCGATGAATATTACCACATCTCCCATCTCTCCGATCGTTCGCCTCTGCGTCTGAACTTAGCGGACAAAAAAAGGCGCTCTTATTAAGCTCTGCTATTCAAAAGCTTTACTCTGTTTTTTTCTTTCTCTGAAAGAAGAACACATATGGTGGGAGAGAGAGGAAGAGTCCAACTTAAAAAGGTGTTCCTAAGGAGTGAATTACAAATTTACCCTTTGAATTGCCATGTTTATTTACATAACTGAACTATCCATTTTTAAATAGAAATTAAAAACGTTATGTAACAAAAAAGTTCTTACAAAACGTAATGTATTAAAAACGGAGGAAGTGGTAGTAGACTAGTAGTCAGTCAGCTGTAATAACAAATTTCAGTAGTCTAAGCTTTGACCTCGGGGGTTTTGTTTTTCCTGGTCAGATAGATTCTATAGTTGTAAGGCCAACATTATCAGTTAGTCCCTTAAGGGTCCCTAAGGAGAGGGAGGGGCCACAAAACATCAGGACCGAGGAAAAAAGAAGAGAAAAAGTCCTTAAATAAGGGACAAATGAGGTGAGTCCTTGTAAATCCTTGTACTATTCATTTGGGGACTTTCATCTGGGGACCTATTGATAATGTTGCCCTAACTTTGTGTGTTTGACCTGTACATTAATTAAAAATACTTGTCTAAGCTATTGTTTTACAACTAACAATATCATAGTAGAACAACTACGTATTTCGTTAAATATGTAATTTTAACACTCATATATGAGAAATTATAACATACAAGTATATAGCATATATATGCTTTGTTTTGAAAATATGGTAGATGAACCCATTTTGAAAATTCCAGTCTATGTAGTTGTAACACATTCATTTATAGCTTTGGTATTTTGAATAGTTTGATCTTTTTTTTTCTGACATGAACCAAATTAATTAGGTAATTATCTTTGAAATCAGATTTAAGAATTAATGAGTTGGACCGGATCTCAAAAGATCTTAGTAATGGAACGTGTTTAAGAAATAACTTAAAGAGGGTTTTGTGAAATGAAAACCACAATGCGCTTTTGCCAAAAGCTGGAACAATGGATATACAAAAGGCTGTATAGTTCCGAGATCACACATGTCAAAGAGCATACGCTGTGTCTTTTGTCATCTATCTTTTGTTTAACATTGGAAAGCACATTTTAATTAGATGTGTTATGTTTTTTTATTCTTTTTTTTTTTTGAAACACAATTAGATGTGTTATGTATTTAAGACAATTTACTATATTCCGAGATCAGACAGGTCAAAGCATACGCTGTATCTT
Organism: Brassica napus; assembly: GCF_020379485.1. Lineage (NCBI taxonomy): Eukaryota > Viridiplantae > Streptophyta > Magnoliopsida > Brassicales > Brassicaceae > Brassica > Brassica napus. The sequence continues at coordinate 736,277 of NC_063443.1, forward strand.
CTGTCATCTAATCTTTTGTTTAATATTGTATTGGAAAGCACATTTTAATTTAGAAAAATTACACTGAGGGTTACTTCTATGTATTTACACTGATGTGTCATGTAATTAGGTAACTTACTATATTCAAACTGTTTTTTTACTATATTCCAACTTCCGTTTGGCGTGTCCCGATATTCTATAAGATGCCAAAGACTATAATCGTCATTAGTCATAATGTTCACATAAGTGCGACAGCGACAAGCCCAGACAGATATTAGATGTATAATATAACCAGTGGCGGAATGTAGGTTTATTTTGTTGGAGGCAAATCAAATCTAAACATAGAAAACGAGGCTAAAATATGATTTTTAGTAGGGCAAAACAACAAAAGTTCATACATGTTATAACAAATTTGAAATTTCATGAGGGCAAATGCCACCAACTTGGCTCACCTACATCCGCCACTGAATATAATCGATTCTCGACCATTAGAACAATGATAAATAACTCATATAGATAGCTACCATATTTTGTGATCTGTGTCAACTTACTGGACTTTATTAATCTTTGTTAACAAGTTATCTATTAGTATTAAACAATTTCCATTCCACTTGCTAAGCAAATATCTCCTCTTCATGGACCCTCTAGTTCGTCCAAAAACTTCTACGGCTTATCTAAATGCGTAGACTCCCACTATTACTTTAGCGTTTTATCAAGGCTTCGAGTTACGGGGTCTATTGTTTTATTTGTTTGCCCATTTAGACGTTTTAAAAACCTTTCCATGGCTCATTTGGATGTAATTGCTTCTTCTTTTTTGATGTAATTGCTTTTAACTAGATTTACTCGGTCCAAGCAAAAATATGGAATTTGAATTCTTGTCTTACCATAACAGTGAATTCTATCTATTGATATGACCGTGCTGATGGTAATGCAAAATGTGTAGTACTTGTTAGTTACTTAATTATATAAGACAAGATATGTTATAGTTGTTGGTAAATAAGAGTATACTAGAGCTTAGGGCATCTCCAACCCTACTCCATTTTCAACTCCAAACATCATTATGGAGTAAAATCTTCTCCAACTCCACTCCATTTTGGAGTTGAAAATGGAGTAATGGCTAGGGTTACTCCATTTATGGAGTAATCTTATCCATTACTCCATTTTGGAGTTGAACTTTTTTTATTTATAAACTGGTCCTTTGAATCTTTTATTGTTAAAGGACCTGTTCGTTTTTGGAAAAAAAATGTGTTACATGACATTATGACTACATGTATAATTTTACATAAGATGATAATTGAAGATGAGCGTGAACTTGATGCACCAATTGAACTTGGAAGAGAAGCTCCACCTCCAGATATCAAAATTGCAGAAGATGAAAATGACCGATTTCAAAATTTTCTTGCTCGATTTAGGAATATCAAAGATAAAGAAGCTCATTTTTCATTACAAAATGCATTAGTTGATCATTTGTGGGAAAAATATTCTAATGCTCATTGTTGAACCTATATATATGTTGTCTTTTTTAATGATTTCTTGTACTATTTAATAATAAATATTTAATTCAAATAATTTATATTTTAATTATTATCGTAAACATAAAATAATTGGGGTTAATTGGTAAATTTTTATAAGTATAAGATTTTATTTGCAATTATTAATAAAATAAAAATGAAATTATTTAAGAAATATTATTTTTGGAGTAGAAAATGGAGTAATACATTGGAGTAAAACCTTACTCCATTTTGGTGTTGTACCATTTTGGAGTAAAAAATGGGATAATACATTGGAGATACTCTTAAGATCCGTGCAATTGCGCGGAATGAATGTTACATATAAAACTATTTTTATCTATTATTGTTTATTTGTATTCATTTACGTATTATATATATAATTAAATTAGAGTAAATATATAAATCAAAACAGTACTTCTTGTTTATTTATGATACTTTTTGGTAAATAAATCAAAATAATCATTTTATTTATTTTATATGGTATATAACTAAATTTTAATGACATGACCATAGATATATAGTATATTTTAATATAAATATTTATTATTGAGAATCCATACTCATATGATATACAAAAAGTTTATAATGTGCAATTTTTTGAATGCAAATTTTAAAATTAAAATATTAATATTTCAATACTTTTTCAATACAAATTTAGAAATTATCATATTTATGTATTTTTCTATTTATATATTTAAATTTTAAACTATATTAATATATAATTTGAATGTCTAGTAAATGAGACTTTATATTCATACGATTTATGATCTTTTATATCTTGTTATTACCAAAAAAGTTAAACTATTGATCACAAAATTTTAGTGTGAGACATTTAACGTTTTTAGTAATTTATAGTCGTTTTATAAATTCAAAATATAGCATATAAGAGAAAAAATATTTTATTTTATTTTATATGATTACTGTGGTTGTTTAATATCTTTTAATAATATAAAATTAAACAAAAAAGAGCTAAGATACAAAAATTATTATCAAATATTTATTATTCATAATCATTGATTGTCATATATACGTTAATCATATTAGGCAATTCTGTAGCTTTTATTTAAGGAAAGTGCGAAAATATTCTTTTGTATACTATTTATCAATTTAATAGTTAGTTTAATAAAAAATATAATATAAGTTAAGATGGACCAATCTATTTTTCTAATAATTCTGAATTTCACTTTCATGATGACACGTGGTTACAAAACAATGTTGTAATGTTTTTCAATTAATATATAAAGGATAATATAAGAATATATGTAATACATATCAGAAACTATTAGCTTTTCTCCACTTTTTGAATACACTTGGATGCAGACATTTGGGCTTATCCTAATAAGTATTGTATTGATCTTATCTATGTATCGTCCTCCACGTAACGGCCCCGTGCGAGTTTACGCATTTGGATAAAGCTGTTATAAGCTCTTAGAGGGCCCATGGAGAGAGGAGGAGATATTTGCTTAGCAAGTGGAATGGTCCCTTTCAAATACTCTCTACATAACTAGAATCTAAATTCGAATGATAGATTGTGGAACTAATAAGTAAATCAAACTGAAAATTTCAGATTCTTTTAGTTTGTGAAGCTTATTTATGTTAAGAATCTCTACACACTTCTCGCCGTTTAACATAAATACCTTGTACATACAATCTATACACTGCTTGCCGTTTCCTACAAACTATCTTGTATTCTCACGAATTCTATATATGTTTTCTTCGTTTGGTCTACCCTGCGATTTCGGAACCGAAACGTAAATTTTGAAAATCAATTCCAAAATTAATCGAAATAAATTTGGTTGGGTTATCAGTTAATTTCAATTTTACTAGAGACTTTTCCGGGCTACGCCCGGATTTATTTTTATAAATTGTTAGCTGTTTAAAAATATTAATTTATTCATATTAGAATAGTTACTTTATATATATTGGAAACAGCAAAAAATATAAATTATCATAATGAAGTTTAAATGATTATATGTAAAATGAAAAATAATAATAAAACACACACATGTTACATTACTCAAAATATTATTACAGTATAAAAAATCAGGTTTAAACTCAAATCATTTTAAATTTTGATTTCCTAACTTATTCATTCCCTCTTTCTTTCAGATTTGTATTACTTAATTAGTGGCTCATGTTTTTTTTTAGTTTTATCAATAAAACTAATCTTTCTAGAAGTATGCATGAAAAATATTTCAACTTCAAAAGTGTTGGATCTGATAAATATTTTTGCAAATACATTGATAAAAGGTAAACATTTAATTGCTTATTGTGTATTTTCTGAAAATCCATAAAAGTTGAGAAAATAGAATGGTTTCCATGAGGTTTTTATGTCGTGCAGATATCTCTACTAAGTATTATATGTTATTATCTGCTAAATATTATTTTTCTAATTTTTCTTTTCAGGAAAATTAATAGAGATATTAATTTATAGTTATTTAAAATCTATGATAAAATGATACATTTATGTAAAACATTACGGTGTCATTTTACATTAATTAATATAAAGAAATATTAGTTGACAATTATGAATTATAATTTTTAAGAAAATTAATTGAATTGCTATGAATTTATAGTTATTTAAAATCTATAATAAATGATACATTTATGTAAAATAGTAGCGTGTCATCTATAATAAATTTTGCAGATTTTTAAGTTTTATAAATTTTAATTATTTATTAGTAGGTATAACTTGTGACTTATGAATTATTCATGTTAATATCTTATGAAGAAAAGCAAGATGCTAATATTTATTGACGGAATTCGTGGTGTTTTGCTAATAGAAAATAATGTGTTGCTTTCTAAGAAACTTGGGTTTTGTTTTTCTTGTCGCGTCATTGGTGTTCTTCATAACAATACTCTGTTGTTTCATTAGTAAAAAAAAAATCTCTGTTGTTTCTTCTGCATATATAACTAATTTAATATATACATTAGTGAAAGCAAAGACAGTAAAATACTGCAGAATATAGATTAATACACGTAGAAAAAAGAGACTCTCAAATCTCCAAACAATAAGCCAAAACTCTAATATACAAAGAGCAGGACTTGGTTATACTTATTTCTCCGTTGGTTGATTCAAGAGGTAGAAAAAGTGTACAATCATAGCAACATGCTGATCACAAGCACATACACACATATACAGATGTTGGCTCATAAGCTGTTTAAAGAACACTATTGAAAGAAGCATAAACTTAGGCGAAGCTCTGACATTCAAAAAGTTTATAATCTATAATCACAGTAGTACGATAAATGTTTCCTGAAGAAAAAGGTGAGAAGAAAACCCCTTCAATTCCAGAAACCATTTTGGTTCTAAGTAACCTGGTGAAGGGCAATAAATTTCTTCTCGCTGAGCAGTAGAAATGGCCTGGTACCTAATCCCTATTCTCAAATATTGGTTAAATTTTAACATCAAGAGCCAAGAGACAAACAAAATCTCAGTAATTCGAATTAAAAAAAAAACTGTCAGCATCACTATAGCATACCTTTTGTACTCTCTGATATGTTTGATCATTGATCATCATGCACCTGCTGATACATTCCAACTTTAAAACAATCAATTGAATAAAAGAGTATATATGAAAACCAAAGCATACTTACAACGTTTACTGCCCAATTGTTCTGGATACAATTTACTTTAGCCCTGTTCGCTATCTCAGTTCCCGTAGTGTAAACACATTCTACGATATTTGGGTTACTCAGGAACAGAACCGAGCTACATGTGCATATATCTTTTAAGCTCTGGAAAAACAGCAAAAGTAAAGACTAACGACATAGGATATATATTTTTCTTAAAATACTATACAAACAAAATTAATAGGAATCTACACCTTAATTTGTGATTAAATAAGAAAAATATGTAGAAAGAAAACCTTGTTAGAGAAAGACTTCGTGCGGGGAATTTTTTGAATCCCCTGATTCCTATGGTTGGTCTTTGGAACAATCTTGATTCTCATTCTCTCAGATCTTCGTAGAATCACAGCACCAATAACCTACAGCATGTGCATGAATGCATCAAATCATTAAGAAAAGAAACATGGCGTTGATTTCAGATGAGAACATAACTTATTTATCCTAAAAACAACAGTTTTTTGAAGTTTATTCTATAATATACGACGCTGCCGAAGGTGGGGATTCCGCTGGATAAGCAAAGAATGGATACATTGATAATCCTAACTACTTAATATCATATTCGAGAACGATCGTAAGAAAAAAAGAACCTTTCTTCTATGGTGGCCGAAAGACGAATCTAATGGATTTTACGGATATCCCTGCAACTTCCGGCGACCAGAGCATCCTAATCCTCCTTACTCAATCCCCCGCTAATCATCTGCTTATATAGAATGAGAACCAACCGACGAAGAAGGCAGAGAAAAAAGTGGGAACGTCAACGGTGAAATTACTCTTCGAAACGGATTTGGAGAGAAGAGAAATGGAAGAGGTAAGAGATGGAAGTCGAAAAGTGAAGAACAAAATTAGGTTTCGTCGGCCATCAATTGCAGAATGGACTATATAGCCCACAGATCAGACAGGCCAAAAACAACAGAAGCCCAAACAAAGAACTATTAAATGACGTGGAAGAATGCTGCTCAACCATTGGCTGATTTTATAGTCCGAGCTGGACAGCTTAAAAGGGCTTATTATTGCCCTTTTAGTATAGGTTAGATTTCCAAAAATAATCGATTTTTTTTTTGTTTTCGGCTAATTCCTGTCTAATTTTCTAAAAAGATCAGATATTTTCGGTTAAATTTGGTTATTTTGGGTTTTTTCAGTTAAATCCGGTTCGGTTTGTCGGTTATTTTTGTTTTTTTTTTATTTTTAACTTTAAAAAAACGAAAAAATTGAAACGAACCGAACCAAAAACCAAATATTTTTCAAAATCCTACCGAACTAAACCGAACTCGAAACCGAAAACCAAAAATTTCAGTTCAGTCCGGTTCGGCTGGTTTAGACAAAAATCGCAGGGCTAGTTAGATCTTTTTTAACGCTGATTTATTATGATATGGGCTAGATCTATGGTTGAAGATTAAAACATTTTATATTCTTTCACCAGTTTCATGTAATTAATCAACGCACGTGTTTTCTCATATGTGAACACGTCGATGCCTTATTGGCTAGACACTAGAAACTCGTCCTTCGCGGATTCGTACTAAGATTTTTTTTGTACTCTTATTATCATATAAAAAAAATCGTATAAAATATTCTGTTTTCTGTACTGAAGTTTTTTAAACATATAAAATCGCGCGGATTTATGTGTGTTGTATAATCTTATGAAGCATATAGCAAATGTCATTAACAAATTATATTTTTGATTAAGTCCCACTTTAGTCGAATTGAAATGGGCTTTTCCAATTAGGCGATGGTCATCATGGGCTGTTCAAATTCTGTGACGGTCATTAATGGTCCAAAGGCCCATAGGTAGGCCATCTGCTCTCGGCATTGCCAAATAAGCAATTAAAATAACCACATACATAATATTATATCCAATGGGAATGACCTAGTAGCTTTGAACCCAATCAGACTTTTATCTTACTGAATTTCCAATCCAGACATAATTGTATCCCTTCTTTGAATTCATCTCTTAAGATAATGGGTGGCAGAGAATGTTTTCCGAAATGGTTTTCATTCATTCAGTTTTTCTTCCCATTGAAGATATCTTACCAAATGCCACTGCTGCATTGTTTTCAACACTTCCTACTTTCCTAGCTTTGCCTTCTTCACAAGCATTCTGTTAATAGATCCGTCTCTATTTTCCATCTTCCCATAATAATTAAATATAGTTTTTAAAATAGTTATAGTTTATAATGTAACACATTATTATAGCTCGAAGAGGATAAATATGAAAGTTATTTTTGTCTCACACGAAATGTGTATACACTTGTTTGGTTGTTCCGTAGATGGTGTTTCGTATCAAATGAAAATTGAGAATTCGGGCCAAAAAAACACCAAACTTTCATTGACTTTAAAATTAATTAACAATGTTTTCGCTGACTTGCCAATTTAGCACGCCGTCAACAAATTTAACAGAAATATTTGACGTCGTTTATTGTTGACGTTAAGTAAAACGACGTCGTTTTCAAATGAGATGAAACGACGTCGTTTTACACGATTTGAAATTAAAAATATGTAAACCCCTGGATTCGAACCCAGGTTGGTTGGTCAAATGAGAAGGTATTTTACCACTGGGCTACAGGCACTTTCAATGTATTTACTAACATGTTTACTTTTATTTGGTACATATTAAATATAAAAAATTCTCTAAAAACTTAATAAAATCTTTAAAATTCCAAAAAATTAAAAAATAAGAAGATTTTTATAAAATTAATTTAGAAATTAAAATTAAAAATAATATTTTATTTTTCTTTCTAAAAAATTAAAACGAACTTTAAATTCCAAAAAATTGAAAAAATTAAAGAAATTTTTTATAACATAAATTTTGAAATTAAAATTGAAAATAAAATTTTATTTTTCTTTAAAAAAAATAAAAAATTATTTTCCTTTTAAAAAATAAAAAAATCTTCCAAAAATTTCATAAAATTAATTTTGAATTAAAATTAAATATTTGCTTTTCTTTAAAAAATCAAAAAAATTCCAAAATTTTCATTTTTTAAAAAAAATCCAATTTTTTTAAAATTATAATAAAATGCAAAAAATTAAAGTTAGAATTATCAACTTTTTATGTGTGTATAATTAATTTCAAGTTTTAGCAAATGTATTAAAAAAATTGAAAATTTTGGAAGATTTTTTATTTTTTTGAAAAGAAAAAATAAAATTTTATTTTCTATTTTAATTTCAAAATTAATTTTATAAAAAATTTCTTTATTTTTTCAATTTTTTGGAATTTTAAAGATCTTTTTAAGTTTTTATTTATTTTTTAAAAAGAAAAATAAAATCTTATTTTTAATTTTAATTTCTAAATTAATTTTATAAAAATCTTCTTTATTTTTTAATTTTTTGGAATTTTAAAGATCTTATTAAGTTTTTAGAGAATTTTTTATATTTAATATGTACCAAATAAAAATAAACATGTTAGTATGTACATTGAAAGTGCGAGTAGTCCAGTGGTAAAATACCTTCCCATTTAACCAACCAACCTGGGTTCGAATCTAGGGGTTTACATATTTTTAATTTCAAATCGTGTAAAACGACGTCGTTTCATCTCATTTGAAAACGACGTCGTTTCACTTAACGTCAACAATAAACGACGTCAAATATTTCTGTTAAATTTGTTGACGGCGTGCTAAATTGGCAAGTCAGCGAAAATATTGTTAATTAATTCTAAAGTCAATTAAAGTTTGGTGTTTTTTTGGCCAGCCCCAAAGTTCATGTTTGTTTTGGCAATTCGTGTAAAGTTGAGGTTTTTTTTGGCCGAATTCCCAATGAAAATTGAATATTTAAAGAACTCTGATATAGATAGATGAAAATATTTATGGAAATAAGATTATCTTATATGGTATCTTTTTTGTATCTCGTAGGTCCACTGACAGATGAACAATCTCTACATAAATTTATATAGAAGAAACAAAAACAGATGACATTTTTCATTCCTTATCCCTCCTTTAATCGATGATGCGTAATATGGATAAGAATAAGAATGCCCATTACGTGCCATCTTTTCTCTTGCTTTTCAGTTTTTTTTTTTATCTTTAACAAAAAATGAAACATTGTTTTTTTCTGGATTATTGAGTTTGTGCAATTCCTATCAGAATGACCGTATAATAACAATACTTTTCGTTTTATTTCCCAATAAAAAGTATTTCGGTTCTAGGGCAAACCGTCCGATTGCTTGTATTTGGGTCTGTTGGGCCGTTTATTTTATTTTGGATCTCGGCTTTTGTTGTAAGTTGCTTTTCGTGCTAGTGGGTTTTTTGTTCATGGGCTTCCGCCGTAGGCTTGGTCTTTTTAATCAATAAAAACAATTTGGGAAAAAAAAAAGTATGTTCGGTTTTCTTTTTCACTACGACTTTGATTTTAATATACCATAACATTTGTTGAGCTTTTTCTTCGTCTAAATAATTTAAGTACTTTTCTGTTAAAAGGAATGATGGGAGTTAAAATTTAATCAGCAATCACACGAAGATCTTATCTAGTAATGTCACATCATATGAATATGATGGTGGTGGATAATGTTTAACGTTACAACTGCCGGCTCCTTTTTCCCCTTTAATACCCAACTTATTACATCAAAAGACTTTGTAGTCCCTCCTTTGTTTCTAACACTTTGCTTTAATCACAATCTATCAATTTTGATTTGCTGCTTTCCATCTAAATTTCATAATAGAGGACATTAGCTCAATATACTAAAAGAAGTAGGATACCAGAATGAGGAGAAAATGGTAATGATAGGAAAAAGAAAATTGGAGAAAATAGGGTATGGAGTGCAAATAAAATAGATTTGGTGTGTAGAGAGTACAAATTCTCTTTATAATATATTCACCCTTTTCGTCAGATCACCTTGTTTTGTTATTATCCCAAAGATTTTACAATATGCAGGGTAATTCTTGGGTGTACACTCATATAAACCTCGGACAAATATACTTCTATAATATATTGCCTTTTTCTTATAAATATCAATATCAAAAAAGTAATTAGTTTCATAAGAGCATTTCCAAAAAACAAAACACTCTTTTTGAAGTTTCTAAAACTTTATATTTGAAGTTTAAAAGTATTTTTCTCCAAAATCAAAACTTTAAACTTAACTCGAAAATAATTTGTATTTTTTACTATGATCTTTATATTTATCATAATTAATTTAAGTTCATAAAATTTTTACTAGCACATATATAAAAATATTACAACAATATTAGTTAGTAAAATGTTATATTAAAATATAAAATTTTAAATAAAAATAAAATAACTAATATTAAAATTTAAGAAAAATACCACAATATTCCATAAAATTATTTTCTTAATGCATATATGATTATCCAGTGCATTTTGAAGTAAAAACAAATCTCTTTATTTTTAATTTGTAGATTACGAGCTAAAAATTGTTGAAAACGAGTGATATCAATACATGTAAATACATTAGATTTGAAAAAGTAAAAGAAAAAAATAAAATATTGCTAAAAAACTTAACTTTTACCGATGATATTAGTACTCGTGAATACATTCTATCTGAACAATAAAGAATTGTGCAAAAAATATATCAAAAAACAACAACAACAATCTTCAGTTACACAAAAGAAATTTGAACAATATTTTGGAGATTTTGGAGATCCCTGATCAAGTTTACATGACTGTTAGTAGTGTTTTAATATATAAATTTGTGTAATAGTTATGTCTTCATGTAATTTTTTTAAAGCATTTTTTTTGTTTAAGTTTTTTTTTGTATATTGTTTCTGTATAAATTTAGTTTTAAAATATTTTCAATTTATTTTAAAGTTTTATTTAATTTTATGTGTAAAACTTTAATTTGTAAAAAAATTAGAATATTTATGAGATATAATTATTTTAAAGATTAAAACGATAAATGTAAATAATATTTGAAGATCATAAATGTGATGTATAATTGTAGGGACCAAAATGCAAATAAAAATATGAAATTTCAAATTTAAAGTTTTGAGTGGTGAAATTTTAAATATAGAGATTCACTCTTCAATTTGAAGTTCATTTTTGGAGAACAAAAAACTTCATATTTAAAGTTGTAGAGTATCTTTTGGAAATGCTTTAAAACAAAACTGTTATGCAAATTATACAAAAAAAACAGTTATGCAACATGCATTTCTTAAAAATACAAATCTTAACTCAGATAAAATATGTAAAATAAATTTGAAATTTAATGTAATAATCATGGTCCATGATGGATACTCCTACAAAAGATCTCAAGAGTGCTTCGGTCCAAATCAATTAGTTGAATGTTAGAATCTCGTTCAAGTAATTTCAGCTTCACGTTTTAGTTGGTGTACGTAGATTTTCTTTTTATTGGATAATTATGATCTTAAGTTATAATTTGTTTATACGCTTCGCCGTGTTAATTTAATTCGTCAGTAGAATAGTTAATTTCAAACATGTTTTGATACTTTATACAACCGTTTTAAACCACCATTTTGGTTTTTGTTTATTTACTACAAATGATGATAATTAGTTATGGTGTGGAGCTGTGGTTCTTTGTTTTTACATTACAACAGTATGGTGTAGCGATTATGTCAAGCGTCTACGCGTTAATAAGCTGTCATATATCTAATATATCAATCATATTAAATAAGTAGGCTGTGCATGTGCTAATATATATATGTCAAATGCTAAATACTGGATTAACATTGGTTGTATACTTTATATGTGATCATGTGTTGTAATTTTAACTCGTGGCCATATTTACTAATGCATTATGCATATATGTATATATTTTAATATATATTGGATTCTTATGTTTCATCAGTTGTAATTTAACTCTTAACAATATGTATTATCAAACTTTTCCCGTGATCATGCATGGATACAAACATTTATGTAATGATTAAATTAAAAAAATTGATAAAAGAATATTTTTTGTTTATAACTTTTAAGTTAACTTTTAATCTCTAGAATATTATTTGAAAAGTCAGTTTGTTTATGTATTATTATGTTTCCATCTTAATTGGATATATATATATGATTTCACATATAATATTTTGTATAGTTTCAAATATTTTTTTTCTTAAATTACATCTATTATTCTAAATTAAACAATGATTTTTTAATTATATCAAAATTGGACTATTATTTTCTTAATTTTATGTAGTTAAATTCATTTTCTTATTTTTGTAAATATATTGGTGTTTTTGGTATAAATAGGTATATATTGTTTTAGAAAATAGGAAACGTAAATATTAAATCAGAATTGCATTAATAAACATAACTTGTAATATTTTGAAAATACATACAAAAGAGAATCCTTAAAGAGAAAGTCTTTTTTCTCTCGGGCACGAATTTCGAGGTTTGAAAGAGACAGCTTCCTACCTTGTTCCCTGCCATAGAGACCCGGTCTTGCTCCCCAAAAGCCTGGTTTTCCACCGCAGCTAACTGGTTTACCGCCGCAGTCGTCGGAATTTTCAAAAAATTTTAAAAAATTTCCGGTGATTCTGCTTGCTCAGCTTGCTCTTCACTTCTCGAACCGTGAAAGTCTACCGTTCTCATCTGAGCTATTCACACTCGCAAGCATGTATCTTTGTAGATCTGGTCAGAAGAGCCTCCCATGGGGCTTGGGATAGCTCTAATACCCTGTTGCTAGGGATTCTTACTGTCTGAGTGCAGTCTCCTGTTAACCTTTGTTTACTACCTCCCGGAAGTTTTCTTGTGGTTTCTTCACAGAGTGTTTTTGTTGTGAAACTAACTTTCAAGCAAACCACTCCTATCATCAACACAATGGCTCGAAGATACTCCAACAGGGAGAAGAAAAAATGGATCTCCGATCCTTCTCGCCCACCAAAGCGGGCACCGATACAGATTCCAGAGGAAGATTGCTCTAATCTGATAGAAGAGCACAAGTACACCCTGATTGGCCGCGTCACAAACTCTGCTATGCAGAACACTAGGGCGCTGGTGGACTTCTTCCTCCAACACTGGCAGGTGATAGGCACCATTACAGGGAAGAGTCTCGGTCCCCTCCTGTTCCAGTTTACATTTGACTCAGAGAAAGACTTACAGTCCATTCTCTCCAAAGCTCCTTACCACTTAAAGAAGTGGATGTTCATCCTCCAACGTTGGGAACCCATTGTCTCGGATCTCTTCCCAGCAACTATCCCCACGATACATGGAGTTCCACTGCACTATTGGACATACACAGCCCTCCGAGCTATTGGGAATGAACTAGGCCCAGTTGAGACTACGGATGCGAATAGGTGTCGAGTCCGTGTAATCATCAATGGGCTTAAACCTCTGGAGAGAACCCTGGAAATCAGCTTATCCTCAGGAGTTAAGAAGGTAGAGCTGGAGTACGAGAAGCTGGAGAAACACTGTTTCTCGTGTCTCTCTCTATCTCATGAGGAAGGCAACTGTCCCACAAGAGCAATAACAACGGACTCCTCCTCCCAACGCCTAGGCATCTCCCAAATGCGCACCTTGGATCGTATTGCGGAGAGTAGGAAAAGAGCTGATAACCGTAAACTCTCACGTTTCTCACCATATGAGAGAGGATATGGAGCTCCAAATAACAATGATAGGCGTCCTGAGCACTACTCTCGTGAAAGGTACCGCAGTAACAATGACCACCTTTTAAACGCTCACGAAGAGAGGAGAGATGGCAGAAGAGAGGGTAACTCTCATTCCTGTAACATCTCTTCCTCGGAAGATAGAGACAGAGATAGAAGTTACTCTCAACGTCCAACAAATGACAAGCTACCACCCATTCGGGAGAGCTCATATGTCTCTATTAGATCTCAAGGGATGCGTTCTGCTAATCCCTCTGCGAAGAGCTACTGGCGACCTGTCTCGGGTGATGGAGCGGGAGGACACTCTAACTCCGTCCAATCCCAAGTATCTCATACTCCATCCCCAAAAACTCAGCGCGAGCCTATGATAATGGATAGGACCCGATCCCTTACTTCACCGCAAACACCCAGAGACTCTGTTGCCTCTGTAGAGCGTCGGTCTGCACTAGAACGCATCTCGGGTGTCCCTGACAGAGTTCCCCTGCTCCATAATGGGGTTGCAAACTCAGACTCTGGCCGGCTTCAAGAGGTCAATATCCAGTATCTAGAGGACGCCCCACCATACCAGACCCCACCAGAACTCATGAGACCCTCTGGCTCTAGGACGACTGGATTGGGAAGTGCACAAAACCAGAGAGGAGGAAATGAATCTCCAATAAGAACATTAAGCGAGGACAGAGCCCATGTCTCGCTCAGATTAGGGCCCCTGCCCCCGGATGATTCGCCCCTCCCTATCCTTGCTAAAACAACAAGCAAAAGTGCAGGAAAGAAACCTACTCGCCCTCCTTCAACTCGCGCTCCAACAACTAGAAGGGTTATTCGAAGCCCGGTGCAGGGTGTCAGCCTCAACAAAAGACGAATTACCAAAGTCCAAAGCTCGCCGAAACGTAAGCTTGTGGTTGACCCGAAGGCGAAAGGCAAGGCAGTTGCAAAAGGAGACAGGCCATCTACAAAGTTGATTCCGGCAATCTCGAAGAAGCGGGCGGATTTTCGGACCGCTCCAAGCTCTCTTCCTTACCGAGTATGAGCTGAAACTGTCAGGGGATAAGGAACCCTCTCACAGTACAACGCCTCCGGGAAATTCGCTCTAAGCTTTCCCCTGACATCATGTTCCTTATGGAGACAAAAAATCAAAATGAAGCTGTTTTGAATAATTACCGAGGTTCTGAGTACTCCCACCATTTTACGGTCCCTCCAGAAGGGCTAAGTGGGGGTCTCGCTCTCTCTTGGAAAGATCATGTTCAGCTTGATGTATTGTTCTCCTCTCCGAATATTATTGATACTTGTATCACAAGCCAGAATAAAACATTTTATGTTTCCTACGTTTATGGAGCCCCTAGAAAAGAGGACCGCGCAGATTTCTGGCACAAACTCACCGAACTAGGAACACAAAGAAACGAGGCTTGGCTTATTACGGGAGATTTCAATGATCTCTTAAATAACTCGGAAAAAGTAGGAGGCCCCTCGAGATGGGAGGGGTCTTTCCTCTCCTTCCGTAGTTTTGTGACCCAATTTGGGATTTGGGATCTGCAACACTCTGGAAACTCACTTTCTTGGCGCGGGGTTCGTTATAGTCACTTCATTCAATCTCGCCTAGACAGGGCAATGGCCAATGTAGAGTGGAGTGAAATGTTCCCAACAGGTCGGTGTGAGTACCATCGTTTCGAGGGTTCAGATCATAGACCGGTGCTCACTCTCTTTGATAGTAATCTGCTAAAGAAGAAGAAAGGTATTTTTCGCTTTGATAGAAGGCTTCGTGATAAGCCGGAAATTAGAGCCATCGTGGGAGATACTTGGTGTGCGCAGCCAGATGATTCAGTTATTACTAAAATCTGTCGGGTGAGGTCAAAAATTGTGGAATGGACTAAGCTTCAGAATCAGAACAGCCGAGACCTGATCCAAACCTCCCAAGCACATCTAGAAGCAGCCCTATCTGATGTAAACCCGGATGCTGACCTCATTCTCTCGCTTCAATCTACATTGAGCAACGCTTACGCCGAGGAGGAGCAGTACTGGCGACAAAGGAGTAGGATCCAATGGCTAAGCTGTGGTGACAAGAACTCAAGTTTTTTCCACTCGGTAACTCGCGTTCGAAGGGCTCAAAACAAGTTTGCGGTCATTGAAGATGAGATGGGTAATGCTTTCTTTGAGGAAGAGCAAATTGTTCAGAACATAGCTTCCTTTTACCAAGACATCTTCTCCTCTCGTTCCACTGGCGATTTGAGTATTGTCCAAGACGTTATCACTCCGAAGGTTACACCGGAGATGAACCAGATGCTAATTGTTTCGCCATCTGACATGGAAATAAAACAGGCGGTTTTCTCCATTAATGTCGATAAGGCACCTGGGCCCGACGGGTTCTCAGCGGGCTTTTACCAGTCTTTCTGGGACATCATCGGTCCTGATATCTCGAGAGACATCAGAGAGTTCTTCACTGCGGGAGTCCTGCATAGATGCCAAAACGAAACACACGTGCGGCTGATCCCAAAAATATCAGGGCCCCGAAAGGTGGCAGATTATCGGCTTATCGCCTTGTGCAACACCCATTACAAGATCATCGCCAAAATCCTTACCAAACGCCTTCAGCCGCTACTGTCCCACCTGATCTCACGACATCAATCCGCCTTTGTGTCTGGAAGGGCCATCTCCGACAATGTCCTCATCACACACGAGATACTCTATTATCTCCGCACGTCGGCGGCCCGCCAGCGATGCTCGATGGCGGTTAAAACCGACATGAGTAAAGCATACGACATGATCGAGTGGGATTTTCGTAGAGAGGTGCTGGAGCGGATGGGATTTCATTCGATGTGGATCTCGTGGATTATGGAATGTGTGTCTTCGGTTTCATACTCCTTTCTCATCAATGGAGCACCGCAGGGAGCGGTCACACCTACCCGAGGATTGCGACAAGGGGATCCGCTGTCCCCGTATATCTTTATCCTTTGCACTGAGGTGCTGTCGGGGCTTTGCAACCAAGCACAAGAGAAAGGGGTCCTCGCAGGAATCAAAGTGGCCCGGTCCTGCCCGCCTATAAATCATCTTCTCTTTGCTGATGACACCATGTTTTTTTGTCGATCAGACCGAGCCAGTTGTGAAGCCCTAGTCTTGATCCTGAACAAGTATGAGCTAGTTTCTGGCCAGTGCATCAACCGCAATAAGTCTGCGATCACCTTCTCCTCCAAGACGCTTCAAAGTACAAAGCAAAATGTTAAGACAGCGCTAGGGATTGGACAGGAAGGAGGCATCGGGAAATACCTTGGGCTGCCAGAGCACTTCGGTAAAAGAAAGCGAGATATTTTTGCTTCACTGGTGGACCGTATCAGACAGAAATCACATGGCTGGACGACTAGGTTTCTATCGGGCGCGGGCAAGCTTGTCCTCCTGAAATCGGTGTTGGCAGCAATGCCGTCTTACGCCATGTCGTGCTTTAAGCTTCCACAATCCCTTTGTAAACAAATCCAGTCAGTCTTGACCAGGTTCTGGTGGGATCAGACACCAAATCATAAGCGACTGTGTTGGGTTTCTTGGGAGAGACTTACACTGCCTAAATCTGTCGGAGGTCTTGGGTTTCGAGATATAGAACATTTTAATGATGCCCTGTTAGCTAAGCTAGCTTGGAGATTGCTGAAGAACCCTTCTTCCCTGCTAGGACAGACTCTACTTGGGAAATATTGCCGAGACGGAAACCTGCTGGAATGCTCTACTAGTGGAGCAATGTCCCACGGATGGAGGGGAATCCTCGCTGGACGAGAAGTGCTGAAACTTGGTGTGGGATGGGCTATAGGCGATGGAAAGAGCGTCAATGTTTGGAAAGAAAACTAGCTGTCAACAAAGGAAATTCTACGCCCTATGGGACCTCCACCCTTTGAGAATCAGGAGCTGACTGTAAGAGACCTGATGATCCCTGAAACGACAGATTGGGATGTCACAGCTATCAGGTCCCATCTGCCTCAGTTCGAAGAATCTATCAGACTCCTCCAACCCAGCTCCCTTAATATGGAAGACTTGTTAATGTGGTTGCCGGAGAAGACGGGAGTTTACTCCACTAAGTCAGGATATGCTTTGGCGAAACTGGCTAGCGACAATATAGCACTCAACCACAATACAAGCCAGTTTAATTGGAAGGCCTCTGTTTGGAACGTTGAAACATCCCCCAAGCTCAAACTTTTTCTATGGAGGCTAGCTATCAGAGCCCTGCCTGTGGGGGAAGCACTTGCTCGGAGAGGTATTGCAGCTACAACATCATGTAAACGTTGCGGCGCCATTGAGAGTGAGATCCACACCTTTTTTCAATGTCCTTTTGCGAAAAAAGTTTGGGATCTCCTTCCGGCAATGCACAAACCTAGCTTGGCTACCTCATCGATTTGGAGCTTGATTGATAGTAGCAAGAAGATGATCTCTCTCCCCCCTGCAGGTATTGTCAAACCTCTGTTTCCTTGGCTGCTATGGAACCTATGGACTGGTAGAAACCAACTTCTGTTCGAAGATAAAGACTACTCTGAAACTGAAGTCCTAAATAAGGCAATCAGGGATGCAAAGGAATGGAGTTTGGCTCAAGCTACACCGACGCAAAAGACCCCTCCGATCCCACCTGCTAGAGTTCACAGTTACAATAACTCCGCTGCGACTGTCTGTTTTACAGATGGAGCATGGGACGCGACTTCAAAAATGGGCGGTATGGGGTGGTGTTTTAATGATCAATCTGGCTCGGTGATGGCGCATGGTGCTGATGCAAAGAGATATGTCGGTTCGGCCTTGATGGCGGAGGCACTAGCTCTTAAAATGGCACTGATGAACGCAACTAACCTCGGCATCCTCGATCTGAGGTGTTTTTCAGACTCTCGCAGTCTTGTTTCTCTGCTTAAGAACAACTCTTCAGTTGTTGAGCTTCAAGGGATCCTCCACGACATCCGTGTGTTGAGTAGTTCCCTCACATCTATCTCTTTTCACTTCATTTCTCGTTTGGAGAATGAATTTGCTGATGGGTTAGCTAAAACTGCCCTAAGAATATGTAAAAACTCCCCTCCCTAGTGGAGGTTGATTTCTTGCGCTATAATTAATGAATGAATGGTTTGAACAAAAAAAAAAAAAAACATACAAAAGAACACTACTACACACTAAATCTTAATAATTGTTTGATTTTTCATAATTTAGTATATTGAATTGTATCGATTTTTTGATTACAACTGT
The DNA here is from genome assembly GCF_020379485.1 of Brassica napus. Classification (NCBI taxonomy): domain Eukaryota; kingdom Viridiplantae; phylum Streptophyta; class Magnoliopsida; order Brassicales; family Brassicaceae; genus Brassica; species Brassica napus. The sequence goes on from NC_063443.1 coordinate 755,088, forward strand.
TTTGGTTACAATTAAACTAAAATAAGCTCATCTTGTTACTTTTATCTTAGGATGAAAAATATATTTTGTAAGATTGTGTATAATTTGCTATATGATGTTTTTCATAAAATTAAAAAATCTAAGTGTTAATAAATTTTGTTATGAAAATTCTAATCATTCAATCAAAAATATATTGATAAATAAGAAATACTATTTATATTGTTGTAGCCTCACGCTATAAAATATTTATTTAGTTTTAAAATAATCATAAGATATAATAATTTTTGGAAAAAAATGAGATATTAAATAATCATTTATGTTGTTCCAAATTATTTTCTTATTAATTATTAGATCAAAAGATATTTATAATAAAAATATTATTATCTTTTAGAAAAATATATCTGAATTATTATATTTTTAGATTTTGTGAAGTTATTTTTATATATATTTATAAGTATAAATTTTTTAAAGTTATTGAATTTTTTTTATTTTTGTTGTAGGAAACATAAAGAATAAAAAAAATTAAATTCGTTTTATATAAATGTCTATGTTTATATTTTATAATTTTTTGTCTTTTTATTATTTATGTGTTTTAATAAAAAAAGAAAATTACATTAAAAAGTTAATCACAGTTTTATTAAGAAAAAGAAAATATAGATAATTATTATTAATGGAAATCACTAATAATAAAAAAATGGAAATCACTAACAATATTTTAAATTTATTAAAAGTGTAAGTGTAATAAAACAGCTGAGAATTAAAGTGAGCGCGACACATAAAAAAATGACTTCTCAAATAATATTACAGAGATAAATAGGCCAGCTAATGTGCCTTTTTCAAACAAACAAAAAGCTAGCTAATAGCCCGTTTTAAAAGTTGTGTGGGGAATGGTGGGGATATCTTCTCTAATTAATTTTTATATATCTATACAGGATTTCATAAGTTTACAGGGAAGTTTATAATCCAAGAAGATAAGATAACGATGCATAGACTAAATTTATTAACACACAAATATACAGGGGTATATAAAGAGAGTATAAAACATTTCACATGGCCTCAAATAATTATTTAAGTTCCACCCAATGAGACAAGGTAGATTAGCCGCAAGTGGATTTGGATTCCCTTTCACCCCCATTATTATAGGTATTGATGAAATTGTAATTAGAAGTTTACTAGTTTAGAACAGTGGCACATGTAGTATTTACACTACAAGAAAACATCGGGATACTGAGGGAAAAAATCGTCGGTATGTCGTCGGAATAACGCTATTCCGAGGACATACCGACGAAAAAAGTCCTCGGAAATAACTCCTCGGAAATTCATAATTCCTCGGAATTCCGTCGGAATTTTCCGACGGAATTCCGAGGAAACAAAATTCCGAGGATACTCCGAGGACACGAAGTTCGTCGGAAGGTTCCTCGGAAAATACCGAGGGAATTCCGATGGCCCAATCCTCGGAAGTTTCGACGAAATATTCCTCGGAATGTTTATCGGAAAATACCGAGGAACATTTGTTCCTCGGACTTTTCCGAGAAACTCCTCTCCCTCGGAAAATTCCGAGGGAGTGGAGTTTCTCGGAAAATTCCGAGGAACATTTTCCCTCAGAAAATTCCGAGGAACTTAAAGTTCGTCGGAATTTGCCGAGGGGAGAAAGTTCCTCGAAATTTTCCGAGGAACTCCATTCCCTCGGAATTTTGAAAAAATTTATTTTTTTTTTTAAATTAATTTTATTTTTAAAAATTAAAATTTTTAAAATTTAAAATTAAAATTGAATAAAACATAAAATAAAACATAGTAGATAATATTCAAATTTAAATAAAACATTCAGAGTTTTTGGAAAAAAAAAAAACTACGGGTCTTGAATGTTCGGGAACGTCTCGTTCGGGTACATCCTCTTCATCATCTCCATCATCTGCTCGTTCAGCCTCTTCTGGGTCTCATAGCCCGCCTGTTGAGCTGCCATCTGAGTCTCCAACGCAGATATCCGATCATCCTTGTCCTTCAGCTGAGCCGTAAGAACTTCTGGATCAACATACGCATGTGGTGCAGAAGAAGGAGCAGCCGACCGGGAGCGACGACCCAAACCGACCAAACGTCCCTTTTTCTTTGGAACCGACTGAAATATAAATAACCAAGTTTAGATAATTTAAATTGATGATAAAATAAAAATCAAGAAATAATTAAATTGAACTTTAAAAAAAAAAAAACTTACCGATTCAACGATTTCGTTGATTCGAACCCGAGACAAGTTGGTCGAGGCCGTCGAATCGTCATCATCGGTTTGAAGCTGAGACACTTCGTCATACACCTGAGTTTGGACCAGGTCGACCACGTCCCTCACAAGACCATCATCAATCTGGCCGGTCTTCTTGTTGGTATACGCCCTTTTCATAAGGGCGAGATCATCAACTGGGTGGCCTTCATTTTCTTCCGCCTTGAAAAAAAATAAATTAGACAAACATTAGAAATTTGAAAATGCAAAAAAATAAAATTCTGAAACTTAAATAATTGAAGAAAAAGCGGTTGAGCTTACCATGCGATCCGCCAGAGTGGCAATAGATTGAGCACCCAAGTTATGCTTGTAGATGCCCTTTCCTTTACGGTCGCTCCTGCGGTTGTTGGAGTTGGTGGAAGAAGTTTCTTTCGTCTCTTCTTTATCCCAATGCGCACACAACTCCTTCCAGACCGTGTCGTTCATCGACTTTGGGACCTTTTAATTTAAAAAAAAAAAGTTTAATAATTTTAAAAATAGTGTAATAAATTAAAAATTGTTAATAAATTAAAAACTACCTTGTTTACTTCCCACTTCTTCTTCCACTCGTACATCTGCTTCCCATAGTTGTCCATAACTTTATGGACAAAATGGTGATAGATAGAGAGCGTATCATCGGCATTCCAGTTGAATTCTTGCTGAAATAGTTTAAAAATAGTTTTTAAACACAAAAATATAATAGTTTAATAATTACAAAAATCGTCGTTTTAATAAATAAAAAATAGTTTAATAATTAAAAAAATAATTTAATAATTACCAAAATAAGTTTTAATAATATTTAAAATGTCTAATAAATATAGAAATTAGTTTAATAATTACAAAAATAAGTTTTAATAATATTTAAAATGTCTAATAAATATAGAAAATAGTTTAATAATTACAAAAAATAGTTTTAATAATATAAAAAATATAATTTAAAAATTAGAATACTTACCGCAAACTGCTGAAACCACAGATGCTGCTTCTCGACAGGGAAGTGAGTGAAAGTCGGATGTCCGCTGTCGAGGGCCGAGTACATCATACGGTTGATCCATGCGCTGATCCCATTCCCGGATCGGTTGAACCTAATAAAAAAAAATTATTAATAAAAAAATAGTTTAAATAAAAAATAGTTTAAAAAATAAAAGTTTAAATTACCATGTTTGACCATGTCCATGTGGATACTCAGTGAGATAGGGAAGATGGTCACGACCGGGCTGTCGAACCAACTCCGCAACCCTCATCACTCCCAGAGGACCGGGTGCAGCAGCGGGACCAGGAGCGGGTGCAGCAGCGGGAGCGGGAGCAGCAGGAGCGAGTAATGGAGAGGGAGATGTATGGTATGAGCTGTGGGGCGAAACGGAATCCTGAACATGGCTGGAAGAACCCCGAGACTGGCTCCCCATACCACCCCGGCTACGACGCTGGCGAGGCCGGATCTGATCATCATTAGACCTGTAAATTAAAAAAAAACATATTTAAAAATTAGTTCTAATAATTTTAATTAAAAAAAACAGTTTAAATAAAAAAAGTTTTAATAAATAAAAAATAGTTTAAAAATTTTAAAAATAGTTTAAATAAATCCCAAAAACATAATAATTACGAAAAATAGTTTTAAAAATGTTTAAAATGTTAAATAATTACAAAAATAGTTTTCATAATATTAAAAATGTTTAATAAATATAGAAATTTATATTTTACATATAAAATACAAAAAAAATGTTTTTAAATATTATATAAATGATTTTTAATCTTAAAAAAAGTTTTATAGATTTTAAAAATGTTTAATAAATATATAAATGAATTTAAAATGCAAAAAATAGATTTTATATACAAAAAACGTTTTCAATATATATATATAATTTCAAATTCGATTTTTATAACCACAAAATTAATAAAAACTCTAAAAAAAAAATTCAAATCAAGTGAAATACATAATCAAACTCGATTTTACACAAATCTACCATTCACCCTAACAAAATCTATAAATCTCATTCCAAAATCATCAAATCTACTTAAAAACCATACAAATCTAACCTAAAAGAGTGGGATAGGGTTCTTACATGATTATGGGGGAGGATTAGGGGAGATTCGCCGGAAAAACGCGAGAGAGAACGGTGGAGTCGCCGGAAATCGCGAGAGGAGAGGCTCAGCGGCGCGGAGAGAAAGAGAGAAATGGGGAAGAAGATCGGGCTCGCCCTAATATTATGAGGCGTCCGACGGAAACTATCCGTCGGAATTTCCTCGGAAATATTTAATATTTCCGTCGGAATTTCCTCGGAATTCTTTGATTCAATTTTCCCGAAATATTTGGCGGCTTGGTTTACCCGGTTAAATGAAAATATTCCGACGAACAATGATTCCTCGGAATACCCTCGGTAATCTCCGAGGAATTTCTGAGGAACCAGGGTTTGGGGTTTTTAAACATCGATTATTTTCGCCGTATTTCATTTCTTATACAATTATAATGCATACCATTGAGGATTCTTTGTATAGATGATCATAAACCATGAAATAACACAATTTCAAAAATAATTGTAAGTATTCCCTTTACCATTTATTAAAGTGTATAAGTGTTTCTCTTATGTTGTGTGGTTTTCGTTCATGCAATCGTAAAAGTGTTTGTTATTGGATAAAACACCAAAGTTCATAGTTCCAAACATCATAATCTGGTTATGACACTTAATGAAGGTTATATACGTGTTATTCAATCCGTAAAACGTTGTTTTCGATTTAAAACCCCCAGTTCCTCGGAATTTCCTCGGAATATACCGAGGAGATTCCGAGGAAATCCTTATGTTCGTCAGCATTTCCTCGGAATATACCGAGGAGATTCCGAGGAAAAAGAATCTATAATCAAATCCCCATCTCCTCGGAATTTCCTCGGAATTTTCCGAGGAAATGCCGACGAACATAAAGAGTTCCTCGGAATTTCCTCGGAATTTTCCGAGGGAATTCCGAGGAACTTGGGGTTTTCAATCGAGAAGATCTATTCCGAGGAAATTCCGAGGAAAACCTATCTGTCCTCGGAATTTCCTCGGAATTTTCCTTAAAAAAAAAAAAAAAAAAAGGTCGACGCTAGTCTGTTTCCGAGTCGTCATCACCAGATGAATCTGAATCTGGATCTTGGTGAAACTCTCCAATCACTGGTTCATCCTCTACGTGAACGGCGGCTTCTTCTCCGAAGTCAGTTAAATCGACTACAAGGCCAACTCCACCTAAATCTTCTGCTGCACTTAAGTTGCCGGATGTGCTTGGTTGTAGTGGGTCTTCCAGCTCAGAACTTCCCTGAACTCGGCCTCTCGGGTTGAGTCTTGTAACAGTAACCCATGGATCATCTCTGTTCCTTACCCGGGGGTACTTGATATAACAAACCTGATCGGCCTGAGAAGCAAGAATGAAAGGATCATAATATTGCAGCTTCCGTCTTGAATTTACTGATGTAACACCAAATGCATCTGTTCTCACACCTCGATCTGGAGTGTTGTCGTGCCAGTCACAATAGAAAACAGTACAGCGCAATCCAACCATGCCCAAATACTTGATTTCTAAAATCTCATTTATGTGTCCGTAGTATACATCATCTCCTGATGCAGAACAAACACCAGCATCGTAAGTCGTACTCGAACGTCTCCTCTTCTGAGTTGTGAATGCATATCCTCGAGTACAAAATCTCGGATATGACTTCACAACAAAGTTTGGTCCAACGACCATCTCGCGTATCCAATCGTCAAATGTTTCACCTCTGGCCAAACCATCACTCACATAAGTAAACATCCATCCACCAAATTCTCTCTGCTTCATTTCTTCTAGTTCGTCCTCTGTGGCGTATCTATATTCTAACCGCTTTTCTGCCATGAAAATCCTTTCATATTGAAGAACATCTTCGCAGTTGGTGAGTAAATATGTTTGCAAATGACTGCGCTCCTGATCAGTAAGTCGACGGTCCTTTGGTTTTCCGCTAAGTCGTCCAACGTCTGTGAAAATGTCTGGAACCTTCCAATGATATGTTGCCCGTTCGCCTCTATCATCATGCCGAGCAGGTCTTCTGTTTTTGGTCTGAACTTCTGCTGGAAAGTAGTACTCGGCAAAGTTTGAAGTTTCTTCATTGATCATCTGTGCGACTATAGACCCTTCCACCCTACTTAAATTTTTCACCATCTTCTTCAAATGGAACATATACCGCTCATACAGATACATCCATCTATACTGCACAGGACCACCAAGTTCCAATTCTCTTACCAGGTGAATAACAAGATGCTCCATAACATCAAAAAATGAGGGAGGAAATATCTTCTCAAGGTTGCACTGAATCACAGCTATGTTAGTCTTCAAATTTTCAATACCTTCAAGAGTCACTGATCTTGTGCATAAATCGCGGAAGAAACCACTTATCCCTGCAATTGCTTCATGAACATTTCGTGGTAATAGTTCCTTGAAGGCAAACGGAAGGAGACGCTGCATCATTACATGGCAATCATGGCTTTTCAAGCCAGTAAACTTTCCTTCCTTTCTGTCGATACAGTTACGCAAATTAGATGCGTAACCGTCTGGAAATTCCACATCGTTTGAAATCCAATCAAAGAACGCATCCTTTCCCGCTGCATCAAGTCGGTATATGGGAAAAGGAGCCCTACCACTCTCATCAACATGAAGTTCTGAACGAGCACATATATCGACTAAATCCAGTCTTGACTTCAAATTATCCTTTGTTTTACCTTGAACATTAAGGATCGTGTTCATGAGATTGTCAAAAAAGTTCTTCTCGATATGCATGACATCTAAATTATGCCTTAGTAGATGATCCTCCCAGTATGGCAGATCCCAAAAAATACTTTTTTTGTGCCAGTTATGTAGGTTTCCAACACCATCTACCGGAAAATGCTCATGTCCACCGACGTCTGGCGTCCTTTCTGCACCAAAATCTCTAAGTTGTGTCTTCAAATCTTTCCCACGAATTTCCGGAGGTGGACTGTCAAACACCCTCTTGTTCTTCGTAAACAAATTCCTACTTCTACGATATGGATGATCTGGTGGTAGAAATCTCCTGTGACAGTCAAACCAACACGTTTTCCTTCCGTGTTTTAGTTGGAAAGCATCAGTGTTATCTTGACAATATGGACATGATAGCCTTCCATGCGTTGTCCATCCAGATAACATACCATATGCTGGAAAATCACTTATTGTCCACATTAGTACTGCCCGCATTTGAAAGTTTTCTTTATACGAAACATCGTATGTTTCAGCACCTTGAGTCCATAGTTGTTGCAACTCATATATTAGTGGCTGAAGAAACACATCAAGTGATCTCTTAGGATGCTCTGGTCCGGGAACGAGAATCGAGAGAAACAAAAACTCTCGTCGCAAGCACAAGTTTGGGGGTAGGTTGTATGGTGTAAGAATGACTGGCCATAGAGAATACTGTCTTCCACTCTTGCCAAACGGGCTGAAACCATCAGTACATAATCCAAGGTAGACATTTCTTCTCTCATACGCAAAGTCGGGATACTTTGATTGGAAATGCTTCCACGCTTTTGCATCTGAAGGATGTCTGATCTCACCATCTGTTGAGTGCTCCGCATGCCATCTCATTGGTTGCGCTGTGCGTTCAGACAGATACAGCCTCTGCAACCTTTCCGTCAAAGGCAAATACCACATCCTTTTATATGGTACTGGAACTCTTCCACTCGTATCTTTATAACGAGGCTTCCCACAAAATTTGCATGAAACCCGCTGTTCATCCGCCCTCCAATAAATCATGCAGTTGTCTCTGCATACATCTATTACCTGATACGATAAACCAAGACCAGCTACGAGTTTCTGAACCTCGTAGTATGAGCCAGGAGCTACATTATCTTCGGGTAGAATACCTTTTACATAATCAGCAATCGCATCCACACAGTCTTCAGCCAAATTATAATCCGTCTTAATGCCCATCAATCTTGTAGCAGATGATAAAGCTGAATGACCATCTCTGCAACCTTCGTACAATGGTTGCTTTCCAGCATCCAACATATCATAAAATCTCCTAGCTTCGGCATTGGGTAAATCTTCCCCTCTAAAATGATCATTTACCATCTGCTCAGTACCTACACCGTAATCTACATCCGTTCTAATTGGATCTTCTAATCTAACCGCTGGCTGAGGTTCGCTAGTACTACCAAGTTCATAATCAGTTTCTCCATGATGATACCAAATTTTGTAACTTCGTGTAAACCCACTCAAATATAAATGAGTCCAAACATCCCATTCTTTAATAACTTTTTTATTTTTACAATTAGAGCAAGGACATCTTAACATACCTGTTTTTGCTTCCGGTTGTCGGTGAACTAACCCCATGAATTCGGTTATACCTTGTTGGTATTCTTCCGTAAGCAATCTCGTGTTCGGATCCAAATGAGGTCGATCGATCCAAGAACGAAAATAATTTGAAGAAGACATGTTTTTTATGAATCAAATTCGTGTGTAAAGAAAGTGAGAGGGAGGATGAAGATATGGTGTGAATGAAGAGGAAGAGGGGTGCTTGTATTTATAGTTGAAATCCTGCCGACGGTCCGAGGAAATTCCGACGGAATTCCGATGCAAACGGCTAGTTCGTCGGAATTTCCTCGGAATTTTTAAAATCCCCCCAACGGCTCTCCAACGGCTCTCTAACGTCTATAATATTTCCTCGGAATTCATCGGTTTTTTCCGAGGAATACTAGTTTCCTCGGTATTCCGTCGGAATATTCCGACGAAATGAATTTTCCTCGGAATTCCGTCGGAATATTCCGACGGAATTCCGAGGAAGCAAAATTTTGTGTTTCCTCGGAATTGCCTCGGAAATGCCTCGGTATATTCCGAGGAATTCATTTTCCGTCGGAACGTCCGTCAGAATACCGCTGTTTTCTTGTAGTGTTAACCCATGTATTGTACTCCGTAAATGTTTTACTGAAATTATTGGTTCAAGAGTGATTATCATTTCTTTTTCTGAAAGACTATTTCACATTACCACTTTTCTATTGGACCATCTCTTCAAACTGGCACCTTTCTCAATTTTGAGTTAGAAACTGGATACATGCTATTAATAATACATATCCATATATAGTGAACTTTTTGACTCAGACAATAAGAAGTTCATATGAGCCAGACCCACCCAAGAACTGGACCACAAACAAGACCTATTCCTAGAAAAACAACCATGAAGACTGCCACAAGTTCTGCCTCTGATGCATGAACCGTTTTGGGAGCCATGATCCTGAGGACACTGGTGAGATAGCCGCTGGTGAGGCCTTGCATGAAGGTCAGAACAACCACGGGCACTTCTGTTCTAAGCCAGTGTGGTCTACGTAGACACGCAGAGGAGGGGATAAAAGAGAAGCCTAATGATACAAGCCCCAGTAGCAGATTTTACACTCTGCCATAGATATAGTCTGCAGTGAGTGACTTGCCAACGAAATCCTAGATGTTGTACACTGTGATGAGCAAAATCGGATACCAACTCTGGAGAAGTTGGGATTTCAAATTCTCAGCTATAAACCCGGGAGATATCGATAAGGTGACGGTATATATTATTAAGATACCCGAGGCTGGCCACTTGATCTTCCTCCCAACCATCCATATTGTTAGATTCGAATATAAAGGTTGTTAAAACTTAAGGTGTTGTTGCATCACAGGTAACTTTTGTAGCACGTTAATTACAGCAAAGGAAGCAGGAGAGTAAGATGGTCGAGCTCACTATGAAGTAGCAATGAACACTTGTTCGCAGCCCCTTTGGTGTCTGTGGCAGCGAAGCTTTTGTCGTAATCCTAACTCCTAAGGACGGAAATGATTATACCTAGCAAAAACAAAGATTAAAAAAAAAAATGTAGCGTTTTTACAGCTTTTGCTTTTATCATAATTAACCTTTTTTGTTGTTGATATAAATCTAGCTACCTTCAGGAGATTTAGTTGTTTAAAATATTAAACATATTGAATTTCTTAATAAGTTTTTACTTACAATAATTATTTGGAAAAAAATGATGGCATTACATATACAGATATTATAACTATTACCTTTGAAAACTACACTAAAAATAAAATACCTATATAATATATATGGTGTTCAGAATTATGTGCTTGGTCCGTTTGTCTTTCGGACCATGCTTTGAGGTAATTAGTGCATTATGTTAATTTTAATTGGAATTAGAAGATGTTCATTGCCTGAAGAGGCAGTCCCCGCAAATATTGGTTGCATGTACTGTCTAGGAAGCTTTCCGGCTGAACCAATCCATCAGCTAAACCACAGAGCACGACTGATCCAACCATCAAGAGGTAAGAGATATTCTCACTGTTTTCGCCTTTCCAGACCCAATCTATCATTGGCGAAACCATTATGGAGATGATGAACATATATGGAAAACCCTAAGTATCCTCAGTCTATAGCTCAATCTTGTGTTCCAAGTCATCATCAAAACCAGAACCAAGACCGAGCAACTCATGTAAGCCACGGTGAAAGTCTTCTCCACATGCTTGTCGGGATACAAGTAGCCAAAGTAATCAACGGCTGTGATCAAAGCGTTCCATGGTATTAAACTACCAGCACCCAGCAAAAAATGGATCACGTACGCAGCTCTATAAGAGACTCTTGTCTCGACTTCATTAACAATCACTTTCTCATCCACCATTCTCTCTTCTCACCAATTTGCTTTAGGTTCTTGAAAACTTTCTGATATTGGTTTCCTTATAAAGCAAGGGTGGTGGTGATTTGATTAGATTACTGTGTTGTTTGGTGGTGGGAAGACCAACAGTGTGTTGGATAATTCCAAGCTTGTGGAAACTTAACATATTATTAGATGTTTAATATGTTAAGATAAAAACAATAAAAAAACCTAGAAATAGGAAAAGGAAGTTTCTATTTAGGTTAGGTTGTGTTTTCCATATCCCACATGTTAAAGGGAATTGTCTTTCATATAAATATAGGTCTAATGGAGAGGTGTTCCATATGATCTAAGTGAAACATAATGAGAGCTTTAGTTTTGAGTAGTTTCTAAAGCTAATAAGAAAAGTTGTTCTTATAACTCTTTGTGTTTCTAAGAGATCTGAATTGGTATCAGAGCCTCAGGTTGGAGACTCGATCTAAGCTTAAGTTGTAGCTTAAGATCCTGGTGCTTGTGAACAAGAGATCGCGACGGCAAGATGGCTGACGTGACTAGGGCTCCACGCACGAAGGACTTTGGATCTACATCCATCCAATGTCCGATGTTGTCATCGACAAACTACACAGTTTGGTCGATGAGGATGAAGGTTCTACTACGTGTTCATGAAGTGTGGGACACAATCGAACCCGGTTCAGATGATCAAAAGAAGAACGATGTTGCGATAGCTCTTTTGTTTCAATCTGTTCCAGAGACTTTGATTCTCCAGGTGGGAGAACAAACCGCATCAAAAGAAATCTGGAACGCCATCAAGTCGCGACACCTAGGAGCTGATCGTGTAAGGGAGGCGAGACTTCAGACGTTGATGACAGAGTTTGATAGGTTGAAGATGGATGATGCAGATACGGTCGATAACTTCGCGGGGAAGATATCGGGCCTATCATCCAAAGCAACCTCGTTGGGAGAAAACATAGAAGAATCCAAGATGGTCAAGAAGTTCTTGAAGGGTCTTCCAAGACACAAGTATATCCAGATCGTAGCATCACTTGAGCAAGTCCTAGATCTCAACTCGACGGGGTTTGAAGACATAGTTGGAAGGCTTAAGGCGTACGAGGAGCGTGTAGGAGAAGAAACTCAGAAAGAAGACCAAGGGAAGCTGATGTTTTCGAACAATGAAGAGCATAGTCAGAGGGGCTATGAGAATTCTCGTGGTAGAGGAAGAGGACGGAACGGTAGAGGCAGAGGTCGAGGTAGGTCACACAACCAAAACCGTGCGTCACACACCGAAGATAACAACTCGGAAAAGAATCGCTCAAAGCTGATATGTTGGAGATGTGACAAGCCTGGTCACTACGCAACTGTCTGTCCCGAAAAGATAGAGAAGGATCAAGAAACCAACCTAAACGAGACAGAAGAGGCTGATGCACTCTATGTACACGAAGTGGTGTTTTTGAACGAAGATAAGGTGATTCCGAAGAATCTTGATATCAACAAAGGCGATGCAAGTGTCTGGTATTTGGATAATGGAGCGAGCAATCACATGACAGGGAATAAGGAGTTCTTTTCGAGTTTGAATCTCAACACCAAAGGGAAGGTGAAGTTTGGTGATGGATCGTGTGTTGACATTGTAGGAAAGGGTGTGGTTACCTTTGTGTGCAAGACTGGAGAGAAGAAGGCACTCAAAGACATATACTACATACCCGATCTGAAGCACAATATATTGAGTCTTGGGCAAGCAACAGAGAACGGATGTGAGGTTAACATGAAAGATGTCTACTTAACGCTCACAGATTCACATGGAAGGTTGCTAGTTCGTGTGACAAGATCTCCAAACCGTCTCTACAAGACCCCTATGGAGATAAGCTACCCGGAGTGTTTACATGTCAGGGACGTAGATGCTACATGGAGGTGGCATGCTCGACAAGGACATATATGCTATGGAGTGATGAACAACATGGTAAGGAAGGAGATGGTCGTAGGAATGCAGAGTGTAACACACGAAGAAGGCGTGTGTAACACATGTCTCGCAGAGAAGCAAACGAGACACTCATTCCCGAGTGTAACACACGAAGAAGGCGTGTGTGACACATGTTTCGCAGGGAAGCAAATCAGAGATTCATTCCCGACTAAGGCCATGGTTTGTACATCAAAACCATTAAGATTATTGCTTGGCGACCTGTGTGGAATAAGTGCACCACCAACGCCAGCAGATAATCGTGAGGCATTCTATCGGTTCAAAAGATTTCACACCGATAGAGGAGGAGAGCGTGCCTCAGCTATGTTCAATCTAGGTTGCACCGATAGAGGAGGAGAGGTTACCTCAGATGTGCTCAATCTAGGATGCACCGATAGAGGAGGAGAGATTGCCTCAGATGAGTTCAACCTATCTTGTGAAGAAGATTGGGTTGAAGCTATGGAAGACGAGTTGGAGTCTATCACAAGAAACAAGATATGGGAGCTTGTAGATAGACCGACTGGTTCTGAGAAGAAAGGAGAAGAGGATCGAGTTTGTGTGTTACACAAGACGTTGCATGTGTTACACCAGGCACCCAGAGCATGGAGTGTGAAACTTGATCAGGTACCATCAGTGTACCGCAAGACTGAAGGTGGAGACGTCTTGATCATAGCCATCTACGTTGATGATCTATTTGTGACAGGAACTTCGCTTAAGATGATTAGGCAATTCAAGGAGGAGATGTCTAAGAAGTTCGAGATGTCAGATCTAGGTAAGCTAACGTACTACCTTGGCATAGAGGTGATTCAAGGAGCAGACGGAATCAAAATAAAGCAAGAGAGGTATGCTCAAGGAATCCTGTGTAACACGACTCACGTAGGAGTGTGCAACACGACTCACGGAGGAGTGTGTGACACAAAGGTGGAAGCGTGTGACACAACGCACGTACCAATGGAGTCAAGGTTCTCAAAGGCTGAAGATGAACCAGAGATAAATCAGTTGGGTGTTGAGCAGAAGGCCGACATCCTTCCCAGAGCTCACGTACGCAAGATGGCGGATGTGACCAGAGTTATCATTGCAGTGAGCTTCAGCCACAAGACTCATCGCAACTTAAGTGAAGAGGTCATGAGAAGGTTCTACAAGAACTGGGCCGATTCTAAGAAGGAGCGGTACGGAAGCAAGGAGAGCATCCAGTCTAACCTTGAGAAAGATGTGAATTCAATGGATGGATTCGCACACCATGGTGTGGTGGAGGATGATTACTTGATGATTGAGTTCAAGCAAATGAGGAGCTTAATCGGAGTTCAAGAAATTGATCTCCCTAATTCAAGTTGGAATTAAGGGGGTGAATGTTGGATAATTCCAAGCTTGTGGAAACTTAACATATTATTAGATGTTTAATATGTTAAGATAAACACAATAAGAAAACCTAGAAATAGGAAAAGGAAGTTTCTATTTAGGTTATGTTGTGTTTTCCATATCCCACATGTTAAAGGGAATTGTCTTTCATATAAATATAGGTCTAATGGAGAGGTGTTCCATATGATCTAAGTGAAACATATTGAGAGCTTTAGTTTTGAGTAGTTTCTAAAGATAATAAGAAAAGTTGTTCTTATAACTCTTTGTGTTTCTAAGAGATCTGACAGTGCGAGTCACACATCTTAACAATTATTATTCGGATTATGATTCTTTGATTAGAGATGACAGAGCTAGTACAAAGAAACAAGAAACTGTATAGTATGATTTTCGGTGGGACATAAAACAGATGGGTTAGAATTAAAGTTACTACTTTGTGCATGACATTGGTCGGGACTCGTCTTTTCGATAACCTTATATTCCATTTACTGCATAGACTCAGCACTACTAAATCGGCTTCTTCTTCTGACCAATGCCTACTTTCAAATTTTCACCACTCTGAGCGTGAAACCTTACAATTATATAGTCCGTGTGACATTGTTCTTAGTTTTGTAATAAAAAAAGTTAAAAAGTTTTGGAGTTCCTTGCTGCTGATAAGATGTTTCCCAAGGCTTTCGCAATAGTTACTGAGTTACTACTTTAGTAAAGTAGTATTATAGTTTCATAAAAGAAAAGAAAAAATACTTACTTAGTGAGCACCGATGATATCAGCCAATGGAGTGTGAGATTTAGGACACTGAAGTAACGGGAGCACAACTTGTTGTCTGTTTCCGACACCCAGCCCATACTTATTTTCAGTTCTTTTTAATTACGGTGCCTTCTTCTTCGTGACCTCTTAGTGACTCGAAAAAAAAAAAATTTTATCCTTCCTCTTCTCACGGATTTTTCTGCCCATTTTCACGGTTGCGTTTTCAAATTCTAGTCGTCTTTTAATATTTGAATATTCGAAATATACATTCCCATGATCTTGCACTATAAATGTCTCGTTAATTATACCATCTACGTATTGTAGCATGGTCAATAACTCAATATATAATACAACTTTCATAGATCATACAAACCATATAAAATGTATTAATGCATCTATATCGAATATAACACTAATATACAACCAGGAAAAGATTGGTGTATAGAAACAGAAAATTTTCGATCTCTCTTTGTTTTAGCATCTAATTATTGATCACCCGCAAACATTGTTCCATAAGTCCTTTAATCTGCGTCTGCCCAAGCGATGAAATGGTATTATGGTACAAAGAAGTACTCGTAATATATAAATATTCTCATATCTATATGCATATAATAAATGATTCGTGGAATTCCACTTCACCGGCTACATGTAAGAAAAAAAAGAACCAAAATGTGTATTAAAAGAAAAAGCAGAATAAAATAAAGATCGTTAGGAATTTAGAATGGTGACATCTCGTATAAGCCAAGTTACTACTATCTTTACCTGCAAGTGGGAAACATGTTGAAGAAAAAAGAAACCGTATCGCAAAATAGATAGCTTCGAATATAAATCAACATTTTTCTTTGTTACGATCTAAAATAAAGAACAATCAAAACGAAATAGTTAGTCAAAAAAATAATCAAAACCAAATTAAGAGAGTTAGATCATCTCCAATCACACTCTATAATTTCCTCTATATTTCACTCTAAAATAGAGTAACTCTATTATAGAGTTGGATTTGCTCCAATGGTTCACTCTATAATAGATTTACTCTATAATAGAGTGAAATATAGAGTATTCTTGTTTTTTCACTCTATATTTGGAGTAAAAAAATAGGATTACTCTATATTTCAGTCTATTATAGAGTAATTATATTATAAAGTGAACCATTGGAACAAATTTAACTCTATAATAGAGTTACTCTATTTTAGTTTAAATTATAGAGAAAAAAATAGAGTGCCCTTGGATATGCTCTTACTACACCATTTTAAAATGAACTAGAATAAAATCTATCTAACTTGACATGTAATATTTCTAAGGAATCGGGACCCACGCTGAGACAACTGTCTTCCAACATTATCTAACCATTACATATCCAAAATGGCAGGTTAATTCACTCATCAAATCTCCCCACTTGTTCCTCAAATTTAAATGTAAATTATTTCAGAATTAGATATATAAAAATTTTATTTTTTAAAATATAAGAAAAAGTTATTAAGATCTTCATATGCTTGATTTTGCAATATGTGTATTTAAAATATAATATTGCAATGGTAGCGTAATAAATAAATAAAATCATGAAGAGAGCTACTCGTTATCATAACTTCATTGCCTCTCTATATAAGCACACAAACTTCACTCTCACAATCCTTCATCACATTTACATTTTTCTCTTCCACCCCACAAAGTTAACCGGAAGAGGAAAATAAAATAAAAACTAAAGAAATGATTCTCCACAAAATGGCGTTCTTGGCCGCTATTCTTTTCTTCTTTGTAAGCAGCAGCATTCACGTTCACAGCCGCGAAACGTTTGCTTGCGATACAAAGGACGCAGCAACAGCGACACTGAGATTCTGTCAGCAGTCAGTTCCGATACCGGAGAGAGTAAAGGATTTGATCGGACGGCTGACGTTGGCCGAGAAAGTAAGCTTGTTAGGAAACACTGCGGCGGCGATTCCACGGCTAGGAATTAAAGGGTACGAGTGGTGGTCGGAGGCTTTACACGGCGTTTCAAATGTGGGTCCCGGTACCAAGTTCGCTGGGCCCTTCCCTGCGGCCACCAGTTTCCCTCAAGTCATCACCACTGCTGCTTCCTTCAATGCCTCCTTGTGGGAATCCATCGGACGGGTCAGATCTTTTATCTCTCTCTCTCTTTATCCATTAACTCAGAACACCGATCTAGCTAGCATTAAACACTTCTCAATCAATATCTTCACTGTGAAAATGACGTAAGTAATAGTGTTATTACAAATCTAACTTATTAAATTCAGTAGCGATGCTAGTATAATTTATTCGGAATACTTTCGGTGGGTCGAAATATTCTCCTCTCTCGAAATATTACTTATATTATGATATTTTAATTTATTTTATTGTATATGATAGAGAATAATTAATAGAGGTGATATTTTGACGGTTCTCGTGTTTTGATATGTCTGGTAGTTCATGCAAAAAAAACGTAGGAACGAATCTCTTATTAGCCTACGCCATTTAAAGTAATATAAATATATTTAAAGTAACTTGCTTTAAATATTGTTCTTCTTTTGGTTTTGTTTGTTTTGCCTCCAATTTGTGACAAAGATCTGATTCTAAATAAAATTTTATTTTAAACAGCTGAATTGACTTATAATATATCTTGATTACTCGAATAGTATATAGAAAAACAAAATAACAGTACGATATTAAAACATTAAAAAGGCGAGAAAATGAAATCTGAACTTATCGTACACCTTTTGCTAAAAACGAGGCATCAAGTTGCACGACATGGTATCAACAACTTGCATAATTAGTATAGCGCATTTTATCAATGGTGATATTAATGTGACTAACTTACGCTATCGAGGGGGTGCGCAGGTTGTGTCAAATGAGGCCAGGGCCATGTATAACGGTGGAGTTGGTGGGCTTACATACTGGAGCCCAAACGTTAACATATTGCGGGACCCGCGTTGGGGACGTGGACAGGAAACTCCCGGTGAAGACCCTGTCCTAGCTGGTAAATACGCCGCCAGCTACGTAAGAGGTTTACAGGGAAACGACCGTAGCCGGTTGAAAGTCGCCGCCTGTTGCAAACATTTCACGGCGTACGATCTCGACAACTGGAACGGCGTCGATAGATTCCATTTCAACGCTAAGGTTTTATTTTTTATTTTCTCGCTTCAACTTTTATTTTAATCTTAAATTTTCTCACGAGAGAATTTCACACGTGATTGTCAGGTGAGCAAGCAAGACATAGAAGACACGTTCGATGTTCCTTTCCGTATGTGTGTGAAGGAAGGAAACGTGGCGAGCATTATGTGTTCGTACAATCAAGTTAATGGCGTTCCGACATGTGCCGATCCTAACCTCCTGAAAAAGACCATACGTAACCAATGGGGTCTCAACGGGTAATTTCATGCTACGTTAGCTAAAAAAGCATTT
Source organism: Brassica napus (assembly GCF_020379485.1). NCBI lineage: Eukaryota > Viridiplantae > Streptophyta > Magnoliopsida > Brassicales > Brassicaceae > Brassica > Brassica napus. Next base: position 773,384 of record NC_063443.1, read on the forward strand.
CTATAATAAATTTGATACACATCGCTGACCGTTGTCTTATATTTTGTTAACAGATACATCGTCTCCGACTGTGACTCTGTTGGTGTTCTATACGATACACAACATTACACTGGTACTCCTGAAGAAGCAGCCGCTAAATCCATCAAAGCTGGTATTTAATGTCTACAATATTGTTTTATAATCAATAAAAATTGATATCTATGTAGATTGTGACCACTGACCGATATGTCTATGCATATGTAATAACTAATATCATGTGTATTGTTGTAGGCTTGGATTTGGATTGTGGACCGTTCCTAGGAGCTCATACCATCGACGCCGTGAACAAAAACCTGTTGCGTGAGTCAGACGTTGACAATGCCGTAGTCAACACGCTAACAGTACAAATGAGACTAGGAATGTTCGACGGCGATATAGCGACTCAGCCTTACGGACACCTTGGATCAGCACATGTTTGTACACCGGTTCACAAGGGACTAGCTCTCGAAGCAGCTCATCAAGGAATCGTCCTCCTCAAGAACCTCGGCCCGTCTCTACCTCTCTCTCGTCACCGCCACCGTACGGTCGCTGTTATCGGACCAAATGCGGACGCAACAGTCACAATGATTGGTAACTACGCAGGTATTGCTTGTGGATATACCAGTCCGGTTCAAGGAATAGCCGGTTATGCACGAACCGTTCACAACAAGGGTTGCGCGGACGTGCACTGCATGGACGATAGATTGTTCGATGGTGCGGCTGACGCAGCTCGTGGATCTGATGCGACGGTTCTCGTGATGGGTTTGGACCAGTCTATTGAAGCTGAGTTCAAGGACAGAAACAGTTTGCTTTTGCCTGGAAAACAACAAGAGCTTATCTCTCGAGTTGCTCGGGCCTCTAAAGGCCCAGTTATTTTAGTTTTAATGTCTGGTGGGCCTATTGATGTAACTTTCGCGGAGAAGGATCCGAAGATCTCAGCAATTGTTTGGGCCGGGTATCCGGGTCAGGAAGGCGGAACCGCAATCGCTGATATTTTATTTGGCGCTGCTAACCCCGGAGGGAAGCTTCCGATGACGTGGTACCCGCAAGAGTATCTAACAAACTTACCGATGACCGAAATGTCTATGAGAGCAATCCGGTCCAAGCGTATACCGGGTCGAACATACCGGTTTTACGACGGTCCGGTTGTTTACCCGTTCGGTCACGGTTTGAGTTACACTCGCTTCACGCACAGCATAGCCGACGCGCCTAAGGTGATTCCTATAGCTGTACGTGGTAGAAACGGTACCGTATCAGGGAAGTCAGTACGTGTGACGCACGCTAGGTGTAACCGTCTCTCACTCGGAGTCCACGTTGATATCAAGAACGTTGGGACGAGAGACGGGACTCACACGATGCTTGTGTTCTCAGCTCCGCCAGGTGGAGAATGGGCCCCGAGAAAGCAGCTGGTTGCTTTCACGAGAGTACACGTGGCGGCTGGGGAGAACAAGCGTGTGCAGGTGAATATACACGTGTGTAAGTATTTAAGTGTAGTGGACCGGGCCGGGATCCGAAGGATACCGATCGGTGATCATGGGATTCATATTGGAGATGAGAGTCATACCGTCTCGCTTCAAGCCTCTACTCTTGGGGTCATCAAGTCTTGATTCTGTTTCTTTTTTTTTTTGTTATTGAATAACTATCAAGAAATTTAAAGAAACAAATTGGATTGTTGTATCATATCGATTGATGTGAGGATAAGGAAAAAAAGAAAAGTGATTCTTATGATTCAATCAAATATTTGAAATTGAGTTGTATGGCTTATGATTTGTTGAAAATAAATCTTATAGCTCTTTACTATAAAAAGTTTGTATATGTGTGTGGTAAGAAACAATCCATATAGGTCATGTGTGGTATTAATATAAATGGGCCTTTCTTAGGCCCAAACGTTAAAACAAAAAAAAATAGTGAAAATTTTATTATTTTCTTATAAAAAGCGAAGTCTTCTCTTCCGTCATCGTCGCCGATTTGCTACTCCCGTCTGTTCATCTCCGGTGAGTTCCTCTCTTCCTCTTTTCGACTCTTTTATCGTCCGGTAGCTCTCTGGTTTAGAGGAATTGAGAATTTGGACTTTGGATGCTTTTTTGTGAAGTTTTCCCCTAAAACACTCACACTAGGGTTAGAGAAATTTGGAGAGAAGAAGAAGATGAGTAACACACCAGGAGCGGCGGCGCCGTCGTCGTCGAAATCTAAAGCTACGGGAAATTCTCAAGCGCCGGAGAAACGCAAACCCCTCTTTCAAAAAGAATGTAATTTTGATTTTTTTTTTCTAACATTCTTTAGAGTGTAACAATTGGTGTTTGTGGTAACAGTGAATGTTATTATTTTTTTTGTTTTTGATGATTTGCAGTGCAGCATATGATGTATGGATTTGGTGATGAGCAAAACGTAAGCTTCTCTTCTTTTCTACATCATATAAGTGGATATTATTGCAGTTATAAGGTGTTGCTTTGAATGGTACTAACTCATGATGCATATCTAACCAAACTTTCTTTAGAATCTTGCTTGTTTTTTTAATTAATATACTTATGCTAAAGTTCATGTGTCCTCTGTCTTTTAGCCGCTTCCAGAGACTGTGGCGCTTGTAGAAGACATTGTTGTGGAATACGTCACTGATTTGGTATTCACTTTCTCTCATATTTTTTACTACATTACAACTAGAGAGTAGCTGAGTATCTATATTTATTGGTTGCTGCTAACCGGGAAAGAGATTTTTGTGTTAATGCTAAGACACATAAGGCTCAAGAGATAGGCACAAAGCGAGGAAGGCTACTAGTTGATGACTTCTTGTATCTTATCCGCAAGGTAAATTACTCAAAATGAAACCCTGAGGCTGGCTACGGTTTTGTGTTCTATCTATATGACTATGTTCTTGTGATATGGTTTTATGCAGGATTTGCCAAAGCTTAACCGTTGTAGGGAACTGTTGGCAATGCAAGAAGAGCTTAAACAAGCTCGTAAAGCTTTTGATGTTGACGAAGAGAAGATTACTTCACTCGACTGATTGATTGATCCTTCTTTCTTATGAGAACGCATCTTTTTTTTTTGTGTGATAAACCTTCTGAAAGTTAGTCAGTGACCTTTTGAAATCAAGACTGTAACTCAATGTAACAGTGAACTCATGTCTCTGTTTTATTGTGTGTTTGTGGGTTGCAGAAACTAAATGTCTATAGCAATGAAGTAACCATTTATTTAACCAAAATTGAAAACAAAAATGGAGAATTAACAAAAAAAGAGAAACATTTCCACGTGAAAATTTAGAACACTTTGTTATAATCATCATACAACGTCGTTGTGTTCTTTGTATTGCAAGTAAGAGATTTGTCTCTGTAACTTCATCTGTTGATAGAAGTTAGCAATAAACTCATCTGCTCTCACATCAACCCCTTTCTCATCTTCTTCTTCATCTTGATAAGTACCATCCGCACGTTCACATTTCTCATTGCAACAATCGTTATAATAGCCGTAGGATCTAACATCCTCTGTATCGTTATCTTGACGGTCCAATTCAAAGTCGTAATCAAAGTCAACGGGAGGAGCAATGCAAGGCAAGAGGAACCTCATGGAGGCAGGGCGATGCATCTTCACGTTAAAGACCGGCGTCTCGTCGAAAGAGAGCTGTTTCTCGCCGAGGTAACGGACGCTATCATCGACGCTGTTAGAATGATGAGCTAGGGCTTTGAGATGCTTGGAGACCAAGTTACGTAGCTCGAACATGTGCCATTTCTTGAATATGCCACCTTTTCTTCCCCAGAGAAGAGCCATTCTTACAAGATTCCAAGCTCTTTGTGTTGCGACTGATCTGCTTTTCTTCTTTGAGTCCCCCATGAGTTTGGATTATTACTTCTTTCTTTGTGGATTTGTTCGAGCTATGAGATGGAAACAGTTTTTTTTTTTGCTGCTTATGGTTCTTCAGGTGGATGTGTTGATGGGAGAAGGTGTGGACACTTGTGTGTGTATTTATACAAGAAGCTAGCAGCTTTTAGCAGTTGTCTACGCGGAAAGAGAGAGATTTACACATAAATATATTCAATAAAATAAAGTTGTTTCGGACAAAGAAAAGAACATCAAAACTTATTTTCATAAAGTTGGATTTCAAGTGGGACCTATCAGGGCTGTACGCGGGAAAGATCTGAGCTGTTTAGCCTTTTGTTTGTTTCTTCAAAATTTCTTGTGGTGTTTTAACAGTTGATTATTAGTAATTGATTTTTCTAATTACGTGTCTTCTGAGTGTAATATAGACGCGTAGACTCAATTAAGGAGACGTATGTAACTAGACAAAATTACAAACATTGTATTATATGTTTCCGGACCATGAAAAAAAAAATGTTTCCGGAGCATGTGCCTTTCGTTCCCAGTATTCTTCTATTAATCCAATATTCATTATTACCGTTCTCTAATCAGTCAAAAGTTACAGTTTTAGTTATTAGAGATTCGAAAGTGGGTGATTAACTAACACAATGAACTAATGAAGCTCGTGACAAAGTAAAGAATCGTGGTCGGTCCGGATATAAGATAGCTTACAAGCTTGTTTACACTTGCACACAAAGTTGTCTAAATAGTACTAGTATGTTTTTATCAGTAATTGTAATAAATACGATCTGAACAATACTTAGTGACTAATTTCAAGCAAATTTAGATGATTGGACTTGATTAATAATTGTACAAGTATAATAGAGATATACGTACGTACAATAGAACCTTCGTTGTAATCAAATAATAATTGTAGAAATAATCAGAGAGACTTGATCAATAATTAGCAAAAGACTTAAGAGAGAAGGTGATTGGTTTAGTTGCGCTGTCGTTGAATAATGTCTTACTGCTGTCTCGGTTATTTTACTTTCCACGGAACCGTGTCCTATCATAGATTTTGTTGTGTGTGTGTTTTTCCTAGGTTTCTGTTTGATTTAGTTCAAACATTATATAGAAAACCATAGAATATGTTCAATAACAAGAATCAATATTTGATTCGGCTTTTATTCAAAACTTTAGCTCAAATCCAGTTTGATTTAGCTCAACTGGGCTTATATGTTCGTCTACAAATATATACTGCAACAATATAAAATTACCTGAAATTTAAACTATAAACTATATATCACGTTGTGACAAAAAAAAAATTATATATCACGTTAGTTTTTTTTTCTTTTCGGACAACTATCACGTTAGCTAGTCAAAATTTAAAAGTCTACATGAACCGCTCTTATTTTCCTTTTATATTTTTGTTTTCTGCTGATCACTGTGATTATTATATCTGATCACGGATCACCGTCTCCTTCAAAAAAATAAAAATGTCTTAGATCAACAAGATATTGACTAAAATGTTTTATGTAATAACTTATGAAGCCATTCCCACAAATATATGGTCGATGTACATTGCATCTTTATTATAAGCACAATGCTTGAGAATAATTAACAGGTTGGAACGTAGTGCAAGTTCTATAGCTTGAAGACAAGAGAACAAGAAAGGCCATGATAAGGTATCAAAGGCCTTTGCTATGTCTACTTTTATTGTGATCCTCTTTGGCTCAGTGTTCTTATGGTAACTTTGAACCAGCTCTCCAGCCAATGATGTATTCTCAACCAATAATCTCCCTTTCACGAAGGCGGTCTGATTCGGGACGATCAAATCTGCAAGGATTGGCTTCAGTCTCTTAACAAGTAGGCGTGAGACCACCTTATAAATTGTATTCAGACTGGAGATAGGCCGGTATTCCGTGATCAGAGATGCGCCAGGGTGTTTGGGGATCAGAGAAAGTATGGTTGCGTTTGTGGATGCAGGCATGAAGGAGCTGATGAAGAAGTGTCGGATTGATTCAGTGACTTCACCACCTAAGATGTTCCAAGAAGCTTTGTAAAACTCAGAAGTGAGCCCGTCAGGTCCGGGCGCCTTGTTCTGATTGAGCTTGAACATGACTGATCTTATCTCATCAGCTGTGGGCAACGCGGTCATTTGAGCAGCGAGTTCTGAGGGGCAAGCGAAGTCTGTCAAAGAGTGGAACCATTGCGTAGAGGAGAGCACTCCCAAGACAGGCGCAGGGGATGGTCCGAGTATTTGTTGGAAGTGAGTAACGGCATGGACGCTCATCTGGATGGGGTCTGATATTATGACACCTGAAGGAAGTAAGAAGGATCGTATGAAATTGAAATTCATCCGTGTTTGGACCATCCTAAAGAAGAAGGTGGTATTCTGATCCCCTTCCTTTAACCAGTTGACTCTTGAGCGTTGTCTGAAGTAACTCTCCTCTATGCCTCGTAGGAAGTTCCAGGTTTGTAGTGCTTGTTTCTCCATTTCAAAGAGATGAGTGGAAGGAGCATTCAGGGCTTGTACCTGCACATCTAAAAGTAAACGGTTAGCTTCACTCACTCTCACTTGTATTTGTGAAAAATTTTCTCGATTTAAGTGTTTCAAGTCACTCTTTATCTGTTTTTGTTTCCAGTACAAAGCAGTAAGGTTCCAAACAGTGTCTCCGGCCTGTGTCCACGCATCGATCACAACCTGGTTGAAGCTTGGGTGTTTGGTTAGGTAATTATAGAACTTGAAAGGGCGGTTTCCAGCGGCTGGGATTTTTGTGGCTAGGTCCAGGGTACAAGGGCAATGGTCTGAAGTTAGGGTAGGGTGAAAGAAGGCCGAGCAGTTGGGGAATAAGGTGAGAACCGGGTTATTGATCAGAAGCCTGTCGAGTTTTTTGGTGATAGGATCTTCTGGTCGATGATTGGACCAAGTAAACAGAGATCCCTGGAACCATGTTTCGAGTCAGATTATTCGTGCAAGTAACTTACTAACTTAGGTCAATCATTGTAAGGACTTTGTTTGTATTTTAGTTATAATCGTTTTGTTCTTCTAACCAAAACGAATTAACTTGATCATTTTATATGATTTTTTAATTACTATAGTTAAGATACCAACTTCAATCAAAAGCACAACACTTAATTAATCTCACAATGGCAGTGCTTGCAGTTCACCTCTGGCTAATGAAATTCATGAGCTGCATGCTTCTGTTTAAGACTTTTTTTTTTGGTTTTTGAATATAACTTCTGTTCAAGACTGAAACAGAACCCTAGAAGAAATCTTCCTTTCCTTTGACTATGTTGCAAATAACATAATTAGTTTTCACTTACTTGTAAAATTTAGGAAACTCTAAATATACACATTTACGGAACTCATCTGGCATGTTACCAACCTTTTTTCTTTAGTTAAATTAACAACCGCAATAATTATAAAATGTAGACTAGTTTATGCTGTCTTTGCTGTTCTTTTCTTTTCTTATATAATCTCTTCCTCCCATAACGAAGGCAGAAAAAACGCGCTGTTTCTAGTTATAACGTTAAATATCCTACTTCTTTTTGACCCCTACACATTATAACCTCTTATTACTTAACCTCAATATTTCAATAACTATCGCTTACACCCCCTTTGGACAGAACACATATAAATAGAGACCGTTGGTCACAAATAGTTCCTCCCCTGAATCTTTCCTCAAAAATCAAGAAAGCAAAATCTCTCTTCCTTTGAATCCAGGGGAGAAAGATTTTGCATTTTCGTTGATTTCTCATTATCTTTCTGATATTTTGTTTCTATTTTTTTCTTTCTTTGGTAGTATGGAAACAAAACATGATAAAGATGACCAATTAGAGATAGAGCAAATAAACAAGAGTCCGACCATGAAGACCAAAAAGATATCACGTGGGATGCACGTCTTCTCCGTTGTCATGTTCATGCTACGTCGTCGCCGGAGGAGAAAGGCTTTCAACACCAGGTTCTGGCGGCGTGTGGTTGAGTCCGTACGCAAAGTCCATTCCGAGATTACGATAATGCCTAAGTCTAAGTCTACTAACACAATCCTCCTTCCTCCGGCTCCTCTTCCGGCGACGACGATGGAGATTAGCCAAGACGGTGGGGATGATGCTGATGTTATTAATGATGAATCCGGGGATCGTTTAACGGAGGTTATTGAGGTTTTCACGGCGGCATCTTCATCATCATCATCTGGAATCTCCGGATATGCCTCTGCCATGTCTTTACGTGATTTGGATCATCACTATGATGATGAGGATGAAGATGATGATGATGTTGATTGTTATAGCGATGTTGAAGAAGGAGATGAAATGATAGATGAGAAAGCTGAGGAATTCATCGTGAGATTTTATGAGCAAATGAAAATGCAAAAACAGGTTTATACTGAACGTTGTAAGGCCAAAGGGATAATAATAAACTGATGATCTATCGTTTACGTCGCTATCATGCATGCATGGAGATGAGATTATGGAGATGTCTCGTTATTTGATTAATTTGTTCGGACGGGGGATCTTCAGGTTTTCTTGGTCGATTCTATTTTTTGGTCTTGTAACTTTTTATTCTTTAATTTGTGAGTGCACTTCAGTTAATTAATGAAAATAGGAAAAACGAAATATATGTATGTGTGTATGTCTTATTCAATATATTTATTTGATTTTGTGTGTTAACTATCTCCATTTACTATTAGTTGGAAATTGGTCATGTACAATAACATCACATTTGACTCATTCATTAACTATACTGTGTTAAATTCTTTTCGAAAATTGACGAAATAGTTTTTTTCCAACCACAAAAATCAACGAACATGGACAAAACAATTAATTTCCTGTATTTATATATAACACACGTTAGTAGTTCTTCGCTTTCATATTGAAAGATGGTAACAATCACAAATTTGATTCCATTTCATGGAATACTCATTGAAACGACGGTGACCAATGAAGTTTGCATTGCGAAGAGCTGGATACTCCACGTACTATCAGAAAACCAAGAAGATCCACCGGTGATCATCTCTCTGAACTCCAAGACAAACCCTCAAGATGGTGCAAAGGCCGCTACCGTTCAGTTATGCATCAAAAACAAATGTCTCATACTCCAACTCCTTCATGTGAACCAAAACACCAACCTCGAAGAATGTTTTGGTGATCTATTTCGCGATGAGAAATTTGTTTTTGTGGGTATAGGTATTGCGGAAACGGCCAAGAAGCTCAACGGTCTAGTCACGCTTGTTAAGAAAGTTGATGTTCGTGACCTGGTAAAGGTTAATTATCCTATTAGTTATGGTGTGAGATCAAGGCTTAGCTTGAAGGCAATGGCTAGTGAGTTGTTGGGTTTTGGTTCGTGGAAACCGAAAAGGCAGATCTGTCCGAGAGATTTGGCTAGGAGAGTTCTTGATGAAGAGGTGATTAAGTTTTTGTCCATTGATGCTTATGTGTCTTATGAACTTGGGTTTAAGATGCTTACACAATAAATGATTTAGAAATATAAATCATATATTCTTGTCGTCCATTCTCTCTATTTAAAGTGCATGAACAATATGAAATGATTATATATAAATATAGCGAAGGAAGGAGATGACAAGAAAACTTTCGACTTGCTTCTCAAGCAACTGCAAGATGAGATCACTCCAAAGTTGCTTGATCAGTTGTTTGATCCTCAGAGACGACTGTCTTAGAGTCGAATCATATATAAGGTTTTCTGCTTAGTAACATTGTTAATGCAACCAAAATCAAACATTTAGCAAAAAACAAAAAAAATTGAAATCCAATGCCGGGCCCTTCTAAGGCTTGTGGCAATGTATATGCAAAAGAGTTTTTTTTTCATAAATTTGGGGACTTAATATTTTTTTATGAGCTTATGTCTATATAATTTTTCTTCAAAAATTTGGGAATTTGTTGCAAACGTTTCACTTACCATGGTCCATAGCCAATCCTACTAAATGGAGTTATTAGGCAACTCCAGATTACAGTAGATTTTTAGTAGGTTCTTTTCTACCAAAATTAAATATACTAGGTTAGTTCCCGCGCTACGCCGCGGGTTTTCGATAAATATTATTTTCTTAAAAAAAATATTTTATTAAATTAGTTTTTATTTATGTACTTTTAGATTTTATAAATAGTATATATTCACTCATTTACACGTTAGAAAATTTGTGGTATTCAGATTTTACAAAAAAAATAAAAATATATATGATCAGATACAAAATGAATCTTCTATAACAAATATTTCTACATTTTGAAAAGAAAACAATCCCAAAAATTACAACTAAAATTACAAATTTATATTGTAAGCAATGAAAAAGATAAAGTATTAGTCAACATATAAGAATAGATGACTATATACTTAGAAACCATGCATATTTAGGAAAATAATGCACCCCTAACTTTGGTTTTACTTTTACTGTGTATGTAGTTTTACAAAAATTATTATTATTCTTTGCATCTATTAAATGTATAGTGAATAGTTTTCATAACATATATATTATTTTAGCTAAAAGTATGCTTTTAGGAGTAACAATTTGGTTAACTTAATTATTTAGAGACAAACAATATCCTAATAAAAAAACTTTGAGAGCCAATAGAAAAAATGAAATCGGATATTAATTTCCTAATTCTTCTTGGCTTTTTAGATAAATATATTTTCAAAATTAGATGTATATATTTTTGAGATAAAATCATAATGTTAGTTTATATAGACAGAACTCGTTTTTGAAATAAAATCATAATATTTATAAGGTTTATTTATAAATATTAAAATAATTTTTGTTAGTTTATATAGACAGAATTCGTTTAGCGTATGTCAACAACGAGAAAATAATTAAACGACTAAGAAAATTATTTTTTATGAAAATTAAAAAAAATATTCCTAGCAATAAAATTTATCATATACTATATATTTTTGTTTTCCAAAACTTTCTAATCTTGTGAGTAATGTGCTTTGTCGCAACCTTTTCTTCTCCTTTATTGTGACATCTATTCTACTCATTTCTACTCAATCTCTTGCACACTTCCATAATAATTTTTTGGCTCGCTTTTACTTGAAACATTTCTTGAGAGATATATATTACAAACATAATCCATGTTCATAAATACTATATAATGGAATCAAAATTTAGTAATGAGAGACTGATAAAATCAATATATGATATCTTATAATTGCCAGATACAAATACAATCTGTTTCACCTCTTGTGAGCTTCTCTTTTGTTGTGAAGGAAAAGACCTCTGATTAAAATTTGGGAGGCAAACACATAAAGTCACAAACCAAATTGATTTTGTTTCATCTTAAGAAATTACCTTGTATAACAACATACTAACTTGATCTATTCTTGAATATAAACCCTCAAAAACGTAAGCACTTTTCGTTTAATTGAGATTAGTTAAAGAAGCTTGAATTCCCAACCCACTGTTCCTTAAAAATCACGAAACTTAATACATGAAATTTCTTTGTAACTCCTAGAAAAACATAATTCTTTAGTTAGTATTTGTTTGCAGTTTTCTCCTTTAATATTCTAGAAGCACTTATCCATGGACCACACAATATTACCATCCAATTATATAAACCCAAATGTTTATCCAAGGAAGCAACTCTAATACTCTATGGATCCTTCTGATTCCATGTATCAACCTATACAAAAACTACTGTTGGTGTGATGATATCATTGTCTCTGACTCTCTGTTTCATCTGTCATATACTTCAGAGCAGTTTAGACAAACAAGCCTCATCGACTTCGAATTCCAAATTTTAAGATTCCATCTAGAATTTAATCAAAAAGAAAGATAACCAGATCAGAGTTGAACTGATAAAAGGTGAGCTGGCTTGTAAGATTCCGTAGAAAGAGAATTTTATTAAACTCTTGGTTCAGAAATAAAGATGAGAAGCAGAACCATGAACACCACTATCGAGAACAAAGTTTTTTCTTAACGTAAAACACAACCTGGCTTAGCTTCGAACCTGCTTCAGCCCTGGTCCTACAGAAGCAATTGACTGGATAGAGCCTACTTTTCACCTACTTTCCATTCGATGTACTAATTGTTTGATGAAAAGCTTTTCAGTGTTGTTTATTTCTTGTTATGTTCTTATTTTGCAAGACCTAAAACACTGTATTCATTTTCTATTTAAATAGATAACACGACCATTAAAAAATAAAGCAGCAAACAAAGATTTAGAAAACATGGTTATGAAGAATTTACTTTATCATATTCACGGCTTCGTTCCAAGTAGAGATGTCAGCCCAACCCGTGACCCGCGGGTTCGGCCCATGTAAACCCATCACGGGGCGGGCTTGGACAAGTCGTTTGATGTCCAGGAATTTGCGGGTTTAGCGGGTCTAACCCAAGCGGGTTTGCGGGTGGCCGGGTCATAACCCGTCACGGGTTAGCGGGTTCGCGGGTTGTCCGCAAATTAATGGGTCAGTTCTTCGTCTTCTCTTACTAGATGCATCAAACCGATTCCAACTTTGATCGCCTTCAACAGATTTCATGTTTGAGCTATTGCATGCAAGAGATTCGATAAGATCAGTGATTGCAAGCCTTCGATGGAGATTACGTCCGTCTCCTGCAGAGATTAGAGAGTTAGTGTTTCCTCTGCCTTATTCTTCCCTCACAAGCTTTAAATTGTCAAGCCTTCGATGGAGACTATGTCTTCTTCAACTCTCGCTCATAGCAGGTTCATCTTTCTTAGACAATAATTCCTTAAGTTTGAGTTGTTTTTCCTTGATCATTAATTTTTTTTCTTTTATTTTTCAGACTTTTTGCTCAACAAATACCACCGGATGAGCTTTATTCTGCTATTGTTGTTCTGTTACTGAATACAATATCAAGGTAATAAGTTCTGATACAAGCGATTCATATTTGGGCAATTCTTATTCAAAACACTTTGATAACCTGCGATGGTTACTCTTGCCTTAACTGTGGGTGTTTGTGGTGCAAGAGCTGCTACTCTGAATATGACACAGAGGATAGTCAGGAAGGCATTAAGAAGCTTTGAAGAGAATGTGATGGTGAGGTTTATGAGTTGAGATGTCTCATAAAGTCTAGAATTTTCTTGCATAGAGTCTGTGCATCTTCATGAGATTACAGAGTGTTGGCAATTCATTGAAAAGAAAAACTGTAGCTCCAGTTTCAGAACTTACTCGGGTACATACACTTTCTTTCTTGAAACTTTGTTCAATAGTTCAAGATTTTGATTATGGTTATGGTTGGAGCTAGTTAAACTGTTGCAAAGTGAAAGATTATCTTTGTTTTCTTCTATTGAGTTAGAGATCTTTTATTTATTTTCTTTTTTTTTTGGGTTCTGCAGCTCTTATTGACCGAGACTGGAGACGATCTGGTTGTTTTATTTAGAAAAATGAAATGGATATAGGTGATGCCCTTCTTGTCAGTGAGCTTGTTGAGCATTTCTTTAAGGTCAACCATCCATACTTCTACCTCACGTACCAGGTTACAACTTTGATTTTACTCACAGTGATGATTCTTAGTTATTGGCTTGTATAGATTTTGGTGATCATGTTAGAATAAGTTTGCTTTGGCTTGGTTCTTAGTAAGAATTTTTTCTGAATGTAAAGTTTTTGTAATAATTTATATACGATGTCTAGCTATTATAAATATGAATTCAATACTTCTAGTCTTGATTCTCTTGAAACTTGAAAGCTTCTGTAGTTCTGTCGTAACTAGAGGTTGGACTGATTAGTATTTACTAATGTCTAATGATTAATAAATTAATGAATCATTAATTCATTAATTAACTAAAAACCTAAATGTCTGCAGCCTTTTTTTTAACCTAATAGTTACGTAACCACTAACCACGTTTCCTGAAGTCTAAAAGCAAAAAACTGCCCTTGAGTTTTGACTGCAACGCGATCTCAAAGGCTGATTCAGAAGGGAGCTATGGATTCTGGGGGTTTCTCAAACTTGATGTCAATAGATTTTGAGACACAGGGAGTTCTTGACGCTGCAAACGCTGAAGCAGAACGTACCAGATATGATGGATCTCAGCCATCTCAATCTCGTAGAAGGAGAATCATTGATGTTGAAGATGAATCAGATGATGATGCCATGGAAGATGATTATGAACCGGTAAAAGAGAGGGTTTCTGCCAATGCTGATGGATATCTAAATAAGAGAAAGAAACAGCAGGTTCAGGCTGAGGGTGATAATGACAAAGGGATGTCATCTAAGGCGCAACAGAGAAAGATGCATAAGGGAAAGGGTGATCATGGTGGCAAAGGGAAACCGCAAAAGAAGAAACAAAAGACTGCTGATTCTGAAGACGAGTCAGGTGATCATGATAACGGAAAGTCACCGGCTCAGAAACAGAGGAGACAATACTCACCTGTGTGGCAAGATTTTGTAGTGGTTACTAAGAAAGATGGCTCTGAAAAAGCACAATGCAAGCACTGCAAAATTGAATACGCACATGACTCTCACAACAATGAGACTAATGTTATGAGACGACATCTACTGAAGTGTAATCTTAAGGCTACGACTGGTGATGTTCGTCAGATGGTGCTCAATGCAGAAGCGAAACTGCAAGCAAAGAAGTATGATCACACTGTTTTTCGTCAGATGGTAGCAAAGTGTATCATTCTGCATGATTTACCATTTTCATACGTTGAATATGAGAGGGTCAGATCTGTTTGGACATACTTGAATGCAGATGTAAAGTTTATCAGTCGCAACACAGCTGCAAAAGATGTTTACAAGTTCTATCAGAGTGAGACAGATATTCTGAAAAAAGAATTGGCTACTCTTCCTGGAAGGATTAGCTTTACTTCTGATCTGTGGACGGCAATCACACATGAAGGTTATATGTGTTTGACAGCACACTACGTAGACAGAGACTGGAAATTGAAGAACAAGATTCTTTCGTTTTGTGCTCTACCGCCTCCACATACAGGTTTTCAGCTAGCTATGAAGATTCTTAACGAACTGGAAGAATGGGGTATTGATAAAAAAGTGTTTTCAGTCACACTTGACAATGCTACAAACAATGATTCTATGCAAGATATCTTGAAATCTCAGCTTGTGCTGCAAAATGATTTGGTCTGTGATGGAGAATTCTTTCATGTTAGATGTTCTGCGCATATCCTCAACCTTATTGTTCAAGATGGACTCAAAGTAATCGGCAATTCCTTGCATAAGATCAGAGAGAGTATCAAGTTTGTCAAAGCATCTGAATCTCGTGAGCTGCTCTTTGCTAAATGTGTTGAATCTGTACGTAATAAAGAGAAGGCTGGGTTGCTTTTGGATGTTACCACAAGATGGAATTCAACATATAAAATGATTGATATGGCCCTGAAGTATCAAGCAGCGTTTGGTCATCTCAAACTTATTGAGAGGAGTTACAAGTTTCACCCAAGCGAGGATGAGTGGAGAAGATTGAAGGAGATGTGTGATTTCCTGAAGCCCTTTGATGAGATTACTCGCCTCATGTCAGGATCGACATATCCTACTTCCAACTTGTATTTCATGCAAGTGTGGAGAATTCAAAACTGGCTGACACAGAATGAAACAAGTAGAGATGATGTTGTCCGAAGAATGGTTATACCGATGAAGGAGAAGTTTCAAAAATATTGGGAAGAAGTCAGCGACATCTTTGCTATGGCTACAGTTTTAGATCCACGTCTGAAACTAAAACTTGCAGAGTTTTGTTTTGGTAAAGTTGACAAGAACTCTCTGGAAAGAAAGATGAAACATTTGCGTGAAAAACTGCAGACCTTGCTTAGCGCCTATGAGAAGAAGGAAACATCGAATTCTCCTTCTGCAGAAACACATGAAGCTGGTCCAGACCAAGTTGCAGGGGATGAAGAAAGTGGAAATTTCAGCAATTATGATGTGAGTTTGCTTTTGACTCCTATTTTTTTAACTCTCTCTTAAATAGTGATTTAAACAACACCTTAAGAACATATAATACTTGATTTTCAGGACTTCTTTTCATTCTGCTAAGCAAATGTTGTTGTTAGTGGAAAATCACCACTGGAGATATACCTCGAAGAACCACCTATAGACGGAAAGGTGTTTGCGAGTTTGGATATCCTGGACTATTGGAAAGATAACTCGAAACGTTTTGGTGCATTGGCTTTAGTGGCGCGTGACCTTCTTAGCATACCTATCACAACCGTAGCTTCTGAATCGTCTTTCAGCATTGGGTCCCGAGTTTTGAACAAATACAGAAGTCGTCTGCTACCAAAACATGTTCAAGCACTGATATGTAGTCGAAATTGGTTAAAGGGATTTGAAGCTTACGAAAATGGTAATATTTTTTTTATTATAACAGCTAATTATGTCTACTATAATGCTTCTTGGTCTTCATTATAGTTAGCTAACTCATTTTGGTTCAAATATGTAGAGGAAGATGAAGAATATGTTGATGATGAGACATTACCATCCTTTGAATCCATTATCGATGAAGAAGATGACGCTTGAGGAGAATCGTTTTATTAGTGTTTCAGTTTAGCTTGTTGGTTTTCATATTTCCATTTAAAATTTTAAGTTTGTTCACTGGAATTTATTTGGTGTTGCTTTTGAACTACTACAGTTTGTTGCTTTCATGTTCTTTACGTTGATTTATTGGATTTATGTTTAGAGAACTAACATGTTTTTTAACCTGCAAATCAAATGTTATAAGGAGAATAAACAGGTGCGCTTCTTTCTTACGAGTTGACAAAATTTAGACTTTGTCTTCTGAAATAAGCATGTGCGTTAGGTGGACTGAGTCCACGTGAGAATATGTGTAGTTTTTTTCTGAGTTTGAATTTTTCCTACCTCACGTAGGAAACACAAAAGCACAATTATAAATTAACCAAGATAGATATGAGCAAAGGTCAAAACAGAGACCCTATTAGTATTAGTATTATTAGACATTGAACAAAGGTCATAACACGTTTTCTTTTGTAGGTAACCCGCGGGTCGACCCGCAAAAAAAGTAAACTAAGCTGGACGGGCTTGGACAAGACATTTCTGGCCGCAACCCGCCACGGGCCAACCCGCACGGGCTGATGAACTGACTGAACCGCTGCGGGTCTGTCCATATGGACGCGGGTCAACCCGTTTGACAACTCTAGTTCCAAGTACCTAAAAGCTAAAGCGTTGCCATATAAATCACAAATTAATGTGAAGAAGAGAAGAAGAGTGTCGGTCAATTTTTTTGAGATTAGCTAATGTGAAACAGAGAAGAAGAGTCTCTACGACTTTGAGAAGGGAAAGAGATAATTTCTTGAGATTAACTAAGCTGATGTGTGAAATTAAAATGTTTTGATTGGTAGTACAACTTTTTTCATTTATTGACATGTCAACTCCATAATAATTTAAAAGTCTGATGTGTCATGCTTTGTAGAGAACCTTTTGCTATTATTGTGTTGATTACAAAGATTTGATGAGGAGAAAAACAAAGAAAGTCCTTATGATGTTTTCCTTTTAGGTTACAAATATATAATTTACAAGATCTAGTGATATAGGCTTGAGACTGTGCTGGTTAGTCCCTATTAGAGCATGATTATCCCTAGCACCTGTAATGGAGCTCTTAATTATTTTTTAGTAATAAATGTGTCTTAACTTTACTTAAGAGATCTCCAAATTTTTGCCCTCCAATACAAGTATCTTATTTAGGGATTCTTAAAAAAACATGTTCTATTTTTGTTAGCTACAAACTACACAATTAACATCAACAAAAGTCACTACAACTAATCAAAACCTGAGGAATCATACAAACTAAGCAAAATTTATAACCAGTTTGCAATGAAACTCAACCCATGAACATTTCAACAAGAAAAAACAAAGAACACAGTTCTAATCCATCCTTGTCCTAAAAAACTGGAGATTCTTGTACATAGAATCGATCAGAGCCGAAAAGAGGAGCTGGACGTCAGCCAACCCCATAAACCCTAGAAGATGGAGAAGGAGAGAGTTACCTGCCAAACGCAACGGAGACGGGTTTTGGCATCACCATAGGCTGTAACTTAACCCTCCCACCACGTTTGTTCTGCACACCACAAAACCAAAAACAAAACAGAGTCAGTCCATCAACATCTCAGCGTGGTCTCGTTCCTCCACACCATTTCTTTAAGCTATTCTAGACACTGCTTTACACAACTAGTAACTGAACAATCACACACATGTCTCATCATTTAACAAGCTCCATCCCTTATAATGATCAAATTCTCTCGTCTTGGCATGCATCAGTACTTCAACATCCTGCAAAGATAAACAAAGCTTCACATCACCATTTTATTTTCTTGTAGAGACCGAGCAAAATAGAACTAAAACTGAGATCATAAAAGAACAAAACCTTGCAAAAGAACTAATACATCAAGATGAAACATCAAAGTTCTCTCCTTTATATTCTCACAACCTGTGTTTAAAATGGCGCATGGCGCACCAAGGCGAGACGTGCCGAGCCTTGCGCCTCGCGCCATGGCGCAATATGGCGCTCGCCTTGAAGAAAATTTTAGTTACGTCATTTTAGTTACGTCTTGTTTTGTTTTGTATTGGAGAAGAAACTTAGAGAACACTTATGCAATGATTGATATACTAAATTTAAATAAGATGCAAGCTTTATTATACTAGAGAGTTCTAACCTTAAGCAAAAAACCTTGAGATCTAGATCTATGTTTTACGTAACTTCTCTTTTATAAAGCTAGGGTTTGGCGTTTAAGTTTCCCCGGTTAAGTTTTTTTAAAGTCTAAGGTTTAATTTTTTTTTTTTTTGAGCAAAAAAGTCTAAGGTTTAATTATTAATTAAGGCTTATATGGTTTAGATACGGTTTACATTAATCTCGCCTTACGCTCGCCTTTGCCATGCTCGCCTTCTCGACAAGGCACCCATGGCGCGCGCCTTAGGGAACCCACCCTCGCCTAGGTGGTACATGGCGACAGAGCCATCGCCTGAGTGCGCCTTGCGCCATGGCGCAAAAGGCGAGCGCCATTTTAAACACAGCTCACAACGTTTCAAGGTTCAAACAAGTTAAAGCTTTAACATTCAATAAGATCAGCAGAAAAAGTCAGATGCTCATATGCTAAGTAAAATCAAAGATCAATTCAACACAGAAGAGAAACTATGACTCCACATAAACACCATACATATCTCTCTACGTTCCAATCAAACAAGTAAAAGTAACAAAATCAGCATACATGATAAACCAATCATCGCGTTGATGTACCTGGTCGCCAACTATATGAGAATCTGGAAACTATTATCAATCTGAATCAAAAGAATTAGACTTGGAAGCAGAAGCAGAATTAAAAGAGAGGGAGGAGCACGGAGGAGCCAGTGATTCGGTGATTGATGCAGTCGAACAGGATCGATCTCCGGTTGGCGAAGATGGATAGATTTCCGTCGGGAAGAAGATGAAGAAACGGATACAGAGTTCGTCTAGAGAGAGAGAGAGAGAAAGGAACGCAGAGTGCTGAGAGAGAGACACGTGTCCAATAGCACCGCTTCTTCATGGACTTAATTAAGCATCGACTCTTCTTTATTTATGGGATTTTTTTAAAAAAAAAATCTAAAAAATATTAAGCACTTCTCTAAGTACTCCCGTTAATGGTGCTCTTAAAAGCTTGTTCATTATCATAAAGTCAAAAAGACCAGCTCATAATAACAAACAATAAATAAATAAACATGGCGTTAAAAAATTAAAAACTTGTAACAATAATATCGTGATTAATACTAAAAGCATGATTAAAAGTTAAGAGACAGTTTTTAAGAACTCTCAATTAATTATTAATTGCTCTAAAGCTGAGGCCCAATTTCGTACTTACAATGAACCAAAGCCGCCTCCTCAACACATGACGTCACGTTGCACAAATAGTATTTATACTTAGCTTCGACTCCAAATCCAAAACCCTTGCTAATTCTCTTCGTCTTACTTCTCTTTCGCTCTAAATTTTGAGAATCAAAATCTCCATTGATCAGCGAGCAAGCATGTCTCTTAAACCTAGCGCGAGGACGGAGGTTCGAAGGAATATGTACAAGGTATCTGTGGATGCCGATGAAGGTCGAAGGAGGAGGGAGGGTGACATGGTGGAGATCCGGAAGAACAAGAGAGAGGAGAACTTGCAGAAGAAGCGACGTGAAGGCCTAACTGCTCCCATTGCGCAGCAGGGGCACGATTTATACTCCTACGAGAGAGTATGTGCTTCTTCGTCTTCTTTATTTATCTTTCTTCTTTCATGATTTGGCTCTGATTTAGATGATAGTAACGTTAAAGACCGTTTTAATTGTTTGTATTCAATCTAGCTCATATTTACATGTTGTTTATGTATATTGGAATTACTAGGCATTGTGTATATGGAACCCTAATTGAATCTGAATCAATTTGTTATAATTCGTTATAATATGCATATTAGATCTAATCATTCGACGTTTTTAATGCAGTTGGAAAAGATAACACAGTTGGCTGCTGGAGCTACTTCAGAGGATAGAAGTTTGCAACTGGAGGCAACTATTGGCATCCGAAAATTACTCTCAGTTGGTTTGTGATTTGAATGATGATGATATATACCAAATCTCTTTCTTATATTATTATTTAGTTTTGCTTATATAAGTGGTTGATTTTGTAGAGCGTAATCCACCCATCAACGAAGTTATTCAATCTGGTGTTGTTCCTCGCCTTGTCCAATTTCTTTCTGTCGACTTCTTCGAACTTCAGGTTAGAAGCATGCGTCTTTTTATATTCACGTGTAGCATTGTAAAAGGTCCGGGGACATTCCAATGAAACATTGACATTGACCCCTAAATTTTTTATGAGTTTTTACATAGATAAAAACCTCTATATATTAGATTTAAAATTTTATAAAATTCTTTAAATAATGTTCGTAGCATCTGAAATAGTAATATCTCAAATCCGGCTATGAGTTTTGTGTTTCCATTTATATGCTAATCTGTGTTTTTTTACTACAATAGTTTGAGGCAGCTTGGGCGCTCACGAATATTGCTTCAGGGACATCAGACAACACCAAGGTCATTATTGATAGTGGCGCTATCCCCGATTTCGTCAGACTTTTCGCTTCAAAAAGCGACGAAGTCCGAGAACAGGTATGTTTATCAAAAGCTTTAGGATTCACTATCGATTATTTTATTTTGCTTGGTCAGTGACATTTTAGTTTTATCTATGTCTTAATCTCCTGATTACAGTCTGTCTGGGCAGTGGGAAACGTCGCTGGTGACTCACCAAAATGCCGTGATTTTGTCCTAAGCTGCGAGGCCATGATGCCTCTTTTGGCTCAGTTCAACGAGCACACAAAGCCCTCCATGCTGAGAAACGCTGCATGGACCTTATCAAACTTCTGTAGAGGGAAGCCTGCGCCTGCACTTAAGCAGGTTGTTACCTTTTTCATTTATACCCAATTTTTGGAAAATAGTTTTCAAGTCTCTTCAATAATCTGATAATGTTTTCATTGATCCCAGACAAAACCAGCTTTACCAGTTCTTGAGCGCCTTTTGCATTCAAACGACGACGAAGTTCTCACAGATGCATGCTGGACTCTCTCTTATCTCTCAGACGGTACCAACGATAGAATACAAACTGTTATCAATGCTGGTGTCATCCCTAGCCTCGTTTCACTCCTAGCGTTAGTATCTCTCTCTTTCTAACAGCAAATTTCAATGTTATTGAATTCGCCTAACTTATTGTTTTGTCTACTTAGTCATCATTTGCCATCAGTTCTGATTCCAGCCATCCGTGCAATTGGTAATATTGTAACCGGAGATGATATGATGACTCAGGTGCCAGTATTACCCATTAACTACAACCACCTTGTATATGTATAAATATAATAAAAACGTCTCGTGACACTTAATCATCTATGTAACAGGAGGTTCTTAACCATCAAGCGCTTCCTCATCTCTTGTCCATTTTGACACGTACATACAAGAGGAGCATCAAAAAGGAAGCTTGCTGGGCTATCTCTAACATTACAGCTGGAAACACTAGTCAGATACAAGTGAGTATATACATTTACAAATTCAACAATTAGGTTTCTGACTCTTTTCTTCATGATGTTTTAACAAATATTGCTGTGCAGCAAGTGATTGAAGCCGGCATTATTCAGCCTCTTATTTACATGCTTCATACCGCGGAATTCGAAATTAAAAGAGAAGCTGTTTGGGCAGTCAGTAATTTAACTTCTGGTGGCAATCATGACCAAATCAAGTAAGAAGAGTAGTCTTTTTTTTCTTTCCTACCGTCTTCTCAGTTCTTTTCAACTGAGGTACTAATTGGTTCTTTGAAGGTTTCTTGTGGACCAAGGATGCATTAAACCGCTCTGTGATCTCCTCACATGTCCCGATCCGTTGACCGTCACAGTGATCTTAGAAGCTCTAGAGAACATTCTTAAAGTAGGTGAAGCCGAGATGAATCAAGGCAACACCGGAGGCTTTAACATTTACGTGCAGATGATTGACGACGCTGAAGGTTTGGAGAAGATTGAGAATCTTCAGAGACACAACAATAATGAAATTTACGAGAAAGCTGTTCAAATCCTCTCTTCCTATTGGACCGATGAAGACGGCAATGAACATGACAACGGTTTCGCATTTGGAAACCAAAGTGGCAATGCTTCTACAGGTGGATTCAACTTTGGTTGAAGGTCTAATCATATATTGCCTTGTTCGTCAAGCAACCTGTTTTTTTCTTTATGTTTAAGCTTGGCAGAAAATTTTGATAGAAGGTTGTTTTTGTAAATTTTAATAGTTCAACATTGATTTTGCTTTTGTTTAGTAATTTGAGGTTTTTTGTGCAAATTCAAAATTATTTATGCTTCAGACAAATCTAGTGACACCGAGCAGCTTCTAAGCTTTTCTAGTCATGCGCCACGTCATTACCAACGATGACAATTCGTCGACACGTGGGTCCTTTCACTTCTCAAAAGCTCTCTCCTTTGTCATCTAAATATATCAGAGAAAGAAACCAAAGTAGAAACTAAACTTACAAAGAATCACTAATACTACTACTTCTAAGCGAGAACACACTGAAAACATTGTGAAGAAGATGATGATGATGCAGTCCCGATTATTAGCGTTTGCTTCAGCGGCGCGTTCCCGCGTCCGACCAGTCGTTCAAAGGAGTTTAGCGTTTGGATCATCAACGTCCGGCCGAACTGCTGACCCGGAGCTTCATTCCGGAAACGATGGGGGTGATCCAGCTGTTTATCCAAAAGACCCTGAAGTACAAATATTATTTTAATCTTTAGCTTCTTTTTTTTTTGAAACACAGCATTCATAAATCAGGACAAGACTACGTCATATTCCCGCATTTAATCTTTAGCTTCTAATTATTGAAAGTTCATCTTAACCAAACTAAAGTGATATAAGTATTTACTTAAATCACTAAATTTAATTTAATTTCCTTACCAAATTTTTTTTTTTTTGTGTGGTTTGTATGAAGCTAACAAATGGACTCTTTTAAATATTGTTTTGTGACTGATTATGCTTCAGGGTATGGATGTTTTTTTTTTAATGTTTAGCCCTGAAGTACAAATGTTTTTTAAATCTTTAGCTTCTAATTATTGAAAGTTCATCTTAACCAAACTAAATTTGTATATTAGTATTTACTTTTTTTTAACTGATATTAGTATTTACTTTTAATCACTAAATTTAATTTAATTTCCTTATCAAATTTTTTTTTTTTTTTGTTGTTGTTTGTATGAAATGAAGCTAACAAATGGACTCTTTTAAATATTGTTTTGTGATTGATTATGCTTCAGGGAATGGATGACGTGGCGAACCCTAAGACGGCGGCAGAAGAAATCGTCGATGAACAACCACGGTCAAGTTTAGAAGAGCAACCGCTTAACCCGCCAAAATCTCCACGCGCCACCGCACACAAGCTAGAGAGCACTCCAGTGGGTCGTCCTTCCGAGCCTAACTTCCAACAGAAGCGGAGAAGAAGCACCGAGGCCTCTCCACCTTCACTTGATTCTGCGAGCTGCGTCAGCTTAGACGAAGGAGAAGAGGAGGAGCGAAGGCGGAGACAAAACGAAACAGAGAGCGACAAAGAGTATTACGCACACCACAAAGCGTCTCCATTGTCCGAGATCGAGTTCGCAGATACTCGGAAGCCAATCACTCAAGCTACCGACGGAACCGCGTATGCGGCGGGGAAAGATGTGATCGGATGGTTACCGGAGCAGCTTGACACGGCGGAGGAGGCTTTACAGAGAGCTACAATGATATTCAAACGTAACGCAGAACGCGGGGATCCTGAAACGTTTCCTCATTCTAGAATCTTGAGAGAAATGAGAGGCGAATGGTTCTAAACTAAATAAATAATAATAAATGTTTTGTCTGAATAAACTTGTCATGTTTCTCTGAATCTTTTCTTACAACAAACATAGAGGTGGTCTTAAACCAAATGATTATTACAAACATGAACTTCTTAAGAAACCAGATTCATAAAATCTGATTACTGAATTACTTTAAAAACTGTATTTTATAAAATCTGATTACAAACATGAAATGAGGCAGAGAGAGAAGAATTCTCATGCCTTAAGGGAACTGAAACATAGAGGTCTTAAGCAAAAGCTGATTACAAACATGAATTACTTAGAGAAACTGTATCAATAAAATCTGATTACAAACATGAATATGAAGCAGAGAAAGAAGAATTCTCAAGCCTTTTAAGGGAACTGAAACTGAGAAAAGTCCTGTCTCCCAGCAGGAGGGTTGATATAAACCCAAAGCATCGAGACAATGATCGAGAGCAGACCAGACCACACAAACACAATCGTAGGCACTCTCCCTCTCCTTCCCATCAACCCTTTAGCAAACGGATAGAGATGACACAGCACCCAAAAGCTGAAGAACACTCCACCCACAAGCTTACTCCACTGCGGAAACGGACTGTACAGAGTCCTCGCTACCCCAACCGCAATAGCAATCATGTTCACCATCATGATCGTCAACGGAGGAACCATCAGAAAGCTCCATTTCACAAGGTACAGATCCGCAAACTCGTCGTCTCCGTCTTCAGGCGTAGATGACTTGGAAGTCAAGGTGAAGGAGATATCAACACCAGCAATAACCTTGAGAAGACCTTGGAGAACGGCTGCAGGGTGCGCGCTTGTCCCACCAATCACCCAAAACTGCTCGTTCCTCCACCACTCGTGGAGAGTAACGCCTGACCACTTGATCTCGAGGAGTGACAACATGCAGAGAGTGAGTGTTATGGAGAGCAGGAAGATGAGGAACGTTATGTCGAGGGACTGGACTATGAACTGCCCCGAGAAGAGTGATACCGCGGGGAGAATGCAGTAGACGATGAGGAAGAGAGACGTGAACGGATACATCCCCACGTTGAAGTAAGCTACTCTCTGCAAGAACTTCATCCTTCTTGTGGCGAAAACAGCGTTGTTCCTTGAGAAGAAGATCTCTACTGACCCTGTTGCCCATCTCAGAACCTGGTGAAGCCTATCCGTTAGATTGATCGGAGCTGTTCCTCTGAAGGCGTCTCGTTTCGTCACGCAGTAGATAGATCTCCATCCTCTGTTGTGCATACGATACCCCGTGACCACATCTTCCGTTACAGAGCCGTAGATCCATCCAACTCTTTTGCCCCACTCTGTTTTATCCTCGTAGAAGCAAGAGATCACGCTGATGGCTTCAGCCACCGTGGCTGCGTCCAGAGGCTCACGTGGGACAGCGAGTGAGCCAGCTGGTCTACTGTTCTTGCCTTTGCCTTGCAGGTCCTGTAAGAGCCTCCCTTGGTACTCAGCAACAGGGATCGAAGCGACGAAAGAGTTTGAGTTACCGAATCTCTTTGGGAGAAGGAGAGACTCGATGTCTCCATCATCGTTCTCTTCTCCGTTGTTGTATTCTCCATTCATAGCCAATGAAATCTCATCATCTTTCTTCACCGTAGCTTTTGGTTTCCTTAGTGACAACTTCACCTTTCTTCTCCCAAGCCAGCCATGATGCTCGGTTGCTCTCGGCGGGCTAAAACCGTAAAGAGCCGTTCTGCGGAAGATGCAGCCAGTTCCAACGTACATTGGACCTTGAAGTCCATCCAAAGCTCTCATACTAACATCAAAGAAGACAGTGTTGTGGTTTGCGTAACGGTCGTTTGGGTCGATACCTTCAAACCTCTGAGGGAACTGAACGTAGCAGATTCTGTCACCACCACGATCAAGCATGAAGCACATTCCTTCTCTCAAGGCCATGGAGTTGTAGATGTAGTGGTCGCAGTCGAGATTGAGGATGAACGGTCCATTAGACATGATTGCGCTGGTTCTGACTAAAGCATTCATGGCTCCTGCTTTCTTGTTGTGGTCATAACCTGGCCGCTTCTCTCGAGATACATAGACTAGCATTGGTAGCCTGATGTCAACTTCTGTTGTGTCAATTAAGTTCTCAGAATCTGCTTCAGATCCGTAAACCGGTTCTGCATTAGGAGGAGCTAACATTGCCTGCAACAACCCCATAAAAGCATAAGTATTGGAACACAATTAAATCACAAACCTAATAAAACAATGTCGTTACCTGAATGATTCCAGCATGATCTCCACGAGAGTTATCAGTTTCTCCAGAGTACCAAGTCCCTGGCCAGTGAGACCCATCAGACATCCAAGTGGCCTTCGCAACTTTAACAGTCTCTTCAGGATTGCCTCCCATCATCA
Organism: Brassica napus; assembly: GCF_020379485.1. NCBI lineage: Eukaryota > Viridiplantae > Streptophyta > Magnoliopsida > Brassicales > Brassicaceae > Brassica > Brassica napus. The sequence continues at coordinate 799,803 of NC_063443.1, forward strand.
TCTCCATCTGTTTCTTCTTAGCCCTTAGCTCCTCATGCACATTATAAGCATCAGACCTCCTCCTAATCGCCTCAGGCAACGAGTTGATCCGCACTTTAAACTCATCATACTCCCTCTTCACTCTCCTCCTCTCCCTCACAAAATCAAGCCTCACTTTGTTCTTGAGGAAGTTACGCTTCTGGCCAAAGTAAGCCTCAGGGTTCCTCGGCTCTATATTATGCTTCCTGCAAAACGGCACCCACGTGCTAGCGAAGCTAGCCGTCTGAGCCAAGGCCTCGAACGTTAGCAAAGCTCCTCCATCGTCTGATAAGTAACAAGCGAGCTTCTCCACAGGGTAATCAACGGCTAGTATGGAGAGAATGGTGTTGGCTGTGACCAGAGGAGGCTCCTTCTCAGGATCTGCCGTCGAAACAAACACATCGATTCCGGGTAGATCAGATCTTCCTTTGGGGTTTCTGAGGTTGGGAGACTCAAAACGCTCTTTAAGAACATCTAAATCGGTTAGTCTGTTGACAGGACAGAGCTTCGGAAGCTGGTCCAAAAGCCAGGAGAAGGCGAACCAAAGCTCACAGACCGTTGAGCTACCCCACAACCACATCGCCTCTCGGTTCGGGTGGCGGATCCTCCACGTCAGGAACAAACCAAGTGCCACCAAACGCAACACAATGAGTAATCTGTTTCATCACACACAAAGAACCAAATCAGACCATACTAAATTAGAAATATTTGTTTTTTTTTGTATAATTAGAAACATTTTGTTATACCTGTAAGGACTGATAATAGCAGCAGAGACGCTGACTTTCCTAGTCAAAGGTCTCTTGCTTCTTTCCCCAAACTCAGGTGGCTGTTCATACCCACCCGACCCGATTCCATACCCGTCTTTAGGCCAAACCGCGTTTCCGTACCCATACGTTCCTTTAGTCTCGAACAACCAGCGCGTGTGATCGAAATCCCCCGTCTGGTTCTTAAATGACTTCACAACCGAAAGCCTCTTGTCAAGCTTCGAATCCGCCATCTGAGGAAGAGGTTTCGCCTCGTCTTCATCCTCCTCCTCCTCAGTGTCTTGATCATCATCGTTGATGTCTTTGTACGGCTCTTTACACCCAGGACACTTCCCGCCACCGCTCGTGATGCAATCGAAGTAACAATCTCTACAGATTCTAAAACCACACTCGCACCTCCCGTGAACGACCTTCTCATCGCAGCCTTTCAACCAACAGATCTGACCTGATTTCTTCTCTGGATCAGCTTTCTCCATCGAGCAGTCGATGACGTGGCCACGTGTCACCGATTTAAACCCCCCGGTGAATATCGTTCCCGAGAGGAAGCTCCTGTTCCGCGAGTTTGTTTCTTCTTCTTCGGCGGCGTTGCTCTCCTGCGAAGCGAAGACGGTCTGGTGATCCGGCGTCGGCGGGATGTGGACGGTGTAGCTCACGACGCAGTCGGAGTTGTTCGTCGTCTCGGCGGTTAGATCCTCCACCGACATCGAGCAGTACCTTCCCGCGCCGCTGGATCTCCGGTTCCCGCCGCTGAGGGAGCTGCGGCGAGGTCCTCTTGAGCTTAGAGGGGAGTTCTGGTTGTTGGAGACGGAGGCGCGTGGGACGGGACTCGTCAGGCCGAGGCTCCTGTCGCCGGAGCCTTTACATGGTGTCACGGTGATGGTCACCGGAGAAGAAGAGCCAGCTGGTGGTTTCACCATTGTTATGAGAGACAGAGAGAGAGAGAAAAAATCAACGGTCTAGATCTGAGGAGGAAGAAGAAGGTGGTGAAGCTAGTTGGAAGCAGAGCATTTTAGTTTCGAAATCTAGAGAGAGGGAGAGGGGATATAAAGGAGAAAGAGAGTTGCTATAAACGGTCGAGAGATCTGAACCGTTGATTTGCTTCGCGTTGCAAACTGTGAGATCGGACGCTGGTTATCTATTCTAAACGGTAAGTTTGAAAGATCCTGCGGGCCCACGGAGATTTACAAAGCAGAAAGTCAAAATATAAGTGGAATAAAAGAAACAAAAGTGTTTTATTTCTCTTTTTGTAACGGTCAAATAATTTATATTGGAGCCGAATCATAGTATATGCTTTCTCATCCCATGTGATTTCATAATTTTGAACTCATTCGTTGGATTTTGTATGGTATTATGATGCTAATCTAGTAGATAATCATTTCTTGAAATACAATGGTAGTTTTATGAGTGATAGATAACTCACACTTCTTGATAATTTATTTTATTTTAAACTCACACTTGTCTGCTTGTATATCCTAAAATAGTTTAAAATTTGGTTCCTTGAGTGCGACGAGAAAACTTCCTTTTTAAAATAGAAAACTAATTTATCTGATAAACACCAAAAGATTTGAATTCATGCCATATATTGGCTAACGTATTATGTATTTATCTTATAATGTTATAATGAACATGTTTTTTTATCAGTAAACTTCAGAAAGTCACTATAACAAATTTAAAAACTAAAAGAAGTTATTGTTATAACGATGTTAACCATTTTCTTAACCGAGACCGAATCTATAGTTAGAAAACTTTAAACCAGCTCTCGTTACATTACGCATACCAGACAACAGAATCACCAAATGGAATAAACTTGGTATAGGGAAGCTCAAATTTTATGGGAAAAAAAAACGGCAGATGCAAATAATGTAGTGACGGAAAGAATAAACCTGACATCATTACGACTATTAACACCAAATGATGCATGTCTAGTTAGTTACCTGTAAGGCTGTAACAGACTCTCATCTTTGATACTCTCACTAGTGGGCTTTTTTATATAGGTCCTTCTTAAACTAAGCCCATTTTAAACGTTATCAAACCAGGCCTCGTTTGATAATTACTTGGGGACAAAGCAATGAATATCCTTCCATTTTATAAGACCGAAGACACTAAAAGACACAAACACCCCTGATCTACCACGCGGGTTGAAAAGTCCACAAAAGGGTCGGTGTAAGGGTATTTAAATAATTTCCCAGTCCACGAACTCTTGTCAATTAAGTCTAGCTCCATTAAAAAGGAAAGGTTGGGCAATTTTTTATTTTAATAGTTTTGGCGTTTTCTTTGTACACAACTCACAAAGTCGTCAAAGCTGCTTCTAAAAGCTGACATGTGCAAGTAAACCACACGACGACGAGGTCTACTTTACCTAATCAAAAGTAGTTTTGTCCGAGAGACTATATAAAGAAGCTCGAGGCTTCTTGGGGAGATTCAGAATCGAATAAGATGGACGACGATATGTGGGCTGTTTCCTCTTCTGGCTCTTCCAGAAGCCATCGATCAGCAGCAACCACTGCTAAGTACCAATCTGGTTATTCCCCAAATCCCCTCAAATCCCTAATTTTGATTTCTAGGTCAAGATTCTATTTTTTTTTAGGGTTTAGTGTTAAGAAAGATTAAAAGACTTTAATTTTCTTGTCAATTTCAGGTTCTTATCTAGATTCGGGAGATTTTGAGGAAGATGAAGATGATGTTGAAGTGGAGTACCCGTGCCCGTTTTGCTCCGATGATTATGATTTAGTCGAACTGTGTCACCATATCGACGAAGAACATAGTCTTGAAGCTACCCATGGGGTATGTCTGTCTGATTCACATCCTATCTACAACATTCAAGTAGTGTGTGATGGAACACTTGAATTGAAGCTTTGATTGGTTATAAAGATGAATGCTTACTTGTTGTTTGTGATTTTGGTAGGTATGTCCGGTTTGTAGCAAAAGGGTGAAGATGCATATGGTGGATCATATTACCACACACCATAGAGATGTCTTGAAGATATCCTTTTTTTTTTTCAAGAATGTCTCTTTAAGCATAATTTATTACTAGTATCTATATTGATTTTATTTGAGTTCCCTTGACAGAAAATTTTACAGCGGGCAGAAGGAGACTTACGAGGATGATCCATATTCTTCATCGGATAATTATCTTCAAGATGATCTGTCTCCATCTATGAATCATCATCATACTTCTAAAACCGATCAGTTCTTGTCTTTCCTCAGCAATTCTCCATTGCCAAACCAAACCAAGCCTGCGCAGGAGGTTGATTCAAGTGTTGAAGACAAGACTTTGGTTGAGGATTCAGGAAAAGACAGGAAGCTGTCAACGCCTTTGTCGGATAGTGAACAGCTGGAGAAGGCAAAGAAGTGTGAGTTTGTACAGGGACTACTGTCATCAGCCATGTTTGACGATGGATGTGACTTCTTCTGAGAAAATAAAGATGCTCAAGGCTTTTGATGGCAAAGGAAGGTCATTGGCATTGTTGTAATTTTATTCAGTCTATTTATTGTATATGTATCTTTTATTCAGACACAAGAGTAGAGTAGTTTCATAATATAAGCCTCATTATCTTTCCAAGAATCTTTCATTGTAGAGCTCTTGTCCACGCTAATCTATTGCCTTGAAGGTATAAGTTAGAACTATATACGCTAGATAAGTAACAAGCATGAGTTAGACACCAAGCCCGTCTAGCTCAGTTGGTAGAGCGCAAGGCTCTTAACCTTGTGGTCGTGGGTTCGAGCCCCACGGTGGGCGTGTCTATTTTTTAGCATCTTCTTGATGGAACTTGAAAAACCAATTCTCTGCAGTTCAACTGTTCCAAAAGCCAAAGAAACTCAAGTTCCTGTGAAGTTGTAAACTTGCGTTAACTTATATAGCTCTCCCAAAGAAAAACCTCACAACTTTGTTAATACAGCGGTCTTTGATAAAATCCCCTTTCTGTTCAATCTGTTTGTCGTCCGCAATCAAGAACTAGTGAAAGACTTTAAAAGTTTTGCATTTTCTAATGAGAAATGCTGCTATTAAGACTCAAAGGAAACGTTCCACATAACCATTTTAAATTTAAGGTTAATAAGCTGCATATTGATGCAAATGTGTGTGAATCAGATTTAAGTGAACAGCGTAAAGCAATTTAAGAAGAAACATTCAGGAAAAAAAAGACAATAGTTTCGAAAAGTAAATAAACTGATAAGCTAAAAATCTGAAACCATAACAATTATGTTTTTCTTGGCAACAAAAGTATTTCAACAAACCAAACTTCATAACACATTCAAAAAAACTTCTTAAAGTCAAGTAAGTGAACTGGTAGCTTGATGGCTATATCCTCTTCACTTCTTAGACTTCTTCTTCGGTACCCTACACAAGCAAAGAGGACCCATAAAGGAATTAAATATACGTTTTTAAAAGAAACAAAGCTCAATTTTATATACAAGTTGAGTCCACACTTACTCTGCGGTTTGAGCAGTAGTTGTAGCAGCAGCAGCAGCAGCTGGTGGTGCAGTTACAGGCGCAACATCTCCTCCAGGACCCTACACCAAAAACATAACAGACCCAGAGGTATAAGAACACTGTAAACAAATTCAAAGAAACGTCTTTACTATGGCGGCATGAAGTTAAGTTAATTACCTTAGCAAGACGCTCTTCTCTCCTAGCATGTTTCCTCTCTCGGCTAGCCTTGTTCTTAGCCCTCTTAGCCTCAAACTGATCAGACAAAGTTTTCTCTCTTGCCTTCTCGGCCTTGGACTTGTGGATGCTCTCCATCAAGACACGCTTGTTCTTGAACACGTTACCCTTGACACGCATGTACATGTCATGGTACATGTGCTTGTCAATCTTCTTCGACTCTCTGTACTTCTTCAGGAGACGCCTGAGAACACGCATCCTACGCATCCAAAGTACCTTTGTCGGCAACCTAGCTTCACGGGTACCCTTCCTCTTACCTGGTCAAGGGCAAAAACTCTAGAATATTAAGACACAAGTCAAATAGAGTCATTAGGGGATTGAAGAGTACACATACCGTATCCAGAGTGACGACCCTTCATCTTGGCGATCTTCATACGGCGAGCCCTGGAACGAGAGTGGATCTTAGTTGGCTTCCTTATGATGAAACCATCCTTCACCAGCTTCCTGATGTTTTGTCCTAATCATTTTACAAATACTAAGCTTTAGTTAATCAGATTTAAACATTAGCAGACATATTAATAAAATAAATTTCAATACTCAAAATAATAAAACATAACTCTTTATAGATTAGTGATACATAAACCATTTCCACTATCTCAAGGCACAGCTCTAAAAAGCTTATAATTAAATAATAAAACCAAACAGCTGTAATAACAACGAGCTTTAGATTTGTAGATCATTACAAGAGAGACAGTGATTCAACATAGTCAGTGAATTACAACACTACAGAACCTAAGTAACTTATGTTTCTACTAAGACTATCATCGCATCGCAGACAAAACACATGACAAAATGTAACATAAGAGAAAAGCAAAACATACGAGAGTTGGCCATGGAGATGTCGGAGGATTCATTCGGATCGAGCCAAACCTTGCCCTTCCCGCACTTCATCACCGACGCGGCGAGCCGCTTCTGGATCTTCAGAGACACCATTTTTGCTGCGCTCCCTTACCTGGAAGATTAGTGTGGCGGAGAACGGATGAAAGAGTTTGTGTGTATTATATATCATTTCTCTAGGGTTTCTTCTCCTCTTCAGAGACAATCCTTTGGGCTTTTGTTAATAATACAGGCTTTTCTGAAAAGCCCATTATGAGCCTTATAACAATACACGCTACGTACTTGCATTGACATCTTACACGCCTCTTAGCCAGAGTTTTTAATTCATGATTTAACATTTTTTTTTTATATTTTTCGGTTAAGAAACGATTATTCTTAAATTTTTTAGTTAAATTTTTTTTAAAAAATTAAAAACCGTCTATTTGTTAAAACTAAGAATCTCAGTTAAAACTGAAGTTAATCATGGTATTTTGTTTGAAATATTCTCGATCACACGTAACTTACTCAGCATATACTAGAAGAAACGGTTTACAAAAAAATAAAAAAATCATGAAAATATTCATAAATATGCAATTATGCAAATGGTTTTATCCTTTTCTAAGGTGAACTCTTATTAAGTTATAACTTTAATCTAATATTCTAATGATAGTTTGGTTGTCTTTGAAATTGTATACAAACCAAGAAGAAAAGCGACTTGGCTAAATTGTTTCGAATGATGAACGTTGGTAATAACTTATATGATCGGCTCAAACTGCATAGCTTAAAATATTGTGGCAGATTAAAATTAAAATTACTAGAATTTTTGTTTCCTAACAAGTATCACACTAATCACTATATATACGTACAACTTTTGTTTTGTTCGTGAAACAAGTCACCACGTTTCTTTGTATCTGAAACAAATAGAAACCAAAGCTGCCTTTACATAGGGGATGTCAATTTGAATTTAAGACATTTACAGGTGGCAATGTAAGAGGGTGAAGAAATATTCCTTTTAACACAGGTTTCCAATGATATGATTGGTAGAAAACCAAAAGAACCGAACAAAGATAATTGGAAAAGTTCTTAAGATGGAGAAATCGATAATCTCAGCTAGCGTGACTTTTTGTATCTGCTTGTAGGTTAAGCTGAATTTAAGAAACAATATTGCGATTCAGGATTGAAGCTGATGGTTTTTTTTACTTGTTTCTTTTGATCGGTGCTTTTTGAATAGAAAAGGATTTTTATACGCAAAATGGATACAACCAGCCGAAGCATCTATTTATTATACATTTACCCAAACTCAGAAAAGTAAAAAAAAAAAGAAACAAGTTAGGAAAACAACATTATCAAAAGTCTGATATTCCAATGATTATTTCATGTTGATAAACTTTCCAAACTAATCCACAAACAAAACAAATGTTTGTGGAAACTTTTGATTTTTTTCTTCCTTTATATATTATTTAGACCAAAAAGCTTATTTTTGATTTGGGCACAGAGGGAAGTTAACCCTTCCACCAAATACAACACCGGCGTTATTACAAAGAGATCCGATCAAACCACCTGACGCCGATGGATGTCCTCCTTTGTGGCCTACGAAGCTTAATTTAACATCGTCGACTACGACTCCTTTACACGGTACCGATTTGCTGCACATGAACTGAACAAAATCTTTTGTAATTGTTGTTCCTTTTACACCCTTGAACAACACATCGCTTATGGCAACTCTTGACTCCTACAAAACACAAAAAAAAAAAAAAAAAAATTATGTAAGCTGCTGAACGGTGAAGATGTTAATATCAGTTTTGGTTTTAAGATTTTCTCCGGTAAATATGTATACTTACCCCGCCTCTTGAACCATAGTTTTGGTCAATGATGATTGGGTTCTTGACGTTTTCCATGATAATATCTTCAAAATGAATGTCCACAGCCTTGCTTGGTGTCGAACCACCCCAACTCTTGATTCTAAGACCATTGTCGGTATTTCTCATTGTGCAGTTCTTAAAGTGAATGCCGCTAACGTCCTCCTCGTTGGGGTACTTACCAAGACTACCAACACTGAGGCCGTGTCCAGGACCACAAACCACACGTTCGACGGTTACATTGTTGGAACCACGACCGACTGAAACACAATCGTCTCCGGTCCCTATAAAACTGTCTAGGATCCTAACGTTGTCGGCATTGCTCAAATGGATACCATCCGTGTTGGGACTTTCAGCAGGGGCGATAATCTTAATGTTGTGGATGTTGACATTCACGGTTTTCACCAAGAACATGTGGAAGGCCTTTGCGTTGACCGAGCTAATGCCGCTGACTTCAAGATTTACTATGTTTCTGAATTTTAGAGACTGCATGTATACAAGTGATTAGTACACAACATATTAATACTTGGATGATATATGTGTACATTAACAAATTTTTACCGTTGGGGGGAGATTGCATTTAAACTTTTTGCCACAACCATCTGCTCCCCATATTGCTTCACCTCTGCCGTGAATTATGCCAGGTCCGGTGAGGTGGACATTGTCGACACGCTCGAATAAGATCCATTCAGGGGTTGCGAATCCGCTTGTTGTAGCACTGATCGTGCCTTGAACATTGACGGTCACTTTGCTTTTGCATGGACCGGCGAAAATAATTGGACCAGCCAAGAAATTTCCTTTAGGGACTAGTAGTGTTGCTGGTACAGGACTTGCACACACTTGGATCCATGCTTTCAAAAACGCCTGCATATTTGTATTTCTATATTAGAAAAGTTCCAAATACACAAATACTAGTAATAATTACAAAAAGAATCTAAGAAATCTTACCTTGAAAGTATTGGTGCGACCATCTCCCACTGCTCCAAACTGAGTTATATCAAATACGGTAGGGTTGCCAGTAAGTTCACGGCCGCCTCCAAGATATTCACCGTTAGCCACGCAAGAACCAAGTACCAAGGCCATTATAATGAATGAACCAATATTAGTGTTATTTGCCTTAGCGGCTAACATTCTTGCGTTAGCCATGGTGATAATATCTTTTTATTTTTTTTTGGTTTTTTGTACTTTTAAACAAGTATACACAAATTTAAAAGTGATTTGATCATGGGAGGATTCATGATGTTATATAGGTTAGTGGGTATGCTATTTTTGGATTCAAATCTCTTTTTAAGATAATGGTTTTAGGTAAATACCAGAATGTGTGGTTTCATCTTCTTTTGCGGATGTTTGACCACCTAATGTTAGCTAATAACAATCTAATTTCACGGTAAGTTTTGCATATGAGAAAAAAGCGAGCCTACTCCTTTTTATAAAAAAATTGTTAAATCTGTTATCAACAGAAAGAAAAAAAAAAGTTGTAATATTTTTCAATATGAAAAATTCGACATCATAAGAATATAAAAATAACTTAGATTATATTTCTACCATTGAGGCTCCTACGCTAGCTTTCCAACGCCGCTGCATCAAAAGTAAATATGTTGATTAAGTGGTTAGAAATGATAAGCAAAACTCAATTAATTACCCATCTAAAGATTGCAAGCAATTGCTTATCAAAAAAAAAAAAAAGATTGCAAGCAATTACTTGCAAATGATCGGTATTCCGCATAAATTGATGATGGAATCATGTTTTCTAACTTGGTAAATTCTTCATCTCAGTCAGTGAAGTTTTCTATTATCCACCATTAATCATGTTTGCATTATATGGTCTCATAGCAAAGTCATGGTTTGGCATTAAAATAACAGATGATATGAATCAACCGAGTCGTATAGTATTATCTTAGCTGGAGAACTAAATATTTGAATGTCTTAAAACTCGGGAGTAACCACAGTAACTTGAGTGACTAGTTACTTCTGGTGGCATTCTTTACACAGATATTAACCTCGCAAGTATCTTAAAGACTAAAAAAATGCGACTAGATATTTAATGTTTTGCAAATCTAGGTCACAGTCGGTCGTTTTCGGACCGTTCTGCCTTGAGATGGTTTCCATGACAATTAATTTTAACATTTCTATATATCTGACAAAAACTATGAAAATTTAACAAGAGTATTAATTCTAAGTTTCTAACACACGATTACTTGCTGGTGGGTTATGTAATCTATCCAGAACTGACTAATCATAATTATAGAGGCTTATTGTGAAGCTGATCGAATCTCAACGGCTACAATCACTAATTCTTAGGAACAACGCGACGTCGATAACTTCATTTGCACCAGTCGATTATTAAGCAGACTTAATTTACCAATTACATCTGACTGTGGAGATGTTAATGCAAACACCTCGTCGTTGATTAGTATTAATGTTGGTTTTAATCAAAGTGACGTTAAATATTGAATGTATGATGTACTACATTAAACAAAATCTATATGTAAGTGATTTATACTTGTATGGAGAAATGAAAACAATTCCAAACAGCATAACCGCTACTTCGAAATCGCATTGCTTGAGGGAAACGAGAGTACGAACTACTTATATATGTAATGGACTATTATTAAGATTCATATTGTGAACGATCACATGGTTCTGTATTAACAGCTAAGCAAGTCTGAATCAGCTGACAAGAGTATCCGATGGTTATTATATAATCCTGAAACAACCTACGCGTTTTTAAGACTCCCAAACGAGTTGACTTAAACAAATCTAGTTCAATATTATACTATACATATACATTGGATATGCCATTAGATTGATATGAAAGCAAGAACAATAAACTTTATGGTAATATATAAAAAAATGGACCCACCTCATCCCCGTTCATCATCAATCAACACATTCTATATAAACCACTAAACCTAAACTTTTTATTCACATAAAAATAAAAATAAAAAGTCCCAGTAACGATGGAATCTCCCTTGCTCTTTCTCATAACACTATTATGCTTTCTTCAGTCACTCCTTGTTGCTTCACACAACCTATCAAAGTCTTCAACCATCTGCAAAACGACGCCGGATCCAAAATACTGCAAAACAGTTTTCCCACACAGCCAAGGCAACGTTCAGCAATACGGCCGTTTCTCAATCCGCAAATCGCTATCTCAATCGCGAAAGTTCATCCGCACGGTCGATAAATATCTAAAACGCAACGCTCATGCATCTCCACCCGCCGTTACTAGAGCTCTCCAAGACTGCCGTTTCCTAGCCGGTCTAACCATGGACTATCTCTTAACGTCGTTTGAAACCGTTAACGAAACGTCAACCTTCAAAACGTTATCGTTTCCAAAGGCGGACGATGTACAAACGCTTCTCTCCGCGGCGTTAACTAACGAGCAGACGTGTCTCGAGGGACTTACCACCGCCGCTTCGTCGTCAGCCACGTGGACAGTGCGAAACGGCGTCGCTTTGCCCCTCGTCAATGACACGAAGCTCTTCAGCGTCTCGCTCGCTCTCTTCACCAAAGGATGGGTCCCAAAAAAGAAGAAACGGGCCGGGTATCCTTGGGCCCACCCGAGCTCCGGAACGTCTACTCACACCAAACCGTTCCGTCTGTTCCGAAACGGAGCTCTGCCGTTAAAAATGACAGAACGAACCAAAGCCGTTTACGAATCTCTCAGCAGGAGAAAACTCACCGACGGTGCCGGTGACGGAGACGACGGAAGCATGGTTTTGATAAGCGACATCGTCACCGTGATTCAGGACGGAACCGGGAACTTCACCAACATCACGGCGGCCGTGGGGGCTGCTCCGAATAACACCGACGGAAGCGGCGGGTTCTTCTTGATTTACGTGACGGCGGGGATATACGAAGAATACGTTTCGATCGCGAAAAACAAAAGGTACGTGATGATGATCGGCGACGGAATAAACCAGACGGTGGTCACGGGGAATAGAAGCGTTGTCGACGGTTGGACAACTTTTAACTCCGCCACCTTTGGTACGTCAGACATCACATGTTATGTGTAATAATGTCTCGAGATCTTAAAGTTATTTTCCCATAATATTTAATGCATCGAGTACGTCAATAGCTCCCCTTTAATTATTGCATTTTCAACTATTGGTCAAAAAAGATAAATTGAAAGTGGTGAATAGGAGACATGATACATTAATAACACTGAATGTGTACTTAACAACCATTTCATTTTGTTTCTTTATTTATCTAGTGGCGAGATGCATACTGTAATATTTTTGGATCGATTGATAATAATCTTTTTGCACGTGAACTTTTCAGCTGTGACAGCACCGAACTTCGTTGCGGTGAACATAACTTTCCAGAACACAGCCGGACCAGAGAAGCACCAGGCGGTCGCGTTACGGAGCGGTGCAGATTTCTCCATCTTTTATAGTTGTAGTTTCGAGGCCTATCAAGATACGCTCTACACGCATTCTCTAAGACAGTTTTATAGAGAATGCGATGTCTACGGAACGGTCGATTTTATATTTGGAAACGCGGCTGTTGTGTTTCAGAATTGCAATCTATATCCGAGAAAACCGATGCCCAACCAGTTCAACGCAATCACCGCACAAGGCCGGTCTGATCCGAACCAGAACACGGGTACGTCGATCCAAAACTGTACTATTAGACCAGCGGATGATCTTGTTTTGAGTAATTATACGGTTGAGACGTATTTGGGTCGACCGTGGAAGAATTATTCACGGACGGTTATCATGGAATCGTACATTGATGGTTTTGTCGAACCGGTTGGGTGGAGAGAATGGAACGGCGATTTCGCATTGAGTACGTTATACTACGCTGAGTATAACAATACCGGACCTGGTTCAAACACTACAAACCGAGTTACATGGCCCGGTTACCACGTGATTAATTCGACTGATGCAGCTAATTTCACAGTCACTGGTTTATTTCTCGAAGATGATTGGATTTGGAAGACCGGAGTGCCTTATACCAGCGGTTTGATTTCATAATATACATTTTTGTTACTTGCTCTTAGTTATTTCTTTTTTCAATTAATTAATTTGAAGAAAGAACCTGTATTCTTTGTGTTGGAACTGTAACAAACCGAAAACCAAGCTCAACGCCAAAGAAATGTAGGGCTAATCTAAGTTTGATATTATATATAAACACACAGAGACATCCCAAAACGAGACACGACGTTAATTAGAAACAATGTCCATACTCGTTCTGTCACTCTTCCTTTTTGCCACTTCTTTGTACGTTTCAGGCACAAACCTAACAGCTTACGATGTTGTCCAAAAATACAAGTTACCACGAGGAATATTACCAGAAGGTGTCATCGACTACGACCTAAACCCCAAAACTGGCTTTTTCAAAGTCTATCTAAACAACACGTGTCGGTTCCCCATCGAGGTATACAAGGTCAAGTACCAGCCTATCGTCTCGGGCTTCATAAAAAACGGACGGGTCAGTAGGCTGAAGGGTGTAAGCGTCAAAGTGCTTTACTTCTGGCTGAGCATCGGGGAGGTGACTAGTGACGGCCAAGAACTCGAACTCTCAGTTGGTGCTGCTTCGGAAGAATTCTCGGCGCATCAATTCGCGAGGAGCCCACAGTGTGGTTGTGGGTTTTATTGTCGTGAGCTGAAATTTTCCTCTTAAAGCTCACCCACCTCCAAATTGTCATGAATAAAATAAATAAATAATCACTTTACCTATTAGCTTAATAAACTGTTGTATTCATAATTTTCATACTAAACTAAAAGCTTGAGTGGTTTGTGATACTATGGACTAGTGACTGAATAAATGTTAGTATTCATATGAATAGTTACACATATATCATTTTAATTGCTAAAATATTAATTTTTAATACAATAAAAGCTCCATAGATTAATAATGTTGGAACTATGAAATTTTATTAATTTATAGAGTTATTAATTTACAAAAAGTTTTAACTTTTTGGAATCTTCTATTTTAAAAATATTTTTATATAAAATAAAAAATAGCTGATTTTAGAGAAATACCTTATGATAGCACTAAATTTTTTTTTTGTCACAAATATATACTCTAGTGATCAAAATGACCAAAATGTTTTATTAAAGAGGTAAATATACATTTATACCCCTACGGTTAATTAATTTAAACATTAGAGTTTAGAGTTAAATGTGGGGATTTGAGATTGAAGTTTAAAATTTTATAAAATAAAAAATAAATATTAAAAAATTAAAAATAAAAATTTTAAAAATAGTTTCAAAAAGTATTTTCGAATTACAAAAAAAAATTAGAAAAAAACAAATAAAAATAAATTTTGAAAAAAAAAATTTCGATGACACCTCATGTTCTCTCCGCAAGATAATCACTTTGGTAATTATCCTAACAATCCAAAAAGAGTAAAGACACCTCATGTTCTGTCCGATGACACGTGTTCAGCTGTTTGGTAATGACGGCGTCGTTTACTGGTCTGTTAGATATTTTCACATGGGCCAGCTCTTAAAACTCCGTCACGTCTCTCACTTCAAACCCTCTATTCCTCTTCCTTCCCGAGAAACTGTAGCAAAACGATAATCCAAACGGGATAAACTTAATCAGTCTTGTTTGCTCAGATTCTTAGAGATCGTGTGATTGAAAGACCCATGACTCTGTTCCCGATTCTAACCGCCTCGTTTCTCTTCCTCTTCTGCGTTCCGTTCACCACCGCATCTGCAGACGACGATTTGCCGACGGCGTACACTCTCCTCCAAAGCTACAACTTCCCCGTCGGCATTCTCCCCAAAGGAGTCTTGTCCTACGATCTGGACGAATCCACGGGGAAGTTCCACGCGTATTTCGACAAGTCGTGCAGCTTCGCCCTCCAAGGCTCTTACCAATTGGATTACAAATCGACCATCTCCGGCGTCATATCGGAGAACAAGATCACGAAGCTCACCGGCGTGAAGGTGAAAGTTCTCTTCTTGTGGCTCAACATCGTGGAGGTTATCAGGGACGGAGACGAGCTCGAGTTCTCCGTCGGGATCACGTCGGCGAACTTCGCGATCGAGGAGTTTTACGAGTCGCCGCAGTGTGGATGCGGGTTCGATTGCAACGGATTGAAGTCGGAGAATTTGGGAAGAAACCCTCTTGTCTCTTCGGTCTGAAGGTGCTTAGCTTATTCACTTGTAATTAATTTATGTGAATGAGGGGGACTTTTCTTACAGAACCTGAACTCTTTGGAGGCTTTGGTTCTTTGTTTCAACAATTGCTTTGCTTTGTATCTGTTCTTAAGAAGATCGTTGGATTAATCAACCAATGTATTGTACTCTTCCAAAAGTAATAAAACGGTGCATACATTGGGAAATTTGATTTTTTTTTTTGTTTTTGTTTAGATGCTTTACTTGTTATTGATTTATTATGAGCTTATTTAGTGTAGATGTTTAGGATGGACTGCAAGTATATATCTTTGGTATGTTAGGCTTCAGATAAGTGAGACAACAGTTTGATAGAGTTTCTCTGGTTTTTAGATGAATCAGTGGGTTCTTGGCCTGTGTTGGTTCGTGATTCAGATTCATGAGCTCTTGCTAAAATGAGTAATGAATGGTTCAAGATTCTGACTTTGATTTTTTTTTTTGAACACCACATACTCAAATTTAAATACCATTTTCGGAAACCTACGGTGGAAGAAACAGAGCAAATTGAGAGGATAGATGTTCTCCTGGATGATTCCAAAGAGTTCAGCCGGAGGGAGCTTCGAAGAAGAAATTGCTGGTAGGAGCGATTGGTAATCTGTTTTGAATTTATTTCCTCCATCAAAGGTACCAAGAATATGGAAACAGTAACTTGAAGATGAAGCTGAGATATAGTTTCTTTTTCTGTAATTTTAATGGTGGCATGATATCAAGAAGATAAATTCTGATTCGTTGAATATATGTATGGATATTCAGCTGATCTCAGTTGAACTCGGGTCTTTATTCAGGTTGAGAACCGGTTTACAGTTTTAGTTAACAGTTTGACTTTGACCCATATGCACAAAGCCGGTTTGCCATTTTTACCAGACCATGTTCCTCCATTTTTACCAGACCATTATTTCAAATATCTTCAAATAATATCTATAGAGATGTTATTTCACAAGAACTATTTTTAACTAAAAATAACATGAAGTCTCCTAAAATCTGTATCACAAATTTTTCTTGTTAAATATTGTTTTCAATTGAATAACAAGATATTTGATATAATTTATACAAATTGTTAATTAAATAACAGAGGATTGTAAGAGAATTGAAATGACTTTTCATAAATCACATATTGAATAACAGGAGATTTTAAAAGAGTTTTTAAAATTATTGATTGAATAACGAGATTTTAATAAAATTCTAAAATCTCCTAAAATCATTAATTCAATACACCTCTTGGCTCTTAGTATTTTTGATGATTCTTCCGACTTTTGCAATTGTCATTTATCTTTCTAGTACGTATAATTAAAAAAAATCTGGATTGTGATGGAAAAACAACCTGATATTTTTTTTCTTATTAGCCTAAAGAAACTCCACTTGGTTGTGATTGCGAGGTTACAAACTGTCCTTACGTCGTTTTTTCCCCGCAATTGGCCTTTGGGATTTAGTTTGAGCCAATACCTCTCAACCATAAACACGTAAGTTATGTGGTCTTTTTCATAGTCGAAAGTTATTATACGAGGCTCACAAGTTAGAGCTTTCTCCTCTTCTTATTTTCAAATTGCATTAAGTTCACTTATTATTCCTATGATCACCATTTCTCCTACTGCAACATGACGTGCCAGGTGGTTGAATCCTCTTATCACATTGATTCGTTAATGTTAAAAATATCTAAACATTTTCTGTATATTATTCTATTTGGTTTTAATAGCAACAAGATGGTCCTATCCTGATACGGAGAGAATAAGCAGAATCTTTGTTGTTGCAACAAAGAAAACACAGAATATTTTTGTGAGTAGTTAAATCTTGGGTTTCAAGAAATCGTGCTAACCATATTGTTAGCGATCTTAGGAACACCTAACTAACAATATATCATCATCATCATCTGTAAGGAGCAAGGACCATGTTTTTAGTTGTTAACTATTATTTAGATATGTATCGAGCACTAGTAAGAAACGATCTAATAACTTCAATACAAAGTAGTGGGGTTTTTCAGACAAGTCATTTTTAACTTCTGTTCTGTTACATAACTTTATCTAATGTTTTTAGATTTTACAATAGTAAAAAAAACTTGATAGATGAAACGTTTTTATAACTTTATTAGGATGGATCAAAACGATCACTAGAAAACTCGCAACAGAATAAGATGGTGGGTTCACCACAAAGGATCATAACCCATTTTCTCAATTCTCTCCCCTTAAAACATGGGATTAAACAACATTAACATAACTATCTTAGAAGCGTTTTTGTTTATTTGAAAAGTAATTATTGCTTGTTGTTCAAGAGAACAGCTCGTAGCTCCGCCGGGTCAATCTCCTCAGAAACGGTAGCGGGTCTGTAGTAACCGGTTTTAGGATCTGGGATCCACGGCGCCTTCTCGCTTGACTCTTCCCCAACGTTCTTCTTCATCGCCGCGGTAGAAGCGGTTGTTCCACCGCTCGCAACGCTCCCATGCAACGCCGTGTCGGCTGCGACGGCGAACCCTCGTCTGAAATGAACCCCAAAAACGTCACCATTTAGTTAAAGCGACGAAAAAACAGAACGATAGACACGTTTTGCATAGATGTAGGGCTGTTACCTGTAGATGGCGTTGGAGAACCCTTCGGCGACGATGACGGAGAGGGTCTTAGCGGTAGAGAGAGAGCGAGCCATTGTGAGGTGAGAAACTTTAGATCTTTAGCAGAAGAAACTTGATCACCTCTCTTTCTCTTATCTCTCTCTCTCTCTCTCTCTCTCTCTCTTTGCTTGAGTTGCAAATTGCTTTGTGGGATGAGGAGAAAGGAAGAGGGGGAGCAGGGGTTATATAGAGGAAAGGAGAGATGAATGGCTGCGTGACTGCGTTAATCTAGGCTTTTCACCCTTCTTTTATTTTCTGTTTTTAATATATACAGTAACCAAGGTTTAGGGTTTTAAATTGTAATTATCCGATCAAACTAATAGTAATCTGTAACTATTAATTTGTTTTTAAACGGTTCTGCTATGTCTGGTTGAAAAACGGCTTTTTGTTATAATGTCATAATAAAGTCTCAAAATTTAATACTTAAAAGTAAAAAAAAACGCATATTTACACTAAAGATGATAAATAATTTTTAATTTTTGCAGTTAATGAATTTTTGTGAAGTTAATTATTTATTTATATTTTAGGATATTTTCTTCTAAATAGAGAGATGTCAAATCAAAATTTTCGTCGGACCAACCAGGGGGAAGAAAAATATCAGGTCCAAATTGAGTGGTTACCAAATGTTATGTATGAGAGGTGTAAAATGAAACTTAGTCAAACATCATTCTTTCATTAAACTCAATGATCGAACAATCCAAATAAACACCAATGCCAACAATAATCTCTGACAAAATGTATATAAAAAAAAGAAATGAAGAAAGAAGAAGACAGTGCCTTAATCTTCTTCCTCACCAGCTGCATCGTCTTCGATGTTGAAGTACCTTAGCTCATAGAGGTTCCTGTCTTTGTTCGACGCAATCACGCGGAGCCAATCACGGATGTTGTACTTCTTCAAATACTTCTTCGTCAGATACTTCAAGTACCTAATTTTAAAATCCAAAACAAATTAATATTTAAG
The DNA here is from genome assembly GCF_020379485.1 of Brassica napus. Classification (NCBI taxonomy): domain Eukaryota; kingdom Viridiplantae; phylum Streptophyta; class Magnoliopsida; order Brassicales; family Brassicaceae; genus Brassica; species Brassica napus. The sequence continues at coordinate 818,616 of NC_063443.1, forward strand.
TAGAGAAACGATTGCTTGGCGCGCAAGTTAGGGTTTATGGTAGTTATAAAACTAACTGTCTTTTGATACATTTCAACTCAATAGCAAATTAGAGTCGTGATGTACCGTTTGGAGAAGGTGGAATCGGCGGTGACGGTGATCTTTCCCTTGGCGGTTGTGATGGAAACGGCGTCGCCGAGAGCTCCGGGTTTGCCTCCGACCTTGATGCGTTCCTGGAGGAACTTCTCGAGCGTGGCGATCTCCATGATCTTGTCATCGACTGGTTTAGAGCAGTCGATTACGAACGACACTCCTTTCTTCTTCGCACTCGACTTCACCGCCGCTCCTCGAGCCATCTTCTCTCTCTATGCAAATTCTAACTCTCTAGCTTAACCGCTGAACCAATTGGGTGAAAGGTTAAGAGAGAGAATATAAACGGCGTCCCTAGGGTTTTCAATTTTAGTGGAGAGATTATAAGCAATTAAGACCCAATGGGCTTTTGGCCCACTTATTCGGTTAATTTCTTGGGTTAATTCTTTTGGTTTGTAAAAAACTTTTGAAACAAACTCTCTGGACTAGCTAAATGGCGCTACTCCTATACAAGAGGAGCTTATTGCGACAACTGACTATAAAGACCACGTACGTACGTCTCCCATAAACCAACAATAGGAGCTTATTTTCTACACGCATATACTTAACTAGACGAACAAGTCATGCATGCATGGCTATTAATATGGTGGTCCAGGTGGATGTGAAGGTCTTGAAAACTAGGTAGCTCCGGGAGGTGGAGGTCCTGGAGGAGGAGGAGGAGCCTTACCATGCAGTGGCGTTGGTGGCGGCGGGTGGTTGATAGGTGGAAGAGGATGAGGCTCAGCATGAGTTTGACTTCGCGTGATGTAGCGAGGATCAACTTGAACCATTTTGGTTTTGAGCTTTGTTATTGCACATATATGTTGTTAGAGGTTCTAGAACCATTTAGAACCGACATATATATTTATGTTATACGAATTGTTATGTAACAATAAGTCTTGGAGTAGATATTAATATCGATAAAGACATATCGATTTGGTTTTTATCGATATCTAACAATATCTACTCCAAGACTTATCGTTACATAACAACTCGTATAACATAAATATATATGTCGGTTCTAGAGCCATCTAGAACTTCTAACATGTTGTGTACTTAGTTTATATAATATCAATAATGAATATGGTTGTTATCCACAAATCTTTCAAGTGTTAGGAGAGTGACAATGGTCATTAGTAAGATGTTTGGTACAATGGTAGTTATCTACCTAATGAATCTTTATTGTGGAATTAAACTAACAACTTGGGAAAAAAATTGCATGTATATAATTAGATTCATAACTCACCTGCTGTGTTTCTAATCTGTTTCAAATTATGTTTTTTTTTTTAAAAAAAATCTGGAGAAGAAAATGGTTTTGTTTCATAGATATGGAAATACTTACAATCATCGACTAGAAAATGGGAATTAATCCAAATTTAAGCAAAACAAAAAGGGAATTAATATGTATAACAGTGAAGTAGTAAAACTAAATTGGTCCAATGGATAATGGCAATATGGAATCTGTGGTTCTCAAGGGGCATCCGTGAATTTTGCTACAGAAGTTGATTTGATGACCATACGATTTAGAAAATCTCGTCATTATTCGTGTTTCAAGATTCTTATTTTTTGGGATGTTTTTTGGTTGATATATCGTTGACATTGATTGGCTTTCAAGACGAGGTTGTTTTTACATCTATCATTTTCCAACCCACTCTCATCTGACTACTGCCTCTGTTTTATTCAATGTTTCAGAAATCTGCTAGGCGGCTGACTCATATTTGATTAGTTGTGTCTGAATTGATATTTGAAAAAATCGGTCTAGAAAAATGGTTTTGTTTAGATTCAATTGGTTGACTAGTCCGAAGTGTAGATCGACTTTTAAAACACTGGTTTTACTAACTGGGGATATGATACAACTTTGAAAGAGTGTGATGTTTCTTCAGAACAAGTCACATGTTCATTCACACGTGTGTCCATAAGAAAGTAAAGAAAACTATTAGGACTTTTGAAAGCCACACCTTGTCTGCTCTTATTCATTAAACTTGTCAATCGAAACAGTAGAAAAAACAAACATTGAGATGTCGTGTTGCAACCTAACTCTTCCACCGCATGTGTATTTTCTATCTGTCGTCCTTGCTTACCAAAGTTTCTGCTAGGTTTTAATCTTCTTCTCTGTACACTGCAGCAACGAGACCACAGAGATGAAGCTAGTGAACAATAATAGTCTCATCATTCTCTTTCTTTTGCTGATTTTGGCATTTACCGAACTCTCATCACTTGAAGAAGGGTACAGCAGAGACGATTTCCCTCCAGGATTTGTCTTTGGTTCTGGCACATCAGCCTATCAGGTTCTCCTTCTTCAACATCTTTTTTTTTCCTGAATTTTGCAACCTTACATTTTCACCTTTCATGTTGCGATGAAAGATCACAAACTATCAGATAAAACAGTATTTTTTTTTAATATTGTCTCCACGATGAACAAACAGGTAGAAGGAGCTGCTGAGGAAGACGGGAGAACTCGTAGCATTTGGGATGTTTTTGCTCATGCAGGTTTTTATTATCTACTATTCCTTCTCTCGATCTCTCTCTATAGAGACTTTAACAAGAGATGTACACATAAGCTCGATGTATCATTTGCAGGACACTCTGGAGGAGCAACAGGGGATGTTGCATGTGACCAATATCACAAATACAAGGTCCCCTTCTCCCATCTATTATAACATTTCTCTATATATATATATTAATATTACGTGTGACATGGTTTATCTCATTAACCGCTGCACCAACCAAATTTGTCTTGCAGGAAGATGTGAAGCTAATGGTAGAGATTGGATTGGATGCTTACAGATTTTCCATATCCTGGTCTAGGCTTTTACCAAGTATAGTCTTATACATATCTTTCTTGTAATGAATGTAGGAGAGACTTCACAGCTTATGCAGATACTTGCTTCAAGGAGTTTGGAGATAGAGTTTTGCATTGGACTACAATAAACGAGGCCAACGTGTTTGCACTTGGAGGGTATGACCAGGGAGTAACACCCCCTGGTCGATGCTCTCTTCCATTTGGACTTAACTGTTCTGAAGGAAACTCTCCCACTGAGCCTTACATTGCTGTACACAATATGTTGCTCGCACACGCTTCTGCCACAAACTTATACAAGAAACAGTACCAGGTTCTTCTTCTTTTTCTGTCTTCCATATTCACTACCGTCTTTAGCTAAGACAGTATCTCCACTTCATCACACAGCATAAGCAGCACGGTTCGGTAGGCATTAGCATATGCACATACGGTGCTGCCCCCTTAAGTAACTCTACAGAGGACAAGCAAGCAACAGCTAGAGTAAATGACTTCTTTATTGGTTGGTAAGTCTAAAGAATCAAATGTCCACTGGAAACTAATATTATATGTTGTGATTTCGGGCATGGGAGATTTAGAGATTCGACCTCGAACCTCCTGATATTAAAAAGAAAAAGAATCAAATGTTGAAGCATCTATTATACTTTGATCACTGATTTTCATTTTTATTGTTGTAATTAAGGGTCTTACATCCGCTGGTGTTTGGAGATTATCCTGAGACGATGAAGACCAGAGTTGGGTCTAGATTACCTGCTTTTACAGAGGATGAGTCTGACCAAGTTAAGGGTGCAATCGATTTTGTAGGAGTGATAAATTACATGGCAGTTTACGTCAAGGATAACTCTTCCTCTTTGAAACAAAATCTTCGTGATTTTAACATTGACATGGCTGTGGAACTGACCCGTAAGTTATATGATTCTGTGTCGAAGATTAAAGCTAATGATGTGGCTCATGATTGCTCTTATTTTCCTTGCAGTGGTTGGAAACACATCTTTCAATAATGAGGTTTGTAAATATATTCCATAAGTGATCACTTGAGAGAGAGAGACTAATGTTTGGTGACTTTGCTTCATTCAGTTTGCAAATACACCATGGAGTTTGCAACAAGTACTGTTGTATATCAAAGAAAACTATGGCAACCCTCCTATCTACATCGCAGAGAATGGTCAGATGACTCCTCAAAGCTCATCACTCGAGGACACTTCGAGAATTAAGTATCTGAGCTCACACATTGAAGCAGTGCTACATTCACTCAGGTAAATTTTACTGTAGTACGTTTACAAGTTCCATGAATGTGTCAAGACTCTTTAAGATTTCAATTATACCAAAAGCAGGAAAGGAGCGAACGTAAGAGGGTATTTTCAGTGGTCGTTGATGGATTTGTATGAGGTATTTGGAGGGTATAACATGAGTTATGGATTATATTACGTGGACTTCAAGGATCCTTATCTAAATAGGTACCCTAAACTCTCTGCCCACTGGTACTCTTCCTTTCTGGGAGGAAGGCTTCATCATCGGTCGCATGCTTTATCTTCAGCTATCTGATCATTTAATGTCTGAGACGATTATACTGTATGGTTTAAAAAATTAAAAAAAATTTGTTGTATTTATTTAAAAATTATGAAAAAAATTCCCTATATTGTATGCTAAGTCACTAACCTTTGTATATGTATAGATACGAAAATCTTTTGACTAACTTTTATTTGGGGTTTTTTTTGAAAACTTTAATTCCACTGTTTACTGGGCCTAAAATGTTCACAATCAACAACCACTCGAATTGAATAAAACAAATTGCACTTTAGCAGTAAATCAATGGTGTTCCTCTTTCCTGTTAACTCTTGAAGATATTTTGGAACTTTTTAGAATAATTAATGTATGTTTATTTAAATTTTTCAATAATATATAATTACACTTTCTACAATAAATCCACATTAAAATTTGGATACGTTCTTGCAATTCACCAAAATGAAATTGGCCAAATCGTGATACTATGTCTTTACTGTACCTCAAAGGCTCAAACAGTATAGCTAAGGATTTGGGATCCTTTTAAAATGCATATGTACATATTCCTCTAATTTTTTTGCTTATAAGCTATAAGGAAATCACATTTTTATGAACAAAAAAAACTATGTAGAGTTACAAAGATTGCAAATAATGAAAATCTAAACAAATTAAATAAAATAAGATTTGGTGGCAAAATCTTAATGGGGTCACTAAGTTAAAAATAAACAAAATGGGCGGCTTGACAATGATAAAAGCAAAGATTTGGTGGCAATATGCAAATCAGTTTAAACTTCGTTGAAATGGTATTATAACCCTTTTTAGTTGCTAATTTGACCCCACTAAGAAGGCAATAAGAATTTTTTTTTGCTTACTAATATTTGATAGAATTTACGCAAGAGGACATAAAAATAATGACACCAATTCTTAAAACTCTAAAATATCTCCCACACATATTATTATTTGTAGATCAAAAACTTAAAATTATTAGTTTTAATTATATATTCTTTCTAAATTTTTAGAAACAAAAATTCATGTAAAATACTTCAACCAATGGGGTACCTAAAACTCAGAAACCACACGCGGCATTTAGAAAGAGATCTAATGTGAGATGTGTATTAAAGGTGGTCATTGCTAAAATTAAAAACTTGTTTGAATATATATCATAACGAGTCTGTCAATACATATTAGTTAATGTTAACATAAATTAACCGAAATAGAAATCAACCAACAGTCAAATATTATTTCAATAATCCCTTCCAATAACACAAATATTAGTACCTTTTAATAACTTTTTGATATGTTCCCAAAAACAACAATTTGACTTTTGCGTTCTTTTTAGTTTTGTTTTCCGCCGACATTACCACCTTTCTTTCTCCTTCTTCCTCTTCCTCTGTTTTTCTTCTATAAAGCCAACACGAGACGCAAGTGAGAGAGATAGAATAAGATAAAACTCGTTTTTCTTGATCAGATTTGTTGATGGTCATCTAAAACTTATAACCCCTCTCTCTTTTTGTGTGTGTCTTTATTAATTTAATTTAATTGTACGTTTTGGAGAAATGAAGTTCTGTAAGAAGTATGAGGAGTACATGCAAGGACAAAAGGAGAAGAAGAATCTACCTGGCGTTGGCTTCAAGAAGCTCAAGAAAATTCTCAAGAGATGCAGAAGAAGAGATCATCAGATTGCTTCAATCAATCACCAACATGGCAACAACTGTCCTCGTGAATGCACAGGTAACTAACTGTTCTTCCCCCCCACCTGAAAAATCCCTTTCTTATTTTTATTATTTAAATGTTTTTTTTAATTTGTCTTTGTGAAGTTTGTGATGGAACGTTCTTCCCGGAGCTTCTCAAGGAGATGGAAGATGTTGTGGGATGGTTTAACGAGAATGCTCAGAAGCTTCTCGAGTTACATTTAGCTTCTCGTTTCAAAAGGTGTCTTACTTGGCTCAAAGGCAACAACAATCGCAAAAGGAGCCATCTCGGTTTGATCCAAGAAGGCAAAGACTTGGTTAGCTACGCCCTCATCAACTCGGTCGCCATTAGAAAAATCCTCAAAAAATACGACAAGGTTCATTTCATCTTATCAAATACATTCTTTAATATTCAATTTATAATTAATATTTTGGTCATGCAGATTCATGAGTCTAGCCAAGGACAAGCGTTTAAGACACAAGTCCAGAAAATGCATATCGAAATCCTTCAATCACCGTGGCTATGCGAGCTCATGGCGTTTCACATCAACCTGGAAGAGACTCAGAAGGATTGCTCTGGAGCTGGTTTGGCTTCTCCTCCTCCTGCACTGTTTGATGGTTGCTCTTTGGTGTTTGATGATGGAAAGCCTTTGCTTTCCTGCGAGCTCTCTGATTCTCTAAAAGTTGACATCGACTTGACTTGTTCAATATGCTTGGTAAGCAAAAAATTAAGATGACTTCATAGAATCTCAGTGTCAAATAAAAACTATTAGTTGACTTGGTAGTTAATCTTAAGCCTATTATGATAAAGTCTTATCTCTGTTGTGTGTCAAAGTGCTATTCCACTCTCCTCTTGCAGATTCCAGACTAAGTCTTTTTTTTAGTATCTTATTGAAAGAATCTTGCCAAAAATTATGAATGTTTATATCTAAAATGTAAAAAGATTCTTCAACTTACGTGTTAAAACTGATGGTACAAAAAAAAAAAACAGGACACGATGTTTGATCCGATATCTTTAACATGCGGTCACATATATTGCTACATGTGTGCTTGTTCTGCTGCATCAGTGAACGTAGTAGATGGCTTGAAAACAGCAGACCCGTCTGAAAAATGCCCGCTTTGCCGTGAGGTTAATACTTATTCTTCACTGCTTTTATTGATCTAGTCTAATCTTGCATCTTAACCCCTGTATCTGGCCCATTCGATGACAGGTTTGTGTTTATAAAGGTGCTGTTCACTTGGACGAGCTCAGTATCTTGCTTAAGAGAAGGTAAAGGAATATAACCAAACTCGTTATATTGTAGTCTTTGTAGCCTGTCCTTTTAAGAAACAGGACTAAACTACAGGATTTTAATCGTGTAATGCATTCAGCTGCCGGGAGTATTGGGAAGAAAGACGTAAAACAGAGAGAGCAGAGAGGTTACAGCAAGCCAAAGAGTATTGGGATTATCAATGCCGAAGCTTCACTGGAATATAACAACTTGATATGCGTGGCTTCTCAACTTGATATTGGTTTTGATTGATTACAAGCTAATAAAAAAAAACTTAATCTTGGTTGCCTTATGCTTTCCTCTGTCAGTGTGATTTGCTTATACAGAGTGATACAATTTGTTTGTGAAAATTTTGAAAACTCTTAAAACAGATTCTAAAAACTAAGATTTTTTTTCAATTTATAAGAACTGGATAAGCATAGTGTTATAAAGTTGTAGTTGTTGCAAGTTTAGAGGGAAAAAAGAGCGCAGAAGAGACAAAGACGTAATACATTTAATTTTTTTCCATCAGAATGGAACTAAAACAGGGTTCTTATCCTTGTACATGTGATATCTTATGCACAGCTTCTGTAGTGTTGCAACCGAATGCTGCATCGAGTTTAGCTTCCTGTCCCGGTACATGGCCTGTTGTTCAAACAAGTAGGAGTTAGAAAGACAAGTAGTTACATGTGGTAGTAGATCATTAGAGAAGTGGCTAACTAACTAACCTCAATGTCATCACCATGTTTCTCGACCAAACGTCTGATATGCGTACGTTGCATAGTTGTAAGAGGCTGTAAAGGAGCACTCTTTCCATCTTTTCTTTGCTTCCCTAATGCTGTCTTAAGATCTACACATCTCAAATCAAAAGCATTTGGTACAAACTTAGTCAGACCCAATAAAAGATTCTTGCATTAACTCTTTCAACAGATAGAGAAGGTTATGAAGCAGATTCATGCTTATTTAGCTTGTGTAGTTGCTAAAGTGATCATAATACTCCATAGATAATAATCTAATAAACAAAAGCGTGATACTTGCATTACAAGCTAAGATTTTTCAGTTTCCCCCAAAATTTTCACTAAAAACCCTAATTTCAAAATCGAATCCACAAGACTACTCCAACTTGTTCCGATAAGAGAATCAAACGTTAGAAGAGAGAGAAAGAAAGTTACCGTCTTCCTCGAGCTCGCTACCGGAATCGATGGGCTCGAACTCCTTGGCAACGGGATCATCGGTCGGAGGCTGAGGAGGTGGGGGAACGTTGAGGGAGTCGTCCTGGATCATATGGTCGGTGCGAGATCGGATGCCGAGCAGGTTAGGGTTGGAGATGACGCCGAAGGATTTGTAGTTGTGGATGACGCTGGCTTGATCGTCCCACTCGGGGACGTCGTCGGCCATGAGGGCGCGGAGCTTGGGAGGGAAGTTGAAAGCTGGTTTGAAGATGTTTGGGTTCTTCTTGGGGAGAGCGACGCGCACTTTGGCTCTCGAGTTCTTGTACTTCCTCCTTGACCTCGCCATCTCTCTCTCTCTCTCTCTCTCTCTCTCGCAGACTTTTTCTTTTCTTTTTCAGATGAAAGGGAGATAAAAGTTCAAGCGGCGGAGAATGGGTTTAAGCACAAGGGTTTTGTCAAGTCTCCCCTATACGACGTCGTTTACTGACTGGGCTTTAGTTTGTTAGTTAATTCGCGGGAATGAGAAAGCCTTATTTATAGGCCCATTATTATAATCAAACGCCTTATCTATAGGCCCATTGTCATCATCAAATGTGTATCTCTCTCTCTACTTACCAGCTCTATACAGTTTCCTTAGCTCTACATTTGTACACCGATTCTGATCTCTTGTTCTTTAGAAAACGTTGATTGGCAGTGGATTTTGTTTTCACTTTAAAAATGGTAATTCTATACCTAAATTCATTTCTTCCATGGAAATTTAACACTTCCAGTCAATTAAAATATTATTTCACAGCTGAAAAAAGAAGCTATGAATGGATAGTGTTTGATTTGTAAAACTTAGATTAGTAGTCTATCGACTACCTAGTACTTATGGAGATAAGACAATATTATAAAGAGCTTCTTCTCACAAACTCTTTTAAGTCACTCACTACAAGCAACAAAAATATTCCAAGTTCAACAACAATAGCAATGATACTACTATAAGAAGAGCAAACCATACAAGACCCGAATCGGGAATTCAACAATCCAACAAGTAAAAAATAAGCAGAGGGAAAAGATTTAAAACGAACAAACCAACAAGCGGTTTTCATAAACAACTCTTGGTTAGCCAGGTTTCAGGATAGTGTCTTCATTTGTCACTCTTGACAGTTGTTTGCTCTTCGGTTTTCGTCTCCTCTGTTGCAGGAGCAGTGGCTTGAGCTTCCTCCTTTTTCTCTCCAGACTTGACTTCTTCTCCTGCACATACAAAGAGTTATAAATCAAGGATTACGCCAGCATAAAACCCGAAAAACATATCATATCAACAAAAATGAGCTGACCGAACTTAATCAAGAAAAGAGGTTTTGAACAAGATCTCACCTTCATCATCACTATCTTCAAATTCTTCCATACCACCCATTCCACCAGGCCCTCCCATACCGCCCATCCCACCAAGACCGCCCATTCCACCGAGCCCTTCAAGCCCGGCCATTCCACCCATACCACCAAGCCCCTCGAGACCTCCCATACCTCCCATACCTCCCATACCTCCCATTCCACCAAAGTTCTATAAGAAGCAAGAACCATGTAAGTCTTTCTCAAATCTTAACTAAACGAAACAAAAGATAGTCAACAATATAACATAAAAGCAATACCGAGAAATCCATCCCGCCCATTCCACCCATTCCGCCCATATCCATATCTCCAGGACCTATCCAAAAATATAAATAAGACAACCAAAAATGAACAATGCCTCAAGTGCAGAGAGCTATGTTGCTAACCAGTGGCGGGATCTTCATCCTCATCAACCCACTTGTCCCAGTCAACTTTAACATAGTGAGGAGGTTTCCCTCCAACACGCAACAGCTTACTCCACCATTTCGGCTCTGCTTTCTCCACGATGCAGAATATGCTCCTCAATCCAATGTTGATTTTGCTTTCCTGACATCCCCCAAAGAAAACATCAAAAGATGCAAAACAGACGGAACCGAAAACAAGGTCTTGTAACCCTCACCTCTACATTGACCTTATCACTAAGCTCAAGCTTAAGCTCATAAACCTGGTTCTCCGGTCCAGCTTTGGCAGAGAACTCAAAAACACCTTCGGGATCAAGCTTAACGTTCGCATCCTTAGCATCAGGCAATAGCACTGTCAAGTAAACCTTATCCTCCCTCTCTGCCCACTTCACTTCAGGATGGTGACTGCAACAATAAACCCCAAATCAGATTGCAAAATTAGGGCTTAAAACCCTAGACCCGAATCTAAACCCCCGTTCCCATTTTACTGGAGCCTAGAAGAAATCGATGATCTAATTGTACCTCATGGTTACTGGGAGCAGGAAAGAGCTTTGAGTAAACCCTAGAAGGACGATGACGATGACGATGACGACGCGAAGATATTTTTAATTCGATCGAGATTTTTTTCCGACTACAGGTAGACTATGTTTATAGTCCACTGAGTGGTTATCCTGTGTGTGCTAGTGTACATTATGTCTAATCATTAAACAATCAACGGCTGAGTTGTTGATGAATGTTTTAGAGTTTTAACGGTTCCGATTTAAGCGTTGTTTTGGGCAGGAAAGCAGTGCGCTTTTTACTTTCTTGAACCACGGATAACTACTTTTCTGGGCCATATTCAATTTTTATACTTTACCCAAACTTATAGTTTTGGTATCAATCATAAATCGAATTGTACTTTTAAAGCATGTAATTACAGTTAATTAAGTTCTTAATTAAAGAACAAAATATTTTTCAACTTTATGCGCATGTAACAGTGTTTCTATAAGATATCGAATTTTAGTTAAAACATAAATAATTTGAGACGGTAAGCGATTAGAGCTAAGTAGATAGATAATCCATAGTAAAACCAAAGAGACCACCGATTCAGAAGAACAACTAACAGCTCTATGGGAACAAATCATATTCAACAAGAAGGGAGAAACATGACCAAGCCGAATAAAATATTGGTCTCGAGGTTTCAAATTTTTGAAAAAAAATTACATGGATATTAGACATAGCTCCCAAATCTGTATAATTTTTTTTAACTGAAATTTTTACTAAATCGTTTACAGTACCTAAAATTTTAGAACCAGCGGAGAGAAGCAGAGGCTCTAGAATACATAGTGCAGAAACAAGGCTTATTCCCACCTGAACTTTACAAATCATGCATATTTTTTTTCCAAATTTTATAGTTGTGTGGATTCCATACTAAACTAAACAAAATTTAAAAAAAAAATATTACATGAACTTTACACATCATATTTTTTTTATTTCTGAACTTTATAGCCGTGAATATTTCAAACTAAACTAAACAAAAAAAAATCAAAAATACCACATGAACTCTCAAAATCATGCTTGATATATATGTTAATCGTCAAAAGTGTTAGTCATCCGTTTATTTTATCGAAATAACGTCATTTGGAGAAATTTTAAAATTAATAATTTTAAAATACTAGATAAACTCCAAAAATTGTACTTATATATATTATTTGATTGTCAAAGGTATAATTAAGTATTCTGTTAATCTATCAAACAACTATTTTCTGAGAGCATATTATATGCTAGATCAAATAACTTTCTTGTATAGATTGTGTAAACATTAACTTATATATAAGTTTTAGTTTAATCAAATAAACGTTATCTAAATTTTATTGTTTTAGTTTTATCAAATAAATCTATAATTATTTATTTTTTCAAATTTAACTTTAAAAATCATTATTTTATAAGTTTAAATTATTTATTATTAATTCAAATATTTATTTTATACTTATTCACCAGTGTGAGAGTTCGAATTTCCCAAAAAGTAATTTTTAGTTTTACAGAAATTATCTAAAATGACGGGTTTTGATAATTAACAGATGACTAACAGCTTTAACAGGTAATATATATATAAGCATGATTTTGAGAGTTTACGTAATATTTCCAAAATTTTTAATTTTACAAAATTCATCCAAAATGACGCCGTTTTGATAAATTAACGAAAGACTAGTGCTTTTGACGGATAAGCATGATTGTGAGAGTTCATATTATATATATTTTTTAAATTTTTTTTGTTTAGTTCAGTATGAAATATGCATTACTGTAAAGTTTGTGAATGAAAAAGCACCGACGCGTAAAGTTTATGTAGCATTTTTAAATTTTGGGTTTAGTTCAGTATGGCATAGGCACTCATACAAAGTTCGAAAAGGAATAAGTACGATGCATAAAGTTCAGGTTCAGATATACCTTTTTGTCATAAGGTTGAAATATACCATTTTACCTTATGTTAGGCGAATGTTTTTGGGTGAGCTGTAATGTAATTTCAGAAAATACGAGGACCAAATCGCAATTTATTAAAAGGTTAAACTTCTTAAAATTGGGTTTTGAAGCCTATTAAATTACCCGGATATGATGATTACGTGTCGCTATCCAAATGGGCTTTGATGATGTAGTTTCTTGAGGAAGTTTATTTCAGTGTGAATTTGTGGGTGCGAAGGTCCAAATACACTTTTGATAATATAGATATTAGGGTGGATTTTGAAATCTCGATACTATAAAAATTAACTCGCAGTTAAAGTCACCAAGTTACCGTTAGGGCAAATAAAAAAAAGAGAGAAAATAATAGAATTTAATTTATGACCGTTGGAGACAAGACGATCAAATCTCCAGCCTCGCCTATAAATAAAGACCTCCTCTCTTACAGAACCTTACACTTGTCTTCTTCCTCTCTTACAGAACCTTTATGTTTGTCTTCATTCTTTTTTGTTTTTGTCTTGCAAGAGCGATTTTCTTTGGTGTTTTTTCACCTTTTCACGGATGATTGTTGATTGATCTCTGCCATGTCTCTACGAGCTACAACGTCTTCAAGGTGTTGATCGTTCTTCACGCGGTTTATCAGGTCTTCTCTTTTCTTATTTTACAAACTTGTTTTTCTTTCTACCGAACATGTTTTCTCTGTATTGATTTTTTTCTCAAATTGTTTTTTTTTTTGGGTCAAAATTCTCAAATTGTTTTTTAAAAACATGTTTTCAAGGTTTTTAGGGAAATTTTATATAACTTGATTGATCAGTGAAGAGTTAAGTGTGAATTTGTGAAATAAATAGAGTGGGCTATCCGATCACTATATATGATTGGTTAGAGGTATTATCCTTTCTCCAGTCATTGTGTTTGTAAGCTGGTAGTATCCCTTTATTTGGTTTAACACTTATGATCACTAAATTCTTCTAATCAATTCTAGAAACTATAAAATTTTCCTTTTTCTAAAATACGTTTTCAAGGTTTTAGGGAAATTTTTTATAGAGCTTGATTGATCATGGAAAGTTAGTGTAAATTTGTGAAATAAATAGAGTGGGCTATCCGATCACTATATATGATTGGTTAGAGGTATTATCCTTTCTCCAGTCATTGTGTTTGTAAGCTGGTAGTATCCCTTTATTTGGTTTAACACTTATGATCACTAATTTTTTCATAATTGATTAAAGTTATTATAAAAAGTTTCCCTTGTTTTCAGTTCTTTCTTTGATTTCTTTCTTTTATTTTGTCTTTTGTTTGTTCCATATGATCGACTTGTCGTTTTGTTGTTTCAGGATTCCGGTGGATGCATGCTTGCTTTGATTGATGATGATGGCTGTTTTGGTGTTTGGTCCTTCTCTGTTGGCGGTTTGTCAGGTCTTCTATCTTTTTTCCCTTCCTATATCCTGTTTGTGTTTCAAAAGCTTGTGGTTGTTGAATCTCTGTTGATCTGTGAGAGAATGTTGATTATATACGGTTGTCAGTTTATGGTTATACGTCCTCTGCGTTCAAGTTCCAGAAACTTGTGTTAGTCTTGTTCTCGTTGTTGGTTTGTGTTATTTCTGATTGTTGTTTGCTGGTCACGTTCGTCGTTTGCTTTTGGAGCTCATTTTGATATTTGATTTTACAGTTCAGATAAAACCAAGTGTTGAAAGCTTCTGCTGGCGAGAGAAGGTTTCAAGCTGAGTTGGATTAGCCTTGGCACATGAGTTGTTTGTTATCCTCATCTTCTTGAGCGATTGGGAAAACAGAGAGAGAGAGAGATTAGGAGATTGAGAGAATAGATAATATAGAGGAACCGGTTGAGTTGTAATTTGTGTCTTGTACAAGTTGTAACCTTACAAAAGTTATTAGTTTTATCGAAAACAGATAGAGATATATATACAGAGTTTGTGCATTTGCCACTTAAAGAAAAATGATATAAACTTAGGCTTCTTTCTTGTCTAACTTAAAGGGCGTTGTTATAGTGCAAGACTCTAAAACAATGGACAAGATCCTTAAACCCTTTCGTTGGCTCTACGTAATCTTACTTGTTTCTTCATACGGCAGAAACTCGCTCGAGACAAATTAAGCAATGTTTAAGTAATGTTTGACTGATAACATCAGTGTTATGTTGCTTTGAACACATAAAGAGCTTTTGTTTGTTTGGTTAAGGGATTACTCGGGACGGTTTGTTCGTTAGTCTTAACAGTGATTGTACTCTACTCATTCACCCTTTGAGTTCTTTCTTTATAAACTCTAAACATCCAACTCTAATCATCCAGTCACAATGACTAAATCATTGAAATCATCTCGTAAAAAACGGCATCTAAGTAATCAGGTACATCCAACAAGTCTTATTCCTACCTGATGCTAGAGTGAAAACACAACAATAATATTGAAGTAGTGCAATGTATGAAAGATATCGTAGAAAAAATAGTAAAGTGTCGTTGTTGTTGTTAACCCCACGCCTAAGGTCTTGTGGAGTCTTGTTTCTTGATGGATATCGTCCACAAAAGATCTGAATCCGATTCAACTGTGATTTTCTCCCCTTTAACCATATTCGATGTACTTACTAATCCACCAAACCTCATCTCAGTGTTGTCTGAAAGACGATGATAAAAACAAATATAAACCATGGTTAGACCCATGAGATGCTTTAAGACAGATGTTAAACCACAGTGAATTGGTTTGATGTGTTACTTACTGAGATCCCATTGAAGCCCTGTGGTTGTGGTTTTGGCAGATGGAGCGCCGATAGGGATGAGTCCACAGTGAGGTCCTTGGAGAGAAGGCTGAACACGAATCTCGTGACGATGAGTCTTTGGAAGGAGTTGGATGAGGCAGTCATCAGACAAAAGGATTATCCTAGTGTCTGGATATCGATACAAGACGTTGAGATTACCGGCTTCGTGATCAAATCTTCCCCCGAGTGCCCCTGTAGCAAGAATCTGAAGCTAGCACAGAAGATAAAAAGAAGCAAAAAAATGTGAAAATGCGCTTTAAAAACATTCATAGCTTTCTGCCTAATGAGAAAGATTGAAATGATAGCTTACTCTGCAGCTCTCTTGATTCAAAGTAGAGTCACGGATAAACAAGATGCATTTATCAAGATCAGTGGTGTCTTGATCATGAGATTCATCTATCACTTTAGTTCCCTGAGACAAAAGGAAACACCAAGAGTAGAACAATCAATCAAAAGCAGAGAAAGACACACCATACAATGTGATTATTATACAATAATACAGAATGGAAGAAGAAGAACACACACACACACAAGAAGAAGCTTACCAAGCTTACATAAAAGTTGAGGACATCAGGGCGAATAGAGTCCATATCTCCCTTGATAACATCTGGTTTATACCTAAAGACATTCACATACATCCTCAGAACCACCTCTACAAGTTTCTTAATAGGTACAAAAAAGACTTGAGTTTTGGCTATAAAGACAAGAACTTTCCAGTTTCTCGAAATAATCAAAATTTCTATATACAAACAAACCATCATTCGTCAGCTCATAAGAAGATACAGTTTGAATCCATAGGCTTCTTCTCAATATCTTCAAAGGGAGACTAATTTTTGTTCCAATAAACCATCCCCAAAGTTTTTTTTTTTTTTTTTTAAATTTTTAAATCAGTCTCCCTAATTCAAAAGTTTCAGACAAGATAAAAGATGCGGAAACAGACAGAACCTGTTACGGATGAGGAGAGCGTCTTCGTGAGGGAAGAAGAGAGGTAACTCATCGTAGATGCGATTAGCGCCTCCATCAGCACAAAGACGGAGTTTTGCTGCTCTACCACATATATAACATTTTCATAACTTATTATAAACAAAGTTATCATCATATTTCTAACGATTAATCAAAAGAGAGAAGGGGAGGGGTACCATGTTCCCAGAGAAGAGGAGTGAATCGTGGCAGGTTCTGGTTAAGAACGACGATAGCGTATGCTGAAGCTTTGTCGGCGGGAATCGACGGGAGGAGAAAGCTCGAAGAGTGAATCATTACTTCCTCCATGCTTGACATCGGAAACGGCGAGATGAGATGATTTATATTATACTTTTTTTTTGTATTAAACTCTCATTCATTGATTTGCTGAATTTTTATTTTACTTTTTGATATAAATACATAAGCGAACCGACCAAAAGGGTTGACTTTTCAAAGATTGATTTGGTTAAAAAGGTGGGCCACGTCTTGTCATCTGACGTCGTTTTACTATTGTTTCTTCTTCCTTTTCCTGTCCATTGAAAAGGTATCTTTTTGACCTATACTTCCTATTTTATTCTTCTTTCTTTTTTTTTTTAAAGGAGAGATATTTTCCTTGCAATTGTATTATTGTCACTGACATCTTTCCAGAAGATCAACTTGGCCTCACATGAAATCAAACATTTTGTATTTTCAATGGTAACCCCATTAAAACAAAGAGAAAGCAAAATCTAATTAATAACTTGTTAAAAATAGTAACTATTCCTAGTAATAGAACAGGTTCGTGGACCGTTGTTTTCATATCCAAATTGCATTAACCAATCCATTCCATGCCAATAAAAGGATGCTCTTGCAGAAATCTCATTATCTAGTCCAATGACTTTTCAACTAACATAGTAAAAAGAAACAAAAAAAAATAAAGCTGGAAATAAATAACAAAATAACTAGTTAAATAACTAAACCTTCTCTATATACATAGTTCAGAGTACATCATTAAGCATCATTAAGCATGTAAATAGATTGCACATCCGATGTTTCTCTTTTTTTTTTGTTATGAGCGAACAAAACATTTTTTAGATCATTCAAGAGGATTCTTCTCTCTCTTAAAGGATCAACGAGAGTTTTTAATATGGATAATAAAGGGAAAAACAAAAAGCAACCTCCATGCCTCAGCTCTCTTTTCTCTTTACATGAAGTAGCTGAGTGACGTCTTCTTCCTTGAACCTCCTTCTCCATATAGCTCGTTCCACTGCTGAAGCTCGTTCATGTTCGATGAATCAGTCGACACACTCGCACACACCTACAACACGAAGCATCCCCATTCAATCCCAAAACTTATACCAAATGTTAAACTATTGTTTGTGTCTATGTTTTCAGTCTCTCAAACCTGTTCATGTGCGCTCTTGAAATCCTTCATGTTCAAGGGTCTGATGTCTGTACTATTATATAACTGCGGCATTGGTCGCTTTTCGGCTTGAGCTACACTTCTCTCCTGCGAGTCACAAACACAGCACTGAGTTCTGGTTTATAGAACCACAAATGTAAATAACACACTGTGATGTTACAGATAAGAGCCAAAACCTTCTTTTCTTTTTCCAGTATCTCTCGGATAGGTAGATGTGCTGCGGTCACGCAAAGATTCTGCAAACCCAAAATGGTATGATGTTTAAGAAACAGGCTTTTATATTTTTTAATCTGGATGGAAGAAATAACAGACCTTCAAGTCACTCCCAGAGTACCCATCTGTCATGTTGGCTATAGCTTCCAAATCTACGTCCTCTGCCATCTCTTCTTTTGCCAATATTACGCTCAAGATCTTCGATCTGTTTGCTGAATCCGGCAGATTAACCATCAACCTGCACATCAGAATACCAACTCTTGAGCGGTGCTGCTTCGAAGATGACATGAAACAGAGAATTATTTGACAGTTTATTTACCTTCGGGGAAGCCTTCTAATCACAGCTTCGTCAAGGTCGAATGGCCTGTTGGTAGCAGCTAGCACTAAAACTCTTTCTTTATCCTTTGTGCGCAAGCCGTCCCAGTTTATCATGAATTCGTTCTTCATCTTACGCATAGCTTCATGTTCTCCTGGATTCTCCCTTCTTCCCAACATGCTATCAACCTATATAATTTCGTTTCCAATTAAAAACATATTCAGAAGGCATAAGAAAAGGGAAACTAAACGAGCATTCAAAGAAGCATAAAGCAGAAGAGGGCTCTTTTGAAAAAGTCTCGCAACATACCTCATCAACAAAGATGACGCTCGGAGCTATCTTACTTGCTAAAGAGAAAACGGCTTTTACATACTTCTCTCCCTCACCAAACCACTACAAACAAAATCTAAACGTCAAGTCTAATCTCAGGGAAATATTCATGAATCAGGTCACAGTTCTTAGAAATACATACCTTCGAAGTAATGCTGGACATTGAAATATTGATAAAGTTTGCACCAGCCTCAGTTGCAACTGCCTTTGCCAGCATCGTCTTCCCTGTACCAGGCGGTCCAAACAACAGTATACCCTTTGTAGGCTGCATTTAAAAATAAAAACAGTTATATTTCAGTTTCTAAAGAATGAAGGAGTGAAAACAGACAATTGAAAGTGAAAAAGCGACAAGGTACCTTTGTAAGCTGGCCTTTGCCAAACAATTCAGGTCTTTGAAGAGGAAGCATCACCAACTCCTTCAAGGTGTCTTTCACATTTTCCAACGCCCCAATATCATCAAACGAAACACCAATATCGCTTGGTGGAATGACGTCTGATAGTAGCTTTTTCTCGAATTCATTCTCAGTAACAACATCCTGAAATGATATAAGCTTAGTAATTATTAAAAGAAAATTGGTTAGCGTAGGGAGGCAATGACGTAAGGATTATGAATATTACTTTGAGAGATTTCTTTGTGCTCTTGTTTTCGTTTTGAATCCCATGCAACACCTGCAGACCATATGTGATGCTGCCGGAACACATGCCAAAAAGGTTATATTTTCAAGAAAATATCACAAGAAACAATCCAAGTTATATACTACAGGGCTCTTATTCAAAAAGCTCACTTTTCCGCAGAGATGATAAGCTTGTTGTCTTTGACCGTCGGTTCTGAGCAGGTCATAAGATGGTGACTGAAAGCCCAGCCAATCACTTTCTCCACGCCTATTAATCATAAAGTTACGGGGTTAGCCAAATAATCATACACTCAAGGAAAAAAGACAGAAAAAGCAAGAGGGAAAGATCCCACTATCAGTCGGAAGGGATTGATCTTTGATGCACAAGGTTTCGAGGTCAGGGCAGTCCAGACGGTTTTTGCTAAGGACCTGCAAGAATCATTGAAAAGGGACATAAGCAAACACACAAAAGAAGAAATAACCAGCGACATGGGATATCATTCAAAAACGCTCACCGCACGGATGCTGGAAAGATTAGCTTGAGCCTTTAGGATCTCTGTATCACGTTCGAGTTTCTCCTTCCAGTCCAACAGCAAAGCTTCGTCCTATTATATTTTAGAAGAAAAGAAAATGACATAAGAAAAAAAAATGATTCCAGGCAAGAAAGAAAAAAAAAGAGAGAGAGGAAAGGATCTTACATCAGGTAACTGGATGGTCACTTTGTTAGGAAATAGCCTAGTGATTTGTTTCAGTGATTTAGGCATTTCTTTGTTCCTATCCTGCAGTCTACCACCAAAATTATCCTGCAGAGGACATGAAAAGAACTCAGTATCGCCACTTACAAGTTACAACTCAGGAGAAAATGGCTAATATTAAAGAACGAGTCGGGTTATCATACCGGAAATGCAAGATCCAGCAATGTTGTCTGGTTGCTGCCAAACTTTGTGAACAAGAAACCTCCAGGATGGGACTGAAGATGAAATATCAAAAGAGGTGTCAACTAATCATTTTGAAAAGAAGATAAGAATAATTAAGCATACAAAAATAGAGTTCAAATAGAATTCCTACTTTCTCCTTTCGGTTGTCCAATTGGGTTTGCGAGGCTATGACAACAACATTCTCCGGTAATTTCTCAAGCTTGCTCTTCAAAGTTACATATACTTCCGTGTTCCCCGACACAGATTTATCAATGTCTTTCAAGAACAATATCAGTGATCCTTTTTCACTTTCATTAGTAAGCACCTACAATATCATTCAAAGAGGTTAAAGGGACTAAGGAGCGCTCTTCAAATTAAATAGAGAGGCAACAAAAAGAGGTGGTAAAAACTACCTCAAAGATTTCATTAATGGCAAGTCTATCAGCATTGTCACTGGAAGAACTATCTAACCGAAGTGAAGTAGCTGCACACAACGAATGTCATTAGTACAATTAACTTTTGACGCAAATGCGTAGATATTAAAAGGAAAATTACCAGTACAAAAGAAACCACGGTCCTTTTCGCATAGACCACCAAGATCATTGCCATCTACTATCGGTCTATCAAATCTAACCCCGATTTTTGAAGATACATTGTCTTCAAACGCAAGGAGTACTTTGCCCTGTAAACCTGTTGTCGGTCCCCTAGATAGAATAGCACTAAAAGGAAATAAAACTGTGTTATGATTACAACAATCTACATCAGATGAAAAAAATGAGAAGAGAAACAACAAAACAATACCTATGTGCGGTATGGAAAGAAGTAACTGAAGAAGTTGCAGGGCCTACAAACTTCACTCGATCACCTAATAATTACAGAAGTGATGTTCAATAAAACAGAATGTTACACATAAAAGAAACTGAAAAATCATGCATAAATAAAATAACCATACCAGTTTTAAAGGTGTAACTTTTAGAGGTTGCAGTTGACACTTCTTGCCTCATAACAGCCTGAGAATTCAATGTTGATCCACCTGTTATATCAGCCTCAACACTTGAAGTTGGTTTCTTATGCTGCATGACAGCAGCATGTGCAGCCTGTACGGCTCGTTTGGCAATCACAGTCAATCTTTCACGCCTGGAATTATCTTTGGAAGAATCTGCTTCCTTAGCTGTTGGTCCCTGAAGTCACACATTCAAAGAGTAGAGAATCAATGTTAGTAATACTGTCTAAATTCCAGTAAGTTAAGAGATTCCCGGGATTTAATACATCTTCTGACGCACAACCAATATTTAATTCAAGAGCGCCAATTTAATACCAATATGCTCAAAATCAGACGCTCAAATGACAAGAAAAATATAAAAGGCTAACTGGAAGTTTACCCCAGGTAATAAGAGTGTGTCAACAATCATCAATTTGGCCCCATAATTTTTCGCAAGCGCTTTTGCTAAAGCTTCCTGATATATCTCAGAGCCTTCAAAAATATACCATATGAAAATTTTGTTATGAAAATAGATAAGAGAAACAAAATAATTAAAAAATTATATTCAGAGTTTCGTTCATACCAGCTGGCCCAGAGAGCAAGATACGGGGACACACTGTCGACAGATCTGATGCAAACTTCGCAAACTTGCTTTCAGACTTCATATGGACATATGTTGATGCTACCAAAACATCCTTAGTTGTGCCACTGACAAACGCAGAGAGTTGTTTATCAAAATATGGAAGATCACAATACGTGTTGTCCATCTTATCATAGTTTGTATAACTGACCTTAAAAAGTATGGGAAGTTCTCAAAAGAAACTTCTATGTCCTGAGGATTGAGTACTCCTGCTCGCAGAAAATCCTTATGTGCTTGACGTCTGGTAGCTACCGACGCTGATGAACTGCCACACTCTTTCGGCACTTCCTTCACTTCCCTTCCATCATCCTTCAGTATTTTGGAAACGTTACCCCTTAGATCAAGTAGGCGCAAAATTGGTCTAATTTCATATCCAGGACCAGGAATACTTACACCTTCTTCAGTTTCTTGAGATGGATCCATTCCGTTTCCATCAGCATTCAGGTCATCGTTGGCAGTTAAAGAGGGTGAGACAACTGATTTATCCGCCGAAGCAATCGCAGCATGATCATTGCTACTATCCGCATCATTCATATCAACATCCGGAATGCAATAATCGGAGCTAGAAGGTAGCACAGAAACCTCTGGATTTTGCTGCTTTTTGCCGTTTTTAGCAGGAGGTGGTAGAAAAGGGAGATTGTGTATCTTTCTTAAAGACGCCAATAGAGAACATGATGAAGAGTCTCCTGCTCTTGTCTCAACATGAAGCCCTTTCAGAGGGGCAGTACTCTGCGCTTCGAAAATGCTCACTGAAGAAGCTCTATCTGGTGCAGCTAGATTTTCATCTTTCAGAGGCTGAAAGATCTGAACACTATGTCAAGGAAACAAAACAATATACCAACAACAACACCATAGATAGATAGATAAAAAGAAAAGAACAATGTGATCATAACTTTCCAGAACACTCTTAAAAGGATACATAAGCATGCTTCACAGGGGTGTTGAAGATAACCTCGTCACCACCCCGCAGATGAACACAAGTACTCTTTTGGTAAATCTTGCCATTGACCTCAACAAGAACCCCCTTCCCTATTATCTCCAACGAAGCAACTGAAGGACCTGCCTGCTGCTAAAAAAAAACAAAACATTATAAGTAAAAAAAGGCTAGTACAAAACTTAACCAAAGAGATAGACGTTCATACCTCCATCTGCCTCAGTTCACATAGAACGTTGGGCATGGACTGATACTTGATAGATAAATCGCATCCTCGCCGTCCAACAGTAAACACAGGGCCTTTCATGACACGATGAGGGTTCTGAAACCGCAAATAAACAACATGATTAATACTCAACTAATGTGCATTGTCAGCTATAAATTAAACCCTACTAGGCTCACTAAACATGCAAAGAACAGACCTGTGGATACTGAGAAATAAGCTTCGCCCAAGGAGCCTTAGTCCGCTTCAGCCACAGCTTCTCAGCTTTTTTAGACTTGTCAGCTTCAGCCACAACTTCACCTGTAAAGATATTCAGAAAAAAAGATAAGTTCTTTTGTTTCTTTCAAACATGCAACATGCAAAAACCAAACCTGTGGGTGTTGGCGTCACCAAGCCTTGGACTTGCTGGTTAGTGTCGGCATCAGGACAGCTCGCATCGTTTGCAATAACTTGATCATTAGTTCCCAGCTTCGAAGGCTCTCCAGATTCGGATCCAGGAACCGAAACAGGGTTCTGATTATTCTCAATCGGAGCGTCACTCGCCGACGAAGACCCCGCCGGTTCCGCCGCCGTCGCCTAGGGTTTCGGAGCCAAAAGAAAACTCAAAATCAGAAGAAAAAAGAAACGAAATTGCGAGAAATAAAACAATTGGTACTCCGATCTTAACCTTGGATCGTTTGGTGGGGCGTGAGGATGAAGTTTCGGGAGGAGAGTTCCGCTTTGAAGCGGATGAGCTGCGTCTTGTCTCCACCATGATTGTCTAGAAACGAATCTCTCTTCTTCTTGTTCGCCGCCGCTTTGATCCCCCCCAAATCAGAAACGCTTCGAAAGAAAGAAAGAAAGAGGAGAATTTCGCAAAGGAACGATTTTTACTGCAAAGCTTTGTGTATATATATATATATACACACATTAATATCTCTTTTTTCCTAATATTTGTAAAAAGGAAAAACACTTGTTACATTATTATTCCCTCTTAAAGTAAATTTTTTTGGATTTGTTTCTTGTTTCACAAAAATAATTTTTTTCTATTTTTTATATTTTTAAGACATATTAATTATGAATATTTGAAATGATTAAATTTCATTGATAAATAATTATTAAAAAGTAGATAAAATAATAAATAATTAAAACTGTAAATATTTATTAGTATGCTTGAATATTCTAAAAATTTTATTTTGGAGGACTGAGAGAATATTTTTTTCCATTAAAAAGTATTTTTATTGTTGTCATTGTATTTAATTATTTTTATAAACTTTTGTCAATTTAAAATAAAATCAGCTCCACTTGAGAGCTTTTGACCATCCAGAAAACAGATAAATTAGTTTGGATATTTGATGGGGAGTAGATTCTCTCTTTACCTTATTGTCAAGTAGATATTTATTAAAAAATCCAAAGTCCAACAGTCAATATTTGATTTTTTTCCTAAAAAAAGAGAGACCAATTATTAATGGTTTATAAAAGACCGATAGAATATTCTGCATGCTAATGTTAGACCTGTTCATATTATAATGACAGCTTGGTATGCGTCTATCCCAGTTGAAGTAGCGTAGTTTACAACAGGCTTACAGCAAATCCACTTGATCATCATCCAAAAGTTGTAGTACTCTTTCTATTTTTTCAAGTTGCATGTTTTAGATTAGATTGTTGCATAGTTTACAAGATTTGTTAACATATTAGATTGTTGATGCTAGACCAATTGGAGCATCTAGTTAGTAGTTGTTTGATGTTGTCAAAAAAAAAAGAGAATAAAATAAATGCTAAGCGCTTTGGACATTTAATTCTCTTGTATTTGTACGCATGTCTTCAATTTGAGATTGTAGTAAAGAGATGTAACCACCAAGCTACTTAACAGTTGATGTTGTATTAAACACGTGAAATAGTCCCGCCTTTATATATAGACTGAGTAATAAACTAGTAATTATTAAAATCAAAGCTATTACAGTCAGAAAAATTTAATTGGGTAACGACCTATTGGTGTTGTATGTGTTTCAGGCCCATTAAGTTAACCCGTATTGGAATCTGATGATCCAGTATCCGAGTCTCAAATATCTTCCGAGTAATACCATGAAGTGTATCGATCATCTGTGAACAGTTGGACCGAAACCCAAACTCAAACTCATACTAACAAAACGGTGATAATTTAAGCTCTACAGTTGCTGGTCGTAATAAATATCACTTCCCAATTTTTATATTTTTGAAGGTTTTACATGTATTAAAAATATTACTCCCTCCATTTATGGATACTTTGTTTTTGTGATAAATTATAGTGTATAATTATGATCTATCAAAATTTGATAAATATAATTAATTTATTAAATTTTACAATTTACCATTATTACTTAATAAAAATATATTATAAATTTTTAAAATGTAATTTTAAAACAATTTTTTCTCTATTAAAGATTATTTTGAAATTGAGAGGTGTTATTGGTTTATATATTTTGATTGATTTAGATGAGAGAGTAACAAAAATCATCATAATTTACCGTAAATTTTTGAATTCAAATTCTCAGTATTTAATTTTTTACATGTTTTATTAGTGAGAAAAGAAAAAGGTAAAGCAATTTAAAGTCAACATCATTAACATGTTTGTTAGTTGTTAGGGTTTAGGTTGAGAGTTGGTCGCTTTGTAGTTTATTTACAGCTTGAGCACGCCATCCACACAAATAAACATAGACCTTGTACTATTATTTGTGCAAGATAGTACACATGAATATTCAAAGCTTATAGCACAACTAAACACTTAATGGATCATACAACAACCCAAGATTATTCACATCCAAATCCAACTTATATGAGTACCGTACAAATTATAAAGAAACCATAAAGAAGAGAAGAACTTGTTCTTGACACCTAACTCCTGCAACGAGCAATAGCACTGCAACCACGACTATAAGGATTAGCCTGAGCTCCGTTCTGGCAATTGTAATAAGACGCCCCTCTTCTCGAACAAGGGACACTGTTCCGCTTCAAAGCTTGATAGCTTATGTACTTTGTTGTCGCCAATATTCTTCTGTTGATCTCTGAGTCCATCTCCTCTTCCTCTGTTCCGATACAATCTGCTATTGAACCGTGGCAGCCTGAGGAGCCATGGACTCCCGTCGAGGACCATTCTAGACCCTTGAGGTCATCGGTGAAGCCGGCTTGGATCAGAGGTGAAGAGATGATTAAGAAGATGCTGACTATCATTAGGGTTGGGAACAGAGAGAAAGACTTGGCCATTTTTTTCCTTTCTTTCTTTAGGTTTCTCTTGTATGCATCCTTGTTGCTTAACTTATGTTTATATATATACATTGGCGAGTGCATGGATAAAAGTTTTGTTTTTGTTAGTGGTTGAACATGTTTTTTTTT
This sequence comes from Brassica napus, assembly GCF_020379485.1. Lineage (NCBI taxonomy): Eukaryota > Viridiplantae > Streptophyta > Magnoliopsida > Brassicales > Brassicaceae > Brassica > Brassica napus. Next base: position 844,991 of record NC_063443.1, read on the forward strand.
GTTTTTATTCTATTTCTTATCAAAATTATGTGATTTTGTTTAATAGATAAATATTTAAACATTATAGAATGTATTAAGATATTTACATAAATGCCATTTGACAATGAGATTCAAAAAAGATTAATGAATGATTTATTAATGGAGATTTGTTGGGAGTGGTTGAATATTTGTTAGAACTGACACGAAATGTACCAAAACAATTTGATAAATTTGAGCGGTCAAGCGTTTTCTCATTATCCATTTGAATGTTTTTTTGTTTTTATATCAATAGTATCATATTTTCTTAATGATCTGAAAGCACTGGAATCTTTAAGCTATGATTTGTTTTCTCTTCCACAAAGACTCTGAGAAGAGTTGGGCTATCGCTATCCCAAGCAAACAAGGACAATAAAACCTAACCCCTCTTTAACTAATCTAAAATAATCGATAATTATTAGACTAGCACTTTCTAACGAAATCACGTTTTAAGATAATACAAACCTCTTTAAAAATACCAAATTTTGTTTCTCACCGAATCATAACGCGTTTCATAACAGCATTCAAACATCTTTAGATCAATGAATCAGTCTGTTTATCAAGACATGAATTGATGATACTTAAGAGAAAATTCTTGGAAGACCATACAAAATTAACGTCCTTTTGAACTGTGTTATCAACCTCATGGACTTGTTGTGAACACAGCCAAACAACACGTAGCTTTCTTCTCCCATTTGCTCTCTCTAGTCTCTTGTAAGATTTTATGAAGATACATATAACATACAATATGTTATATGCTTAGTTTGAAATATTTTTTCTTCTTACAATTTTGAAAAAGTTCACTAATTTTCTTACAATTATAATATTAGGTTACAGTTTTGAAAAATGTTAAAGTCTAACTTTAAAATATGATTGTTAAATAAAAATCTGTTTTTATATATCAAGACTCATAACTGAAGATTACATGCAAATCAATATCTCATTAAACCGAAAAGCAGCGTACACATGAAAAAAGAAAAAAAAAAAGAACAGAGAAAACAGAGTTTATGGGAATTGAGCTATGAGGTCATCCCCACATTTATTCAGTCTTTCTGATTAACATTTTTGATTTTTTAAAATCCACTTAAAGGAGGACCTTCTGGGAAGAAGGCCTAGAAGTGATGTCAGCAACCCAAGCACTGACATGTGGACGCTCATCAAAGAGTTTCTTAGTTGGAGTACCAAGCAAGTACTGAATCACAGGGATATGGTGAAGATCGACCAAAGTGAAGTGATCACAAGCCAAATACTTAGACTCACCAAGCCTAGCTTCGTAGTTGTCAAGCACTTTGCCTAACTTAACCTCTTCTTCTTTAACAACAGCTTGGTCTGTGGTCAAACCAAAGAAGTTCTTGAAGATTTGTTCCCAACCAAGCTTTGAAGCAACTGAGTCAAACTCATGAGCTTCTATTTCCATCCCCATGGCCAAGATTGCCATGTTCTTGGAGCCAGGCGAGAGAAGTTGGTTTCCTTTGTCCGCGTATTCATGAGCTATGTATTGAGTAATTGCTCTTGATTCTGCACAAAGAGAGATGAAAAAAATCCAGTTTATACTTTGAGTGTTTATGCTTTCTTCACAAAATCAAAGATTATCCAAGATTAGGCATCCATACCAAAACAGATACATTCAACCGGTTTGATTTATAAACCAATCATTAATATTTTTTTGCTTCATACTAAACCGAATCTGAATTTAGTCTAGTTGAAGTGAACCAAACTAAAGATTCAAAATTATGAGTTGTTTACCGAAAAGCTTGAAGCCTCCATCTTCAAAGGCTGGAATTTTACCAAAAGGCTGCAAAACAATTTTCAAGATTTTCAGACCAAGATTCTCACTACTATATATATCTTTTTTTTTATCTTGAAATATTATATTATATTAGTATATACTTACGTTGCGGGAAAGGAAAGGCTCTTTCTTGTGTTCACCATCTTTGAGATCGATATGAACAAGCTCGAAGTCGAGTTCTTTCTCGTGCAGAGCGATGAGAACTCGTCTCGTGGCTGTAGAAGCAGGGTGGCCAAAAACTTTGATTCCTGCCATTGACTGATTTTAAAAATATTTCTCTTGTATTTTTTTTTTGTATTTAAAAGTTGAGAGATCTTTGAGGTTGATGAAATAAATACGCAGACGGTAGAGTGTATTTATACAACTAAAACGGAGTACTTGGTGAATAAATAAAAACCAAACCGGCGGCACCAAACTTGAATACTCTTCGTCAGGGGATTAATTCAAAGTCAAGTTGATTATTGTGAAATAAGTAAATTTGATTAATGTATATGAATTCTTTGTTTCTATTGGTTCAAGACTTTATAGGGTTAAGTTAATGGTTTTTTTTTCAAAAGAATAAAGTTAATATAAGTTACAAAAAAAGAATAAAGTTAATATCTATACTATTAAAGCAGGATCCTATTGTCATAATTACCTTAGGGGCATGTTTCCTTCACTAACATTGCATGTTTCATTAAGGACAATTAAGTAATATTAATAACAAATCTATATTGGGTCATTATTTTTGGATCCAGCCCAAATCAAATCTCTCTTGGACTATTTGGGCCTATTAAAAAATCAGATTCAATTCTCACTTTTTTTTTTCCTTTGGGCCATTGAGTCCAAGTTCAAATAATTTGTTTTCAACTATTCTTAATTATTATTTTTTTTTCTTAATATAATTTAAGCATTCATAAAAATAATTGAATTTTTTTATTGAAAAGTATAAATCTTTATTAAAAATATATAATTTTTTAATTAAAATATTAACCCCGTAATAAAATTAATTTATCAGAGTTATACCAACTTAATTCATTAAAAAAATAAAGTTTAATTTTTTTAACATAAATAGTCATTTAAAATGAAATACGATAAATAAAGATCAAAATTTTAAGTCTTTTATAAAATAAAACACAAATATATGAAAATGTGACATTTACTAAATATTTGTCAATTGAAAAAAAAAAAAAAAAAAAACCCGCGCTTTGAAAGCGCGGGTCAAAATCTAGTAAAACATTATGATCAGAGAAATTATCAACCACCGGGGGTTGATAACGACCACTACTATAATACTCTTTTATCTACTCGTCAAAGTTTGACCGGTATAGTTGGGTTCACGTGTATTGTTGAGTTCCTCCGTCTAACCGAATATTTCATTTGATAGACTGAAAGGTAAACGCATGGTTGGTTACTTACACATTGGATCTAATCACTATCAAGATCAGTTTAACCTTATTTACTTAAATAAGTTTTACCATTTATTCATTTATTAAACTTCTTATAAGCTCATAACACACGCACTTGCATACAAAGTTATTAGTTCTCATTAATTCTCCATCTCATCGTACCAGGCGTTGGCGTCACAAGCTTTCCTCCAAGCCGGTCTAGCCATAATCTTAGCCACCCACCTGTGTACGTTAGGCCGGCTCTCGAACAGTCGCTTTGTAGTTGTGTTCATAAGGTACTCTATATTAGGAAGATGAAAAAGATCAGCCAATGTGAATCTGTTACCAGCCAAGAACCTCGATTTTTTCAGTCGTTCTTCGTAGATATCTAAAACCTTCTCTAGCTGCGGCTCGGTTTCATTTACAACTTTATAGTCCGTCTTTAGACCTGTCATAGGCTTGATGGCTTGCTCGAAAGTAAGTGTCGTTGCGGGTGGATCGAACTCAAAAGATTCGATATACATCCACATTGTTTCTATTCCCATTTTCTTGTAGTTTTTGTGATTCAGGAGTTTTGTGCCTCTTGATCTATGAGCACTCTCGATGTATAGTGATATGGCTCGGGATTCTGAGGAAAATAAATGTCTATCAAAATAACTAAAATCGAAAGAATGTTTATCATCATATCAGTTTAGTTGTAATCAAACTTCTAAAACTTACCAGTCAACTTTAGATGTCCGTCTAGTAAAACTGGGACTTGACCAAATGGCTGCATGTAAACAGATGGTTAAACATAAAACCTAAGATGTACCATAACTTTAATCACAAGTAACTGATCTCTAGGGCAGAAAACCATGTTAATTTTTTTTTTGTCAGCAATACCATGTTAATTATGTAGATACAGATCAATGATTCCGTTATTAGTTTATAAGTCGACCAAACAGATATATGTAACAATAAAAAAAAAAGGATTGGCGATCATGAAATCAAAGCCAAAATTTACACCAAAACGTATCTTGAAACACAAGCAATCAAACGAGAGGTAAAACTTACATTAATAGAGAGAAAACTTGGCTTCTTCTGCTCACCGGTTCTCAAGTTAACGGTGATGGGATAGTAAGAGAGACCTTTCTCATGTAGAACAGCCAAGACGCGCCAAGTGCTGGCGGAGTAAGGAAAGCCATAAATCTTGTACTCTGCAACTTTATATTATCTCATCATATACTACTACGAAGAAGAGGAGAATAAAACCCATAATATTATTCGTTTGAGAGAATTTAATTCGAAACTTAAAACAGAATTATATATCAAATTCAACTGATATTTTGCTTGAAAAAATCAGAAATATAGGTGTTATTATGCTTACCTTCTTTGTGAGCTAATGCGAATGGTTCATTAGAAATGGCCATCATCATCATGAGAGAAAACGTTACCAACAATCTAGAGAAACTCATTTTGCTACCCTCTCTCTCTCGACTCAAATTCTTTATGTTATTTCTTGAGATAGATTTGGTGTATATATTCAGGCAGAGACCATAACTATAGTAATTACATTTCCTATTCAATTTGGTGAATTAAACAATGTACAATGAAATGTTGAATAAAAGATTCAAAAGTTAAATCATTGTAGTTAATGAGTATGTTGAATAATGAAATTTGATAATGTAAATTAATTAATGAAGGCTACCAAAATCACATGTTACGTTCTAAAGATTTTTGATATTTTCATATTATCCTAGTTATTTAAAATCAATTATCTGATTATAGATTAAATAATTTTTTTTTTATTTTCTGTAAATAGAAATAAAGTTTATTTAATTTGATCATTTTCATTTTTAACACTTTATATTATGTTCTTTTTATTTCACTTGATAATTCAACACACATTCAACATTTATCAACATTCAAAGTTAATATCCTATTTCATTAATTACCTTGTAATTGTCAATTAATTCTCTCTTTACATGTAATTGTCAATTTCTTTCCTTAGTTTTTCTTAATATTGACTTTTGCATGTGCATCCTAAATTTACCATACTACTACCCTCTTTTTATTTGAGGTACATTTTTAAAAATAAACTTCACCCTCATGTATGATTAACAACTTTGTCATTTATTAGATGCCAGCACCACAATGCACCTCACACCCTTTATTGAAAAACTCTCTCTTCTCTAGGCTAATTACATGTTATGTTATGCCATTGCCAAATAAACTTACAAAGTCATTATAGTAAATGTTTTCATTTTATATGCATGATAAAGACATTATGGATAGTGTAATTTCGAATAATTGATTAGCCTTCTTACCTTATTCGACCAGTTTGATGTAATGTATATTTATATAAGAGCGAAGTGTGTCAGTAGATCTCAACTTGTGGAAGCCAAGGCATCAAATAATATTTTGGTGTAATATTATCACATCATCTCCAACTAGAATTCTAAATTCATACAACAATATTAAATATAATTATATTATTACATTTGATTTTATATATAGTGTTAAAATTGTAAATTTTTATTCTTTACAAAAGTTATTAGTTACATTTTAATTTTTTAATATTAAAATTTGTATATCAATCTATATGTTATAACTAATGACTTTAGTATTCCACCCCAACATGTAAGTCCTCTCGGATCATGCTGAGCTTTCAACTTTTTAAAAAAAAATTTACGTGTTTTTAATATTAAAAATTTGTATATCAATCTATATGTCATAACTTATAACTATGATATTTGTATATCAAACTTTTGTTATTATGATAATCTTTTTTAGTCCATTTGTATATGCTTTGTATAGCAATCTATATGTTATAATCAAAAGTTAGTGATCTATATAGTACATGTTCTACGTGTTTTCTACTCCATCTCAATCTCTTTCAAACAAAATTTGGTATGCAATTCAATATTTTTGACCGAAATAATGACGGTTATTTTTTCCTATAATACATTACAAATCCTAATCATGTCATTATGATAATGGCCATCATAATGATAAATCATAATCATGTCATTACTTGCACAATATTAATTCAAAAGAAACAATATTAGGAACTACATAAATTCAAACGGATTGATATTACCCGATATCGCTATAAATCATAATTTATTGATATTACAAAGTACATAAAATTTAAAAGGAAAATCCATAATAAATTGATGCAATTCCTTAACTTAAACACCAAGACATTGAGATTAAGAAATCTCAATAAATTTTAATAGACTAATAATCTTATTGTTCATCAATTTGCATTATTTGGAAAGACGAATGTTGATAAATCCTTATCATTTTCCTTATGAGCCCAATGTGTTGGTAAATACATGTTGTGATGATTAAGGCTTTGACTGGTAGAGCATTAACATTAGCATTATTCTCTAAATTATTCAATCAGCAATTGTTAGAGCATTAGCTGTCAAAAAAAAAAACAATTGTTAGAAAAACATTTGGAGAGCATTCTCTAAATGCTAATGCTCTCTGGCCAGTGCTCTTATATGAAACTTTTAAAACAGTATTTGCATTTATAATTTATAAAATTAAAGAAAATGTATAATTAATTTATTTATTTTATTTAATAATATCATAAAATTATTTTTATATCTAGAAAATAAAATTTTGATTTCTAAAATTAATTTACAATAAAAATATTTTTTTTTTAAAATATTTTTTTCACATTTAAAATAATATAATTTATTTTAAATGTGAAAATTATTTTTAAAAATAGATATTTTAATTATAAAATTTATTTTAAAATAATAGTTTTTATCTAAACATATTTTTTAAATTATTAATAAAATTAATTAATTATTTATCTTTTTAATTTTATATATTAATATATACTAGAAATATATTCATTAATATATATATATATATATTATATATATATATATATATATATTATATGCCATGCGCGGATTATCACCTAGTTAGTCTAAATAAAAGAAAGTATATGTCAGTGACTAACATTAAAGAAAAATTGAAGGATCGCTAATATAATATGCGTATACAGAATTGAAATATTTAAACATATGTCTGACTATGTTAAATATTCTTGCCAAACAAAGAAATGTCAGAGAAGGTATATGTAAACTAAGATTGGTACATAACTTTGAAATAAACTTTGAAATAATGCAATTTGATAGAGAAATTATCAGTGATATTGCAACAACAAGAGCATCATGAATGAATTATTAATAATTATTATTTCAGTGATATTCCATATATGCATCGGATAACACATAAACCAAATACATAGAATCTTATTCTTACAATACAATACCCCACCACACAGACAAACAACACAGGCTCACAAACAAAGACCCAAACACACACAACACACATATTCTTTTTTTTTTTTACGAAAACACACAACACATATTCTCACACAAGTTTTGATTTGACGACCATGTGGTCAATGTGGTATTAATTACTAGAAATTCGGGTTAACCTTATTTACTGAAATAAGTTTTGCCTTTTATTCATATAACATCAAACTTACAGGTAACAAGCACAACAAGCTTCTTATAAGCTCATAGCACCAGGTTATAAATATTAAAATAAACACTCAAACGAGACACACACACTTTGCACATAAAGTTCTTAATTTTTACTAATTCTTCTTCTTATCGTACCAAGCTTTGGCGTCACAAGCTTTCTTCCAAGCCGGTCTAGCCGTAATCTTAGCCACCCACCTGTGTACGTTAGGCCTGGTTTCGAACAGTCTCTTTGTAGTTGTGTTCATAAGATATTCTATATTAGGAAGATGAAAAAGATCAGCTAATGTGAATCTGTTACTAGCCAAGAATCTCGAGTTTTTCAGTCGTTCTTCGTAGACATCTAGAACCTTCCCTAGGTTCGTCTCGGTTTCATTTACAACTTTATAGTCCGCCTTTAGACCCTTCAGAGGCTTGATGGTTTGCTCTCAAACGAGTATCGATGCGGGTGGATCAAACTCAAAAGATTCGACATACATCCACATTGTTTCTGTTCCCATTTTCTTGTAATTTTTGTGATTCAGGAGTTTTGTGCCTCTTGATCTATGAACAGTCTCGATGTATAGCGATATTGCTCGGGATTCTAAGGAAAATAAATGTCTATCAAAATAACTAAAATCGAAAAATGTTTATCCTCAGATCAGTTAGTTGTAATCAAACTTTTAAAACTTACCAATCAACTTAAGATGTCCGTCTAGGAAAACTGGGACTTGACCAAATGGCTGCATATTACAAACAGATTGTTAACCATAAAACCTAAGATGTACCATAACTTTAATCACAAGTAACTGATCTATAGGGCAGAAAACTATGTTAATTACGGATATTCAGATGATGATACCTTGCTAAGTCACGTCGACCAAACAGATATATGTATCAATAAAAAAGGGATTGACGACCATGAATTTAGACCTAAACATATTTTGAAGCACAAGTAATCTAACGAGAGGTCCGTAAAACTTACATTAATAGGGAGAAAACTTGGCTTCTGCTGGTCACCGGTAGTCAAGTTGACGGTGATGCGATCGAACGAGAGACCTTTCTCGTGGAGAACAGCCAGGGCGCTCCTAGTGTTGGGGGAGGAAGGATAGCCATAAATCTTGTATCCTGCACCTTTATATTAACTCATCATATACTACGTACGAAGAAGAGTAAGAATAAAACCCATCTAGCAAATCGTTATTCAGAATTGATAGTCAAAGGAAAACAATGTAGAAAATTTCAGAAATCTAGATGTTATTATGAATTACCATCTTTGTGAGCTAATGCGTATGCTTCATAAGAAATGGACATGATCACAATCATGAGAGCTAACGTTACGGACAATTTAGAGGAACTCATTTTTGCTACCTTCTCTATACACTGATTTTTTTTTTTCTTGAGATAGATTAGGTGTATATTATTTATATCATATAGATAGAGTATGAAAATATTATTTCTCACTGTAGTATATATATTCTTACCAAACAAAAATATACTTATACAGTATGAAAATATTTAAAAATATTATTTCTCACTGTGGTATATATTCTTACCAAACAAAAAAATATCAGAGAAGGTATATTATAAGGTATATTATACATAACTCTGAAATAATGCAATTTGGTAGAAAAATTACCAATGATACTACAACAATAAAAATTCATGAATGAATGAATAATTAATCATTAATATTTTTAAATCCATTTATTCATATGCATCAGATATACAAATAAACCAAACACAAAGCATCTTAAAAGACCCCTACCACACAGACAAACAACACAAGATTATAAACAAAGACCCAAACACAACACACAACACACTTTCTTACACAAGTTTTATTTTGCTTTCATTTATTTCCCCTGATTAACAAACCAAGACTTTTCTGGATCACAAGCCATTTTCCAAGCCTCTCTACTCGTAATCTCATGCACCCAATTGCGCACTTTAGGTCGATTTTCGAACAATCTCTTCGTTGGGGTTCCCAGAAGGAATTGTATATTGGGTAAATGATGAAGATCAACCAAAGTAAAGGTATTACAAGCCAAGAATCTAGATTCTCCAAGTCGTTTCTCGTAGACATCTAGAACCTTCTCTAGACCAGCCTCGTTTTCTTTGACGACCATGTGGTCAGTCTCTAGACCGTAGAGAGGCTTAATGACTAGCTCCCAAGTGAGTTTCGATGCAAGTGGATCAAACTGGTGAGCCTCGATTTCCATCCACATTGTTAGTATTGCCATTGTCTCGTGGCTTTGAAGATTCAGAAGTTGTGTACCTCTTGAGCTATGAACATATGCGATGTATTGAGTGATGGCTCGAGACTCTAGAAGAACAAAATTAAAAATGAAATTAGTTCAAGAAAAAAATTTCAATATAAAAAATTAATTTTTTACAGTATGTTGTTAATTAGGGCGTAATTTAGATTAACCCACCACAGAGCGTAAGGTTACCATCTTCAAGAACTGGGACTTGACCAAAAGGCTGCATCAATAACACACTGTTTAAAATAAAACTTGAAATCTTTGAGTTACAAGTAACTAATCACTAGTTGAATATCAAAGATTTTGAAACTATATCAAACAAATTAAATGTATATGCAGATGCCACAAACCTGATCAAACAGGTGGATCAGTAATAACCATGGTTGAAAGTTAGAACATGAGAGTGTAGCATAAAGATAAAGTTAACTAACACATGATATTTTAGCCTATAAACAGATCTGGCATGCCTTGAGTGAAATTAAAAGAATCTATCTACAGGCGATAGCATTTACATTGAGACCAAGGAAAGAATCCTTTTTGTGTTCACCGGTTTTCAAATCGACGGTAATCGGCTCGTAAGAGAGTCCTTTCTCAAGAAGAACAGCGAGAACACGCCTTGTGTTGGTGGAGAAAGGATTACCATGAAGCTTGTAACCTGCAACTTTTAATCAATTCCATATTCTTTAGTGTAAAGAAGACTAATCATAGAAACGAAATTCATAAATGAGAAATCATGCATGCTTATCTGAGTACATCTACATACATAAACCTATATAGATATATCTTACCTAGCTTTTTAACTTCTGTCGCACGCTTCCAATTTGGGAATAGATTGAACACCATTTTTAAGCAGTCCATGAAGGGATGACTTGTATTGCTCATCGATTACCCAATGATATAGTTATACATATATATACAGTTAAGTTATTATATATATAATTCAGAACCTTCTTTCGCAATACAAAAGCGAGGAACATATTGCTTTTACTGGCATCCACGTAAAGACTCACCACCTTTCTTGTATCTCAAGCGATGAATATTGTTCCAGTGATACAGATTCAAACTAGGGATCTACACTCTAGTTCAAACCAAGTATGAAAAACATTAGAAAACTACTTCATTGATCATTTCTTTCATACAAAGTCTTTTAAATCCGGATGAAAAACATTAGAAAGTTACTTCATGTTTTTCATAAAGTCTTTTTGAAGTTTTATTTTCTTAGTATCAGCTTGTAATCTTATACTACTAAAAGGGGGATATAGAGAGCAGGGAAGGTGTCCACGTCGGATTGTTTATTCGAACCAATCAGGAGCGTCGCAATTGACACGTCATCCCGGGCTCGCGGTTTGCGATTTCTATCTGGTATGTGTTGTGGGCTTCACCGAATGTTGTGGGCTTCACCAAAGTTTTGTGGCCTATATTGGAGTTTAGCGTCGTTTTTGCCGTAATTGAAACCTCGAAGAATCCGTCGAGGGATGAGATTCTCATCGCTGCTACCTCTTCGTCTTCTCCGATCGATGAGCAGAGAAGCCGAGATCTAATCGATCCACTTCTATACAATCAATATACCTCCTTAATGATTTCGTTTCACCTCCCCCTTTTCATCCTCCTTTATATACTCCTTTTCATCCTCCTTTATATACTGATCTTCTCTATTATCCAAAACCCTAGAACCACTCAAATCTCGATCCATGGCGATGAAACGAAATGGGAAGTCTCCTGTCTCCTCCGACCCTGATGAACAAGTCATGTTCTTCAAGGATGTCTCTCTAGGTCCACATGAGACTCAGCTTCGCTTCCGGCTCATTCATTTCTGGGAGGCTCGAAACCCGGTCAAGAAGACGCTGATTGGCCTCGAAATGCTCCTCATTGACGAACAGGTGCGTCGATTCTCCAAAAATAGTTTCCATTTTTTAGATCTATGTTTCCGAGAATTTAAGCTAGGGTTTCGATGATTATTTAGACGTGTGCTTATACGCTTGGTAAATAAGTTATAGTATTGTTTCAATTGTTTCTGTTTTAATTCTTTGGTTTCATTTATTTCTAAGGTTTCATTCTCATTTTGTACGTCGATTCTTCAAAAATAGTTTCCAGTTTTATATCTATGTTTCCGAGAATTTTAAGCTACGGTTTCGATGATTATCTAGACGTGTGCTTATACGCTTTGTTAATAAGTTATAGTATTGTTTCAATTGTTTCTGTTTTAATTCTTCGGTTTCATTATTTTCTAAGGTTTCATTCGCATTCTCATTTTGTGATTTGTTATTTTTTTCCGACATTAGGGAACTGTTATTCAAGGATTCATCCCACCGGGACGAATTAAGAAGTACTTACCTGACATGAAACGTGGCTCAGTTTACAAACTCATCAACTTCTACGGGTCGAAAAATAAACCGGTGTATCGGGTTACTGATCATGTCGCAACCGTGTCTTTCGCGTGGAACTCTGAGATGTCTGTTCTTCACGAGATTCCCATCTCTTTTGATGAAGACCGTTTCAGGTTTCATTCATACGAAGATTTTGAAGCCAACTGTGATCTCAAAGGCGACCTCTACGGTAAGCATATTAGTTTTACAAATCTCAGTTACATTGCTTTGTATGTAGTTTTTCGTCTATTCTCCTGTTTAGGTAAAGAAATCTAGATTTTCAGAGTTTTATCAGTCATCTAACGTACACTTTTCATGAAACTGTTATAGATGTTGTTGGTCACATGAAGCTGGTCGATGGCCAGACTCTAATTGAGCGTCCCAGCCTTGATCTTGCGAAGATCGCTACCACTCGGCACATTGTGGTTCACGTGCAGTCACATGAGTAAGTGTGTTCTTTCATTCCAAGTAATCATCTCTCGGTAGTTCTTAAATCTATATGAGTTTATCTTTGCAGGGGACCTGTGATGAAGCTTTACCTTTGGGACCAGGCTGCAACAGACTTCTGCGAGAAGTTCAACTCCTGCGAAAACACTCCCACAGTGCTTTTGGTCACCACTGTTAACACCAAACGTCTCGGAGGTAATTATTTAGCTCTTTGAACTCATGTTTTGAGTGATAATTATGACATGTTTTACAAAAAGTTTCTCTCTTCTTTGTCATTGGTTGCTAATTTTACTTAAACACTTATCTCTTTATACTTACATTTCCAGTGATAATTGTGACATGTTTTTGGGTGGTTTATAGTTGTTCCCATACGTGATAGTAGCTTATTTACCATTCTTAAAACGTTTTTCTTCTTAACATTAGTGGCTAATCATCACAACATCCTTTTTAATGACTCTTCCATTACTGAGCAGGTACCCTTGCCCTGACCTCTATGTCTCCTACACGGGTTTTCATGGACTCTGATGTCCAACCAACCAGAGATTATTTCACCTGGTATGTATCCCGTCTTCAGCATCTATTCCAACACTTACACTTATAGCATTGAATGACTGAAGCACTGCTTTTCATTTTGTTTCAGGCTGGGCTCTAACCCAGAGATTGCTAATCAAGTTAGCGCAGACGTCATCACTAAGCGTGAGACACTGAGTATAGCAGAGATATTCTCCTACATGACTCAGGAATCCGCCAAGGTAAAAGTAAACGCTAATATATTTAAATATTGTGACCAAAGTATATATATTTCATGCTAAGTATTATATTGAATATATTTTAACCATATGCCTATAAACCGTCCAGGCTGCCTTTTTTGAGTGCACGGCTACGATTGATGATGTTGTGCATGGCTATCCTTGGTACTATATTGGATGCAGTGGGTGCCATTCTAAGGCTACCAACGGCCCGAGTTCGTTGATTTGTACAAACCCAAAATGTGAGAAGGTTAACACAGATGGCGTTGCACAGTATGTTCTCTCGCCTTAATATTCAATTACGCTTTCACTGGTATTAGTTTTGATTATCACATTTGTGACGTTATTTTTTGATTCTGTCACACCAGATACCGTGCAAAGATTTCTGTTTACGACAACAGTGAACAAGCTTTCTTTGTCCTGCTTGGAGATGCTGGTCGGGAGTTGACTGGGAGGCACGCATCCGAGTTAGTTAGTAGCTACTTTGAGGTAACTGAGCACCAGTTTGTAATCTCAAGTTATTTTTTACTTTTTTGTTTTCTAACCTCTCAAGTGATTTAAACTGACACTATTGTACTTAAATGTAAGGCTAATAAGAGCGAAGGAGCTGACCATGAGGTGCCTGTCCCAGAAGCTCTAATCAGCACCATCGGACAAACACATAAGTTCTGTGTGAAAGTTACAGACCACAACTTCTCAGGCAATACCCGAGCTATCACTGTCACCAAGATCCTGTCTCTAGACCCAACACCACCCACGGAAGCCTCAGTGAGAAATGACATTGCTGCAATGTCCGAGGAAGCAGCACAGACTGGAAACGACGTATGTGGACCTCTCAAAGGCCGTGGAGTCTCTGGAGATGAGGAGAGCAAGCGGATGTGTAGCAGTGCTGATCCAGAGACAGCTAAACGCCCAAGATGTGAGAATTAGAGCCTCGGTTCCTTGATGCAATTGAGTTGGTTTTTTAAATTTGCTGCTGTTTAAGTACATTTTTGTTTAAGTTAAAGACAATGCTTAGTTTGTTTTCATTTTCAGACTTTGTCTTTCAATAATTTGAACTACCTTTCTTATAGACTCTGTTGTTTCTTATAATCTCTGTTGACTATCTACATATCTGAGCAAAATGTAGAAAATAGATTGAGTTTCTGTATGTTTTTAAAACAATTATACCATGATTTCTTATCATGATTCTATATTACTGATATCAATTATACACATTTAGAAAGTTTAGAGCATGTGCTACATTCACGGTAGGAATATTTGAACTAACCAATTATACGTTTGTGAAACTTTAGGAAGTTTTCCATATTCACAATTATCATATATTCTTATGCTTAGAAAGAAAAACCCCTTAACCTTAACCTAACTAATCTTCAACGCCTCTCTCAGCCCAATGCTTCTCTCCAATTCCCTTCTACTTCGAACAGGTATTGTCACACTAATATTGGCCAGTTTCATTTTGTTTTTTGTAGATTGGTTTCACCATAGGGTATTGATGTTTTATCGTTGGTTTCAACTGATGGGTTCTGTTTCTCTTAGTCCCTTTTATATTTTTTCGATTATTCTGTGTTCATTTACGTTCTGATATGTTTTATGTGCCTTTGGTATGAAAGGCCTGAGCTTTCTCTGTTTTGGTCTTTTATTACTCATCTGTGAATATTGGTCTCACTATAGTGTAGGGATTTTGATGAGAGCTTATCATATTCTGCTCTGTTTTAGTGGTGGAAATTATGATATTTCATTCCATTGTTCAGTTTGTTAGGATCTGGAATACTTGAGCTTTTTCGGTGTTGGTCCATCTACCTACAAATCTATTTATAGTTTTTTATGGCTTTTCCTTCTTGAATAAAAAAAAATTGAAGAATCAACCTTTTTTTTTTTGTTTTCGTGAGGGGTTTAAGTTTCTTTTTGGTATTTGGAATAAAAATATAGTATTATAATAATTTATAAAAAAATAATTAACAATATTAAAAAAAAATTAAAAATAGTTTCAAACATAACTTCGATTTTCAATTTTTTTTTTGAGAAAACAGTTTATGGAAAAAAACTTTTTAAAAACATTTATAAAAAAGTTAGATTTTAAAGAATTATAATTCCAAACCTTAAATTTTTTAAAAAAATTTATATATTGCTTTTTCTCAGATCCAATTTCTGCCGGTACAAAACTTTATGCAAATTGATAAAAAAAAATATATTAATGTGATATAAAATTCTGTGGAAATAGATAGTCCAATTAAAACTATAAATTAATAATTTCTATGCATATATATTTTATACAAATAAGAACCAATCATTATAATGGTTGTCTTATATTCATAATGGAATTGTTTTATATTTCGTTAACACTTAAATATTTAATATTTACATTACCGCTACCTATGCCAATGAAACCATTATTTCAATAAATATCAATAACTATCGATAATACTTTTTCTTTTCTTCTTACATTCAGTGATTATTTTAAGCCAAACACTGTTTAATATTAATCATAATTTAGATAAAAATATATTAATCTAATATAATATTTTACTTTAACAATTTTATAGCAATTACCCGGGCGTAGCCCGGGAACAGCTCTAGTAAACCTAAAAAAAAAATGAAGACCATTCTAGAGGCTTGATTGAAAGAAAAAAATGATTTTGTATTTGGTTAAAGCGTGTTATATAATTTTTTAAATCATATTTGTTAATGTGTGAAAAGTTCAAAAACTACACTTAATTAACTTATAACGGAAGGAATAATATTATTTTATGTTCTATCCGTTCTTCAACCCTTCTTTACGTTTCGTTTTGTTTCGTTTCATTACATAATTAAGAGCATTTAGTACAAAAACTAATACACTAAGGGTGTGACCGGTGACCAAGGGAATGAGGAGGAACACTATATTCTTTAATATTCCTTAAATTTTTTACCATTAATGTGGAATGGATTTTCCTTTTCATTCCCATTCATTTCTTTGTTCGTAGAGAATTATAGAACAAATTTATTCCTCATTAATTTTGACAAGGAACCATCATTCCTAAAATTTTATTCCTATTCATTCATTTCCTATCCGTTCCTATTGTTTTTATGATGGTCACCAGTCACATCCTAACTCTTTTTAGTTTCGTGAGGTTAACACAAACTATAATTATATGGAATTAATTTCGAGATTCAGCAAAGCTCAAAAAAATAATCAAACCAACAAAGAGTTCATACTTAAACTAAAACGAGTTGAACAACTAAGCTGAAAACATTAAACTATCAAAAATATCATCTTTTTTTTTTGTAAATCAAATCACTATCCCCTAAATATTAACTGATAATCATTTCAAAAGTTGTAACCTTAAATTTATACTAATTGAAAAGAGACCATACGTAGGTGTCACTTAATTAGAATGCAAATTTAGCTTACGTGACAGTTTACGGATCAGTTGAAAAAAATGTTAATCCAAATTCAATTACTAGGGAACATTATAATATAAGAAACATATATTATTTATTTAAATAAAAGCTATAGAATTATCTAATATGATTAACATATATATATGACAATTAATGACTGTGAATAATAAAGATTTGATAACAATTTTTGCATCATTCTTCATTTTTGTTTAATTTTATATTATTAAAAAAAAACAATCACAATAACCATATAATAAAAAATTAGATTTTTTTTTCTTATATATTATATTTTGAATTTTTGTAAATGACTTTAAATTACAAAAATGAAGAAACCTTATATGTTATATTTTTCTATATGTTATATTTTGAATTCTTTAAAATGACTTTAAATTACAAAAATGTAAGTTTTCCTTAAGCATACGACGAAAAACATTAAAATGACATGTATCAATTCGATGGTTGATCTGAAACCTTTCAAAACCATATGAAAGATAAATGTCAAAATAATTCAACTGTGCAAACAATATTGTTCACTTTTTTTTTTCAAGAATGTATTCGGTGAAAAAAATAAAGTTTTTGTGTCGTAATTTATTTAATATCCAATCCGATCAACTTATGATATATTAATTATAGTTTAGTTTTATAATTTTTAATTAAAATTGATCTGATCCATTGGAAATAAATTCTATAGTAACAAAAAAAATTGTATATGTATAAATAAAATGATCAAATATATAAAAAATTGTCAATAATATATATAAATAAACTCACCATGCGTAAAACGCATGTTTTATCCTAGTATTGTATTATTATATTATCTATCAACAAAATAAATTCACATCGTTAAAAATAAATATAATCACAAATTTAGGGATCTTTTCTATAAAAACGCAATCACCAATTAATGTGACTGAAATCATATCCATCGAATTGTCGTTGACCATCAAAGTATCTCATTAGTCATTAGTTTTCAGATTTTTATTTCCTTAAAAATCTCAGTTTGATAACGGTTTTCTTTATTGAATAAATAATAATAATAAAAAATGACGATTCAAATTCTTAACCGGTTCACTGCTTCTCGGACCCTATAAATTACACCGTCACTTCTCACTTTCTCAGTCTTCACAGCTCTCACAAACCCCCTTTGGAATACGATACGATCTGGGAGTCTTCAGGTACGTTCACCATCTTGATTAGAGTTTATGATTCAATGGTTGAGTATCGTTGCTGATGCCTAAGATTAGGGTTTGAATATCGATGCTAAAGATTCTCGTTCTCTATTACTTTGATCGCAGAAAATGTGTAGCGACACGATCATTGAGTATGAGCAAGGATGTAGGTTCTTGGAAACTGGTGTTTCCAAGCTTACAAGGATTCTTGAAGAAGAGACGTCTGAGAAACCGTTTACTCGTGAACAATACCTAGAGTATTACACAACAATCTACAACATGTGCATCCAGGAAAACCCTCACAACTACTCTCAGAGGCTTTATCATAAGTATCATGACATTGTTGAACACTATGCCAACGAAACGGTATTGAGTTTTAACTTCGCTCTTTAATGTTTGAGAAAAAAAGTTTAATTATATATATTTTGTGTGGGTTAGGTGTTGCCTTGTATTCAGCAGAAGGATGCTGTATACTTGCTCAGAGAGCTTTCTCGGAAGTGGGATCATTATAAAGTTTTCGTCAAGTGGTTATCCCACTTCTTCACCTATCTTGAACGTTCCTTCATTTCATATAGAAACTACCCATCACTTCTTGAAGTTGCCATGAAGTCCTTCCGCGACCTAGTTTACCTTGAGGTGCAAGTCAGTGCCAAAGATGTTGTTATGGCACTGGTAAGCACACACATATATATAATAGAATCTGTGACTGAGTATCTATCTAACTATAGCTAACACGGTTTGTATTTTAACAGATTAATAAAGAACGTGAGGGCGGAGAGATTGAGAGGGAACTACTGAAAAACATAGTAGACATCTTTGTTCAGAGTGGGATGGGAACTATGGAAATGTATGAAAAGGATTTTGAGATGTTCTTGCTTGAAGACACGGCGTCTTACTACTCACGCAAGGCCTCAAGCTGGATCCAGGAGGATTCTTGCCCTGAATACATGATAAAGTCTGAGGAGTCTTTGAAAAAAGAGAAGGAGAGAGTCACTCACTACCTTCACTCAACCACCGAGCCCAAACTAGTTGAGATTGTGCAGGAAAAATTGTTGGTTTCGGTTGCAAAACAGCTTCTAGAGAAAGAGCACCTATGTGCGTTGCTGAGAGATGACAAGATGGATGATCTCTCCAGGATGTACAGGCTTTTTAACCCAATTCCCAATGGTTTGGAGCTTGTTGCCAAAGCCTTCAGGCTTCATGTTACTAGTGAAGGGAATGCACTTATCAAACAAGCCCAAGACTCAGCTACTACTGGTAGCGTGGAGGGACAGGTCCTTGTCGGGAAGATAATAGACCTGCATGATAAGTACATGGTCTATGTCACGGACTGTTTCAAGAACCATACCCTCTTCCATAAGGCGTTGAAAGAAGCTTTTGAAATCTTCTGTAACAAGAAAGTGGGTGGAAGCTCTAGTGCAGAGTTACTTGCAACCTTTTGTGACAATCTTTTCAAGAAGTCAGGAAAGAGTGATGAAGCCATTGAAGCTGAGATTGACAATGTAAAATCTCTGTCGATCAGTTTCATTTTATTCTTGGCTTTGATGCTAATAGTTTATTTTTTTACATGATGATTACAGGTGGTTAAGTTGCTTGATTATATAAGTGACAAGGATCTATTCGCCGAGTTTTATAGGTAACACATCTCTGCCTCCAATTTTATTTGTATCTTATTCCTCAAGCTAATGCTTTAATGGTTGATTGCAGGAAGAAGCTAGCACGTAGACTCTTGTTTGATCGCAAAGTCAATGACGAGCATGAAAGAAGTATGCTTACAAAGCTCAAAGGACAACATGGTGGCCAGTTTACATCTAAGATGGAGGGCATGGTTCGTTTAAAAATGATTTTATTTTATTTTTCCTTGCTTTGTTTTAATAGTAACCTTTTGTACATCTTATAGTTGACTGATATGGCATTGGCCAAAGAAAATCAGAAGGGCTTCGAGGGATATGTAAACGGAAAACCAGGTGGGATTGATTTGGCAGTCACTATTCTCAACACAGGTTTTTGGCCGAGTTACAAAACATCCACCGACCTCAATCTACCACGTGAAATGGTCGAGTGTGTTGACGCTTTCAACTCATATTATGGATCGAAAACCACTAAGAGGAAGCTCAGCTGGACTTATTCTCTGGGAACATGTCATGTTATTGGAAGATTTGATCATAAACCAATCGAGTTGGTCCTTTTTACCTACCAGGTATCTATATATCCTTTTGGTTTTGGTTTGTTCTCTCTTGACTTGATATATTTTCATTTATTTGTTTTCTGTCAGGCTGTTGTGCTGTGTCTATTCAACAACACAGAAAGATTAACCTACCAGGAGATCATTGAACAACTAAACCTCAGCCATGAAGATCTTGTAAGGGTGCTTCATTCACTCTCATGCTCAAAGTACAAGATTCTTAACAAGGAACCAGCCTCAAAGAGTATCTCTACAACGGATGTTTTCGAACTCAACACCATGTTCACAGATAAAATGAGGAGAATCAAGGTATGTATGCGTAAGATTCATTGTCTTCTTTCCAACAAAGAAAGACTGGCTACTAATGATTGTTGTGGAACAGGTGCCTCTTCCTCCAGTGGATGACCGCAAGAAAGTAGTTGAAGATGTTGATAAAGATAGAAGCTATGCGATTGATGCTTGTATTGTGAGGATCATGAAGAGCAGAAAAGTGTTGCTGCATCAACAGTTAGTCTCTGAATGTGTTGAGCAGCTTAGAAGAATGTTCAAGGTAAACACACAAAAACAAGAGTGTGTATAGTCACATTGGTTTCATATTTGGAGATTAAGAACATCTTCTTATTGGTTGTTTTTGTTTTATCTTGCAGCCTGATGTAAAGATGATCAAGAAAAGGATTGAGGAGTTGATCAGCAGAGAGTACTTAGAGAGGGACACCAAAAACCCCAATACTTTCAAATATGTGGCTTAGTTCAGAGTACCTTCTAGAGGAGAGTAGAGAAGGTGTTATGGTATTCAACTTTTTGCAAGTCTTTACTTTTTTTTTTTTGCAAGTCTTTACATTCTCTCAGTTGTCTTGTACAAAATGCTGGAATTAAACGGATAAAAAAACCTTTAATTCAAGTCACAATTGCTACAAAGCCAGAGAGTATTTACCTTTTCCTAAAGATCTCTATACCATGTATATACTATATGCTCAAAGATCCTAACACTATACACTTGAGAAGTGAAATAAGTTTACATATAAGGATTGCCATGAAGCTTGTAACCTGCAACATTTAATAAATTCCATATTCCTCTCACATTAGTGTAAAGAAGAATAATCATATAAACCAAATTCATAAATGTGACATCATGCATGTCATATGATATTATCAGAATCAAAATTAATATCTGACATTAATTATCTCCATCTATAAACCTGTAAATATCAATATCTCACCTAGCTTTTTAGCTTCTGCCGCACGCTTCCAATTAGGGAATAGGTTGAAGTGAACACCTTCTTTAAGCAGTACATCGGAAGACGAGCTCATTGATTACCCAATAAAATTTATAATATATATACAGTAAGTTATTATATATAATTATATATAATTCAAAAGAGAGGAATATTTTGCTTTTGCTTTCGTGCGACTCAAGTGATGAATACGGTTTATGTATTTTTTTAAAAGATATATAAAAAGAAATTGACGATTCAAGTTATTCACCGCTTCACAGCTTCTTGGACCCTATAAATACACACAGTCACTTTCTCAGTCTTCACAGCTCTCTCAAACCCCGCTGGAATCCGATTCGATACGAATCTTCAGGTACGTCAAGATTTTGATCATTAGGGTTTTACTCTTTGATCCATGCACCTTTCTTGAGTCTTACGTTTTACGCTCACGATTCCGATCTCGTAGTTTACGACGGTTTCTCGATCGCTTCTTTGCTTAGGGTTTGCGTTACTGTAACCTGTCGTCGTTGAGTTAGGGTTTGATTACCGATGCTAAAGATTCTCCTCCTTCTCTGTTACTTTCATCGCAGAAAATGTATCGCGAGACGATCATCGACTTTGAGCAAGGATGCAAGTGCTTGGAAGCTGGTGTTTCGGAGCTGAAAAGGATTCTTGAAGAAGAGACTACGTCTGAGACACTGATTGATCCGAAACAATACTTAGAGCTGTACACAACAATCTACAACATGTGCATCCAGAAACACCCTCACGATTACTCTCAGAGGCTTTATAATAAGTACCGCGACATCGTCGAACACTACGCCAAGAAAACGGTATTGAGTTTTTTGACTTCTCTCTCTCTGTAATGTTTTGAGAAAACAGTTTAATAATATGTGTGTGTGTGGTTAGGTGTTGCCTAGTATTCAGCAGAAGCATGATGAGTACTTGCTGAGAGAGCTTTCTCGTAGGTGGGGTCATTACAAAGTGTTCGTTAAGTGGCTATCCCACTTCTTCAACTATCTTGAACGTTTCTTCATTTCACAAAGAAACCAGCCGCCACTTCTTGAAGTTGCCATGAAGTCCTTCCGCGACCGTGTTTACCTTGAGGTGCAAGTCAGTGCCAAAGATGTTGTTATAGCACTGGTAAGCATATTTATATAATAGAATCTGTGATGACCTTAGTCTTGAGTAGTTCTGATTCTGCCTGGTTTGTATTTTAACAGATTCATAAAGAACGTGAGGGGGAACAGATTGATAGAGAACTACTGAAAAATGTATTAGACGTCTTTGTTCAGAGTGGGATGGGAACTATTGAAAGGTATAAAGAGGATCTTGAGATGTTTTTGCTTGAAGAAACAGAATCTTACTACGCACGCAAGGCCTCAAGCTGGATCCAGGAGTGTTCTTGCCCTGAGTACATGATAAAGTCTGAGGAGTCTTTGAAGAAGGAGAAGGAGAGAGTCACACACTACCTTCATTCAAGCACTGAGTCCAAGCTAGTTGAGATTGTGCAGGATATATTGTTGGTTTCGGTTGAAAAGCATCTTCTAGAGAAAGAGCACTCAGGCTGCAGTGCATTGCTGAGAGATGACAAGATTGATGATCTCTCCAGGATGTACATGCTTTATCATCCGATTCCCAAAGGTTTGGAACCTGTTGCAGACGCCTTCAGGGTTCATGTTACTAGAGAGGGGAATGCACTTATCAAACAAGCTCAAGACGCAGCTGCTAATGGTAGCTTTGTGGAGGCACAGTTGCTTGTGGGAAAGATAATCGACTTGCACGAGAAGTACATGGTCTATGTCATGGGCTGTTTCAAGAACCACGCATTCTTCCATAAGGCGTTGAAAGAAGCTTTTGAAGTCTTCTGTAACAAGAAAGTGGGTGGAAGCTATGGTCCAGAGTTACTTGCAAACTTTTGTGACAGTCTCTTCAAGAAGTCAGGGAATGACAAGCTGAGTGATGAAGCTATGGAGGCTACTATTGACAATGTAAATCTCACTTCTTAAATTTCATTTATTATTGGCTTGATGCTAATAGTTCTTTTACAGGTGATTAAGCTGCTTGATTATATAAGTGACAAGGACATATTCGCCGAGTTTTATAGGTAACACACATCTCTGCCTCCTATCTTTATTTGTATCTTATTGCTCACGCTAAGAGATCCATATGGTTGTTTGCAGGAAGAAGCTAGCACGTAGGCTCTTGTTCGATCATCACAAGGTTAATAAGGAGCATGAAACAAGTATGATTACAAAGCTCAAAAGACAACAGGGTGGCCAGTATACTTCTAAGATGGAGGGCATGGTTCGTTACAAATGATTTTTCTATATTCCCTTGCTTGTTTAATTAGTAGTGTAACCTTTTTGTACATTGTCTATAGGTAACAGATATGCAACTGGCAAAAGAATTTCAAAAGGGCTTCAAGGGAAGCTTAACCAAAAAGCCAGGTGGAATTGATTTGGCAGTCACTGTTCTCACCACAATTCATTGGCCGAGTTACAAAAAATCCACCGACCTCAATCTACCACGTGAAATGGTCCAGTGTGTTGAAGCTTTCAACTCTTATTATCAATCGATAACCACTGCGAGGAAGCTCAGCTGGATTTATTCTCTGGGAACATGTCATGTTATTGGGAGTTTCGATCCTAAACCAATCGAGTTGGTCCTTTCTACCTACCAGGTATACACATATATATATATATATCCTTTTGTTTTGGTTTATGTTTTGATTTATCTGTTTTTCTTTCAGGCTGTTGTGCTATGTCTTTTCAACGACACAGAAAGACTAACCTGCCAGGAGATCATTGAACAACTAAACCTCAGCCATGAAGATCTTGTAAGGGTGCTTATATCCCTCTCATGCGCAAAGTACAGGATTCTTAACAAGGAACCAGCCTCAAAGAGCATCGCTACAACGGATGTTTTCGAGTTCAACTCCAAGTTCACCGATACAATGCGGAGAATCAAGGTATAACAAGAGCTATTATTGCCGGATCAAGAAGAAAAGATTGTAATGATTGTTTTGTTTTCCTTGTGTTTGTGAAACAGGTCTCTATTCCTCCACCTTCAATGGAAGAACGGGAGAAAGTAGTTGAAGATGTTGATCGAGATAGACGCTATGCGATTGATGCTTGTATTGTGAGGATCATGAAGAGCAGGAAAGTGTTGCCCCATCAACAGTTGGTCGCTCAATGTGCTGAGCAGCTTAGCCGAATGTTCAAGGTTACAAACAAGTATAGTCACGTTGGTTTTCATATTTGGAGATTAAGAACATTTTCTGAATGGTTGTTGTGTTTGTTTGCAGCCTGATATAAAGATGATCAAGAAACGGATTGAGGATTTGATGGCGAGAGATTACTTGGAGAGGGATGCAGAAGATCACCACATTTTCAAATATGTGGCTTAGTTCAGAGTACCTTCCAGAGAGCAGCGAAGGTGTTATGGTTTTCAATTTTTTGTTAAGTCTTTACATTCTCTCAATTGTCTTGTATAAAATGCTGGATTGAAACGAATAGAAAAAAACCCTTTGATTCAAGAAACAATTGCTAAAAAGCCAGAGTAATTTTCCTTCCAGTCATTTTGAAGACTATCATTAACCCTTTCCTAAAGTTGTCTTACACTATGTATATACTATACGCTACAACACTCAAAGGTCCCAACACTATACACTTTAGAAGTGAAATAAGTTTATACAGTCTTCAATTATCCAAGCAAAACTCAACGGTCAGCTTCCCCCTTGTCTTCTCTGCAGTGACTCACTGCCAGTGAGTATGGTCTGTGGTGATAAACTTAACTTTTACATGGTAGGATCATAATTCATTATCACATGTTTATGGATTCCATTGCAAGCCTCACCACACGCAACAGTTTCTCCATGTCCTGAAAATCGAAATCAAGAGCCCTTTTGATGGATGCTATGCCATTACTACTGTATCGAGTGCCAGACGATATTCCCTTTGCAATTGCAAACGCTGTCTGTGCTTTTCTTGATGCGTCCATAGCATAGCTTACGTTTTGTGACTGCAAGAGCATAATATAACATGTATATAAGAATCATTCATTAACGCAACTGAACACTCATGCATCTGATGATGATGTTTACACACACACAACACTACTCTTTTATGAAGATGGTATTGAATATGACGCTATATTTGAAGATGATTCCAGTTCATGTTGCTCAAGTCTCAGTCAAGCAACCATCTTAACTACTTACTAACTTCCTGTTGAAATTCCCAGATACGGAAATGAAAAGATTTAGTAGTTTAAACTTTAGGCTATAGAGTAGCTAAATGGTTCTGTAAAGCCAAACATAACTGAACTAGAGCAGCAAAATGGTGTTCTGTAAAGCTATACTTACAAATGACAAAAGCTGTGAAAGAGAGAAGTTGTTTCCTGAAGAGAGAACATGATTTCCGGTTACTCTAGGAGATGACCTCACAGTGTTGGACAAGGCAGCCTTCTCTGCTGCCAATGTCTGGTTTGGATTTTCACCATCAGAAGCAAAGGATGGAGATCCACCTGTTTGAAACCCCCAACAACATGGAAAGTAATTCATCAGAATCATGCTCACAAGAAAATATGAACCAACATACTAAATACATTGAAGGCCATTTGTTTTAAATACATTCATTCAAGAGATTTTCAAAATTATGATAAATTTTCCCAGACCGAAACATTTTAAAATATAGCTCTTTATCAAAATACCTGAAGGAATCTCTTGCAGAGCTGCTTGCAACTCAGACCGGTATCTGTTTATGTTTCCATGGGAGGAATAAGTTATCCTCAGATATGCTACTTCCATACATTTATAAGCAAGAGCAGCTGCCCCCATATCTTTATTTTTCTCATATTCATGAGCACAGAACCTGTTAACATAACATGAAGATATACGGTTCAAAAGAACATTTTCACATCTTGACATGCTAGAAATATCTCTAAGCCACAACTCAGAAGCTCAGCAAAAATGAGAGGGCAACATGAACAACTACCAACACAGTGAAAGGCCTCTTCTAGGCAGTAAAATAGTAGAAAGTCACAAAGTCAGATCTTGCTGAATGCCAAACTTACTCGCAAAGTTTTGATGTGCTGCCATAAATATCATTGGATCTGGCAATGCTACCAGAGGACTCCAAAAGAGAAGCACCATGAAGAAATTTAAGCGCGGCCTGAAAGTAAACACTAGTGCTCTCTTGATTGGACACAACATTCTGCAAAAGGTTACTGTCAATGTTAAGCCACATCAAACATAACCACTGCAACATTTTGCCATGAATATACGCCAAACCTTAAGACGATCAGCCATGTGTTTCAAATCTGTAGCCTCTTTGATTGAGTTGGAGGCAGTCTGACACGTGGATTCCTTTTTCAAAGGGCTTGAGCCAACATCATCATCCTTATGCGTACTTCCATTCTGCTTTTGGTTTAGTGAACTGTGATTATCATTTCTCATCATCTGTTCCTTTGTATTTGATATCTCAGTGCCGTGCCCCAAGACTTCAACTGGTGGAGATGGTTTATTCTTTACTTTCTCAGCTGTCACTTCCAAGTGGTTGCTCTTCCCACGAATAGTTTTTGCTTTGTCAGAGTTCTGTGGAGAATGAAAATGACTACCATTTGTATCTAGCTTAGTATCAGGATCTTGATATTCCTTTGAGCCTTCTTTATTACTCTCCCTAGACACTTTTCTAGTAGGTATTTTCTTGCTTCTACTTTCTTTTGTCTTTACTTCAACAGCAGTGTCTTTGGAACTTTGTGCACCCTCCTTTGTTGTCCCTGGGTTATCCATAGTGCTATAACCTTGACCATCTCGGCATCTTTTTAACGCATCACCAGCACTAAAGTCAATGTCATGGTGTTCATCCCCTTCTGAGTTTCTTCCTGGTTTAGGCTCAAGTGGGTCTAAGGCTGAAGGGGCTGGTGTGTCAACTAGCGAACCTTTGACTTCATGGACATTAGTTTTGATAATTTCAGAGCTCAAATCCTTACATAATAAACTTGGAGACGACGCCCTAATAGGTAGGTGAGAAGCACTATCTCTACCATTTTCCTGACTACTTCCTCTGTCCTTATCACAACTTGAACCCTTAAGCCTCTTTTTCTTTCTAACTTTCTCTACAGCTGACTCCATTGCTGCAGCTTCTCTAAGTCTCATACAATCTCCACTTGCTTTATTTTCCTCCTGTTTCCTCTTTCTGTCTTCATGTCCATCATGCGAGGAAGCCTTGGCAATATCCTTCAGTTTATGGGCTGAGGCTTGAGTAATCATAGTTTTATTAACGCCGTCCAGAGTTTTGTTGGATCCAGGTTGATCTACAGAAGAGAAACGTGATTTTCCAGTCTTTGGTTTCTTACAAGTCCCAGAAAGTTCTCTTTCAGATCCCACTCCCAAAGGAAGATGCTTACATGCCTCTTCATCACTTTGAACACTGTCTAAACTCTCCTTCAATGCATTTTCTTCTGAAAGCTTTTCTTTCTTAGCTTCAATAACCAGGCTACTTTGTTCTTGTTCTTTTGATTCTCCTGAATCACCAACGAGTCCTTCACACACATCTTCGGATCCTCCAATATCTTCTTGATATTTATCTACTACAGCCGTATTACTTATATTTACAGCAGTGTCCTTGCCTCTCAAACTATTCCTGCTAGAACCTTTTTGTGACTTATGTGCTTCAGGCAGCTCTGACTTCAATATCTGGTCTTCATTCCTTGTCTCACTCTTACTAACCTTTTCCAGTTCAGGCTTTGAGTCTGACTTGTTGACAGAAACATATCCAGAATCTGTTATGATCTTTTCTTTCTTTCCCAACTGAATGAGATCATCAGAGAGAGGTGATAAAAGCTGATCTTTATGCAAAGGGAACGACACGATAGCCTACACACAAACAAAACTCTTCTTCATCATTCTTCAACCATTCATGGAGAGAACAGAGAAACAGAAAAAGGTAAAAAAAATATTTTACCATAAGAATTTTAGTGGGCGAATCATGAATCCCATTAAGTAACCCTTCTTCACCTTCTGAAGTTGATGGTGGCGTATTGAAGCCTTGTTTACTATTATAGGTTGAAACGTTTTTAGGTGAGGAGAGGTCACTTGAACCAACTTTAATACGGAGTCTGAATGTCTTATGATTCAATGGACCAGAAGAAGAAGGTTTAGTGGCAGATTTTGGTTTGCTATCAGATGTCCCTATATTACTTGATTTGACCAAAACATCGGAAGCAGGAGGAGCTTTAGAAGTGGAACCAGATACTGATACTTGAGGAACAGCCGATGAAGCTGAGCATTTAGATCCGCTCACCTATAAAATAGGTTGACCTCTTAATAAAAAAAATGCATTCACTAAATGTCTATCTGAAGATAGAAATATTAGAAGATTGAGTGGCTCCTTACCACCTGGTGTTGACCTTGTGGTGGTGGACTCTTACAAACAGGAGATCTTTGATACATAGACAAAAACGAACCATAGCCACCATACTTTGCACCTATACATATATGAGAGATGGTGTTAAAAGGGAATACCCTCAAAGGCAAGTAAAGCATAAGAAAGGAACATTACCCAAATTCTCAGCAGAAACTCCACCTTCAAAATCTTTCTGAAAATGTCCCAATACATTCTCGAGCTTCTCATCCTTTAAAACAAAAAATCAAAGGGGTTTATGTCTAAGTAGTAGTTGAAAACCAACAAAGAGCTAAGAAGAGGTCATTACAATATAAGAGAGAGCAACATCAGGGTCAACGCAAGAAACATAGGAATGAATGCTATCTTCCTCAAAGTCGCTGTCTTCCATCATCATTTCTTCCTCAATTCCACCAAACCCTATCCCTATTTCGTTTCTCGCAGAGCTGTTGCTCACCGAAATCATCTAAAAATCCAAACTTTATCCGACCCAAATCGCAGAAGCCAAATCTTCCAATCATACGAATTTGGAGCTCACCTGAAGAATCTGGAGATGCAGAAAAAGAAAAACTTGCAAAGATGGAAACGAGATTCCTCAATTTGGTTTCAGAAATTCAAAATTTGAGTTTTCAGATTCCTCCTCCTCATTCTCTCTTTGTCGCTATTTTCTCCAACAAACTAAAAAAAAAAGAAGAAGAGAATTTACTCAAAAACACAAATAATTCATCAAAAACGAGTTCGGACCAGCTTGCACAAACAAAGCAAACTTCCATGTGACGTGATGATGTCAGCGTTTAAAAAGTTGGTTCTTTCCGACCAACTATATAATTAGGATTTGTCTTAATAATCTCCTTGTGAAAAGGATATGCTGTCTACAACAAATTTGGAACCAATTAAGATTCTCTAACCCAAATCAAAAAGGTTTTATTATTGTGCTAATGTCATATGTACATAGAAGGTTTTAGCTCTGTAATCTGTATGCTACTTTTTTTTATTTCGTTGCTACTATTACTGAGGAGTTTTAGCTGGAACGGCCTTCAAATTGGTCACGAAGCGCCTCGTACTTCTTCAGTTCACTTATGGAGAGTGATGGCGATAGCTGATCCATAGCCTACAAACACAAAAGTAACAAGAATGTTTAAAAAAACAGATATTTGTCTGTTGTTGCAATGCAAGAGATTGGATTTTTCAACATTAACGTGTTCAAAACTCAGTTCTCAAGCTCTTTTAGGGTAGATGAGTTAAAAAGGTTGTACCTTTATAAAATCCACATACTCTACAACAACAGAATCTGGATCGTCTTCTGGAAGAGACTCCTCTGAATCTGAGTTCAAGACCTGTAGGAATTTGCCAAGTAAGCAGAGATTGAACATGGTCTCAATAAGATTAGAGGCTTATTTGTAGTGTTAATCTTTCTCACCTTTCTCACCTTTCTCACCAAGCATCGGCACACAGTGCATACATATCAGCCCCGGTGAACGTAGAGGGACACTTCTTTGCTACTGAATAAAGCGATACGTCTTTATCGCTTAGCTTGAATTCCCGAGTTAGTGCTTTTAGGACCCTGTAAAAACAAGGATCAGATGAAATTTTTGTTTTTGTTGCTGGATAAAAACTCAAGTCTTTGATTGTTTAGATGCTGAAACCTTTCTCTGTAAGACGCATCAGCGTTGACTCCGACATAAAGAAGTTTGTCGAATCTGCCAGGTCGTAGAAGAGCTGGATCAATCAGCTCAGGTCTGTTGCTTGCTCCTATAATAAACAGATCCTGTGAAGAATCGCTGAGTCCATCAATCTCTGCAAGCATCTGAGAGACCACTCGATCCATGACTCCTCCTGAATCACCAGAAGCACCTCGAGCTGGAGCAAGTGAATCAAGCTCATCAAAGAAGATCACACACGGCCGTGCTGATCTCGCCTGCCACAACACCAGTTCAATCACTCAAAGAGAGAAATGGGACCAGAGATTCAATACGCTTCTTCTTCAAAGGGAGGAGGAAAGATTCAATACCTTTTCGAATATATCTCGAACATTTTTCTCTGACTCGCCAATATACATGTTGATTAGCTCTGGACCTTTTACGCTCAGGAAATTTAAGGAACACTCTGTCGCCACAGCTTTTGCCAGTAAAGTCTACATATTTAAATAATGAAACGATCAATATAACTGCCAGAAAACAGACATATTAAGGGATGCTAAAAAGTCACCAAGGCAAAACAGCTTACTTACTTTCCCTGTTCCTGGAGGACCATAGAGAAGTACACCAGAACGTTTACGTAGTCCAGATGAGAATAAATCTTTATGCAGGAGAGGTAACTGAACTGTGTCCAAAATCGAAGTCTTCACATCCTCAAGCCCACCAACATCATCCCATTTCACATTTGGAACCTAAGAACGCAAATAAGCCTTTTAAGTTAACAAATATGCAAAGCTGTCTCATAAACAAGAAAGCAAGAATAAAACACCACAGAAAGAAAGAAAAACTGTGGTAATGTTACCTTAGGAGCACCAAGGGCTGATTCATTTCTCTTCTTTGATCGATCCAAAGCTTTAGTGAAATCTTCCTTAGGTATTAATGTCTCGTTGCTCTTATCTAGTTGACTTGACTGGTCTACATCATCTCCAACATGATCACCCGACAGAGAATTCATCTTTTCAGTCTCGGAATCTTTACTGATGAATAAGTTGGCACCAGCATCAGCCACAAGAGCACGCAAGTCCCGAGGTAGGAAACCAGAAGTCTGTCCAACTAATTCTTTCACAAATTCATCTGAGCTGGTCTACAAAAAAAAATGATAGTATCTGTGCATTAAGCTTTGAAGTTATGAACTATAGTTCAAACTTATATCATTGTAAATAGCTTAATTTAAGTGCATTGTACTCGCATACATTAAGGAGCTGAGAAACACCTTGGAGTGACTGAGACAGCATCTCAGATCTCTGTTCGTCATTTAGAGAACCCATCCGTATCTCATGGCTAAAGCAACGCCTGATTGTCGGAGAGAGACCTTCAGTGCTTTCAGCAGATGCGATTAAGAGCACCTGGTGTCCCCTAAACTTCCCAACTTCATCTTCAGACTGCATTAGCAGATTTTCAGATATGGAATCTCTTCTTTACTTGTTACAGCCAATTTTTAAAATCATTACGAGTTGTTTGTGGCCTTAACTACAGCCTTTAGTAAAATGAAGAGTGAACTTAAGTGACAAAACTTACGGAATTGTCATTCGATTCTTCTTCCATGGAACTGTATTCACCATTAGAAACTGGCTCAGTGAGTTCCCTAATAACCGATGCAATCTCAGAGGCCACGCCAACTCGATCCCCCTGTGAGCCATCCTGAGATCCCAGATTTTTGAAAACATCGAAATGGCGGAGCAGAAGTATCGTTGGTGCATACCTGTGACAATGAATACAAAGGCATTGGCCAAGTTGAAGGTATAAACTTCAAAAAAACAAAGTCATCTAATGCAGACATATAGCATGTTCCAACACATAGTACGAATAATGCTTATCCGATAGAAAAGAAGATATTAAAGACTACTGATTTACCTTCGTGCCATATTAAAAGTCTGTGCCAGAACAGTAGACGTCTTCCTTTCAGATGATGATAATAAACTGTGGCAGCTATATTCAACTACATGCAGACCCAACCTCCTAGCTACATAGTTAACAACAGTTCGCTTCCCGCACCCTTGACACAACCATTAGATAGCACATGATTATTTTATATGCAAAAAGCATTAAAAGATATGAATATTGGCTTCCCCCATATCACGGCAGGCCATTTGAAGAAAGAAAATGTACCAGGCAGGCCATGTAGTAAAACAGCAACCCTGAGCTTTGAGGAGAGTGCTGATGGGCAGAGAGGTGGAGAAAGCACCGACGCCAAAACATTTACTGCGTCCTCCTGCAAAGGCATAGGAACCTTTGATCTAGAAACCAGCAAATCCGGTGGAAGACCAGAAGAGACCGTTCCTCCAAGTACAAGAGCGGTTTGGTAGTGACTGACTCGAAGAAATCTCTCATTAGAAGGTTCCATCGCAATAACCTGAGCATGTGAACTATAGTTCAGTAAACTCTGGCCAAAATTAGCTTTTCTCCTGGCACAGGTTCCAACTCCAAACCAATCTTAGAGCCACCCACCGCAGATTCCCCTTCGTCGAATTTAGCAACAAAATACTTCTCCAAGACCTCGTTCCCTCGATGGACGAGGGACTTCAGGCAAGACACGTGCAAGCCGAGATTAAAGGCTAACATCGGAGACAAGTAAGCAACCTCTTGAGATAGTAACTGCTGAGTCATCATCAAATCGTAAGTAGGAAAGACAAGCATTGTATGAAGAGAGTCCAAAACGAGAGAAGCATCATCCAACGTCGTCGTCTTGGGAGGAGGATCAAGTACAACGACTTGCGCAATGCGTTGGATGCTTATGTCGATGTTGTTGATAACAACCTTGCATTATTGAATACTACTCAAATGTCAACATCAAAACTCAATTCAACATATATATACAAACAATAAAGTATCAATCTTTTTCTCTTTATGTAAGTCAGTGAGTGAAGAAAGATAAGGACTTACCAAAGAGCCAGCGTTGATTGAAAGTCTCTTGAGCGATTGAGTCGAGAGTCCGACCAATGCGGAGTCATCGAAAGAATCAAACTTTGAATCGGAAACGTTCTCTCCGCCCCGAGGAGGAAGAGGATCAGGTGATGCTGAGAAGATGACGCGCCAACATATTTGCATTTTGAGTCCAAATCTTTTGTTAAAATTACATTTTCGACACTTATTAATATACTCCGGTTCAGAAACAACCCTTTTTCTCTGTAATTTAGTAATTAGCCACTAATTTCTTATTAGTCAACCTTTACACAATCAAACTCTCTATCCATCATATAGTATCATAATTACCATAAATATAAAATGATAGGTTTTGAGGGGCTCAAGAATGTTTATGTAACATCATTACATAAACAGCCTTAAAGCTAAGTGTAAATCTCATTAGGTGTAATCACTAGGAATCACTACAGCTTTCTATTTCTTTATTTGACCAAAGCAAGAAAGCCCCTAAGTTTTTTTGGACCACACATAAACAAGTACATATTCAAAATATTATAAGCATGGAGTGAGCTTAAAGCTTGGTCTCAATATAATTCACATGCAGGTACATCATTCTAGTTAGATTTATATATCATTCTAGATAGATTTATATACGAAAAAATGAATTATAAAATACACATGCTTATAAAAATTCACATGCAAATACATCATTCTATACTTAGATTTATATACAAAAATTGCAATATAAAATCCAACATGGAATATTAGTAGACAAATAGTAATCTTGACTATTGTTGTTAGAAATGTTTCAATATACTTTATCTAAAACCTCCAAGAATATTATTTTTCTAGATGTCAATACTTGGCTATTGTTTGTAGGTGTGTATAAAATACAGAACCTTTTATTAGCAGAGAGTGCCAAATGAAAATTAGTTGCTTAACTGAAAGAATTGAGCAAACAAGAGTACTGGACATAATCATGAAACTTGAAGTAATCATTATGATTACCATAGGATCAACAAGAAGAAAAAATAGACACCTTAAGCCCATAATAATGAGACTGAAATGCCTCAAAGGACAACAGCTATTAATGTATGTACATGCATTTTGTTATTCACTAACTTAATTTCATCTATGATAATAATGAACTCAGCTTTACACGTAATTTAACAGATTAATTTAACCTAAGTTATCAAAACTCTTTTCTGTACCTTTTAGCATCATTAACTACGTACATTCACTGCAATTACAACCGCAAGAGCTCTTCTTCTTCTTCTTCTTCTTCTTCTGCTGTGAGGAGAGAGATGGGACTTGTTACGGTCGGAGAACTGAAGCCAACTTTCACAGGAAAGAGAGGGTTTCGTCTGAATTCGAGCATCAGACATGCTTCTGAGTGGTAACATATATATGTACTCTGTTTCAAAAACATTTTCACTAAAATGGTTCTTGTTTTGTCTGCATTCACATCACAAGCATCAAGTCATTTATTGTGTATAGTCTTTTACTGTTCATCAAAACCAATAATTTCTCACATCTTACTTTTGTATTGTGTGGAACATATATGTACATCAACACTTCATCTGGTTCTGTCTTTATTTGAAAAGTTTGATGTTGACACAACCTTTTTTACATGTCCCATTTGAATCTACAAATGTCTTAATAACCAGGAAAAAATATACACTATTTTAGATGATAGTTTTACTGTTTCCTTATCCTATAATCTTTAGCGTTGGGAGTCATGGAATACAGAAGCAGTTCTTATATGATCATCAAGTTCAACTCCATACACATCTTTTTTACTTCATTATTCAGAAATCATTTTTATTGAAATTAATGAGTTTGTTTATATGTTCTTGCAGGCCTATATCTGATGTCTCTAGTGATCTTACAGTTCAAGTTGGATCTTCAAGTTTCTGTCTTCATAAGGTAAAAAACAAAAAAAAAAACAAAAACACAAGAACCTTAAAAGTTAAAACAGAGAATCCTCTGTTCTTGAGTTGTATTGAAGTTGCTTGTTTGTTGTTTTGATAATCTCCAGTTTCCTCTTGTGTCTCGAAGTGGAAAGATCCGGAAGCTTCTCACGGATTCAAAAACCTTTAGCATCTCTCTCCCAAGTGTTCCTGGAGGAGCCGAGGCCTTTGAGCTCGCAGCTAAGTTCTGCTACGGAATCAACATTGAGATCAACCTTCTCAACGTAGCTAAGCTTCGTTGCGCATCTCATTACCT
The DNA here is from genome assembly GCF_020379485.1 of Brassica napus. NCBI lineage: Eukaryota > Viridiplantae > Streptophyta > Magnoliopsida > Brassicales > Brassicaceae > Brassica > Brassica napus. The sequence continues at coordinate 880,594 of NC_063443.1, forward strand.
AGAGATGACTGAGGAGTTCTCAGAGGAGAATCTCGCTATCAAAACAGAACACTTCTTCAAAGAAACGATCCTCCCAAGCATCTCCAACTCCATCCTCGCTCTACATCACTGTGAAGCCCTTGTCCCAGTCTCCGAGGATCTCAACTTGGTGAACCGTTTAGTCATAGCTATCGCCAACAACGCCTGCAAAGAACAGCTCACCTCGGGTCTACTAAAGCTAGATTACACGTTTTCGGGTGCCAACATCGAACCGGAGACTCCGTTAGACTGGTGGGGGAAGTCGCTAGCTGTTTTGAATCTTGACTTCTTCCAGAGAGTTGTCTCTGCGGTTAAGTCTAAAGGGCTTAGACAAGACGTGATCAGCAAGATACTGATCAGTTACACGAACAAGTCTCTTCAAGGGCTAATCATTCGCGATCCAAAGCTTGATAAAGAAAGGGTTATCGATTTGGAATCAAAGAAGAAACAAAGAATGATTGTAGAAACAATCGTTAGGTTACTTCCTACGCAAGGAAGAAGAAGCTCTGTTCCGATGGCGTTTCTCTCAAGTCTTCTCAAAATGGTCATCGCTACATCATCAGGACCATGCAGATCAGAGTTAGAACGAAGGATAGGTCTTCAGCTAGACCAAGCCATCCTCGAAGATGTCTTGATTCCGACAAATCTCAACGGAAACAACAACACGATGTACGACACTGATTCGATCTTGAGAATCTTCTCTATATTCTTAAACCTAGACGAAGAAGACGACGATGAAGAGCAAGATCAACATCATCGTAACCGTTTTGGAGACGAAACAGAGATGATTTACGATTTCGACTCTCCAAAGCAGAGCTCCATCTTGAAAGTATCGAAGCTAATGGATAACTACTTAGCAGAGATAGCTTTGGACCCGAACCTAACGACTTCAAAGTTCATTGCCTTAGCAGAGCTCTTACCAGATCATGCACGTATCATCAGTGATGGACTATATCGAGCCGTTGACATCTATCTCAAAGTATAAAACACTCATTTGAATCTTTCTATCAGTTTATGAAATTTTCCAAACTCATTTATTGTTTTTTTTTGGTGGTAAGGTTCATCCGAATATAAAGGATTCAGAGCGTTATCGTTTATGTAAGACGATAGATTCGCAGAAACTATCACAAGAAGCTTGTAGCCATGCAGCGCAGAACGAGAGGCTGCCTGTGCAAATGGCGGTGCAGGTGTTGTACTTTGAGCAGATTAGACTCAGAAATGCTATGAGCAGCAGCATTGGTTCTACTCAGTTTCTGTTCAGTGGTAACTGTCATCAGTTTCCTCAACGAGCAGGAAGTGGAGCAGGTAATTTTACTCCCCTCTTGATGTGTATAATTCATGGTTCAGTCTTGGGCCTAGGCGACAAATCGGTCCTAACTGAAACAATTTTTATAAAATCTGATTTATCGTTTCGAATCGGTTTAATATATTCTAAATCGATTTAGATCATATTCTAAATCGATTTAAACTGATCTATTTTAGATCTGTTAAATTAAGCAATAGTGTTCGTGCAAATTCACAAAATTGTCAATTTTTTATTTTTATATCTAATTAATATAATTCATCAAAATAATTTTATAATTAAAATAATTTTTTTTATATAAATAAAATAAATCAATAATTCATTCACGTATAGGTCTAGCCTCTAGGCTAGGCTGCCATAATATACCTCTGCAAAACGCCTTTTTTGAACATTGGTATAATCTAAATGTTGCAACTAACTGAAACGTTTTTATAATATTTTGGTTTCGTTGGCTTGGAACGCAAGGAAGTGGAGCGATATCTCCAAGAGATAACTATGCGTCGGTGAGAAGAGAAAACAGAGAGCTAAAGCTTGAAGTTGCGAGGATGAGGATGAGATTAACGGATCTAGAGAAAGATCACATCTCTATTAAACAAGAGCTTGTTAAATCCAATCCAGGGACTAAGCTTTTCAAGTCATTTGCTAAAAAAATAAGCAAACTCAATTCTCTTTTCAGCTTCAGTAGTCTTAAACCTTCGTTGAGCGCAAAGGCAAGTACTGATAGCCGTTTCTTGTTTCAGAGAAAAAGACGCCACTCGGTTTCTTGATTAAGACATACAATCATCTTATTATTTCAATATTTTTATTCACTCTCTATAGTGAATATGATTTTTTTTTTTCCTTCGGGAGTTTGAGTTGTGATTGCGTGTGTATGTATAGTTTATATTATACTTGTGTTTATGAAATGTGAGCGATGCTGTTAATTTGGTCCGGTCCTTGCTATTTGCTTGTATAAAATGTGATTAGGAGGATAACTCGATTTTGTGAGCTTATGACCAAGTCATCAACCACTATATCACAGTTTGTTTTCAATGATTCTGTATTTTACTTAAATCTTGAGATGAATCAGTAGTATATTTATGTGAAGTACTACCTAGTATATGGAACATAACTTATTGTTTTTCTTTAATAATACTAGTAGCTAGGGTATGTATATTATATTAGAACTTTTTGACCAAATTAGAAGTTTATTCAACCAGATATCTGAAGACCTTAGCACATCCTAGTTATAAAAGTTGCACAAAGCACAAAGCATACTTATCGTAATAAAGTAATAAACCGATCGATACCATTTAACTATAATGTACTCGAGTAAATATTTATTACGCAAATACAATTTTACTTCTTAACAACTGCGATTGCATTCAAAACACAAGCGAAGTTGAATCAAATCGCTATTTTTTATTTTGTTTCTCTTGTATTCAGATTGACGCTAAATAGTTTTCTTGTAATTACTATATATATTATGCTTCAAACGCTGATCACACGCTATACTAAAAACATATAAGTATAAACATTACGCGCTTAGTTACGATTAAGGCCACTTAAATCCATATGGCACCAGCTCTTCTGAGCAACGAACCTAGCTGGTTCCTGACTTGAAGAGACATAAGCTGACTTGCACCACCTGTGAGCTGTTGTCCTATAAAGACAGCTGGCACGGTCGGTTTGCATCCAAGCTCGACCAGTGCTCGTTCGATCTCCGGTCCATTAGACATCTCATCTAGTTCATATACCGTTGAATTCGCACCGTAGCCAGATATTAGTGACTTGATAGTGTGGCTCATACAGCATGAAGTTTTGCTGAATATCACCACTGGCTTGTCTTCTAGCAAATTTGAGATCTTCTCCATTGATGATATATGAATGTTTGTGTGCGTTTAAGTGTATTAATGTAAGCAGTTTTCTGTGTATTGGTGTAAGTAATGGGGAGATATGGTTTGAGTATGGTAAGGAAAGTCATTGGGTATATATAGATGATCTTTATTTCCGGGAAGCCCTTTTATTTTACTTGATATGCTCGTTGAAACCCTACATTGTTTTCAACTAATGCTTTATACTTCTGATTTTGTTCAGATTGATACCTAATCTAATCTTCATATTCTCCACATCAACACACAAACGTATCCATCCATATGATATGAGATCAAATTCAAATTACCATTTGTCTATAGTAAAAAAAGAATCAGATTGAAGCCAGATATGTATAGTTCTGTGACTATATATGTTAATTCTTAATTGTTATAGGGAGTTGGTTTAGTGTTACAAAAAAAAAAAAAAAGTGTTACAAAAAAAATATAGGGAGTTGGTTTCAATCTTCTTACAAAGATATATTTCTGAAAGATTTAAAGCACATTCATGCATGTTTATATGTGAATAACTTAGCATTATTCAAAAAAAAATTCGTCGGCTGATACAGTTTGATTTTGTTTGTCTTCACTATCACACTATATAATAAAACACATGCCGTTGTAAAATGAAACTTTAGGGTTTTTAGGAAGCTTTCCGATTTTTTTGGACTATAATGCAAAAACATATTATTGAAATGACAGAACGATGGAAAAGGTTGAAGAACATTGGAGAGCTATTCCGAAAAAGAACCACAATCAACAAATATTCTATCTCGTTTTCGATTTTCAAGAAATTTATATTAATTATTAAAAGAAAGAATCTCAAATACATGGTAAATGGAATTATACTAGCAAGACCACGAAAGAGCCAGTGTCGTTTAAGCCGTACATGATGGAGAAGATCACGAGAGGAAGATGCTACCTCTGTACGTTTGGATTATTCGATCGAACAAGAAAGGAGAAAATAATATATGATTACTGAATACTCATCGACATTTTTGCCCTAGCTCCTAAGCTTGACTACAACTACATACATTATTCATACGATATTATATCTTACTGTAAGATTAAGTAAACGTTGATGTCGGACACCCAGAGAATTAATCAATTATTTTTCCTTCATTGCACGTGTTTTCATTTAGTTTTGTGTAATCAACTATTTCACAGTTTCACCGTTCCACTATATGAATCACAAGATCCACAACTTATTTTCTTTTGCGTATTATAAAAGGAAAATGATTCATATGCTTGCTTCAAGTTGATGTATTTTAATATTCTATCTTTCACATGATCACATCTCCATATGAACTTTGCCCTAATAATGGTTTGGTTCATCACTACGTATCTGTATTTTAAATTATTAGACTTTGTACGATCATCTAACGTATGAGGACTTCAAATTGCCTACTTATTATACTTTCAGTAATGAAAACGATCTAAATCGAGATTAATTTTTTTTCCTCTTCCAATAATCAAATATATTTTTGTTTTCATTCATCAACAGAAATATGCCGAAAGAGAAACTGAAAATAGTCAGCCCCATGGGCGAACCTACATAGGCCAGCATGGGTGCAGCTTCCCCCACTAAAAGTTTTTTTTTTTTTTTTTTTTTTTGTAACACCATATTTCATTCAAATAGAAACTTAAACTCCAATGTTTATGGGAGCCATTACACATGCTTAGAAATAAATTTATTTATACTGAAAGTCAATGAATATTTTGTAGCTAGGTTGGTTAAAGCCCACTAGTTGCCCCCACTTAACCAAGGATCGACTCTTCCCCAATCCCTTTACACAGTTATTTATGTTATTTTGCTATTTTTATTTTCTTGCCTCCATTCAAAATATTTTCTAGATCCGCCACTGGTCAGCCCTAACAGATATCATTCGGTGATACAAACTACAAAGATATAACACGTATATTACCAAGAACATATTCGATATGGAAGAAGAGATTAGACATGGACCCAACTTGCTTTTCATTTTCTCATAGATTTTCTGAAATGTAAGTCTATTTTAATTTATTCCAATACTAAAATACTAGGATAAGATCTGCGCCTTGCGCGGGATTAAGTTATTATTTTTATTATATTTTAGAGAATGAAACAATAGTTTGGCTTCATTTGGATTAGGGGTGTTCAATCCGAATATCGGGTTGGTTTCGGTTCGGTTCGGTGTTTTTCGGTATTTCGGTTAGTAAAATATAACTACTATTCTAAATCCATATTTACTTTGACTTTAGTCTTTCACATACTTTTGAAAGATTTCACCTGGACGACTAAATTGATCAGCCAATCTTGTTGCTTTAAATCATATAGTATTTATATATATATATATATATATATATATATATATATATATATATATATATATATATATATATATATATATATATATATATATTATTTAGTTTGAATATTTATTAAATAAAAATTCATATGCGTTATATTTTATGATCATTTGTAACTTATTATAACAAAAAAATAATCTATTGATCACAAAATTTTCAGAGTGGGAATATTCAAATTTCTAATAATATATAGACGTTTTGAAAAATTCAAAATATAACATATAAGAAAAAATATAAATATTTTTATTATATATTTAATGTGATTTTTTAATATCTTTCAATAATATAAAATTAAAAAAAGAACTAAGATACAAAAATTGTTATCAAATATTTATTATTCATAATAATTAATTTTCATATATACGTTAATAATATTAGGTAATTTCGTAGCTTCTAATTAAGGAAAGTGCAAAAAAATATTTGGTAGATTATTTATCAATTCGATAGTTAGTTTAATAAAAAATATAATGTAAGTTAAGATGGACCAACCTATTTTTCTAAGAATAGTATATTTTATATAGTCATTTATTAAATGATAATTTATAATCATACAGTTCTATGATCATTCATATCATTTTATAACTGAATATTTAAATCATCGATAACAAAATTTTCAGTGTGAAATCTTTAATAAGTTTATAATTTATAATTTTTTTTGAAAATTCATTGAAAGTTTTAATATTAAAATATTTATGTAATCTTATGGTATATAGTATAATCTATATATATATATATATATGTTTTATTATTAAATGATATTTTTTACTCATATGGTTTTAAAATCATGTGTATCTTCTTATAATATTAAATAAAAGTTCATAATAATACAATTTTATGATCATTTGTAACTTATTATTACAAAAACAATAATCTATTGATCACAAAATTTTTTAGAGTGAGAATCTTCAAATTTCTAATAATTTATAGACGTTTTGAAAAATTCAAAATATAACATATAAAAAAAATATAAATGTTTTTATTATATATTTAATGTGATTTTTAAATATCTTTTAATAATATAAAATTAAAAAAAAAGAACTAAGATACAAAAATTGTTATCAAATATTTATTATTCATAATAATTAATTTTCACATATATGTTAATCATATTAGATAATTTCGTAGCTTTTATTTAAGGAAAGTGCAAAACATTTTTTGGTACGTTATTTATCAATTCGATAGTTAGTTTAATAAAAAATGTAATATAAGTTAAGATAGACCAACCTATTTTTCTAAGAATAGTATATTTTGTATAGTTATTTATTAAATAAGAATTTATAATCATACGGTTCTATGATCATTCATATCGTTTTATAACAAAATATTTAAATCATCGATAACAAAATTTTCAATCTGAAATCTTTAATAAGTTTATAATTTATAAATGTTCTTGAAAATTCATTTAAAGTTTTGATATTAAAATATTTATGTAATCTTATGGTACATAGTGTTTAATCTATATATATATATATTTATTTTATTATTAAATGATATTTTTTACTCATATGGTTTTAAAATCATGTGTATCTTCTTATAATAAAAATGTTAAACCATTGATCATTAATTTTTAACATAATAATTTTAATAGTTTTAGTCATTTATTGTCGTTTTTAAAAATTCAAAATATAACATATACGAAAAAATCTAAATTTTATTTTTATAGCTAATTTGATTGTTTAATTTATTTTAATAATATAAAATTAAACAAAAAATGATGGAGGGGATATAAATTGTTATCAAATCTTTATTATTAAAACCATTAATTGTCATATATATATTAGTCATTTATGGTAATTTCGTAGGTTTTATTTAAGGAAAGAAAATATCATATCATATCACTATATCATATAGTTTGACCAACTTATGTATCTAACAACATATAAAAATCGAATGTGGACCTACTTATTTTTCAATTGAATGTAATTGACTACCTAATTGAGTGCCACCTATGCATTGGGGCCTCTTTTAATTAATACAAAATTGAGGTTACATCTTTTCAAATGTTTCTCAATTAATATACAGGGGATGTGTGAAATAATATCCAAGGAAATTATGCGTATATGCGGAGAAATGAAAAAGCAATTGTAAGCGGTTTAATATTCCACCAAGGCAAGAACAAGATAAGCCACGTATCTCTCACACATTGAAAGAGATTACACGTTTATTCTTCTTTGAATTTGATGCTTTTGCATGCATGTAAAAAAACAAAAGTTTTCTTCCCTTGTTCATAATCGTATATATATATTTCAAGATCCTTAAAGTAAATTGGCTCCATGGAAATCCGAAGGGCCGTTTGTTTATATGTGAGGGTCACACATATATATGTTGATTCAGCCAATTATGTTTCCTTGGGGGGTAAACTTATGTTTAATGGTTGAAGCTCTATCATAGATTCTTGATATATAAATTTATGTATAAAACTATAGAGTATATAATAATAGTTTGTGGAAAACCTAATATAGATTAGCAACGTACCTGAAGGCAAACAAAAATTAAGTTATTAATAGTGCTTAAAATTCATTGCAGAATGAACATTACAACAAACGATGCAGTTTTCCCAAATTTTAGCAAAAAAAAAAAAAAAAAAAAAAAAACGATGCAGTTTTCTGTAAAACAAATTCTAAAAATACTATTAATCTATTATCATACCACCTATCCTTCTTTTTCAAAAACTATATCATTTTAGCTTGCAGAGTTATATATAATTAACTTTACATTTGCATTGGTTAATAAATTCACTTTTCAATTTTTCCTCATGTAAATTATACCATAGGCCGATCCAGTCACGTAAATTCACTTTTCAAATACTTTACACTAGATTAAGATCCGCGTAACTGCGCGGAATGAATTTTATATATAAAAATAAATTTTATCTATCATTATTTATTTATATTCATTTACGTATTATTTATATAATTAAATTAGAGTAAACACATAAATCAAAACAATACATCTTGTTTATTTAGGATACTTTTTAGTAAATAAATCAAAACAATCATTTTATTTATTTTATATGGTATATAACTAAATTTTAATGACATGAACATATATATATATAGTATATTTTGATATAAATATTTATTATTGATAATTCATACTCATGTGATAAACACAAAATTTCTAATGTGCGATTTTTTTTAATGCAAATTTCATAATTAAAATATTAAGGTTTCAATACTTTTCCAATACAAATTTTAAAATTATCATATTTAAGTATTTTCTATGTTATATATTTTAATTTTAAACTATATTAATATATAATATGAATGTCTAGTAAATGAGACTTCATATTCATATGATTTATGATCATTTGTATCATATTATTACCAAAAAAAAGTTAAACAATTGATCACAAAATTTTAGTGTGAGACATTTAACGTTTTTAGTAATTTATAGTCGTCTTAAAAATTCAAAATATAACATATAAGAAAAAAATTAATTTTGTTTATTATATGGTTAATGTGGTTGTTTAATATTTTTTAATAATATAAAATTAAACAAAAAAGAGCTAAGATACAAAAATTATTATCAAATATTTATTATTCATAATCATTAATCGTCATATGTATGTTAACCATATTAAGCAATTCCGTAGTTTTTATTTAATAAAAGTGCGAGAATATTCTTTTTATATACTATTTATCAATTTAATAGTTAGTTTAATAAAAAGAATAATATAAATTAGTATGGACCAACATATTTCTCCAAGAATTCTGAATTTCATTTTCATGATAACACGTGGATACAAAACAATGTTGTAATGTTTCTCAATTAATATATAAGAGATTAACCAATGATGTTGAGAGCTAATGCACATCTAAGTTTCGAGTGTTAGATTCTACAAGTAATTAGTTGCCTTTTGCATGTTGCGTTTATGATTGAGATGGATGTATGATACTAAAGTGTCGTCATGTAAAGCACCTGATGACCATATTTATATTGTATCTATAAGGGGTGATTGGTGATGGAGGTGAATGCTCTACACAACTATAATTCTCTCTAGAGCAATAAAATCAAAGCAATCAAGCTTTATCAATAAAAACTAAAGCTAGAGTCCAAAATTTTTAAAATAAAATATATTGCTATATAAATCAATTTTTTACAGCTTTAGGTTTAGTGCTTTTAAAATTTTGAAATAAACTTACAACAATAAAATTTAAAGATAAAACCACAAAATCAACAGCTTAAGTCTTAAAGTAAAAAATCTAAAGCTACAACTTATACCAATCAACTCCTATAACTATTATTGCGTATACATACGTATTCATTAGTGTCCATCAATAATAATTTCCTAGAGCATTACAAAATAATGATATAAGTCCCCTATCAATTATAAAAGTCCCTGATAGCCGAAACTGTAAATTTATAGGTAAGTAGATTTTAGGCTGTAGCAAAAACACATCATGAAATCTGTACAATATACGATAATTATAAGTTTTATTTTTCTAACCAACACAACCAAAATCACATCATAAACTAAACAATTTACGTTAGGTAAACTAAAACAAAGACAAAACTGTAAGATAGAGAGGCCTCTTAGTTTCATATTGGGTCTAAGATATAGGCCCATTGATCTTTTAGTTGACCCAGTTAGGTACGGGGGCGTGACGTGGCATTTTAATAAAATATAATTTTTTCATCCAGCAATACAAAAAGAACTATACTATTCATCATCTTCCTCGAGAGCAGAGCACCGCTTAGCTCGATTTTCATATTCTTGTTCGGAAATTTATTTTCTTCTGAAGCTAATTTGACTGAAAGTTCTAGTCTTTTTCAACCCCTCATCGGATGGAGGTTTCTTCATTCTCCACTGTACCCAGATTTTGCTACTCATCCTCTGTTCCAGGTTCCTTCTCCATGGCTTACTCCTCTGCTATTTGAAAGACTCTTTTTTTTTTTAGTTTCTCTTTTCCGATTCATTCTGCAGAATCGTGTCGATTTAGAGGAGTCAAAGTTCAATTATGTGACCAATCTCTTGTTCCTGTTCGATTGAGCATACGAATAAGAAGAAGAAGAAGAACACCTCGTACTTTGGTAGTGTAAACGAGTTTTAGATTCATGTTGACTCTCTTTGGTTTTGCTTAATCTTGTAATTGACCGATTGTTGCAGGTTTCGTGTAGTCAGAAGAGAGATGTCACTGTCGTTGATGGAAGGTAACAACTGATTTTCTGAACTGCTGTTGTGTAAATTAAAAGGATTCATTAGGACAGATCGTGTCTGTTTTTTCCTCAATTTAATAGTGTCGTTGTAGCTGTTTGGGCCGATCCTGGATCTTCATAACCTTCTTTTGGATCAAAATGTTCAGATTAGAGTTTTGTTTACTATTGATCTTTTGTTTCATGTTAATTAACAAAGTGTCATTCTTTTTTTAATTCTTGTTTGAAAGCTGTATGGATGAGATATATGATAAGTTGGCGGAACGTCTTGTTCCTACATCAGCAGCAATGTTTAGCCCCAATGTTAAGTAAGTTTTCTACGCTCTAAAAAGGTTGTTTCCAACTCTTCTTGTTAACTGTGTGTTGGCTGGCTCATGTAGACGTTTGGTCGGTTTGGCTGGTCCTCCTGGTGCGGGTAAAAGCACGTTAGCATATGAAGTTGTGAGTCGTATAAATAGTTTATGGCCTCAGAAAGCTGCTTCTTTTGATGATGAGGTTATGCCGCCTGATGTCGCTACAGTGCTTCCTATGGATGGGTTCCACTTGTATCGTTCCCAGCTTGATGCCATGGAGGTTGAAGCTTTACTTTTGTTTTTAACAGTTATCTCTCTCTCTCTTGCTCGAACTTTTTTTATTAACTGACTTTTTGGTTTTTCCCTCTGTAGGATCCCAAAGAAGCTCACGCGAGAAGAGGAGGTTAGATCTTGTTTAATCTTTTACATCAGATTTCAAAATGTTATATTTATAATCCTTTGATCCAATTAAACAACCAGCTCCTTGGACTTTTAATCCTGCACTATTGCTCAACTGTTTAAAGAAGCTGAGAAACGAGGTAAAGAGATAGTCACAATATTTAAAATCTTGGTGTTGCGACACTTACATCAGACTCTGATAAGTTTTCAAACTGTCCAGGGCTCAGTGTATGTGCCATCATTCGATCATGGAGTTGGAGATCCAGTTGAAGACGATATCTTTGTTAGCCTCCAGTAAGTAGTCAGTAGCTTCGAATCTAGTGAGTAGTGTCACGAAATGGTTTCGTTTCCCTCTTCCAGTTACCATGTGTACATCTTTTTTTACAGGCATAAAGTGGTGATTGTAGAGGGAAACTATTTACTGTTAGAAGAAGGAACTTGGAAAGACATCTCTGATATGTTTGATGAGAAGTGGTAAAAACTTGTTACTCCTTCGCTCGTTGGTTCTATTTTTTCTGGTTTCACCAATCAATGTATTATCATCTTCATTTCATCAAGGTTCATTGATGTCAATCTCGACACAGCGATGCAACGTGTTGAAGCCAGACATATCTCAACCGGTATGTATACACATTTATTCTTTTTAATTCTTCGGAGACTTGCTGTGACCATAGGTTTTGTTTTATTCGTTACAGGTAAACCACCGGACGTTGCTAAATGGCGGGTAAACGCCATAGTTTCTACTTTACTTTTACATACTTCAGTTATCTGTTTTTAATCTTCGAATTTGGATTGCAGATTGATTATAACGACAGGCCCAACGCAGAACTGATAGTGAAGTCAAAGACAAACGCTGATGTACTGATCAGATCCATCAGTTTTTGAATCTGCCTTCTTGGCTATTGCATGAAACAAGTAACAGACAAATTTGTCTTTGTGATCGACAATCTCTTCTTTTTGTGTTTCAATAAGCATTTCTGCATGCACTAAGCTGTGACATTCCCTCATTACTATGTTCTCTATGATGGTAATAGATAATGTGAATATATATTAAGCTGAATATAGATGAAAAGTGAAAACCTTCCCCACACATTTCATTACAAAGACTACTACTAGGTCTGAAACTTAGTCTACTACCCTCAAAGCCTCTCTCTCTTCTTCAAACTCTCATTAAAGTTACTCTCTTCAGCTAAAAAGTTACTTTCATCAGAATGATAAAAATATTAGGCCAAACAAGTGAGAGCCTTTTCCTTTTTCTTTTCTTTTTTTACTTCTTACTGCACAAATCCTACTTTGAGAGCAAAGAAGCTGACACGACCGTTGGATGCAAAGATCTACTGAGGAGGATTCATCTCCGGTTTGACGACTGATGAAGATGTGTCAGGTGGCTGAGAATGGTAAATCGCCATCGCCAATGAGACAGGCATTATGCAAAGAGCCTTTGACTGCAAAAGCTGCATCGCTGCTCCAACGTTCTCTTCCATCAGCTTAGCCACTTGACGCTCCGTCCCATCGTCTGACCATTTCTCCCACACCGCTTGTGTCTCATCCTGAAGATACATTTTTCATTTAAACCAGGGCCAATAAGAAAAAAACTCATTACCTTATTTTATTCAACTCTATCTTTGAATAGACACATTGACGATGTTCTCTCTCTCTCTTTAGTCTTACCTCAGTTGATGAAGACAATGGCATTTCAGTGACTAGTGGAGCAACAGCACCGGCCCCACCAAGACGGCTCATGCTCAAGACCTGCCATAGTTGACCAAAAGCTTATGAAGGAGAAGTATTCTCAAATTCCATCATTGCAATAATATTATTCAATGTTCTCATCATTTATATTACCATAGTCCTAAAATGTGATGATTCTCCATAGGAGAAACTGGAAGAAGGCAAAAAAAAAGTGAAAGAAGCTAATGCCAAAAAGAAGCATAATCATTTGCTCTTTGATTACTCTCTAATACCGGATTAAACAATTATAATCTTTTTAATCAGATTAGAATTTTAGTTGAAAAGAGTAGGTGGTGGGGACCAATGATTTACACCACCAAATCCTTCTGGGGTATTTAATAATCTCCCTATAAACTATTAAAGATAAACAATTTCAAGATCAGCTTATGAATAGATTAGAGAGGTACCAATAACTATATACCTTAACTTGGAGCCTGAGAAACTTTACATAATCCACAATCTCATCGATCATAGCAGCCCTATCAGTCTGCAATGGTAAAGCAAAAGAAATAAAAATCTTTATTATCCACAGCTTGCTCTCTAAATGAGCTCTCTCTTTCAAGCTCTCTCCGTGGCATATGAGAACTGAACTCAGAGAAATAAAATCAACAGCCGAGACAAAAAAAAAAAGGATACTGACCTTGTTGACAGTAGGTACAAGTTCCTGCAACGCCCTGATCCGTTCTGCTATTCTCTCCCTACGCAGCTGTAATGTGTATTTATGTTAGATCAAATCTCCTCAACTAAAATAGGCTCTGATCAAACATTTTACCCGCTCTGCGATGCTATGTGGATCAGTGGCCTGACCTCGCCTAGCCCTAACTCTAGGTCGGATAGAAGACTGTTGGTGCGGCATTGGTGGAGCTGGCTGTGTCATTGGCTGCCCATGGAAAACCTTTCAACAACAACACACACACACACAATAAAAACCAATAACCTAAATAAAAAAGCTTAAAAGCAACTTTCACTATAACAATCTCTAATAGATCAGTTTGAAGCAACAATCAACTCATTAATACTAAAGAGAATAACCATTTTAAAACATAAAAAGCACTCAACCAAACCAAGATGAGTTTTTTAATCTTCAAAACGTTACCTTTATTTAATTTTCTCGAAAGTAACAAACACAAAGACACAGAAAGACAAGAAGTTTACAGGTTTCATGGAGGAACATCGATTATCAACAACATCATCTTGGAAACGCTTCCCACTTCCATCGGGTTTAAGAAAGCCTTGTCCTTTCCCTCCTTGATCGAGGCTTAACCCCAACGGAAACATCCCGTTGTGAAACCCCAAAGGCCCACCTCCTCCTCCAATGGGCCCCACGCCCATATGATTATGATGACTCCCTTCCTCGCCGGAACCGAGCTGAAGCATCATCGGCGGCGGTGGACCTACGCCCCCGCTTAGTCCTCCGGGAAGTCCGGAAAGTCCACCGGAGCTGGAGGACGCGGAGAAGTTGGAGATTCCGAGGATCTGCTCGAAGAAGTCGTCGGAGGGAGGTTGATCGGAGAGGTTGTTGTTGTTGTTAGTAGCCATGGCAACGAGTTGGGTGAGAGCTCTCTCGAAGAAGAAACTCTACTTCTTGGGGGAAGGGAGTAGTTGAGGAGGAGGATGCTCTTAAGCTAATGACGACGAAGAGACAGAGACGAGAAAGGTAATGACAAAAAGAGTGACTTTATGCTCTGTTTTTTCTTTTTTTTTTTTCAAAAAAGGATATTATTTTTTTATTTGTTAAAAAGGCCTTGCTTTATCGATTATTTTCTGTTTTACCCTTGTTCTTAACTTACCTTCCAGAAACTTTGAATGGGCTTTTGTTTTCTAAAGTGGGCTTTTGGTATGACTTTCCTTTAGTTTATTGATTCTTATGAAAATACAAAACTCTTTTTGGTAATAGTATATGTTAAATTTTATTATATTATTATAGTGGCAATGGGAATTTCCGTGAATTATTGGGGTATTCGTTAGTGGTTGAAAATAATGCATTTTTTTAAAATTTTCTTTCTCTCTTGTTTTTTTTTTAAAAAAAAATTGCACTCATTGAGGTAAAGCTATATAATAATCCAATTCAAAAATGAAACGTGATGTGTATGATGTAGGCCTTAATAAGCATAAACCATACGGAAGAAAGACCTTTTATACATAGTCTTCAGAAATTTAAACACACAAAAATTTTCTAGAAATTTATCCTTTTTTTAATTTGGAAACAGAAAATAAATATGGAGTCTTTCTTAATAGGGCAGTTGCTATTCTGAAATTTAATTATCTATTTATCTCCTCCTTTCCATTAATGGTAAATACAAACTAATTTCAGTTTTGCCAGTAAAAAGCCACGTGGCGTTATCTATCACCGGCCAAAATCTCCTACAACCTCGGCGACTTGCATGGTGAATATCAACGAGCACCAAAGAAACTACATTCACTAAACAAACAAAATACAGCAGAGAAGGACAATAAAGAAACTAAAAAAAAAAATCAGAGTCAGAGGAGAAGAAAGGAGACGACGAGGAAACAAAAACAAAAACAAAGCAACCCTCGTTCTCTTCCCCTTTTCTCTCTTCATATCTTTTTGTCTTTATCTTTACGTTTTCTAATTTTCTTTTCTTATATACATTTTAATAAATCGTAAAAAAATGGGTTCGAGTAAACTTAAACGAGCCATAGGAGCCGTGAAGGACCAAACCAGCGTCGGTCTAGCCAAAGTCAACGGCCGAAGCTCTTCTCTATCAGAGCTTGACGTAGCCATCGTCAAAGCTACTCGTCACGAAGAGTATCCAGCAGAAGAGAAATACATAAGAGAGATTCTTAGCCTAACTTCTTACTCACGCAACTACATCAACGCATGCGTCAACACGCTTTCTAGACGCCTCAACAAAACCAAATGCTGGACCGTCGCTCTCAAAACCTTGATTCTGATCCAACGGCTATTAGCAGAAGGAGATAAGGCTTACGAGCAAGAGATCTTCTTCGCTACTCGACGTGGGACAAGACTTCTCAACATGTCTGACTTTAGAGATGTTTCTAGGTCAAACTCGTGGGACTACTCTGCTTTTGTAAGGACGTATGCATTGTACCTCGACGAAAGGCTTGATTTTAGGATGCAAACGAGGCACGGGAAACGTGGGGTTTACTGCGTTGGAGGAGGAGATGCGGTGGAAGATGAGAAAGATAAGCATGAGGCTGATCTCTCCACGGCTATAGTGGTTAGGTCACAACCCATCGCAGAGATGAAAACAGAGAAGATTTTCACCAGAGTACAGCATTTGCAGCAGCTTCTTGACCGTTTCTTGGCTTGTCGTCCAACAGGTACCACATCCATAGGCTTGAGGTTCGGGTGGTTCGGTTTGGCCAAAATCTCAATGAATTGAACCAGAAAAATTTGTTCGGTTCGGTATTTGGGTAGTTCTGTTTTTAACTTTTTTTTATTTAAACTAACCCGAAGTTTTTGGTTTCGATTATATTTCAGTTAAAATTTGGTATTTTTGTTTAAATTCGGTAATTTCGGTTAGTTTGATTGTTTTGATTTGAATTTTTGTTAATTCTATTAGTTCATTGGAAACTTAGTTACTTTTTTTTTTCTTTTGGAAAATCAAATTAACTGAAAACCTAAGTTTTTTCACAAACATGCCGAATTGAACTTTATTTGTAACGACCAAACCAAACTAACCAAAATTTTTGGTTCGGTTCGGTTCAAAACCGCAGTTTTCTTTTGTCGCTATCTTCGTTGTTTCTTGGATAACAAGTTATCACTTTTTAAAACAGGTGGCGCGAGGAACAACAGAGTTGTGATTGTGGCTCTGTATCCTATAGTGAAGGAGAGCTTCCAGATATATTACGATATAACTGAGATAATGGGGGTTTTAATCGAACGGTTCATGGAGTTAGACATACCTGATTCGATCAAGGTCTATGACATTTTCTGCCGCGTCTCTAAACAGTTTGAAGAGCTAGATCAGTTCTATTCCTGGTGTAAGAACATGGGGATCGCTAGGTCTTCAGAGTACCCTGAGATAGAGAAGATCACACAGAAGAAGCTTGATCTCATGGATGAGTTTATAAAAGACAAATCCACTTTAGACCAGACCAAGGAATCACAGTCTGTTGAAGAGGATGATGATGAGAGAGCAGAGGAAGTGAACGAGGAGGAAGAAGATATGAATGCTATCAAGGCCTTACCTGCACCTCCACCAAAAGAAGAGGAAGAGGAAGAAGAACAACCCGAGGAGGAAGTGATAATAGAGAAGAAGCAAGAAGAAGTTGGTGATTTGCTGGATCTTGTGGATATAAACGGTAATGAAGCTTTAGAAGCTGGAGATAGCTTAGCATTGGCTTTATTCGATGGCCCTTACGCGAGCGGTTCGGGTGCAGAGACCGGTCCTGGATGGGAAGCGTTTAATGATGATGGAGCAGATTGGGAGACAGCTTTGGTGCAAACCGCTACAAAATTATCAGGACAAAAGACGGAACTCGGAGGAGGCTTTGATATGTTGCTTCTCAACGGAATGTATCAGCACGGCACTGTGAACGCTGCTGTGCAAACCTCCACGGCTTATGGAGCTAGCGGAAGTGCAAGCAGTATGGCATTTGGTTCTGCAGGAAGACCAGCAGGTTTTAAAAGAAACGTTACTTTGATATGTCTTTGTTTGCATATTATACTAATTTTTTGACATGAGTTTTGTAACAATTATAGCAACCATGCTGGCACTTCCAGCACCAGCAACGGCTAATGGAAACAGCAATGGCACTGTACCGATGGATCCATTTGCTGCGTCCTTGGAGGTTGCGCCGCCAGCGTATGTGCAGATGAATGACATGGAGAAGAAACAGAGAAAGTTGATGGAAGAGCAGATGATGTGGGATCAATACTCAAGAGAAGGAAGACAAGGACACATGAATTTAAGCCAAAACCAAAACAAACCTAGTTACTCCTACACACCTCAATATTGATTATGCATCATGGAAGGAGTTCTTCTTTAGTTGTGTCAGCCTTTTTTTTTGGGTTTATTCTTTTTGCAAATTCAAACATTTCTTCTGTTCTTGGGTCAGATTCATTGGGGGCATATAAGAGGTTTGCTTCTGTAATTATTGTAATCTCTGATGTAACTTTATAAGACAAACTTAAATACTGTATTTAATATGAAGGCATCAACAACTCCTTGTATCTCCCGGCATCATCCTGAGCATGTATGTAATCCAGATAACTCAAATGTGGCCAAGAAGGCAGCACAAAAACAGTTCAAGACAGAGCTACACGTATTAACCAAACTTGGTAATAAACTAATAATCCAAGAAAACTTGAATCTCTTCTTTATCAGAATGATTTTACTTACCCATCTATCTCACTCTTTCTTTAAAATCAAGAACAGAAAACAATACCATTGACATTGAGGCAAACGATGAAGAATACAAAAGGTCACAAACTATTAAAACAATACAAGAACAGCATCTGACAAAATACACATGGGTCTGTGAATACAAATATGCCCAGCCTTCTGCTATTTGCAATGATTTTTCAAGAAGAAATCTATTTACACAAATTCTCAAACCAAACCTCATCTTCCTTCTCCTTCCTAATCCTGAAAACTCACCGGCAATCACAAGCGAGATTGGCTCGCCTTGCTCTCTTCCTCTTAACCTGCAAGCCATTTATGCAACAGAGCCAGCACTTTGTTCAGACTTTGGTCTTCTTCCTACTACTTGGTCCTGTCTTCAAGTCACTTCGCCAGCTCTCTCTCTCGGTTCTAACCAAAGAAACCAATGGGGAATGTCTGGTCTCAGCTTTACATCCTAAACCTATGACGCCTGTTTCAGTGAAGCTTATTTCAACGAAGCTTGTTTCAACGAAGCTCTTAATGTCTCATCTGGCAATGTCCATGAAAGCAATTGTCCAGCTGAATCGCCGCTCAGTAACTGCTTCAGGTCGCCCGGGAGATAGAGAGCGGTGACCGGTTGTTTATGGAATTTCAGCACCTTATGCAGAATCAACTTGTACTCTGGCACTTGATCACCCAAATTCAGCCCTCCGTTTCTGTTGCTACTACTTGTTTTGCTCTCGGCACTCAACGGATCAGTGCAATGTATCATCCGCCATATTTTGATTGCTCCACTCTGATGACCAGTTACATACCAGGCTGTTTCAAGCCAGTCAGAAGACGTCGAGCCTGTTACAGATAATACTGAATCAGATGGTAACTGCGATGTGTTAGCCACAGCAAGGCAGTCGCCATTGATGCTCCAAACCGCAAGGACAGTTCCAGCCGCAGTTACAATCTCCCCGGTAAGGTCATTTATGTAGATTGCTGAAATGGGAACTGGGAAGTCAGGAAGCTGCCTCACAAAACTCATCGAACTGAGATCCCATATTATAACTGTGCAATCATCTGACCCACTTGCGATCATCATGTACGGTTGACTTACACGTAGACATGTGACTGTAGCTGTGTGAGCACACAGGGCTTTTTCTAACCGTAAACGTCGTGAACTACGCGGGCCATCCTTGCTTACTCTCCACACGCACACTAAACCATCTTCTGCTCCAGTGACCACAATGCGTCCATCGTGACTAAAACCAGCACACTGGATCTGGTTGCTTTCATGGAGATTTTCGTGAGTTGATAGCAGTTTGTCCTGATCATAACTCATAAATCTCAAACTCCTGTCTGGGAACCCCCATGTTATGTATTTGGTATAGCCTCTGGGTTTCAGGAAGCAGTTAGCCCCGGCAACGAGCACCTTGTCGTGGAAAGTAGTGATTTGGCTTATAGAAGATGGACATTTACGTGTCTCGTGAGGAATTAGATGCATCGAATGTTTCAGAGGGTGGAGAGGAACTTTTCGGTCTGTTCTTCTTTTGACATGAGCTTTCTGGAATAGCTGCTTCGGAGTTTGTCCAAAATGATTAATCTGCGCTAGTATGGAAGCTTTCAATGCGGGGTCGCTAACTGCATCAATATCAACATTTCCCTCGTACGTGTAATGATAGAAAACATTTACAGCTTCTTCTGCAGCCTGAGAATAAACAACATTCCAATAACGAAAAGTAAATAACATGGCAACACTTTTAGTTTCTGCATTTTACTTGGCTAGAGGCAAAATGAAAAGTGTACCTTTCCTCTCTGTTTGTACCCAAAGATGAGATCTATCCAGTGATGCAGATTTTCTGAGACATAATCTGACTCCAACGCTTCTCTGTGCTTGAGGATGAACTCACGTACACTACCTCTCGCCCACGGAGGTAAAAAGACATCACCAACCTAAAATTACGCAGAAGAAATAATATATATCAACACTATATGAAAGGAAAATGGTACATTCAAGCACCATTGAAAGAACTGGAATCGGCACAAACCTTCTCTCCCGACTGTTTTTCACCCAAATCAAGACTGAATCTATTTTCCAAAAACTCTGGCATGTAGAAGAATTCAGGAATGAGTTCTTTTACGTCTGATGTATTTCCCTTTCCAGCTGCACTTAGCCAAGTATCTTTTATACTATTGAAGAGTCTATCAGCATGATCAAACTGACCGCCCTGCAGCTTCTGATTTTCAGCACTGAACGGTGGGAGGCGAAGAAGGTAAAACAGAACAATTCCAGCACTTGAATAGTGAGAACCGTAATGAAATTTTGGAATCTCAGGATCATCCCAGCTCTCATATCTGAAAACAGAGAAAGTAAAGAATTATGCTGCATGAAACCATATCCACTTAACAAGAAAAAAGAAAAAAATTAAGATGTATGACAAAGAACACAAGGGGAAGGTGCACTATAAAAAAGTTTAAGATGCACAGCACAAACCGTTTCCTAAATTCTTCTTCTCCTTCAGGTGTCTGGCAACCCATTGGTTTGTGAAGTTTGCGGAAAGTTTTTGGATCTGACAAATCAAGACTCTCACTTTCATAATCTGCGAGAACCCATGGAAATACCGGATACTGCGTGAGATCACTGTATCCACGTCCTGCTAGGGTATTGAGATGCATTAGGTAATGGAAATTGCTGATTTCCCCATTTTGCCATCTTTTCGAGAATGACTTTGCCATTAATCTGAAAAGGCGGCTTCCCTCGTTACTTTCCTGTTTTGCTGATCCTGAAATAGTTGTGTCGAGCCTGGGAAAAAAATAACAGAATAAATAACAGTTTTGCAGATCAATGAAGACAGAATCTAGTCTTTGAGAAGTAAGCTTAAAAAAGAACACCCATCCCATGCAACTCATTGTCGTTGACTGATAAACTTATTCATTAACCTAGTGAACATTGAACTGCTATAAAATATTTAAAAGAAACAACTGCAGTATGCTCAACCCAGTGCGAGGAACAAACAGAAACGAGATGAAAATAACGATAATACCGTACATGCTGTTCCTTGAAAGGTTCATGGCAACCAGATTTTTGAAAACTTCTTCCCTCTCTTTCTTGTGGAACACGAGGAGATCATTACATCCATCCATGCTAAATATCTCAATGGCAACCGGACGCAGCTGGTAATCACGTTTTAATATTTCATGAACATTATTAAGCTTCCACATACGCCAAGGATGCGGCAAGTTACCAGTCGTGCCCATTTTTTCTTTTCCCCAAGCACCCCCACCATATGCCCATGCTCTTCCGCCTACTGCTCTTCCCCCTAGAGCTCCCGTTTTCACTGCTGTCGTCCAAGATGTGCTAGACTTGGACTGGAAATCCAGGCTGCCGGAGGCATCTTTTTTCACACCCAACGCTTGATCAATAACAGATAACTCATCTTCGCATTCCTTCTCACAAATACACCCATCATCGTCAATATAAAAGTTTTCTATCACATACAGACAGAACTCCCCTATTAAGAAGATTCCATCATGCTTGTCGAGATCAACAACTCTCTCACAGTTGTATCTGAACCTAATCTTTTCAAGATGCTCCAGATAAGGTCTGATCAGATACTCACCATCATCATTCAGTTCATTCTCTGATTTTTCCTCCTCGCCTTTAGTTTCATCCATTTTAGCAGAAGATGAATGTCTTGGAGAGCCAGCCTCAGATTTTGCAAGTGTGTTGTCTGTTATTGGCACAGATGCTGTACTAGATTTGCCACCAAAGTCAAGAGCAGAATGAAGACTTGCTTCGTTTGTACTACTAGCTCTATCATCATTCCATCCATTTCTGGCAGAAGCGACATCTTTAAAATCATCTGACTCTTTCACAAACGCCTCATCATAAAGTTCACTGAGCAGGAAAGCTGGTTCGGAATCTGTGTCTGAAATAACTGGCCCATCTTCATTTTTCACTTTGGGAAGCTCAATTTCCCCAAGTTCTAACTTTCCATCAAGAACATTCTGGATGCTATCAATTTTTAGCTTACATCGTTCAAGCTTTTTGCGCATTCTGTACGGACCTTCAATCGGACAGAGCTGCCATTCGGGATCTTCAGACCTTTTGGATTTACGCATTGGGAATATTCCACGCTCATGCACAAGCTGCTGGAGATGAGTTTGCCACTCACTCTCAGCATGAAGTATCCAACCATATTTGTTTTGCCGAACGACTCTAAGCTCAGTAGACATGGCATCACGCAGTACTTCTAGCGCATATCTCCGCTCATTCAACTGATCCCAGTGTTTAACGTCCAGCTTCGACATATCTCGCGATTTCCTCCCCATCTCTTTCTTCCGGCGACCTTCCATGCCTTTTATCCTGACACCAGGAAACTTCGCTGAGCCAGCTATGTACTGTACCCACATTACTGCAGCACACTGCTCCAGAACTTTGTTAATTATCTTATCCGAGCTTTCAAGCCACTTGAAGAATTCTGGTAGATTCCCAGTCAACAACTTATCAAAACCGCCATGTAAAACATCAACTTTTTGTCCTTGGTTTGGTTTAGTGACGAGCAAATCCTCGAGGGCAGATCTTCGGTGTACCAGTAAATATTTGACAATATCAAGTGACATGTTTTGCACACTCTTTCTCTGGTCAAGGAATAGGGAGATTAAGTTCACACACAGACAGCAACTCAAATCAGTATCAAGATTGCTTGGGCAGAATATGATTCTCCTGTTTGCGACCAACAACTGCAGAAATGTTGAGATGTCAATCCCAGATTCATCAACAGCTGGATTCGGAGATGGCCTCTTCTTAGATTCAACAAGTAAACCCAGTTGTGATAGTAGGTCCTCCTCTCCAATAGTTATCAAGAATGATGGGAGGAAACAATATAGTACCATTCTATTTGTGTTTTTCAGGATAGAGTGTACATAAGCATCAAGCTGCCTTGTTGCTCTTCCAAGGGATAAGAAACCTTTCCCGGAAGGAGTGACTTCTTCAACCCTACCATCTTTGTTAGCTAATTGCAGCATCGACAACAGGAATTCAAGAGCCCTAAGAACACCAGAGGGGTGAGGAAAAGCACCCATGTAAACACGGTCCACTATCATCCAGCAAAATGTATCCAAGTTCGCAGACCATTTGCTCTTGTCCAATTTCTTCTCGTCTTCTTCATCATCACGCAAGAGACGCCTTTCAAGATAGTTCATGACTCTGCTAAGGCACAAGCCTTGAAAGACCAGCACACTTTCAGGATCAACATAGAAAGGAACCATTTCCAATATGCTTTCCAGAACCGGTACAGCTTTTATCTGTTCAGTCATTAGGTCGGCAAGTACCTCTGCCATAAAATCTAACACGGCACTCGCTCCGGCAGAACAAGGCCCGCCACCATAGCCAGTTTCATCTGTTTCAAGGAGAAGTTTTGGGGTAACTGTGAAGAAGGCATGGGCAGCAGAAGATCCTTGGGAGCCTGACTTTCGTTCTGAAGACGCATCAACCTCAGTACCAGAGACATAGGATTCAAGAGAAGGAGAACCCACTGTAGAACTTTTAGATTCATGATAGTTAGAGCCTAGCCAGGATGCAAGTGCAACAACCGGAGATGGTGATGGAGTGAATGAGACTTTGAGGCCTGATTTTTCAGATAGAAGGGGAGACTCGATCATATGGAAAGATGCAGAACTCTGAGAATCTGTTGCCTGCACTTGATTTGCATTCCCTTTAAGATCTGGAAAATCCCTTTCACTTGAAGCTGATACAGGGCCGACATGATTATCATCTTGTTTCTTAATATCTTCAACACCTTGAAATGATTTACTTGAGTCCTGCGGTGGTGGTGTAAGAATGTTCACCATCTTATCATTAACCACAATATTTGCCGGTAAAGGCATTTCTTCAGAACTAAGACTGACCTGCGCTTGAGGGAAGCTTCCAGCACTGATGGAGGTCTTGGTGGACTGGTCATGAGGCAAGCTAGAGAATGTTCCTTGTGAGCCGTTATCATCACCGTCATTTATATGCTTCTCTTCTGCCTTCACGGAGAGCTGTTTCGCCATCTTCACAGCATAAGCAGCCCTACAGGACAAATAGTCTTTAGGCGCAAATTATGAAAATAATTTTAGTCTATTTAACGACTATTAAGTAGATATAGGAAAATAATTTATTTTCAAAAAGCTAACGAAAATCATCAATATTTTGTAGGTGGTGAAAAAACTATATCAGCAGGTCTGGTGATGCCAACCTGACACAGGAAAAGTAAAGGTCAGCACAGTTTTCAACAAAGTCTGCACGCCTGCAAGCAGCAGAGAATTGAGGGCACATCTTTGCAAGGTCAACCATGAAACGGAGAACAGACGTCGCAGCGGCAGGAGCTGAAGCTTCGCCACCCATCAAACGTGCTGCATACGTTTTGTGCATCAACGCTTCCCCTTGCAGCTCCCCAGTCATTTCTGCCCCCTCTACAAGCTCTGCCACAAGACTAGCACTGATCTGCGAAAGATTTCCAGATTGGTGGGCGAGCATTGACTGCATGATCAACCTGTCATAAGTAGATCTAGCCATTCCCACCACCGAATCCAACAGATCTATGAACTTTAACTCGACATGGCTTCCATCATTCGGAACTAGTGCATGAAAGTCTAACATCCGAACCTCCGGTAATCTTGGATAAACAGGTTTCCCAAAGATCAAGCAGAACAGTATGTAATATATGTCTGGGGAATCATAAAAGTTCTGAAGTACCCGCATCAACCCCTGATAACCTCCACTTGTCCGAAATTTAAGGGAGAAGTTTGGAGAAGAAGCAAGACAAACACCAAGAAGAGTCATGATCCACCTCATACTAGTAGGATGCACAGCTTCGTCAAGGAAGTATGTTATTAGTTTTGACGAGACTATCTTATGCCACAGCTCCAGAAGTTCCTCTGCTTTTATGGTCACCTGGAGATCAATGAGCATTTCCAAAAGCATATTTCTCACAATTACATGCTTTCCCATTGACTCGCGCAATAATGAGCTTCGTGACTTCACTTCCGGTGGATTAAATGTCATAATCACAAACCTAACCACATTTTCAAGCTCAGAAGTCAGGAATCCATCTTCTAAGATGCATCCAAGCAGAACAACTAACTTTTCTAGCACCGGAACTTCCACATCACCTCTCTGAAGTGTCACTAACAAATGTTCCACCAGATTGATTCTTCGCAGAATTGTAAGATTGTGATTCCTGTACCAATGCATTGATACCAGATTTTCTAGAAACCCAAGTAAAGCAATCTGGATGGAAACAGGGGATGTTACCCAAAGGGTCCAGTCCAAGAGGACATGCTCAATCATATCCACGTTAGATAAGACAATGCAGTTTGACGTTTCAACAGGGATGTCTGTTTCTAACTCAGAAAGATGACTAAAAGAATCCTTGGGAACAGAAAAGTCATCCATATCCCCGTGAGACCCAACTGAGGAACTTTCGTAGCGGAACCTCGAAAGACCAAGATCCTCATAACTGTTTTCGAATATAGTCTCCGTAGGTGTCACACTAATATTACTCTGTATACTCTCCAACTTCTTTGGCTCTGAAAACAAAGCTTCGCATGCAGCAATTTGGAAAAATATCTCCAAAGACTGCATATCAAATAGAGTCATTTTGGGACGCAAAAATAGAGCTAGTAAATGATAT
The DNA here is from genome assembly GCF_020379485.1 of Brassica napus. Lineage (NCBI taxonomy): Eukaryota > Viridiplantae > Streptophyta > Magnoliopsida > Brassicales > Brassicaceae > Brassica > Brassica napus. Next base: position 906,670 of record NC_063443.1, read on the forward strand.
CCCCTGATAGTTTGCATATCCTTCACATTCTGAGGGTTTTGACGAAGCGCACAGGCAAGCAATGAAAGAGCCATGTGTAGCATATCTCTAGATTCGGCAGCTTCAACAAGCGCGAGTACAACAGTCATTCCTCCAACGGGGCGGATGGTATCGCCAATCACACTTTGTCTGCAGATACATACATTTCCCACCAGACGCCCGAAACGTGGTATTCCTAAACAATTTGAAAAAGCAGAATCAGTCAAACAACAAAATCAGATCAGATGCAAATACATAAAACGAAATGAGTATTTACGACCACAATCTACCTCCAATTGGAGAAGCAGCAGCGGACAAGGGGTCAACCAGATTGAGGAGGGAAAAACTTCCAGACGCCCGGATGAACTCCGAGCATGTCCCATCAAATGCAAATATAAGTTTCTTGCCAGGTAACTGAAAGGAAAGATTTCCTAACCTCTCAAGATCCCAGACAATTCCACTACCATCTGCCTTGGAGTCTCCTTGTCTATTGCTTCCATCAAACTTTTGCCCATTCGACGATGAGGTCATATCACTGTCTAATGAGTCCAGGATAGCCATGCTCCCCCCACCACAAGCCTGATTTGGCACAAAGCGTAAGAGATCCGCATCCTGGAAAAGACCTTTGTACCCTCTACCAAGAATGTACATGAAACCAATGCAACCCGATGAGAGCACCTCCTCAAAAAGATAACATGAGCGTGTTTTCCATGTCAGATCACTAACTCTGGCACAAGTGGATGGCGTTCCAACTATTACTTGCAAAGATTTTCCAACAGGCGAGGGAGAGTACCCCAGTTTACCCGTGTGCCTTAGTTTCCCATCAAGATAGACATTTGCAACACTAGCTTGGAAGAGTCCAGCAAGAGCATTCGGTTTACTATGAACAACAGCAAGATGATGCCACCTGCCCTCTTCAATCTCCAGCCCAGAAAACGATAAAGAATTTGAACTGCTAGTGGCAAGGGTCAGAATACCATCCTCCTGAAAGTAAAGTTCTGCATAGAATGGACTTTCATTGCTTACAGCACCAACAGAAAATAACCGAAAAATGTTCTGCTCATGTTGCTGCGCACTCGAGATGCGGGTCCTTGATGAGGAGCCAACTTTGGAGGCTTCTGATTCTTTTCCTTGGGTTGTTAAGAAATTACGAAACTGGAACCAACAAACAAATGAATAACCAGCAGCAGGAGGCCAAGATCTTTCTCCCAGAGACACCTGAACAGAAGCATGCCCAGTTTTGCTCATGTCCATCTCTACAAAAGGAGCCAGGGATAGATGGTCCAACTCTGTGTCTTCCATGAGAATTAGTTTTTCCATCATCTCAACTATTGCATGATCTGACTTCATAATCCTCATTTGCAAAACATATCTAAACAGTATTCGGAGCTCAGACGGGGACAATCTACACAAAGAAAACTACATATTAAGATAACAGACAAAGAGAAGAAATGTGACAACCTTAGAAATGCATTCTGAATATATACTAAATATACAGCAAGTCGTACCTGTATGCTCCAAGAATTTCCACAATCTTCAAAGCATAAGAAAGAAATGGAGATGAACCCGGAAGAAAGGGGTAAATTATCTCCAACAGAAGTTCCACACAGCCTGTTCATTTCAATTTATGAAAAGATATAAAGAGGTGAGAGAGGGAGAGAGAGTAAGAGGAAAAACCAAAAGCAATAGGGTTCTGGAAATTTATCGAAGAATACAATGGCATGGTTCTTACCAACTGATGTGAGGTTTTCCTGATTGAAAGGACTGGCACGAGCAAGACTTTCTAGAAGGTTCAAAAATTCTAGCTGCGTTTTTGGACTAAAGAGCAACAATGAACGTATCAGAACTCTGACTGCACCTGCATTGTAAATTCTCTCCTTGTCAGGATTGAACTGGCCTGATGGGGTTGTGACAACAAAAGTAGTCTTTTCACTTTCTGTAATAGCAGCAGAGGCCGCAGATTCTGATGCCAAAAATGGTGGAAGCACCACTTCAAGTGCAAGTTCCAACAACAGCTGTATAACCTGCGTTTCCAACTCAACACACAGCAATCCAGACTCCACCAAGAGCTCATAAAATGTCTGAGACGTTATAACGGCGTGCAGTTTCATCCTATTAACAGCATTCTCACAGACGGCAGCTGTCATAAGGCGAAATAGATATTTAAACAATTTGATGTAAACCATCAAATCAGACTCATCCATGTGATCTTTGTCCCCTTGAAAAGTGTGAAGAGTCGTCAATAAAAGAGAGAAACCAGTCGCTTCGCCAAAGACTCTTTGGGCAGATCCATTGACACCAACGATACGCCATAGAGCACCCATTGTATCACATTTGGCATCATCATGAAGCTTGTATTGATGGCCAGATATACCAGTGACCATTCCACTCTTCAACAAATCAACAACAGCACCTAATTCTTCGTGATGGACCTGGTTAGAGAGTCAATAAAAGAGTAGTCAGGATTTTTGCCAATTACGCAGAATATATTCAATACCGGCATCGGTGTAATCTATTACATCAAGATGCTGGTTCTATGTACCTGTTTAGTGTCTTCCGTAATTAGACATGATAAGACTCTCAGGACGCCAGTTCGATGGGCATCTGATATCAAGAAAGGAAGAATAATCGTCACACCATTGGCCGCACGAAAAGATGCCTGATTAGCCTCAGCTTTCTTCAACAAAGAGATCAAACAATCCCAACCAACGGTAATAGTTTCGTCAACTTCAAAGACAGGTAACTTTCCTGATCCAGATTCCATCAACTTTGGTGATGAAATGATGGCATCTTTAGTATCTAAGTGCTTTTTGAAGCTACCAGAGCTAGGCTTCGGATCAGAATGATCAGAGACTCCACTATACTGATCTGGACCCATAAGAAGCTTGTGTTGCTTCAAATCATCTTGCAAGACTTCCAAAACACCAACTTCACGTAGGACTTTCTTATATTGTTGATCAAAAGATATGAGCTTCACAAAGAAAGAAAGTATGGTGTGCTTCAACTGAGATGTGATTGGCTGTTGCAATAAGCAACAAAGTGACAACAGTTCTTGCTCTGGAACACAACTGACCACCGTGACAGCATATTCAAGAATTTTGAGAATTATATCTTGCAGCGAGGGAGGAAAACCAGCCATGTTGAGGACAAGTAATGGAACGGTCCTTAATTCCTGACACAATCTATAGTTTTCCACGTGGCTAGAGAATATCTTGAACATTCTATTCAATACTTCTGCCTGAAGATCCTTATTATCTGCCTTCAGGAAGATATCTTGTAGCATTTGGACAGCTTCCAGGTCTTTGACTTTACTACTTCCCTGCTCCCACGTTTCATCATATATACTATCCACAGATGAAGTTCGACTTCTGCTGTGCCCAGTTGGCTTCGTTTGGGATGAACGTGTGGCCCTACCAACAGATGGCTCAGCTGGACCAGTCTGAGCCAGAGTGACAAGGACATCAAGCAATCTCGACAGTGATGGAGAAAAGTCTTGTGTCGGAAAACCAGCATCTTCCCTGCCGTTCGTATTTTCTACATCAGGAAACAGTTCAGAGCCATCTGAACCACTATCTTGATTAACAGATGAACGACTGGACACAAAAGTCTGATTTTTGGGCAAGGAAGATAGAACCAGGGCAAACTGAACAAGAAAGTGGTAACCGTGTGCATTACGTATGTCATCCCTGAGTCTAACACCATTAGCCTCTACAAAGTCAAAATATAAAACGATTAGTAGCCGTAATACAAACACATTACATGTCCATAAATACAATGTAGCAACTGGATATTCTACTCTCGCGTTGCATTTTCCATACGCTCGTAACATATTTAGAGGTGTAGACTATATTTACCAGGTCTGTATGATAGTTCCACGCATTCAAGTAACAAGTCCACAATGCCCATCGTGTAGGCTGAGTCACCACAGTTTGGATCAAAATCTTTGACAGCCATCAAAAGAACCTTTATCTGCAAGAGAAATCAAGAAATTATTTGCTTCGTAGATTTGATAGACTACTACTATAAGCAATTCACAAAAGGGAATGAAAACCTTTTCAACTGCCATATTGGACTTGTCACTTTGTAATACTATACTTCTGAAGAAACTAAAATATTTACATACAACATCTAAATATCATTTGCTTTTATTCTGAAATCAACATAAATCTCCTGAAAATCAAGTCCTTGACATAGTTTAAACATTAGCAAGAAAGAGTAACCTAAACCTAAGATGAAAGCTTCTAAATATGCACAAGAATCGATAAACTACACTCAGGTAGTCTGCATAATTCATTGCCATACCAGATGGTGCTTGCGTATATATCTTGATGTGCTCCCACTGTCATTGATTAGAAGAATTCCAAGGATCTGGAAGAGGCACGAGAGGATGTCAAATGAAAATATAAGCATCAGTTTATTCAATCAGGTTTCAACCGTGAAGTTAGAGAGGTGTTCATGACACAATGCTAACGTAGATGGACGAAAAATACCTGCATGGCATGTCTGTGAAGCTGTATGCTATGGAGTGTAACTAGACCTTCTCTATACTGAGAGAAAACTGTAACGGCGCCATTGGCAACCATATTAAAAAGCGCCTCAAGAGAATCATCTTCAATCAAACTCTGAGCAGCAGAAGGATTGCTTGCTAAAGCTTTCATGATATGAACAACACTACCCTCCACCTAAAAAAATAAGAGGGCAAAATTTTTTAAAAAAAAATTATAAAGAATATGTGTAGTATGAAAATTTGGTTGTCAATATCCAGCCAAAGAAATTATTCGTAGTCTTATTAAAATTTGGAATAAAACTGTTGAAACAGAACCTCAAGTCGTCTAGTCTGAAGAACTCTGCATCCAGCATCTGTGTCTGGTGATACCTCTTCCAAACCAGTTGTTTTACTTTTGCTTGGTTCATCATATGCTAGAAGCGCACTGAGAACGAGTATTAGACAGCAGAAAATCCCAGAATCCAGTAGAGATTGTTTGTCGATGGGCTGAAAATGACACATACAAAGATAGGAGGTACACATTATATAAGGCATAAAACCATCAACGATCCAACATCCTGGATGGTGTGAAATTTAGCATTGTAAGATTTGATGGAGTGGGTAAACTGGAAAAGGTCAAAAAGGGTACCGCAGATACAAGTACTTCAACAGCAGTTAAGAGGTTGGCACCAGGACTAAATCCCTCCTGCAAGAGGAGATCATGGATTAGAAACAGAGAAGAGAGGTGGACATGTCAAGATGCACAATATTCAGAATGGCAAACCTTGGTGACATCTGAAAAGAACCTTAATACTTTAGCTACATCCAGTGACCTTGCCTTGCTGCCGATCTTCAATTTCTCAATATCTGTCACAAATGCTCTCCCAATGACAAAACAGAATATATGTGTTTCTACTAACCTGCAATCAAAACAAAATTTTCAAAAATGGATGATGTTTTCAAGTCTGACCTCCGAGCATAGAATACGAGGTAGAGAAGAAGACCCGCTAGACAGGTGAAGAACATACAGGTTTAGAAAAACGTATACCCCACCACATAAATTTGGTGCAAATGCTATTTTTCACTTGGAAACAACAAACCCCACTTCAACATATATCCAACCAGAACGGTAAAAAAGAGCTAGGAAGAGCTTACATAGTAACTAACTGATCTACATTGGCATGCCGCTTCACTAATCTACAAAAGGTATCCACGGTCAGGTTTAAGGCGGCTTCCTTCTCCTGCATGACATACAAACAATTAGCACTCATGATTTGCTAATCTTTAGTAGACAGATCCAGTAATAGAGAATACAAGATCCCAAGATTGAAGGTAAGACAATCCGGAAAAAATGATTTTAACTGAGTAAGGATAATCAAAGTAAGAACCTTTTCAGAGCTTGAAGAACGGAACTCTTCCCATAATCTCTTGAAGTCCAGTTCCAACTCATGGTTATCTCTGATTTCAAGAAGAGGATCCAATTCATAAAACTGATTAAACTATTTAAATCCAAAAAATGTCAAAGAGAGCAGACTTTGACTCTCAAATAAACAAATCTAGCACTCAAATAAAGCAATCTAAAAAAGAGAATACTTAGTTGATGTTGATCACTTATAAAGCAATCCACAATGCACGTCATCGGGAACCACAACCAGATCAAGCAGAGAGCTAGAAAGAGTAGAGAGGATACCTCGAAGGAGACGAGCTGAAGTCAAGGCGATGATTAGACGACGCGTCGGGGTGAGCAGAGGAAGGAGAGGCGGAGGAAGACGGCGGGGCAGATAGGTCAACGGCGAAGGAGTCGGAGGTAGAGGCGTCAGGGGATTGAGCTAAACCGACCTTCTCCTTGAAGTCCTTAAGCAATGTTGCCCATTTCATGGCTCTCCACTTTCATCCGACGACGACGACGACGACTAAACCAGATCCGAGTCGTCGATCGGAAAAAAGAACAATCAATCAACCCTAATTGCGATCAACTCGAAACTCTTCTCATCTCTCCAAAAGATGAAATTGAGCTAAGAAGTGCAATGTAGGGTTTCGTGTTCAGAAGAAAGATCTGAAAATAAAAATCGATTTCTTATTAATTTTTTTAATTTTGATTAGTGATTTAGATTTTCACAGATTAATCAACCCAAAGCGAAGAAGAAGAAGAAGATCCTTTCTTTCGTAATTATTATTATTATTATTTTTTTTTTTTTGTTCTTGTGCTGTTTTTTTTTCTTTTGTTTGTTGACGGCGTCTCTCCGCGCCTTGATTGTCGCTCAAGTCGTCTCACTTTCTCTCTCTAGACACGATTTCGTTTGTTCCTCTCTCTCTCTCTCTCTCTCTCTTATTTCCAGCTTGATTTCGTTATTAGTCCTCGTATTTTTGTTTTATATTAGTTTGATACCCATTATAATATTTCATTCCTATATTGACCTATTATAATCTAATTAAAAATTATGTATAAGACTCTCCCAAACCGATGGCGCAGACAATCAGCCAATGTATAAGAAAAAAAATAATAAGACACTTGAATTTAAATACATTTGACAATTTATACGTGAAAGTAACATAAGTTGACTCGCTCAAAAAATTTTGAGCATAATTATTATTTAATTTTGTTTTATATACTAGATGTATGAGTATATTATGTCTTTTGTATATGAAACTTATTCAACTACTTGTGGATCCTGGACGTAATTGTTAAATTTGTTTTTATGCAACTAATAGCGGAAACTTAAAATATATACATGAGACCTAAATTGTAAATATGAAGAAAAATAGGGACCAGTAAAAGGTCAAACATCAAAGTCCATTATAGGTTCACGTCTACAATCGGACGAAGAGCCCACCGGGAACGAGAATGCCACGTGTTTGTCTAGGCTTTGATGAGCGATTGCGAGACGTGATGCCCTCCTCTTTGGACAATATTATTACAACAACACTTGTGAGTTGTTGTGACCAAAACTTTTAGTGCTTTTTTTTTGCTATGTTGTAGAAGTTTATTCTGTGAAGAACATTATTGTTACTAGGTCGTGGATAATAGTTAATGTTTGTATAGACAACTATTCAATTTGGAAAAATTCAAACTAAACAAAAAAAAAGTCGAGTTTGTTTGCTGTATCTCCTTGCTAAAGTTTGATTTGCTCTATATAGTGTGTGTACTTTTCACCTGTTATATTATATATATATATATATTAATCTTAGTATCATTTTGCTTTCTTTGAAAATATGGCTTACATGACACGGTGAGCAGGTTGTGGGCTTTAGGTATTTAAAAACAAAATGTAGAGGTCACGTAGACTAAACAAGCAAACAAGAAGTGGTGCATTTCATGGTAAATAGCCATCAAACAAAAGTATAAAAAGTTGGTGGATAAAAAAAGTATATACTGTATAATTTGCAGAAATAAAAGCTAAACTAGGTCAAGAAGTGTAATTTCGAGCATTAAACAATATGATACTTGTATTTTCATTTGTTTGATTCTTGCGATGTATAAACAAGACAAATTGTGCATGACAAGCGACGGCTATAATCATGCCTCACGACATAAAAGTATAGAATAACCAAAAAATACCGACGAAAAACAGACAAAGTTATGGTCGAAAAATCAATCATTTAATTTTTACAATTAGACCTGGGAAAAATAACCGGAACCGAAGAATCAAACCGGAACCGAACCGAAATACCCGAAACCAGACCAATATCTTCAAATATCCGAACGGTTCCTATATTTTTATATCCGAAATAACCGAACCGAATCGAAAATAGATCAAGTACTAAATAAATCTTCTAACCCCTATCCAAACTATCCGAAACCCAAAATACCCGAACCGAACCGAACCGATACCCGAAATGGCCAGGCCTAATTACAATGATTAAACCCTTACGAATTAGGTTGACAAAAAAAAACTTATGAATTACGACTAAGTTCAATATCAGGAACAAATGGACCTTCTAATATAAACCCAAGAAAGGACCTAAAAATGTTAAGCCCGGTTTAAATAATCCTCTCACTTAGGCCCGTATAAGGCCCATAATAAGATTTCACATAAAACACCAAATAAAAACAGTTAAAAAGGAAACTTTGGAGCCATCTAGAGATTTGTAGTAGATACGGTTTCCACCTTTACCGCTAACGTTTCATCATGTTATCACGCGTCTTCAAGAACGTTCCCTTCGTCTTCCCGCAACTGCTTTTATAACTTCCAAAACCCTTTTCTTCTCTCGTAACAAGCAAATCAATACCTCTGACCCCCTCACGATCGAATATTCCCGCGTTTTTTTTTATTACAGGAATATGCATAAGTGGAATCTTCCCTACCGCAAAGATGACGTGGAGAGCGGCGGCGAGAGACCTCTGTATCCGACGATGCTCGAGAGCCCCGAACTCCGGTGGGGCTTCATCCGCAAGGTTTACTCCATAATCGCTTTTCAGCTTTTACTAACAATCGCCGTCGCCGCCACGGTTGTCACCGTACGTCCGATCGCCGTGTTCTTCTCCACCACTAGCGCTGGCCTTGCTCTGTGGATAGTTCTGATCATCACGCCTCTTCTAGGTAAACTTTGCTAACTCGAGTTTTTTTTGTCTGTTCGTTTGAGTTTGTGTCTGAAACTGTTTTTGTTTATTGCAGTGTTGTGTCCTTTGTACTATTACCACCAGAAACATCCGGTGAACTACTTGCTTCTTGGTGTTTTCACGGTGGCTCTCGCTTTCGCCGTCGGGCTATCATGTGCATTCACCAGCGGTAAATACATTTTTTTTACTTGTGACACACTCTACTCTTTTGTTCGTTTCTTGCCTTTCACGTGACTCTGCTTAAACAACACGCTAATGACTAAAATTAAATGAAGTCTCCAACACATATCTGGGATGTCTTTTTCTAACTTTCCCGTTACTCAACAACACGTTAAGGAATACTAAATAACATAATTTTTTTTCTACTAAATAACAAAAAGAAAAAATCAGAGATGTAAAATAAAGTTGTGGCTACTGTAACTTTGTTTTGTTGGAACAGGGAAAGTGATTCTTGAGTCAGCGATTCTGACAACAGTAGTGGTGCTTTCCTTAACCTTCTACACCTTCTGGGCTGCAAAGAAAGGATATGACTTCAACTTCCTCGGCCCATTCTTGTTTGGTGCTATCATCGTTCTCATGGTCTTTGCTCTTATTCAGGTAAACAACACACATGTCATTCCTCTTACACTTGCTTTGTTTTTGGTTAAACATTTGATTGAATATATGAGCTTCATCTTTGTTTCAATGTTGTGCAGATCTTTTTCCCGTTGGGTAGGATCTCAGTGATGATCTACGGTTGCTTGGCATCTATAATATTCTGCGGCTACATAGTGTACGATACAGACAATCTCATCAAACGTTACAGTTACGATGAGTACATCTGGGCAGCGGTTTCTCTCTACTTGGACATCGTCAACCTCTTCTTGTCTCTCCTTACCATTTTCAGAGCTGCCGAGAGTTAAATGACTTAAACTTTAATATGTAAAAACTCTAATTCTACCGAAGGTGTTTTGTTTTTGATTCATGTATATATAAAACTTGAATTCACTTTCATTATTATTACGTTTTACTCCACAATTCAAAAACGATCAAGGAGATGGAGGCGGTTGCTGCACACACCCACAAAACGCAAACCGCTTCTTGATCCTCTTCCTTCGCTCACCTCTCACTCCTCCATAGATATAATCCTTAAGAAGAGTCCTCGTTTTGCTATCCGACGTCTTAGCTTTAGCTCGATCCTCTCTTTCTCCTTCTAGCTTCAGCAACAGAAACTGTAACCTCTGTATCTCAAACTGCAACCTCCCAATCTTCTCCGAACCTCTCCTCGCTTGCTCTGATATCTTCCTCCTCCTGCTTCTCTCATCCTCATCAAGATCCACTGAAGATTTGCTTCCGTCTGATATCTCAAACCCGCTTATGACTTTTGTTACTAGTTTCCTGTTGACGCTTAGAAGCTTCTCCAAGGCTTCCTCCGCTTCGTGGATCTGTCCCTTGACGGCTTCGTATTCGTCTTCTTTCCCTTTCTCGCTTGTCTCCTCTCTCTCCACTTTGCTTTTCAAATCCTCCACGGCTATGTGAAGATTCGAGAGCTTCTGTAGATCAGAATGAAGCCGCTCGAGGACTTTCCTCTTGTTTACTTCTTTGTTTGGGTCCGTGAACCTGTCGGAGATCTCTAGTTTGTCCACAACAAGTGACTCTTCGGACAAGGACTTACCCGTCTGTGCCTCAAAACTGTGATCATCTTCTATCTTGAGAATGTCTCTCTTGCTAATCCCATATGATGAGCAATCAGAGACCTGGTCGAGGACAATATCTTTGGTGATCATTTCACTTTCCTGTGAATAGATTTCATTGTTCTGTTTCCGGAGACTTCCGCTTCTCCTTCTGCTTCTTCGGGCAGATGTTCTTAGTTCTTCCACTGCGAGCTTCTTGGTTAAGGCCTCTTCAATAGCTTTGATTCTCAAACACATTTCTTCCAACTCTAAGAAGCCCTCCTTGTTGTTATCCACCATAGAAGCAGTGTCCTGGTATGAGATAAGCACAAAAAGATTGGTTACTTTCACACAAGAAAATATTAAAATTGACAAAGAAACGGATGCAATGGTCCAACGATAAAGCTGTCTTAACGCTTCATTAGAAGGAGAGTTTGCTAAGATAACATACCGTGGGTGGTTCATCCTCGAGTTCATGTGGCATGTCAATATGTTTTTCTAAAGATTCTATGCTTTCCTTCAACAATATAATAGCTTGGAAGTATTTCCTCATAAGATCTTCTTGTCCTTTGTTAGCATCCTCTAAGTTGTTGACTCTTCCTTTAAGCTGGTCAATCTCAACGTCTTTTCGTGTACATCTACTCTCAAGGTTATTGTAGGCTTCCACTAACTCATGGACCAACCCTTCCAGTAATGTTTTATGAACAACTAAAATCTGCAAATCTCCAAACAGTGTTGAAGCTTGAGACTCCCATTGTTCAACCTCGTTCTTCTCTTTGGAAAGCTTTTGGTTCAGTTGGTCAATCTCCACGTCTTTTAGTGTGCATCTATTTTCAAGGTTATTATAAGCTTCCGCTAGCTCATAAGTCAACCCTTGCAGCAATGTTTCACTAACAGCTGAAATCTGCAAATCTCTAAACAACGTTGAAGCTTGAGACTCCCATACTTCAACCTCACTCTTCTCTTTGGAAAGCTCCCGGTTTAGTTTTTCCTTCTCCGCTTTGATTCCTTCGAGTTCCATGAGCAAGTTCAACAAGTCAGCTTCCAGTTTCATATTAGCTTCGTTTGCATGACCAGTCTTCTTAACCTGCTCCTCGTAATCGCCTTGGAGTTTCAAAACCTGCTTATCTTTATCTTCCTCTATAGCTTTAGCTTCCTTGTATCTACATTCTAAATCCTCCACTGCCTTGGATAGTTCAGATTTTTCACTCTGCACGACGGAGATCATCAGCATAGCTTCTAGGAGCTCTTTCTCCTTCTGAACCAACTCATCCTTCACATCAGCAATTTCATGTTCCAGCTGATCATTGGCTGATCTGGCAGAGAGCAGTTCAGCGTCCGTTTTCTCTAGCAAACTTCCAAGCTGCAAGTTCTCAGTTTCTCTACATTTCAACTTATCACCAACCTCCCTCACCTCTTCCTCGAGCTTGCACTTGACAAAACTGAGCATGTCCAAATCCTCGTTTAGTTTCACTGCTTCTGAAAGTTTTTCCAAAACGAGATTCTCCAAAAGAATAATGAGATTGCTTTGGTATATGGTCTCGGAAAGAAGCAAAGAGATATCATCTTCTAGTTTACGTTTCTCCTCCTCCAACCGCAGTGTTGACTTTGTCAAGCGTCTTTTATCGTCCAACGTTTTGTAATTCTCTCCCTGCAAAGTGACGTAGTCATTTCGAAGTTGCAAGACTTGCCTGTGCAATACTTCTTCTCTGTTGACTCCTTGATTAACTTTTGTGGCCAATTCTCCATTCATGTTGATAAGGTTCTTGGTCTCATCCCGAGAAAGCGAAAGCTTGTAACGCTGAGATTCAAGTTCTTCTTCAAGGAGTTTTTTCTCAGTTGCAATACCAACAGCTTCTGATTTGAGTTGACAAAGAGATTCAACAAGGACAAGGTTCTTAATGGCTGACTGCATGTGCAAATCCTCATTTTCAACCTTTAAGACTTCTTCTCTGTTGACTCCTTGATTAACCTTTGTGGTCAATTCTTCAATCATGTAGATAAGGTTCTTGGTCTCAACCCGCAACGATAATAGCTGGTCTCGCTGAGATTCAAGTTCTTCCTCAAGGGTGTTCTTCTCAGTTGCAATACCAACAGCTTCTGATTTAAGTTGTTGAAGGAATTCAACAAGGACTAGGTTCTCAATGGCAGACTGCCAGTGCAAATCATCAACTTCCACTTTCAATCTTTCTTCTCTGTTGAGTCCTTGATTTACTTTTGTGGTCAATTCTCCAATCATGTAGGTAAGTTTCTTGGTCTCATCCTGCGAAAACAATAGCTGGTAACATTGAGATTCAAGTTCTTCCTCAAGGTTCGTCTTCTCAGTTGCAACGCCAACAGCTTCTGATTTAAGTTGCTTAAGAGATTCAACAAGGACGAGGTTGTCAATGACTGACTGCATGTGAATATCATCAACTTCAACCTTCAAGACTTGTTCTCTGTTAACTCCTTGGTTAACTTCTGTAGTTAATTCTTCAATCATGTGGCTAAGTTTTTTGGTCTCATCCTGTGAAAACGAGAGCAGGTAAAGCTGAGATTGAAGTTCTTGCTCAAGGGTTCTCTTCTTAGTTGCAATACCAACAGCATGTGACCGAAGAAATTCAACAAGGACTAGGTTCTCAATAGCAGACAGCATTTGCAAATCCTCATTTTCCACCTTCAAGACTTCTTCTCTGTATACTCCTTGATTAACCTTTGTGGTCAATTCTTCAATCATGTGGCTAAGGTTCTTGGCCTCATCTCGCAACAACGATAGTTGGAAACTCTTAGATTCAAGTTCTTCCTCAAGGCTTTTCTTCTCAGTTGCAATGCTAACAGCTTCTGATTTAAGTTGATGAAGGAATTCAACATGGACTAACTTCTCAATAGCTGACTGCCTATGCACATCCTCAATTTCCACCTTCAAGACTTCTTCTCTGTTGATTCCTTGATTAACTTTTGTGGTTAATTCTCCATTCATGTGGCTAAGGTTCTTGGTCTCATTCCTAGAAAAAGAGAGCTGGTCACGGTGAGATTCAAGTTTTTCCTCAAGGACACTCTTCTCAGTTGCAATACCAGTAGCTTCTGACCTAAGTTGCTGAAGAAATTCAACAAGGACAAGGTTCTCAATGGCTGACTGCTTGTGCAAATCATCAACTTCCACCTTCAAGACTTCTTCTCTGCTGACTCCTTGATTAACTTTTCTGGTCAATTCTCTAATCATGTAGCCAAGTTCCTGGGCCTCGTCCAGCGAAAGCAAGAGCTGAGAACGCTTAGATTCAAGTTCTTCTTCAAGGGCCTTCTTCTCAGTTGTAATACCAGAAGCTTCTGATTTAAGCTGCTTAAGAAATTCAACAAGGACGAGGTTCTCAATGGCAGACTGCCTGTGCACATCCTCAACTTCCACCTTCAAGACTTCTTCTCTGTCAACTCCTTGATTAACCTTTGTGTTCAATTCTCCATTCATGCATATAAGCTTCTGGATCTCATCCTGCAAAAGCAACAGCTGGGAACGCTGAGATTCATTTTCTTTTTCAAGGACTTTCTTCCCTGTTGCAAGACCAACAGCTTCTGATTTCAGCTGCCGGATAAACTCAACAAGGACGAGGTTCTCTATAGTCCCCTGATGGTTTTCTCTCTGAATCTTCAAAAGCATACCTTGGATCTCATCAAGTCTACTCAACATCTCATGAATATTTTTCTGGTCTTGTGAGTTCTCATCAACAAAATCAAAACCTGGGATAACTTCAAGCTTCATTAATACCTGGAAGATCCCCGTTCTCAGTACTTTAATGCAATCAACCGAGGAATCAATCTGCACTTGTTTCCCACTATTTTCCTGTTCTAGTTCAGAAACTAGCTTCTCCAACAGATGAGCAGCTTGTTTGAGACTCTGATTCTCAGCAACGAGGGAGGAACTCTTCTCAAGCCACTCCTGAAAACATTTCTTCAGAACAATAATCTCAACGTGAGCGTCATGAGCTCTATCCAGTTCCTCTTGATACACTCTCTCCTTGCGTTGATTTTCATCTTGAAGATGATGGATCTTTGATTTCATCCCATTCATCCGACTCTCAGACAGTTGCACAAAACTAGTATAGTCACTGTCCTTGGTATTTAGAGACACTCCCAGCTCTTCAATTTTCTGAAGGCAAGACTCCTTCTCGGTCGCTGATTCCAACACTTTCACTTTTAACTCTGCCTGTTCTTTCTCCAGATCCTCAATGTTTTTCCTCATTATATCCATACGAGAGAGTAAGCTTTCTCTTTCACCAACTAAACTTGACTTGTCATCACTCAGCAAGTGGCATGAGTCTTCTAGGCTTTTCAGTTTTGACTTGAGTTCTTCCAGTTCTGCATTCGCATCGAAAAGAGAATTCTCCAGTAACCTGTTCTCCTCAGAGAGCTTCTTGCTGTCTTCTGTAGCACTCTCCAAACGGGAAACCAACATGTTCTTCTCAGAATGAAGCCCTGATTTCTCTTCTGCAAAAGCTTCCTCCAATGTCTTCAGCTTCCCTCTGATTGTTTCCAGCTCAGAGTTCAAATCTGATATGGAGTTCTCTAGAAGAAGATTCTTCTCAACAAGCTCTTTCATCAATTCTAACTTCTCAAGCAAGGTTATCTTTTCGATACTCTCTCTTTCATTTATTTCATTTAGCTTTGAGTTCTCCTCCTGCAGCTCCTTGATAGAAGATCCAAAGCCTTCTACCATGGACTGGTGTTTCTTTCCCATCTGGCTTAACTCCTCTTTAAGACAGTATATTTCTTGCTGCAAAGCATTCCTCTGGTCCACTCTCAATTCAACTTCCGCCTCAAGTTTCTGTATCGTCTCACGTAATCTCAAGACCTCCTCCTGCAAACTTTTAATGGATGCAGCTGAAGCGAGGTTGAGCTCATTGAGGCTTTTGCTCTCCTCTTTGGCTTCTTGGACTTCCTCCAATAAACCACTGTTACACGCCTCCAAATCTTTAAGGATCTCAGACTTGTTTTGCAATTCCAACGCCAAAGTGTTTAGCTCCTCCTGAGACTGAGAGTGCAATTGCTGCAGGGTTTGAAAGGCCGTCTCAGCCTCCACGAAACGCAAGTGTTCTTCTTGTACAGTAGTCCATAATGTCCCCATCTCTTTCTGTTTCTCCGTGAGCTCATGACTTTGGTTCTCAAGTTTCTCCAATAGACCGTCCAGCTCAGAGTTCAGATTCTGGTTTGATCTCTCGAGCACAACACATTTTTCCTCTGCGAATTTTAACTTAGCAATCCCATCCTCTATTTCACGGCTAAGTCTTTGGGTTTCTTCTTGAGCATGGAACAGCTTGAGCTTTAGATCCGCAATCGTCTCCAGACACTGTTGGTACTGAAGCTCATAAGCTTCGTTTTCTTGAGTCAGCTTGGAGACCTTCTCCTTTAAGATTTCAACTTCACCGTCAGCATTTTCTGCCCGCTGATTGATTAGCCTCGCATCTTCCTCAGCCTTGCGCAGCCTCTCTTCTAGGTTAGATATGGTTTCCAAGCATTGCTGATATTGAACAAGAGCAGCTTCCTTGTCAGTTTCTAATCCAACAAGGCTTTGCTTCAACGCTATAATCTCACCTTCAGCTTGGCTGGCTCTCTCATTAGCCTCCTTCTGAGCTAGAGAAATACGCTCTTCCAAATCAGCTATGTTTTCTAGACATTGCTGATATTGAAGAAGACTAGACTCCTTCTCAACTTCTAGTTTGCTAAGCGTTTCTCTGAGCGTTTCGACCTCAGCTTCAGCTCTTGTGGCTCGTTCACAAAAACACCTGGAGTCTTCTTGTGCACGAGATACCTCAGACTCCATGTTAGTCAGCCTCTCCAAATTCTGATCAAACTGAGCTAAGTTAGCTTCCTTTTCAGCCTGCACTTTCGCAAGAGCATCTTTCAAAGCCACGATCTCAGCTTCAGCTTTGCTAGCACGTTCAGATTCCGAAAGAACCTTCGCATTTCTTCCGTTTCCATCAGCATCATTGAAGTTCAACCCTCTTCTCGCCTTTCCAATTTTCAAGCCTTGAGGATCTTCCATGAAGGCTATATTTCTCTTTACAGTGCTCATATGAGAGGAAGAGATCCCCAACGCACCTTTTTTCAAGTCACTTGGATAAACCGGAGCTCGGATAGGAGGGTAACTCTCAGGCGTTTGTGGATCAAACTCTTCCGTGGAAGGACCGACAAGTGACTCCTCGCCAAACATCATGGGGTCTTGGTTCGGGAACGCTTCTGCCATAGTCTGCTGAGCATGACGAATGACGCCGGTGGCATGATCATATCTTTCAGCTAAAGCGCGATACGCTCGGTAAAACTCTTCGACCAGTTTCATAAGCTCAGGCCGCTTTTTGTAATACATTTCTGCCCGCCTAGCAAATGAATCTGCATCTTCTTCAATAACTTTGATCATCTGCTTGACTTTACTATCCATATCTGTCAACAAAAACATATTAAAACAAGACACATTAAAACAACAGAATAGCTTTTATAGAACATGTCAATACAAGATGAACTAGTAGCTTATCTGAGTCGCGTACCAGTAAGATTCTCCTGAAGCCATTTAGAGTTCTTGGGGCTTATGTGACTATCCCACCACCAAGAATAGCGTTTAGTGTTAGCATTCGCAAAAGCAGCCATTTTTTCCAAGCAAAATTAGACACACCACCACCACCACCAAACCAGAATGTTGCAAGTTCAGAGGCGCTCTCAATGCCAAGAGTATACCAATTTCCTCTGTAAGAGTAAAAAGAAAAGAGAGCAAGAGTTAAGCTTCAATTAAAATGAATAAGCTGATCAATTTCATTGGAAAGTGTATAATTTCGATTTTTTTTGAATGAAACAGAACACAAAAATAGACAAAAGTAGAAACGAATTACCAAGTCAATGAAGGTCAAAATGGAGACAGAACATACTTCACTGGCCAAAGCAATAGGTAAGTAACCTGGTCAGAAACAAATCAAACACTTTGTTACAGATAGAAAAAACCGGATCAGCATAAAAGAAGATTCCTAAGCTCAAATAAACGAGAAACTAGACGATCACACCCAAAATAAAAAGGGAACATATAGCAAAGAGAAACCACATGACCGTAACTGAACTGAGCTTAGCTACAGCAGTTGATCTTACACAAGCGAATCTAACAGTACTGAGATCAAGTCTGAAAGCACACAGATCGCAAAGATCACCTGAAAGAATAGTAGTTCGCCTAATGAGCTTCCGCTTTCTCTTCTTGGCATAGCTCAGCTCATCTTCTTCATTCTAGATCTATCTATCTATCTCCTTCTCTCTCTCTCTCTACAGGCGTTTCAGCTCTGTGTTCCTACTTTTTGACGTTGTGAAGAATTGTTTAGGTACGGTGGTGGACTCATGGAGAAGCTACGAAATGACCATATCACCCTCCTTCACCGTTCCCAAAAATGTTTTTTCTTTTTTGTATTAAATTCAATTGTTTTTTTTAATTCGAAGTTGCGTGACTTTGCATCTTCGGGATCGCCTTCTCTGCCAATAGATTTGCATTTATAAAAGAAAAACTTTTCTGGTCGTATGGAGCATTTACGTAAACTAATTATTTAGTCCATGCACGATTAATTTAAATCTGGCGTTCAAAGATTCGATCTGATACTTTCCATTTTCCCATGAACAAGTATTTATAACATTTGATACTTTTCTATTTTTTTTAAAGAACAATTGTAATGCATCTTTGTTTATAAGACTAGTAGTCTATAGATCTGAATAATAGAAGTAAGAAGTTTTGAATAGTATACTAGTAGTTTTGAATCAGCAACAAAGACGGGAGTGTCTTGAATATTGAATAAGCAATAATGATGATTAAAAGAAGAGAGCAAAGAGTAGCTGACAAGTGATAAAAGTGATAACAAAGACAGGATGTCCAGGACGGTGTGCTTTCGGTCCACTTCCTTGTCACCCTTTGTCATGTCTCCACGTTGGATATTAAGATTCCTTCCACCTATATTTGCCATCCATTTAATGTGGCCTATTAATGTTGAAGGTTGGAGAGTTTGTTCATTCATGGCTTTTGAAGTAACTAAAGGTAAGTAATGTAACGTTGCAGTTTAGATCTTAAACCTACAAGAATAAGTAATTTGTGACCGATAATAGTTATGTCTTAAATACAGTTTATTAACCAATTAAGACTGATTGTTTATTCTACATTCAAGAAACAAAAAGAAAATATGATTAATAGATTGGACACAATTTGACTTCTAAGCATCACAAAAGGTTAAGAAGACAAATTGAAAACGTGACTTTGAAACAACCTTTTTATGTTTTAAAGAATATTTTGTCTGTTCACTTCGTTGCCAAAATTGAATTAATTAACAGGCGTTGTGTTTATTCTTAATTTTATTTTTGTCGGCTGCAGAGTAATAATAGAAGGAAAGCAGTCGATGCAAAAGAAACAAAAAAAAATGAACAGAGTCAACACTCAACAGCAATCTCTACCAAACACTTAAATTGGATGATTCCTCATAATTTAATAGTTCCAGCTCTGTTTCATGCCTCTATACTTACTACTATGATTATACTATCATTTCCAGATCTCGTTATTAATTATCCCTTTGATATGCCTAATATTCAAAGTTGATCCTACATTAAACTTAGCTAATTTCTAGTGAGACCGACTGAATTTTCTTTTAAAAATACACAACATGACTGCGATTTTATATTGAAAAAGAAAAAAATATTGATACTTACAAAGATTATAGCAAAGCCTTGTAGCTTCTAAGTCAATGCCGACAGGCGACATCAGCACCGTGGGGCAGCTCTGGTGCTCTGTGCCATAGTCCCATAGAGTAACAACCCTTGTCGTCATTACTTGCCTTTTACTCGCATCAACAAAAAACGTTGCAAGCCCAAAATCTCATATTCTAAGAACTCCATCATCGTCTATAAGAAGGTTTGCTTCATGTAGCATTTAACCTGGAACATACACATTATCAAACACAGTCAGGGATCCCTGCCTTAAGATTTTGAGATGTGAATCTTTTCTTGTTGACTAATGCCTACTGGCCTGCTGTTCAGTGAATGTTATGTCCAGGCTTGCAGTGAGACCAGCTAGATCATGATTCATGATGCATATAACGACGCAACCAAGCCTTCTAATTTGAAGTAAGGCGAGATTCTAGTAAACTAGTGGCTCACCGTATGTTAAGCAACCATCTCCGTGTTTCTTTGCTGTTTGTTTGACTTCTTGACCCCCGAAGGATGGCTTAGCCTTTCGAAGAAGATAAGCACTATTTTGTTGGCCTGTTCCCAATCCCAAGAAAATAGTGCTTATGTTCTTCATTTGCTTCCAGAGTCAAATTCTAGAGAATCAAGAGAATGCCTTGAGCTGGCTCCATAGCATCCACAGAAGATGCCCTCCTCCTAGCTGTTTGAAGAAGTAAGCTTAAAGCTCCTACCTTGAGTAAAAGCTCGTCTGTTCTCTCTAATCTAGCATGATCAAAGAACTGCAACCATCTCTTCTTCGTTGGATTTGAAGTCATCTCGTAAACTCTGCAAAGTCAGAGCAATGTAATTAGTGAAAATTCCCATTTCCTTTTTTTTTATATTATAAACATCTTACCCCTGTTGATAATATCAAAATAAAATCACCTGTTATTGCAAACTCAATCTCTGGACCTTTTGATTCTTCTCTATCTTCTTCCATTTCCTTGATCATAGAGGTTCAGTAGCTTCACCATCCAGCCCCCTTCAACATTTAACCAGCGCAGTACAAACTATTCTGCGCTGCTTTCACCTGCTGCAAGTTGCACATCTCTGACGAAGACAACTGTGTGAATAAGGGCGAAGAAGACGAACCGGAAAAATGAAATCCATCCAAGTGAAATGCAATTCAATAGTAAACCGGATTATCAAACCCAACTACCGTACCAACTTAATCATTAACTATAAACCAGCGGTAGACAACGGTTTACGTTTTCAAAATCACTACTATATAAAAGGAGCTATTTTTGGAGCTTATAAGGGGTGCCACATATGCAAAAATATTCTCCACCAATCAATCTGCCATGTTATTACGGGCTGGGTCACAAATCAATTTCAAGTTCCAGCCCAAACTTGCTCCATTCCGGCCCAACCTCAGATGCTTCTTATTATATGTGGGACCCACTATGTACTTATTAACTTAAGAAATCGCATGAGGTTGTTTCTGGGCCATAAGTTTGATTTACGATGGTAATCCTTAGCCCATTAAAAAAACGCTCAAGGCATTGTCCGCTCTGATCTACGGTTTCCAAAACCATTTTTCCTTTCGACGAGATGGTTGTGTCTCCGCCCTCCCCCCTTACTTTAAGATACGTTAATGGGTATTTATGGCAGTCTTAATTTTCTACACCCCTTCCATCTTCCTTATGATACCCTTAATGACTCCCCTGTTTCAAAACATCAGCCATAGCCCTCTCTATATAAAGTCGATCCTCGAGACCGGGATTAAACATCGCAACTCACATCCCTGCTTTCGTCATCCGCAGTGGCTTATACTACAGACGTGAAAATGTCTTCCTTTGCTGTTTTTGGTGCTCAATCAGCCGGTCCCCACGCTACTTTCTACGATCTCCGCCTTTGTCGGTTGTTGTCAGCCGTCTCTTATGCTTTTGGGACTCCCGCAATATCAATAAGAATGGCGAGTTCATGGGTAGCACCATACTCTTCCTAGATGAAAAGATGAACAGGCATGTACATCTACTCTCTTAGATTAATGATTTACCTAGGAGTTTCTTGATCTAGAGTGTAAAATTATAATTACCAAAAACCCTTATGTCTGTTTGTGACATTTGAACGCAGCTGATGTAACTTTGTCTAGAATATATATTTATGCTAAATCTGCTGCTCAAAGGTATAGTCATTTCAATACGTATCACTCATTTGTAACCTAAACTAAAACATACTTGCTCTTTTCAAGGTAACTATATATATCTGAACTCCACTCCGGGCACCAAGTTCTACTTTGACACCACCATCCCCGCCATTGAAGCATTCACAGAGAGGTCCGTCTAGGGAGCTTTGGAAAAAAAAAAAATTTAAATGCTTCCTTTATCATTTACCCCTTATTATGTAGTTATCTTCTATAATGCTTTTTGTTACACAATTGTTCACCAACTAGCTTGGGAGGTGCAGCAGGAGAGGTTTTTACACGGGTAGAAACCCATGCGAGGTATTAGAAAGAAAGAACTTGTGACAATTGGTGATCTTCATACCTACCTGTCCAACTCCAACGCCCAGGTTAGTATAGCTATTTAATTTCATTTTTGTAAAATCACATTCTCAATGTGTTACTAAATTTATTCTTCTAATGCTACGTCTATTTTTGCTATAAAGAGCCAGGAAGCTGATTTCCTCTACAAAGCTAGGATTGTCGGCGTCCTCCAACAGAATGGTTGGACTTATGTCTCTTGCACCGGTTGCAGCAAGAAGCTGGACAAATATGGCACCTCATGTGTTTCACATATGTCCATGTCCAAAAGTAAGAAATAGAAAGACTCGCCCATGTCCAAAAGTAAACTCAAGATTGTAAATGATCATAACACCTTAATGCTACTTTATGCAGGTTCCGTGTAGAGCTTGCCGTTGAAGATGGCAAAGACAATGCAAACGTTTGTGGTCTTTGATACAGAGATGTCTAAACTCACCAAAACGGAAGCAGCAACACTAGCTCTTGAGAAGGTTTGGGCTCTACGTTAAAAAGCCATTCATTTACGGTTTTCAAATTTTGGGGAACGTTGGCGAGTATTATCATATTTGCTGTCCATTTACGTGCCCTTCGTTTATCCCATGCATACAAATACATATGTAACTTTAAAAAATCACTGGTGGGGTCAGTTACAAATGTGACTAGATTAAAATAAAACTATGCAAATGGTTTAGTAAAAATAATGGTTCCAAACGCACATTTTAGTTGGAGTCACAACTAAATACGTACTACGATTTAGGATTCCCTTCATGGAATCAATATATAAACGGAAAGATTCTGAAGCTGTATAAAATTTCTTGATCCTTATACGTGGTCTAAGTAAATGAGTAGTATTAGCACATAAATGCATCTAATTTGGATATATTGATCTATGTAATGCTAAATACTTATTTACAATGGTATCAGTAGAAGCTCCGCCAATGCCATTTCTCACAAAAAGAATTCAATTGAAGGAAAAATTGAAACAAACCAACATAACATTTTATAAAATTTTAGTACTCACACAGAAGTTCAAGTATTGTTAATCCCACAACGCTTGAACTCAACATGCGCTACGGTGAAACGGTCACGCGCACTCAATCACTCCAACTCATTCTCAATAATCATACATTTAAGGTTTGCGGTCATAAATTCACACGAGCAAGCACCAAGAGAGTCATAACCGGTACATGTCAAGTTTTATAAATCAAGCTTCGCATTGCATCCTGAATACCACAACTATTCACTCAAAAAACCTATGTCCCCGACCCCGCGCTTGCGCGGGGAACCGCCCCTAGTAGTAATAAACATCACTAATGCATAATGCCTTGAAGGCAAAACGGTGACGTCCCATCCAAGTCAAAGTTGAAATATCATTCATTTATGAACAACACGAAACTTTTAGCTGACTCTATTCGGAACTCAAATGTAATGACAATGGTGATTACTTCAGATAACAATCAAGTTAAACCGAGCCATTTCTTGAATGCTAAACCAGATTCCCTCTTCCTGAGCTGAGACTCGCTCTGAACTTTTGGAGCTTTGCCTTTATAAGCAGTCTTGTGATACTTCAAGAAGAGCATCCGATACTTGTACTTATCAACAAACATCTTCTCTTTCTCCATCATCTCCACAACTTCATTAGCCCTCGAGAAAAACCCTCCTCTAACAAACGTATACAGCACCGCATCCAGCAGCTCCTGATCAAACCTCATCGATGAAGTAGCTGCGGCTATGGACTTCATCTCTCCCCAAAGCTCAGTCACCTCTGTGTATTTACTCCCAATGGCTGCATAGCCTGTGACCATAGAATGAAAAGTTTGAGCGTTCGGTGAATGCCCCAGACTTCTCATCCTCTTCAACGCCTTCTCTGCGTCTTGCATCAAACCTTTCTTGCTAAAGAAATGGATCACATTGTTCCAGTCATGAACGCCCGCATCCAAACTACTCTGCCCTTCTCTGATTTCTCTCAAGAGCTTCGACATAAGTCCCGCCTCTGCGTTCCCTTCGCAGCCCTTTAAGAGCTTCTCAAACTGCTGATTCCCGCCTCTCGGTATTTTCGCCTCTTTCATCTCCTTGAACACGTTGAGAGCTCCGTGAGTATCGTTCTGAATCACCTGAGACTGTATCAACGCTTCGTAACAGCTTGAGTCGAACTGAATCCCTGCCTTCTGAGCATCTCTGAGAAGTGATGTCACTTCTCTAGTCCGGTTGGTGTTGCAGTAAGCTTTGAGGAGTGAAGAATAAACAGAAGAACCGGTTCTTACCCCAGCCATACGCATCTCGTCGAGTAGATCATGCGCCTGATCCAACATCCCTATAGAAATACACGCGTTGGTCACATTCACCAGCATCGAGTTATCACTAGAAACAGGGTAATCTTCTTGTTCTGCCTTTAACAGAAACTCTGCTAACTCCTTCATCTTTCCACTTTCCAGGAATGCCTTCGCTAATTTCACATAAATCTCTTCTGTTGGTTGCAGAACACCACGCTCCGACGTAATCAGTTCCACTTGTACATGTAACTTAGCCAACAATGCACCAAGAACATCCTTTGCCTCAGCTTCAAGTTTTAGAAATTTCCTGTCTCTTACGAACTCTTCATAAGGAATCATACTGTTGATAGAAAGCACTGGAGTGTCCTGTTCTTTAACCTCTGATACTTTTCTGAGCTTTAATCTATCACCTTCTGCAGTATCAAGTCCCAAAATGGCGGCTCCAAGTGAGTTCCTTGCTACCTTTCCTCTTCTTAGCATTTCCAAAACCATTTTCGAAGCAGCTTCGAGATCCCCAAATTTAAGGTGACACATAAGCAAGCAGTTATAGAACTGCCAAAACTGAGAATCATTCAAGTTACAAGCTTCATCTATATGCCTCTGGAGCTTCCTCAGCTCCTCTCTCCGCCCATTTCTTTCATATATATGCGCCATTATCACTAACAAGTTAGCATCGGCTTTAACACCAATCTTCGGTATCATATCAAGAAGCTCCTCAGCCTTTCGTGTTGTCCCGAACAACAAACAACCCGACAAAGCAATGTTCAACGCCTGAGTATTAGGCTTCATCGCGAGCAAAGGCGCCTTACTCTTCTTCCGCGGATCAACTCTGTTGTTCTGAAACAAGTAACCGATCTCAAGAACCAACTCAGCAGACAGATAACTTCCTGGTCCCGTGAGAGACATATGCGCCAGCACCGCTGACCAAGCGCTCACGTGAGGATACTCTTCCGTCTCAACTAGCTTCCTCAAGATGGTTGACGCAGGAACAGCCATGCCTGACTTGGCCAGAGCCAAGGATAGATACACAAGAGGCTCCTTCTCTAGCAGATTCTGTTTGCTCTCCTCAAAGGCTTGCTCCACTAAAGTGTAACCCTTCTGTAGCCAATTGGAATCGAGACTCTCAGCGAAACAGACCAAAACGTTGTTGACAACAGATTTACGCGGGAACCCTTCCATTTGCATATGCTGTTCAAACAATCTCCAAGCTTCGTCGCACCTACGTTGATCAACTGCGATTTGAATTTCTTCATTGAGCTTAGCAGGATCCCTGGCTTGAAGCAATATTGATCCAGAAATAGTCGAAAATGCTTCTGTTCGGTTCATAGACCACATATCGAATCTGGTACTAGTACAAAGCTTAGATAACAAACTATGGTTTCTTGCATCAGTGAGAACCTTCTCACCCGCCAAACCATGTTGTAAAGAAGCTTGAGTACCTGTAACTTCAATGGCACGAAAGAGAGAACTGAAACGACTCTGGTGAACTGAGACAGCTTGAAGCTTCGCTTTCCTTAAAGAAAACATCTTTCTTTATTCTCTGATTCGTCAGAAAAAGCTTCAAACCTCCTCAAGTTGGTGTGTAGAACTGAAGGAAACTGTCTCCTAGTTTCTGTCAGTCATTTCGTCGAGCACGTGGAGTGCGAGCTGAATAAGCAATACAATCTACACGCTGAAGGAAATCGGAGACGCTAATAAGTGGGTAGGCCGCTAAAAAAGCTTAAATTCACAGACACGATTGATGATGACAGTGTTGTTCTTCTTACAACAGCATAGGGCATGTACTTTTCTTCTTCTTTCTCACGTCCTCTGTTTCTTGCACTTTTCAGATGTTCGACTGATATTTTGTCGTGGTCCATTTAATTGGGCCAATATACGAGGCCCATAATCGAATGTTATAATAGGCGGGCCGACAAATTCTTTTATTTCTAAAATTAAATTATTAACCCAAAGTCTTACAACATCTGAAACAGTCGATGGTTCTGTGACTTCTTCTGTCGGATTTTCACGAACTGCTTAAACCCTAAAAGGCTAAAACTACTGTTCTTCCTTCCCTCTGTATAACAATGGAAGAGTCTCACATAGAAGAAGTAGAAAGCCAGAACAAAGTAATCGAGGTAGCTCCTGCATTGGTATCAGTTCACCCATCTCAAAAATCTATCGCTGTCACTGTCGGTTCGGATCTTCGTGTATTTGATCTTGTGTAAGCTCATCGATTCCTCCTCAATCAATCCTTGTTCAAATTTACGGCTGCATTGATTGAATTTTGTTTTTTTTTTTTCTTATTTATAATATTTTAGTATTGATAGTTAATCAATTACTTTTAAAAATGTTTCAGAGAGAATCAACCAGTTACTTTGGTGGATGAATAAGGATTCCATTAGAGCTATTCGATATGGTGCAAGTGGAAAGCTCTTTGTGTCTGCGGGAGATATGACAAGCTCGTCAAGATTTGGTCTGCAGAGTCTTGGCATTGCCTTAACACCATGTGAGTTAGTAACAACAAGGCTACATGATTTTTTATTGTTCTCCGAAACGTCATCGTATATGATAATTATGATGGCAGATCTTCTGAGAAGAGAGTTAGTGCGGTTGCTATAAGCGGTAATGATTCACATGTTTGCTTTGCGGACAAGTTCGGTGTTATAGTGTATGGGTTGTTGAGCTCGATGGGATCGACGAGGGTGCAAGTGTTACCTAGTAAGAAGGGTGCGCCGCTGCTTTCTCATTATTGTAGTATTATTACTAGCCTGGTAAGATCAAGTTTCTTTTAATGGTCTCTCGTTCTTGAATTTTTATTTACTTTGTCACTCCTTCTGATATGTTTTTGTTCGTAGGAGTTTTCCCCTGACGGTCGCTATATTCTTAGTGCTGATCGGGACTTTAAGATAAGGGTAAGCTAGTCTAGTTCACTAATGTACAACGTCATGCTTTTTTGGTTCAGATTGTTCTTATATTTACTGATTATGTTTGTCATTATAGGTGACTGTTTTTCCTAAGAAGCCTCTACAAGGAGCTCATGATTCATGAAATACAAACCTTTTGTCTTGGACATACAGAGTTAGTATGTTTGTCATGAAATACAGAGCTTTTGTCATGAAATACTTATTCGACGTTTTGTTTGAAACTCTTGTTAGGTTTGTCACCTGCATAGCCTTTGTCTGGAATCCAGAGCTTCCTCAAAAATATCTCATGTCTGGAAGTGGAGATTCAACAGTAAGTTATCATGTATCTTTAAAACCAGCATTGCTTAGACTCCTTGCTATTGATGTTGAAATTTTTCTTAGGTTCGACTGTGGGATGTTACATCTGGGTCTCTTCTTAACACATGTGAAGTTAGTACAATGGTAAAAATAATTTACCCTGCATTCTTCATTCAATTAGTCACATGCAACTCTCGGTTATGTAAATATTTGTTTGTTTTCTTATTGAAGGCAGGACATTTAGAGTCTAATGAAAGTAAGCCGGTGCAAGTCACAGTGACTGATATATGCGCTATCCCAAATTCTTCTTCTGCAGCTGTGTCTATTCAAAGGCAAGTCTAGTTTTTTAAGCCTTCTTTTAAAATAGCAAATGTTAATTAAATCTACTAATGTAAAATGCAGCTTTCAAGGAATAGTATTGTTAAAGTGTGATTTATCATCTCATACTCTCTCCATCGCAAAGGTATAAAACTTATTTAACTATATCTTGTAAAATCTGCAGAACTATAATTAAACCTGGTAATTTATCTTTTATTAGGTGATTAAAATCCCTGGAGAAAGTTTCATCCCCCTTTAAGCACATCTACGAGATTACTATGGATGGTATCAGGAGCCTCGAATGGTTCGAACCATCCTACTGGCTATTCAAGGGTTCGTGTCACCTCGGGCATCGAGACGGAACCATCTTCAGTCCTTGAAGATGAGCAGATTCCCGGAGGGACGAAACTGTTGGAGCAATTGCAAGGCAAAGTTTCAGTAGAAGAGAGTGTGATGAGCGCTACAGCGGAAGCTGTGAGAGCAGCGATGTCCAGCCTTTTGATGAAGAAGCAATACTCTGACGAGAAGCGAGAGTTCAGGAAAAGAAGCAGGAATGATAAGAAGACAACTCACTGAATCAGAGACTAGTTTTAACTCTTTCACATTAAAAGTTTTTGTTTGTGGCTTTCATCATTTGTAACGTTAGATTATGATGATAACGTTACAGTTTGCAGCAGTGGCAAATCATTGAATCAGAGTCTAGTTTGAACTCTTGCTTGTGTAGCAAAACTCAAATATGTATGGAATAATGCAACAACATGCGGCAAGACACGTGTGAAAGTAAGTGTCCACGTGTCAAACAGACATCTGACTAATAGGATCGTACTTTCAAGATCCAAACAAAACAGAAACTCTCCTAAAGAGAAAAAAATAACAAAACACAACATAACAAAGGAAATGGCACAGCAACAAAATTCGCCAAGAGATCAGAGAGATTCACGTCCACAAGGCGACGTTTTCAGCGTCTCCGGCGATGATGACGTGGCAAGAAAGCAAGGCGCTGGTTCCTCTAACCCTGGTCCAAAGATCGTGACGATGGGATCAGTAGATACGGTTACGATTGGAGAGGCTTTGGAGGTTACGGCTTTGTCGCTCGGAGATAAGCCCGTGGACCGTAAAGATGCCGCTGCGATACAAGCTGCTGAAACGAGAGCCACCGGTGACTCCAAGACTCGGCCTGGTGGTCTTGCCGAAGCGGCTCAGGAGGCTGCTGCCACTAACGAGCGCACGGCGTTGGAGGAAGCCAAAGTGACCATTGCAGACATTCTCACGGTACGTAATAACCTTTTTTATTACATTTTTTTTTACTTTGCTATGTACAGTATATATTTTTCATAAAGCATACTATATAAAATTCACCATAAGAAACATGAGATACATATTGAATATCGAGAGATTTTTTGGTATTGGTCGTTATATAAGTATCTTTGCTAGGAATCACTTTAGGTTACTAATCTTTTTGTAACAATTTTTTTGAATAAGAAGTCCATAAAGCTTGACGAGTTTTATTTTTGTCAAGTGAGTAATAGATTCTATAGAAGTCTAAAATGGTGCATATATATATATATGGATATTGTTGGGGGTTGTGTAGGATGCGACAGAGAAGCTTCCAGGGGACAAGGTGGTGACAAGTGAAGATGCGGAGGCGGTTGTTGGAGCAGAACTCAGAAACAGTCCGGAAATGAAGACAACTCCTGGTGGAGTGGCTGATTCCATGTCGGCTGGTGCAAGGCTCAATCAACCACTCTAGCTAAGTTGACCAACTTTCAAGTTGATCCACATAATCCTTGCAAGAACTTTATTTACTTGGCTAATATATTATCAAAACGGGTTTTATCATTTTGTAAAACTCTATTAATTTATGGAGGATTTCACTTACCGTGATTGCTATTATGTTTTTTTTTTGTGTGGTTAATTAAGGTTTACAAAAGCAAGCAAAATTTTGTTTTTATGTCGGTAGTTAAATTATAATCATGACTCAAATAAGAGCTCAAAACGAATAATGTTTTCCTAAAAAGTCATCATATCTTAGTTTTCATTTAAAATAACAACAATGCAAACAGTACATCAATATATATAGTTCATTAGAAATATTATGGAGACTTTAATGTCTTATTCATAATATTTTTTTTGTCAATATGTCTTATTCATACTATGACAGACAAAAGTCGCAACAAAGACGATATAACATATGATAAAATCCGACTGAAAAAAAGAAGAAGAGAAAATCAGACCAATTTTGAGCATGTGATGTTCTTTAGAAAGATGAGATTTTCAATGTGATTCCGATGACAGTCCAAGATTTCGGGTATGCAAGTCCAGTGAGATTTGGTGAGCATGTAATATTGAACTTAGTTCAAACCTCCTCAGCCAAATCTTTTAAATTCTTTGTACATGCGTCCTTCAAATTTGATTCTTCTGGTGCTGTTTTTCTTTGGATCATAGTAGAGAATATGAACCTCTTCATCATCTTTCCCTACATATATAAACTCACCGGTAACAGTAACATCATTTAATTGATAGTTAATCTTCCCAGTAGGATCCGTTCTTTGAGTAGATAAATTCAAGTCAATATTACACAGCCATTTTTCTTCCTTTTCATTTTCAAGAACCCATAATTTTGTATCTAATGAGCAAACCAAGGCTAATCTTCCATTGTAACTAAGTAGATAATGTGTCCCCAGCTGTGTATTATCCACACAACATGGAAATTTAATTGGCTTAAACGTTTCAAACCTCACATTAAAACTCATCATGGTTATTTCCATATTCTTTGATCCGTTGTTGTTACTAGGTATAATAATCACTTCATAATATATAACTCCACTGATGCATTTCCAACTAGTCGTTAAGCCACACATCGAAGTACTCACTTTAGTCATTCTCCATGATTCTTTATCCCCCAATGTTAAAACCCAAGGCCCATAATCATCTCTATATTCGATCCACAACAATTTATATGTATCTCCAAAAGGATCATATCCTAAATAGCATGGTCCATGTCTCGACTTTTCAGGTTTAGGTATGATTAAATGTTGACTCATAGAAGGATTCCAAACTTGAACGTAGTTAGTATAAACACTGAAAGATACTAAGTCATACACAGACTCAAAATTTCTCTTGCATCCACAGTTTTTGGAGAGCTTGATTTGGTTATTGCTCACATCATCATGAGTTAAACACTTACCATCAGGAATCTCATGTTGTGGCAATGAGATAAATAACGTAGTAGCCCATTTTTTGAAGCTGATAAGAAGACGAGGCCGAGATAAAGAGCGAGTAGTGAATGACTTGATGAAATATGGTTCGGTTGTGAGGGATGACCATAGCTTTGAGGTGCAACGGAACCTTACTAAAGATTTAGCAGGCAATCTCAAAAGTATCTCTCTCGTTAGATCAAGAGGAATTGGGTCATAGTTTAGAGATTTCATTACTTTATGAATCTCAATTGTCTTCTCTTCTTCTTCTCCCACTTGCATTGTTGCTCGTTTCGAACCCCTCTTTTTTTTCTCTCTCCTTTTTTTTGGGTTCTATATGCTCATTTCTATACAATATATGGTGTTGAATACCTCTATATATTCTGAAGAAAAGAGGCATGAGACATATAAATATAATATCCAATTAAAAGTTTTCATACAATTATTATTATCTTGTTTAATTTAATTTTGAGTTAGTTTAGCAAATATATATGATAGCTATATAAAGAGATTTCTTCATAAAAAAAGTTAGCATAAAAAGTAGATGGATTATGTTTTCTAATAATATTTGGAAATATATCTTCACACCAGATTGATAAAATTAATAATGTAAGACCATCATTAACGCTGGGTTTTAGCTGGACTCTTAAGCCTAAAATATAATTAAAAAATTAAAAAAAAAAAATTGGGTAAGAGTTGGGTTCTTTGAAGCCCTACGGAGGAGGCGCCTCTTGCGACTATTTTTCTTCTCTCTCTTCTTTTTCCACGGTGAATCGTTTTTTCTCAGACCAAATTCAGTCAAAATCAGCTTTGAGAGAGAGATCTATTCTTGTTCTTCGCCTCTATGGCCGTGTTTGCGTAGCCGGCCAAGCAAAGCTCCCATCAGACCCCATAGCCGAAGGTATTTTCTTCCTCAATCGTCTTCTGTTCTTCCTCTATCGTCCTGACTTTCTTTCTTTCTATCGTTTATTTGCGAAGAAGTAAGAACGAAGAAGAAGCCATGGCAGGAGTAGGACCGATGACTCAGGATTGGGAGCCCGTGGTGATCCGTAAGCGGCTTCAAGCGGCACCTCCTTGAACACCAAGAGGCTTGATGATGACACTGAGAACTTAGGTCGTCAGTTTCTAACCTCCTCATTCTCAATTAATATCATTAACTTCATTTCTGTATTGACAATGAATTGCTAGTAGTGTAGTATCTTCCTCTGTATTATGTGAATCATAGTAGTTGTAGTCGGTGAACTAGTTTCTTATTCTAGTAATGGCAATTCCTTAAGGTTCTGTCTTGTTTGCCTGTTCATATTTTATTTATTGTCCTCCCTTCGATTGTTGGATCGATTAGTATGAATATGAGTCAAAGGGTCTCGTTCACAATGAATATTAGTAACTTCATTTCAGTATTATTGTGAATCACAGTGGTCATACTAGTGTGTGAACTAGTATCTCATTCTTATAAGTCTGTCTTGTTTGGCTGTTCATATTTTCTTCTGTCTGGATTTATTGTGAGAGGAAGTCTTTGTTCGTTGATTGGTTATAGTGAAACGAGCCAATAACTTTATGTATTGTTTTCCCTTTTGGTTGTGTTTAACAGTGTGTTTATAATATGTATGGTTTTGTATAAAATTCAGATGAATGTGTGCCTACTGAGTTGAAGAAATCAATCATGCAAGCCCGAGGGGAGAAGAAGCTCACCCAGTCCCAATTCGCTCAAGTACACTACTTTCTCTCTTCACTCTGTTTCTCTAGTTTTCTGTAATTGGATTCATGGCGGTAATATGAAGATGTGTTGGTTGTGTAGCTGATTTATATTTTTTTTTAAGAACCTTTAATTGAGTTTTTGCATTGGAGCATAAAAAGTAATTGTCTCTTAACAAAAATTCTTAACTTGATTTTATTATTTAAATATTCATTAAGAGACTCTAATGGGTTTCCATGGTTAATGATGCTCTAAGATTCCAACTTGAGTGTTTCAACATACATACATATCCACATATAAATAATCTAAAGTTATATTCATTTTTTTTTGTCGGTGAACAGCTGCCCAAAATCAAAACCGCCTGGAAGTCCTGCCCATCAACGAAAAACCGTCTGCTCCTCTCGTGCGTGTAGGAATAATCAAAAGAGGAGACTGTCAACATTCTATTACAAAATAAAATTTAAATGTTTGTAAATGAAAATCTAAAAAAAAAAAGAAGTTAAACAGCAGAAAAATATAACAGTTGTAGATTTTACCAAATCAAAAAAAATGATGGCATATTGTTATCATATGTTAAAATTGATTTAAAAATTAATAGAAACAATTTCTCATCTTGTTAATATATTATGGTTTGACTAAATTAGATAAAATTTAAATGTTGATTGTGTATAATTTAAAATTTTAATTACTGTCAATTTTTACATTTAGTTTAATTGATTTGTTTTCGTTGTGATGTTTTAGTTGATTAGAGTAGTCATATTGTTATTATTATTGTTGTGATATGTGATATAGCTCCATTTTAGTAGGATAATTTAAAAATTAAATAACGACATTTTATCAAGTAGATAAAAATGGAATTTTAATTTAATAGATTAGATTAGTTTGCTTTTTAATATAGACGAAAGATAATAATTAAATTATTTTTACATTAAATAATAATTTGTCTTAGATCCAACTATAATTGAGCTTGCTAGAATTCTAATTGGCCCATTAAATAGCTTGCTGCCTTGCTTCTTTGATAATTGTTTTGTCCTTTCAGGGAAGGGATTTGGGAAAGGAAGATGACGACGATTCATAGATTCAGCTGATCAGAGACTAGCATACCAATACATTTTACAGCATAAGAAACATGAGATACATAGAGATTTTTGGTTTTGGTCGTTGTACAAGTATCTTTTGCTATGGCCTATGAATCACTTTACATTATTAAGAAACATGATTCAATCGTTTCATCACAATAATTTTGAATAAAAAGTCCATAAAGCATGACAAGTGTCTTTTTTGTTGGTGTGTAATAGATTCTATAGAAGTCTAAATTGGTGCATATGTATATGGATATTGTTGGGGGGTGTTGTGTAGGATGGGACGGAGAAGCTTCCCAGAGACAAGTGATGATGCGGAGGCCGTAGTTGGAGCAGAACTCAGAAACAGTCCTGAAATGAAGACAACTCCTGGTGGAGTTGCAGATTCCATGTCGGCAGGTGCAAAGCTCAATCAACCACTCTAGCTTAGTTGATCCACATAAATATCCTTGCAAGGACTTAATTTACTTGGCTAATATATTATCAAAACGGGTTTTATCGTTTTGTAAACTCTATCAACAGTCCCAAGTAATTTATGGAGGATTTCACTCATCTTAATTGATCGCTATTATGTTTTTTTTTTGTGGTTAACTGAGGTTTCAAAAGCAAGCAAAATCGTTTTTATTTCAGTAGTTAAATTATAATCATGACTCAAATAGGAGCTCAAAACGAATATCGTTTTCCTAGAAAGTCATCATATCTTAGTTTTCATTTAAAGTAACAACCAATGCAAAAGCGATATAACATATGATAAAATCAGACAGGCAAAAAAAAACAAAAAAGAGAAAATCAGACCAATTTTGAGCACGTGATGTTCTTTAGAGAGATGAGATTTTCAATGTGATTCGGGAGACATCGTGCAAACGTCCAAGAAGATTTTCGGTAAGCAAGTCCTTTGAGATTTGGTGAGCATCCAATATTGAACTGACAAGCTCCTCCGCCAAATCCTTCAAATTCCTAGTACATACTTCCTTCAAACTTGAAACTTCTGGTGTTGTTTTTCTTTGGATCATAGTAGAGAATATGAACCTATTTATCATCTACCGCAACATATATAAACTCACCGGTAACAGTAGCATCATTTAACTGATAGTTAATCCTTCCCGTTGGACCCATTTTTCTTTTTTTTTTTTTTTTTTTTTTGCTAAGTGGACCCATTTTTCTTCCTTTTCATCTTCAAGAATCCATAGTTTTGTATCTAATGAGCAAACCAAGGCTAATCTTCCATTGTAACTCAGCAGATGATGCTCCCCCCGTCCGAAAACTATCCACACAGCATGGAAATTTAATTGGTTTAAACGTCTCAAACCTAACATTGAAACTCATTATGGTTCTTTCCATACGCCATGATTCGTTGTTGTTAATATACGCTTCATAATACATAACACCACTGATGCATTTCCAACTAAACTGTTAAGCCATGCATAGTAGTAGTACTATTCCCTTCAATAATTCTCCATGATTCTTCAGCCCCCAATGTTAAAACCCGAGGCCCAAAAGAATCTCGATTGTGGATAGAATCGGTTATATGGGGGATGAACAACAATTTGTATGTATCTCCAAAAGGATCGTATCCTAAATATCTTAGTTCATGTCTGGAGTTTTCGGGTTCAGGTATGGTTACATGCTGACCTATGGAAGGATTCCAAACTACAATATGGTTACAATCCTCGTTGAATGATATTAAGCCATGCACAGACTCAAAAGTTGACATGCATCCATAAGTTCTGGGGAGATCGACATGGTTACCGCTCAGATCATCATTATGAGATAAACACTTGTCGACATCAGGATTAATCTCTTGTTTTCCGAAGCTGAGAAGAAGACGAGGCCGAGATGAAGAACGAGTAGTGAATGACTTGATGAAATATGATTCAGTTGTGAGGGATGACCATAGCTTCGAGACGCAACGAAACCTTACTAGAGATTTAGCAGGCAATCTCAAAAGTATCTCTCTCGTTAGATCAAGAGGAGTAATTGAATATGACTTCTCTCCTTTTTCTTCCACTTGTATTGCTCGTTTCGAAACCCTAGTTGATGTTGAATGCTTACCTCTATATTAAAAAAAATTTGTTTTTACATGGAATAATAATTTGTCTTAGGCCCAAGTATAATTGGGCTTGCTAGATATTTAATTGGCCCATTAAAAGAGAGCTCGCTTCTTCTTAGATTGTAATTGTGTTCTCTCTTCTTCTTCTTCGAGGGAAGCGATTTGGGAAAGTACGATGACGACGATTCGAAGATTCAGCTGCAACGACCTTCTCCGATTCACCTCCGTGAATCTGGACCACCTCACTGAAACAGTAATCCATTCTTATTTCTTGGAATTCAATATTGATTTTGCTGATTTTTTTGTTGATTGGTGAATTGTGAACAGTTCAACATGTCATTCTACATGACCTACTTGGCGAGATGGCCTGATTATTTCCATGTCGCTGAAGGTCCTGGCAATCGCGTCATGGGTTATAGTAAGCATCTCTTTCGCTTTCCTCTAAGAACCAACTTAGATGATGAAAAGTATTAGTGGATCGAATCAGTTGCTACTATAGATAGAATGATGAAGAGTGAACTCTCTTCTTCTTTGATATGCTTTCAAGAGTTCAACCTTTCAATGTTTGTAGATTGCAGTATTATAGTTTTGCCATATGTTATTTGGCTCTAGGTGTTAATTATTTTGAGGCTTTATCTGCTCTTTTTTTTTTGTCTTGAAGCTCAAAATATCCTGTAATGTTGTTCTGAGTCTTTGCGATTTTCTTGTTCTTGTGGTGTTCAGTTACTTAAATAGATCAAAGTATTTGGCCTTTCTTTTTTTTTTTTGGAAGTTTCTAGATTTGGATATGGAGGAGGAATTTCATTATTTGTATACCTGTTTTTTTTAGAATCCATGTCTGTGGATTTTCTCTGAATGATCCCTCTTTGTGAGCAAATACATGTTAAGTCGTATTCATTTGAAATGCTGGTGTGTAATATAATTCTGTATGGTTTTCATTCAGTTATGGGTAAAGTTGAAGGGCAGGGTGAATCATGGCATGGTCATGTGACAGCCGTCACTGTCTCTCCAGAGTATCGCAGGCAGCAACTCGCCAAGAAACTCATGAACCTTCTTGAAGAGATCAGCGATAAGATGTAAGTCTCCTAATAAACAAGGCATCTCCAGTTTTTAGTTTTCTCTTCATTATGGATCCGTTATGACTGAATAAAAGGTGGTATATTGATTGATAATGGACCATTTGTTATTTCTGATAAACCGGTTTTTAGATAGTTTCTCAAAGGAAGAAAACTCTTAAAATTGCTGCTCATTTTAGCTCTCTTTCTTATGATTTCTCTCTGGTTGTTGATCACAGTGATAAGGCCTACTTTGTGGATCTTTTCGTGAGAGCTTCCAACACACCAGCCATCAAGATGTATGAAAAGGTAAACTGCTAACGTATGAATTAATTTTATGACTGTGAAGAAAAGCATAACTTATAGTTTCCAGACGAGGCTTGCACAAATGGGTTCTTCTTTTTCATTACTTAAAGGCCGTCTCTCTCGTTTTTTTCTTTTGCAGCTTGGCTACATAATATATAGGCGGGTTCTACGCTATTACTCAGGAGAAGAAGACGGGTTAGGTGAGACTTGTTGATTCATCCTTTTTTTTTCACTTTCCTTTTCACCTTCTTTGGATATAATATAAGAACTAAAAATTGGTTTTTGATGTGAAAATAATCAGATATGAGGAAGGCATTATCAAGAGATGTAGAGAAAAAATCTGTGATTCCTCTCAAGAGACCCATCACTCCTGATGAGTTAGAGTATGATTAAGTCTCTATGTTCCTTTTGTTCTTGTCCTTTTTAAAAACACTTCCTTCTGTTCTGGTCATACTTTTGTATTTGCATTAAAAGTTCCTCAAATTATGTTTTCGTAATTGAATTTCCCCTATTTTTACCACAAACTTTTAATTTGATTTTTTGATTCTAATTATTAAAAAAAACTTAATATAAGATTTGAAGAAATTATCTGGGCTTTTGGGTGAGTAAGCCGATAGAATCAGAAAACACACAAGTCTCTCTCTCACTCTCTCTCTATATGAGAACCTAACCTCACCGGCAAATACAATCGGTTTTCCGCATAGAACAGCTAACTATGTTGTACATGCATGTTAATGTACTAATCATATAACTTTGTTGTTCATGCTAATGTACTAATCTTTTGACTTAAAAGTAATTAAATATGGAAACAATTATGTACAGGTTTCCATTGAGAGAAATTCTCAGCATATGCTAGCTATGATTTCTAAAGCTAAGACGGCATAAATTTCTTTTTTAGGCAAGGATTAGTACAAAAATATTTAAAATCCAGAATTATAGAATAAACCTTACTTAATCCTTGTAAGTGGAAATTATTTAGAATTTAACGTTAGACTAGCATTATAGAAAAGGTTGTTCATAGGTTCCGTGTTAGTTTTCTAATCAAAGTCATAGCTTTAACTGTTGACATGTATGCTTGATAACCAAACCTTTGAGTTCTTTATAATTAATCACTGAAATAATATTAAGTATGGTCAAAAGTTAAGGGACAGAAAATAAAATTTCAAGTTGACATGTTTTTGTGTAAGCGTGAAATAGATTCCACTTTCCTTTGTTGCTAAAAGATTATATAAAGTTAAAAAAGACTTAACAAAATAAAAACAATTATACAAATTTGAAAGGATCTAGCTTTGGATTGTCCTTTTGAATTGGGGACCAGAAGTGGGATAGTGATGCAGAGGAAGCCCACTTCTTTTGGTTCTTGTTTCAAAGTTTCTCTTCATCTGATTGGTTTAGAAAACAGAGAAACATAGCGATTGGTGAATGCAAAATTGGGATGGCCAGGGCTCACTAGAGAAAGAAAATAAGGTACAGATTCTGGTCTACAACTTTACTAACCACTAAGTTAGTACTCACGTTTCTACCTCAAAGCTTTGTCGACATTTCATATACCAAAGACCTTTTGTTTTCACAACACATGAAGGTTTGAAAAGTTTTCCTCACTTGAAATGGAAACTTCTTTTGCTACCCGTAGCTTTTTAAAGAACCGGTTCCATTAACTAATAATAATTTTTAATAGACTGATAACCTCTATTAGTATGAGACATGCTTATTGTCTATGTTATTTAACTGACCCTACATTTGTTGCTTGTTTGAGAACCTACGGGTTTAGGCAACAGGAGGATCATCTCTAAATCCCGAGAGCATTGATTCGTGATCTGAAAACGCGTGAAGACAGGAACATATCCCCATAAGCTTTCTATTACAGGGTAATACATGTTTTAGAATTATTCATTACATTTTGAGGTGTAGGATTAATCATAAGAAGAAACACAATCTCAAGGATTTGGACATATACTATTGATTGCTAACTAGTATATTACTTTCCATTATAGTTTCAATTTGTAAGTATAGCTTAAGGTCCTAAGAAGGTGTGGACTTCAGACTCTTTCTTGCCTTTTTGTTATTTCTTTGCTCAATCATACCTTATTGGGGTGTTTAAAAAAAAAAATACAGGTTTTATGTTGCAAATAATCCGTTTCCTTAAAATTATTCTTTTTTTAAAAGAATGTTAAATTAATTCAAACAAAAAGCTGTTTTACTTTTTTTTTTGTCACAAATCAAATTTCATTCATAAAAACTAGTTTGGTGGGGGCATGAAAACAGCCACAACCACTTCTTGACTTCTTGTTCAAAAGAAGCCAATGCTTGTTTTGCCAACAAGTCTGCTTCACAGTTTCTCAAACGAGGGATCCAACTAAAAACAACAACATCAAATTCCTCCGAGATACGGATAATATCTTCGACTATTCCATAGATTTCCAGCGCTGGGCTTCTCTGATTTATGGCCTGGATTAGCTGAGCTGAATCAGCCTCAAACCTTACTTCTTTTACGTCCCGTCTCCGACATTCCGTCACCACACTCCTCAGCGCCAATGCTTCCGCTACGAGCGATGAATAGACAAATCTTGTTCCTCTTTTTCCCGTAGTCCTCTGTTCCTAAGTCAAACAAAAAGCTGTTTTACATTTTGTATTATATTTGAACGTAATTTTTTTTAGTCAAAACTAACCAAAAAACTAAGCATTAAATAGCTAGCGAGTGGTAAACCATTTCGCTAAATCTCCCGTGTGCGCTTTTTCACGGATGGAGGAGAGCCTATTAAAATTATGTATTTACTATAAGAATACTAACGTACAAGAATGCAAAAGAACCTACCAATACTTATACAGAGTTTTTTTTTTTTTTTTTTTTTTTTTTTT
Organism: Brassica napus; assembly: GCF_020379485.1. Taxonomy (NCBI): domain Eukaryota; kingdom Viridiplantae; phylum Streptophyta; class Magnoliopsida; order Brassicales; family Brassicaceae; genus Brassica; species Brassica napus. The sequence goes on from NC_063443.1 coordinate 946,596, forward strand.
TTTTTTTGGTAAAATGTTAAATACAGAGTTGGTTTCAACGGTATCAGAGCAACAGCCACAAGTTGAAGAAAGTAAGAAAAGAAAAAAAGTTCTCACTCTCACTCAAGTGGCCATAGGTTCGGTGAGCCTCTCCAATAGGGGATACTTTCACGAAATTTTGCGAACTAATTTTAGTATTTCTTTTTTGCTTTGAATTCATAACAGTTAACTACAAGTCTACAACACAACAATATACTTGAACTGCCTTATTCTTAAATCTTAATTTACATATTACCAGACATAAGACAGTTTTAATCCTACTTCCTGAATAAATAGAGCAAACTCAAAGTTATTTGGGAGATAAAATATCAAGAAAATTAAAGCCATTTCTCCCTAGGACTCCCACCGCTGGATAGGAAGAATATGCGTTTTAAGGGCTACTGAAAATGTTTAAAAATGTCTAAATTATATGCTTAAGTATCACCTTTTTGTTAGTTTTTCTCTAATAAACTTATACCTAGTTGTTAAAACAACACAATTCAAGCATTTAGTTTCATTATTCCCCAACCTATTGGTTTGCAGAATACAAAAATATTACTACAACTTAATTTATGGATATACACGATAATATCCGTAACACAAAACACAAAAAGACTACAGAAGAAAACTAATGAAAGAGAGCAGTGGTTTTAAACTGTGTTGTGTCCGAAAAGAATCCAATGGCAAGTGGGATCTCACCACTATAAATACTTGTTCACCCCTCACTCTTCCCTTTCACACTCATCATCTCTCTTTTATTGATTACCTCTTAGCTCAACCAACAAAACTAATATCAGTAAACTCTCATTGTGATCTTCTGTTTTTTTCTCAAGAACACACAAAAATGTCAATTCTTGTTTGTCAAGCTCAAGAAAAAATCGTCACCAAAAGTTTCTCCCAGAAAGGGGACATGGGTGGGTTGAGTTTCCTACAATCTATGTCCGATATCACTTCCATTGTCCGAACCAGAGAGGACAAAGCTTATGTTCACCCGACCGAGAAACGCTCTGTTTCTCAGCTTAATGAGAAAAGCCTAGAGATGTGCACTGAGAGCCTCGGAGGCGAAACAGGAAGCGAGAGTGGTGACGAGTTGACCTTACTTGCGCTTGAAGCAACCGCTATATCTAGGGCTCATTCGAAACCTCAAGAAGAAGAAAAGGACGCTGACTTTCGTGCCAAGAAAGCAACGATGAGTCGCAGCAAAAGCTTCCCGCCACCGATAAAGTTCGTTAAAGAATCAAGGTATAATCGCATGGTGAGGTCGTTAGGAGAAGATGGTCGTCTCGTTGTTCAAGCAATTAGGGTTTCTTCTCCGCCACGTAACTTCGTAGCGGAGCGTGAGGAAGGAAGGCTCCGTCTCTGTTTATCCCCGGAAAGTTCTTTAATTAGGCGTAATCATGAGGAAGAGGAAGAAACAGAGGAGGAAGAAACAGAGAACTTGGAGGGTAAACATGGAAATAAAAAGTCAAGCAGATTAAGCAGCAGGTGCAAGGAGAATGGTCGTGAGCCTAAACCAATGCTTACTTGGGAGCAGCAGCAGTTTTGGGTAGCCACTTAAGACTTCGTTAATATATTAACTAAATAATTTTTAAATAATTTTTAAATATGAGTTTCTTAATCTTAGCTAATATATATATAACCTATGTGTTTTCCTATGATTTCTTGAGGGTGCTGGGAGTGGAGTGTTTTCTAATTGTATTTAGTGTAATGTTAAATGAGAGTTGTTATTATTAATTATGTCATTATTCTTCTTATTATTATTTTAGTAGTCATAGTTACAACTTACAAAACAAAACTGGAAATGTACTAGTTGTCTTCATTTCGTACATGAAAAAACTCCGAAAATGTCCTTTATGAAGCTTCCTAAACACCCCAACCTTTTCCACTTACGCAGATCTCCAACAATATTGTCACCGACATATTTTGTGTGTTGTTGAAATTTTGTGAAAGGTTCATTTCTTTCCAAAACCAAAACCAGCTAGCATATGAAAAGTTCTCAGTAAAAATAAGAAAGATAACAAAAATATAATTCAACCAAAAAATATATATAATCTCATTAAGCGCAACACTATAACTAGGGATTTGTAAAACACCAATATATATACTAGCCAAACTAAAAACAAAGACCAATATATATATAACAACAGCATATGATGTTTGTTCTTGCTTAATTTCTACTGCTAATTTTTTATGATTTCAAACCTATTTCTATAAAACAGAATTTTAAAGAAAAATAACGTTTATCATGATTTCTCATACGGTAAATGTTTATCTTTTGTTAAGCTAATTTCTTACAGTAGTATAACTTCACTCATATTTAGATTTTGTAACACAAATTTTACATGATAGCTCAAATAAATGCAAGGCATGATTTTTTTCTTTGATTTACGTGCGCAGAAGAAAACATATAAGTGGTACGTACAACGTCCACATGAACATACGATAGATTGTTCCAACACGCCCCACATGACCATCACATGCAAAATTCCTATTTCTCTCTTTCTCCTCATTTTATTTCCTTTAATTTCCCTTTTGCTCTCATTTTGATTATGTTTCTGATCTTCCTTGTACGAATTGCGAAGACGCTCCTTTACTTTTGTTTTTGTTCATTATACTTTTGTTTTTGCGTCATCATATCTTACCCCAAGTCGAAGTGCATCATGATCTCCTCGCTAGATCATTAATAAGAACGAGAAAACTTTTCATCTTAACCTAAACGGGATTGTTTTGAATTAGAATAATATTAATCATTTAAACGCTAACTGATCAAAGAACCAGTTCACTGGTTAAGGATCCTGTATTTTTTTGTTGTTGTCCAAGTAATCTATAATACTTCTAACGTGCATCAATCCAAAATCGATATGTTGTTTCACCAACAGAACTAAAAAATGAAACGTATATCACTATATGTGTGTGTGTTTATCTACTACGTTTAGGATTGAAGGAGAATATTATTGGTCAAGATTCAACATTTCCAAGTTTCAATATGTGTTTAAGAATAATTTTTTTTTTATAGAAATATACATTTTGTCTATATATTTATGTTCAGTCACGGTTACAAATACATGTAAAATGTTTACAATAAAGAGCATGTCGTACGTACAATAGTTTGTTGTTCGAGTGGGTAGAGAACCATCTATATTAAGTTTAAGACCATAGATTAAGTTCTTTTATCAGTCCTGTCTACCATGTACCCAAAAAAAAAACTACTTAGTTTTCTCTTGGTAATTTTAAACACCTTAAAATGGCAAGTATCTGATTACGATCAACTCTGGCTATTAAAAAAAAGACTGTTTTAGGTGTATATATTCTCCGACATGGATGAAGGATTGTCACAAAGTATATCGTCCTTTAATATATATTTGACATAGTTATATAATTTTCAGCCAGTAAGAAGTAGACAAGTTATGGATGCAATGTCCAATCCAAGGTCTCAGAAAGCATGTAAATATATTTAAAGAGGACTTTGTCTCTCTGCAAACGAATATCGAGAGAGGACTGTGTTTCCATGGTTCTGTGTGCCACATGATCTCATTATTGACCACTATCTGATGCGGCACCCATTTCTGTGATATTTTCCAATCATTCTTTTTCTATATCAAACATTGTTTCCTATTTATTCTGATTACTTTCTATTTTCGTACCCCTTATCTCATTAACCATGACATTCTCACCAATCTTTTGTATTTGTAAATCGTAACCACATATAATGTTTGGGCTAATACATGATGGATACCTTCATCACACGACAAAGATGTTTAGACATTTTTTTATATATTTTTCGTTAATGGAATGAAGCTAATCTTAGCGGTAAATGTGAATTTTGTAATCCTGAAGAGACCTAAAATAATGGACATTCAAATAAACCCGTTTCTAGATAAACATATGCCTTATAAAAATGTTTTTAAGTGTTAATATGTGATGAAATTATTCATTGCCCACAACAAGATCCATGTTTAACAGTTTTAGTTTTGTTTCCTTAATGGGATCAATGGAACCCAAAAATCTGAAACTGACATACTTAAAACCTACAGCATCATCTCTAATGTACGTTTTCGGTTTCAGAAAATTCAAGAAGAAAGAAACTAGTGCTTTCTAGTGGTGACAATCAAGGATTCAAGAGTTATGCCCTGATGGAAACATGTCAGATTAGAATGAACTGCTTATAACACTCGTGTAGCAATGCATGACAACATCCAAGCTATGATGAGATGGATGAGATGTTTTTTATTTATTTTGGATCAAGATGGATGAGATGTTACTTGTTAGTGACCCATTTTGTAGGATAAAACCAAACTGGGTTGAATCATCGGCCTGTTCGTGATAATGGTCCACACTTTTAGCTAACATATGTAAGAAAAATGGTTGGGCCGGCCTTTCTACGAAGAGTATCTACCTACGACTTGTTGGCTTAATGTTGTAGTGAGGCCAGTCTCATAAATACAGATAATCTTGTTATCTGATCATCAAAAGCAAATTCAAATATTTATGGATTCAAACATATCTCCAAGAAGAGATAGGCTTCCTTTATTTCATTTCATAGTTTACAAGAAGAGGCTGGTTTTATAATAGCAAAGAAATCAAACTAAGACACATCCTTCCATAACAGTGATTGCTTTGCCTCTCAGCAGAACCCTCTGCTTCTCTTTGTCCAGGTGAACATTCAGCGTTCCTCCTCTTCTTGACGCCTAAACAAACCCAACCAAATCTTTCTTCAGCAACTAATAGTATACAATACATCATTTGTCTCAAGTGTGTATGAAAAGAGACAGAGAGAGAGAACCTGGTAGGCTAGGAAATCACACTTGTTCATCTTGCTGCTCCAGTAATGAGCTAAGGCACAATGCGCACTTCCAGTAACAGGATCCTGAAGAGCAACATACCAATTTAAAACAAGCAAAATAGGTAAATGTTTTATCCATGGAAACAACAATTCATTATCTCACAGTTTTTTACCTCATTAATTCCAAAGTTAGGAGCGAAGTAGCGACTACAGAAATCATATTGAGATCCTGCAGAAGCAGCAGCAGACACCATCAACCCTTCACAAGGGCATTTCGATATCTCATCTATTCTTGGCTGCAACTCAGTAACAGACTCCCACGACGAAAGCACAACCTGACAATAGAACAACAAGATTTGGTTCCAATGACGGCGCAACAATAACTAAAGGAGACAGTTGCTGAGAAGTTCTTACGAGGACGTCTTTCTCAGTGGCTTTAATATCAACAATGGTAGCTCCATTCACGGCATTGGAGAACACAGAGAGATCAGTAGTGGAGTTGACTTCACAAGTTGGAACAACTGGGAAATCCAATTCAATCAAAAAGGTTGATTCTTCTTCAGTAAGTGGAACACGCTTAGCTGTTAGGATCCCTGATCTTGTAGCGAACTCAACCACCTCTGAATCAACCAAACTGTTTGAGAAGATAACGTGAGCAGATGCTAACGTCGCATGACCACACAGATCCACCTGCACAAAAAAAGAGATCTTTCATTCAAAAACTATAACTGAGAGATTCAAAAGATCAAAGTGCATCACTTTCTCATGAATTCGAATCGGAGATTCTTAAAGGTATAGTCTTTACACTCAATAACAAAGTCAACTCAACAATCAGATATAAAAAAATTGATCTTTAGCAGCTATTAACGACCTCAGCGACTGGAGTGAACCACCGGAGACTAAAGCGAGGGAGAACTTGGTCATCGGAGACGGTGATTGGAGTAAGGAAACAAGTCTCGGATAAGTTGAACTCGGCGGCGAGAGACTGAAGCCAAGCGTCGTCTCTCTGATCATCATCGTCGAGAAAGCAAACAGCGGCTGGATTCCCCTTGAAGGCGGAGTCAGCGAATGCATCAACGACGGAGTACTTGACTCTCTTTCTCGCCACCATTTTTTGTTAGGACCAAACGCTTCATGCTTTCACTCGTCTCTTTTTATTACAGAGACAAGTGGTCACTTAATATAAAAATAAAATAAATATTCCATGAAAATAAAGTGAATTAATACATTGTATATTGCTTCGAAAAGAAAATTCGAATCTTTGTTTATCTTGTAGAACTGGTTTTGTCTACTTAATCTATCACTTTAAGCGTACGTAATGAGAATACAATACAAAGGTCACAAGACCACATAAGAGGGAGAAGCAAAGTGATCCTTCTGCTGCATTTTAGAGGGGAGGCCAATGCAGCTTTTTCTTATTCATATAAGATTACAGCTACATGGAGGAGGAGTGTGTGTATGTGTTACCAAGCTCCTTCCTTTGACATCCTTAGGAAATGGGCGAGGCTGATGCTCAGTTTCTCGACACTGTTCTTCCATTTGATCTTCGTTGTCTTCATCGCTTTCTTTCCCATTTGTTCTGTTTCGGTTGTAGACACCAAGTTGTGGTACTGCTCCAAGGAAAAAGAGTTTATTTTTAGGTTGTTTATTCTTCACATCAACATCTAAGCTGAGGAGAGATGTGGTTACCTCACAAACACCGTGCAGAAGCAATCTATGGAATGGGTCTTGAACCTTGAGCTCAAGAACATCTCCTTCACCGCCTTCCTCAATGAAATGACTAATACAATTCTGTGAAATTAGAAGAAAAAGGGTTTAAATAATGATGTACAGCTTAAACTGAAGAACCTATAGTACCTCATATCCCTCGATGAGGTCAGGTAAGAAGCTGCGTCGAAGAGCCTCTCTAGTTCTACACTCTATTCTCCGCCAAGCGGTTAAAACAGCGGTTTTATCAGCATCCACATGACCTTTCTGCCTTACGGATGACTGGTTCAAGGAGTCCATGATATTGGCCTGACAAGAGCACAATTTTTTTCTCTCTCAATGATGGTTAATACTTAAAGAGTTAAGACCAATCAAGTCAAACAAATCAAACCATCGATTCTAGCAAAACAAGATATGTTCAGATCATTACTATACTAACACATAGTCCCAGAAAAAAAAGAAGACAGAGGTAACTGACCTCCTTGTCCATGTCAATGTTTCTGAATCTGTCCCATTCCCCAACATTAGTCAAAGAAAAGGCAGAGGGAGGAACATCATCACCTGTTGGATAGAACATATGTAGTCAAACGATGAATGCACATTTTAATCAGAGATGAGTAATCTGTGAAATGAAAGAGAGAGATTACCCCATGGAGGTGGAGCAAACAAGCCTCTGATTTCTTGAGCATCTAAACGAGGAACAAGCTCCATCAGAATACGATCATTTAACCATCTCCTAGATCGCCTGTTACTAACCTGTGGTTGCATTAAGTCAATAAAACTCATTAACTACAAGAACATCAACTTCAAAAAAACTCATCTTTAATCCCATTTTAGTTGTAAAAATACCAATAAAGAAAAATTGTTATACTAATAAATGTTACAAATTAAAAGGAACTCACTTGTCCAGTGAGGCTCTCAAGGGCTTCAATTTTCTTCTCAAGAGAGAGGCCACGAGAAGCAGAAGCATCTCCTGCACGTAACCAAAACCCTAATCAAATTCATTTCCACAATAAAACACAATTCTCACAATCAGAAAACCCTTATGAATCGAATCCCCAGAACAATAAATTTCTTCTAATTAAGGGAATGACACACCCCAAACAGGGGAGAAAGGTCAAAACTTTCAATTCGAATTAACCTCTGCGGGGATCAAGAGGGGACGGAGACATAAGAAGGCTCTCATCTCGAAGCAAGACATTGGTAGCCGCCATGATTGATTCACCCAAATAGAGATATGAGGAGCTGAGCTAATTGCACAACGCGAGACTTGATCTGCTTTCGAAAGGAACAAGGCCAGGACCACGCACGAGAATGAACAGAGGAGATCGAATGAAGGAAGGTCTGCGATTTTGGGGATATTCCTCGATAGAAATGGCACACGCAAGACGAATATGCCCGATTCTGTTGATTAATACCCGACCCGATTCAACCGGTCTGGTTACGACTCGAGTCAGGGTTAATTTCGGGTTTCCGGTTTAAGCAAATGAGATTGGTTTAGTGCTTTCACTCGCCGGTTTTTTTTTAACAAAAATTAAAAATTGTCCAAATGGCTCATTGCCTTCTTCACTGAGCAGGTTACACCAATGAATATATAAATAGCGAGAAATGAAATCATGATCATCTACTTTATAAACTGTATTATTTTCCCATTATGTTTTGTAGTTACAAGCGAGCATCTCAGGGGATGATGGAGCGCGTAGGAGCATGATGGATCCAACGGTCCATAGAACCTGTTCAGACCAATCACTGAAGACAATGATGGAGATATGTGTAAGGTTTCTCCTCAAAGACCCTTTAGAACGTCCTTCCATTGAAGAATTTCGTTCAGTTTGCTTCTCAAGTCCAAGAAGGTTGGCTACGTAACAGCAATCCTCCGGGCACTCTCGGCTTGCCTTCTCCTGCAGCTTCCTCTCGTTTACACATACCAACACTCGAATCACCACCAGATTCAGGTAGTTTTAAATATGAGAGCTAAGCCTGAATGAGTTTCTTGATCTGAGAGTCATATCGTGCTTGTGTCTGTAAATTGCAGGATATGAAGAGCATGAGAGGTAGAGGAGACAAGAGTTTTGGTTTGGTCCTGAGTTCTTCTTCACTTTACTTCAACTTCTTTATTTTGTACCTCTCTCGATCATCTCGAAGAATGTAACTCAATACTCTTCTCCATCCAGACCAAAACGACACAGAAAAATAAAATAACATAATAATAGATCTGCAAGTTAAGCAAAGTAGTAAATATTATTATCCATCGTGGAAACTACACTTCTCTCACTTGAAATGCTTAAAAAAACTTAACATCCTCAACGTAGTTGAGATAGGTCTTGAGATAACAACCCTGATACACGTCCATTCCTTGGACTCCAACCTTTGTGATCATCTTACTCTCGACATTGTAGTAGATGACATATAAATGCTCGTTTTGGTTGCACAGGGATAATACGATTTCATTACCAATCATTCCAATAATGCGCATGCATGGTCTCCGTAACTATATTCTTCCACGAAGGTGGTAATACGTATATATGCTTGGACCACTCAGCGTCTCGTAGAACCCACAGCTCAAAACTTCTACTTCTTCTTTCTAGATTAACATATCTAGAATCTCCTGATATAAGCAAACCTAGTTTGCCATTGTGGTTTACTAGAGTTGGTTCTTTACATGAAGTTCCCAAGAACTTGACAGAACTGAACTTCTCAGTCCTCAAATCAAAACAAACGACCATATACTCCACATTAGATATGCATGGTGCGCCGGCTTTGTAGTACAAAACACCACTGATGCATATAGGCATGGAAGAAGAAGGCAAATGACCACAGATGTACATATATAGCAATGGAAGAAGAAGGCAAATGAGGTATGCAACATTGGACCTTCCTCCATGACAATCTTTTAGTTCCTAATGTCAGAACCTGGTGGTCCACAGAGATGTAAACATTATTTACACGCGAAAAGGCCATTGACAATACCTTGTATTCTTTCGCAATGGGGTCATATCCAAGATAGGTTTCCACTTCATACCTGGTCCTCGACTTCAATCTTGGTAAGGTCAAGGACTGTCCCGTGCTAGGGTTACATATCACCGTGACCACCTTTGAATCATTTTTCACCCCCTCATATCCACAAACGAATAAGCCATTGGCACAACCAAAGAATCTACTGTATCTGCGGAAAGGCGCAAGATGATTGGCGGCGGCTACAGCAGACGAGTTTCCTTCCTGATTTTGAGGCTGAGGTACCGACCAAAAGCAAATATCGAACTTAGCTTCGCAGGAGAAAAGGATCTGAGGGCGAGCACAAGATTTGGTCAAAAACGACTCTATGAAATATTGACGGCAAAGCATGGAGGACCAGAGCTTGCATACGCACCGACATCTCGCAATCACCTTCGACGGCAACCTCGAGAATATCTCGAAAACGAGTTCAGCAGGAATCGGCAACGAGATTTGCTGAGGGCTGGTCATCGATCGCGTAACGCGTCGAGTACCACAGACGTTCTGCCGCGGTGGTTTCATGGCGGAGACAGATTCCAGAAGAGTTGGTATTGGGCCAAGAGTTTTGTACCAGATGCAGAGGTGAGGTATGGTGCTGTCAATAAGCTACATCAATACAGTTCTGCAAACTCTGCAAGCATTCCTCCTGAACAGCGTAGAAGTTATTAGCAACTTGTACACACTTACAACTAGCCAACTGATATGTAGAGGTCAAACATGTTACAAACTCAAAAATAAAAGAAACAGTGGAGAAAATCGAGTAACCTGAACAGGTGTTTGATCAAAAGTAGAATGTGTGTCACTATCTCTTGGCTGAGCATAAACACAAATAAAGACCCTGGCCTAACCAAGCTGCTGATCCAATCCAAGTCACACACACCCTCAGCTATAAATGAAACAAATAAACTTTAACAGATGAATACTAGCTGTTGTTCACAGTTCTAGTGTCTCCTCATTACGTGAATTCAAGCTACGATCACTATCTCAACTCCTACATAAACATCAGAATGCTACAAAACTATGCACAAAAACAAAAGCTACATCTAATACGTGAATCAATTACTCTCATCACAAGAAAGAAGATTTCAATCACCGTCGAGAAGGAGGATTCAGTTAATTGAATCAAAGTTCCGATCAAACTCGAAGACTGGTGAGCACGAGGACGACGAAGAAGAGTGTCTCGAAGATACAACAAGCAAGAAATCTACTGAGTGACCTCCTGAAGTTATTGGCGCGATTGAGAGAATCAATCCGAATTAATTTCGGGGAAAAAGATAAATTAGATACTAAGCGATGGGCTTGGGCTGGGCTAAGAAACAGGTGGCAATTGGGCTGGAGGACCCCGCGATTCATAGCTTCCGATAGCCCAAAAAAAAACGGATAACATATTTATCGGGTATTTGAATTTCAGTGAAATAAGATATTTTCTTTTTGTTAGGAAAATTTTAGAAAATAATGGAAATTAAATAGCGATTATGTTACAAGATACGATCAGCATCGGGCAGTGCAAAATGCTATAGCTTCCCAAGATTTGATCCTTTTGGGTTATCTCCTAATGACAATTAGTTTAGGATTTTGAAACTTATATTAATACTATTATCCGACAACACTTGTTTCAGCTTCTTATTTTAACATTTTTTGTTTTTTTCTATTCTTCTTCCCATCAGCATTTTCTTTTTAAAAAATTGAATACTTTAATTTTTTAAAAATTTCACAATGATCAGATGATATTATGGAAGATCTCAAGAGTTAAATGTATCCATCTTGGGGCATTAAAACCGGTGTACGGGATGATAAATACAGACTTTATATCATATGATAGCTCAGTAATTCATATTTATCACGTTGCTAAAAAAATTATAAGGTACTAGTAGTCAACAAAATCAATTAAAGAGAAAGAAAGAAACGCATGTGAAGAGAGTTTACAACTGGAAAAGTAAAATAAAAATTAACGCATGTTGAATGCTGACATGTCAGTATGTCCATGAATCCACGTATCAAGCGCCATTCATCGATCGTCTTCCTCTTTCTAAATGAAAACAACTTCACACATCACAACAAACAATACACACAAGACCCCCTCTCTCTCGTTGTCTCTCTGCCAGCGACCAAATCGAAGCTTGAGAAGAACAAGAAGGCGTCGAAAATGGTTGTTCTGAGCATGATGGCGTTGGTAAAAACAGCTTATTCTTTGAACAGCTTTGTCTTTGAGGCGGAAGACATTGTATTCGGTTCGCCTTGGTGGTTCGTCGTCGTCAGTGTGGCGTGTCTCCTCGTTCTCTTCGCCGGGATAATGTCTGGACTCACGCTCGGACTAATGTCCCTTGGTCTCGTCGAGCTTGAGATTCTCCAGCAGAGTGGCTCCTCCGCCGAGAAAAAGCAGGCCGGTAAGTTTTATTTGATCGCGGTTAAAAATATTCACTGCTTAGGTTAAATTACTTGCTTAATTAGTAATGGCAAAAAAATGTACACTCTCAACTGTTACTATCCCTTATATATTAATTGAGAAACATTTGAAAAGATATAACCTCAATTTTGTATTAATTAAAAGAGGCCCCAATGCATAGGTGTCACTCAATTAGGTAGTCAATTACTTTCAATTGAAAAATAAGTAGGTCCACATTCGATTTTTATATGTTGTTAGATATATAAGTTGGCCAAACTATATGATATAATGATATGATATGATATTTTCTTTCCTTAAATAAAACCTACGGAATTACCATAAATGACTAATATATATATAACAATTAATGAGTTTAATAAATAAAGATTTGATAACAATGTATATCTCCTCCATCATTTTTTGTTTAATTTTATATTATTAAAATAAATTAAACAATCAAATTAGCTATAAAAAGAAAATTTAGATTTTTTCGTATATGTTATATTTTGAATTTTTAAAAACGATAATAAATGACTAAAACTATTAAAATTATTATGTTAAAAATTAATGATCAATGGTTTAACATTTTTATTATAAGAAGATACACATGATTTTAAAACCATATGAGTAAAAAATATCATTTAATAATAAAATAAATATATATATATATATATATATATATATATATATATTAAACACTATATACCATAAGATTACATAAATATTTTAATATTAAAACTTTCAATGAATTTTCAAGAACATTTATAAATTATAAACTTATTAAAGATTTCAGATTAAAAATTTTGTTATCGATGATTTAAATATTTTGTTATAAAACGATATGAACGATCATAGAACCGTATGATTATAAATTCTTATTTAATAAATAACTATACAAAATATACTATTCCTAGAAAAATAGGTTGGTCTATCTTAACTTATATTACACTTTTTATTAAACTAACTATCGAATTGAGAAATAACGTACCAAAAAATGTTTTGCACTTTCCTTAAATAAAAGCTACGAAATTACCTAATATGATTAACGTATATGTGAAAATTAATTATAATGAATAATAAATATTTGATAACAATTTTTGTATCTTAGTTCTTTTTTTTAATTTTATATTATTAAAATATATTTAAAAATCACATTAAATATATAATAAAAACATTTATAATTTTTCTTATATGTTATATTTTGAATTTTTCAAAACGTCTATAAATTATTAAAAATTTGAAGATCCCCACTCTGAAAATTTTGTGATCAATAGATTTTTTTTTTGTCATAATAAGTTACAAATGATCATAAAATTGTATTAATATGAACTTTTATTTAATATTATAAGAAGATACACATTATTTTAAAACCATATGAGTAAAAAATATCATTTAATAATAAAACATATATATTTATATATATATATAGATTATACTATATACCATAAGATTACATAAATATTTTAATATTAAAACTTTCAATGAATTTTCAAAAACATTTATAAATTATAAACTTATTAAAGATTTCACATTGAAAATTTTGTTATCGATGATTTAAATATTCAGTTATAAAATGATATGAATAATCATAGAACTGTATGATTATAAATTCTCATTTAATAAATGACTATATAAAATATACTATTCTTAGAAAAATAGGTTGGTCCATCTTGACTTACGTTATATTTTTTATTAAACTAACTATCGAATTGATAAATAATCTACCAATTTTTTTTTTGCACTTTCCTTAATTAGAATCTACGAAATTACCTAATATGATTAACGTATATATGAAAATTAATTATTATGAATAATAAATATTTGATAACAATTTTGGTATCTTAGTTCTTTTTTTTTAATTTTATATTATTGAAAGATATTAAAAAATCACATTAAATATATAATAAAAACATTTATATTTTTTTCTTATATGTTATATTTGAATTTTTCAAAACGTCTATATATTATTAGAAGTTATTAGCAACTTGTACACACTTACAACTAGCCAACTGATATGTAGAGGTCAAACATGTTACAAACTCAAAAATAAAAGAAACAGTGGAGAAAATCGAGTAACCTGAACAGGTGTTTGATCAAAAGTAGAATGTGTGTCACTATCTCTTGGCTGAGCATAAACACAAATAAAGACCCTGGCCTAACCAAGCTGCTGATCCAATCCAAGTCACACACACCCTCAGCTATAAATGAAACAAATAAACTTTAACAGATGAATACTAGCTGTTGTTCACAGTTCTAGTGTCTCCTCATTACGTGAATTCAAGCTACGATCACTATCTCAACTCCTACATAAACATCAGAATGCTACAAAACTATGCACAAAAACAAAAGCTACATCTAATACGTGAATCAATTACTCTCATCACAAGAAAGAAGATTTCAATCACCGTCGAGAAGGAGGATTCAGTTAATTGAATCAAAGTTCCGATCAAACTCGAAGACTGGTGAGCACGAGGACGACGAAGAAGAGTGTCTCGAAGATACAACAAGCAAGAAATCTACTGAGTGACCTCCTGAAGTTATTGGCGCGATTGAGAGAATCAATCCGAATTAATTTCGGGGAAAAAGATAAATTAGATACTAAGCGATGGGCTTGGGCTGGGCTAAGAAACAGGTGGCAATTGGGCTGGAGGACCCCGCGATTCATAGCTTCCGATAGCCCAAAAAAAAACGGATAACATATTTATCGGGTATTTGAATTTCAGTGAAATAAGATATTTTCTTTTTGTTAGGAAAATTTTAGAAAATAATGGAAATTAAATAGCGATTATGTTACAAGATACGATCAGCATCGGGCAGTGCAAAATGCTATAGCTTCCCAAGATTTGATCCTTTTGGGTTATCTCCTAATGACAATTAGTTTAGGATTTTGAAACTTATATTAATACTATTATCCGACAACACTTGTTTCAGCTTCTTATTTTAACATTTTTTGTTTTTTTCTATTCTTCTTCCCATCAGCATTTTCTTTTTAAAAAATTGAATACTTTAATTTTTTAAAAATTTCACAATGATCAGATGATATTATGGAAGATCTCAAGAGTTAAATGTATCCATCTTGGGGCATTAAAACCGGTGTACGGGATGATAAATACAGACTTTATATCATATGATAGCTCAGTAATTCATATTTATCACGTTGCTAAAAAAATTATAAGGTACTAGTAGTCAACAAAATCAATTAAAGAGAAAGAAAGAAACGCATGTGAAGAGAGTTTACAACTGGAAAAGTAAAATAAAAATTAACGCATGTTGAATGCTGACATGTCAGTATGTCCATGAATCCACGTATCAAGCGCCATTCATCGATCGTCTTCCTCTTTCTAAATGAAAACAACTTCACACATCACAACAAACAATACACACAAGACCCCCTCTCTCTCGTTGTCTCTCTGCCAGCGACCAAATCGAAGCTTGAGAAGAACAAGAAGGCGTCGAAAATGGTTGTTCTGAGCATGATGGCGTTGGTAAAAACAGCTTATTCTTTGAACAGCTTTGTCTTTGAGGCGGAAGACATTGTATTCGGTTCGCCTTGGTGGTTCGTCGTCGTCAGTGTGGCGTGTCTCCTCGTTCTCTTCGCCGGGATAATGTCTGGACTCACGCTCGGACTAATGTCCCTTGGTCTCGTCGAGCTTGAGATTCTCCAGCAGAGTGGCTCCTCCGCCGAGAAAAAGCAGGCCGGTAAGTTTTATTTGATCGCGGTTAAAAATATTCACTGCTTAGGTTAAATTACTTGCTTAATTAGTAATGGCAAAAAAATGTACACTCTCAACTGTTACTATTTACTACTATTACCTTTGGAGTTACATGAATTTGTTTTTTTTTTTGGGATGTTGTAGCTGCTATCTTACCAGTGGTTAAGAAGCAGCATCAACTTCTTGTGACTCTGCTTCTATGCAATGCAGCTGCCATGGAGGTAAAAAAAAATTGATTTTAGTTTTACCCTAGATAAGTTACCAACTTTGTGCACCTTGGAATCAGTGGAATACTTGACATGGGAATCAATGAAGTTGGTACTTGATGCTTTTGTTTTATTCCTTTTTTCAGGCACTTCCTATATGTTTGGATAAGATATTTCACCCCTTTGTGGCTGTTTTACTCTCAGTTACTTTTGTTCTTGCTTTCGGGGAGGTAACTTTTTTATTATCTATTCTTGGTATGTGTTTGTCTTTTCCTCAGCACTTTCCATTGACCACTCATAGCTGATACAAGTAAGTTTCATACCAGATCATTCCACAAGCTATATGCTCGAGATATGGACTTGCTGTTGGTGCTAATTTTTTGTGGCTGGTTCGCATTTTGATGATAATCTGCTATCCCATTGCTTACCCTATTGGCAAGGTGACGTAGTTGTTGTACCAATCCGTCTTTGTCATATCACTAAATGTTATTAAACCACAAAAAGACAAGAAAATTGTTGAACCTTGCATTTACAGTAACTTGTTCAAAATAATTGTATTGATTATACCATCTAGACAAGTTGATGCATTTATAGATGCCAGAGTACAATGTAGCTGTGGTTGTTTACTTCTTAAACCAACGTTTTTAATATGCCTCAGGTTCTTGATGCCGTGATTGGGCATAATAACACACTGTTTAGGCGAGCTCAGCTGAAAGCTCTCGTCTCAATTCACAGCCAAGAGGTAGTATCCGGTTTATTATATAATAAGAAATCACACATATTATTCTGTATGAGCCCTGTCTGATTTGTTAAGTAGTTTATCAAGTTACTTGATTATATAAAGCACTTTTCTTTCCAGCTTCCATTTGACATGCTGTTTCTCTCCAACATAGGCTGGTAAGGGAGGTGAATTGACACACGAGGAAACAATGATTATAAGCGGAGCCCTGGATTTAAGCGAGAAGGTAAGGACTTGTATTAGCCATGCATGTATACTACTAGTCCGAATAAGCTACGTTGTAAATGAAATGGTGTGCCTATAAGACATTAATCCGGCTTTAGTTTGGAACATACTTATATATATATATATATATATTTACTTTTTTTTTCATTGATCTTATTCATATGCTTTCATTTCCTGGAAGTTCAGACAGCTGAGGAGGCTATGACGCCAATTGAATCAACATTTTCCTTGGATGTAACCACAAAGTTAGACTGGTGAGTTAAGAGTGGATTTGAAAAACTCCAGTTGGCGGATTAGTTGAAAAATCAACGCTGTAATACAAGTTAGAGAGTTAAACTATTTTTCACCTTTGTAAATATGCAGGGAAACAATTGGGAAAATACTATCCAAAGGCCATAGTCGAATCCCTGTCTACTTAGGGAATCCAAAAAACATCATTGGGCTTCTATTGGTGCTCTCTCTGAAACTCTTGCATTGCTTCATTTCACTGAATTCTATTAGATTTACTTATATATGTATATGCTTTGCTGTTACCTAGGTGAAGAGTCTTCTAACGGTACGAGCGGAAGCAGAGACACCCATAAGTTCTGTTTCCATCAGGAAGATCCCAAGGTATGTCTTGCATCCTTAGGCTTTACCTAGGTAACCTAGACATATGTGTTTCCTCATGAAAACGTTACGCCTTTGCAGGGTTCCATCGGACATGCCATTGTATGATATCCTCAACGAGTTTCAAAAGGGAAGCAGTCACATGGCTGCGGTTGTCAAAGTCAAAGACAAAGATAAAAGGAAGAGTATGCAGTTGCTGAGTCATGAGGAAACACCAAAAGAAAATATTAACTTATACACGAGTCCTCATTTGATAACTCCTTTGCTTAAGCATGATGTTGTTGTCGATATTGATAAAGCACCAAAGCATGTGGAAAAAAGAGGAATAAATTTTCAACTAAACGGTAGTGTGACGAGGGACTTGCCGCGTCTGTTGGAAGATAACGAGGATGAAGAAGTTATTGGCATCATCACGTTAGAAGATGTGTTTGAAGAACTTCTACAAGTATGATCTTCTACAATTATTTTACTGATTTGATCATTGCCTGCGCGTTTTAGTCATGTGCATGACTTCAAAAGTCTCAACTCTATACTCATGTTGCCTATATATATGGAAATGCAGGCAGAAATAGTGGATGAAACCGACGTTTACATTGATGTACATAAAAGGTATCTTAATGATATTTGCTTACTTCTGAGTTAGTGACTCTATAGTTTACTAAAGATTCACTAAAATGGCAAAACTGAATCATATTTTGGCATCACTACAGAGTGCGAGTGGCGGCGGCAGCAGCAGCAGCTGTATCATCCATAGCACGTGCTTCACCAGTGGTAAGCAAGAAACATATCAAAGTCCTTGATATTATCTACTGAATCAAAGAAGTTAAAAAAAGACTTGATGGGGTTACTTTGTGTCTGTTGGAGATCATATTTATAACTCTTTTGTGTGTGTGGCGGGACAGGAATATCAAAGCAAGGGAGGAGTAACGGTGAAGAAGCTTGTGGGGAAAGAAGGAAGAAGTACGAGAAACTACACAACAAAAATCACGGAGCCTCTTTTATCAGAAGAATGTCATAGATAAAAATTTTGTTTTATACTTCTTTCTTGTGGTAATTATTACAAGGTTCAGTGTCGGTCTCATTAATCGTGTATCACGTCTCTTAAACACGTACGTATCCTGTTGTTGTATGTATGTTGCGAAGTTGAAATAATGAAGAAAAGAGTTTTCTAAACCGGGTTTGACAATACCGAAGTATCAATGGTTAATACTCTTATTCCTTCTACAAAAAAAAGAACTTTTTTTAGTATTCTCACGTATCCTACTATATAAAAGGGACTAAATTCAAAGCTTTTGAGACTATCCACCTCAGCCAAAATATTCTCATCCAAAAAAAATTAGAAATAAATGTTATTTATAAGATAATTAACTAACATACAACTTTTGATATTTCTAAAAATTTCAAATTTGTAACTACTAATTTACTAATAGAATCATGTATCTATATTGAATTATGTTCTATTTTTAATCGTTAGACTTCAAGGATAAATAAATTATTAATTTACAATATATATAGTTTATAACTTTATATTGTAGTTATAAATAAAGCGAAAATAATCGGGAAAGGTGAAGAAACTCATCTAAAATTATGTAATTAAAATGGTAAAATGGTGAGTATGATGACGTGAATCTAAGAAAATTTGTTGTACAAATTATGGTGCTTTCTTCGTCCACTACAAAGATTTAAAATAAAATACAGATTCACATAAATAAGTCAATATTTGTTGTTTTTTTTGGTAAGATGCTAAGATTATCAATTTTTGAAAGGTTACACTATTGTTTTTAAACAACTTATTACATCAAGGAAACAAAAACAATCAACAACAACTCAAAGTAAAAAAAGCCTTAAGGAAGTCTTATACAAGAAAGATAAAAAGAAGTAGAGAAGAGGAGAAAGAAGAACTTTCCAGGTAAGAGAGGAGACGGTCACGCATCATACGGTCGAGAAAGGCAAGGATGACTGATGAAGGTGAGGAGACAGCAGTGAACACACGAGCATTACGCTCTTTCCACAGCAGGTAGATGGCTGACTGAAAATAGAGCTTGATGACTGGAGTAGCATGCGTATCTGCGTTGACGCGAGGTTGATTGATCCAGGCTGCAACAGAGTGTAGATCAGCCCGAGGAGAAATCCAAACTTCAGCAGCAAATCCAAACTTGTGCCAATATTTGTTGTTGATAGTGTTTATATTCTTTTCTAACATTAGTATCTATATTTTTTAGTAAACTGATCCAAAGAAATTAATTTGTGGAGCTAACCAAACGAGGATTATAGTATTTACTTTGGAAAAACTAATAGGTTGAATGATAGATGGCGTGCGTGCTTTTTCATATGAAAATCTGCACATATATTAAAATCATAAGATTTGAATCATAGAGAAAATATAGTGTATATGACTGAAGTTGGTCCATTCTGAAACTAAAGATGGCTAAAATTCTTCTTTGTCAAAATGCATAGATGTGAATCTTATATGAATAGAGTTCTCCATTGCTTATAACAGTGTAATAAACTCCGTGTGTAAAGGAGAAAAAATGTTATATAAGAGAAAACAAAAATTATGATTTTTTTTCTTGTGCCTATAGGCTCTTCGCAATTTGAAGAAGAAAGAACATATTGTGTGAAAATCTTTGGCTCGGTCAAATTTTATCCAGTTGTTTATAAAACTGTTGTTATCTGATTCATGTAATTTTTCAGTGTTGATTTAAAAGCCCAAAAAACCCATCTATACTGACTTTTTGATATTTTTTTCTGTGATTTGAATTTAAAAAGAGATAAAACTTTCGATAAGTTATGTAAACTCAGAACGAGTATTTAGCTTTAGAAAGCATTTACATGTTTCAAACTTATAATATATACATATATAATGTTTAAAATTATGCATATAAAACCTGTGTAAAATGTGCCTGAATATGTTTCTCTTCTTTAATGTGTTAATCGTACTATATATAACATTATTTTAAAATTTCAAAAAGTTTATGTCACATACAAAAAAATCATCAATAAAATATATAATTCTTCATCTACAACAAGAAAAATTATAAACATATAAATTTAAATTAAGAAAAACTAATATTGGAAAAACAAGAAGTTAATGTAAAAGAAAAAACCGACAAATAATATTATAAATAAAATAAATTTATAAGACACAATCCGCGCGAAGCGCGGAAAAATCTCTAGTATTAATAAAACACACTAAACTACCGTAATAATAAAACACATTAAACTACCATAATAAATATATCGTTTTCTTTAATTTTCAATTTTCAATAATTTTTAATCAATAGTAATTCAATAAAATCAATTAATTTTTTTGAGGTTTATAATTTTTTCATAGAAACACACAAAAAAATACATTTTTCTAAAACAATATTTTTTTCCAAAAATTTATTATTAAAGAACGTAGGGAGGGAGTAATCGATACAGGACTTCTTGTTCTAAAAGGCCCAATTGATTTGGGCTTCTAATTTATAAGGTTGGTTGGGTTTGGGCTAGACATTGAAATAGTTCAAAAAGGAATAGAGAGAGAGAGAGAGAGAGAGAGAGAGAGAGAGAGAGACGGCGTCCTCCTCTTGTTGATCGTCGAGAGACTCTCGCTCAGCGCCGCGTTCTCTCCGGTAAGCTCCGTCGACTTTCATCAATTCCGATCATCTGACTCTACATCTCATTATTTAATATCCCAAACTCTCGCGTCGTATGCTTCCTCCTCTGCTGCTTCTGTTTGTCGCGTATTGCCTGATTAGGGTTTCTTAGAAATTAGTTAATTTTCTGAAAATCCCCACTTCCCTTGTGTTTGAAATTAAAAAAAAAAACTTCAATCTCTATGAAATGGATTTAGGATTCTTGTTTTAAGTTTCAATCCAGATTTTTTTTTTGTATTTAACACATAATACTGGTTCCTTGACTTGGTAATGTCAGTCTCTTCCATGGATAGTAAGGGCCCGGTGCAGAAAACAGTCGTGCTCGAGCCGTTTATCAAGTATCTCTCTTTACCTTTTTTTTATGTATTTTGTCTAAAGTCCTCAAACTCTGCCCTGATTCAATTATTTTTGTATTAATTGTAGGTTGGTGAGGCTTTTAGCAAGGGCTTTCTATGATGATTATACCACCAAAAGCGACAATCAGCAGAAAACTGCAAGAAGTGACAACAGAGGGATTGCCGTTGTGGTGCTCGATGAGCTTACCAGGTTTCTGTTACATTATCTCTTCCTTGTGAACTTTGATTAAACTTAAACCTGTCGCAATAGTTTCTAAACAGCTTTCTAAGTCCAGTTTTGTGTGAGTAACGATAGGTTATATTTTGGAAACTTTGATTATGCGATGTTAATGTGGATACTGCTTAGTTTGTTTTTTTTTTAAATCCGCTGTGACTTTCATTTCTGGTAGGAAGCAATGGGTTAGAGAAGAGGACTTGGCTAAAGAGTTGAAGTTGCACGCCAAGCAGCTTAGAAAAATAATACGACACTTTGAAGAACAGAACTTGATCATGCGTGACCACAGGAAAGAGGTCTGTGCAGAAAAACTATCTTCTTGTTTTGTTTGCTTGCCACTTTTTTCCTTACTCTGGCTCTTTTATTGATTCTAAATCTTATTAATAGACTGCAAAAGGTGCGAAGATGTATAGTGTTGCAGTAGCTGCTACAACTGGTGGCCGAGCAGAGGACAAGGTTAAGTTCCATACCCACTCGTATTGCTGCCTCAATTATCCACAGGTCTGCTTCATCTCCCTAATACTAATTGTTTTCAGTTTGCTATTTTACCTTCTAAAATCAGACTGCCCTGTACGTTATTGAACTTGCACGTCTTCTCTTTCACAGATATATGATATTGTTCGCTATAAACTGCACCGGATGAAAAAGAAGCTCAAAGATGAACTAGAAGATAAGAATACTGTTCAGGAGTATGGCTGTCCTAACTGCCAAAGAAAGTAAAGTCCATTGCTCTTTATGTCCTTATAAAATGCTCTACTTTTATGAATTGTATAATGCTCACTAAACCTGAATATGTTTCTCGTTTTTAATTTAGATATAATGCATTGGATGCCTTGAGATTAATTTCTATGGAAGACGATGCTTTCCACTGTGAAAACTGCAATGGTGAGCTGGTTGTGGAATGTAACAAGCTAACTTCAGAAGAAGTAGCAGACGGAGATGATAATGCAAGGAGACGGCGGCGGGAAAAACTAAGGGATATGCTTCAGAAGATGGAGGTATTTGTATACTGTTTTATCTTCTCACTTCAGTATCCCAGAAAATTTGTTAATGCACTAGAATTTATAATCTAAACTAGTTTATCTTGGAGACCATATTTTAATTGAACAATGGTAAAAACTGCAAATAAGAGTAGCTGAACTTAGATGTGTCCTTGGTGGTAGATGTTGTTCATGGTTACTTTGTGGTTGATGCGATATTAAGGTTACTTAGCGTTGATTATGTATTATCTTTTTCTGGTTTACGAAGAAGGTGAGAGAGGTTTAGAAAATTTCTCTAGGTGATGTTGGTTTATACGTTGTTGATTTTTTTGCGACTGATAATCGGAGTATAAACTGCAGGTTCAAATAAAACCTCTGATGGATCAAATAAACAGAGTAAAAGACCTGCCAGTTCCCGACTTTGGATCTCTTATCGCATGGGAGGCTCGTGCAGCTATTGCTGCTCGTGAAAATGGCGAGCTTAACCCTAATGATCCTTTGAGGTCACAGGGTGGGTATGGTTCAACACCAATGCCATTTCTCGGAGAGACGAAGGTGATTAATCAGTTACATTTCTTAATTGCTATTATGGAAGATGAGGCAATGATATTGTTATGGAATGTCCTTTTTCTTTCTCCATTTGCTCATGTTGAAGCTCGTATCTATCTGCAGATTTATACTGGATTATTCTCTTTCATTATGGTAATTTGATTTCTTAAGTCTTGCGTGGCTAGGTTGAGGTTAACCTTGGTGAGGGAAAAGAGGATGTCACGTCCAACGGTGGAGATTCTAGTCTGAAAGTGTTGCCTCCATGGATGATAAAGCAAGGAATGAATCTGACGGAGGAACAAAGAGGAGAGATGAGGCATGAAGCAAAGGTTGATGTTGGCTCATCGAAACTTTCAGATGACAAGAAGTCAGCCATGGAAAGTGGCGATGCTAAAGATTTGTTGAAGGTCTGTTTATTGCTTTTAGGGATATTCTTTGCGTCTATTTTAATTTCCACAGTAGCATCTTCCGGATCGTGTTTCCAGAATCTTGATACATTTTTTTTTATTTTTTGTTGTCATTTTAAAAATTCAGGATGAGTATTTCAAAGCTTACTACGCTGCTCTGATACAGCAGCAGCAAGAGCTAGCACAGAAGCAGAGACAAGAAGAATCTGGAGGCGAAGTAGTAGCCCCTGACAGTGAGTTGGCTTCGACATCCTCAGATCGTCAGGTTGGTATGAAGTCCAAACGCGAAGAGGAAGAAGATGAATGGGAAGAAGAAGTGGCTCCAGTTCCAGGTAAGTACAATAAAATTCATATAGTATCTAGTTGATTGATCATATTATTAAAACAAACGAATTACTACTAAACATGTAAAAAATGCAGTTGCAGGAAATGGAAACTACAAGGTGGACTTGAATGTGGAAGCAGCAGAGGCTTCAGGTGGTGAAGAAGAAGAGGAAGAAGAAGACATCGACTGGGAAGAAGGCTGAATAGGAAATGGATCAAAACCATTGCTCATTGAATAAGGAAACCGATTGTGAACTGTGTCTTGTGCGCTATAAGAAGGTGGTAACTTAGTAATTGGGGAATCGTGTGAATGTTATCATCATCATATACACCAAATATAACTCGTCGATTCAGACTAAACAAAAAGGTTGATTGATGCATCTGATGAAACAAAAATAGTTTTGGACGACACATACCAGTGTGTTCGGTTATAAAAGTTCCAAGTAGTTTCAAATTTATCCTTTATAATATCGTAAAAATGATAAATCTAATGATAATCAACCAGAGAAGAGAAGCCAATAATGAAAATTAAATGTTTGTCCAAGAAAAAGAGTTATCTCCATTGGTTGTTGTTGTATGGACCTAAACCTTCGCCGAGAAACCCCACGCGAGTGAGTCAAAGTCAATGTACTGACCAAAATACCCTCGAGTATGCTTCAAAATTACGCATCAACCCACACAGGACCGACCTAGTCCTCTGTTTTTTTCTTTTTCTTTTCCTTCATAATTACGAGAAAAGCACACTGACTTGTTCTCCTTGTGCTATCTATCTGCTTCGTTCGTCTCTGGAAACCACACAAAACAATCGAGGAAATTGAATCGTACGTCGGTTTCTAAATTTAGTTTCCCTGTTTGTGTGTGTGTGTGTGTTTGACGTATTTGTTTGATCGTTTCATGATCCACTCGATTCTGGACGTCTAAATTTATCTCCTTTTCATGAATCGAGATCTTTGTAATCCTTAGGTGATACCAAAGTTGTGAGTTTTAGTGTGTTTTTTTCTCTCTCTCTCTGCATATCTAGTGAACTTGATAAAGTTTAACCCTTTAACCCTTCTTGTTTTTTTTTTCTGCAGAGCTTACTTACTTCACTGATGGGCTTCACTTCTGTTTATCGATCTCTTACGCAGATATTTCCTCAGGTAAAAAAAAAAAGATTTTTTTTATGTTTTGTAAAATCTTATCGAAGGCTACAAAATGTTTCCACTTGCAGGTTGATGCACGAATGTTGAGAGCTGTTGCAATTGAACATCCCAAGGATCCTGATGAGGCTGCTTCTGTGGTTCTCTCTGAGATTCTTCCTTCCTTGCCCACTGATTCTACTCAGTCTCTGAGCAAGTCATCTCCAAGTATTCCAGAGCGTGAAGGTACATCTTTAGCCCTTGAAAAAATTAATCTTGCTGCTGCTCTGGCTTGTTGATAAGATGCTTTGTTTAAATTGCAGTAGAACGTGATTTGGAAGATGTTGTTTCTAAGTACCACCACGACGGTTTGCTTGTAGCTTCTGCTTCAAAGTCCACCAGCGTCTATTCTTCTTCTTCTTCAGAAACTATCCCCTTGGTTACTGGTCGTGGCCATGACGATACCAGTGCTCCAAGTACGCTACCAAATGTTGGTCCTGGTGTTGTTTGCCACAAAGATGTGGAAAGTGAGGAGCAAGTCCAATCTTTAGGAAAGGCTCCAGGACAAGAGCTTGGCAGCTATGATTTCTTTGGAAAGTGTTTTGATGTTCCGATCCTCCCACCACCACAAATTGACTTGTTGCACGTGACAGAGGATGATCTTGCCTCAGTTTTCCCTGCTGTCCCACGAGACGGCGTCGAATCGACTAGAGATTTTTGGCAAAAGCTTGGTTTTCATATGACTTGGAATCAAGCTGAAGATTCAATCACTAGCATTGGTTCACTGAACGCTGCAGAGAAGGGATCATGTTTTCAAGTGGGGACTGGGAGTACACATGATCAGTCGTCAAAGAGTTCAGTGACAAGTGTAAATGGAGATGCTGAAGTAGGTGGTGCATTTAGCTCATCAACTCATGGATGTAGTGTTGATCACCTTGAAGAGATTATCGAATACTCCAAAACTAACAAGGTACTGACACTCTTTAAGCCTGTGATTGATACTGATTACTGAGACATGATTCTTTTTTCATTGTTCAATGATGTAGAAAACCTTGCTTGCTCTGATGGACTCGGTTACGAGTCTGATGAAAGAAGTTGAACTTGAAGAGAAGGATGCGGAGAAGTCAGAGTTAGAAGCTGCTAGGGGAGGTTTGGATACTCTTGAAAAGGTTGAGGAGTTCAAGAAGATGCTGAAACATGCCAAGGAAGCCAATGACATTGTAAGGCTTTTATATTACCTTTGCTGATTTTTTTTTTGGGTAATGAAAACTAATTTGCTATGATGTTTGCAGAATGCTGGAGAAGTATATGGAGAGAAGTCAATTTTGGCAACTGAAGCAAAAGAGCTTGAAAACCGATTGCTCAACTTATCAGAAGAACGAAACAAATCTCTTGCTGTCCTTGATGAGGAGAAATCTCTGTAATATGTCAAGATGTGAAGCTGTTGAAAGAAAAATTTGACAACAGAGTGTCAATACCAAAAAAAGCAGCCACCTCAAGCCTGACTAGTTCATGCGGATCATCTGTGAGGAGCTTGGTGCTCGAGACTCTTGCTGAGCCGTTGAATGGAATGCTTGAAACCTCCTCAAGCAATAACAAGATCCCAGAAGAGGAAGAAGCATCTTCCACCATGAACAAATTGAAAAATGATTGTAGAGAGCTTCTTGAAGATGGTTGGGACATCTTTGACAAGGAGATTGAACTTTAAGGTGGGGTTGGTGGCTTGGTTCTGAAGGAACGTACATATAGGGTTGGTATTGATATAGAAAACGCTATAACTTGAAAGAATAAAATGGATTTGCGACCATATTTGGATCAGGGATTGTATAAGAGCTATGGATTCTCTATGTGGTTGAAACTCAAACCAGATCACTTATCAGCTATGGTATATAGTTTTTTCTTAGTATTTCAACTCTCATTGTGGTGGTTTGTACAAAGAGAAAAAACTAGCATAGCACCAAACCAAGTTTTTGTTCTTAAATTAGCATTCAAAGCTCAAAATCACAAAAATAAGTTTTATTAAAGAGGTAAATATACACTTATACCTTTGGGTTAATTAATCCAAACCTTAGAGTTAAGAGTTAAGGGCTGAGGTTTTAGAATTAGGGTTTAAAATTTTATAAAAAATAAATACAAAAATAAAAAATAAAATTTTAAAAACAGTTTCAAAAAATATTTTTTAACTATAAAAAGAAAATTTGAAAAAAAAATAAAAAAAAATTTCAAAAAAAAAATTATAAAAATTTCGAATCTGAAAACATATAATCTGAATCTATAAATTTTTTTTTTCATTTTTTTTTTATTTTTTATTTTATTTTTGTTTGTTTATTTAATTTTAAACCAAGGGTATTAGTGATATTTTACCTTTTAATGAATGTCATTTTTGTGACTTTTTCCTTTTATTGCTATTTTTGATACATAAACTTCAAAAGGTGCTATTATTGACAATTGCACTAATAAAAACAAGAATTAATTAACACTCTAAATAAGGTATATTTGTTTATATTATAAATAATGATTTCCTCGGAGTACCATCATTCTGGACAAAACTTAGGTTCACCCCCTTGTGAACCTTTAAATTCACCCCACCCTTTACGACCAATCAAATTTTCACAAAGATTATTAATTAAAAAACATTAAATTAAATAAAAAAATAGTTACAAAAAATAAAAATACTAATTTTAACGACGCTAACGCTTCCACCAAAACCCTAAACCCTAAATTTTAAATTCTAAACCCTATACCGTAAATTCTAAACCTAAATCCAAACCCCTAAACCCAAACCCTATACCCTAAACCCTAATCATAGACCCTAAACCCAAACTCTATACCCTAAACCCTAATCCTAAATTATATACCTTAAACCAAAAAAATAGACTATAAACCTAAACCTTAAACCCTATACCCTAAACCCAAGTCTTAGACCCTAAACCTAAACCGTAAACCTTAACCCAAACCCTATAGCATCTAAGTTTGGGGTTTGGGTTTAGGGTTTACCGTTTGGGTTTTAAGTCTAGGATTTGGGTTTAGGATATAGGTTTTGGGTTTAGGATTTACGGTTTGGGTTTAGGATTTACCGTTAAATTTTTGGGTTTAGGATATATAATTTGAGTTTAAGGTTTACGGTTTGGGTTTAGGGTCTACGACTTGGGTTTAGGGTATAAAGTTTAGGTTTATAGTCTAGTTTTTGGGTTTAGGGTATATAATTTGAGTTTAGGGTATATGATTAGGGTTTATGGTATAGTGTTTGGGTTTAGGGGTTTGGATTTGGGTTTAGAATTTATGGTATAGAGTTTAGAATTTAAGATTTAGGGTTTAGGGTTTCGCTGGAAGCGTTAGCGTCGTTAAAATTAGCATTTTTATTTTTTGTAGCTATTTTTTGTTTAATTTAATATTTTTAATTAATAATCTATGTGGAAATTTGATTGGTCCTAAAGGGTGAGGTGAATTTAAAGGTTCACCCTAGGGGGTGTGGGAACCGAAATTCGAACTGTCGATTTCCGTTTAAATAAGGAAACTAGGAAAACTATAATTTCCCAGAGGACCCAGATATCTGCTAATACCACACGTCAAGCAATCAGAACACGAGAATAACAACGACAAAAATAAGAAATCGAAAAGAGAGCAAAGTAGATCTTATTCCGAATCTGCGTATGATTGTTTACAACAAGGTATAAGCCTGGGCTCGAGAGCTGTCGGCGAGATTCCTAGTTCTAGCAACCCTAAGAAGGCTAAACCTAATTGAGTCGCAGCTCGAAATAACAAAAACGGAAAATTGCCTAAATTGCTCTAAGTGCTAAGTTTGCTCTGAAAAATCGTCCTCCACGCTCCTCGCCTAGAACTCCTTATATACTAGCTCCAAGGTCGGTTTACGCTTTTACTATTCTGCCCTTAAGCCGTCATAGCATAAAAATGGAGATATTCCATTTTTTCCGATCTTCACAATTATCTTCAAAACTTCCGTATTTATCCGCGGAAACTTGACATTTAACCTTCCTTGTGGACCAAGCGTAAACCGTGATGTGGTTTACGAGCTTTTGGTTAAGAAATCGTAGGATGGGCCTCGAGTCGTGTTTTAGGTCTCTTTGGGCCGTCTTCCGACTCAAAGCGTTTACTACGATTTCTTTCGATAAGGAACGAACTTTCCGCGGTATTAATCCGCAAAGTTTGATCGATGATTTAGAATAGCGAAAAAACTAGACTGAGCTCGCTACGGTCTTCGGGAGATAGCATTGAAGGTTTGACGAGAGTGCATGGACTGGTGTCATCTCGATGTTTCGGAAGAGCTCGGTTGCTACGCAGCGACCGAACTTTGGCTCGAGCCCGGTCGCTACGTAGCGACCGAGCGAGACGGACGCTCGGTCGCTACCGAGCTTTGGTTCAAGCTCGGTAGCTACGTAGCGACTGAAAAATATAATTCCGTCGTGACCGTTTTTGACCCCAACATGGGGTGAACCTAAGTTCTGTCCATTCTTTTAATGAACACTTATTTTAATATTCCATTTTTTTTCAAGAATTATTTGATTGGCTTTGAAAATTAACGGCTTAATCATCTTCATTAATGGTGATTAAAATTTAAATAATGTAAGAACGAATATACAAAGTTGAGGAGAACGACAAAAGTATCTCATACATATTATATCTGGTAACTATTGTACTTATTGTGTGTTTAGTAAGTGTCTAACAATAACAATGTCTGAGCCAGCGTTCATATAAAACCACCGCCCTTTTGATTCACGCGACTTGATGTCAATCCGTTGCGTGCCATCACCATCGCCCATTGTCGCAGCCTTACCGTCAGGGATCTATCACCTTTCACGTGTAGTCATCTCGTACCAGGTCCGTAACACGACGAATGTGATCAAAGTCGGGAGGGAGAGAAGACAAATAGAATTGGATCCACAGTCTCACCACACAACCACCCCCATCGTTAACGTGGGTCACTGGAGGAGCGGTACATGTAACCGGAGAGTCGTGCAGTGATCAACGGAGATTGTACCAGCCACCGTGATCCAAGCCGTGTAGCTACGTGTTATCTTCCTTGTTACTTTCGGTACAAGCAATATCTGCAGCATATAACCCTAATTGTATCTTGTGCATGATGAAATCTTGTAATTAGGTGTGGCTTGTGCGACAAGTAATCATTTGAAAGTTTAGACCGAGTCTCATTGGACGAGTTATTTCCAGTTTCGAGCGTTTCCTATTCTACTTCCAATGGTAAACTTGAAATTCTCACATCCTTTATATACTAAAGCGCAAGTCGCCTAACGAATCAGATTTTGACACATGGAAAATGTTTTTGAAAAACCAGAAAATAATTAATTCAAGAACAAAAAATATTTTGATCCCTAATTTTCGGCAATATTTTCAGAATATTTCAGTCCACGTTCCAAATTAACTGATCACGATCTCTAACTGTTTGTTTTCTTATACGATTTTTTGTCTGCAAACTTATGCTCTGTTATTTCTTTTGTTCTTCTCAATCTTCTCCATTATCAAAGAAGCAAAACAACAATTTTTTTCTTCTTTCCTAAATTTCAATTTTGATCTCGATCAGTTCCTTCATCGCCTGGATTAATACTTAAAGTTCAGCATAGACAAGTTTTTAGATTGATAGGGATTGTGGCGGTGGAGTTTAAAATGACGTCTGAAAGAGATTGACACTGGTACTGTGATTTTGGAGAGATTTGGAGAACAAAATTTTGTTGAGGAGCTTCCAGAATTTGCAGGTATTAATGGTGGTGTGTGTACGTTCATATGAATTTTTTTTTCGAAAAAGGCTGAGTAAAAAATATAGCAGAAAGATTTGTATTGTTTAGTTTTGAAATTATTTAGTTTCAGGCTTTGCATTCTTAACGGAATTGTATTTCAAAGCAAATAAATAGTGATTGACTGATGTGGAAAAGAGAAGAAAATCTAATACTACCCAGAAAGTCTATCACCAAAAATGGAATTACAGGTATAAATGCTGTATTTTACTGACTTTTTGAACATGAAGAAGCATCATATTCTGTTTGGTTTCTTTCATATTGATATTTTTTTTTATTTTTGTTCTGGCAAAGATAAATAAGAGTTATGATGATAACATCTTATAATACTTCCCGTGATTTATGTTTAAATGCTATCTGAATAGCAAACTCACCATTCTAACATAATAAGTTAATTATTTAATTTTCCCCTACGAAGTAGGGGTAGAATACTAGTCTTTATATAATCACCAAAACAAAAAATATCATTTATTACACTAAAATAATAAACTAAAATCTATTGCAATGCATAATATATAGTATAATAGAATCATACAAGCTTTACTACATTTAAAATAAATAATAAAGCCAATTAAAAGATAAATGAGATCTTCTAGATACTCTGCATTATTATCACTAGGAGTGGGTGTTTGGGTACCCATTCGGATTCGGTATGTAACTATTCGAATTTCAGATATTCCGATTCAAAGATTTCAGCTCCATTTGGATATTTCTAAATTTTGGTTTTGGTTTGGTTCGGATTTTTGCGGGTTCGGTTCGGGTTTGAATAACCTATTTAAATTATTTTAAAATTTTTAAAATTCATTATATGCTTAAAATTTCTCAAAATCTATATACAAAAAATAATATATTACTTATAAATTTCTCAAAATCAAAAATTAATGATTGAGTATAAAAGTTGAATGAAGCATGGCTGAAGCGCATTCCATGTATGGTTTTGATCACAAATTTATTTAGTTTTGGCAAATTTAATGTAGAAATCAATAGACTTGTTTATTATTTTGACCACAATTTACTGTATTTAATAAAATTTGAATAGTTTTAGAAAACCGTTACAAACCATTTAAATCCAAAAATATAATCTTAACCGTAACCACCTAAACAAAAGTCAGTTTGTAACATTTAAATTCTAAACCCCCAAAAAAAAGATTATACAAAAGTTACCTACATTCTTTTGGTTAGAGCGATTCGAAAATCTTGTAATTTTGTTGATGTCTCATGTCATTACATATTTGGTTGATCAATAACGTTTTGTCTAAGAATATTCAAGAATTTTTTTTCACGAACCAACACTAACTATAAACATGTTTGAAAACTCAAACTACATCAGTTCAA
The DNA here is from genome assembly GCF_020379485.1 of Brassica napus. Taxonomy (NCBI): domain Eukaryota; kingdom Viridiplantae; phylum Streptophyta; class Magnoliopsida; order Brassicales; family Brassicaceae; genus Brassica; species Brassica napus. Next base: position 978,665 of record NC_063443.1, read on the forward strand.
TTATTTAATAAGAAGCTTAAATCAAAACAATGCTCCATACCCAACCCAGCGCAAACTCCTTGATATTGTTATCCTCGTTGCCATAGTGAAGTCTGCATAGAACCCAGGACCAAGAGCTCCACCAACAGTGAAAACATAAGCAGACTGTCTCTATAGACTCACTAATGTCTACTTTTTCTCTATACAGAGCTTCTAAAGCACAATGTTCCATGATACGACATCTTTATCCTCAACGCTCTCGAACACCGTAACAGAATCAACCAGTTGTCCGAGCTTTGAGTACATGTCAACAAGCGCAGGATTGGATATGGTTCCTGTCTCAGGGGAAGAAGAAGAGAAGACCAAAGCACAAACCTCGGATTTAGGGTTTCTATTCAGCAATGGATAGTGGCCGCCGGAAATTGTTAGTGAAAACCGAGATTCACACAAATCGACAACAATCGAAGGTGTTGGTGATGAATCGTGTGAACCCTAAAAAAAATTCTAAAAGGTTATTTGGTTTTTCACATCCATTTTAACGTGTGTACAAAATATAGAATTAGTGTAGTAATTAGTTAAAATATAAGAGTCAATCTAAGTAATCTATACTATTATTTGCGAAGTAAATTTTCGCAACGGAGCTCCCACATTAAAAGTTAGAGTGGTTAATATCGATTATACCCTTAATGAATTAAATATATAAATTAGTAACAAATAAAAACGAAATTTTAATTAATTTGATTAGATAATTGATTAATATTAAGAATAGTAACAATTATCCAAAATCTGAAAATATAATTAAAAAGAAGATAATTTCTGTATATATTGTATTGTTATCTGTAAAAGTATTTTAGTAAAACTTAAAAATATAAATTATATAATTAAATATTAATCTATACTATTATTTGCGAAGTAATTTTTCGCAACGGAGCTCCCACGTTAAAAGTTAGAGTGGTTAATATCGATTATACCCTTAATGAATTAAATATATAAATTAGTAACAAATAAAAACGAAATTTTAATTAATTTGATTAGATAATTGATTAATATTAAGAATAGTAAGAATTATCCAAAATCTGAAAATATAATTAAAAAGAAGATAATTTCTGTATATATTGTATTGTTATCTGTAAAAGTATTTTAGTAAAACTTAAAAATATAAATTATATAATTAAATATTAATCAAATAAAAATTTTAATTATATAATTAAAATATAATATTGAGTTATTTTAATAATGAATATAGTGTACAAAGAACTTTTCCAAAATTTATGAAAATGTTTAAGCTCGCATCGCGGGCAAAACACCTAGTTTTCTCTATAAAATATACTAAAAATATAGTTTTCAATATCTACATAATTTGATATATATTGTTGGGTCGGTGATTAAACCGTTTTTGTGTAACACGTATATATATAACAAGCATAACCTAATGTGTGGTATATGTCACTCATCTATAAGCAAGCGTGAAAAATTTAGAACCCTAACTAATTTCGCCACCTGTTTCAAACAATTAATGACGACGGTCTCTGATCTTTCCAGATATTTGATCGGGGAGATACTCTCTAAAGTTCCGATTACATGTGTTGGAAAAGTAAGATGCACATGCAAACGATGGAATGCTTCATCGAGACATAGGATAGTTGGTAAAACAGTAGCTAGGCAGTTTATGGGGTTCATGATGATGGATTTTAAGGTTTGTTCCATTAGAATCGATCTCAATGGAATAGTAAAGGACGAGGAAGGCTCTGGTCCAGTATCTATAAAACTGATTGATAATCTCAATAAAATCGAGATAATTAAAGTGTTTCACTGCGACGGCTTGTTGTTATGCACGACCCGAGACAACACAAGGCTATTGGTTTGGAACCCGTATCTAGGGCAAATGAAGTGGATCGAGCCCAAAAAAGCTTACCACAGATTGGACAGGTATGCTCTGGGGTATGATACAAACAAGAAATCCTACAAAATATTGAGGTTTGTGGATGATGCCTACTGGCCCACACCCCTTTTTGAGTTTGAAATCTACGATACGAACTCTAACTTGTGGAGGGCTCTTGATGTCACTCCCGACTGGGATATCGAGTATTTTCGACCCGGCTTGACAGTGAAGGGAAACACTTACTTTTTCGCTAAACAAAAAATAATATTAGACGAAGGTGAAGCAGACGGAGATGTAGATGATTTCTTGGTCTCTTTTGATTTTACCAAAGAGAGATTTGGACCACATCTGCACGTGCCGTTTCACTCTCGTCTCGACGAAGACACCGTGGTTCTATCGAGTGTCGGAGAAGAGAAGCTTGCAGCGTTATATCAATGCATGGATAGAAATATGATGGAGATATGGGTTACCACTAAGACTGAGCCCCACGTGGTGTCGTGGAGCAACCTGTACTTCTTAGCAGTTGATAAGATGGTCCCTCTCTTTAGTGGAAGTTTCTTCATTGACGAGGAAAAGAAACTCGCACTGGCTTTCACTTTAGACACACTTGGTCGCTACAAAAGGGCTTACATCATTGGAGAGGATGGGTATTTTAAACAAGTGGATCTCGGAGAAGCTGTTGTGATTCCTGATGACGACGGCTATCCCTACTGTTTCCCACTTGTGTGCTCTTACGTGCCAAGTTTAGTGCAAATCAACCAAGGCCTAGTTCTATCGGGAAAAAGGGAAGAATGACAAGTTATTGGTGAATTACTTTTTATTTGTTTCCTCCATATAATCTCTTTTTCGTTTTCTTTGCCTTTTGTCACCTTCTTTGAACGAGACTTATTTTTATTTTTTTTTCTATTTATCATTTTATTACTCAAAAGCTCTGTCTATCGTATTTGAAGTCTTGACCATGTATTGATCACAAAACCCTCTTAATTTTATTGTGATTTTATGTATGGTGTCACATGTTCCAGCCAAATTAAATCTGGATTTACCAAGTTGATTAAGAAAGGTTTAAAACACCACCATAGATAAAATGTCTAACTGAAAACACATATAAATACATGATTTAATAAATGTATTTTTTATTATATAATTGTCTTTTTAATTCTTGAATTAGTAAATGTAAGATAGGTTTAAAACACTATGGAAGAATACTGCCATAAATTGGTTTAGCCTTTGGATAGGATGAAGCTAACAAAACAAACAAAGTAACACACACCAAAATCAGAACCATTAGAGCATCATTAACCCTACAAATTCATTTGGGGCTCTTAATAAGTTTTTTAGTAATATTTGGTAATTAAGAACTTTAGTTAAGAGACCCTTAAATTTTGTGTTCCAATGGGAGTTCTTCATTAGAGGTTCTTAAAAAAAAATTATGAAACATTGTGATGAGAAGATAAACTTAATTAGGCTATCTTAAAAAAACAAAATTATGAAACATTGTGATGAAAAGATAAACATTGGACTCAACAAGTCAGCTAACCAAACTTTCAACCTACTGATTTTCCTGTTCTTTAAGCTATCCCAGACACTGCTTTACACAACTAGCAACTGAACAATCACACACCTGTCTCATCAGTTACATCAAAGAGAACAAAAGAGATGAGACTGACCGTGCTTCAATAGACTGATGTCCTTGTCCACTTCAGAAACTGAACCATCATCTTCTAGTTCTACCTTCGAGTATGAGAGTTTGCCTAGTGATGAGAAGCAGAACGTACCTTCTTCCTGTTTGCCAGCAGCTATATTCTGAATAAACACAACACAGAAATTAAGCCTTTGTATTAAACACAACACAACAGAGAAAATAACAACAAACAAGAACAAGAAACAGAAGCTATGGTACTACTCTTTTCATGCTTTAGCATGACTGTTAATTTGAGGACATTAATACCAAAACCAGATGAGTGGAGAGATAGTGCACGATCAAATAATAAAACTCAATGCAACACTAAAAAGAGAAAAATACTAGAATAGCACCAAACCAAGTTTTTGTTCCCAAAGTAGCACTCAAGGCTCAAAGTCACAAAAATAGGTTTCATTAAAAAGGTAAATATACACGTATACCCCTTGGGTTAATTAATCCAAACCTTAGGGTTTAGAGTTAAGGGGTGGGGTTTTGGAATTAGAGTTTAAAATTTTATAAAAAATAAATACTAAAATAAAAATAAAAATTTTTAAAACAGTTTCAAAAAGTATTTTTAAATTATAAAAAGAAATTTTGAAAAAAAAATAAAAAAAAAATTTTTCAAAAAAAAAATTATAAAAATTTCGAATCTGAAAACATATAATCTGAAACTATAAATTTTTTATTTTTTTTTATTTATTTTTTTTTATTTTTGTTTGTTTATTTAATTTCAAACCAAGAGTATTAAGGATATTTTACCCTTTAATGAATGTCATTTTTGTGACTTTCTCCTTCTAGTGCTATTTTTGAGACATAAACTTCAAAATGTGCTATTATTGACAATTGCCCCACTAAAAACCCAGATTTTTCATCTTGTTTCTACCAAAAACGTGAGGGTGCTTCAGAGAAAGAGCATCCACTTCGTCCTCACTCAATCCAGCACTCCTTTAATTGAGATCACAGGCTTCTCTAAATCAAAACTAATAACATCAAGATTTCGTAGAATCAAAAGAGCAGCTTCCTTTTTCCCAATACCAAATCTACAAAAATAATCAGTCTTGTTCACAAGAGCTTCTTCTGAACATTCCATTAACAATGATCTGTTTCTACCCGTCATATAGTTTCAATATTATTGTATAAACTCACAAAATCATTAAGAATAACTCAATTCTTATTAGCTTACGAAAACTCTCTCAAAAACTTAAGCTCTCACAAAGATCTCTCTCTCAATTCATAAGTAATGCCACACATTGGCATCTCCTTATATAGAGATATCAATTTCCTAATCTCATTAGCTTATCTTATTTAGATAACTCCTAAACAAGTATATTTCCTATTTCTTTCACATTCCAAATACTTTTAGGATAGCTTGTTCCACAAGCTTTCTTCAAGCTTACTTTCAACATTCTCCCCCTTAAGCTTGAACACATCCTAGACTCAAGTTTCTGCTCCTTAACCTTGCACTTGTTCACCTCCCAGTCCTTTTCAATGTAGGGAGCCATCATTTTCAACTCGTCACGAGCATAACGGAGCATCAAGACTGGTGCCATTATATAAGTAGGATCTTTAGGTGAAGCAGTAATGTAATAGAGATAACCAGTGAGAGTGGTAGTAATTGTGGCTACAAATGCGACCATTCCACGAGAATCTGAGATGAGATCTGTGTCTCGTAGGAAGATATCAGCTAGTGTACCATGAAACCTAGAGTGATAGAAGAGTTCCTTGTAGAAAGCCTTCTCTGAGTCATCACGACCATTTACAACTCTAGTTACGTTATCCTCTTTCTTCTCATGTTCATACCCTTCTTCTGTCTTGCTATTATCATCCTCAACCAAGCCAAGTTTTCTCCTTTTATGTTCAATCTCCCGGAGAGCACGGGCACGTCGAGCTTCTAAGGCCTTAAGCTCATGTTCTTCGAGAGGCCAGTCACTGACGATACATGGGACTTTCTCTACTCTAGTTTTTCAGTTATGGCCGAGCTTCTTAGCATACTTTTTCTTCTTCTTGTGGTACTCTTCTGTTGATAGCTTCATTGACTTAGCTTCTTTCTTCATCTCCTCGATTATGTCCTCTTCGGTTTCGTATGCTTTCTCTATTGATACTAAATCCAAGGCATAGGATTTTGTTCCATTTTCTTGCTTCTGCTGCTCACTATCTGATTGTGACACATCGGATGCGGTACCTTTTAGTGTCACCAAGCTGTGTTTCGCTTCCATTACAGCAGATTTTACTTCCTTTTTTAGAGCATTAATGGGATTTGTGAGATCTTGTAGTTTCTTTTCCAGGATAGCCTTTACTGTAGATAAACTCTCACGCTCAATCCTAATCTTCTCAAACTCTTCTAGAGTTGTCTCAATCATCTTCTCTGATTTTGAAACATCTGCCTTCAGATCCTCTCCATGTCTCTTTTCCTCATCAAGTGCATCATTCAAGTTTTCTCTCTCGAGCTCAACATGCTCAAGCATCCTTATCTCTCCAACTTTACATTGAAGCTTCTCACTGGTCTCGACACGCACTAGCTCATCAATCTTTCGAATCAGCTCAACTCGCCTTTTCTCCTCTTGCAACAAATGCTCCTCAAGTTCAATCTTCTCCCGAGACAACTTGCCAATCGACTTCTCCTTATCCAAGCATTGCACATAGAACATTTCCATCTGTTTCTCAACTGAAACCTTTTCATTCATTAACCTCTCGAGCTCAGATTCCTTGACCATCTTCTCTTTCCCTATTGCATCAATCTGTACCACCATTGCCTTCTCTTTCTCAATAAACTCATAAAGATTCTTCTTTGATTTCGCCATCTTGTCGTTATGGATAGTTACATGCCTATTATGCAACCAGTAACTCATGCCACCATCATCACATACAGAACATGTCTGAGCGAGCTTGTTTTCATGGTGTGGGAATTTCAAATCTGCACCACCACCATGAACTACGAAACTCGGAGACAGATAATGAGCACTCACGACACTGCTCTCGATGTGCCATCTTGGTTTTACTCGTTGACCCCACGAGCTTTCCCAATTAGGTTTTGCAGCTTTCCATAATGTAAAAACAGCAGGTTTACGCTTTCTAGGATCAACCTCAATTTGCTCGCCACCCCATTTATGTTCCAGCAGTTGACACGACAATTTACCATAGTCTGTAAATTTCTCGACAGATAAGAACACATCTTCTCGTTTCACAGCATACCCCAAGCCTTTCTCGATAATGTTGTCAATATAGATTATAATATCATCAATATGGCTGCGGAGATAATACTCGTCTGTGGGAGGTAGGCACTGAATAGCTTCCATATCCACCCAATACTCCTTGCAAAAACGTTTACTCAAATCTAACGGCTTCTCTCCATTCTCATTAGCATGTTTGATTATCTTGTCATCAACATCTGTGAAAATCCTGACGTAATTAACTTCGTAACCCAATTGCTTCAAGTATCTGTATAGGACGTCGAAGAAAACGGCAGCGCGGTTATGGCCGATGTGTCTCAAATCGTAGGCTGTCATTCCACAGACATACATTCTGACTTTGCCGGGATTGATCATGAGCTCAAGATTGATTGGATTCAAAACTTCCTTCTGCTGCGTCATCGTGTTGTAGAGCTTCAATTCTATCTTTTGTTTTGAACCATTCGACTCCATCTTCTTGTCCTCCATGTCTCTCACAGCTTTCTCTTCCTTCGTAAAACTCTCCATAGTATCATTCATTTTGACTAAGAGCTTCTCTAACTCCTCGATTTCCCCTCTCTGGTAACTCTTTACAATCTCTATCTTATTCTCAACACCCAAAAGCACTTTGATTTCTCTCTTCCTCTTTCTCTTCTTCTTTCTGAATATGAGCATCCACTTTCTGTCTAACCTTTGCCGAGTGTGTACCCAGTGACAGTTCCCTTTACTCCACTCCAACCAACTCTTTCTTTGTCTCTTGGTTGTGTTCTCCATTTGTATCCCCAACATGTCTGAGTTATCACTCTCTTTGTGGCTTAAAAACTCTACCAACTGATCTTCAATATCACTAAAGAGCTTTTTTAATCTCTTCTTCTTCTTTGTTACTTTCTTTCTTCTCTTGAGAATTTTCTCGAACACTTGGCAGGCACCACTATCCATCTCTGTCTTTGAGCTGTTATCCTCATCGAACAAAAGGGTTTCAGTCTCTGGATCATCCTTCTCCTGCACCATCACTGGATAAGCTAGAATCAACATATCACTCTTCACATATTGAATCAGCTGATTTGAGTACATAATTAGATCATCCCCTCCGTCATCGCTCTCGACCTGTTTTACGTCATCTGATTCCAATGTCTTCTCCTCCTGAGACTTCTTTATCCTCTTTTCTTTTCCAATGTCTTCTCCTCCTGAGACTTCTTTATCCTCTTTTCTTTTCCATCTTTGTTCAAAACGATTACTTATCTCTTTCAAAATATCCATAAATCTGGACTGTTCCAGTTGCTCCTTCTCTTCCTTTGCGGATGTATTGAACCGATTGAGTAATCTGACTTTCAAATCACCCCAGCTACTAAACCCATATTGTGAAATTTCATCTCCATACCACGACAGAGCATGACCTTCATTAAACCCATACATAAACTTTCGTGTTTTGAAAACGGTGAAGTTGTGAGCTGCAACCAACACGTCAATCCACTCAACCCACCTCTCCGGATCTTCACCGTAAAACATCAAAACATCAATCGTTCCCAAGCTCGTCACAAGCTCTGATACCAAATATAGTTTCAATATTATTGTATAAACTCACAAGATCATTAAGAATAACTCAATTCTTATTAGCTTAAGAAAACTCTCTCAAAAGCTTAAGCTCTCACAAAGATCTCTCTCTCAATTCGTAAGTAATGCCACACATTGGCATCTCCTTATATAGAGATATCAATTTCCTAATCTCATTAGCTTAACTTATTTAGATAACTCCTAAACTAGTATATTTCCTATTTCTTTCACATTCCAAATACTTTTAGGATAGCTTGTTCCACAAGCTTTCTTCAAGCTTACTTTCAACACGTCAACTCCCACATCTCCTCACTCTCAAACCCCAAATCGTAAAATACCCTAACCTTCCTACCAAAGGCGTACCAAGACTCCACATTCTCTTCAACAACATCCTCTGAACCAAACTCCTCAAACAATCTCCTCAGCTTAACAAACAAACAACCAATCTCCACACCACCACGCAGAACACTCGGAAACGCTAAACAAACACCACCCATAGCCACAGTACCAAACCCCACACCATTCAAACTACCCAGCACCAAACCAATCTCATCCTCACTCAATGTGTGTTTCTTATTTTTGTATTATGTTTTAGTGATTAGTGATCTGAGTTAAGAGTAGAGGATGTATGTTTTATATATGCGAGAGAGATCTTATATATTTTGAATGTTTATAATATACATTAAATCTAACAATCAGTAATATATTTAGGTATATAAATCTATTTCGGATACATTCAGATACCCAAAATACTTCAGTTTGGGTCTGTTTCAGTTCTTTAGATACCAAAAATATGAACCCGTACAAATACTTAATCAGTTTCCGTTCGGGTCCGTTGTTACCTTTTTGATCGGTTCTTTCAGTTCTTCGGATTTGGGTTTTTAGCCCAGCTCTAATTATCAAAATAAATTAAAGTTTACAACTCATAGCATTTGTTTTAATTTATCTAATAATGATTTAATAATAATTAAGGGGTTTATTTAAAATATTTATTGTGATTAAAATTTATACTATCACACACACATAAATATAACAAACACAAATTAATTGTAAACTTTTATGATTAGAAAAAAAATTATTATATTATTTAAATAAATATACGATATGAGAGAATATTTATGATGGGAAGTTGACTCAGATATTATATATTTTAGGACTGATGACCAGAACCATACAAATCTTTTTTTATTACTGTTATTTTTTAAATGCCAAGCGTGCCCTTTATCCACGTTATGAGAAAAAATGTATTTACGAGAATGCCATTACTTTTTAACGCCACGTAAGCAAAAATCCGGCGACACGTAGGAATACGCTTCCGTGTTTTCATTAAGTCAGCCGTAAAAGAATACGTCTTTCGTTACGGCTAGTATATGTATAAGTTTCGGCTAACTTATAATAAAATAGTTGACTTAGTAAAATAGGCTGATTTAAGACGATAAGTAAATCACGCGTAAGAGTTGAGTTATATGAATCTAGTTGAGTTATTGGACAACGGCTGACTTACGTACTGACGTTACGGCTGACTTAATCATCGATGGATTGATTTCTAGAAAATTTGGTTGAGTCGTAGTAAAGACACGACTCAGTTATATACCCACGGCTGAGTTAATGAACACCGAATGGCTGAGTTATGGGATGTTTGACGGTGAGTTATTTTAAATCAGTCGAAACTGGATGGTTTAACATGAAACTCAGCTATATTGTGGTTGAGTTATTAGCGAAAGATTAATTACTAGAATAATACTCCCTCCGTTTCATAATAGATGATGTTATTCCTTGGTGCACAAAGATTAAGAAATTTACTTTTCTCTAAAAAGTAGTTTTAAAAATATAATTTAAAAATCATTCAACCAATTACAGAAATGACTACAACATCTAATTGGTTACACAGTTTTCAATAAAGTTAAAAATAACATAAAAATATCAAAACATCATCTATTTTGAAACAACAAAAATCTTCTAAAACATCATCTATTATGAAACAGAGGGAGTATTGTTTTACGGCTGAATTGTTAAACGATATGGCTGGCTTATTGTCATTCATCCTATTTACAGCTGGGTTATCGAAAAAGATTAATTACTGAACTAGTATCCACGTTTCGGCTGTCTTTTTACTTTTTCCATTTGCTCATGTTGAAGCTCATATCAATCTGCAAATTTATACTGTGCTATAAAAGCTGGTGGTTCATGTAGTTTCGTTTTGAGGAATAAGTTAACTTCAAAGTTTTCACTGAATTTTCCCCCTTTCATTATCTTACGTGGCTAGGTTGAGGTTAACCTTGGTGAGGGAAAAGAGGATGTCACGTCCAACGGTGGAGATTCTAGTCTGAAAGTGTTGCCTCCGTGGATGATTAAGCAAGGAATGAATCTGACGGAGGAGCAAAGAGGAGAGATGAGACATGAAGCAAAAGTTGATGTTGGCTCATCGAAACTTTCAGATGACAAGAAGTCAGCCATGGAAAGTGGCGATGCTAAAGATTTGTTGAAGGTCTGTTTATTGCTTTTAGGGATATTCTTTGCGTCTATTTTAATTTCCACAGTAGCATCTTCCGGATCGTGTTTCCAGAATCTTGATACATTTTTTTTATTTTTGTTGTCATTTTAAAAATTCAGGATGAGTATTTCAAAGCTTACTACGCTGCTCTGATACAGCAGCAGCAAGAGCTAGCACAGAAGCAGAGACAAGAAGAATCTGGAGGCGAAGTAGTAGCCCCTGACAGTGAGTTGGCTTCGACATCCTCAGATCGTCAGGTTGGTATGAAGTCCAAACGCGAAGAGGAAGAAGATGAATGGGAAGAAGAAGTGGCTCCAGTTCCAGGTAAGTACAATAAAATTCATATAGTATCTAGTTGGTTGATCATATTATTAAAACAAACAAATTACTACTAAACATGTAAAAAATGCAGTTGCAGGAAATGGAAACTACAAGGTGGACTTGAATGTGGAAGCAGCAGAGGCTTCAGGTGGGGAAGAAGAAGAGGAAGAAGACATCGACTGGGAAGAAGGCTGAATAGGAAAGGGATCAACCATCATTGCTCATTCAATAAGGTCTCGATTGTGAACTGTGTCTTGTGCGCTGCTATAAGAAGGTGGTAACTTAGTAATTGGGGAATCGTGTGATGTTATCATCATCATATACACCAAATATAACTCGTCGATTCAGACTAAACAAAAAGGTTGATTGATGCATCTGATGAAACAAAAATAGTTTTGACGACACATACCAGTGTGTTCGGTTATAAAAGTTCCAAGTAGTTTCAAATTTATCCTTTATAATATCGTAAAAATGATAAATCTAATGATAATCAACCAGAATAGATTTTAAAAATGAACATAGAAGAAGAGAAGCCAATAATACGTTGGAAAAAGTCGAGAAGTTTTTTTCTCTCAAGTAACCCCGAGTGGGATCGAGTTTTATTCAACGGGTAAAAGAGTTTAGCGCATCGAGCAGTGTGTTTTTGAAGGTCTAAACACGTTTCATTTAAGTTTGGCAACCACTTTTCTTGGTTTTGGGGCTGTTTTGGTTTTTTTTTCCAACAAGATAAGGTGTTTCTGTTACAACTGTTCTTGAGAAGTTAAGAGAATTTAAAGACCAAAGTGTTTGAAATCGAGTTATTTCTCCTATCTGGAAGCATTTAAGCCATGTCGTTGGCAATGGATAGAGCATTGATGGCACTGTCACTAGATGAAGAAGATACCCCTTTCGAGATGCCAGATCTCCCGGGATTTAGCTCAGCGGAAGAGAACAAGCTCAGTCTGATGGGAAGGCTGCTTAACCCCGACCGTCAGAAAATGTCCACCCTCATCATTCAGTTGCCCCGTAAGTGGCAGAAGGAAGGTCGTGTCAGAGGTATAGTCCTCTCTCGTGAGAGATTCCAGTTCATTTTCAACTCTGAACATGATCTACAAGACGTCCTTGACAAAGGAGTTCAAACCCATAACGAATGGGCTATCGTTCTGGAGAGATGGACGGAAAACCCACCGGAGGATTTCCTGCAATACATACCGTTGTGGGTTAGGATTAGCAACATCCCGGTGAACTACTACACGGTTGAGGCTCTAACCACCCTGGGTGACTTTGTCGGTAAAGTCGACCTGGTGGCTTATGACCCTACGAAGCCAATAACTCAAGAATATGTTCGAGTTCATGTGAAGTTTAACGTAGCTCACCCGCTCAGGATGTCAAAGGTGCTCACTTTTAAAGGGAAATCGGCCACCATTCATTTTAATTATGAAAACATTCAGAAGAGATGCTTCACTTGCCACAGACTCAACCATGAGAAGGACCTTTGTCCTTTGGAGATAAGGAAAAGGCAAGAAGCAGCAGAGCTGAGAAGGAGCAAAGTGGTCTCAAACCCTACGGTTAGGAAGCCAGTTCTTGCCGATGATGATCCCCTAAAAGGAGTGTTGTCTGAGTATCAAGTTGGCATAAACCCTGCAAATGGAAGACCAAGAATTGCAAAGGAAGTGTTGGAAGAGATGAGAAGATACCTGATAGCAGATACGGGGGAGGATCGAGTGATCAAAGAGTACAAAGTTAAAAAATCTGTCAGTGTGGCTGAGAGTGACCCAATAGCTCAAAAGCTAGTCCTCCAACTGGAAGCACCTCCTCTGGTCACTAAAGAGCTCAACAAGGGAAAGGGACTGGTGTTTGACTACTCTAAAAAAGATGCATACCGCTCAGAGCCTGAGAAGATCTCCTCGGAGGGGAAGCTGATGGCGGGTGCTATCACAGCCTATCATCATTCTGCTAGAAGCGAACCAGAAGCCCCCAGGGGTTTAATCCAAGATGAGAGTGATGGAAGCTTTTCCTCTTTTTGTCCTAACTATCCAACGGGTTTCAGTTCTGGATTCTGTGAGTCTGGTTCTGCCGGGATAGTGGGGAAAAAACAGTACCAGAGGAAAAGACCCCCTAGAGCGAGAAGGGCCCAAAGGAAACTAAGCGAAGAAGAAAGGAATCTACTTCTAAGCGAAAACAAGAGAGAGGGCAAGCAGGAGGTTGGAAGTAAGAAACGTAAATGCCTAAGGGAAGAGGAGGAATGCAGTACCACAAACAAGGCACCATGCCTTAAGGCGATCCCAAGTGAGGGATTGCCCAATGCCCAATGAGCATATGGAGCTGGAATTGTCAGGGCTTGGGGCGGCCTCAAGACTTGACGATTCAGAGACTGCGGGAGATGCGTCAACACCATTTCCCGGAGATTTTATTTCTAATGGAAACCAAAAATTGTCGGAATGTAGTAGTAGATTTACAAGTTTGGTTGGGATATGACCGGATTCATGTTGAAAACCCAAGAGGCCTCAGTGGTGGCTTGGCTATTTTGTGGAAGAAGTCTATTAATATAGAATTCAAATTTTCCGATAAGAACATGATTGACTGTCTGGTTCAGTTTGGGGATCTCTCCTTTTTTCTCTCATGTATTTACGGAGAACCTTCAACTGATGGTAGGAGTGTTGTTTGGGAACGTCTCAACCGCATTGGGGTCACCAGGAAGGAACCTTGGTGCCTAGTTGGGGATTTTAACGAACTTCGGAACAATAGTGAAAAAATCAGGAGGCCCTCGAAGATCTTTAGAATCCTTCCTCCCCTTTGTCTCGATGCTGGAACTTTGTGATATGGAGGAACTAGTTTCCAAAGGAGACAGATTCACTTGGAGTGGAAGACGAGGAGATCATTGGGTGCGATGCTGTTTGGATAGGTGTTTTGGAAATAAAGAATGGTTTAAGGTTTTCCCAACCTCTAACCAAACCTTTATGGACAAAAGAGGCTCTGACCACAGACCGGTGTGGGTCAAACTACGTGCGGTGCAAGAAAGATATAGAGGGCAATTCCGTTTTGATAAAAAGTTATTGCTAAGTGTGGAGGTTAAAAGAGAGATTGAAACATCTTGGAAGAACTCCAGAGGAAACAGCTCAGTCTCTTCAAAGATTCAGAAGTGCAGACAGGCGATGAGTTTGTGGAAAAAGAAGCGCATTTTTAATGCCAAAGACAAAATCAACCTGCTGCAGACCAGGCTGGAATGGTTTGAATCAAAACCTTACCAGTGCAGATTTATGGTTAATAAGATCAAAAGGGAACTCATCATAGCCTACAAAGAAGAGGAGATGCATTGGAGACAAAAAAGCAGGGACAAGTGGCTATATAGAGGTGACAGGAACTCAAAATTCTTCCACCACTCTGTAAAGGATAGAAGAGCAAAGAACCAACTGACAAAGCTGAAAAACAAGCATGGGGTAGAGCAGAGATCAGACGCGGCAAAGGCCGAGGTGGCAATTGATTACTTCACAGACCTGTTCAAATCCTCAAACCCCATATCCTATGTACCGGTTTTCCAGAGTATGGAGGCAAAGGTAACAGACTCCATGAACTCCGCCCTCCTTAGTGAGGTGACAAAGGAAGAGGTTCGTGAGGCAATTTTCTCGATCAAACCGGAGAGTGCCCCAGGCCCTGATGGCATGAGTGGTTTATTCTTCCAAAAGTACTGGAGCATCATAGGAGAAGACGTAACAAAGGAGATCATAAGGGTTTTTGAAACAGGAGAGTTGCCGGTAGAGTGGAACTACACCTATCTCTGCTTGATTCCGAAAGTTCCTGATCCAGAAAACATGACTGACATTCGTCCAATTAGCCTCTGTTCAGTCTTGTATAAAGCTGTCTCAAGGATCATCATGCGCAGGCTTCAACCGTTTATGCAGCTACTTGTCTCAGTGAACCAGTCCGCTTTTGTAGCCGACAGAGCGATTTCAGATAATATACTTATGGCTCATGAGGCAGTCCATGCGCTGAAGGTCCACCCCACCATTTCTAAGGAACTCATGGCAGTCAAGACGGATATGTCCAAGGCATACGACAGAGTGGAATGGTCGTACATAAAAGAGCCACTGATAGCTATGGGTTTTGACGGAAGATGGGTTAGACTTATATTGACTTGTATCTCCTCTGTCTCTTATGCGGTTCTTATCAATGATCAGCCCTTCGGGTTAATTTCTCCGAATCGTGGAATTAGACAAGGAGATCCCCTGTCTCCGTTCTTGTTCGTCCTATGCACCGAAGGCCTGTCCCACCTCTTGGCAGTGGCTGAAAGAAATGGGTTGCTAGAAGGTTTAAGTTTCTCTGTCTCTGGCCCCTCGATCCACCACCTTTTCTTCGCTGACGACAGCCTGTTCCTCTGCAAAGCTTCCATCTATCAAGCAAGATCCCTCAAACGAATCTTAGACTTCTATGGTGAAGCAACGGGACAAGTGATAAATGTGCAAAAATCTTCGATTTCATTCGGTGTAAAGGTCCATGAGGGTGAAAAGAAGCAGATACAAGAAGCCTTTAATATCTTCAAGGAAGGAGGTGCTAGCAAGTACTTGGGACTACCAGAGTGTTTCTCTGGATCGAAAGTGGAGTTACTGTCTTTCCTAAGAGACCGCACGCAAGGAAGATTAGAATCATGGTACATAAGGAAGCTGTCACAGGGGGGAAAGGAGGTCCTTTTAAAATCATCGGCAGCGGCTTCGCCGGGATTTGCTATGTCATGCTTTCGTATTCCCAAAACTTTAATCTCCAAGATTGAGAGCCTAATGGCCAACTTCTGGTGGGGTGCTGAGATGGGGCAGAGGAAAATACACTGGGTTTCATGGGGGAAATTATGCTTGCCAAAAAGCTTAGGAGGTATGGGTTTCAAGGACTTGGAATGTTTCAACCAAGCGATGCTTGCTAAGCAAGGTTGGAAACTCATCACGCAGCCTGAAAGCCTCCTACAGAAACTTTTAAAGAGTAGATACTACCCTGATGGGGATTTCCTCTCAGCGTCAGTAGGAGTGATGCCATCTTTTGGCTGGCGTAGCCTCCTACACGGTAGAGAATTGCTGGTAAGAGGCCTTCAGAAAAGGATTGGTAATGGGGACAGTACTTTCGTTTGGTCGGATAGATGGTTAAACGATCAGGTAGAAGGGTTGAGGGCCCCGTGGATGATACAAAATACTATGGAGGTGAACCTCAAGGTTTCTGATCTTATCAATCAACAAGAAGGGAGATGGAACATGGCAACCCTTAACCGACTGTTTACCCCTGGAGATATTGAGATTCTTATGAGTAACCAACCGGTCATGGGAAGAGAAGACTATCAAGTGTGGAGATTCAATAAGTCAGGTAGGTTCACAGTCAAATCTGCATATTGGTTAGCGTGTGATACAAAGTCCAGAGCTTTGCATCCTGAGGCCTTCGCGCTTCCTTCCATTAACCCGCTGAAGGAGATGATTTGGAAAACGCCTACTGCTCCGAAAATCAGGATTTTTTTGTGGAAGCTCCTCAGTGAGGCAATACCAGTAGCAGACCTCATCAAGGCTAGAGGCATGAAAGTTGACGACCGGTGCCAATTTTGTGGACATGAGGGGGAGTCCATTAACCACATGGTATTTCAGTGCCCACGTGCTAGAAGAGTGTGGGCGGAAACGGGAATTCCTCACCCTCAGAACGGTTACCATGACACCTCTGTGTTTCAAAACATCAACTACTGCCTGGAACTAAAAAGCAGAAGGGGCGAGACCGAAAAGAAAAGAGCTTGGCCGTGGGTAATCTGGAATATATGGAAGAGCAGGAATGAGTTCATATTCAAAGGGACCGTTTGGAATCCAGTGGAGATCGCGCGTAAGGCTTTTTTGGACTCAGAAGAATGGTCATTAGCGCAAAGTGTAGAGGACGAGTTCACTAAAGCTGAGGCGGGTCTATCCAGAGTGGAGAAACCTAATTGGAAACCCCCACCCTCTGGGTGGAACATGTGTAATATCGCGACGGCCTGGGACTCTCGATCAAAAATTCTGGGACTGGCGTGGGTTGTAAGGAACGACAGAGGAGTGGTATTATTCCATAGTAGAAGCTCCATGGCGGGAGTAAGAAACAAAGAAGAAGCGAACCTTAAGGCAATTTTGTGGGCTGCAGAGAGCATGTCAAGTCTGCGTTTAAACAAAGTGGTGTTTGCAGGACAGTTTGAGAAGGAATTTGGAGCAGTATTGTGACCTCGAGAATGGCCCTCTTATGCCTTTCAAGGAGAGGAGATAGCTAAAGCCCTAGTGGGGTTGAAGGAATTACAACTATTGGTGATACAGAGTGGAGCCAATAGAGGTGCTTCCTTCATTGCCCAAAGCGTGATCAGAGAGAACCGACAGCACTCTTATGTTGCAGCTGGCCCTCCTTACTGGCTTTTCGAAGTGTTTGTGAATGAGAGCAGATCTCTCTGAGATGGAGTTTGGAGGCTTTGGTTAGTGGAGGGGGTAAGCCCCTGATGTTCTTTTTTGTTTTTGGGATGTTTCTTTATTTTCAATGAAATTTGAGTTAAAAAAAAAAAAGAAGAGAAGCCAATAATGAAAATTAAATGTTTGTCCAAGAAAAAGAGTTATCTCCATTGGTTGTTGTTGTATGGACCTAAACCTTCGCCGAGAAACCCCACGCGAGTGAGTCAAAGTCAATGTACTGACCAAAATACCCTCGAGTATGCTTCAAAATTACGCATCAACCCACACAGGACCGACCTAGTCCTCTGTTTTTTTCTTTTTCTTTTCCTTCATAATTACGAGAAAAGCACACTGACTTGTTCTCCTTGTGCTATCTATCTGCTTCGTTCGTCTCTGGAAACCACACAAAACAATCGAGGAAATTGAATCGTACGTCGGTTTCTAAATTTAGTTTCCCTGTTTGTGTGTGTGTGTGTGTTTGACGTATTTGTTTGATCGTTTCATGATCCACTCGATTCTGGACGTCTAAATTTATCTCCTTTTCATGAATCGAGATCTTTGTAATCCTTAGGTGATACCAAAGTTGTGAGTTTTAGTGTGTTTTTTTCTCTCTCTCTCTGCATATCTAGTGAACTTGATAAAGTTTAACCCTTTAACCCTTCTTGTTTTTTTTTTCTGCAGAGCTTACTTACTTCACTGATGGGCTTCACTTCTGTTTATCGATCTCTTACGCAGATATTTCCTCAGGTAAAAAAAAAAAGATTTTTTTTATGTTTTGTAAAATCTTATCGAAGGCTACAAAATGTTTCCACTTGCAGGTTGATGCACGAATGTTGAGAGCTGTTGCAATTGAACATCCCAAGGATCCTGATGAGGCTGCTTCTGTGGTTCTCTCTGAGATTCTTCCTTCCTTGCCCACTGATTCTACTCAGTCTCTGAGCAAGTCATCTCCAAGTATTCCAGAGCGTGAAGGTACATCTTTAGCCCTTGAAAAAATTAATCTTGCTGCTGCTCTGGCTTGTTGATAAGATGCTTTGTTTAAATTGCAGTAGAACGTGATTTGGAAGATGTTGTTTCTAAGTACCACCACGACGGTTTGCTTGTAGCTTCTGCTTCAAAGTCCACCAGCGTCTATTCTTCTTCTTCTTCAGAAACTATCCCCTTGGTTACTGGTCGTGGCCATGACGATACCAGTGCTCCAAGTACGCTACCAAATGTTGGTCCTGGTGTTGTTTGCCACAAAGATGTGGAAAGTGAGGAGCAAGTCCAATCTTTAGGAAAGGCTCCAGGACAAGAGCTTGGCAGCTATGATTTCTTTGGAAAGTGTTTTGATGTTCCGATCCTCCCACCACCACAAATTGACTTGTTGCACGTGACAGAGGATGATCTTGCCTCAGTTTTCCCTGCTGTCCCACGAGACGGCGTCGAATCGACTAGAGATTTTTGGCAAAAGCTTGGTTTTCATATGACTTGGAATCAAGCTGAAGATTCAATCACTAGCATTGGTTCACTGAACGCTGCAGAGAAGGGATCATGTTTTCAAGTGGGGACTGGGAGTACACATGATCAGTCGTCAAAGAGTTCAGTGACAAGTGTAAATGGAGATGCTGAAGTAGGTGGTGCATTTAGCTCATCAACTCATGGATGTAGTGTTGATCACCTTGAAGAGATTATCGAATACTCCAAAACTAACAAGGTACTGACACTCTTTAAGCCTGTGATTGATACTGATTACTGAGACATGATTCTTTTTTCATTGTTCAATGATGTAGAAAACCTTGCTTGCTCTGATGGACTCGGTTACGAGTCTGATGAAAGAAGTTGAACTTGAAGAGAAGGATGCGGAGAAGTCAGAGTTAGAAGCTGCTAGGGGAGGTTTGGATACTCTTGAAAAGGTTGAGGAGTTCAAGAAGATGCTGAAACATGCCAAGGAAGCCAATGACATTGTAAGGCTTTTATATTACCTTTGCTGATTTTTTTTTTGGGTAATGAAAACTAATTTGCTATGATGTTTGCAGAATGCTGGAGAAGTATATGGAGAGAAGTCAATTTTGGCAACTGAAGCAAAAGAGCTTGAAAACCGATTGCTCAACTTATCAGAAGAACGAAACAAATCTCTTGCTGTCCTTGATGAGGCATGTTACATCAGCTAACTATTTTTTTTTTCTGTTTCACACTGAAGAGAGATTTATGTAATTTTATGTTCTTTGTAGATGCGTGTAACTCTTGAGATAAGACTAGCGGCAGCATTGGAGATGAAAAAGGCTGCTGAGCAAGAAAAGAAAGCAAAAGAGGACTCTGCACTTAAGGCACTTGCTGAGCAAGAGGCCATCATGGAGAAAGTAGTCCAAGAATCAAAGCTTCTTCAGCAAGAGGCAGAGCAAAACTCCAAGGTAAAAAATCACTCTTAAATAAACTCTACCGATAAAGTTTCTCATTTCCATACTTATTTCCTTTTTGCGGACACTGCAGCTTCGAGAGTTTCTTATGGATCGTGGTCAGGTCGTTGATTCCTTACAGTAAGTCCCATTCTTTTCCTGCGGATATTTGTTTCAAATGGATCTCTAATCTCTGCTTGGTTCTTTGAGCAGAGGAGAAATCTCTGTCATATGTCAAGATGTGAAGCTGTTGAAAGAAAAATTTGACAACGGAGTGTCAATACCAAAAAAAGCAGC
Source organism: Brassica napus (assembly GCF_020379485.1). Classification (NCBI taxonomy): domain Eukaryota; kingdom Viridiplantae; phylum Streptophyta; class Magnoliopsida; order Brassicales; family Brassicaceae; genus Brassica; species Brassica napus. The sequence continues at coordinate 998,825 of NC_063443.1, forward strand.
CACCTCAAGCCTGACCAGTTCATGCGGATCATCTATGAGGAGCTTGGTGCTTGAGACTCCTGCTGAGCCGTTGAATGTAATGCTTGAAACCTCCTCTAGCAAGAACAAGAGCCCAGAAGAAGAAGAAGCATCTTCCACCATGAATAAATTGAAAAATGATTATAGAGAGCTTCTTGAAGATGGTTGGGACATCTTTGACAAGGAGATTGAACTTTAAGGTGGGGTTGGTGGCGTGGTTATGAAGGAACGTACATATAGGGTTAGTATTGATATAGAAAACGCTATAACTTGAAGAATAAAATGGATTTGCCACCATATTTGGATCAGGGATTGTATAAGAGCTATGGATTCTCTGTGTGGTTGAAACTCAAACCAGATCACTTATCAGCTATGGTATATAGTTTTTCTCACTATTTCAACTCTCATTGTGGTTTGTACAAAGATTTATTACATTTTTTTTTAAAATCCACAAAAATAAATATATTTAATTATGGGAGGTGGTGGGACCTACACAGCCTATACTTTGAAACCAAACAAAAGGAAAAGGCTTAAACTTGGGCGGTCCGTTGAGTGAAGCCATAGAAACTTGAAAAGAAGGGAACAAGACAAAACCTTTTTTGGTCACTCCCAAAAATATCAGAAACTGACGGTCACACTCAATCTCATCATCACAGATGCGTATTCTCAGATATCTATGCCTCAATCCCATCTTAGAAGCTCTTGTTCTGCTTCAGTGGCGTTAATGCGACAGTAAGCTCGACTTTTTTTTCTAAGACCTTTGTCTCTTCTTTACGCTTTCTTTTGTTCCCTAAAGTGTTTCCATTTATCTTGACCCTGAGACTTCTTGTTAATGTTGGTTCTACTACTTCATCTCCTTCAAGGTAAAATGCCCATTTTTTTTTTAAGAAAGGGAAAACTTTGCTAGTCTTTGAGATGGTTTAGCTGATTCGATGCTCATTCTGCTAGAATCTTTGCAATTTCAGATCAAATTTTCTTAATTTATGTTAATTGGTTTCTGTTTTTCTTTCATTCAGTCTTAATAAAAGAGCTTTGGTGTTTGATCTGTCTCTTGTTGTTCTACTTGTGATTTCAGGGATATTCATTGCCTAGATTGCTACTAAAGTTTTTAGGAAAAAGAGAGAAGCTTTCTTTCATTTTCGGAAAAAAAAAATGGCTGTTTGGTCACTATCACCTGGGATAAGATCTTGTTGTCTTCTTAACGATGGCATCACTGAAACATGGAGGTTTCCTTCTACCTGTTTCTCAACGTGTAATAACAATACTAAACGTGGATCCAAGACCCTGAGAGTTACAAGTGCGCTGCAAAGTTATTACCGGTTGAGTAAGATTCGTGCTTCAAAAACTTCTACCGAGCTGAAGGAAGAGGTATCTACGAGAAGCTCTCAGGTCGATGATCTAAAGAAGGTAACAACATCCTATTCGTTCAGGACCAAGTCCGGTGCTCTTGTCAAAGTTAAAGTCGAGAAGAAGAGAGATAAGTACAGTATCATGGTTTATGTCTCATCGTTGGAGCTAAGTGGTTGTGATGATGATGACAAGAGTAGTAGTCTGGTGATGGTTTGGGGTGTCTACAGGTCTGACTCTTCTTGTTTCCTGCCTCTGGATTTCGAAAGCTCCTCTCAAGACACACAAACCCACACAACGGAAACTCCCTTTGTGAAAAGCTCCTCGTCTGAGTCAAAGCTTGGGTTAGAGTTTGATGGGAAAGAATCTCCTTTCTACCTATCGTTCCGGCTGAAGAATCCGAATAATGGTCTTGAAATGCTGACTCACAGGGACACAAACTTCTGTGTCCCGGTTGGTTTCACTGCTGGCCGTCCATTGCCACTAGGCCTGTCCTCTGGACCAGATGATGATAACTCATGGAACTTCGCCTTCTTTTCAAGAAATGCAAAGAGTGTGGTTTTATGCTTGTATGATGACACCACAACCGATAAACCTGCGTTGGAGCTTGATCTTGATCCTTATATCAACAGAACAGGTGATGTCTGGCATGCTTCAGTTGAGAAGACATGGGAGTTTGTTAGATATGGGTACCGTTGTCTCTCTGAAGAAGAAGCTGAAGATATTGTTTTGGATCCTTATGCCAGAGTTATTGAGAAGTTTCTTGGAAGCTTATCCAAAAACCCTTGTTTTGATTGGGGAAGAGATGTGTCTCCAAACATACCACTGGAGAAACTCATTGTCTACCGTTTGAATGTGAAAGGTTTTACACAACACAAGTCCTCCAAGTTGCCAACTAACATAGCAGGGACTTTTACCGGTGTAGCTGAGAAAGTGAACCATTTGAAAACACTTGGAACCAACGCTGTTCTCTTGGAGCCAATCTTTTCCTTCTCCGAGCAGAACGGTCCTTACTTTCCATTTCATTTCTTTTCACCCATGGACATGTATGGACCTTCCAATTCAATGAAAGAGATGGTGAAGAGACTGCACAGCGAGGGGATTGAGGTGCTTTTGGAAGTAGTTTTCACACACACTGCTGACTCTGGAGCTCTTCATGGAATTGATGAGAGTTGTTATTATTTAGATTCTAAAAGTTACGTGAACTGTAACTTCCCCGTTGTTCAGGAGTTGGTTTTGGAGAGCCTGCGTTATTGGGTGACTGAGTTTCATGTAGATGGGTTTTGTTTCATCAATGCTTCCTCACTCCTGAGAGGAGTACACGGTGAGCATCTCTCTCGTCCTCCCTTGGTTGAAGCCATATCTTTTGATCCTCTCCTGGCTGGGAGAAAACTCATTGCTGATTGTTGGGATCCACATGACATGAAGATGCCAAAGGAAGTACGGTTCCCTCATTGGAAGCGATGGGCGGAAGTTAACACAAGATACTGTCGGAATGTGAGGAACTTTGTGAGGGGGAGAGGTGTTCTCAGTGATTTGGCGACAAGAATCTGTGGAAGTGGTGACGTATTCACTGATGGAAGAGGTCCTGCTTTCTCCTTCAACTACATTTCAAGAAACTCAGGACTCTCTCTTGTTGACTTGGTCAGTTTCAGTGGCCCTGAGGTGGCCTCAGAGCTGAGCTGGAACTGTGGGGAAGAAGGAGCGACGAACAAATCAGCTGTTCTTCAGACAAGGCTGAAGCAAATCCGCAACTTCTTGTTTATACAGTACATTTCACTTGGCGTCCCGGTGCTCAACATGGGAGATGAATGTGGAGTCTCTACAAGAGGCTTGACATCACGGAAGCCCTTTGATTGGAACATGTTAGCTTCTGCATTCGGTGTACAGATCACGCAGTTCATCTCTTTCATGACTTCGGTTAGAGGAAGGAGAAGCGATGTGTTTCAGAGGAGGAACTTCTTGAAACCTGAGAACATTTTTTGGTATGCAAACGACCAAACTACTCCCAAGTGGGAAGACCCTGCTTCCAAATTCTTGGCGTTGGAGATCAAAGCTGAGAGAGAGGAAGAGACAACCGCTTCACTGGTTGAGCCAACAGAGCCAAAGAACAATGACTTGTTCATTGGGTTCAATGCAAGTGATCAACCTGAGAATGTTATCTTACCTCCACTTCCCAAAGGAAGCAAATGGAGGCGGTTGGTGGACACAGCTCTTCCTTCCCCAGGGTTTTTCTCTGTTGAAGGAGAGACCGTTGTAGCAGAAGAAGAAGAAGAAGAGATGAATCAACCAGTGATGTATGAGATGAAGCCGTACAGTTGTACTCTTTTTGAAACCATCAATGCTACTGCTTAGAAACTCAAACTTTTATCTGTGTATATGTTAAAGATTGTGTTATCATGTTTGAAATAAGAATATTTAATCAAATCAATTACTTTCCACAATATCTGATATACATTTAACAACCTCTCTTGTATCCAAAGCTTAATCACCGGTTCTATTAAGAGAGATGTCCACAACACATGCCTTTTATGGATTCAGAAGATTAACCTTTTTATTAGTTCATTATATATATGGAAAGAAAGATATTCTCAATGATTGAAGAGCATAAAGATAATATATTTCTTTCATTTAGTGTAGATAAGATAAGACTTGATGCTTAGGGTTTGTAACCTTGAGCCGTTACATAAGAGATTCTATAAGCAAAAATGAACAATGGTAGCTCCCCAAAATCTCAGGATAAATCACAGAAGATGAAGAAATCGATGAAACTCAATGGTTAGTGTTTTTGTTCCCATCAGAAGTTTTATTAGTACTAAATAAAGTTTTACAAGTCCAAAGTTTTTGACGCTCTGATGAACAGAGGACTCTGATAAGGAGACCGTGGAACACAAGCAAGTTCCAGAGGATGAGAATCCAAAAACAGATGCCAAAGAAGAAAAAGGATCTCAGGGAGCTTCAGACAAGAAAGACAAAAAGGAGAAAGTTCCAGAGAATGAGAACCCTAAGACAGAAGCCAAAGAAGATAAAGGATCTCAGGAAGCTTCAGACAAGAAGGATAAGAAGGAGAAGGGCGTCGGTTGCTGCAAAAAATGCAAGGCTAAAGCAAAGATGACGAAGAAGAAACTCAAAGGTGAGTGTTGTTTTTGTTCCCACCAGAAGTTTAAAGTTCACAACTCTAAATTTCTTTTTTGACTTTCTGATGAACAGAAGAGGCGTCTGATGAAGAGGATGAGAAACAAAAACAGAAAACAGAGAAGGGGAGTCAGAAAACAGATACCAATGAGGAAAAAGGAACTAAAGGAACTTCAGATGTGAAAGATAAAAAGGAGACGAGCATGATAACATGGCGACACAAGAGTACAAAGAAAGATAAGAGTCATGGTAAAAACTTGTGCAGCGTCAACCCTCCCTATCAAACCGGTAGGTCTATGTACCATGGTAGACCCAACTTTTCAAACCCGTGGAACATGTACGCACCACCGAGAGTTTTGTATCCAGCATTTGCGAAAGGGCCAATGTATGGACAATGTGGTGGTGGTGGTGGTGGTCCATTACAACCATACCAGTCCATGAATCCAGCAGCTGCAATGTACAGAGGTGCTATAATGTCACCATATCCTCCTATGGCAGCAGCTATGTATCCTCCCTATTGGCAAAGCAGACCGTTCACAGATGCTAATCCTATCACGCGTTACACTACCTACAGAGACAACTACACTACCCACCGAAACAACTACTCTTACTTCTTTATCTAAGTTTCCTCTTTAATCATTCCTTATGTTTTTCCTCTGTTTGTTTTTTTATCCAAGGGAGGAAAAAAACTAAAGGACAGAATAAAGGAATTTCTTTGTAGACTCTATAAACGTTCTTTTTTTTTCCAAAGAGAAAACAGAATATCCTTTGATAAAGATAATGGAACTAGTCATTCAACATCAAGCCATTACATGAAAATTTAAAAGTTTCCGAGTCTTGTTGATCAACAGATTAAAAGTTTGGAGATACAACGGTTTTGGCAGAATCATCCACCTCTGGCCTCTCTTCTAGCTGCATCGTGAAGTAAATCAACATCAACTCCATCAGGAGGTAACTGCACGTACCTCACCACTGATCCTCTGATGAAACAGTTTCTCACCGACAACTACACAATTCACCAGAGAAAAAAAAAACCATAAGCAAAATACAACTCTTTGAGAAGATTCTTAAAGTGTGATAAAAAGAAGAATTTAAGTGCCATATTAAGCTAAACACGCAGAGTATCATTCCACACAAAAAAAAATGGCAAAGAAACTTCACTTCAGAGCACAACAAATCTCAATGGCTACACAAACTGCAGTATACATAACAAAAAAACAAAAAAAAAAGCAACAAACATAGAGAGATGGGGTTTAACACATGTGCAAAAGCCAAAGCTTTAAGCTTTCAAATTCAACAACAAGGAAGAAAAGCAAGTGTAGACTAGAAACAAACATAGAGAGATTAACTCTTAACACTAGAAATTAAAGTCACGCCTTTAGGCCACTAAAGAACAGTTCAAGCACACGTGAAACAAAGAAAAGCAAGGCCAAATTCGATGAAACTCAAGACTAAAACCTTAAAACTCTAAGACTAAAGTAATCGGGATTAAAGAGTTAACCATGTGAGGGTACTTGTCCTGATCAACAACACGAGTGTTCTCGAGCTTGATGTTGAGGTACTGATCAACTGAATGAAGTGTCCCTCTGATTGCTAAATCGTTCTTCAGCTCAACCGTCACTTCTTGTCCCACCAAATCCTTAAAGTACGAAAAGAACAACTGCACCCACCACAACCACCCAGACAAAAAAAAAAAAGGACAAATCAAAAACCCCTAAATCTCCGAAAGAAGAGACCTTTGTTCGGTCAAAATTAAGAAACCGAAAAACTCAGATTCATGAAGAAAGCATACAACTTTACCATTCTTTCTCTCTTTCTCTGTGCAGATTCCTTCCTTCCTCTGCTCGCAAATTCAACAAAGAAGGTTGAAGTGAAAAGACTTTGCGAGAGAGTAGTTAGTATATACCCTAATGATCTGTTTGGGTCAATTTGTAGTATCTCTATTTGTGTAAATAATAAACAATAATATTGGGTCTGACTTTAATAATTAAAGTAATATAGGGGCCTCAAAGAGTAAAATAATTTAAAAACTCAGGTGTGTCTTTTCCTTATCACCCAAAGCCAAACACAACTTCTTCACCTAATATCTGGTGGCGCTTTATATATGTTTGTGATTGCTGACGAAGAAGAGAAAATAACAAAGACGACGAGTTCAGGTTCTCTATGGCTTCTCATAGCTACCCAACTCATGGTTTTAGTGTTCAAGGAATCAACGATATCACCAAGGTCAGTTTTTGTGTTATCAGTCATGTGAATCGTTTGAATTTCTCGTTGAATCCTTCAACTATGTTCTTTTGATGTATATGAATGATTTAGAAGAACCGAGCTTATCTGGTGAATCCAAGAGGAAGAAGACAAGAGATCAAAATACCTGAAAACTCTTTTGACCTGAAGATACAACACTTGGAGCCATCATCATGTAAACCGCTTTCTTCTTTGAGAAAGTCTAATCATTTTCTGGAGTTTGACTCCACCATGATGAAACCAAATGTTCATGGTATGTGTCGTTTTGCTACTTATTTTACACCAAATTTTAATTTTTTTTTTTTTTTACTATTGATATGGAACTGATTCTGTGCTTATAGAGACAGGACAAGAGGAGGTAGTTGAGTTCCTTTTATCTACTACAGAAGACGAACTCAAAGAAAGAGGTGTTGATAGGTCTCTATTATCTCACTTGGATCAAGAACCAGTAAAGCCGCTTTTGGATCTCATGATGCTTAACCCACACCTCTCCATCACTCCGGATGCTCAAATCCTCTTCTCAAGTAGCAGAACTGAGTTGAACGATATGGTCTCTTTCATAAGCTGAAGAAGTCAGCTAGATGGAGGAAGCTCTCCCGGCTTGTACCGCAGTTTTCGAGGCAATTTTAATTCTTCATTTGCAACTTTGATCCGCGTCTACAAATCTCATCTTCTGCTCTCTCTCTCTCTCTTGTTCAACAGATTAGACAGTGAGGTACTCATAGAGACACTGCAGCCAGACGAGGTTAATCTTGATGTAGCTCCTCAGAAAACTAAGACCACCAAGCCTTCACGAAAGAAACAGAATCCAAAGCTGAGAGACGGAGAGAACGATCTCTACAAAAGAAATCATCTCCACGCATGTGAGAGCCTCATCTCGTTAATGCTAGGCAGTGAACAACACAGACAAACCACAATGCTATCTCTTAAGAAGAAATCATCATCATGTGGAGACCTCTCTGAGCTTTTGACTCGGCTCTCAATCGCCTTTGCTGGAACCGGCATTGCAGTGTTCTTCTCTGTGGTCTGTAGTGCTGCTTCCGGGAGAGTACCCTTTTGCGCAAACACGGTCTTCGACGCTGGCCTGAGTTTAAGTTTGGTGTTGCTCTCGTGGGCGGTGAGTAGACTCAGGGAAGCCGTAGTTGGTTTTAATAGGAAAGTGATTAAAGGAGAAGAAACCACAAATAGAGTTGAGAGTAGAATCAAAGATGTTTACTTCAGAGCTGCAACAGTTATCATTATGGTAGCACTTAGGTTTCATTGAACATTTTAATCCCTGATGATTAGGAACTTGGAGTCGCACTATTTTGAGATCAAACAAATGTTTTGCATATATATATTCAAATCAAATTAAACAGAACATTAAAGAGAAAACAACAGAAGAATGGAGGCAAATGACCAGAAACTTACAAAAACAAGTACTCTAGTATGAAACTAGATTTAACCTTTTGATGGTGGTGACGATGATTCTTAGACGTCATCTTCAATGTCCCAACTTAAGTCTTCTTCATCTTCCTCTGCAGCACTCAGCCGTTTACGCAGCTCAGCTCTGTTTGGACTACCACCAGAAGCTCTACTCGCTTCCTTATCATCGATGCTGCTCATATCCTCTATCTCGTCCCATCCCAAATCCTCTTCTTGAGTTGTTGCAGAAGCAGCACCATCTGGCTTACCTGACCCTTGTGCTAATGAAGAAGCAGCAACATCTGGTTTATCTGAGTCTTCATGGGATGGAGCACTCTCATCAGATTCTGGAACAGCCTCGTGTCTTTTGTCCGAATCTTGAATTAAAGACTCATCAGCTGCAGGAGAAGGAGCAGCATCAACTACTATTATTGATTCTGGAACTTCCTCACTACCAGTTTCCTTCTTCTCCTCAGAATCTGTATCTGTCTTCAAACCAACATTGCTCACTTCAGTCACTGAATCTGCACTTGCCACATCATCTTTCACGTCTCCACTACCAGTATCATCACTCCCCTCAAGTTTCAATCTTGAAACATCTTTGGCAACTATCTCACTAGTCTCCTCCTCTTCATCATCAATATCCCAGCTCAACTCTTCCTCATCATCCAAAGCTGCTCGTTTCACAAGATTAGCTCTCAAATCCTCAGCTTGCTTAAGCTTATAAACCTTATAAAAATACCTAAACCAAAACGTCTCGTGATCAACCACACTAGGAACAACCCTCTTATACACTCCTCTCATCTCCCCATTCCCTTCCAACAACATCTCCATCTCCTCACCTTTCTCCTCCAAAGAAAACTCAGATTCCCACTTCTTGTACTCATCTGAATCATCCTCAGCCTCTTCGCTATAAGTACTAACATCCCCTTGAACAGCGCGAACCTGAGCATCGAAACGACTATACGGCTTCGAGCTAAAGCTATCACGACGATTACTACCGCTAGTGTTGTTATCAGAAGAATCAGATTCGTTATCACCAGCGGCTAAGATCGCTTCTTTACCTTGAGCGATGATCTCAGCCGTGCCTTTTATCACCGAGCTCCCAAGCTCGTCGATGGCGTGTCCCACGGTGCCGAGCGATCCCTGCGCGACTTCGATCTCTTTCTTTAAACCTGTCCCGAACTCTTCTAGATCTCGCCGGTACGTTTCGATCACGGACTCGGATCTGTCGGCTATGGTTTTCATCAGACCGCCGAAGCTCCATCCTCCGTCGTCGTCGTTGGGATTAGATTGCTCATCGGACTCTGATTCGGTTTCCGGAGGATCTGGGTCGTCGGAGAAGACGGAGGTGAAGAAATTCATGTCAGATCTTAATGGATGGTTTTACTACAGAACATTGCTTCTAATACAAACTGTTTTGTCTTTTTTTTTTTAATTCGTATTTTATTTAATTAAATAATGTTTTCAGAAAAAAAAAACCGAAAAGGCCTAAATAGGCGAGTTTATAAATGGGCCGTAAGGTAGTTCGGCCCAACAAATAACCCAAAAACCCTAGAATGTACCAAAGGGAACAAACGTCTGGGGTTTTTGTTGTTCTTCTTCTTCTTCTTCTTCACTCCCAAGCTTTGATTCTGAATCGCCATTGTTGAGAGACTCTAATGATGATGAGAAAGATACAATTACCGTTTACACAGACGCAGAAGGTGAGGTACGAGAGAGCCATAGAGCGGCTACAATCACTCTCATCGACGGTAAACTCCGACGCTTCTGTTATCGTCACAGACACCATTCCCGTCAACCACGAAGACGCCTTCCTCAAGTAACTTCTTCTCCTTCCCTCTCTCTCGAAAACCCTAGCTTCTCGTTTCTGGATTGAATTTAAACTTTAACGATTGGTTTTTATGAATAAAGGGGACACGGGACTTCCGAGGTCGACGGCGAGCTGCTCGCGACGGTTTGTGGAGTTGTTGAGCGCGTGGATAAGCTCGTCTATGTACGCACCTTACGCGCCAGGTGCTTTGGTTTGGTTTCCTCTTGTGAAATTAGATTAATTAGTTACTCTGATGAGGTTTTAGTGGAACTAATGAATTGATTAAATGCGTTTTAGGTACAAGCCTGAGGTTGGTGATATTGTGGTAGGACGTGTCATTGAGGTCTGTATTGTTGTTTTAGATTTTGAAATTGAGAGATTAAAACCACATTGCACACTCGCTTAATCTTAAATTTATTTAGGTTGCTCAAAAACGTTGGAGAGTAGAGCTCAACTTTACTCAGGATGGTGTACTAATGCTTTCTTCCATGAACATGCCCGATGGTAGTCAGGTACTACAATTGTGATTCTACAAAGATTTGAAATTTTGAGTGTTATCTGCCTCCCATAGTGTTTGTTGGTTTAGTGATTTAAGTTTCTCTGTATTGGCTCTGCCTCCCTTAGTGTGTGTGTTGCTGTTGCTTATAGTGTATGTTGGTTTAGTGATTTGAGTTTCTATGTATTGTGGCAGAGGCGAAGAACGTCTGTAGATGAACTCAACATGCGGAACATCTTTGTAGAACATGATGTCGTTTGTGTAAGTCGTATGATTCCATTTTTTTTTACATGTATTCGTCTTTGAAATACAAATCCAGGCTCCTCATTTGATTTCTACAAACTTTGATTAGGCCGAAGTACGCAGCATTCAGCATGATGGGAGCTTGCAGTTACACGCAAGGAGTCAGAAGTATGGAAAGGTTGGTTCTGACTCTTCTCACATTCGCAAATTGCTATACCTTCTTGTTAGTCTAAACAATGGTTTAATAATCAATGTATCTCCTTTTACAGCTTGAGAAGGGACAGCTTCTCAAGGTTGATCCCTACTTGGTTAAGAGAAGCAAACATCACTTTCATTACATAGAAAGCCTTGGGATCGATTTGATTATCGGCTGCAATGGCTTCATATGGGTCGGAGAACACGTCGAAGTCAGAGATCCTGTGATGATGATCGATGATCAAAAGGATGCTGAGATGATCTCTTCCTCCTCCTCCACCAAAGAGCAGAGCCACACTCCACTCGAGACTCGTCAAAACATATGCAGAATCGGGAACGCCATACGCGTCTTATCTAACCTAGGCTTCACCGTGACTGTAGAAGTGATCACCGAGACTCTAAACCTCAGCAACTCAAAGAATATCGACATACACAACATGCTTGGGTCAGAGTTTCACGTAGTGGTCGCAGAGAATGAAGCTGAAAGAAGACGTGAAAAGAGGAAAAAGTGAAAATCCCCCATTGAAGTGGCATCGAAGAGAGACTTGTAACGTGTTTTTGACTTAAACATCTAGAAAGCTCCAATTTTAAATCTGATTTAAAAAAAAATATAAGCATGTCAGAGTAAGATGATGAAACCGAGTTGTGTTTTGTATTTATTGGAGATAACTTTCCTTTTGCGTTTCATCGATTTTGTCAGTATTGAATTTGTTACCTTTTTTTTTTTTTTTTTCCACTAGAGTTTTATTAAGGGACTGGACCCAAAATGGGACGAAGCCCAGCATACAACACAAACATAAAAAACCATAAAAGGCCAAACAACAGGCCACCAAACCGCATAACTAATGGGCTTCGAAGCCCAAGTGAGAAACCGTCGAGAAAGATGCCAGCTCCACCACCACGTGTCCGGATGCCCGGCGCCCAATGAACACGCGTCACAAATGGAAGGCACGAGCTTCCTCCGGAGTCAGAGCGCATGCACGCCGGAGCTCCGCCTTCAGCGAAGCAACCTAGAGAAGAAGCCGTTCAAACAGAACAGCTTTGAACCTCAAGACGACGAAACATCTCCGACAGATCTACGATTTGAAGAAGGGATTGCAACTGCCTATGATTGAATCTAGAACTCGGATCTTCCAACAAAGAAGAAATCAGAGAAACAGATCAAGAGGCGGAAGGACAGAGGAAGAACGGAAGCGTAGATCAACCATAACCGGTATCAAACCGGTGATAAGCCGGCGAAGACGGTGTAAGAGGATCACCTCTTCCCGGAGACTAAAGTCGGCGGAGAAGGTGTTATGTGAACCACCTCTCCCCAGAGACAAAGCCCGAATCATCGGGAGACTACAACCGGAAAGGATCCGGTGACTTTACTACACAACGAAGCCGGAAAGAAGAATCGCCGGCGTCAACTCAACCGCTTTCTCATCTTCTCTGTGAAAGATATGGAGAGAGAACAGAGATGAGAGAGAAAGCAGTTCATCTATTGTTCTTTACCTCTGTTTATGATTTTGTTTTTTTCTTTTTCATATTGAATTTGTTACCTAAACTTGGCTTTGTAATGATGCCAAAAAAAAAAAAAAGAAACTTGGCTTTGTAATAATGATTCACATATGCAAGAACAAAACGATTAAAAAGATACCTAGTTAGGAAAAGACGAAAATACCCTCAGGGTAAACAATACATTTCACCAAACCCCGGAAGAGAGTTTACGGCCAGTGCCTTCGTCTCTCTCGCTCTCTCCCAACACACACTCTCTCTAATCAAAATATTCTCGCTTGCTTTCGTCTCGTCGTCTCGCTGCTACCGATCTCTCTCTCTCTCTCTCTCTCTCCGTCGCCCTCCGTAAGCCGTTATCGTCTTCGTTGAAGGTCAGTCAGTATAACGCCGTTTTCGCATGGGATTGTTCATTTGGCTTTTTGTTTTCTCGATTCGGTTTTTGTTTCAAATTCTAAATTGCATTACGATTAATCACTCAATCAGCATGTATGACCGGTTTAGAAATTCGAGGAATCTCTCTCTATACGTTTTACTTGTAAAAAAAATTGCTTTTTTGAATGTGTTTCTGGGGATTTTAGTAATTGAGAGATTGAATCATTTTGGAGGATGTAATCAGATATTTAACAATATATACGCTTTTTGTGTGTGTTTTAACCTAAACTGTTCGCACGTGTGATGGATGACAAGGTGTGGAAGAAGTATGGTTAAGAAGCAAGAAGAAATGAATGTTTGTGACAAAGTAGGAGTATCACCACACCAGGAGAAAGGAAGGAACAACAAGAGAAAGCTAGCTGATCCTTCTCAAGATAAGGAGGCTTCTCTCACTGAGTTCCCTCGTTATGAGGATCAGCTCAAACTCGAAGAGTCTGATGATACTGTTGAATGGGATGACCCGTTTGCGTGTCGTCTCGAAGAGCTACTGTCATCGAATCTGCTCGCGCTTTTCCTTAATGCGATGAAGCAGGTTATTGATTGCGGATACACCGATGATGATGTGCTGAAAGCTATCTCGGGGAGTAGGCTCTACTGTGGAGGGAGTGATCTTGTGTCGAACATTGTTAGTAACGCCTTGAATGTTCTCAAGAACGGAGGCGAAGGTGGTGGTGAGGGTTCGAGGGATTATGTTTTTGAGGATTTACAGCAGCTTGTTGGGTATACGTTGGTGGAGATGATAAGTCTTGTTAAGGAAGTTAGGCCGTCGCTCTCGACGGTTGAAGCCATGTGGCGGCTTTTGATGTGCGACTTGAATGTCTTGCAAGCGTTTGAACTTGAGTCGTCTGATTCTCCTGGTTTCAGTTTGAGTGAAGCGTCTGAGTCTCTTGCTGCTGAGTCTAATAATCCTCCAAACTCGGGTGATCCAGATAATCAAAAGCCTCAGCAAACCAATGCGCAAAGTGATCAGAGTGAGCCACTCAAGTTCGGAAACTTCCCTAACTACAAGAGTACTCATTCTAGTGGAACAGCATCAGGAAAAGGAGTAGCTTCAGGTAGCACTGTTTCTGGCGCAGGCGTTAAAAGTACATCTTTTACTCTTGTCTCTGATGAAAAAGTAGTGTCTTCTCGGAAAGGCCGCACTAAGAAAGAAATACCCATGCTTCGTCAGAAATCGTGTGTGGAGAAGATTAGGACTTACGGCAAAGGCAGTGGCAGCTATAAGGCGGCAAAGTTTGCATCAGTCGGCAGTTTCCTTCTAGAGAAGAGAGCCAAATCATCTTCTGAATTGTTGGCTAGAAATTGCTCATCAAAGATGACAACAGAGATTGGGGTGAAAGTTTCATTAGAGGAAACCAGCTGTTTCGTACGTAAGAAGAGTAGTAAGTCAGAATCACCTGTGGTAGTGGTCGACGGACAGGGATATATAACCGCCTTACCTGCAATTGCTGCAACTAAAGCATCCAAAAAGAAGTCTGGTTCTGAGCCTATAAAGCTGGTACCTTCAGCTTCAGATAAGAAGTCTGGTTCTCAGCCTGCAAAGCTGGTACCCTCAGCTTCAGAAAAGAAGTCTGGTTCTCAGCCTGTAAAGCTGGTACCTTCAGCTTCAGAAAAGAAGCCTGGTTCTGAGCCTGTAAAGCTGGTACCTTCAGCTTCAGAAAAGAAGTCTGTTTCTTCTGTTAAGTCTGTTCCTTCTGTACCTATAGCTTCAGGAAAGAAGTCTTGTTCTGAGTCTGAAGAAAAGGCTTCTGTGTCTGAAAAGTTAGCACCAGATTACTACGCTGGTATACCCTATGATGCATCTTTGGGTATATATATTCCCCGGGATAAAAAGGATGAGTTGATTTTAAAGCTAGTTCCTCGAGTGGATGACCTGCAGAATGAACTGCAGGTGTGGACGGACTGGGCTAATCAGAAAGTAAAAGAAGCAACTGGTAGACTTCTCAAGGATCAGCCAGAGCTCAAGGCATTAAGGAAAGAGCGAGAACTGGCAAAACAGCATAAGAAAGAGAAGCAGTTAATGGAAGAAAACACTATGAAGAGGCTGTCTGAGATGGAGATTGCGGTGAAAAATGCGACCAGCCAGTTTGAAAAAGCTAACAATACTGCACGCAGGCTCGAGGTAGAACAATCTTCACTGAAGAAAGAGATGGAAGCTGCTAAGATGAGAGCTGCCGAGTCTGCTGAGAGTTATAGAGAAGCAAAAGAGAGAGGGCAAAAGTCGTTTAAGGATAGTCAGTCGTGGGAAGGGCAGAAGGCTATGTTGCAGGAAGAGCTCAAGGTTCAAAGAGACAAGGTGACAGTGATGCAAAAAGAAGTCAACAAAGCAAA
This sequence comes from Brassica napus, assembly GCF_020379485.1. Taxonomy (NCBI): domain Eukaryota; kingdom Viridiplantae; phylum Streptophyta; class Magnoliopsida; order Brassicales; family Brassicaceae; genus Brassica; species Brassica napus. Next base: position 1,013,980 of record NC_063443.1, read on the forward strand.
AAACCGCCAGAATCAAATTGAGGTTAGCTAATTTTGTATATATAAGCCTTTGCACATCTTAGGTCTTCTCTGTCTTTAAGATGTCACTGCTAGCTATCAGGTCATGTTATCATTCGGTTGAAGTACAAAATAAATTGTTTGTCTGAATGGTTTTTTTAGTCCGTATGTTTACTGTAACTGCATCCTTCCGGTTCGAAGTAGCTTTAGTGATAGAATCGTACTCAGTTGGTGATTGCAATTGATTTAGTTGCATGAGTTGATGAAGTATAACAAACGAAAGTTCCCCTGCAGGTTACTTTGAAACAAGAAAAGACGGCCAAAGGGAAACTCACTGCCCAGGCTTGTGCAATCAAAAAAGAAAGAAAGAAACTCGAAGCACTTGGAAAAGCCGAAGAAGAGCGGATCAAAGCGAAAGCGGAAGCAGACATGAAATACTACATAGATAACATCAAGAGACTTGAGAGAGATATCACAGAGCTGAAGCTTAAATCAGAGTACTCGAGAATAATGGCGCTGAAGAAAGGAGGCGGGGGAAACGAGCCAAAGCCAAGGAAAAGAGAGAATCATGGTGTGGCAAAGGTGAAGAGAGAAAGAGAATGCGTGATGTGTTTGTCAGAAGAGATGAGTGTGATCTTCTTGCCGTGTGCGCACCAAGTTCTTTGCTTCACATGCAATCAGCTTCATGAGAAAGAAGGAATGAAGGACTGTCCGTCTTGTCGTGGGACGATCCAGAGGAGGATTCAAGCTCGTTTCGCTCGCACAGGTTAAAAGCAAGCCTTTTTCTTATTTCCGACTCAAAAACTTAGAACAGTTGTCTCTTTGAATAAAACAGCTTTGGTTAGAAACCAACAAGCTTGGTCTCTTTTGCTTTTGTACTTTGAGAGTTGGATGTTTAAAATACAATGCCAACTTAACTATGCATGGCTTTGACTTGAGGTAAGTAATACCTCATGCTATTTTACATGCCTCTTCGTATGTTCAATAGTACCACCATTTCGCTTATAATCCCTGCTTTTTTTCTTCTTCTTGTTTAGGTACCCAGGAATATTCCAAAATATTATTGGGGAATATGTGATAAAATATTTTAATGGTCGTGATGGTACTATGTTATATTATCTTATCCTTTTAATTAATGGATGAATATTCATTAAATTTTAATTTAAAATAAGAAAAGAAGTTTTTCTGATAAATCTGCTATAGAAAGATTGTTGTTTTGAATTATTATAAATTTTCATCTCTACATAAATTGACATGAGCTGTGAATGTTGTATTGAGATATGCTTTATGTTGAGAACAATAAAGTAGAGTGTAACTTGGGGATAGGTAACCCAGATTTGACCATTACGTTGCAGATTAGATTATATTTAACTTATCTTTTTATATTTGGTGGCGATAGACTCTGCGAATTCTTTCTTGTAAGGTGAGATAAACTAATATTTTCTAATTTAAATAAGGTCCAAAAATAGTTTTCGCTAAGGAAGATCGTTATTAAATTGAGAGAAAATGAAAATTTGAAGGTCGGGCCGTATGTTATTGAACAATATTATAAAGTAATAATTAAAAGACTTAATGAACCATGACGATTATTATCCAAATAATTTAAAATTAAATGATAACGCACACAGTCTGTAAAAAAAAAAAGAAGAAGAAAATGGCGGAAAAAACGACTTGGTGAAAATCGCTTTCTCTCGGTCGAGAAAACGAAAGGCTTAATATAAGAGAAGTAGACGAGAAGACAATTTTTCTTTGAGAGAGAGAGAGAGAGAGGTGTTGTTGATAAACGTTTGCTAGCTTTCGATTGAAGTCAAACACTACTTAAAGCTTTTCCCATCGATAAATCAATAGAGAGAGATCGATCGGATAGAACCGTCGGATGTTACATCTGTTCGTCGGTGATTATCGGCGGAAGCCCTCCGTGGTAGAGTCTGGGGTTCTGGTGGACGGTGATGACGGTGGCGGTGGATGATCGAAGCAGTTTTTAATTTATTTGTTAGTTGGTTGTGAGAGTTTGTTGGTTTGTTATATAGGGTAGTTAGTTGGGGTTTTTGAGAAGATGATGAAGAAAGGGAAAGGGAAGAATACTAGTAGTGGCTTGTTACCTTCTTCCTTTAAGATCATTTCTTCTTGCCTTAAAACTGTATCCGCCAACGCCACCAACGTTGCCTCCTCCGTTCGTTCCGCCGGAGCTTCCGTCGCCGCTTCTATCTCCCCTGCAGAAGATGACAAGGATCAGGTCTCTTCATCTTGCTATTTTGTTGCTATTTTGTTATATCGTTTAAAAGCTTTGACGAGTTTGGGATTGACTACGTAGGCTTAGTAACAATCTGCAACTGCTTCTTTTCTCTTCTCATCTGATTTTGTCAGTTACGGTTGGTTTTAAATTAGGGTTGAAACTCTGTGAAATTGGGGCTTGCAATATTTTTCAATTAGATACATGGATGGATGGATATGATTATATCTGATTTAATCTGCTTTGTTCTTTATCTGCATCTCTCACTTAGCTTGTGTTGAATGCTTCGCATGCTAATCTAACTTTATTCTGGTAGTTAGTATCTTTGGTAATTTCATAAACATCTGAACTTTGCTTTCATGAGCAGGTGACATGGGCTGGCTTTGGCATTCTCGAGCTGAGTCAACATATCACAAGACATGTTCTCTTACTCGGCTATCAGAATGGCTTTCAAGTCTTTGATGTTGAGGATGCCTCTAATTTTAATGAACTTGTCTCGAAACGCGGCGGCCCAGTTTCGTTCTTACAGATGCAGCCATTACCTGCTAGGTCTGGTGATCATGAGGGTTTTGGGAACTCGCATCCGCTTTTGCTGGTTGTTGCTGGGGATGACACAACTGGCACGGGTTCGGGTCAAAGCTTTTCGCATAATGGTTCATTAGCGAGGGACGGTAGAGTTGACTTTTCCGCAGATGCCACTAGTTATCCGACCACTGTTCGCTTTTACTCCCTCAGGTCTCACAGCTATGTATATGTTCTGAGATTTCGGTCATCTGTTTGCATGATTAGATGCAGCTCCCGAGTAGTAGCTGTTGGCCTTGCAACTCAAGTGAGTATCAGTAAGCTTTGAGATGTTATGATTCTTGTGCAAAAAAATTCTTTAGTACCAGTAGTATTTCGTCTTGAGACAAAGCTAACCTTGCTTGCACCTATAGGCCAAGTATAAATTTATACATGAGTGTAAAAGATTTATATTTTTCCTCAGACCATACACTGATGGTTTCTATTTGGTTTATGCAGATATATTGCTTTGACGCACTTACTCTGGAAAATAAGTTCAGTGTTCTCACTTATCCTGTTCCTCAGCCAGTGAGACAAGGGACAACTAGGGTTAATGTTGGCTATGGTCCGATGGCTGTTGGTCCAAGGTGGCTTGCATATGCTTCCAACAGTTCCATAACCATGAAAACAGGGCGTCTAAGCCCACAGAGCTTTGTTTCTTCACCCAGCGTCAGTCCAAGTAGAGCGACTGGTGGAAGTAGCGTGATGGCCCGTTATGCGATGGAGTCTAGTAAGCAGTTAGCCAATGGACTACTCAACTTGGGGGACATGGGATATAAAACATTGTCAAAATACTACCAAGAAATGCTCCCTGATGGATCTAATTCTCCAGCGTCGCCAAATTCAGTCTGGAAAGTTGGTGGGGGTGCTGGATTGGATGCAGAGAATGCTGGAATGGTTAGTTATATTCTGAATTTGAACATCGTGAGCAATTCTTAGGTCACACTATTCCTTTCCACTAGAGTCGTGTAGCAGTCATTACTCACCGTGACAGAGATACTTCAAAGTTCAGAGTTTCCATATGGTTTCTTTCTAGGGTTCCTGACTCAAAGATCTTAATCAATAGTCACTTGCTTCAAGCTTTGTTCCCTCGCTTAGTGTTTTGGATTAGTTTATTGCCAGACTGTGACACATTTTGAATGCTCGTTTAACAGGTTGCTGTCAAAGATCTTGTTTCCGGAGCTGTAGTATCACAGTTCAAGGCTCATACGAGTCCTGTCTCAGCCCTTTGTTTTGACCCTAGTGGAACCCTATTGGTTACTGCTTCTGTGTGTGGGAACAATATCAATGTCTTTCAGATAATGCCATCTCGTTCACATAGTGCACCTGGTGACCTAAGTTATGAGTGCGACACTTCTCATGTGCATCTCTTCAAGCTGCATAGAGGGATCACTTCGGCTGTAAGTATACCTTTAAGTTGACATATATCCATTCTTTTTAATATGCGGTTTTCTTGATTGGAAAATTTATACCCCTTTTAACAGATTGTCCAGGACATTTGCTTTAGTCGGCACAGTCAGTGGGTGGCTATTATTTCATCCAAGGGTACTTGCCACATTTTCGTTTTAAACCCCTCTGGCAGCGATGTTGGGCTGCTACCTTTAAATTATGAGGGTGAAGAACCTGCCCGACTTTCAGCTTCAACTTTTCCATGGTGGAATACTCAGACTTTGGCAATTAATCATCCGTCTTCATCGCCACCACAAGCTGTAGCCCTTTCTGTAGTGAGCAGAATAAAATACAGCAGTTTTGGGTGGCTTAACACAGTAAGCAATGCTGCCACTGCTGCAACTGGAAAAGTTTTTGTACCATCGGGTGCCGTGGCTGCTGTTTTTCACAAGTCTGTTACATATGACCTTCAACAGAACTCGCGAACTAACTCATTGGAGCATATTTTAGTATATACTCCATCAGGCCATGTGGTGCAGCATGAACTTCTGCCATCTGTTTCCACAGAATCGCCTGAAAGTGGTTCGAGAGTGCACAGAGCATCACATGCTCAAGTTCAGGAGGATGAATTGAGGGTCAAAGTTGAGCCTATCCAGTGGTGGGATGTATGCAGAAGGTCTGACTGGCTGGAAACAGAGGAACGACTTCCCAAAAGTATCACTGAAAAGCAATACCATTTGGATACAGGGTCGATTAACTTGCCAATCCATGAGGATGCATGTCTTTCCGTTGACATAAATGTCAACTTTGGTGAACATAAAACTAGTTCTGAGAAGGCCCCTGAAAGATCCCACTGCTATCTTTCTAACTTTGAAGTAAAGGTTACCTCAGGGATACTACCAGTGTGGCAAAATTCTAAGGTATTTTTTTTGTCAAAATTTCTCTTTCTTGCTTATAGCTGTACTTATCTCTTGATTTTTATTTTGCTTTCTTGATGTGGTGTTAGATCTCTTTTCACGTGATGGACTCTCCAAAAGATAATACTGGTGGAGAGTTTGAGATAGAAATCGTCCCAGCCCATGAACTTGAAATAAAACAGAAAAAACTCATGCCAGTTTTTGATCATTTCCACAGCACCAAAGCTACGCCGGAGGAGAGGTAATCCCATAAGCTGGACAACTATTTACTGTCTTCTTGTACTATCCATTTCTTAGACGAAAGTTTCTAGGTGGACAAGAAATCTCACGTGCTTTACTCACACAGCCTATGTATTCTCTTTTCCAAGTTTCCTGTTTTATGTTCCCTGATGCATATCTTAATGCTTTGAATCATGGAATGTCTGACATAGGTTTTCCCTGAAATGTTATCACGCATCGGCATTGGGATCTTACCAAGCCAATGGAAAGATTTGCCAAGATATAATCAACTGTCACTCGAAGCCAGGATCAGTAGAGTCTGCTGGAAGTTCTGAAGAGAGTAAGTCAATTTTCCTTTCCCTAGTTATCATTTATGAGTTTGTTCATCACCTCGTCGATATCCTTTCAAGTTATGTGAAAGTAACCAGTTGGTTTAATTGTAATAGGTTCATCAAAACGGATGGATAATTTCCATGATTCGGATCACATGAACAACTCATTCAAGTCTTCTTTAAACCTTTACCCAACAACAAATGGGTTCTACAAGGAAATAGAGAAGGAGAACACAAATGGGTTTGTTGAGACACTTGTAACAGCCGAACTCTACACGGTAGAAGATACCCGGATGGAGAATCACATCACAAATGGCTTCACCACACAACCTGTACACACCGATAATTCAGTCAATGAACAGATGCTCTCTCCAGGAAAATCTTCTATGAACTTTGGTTTTGCTTTGCTTGAAGAACACTGTAAACCAGTAGCAGATCCAAAAGAAGAACACTTGAAGAAGTCAGATGAAGGTACTAATGGTCATCATATAAACGTCAACAACAATACAGAGAAACCACAAGGAGATGAGATGGTATGTGGTATGGTCTCCTTTGTAGGCGATTGAATCTCATGGTACCACACTCAAAAGCCTCGGGTCTATGTATAAAATATCTATGGTGAATCCGCTTTTCACAACCTTTATGCTATTATGTATTATCTAAGAAAACAGTTGAGAGAGACTAACCTATCTTCCTAATTTTTTGTTGGTTTGAACAGGCAAATAGCTGTCAAAAGTCCCGAAGGCGTTCTGAAGTTTGTAAACGTGTAAAGATCATCATCACTGGCCTTGAACTAATTTTTGTACAGTTGGATCCAGGTAAAGATCATCAAACACCTTGGCCTTGAACTTCACCAGTCGTCCTTTTATTTGTGTGTGGGTTTCGTTTCTCATGGTGATTTCTTCTGTGACTTGTTTCTCGAGTATTTTACAGTTGTCGGAATAAAAATCAACTGCTGTTACTGCAAGAACTGAATACTGAAATCATGTGATAATATATGTGAATGGTGTTTTATTATGGCTTCCTTTTTTTATTATTATCGCATCATTGGCTTTATCAATCATTTAAAGATAGAAGCCGAGTGAACTTATGAACAGCAGAAGGAGGCAAACAAAGGCAAACCACCATGCTCTGATCACCACCAGACTCGACTCCTCCTTGAGGTAACAATACACAAACCTGTGGCGTAGGTCTCAAGTCTATCGGCCCTGCGTAAACCGGTTTACCCCATCCAAAATCTGCAGTCTCATACATCTCAAACCGTGTCCATTGCGTTATCATTAGCTTCCCTCCGAACTCTAATCTCTTTGGCCGTTTCACCTCCACGTAGTCCACCATAGAACGCAAGTAATCCTCTGTTACCCTAACCCTCGCCTCTTGAACCAACCTCGTTGTCTTGGAAAGTGTATCGTTCATAACATTGTTGACACTGCTCGTAGCGCAAGCCAAACACACCACGTTGCCGTAGAACCCTTCTCTCAGTTTGAGAGCTTCGAGTCTTGTTCTTACGTTGACCGAAAACGTGAGCCTGAGATTGTATTCTAATGGCTTCACATCAAGTGCTTTGACCCATGATTTCCATATATGTGCAGCCATTGCATCAAATGAGCTGCACATTAAGCTTGAGTCTTGTCCTTGAGCAATGCTTTTGACCCGACACTGAAACTCCTTGTTTATCCTGTAACATTTCTGCAACGGCTTCGTTTCCCACAGAGAGTTCGTCAGATTTGATCTTTCTTCAACCGCAAGGTACTCATCATGTGTGTACTTCACCATTGGAGGATTCCTTGGTTTGAAGACTTCTCTATCCCAAACCGGCTCAGGGTCTGCAATCAGTCTCCCGTTTTTAGCAGTAGCAGCCCACGAGGCAAGAAACTGCATAGCTCCAAAACCATCGCAAATGCAATGGCAGAGTCTAATCCCAAGGCTAAACCCACCACATGTGAAGAACGTTACTTGAACTATAAGTAACGGCATCTCAAGTATTTTGTAAGCTTCTTCTTTAGGATAATGAAAGATTAACGGTAGCCAAGCTGGATTTGGCACTGTGAGATCTCCAAGATAATCTAAGCCCATTGAAGAACTCGCTGACACCATCAACGCACCTTGCTCTGCGCCGAAGAAGACTTCTAGCTTCCCATTTTCAACTTCTCTTAACCTACCGGAGAGTGGATAGTACAGAACTAAAACCTCAGCAAGAGCATCTTGAAGCCGTTTAAGTACCAAAGATTCTCTGTTTTTGGTTTGGTCATTGCTAGATCGGTAGAAATAAACGGAGGGAGTGAGGACACGCGCTCCGACCGTATCATCAAGGTTTGATAGATAGAGACTATGGCGAGGAGACTGATCTGCAGGTGTTGGACTTGATGGATGTACAAGAAACTTGCTGTTGATGGTGACTGGGATATGGAGATGAGAGAACTTAAGTTCTTGGATACAAGAGTCCATTTTTGATAAATTAAACGAGATAGTTTCAATCTTTTTTGTTTTGTTTTGTTTTGATCTTTACACCAATACGGTACCCCCATATTGAAGAAGAAGGGACGAATTTGTAGAGAGAATTCAATTAGCTAAACCGGTTTTTGGTTTAGGTGAGAGATAGGTTGCAGGTGTTGTTCTTGCATAGTAAACTGGTTATTTATTTGTTGTATCATCCAACAAGCATGAGATGAAAAACAAGTTGTGCATGATTATTATTATTATGTCGTACAAATGACACAGTGTAACGACAAATACTGAATAGTGCGACAAAACATGAGTTTGTCAAAGAAGATACTGATTCACAACATGTCTTAGATCCTAAAGTGATGTAACGCAGGAGTACTGATCGTTTTTGACCTGAAGATATCTGCGAACTCGTTGATGGTTAATTCCCTGTACTTGGCAGGGTTTTCTTCAGACAGAAGCTCTTTGATGGGCCCGTAGACATGAGGATTCGCCTTCATAAACGTGCTGAAGAAACATGGCGCTGAAATACGCGGTTCAGTAGATCCATTCGCTACCACTCTATGCTCAGCGCTTATGAACTTGTCATTGGTTATAAGCTGCACATAGTATATTTAAAAAAGATCAAACCATAGATGAAATGAAGCCAGACCTCACAAGTTTTCTTCCAAACCTGGAGAAGATCTCCAATGTTAACGACAAGAGCTCCAGGGACAGGAGGGACATCAATCCAGGTTTGGTCACGGAGAACTTGAAGCCCTCCAATGTTGTCCTGAAGTAGAACGGTGAGAAACGAAAAATCGGTGTGCTTGCTTAAGCCTAAAGTTAGGTTAGGCTGAGGGCAAGGTGGGTAGTATTGGCAAAACATCACTTGAGACTTGGCGCAATCAATGTCCTTGAGGTGATTTGAGTTTAACCCTAAAGCCTCTGACAGAAGCTCAAAGAGCAGTTCACCTAAAGCTTTCATGTGTTTTGAGAACTCCATCATAATCTCCCTGCCACATCAAAACAACTATCCATGCTAAGCTTCAACTTTAGTATATATCATTCCCTAGATAGCTAGCCATTATCAAAAGACATGCATGGTTATAAGATTTTCATAAGTCTATTTGTTTTCCGGTCTGACTATCCATGTTACCTCAAGTTTAAATAATATAATAGACTTTTGCTGTAAAAAAAATCAAAAAACATGTATAATCATGGTTGGTTTTTGGCAGAGTCCGATGCAACATTGGTAGTGAGTCCCAATATTTTAGTAAGAAGCAATATATATATATATAGACATGGCTTCTAATTTTTTGTTATAAAAAACTTATTAAAATTCTAACTTTTAAAATTTCAGGACCGATCATATGGACTTTGATATTTATGCTTAGTAATCAATCATATTGGCTTACCCACAAACCGCAGGCAAATCCTCTAGTCTAGGAGGATCAGGGGCCGTATAACAACCCACAGTGTCTCTCCAACTTGCACCCTGAGAAGTGTAGAGATCAAAGTTACTTGCGTAATAAGTGTCGCTACTGAAATCACGAGTGTAGAACCGTTTCTTAGCTTCCGAGTCTTGCTCATGAAACGCACGGATCCCTTGGAGCATCCTCTCCAACACCTCGAGTTGTATCCCGTGGTTGATCACCTGGAAGAATCCCCATTTCTCAGATGCTTCTCCGATCTTCTCAACCACGCTCCTTCTCCGCATGTCTTGTTTCTTGGAACACAAGCTTCCTCCGTTAAGATCGACAGTAGGGATAGTTAGCTGCGAAGGTGGTGGTTTCAGGCTTGTTAAAGCAGAGAGAGGTGCCACTACAAGAAAACAGCGGTATTCTGACGGACGTTCCGACGGAAAATGAATTCCTCGGAATATACCGAGGAATTTCCGAGGCAATTCCGAGGAAACACAAAATTTGGCTTCCTCGGAATTTCCTCGGAATATTCCGACGGAATTCCGAGAAAAATTCATCTCGTCGGAATATTCCGACGGAATACCGAGGAAACAAGTATTCCTCGGAAAAAACCGATGAATTCCGAGGAAATATTATAGACGTTAGAGAGCCGTTGGAGAGCCGTTGGGGGATTTTAAAAATTCCGAGGAAATTCCGACGAACTAGCCGTTTGCATCGGAATTCCGTCGGAATTTCCTCGGACCGTCGGCAAGATTTCATCTATAAATACAAGCACCCCTCTTCCTCTTCATTCACTCCATATCTTCATCCTCCCTCTCACTTTTTTTACACACGAATTTGATTCATAAAAAACATGTCTTCTTCAAATTATTTTCGTTCTTGGATCGATCGACCTCATTTGGATCCGAACACGAGATTGCTTACGGAAGAATACCAACAAGGTATAACCGAATTCATGGGGTTAGTTCACCGACAACCGGAAGCAAAAACAGGTATGTTAAGATGTCCTTGCTCTAATTGTAAAAATAAAAAAGTTATTAAACAATGGGATGTTTGGACTCATCTATATTTGAGTGGGTTTACACGAAGTTACAAAATTTGGTATCATCATGGAGAAACTGATTATGAACATGGTAGTACTAGCGAACCTCAGCCAGCGGTTAAATTAGAAGATCCAATTAGAACGGATGTAGATTACGGTGTAGGTACTGAGCAGATGGTAAATGATCATTTTAGAGGGGAAGATTTACCCAATGCCGAAGCTAGGAGATTTTATGATATGTTGGATGCTGGAAAGCAACCATTGTACGAAGGTTGCAGAGATGGTCATTCAGCTTTATCATCTGCTACAAGATTGATGGGCATTAAGACGGATTATAATTTGGCTGAAGACTGTGTGGATGCGATTGCTGATTATGTAAAAGGTATTCTACCCGAAGATAATGTAGCTACTGGCTCATACTACGAGGTTCAGAAACTCGTAGCTGGTCTTGGTTTATCGTATCAGGTAATAGATGTATGCAGAGACAACTGCATGATCTATTGGAGGGCGGATGAACAGCGGGTTTCATGCAAATTTTGTGGGAAGCCTCGTTATAAAGATACGAGTGGAAGAGTTCCAATACCATATAAAAGGATGTGGTATTTGCCTTTGACGGAAAGGTTGCAGAGGCTGTATCTGTCTGAACGCACAGCGCAACCAATGAGATGGCATGCGGAGCACTCAACAGATGGTGAGATCAGACATCCTTCAGATGCAAAAGCGTGGAAGCATTTCCAATCAAAGTATCCCGACTTTGCGTATGAGAGAAGAAATGTCTACCTTGGATTATGTACTGATGGTTTCAGCCCGTTTGGCAAGAGTGGAAGACAGTATTCTCTATGGCCAGTCATTCTTACACCATACAACCTACCCCCAAACTTGTGCTTGCGACGAGAGTTTTTGTTTCTCTCGATTCTCGTTCCCGGACCAGAGCATCTCAACGAGCAGATGATGGAGATGATGAAGAGGATGTACCCGAACGAGGTGTTCCCGAACATCCAAGACCCGTAGTTTTTTTTTTTTTACCAAAAACTCTGAATGTTTTATTTAACTTTGAATATTATCTACTATGTTTTATTTAATGTTTTATTCAATTTTAATTTTAATTTTAAATTTTTAAATTCAAATTTAAAAAATTTAATTTTTTTTTTAAAAAATAAATTTTTTCGAAATTCCGAGGGAATGGAGTTCCTCGGAAAATTCCGAGGAACTTTCTTCCCTCGGAAAATTCCGAGGAACATATTTCCCTCGGAATTTTCCGAGGGAATGAAGTTCCTCGGAAAATTCCGAGGGAGTTTTGTCCCTCGGAATTTTCCGAGGAACTCCATTCCCTCGGAAAATTCCGAGGAATATTTTGTCGAAACTTCCGAGGATTGGACCATCGGAATTCCATCGGTATATTCCGAGGAACCTTCCGACGAACATATGTTTCTCGTAGTTTCCTCGGAATTTTGTTTCCTCGGTATTCCGTCGGAAATTTCCGACGGAATTCCGAGGAAGTATGAATTTCCGAGGAGATATTTTCGAGGATTTTTTTCGTCGGTATGTCGTCGGAATAGCGTTATTCCGACGACATACCGACGATTTTTTCCCTCAGTATCCCGATGTTTTCTTGTAGTGTGCATGGAACATGGCAGGAATCTCTGTGATTCCTGAATCCGCAAGACCTTTCACTCCGGCTTTGGTCTGGTCGAAAGCTTTTGCTTGAATACAACGATCAGCTAACTCCATTGCTTTTTTTTTTGGTTATGCTTCCTCCTTTCCTTTGCGATAATATTATGCAAATATTTTCCTCTTGCTATGATTTTTATTTATTATTATTATTCTTAAAGATCCAAGTAGTAAAATGGTCTTTTCCTACCAGTGTACGGTCCAGATCCAGAGTGTAATAAGTGCAAGTTGCACTAACCACATGCATGCATGTTTTTATGAACAATTTTTTTGTGCTCCGATTTTTCTTATTCACATATTAATAAGCTGAATATTTATTAGATTTCAACTCGCATTACCACCCAACGACCTCTCCTCCATCATACTATAATTACGTTTGATTTCAAATAGAGGCAAATATATCATTCCTCTATTTAATAGAGGCAAATAACTATTTAATTGCATTCCTCTATTTATAGAGACAAATATAGCATTGAAGAACACATTGGAACAAAAACACTATCTCTATTTTTTTTTTTATTTTAGAGATTTCTATTATAGAAATGGGTTGGAGATGGTTTTAGTGTCAAGATATCTTTGGTTAGGTGAGCTTTTCTCACTACTACCAAGATCACCGTGAAACAACTCCCAAGATATATATGTCATTAGCTATATCATATAAATATACAGTCCTAGCCAAAACTAACTGACCCTACTGTTCAGACTCAGTCAGAGCCCGTTTTGGTGGATGCGCAATCAGACCAGGCCAGCCTCATCATTTAGTTTTGCAACAAGATCCCTGAATTTTAGAAACATTCCCTAATTTAACACAAAATTAAAGTTGGATTTTTTTTGAACCCATTGTAAATGCACCTGTACCAAGAAACATGCCTGGGCCAGGTTAGCAGACATAAATATATCTACCAAGAAACAATCAAAACGTTTAACCATCATTGATATATATGATTAGTCACAAATTACTGGTGAGTTTAATCACAGACGTGTTTTGAAATGCAACATAATCCATGGGTTCCCAATGCTATGAACCAGGCTCTACTATTCCAGAAAAAAAGCTAAATCCGATGCTGTGAGCTGCCTCATAGGTGATATTTGCATATTTGTTTTAAAAAACTGAGCTTGAAAATAACCCCAGATGAAAACTATTTAGGTACACTACACTACTTGCATCTAGTTAGGACCTGCAGAAAACCTGCTGTATTATAGTAAGAAAAGAGGCGTGAGCTTTTAGCTTTTAGGATTTCTTCACTGCCCCAAAGTCATGTCGCTCACACTCTTTTCCAGTCACTTGTACGTAATATTAACATGTAGTAATCAATCGGAGTCAAAACAGTCTTTAGATAAATAATGACCAAATAGACTCACGGTTGGTTGATGTTGATTATAGAAGCAGTCCCTACTATAAAGTAGATGTGAAGGAAAAAAATTGAACCTTTCACTTCTTTTTTGTTCAAATCTTATCATGTCGTTCAAATAATTGAGAAATCTCATTTTGGAGAATAAGAAAAATCGAGAAACCTATAAGCTATATCACTCTCTCTATGGTTTATTACTTTATTAATTATAAAATTTTATGCAATTTCTTGGAGCTGGAGCCTGGAGGCATTATGAAACATGATATTACTGTTTGATATCGTATACATCAAAGAGGGTTTCTGAGTACGATTCAACAAACGAATCCCAAACTCATTTCAAACTTCGATACTTGACTTTCAATGTAATCTTATTGAATCTTTTTGTGAATATATAATATTTTGAAAGGAAACAAGGTACATGCCAAAGATGAGAGTGTAGTCTTATTCTTGATGTGGAGGTTTGATTAGGATAGGAACATGTACAGTAGAAACTCTATAAATTAATATTCGTTAAATTAATAAACACGATAAAATTAGTAAAAAAAATTGGTACTGAATTCTATCGGTTTAAAATATGACATAAATCGATAAAGTAATATGATAATATATTTTAAAAAACCATTAATAAATATATGATCCCAAAAAATCAGAAATTAATAATTTACATATAGACACAATGGAACCAATAAAACATTATATTATTTATTTCACTAGGGGTTGGCCCGCCCTACGGGCGGATGATGTTACATTAAAATTATGTTATGCTAAAAATGTATTTTAATTTTATAAAACATTAAAAATTAATTTTCTAATTAGATCATATATAATTCTAAGCATATATAATTTTCTAAGCATGACCACAAACCAAAAAAGCACAAAAACGAAAGCAAAATTTTAAAATTTTATTTTGAGTTTTTCTAAACTAAAATATAACAATAGTAGAACTATAATTATATGTAGAACTGGACAGAAAACCTGGATCCGGAAAACCGAACCGAACCCGATCCGAAAAAGTAATATCGAACCCGAACCAAAATTAACTAAATATCCGAACGGATTCAAAATTTTGATATTTAAAGAAACTAAAACCGAACCCGACCCGGTTTAAAGTATTTTGGGTACCCGAATGTACCTCGAATAGATTTAAATACATCCAAAATATATAAAATACTTTTAAGTTTTCCTAAATACTTGAAAATATACACAAATAATCAAAATTAAATGTCAAAAATAGCTAAAATATATTCAAAACACTACAAATACTTGAAAGACTATCCAAATATTCAAATCAAACCAATTTATATGTTAATTTTATGTACTTTGACATATGTTATTCAAATTTATATGTAACTAGGGTCGGCCCGCCCTACGGGCGGGATATACTTTATTTGTGATCTACATTATTATTTTGTATGATTTTGTGGTTTGTGTTTTAGGTTTGCATTTGCAATAGATGTGTATGATAATAATTTTTGTATGATAATGATTTTTGTCTTTTAAAAAAATTATAATATTCTATAATTGTATTAAAGATCCAATGCATCGATAGTTTGGTACATTACAACAAATAATAGTATTGAAAAGAAAAAACCTCAAAAAATAATATGGGTTAAGACATATTTGTATGGATTGAAGGGATTCCATTTAATTATATCAGATCAGAAAAGAGTTTACAGTCATAAAATCTAAAGACACATACACATAGAAGTTCTATATCACACAATGCATAGACATACAAAAACAAATGAAAGCTCTCAAAAAACTCTATATCATTGTTTTTATTCATTGTTTTTCCTCATTAGAAAGCAATACATTTTGTTGCTCACAACCCTAACCCATCTTCCTTGGAACCATCTCCATCTTCTCAGCGTGATAGATCAACTCCAAGAAGTGGCCAAGAAGATCATGAGGTGAGAGATGAGAAACATAATGGAGATGCTATCAAGAAGACACCTAGATGCCACACAACATGCTCCAATCATTCCTCCACAATTCCTAGGTGTTTTATTTTAATTTATAATAAATTTAAACTATCCAAAAGTATTATTAAATTATGAAATTATTTTATGAAAATTTAGCTAAAATATGATGTCTCGTTTTTTTCTTGAAAAAATTATGTTGTCAACTTTTCTTATAATTATGCATATTTTTTAAGAATATATAGATTCTGTTAAAAACTAAATTAAGCATTTAATGCACATAATTAAAACGAATATGTTTTATCAACAAATTTGGATTATAAAATGTGTGAAAATGAAAATATTAAAAAATAAGTTACATTTTTTTTAGAAAAAGGGAGAAGTGATCTTTAATATTTATATTGGTTCAGTATATCTCAATAATATTTGTTTTTTTTTGTTAAAAATCCGGCATTATAATCTCTATGCGGTTGCATATCAATCCTAATGCCTCTGATTTATTGATAAATTGTAATAACCATGCAAGACAACTTATTGCTTCTCCATCAAGATTTGTATAAGTCTTTTTGTTTTTCTTTAACCAAAGAAGCAGTTGTTTTGCACAATTCTATAATGAACCCAAAAAAAAAATGTTATCCTCTGCTCCGATTTTCTTGCTTTGGCAGGCGAAGGTTATTGTAAGACAATTGGTGAAATTTATAGCCACCTAAAATCTGCTTTCTCTTCAGTGGCTGGTGAACAACTTAAAAATTCAGAGTTAGTATAATCAAAATTATATGCTATAATCATACATTATTGTCTTAAGGTATTATACTTGCGTCTTGACTTTAGAAGCGAAGGAAATCAACCAAATGAATTCTACAGAGTATTAATTTATTAGTAGTTTACTGAAACTTCATCTTGAACCAAAAATATTAAAACATAAAACCACATAATACGCTGATAAAAAAAAACCACATAATGCAAAAGTTGTTCCAAACCACTCTGATGTTCAACTTGTTGTGTTGCATAAAAGTAGATCACATGTTAAGTAGGTCCATAGTTCTTAGCTTCTCGGACTTATATGTACCCAATCTTCCAAGCCTGAAATGTAACCGTGATTTAGAACCCATAAGTTTCAGAAAAAAATGATAATAATTAGAAAGTTCATCTAAGCATTTAGCCACAATTAACCAAAAAACTTCAGCCAAGAATCAAGTTTCAGCTAGTTAAGTAATTTTCTATCTTTCAATCTCTCTTATATCTACTTGGGTTATATGCTCTGCATAGATCCTGGTATAGAAATGTTAAGCTCTAGTCTCATTGGAGAGTCTGTATATCTGCGACATGCACGTATATGTACGACTGTGGAATGATTTCAGCGTGAGTTCAATCTAAGTTCAGCGTTTGAGTAGCATCTGCAGATTTGGTCATGGATGCCCACCGAGAGGAGATAGATGCTTCCATGAATGTTATTTTCACATGAAAAAAAGAAAAGAAAAAACAACAACAGAACTATACAATCAGATTCAAACCAGAACTATATATAAAACACTGATTGGTTTTGTTAATTTAGAAAATAGATAATCACACACAGAACCAAACTTTATAGTTTTGTTTTATTATTAATAGTTAGAAACTTCTTTAAGCATTTAAATCGATTTGCAACTAACATAAAGCTTCAGCTAAAGATTCAATTTTGGCTTATTCAAGCTCTGTGAGGAATTGCATCAAACACATAATAAACATTACTTGAGACCAAACCTTATAAAGAAGCTAGAAGGTGTTTAAATCTCGTCTTGGAGAAGGTTGGTACTCTTCATGAAATTATCAGCATGCTCCTTGTACTCTTTAAAGTCTTCATTTTCTGAATCAGAAACTCTTTAGGAAAGTTAGAACAAAAATATACAGACACACAGGCTTCAATCTAGCATGTATTGAGAAAATCAAGAATCAAATGGTTTATAATTTCTGGCGGCATACAACATTCATTCTGAAACAACAATAACAGAAGACAAAACAACATTCGTTCTTGGCATAAGGATCAACCGCAGCCCAAATCTGCTGCTCAGCGATCAGATCAGCGTTTGAGGCCGTCGTGAAACCTTCCCACGCCTTATGAATAGAAGATGAATGAAGAGAACACGATTTTCAGAAGAGAAATGCTGACATATTTATACCAAAAAGCTCACCGCCTTACCGACGCAATCCGTTTCATAAACCATGAGGAAGCTCAATCGTCAATGTTTTTAATGGGATTAAACACAGAATCCATACCGCAATCCGTTTCGAGACAGCAAGGAAACTCGATCGTCGCCGTCGCCGTCGCCGCCGAACAAACAGAAACGAAGAACAAACATGTTTTCACGTATACGGCAGATTAGGATTTGCGAGCAGTATTGCCTGGTTGGGCCGACAGCACACTCTGAATTAGGCCCAATAGCATAGACGGATACATTACGATCAAAAGCTCACGCCATAACAAACTTAAATGAAACGACGCGTTTTTATTCGGGGACAGGTGTCAGCACGACATCGCACGAATTAGTGACGTGTCCGCCTATGTGGACACCCCAGGAGTGAACCAAACACTCTTTTATATATATAGATATTCACAATAGAACCATCTGTATATTTTTTTAACAATTTAGTATATTTTGATATTATTTATTAAAATTTTATCTAAAACCACATTTAAATTCAAGCATATTTCATATACACCAAATGATATGACAGAAAAATAGAAAAGTCAAATTTCTAAAATTTAATTAATGTATACACGGTAAAATCAATGGTTTTCATATTTTATAGAGAATATGTATTCTAAAAAAATTTTAAAAAAATTTAAAATTTTTTTTTGTAAATTAATAACTCTATAAATTAATAAACACCAAAATTAAACTGTACTCTTTTTTTTTTTAACACAACTGTACTCTCTTTTAAATTTGCCAAAAAGAGGGCATTCCTACAAAGATTTTGTCATCAATACTTCGTCTTATTGCCTTTTTTGTTTATAATAGTGATTTCTCAGGCTCCGTTAAACCCTAATTTGAACAGTAAACTCCGACCTCGACAGCTCAATAGAGATGTAAATGTCATGTCATAACCACATCGTGGCAAGAGGATACAGAACAAGGCACTTAAAACAGTATGATAAGCAAAAAGGGTCCATTTTCTCGAAATCACATGTCTCTAACTTTATTGTGGTCCAAAATCAATTATCGGTTTTGTCAGTCGTCGCCACTTTCTTTTATTGATGCCTATATACGAACCACACCAGAAAAGATAGTCGATTATGTGATTGTTTTGATGATTATGATAAGACTAGATGATAACCGAGTGAGTTTTTATACTAATGCTTCTTTATTAAATAATTTTAATATTTTGCAACACTACGATCTTTATCGATTATAAAATGACAAATACAAAAGTTGATCTCTTAAATGTATCATCGTTGTTAAAGAGTTAACGTATTACATATTATTTTAATTATTTTTAAAACTTTATGTGCACAAAAAGAAATTAATTATTGTGGGCGATACAAATCACCAAAACCAAATATGCAATATCGATTGAATAATGACGAAATGGGATTGGGTTTTCTGTTCTCGATTTATTTACTATTGACTTTCTATAAGTAATTTCATTTTCTACCTCTATAAAATTGTGCTTTCGTTCTCATCTTTGTTGCATTAATATGAGTTTAGTTTATTTTTTTTTTTTTAACTTTTCTATAAATTTGGTGAATTACATAAGTGTGAATTTAAAAAGATGGACATCTGTAAAAATTAGTTCCACTCCAGATATAAATCTAAAAATCAAAATTTTGAAGAAAATCACCGGTAAACTATATTAACAGGTTAGTGTTCATGTCTAATATATCAAGCTATTATAGAATATAAGTGCAGAAGTGAAATATAAATGTCTATCTAGTATATATTCACCAGTTTGGTCTAAAAATCATCTAATTGTAGAACAACAGAACAAATTACTTATTTTATTAGCATAGACTTTTGAGATTTAGTTACTTAATAGTATACAAATAAAAATATATATAATACTTTACCATTCTAGTATATGTAAATTATATATAAACTAAGAACTGTTTGATTTATTAAATGATAAACCAGAAAACTTATAATAAATAGTTCAAATCTCTCATTCTTACAATTATAATAGTTAGATAGGATATTAAGGAGAAACAATATTAGACGAGTGATCAAATCTCTCATTCTTCGAACAAACTCAAAAGGAGGTGATTGGAATCTTGTCATGATATTTTATTAAAAGCTTTTCAAGAATAAAAATCAAGTATAAATTATTTAATCTGAATGAAATAATATATATATATATATATATAGTGTTTCCAATATTAAAAATCACTTTGATTTGAAGAAGTGTGTTTATGGGATTCTCATGATGAAATAAGATATGAGAAACCACCTATTTAAAAAAAAAAATTTGTATTCATAAAAGTATATACATTAGAGTAATCACATAAATTAAAATCAATACTTTTTTGTAATTTACAATCACGTTTTTGATAAATAAATCAAAACCATCATTTTATTTATTTTATATGATATAAATTAAAATTTATTGATATTGACATAGATATATAGTATATTTAATATAATATTTATTATTGACACTTCATACTCATATTATTTTTTAACATTTGTATATTTGCTGTAACAAAAATTTAAACCATTAATCACAAAAAAATTAATGTGAGATTTTTCTATATAAATTTTAAAATTATAATATTAAGATCTCAATAATTTATCACTGGAAATTTTAAATTAACATATTTATATATTTGTATATAGTACATAATTTATTTCAAATAATATTAATATACATATATATATATATAAAACTTCATATTCATACGATTTATTATGGTTGAGCATTTTATCCGATACCCGAACATGTATCTGAATCCGATCCGAAAATCAGAACCGAAGTAGCAAAATACCAAACAATTATTGAATTTGGAGAGATTGAATATCCTAACCCAAACAGATAATATCCGAACCCGAACGGGTAATATCCAAACTTGAATGATATCCGAAGATAACCAAACATAAGTATACTTGACCCTATATTTCTAATTTACTCCTCTCATTTTAATCAAAATATTTATATTAGTGATGCACTTTGCTGAAAATTAGATAATATACATATAATTGTGGACAAAATCATTTGCTACTCACTTAAAAATACATATCAAACTCTTGTTTCTTGCATTAATAAAAGTTGTATCTAAAATTATAAAACAACAACTAAATTAGTAGTTTTCTATTTTAAAGTTTTATCTTCAAACCTATTAAAAGTTTAATCTTTTGAAAATTAGAAAACCAGTTAAGTTAAAAATATATTTTAAATACAAAAGAAATTTAGCAATGACTAATTTATTTAATTTTTCTTCAAAATTTTAATATCCGAACCCGACCAAAATATCCGAACCCAAACATAAAATACCCGAACAACACCCGAAGTGTAGATATACCCAAACATGTTCTATACCTTTATACTGAAATACCCAAAAATCCTAAATACCCGATACGAACCCGAACGTGTATATGAACTCTCACCTCTACGATATATGATCATTTGTATTTTGCTTGAACAAAAAAAAAAAAACTATTGATCACAAAATTTACAATGTGAATTTTAACATTTTTTTAGTAATTTCTAGTCGGTTTTAAAATTTCAAAATATAACATATAAGAAAAAATAACTTTTTTTATTTATCTTTAATGTGATTGTTTAATTTTTTTTTAATATTATAAAATTAAACAAAAAAAGAGAGAGGATACAAAAATTGTTATCAATTATGTATTATTCATAAACATTAATTGTCATATATATGTTAACCATATTAGGTAATTTCGTAGCTTTTATTTAAGGAAATAAAATAATATTATTGGTACACTAATAATTAATTTGATAGTTAGTTTAATAAAAATATAATATAAGTTTTTATCGACTAACTTATTTTTCTAAGAATTTTTAGAATCATCCTCGTGATGTTACGTGGCTACAAAAATCCCCTATATATTATTTGAGAAGCATTACAACATTTTTTTGTAGCCACATGTCATCACTAGAATGATTCTTAGAATCCTTAGAGAAATATGTTGGTCCATCTAAATATATAATAAACTTTTTATTAAACTAACCATAAATACATTATTAATGTACTTCATTATTTCCATAAATAAAATTACGGAATTACCTAATATGACTAAATTATATATGACAATTAATGACTTTGAATAATAAAGATTTGATAAAAATAAGTGTATGTTATATTATTTTGTTTAATTTTAAACTATTAAAATAAATTAAACAATCATAGTAACCATTTAATAAAAATTAAAAAAATTCTTTATATGTTGTATTTTGAATTTTAAAAAACGAGTATAAATTAGTAAAACCATTAAAAGTTTCACATTCAAATTTTGTGATATATGCTTTAAACTTTTTGTTATGACATGATACAAATAATTAAAAAATCATATAAGTTGAAAGTGTCATTTAATAAGTATTAAAAATAATATATATATAAAAATATATATGTATATGCATATTAAATTATATGTCATATAAGAAAATAAATAAATATCTTAATTTTGAAATTTACTTTTAACAAAAAAAAATTGAAAAAATATTGACAAATTAATTTTTAAAAATATTAGAAATTACATAAACTATTAATCTCACAGTGAAAGTTTTGTTATCAGTAATTTAAATTTTTTGCTATAATAGATACAAATAATAATAAAAACATGAGCAAAAAGCATCATTTAATAAATATTAATATTAAAATATACTATATATATGTTACTATCATTTAAATTTAATTATATACCATATCAAATAGAAAAAAATATTTTTTTGGATTAATAAAATTTATTTATATGTTCGCACCAACTTAATTATATAGGTAATAGTTACTGACTTTTTAATTATTCAATATATATTTATTGTTTCATAGGTTAGAAACATATAATATATAAAATAATTTATATATATAATGTTTATTCCGCGCAAGGCGCGGGTCTTAACCTAATATGTTGTAATGCTCGAGGATTAATATACAGGAGGTATGTTCACACAAGAAAAAACATGATATATTATTGCCTTGTTAGAAACTAATACGACTTTAAAAGTAATTGGAGGCATCTATGTATATAGATTGCATTCAATGTATTGTACTTTTTAGTAACTATAAATTATGCCATATTAAGCTTAACCGACTTCTTTCCCAAGTAATACAGATTCTTCGTATAAAGAATTATAGATTCTTCATATAATAATATTACTTCCAATTAATCATATATTTCAAGATGGTTACAAAAATCATATATTTCAAGTCTCCCTTACAAAGAAATAATAAACTAATAATTAACACCAGTAAAATCAAATAGTATATCGCCTTGTTGTATAATGATGTACTTAGAATATTTTATATGAAAAATGTTCAAAATTAAAATATTCAGGTCTTAATTCATTTTCAATGTAAATTTCGAAATTAACGTATTTATATATTTTTATGACATATAGTTTAATTTAAACTAGGTGTCTTGCCCGCATATGCGGGCTTAATCGTTTTACAAATATTTATTAGTTTATTTTTTATTAATTAAAAATCAGCATAATAACTTATTATTTATGTTTTCAAAAAAAGTAAATCACACATATATATATATATGACAAAAATATAATTAAATATATATGTTTAATTAAAATTTATTAAAGATAACATTGACTTTAACCACTGAATTTATTATAATTGTTTTATATTTTTTTAAAAAATTTATAATTGAAAAATATGTTTTAAGATAACAACAAAATATATAAGAATTTCTTATTTTTTAAAAAGTTAATTTTATTCATAAAAATTCGTTTTTGATAATTAATTATAAATTTATTAAAGATAACACTGACTTTAACCACTGAATTTATATAATTGTTTTATATTTTATTTTTAAATATATAGTTGATAAATATGTTTTAAGCTAACAACACAATATATAAGAATTATCTTATTTTTTAAATAGTTAATTTTATTAATAAAAATTGAAAACAATTAAATCAAACATATATATATATATATATATATATGACAAAAATCTAATTAAATATATATATTTAATTAAAATTTATTAAAGATAACATTGACTTTAACCACTGAATTTATTATAATTGTTTTATATTTATTTTTAAATTTTATAATTGAGAAATATGTTTTAAGATAACAAAATAATATATAAGAATTTTCTTATTTTTTAAAAAAATTAATTTTATTAATAAAAATTAGTTTTTGGTAATTAATTATAAATTTATTAAAGATAACATTGACTTTAACCACTGAATTTATTATAATTGCTATATATTTTATTTTTAAATTTTATAGTGGAAAAATATGTTTTAAGATAACAACACAATATATAAGAATTATCTTATTTTTAAAAAGTTAATTTTATTAATAAAAATTCGTTTTTGATAATTAATTATATATAAAATTCATTAAGGGTATTATAGATATTAACCGCTCTAACTTTCAACGTGAGAGCTCGATTCCAAAAATTTACTTCGCAATTTTAAATTTTATAATTGAGAAATATGTTTTAAGATAACAAAATAATATATAAGAATTTTCTTATTTTTTAAAAAATTAATTTTATTAATAAAAATTAGTTTTTGGTAATTAATTATAAATTTATTAAAGATAACATTGACTTTAACCACTGAATTTATTATAATTGCTTTATATTTTATTTTAAAATTTTATAGTGGAAAAATATGTTTTAAGATAACAACACAATATATAAGAATTATCTTATTTTTAAAAAGTTAATTTTATTAATAAAAATTCGTTTTTGATAATTAATTATATATAAAATTCATTAAGGGTATTATAGATATTAACCGCTCTAACTTTCAACGTGAGAGCTCGATTCCAAAAATTTACTTCGCAAATAATAGTATAGATGATATATATATATATATTTAATTTGAATATCTATTAAATGATACTTCATATTCATATGATTTAATGATCATTTATATTTTTTTTATAAGAAAAAAAGTATAACATTGTTCACAAAGTTTTAAGTGTTAGTCTTTTAACAGTTTTATTAATTTATAGTCGTTTTAAAATTTTTTAAATATAACATATACGAAAAAATCTAAATTTTTTTATTATATGATTAATGTTAATGCTTAAGAATTTTAATAATATAAATTAAACAAAAAGGATTGAGGATGCAAAAATTATTATCAAATCTTTATTATTCAAAATCATTAATTGTTATATAAATGTTAACCATATTAGGTAATTCCGTAACTTTTATTTAAGAAAAGAATAGAGAATATTTTATATGCATTATTAATCAATTTGATTGTTAATTTAATAAAAAAAATTAATATATATTTAGATGGATCAACCTATTTTTTTAAGAATTTTGAAAATCATTCTAGTAATGACACGTGACTACATTTAAAGGTTGTAATGCTTTTCAATTAATATATAAGTCAATTAATATATAAGGGATGATATCATGATACCCTCTATTTGGGGCTTGGGCTTTGTTCTGGAAGTCAGCCTTGAACTAGGCCTTACTATGTGTATGATAATTTATAGAGCTGGGTCTTTCCCATTTACAGAAAATATAAATATTTTATGAAAAAAATGAAATATCATGGCTTGGTCTGGTGATGATGAGGCTATAAGCTTCGGGAAGGTGTACATTATTGTATACATGATGGCGTGAAGATGAAATATTAGTTTTCATAGTATACCTTATTCAAAGATTTCAAATATCTTACAAGTAGTGTCGCGGCACATATTATAAGAGGAAGACCAAACGTAACTAAGAGTTGGACAGATTATAGCAATGATGGATATATGTTTCAGATCCTGAGATGGAGTAACCTAGTAATGGTGATCTCTTTTGAACTGAAGATGTCTGAGAACTCGGTGATGGAACAGTCTCTATACTTGGGAGGGTTATCTTCTGAGAGGAGCTCTTTGATGGGTCCATATACTCGAGGATTCGCCTTCTTGAACGTGGTGAAGAAACATGGCACTGAAACACGCGCTTCAGAAGATTCATTTGCTATCACCCTATGCTCCGCGCTTATGAACTTGTCGTTGGTTATGAACTGCACACAACAAAATAAAAGAGCTTCATATATATTTATGCTTAATCCGTTAATTGAAGGAAGGAAGCTACAAGCCACAACAGTTTCTTTTTAACCTGTAGAAGATCTCCAATGTTAATGACAAAAGATCCAGGGACAGGAGGAACATCAATCCAGGCTTGGTCATGTAGAACTTGAAGTCCTCCAATATTGTCCTGAAGTAGAACGGTGAGAAAAGCAAAATCACTGTGCTTGCTTAAGCCTAAAGTAAGGTCAGGCTGAGGGCAAGGTGGGTAGTATTGGCCAGTCATCATCTGAGACTTGGCGCAATCCATTTCCTTGAGGTGGTTAGGGTTCAATCCTAAAGCCTCTGATAGAAGCTCAAAGATCAATTCACCTAAACTCATCACTTCCTTTGAGTACTCCAACATAACCTCCCTGCCACATCAAATGTTTCCATGCTTAATTAGCATCATCTATATATATACACACTAAGACTTTTACATTATTTTTAGTGAATAATATCATTATTTGTATATCCATGATTGATCAAAATGTCACGTAACAATGACAAAACATTTCAGACCGTGTTGAAAATTAGACACTAGTCAAATTAAAGACTCAAAACCTTACCCGAAAACAGCTGGCAAGTCCTGAGATCGGGGAGGATCCGGAGCCATATAACAAATAACGGTGTCTCTCCAGCTGGCAGAGGCAGAGGTGAATAGATCAACGTTGGTGTAGTAAAGAAAGTTTCGAGTGTGATCACGAGAGTAGAACTGTTTCCTAACTTGCAAGTCTTGCTCGTGAAACCCACGAATCCCTCCAAGCATCCTCTCCTGCAACTCGAGCGAGATCCCGTGGTTGGTCACTCGGAAGAAACCCCATTTCTCAGCCGCTTCTCTGATCTGCTCCACAACGTTCCTCCGCGTCGTCAAGTCTTGATCCTTGTAGTGTACGCTTCCTCCCTTTAGATCAATGGTGGGGATGTTCACCTGCTGTGTCGCTCGTGGTGCTTTCAGGCTTGCTAAAATAGTAGGAGGTGCACGAAACATGGGAGGAATCTCAGTGATTCCTGAATCCGCAAGGCCTTTCACGCCTATTTTCATCTCATCGAAAGCTTTTCTTTCATGAGAACGATCCATTTAGTGTTGCTGTTTCTTTTTTTTTTTCTGGTTTGAAGCTTTCCTAAAATGCTATGCGCATCTCAAATTCTCAGTACACTTGCATATTTCGTATTATTAATACAAAAGAAGTTGTGACCAAAAATAGATGTCTTAATAAGAAAAAACAAGTTGACTTAATATTAAATTTATTAATCAATAAAGTAGCAAACACCAAATTTAGCTGATAAAGTATGAGGAGTGATTATCCATAATGGAGGAAGACCATTTTTTAGTTACTTAAATCATTTACGTGGACTGATGATTAATTAGCAAACACCAAAACAAATTCATAGATTAGGAGGAGGGATAAACTAAATAAATGCAACCACCTGTCATAAAAAAAAAAGAGAATTAATGGTGCCACCGTCAAGTTGCAGCATTTCCCTAATCTCACGTAATTAGTTGAGCTAATTAATTACTCTAATAGTAAGTAAATAATACTTTCTCTGTTACCCAAAGTAAGATGTTTTAGATTTTTTACTTGATCTACAAAGATAGATTTTTTATATTTTTAAAGTACTTTTTTATACTTTTAAAAAATATTAAATAAAAATATTTGAATTGATTAAATTTCATTGGTGAAAAGTTATTGGAAAGTGTATAATAAAGTAAACGAAAAATTAAATTATAAACATTTGTTAAATTTTTAATAAGCGTGAACACTTTCAAAAATTTTACTTTCGAGAACAAAGGGAGTACTAAAAAATAACTAGATGATAACCCACGCAAAGTAATTATTCTAACCCGCACCACGCACAGAGTACATTTTTTTACAAATATATTGTACTTAAATATTATAAACAATATACATTTTGTTATCAATAACTTTTTTTACATTTGATTAGATGTGGACATTCGAGTACCATTTGGTTTGATTCAGATCCTTGAGAGTTTGGTTCGGTTCGGTTCTTTGCGAGTTTAGTTCGGGTTTGGGTTCAGATAACCTATTTAATTTCTTTTCAAAAATTCAAGTTTATATATACTTTATATTTTTCAAAATCTAAATCTAAAATAATATATAACATATAAATTTGAACAATGTATGTCAAAATACTTAAACTTAACATAACAATTGGTTTAGCTTAAATATTTGGATAATAAATCAATAGATATTTTAAGTATTTTAGGTATTATAAGTATCGTTCAGCTATTTTAAACATGTACTTATAACTATTTGTATGTATTTCCAAGTATTTTGGAAAATTTAAACGTCTTATATATTTTGTATATTCTTTTAGATATTAAATTTAAAAATAATTAATATATTTAAATATATAAATCTTGTTATGATGTATTTGGATACCTAAAATATTTCGGTTTGGATCGGGTTTGGTTTTGGTTATCTAGATATCAAAATCTTGAATCCATTCAGATATCTAACCAATTTTGGTTAAAGTTCAGTACTATTCTTTGGATCGGCCTTTAGTTCGTTTTTTTTTGATTCAGATTTTTTGTCCAATCCTATATTTTTATTGTGACAAAATTTAAACAAAAATAAAGATGGTTCATATTGATTTTGGGTATGCGGCAATTTTTAAACCAAAACATATTTTACTATGTATGTGGTCTATTTAGTTAATCATTAAAAATTGTTCTAGGTCCATTTAAGAAAAACAATGGTTGACTTAAAAATGTTATTATTTCAGATTGTCAATTAACACTTTCAAATATTCTCGGTGTTGCGACGAATGGAAAGAAGGTTAGAGTTAGGAAAATAAATTTGTTGTGAAATCCATGTTCTCGCTAGCGGATTTCAATAACTTCTAAATCAATCTTAGTTGTATTGATCTCTTGTAAGATTTTCGAACAATATTAATTAATAAAATATTACACTTGTTAGAGTAATCAATTGTTTCTCAATTAATATATAGGAGATTATAGAAATCAAAACAATACCTCTTGTTTATTTACAATATATTTATGGTAAATAAATCAAAATAATCATTCTATTTATTTTATATGGTATATAATTATATTAAAAAAAATATTGACATAAAAATATAACATATTTTAATATAAATATTTATTACTGAGACTTTCTACTCATATGATTTTATTAACATTTGTATATTTGATGTAACAAATCATTTAAACCATTAATCTCAAAATTTTCGATGTGGTATTTTTCAATGCAAATTTAAAAATTAAAATATTAAGGTCTCAATATTCTTTCATTGCAAATTTCAAAATTAACATATTTATGTATTTTTAAATGGTACATAGTTTAATTTAAATGATATTAATATATATATATATATATAATTTAAGATGGATATCTATTAAATAAAAATTTATAGTAACATGATTGTTATCATTTGTATCTTGTTATAACAAAAAAAATCAAGTCATTGGCCATAAGATTTTCAAAGGGATTTTTAACATTTTTTGCATTTTATAGTCGTTTTAAAAAATCTATTCTATTAAAACAGCAGTGTAACCCATCGATAACAAGTTATGTCCAATTGATTTTTTTTATAACTGTATCTACTTTAATTAAATCAATAACACGTTCTCTTTGTATAATAAGTAGTTACGTTTTTCTTCCAACACAAAGAAGGAGTTTTTGTCGGTTTATGATTTTAAAATTGGGCCATGGGCCTCGATTTTGTTTTTAAAATCAACTGATTTGTTCCATTTGGTCTGATTGCAATGAGCCATATAAATTTATACTAGGGATTAACCCGGGCTACGCCCGGGATTTTTTTTTTCTTTAATTTAAGTTGTTAAATTATTTATATTTAGGTTATGATATATATTTATATAAATGTTAAGATGCATGTCATAATTAAAATTTATTTTTAAATTATAACACATTAAATTAACATATTTTTTACTATTTAAATATTTTTTTGAATTTTGTTGGCTATCTAGTTATCATATTTATCAAAACTATCTGTTGAGTGTTGGAATAAATGTTTTAGAAATTTAATCAAACTGTAGAGTATTTTCGGATCGACCACATGCTCAACAATCGATCGATCCGTAAAAAGATGGTCGATCTACTTAGCCAGGTAAGTACAAATTTAGCAAAAATATCTTTGATTTTTAAATATTACTATTCTTTTGAATATTGTTTTTTTTGAATTGTATTTTCTGATTAAATCATTGTATTATAATGTTTATGTAAATATTTTTTTGTGATGTTTGAATTTGTGTTGTTCGTATACTTAACCTAGGTGATATTGATGTTTAACAATTTATTGTTTTCTGGAAATAGAAAATAATGATATATCAAAACGTATGTAATACTTATTAAATGATAGTATAATGTAAATTATATCCATTATTTGAAAATACCATTTGTTGTTTTTATTTTATTTTTAAATCAGAAATGATTTTTATTTAAAAACATTATTCATATATAATATAATAGTTTAAGTTTGGAAGATTAATATATATATATATATATAAATTATGTATATTTTAAAAAAAATAATTTAAGATATTATATATTGAGTAACTGAATAAAAGCTGAATTTCTTATCTTGAAAATCAAATATTTATATTTTTTGTCTTCATGTTATACTCACCAATCCATCATTGATATTTATAACTCAGTATGTTTAAAAAAAAATAGTTTTAAGTAATAAACAAATTTAATAAATTAAATTCATCACCTATAATGTTATGTAAACTATATTTGAAAACTCTCTAAAATTGTATTTTAAGCATAATATTACTATTATTTAATTTAAGTTATTTTAATCATAAAAAATGCTAAACCAACTTAAATTATATTAACAATAGGACCATCCTAAACCGGTTACTAAACCAAAAACAATACTAAACCAACATGATGTAATGGTTTCGGGATAAACGCTTGAATAGTTATTAATTGTAATGGTTTGATCATGAAAGAGTTAGTATGAATATTAACAATAAAATTATGGATTAGATTAATTTAAATTTGTAAGAATACCTTTGAGTCTATGAAAAGCAATTCAATTCCCATGAATAAGTTTGGCTTTTGGAAGTTGCGGGTTTCCCAACAATGAATCCACCTAACAAAAAGTTCGTTGTTATAAAAAATCTCCTTCAAGGTCATTAAAAGTTTTTGGGACGGCAAGAGTTGATGGTGAAACCATTTTTTTGCTCGAGTGTTTTGAAGTTTTCCTTGATAGTGTGAGGTTGATGTTAATGGAATAGTGAGTTTTATAGAGACTTTCTTGATGTAAAACTATACATTTTTATTTTTTTTGTTTAATATGGTATTTCCATTTTTATATAGTTTACTACCATTTTAAAATAGATGTACATTTTAAGATAGATGTTTAAATTTTAATGTACTTTTTCCATTTTTTTAAATGTTTATTTCCATTTCTTATATTTTTTATTTACATAATATCTATATTTTATATTTTAAAATAGATATTTAAATCTTAATGTACATTTTCCATTTTTTTAAATTGTGTATTTAGTTTTATTATATATTTTACATTTTACATTTTAAGATAGATGTTTAATGCTTCATGAACTTTTCCATTTTTTTAAAAAATTGTATATTTACTTATTATTATTTATATAATTCATATATTATATATTTATATTATTTACTTATTATTTATTTTCCTGTATATGTATTTCCATTTCTTGTACTTTTTATTTACTTAATGTCTCTATTTTACATTTTAAGATAGATGTTTAAATCTTAATGTATGTTTTCCATTTTTTTTAATTGTATATTTCCATTTGTTATACTTTCTATTTACGTAATATCTATATTTTAAATTTTAAGATATATTTTGAAATCTTAATTTAATGTTCCATTTTTTTAATTGGGGATTTACTTATATTATATATTTACTTAATATTTATTTTTCTTTATATTGTGTATTTCTACTTCTTATACTTTCTATTTACTAATAATTTTATAATTTAAGATAGATTTACATTTTAAGATAGATGTTTAAATACTAATGTAATTTTTCCATTTTTTTCAAATTGTGTATTTCCTTTTCTTATACTTTCTATTTGCGTAATATCTATATTTTTCATTTTAAGATAGATGTTTAAATCTTAATATACTTTTTCCAATGTTTTTAAGTTGTGTATTTCTTTTTCTTATACTTTCTATTTACTTAATATCTATATTTTACATTTTAAGATAGATGTTTAATATTTAATGTACTCTTTCCATTTTTTTAAAATTGTGCATTTACTTATTATTGTATATATAATTCGTATATTAATATATTTATAATATTTAATTATTATTTATTTTTCTATATATTGAGTATTTCTCTTTCTTATACTTTATATTTAGTTAATATTTATATTTTATATTTTAAGTCTTAATGTATTTTTCCATTTTTAATGTAAAACGGTAATATTTAATAGAAGAACTTGGACAAATAGTCAAATAGTTATATTTATGTTTTTTTATTTTTTTTATAAAATGGTAATGTTACATTATGGAGATAAGCCGTTTTTTTAAGTGTAAAATGGTAATATTACATATGTTTAATGTAGTATTTTCATTTTTTTATCTTGTATGTTTACATATTATTTATTATTTTTAAAATTATATATAATGTTTTTTTTACAAAATAGTAATGTTACATTATGGAGATAAGACGTCTCTTTTTTAGTGAAAAATGGTAGTCTTACATATGTTTAATGTAGTTTTTCCATTTTTTATATTGTATGTTTACATATTATTTATTTAAAATAAAAATGTAAAATGGTAATCGTACATATGTTTAATGTAGTATTTCTATTTTTTATGTTGTATGCTTACATTATATTTATTATTTTCCAAATTATATATAATGTTTTTTATTTTTTTTATAAAACGGTAATGTTACATTATGGAGATAAGCCGTCTTTTTTTCAAGTGAAAAATTATAATCTTACATATGTTTAATGTAGTTTTTCCATTTTTTTATGCTGTATGTTTACATATTATTTTTAATTTTCGAAAATTAGTAATATTAAAATGTAAAACTATATTTTATGCCATGTGTCATCTTACGGGAGAAGTTTTTTTTGCTGATGTGGACGCTTTATGGAGCCTCAAAAGGTCCCTTTTATTAGTAAGGTGGACAAATAGTCAAATAGTTATATTTATGTTTTTTTATTTTTTTTATAAAATGGTAATGTTACATTATGGAGATAAGCCGTTTTTTTAAGTGTAAAATGGTAATATTACATATGTTTAATGTAGTATTTTCATTTTTTTATCTTGTATGTTTACATATTATTTATTATTTTTAAAATTATATATAATGTTTTTTTTACAAAATAGTAATGTTACATTATGGAGATAAGACGTCTCTTTTTTAGTGAAAAATGGTAGTCTTACATATGTTTAATGTAGTTTTTCCATTTTTTATATTGTATGTTTACATATTATTTATTTAAAATAAAAATGTAAAATGGTAATCGTACATATGTTTAATGTAGTATTTCTATTTTTTATGTTGTATGCTTACATTATATTTATTATTTTCCAAATTATATATAATGTTTTTTATTTTTTTTATAAAACGGTAATGTTACATTATGGAGATAAGCCGTCTTTTTTTCAAGTGAAAAATTATAATCTTACATATGTTTAATGTAGTTTTTCCATTTTTTTATGCTGTATGTTTACATATTATTTTTAATTTTCGAAAATTAGTAATATTAAAATGTAAAACTATATTTTATGCCATGTGTCATCTTACGGGAGAAGTTTTTTTTGCTGATGTGGACGCTTTATGGAGCCTCAAAAGGTCCCTTTTATTAGTAAGGATTGCTTTCTTAACCACATCTCTGTCAAAAAAAAAAAAAAAAAAAAAAAAACCACATCTAGGTTTATGGCTAATTTAATTTTAATAGAAGAAGACTAATAATATTGATTATTAAACAAAATTGCAATTATACTCGATTATTATATATTCTATTAAAACAGAAATATAACCAATTGATAAAAAGTTATGTCCAACTAAAAAAACTATTTTTTATATAAATGCACAAGTTATATAACTTCATCTAAATGAATATATTTTAAAGTCCTATTTTAAAGGGATAACCACTTTAAGTCATGTTTAAAATAACTATATATATGGCAACAAAAATTTATAAAAATATATATTTGTATTTTTTTGTTATATGGCAACAAATGTGTGATACGAAAAAACCCTTATACAATTGGTCATGTACCATAAAAATATAAACCCTTATAAAGGTTAAAACTAATTCTCGACATTAAAAAGACATTTTTGTTACCATATATTTTTGTATTTTTTTGTTATTGGGTGTTTAAATAAAAATTATTTTTAGATTTTAACCTTTTATTTGATTAATATAACACATTATTTTATATAATTATGTATACCGTTACGTTTTTGACATATTTTTCTATAGTGATATGATAATTATTCCTCATAATTATAATAAAATTTGATATATTTTTTCAAAAAATATTAGCACACTACAACAGCATAGCTTACATCTCAGCCAAAAAATTAGATTTATTCGACTAGACATTTTTTTCAAATTTTAAATATTTTACACAGACATTAAGTTTATCAATTAACAAAGCATTTGATGTTAAAAATAGGGTTTAAGTGAAATTTTGATGGAAATAAATATTTATATAAATGAAACTCATTTAGTATAACGGGTTTTAAATAGGTTATCTGATTAAAAAATATTTATTAAATGTGATTTTACTTAAAGTTAGTAAAAATTATATTAAAATTAAAATTTTCAAAAATAATTAAAACAAAAAATATACCCGTCCTTTCAAGGACGGGTCAAAAGCTAGTTCTAAATATAAAATATAAGAAAAAAACTAATTTTTTTTATTATATGGTTAATGTGATTTTTTATTTTTTTTAATAATATAAAATTAAACAAAAATGATGAATGATGCAAAAATTGTTATCAATTTTGTATTATTATTTATAATCATTAATCGTCATATATATGTTAATCATTTAAAGTAATTTTGTAGCTTTTATTTATTACAATAATACATGTTTATTATATTTTGGTTTAATATATTATTCTCTAATAATTAGATTTTGAACCAACATTTTGTTCAATTGATTTTAAGCTGATACATAAGATTAATTGATATCTTAATTAACTGATAATTCGGTTCTTTTGTAATTATTACAAACTACATGTTACAATTTTTTAACGTTTCTATATTAATATAAATGAGATATAATGGTGCCAGTGCGGTGCCACCGTCAAATTGCAGCATTTCCCTAATCTCACGTAATTAGTTGAGTTAATCAATTACTAGTAGTAATAAATAAATGAATAAAATAATAAAGTTAAAGTTATCTATCTGGTCTGGTCAGTTAATGACTGCAAAATCTCTTGCAAGTAAAGAAACAGTCAACGGAAGGTGGTAATAAGCTTTGAGCTCCGATCAGATTTGTCTGTGTCTCTCTGCAAATCCCAAAGGTATGTCCTCGCTTCTTGAGAGTTGATCTGTCTCGTAGCGCATAATCTCTGTCTCAGATCGATCTGAGCTTTTCTTTTGGACTCCACTACCCATTTTTGTTTCTCTGGCTTCTACACCTTTTGTGTTGTGTTTTCTAGTTGGTTTTATTCTGACGATGATGATGGTATAAGTGTGTATTTGAATAGAGAGCTCCACGCCATGAACACCGTCGTTGCTCAGTTGCAGACACAGTTTCAAGACTACCTCGTTTCTCTTTATCAACAGGTTGGATTTGAAACTGAGTGAGCTCCTCTTTGGTTGATTGTTTTAGTTTGATTTGACTTGGGGTTATAGAAACAGTTTCAGGGTTATATATAAGCTTTTATGGTAGGTACTACTCTATGCATTTTAAATTTGAAGGCTTTTTAAAAAAGAATACTATCTTCTTTTTTTTTTTAAAGGGATTTCTGGATAATCAGTTCACTGAGTTGAGAAAGTTGCAAGACGAAGGCACTCCTGATTTTGTAGCTGAGGTTGTCTCTCTTTTCTTTGACGACTGTTCCAAGCTTATTAATAGCATGTCTAGATCACTGTAAGTCTTCCATCAGCTCTGTTATGTGTGTACTTGTTTTTTTTTTTTTGTCAAGAATGTTATGTGTGTACTGTGTCTGGAACTTCGTGTCTTATAATTAGGGAGAGGCCAGAAAATGTGGATTTCAAACAGGTTGATTCAGGGGTGCATCAACTCAAGGGTAGTAGCTCAAGGTATATCCATGATCATGTTTTTTTTTATAGAGGAAGCGGTGAACCTTTCTTCATTGTAATTATGAAGTTTTAAGAAATCAAAATACATTGATTTAATGGCTCACTCTCTGCTTTGTACACAGTGTTGGTGCAAGGAGGGTAAAAAATGTGTGTATATCTTTCAAGGAATGTTGTGATGTTCAGAACCGTGAAGGGTGAGTGCTGTCCAAAACAAGTTGCCACCTTTTTCTCCAGTGTATAAGTTTAGATTGTTGATGCGAAATGTTATTGGATTTGTTTGATTTCTGAAATTAATTATTCTAAATTATGATAATGTTATATGGTGTAGGTGTTTAAGGTGTCTGCAGCAGGTGGATTATGAATATAAGATGCTAAAGACCAAACTTCAGGATCTCTTCAATGTGAGTTCTACACTTTGCATAAAACCTACTTGAGTTCTGCTCTCGAACCCTTTTCTTAATGCAATCTTTTTAATGTAATGTCGTTGCAGCTAGAGAAACAGATCGTCCAAGCCGGAGGTGCGATTCCTCAGGTGAATATAAATTAGACTGATGGTCTTCTTGATTTTGCTGAATGCTCAAAATACATGATGAAACGGATATTCCTAGGTAGTATTTATTGTTGTTGTTGCTGTTGTAATGTTCTATATTTGATTGGTGTGGTTCATCAAAGCATTTTCCTAGTTACACTATTCTTCGCCCTGACATCCGCCCTTGTTTAGACGCTTGATTGAGTTGTAACAGTACAAGTGAAGTATAAGTTTATAACTAGACATGTCCATATGTTCTAGTAATGAAGATTTGGTTTATGTGGGTATTAATCAACAATGATTTTGTCTAAGTAATGAATACTGCACCTGTTCTTTTATGCACACTATAAGTTATTGTTATAGGGCTTATAGGACATGATTGTGACAAAAGATTTGAGAATAGATTGGTCATGTTTTGTTAGGTATGTATTAAATATATTCTCCTAACCTCGAACTAGTAATTAATGACAGAAAAGCTAAACGCAAACAATTACAGAATGTTTATAGAAGAAATCAAAATGTGAAGCCATGTTTTTAATGGTAATCACTTGATTAAGATTTTTTGTTGAAAATATATGTATGTGAAGTGAAAGAGACTTGTCAACATAAATTGAAGGCATGGAGGCGTGTAACATTATAGATGTTCTTTTAATCTTGCCATCATTTTATCTTATCAGCTCTCTCATCCATCTTCATCATTTTCAGATTTATTATTTTTCCCAACAAAGGTTTCTCATTCATCTTTTAAGTTTCTTTATTAGGACCTAAAGAAAACCAAACCGGTTCCAAAGTCAAATCAAATCTTATTTTGGTTACACTTACTAGTTATACACCGTGTTTGGTGAGTGGATTCGACCAGAAACCAAACAAACACAGAGCCCCAAAGGGAGTGTGTTAATTGTCTCGTGGTGGGCTAGGCCAAAACTTTTTGTTTTTGTTCATTGTGATTGGAACTTATTGCTTTCGCTTTCTTGCAAATCCAGATATTTTCTCAGAATTGTAAATTTGGTC
This sequence comes from Brassica napus, assembly GCF_020379485.1. Classification (NCBI taxonomy): domain Eukaryota; kingdom Viridiplantae; phylum Streptophyta; class Magnoliopsida; order Brassicales; family Brassicaceae; genus Brassica; species Brassica napus. Next base: position 1,051,445 of record NC_063443.1, read on the forward strand.
CACTGCCCTAGCTTCTTAGAATGAGTATAATACTATAATATAACAAAGAAATATTAATTATATGCACGGTTGGTATACTTGAATGATTAGCCTAGAGAAATCATTATTTTAACGTATTATACAATTTACGAATAATGTAGTTACTTTCAAAATGTGTAGTTTTTACATCCATGAATACATATATATGCACCATCAAACCTAGAGATAGATTAGCAAATATCTAAAAAGAAAAATGAAGGGAAAGAGTGTACAGATAGGTATCGATCTATGTTGATGCTTGCGTATGTAGTGAAACAAATGTTAAAATTTTGGGCAAGTGTTATAAATGTTGACCATCTCATGCATGTGTGTGTGTTCTTAAGCTTGTGGTCCAAGCTCCTTTTTGTTTTGCCTCGATTCATACATTTTCTCATTTTAAGCATACAAACAACAAGTTTTGAGATAACCAATGGACTAAGAAATAGAGAAATATAGCATACATTTTACCAAATTTACTTAAAAAGTATAAAAATTAAAATTAATCAAATCTCTGATGAGTTGTCCAACATTTTACCAACTATTTTTCTCAACCCACACGGACATTTTCTCATTTTAAGCATACAAACAACAAGTTTTGAGATAACCAATGGACTAAGAAATAGAGAAATATAGCATACATTTTACCAAATTTACTTAAAAAGTATAAAAATTAAAATCAATCTCTGATGAGTTGTCCAACATTTTACCAACTATTTTTCTTAACCCACACGGAATTGAAGGACCATTTGCCAGCGACCTTTGTCAAACTAATTATGCAGTTGGTACTACCATTTCTTACTATCAATTTTTCTTTACTTTTGTCTTTCAACATATCCAAATTGTTCATAGCTTTTGTCTTTCTCATATTTATTTCCATCCCTACATGTACATAGACTGATCTATTTGTTTCACTTCAGATTATCGGAGACTAGTTCCACTATAACAAAATATTATATATTTCTAATCATACTTTCCTCTAGTTAAATTTGGATGCAGTAAACAAAAAAATCAAAATATTTGATAGTTAATTTAGTCGATCGAACTAATAAATAAGTCAACTTGGTACGTTAAGAAGTCGGTAACTATCTATGATGAATACACTTTTGGTCGCAAAATTTGTTGGAAGTGGATAGTACAGTGTTCAGGCTTAGTTAGAACAGAACACTTATTATAAAATTTAAGGACTGTTCTTTGCTTTTTTGACTAAGCTTTACATCTGTTACATTGACCAATAACCAACTATATTTCTTAGCATAATAATAAAATACTACTGTTTTTTTTTTTTTCATCAAGAGTTATATTATAAATTGAAGGGCCTAGCCCAAAAATACAAAGCCCAGCCAAAAGGCAAACAGGAAACATAAAACAAGGTCTCAAGCCCACATCGGAAACCCTAGAATCCACTAACGACAGGGTCACCACCGCTCCCGTGAGCCACCGTCTCGATCCACAACGAGACCCCCGCAACGCGCTAAAACCCCCGGTGAAACATCCATCGATCAATCCACCGGTACACACCCGAGCTCGACAGCTCCATATCATCGTCACTGCAACCGCCTTCAACCCAGAGATTCTATCATCGGAGAGATCGATCGCACATGCGAGATCACCTCCGCTACCATTGATCACCACCACCAAGAAGAAGGCTTCACACAAACATCTCCAAATACCACCGGAGAGCCTCGATCGTCTTCAGACGAGAGCTCCTCCATCAGAACAACACCGACAACACAAAACCAAAAAAACCTAAAACGGAACTAGGAAAACCCGAGAGCCGGCGACGCAAGGCAAAGAACACCTTCACCCCCCGGAAGCTAAAGCCGGCGAAAGCGGAGCTGAGGAAGCCTCCGCCTCCCGGAAACAAGGTCGGCGGCGATGGAGCTCTAGAAACCTCCACCTCCCGGAAACAAACCCTAATCTAAACAGCCTATTTCCTCACACCGAACCCCACACAATCGCGTCGTTACTCCAGCCGCAGAACCACCGATGATGTCGTAACACTCTCTGAGGTGTCGACGACGGACAAGGTCCGGACCAGAGTTCCAACAAAGCGAACGAGGGAGACCGCGTTGGAAAGGCAGGGGAACTTCTTTCAGCGGGAGCGCGAAGGGCTCCGGCGACGGCACGGACGCTCACGCGCCGGCCGTACGCTGGACCCTTCGATTAGATCTACTTTCTCTCTCTCTGTGTTTCTCGAGAAATTGGTTTTCGGTACAGCTAATAAAATACTACTGTTTTACTACATATTATAAAGAAGTATATATCACTTTATAAAAATCCTATTGTAAAAAAGCATGTCCTTGGATGTATATAAATCGAGAAAAAAAAAATAAAGTAATGATCGAACCATAAATCTGACGTGTCACGGAATTCTCACTTGTCCAAGCTGTGACTCGAGACTGTAAAACGCACACACAAGTCACGTGACGAGACCGAGCTTTGGACACCGGACCTAATTGATCCGAAGCTAAGACTCGGACAGCCGTTTTACATATTACCTGTTCCCCAGATGAAAACGCCTTTTTCATGTATTCACTGACACAACCCAAATGTTTAACCTTTCTCTTAATTTAGCATTATTTCTTTTGTTTTCTTGTCAGATTTTTATTAGTTTCAATATCGTCTTCCATCACAAGCCAACAAAGAAGAAAAAAAGCAGAGAAAACGAAGTAAAGAGGAAGAAGACGGAGAATATTCATTTCACCTCTTGTTTGTGGCTTCCTTCTCAAGCCATAATCTTTCTCTTCTTTTGATAATCTCCCCCCATTAAAGCTCCCACGAGAACACCTCCCACAACTTCTTCACTTGCCTTCTCACGAGAAAGCAGAAAATAAAACCCACTTTACAGATTGTCTCTCTACTTCCCTTCTTTTGTATATATAATATATTACAGTCTCTGTTTCTTGAAGCTCTCACTTACAAGTTACAAGAAGATGAGATTCTCTCAGTTGATTTGGTGTTTGATGTTTATCCTTCAGCTCAGCTTCTTCGCGGATGCGATGCTCGACCCTGTTGATTTCTTAGCTCTTCAAGCGATTCGTAAATCTCTCCACGACTTGCCCGGTTCCAATTTCTTCCACTCATGGGACTTCACCTCTGACCCCTGCGGCTTCGCTGGCGTCTACTGCGACGGCGATAAAGTGATTTCTCTCAACCTCGGCGATCCCAGAGCCGGTTCACCCGGTTTATCCGGTCGGATCGACCCAGCGATTGGCAAACTCTCTGCTCTCACGGAGCTCTCCATTGTCCCCGGACGTATCATGGGAGCTTTACCAGCTACAATCTCTCAGCTTAAAGACCTCCGTTTCCTCGCAATCAGCCGGAATTACATCTCCGGTGAGATTCCAGCGAGTCTCGGCGAGGTTCGCCGTCTCAGAACGCTCGATTTGAGCTACAATCAGCTCACCGGGACTATTTCTCCGGCCATCGGAACCTTACGGGAGCTCTCCAATTTGATTCTCTGCCACAATCACTTAACCGGATCAATCCCTCCGTTTCTATCCCAATCGCTAACCCGAATCGATCTTAAACGCAACAGCCTCACCGGTTCGATCTCTCCCGCGTCTCTCCCTCCTTCTCTGAAGTATCTATCACTCGCTTGGAACCAATTAACCGGACCGGTTGACAGAGTTTTAATCCGGTTAAACCAGCTTAACTACCTCGATCTCAGTTTCAACCGGTTAACCGGTACAATCCCCGGTCGAGTCTTCGCCTTCCCGATCACAAACCTCCAACTACAACGCAACTTCTTCTACGGTTCGATTCAGCCGGCGAATCAAGTGACGATCCCAACCGTTGATCTCAGCTACAACCGATTCTCCGGCGGGATATCTCCGCTTCTCTCAAGCGTCGAGAATCTCTACTTAAACAGCAATCGGTTCACCGGAGAAGTTCCGGCGAGCTTCGTGGATAGGCTGTTATCGGCGAGCATTCAGACGCTGTATCTGCAGCATAACTTCTTGACGGGGATACAGATTAGTCCGGCGGCGGAGATCCCGGTGAGCAGCTCGCTGTGTCTGCAGTATAACTGCATGGTGCCTCCGCTGCAGACGCCGTGTCCGCTTAAGGCCGGCCCACAGAAGACTAGGCCCACTACGCAGTGCAACGAATGGCGCGGATAATTTCGTGATTACGCTTTCTGATGATGATAATGTTATTTTTTATATGGTTTTTTGCTTCATTTTTTTTTGTTATAGATTTTGCTTTTTGGGAGGGGCACAGAGTCTCAATGTGTTGAAAAGAAAAAAAAGGAGAAAAAGAGAAACGATTCGTTTATTGGTTAAGGTGACTTCAATGTGTAAAACTATCTTTCGAATAAAGATTATAGTTATGTGACGATGAAGTATATTGTCTCGACAATCTATCTATTTTTTGCTTTGTTAAAATTGAAAAAAATGACGTATCAGTTTAATTGAAAGAGTGTTTGTTCATGAATAATATTGTATACAGAAACAAATAATCTGAAAATCAATGGCTAACTACTAAGTTCGTTGATACATTATTTAAAGAAAAATATGAAACTGAAACAAAAAAAAAGAAATGATCACGATAAACAATTGAATGTATTAATGATTAATAAATCATAAGATTTATGGATGAACTTTTCAATGAAACATAAATTACAAATTTGTAGTATTGCGATTTTAAGGAAAATGAAAAAGTAAGTGGAAGAGAACCTTTTGCAGCAAGCTACAGCCTTTTTGAGTGGTTGAGAGAGTTCATGACCCACATACTTGGCTTTTTTTTTATATTGGCAAATGTTAATAACGGCCAGCAACTTTTGTACTCCAGTTTTAACCTCATCCAACATCCATCCAAATTTTTAATGTCTAAACCGGTTTGCTGTTAACCGACCTTCCTGCCCGTGGATGATGATTCTTCAGCTGTTTACGTGTTTGTTACTCTGTTGTTGTGTGCCGTTTTCTCTCTTAACCTGAACTTTCAATTTCTTACCGTTTAATTGGTGACCGTTCATCGTGTTAATGGCGTTTTGAGCAGCTTCTTGTGAGTCATAACTAATGAATCCTGCATCAACATAAAAAGAATGTGTTTTCTAATTTTACCGCTAATACAAAGTATTGGGGGAAGAAGGGTGGTGGTGATATTTTTCTTACCAAAACATTTGCTTACACCAGTGGCCTTGTCTACAAAAACCTTGGCGCTTACAACCTTACCGAAGGGTTGAAATGCAACCGCAAGTTCTTGATCTCCAAATTCCCTAGGTATGTTGTAGATAAATAGATTTGCACCTGCCGGTCCTGAACACCATAAAATTGTTCAAACGCATAAGGAATCATTTGTTTTAAATTCATATATGTTCTTGGTTAGGACTAAACTAACCTTCAGTTTGAAGGGAGGAAGGTGACGATGTGCCATTATTTGAAATGCCATGTGAAACAGTGGTTAGGGGAAGGCGAGGACTGATCATCCCTCTAGGAAACGCCATTGGATACTGAAGACCATGATAACTGTAGTTTCCAAGAGGCATAGGGAAGTTTCTACGGGCGGCTAAACGCGGTGGAACAGACTCGGTCAAAGCGGCTTCATGCAATGCATTATTGGCACCATGGTTTGGTGAAATCACATTGTGGAATGCAGGTTGTAGCATGTACCCATAAGTTCCAGGTCCCTGTTATAGAGTATAGATATTTTAAGGCTAGTATCACATAATAAAAGCTTAAAGAATGGAGATAATATTTTAGTAGATCAGTGTGGTTGCTAGAGTTTATGATGCATTTAAGAACGTGTAGTAAAAGTAAATGAGAGAACAAGGACTTACATGATAGCCATATCCGTTATAAGGAGGAACATAACTCATGGGCAAGGCTCCAAACAGAGAAGGGTTTTGTGGATCAGAGTTAGCGAGCCTGGAGGCATGAGATTGAGCTTTCTGAAGTCTTCGGGCTTGTCTTTCCCTTTCTGTGTCTGCCCATTTGACAACCAAAGGAACATTCGATCCCTAAAAAAGAAACAAAAGAAAAAATAAAGAAATTGCCACTCTCTATATAAGTCTTCATAAAGTTTAAAAATGTCCCAAGTTGTTGTATAAGCACACACCTCCATTATATGTTTTCCGTTAATAGCCTCCATAGCAGCGAGCGCTTGTTCTCTTGACTCATACTTCAGAAAAACACAGCCTAAGAAAAGTCAAAATGAAGTCAAAACGTTGGTACATATAAGTAGAGCTTAACTAAGATGTACAATCAAATGATGGGTACACACACCTTTGCTAGTTTGTAGAGACCCTCTTAGAATCTGCACATCCTTTATGGTTCCGTATTTGGAGAATAAGGATAAGACTTCAGCTTCAGTGACATTCTTTGGAAGCATACCGACGAAAAGTTTGTGCTCTGGATTGCAAGAAAATTTTCTTAAAATGCGGTAACAGTTCAGAAAGAACAAATCCTTTTATGCATATATATGTTTATTGTGCAATACATCAATCAGAACCATGTTGCATACCTAGTCTTTCAACCTCGCCATCTGCATACTTAACTTGCAACGGACTAGACGCCTGAAAATAACAATAGGAAGTGAACATTAATTAGATGAATCAAGTTCTCACCTAAGATGCGCTCAACATATTATTAGCAATCAATCAACAAGTAAGAAAAAAACTAAAGCTAAAGTTAGTCTTGCTGTATAGTTTACGTGGGTTTGAAGAAACAATATATAATCATTTTTAAACCTCAAGTAATCAGATTCCAACAACCAGTGAGCTCCGGTCAGGAAGCTTTTGGTCAACCAAATCAATCATATTCAAGACTGATGTAGTACAACAACATGCAAAACTCTGAACTAACCAAATCCGGAATTAGTAGGGTGAAAAAGTACAATGCAGATCTAGAGATAGAAAAGGAAGGAAAATCAATCTCGAGATTCCAACCGGCTTGATAAATGTGCAACTAACAGATCAACCACTTTAAGGTAACCAGAAATATCACACTGATCATCAGAAAAAATAAGAGAAAATCAAGCAAAAAAAGTGGAAATTAAGAATGGTGAAATGAAACTCGCCCCAGGTAAAGTCTTCTTGTTATGACAACCATTGACCACCTTGTCTGCTTCTTCTCTTGAAGAACATATCAGAAAACAACAACCTAAGGTTTCAAGAGAAATCAAAGAAAAATTAAACGATGAAGACGGAGAAAACAGAGGAAGAAATTATTTTTTTTTTAAAAGAGAAAAACCTCGGGAAGCTCGCGTTATCTTGTCCTTAATGATGTTGACTTCGTGGACGATGGAGAAGTCCTGGAACAATGCGAGGAGCTGATCCTCCGTCATGTGCTTCGGAACTTGTCCTACGAACAGCTTCACCCTCTCTTCATTCTCCTCCGCCATTTGTCGTCTCTTTCTCTCTCTCTATTGACTTCTTCTTCTTCTCTCTACAGCTTTCTTCCTCAATATTTATTTACTCTTTTCGAAATAAAAAGTGAGGAGTTTCTGGATGGCAAAGCTGGGTTAGATTAAATATTGACTAAATCTGGACTCGTTTGGTGTTAACAAATTACGAGATTGCCATTAAAACAGCTGTACAAAGAGGAAGGCAAGCCTGTAGGATGCGAGGGAACACTTTGGATTGTTTTGTCTGAATTAAGGTCTTGTAATGCTAATTTACGTAACTATCCTTCCTTTTACCCGCGTTTTTATATTCTATTATTATTTTCTTGTCAATATATTCTGTTACTATTTTATTAAATAACTATTTTAGCATTGGAGCCATGGAGTGCGTGAATAAGCTGGCAATTTTATTAACATAAAAGATGACAGACTGTCCTCCAATTCGCCAAGTCTACAACGGCAAAATCAACTTGATTTTGATTATAAGTTCTTATTAGATTACATTGAATTTCGCAAAAAGACTACTGACTTTACTCACCTTTACGTTTTGACCCCACATGTTTTCCGTGTATGTGCATGTGTGCGGATTAGTCCTTGCTAATAGCGTTTTCAAGACGTAATTAATCTTACTAAACACTTACAGTTGCAGCTGAGTTTTGGTAGTATGCTTTTTAAATGGGTTTTGTTTGAACTAGTCATTAAGAAGTACTCCATAGAGTAATTAAGAAGAAACCAAAAAACTATCCATTGTCGCTCAATTTAATTAGCACTAAAATAAACTCCACTGTGATTAATGTAAGTAGATGATAATGATTTATACTATGTATGAAGACGTCAATAAGATCACCAAAAAAATATCAAGACTTGCAAAATGACTTTGCCTGACATATCAATAAATAATTCATTATAATACAAAATATACTATAGCCGTTAGATCAATGTATATCCGATCTCAATAACGTGCTTTTAGAGAATAACTAGAGATTTTTTCCGCGCTTCGCGCGGATTATGTCTTATAAATTTATTTTATTTATAATATTATTTGTTAATTTTTTTCTTTTATATTCACTTCTTGTTTTTCCAATGTTAGTTTTTCTTAATTTAAATTTATATGTTAATAATTTTTCATTTTTTTGTTGTAGATGGAGAATTATATTTTTTATTGATGGTTTTTTGTAAGTGATAGTGACATAAACTTTTTGAAATTTTAAAATAATATTATATATAGTACGATTAACACATTAAAGAAGAGAAACATATTCAGACACATTTTACACAGGTTTTATATGCATAATTTTAAACATTATATATGTATATATTATAAGTTTGAAACATGTAAATGCTTTCTAAAGCTAAATACTTGTTCTGAGTTTACATAACTTATCGAAAGTTTTATCTCTTTTTAAATTCAAATCACAGAAAAAATATAAAAAGTCAGTATAGATAGGTTTTTTGGGCTTTTAAATCAACACTGAAAAATTACATGAATCAGATAACAACAGTTTTGTAAACAACTGGATAAAATTTGACCGAGCCAAAGATTTTCACACAATATGTTCTTTCTTCTTCAAATTGCGAAGAGCCTATAGGCACAAGAAAAAAATCATAATTTTTGTTTTCACTTATATAACATTTTTTCTCCTTTACACACGAAGTTTATTACACTGCTATAAGCAATGTAGAACTCTATTCATATAAGATTCACATCTATGCATTTTGACAAAGAAGAATTTCAGCCATCTTTAGTTTCGGAATGTACCAACTTCAGTCATATACACTATATTTTCTCTATGATTCAAAACTTATAATTTTAATATATGTGCAGATTTCCATGTGAAAAGGCACGCACGCCATCTATCATTCAACCTATTACTTTTTCCAAAGTAAACACTATAATCCTCGTTTGGTTAGCTCCACAAACTAATCTCTTTGGATCAGTTTATAAAAAATATTGATACTAATGTCAGAAAAGAATATAAACACTATCAACAATACATATTGGCACAAGAATATTTGGTTCAAGGAACATATTCCACGTAATGCGTTTATATCATGGCTGGCTTTGCGGAGAAGACTGCCAACCAAGGATCGCTTGAGGCGTTGGGGATTAAATGTCTCAGGAACGTGCGCCCTTTGTAATCTGGAAATAGAGACTCACCATCATCTCTTCTTTGAGTGCTCTTTCTCTCGCTTGATATGGGAGCCTTTTGCTGCTGAAGTTTGGATTTCTCCTCCGGCTGATCTACACTCTGTTGCAGCCTAGATCAATCAACCTCGCGTCAACGTAGATGCACATGCTACTCCAGTCATCAAGCTCTACTTTCAGTCATGTCTCCTCACCTTCATCAGTCATCCTTGCCTCTTTCGACCGTATGATGCGTGACCGTCTCCTCTCTTACCCGGTAAGTTCTTCTTTCTCATCTTCTCTACTTCTTTTTATATTTCTTGTATAAGACTTCCTTAAGGCTTTTTTTACCTTGAGTTGTTGTTGGTTGTTTTGTTTCCTTGCTGTAATAAGTTGTTTAAAAACAACAGTGTAACCTTTTAGAAAATAATAATCTTAACATCTTACCAAAAAAAAAACAACAAATATTGACTTATTTATGTGAATATATATTTTATTTTAAATCATTATAGTGGACGAATAAAACACCATAATTTGTACAACAAATTTTCTTAGATTCACCTCATCATACTCACCATTTTACCATTTTAATTACATAATTTTACATGAGCTTCTTCATCCTTCCCGGTTATTTTCTCTTTATTTATAACTACAATATAATGTTATAAATTATATATATTATAAATTAATAATTTATTTACCCTTAAAGTCTAACTATTAAAATATAACATAATTCAATATAGATATATGATTCTATTAATAAATTAGCAGTTACAAATTTGAAATTTCTATAAATATCAAAAGTTGTATGTTAGTTAATTATTTTCTAAATGATATTTATTTTTAATTCTTTTTAGATGAGAATATTTTGGCTGAGGTGGATAGTCTCAAAAGCCTTGAATTTAGTCCCTTTTATATAGTAGGATGTTAAATCAATCGACATACAAGTCTCTGTCCTTTTTGTTACTTTTCTCTAAAACATTTATTCTGTATCATACGAACGAACGAGGTCGTATTCGTTTCTTTGCATACACGGCCGGATGCTAGTAGCTAATCTTAACTTCTCAAGTCTGAACTCTGAGTGTGTACGATTGAAAAACAGAGTAGAAGTAGCTTTATTATATCCTCAAGAGTCAAAAGTCTAAAGTCAAATTATAAGTTGCTGTCATATGTCTTTTGATAGATGACTAAGTGCTGATGGATGTTATCTAATGTGATCGTCACATTGCTCGTTTCTTTGGTTCTTCAGAGTCGGACTTATCATATATCTTGGACAAAACCACATTCATGTATGTAAATAGAACATTATCCAAATTTAAACAACAATGGCCATGACTTTTCTAGAAAATGTTGATGTTTTAGCTAAGCAAGCTAGACTTTGTAAACAAATCACTTGGTTCTCTTAATAATATATTATGTTGACCAAAATAAAAACAACAATGGTCAAGACTTTTAAACAAACAAGCCACTGTAATCACTTAGTACACACAGAAAAAGAACTTGCAAAATAAAAGAACAAAAAAAATGATTTTCCAAACGAAAGAACGAATAAATAAGCAAAGAAAGAACTACATCAAATGTAAAACAAACATGCATAGACTTAGCTATTAACTATAATCTTACGAGGCCTTACACTAACTACTTGAGTATACTCTTACCTATCACAGACTACAAAGATCTTTAGGGAAAGCTGCTATGATCGCACAGACCTCTCTGTTTCTTTTTTTTTAAAGAGTCATGAGCTCTCTGGAAGTAGTAGGATCCGTCTTTGGGACGACCCAATTGCCCACTACTCTCCCAAACAACCCTTCAAGCTTGTTAAACTCAAACGCCTTCCACATCTGTTGCTTCCTCTGAGACACATCACTCTCCTTATCATTATGCTTTGCAACAACGTTAGAAACACATCTCTTCAGCTCCGAGTTCTCTTCTTTGAGCATTTGAATCGCTAAACTCATCTGCCTTATAGCTTCTCTCTTCTCCTCATCTTTCTCCCTTACAATCTCACTGTAAACCTTATTCTCCTCTCTCAGCCTCTCTACCTCTTCCTTCATCATCCCATCATCAACTCGGGATGTTTCCGTTTCCTCACCTTCATCGACCCATTTGTCTTCACCGTCATCGACTTCGGACTCAGCGTAGTACTCCTCATGAGTCTCGCACGCCTCGGACCAAGAAGACTCATCCCAAGTTGATGACTTCTCATGACGACTCTTCTCTGAGCCGTGTCGGTGCACAGAGGAAGGTCTCAACAAGTCGTACCTCTCGGCTAAGGAGCGATGCGAGCGGTAGAAATCTTGGACCATAGCAACGAGCTCAGGCCTTTTCTTGTAATACATCTCGGCTCGTGCGGCGAAAGAGTCCGCATCCTCATCGATCACTCTCAGCATCTCCTTTGTCTTCTCATCCAACTCTTCAAAATTATAATTACAACTAAAAGTTAATAACTTTGGAAACCAATAGACATTAAGCAGAATCAAATTGAGAAAGGAAGTTACCAGAGAGAGTAGAGTGAAGCCATGGAGAGAAATTAGTCGTGTTGTGGTTTCCAATCCACCACCATTTTGATGAATCCATCACCATCTTCTTTCACTCTTCTCAAAAGCTTATCTCCACTCAAAACACAAACACACAGAGACTCTTCAGACAATAACAGAAGAAAAGAGAAGCCAAGACACAGAGACACGGAAATTACCAACCTTAATAACACGGCGCTGTTTCTTCCCTATCTTCTTCTTCTCTTCTTCTTCGCCTTCTCGATTTTGTACAGAGAGAGAGGATCAAGGCATGTACTCTATTTATCACTAAACATCAGTCTCTATCCAATAGCATGTTGCCATGTGTAGTCATTAAAGAAACTGTCAGCTTCTTGCATTTACATAGATACCCTTGGAGATCCAAGCGGTGGATGACATGGCAGCATTATCACTGTTTATATTTGTCAATGACGTTTTCATCCCTCGATGGATATTGGATGTTTATGTACATATGAAACTACGAGGAGGGTAGCTTTGGAATTATATGCAGTTGATAGGGACGAAATTTATTTTAATGGGCCCTACGAGGCCATGTGGGCCGTGACGAGCGTTACACGCAAAAGGTGTTTGTGCAACGGTCGAGAGACTCTTTGCCGCACTTTACATGTTACTGTAAAGAGTAGGACCAAAACAATAAACTAAAATAAATATTGATGAATTTCATTATTTTGTTCTTTCCCCCAATAAGACAAATCTTTTTATTTTCCTTATTAACAGGTTTGTAAAGATATTAGTGGTGGTAAGTAGTAACTAATCCTGGCTTTGAATAGTTGTTAAGTGGCAAAACATGATTCACTTTGCATGCTTTCTTAGTGTAAAGAATAGGACAAAACAACAAAGAAAAATAACAATGCTCGACAAAGTGAATCCTTTTCTAAACAAGTTTTTAATGATATTAGTGGTAAGCTAATCTTGGCTTTAAACACTTATATATGAAGTTTAATGGTGATGAGATTTTGCACTAAAGTAAGCATTAATATCATGTCCTATATATGATTAGATATGCATCAATGTGCTATATATGATTACTGCTAGGAGCCCTGGTTGTTTCAAGCTTAAATTTGGATTGTATAACCTTAGCTGCACACTCTTCAGCCAGCTTAAATTTCAAATCTTCAAGCAATTTGTTTTTTTTTCTTCTCTTTAACGAGTTGAATCGGATTGGAGCTTGTAGATGAACATGACACTTATGAAAATACAGCACTGGTAACATGCACATCACCTAAGTTTGTCTTGGTAGCCACTCAGCTTTTCAGACACATGTTAACATGCACATCACCTTACAAAATCCTTCATCTCTTCAATAATCTAATCAACTAAACAAACAAGAAACAATAGAAACAACATCACTCAAGTCTCAATAGAAAACATGCTATATCCACTCCTTGGGGTTGATACAAGCATCCAACAGCTTCCACTCCTCGCTCCCCTCTTCCGGTTTCTGCACCCAACAAACACCGTTACTACATTTGTTATATCCGAACGAGTTAGGACTTAGTGTCTTTCACAAATGAGAAAGGAACTTACATGGTCATACTCCCATCTTGCTGACAGAGGAAGAGAAACAAGAATACTCTCTATTCTCCCTCCCGTCTTCAAACCAAATGTCGTTCCACGATCATATACCTTTTCCAACCATTACAAAATGCATTAGATAAGCTGGTCATTAGCCAAAGATTCACAAGAGATGAGACTCATTATAATACCAAGTTGAATTCGACATATCTTCCTCTTCGCAACTGTTGCCATGCCTTGTGCTGCTCTGTAAATTCCATGTCTTTCCTCTTCTCTACTATAGGTATATAAGCCGGTACCACTGAGTTCGCACATTCTGTAAAAAATCCCATATCAACTAAAATTAGTCAACCAAGAACACTAACATATCATCATTTTGGAGAATTAGTCCATTACCAGTGGAGAATTTCAGAAGCATTTCTTGATCATAGTCATTAAGATCGTCAAAAAATATCCCTCCAAGTCCTCGTCTCTCATCACGGTGCTACAATCAAAGATCAAATAGTTTTTTTTTTTTTTTAAATCTTCAAATTCCTGACACAATCAATACTTACTCAAAGACTCTAGATATCACAAAAACAATCGGAATTACATGAAACTTAAAAGACACACCTTGATGTAAAAGTAGTCATCACACCACTTCTTGAATCGTGGATAGAAAGAAGGGTCGAACTTGTCACACGCTTGCTTTTGAATCTACAACAAGAAAAGACAAAGCTTATAATAAGAGCAAAACTCCATCAACCACAAAGCTCATATCTTTAGAGCAAGAATGAATAAAGTTAATACCGAATGAAAATGCTTGACATCCTCTTCAAAGATGTAAGCCGGCGTAAAATCAGTTCCACCACCAAACCACCACTGCCTCGGAGCTCCAGGAACATCTACACTTCAACAAAAAACACCAAATCACATAAAGCTAACAACTTTACAATCCCCACACAAAAGAATCTAACTTTTTTACCCTTCGGAGCATCAGTCTCGAAATACCGATAATTAAAATGCAGAGTCGGCGCAAAAGGGTTCTTAGGATGCAAAACCGAGCTAACTCCCGCAGCAAAGAACGGAACCGGACCAGGCTTCTGATCCGACGCCGAGCCTTTCGCAGCTCTGTAAGCTTCGGGAGGCATCACACCGTAAACCACAGAGACATTCACCCCAGCTTTCTCGAACACATTCCCGTCCTGCAACACGCGGCTGATTCCTCCTCCTCCGCCGGGACGAGACCAGACGTCTTCTTTGAACTTCGGACCGTTTTCGACGGCTTCGATGGCCTCGCAGACGCTGTCCTGAGCAGCTCTAATCATGGTCTCGAAACGAGCTCTGACTGAAGTTGAGGAGGAAGAGTGGGAGGAGTCGTCGGAGTCTCTGAGGAAGGTGAAGGGCCGTTCAGTTTCGGGGACTTCTTTCTCGATTGAGACGGAGCATCGGAGGGAGTGATTGGGTTTGGTTTTGATTGGTTTGGGGAAAGGGAGAGTGGAGAGATTGGGGGAGTGGTGGAGACGATGGTGATGGTGATGAGAGGAGAAGGGAGCTAAGGGATGAGGAGAAGAGACGAGAGAGTGAGAAGCCATTGATCCGAATTGGAGATTTGATGTTGAAGAAGAAGATAGAGAGAGATCGTTTATACGATAAGAAAGTCGTCATCACCCACTGATCAAACCGGATCCGGTTATCTACCTGACCCGCAGTCAAATCTAAAATTTGGTAAACTTCGATTCGACCAAATCAAACCAGACGATCAAAAGTATTTCAAAACTACTATAAAATCTATTGATACTAATAATTTCTATAAATTAATAAATTTCGTCATTTTGGATATTTATTTTCGACTAAGGCTATGTTTCGTGCAACAAAATCATTGGAATTATTGTTTGAAAATTTGGTTATGCCAGACACCCAAAACATGAACTATGAAACTCGATCAGGTTCCGAGGTTCCGAAGCAGATGAGATTTAAGAAGTGCACGAATGAACCATTAGTGTACCGCAATATTAAAGGAGGAGACATCTTGATCATAGCCGTCTACGTTGATGATCTATTTATGAAGGAAACTTCGTTTAAAGTGATTAGGAAATTCAAAGAAGAAATGTCTAAAAAGTTTGAAATATCAGACTTAGATAAGCTAACGTACTACCTTGGCATAGAAGTGATTCAAGAAGCAGACGAAATCAGAAAAAAAAAAAAAGTATGCTCAAAAAATCATGTGTAACACAAAGATAGAAGCGTGTAATGCAATTCATGTTCCAATGGAGGCAAACTTGACGACCTCAAGAACTGAAGATGAACGAAAGATTGATGATACATAGTTCAAAAGAATCATAGGATGTTTGAGGTATCTACTTCACATAAGATCCGATTTGTGTTACGCAGTTAATGTTCTTAGCAGATACATGCATAATCTGAGAGACTCACGCAAACAAGCCATCAAGCACATATTGCGGTATGTGAAAGGAACAACAAACTATGGTTTGTTCTTCAAAAAAGATGGGTCAAAGAGTGTTGTTGGTTATAGTGACAACAGTCACAACATTGACCTCGATAACGGGAGGAGAACGTCACTTAAAAATACATGTCAAATTTTTTATTTCAAGAATTAAGAAAAAGTTAAATCCAAAATTTTTTAAAAATAGCCAAATTAATGTCGTTTTAGTTTCAAAATGTTATGTTCAGATCTATTAACCATTCAATCTATTAAAAATAAAAAATTAGTTAAGTGAAAGTTATATTTTTAAATACAAGAAATTTTAGAAATGAATATTTAACTTTATTTTTTCAAAATTTAAATATCTGAACTCGATCCGAAATAACCGAACCCGAACTAAAAATATCCGAACCCGACCCGAAGTATAGAAATACCCGAACGGGTTCTACACCTCTATACCGAAATACCCGAAAATCCAAAATACCCGACCCGAACCCGAACGCCCACCCCTACACCAAGAATAACTACATGTTACACACCTTACTAAAGAAAACTTCTAATTATATATATATATACATATGTATATATATATATAAAATTTAAAAAGAAAAAAAACTCTAATAAAATATAGATAATATGATATTAGTTTAAATTTGTATTTGCTTTTACATATTAGCAAAAGAGAGCCAAAGAGGAGTGTGTCATACAAGCATTCTTCTATTCTTTTGCCAATGTTGCAACTGCTCCTGCTGCGAGCGTTTAGGAGCTGTTAGTGTGATCTCTTCGTTTTGAGTTTTATAAAAGGAAATTCGGTTTTATTAAATAAATGTTTTATATAAAAGTTATATATACATATTTGTTCATTAAACAACATGTTGTACACATAAGAAAATTGGATATTAATTATATATTAAATATATTTCCTTTTTGATAATACATTTTTGATATATAATATAAAACAATTAGTTTTTCTTAAATTATAGGGTTTAGATATAATTTTATACTAAGATATTATATTTTTATTATCATTTATTTTGATGTATATAAAATCATTTTTATTATTTATAATTTAAGAAAATTCGTTTTGAGTTTTATAAAAGGAAATTCGATTTTATTAAATAAATGTTTTATATAAAAATTATATATACATATTTATAAAGATATTGCATCTTTGATAATAAAGTGATTTGGAAACAATTATTAACAAAAAGTTAAATAAAAGTAATTAATAATAATATTTTGACAATAAATCTAATTCATTAAGGTGACCATTGTAATTAACCTTCTCAAAAAATATGATAGATATATCTGATATAATGAAAAAAAAAAATTACTTAAACCGACATTTAAAAAAAAAGGAAACTGCATGTAATTATATATACTGATTCCCCTACTCCCTGAAACTCATTCTCAGCAAAAGAAAACAGAAACAAAGAGCACAGATTGATTCCTTTCCTTGGTTCTTGTTATTTGTCATAACTATGCGTACGTATCCGCGTGGTTCGCGATTTCAACCAACGGAGTTGGGGTTGGTGAAGCTTCATCTTAAGAACAAGGTGGAGAAGAACATAAGCGGTTTCATCAAAACGTTGAACGTCTACGGAGACGCGCCGTGGCTTCTCCATCACGACACGAACCCTCTGTATAGTAGAAACGAATGGTACTATTTTGTTCCGAGGAAGATAAGAGGTGTCAGGTCAGTGAGCCGGATGGTACCGAGTAACGGAGATAGCTTAGGGGGCACGTGGAAGTCAGTAGGTAAGATAATAGAAATAAAGAAGAATGACAAGGAGTTGATGGGTTACAAGAGGGTACTAGTGTTCAAAGAGAACGTGGCTGGGAAGTTAGAGAAGGAGAAGACTGACTGGCACATGGATGAGTATTCCCTTCACAGGAATGGTGATGAGTTCCATGATTTGGTCTTGTGTCATGTCAGACTACTTCATAGTGACGAGAGATTCAAACCCCATGTCCCTACTGCTCATCAGGTTGATCATGTGAAAAACGACAACAACGACGTAGTCTTACCAAACCAAGAGCAGCAAGAAGCTGGTTCTGCTATGCAAGATTGCAAAGGTGGCGACGTCAATCAACCTCAGCAACAACCAGAAGAGCAAGAAGATTCATTTATTCTTGTAGATCGTCATCTGCGGAGCAACCACAACCAAAGACAGAATCTATTGGAAGATGTTGTTTATCCGAATGGCCGTGGCGACTTCAATCAACATCAGCAACAACAACAAGACCAAGAAGATTCACTTAATCTTCTACATCCTCCTTTTCAAACCAACGTTAACCAAGAACATTATCCATTGGGAGATATTGCTTATCATAACGCAGAGGGTGATATGACTGGCTATGGACTCATGCCAAGTTTTAACCAAGGCAGCGACGTCAATCAACAACAAGATTCACCAGATCCTCTTCTCCTTCCTCCTTTGCAGCAGAGCAACGACAACCAAGAACCTCATCCATTGGATGATATTGATTTTGATGATAATCTTACGATTGACATTGATGAACTCTTGAAAATTCTAGACGAAGGGAAAGAGCAAGAAGATCCACCCACTCTTCAGAGCAATGTCAACCAAGAACCGTGTCTCTCGTGGGATACTAATTTTGTCCCATCTCAGGTGGAGAACAACAACACCGTCTTACCGAACCAAGAGCAACGAGAAGCTGGTTTTGCTAATCATAACGACATGAAGATGATGGTAGAGAAAGAACATGGCGACGTCAAACAAGATCAAGAGCAACATATAAAAGATCTACTGAGCTATCTCCTTTCGGATGATTTTGGTTTTGATGGCTCAGAGGATGGCCCGATTGCGCCAGAGCTATTAAAACTGCTGGAACCGGTTCCCCAAGCTCAAGACTCGGAAGTCATGCCTCCTCCTCCTCAGAGCAACGACAACCATGGACAGCTTCCTCTTGTCCCATCTCAGGTGGAGAATCACAACAACACCAACGTCTTACCGAAACAAGAGCAACAAGAAGCTGGTTTTGCCTATCAGTATGACATGACGATGGTAGCAAAAGAACATGGCGACGTCAAGCAACCACAAGACCAAGAGCTACAGCATATAGATCTACAGAGTCTTCTCCTAGATCCTGAGTGGGATGATTTACGTTGTGATTTTGGTGGCCCAGAGGTTGGTTTGATTTTGCAAAATATGGAGGTAAGCATGACTCAACAAGAAGAACAAGAAGTGCAAGAAGAGATATTAAAACTGCTGGAACCAGTTCCTCAACCTCAAGACTCGGGAGTACATGCGGATCAAGTCATGCCTAAAGATTGATACGCTGAATTTAGTTCTTGATATTTGTATGTAACTCCTTTATTAGTTGATTTTATTTCCGGTTATAATGGAGACTTGAACTCGTTTAAATGTTTGTTTTATATCAGCTTTTATTCTATTGGTTTTAATGTTTGTTTCTTAGGTCTAACTGGTGATTATAGAACTCGTTTTAGTGTTTGTATCAATATCTAGTGATTATAGAACTCGTTTTAGTGTTTGTATCAATATCTACTGACTGGTTCTCTTACGTATAATTTAAAACGGATTTATCAATACATGATCATTAGGGTTAATTAGCTAACTAAACAACCGGTTATATAATTAGATTACATAATGTATTCCATCTTACAAATTAGGGCTAATATAAGAAAAATAGAGTGAAAAGAAACAGAAAGTGAGAATAGTTATTTAGAAGAATCTCCAGATTGTATATAGATAAGGGTAGAGAAAGAACACGACTCGATTACGCATAATACGGACGGAAGCTTGACTCAACAACAGCTACAAAAACTGGAGACATTTATTGATAATTTGAACTTGTATTTTTAGTATTTGAATCCAACTTATATTTCTTTGGTTTGAATATTAAGATTGTTTGGTTGTAAAGTCTTTTTTTTTTTTGGTCAAACTACGATTTCATTGCATAAAGAAAAATTTAACCTTCACTAGGGAGGGATGAGTTTACAGATACAAGCACCGACTTGTTGGGTTTTCCCTCATTAGCCCAAGAATAATAACTAATCAAGTTATGATCCAAGAGCCCAAGAAGAAGAACATCTAGAAAAAGGTGGAGAAGTATAGAAGAAGAATTGTGTAGAAGAAGAAGAAGTGTGTAGAATGTGTTTAGGATAAGATCAAAAGAAAGTTCTAGAAGTAGCTTGTACATACCCCTCACTAGTATAAATAGGGGTGTTTAGTTCTCTTGTAATCATCAAGAATCAAGAAAAATAATAGAGAGAAAACATTTCAGCAAAAGTTCTAAAAGTCTCCAAGAAATCTCCAAACACAAGCTTTAGTAGAAAAATCCCTTTCCTAAAATACGAAGGTTATCTCAAACAAAAACCGTCTACATTCCATCTTAACCTCTCGAAGAAAATATTATCCGCTAACTTTCCCAACACGACTTTGCCACTGAGTCGGCCTCAACGTTAAATAAACAAGAAATGTGATAAAAAGAGCATGCCTTTAACCGGCTGCCAAAGTAGTAAATATCGGTGAGGATATTATTAAGTTCCGTCCTAGAACCCTTAGTCTTGAGTAGCTTCACCAACGTCTGTGAGTCAGATAACACCAACAGGGAGTCCACATTGGACATGAATGCTTCCAGAACCGCCTTCCGAACCGCCAGAGCTTCAGCAATCAGAGCTGACTCCACATACCTCCTTGAGTCTTTAAAGCTCTGGATCATACCTTGCTCTCTCCCTTTGAATATTCCTGCAAAGCCACAGTTCCGTGTAGATGCATCCCAAGCTGCGTCAACATAGCACACTAGCTTCTCATTCTCGAAAGATGGTGGCGCCGGGGGCCCTGCCGAGAGGTTACGTGCCAATAAAGCAACTACATCTTGAGCTGATTGCCATTCCTTTGCATCTTGTACGGCCAACGTGATCACCTCCTGAGCCGTTACCTGCCTATTTTCAAAGACAAGCAAGTTTCTAGCCTTCCAAAGTCGCCATAAGAGCCACGGCCATAGTTTGGTTGTAAAGTCTAACTGGCGACTTGAGCTCGTTATAATGCTTGTATATATCAATTTGTTTATAGAAGATGACTTGTTTCTTACGTCTAATTAAAAAAGATGGACTAATCAAAGTAGGGAGCAGTGAATGAGCGGTGTGTTCAAGTCAATAAATAACCAAAACTCAACCCAACGTTTCCTAAAAGACATTGTCCCTAAACCTCAAACGATAATCAATCCAATATTTAAGTATATCACTATCTTAAGACATCAAAACAGGTTAGAAAAGTTACAAGGCATACAAAACAACAAAGCAAACTAATGTATTTCATCTTAAGAGAACAATGTAGAGTTCTTGTTTAACTCCAGTCTCATAATTAGAGCGAGAGACGAAGCTGATGAGAACACTAGCAATTTATGAGTTTTTTCAGACTACATGCCACATATAAAAGTGCAAGTGTATAGTTTAAACTCAAAACCAAGTTCTTCATATCTTATAAATCAATAAAACCAAAAAGGATGAGTATTAATGGAAAGTCTCAGTAAAATCCGTAGAATTCAAAGAAATTGCAGCTTATGCCAAGGGGTTCTCCCTGTAAACAGGGTCTCAGCTCCACTGCACCTCATTCAGTTAGATTACATCCTCATCGACATTCCAAAATAGATTAAACACACACACACACACACTTTGTTTAAAGATAGAACTGGATCAGACAATGAGACCAGCTTTTTCAATAAAGGATTATCTGAAGCAGATATCACGCTGTTATAAATTATTCATCACTGCCCAAAAATAAATACTTTTAAAGCTGAGAAATCAAAACATGGAGAAGAAACCTGGCTCATATTAAGAAAGTCAACCATGTTTTTGTTAGGAGTGAACTTAATCAAGCCCTTTGATACCTTAGAACACAAGTTTGCTTTGATGCCAATTAAGGCCCCTCCTCAAAGCTAAGAGAGTTTGTGAAAGAACAAACTAAATAGAACAAAACACAAGTTACTTCAATTTTCTTTTCATATCCCATTAAACAAAACATAGGTAACTTAAATACACAAGAACATGTCAACTAAATAACTGCCCACTAAACTAATGTTCTCGTATACAAGTGGAGATGATCCCACGATGCCATGACTCTTGTTATGATCTTATCAGTTTTTACCGTATATGCTTCATTGAAACCAATCTCAGAAGCGCGGGCAAGTTTATAATCATAGCCAGTAAGAAAACACATCGCCTAAGTAGTTTCTATCAACAATTAACAATCACAACAATTCCAAATGAGAGATTTAGCCGCTTTTTTGACACAAGAAAGCCTAGAGAGTCAAGGCAAACCTGCAACACAAACGGCAAAACAAAATCTAGCAGGAGCTTTGGGGCTTACTTCCTCAAGTTTTTGTATTCAGATTAGCCCGGGAGGCTCCTGCAAAACTATTTAAGTCAGCTAATGATCAAACACAACCACTATTGTATCAAGTCAAAAAAGTCAGCTAATGATCAAAGGCAACCATTATTGGAAAAAATAGGTGAGGCACTATGCAACAAGGTCACTGGTAAAGTTTAATACAGTGTTGCATTGTAATTATATATGTTCACTCTTTCTCAACCAAAAACTTCAATGGTGAATCGGGTTAGATAAGTTCCAAAGCAGACAGAAAATTGCAAATGTAGTGTTCTTGTTTAACTCGAAGTCTCATAATTAGATAAAGAGACAAAGCTGATGAGAACACTGACAATTTCTGAGTTTTTTCAGACTACAAGCACCATATACAAGCGCAAGTGTATAGTTTAAACTCAGGAAACAGATGTTATCATTGTATAATTTAACAATGAAACCAAGTTTTCATATCTTAGAAATCAAGTAAAACCAAACGGATGATTACCAATGGAAAGTCTCAGTAAAATCCATTGAATTCAAAGAAATTGCAGCTTCTGCCAAGGGGTTCTCCCTGTAAACAGGGTCTCGGCTCCACTGCACCTCACAGAATCGGATTAGATCCTCATCGACATTTCCAATTTGAAAACAAGAAAAAATACAGTATTTTAAAAAGACAAACACCAAAGAGATACAGAGATACAAAAACAGGCTCAGACAATGAAAACAGCTTTTTCAGTCAAGAATTATCTGAAGCAGAACTGGCGTATCAAGCTGTTATAAATTAGTCATCACTGCCAAAACTGTACATTGTAATAGAAAATGAACAAAAAAGTTTGGCTCATATTAAGAAATTCAACCATGTTTTTACCGTATATGCTTCACTGAAATCAATCTCAGAAGCGCGGGTAAGTTTATAATCACAGCCAATTCTAAGTACATTCGATCAACATCAACAATAACAAATAATTTAGATACAACTCCAAATGAGAGATTTAGCCGCTTTTTTGACACAAGAAAGCCTAGAGAGTAAAGGCAAACCTGCAACACAAACGGCAACACACAATCTAGCAGGAGCTTTGGGGCTTGCTTCCTCAAGTTTTTGTATTCAGATAAGCCCGGGAGGCTCCTGCAAAACCATATGAAAATAAAACCATACACCGAAGAACACAAATGGATAATAGCAAGAGACAGAAGAAATGTAGGAGAAGGGATGTTCAAAAAAAGGAGGTTCACGTTCACTGTCACTAGTTAGTCAAAACCCTAATCACTACGCCAAAAGACCAAATTGCCCCAGTTAGTTAACCGGTCCGGCCAGGCCGGTCTGGCTCATGTTCACTTGCTAATAGTAAAAGCCTTTAGCCCTTTATCCCATTAGCCGTTAATTTAAAGATGTGTAGTGACTTGCAAGAATTTAGTGAACAATGGTAGCATGTCAATCTTTGAACACACACCAACTACTACCAGGTGAAACCTTTACTCCTTCTATTTCGTCTCCATTCTAAGTCTCTCTGCCTCCATCTTCCTGTCTTTCAACACTCATATATATCTCCCCAACAACACATAACTCGCCGGATTCTCCGGCTCTATCTTCAACAATTCCTTTGCAGCAATCTCTGCGGGCTCAACCTCTCCATAGTTCATACAAGCTCCAAGCAGAGCCCCACCCCCATGTCCCTACCCTGCTTAAGACATCCACTAAACACAAGTAATGGTCCTTGCTTGCACACAAACCGTATACCCCCTGAATTCTCTTAAAATGAATCTCTTTTAACAATCGAAGAGCCCCAATGACTGAACAAGCTGATTACTAGAGCAAGAAGGGTAATCAAACTAGGCTTGAATCTAACCTCAATCATCTTCCTACAGAATCCAATTGCCTTAGAAGACCCATCCTCTGTACCAACTAAACCCTTAATGATAGCATTGAAAGAAGACTCATTTGGCATAACATCCATCGCCTCATACAAATCCACCGCTTCCCTGATCTTCCCACAATGAGTGTAATGCGAAATCATCGCGTTCCACACAACCGCATTCCTCTTAGGAATTTCGTCGAACAGTTTGCGAGCGTGAGAAACAGAGACGCATTTACCATACATATTGAGTGGCGCGCATCCAAGAGACTAAGAGCTTGTTCATTGTTTCCTTGGTTCGCGTAAGAGCTCAATTTTTTAGTGAGAGAGGTCATCGTAGTGCAGTTCGAAGCGTACGAGGATGCATGGCCTTACCTCACGAAACGCCATTAACGACGTATGTTAGCTTTACCAAGACATAACAGCATATTTAATGTTTGTCAAGTATTGTATAAATAAACTCAACAACAAAGTCGTTGTAGTATAGTGGTAAGTATTCCCGCCTGTCACGCGGGTGACCCGGGTTCGATCCCCGGCAACGGCGCATTTTTTTTCTTTTTCGTTGTAAGAGCTTATTGGGCTTGTTCTTGGAGCCTAAGCAACGCCACTTCATTCATTGAATATCATCATTCTATAACCAAAATTAACAATCAACCAAAAAGTAATGTACAACATGAGATTTCGCATGATCACTAGATAAACCTCAAACACTCATGAACATTGTTTACTCCTATACTCCTCAGAAGACAAAGTCTGAACAAGCTCCTGCAACCTCACAGCACCAGGTCCTGGTCTCAAAACCGAGTCATTCCCTTGCACAGAGCACGGATCACTCCCATTACCCGACCTCCCTACACACCACCCCCCTGGTGAGAACCTGTGTGTCCGCCCCAACAACTCTCTGTCGATCTTGTCCAACACAGGGTCCTTCTTGTGGAACTTACGAGCAAACGGAGCTTTGCTCTTGACCATGTTATCAAAATCTTTCAACGAGAGAGAGACAGGGTGCTGCTTCGGTGGGTTGTCCCAAGCGATGTAGTGAAGGTCGTGTCCTATCGCAGTGTTAACAAACTCTTTGCTGTTGCAGAGCACTGTGTGGAAGTATCCTTCGGGAGATGACACGAAGTTTGTGTAGTACATTAGTAACAAAAATTTATATAGAAAATTCGTTTTGAGTTTTATAAAAGGAAATTCGTTTTTATTAAATAAATGTTTTATATAAAAATTAAATATACATATCTATAAAGATATTGCCTTTTTGATAATAAGTTGATTTGGAAACAACTATTAATAAAAAGTTAAATAAAAGTAATTAATAATAATATTTTAATAATAAATTTAATTCATTAAGGTGAACATTATAATTAACCAATATAAAATATGATAGAGGTATCTGATATAATGAAAAAAAATATTTACTTAAACCGACATTAAAAAAAAATGGAAACTGCATGTAATTATATATACTGATTCCCCTACTCCCTGAAACTCATTCTCAGCAAAAGAAAACAGAAACAAAGAGCACAGATTGATTCCTTTCCTTGGTTCTTGTTATTTGTCATAACTATGCGTACGTATCCGCGTGGTTCGCGATTTCAACCAACGGAGTTGGGGTTGGTGAAGCTTCATCTTAAGAACAAGGTGGAGAAGAACATAAGCGGTTTCATCAAAACGTTGAACGTCTACGGAGACGCGCCGTGGCTTCTCCATCACGACACGAACCCTCTGTATAGTAGAAACGAATGGTACTATTTTGTTCCGAGGAAGATAAGAGGTGTCAGGTCAGTGAGCCGGATGGTACCGAGTAACGGAGATAGCTTAGGGGGCACGTGGAAGTCAGTAGGTAAGATAATAGAAATAAAGAAGAATGACAAGGAGTTGATGGGTTACAAGAGGGTACTAGTGTTCAAAGAGAACGTGGCTGGGAAGTTAGAGAAGGAGAATGTAACGGCCCGGTTCCTGGCCCATAAAAATTTCCCAAAGAATATGGGCTTCTCTACGGCCCATTTAGCAAAACCCTAGGGCTTCCCCTTCCCTTTACTATAAAAAGAGATGCAGTCTCCCTTTTCGCCTCATCACAAATCTGAAGCGAAGCTCTGCAGAGAATTCCCGGAGGTCGAAAACCCTAGCCGTCGAGCTCTCTCTCCTTCTCTCCTGCGCCGTCTCTCTCTCTCCTCTCTCTCTCCCGCGCGTCGCTCTCTCTCTCTCCCGCGCGTCGCTCTCTCTCTCTCTCCTCGCCGTCGCACGCTCTCTCTCTCTCTCCCTCTCGCCGGCGCCGTGAAGTGGTGGTGCTGACCAGATCTCAACCTTCTCAAATCCTCGTTTCCAGATCCAGATCCAGATCTAAGACTAAGGTGGAGTGTTTCGAACCCAACCTTCTTTCATGGTTCTGTATACTCCTTTATGTTGGAGTTAGGCTTGATTAGACCCTGATTGGGAGTTAGGTTGATAGGACATGGTATTGCTAGGATGATAGATGAATGAATCATGATGCATAAGAACCCTCATACTGATAAATGGGACTTGATGAACTGAATTGAATTGTCGTGGTAATGATTGATTGGTAGTTGATACTTGTATGTTTGGTTGTGTTGTCCCATGTGTTGTTGTGATTGAAGTTAGGATGCTAGAGAGGAACAAATGCTAGGATGATAGATGAGCAATGATTATAAACGTTATTGAAGTAGAACTTGAATGCGATGTGTATTGTGTGTGACACCGATAACGGGTGGCGTCTAGTGATTTAGTCCAAGTTCAAGTATGAATGAAAAGGGAAAGTAATTGGGAATGGGGAGGATTAAGTGAAAACGATAAGGAAGTGAAATGATAAGTAAAAGTATGAAAGAAGGATGTTAAGGTTAAGCATGGGTGGGAAAGCATATAGAGAGTCTAAGGTTTGTAGGTGGGGTAAGTAGTCCACGCTAGGTATCCATAGGAGATGTGGCGAATCCACATGAATATGGAAGCACCCATAGGAGATGTGGCGAATCC
The DNA here is from genome assembly GCF_020379485.1 of Brassica napus. Lineage (NCBI taxonomy): Eukaryota > Viridiplantae > Streptophyta > Magnoliopsida > Brassicales > Brassicaceae > Brassica > Brassica napus. The sequence continues at coordinate 1,078,600 of NC_063443.1, forward strand.
ACATGAATATGGGGTAGAAGCCTAGTGGGGGGCTACCCACTGAGGAAAAGAGGAAAAGAGGAAAAGAGGAAAAGATGAAAAGTTGAAAAGGATGTGCATTGTAGGGTTTTAGCTCATGGTCGGGTAACGGGGAGTTAAAGGTGTCATAGGGTCGGGTCGGACGGACAAGAGGAGTCGGTTAAGTCTAGGGTTTGACGTGTGTGGCAATGAGTGAGATCATTGTATTGATTGATCGCTAGGTTGTTAGAAATGAATGGAAGTGATTGTGGAAATTGCAGATAACATTAGGAAATGATGAAAATGCATTAACTGATTGTAGTGGCTAGTCAGTCCTAGTTCCCGCATGGAGTAGTATAGAGTGTCATGCGGGCAGGCTGGTCTAGAACCACTTCACTGAGTAACTTGTTGCTCACCCCTCCATTTCCATTTTTCCTGTGCGCAGGACTGTAAGTAGAAGTATATGGATGTGGGTATGACGGTATTTCAAAAAAGGTTATGCGCTCGTCTCTCGGGACCAGTAACGGGACACGTAGGGTTGTCTAGATGAGTAGACACGTGTCCATAACGCCCCTTCGATAACCCCGGTCGGACTCCGGGGGATCGGGCTGTTACAATTGGTATCAGAGCGGGTTAAGATCCCTTAGTTCTGTCCTAAGGGATCGGCATTTCCGACGTTTAAAAAAAAAAAAAAAAAAAAAAAAAATTGCAATATTACTAAGTATTTTCGGATTGTGAAAGATTAATTGAAAATCCCACTATATCCATACTTCTATTATGGTTCTGATTGAAATTTTATTGCAGGATGTTTTCGCTTGACCATTACGAGTGGAGGATGCCGCGTATGCACTACGGACGGAGGAACACCAGGGAGTATGCCCAAAGGCGTCACTATGACAGGGAGGGTAACTTGGTGCTACCCATGTTTCCGGATCCTGAAGAACAGTACAGGGAGTTCCCATTCAGGTACCCGCACGAGCAGACTGTGAGGCATAAGGTGTTGATGCCTCATTTCCAGAGGATGGCTATGGAGACACGCCTACTGCAGGGCAATGCGAGTTCCAGCTTGCAACCGAAGAGGGACCCCCGAGGAAGCGTGGCCGTCCCTGCAAGACGCCAAGTGCAGCAGGGGGAACCCCAAGGGCGTTCACCGGGAAGTGCCAGTGTGGAGTGCTGAGCAAGAATGCTCAGGAGGACCGATCAGTCGCTGGATACACGGAGGACTTCATCAACCAAGCCAAGCTGTGCAAACCGAAGAATGCAGAGACGTGGTGCATATGGTATAAGAACGGGCTACGCCAGGAGCTCCAGGCGCAGCTGAGGGGTGTTTTGGAGCCCTTGGAGTTCGCGTTAGTGAGGCGGATGGCAGGTTTCGCCATGGAGGCAGAAGAGAAGATTGCAGCCGATGAGGCCGCTCTCTCGAGCATGGAAGGAGGAAACCCGGGTGGGGACGTCGATGGCCATGAGGTGCCGGTAGGGACACCCGCTAAGGGAAAGCGGGGGCGTCCGCGAAAACCACCTGCAGTAACATGTGATTGTGACGTACTGGTCCAGATGGTTCAGAAGCCACGCAAGGTGAGAGATTACCTGGAGGAGTTCTTGGATACGGCCAAGATGTGTCAACCGAAGCCAGCTGAGGAGTGGTGTCATCTGTTTAGGGCCGGGCTACGTGGGGATATTCGTGAAGAACTCGTGGGAGTCCTGGAGCCTCTGGAATTTGCACTGGTGAGAAGGATGGCTAACCAAGCACTGCATGCGGAGGAGTGGTTGGCGGGAAAGGAGGCGGAGGCCGAGGAGGACCGCGTCGCAGAGGGCGATGAAGACCTGGGATCCGAGTCCCGCTGCCCCTCGCCATGTCAATGTGGCTAGACGAGATCCTAGAGACGATTCGTAGGAGTAGGACACGTGTTTCGCTAATGGTTTTATTTCATTTATTGGTTATTGGAGTTGGTGTTCCTTCCCTTATTTACGGCATTCTGTATTGTGCAGATGTGCTGGGTTTTCTTTTACAAACTATTGTAGTCCTACTCCTTTTATTATTTATGACATTCCTTCGTTGGTTTTAAAGATCCCAGTAGAGTTATCGTGTCATGTATGCCTCCCTTGATTGTTGTGTGAATGTGTGAATCCATTTTGGTAACGAACGATTGGTCTGAAAGATGTGGGCTTTGGAATTCGGGGACGAATTCCGATTAACGGGGGAGGATTGTAACGGCCCGGTTCCTGGCCCATAAAAATTTCCCAAAGAATATGGGCTTCTCTACGGCCCATTTAGCAAAACCCTAGGGCTTCCCCTTCCCTTTACTATAAAAAGAGATGCAGTCTCCCTTTTCGCCTCATCACAAATCTGAAGCGAAGCTCTGCAGAGAATTCCCGGAGGTCGAAAACCCTAGCCGTCGAGCTCTCTCTCCTTCTCTCCTGCGCCGTCTCTCTCTCTCCTCTCTCTCTCCCGCGCGTCGCTCTCTCTCTCTCCCGCGCGTCGCTCTCTCTCTCTCTCCTCGCCGTCGCACGCTCTCTCTCTCTCTCCCTCTCGCCGGCGCCGTGAAGTGGTGGTGCTGACCAGATCTCAACCTTCTCAAATCCTCGTTTCCAGATCCAGATCCAGATCTAAGACTAAGGTGGAGTGTTTCGAACCCAACCTTCTTTCATGGTTCTGTATACTCCTTTATGTTGGAGTTAGGCTTGATTAGACCCTGATTGGGAGTTAGGTTGATAGGACATGGTATTGCTAGGATGATAGATGAATGAATCATGATGCATAAGAACCCTCATACTGATAAATGGGACTTGATGAACTGAATTGAATTGTCGTGGTAATGATTGATTGGTAGTTGATACTTGTATGTTTGGTTGTGTTGTCCCATGTGTTGTTGTGATTGAAGTTAGGATGCTAGAGAGGAACAAATGCTAGGATGATAGATGAGCAATGATTATAAACGTTATTGAAGTAGAACTTGAATGCGATGTGTATTGTGTGTGACACCGATAACGGGTGGCGTCTAGTGATTTAGTCCAAGTTCAAGTATGAATGAAAAGGGAAAGTAATTGGGAATGGGGAGGATTAAGTGAAAACGATAAGGAAGTGAAATGATAAGTAAAAGTATGAAAGAAGGATGTTAAGGTTAAGCATGGGTGGGAAAGCATATAGAGAGTCTAAGGTTTGTAGGTGGGGTAAGTAGTCCACGCTAGGTATCCATAGGAGATGTGGCGAATCCACATGAATATGGAAGCACCCATAGGAGATGTGGCGAATCCACATGAATATGGGGTAGAAGCCTAGTGGGGGGCTACCCACTGAGGAAAAGAGGAAAAGAGGAAAAGAGGAAAAGATGAAAAGTTGAAAAGGATGTGCATTGTAGGGTTTTAGCTCATGGTCGGGTAACGGGGAGTTAAAGGTGTCATAGGGTCGGGTCGGACGGACAAGAGGAGTCGGTTAAGTCTAGGGTTTGACGTGTGTGGCAATGAGTGAGATCATTGTATTGATTGATCGCTAGGTTGTTAGAAATGAATGGAAGTGATTGTGGAAATTGCAGATAACATTAGGAAATGATGAAAATGCATTAACTGATTGTAGTGGCTAGTCAGTCCTAGTTCCCGCATGGAGTAGTATAGAGTGTCATGCGGGCAGGCTGGTCTAGAACCACTTCACTGAGTAACTTGTTGCTCACCCCTCCATTTCCATTTTTCCTGTGCGCAGGACTGTAAGTAGAAGTATATGGATGTGGGTATGACGGTATTTCAAAGAAGGTTATGCGCTCGTCTCTCGGGACCAGTAACGGGACACGTAGGGTTGTCTAGATGAGTAGACACGTGTCCATAACGCCCCTTCGATAACCCCGGTCGGACTCCGGGGGATCGGGCTGTTACAGAGAAGACTGACTGGCACATGGATGAGTATTCCCTTCACAGGAATGGTGATGAGTTCCATGATTTGGTCTTGTGTCATGTCAGACTACTTCATAGTGACGAGAGATTCAAACCCCATGTCCCTACTGCTCATCAGGTTGATCATGTGAAAAACGACAACAACGACGTAGTCTTACCAAACCAAGAGCAGCAAGAAGCTGGTTCTGCTATGCAAGATTGCAAAGGTGGCGACGTCAATCAACCTCAGCAACAACCAGAAGAGCAAGAAGATTCATTTATTCTTGTAGATCGTCATCTGCGGAGCAACCACAACCAAAGACAGAATCTATTGGAAGATGTTGTTTATCCGAATGGCCGTGGCGACTTCAATCAACATCAGCAACAACAACAAGACCAAGAAGATTCACTTAATCTTCTACATCCTCCTTTTCAGAGCAACGTTAACCAAGAACATTATCCATCGGAAGATATTGCTTATCATAACGCAGAGGGTGATATGACTGGCTATGGACTCATGCCAAGTTTTAACCAAGGCAACGACGTCAATCAACAACATGAGCAGCAACAAGATTCACCAGATCCTCTTCTCAACGACAACCAAGAACGTCATCCATTGGATGATATTGCTTTTGATGGCGCAGATGATAATCTTACGATTGACATTGATGAACTCTTGAAAATTCTAGACGAAGGGAAAGAGCAAGAAGATCCACCCACTCTTCCCCTTCTTCCTCCTCTTCCGAGCAATGTCAACCAAGAACCGTGTCTCTCGTGGGATACCAATTTTGCCCCATCTCAGGTGGAGAACAACAACACCGTCTTACCGAACCAAGAGCAACGACAAGGTGGTTTTGCTAATCATTATGACATGACGATGATGGTAGAGAAAGAACATGGCGACATCAAACAACAATATCAGCAAGAGTTACAGCAAATAGATCTACAGAGTTTTTTCTATGATCCTGAGTGGGATGATTTGTATTGGAGGAGATAATGATAGAATCAGTTAAGAGATAAGTACAAGTATTGTGAGAGATAAATATGAAGTTAGTTGAGATGTTTATCCTAACCAAGTCGGTTAAGGAAGTTGTATAAATACGTTTGTATATTCATGAATAAGATCAAGCAATTCTATAAACTTACATGGTATCAGAGCGGAGATCAACATAAAACCTACGCTCAGAATTGTTCTGTGATAAACAAGATACATCATGGGAGATGAGAATAAGCAAGTGGTTGCGAAACAGAGTGATTCGATGGTGATGACCTCGCCGTATACTCTGTTCTCGTCAGATAATCCAGGAGCACTGATTACATCAGTTAAGCTGAAGGGTGAGAATTACAACGAATGGGCAATGGAGATGGCTAATGCGCTTAGGGCAAAGAAAAAGTTTGGTTTCATTGACGGAACGTTGCCCAAACCAAGCGAGGAGAGCTCTGAGTTGGAGGCATGGTTAAGTGTCAATTCTATGATAGTCGGTTGGATACGATCATCCATAGAACCGAGGGTCAGATCTACTGTGACATTTATCACAGAAGCACACAAGCTGTGGGAGAATTTGAAGAAGAGATTTGAGGTCGGTAACAAAGTGCGAGTTCATCAGTTGATGGAACAGCTTGCATCTTGTCGACAGAACGGACAGCCAGTGATAGACTATTATGGTCGTCTGGCGATGATGTGGGAAGAACTACAAACTTACAAACCTCCTCCAGCGTGTAGCTGTACAGCAGCTGCGGCATATGAGAAGGAGAGAGAAGATGAGCGTGTGCATCAGTTCATCATGGGCTTGGACGATTCGAGGTTCAGCAATGTGGTAACAGCAATAATAGAGGCAGATGAGTTGCCTGATTTGGGTAAAGCCTACGCAAAGGTTATCAGAGAAGAGGCGAGACTAAACACTGCTAAATCCAGAGAAGTGGCTCAACAAGAAGCTATTGGGTTTGCAAGTAGAAAAGAAGGAAGAGAGTTGCAACTGGAAGAAAGTTCAAAAGAAGCTCGTGATGCTAGTAGTTTGGCGACACGATCAGAAAACACTAATGGAGGGTATGGAAGCAGATCAGTGGAGAAAAATTGTTCTAACTGTGGCAAGACAGGACACGACAAGAGCACGTGTTGGCAGATAATTGGCTTCCCTGAGTGGATGAATGAAAGGCGAGGAAGAGGTTCTAGCAGAGGTGGACGCGGTAGATCCAACAGTGGTTATGGTCGTGGGGGAGCAAGTGGACGTGGTACTGCGAACATTGCTCATGCGACAAGCTCACACGGGTCTGGAACTTCAGACTTGTCACCAGATCAATGGAAAGCTATCACTCAGATAATCAATGAAGGGAGATCATACACACAGTCTGAGAAGCTTTCTGGTAAGCCTATAGGTGATGTTATAATTGACTCTGGTGCGTCACACCATATGACTGGAAACGTCTCATTCCTGGTGAATGTTAGAAACATAGGACCGTGTGTAGTTGGTTTTGCGGATGGAGGACGTTCAACGTCTACTCAAATGGGTGACATGATCCTCACGGATCGCATATCTCTGAAAGATGTGCTTCTAGTACCAAACTTGGACTGTACTCTTATCTCGGTGTCCAAACTATTGAAGCATACTAATTGTTTTGCCTTATTCACAGACACCATTTGTGTTTTGCAGGACCGTTCTTCGAAGACTCTGATTGGAGCCGGTGAAGAACGTGATGGGGTTTACTTCTTCAAGGATGTGAGAGTTGCTCGTGCCTGCAAAGCTGATGGGAGTGAGGATCAACTGTTGTGGCATAGAAGACTTGGACATCCATCTGTTTCGGTTTTTTCTACTTTGTCTGAGCTTTCTGGTGTTAAAAATAAAGCTTGTTCTAGTCACTGTGACGTGTGTTTTAGAGCAAAGCAAACAAGAGATGTTTTTTATGATAGTATTAATAAAACGAGCAAGATCTTTGAGTTAATTCATGTGGATGTTTGGGGACCGTATAGAGTTCCTGCTTCGAGTGGTGCAGCCTATTTTCTTACTGTGGTTGACGACTTCTCGAGAGCAGTATGGACACACTTATTACTGGCAAAATCTGAAGTGAAGAAAATTATACAGAGGTTTTGCGCTTACAGTGAAAAACAGTTTGGTCAAGCGGTTCAGATTGTGAGAAGTGACAATGGGATGGAGTTCATGTGTTTGAAGGATTTCTTTCAGGATAAAGGGATAATACATCAAACAAGCTGCGTAGACACGCCACAGCAAAATGGGCGTGTGGAGAGAAAGCACAGACACATCTTGAATGTTGCAAGGGCATTGTTGTTTCAGTCACACATGCCTGTGAAATTTTGGGGAGAAGCTGTAACAACGGCGACACACGTGATCAACATGACGCCAACAAAGATTTTGAAAAACAGATCACCGCATGAAGTTTTGTTCGGAGTTAAGCCAGATTATGGTTCCTTGCGTGTGTTTGGCTCGCTGTGTCATGTACATAGGCGAGATAGGAACAAAGACAAGTTTGGCGCAAGGAGTAGGAGATGCGTGTTTGTAGGCTACCCATTTGGGAAGAAGGCCTGGAGGGTGTATGACATGGAAATAAATGAATTTGTGGTATCCAGAGACATAAGCTTTGTTGAGGATGTGTTTCCTTTTTCACAAGAAACAGAAAAGTGCGTGGAGATTAGAGAAGTAACGGGTAGTCCAGATGATGATTGGATCATTAATGTGGGTGTGAGTGTGCCTACAACGAGTGTGCAAGTCTCTGGAGGGGACATTAGCACTCCGGTGGTTACTGAACAGAATGTGCCTAGAGAACAGAGTGAGAGGACAGAGCAAAGTGACGGTGGAAAAGAGATAGGAATGGAAAAAGACAAAGCTGAGGAAGTATCAACTGAAGTAGTTGAACCCATGATGGGTAGGGGGTGTAGAGACAAGAAACCTTCAACGAGGCTGCGAGATTATGTCAACTACAACGCGCGTTGTCTCAAAGAAGAACCCCATCACGATCTCAACACTGCTTCTGTTCCAAAGTCAGAGTCAACGTTGACAGTCCAAGGTAACACGCCGTATCCTATTACAAACTATATATCTGATGATAAATTTTCCCCTGCACATAAAGCTTTTCTAGCTGCAATAACAAATGGAGAAGAGCCAAGAAGCTACAAAGAAGCTATGCAGCAAGAGATATGGCGTGACTCAATGCAGAGTGAGATCAAGGCGTTTGAGGTTAACAAGACATTCAGTATTGTGGATTTGCCTCCTGGGAAGAGAGCCATAGGCAACATGTGGATCTACAAATTCAAATACAATGCTGATGGGAGTATGGAGAGACCAAAATCTCGTTTAGTGGCTCTAGGTAATCGGCAAGTGAAAGGTAGAGACTTCAAGGAGACATTTGCTCCGGTAGCGAAGATGACGACTGTGAGATGTTTGTTGAGAATAATAGCAGGGAAAGGATGGATTGTACATCAAATGGATGTGCACAATGCGTTCTTGCATGGAGATCTCAAAGAAGAGGTTTATATGAAGCTTCCGCAAGGGTTTCAGGCGTCGGGACCAAACAAAGTTTGTAGGTTGCATAAGGCGATATATGGGCTGAGACAAGCTCCTCGATGCTGGTTCCAGAAACTCACAGATGCACTTAAAGGCTTCGGGTTTCACCATTCTTACGCAGACTACTCTCTGTTTATGTATTCGAAGGGAAACGTGGAGCTTAGGGTACTCATATACGTGGATGATTTACTCATTTGTGGGAATGATGTCGAATTTTTAACCAAGTTCAAAGATCATTTAGGAAAATGCTTTCATATGAAGGACCTGGGGAAACTAAAATATTTCCTTGGAATAGAAGTTGGACGTGGTGCTGAAGGATTCTTGCTCACGCAAAGAAAGTATACTCTGGACTTGGTTGCAGACACTGGATTGCTTGGTTCGAAACCGGCTGCTACACCGATGGAGATACAGCACAAGTTGGCGTTGGACTTGAGTCCGTTTTTACGAGATGCAGAGAAGTACAGGAGGTTAGTTGGTCGCTTGATTTATCTATCAATTACACGACCAGACATATCGTATGCAGTACATATCTTATCACAGTTCATGCAAAAGCCTCGTGAGATGCAGTGGAGTGCTGCTATGAGAGTCGTAAGATACTTAAAAGGAACTGCTGGTCAAGGTATACTGTTGGGATCTCAAGTGGATACGAGTTTGTCTGTATACTGCGACGCGGATTGGTCAGCATGCCCTGTTACGAGACGATCTTTGAGTGCGTATGTGGCACTTGTTGGTGAGTCACCGGTATCGTGGAAGACTAAGAAGCAGGGAGTAGTGTCACATTCGTCGGCTGAGTCTGAGTACCGGTCGATGGCGCAGGCAACAAGAGAAGTGAAGTGGCTTAGGAGACTGTTACGTGACTTAGGAGCTCCACAGCGCAAACCATCCAAGCTGTTCTGTGATAGCAAGTCAGCATTGCATATAGCAGCCAATCCGGTGTTCCATGAAAGAACTAAACATATTGAATCTGATTGTCATCAAGTGAGAGATGCGATACAAGAAGGACTGTTGGAGACGGTTCATGTAAGAACCACTGAGCAACTAGCAGATGTTTTGACAAAGGCACTTGGTCGTGCGCAGTTTGAGTACTTGTTGGTCAAGTTGGGAGTTCGAAACCTTCACCTTCCCAACTTGAGGGGGAGTATTGGAGGAGATAATGATAGAATCAGTTAAGAGATAAGTACAAGTATTGTGAGAGATAAATATGAAGTTAGTTGAGATGTTTATCCTAACCAAGTCGGTTAAGGAAGTTGTATAAATACGTTTGTATATTCATGAATAAGATCAAGCAATTCTATAAACTTACAATTTGCGTTTTAGTAGTGATTTGATTATGCCAAATATGGACGTAAGCTTGACTCAACAACAACTACGAGAACTGGAAGAAGAGAGATTACAACTGGTGCAACCGGTTCCTCAAGGTCAAGACTCGGCTCAAGTCATGCCTCCTCCTCCTCCTCAGAGCAACAACAACCATGGACAGCGTCCTCTTGTCCCATCTCAGGTGGAGAGCTACAACAACAACACCGTCTTACCGAACCAAGAGCAACGAGAAGCTGGTTTTGCTAATCATAACGACATGAAGATGATGGTAGAGAAAGAACATGGCGACGTCAAACAAGATCCAGAGCAACAGAAAAAAGATCTACTGAGCTATCTCCTTTCGGATGATTTTGGTTTTGTGATGTAGCGGAAGCCTTATAAGATAGGACTAGAGATCCGTTGATTCTGAGAATACCCGGAAAACTAGGATAATCACAAAGATCTTATTTAGTCTAAGAATGCCTAAGATCAATGTCTTCTTAAATTCGTTGAGATCACCAATGATCTACCGAAAGCAAGGAACAACAAAGAGAGAACTCTCAATTTTATTAATCAAATCATAAACTGCATACAATCTTAAGCCTAAACGGCTATATATAAGAAAATTAAACCATAAAACCCTAAAACAATAAAGATAATTATTCAAATAATAAATAAAACACTAAATAATTAAGATATTTATTCTAAATATCTATCTACATCATTCTCTCCGGGTTGGAAAAGATTCATCCTCGAATCTTGATCGTAGTCTTCGAATCCAAAACGTTTTCCAAGAAAAACTCTTCGTCGAATCTTCAATAGTATGTTTTGCACGATTTTTGCACTGATCTGTTTGTAACTTGAATCTTCACAAATCCGTTTTCGCACAAAATTTGCACCTGACAGATAATTAAGATTCTGCAGAAAATCTTCACAAATACGATTTTGCCCTAACTTTGCACGCGAAATTTCAATGGAACCCTCTTTGAAAATAAAGTCAATATGAAGGACATCGTCTTCATATATATCATAGATTGGATCACCATAGATCTCTCGATAGATCTCATGGTTCTCTTCTCTCACAACAAAAGGACTTTCGTCCAGGATAGAATAAATGCTTATACTCACCATGACATCCAGAATTGTTCTTCGATTGAAAAACCAAAGAGACGCAGCTCTGATACCACCTGATGTAGCGGAAGCTACGATAACACAATGAATCCTATTTAGTCTGAGAATACCTAGGATCAAAGTCTTCTTGATTCGTTGAGAACTCTCGAGTTCTAGCCGTAACAAGGAAATAAAAGGTTTCAAACCTCTCTTTTATAAAATATCAATATCAATAATCTCCATACAACTCTAGGCATAGACACCTATTTATATGAAAACCAAATAATTTTAAAACTATTAAAAATCTTTAAGATAATTATAACTAATTAAGATAAACACTAGAATAAATAATAATCTAGATAATTAAGATATTTGGATGTATCCAAATATCTCTCTTCATCATTCTCTCCGGATTGGAAAGATTCGTCCTCGAATCTTAACCGTGATCTTTTAGTTCAAAACTTTCCAGACTTGAAATCTTCATGAGAACTTCCAATCTTTTACGACTTTTCCATAAATAATATTCTTCAAATAAAAGAATATAATTCTTTCGCACCATCACCTTAATCTTCAAAACAACATTAGCGAAACACATGACAAGCCATCGCAATTTTGTCTTGATGTGCTCTTTCAAATAATGAGACAACACATCCACTATCTCTTTGTTCTCATACACGATGCCTTGACTTTCTATGCTCCTCATGATCACGCCATTGTTAATATGGTTGTGGTGGTTGCACACGTGGACATCTTCCCTTGATATCATAGTTTGACTCTGATTCACGACCACATCCCTTGACAATTGATCATTGATGAAGTTTATTTTATCGTACTTGTAGATATCATAAACCGGATCACCAACAATAACTATGTAACTGATTTCTTCATTTTTCACGAATAAATTCTCCATGATTCCAGAATCGAGTTTTGATTAAGAAACCAAAACGCCTGCTCTGATACCACCTGATGTAGCGGAAGCCTTATAAGATAGGACTAGAGATCCGTTGATTCTGAGAATACCCGGAAAACTAGGATAATCACAAAGATCTTATTTAGTCTAAGAATGCCTAAGATCAATGTCTTCTTAAATTCGTTGAGATCACCAATGATCTACCGAAAGCAAGGAACAACAAAGAGAGAACTCTCAATTTTATTAATCAAATCATAAACTGCATACAATCTTAAGCCTAAACGGCTATATATAAGAAAACCATAAAACCCTAAAACAATAAAGATAATTATTCAAATAATAAATAAAACACTAAATAATTAAGATATTTATTCTAAATATCTATCTACATCAATAGATAATCTACTTGGACTCTTGACGTCTCAGCTTGCGTTCAATTTCACGAGATGTCGGATTCGAGAAACAACGGTTGATTGTATGTTTCTCCGTACCAGCCACCGTTTGTGATGTGTCCGATGACGACTCTGATGATTCGCTCTCTGTTAGATTGCCACACACGTTAAGCCAGTTATTAGGGCTACGAATAGATATAAAAGTGGATGTGAGAGTTTTGGTTGCATGGGAGGTTTTCACGTACCGAATAGTGACCTAACGGATGGTCTCTTTGCTTTTGTCTCTTTCTTCTTCACTTCCGCTGGATTTTTGAAATAAATAAACCGTAATATTAGTTAGTGTTTTGTTGCTAATCAAGAATTATTTATAAAGCATTTAATATCTGTAAAAAGATGAAGATACCTATCCCAGGGACTTGATAGTCGTTGACGATTTCGAAGTTTTTGTATGTGTAGCCAACAAAGTTTATGTCTTTTGAAGATAACATCTGCAGAGACAAATTAAAGAGAGAGAGTGTAAGTGAAGTTACGTACGAAGTTCTTGTATTTTCGAAATTTTCAAATTCAAACTATTCTCGGTAAAAAAATTTAAAGAAGATAATAAGTTAATTATTCGATTAGGATGTATAGGCTTAGTAATATACTAATATGTACTATTGTTGTCATTGCTTATCATCATGCTTAACGCCCGTTATGTTATTGAAAAGGAAAGGTAATGAAACTTGACTTACTTTTCTCCATGGTCCTGTTCTAGAGGAGGGTGTCAGAGTTTGATGATCTTCCTAAACATACAGTAAAATATATAAAAATTCAAGGACTATCGGGCATTATTAGTTTAAAAAAGAAGAAGCAAAAAGATAGAACACAAACCTCATCAAACTTCTCAAAGTTTTGAGTATCCAAATCATCGTTGACCTCGGGGATATAAGCAGCTTCCATTTGGTAAATCTTTTCCCATTCAACACCTTCGAACCATGGATGTGCCTGCCACATCCATTAACATTCGCAGCTCGTTAGCTATTAATTTGATAAAAAATTAAACATGTTCTAAACTTCAACTTGAACTATTATACAAGAAAAAAGAAGAGAATGATACCTTAATTTGAGAGGCACCGAGTCGTTGGTTAACGTTACACAAAAGCTTACCAACGAGATCTTTAGCCTCTCGTGATAGCCTTGCTTCGTCAGGGAACTTCAAATGTGTTTTCCAATTCACTATCTGATTTATACAGAATCATAAGTCTATAACTAATAAATAAGTGAAACTGATACGAAAATTCAAGTAAATGATTTATTAAAAAGATTGCAACCTTTCTACAAGTTGACATTGGGTCGTCGGCGTAAAACGGTGGATATCCAACAAGCATCTCGTACATTATGGCTCCTAGTGACCACCTATTAATTTCCATACTACTTTTCAAATACTTGAAAATTTTAAAACTATTATTAACAAAGTATAATTAGGCACGTGTGGACGTACCAGTCACATTCCATGCCGTACCCTTTCTTTAACAAGACTTCAGGTGCAATGTAGTCTGGTGTACCAACGGTTGAGTAAGCCTGCAAGTGTTTACACCAAGAATAACTACAGCTACACACCTTACTAAAGAAAACTTCTAATTATATATATATATATATATATATATATATATATATATAATTTAGATAATAAAATATAGATAATATGATATTGGTTTAAATTTGTATTTGCTTTTACATATTAGCAAAAGAGAGGCAAAGAGGAGTGTATGGTACATACAAGCATTCTTCTATTCTTTTGCCAATGTTGCAACTGCTCCTGCTGCGAGCGTTTAGGAGCTGTTGGTGTGATCTCTTCTCTCTCTAAGCCTCCTCCGGAGAAATCTTCACCTTCAATGACACTACAATCCAACGGCTTACATAGTCCAAAATCAGACAACCTCAGATGTCCAATTCTATCAAGCAACAGATTATCCGGCTTTATGTCCCTGTCTCAACAGCAACAAAACATCTCAAACACACACCTTTCTTTGTGACCAATAAGGCAATAATGAACAAATGATCCAATACATACCTGTGGATATAGTTGCGTTTATGGATAGAATCAATAGCTAGAACAGCTTCAGCCGCATAGAATCTAGCTTCATCTTCACTTAAAGTGTCTTTCCTCATCAGAAGAGTCATCATATCGCCGCCAGGTAAATACTCCATTATCAGGTAAAGATAGTCATCGTCTTGAAAAGAACAGTATAGTTTCACTATACAGTTACTATCTACTTCTGCTAATAGATTCCTCTCTGATCTTACATGCTCCACCTACAAAAATAATGTTTCAAAAAACTTATAAATAAAACCACGAATAAACGAAATTAAAACGTTATGTAAAACCTGGCCTCGACGTAGCATTTCTGACTTCTTGAGTTTTTTCATAGCAAAAACATGACCAGTGTTCTTCTCTCTACAAACTCGAACCTCGCCAAAAGCTCCTTTACCGATCATAGTCAAGAGTTCGAAATCATCAGCACCCATCTTATGCCTTTGGAGTCTCATGTACTCTGTTTCTTTCTTCTCAAGAAACTTTAAAAGATTGTTTTGATCTTCTTCAGATGCATCTGCATCTGCTAGTTTCTTCTCAAGCGTTGTTCGTCTGCCATATTTAAATAAATAAACACATCAAGACTAATATGTTTTTACATACACGTGTTTATTGTATACTATATAGTATATATACCTCTCTTTCCTCTCGTTGAGGTTCTTCATCTGTTCCTTATAATGATTCTCAATGTACTGCTTGGCTGCCGCAACTTTCTGTTTGGTTGTACTGGAGAGTGCTTCTCCTTCTCCACCTAGAGGAGGAAGTTTCCCCGCCGTCTCAGTTTCATTTCCTCCACCGGGGACCGTGGTTTCTGTTCCACCGCCGTAAGTGCTACCGGAGAACATATCTTTTTTACGAGGCTTGTCTCGAGGTTGAAACTTGTGAAACCAACTTCTTGCGGAATCCATATTTTTTCTTCTCTTCTCAACCATAAACTCTTAATCTAAAAAGAGAGAAACCCTAATATTTAAATCTGAAAAATAACCGAAACTAAAAAAAAAAAATCGTTATGACAAGCTAAGATGTAATAAAACCCTAGAACGAATTAAAACCGATCTCCTGGGTGTTTTTTTACTGTAAGAGATTCAACGTACCTGCGTTCATCGTATCTGAAATTAAGAAAGAAGCAGAAAGATCGGAGATAAAGATACGGTTGCCTAGAAAAATAAAACAATCGAAAAAATAGAAAACGTCGCGTTACCGTAGAAGTTTTGAAAGCGATCTGATCATATAGAAGATGAGAGATTGTTTATATAAGAAATAATACAGCGCAAACTCCGTCTTATAATCTCCATTTTTAGTAGGTTATTTTGTTTGTATATTTATTTAGTTGCATAGGGAATTGTTTACAAATGGTTCTGATGTTGACGATCATCATTTAATTTAGTGGTTGTCTCTACTCCCTTTACGCACTAATTTTTCATTTTCAAAAAGCTTCATTAAACACACGAATGGTTGTTATAAATATGGAAAACTTGTTATGTTAGTTAATTTACGAATTAAAATGAATAGAGAAGCCGAGGAGGGATAGTTATGTTTTATTGGTCTAATTTCTTGTTATATCATGTGTGACTATATACCGTATATGATGATATGTTTTTGTGTATAAACTACAAAATTCAAATAATTCAATCGTGTATCGTTACACTGTATTTAATATAACTCTAACTCATCAAATTCAATTCAGTTTGCATGTATTCCAACTCTGGTTTACTGGTTTATTGAGACTAGAAACTTTCACTAGCATGGAGCTAACTGTTTGGTATATATGATGAATTGTGAATATAACAGCATACTTGAAGAAACTATATACAATAATTAATTTCGAAGAAAAGTCTTATATAAATAATATGTTATCATTATTTTTTGTCTTGGGGTGGTGGAGTTTGGAGAAAAAGGGACATCGAAGTGGAGATGAAAAGGAAATGAAAGTCGGATTAAATAATATCTTCTACTCCACTACATAAGTTACCAACAGAATCTTTTTATAAGCACTAGAGATTTTACCGCGCTACGCACGGTTTATTTTACTATAAAATTTATATCTCAAACTTCAAAGTTTAAAATAAATTGAGTCTATTTTGGTGTTTATATTATATCATTTATTTGGTTTTTTAGATTAATTAGAGTGAAATGATTTTGAAAAATTATAAACTTTTTGTTAGGAATATCATTAAGTTTCTATTAAGAGTTTAGCGATCATGTTAAAAGATTTATTAAAAATTCAAATACTTTATTTATGAAAAATATTAATATTTTCTATTATTTTATGTAAATCATATTTTTTTGTACATCATGTGATTTCATTTTTTATTATTATTTGAAAAATAGGTAAATCACCTTATTTCATATATATATATATATAACATTTTTTCATAAATGTGTAATCATTTTGAATATTTAAATATGTAAATTTGATGACCAATGAAAATGATTCAATAATATCATTCTAAATATCAATTCAGTACCTTTTAAATAGTTTAAAATTTTGATTATTTAGATATTTATATCCATTTTTAAATGATAGGGAATTTTTATTATTTCTAAAACTTAACTTAAAATATTGGCGATGTTAAATTTGTAAAGAGGTAGCATAGATATCAATCTAACTTTTAGGTCACTTTTATCATGTTAGTATTTTATACTACTAATTTATATTTTGACAAATATGAATTCTTAGAAGATTTATGTCTTTCTAAGAAATCATCTTCTCTTTTAATTGATTTTTTAAAAACAATTCTTAAATCTTTTATATTTAATGGCAGTTTATTATATCTTAATATTTAATTAAAATAATATGTATTAATTTTTCAAATAATTAGCCTTGATATTAATTTGATTTCTTGTAGGAACTTTTTGTTAGTTTCTTTATACTGATTTTAACTTACCTTTTTTAAGAAATTGATTTTAACTTTATTGTGACATGATAAATTTTTGAAAGTTTTACATTTAAGACATATTTTTATGTTAGTTAAACTTTTATGTTTAGTTTCCAAAAATTAGTATAAATATCAAAATTTGAATGTTTTTATTTTATTTTTATGTTGATTTTCATTTTGTTTTGAAAGATATGGAAGATCTAATGTTTTAAAATGCAATTACAATGCTGACTAAACATATCTAATTGGTTATTTATAATTATATGTGGATAACTTTGAATGCTAATTGCTTTTAATTTTTATTAGTATAGAATCAGGTCACTGAGTTTTAAGATTTCTTTTTTTTTTTGGATAATTTATTTGGATTATGTTATGTGTGTGAGATGTTTCAAAGTCTAGAAATATATTTTTTGCCTAAATATGTAAAGATTTGAGAGAGGGATAAGCATAAAACCAAAAGAGGAAATATTTCTCTAATCGAAGAACATGTAATAAACTAAAATATAGTGCTATTACATTTATTTGATTAACAAATGAATTAAAAAAATAAAAAATATTAAGCGACCATGCGAGCAATATATCAATATAAAGCTAGGCATGAGCATTTTCTTTAAAAGTTGTGAGATTTCAAAAAAAAAACTATGTTTATCCTGAGGATAAGTGAAGAAAGACGTATTGTAACTATTGTTGACTCTGATATGACTTGTATTGAGGTAAGGTTATAACTTATATCACACGTTATTTGGATCTATATAACAAAACCAGAATATTGTAATGGTTACATAGCTAACTAATTCCTTTTTGGATAATTAAAAATGTACCCTCCATCAGGTGTTTACTCCCAACTCAGAGAAAGTGAATAGCAACTGTCATGTTTTGATCATAATCATATAAAATTTGTTTTACTGATTTTAGCATTAGGACCAACAATACGAAGAACATATGTATAAGCCTAAAGGTTTAGTTTTTTGCGTGTGATAATAATCGAACATTGTAAAAGTCGTACTAATGAGGGGTAGGGGTTCAAATTAAGTTGAATTTATGTACATGGATTTAAAAATCATAGACCAAAATGATATACTAAAACAAAAGAAAAGATAACATCTCATTTGTTACAAAAAAAAAAAGGAAAAAAAAAAGATAACATCTCAATTTACAATTTGGCGCCTCTGCAAACCCTTGATTTGAGCTCTTACGATCTCTTCAGTTCTTGGCCTAGTTCTCCTGAATAGAAGCACAAGAAATATGATTCAAATCATAGAACTTAGATAGAAAAGAAATGTGAGACTTAATTCTAGAATATTTTTGAGATTTAACCGCATTAAGCCAAGATTTCCAAGTATCATCCTCCCCGGGAAAGAGAGACTGAAGTATCTACATTAACAACTTACGGAAGTATTTTCTATGCAATCATTCAGCTGAAAAGGAAGTTATAATTTTTTCAACATATAAATGATAACTCACACATATTCTTGGAACCTTCAAATCCGCATGAGATGCAAAAAAACCCAGAGGGTTTGTCCCTTCTTCTGCGCCAGACCTGGATGAAAAAAAATCCAAACAAAACTCAGGTCTGTTGTCTACTTGTCAGCAGTATGGATGTGTAAGACTTTCAGAATTTCTCAACAACAAAAAAAAAAGAGAGAGAAGGGAGCCAAAAAAAAAGACATAGCTTCATCTTGTATATGAAACTTAAAACCAAAAACTCAAACCGTAAGAAACATCAGGTAGAAGACAATCTTAATAGTTTAAATCGATACATAATCTAGTAAAAGATATCGAACCTTGTTATAATATGGAAGTTCCAAGTGATCGGTAACAGTTTCTGGACTCTCAGCACAGGCCAACTATCTCCATTCCAGTATACAGGAAACAATGCCTCCTCACCAAGTCCACCAACAGTATTATGGTTCCTTGGTCAGAAACATAAGCTAGATATAAGGACTCTAAAGGTTCAACATGTTATCATTTAAATGAAAATTCTACAACACTGCAAAGAACGATGGTACCTCATATAGCTGACGCTTAACAGGTACACCAACTCTCTCCTCTTCAACTTCATATAGAGTAGAAGACACATAAGCTTCTAAAAGAGTTTCAGTTAGCTGCTTATTCGATTTATTTTTAGGAACAACTTGTGGTATAGGGCCTTGGCTGCAATCTGCATACTCTTTCCACCAGTGACGAAAAGTCATCTTCTCTCTGTAGCACAAACTTCCCAGGAAACATCAGCTCACAATTTAAATATACCGGGACACATTTAAACTTGTATAAAAATGACAGTAACTGAAACCGTCTCTTGTAAACAAACTAAATGAATCACATAGATCCCAAGTTTAAGGACATATATTAACTCGAGTTTGATGCATTGGATCCATGCAATGAGATAAGGTTCTATGGACTCGGGTATGTTGCTGTGTTATAGAAAACTCTAAAACACAAACAATTATTCTTTTTATATCTATTTGAAATAGGAAAGCTAACAGTAGATAATTATCCAAGCTAATATAGGAGGAATCCGAATAGATGATCAAGTAAAGCTACTATCTTTCTACCAAGATCGCTTATGTGTACCTGGTGAGAACCGTTAGCTTCAGGGTGCTGGTGGCCTGCCATGGCTTTCGTAAGCAAAAAGCATCATCTGAGTTTTCATACATAACTTGCAACGAATCCAGGGGCTTACATCAACAGGTTCACAAAGTTATAAGTTAGTTTTGCAAGTAAAGGTTTTTACTAAGCCTTAATCCGCCTCAGCAGCTGCAGTTGCTGCTCTAGCTTTGATCTCCACGTTGAGAATTCTTCTCGGAGTTCACAATTTGGCGATTTAAGCGATCGGTGGTCTTTTCCATACAGCGTTCATGGTCCGTCGTGTCTTCTTCTCAAGCTCAAGAGAATCCCTGTTTCAAAACCAAACCCAAGAATCTCATTATTCGTCTAAAATAGTCAACTCCACAACAAAGGGATATTCAGTTTTCACTTTCCTTTACTAACTTCTTCTGAAAGAGTCTGCCTTGCTCTCCATGGCTCAGTCTGATTTAGGTTTAGCCTTAGATATCTTGCAGTTAAGCGTGATTGTCACTGCTAAGTAAAAATAAGAAGAAGAGATGAGAAATGAATCACCTGAGAGAGAACTAAGAAGATTTATAACCTCATGAGTGGAGGGCCTTGATTCAGTCTAAGCAGCCTTGGTGAGAATGAGGATGAAGAGAATGACCACAATCCCAGAGAGCACCTCCAGACCACGCAGTAGATCCGCCCCTCTCCTCCTCATACTAAGAAGTGTTTGGCTGAAAAGGTTTTAAATCAATTCTACTTATAGGATTTCTTTTAATATATTTCACCTGAAGTACCTCAAGCCACCTCTTTTGATTTTCGTGAGACACATGTCTCAGTTGAATAAAAGAAAATCTAACTTACGAAAACAAAAAGAAGAATTGGGTAAGTTGAATATACATATATGATCACAAAACAATTATATGAGAATATGTAATGAAACTGAATTTTAATCAGCCTTGGCAAAGAGGAAAAAATCCATTACCATGTCATTCTACCAGTCCAGTAGGGAACACCTAATTAGACAATTGTCTGAGGCTCGACAATTCTCTCCTAAACTGACAGGGTAAGTTCAACATCACCTAGCAAATAATTTCATTCAGTGTATGCACATCAGAAAAAAAACAATAAAATATAGATAACAAAACGATTTGAAGAATTACAAAGCCTACCACAAACCTCCAAGATACATGTTGTTCTCAATAGAGAGCTTCAGTGCATCAGAAGCACTAACAAATGACAAAATAGGAAGTTAGAGAATAATATCAAAAGAGAAAGATATTACAGAGAAGGATATACTTTATATCCCATAGTGGCTCCATTTAGGAGAGTTGATAATTACATCACAGCAAATCGTTCATTTTTCTTCAACAATACCAATAAATAATGGAGAAAGACAAAAACAAAAGGGCACTATAACCCAGGGACAAAGATGTTCTTGACTCTTCTTCGAGTGTTTTGGGAACATAAAGGCACAAATTAAATTAATTTGGTGGTTTCAAGAAAGATTAGCCCTTGGAATCGCTGCCTCCCGTCGATCCAACGGTGACCCAAAACCAAATTTCACAATTTTATATTTTCAGCTAAAATAATTTCGAAATTAGCAAACAAATTTGACCGGAAAAATTCAACCTTTAGAGATGAAATGGAATCAAACTCATAGATTATCAACACACGAGATTAAAAAAAAAAACTAAACTTTGAATCTTAAAAGGTTAAAATTCAAACCTTTGATGAGGATTTGCTAAAGGACCGAGGCAATCGAAGACCAGAGGAGGAAGGAACCGGCGTCGTGGGCCTTGGAACCATTACCGGAGAAAGCGAAACGGCTCGTTTGATGTTGTTGACTCTTCTTCGAGCGTTTTGGGAACGTAAAGGCACAGATTTCACCTAAAGCTATCTTCGCTTTTCACCATTTGCTTCCCATTTCTTCTACAGACAGGAGCGAAACACAAAGAACAAAACTTGAAGGGCTTGTCTGATGTCCGATGGAGGAAATTATATCTCCTCGTCAACTGGGATGTGGATCGACAAATTTGCAAGGATAGTTTAAGTCATGCTGACATGGCATATAGGTAGAATCTGATTGGTTCGAATTAATCTGCTGATGTGGAATCGCTGCCTCCCGTCGATCCAACGGTGACCCAAAACCAAATTTCACAATTTTATATTTTCAGCTAAAATAATTTCGAAATTAGCAAACAAATTTGACCGGAAAAATTCAACCTTTAGAGATGAAATGGAATCAAACTCATAGATTATCAACACACGAGATTAAAAAAAAAAACTAAACTTTGAATCTTAAAAGGTTAAAATTCAAACCTTTGATGAGGATTTGCTAAAGGACCGAGGCAATCGAAGACCAGAGGAGGAAGGAACCGGCGTCGTGGGCCTTGGAACCATTACCGGAGAAAGCGAAACGGCTCGTTTGATGTTGTTGACTCTTCTTCGAGCGTTTTGGGAACGTAAAGGCACAGATTTCACCTAAAGCTATCTTCGCTTTTCACCATTTGCTTCCCATTTCTTCTACAGACAGGAGCGAAACACAAAGAACAAAACTTGAAGGGCTTGTCTGATGTCCGATGGAGGAAATTATATCTCCTCGTCAACTGGGATGTGGATCGACAAATTTGCAAGGATAGTTTAAGTCATGCTGACATGGCATATAGGTAGAATCTGATTGGTTCGAATTAATCTGCTGATGTGGACACCCTCTTTGTTGAGTATATATCCCTTTTAATATAGTATATATATATATAGATTATGATGTTGAGATCTCAACCTAAACAAACTTCACGACATAACTCTCTTCGTCCCTCGTCGGCAACCAGATATATCAGATTAATGTCTACACACCCACTTTTCCACATAAACTAATGGAATAATTCACCAAAAAGGAGACACCGATTCCCACCGGCTCCTGATTTGTTCCAATGATCAACATCAGTTGTTAGCAATCATCATTACATCTAACATTTTGAGACAACTGATTTTCTCTATTATGTTGATGTTTGATAATCAGTTTTCAATGAAAATACTGTAGCATACTACATATTCTTCTCATCTTAGAACACAGTCCATATCTAGTTCCCAAAATCAAGAGTATGTATTGCCATTTTGTTACAACAAGGCTTAATAAACTGCAAACATCGTATTCTCCGGCCAAACTCCAATCAGTTTATCGCCTGTAACGGTGTCGTTTGAAGTTGAAGTACAGATGCAAAATCCCACGCTCAAACGTGCATTTGAAACCTTTCTTGTGAGAATACTCCCATTCCTTATTCACAATCCGGAACGCCTGCAAAACAAATTGATCACCATGATAACACAGAGGTGATGGTTAAAAACAATACAGAGGTGATGGTTCTGAAAGTACTCACAATGTCTTCATAAGGCGGACCAGCATGGAACCGGATCATACAAGTTTCGGAGCTTGTCCCATCTTTTTCTATAGTGAACGTGGGAGCCTTGATCTTATCTACTAAATCTGGATAGAAGATGTTGAACTTGTACCCTTGAACGGTTTTTGGAGGCGGGTTATCGTGATCATAGTGAGTCTGGTTATACTTATTCCACTCGTAACCTGTGTGGACTCGGTTGAAATACTTTGGTTTTCTTGGCCGGTACTTGTCATGCCACCAGTATACCTATATTGAAGAAGATTTCTTTTTCAATATTACCACTCTGGGAAGAACAGAGAAGATTAGTTATATAGCAAAAGGGGTACCTCAGAATCAAGGTTCACTTCAGCTTTAGAGCCAAATACAGCATCTCCTTCTTCCATTTCTCCCATTGCTTTCATTGCTTTAAACTCCAAGTTATCTTCCACAGGTGGTGGTTTTGAGACCATAGCTTCTTTGATCCGCTTCTTCTGTTTCTCCAACACAACCATCCGTTTCAATTCCTGTTATAGTCACAATCATATTTTACGTCAGTAAAAGCATCAACGGCAAACAATTCATGGGCAAAAGTTGATTGTAGGAACAGTTAAAGAGTACCAGTAGCTTCTTGTCTTCCTCGGGATCGATTGCTTCTTCACGATCATCACCGTGCATGAGCTCTGGCGAAAACGAACCAGCCGCTTCTGTTTCCACATAAGCATCTTCTTCTTCCTCCGCAATAGGCTCTGGAGAAAATGCTTCTTCAGAGTCGGAATGATTCATATCGTTTATCTCCTCCTCGTTTCCTTCAACCACAGGTGATAAGCGATGATTAGCTTCTACATCCTCTGAACGTTGCTCGAGGCGATGTAGATGTCTCCTCAGCATCTCAGCGTGTATTTCTTTCAAGCAAGCCTATTTGAACATCAAGATAGTCAGTGAGTGTGCAAAAAAGATACTCTGTTTTCAAAATCTAACACCTCAAGTTCATCCACACGCAGATACCTTTGCCTTGTATATATCGAGGCGTTTAAGAACCGCTTCCCAATACTCTACTACTTTCGCTGACCCAGAACGCAGCTGGGACTCGATGTCCAACTGCAGTTCTACAAGCTCCGAGTGGGTCTTCCCATCAAGAAGTTTTCTCACGTCAGCTTCAACACCAGCGTGTAGTCCCCTCTCTTGAGCAAGCAATTCTGCAGGAGGCTCCTCCCCTCTAACTCTAGCACGGTCCAAAGCATCCCTTTTACGAGCTTCAGCTAACTCCCAATCGCATACCACAATAAGTGCCTGGAAAAATTCAATGGTATTAAGTACACAAGTTTACTCCAATGCATCATGCATGTATACGTGGAATATCATCAACAAGAGTCAACATGTGGGTCCATACAAGGTATCAAAATTCTACACATGCACAATCACTTCAAACCTATGAACCACCTCGAATGCCAAAATTGAGACTCGTTGAAGAAAATACCTCCCAATACTGTACGCGTGTTGGAGTTGCCCGATCTGAATCCAGATACATTTTGATATCATCACGAAGCTCTTCCATATCTTTAACACTGAGTCCCTGCATTACACATATCAAGAGTACGTTAATTTTAGTAAAAAAGCGTCACAACAATACTCTCTCATTGTTCACTAAAAGAGAGCAACCACAGATCTTTGTTTAACGAGAGATCTACACTCGATTTCAAAAGCAATTAATCCAGAATCATTCTCACATTCTGCTTCCCCATTTTTAATCAAAACTTTTACACTAAACGACATAGAGGTCGTCTATGCTGAGCTCAGATTTCGGCCAATATCCTAAATATATATATATATATATATTTTTTTTTTTGGGATCAGTTAGCTGATGCATATGTTGGTTACATTTACAAGAGATACCCTTAAAAGTAACCAACAAAGTGCTACCTAAACATCTAAGTTGCTAATGGCTCAGACTTGCAGAAAACTTATCTAATCTGAAGCTTCTTCCCTCTCTCCACAACCCAACTGGTTCCAAAGACTGAAAATATTATGGAACTAACCTAACACCGACAAAGTAAAGACCGAAGTGAAAAAGCTCTACCATACTTAAACACGATATGGTTTTACCATCTAGCAACATCTTTGTAAATACCTTGAAAACCATGTAAGGTTCACTGAGCTCGATATCCATATCATCTGAACCATCCAAGTGCTTACAGAGCACGTCAATAGGCTTCAGTCGCCCTTCACGCAATCTGATCTCTGACCTCACCTTGCTTTGATCGAAATGGAACTGTGGATCAAACATATATATCAAGGAACGTACGCCAGGCTAATATTCAAGAGGATCATTTGCAAAAACAAAGAAAACGCAATTATACCTCCTCCTCCTTCTTCTCCCAATCTTGAAACTCAGCTCGTGCACGTTCTCTAGCCAATAATGCCTGCAGAGAATAACATTTTTAGGTCGATAGCTAGACAGTAATAACCAAATTAGAAAGCTAGTTGGTTACTAAATTTAATCGTATGCATCCTCCTGGACGAAATGATTTTGTGAAAGAGATAGGCCTCACATATGTTTTCAACATGAAACAAAAGTTACCATTTCTTCCTCATGTCGAGCTTTCTCCACTGCTCTCTCTTCTCTCCTCTTCTTAACCTTTTCAACCTCTGTCTGCACATTCAACCAAAGTGATTAATACATAGACCAGAAAGCTCATTCCACTAAACAAAATAACACATAATTAATCGAGAACATAAAAATCTCATCTCCTCTGTTCTTATTTTGTAATCAAGAATGCTTATTGTACTTACCATTCTTTCTCCCCGTCTTCTTTTCTCAGCTTTAACCGAAAACTCCTCCAACGGTACTCCATGGTGAACATCTTTTTCAATTTTCTTCCGCCACACAAATCTGAAATTAATAGAATTCCACGCATGAGAACTGCATATTCTTCAGAACCGGTTACTCAAGAAGTATAAATCGATTACATGCAATCAAGATAACAAACTCATAACTGTCAATTGAACTAATACAGAAAAAAGAAGCTGCATCTTATGATTACGTACTTTGTCTATGTTACAACTAGGAATGAACTACATACTCTATAATCCTCCTACATCCAATTCTCCAAGTTATTTATACCAGTAAACTCAGAAAGGAAAATAACCATCTAACCATTTTATTTAAAAGTGATTTCACTTACGCCTCAGTGAGATTCGAATCCCCAAACGGGTTTGAATCATTGGAGTACCCAGACACTGACTGAGTCTTCAGTTTCTTTGCTGCACGTAATGCCTACAAAGAATTAAACAAATAGCATAAAAAATTAGTAACAGGTTCCAACACATAGAAGAGTTTAACACAACAAAGCACGCAGACAAAGTAACACGAAGAAACCTTCTTCTGAGCCTTTCTGGCGATATACTCCTTGATTTCTTCCTCTGAAGGCTTCCTAGACGAAGTTCTCTTCTTACTCTTCCGTCCACCATCGCTATCAGAAGAATCATCGCTTGAATGATAGCGTCGACGACTGCTGCTTCTGCTGCTGCCCTTCCTCCTCCTGGAGCTCCTGGGCGGGGACGAACCGTCCGAGTCAGAGGAGTAAGAGTCGGACTCAGACTCAGACTCATCTCTCCGCTTCTTCTGCTTGGCATATCTATCTCTGTCTCTGCTACTCTTACCATGAGAACCCATATTTGAAACAGTATCCCTCTGTCGTCGAAAGATAAAACATATAATCAATCAGTCGCTCACAATTAATTCACGATAAAGAATATTCAAAGAGAGAGAGTCCCTCGAAACGAACATCTAAACCAATCCAGATAACGCGATTCAGCTAAAGCGAAAAATAAAAGCTCCTTGTTGAACAACTTTCACCACTAGTAAGCGAAACTATTGAGCCAGAACACAGCGTACAGAGAAGAGAAAACAAAACGTATACCTAAATCGGAAACGAAGATTTGAAATCAGTGGCGGTGAGAGGGTGGTGGATACGGCGACGAAGGTTGTAGAGACTTCTCCTCCCCCGATAACTGAATCGAAAATAGATTATGGAAAACAAAGGGGGAAGATTCAACGAGTTCGGTTAATGGAAAACCGGAGATTCTAGAAGTTATTTACCAAAAATACAATCATGTGGAACCAATCACCGGTTAAGAGACTTACCGACTGGTTACCAGAAAATTAGCCGCTTGCTTTGGCCAAATATATGACTAATCAATCGGATTTAAGTATTTTAACTAACCAGCATTAACACCGATTAAAGCCACGAGTGCTTATAATTTTTTCTCCAAATTGGAACAAGTAACAATCTTTTTATCTGTTAAACTTATTAAATCTCAAGATCCAGCAGATGTAATAAAGATGATTTGAAAAGGAAAAAAAATAATACAACAGGAAGTGTTGGGATTACAGAGAAAACGCACATCAGTTTACCAGTAAACATACAATATATTAAGGAAAACTCAGGTTGCTGTGTGTCTTGGTGTCTAGTGTCTTGCCTCTAATGTCTCTTGCTCTCAAGTCACAAGAAGATGAAGCAGGACGGGTCCAAGACCTTAGATATTTCACACTCCTTTGTGATCAGAAAGCTGCCCATCCTGCAGCTCCTGTCGATCCTGATCCCTTTGTTGAAGGAAGATTCTTCTGCAGAGCGAGTACACACCAAAATGGAGGATTCAGTGGTTCAAATGTCGTTTTTGGTTGAGTTAGATGCTATTAGGACGAAAGGGTTTGCTTACCTTGAGCTGAGATAGATCAGACAGTGGATCGTTCCTGCGCCTTGTGTTATCCGTTGGTTCCTTAGAACCACCAGATGCGATCCTTGAAGCGATAGGATCATTTGGTGGAGGCGGTAAAGGAGACCTGGTTTTTGTAGCAGCACTTGGTGGTGGAGCAAGTGCTAGAGGTTTAGGCTTCCCGTTCCCTGAAAGAGCAGCTGAGAGCATCCCAGTGCCACTTGTCGTTGGTTTGGGCTTCACGTTGATTCTTATGGTTTCACCTTCCTTCAAACCCAATCACAAAAAACATTCTTTTTAGCTTCTACTGAGTTAGCAAGAGATTGAATCCACAGTTAAGTTTCAAAAGCAGATAAACTAATATGAGCAAGAACTCAACAAAATCAATGTTTACTACTGGGAACAGATGCTAGAACAAACTTGTGATCCTGAACCATTAATGAAAAAGACTCAACGAGCAAAAATGAGAACTTTTGCAGCATTCAATTTGATTCCACGACTTATAACCCAGGACAGGCCCTCAAAAAACTCCAGTCACATCAAAAACAATTCTTTTTTCTTTTAAATAAAGACTATAGCCTAAGGATCCGGTCGTTCATAGTGAGTATGAAGATTTGCCAGAATATAAAAGTGGGACATTCTCTCGTTTATGCAACAAAGTATGATAAGAGACTAACACTTGGTGACATTACCCATTCAATCTAAATACTACCAATTACACTAACAGTGTAATCCAAAGACACATCTTTAAGCCTACGAACAAGAGCAGATCTACTAGCAATGCCAATGACGCGACAAAAGGTATCTGAATGAATCAATTTCATATTAAATTTAGCAGCTTTACGCATTGATCTTATCTTAATCCGTAAAGCTTATGAACAGATCCGCTTACCTTCAATCTATGATTAACAGCGGGATGAATATCAATGTGATCATCACTCTCACTCGTCTCCCCAGCCTCCTTCTCCTTCTCCCTCCTCACATACTTCTCATGATCCGACAACGCCACGTTGAAATCAAACGCCTCGTTCCTCTCCGCGAACCCCAGCCCGATGAACGCGTACTTCCCACGCCCGTCGTCGATCCTCAGCACGAAATACCTCGACGAATCCAGCGACGGCTCCACGGAGTTCTCTCTCCTCGCGGGATCCACGAAACACGCCGCGAACAGGTCGCCGGAGCTCGAGTCCTCGAGGCGGATCTCGCATCGGTCCTTGCAGGAGACGACGCGGAGCCTGCCGGACCAGATCTTGTCGGACTGGAGCCACTCGCCGCACTTGTACCCGCCGGAGGTGGTTCGCGGCGGGATCTTGTAGACGGAGACCTCGCGCACCACGAGGAGCGTGTGCTCGAAGGTCTCCTCCTCTTCTTCCCCCTCGAACGACATTGGATTCTCGGAGAAGAATCTGTGTGACCTCCGCTGAGACGAGAGTTATGGAGAAAGACGTGTGTGAAGGTTTGACGATCGTTGCGGACTTTTGAAGCATATACGAACCTTTTTTTTAAATTTAATTTAATTTAATGAATTATTTCTATTTGGTAAGTCTTACCAATATCCTTAAGAGATTTAATTAATTACTCTAATCAAAATTTTGTAATATTCTAATTTTGAAACTTCATAATATTCAAAATTAAGAAATTTCATAATATTCTAAAGAATCGCAAATTTATGTAATATAAAAAAATATGAGTAATTTAATCAATATTTAAAAGAATATTATCAGATATTTTGTGTTTTTATTAGATCAATGGTATCAAATCGCGGATTAATAGCGAGTTTTTGAGTTTTTACCTGTTTCTATCGAATTTTTAGTTAATTAAATTTTTCATTAAATATGAACCGGATTATGTACAATGTTTTGGGTCTATAGGTTCAACCACGAAGGTAAGTCATATATAAAAACAATTCTTAAAACTCAAACATCAAACAACTAATATATTTCGAATAAATACCATATTTTGAAGAGAAAACAAATGATAAATATCTAAACACTCAATTGTTATGGTTCAAAACAAAAATAATAGTAGTTTGTAAATCATTTTTCGATCTATAAATGAAAAACAAATCCGCACTTTCTAATCGCGAGTCAGTTATCTTAAAAGATATCCCTTATATATTAATTGAGGAACATTTGAAAAGATGTAACCTCAATTTTGTATTAACTAAAAGAGACCCCAATGCATAGGTGGCCCTCAATTAGGTAGTCAATTACATTCAATTGAAAAATACGTAGGTCCACATTCGATTTTTATATGTTGTTAGATACATAAGTTGGTCAAACTATATGATATAATGATATGATATGATATTTTCTTTCCTTAAATAAAACCTACGGAATTACCATAAATGACTAATATATATATGACAATTAATGAGTTTAATAATAAAGATTTGATAACAATATATATCTCCTCCATCATTTTTTGTTTAATTTTATATTATTAAAATAAATTAAACAATCAAATTAGCTATAAAAATAAAATTTAGATTTTTTCGTATATGTTATATTTTGAATTTTTAAAAACGACAATAAATGACTAAAACTATTAAAATTATTATGTTAAAAATTAATGATCAATGGTTTAACATTTTTATTATAAGAAGATACACATGATTTTAAAACCATATGAGTAAAAAATATCATTTAATAATAAAATAAATATATATATATATATATATATTAAACACTATATACCATAAGATTACATAAATATTTTAATATTAAAACTTTCAATGAATTTTCAAGAACATTTATAAATTATAAACTTATTAAAGATTTCAGATTGAAAATTTTGTTATCGATGATTTAAATATTTTGTTATAAAACGATATGAACGATCATAGAACCGTATGATTATAAATTCTTATTTAATAAATAACTATACAAAATATACTATTCCTAGAAAAATAGGTTGGTCCATCTTAACTTATATTACACTTTTTATTAAACTAACTATCGAATTGATAAATAACGTACCAAAAAATGTTTTGCACTTTCCTTAAATAAAAGCTACGAAATTACCTAATATGATTAACGTATATGTAAAAATTAATTATAATGAATAATAAATATTTGATAACAATTTTTGTATCTTAGTTCTTTTTTAATTTTATATTATTAAAATATATTTAAAAATCACATTAAATATATAATAAAAACATTTATAATTTTTCTTATATGTTATATTTTGAATTTTTCAAAACGTCTATAAATTATTAGAAATTTGAAGATCCCCACTCTGAAAATTTTGTGATCAATAGATTATTTTTTGTCATAATAAGTTACAAATGATCATAAAATTGTATTAATATGAACTTTTATTTAATATTATAAGAAGATACACATTATTTTAAAACCATATGAGTAAAAAATATCATTTAATAATAAAACATATATATTTATATATATATATATATATATATATAGATTATACTATATACCATAAGATTACATAAATATTTTAATATTAAAACTTTCAATGAATTTTCAAAAACATTTATAAATTATAAACTTATTAAAGATTTCACATTGAAAATTTTGTTATCGATGATTTAAATATTCAGTTATAAAATGATATGAATGATCATAGAACTGTATGATTATAAATTCTCATTTAATAAATGACTATATAAAATATACTTTTTTTAGACAAATAGGTTGGTCCATCTTGACTTACATTATATTTTTTATTAAACTAACTATCGAACTGATAAATAATCTACCAAAATATTTTTTGCACTTTCTTTAATTAGAAGCTACGAAATTACCTAATATGATTAACGTATATATGAAAATTAATTATTATGAATAATAAATATTTGATAACAATTTTGGTATCTTAGTTCTTTTTTTTAATTTTATATTATTGAAGGATATTAAAAAATCACATTAAATATATAATAAAAACATTTATATTTTTTCTTATATGTTATATTTGAATTTTCAAAACGTCTATATATTATTAGAAATTTGAATATTCCCACTCTGAAAATTTTGTGATCAAAAGATTATTTTTTTGTTATAATAAATTACAAATGATCATAAAATATAACGCATATGAATTTTTATTTAATAAATATTTAAACTAAATAATATATATATAAACACTAATGATTTAAAGTAATAAGATTGACTGATCAATTTAGTCGTCCAGTTGAAATCTTTCAAAAGTATGTGAAAGACTAAAGTCAAAGTAAATATGGATTTAGAATAGTAATTATATTTTACTAACCAAATACCGAAAAAAACCAAACCGAACCGAAACCAACCCGATATTCGGATTGAACACCCGTAATCCAAATGAAGCCAAACTATTGTTTCATTCTCCAAAATATAATAAAAATAATAACTTAATCCCGCGCAAGGTGCGGGTCTTATATGTTATATTTTTAATTTTTTATATGTTAGATTTTTTCTTATATGTTATATTTTTAATTTTTTAAAATGACTTTAAATTATAAAAATGAGGAAACCTTATATGTTATATATATATTTTTTAAATGACTTTAAAATACAAAAATGAGGACACCTTATATGTTATATTTTTCTTATATGTTAGAATTTTCTTATATGTTATATTTTGAATTTTTTTTAAAAGACTTTAAATTACAAAAATGTAAGTTTACCTTAAATAAACGACTAAAAACATTAAAATGACATGTATCAATTCGATGGTTGATTTGAAAGCTTTCAAAACCATATGCAAGATAAAATTCAAAATAATTTAACTGTGGAAACAATACTGTTAACTTTTTTCAAAAATGTGTTCGATGAAAAAAATAAGGTTTTTATGTCATAATTTGTTTAATGTTCAGTAGAGAACATTATATTAACCTAAAATATAAGAAGTGTGTATTCTTTCCTTAAATAAAAGTTACCGAATTACCTAATATGATTTACATATATATGACCATTGGTGATTTTGAATAATAAAGACTAGGATAAGACCCGCGCCTTGCGCGGGATTAAATTATTATTTTTATTATATTTTGGAGAATGAAACAATAGTTTGGCTTCATATAGATTACGGGTGTTCAATCTGGATATCGGGTTGGTTTCGGTTGGGTTCAGTTTTTTCGGTATTTGGTTAGTAAAATATAACTACTATTCTAAATCCATATTTACTTTGACTTTAGTCTTTCACATACTTTTGAAAGATTTCAACTGGACGACTAAATTGATCAGCCAATCTTATTGCTTTAAATCATTAGTGTTTATATATATATATATATATATATATATATATATATATATATATATATATATTATTTAGTTTGAATATTTATTAAATAAAAATTCATATGCGTTATATTTTATGATCATTTGTAACTTATTATAACCAAAAAAATAATCTATTGAGCACAAAATTTTCACGTGGGAATATTCAAATTTCTAATAATATATAGACTTTTTGAAAAATTCAAATATAACATATAAGAAAAAATATAAATGTTTTTATTATATATTTAATGTGATTTTTTAATATCTTTCAATAATATAAAATTAAAAAAAAGAACTAAGATATCAAAATTGTTATCAAATATTTATTATTCATAATAATTAATTTTCATATATACGTTAATCATATTAGGTAATTTCGTAGCTTCTAATTAAGGAAAGTGCAAAAAAATTTTTTGTAGATTATTTATCAATTCGATAGTTAGTTTAATAAAAAAAATAATGTAAGTCAAGATGGACCAACCTATTTTTCTAAGAATAGTATATTTTATATAGTCATTTATTAAATGAGAATTTATAATCATACAGTTCTATGATCATTCATATCATTTTATAACTGAATATTTAAATCATCGATAACAAAATTTTCAATGTGAAATCTTTAATAAGTTAATAATTTATAAATGTTTTTTAAAATTCATTAAAAGTTTTAATATTAAAATATTTATGTAATCTTATGGTATATAGTATAATCTCTATATATATATATATATGTTTTATTATTAAATGATATTTTTTACTCATATGGTTTTAAAATAATGTGTATCTTCTTATAATATTAAATAAAAGTTCATATTAATACAATTTTATGATCATTTGTAACTTATTATGACAAAAAAAATAATCTATTGATCATAAAATTTTCAGAGTGGGGATCTTCAAATTTCTATTAATTTATAGACGTTTTGAAAAATTCAAAATATAACATATAAGAAAAATTATAAATGTTTTTATTATATATTTAATGTGATTTTTAAATATATTTTAATAATATAAAATTAAAAAAAGAACTAAGATACAAAAATTGTTATCAAATATTTATTATTCATTATAATTAATTTTCACATATACGTTAATCATATTAGGTAATTTCGTAGCTTTTATTTAAGGAAAGTGCAAAACATTTTTTGGTACGTTATTTATCAATTCGATAGTTAGTTTAATAAAAAGTGTAATATAAGTTAAGATGGACCAACTTATTTTTCTAGGAATAGTATATTTTGTACAGTTATTTATTAAATAAGAATTTATAATCATACGGTTCTATGATCGTTCATATCGTTTTATAACAAAATATTTAAATCATCGATAACAAAATTTTCAATCTGAAATCTTTAATAAGTTTATAATTTATACATGTTCTTGAAAATTCATTGAAAGTTTTAATATTAAAATATTTATGTAATCTTATGGTATATAGTGTTTAATATATATATATATATATATATATATATTTATTTTATTATTAAATGATATTTTTTACTCATATGGTTTTAAAATCATGTGTATCTTCTTATAATAAAAATGTTAAACCATTGATCATTAATTTTTAACATAATAATTTTAATAGTTTTAGTCATTTATTGTCGTTTTTAAAAATTCAAAATATAACATATACGAAAAAATCTAAATTTTATTTTTATAGCTAATTTGATTGTTTAATTTATTTTAATAATATATAATTAAACAAAAAAATGATGGTGGAGATATACATTGTTATCAAATCTTTATTATTAAACTCATTAATTGTCATATATATATTAGTCATTTATGGTAATTCCGTAGGTTTTATTTAAGGAAAGAAAATATCATATCATATCATTATATCATATAGTTTGACCAACTTATGTATCTAACAACATATAAAAATCGAATGTGGACCTACTTATTTTTCAATTGAATGTAATTGACTACCTAATTGAGTGACACCTATGCATTGGGGCCTCTTTTAATTAATACAAAATTGAGGTTATATCTTTTCAAATGTTCCTCAATTAATATATAAGGGATTTGATAACAATTTTTGCATCCTTCTTCATTTTTGTTTAATTTTATATTTTTTTTAAAAATAAACAATCACATTAACCATATAATTAAAAAATTAGATGTTTTCTTATATGTTATATTTTGAATTTTTTTAAATGATTTTAAATTACAAAAATGAAGAAACCTTATATGTTATATATTTCTTTAAAACGACTTTAAAATACAAAAATGAGGACACCTTATATGTTATATTTTTCTTATATGTTATATTTTTCTTATATGTTATATTTTGAATTTTTTAAAACGACTTTAAATTACAAAAAAGTAAGTTTTTCTTAAGTATATCACTAAAAACATTGAAATGACATGTATCAGTTTGCTGGTTGATTTGAAAGTTTTCAAAACCATATGTAAGATAAAAGTCAAAATAATTCAAATATGAAAACAATACTGTTCACTTTTTCAAGAATGTGTTCGAGGGGAAAAATAAGGTTTTTATGTCATAATTTGTTTAATGTCCACTAGAGAACATTATATTAACCTAAAATATAAGATGTGTGTATTCTTTCCCTAAATAAATGCTACTAAATTACCTAATATTATTTACATATATATGGCAATTAATGATTATGAATAATAAAGATTTGATAACAATTTTTGCATCCTTCTTCATTTTGTTTAATTTTATATTATTAAAAAAAATAAACAATCACATTAACCATATAATAAAAAAATTAGATTTTTTCTTATATGTTATATTTTGAATTTCTTAAAATGACTTTAAATTATAAAAATGAGGAAACCTTATATGTTATTTTTTTTTAAACGAATTTAAAATACAAAAATGAGGACACCTTATATGTTATATTTTTCTTTTATGTTAGATTTTTTCTTATATGTTATATTTTGATTTTTTTAAACGATTTTAAATTAATGTAAGTTTTCCGTAAGTATACGACTAAAAACATTAAAATGACATGTATCAATTCGATGGTTGATTTGAAAGTTTTCAAAACCATATAGAAGATAAAAGTCAAAATAATTCAACTGTGAAAACAATACTAAATAATTCAACTGTGAAAACAATACTGTTCACTTTTTTCAAGAATGTGTTCGATGAAAAAAATAAGGTTTTAAATCATAATTTGTTTAATGTCCAATCCGATCAACTGATGATGTATTAATTATACTTTTGTTCCATTATTTTTTATAAAAATTGATCCGATTCATTGGAAAGAAATTATATAATAACAACAATAAATATTTTATATATATAAATAAAATGATCAAATGTATAAAAGAAACTATCGATAATATATACAAATAAATTCACCCTGCGCAAGGCGCAGGTCTTATCCTAGTAATTAATTACTCTACTCATATTAATCAACTTAATCACAAAACGATGCCGGTTTAGGGTGGACCGCCTTATGTTAAACGATGCCGTTTTTGCGTTTTTTTCTTTATCAACCTTGTTTCCTCGCACTTTTATATCTCTCTTGTTGGCCTGAGAGGAGTCGAAGGATAACAATTCTATAAACATGGCGACGGCTTCAGGTACCGATTCCAATCAGCTTTTTCTTCTACGATTCCATTAGATCTTCTTGAAAGCTGGGTTCTTGATTTAGTTTTGAAATTTCCTTTGCTGGCCATGAATCGCTGTTACGATAATCTGATTTCGTATTATGTAATCAGAAAGTTAGGGCTTTTGGAGTTTTCGTATCGTTGGTTCTCTTTCTCGTTAGGTATTATGTAATCAGAACGTTAGGGCTTTTGCGATTCTTTAAAGAGTCTGATTTAGAGAATCTGATTTACAGTATTAGCTTTGGTATCGTTGGTTCACTATGTTCTCTGATTTAGGGTTTCTTGTAGTTCCACTGGTTTTGATTTTGGGTTTTTTTTTGTTTGCAGTTGCTTTTAAGTCTAGGGAAGATCATAGGAAGCAAATCGAGTTAGAGGAGGCTCGTAAAGCCGGGCTTGCACCAGCTGAGGTAGATGAGGATGGAAAGGAGATCAATCCTCACATTCCTCAGTATATGTCCTCTGCTCCATGGTATCTCAACTCTGAGAAGCCGAGTTTGAAGCATCAAAGGAAGTGGAAGAGTGATCCCAATTACACAAAGTCATGGTACGACAGAGGTGCTAAGATCTACCAAGCCGAAAAGTACCGCAAGGGAGCATGTCAAAAGTATATGTCTTTCTCTGATTCTGAAGATGTTAGAGTTTGCTTTTTTTTTAGTTTTGGATTTGTTCAAGTTTCTAACTTTTTATTTTGAAGCTGTGGTGCAATGACGCATACTGCGAAGGCGTGTATGGATAGGCCTCGCAAGATTGGAGCGAAGTACACGAACAAGAACATTGCGCCTGATGAAAAGATCGAGAGTTTTGAGCTTGACTATGATGGCAAGAGGGACAGGTGGAATGGGTACGATCCTTCTACTTACCATCGTGTGGTAGACCTTTATGAAGCAAAAGAGGATGCACGGAAGAAGTATCTTAAGGAGCAGCAGATTAAGAAGCTAGAGGAGAAGAACAATAACCAGGAAGGTGATGATGCAACCAGTGATGGGGACGAAGAAGATGATGACTTGAGGGTCGATGAAGCTAAGGTTGATGAGAGCAGGCAGATGGACTTTGCAAAGGTTGAGAAACGTGTTCGGACAACTGGTGGTGGTAGTACAGGAACTGTAAGGTATGGACTACTCTGTTTCTATAATTATTATCATATGTTTATTTGGGTGTGTTTTTATTTGATGCACTAATGATTTAACCTTTTCTTAATTTCAGGAATCTGCGTATCAGAGAAGACACAGCGAAATACCTGTTGAACCTTGATATCAATTCGGCTCATTATGACCCTAAAACTCGATCCATGCGTGAAGACCCACTCCCAGATGCAGATCCGAATGATAAATTTTATTTGGTTAGTTGTAGTTCATCGTTATTGTATCTCATATTATGGTAATCTAAGATACTAACCATATTTTTGCTTAACCATCTATACAGGGAGATAATCAATATAGAAACAGTGGCCAAGCTTTGGAGTTCAAACAGATGAACATCCACTCATGGGAAGCGTTTGACAAGGGACAGGACATGCATATGCAAGCTGCTCCATCCCAAGCTGAGCTGCTCTACAAGAATTTCAAGGTTGCAAAAGACAAACTGAAGACTCATACGAAGGACACAATCATGGAGAAGTACGGGAACGCTTCTACAGAAGATGAAATTCCAATGGAGCTTTTGCTTGGACAGAGCGAAAGACAAGTTGAGTATGACCGAGCAGGGAGGATTATAAAGGGACAGGTACGGTTTATGATGGTTTACTTCTCAACATGTGGTATATTGTGCTTTTGTGTTGATTCGTTTCGTTCTTAATACATGATGTTTTCTACACAGGAGGTTATACTGCCAAAGAGCAAATACGAGGAAGATGTTCTCGCTAACAATCATACTACTGTTTGGGGCTCGTGGTGGAGAGACCATCAATGGGGATATAGATGTTGCCAGCAGACGATTCGCAATAGTTACTGCACAGGCTCTGCTGGTATTGAGGCTGCAGAGGCTTCCCTTGATCTGATGAAGGCTAATATTGCTCGCAAAGAAGCCTGTGAAGGTTAGTGTTGTTGACTCTGTTTGCTGTTCAGTTCCGTATTCTGCATATGTTTTTGTAATGTTGTTTGCGTGTGCTAACAAAGCAAATGAATGGTATTTTGGTGATCAGAGAGCCCAAAGAAGGTTGAAGAGAAGAAGATGGCCGCTTGGGGAACCGATGTTCCTGAAGATTTGGAATTGAACGAGGAGGCACTTGCTAATGCTCTTAAAAAGGTGAGAAGGCCGTAGACTCCGTTTATATTTCTCTTCTGTCAAAGACGTTTTTATGTCTTGTAGACGTATCTGATACGCATACAATAATGTGCAGGAGGATGAGCGTAAGAGGGAGGAAAAGGATGAGAGAAAGCGCAAGTACAATGTCAAATACACCAACGATGTAATGATCTTACCACTCTAATAGCATCGAATCACATTCTTAAACTGAACTGCTGCTAATTAAAATATCACATTTTCATCGCAGGTGACTCCGGAAGAGATGGAAGCTTACAGAATGAAGAGAGTTCACCACGAGGACCCAATGAAGGATTTCATGTGAAAAAATGTTTCTCCTGTTTTTTTTTTTTAACCTGAAGAAACTTTATTACATTTGTCTCTGTTTACTCGCAACACTTATGGTGGAAATAAACTAAAATGTTGTCACTAAAGCTTTTGTGAAAGTTTGGCTATTGCTTGCATCCTTATTTTTTTCTCTGGAAACTCTACCTAAATCATAGGAAGCATATAAGCTTAAGAGATTAATTATGATTTTATTCTAATTAACAAAGATATATAAATTAAAGGAGAAAGATTAACTATGATTTTATTCAGTAAAGCGTTACATGCCTGTGTCAACGATCGCTTCTATACGACGGTCGTTGTTGTAAACTAGGCGTCCTTAAAAACTCAAAAACAAAACAGCTGCCTTAAAGCGTAGAACTTCTTTTGTACATTATTTTTTATGACACCGTACAAAACCGAACATTCAAACGCTGTTACATCACTAACTCATGCTTCAAGCCTCGACTCTAGGCATACCGTAGCCCATAGGACCACTGCTTTGAGTCAATGTGGTCTCAAGAGTGCTGAACTTAACACTTCTAGCTTCTTGGGGTGAGATCTGATACCCGTTGGATATAACCTCAAGTGGTAAACCTCTCATGACTGAGGTGCGTCCCGCGAGTGTGTTGATCTGCGCGTTGTCGTTGCTCTTGAATTCGATCCACTGGAACTGTTGGCTTGTGGCACGTTTCACGACCGCGAAGCCTTGTGGCACGACAAGTAACTGTCCCTGGGAGATCTCTTGGTCGAATACTCTTTGTCCGTTGTCGTTCACCATCTGTATATGAGCCTTTCCCTTTGTCACGTAGAGTGCCGCGTTTGCGTTCACGTTCCATTGTGGTAGCACCATAGCGTTCTGCCGTTATTTATCCAAATTGTGAAATTAATTATTATTTTTTGGAAAAAAAAAATGTCAGCACAAATTTATATAAAAGTTTCGTTGAGGTTACGTTATGGATGGAGCCACGAAGAGCGCTAAGGCGGAGGAATCTAAGGATAGGGAGATTGTAGCTGTTGAGTGTGCTAATGTATCCGAGCGATGGCTTGTAGACATCAGCACTTGACGGGTCATCAAGGTTTTCAGTGCATCGCATTGTGCACAAAGTCTCCTCCAAACCATTACCTTCTTCCTGTGGTTGCTGACCGCCTTGGCCTTGTCTCAAGGGTGGTCTAATGACGCCGAATTGACCTTGGACCTTAACGATGTTGCCACGGTTGACTTGCTGGTTTTGGAGCTTTTGAGCTGTCTCGACGCTGATTTTAAAGGCTTGAGCCAAGATCTGAGGTGCGAAGCCATTGAAGATGTTGTTTTGTTTTTGTTGCTGTCGGCCTTGTAGCCATTGCTGTCCTTGTGGGTTGTTTCCGGCTAACAAAAAGGGCTGCAGTTAAACATAAAAATATGATTATTAATCTTTAGGTTAATTATTGGGGGGGGGGGGGGGGGGGGGGGGGGGGAATTAAAAGTGAAGATTTAAACCTAATATATGTTAATCATTTGAGTTTATCAATTTATAAATCGATTATATTCAAGAATATAAACTAAGAACAACGAGCAGATATATCAATGTTCGAGTCCTATAAATTTTCTTTTTTTTTAATACTAACTATCATGTTAATACTTTGTTTTCTATAAAAAGTAGTTGAGGGCTAACCAAAAAAAAATTAGTTTTATTCTCGATAAGCAAAAGAAAAAGAACTATTCCAACCACAAACCGAAAAATGTTCACTCTTTAAGGAAAAAAATCGTTTTCGTGTTTCTTTTTTTGTTGTTAGACTTACTCTGAGGTTGCGGTCAAGCTGGTTCAGGTTATTTGCGATGTCAGCGGCTGCAACAAGAATGAGAGGCTCATTTCCATTGTTGTAGAACCATTGAGCTACACCAGGTGGTGTCGCTATGGTGTCACCGCACCGTAGGTGCTCTACTTTCTGGTGCATGTCACGGAAACCCTGGCCTTGACCCTGACCCTCCTGACCTTGTTCCTGGCTCTGTCCTTGTCCAAATACAGGAGAGTCCATGAATGTCTCGGCGCATCCAGGAGTCACTTTTCCCATTAGACCATGTCCTGTTTTGTTGCAACAGGAAAACATATTATTCAAAACAACTAAAAAAATGAAATTAGAATGATCAATCCAAATGAAACAAAAATAAACCGATCTGAACCGGAGAATAACTTTTCATTTGGTTACCGTACGTATAGTCTTAACTTAAAAACATCAGAAGAACAAACCAAAAGTTTACACAACTAACCTCAAACTTATCACTTTAACAAAAAAAAAAAACCCCTCAAACTTATTCTAATAATCAAACCAGTTTTATGTTGACTATTATTTTTATAGTAAAATTAAATATATACACACACATTTTATTACCCTTATAGATTTGTATATTTGATTTTGTAGGTTACTATTATTCATGAAATAGAAAATTATATGAATAAAAAAACATACAGAAATTCTGGTAACACACTATAATTAAATATATGGATCGACGATATGTTAGTTAACGGAAACGCACCGTGAACGACGAACGTGAGTTTGCCGGCGTTCAAGAAAGTGGGCAAGTAAAGACCCTGAGGCTCAATGACGAAACGCTCAAAGGCGAAGCCAGAGCAACGGAGCTGAGGTGCATGGTGGTCCCAGACCTCAATGCGACCACCCTCACTCTTGATGATCTGACTCGGCTCGAGTGCATTGAGTTGGTCGAGCTGGCACTCGTTGGGCCACTGCTGAGCAGTGAAGCCATGGAAGAGGGCCAAGAATGTGAAAAAGAAGGAGATAAGAGAGGTTGGACCCATCTTTTTTTTTTTTACTTTAATTGTGAGTTAAGGCTTCTACATTTGCATGCATGGAGTTTCGGTATTTATAGGAGATTTTTGGTTGTGCAGCGTGCCTTTGACATCATAATTCAGTCCTAATTTATTTATCCTAATTCTGTTAAAAATAGAAGAATCAACGAGGTTCTGAAAGTATTAAATGGTTCGGCTTAAAACAAATTTGATAATATGATTTGGTTGGTTACAATTTTCGTTTAGATACTTATAAAAAAAAAGTTTTCGTTTAGATCTTGCTTTTTACGGAATATTAATTAAATTTCGCAAGGAAATGTGTTTTCTATTTTCTTTCAGTGAGGTCTTAGTTATATTTCTATATGATCTGTCGAGGTATAAAAGAAAATGAAACCGGATCAAGATCTTTTAGAATTATAGTTTTGGTAAGGTTTAGGTTTAATACGGATCGAATTAATGAAAATAGGTACCGCTAATCGGAACGACATTCAACATGCACTATTTTGTTTATGCATTAGTTAAGCTTGTTTTCCGAGGACAATACCTTATAACACTCTGGCAAATTAGCTTTTATATAAACACACACACACACACATATATTTCTATAAAGTAATGCAATTCCTGTTGTTGAGATTAATTAGTATGTTATGTTATACTTCGAAATAATGACGATTATTCCAATCAGGTGATTAATCAACATGTAATGTCTTACACTGAAAATAAAATCTGACGCTGCAGATTATGTATTCTCTCTTTTGAAATCATTTATCGTGGATGAAGAAATATGAAATAATTATTACGAGTGAAGATGAGAATTAGGTGAGCTTATGAGTTGTGAATGGAGAGAGTAGACACATTTCAAGTTGCATGGCACATCAAAGTGCATGTTCTTACACATCAGCTTCGATGTCATAACATTTTTATTTTACTCAAGTAAACACGTGAGAGCCACGTGATGATGTGGCGGACGCGACGAACCGAGCGTGACGAGTGTATGGCTGCATGCTTGCTCAGGTGCCACCACTTGGATGCTTCTTTCTAAAACTTGTTCCGTCTTCTTCTCCTTTAGTAGGGGAAACTTGTTCATCCATTTAAAGATGGTGATGTCTGGGCCACATTTATAAATCAGTCCATTATAAGCATTGCACACAGACCACTGTCTAACGTAGCTAAACCCACAATCGAGGCCCAATATAACTCTGGGTGGAACTAACTTGTTCCAACTGCGTGCCGTCATCTAAAATAAAAACTGTATTCACTTTATATAATTGCAAGGATGAGGCAATATTAATATATGGGTCTTCTTCCAATCTTCCACATGCCACCTTGTGCTTCCCAGCTGTCACTTAGTCAGTTTGTCCACTCATTTTGTTCTTTTTTACAGAAACAGAACACACATATATTCTTTTCTACATATGAACATGTCATGTACACGCATATTTAGACAGTGTTTTATGCTAAATTTTACAAAATAATGTCTTCAAAAAATTAATTACTGCTCCATTCATTTCTTCTAGATTATAATACACGCATATTTAGACAGTGTTTTATGCTAAATTTT
The DNA here is from genome assembly GCF_020379485.1 of Brassica napus. Taxonomy (NCBI): domain Eukaryota; kingdom Viridiplantae; phylum Streptophyta; class Magnoliopsida; order Brassicales; family Brassicaceae; genus Brassica; species Brassica napus. The sequence continues at coordinate 1,122,016 of NC_063443.1, forward strand.
ACAAAATAATGTCTTCAAAAAATTAATTACTGCGCCATTCATTTCTTCTAGATTATAATTTCACTAGTCAATATTTACTGGTAACAAAAGATTCTTGTAAAACCCTCAGAAGTTTTATACTATTATCTAGTTTCTGAATTAACTTTTTTTTTTTTTTGGTAAAATGTTAAATTTTATACCATTTTTGTTTGAGACAGAAATTACACAGAAACAAGTAGCAGAAAATGAAATGCGACTACCACAACACCGAAAAAAAAAAAAAAAAACACGATAGCAACAATCAGAAACTACACCGCTAGAATCCATTCGATCGGAGCAAGTCTATCTTCGGCTTCAGATTGCGATGAACCATCACACAAGAGTCGCATTGTCGAGTCAATCAAAGTTACCACGAGCTACAGAGATTTGGCCCATCCTCAAAACCCACTCTGCTCCTACAGCTTCCTTAATGTTCTGAGTTTGCTAACCTGCAAAATAGCACAAACGACCACTAACTCCCGATAAGGCACCAGTGAATGCATTCGGAATGGATAACTCGTCCCGGTATAAACCGGAGATCTTGGATAAAGGCGCAGCCGTATGCCTCAACTGCTCCGATCTAGCCACGACCTTTGCCGCACGGATAGCTACTCCGCACTACCGCACGAGGAGTCCATTCATTCACCGGAGACACCCACGATTGAGAGAGACGCTGCTCACATAGGCACGAAATAAAGGCTACTGCTTACCGAAGAGACCAGACAACAGAGCTCCTCAAGCTGTAAAACCGCTTTTATTTGGAAAAGAGAGAGACAACAGAGCTTGCCACATCACTGAACCATGAACGAGAGGATCGAGTCTGCAACCCTTCTGAGCAAATTCCAGGTAAACCGACAAGGTTAGACAGGAAAAGTCATAAAGAAGCAGAGCTACACGCGCCGCCACCGAGTTCAGACATGCGCCTACTGAACCCAACGCGCCGCCGCATCAACAGCAGACCCAACATCGCTCATGTTGAGAAAGGCTTGACCACTTCCTGCAAAAAGCAGAGCCCAACCCCAAGACTTCCAACAAGAGCTAGATCCGTGGACGGCACCATAGCCACATGGCCCGTAGATCTGACAGAGTTGAAGCCTTACCGACGACCACACGCCATCACTCTCAGAGCAAAACTCCCCAAGTCTTAGATGGCCACAGTAAGCTCCGGAAGCAGAGAATCAACGAGCCAGACAGAGTAGTTCTCAAACTCGCCAAAGCTCACCTCCTCGCTGACCAGAGAGTGGACCAGATGGAGCATTGGAGAACAGCCCCCCAAGCCTAAACGAAAACAGAACTATTTACCCGGAAAAATTTGCAGAATCAGACGCCAGAGAAGGGGAGGACAACCGCCGTGAGGACACTGCGAGAACCCAACCAACCATTGCGGACAGATCTGAGCCCGAGTAATAAGAACCGCACTCGTCACACATCGAAGAAGAAAACAGAGGGAGGAAACGACGACACAGAACAAATGAAAAGAAAAAGGAGGAGACCAGCGGCGGAGCTGCGGTAGCCTCCCTAGCCGCCGGTCTCAGATCTAGGGTTTTGAGATGAGTTGTAAAGGGAGATGTCGAGAGGGAGAGAAAAGAAGAGAGAGAAACCCTTTTCGTCGTTTCTGAATTAACTTCTAAAGATGATATCATCTAAAATAGAGTTGACGTTTATGAGCACTCTATGCACTCTATTGGTAGAAGATTTTACGTTTATTTTGGATCTTTCATTTTTTTTTTCAATTTTCCATTCAAATTCTTATTATTATTTACGTCCACCTCAAGTTGTGTTGTGCAACCTTATCTTAATATCTCCTATTAAAAGTTGTATGTAAATTCGAATTATTCACTGGATGCCATTACATGTGATGTGGGCTCTAACCACGGATACACCACTTCATATTGTATTTCTAATATAGTTGTCAAATGTTTTTTGAGAAACATATAAATGGATCTTAACGGCTATATGTACATATACTATTAATAATATGATCTCTATGAAACATTATTTTGTCTTGAACATTTTGTATTGACTTGGCCATCTCATTCCAACAAAGTCACAACTCATCACTCCACACATTATACTTCCATATAAACCATCCCCTTCCCACCTCGCTATACCAATCACTCTTCACAGTTTAACTGAACAAACTAGTAATGGCTATCGCACGTCTAACTCTAGCTCCTCTCCTCCTCATCGCCGCCGTGATTCTCTCAACGGAGACATCAGCTCAGCCGGCAGCACCCGCTCCAGGCCCTGCTGGTCCTATCAACCTCACGGCAATCCTCGAAAAAGGCGGTCAATTCACTACCTTCATCCATCTTTTGAAAATCACTCAAGTTGGGGAACAAGTGAACATTCAAGTCAACAGTTCATCCGAAGGCATGACCGTGTTCGCGCCAACGGACAATGCTTTCCAAAACCTCAAGGCCGGAACTCTAAACAAGTTGAGCTCAGACGAACAAGTCAAACTCATTCTCTACCACGTCAGCCCTAAATTCTACACTTTGGACGATCTCCTCTCCGTAAGTAACCCGGTTAGGACTCAAGCTTCTGGCCGTGACAACGGTGTATACGGTCTTAACTTCACCGGTGAAGCTAACCAAGTCAATGTCTCAACGGGTTACGTGGAGACACGTGTCAGCAACGCGTTGAGATCACAACGTCCTCTCGCGGTATATGTTGTGGACATGGTTTTGTTGCCTGGTGAGATGTTCGGAGAGCACAAGCTTTCCCCGATTGCTCCTGCCCCGAAATCTCCGACCACTGGGGTTTCCGATGATGACACCAAGTCTAACTCAACTAAAAAGGCTGCAGCTCCGGCAGATAAGTCAGCATCTGGTGAGAGGAGAGTTGGACTTGGGTTTGGTTTTGGACTTGTTGTCTTGTGTTTGAAGTTTCTCTTTTGAATATTGTGATCGTTGCCTTGTATTTGTTTCTGATTATTCCACCCGGTTTGGATTATGAAATTTGTTCATTTAATTCCGTGAAATGAAATGAGAGATTATTAATTTACTACATATAACATTCGTCTATAGTTGTCATTAGTAATGTACTAATGTCTAAAATGTCTAAGTCAACTTGATTATACATAAATTCGGTATATGGAAGAAGGAAACTTGGTTCACATGTAATGTTTTTTTTTTGACGTCCATCTTCTAAGATCAAGTGGTAGGTGGTCTTGAGACGTTCCGAAGAGACGCTCTATCGGTTGAGTCTGATTTATATGGAAAAGGACACCACTAGATCTCGCCTCTTTGACGAGAAAATCTACATACACGTTCTTAGTCATGAGTATGCGGAGAATGCTGAACTTTGAAAAAACAACTTGTAGAAACCGGAATGAGATTAGCTCAGAAGTAAAAGCCGGCTAGTCGGTAGGATTAGCAATCATGTCCAACAAATCAGAGTAATCCGTTTCCATATAAATTGAAGTGCAGTGTAGCTTTTGTAAACAAGACTTTGCCCATATAAGTCCTTCCATCTCTAAATGGAGAGATTCAGAGATGATAAGTTTTTTTTTCCGGTATCTTTGTAGTCCAAATCTTTCGACTCTCATTTGGTTCGCATGTAATGTGTAAGTTAGATATTTTCTTATTTAAATACAAGTTACTAATCTGAATTTATACCAATAATCTCAACTCTACGTGAAAATCGGAGCAAAGAACGGCGGTCTTGCTATACTGATAAACCACTAAACCACTTGGTAGCTAATAAAATACAATAATTGATTTATCATTACATTATTTTAAAATGGATAAAATATGATTTTGATTCTTTTATTGGTCCCTCAGATCCGAAATAATAGCAGTCACATGCGATTACTAGACATGGACCATATAACTCTTTGTTGGTTAGTATGCTATTATTTTATTTTGACCAGCTTATCCCCTATATATTATTTGAGAAGCATTGCAACATTTTTTTGTAGCCATGTGTCATCACTAGAATGATTCTTAGAATCTTTAGAGAAATAGGTTGGTCCATCTAAATATATAATAAACTTTTTATTAAACCATAATAAATACATTATTAATGTGCTTCATTATTTCCTTAAATAAGATTACGGAATTGCCTAATATGGCTAAAATATATATGACAATTAATGATTTTGAATAATAAAGATTTGATAAAAATAAGTGTGTATTATAATTATATTTGTTTAATTTTAAGCTATTAAAATAAATTAAACAATCATAGTAACCATATAAAAATTAAAAAAAATTATATATATATATATATATATATTATATTTTTAATTTTTAAAAACGAGTATAAATTACTAAAACTGTTAAAAGTTTCACATTCAAATATTGTGATCTATGATTTAAAACTTTTGTTATGACATGATACAAATAATTAAAAAATAATATAAGTTGAAAGTCTCATTTAATAAGTATCAAAAAATAGATATATAAATATATGTATCATTTTAAATTAAACTATATGCCATATAAAAATACATAAATAACTTAATTTTGAAATTTACTTTGAACATTTTTTGATAAAAAATTTGAAAAAATATTGATAACTTAATTTTTTAAAATATTATAAATTACTTAAACCATTAATCCCACAATGAAAATTTTGTTATCATTAATTTAGACTTTTTACTATAACATATACAAATGACAAAAAAAAAAGAGCAAAAAACATCATCTAATAAATATTAATATTAAAATATATCATATATATGTTACTATCATTTAAATTTAATTATATATCTTATTAAATAGAAAAAATATTTTTTCGATTTATAAAATTTATTTATATGTTCGCATCAATTTAATTATATAAGTAGTAGATAATGGCTTTTTTAATTATTCAATATATATTTATTATTTTATAATATGTTATAAACATATAATATATAAAATAATTTATATATATAATGTTCATTCCGCGCAAGGCGCGGGTCTTAACCTAGTTGATTAGTATTGAATAAAGACGGGAATATGAGTTCAAAGAGTTGTTCTATTATCAGGCAAGTATTATCTAATTGCCATAACATTTTAATGCAGTGAGACGAGTAACACCGTGACTGACTGTTTCTTGTACTCTTTAGGCCTAATGAAGCGACATTATGGGCCTAATGAAGCATACTTTTAGACTTTTAGTGATATATACACATGTGACAAAAAGAAAAGACTTAACTCACATAATGGGCCTATAAAAGCAAATACTTAGTAATGGGCCTGATTAATTCGGCCCAAATATACAAGAAAGTTTCTGATATATCGGGAGTTCAATTGTCGTCACTCCTCGATTCTAAAACCCTAAGCTTGTTCGCCGACTATCTCCGATCGTGATCCTTCCTAAACCCTAGCCTCACCGGTGATTAAGAGCTGATCTAAGGTACCTTTATCTCTCTCGATCCTCCGTTCGTATCTCCAATTTTTCACTCTGTTTATTGGTATGTTCCGTTTGTATGCCGATAAAGTCTACGATGTGCCTGATTTAGAGTTAAAATGTTTGTGATGTAAACTCGTAGATTTGCTCTCGTTGCATCAACGATCTATAGTTACTGATAAATGGTCAAAAGGCTCGATCGATTTTGGCTTTTCTATTGATGTGTTAAGTCTTTCGGATCTTTGGATTATCTACTGAAACTAATCGATTCTATAATGTCGATTGCTTTTGGTTTTGGTAGATCATGAGTTTCAACAAAGTGCCGAACATCCCTGGATCTCCTGCTCTCTCCGCGCTTCTCAAGGTCAGCGTTATCGGTGGGCTCGGTGTCTACGCCATCACTAACAGCCTCTACAATGTCGAGGGTGGGCATCGTGCCGTCATGTTCAACCGATTAACCGGTATCAAGGAAAAGGTTTTGTATTATTATTCCTCCAACTTACAATAGTCTATGAATACTTATTTTGATAAATGTGAGTTTCACTCTCAGATTTGTTTTTTTTTTTATAAGGTGTACCCGGAAGGTACGCATTTTATGTTGCCATGGTTTGAGAGGCCAATCATCTATGACGTCCGTGCACGACCCTATCTTGTTGAGAGCAGCACTGGTAGTCATGATCTTCAGACGGTGTGCTGTTTATCTTTATTTTTTTTTTGTGTATTTGTTATATTATTTGAGCTGGAACAGAAAATAAACTTATTGTTTGTTGTTTGCACAGATCAAAATTGGACTTAGGGTTCTCACACGTCCCATGGGTGACCGTTTGCCTCATATTTACCGAACCCTAGGCGAGAATTACAGTGAAAGGGTTCTCCCTTCCATCATCCATGAAACACTGAAGGCTGTGGTGGCTCAGTACAATGCAAGCCAGCTTATCACTCAGAGAGAAGTATGTTACTCGACATTCTTCCTAGTACAATTTTGTTCTACTCTTTTGTTCATTATGGTTGACTTTATTTTTTGACTCGCCTCTAGGCTGTGAGCAGAGAGATACGCAAGATTCTGACGGAGAGAGCTTCGAACTTCGACATTGCTCTTGATGATGTCTCCATCACGACTCTCACTTTTGGCAAAGAGTTCACTGCTGCAATCGAGGCAAAGCAAGTCGCTGCTCAGGAAGCTGAACGTGCTAAGTTCATTGTGGAGAAAGCTGAGCAAGACAAGAGAAGTGCTGTTATCCGTGCGGAGGTAAATGATAACTGGGAACTTTAATTGAAAGCTTTTAACAGAGATTATAGGTCCTTGGGGTGACTCTGCTAAAAGCATGTGGTGCGTGTGTGTGTGTGTTGATTCATTGTGCAGGGAGAAGCTAAAAGTGCTCAACTAATCGGACAAGCAATTGCAAACAATGAGGCATTCATAACTCTGAGAAAGATCGAAGCTGCAAGAGAGATTGCTCAGACCATTGCAAAATCAGCTAACAAGGTGTACCTGAGCTCCAACGATCTGTTGCTTAACCTTCAAGCGATGAACTTGGAGCCTAGCTCTAAGAAGTGAAAACAAGGAACTATATAGTAAGTTCCATCCGTTTCTCTCAAAATGACTATTTTGTCCATTATCGTGATCGATCCTGGAACTGCTTACTTTAAGTCGAGACATTGAAACTTGGATTAGCTTTGGTCGTCATGTTCTTGTTTATATTTTCTTGTGCTTTCCGGGAAAATTGTTTGGCTGGATTTAAAAAATAATAATAACAAACATATTCGTATGGCTAGACACGTTTTTATTTATAATAATCCTAATATTATTTGCGATATTTAAAATCTTATAACTTTGCTATTCAAAATTTCTGTTCTCAACTAGTTGCCAGCGTTATCTACCTGTAGAGAAATTTATATCGTCGAAAAAATAATCTTAGCGGATACGTATTATAAGATTCGTATGAGCATAGCAATATGGGTCCCTTTGTATTTGGTGACACCATGCCGGCGCCACCATGATACAGACGTCTTTTTTTTCTTCTTTTTACCGGTGTGGAGTTTTATGGGGGTGACGATACCCCGGCAAAGTCAGATGACGTCAAATTGAAAACAATTTATTTAAAAATTTTGACCAAGTAAAAACTCTTATTTGATGTCTTCGTATATAATAACCGACGGCTGCTTCATCTTAGTGATGTCATGTATTATCCAATTAACTTCCTGAGAAAACAAATTAGATGGACCGTATTGTATTGTTTGAGTAAAAGTGATTCAAAATTACACGCGTTGTAGTATAAACTAAAGAGACACGGCTAGTTGTTTTGTAAAGTTAAAGGAAATGTCGTGTGGTTTTATCACGGTGAGGGTCCATCTTCTGTCATTTTCTCTCGTTCTTCTCAGCTGTTTCCTTTTGACGAAAGGGGTGGGGGTTGTTTAGATTTTTCCACAAATTACCACGTCATCAACAAGGCTTTTGTGGAGTTCGTGACGTTCGTGCAATGTTTTTTTCCGATCAATCAACAGATTGTATGTAAGGTTAACTAATCCTATCAAAGGCTTCAAAATGAAGTTTAGTTGTTGAGGTATTTCGATGAAATGGTATCTTATATTATGTGCCTATACAATACTGTCACCATGTATTTATATTTTTGATGGAGAAAAACATTTTTTTAATTATTCTACGTAGGTTTAATCATTTCTTTCAAGTTTCAACTAAAATATAATATACCGAATTGTTATCTTGTTTCTTAATGTTAAAGAAAATAAGTCATCATCATGACGTAATAGAGATGATCTTAAAATCTAATGGTCCATACAATGATTTGCATTTATCCATTGGCGTAACCATACGAAGACAATTGTAATTGTGACATAAGTCGAAAACAACTAAAGAAATCGGTTGACATCAGCCTTGTCGTCAGCCATTTACTATGTCGGCGTCATCAATTATTTTTTGAAATAAACTATATCGTGCAAGTCATTGATTTTCTAAATTACAATAGGATAGAAATGACATTACGTTATAAGATAATGATAATATACTCCAAAATATTGAGTTGTCGCATTTGAGTTCCGACAATGAGATCAAAACTTATCTTTCATTCCTAAGTTAATTAACACTAAATGTTTTAAAAACTTTTTTAGATAATTTACACTCAACATTAATAAGTAATCACAAGTACAGCAATGGATATGTAATTTAGATACGGTGACGTTGCTTCGGATATTCTGAGAATACTATCTACACATGTTTACGTTGACCTCAAAACGAAATGCTCTCTAGAATTCTCTATATAAATTCTTTAATCTAATCTCTTACCAATCCATCACAACTAAACAAGACTCTCTCTCTCTCTCCCTCTCTCCCTCTCTCTTGTCTCTCTTCTCTCTCTAAATCAATTATGCAAAAAGCAATAAGAGCATACGAGTCATCGTGGACGAAGACCACACCGGCCAATAGCATTTTCCGTCCAAAGAATGAAGATAAACCATCATCATCATTATCATGGCTAACATCATCACCATCACCACAAAAGCCATCATCTTCAAGCACTAAGAAATCAAGCTATAACGTTTTGGTGATGGAGAATGCTGTGGTGGTGTTTGCGAGGAAGGGTTGTTGTATGGGACATGTGGTGAAAAGGTTGTTACTGACACACGGCGTGAACCCATTAGTAGTTGAGATTGACGAAGAAGACAATAACGATATGATCATAAGTGATTTGGGTAAAACTGTTATTAATAAAGAGAACTTACCAGTCATGTTCATAGGAGGAAAGTTGTTTGGAGGATTGGAGAATCTGATGGCTGCTCATATTAATGGTGATTTAGTGCCTACTCTCAGACAAGCTGGGGCTTTATGGCTTTGATTCAATATGATTTTCCTCTTAATCTTTTTCCGTGTTGCATTATTTGTGAATATATTTTTGGCAATGTTTTAAACTATGTGAATTTTTAATCAATTGTTATGTAACACATAAAAGTTTATCAAAGAACAATAAAAAAACATTTTTCTTGTAATTAAAAGCTCTTGAAATCTGTTTTTCTGCATAATAATTAACAAGTCAAATGGTATCCAACCAGCTGCCAAATTTGAAAGGTCAGAACTCATCATAAACCTTGGCTTTTCCAAGTCAGATCTGCTTTGTTTCACCAAGACTCATACTGTTTCTCCGAGCAACTGATCACCACACCAAAATCAATCTTGTGAGGATTATATCGTTTCGTTGAATCTCTTAGTCGGTGAGCTTTTTAAGCTGATAACAATGATTTTATTAAGTTCAGCTTTGACCTTAATTTAAACTTTGCCATTTAAATTTTGTTGAACAGCCTCGTTGTGACAGCATTATTGACAAACATAATACGACACTTAAGATTAGACCTTCACAGCCCATTATTGATATTTTAATGGATTAATAAAATGGGACCCTAATAATGGCCTAAAAATTAAGGGCCCAATATATGCTAAGAATTTATATCCCGTTCAATCCTACTGCCTTTTGTTTAAAATCAAAATGAAGTAATGTTCGTTCATATGAACAACTCAAAAGAAATTGTGGACATACAAGTCTTGAATATCTACAAAAGTTTTTCAACGTAGAAAGTTTTTTTCACATACATTTTTTTTTTTAAACCAACTTTCACATACATTATTGTTCAATGATGAACAATTACTACACACTTAATTATGTATGAAGTTCGAACTCCATATGCAAATTAAATAATACAAAACTAAGGTTTTTGTTTTCTCCGGAAGCGTAAGGAAACGGAAAAAGAAAATCATTTTCTAATATATTTCTTGAGTGATATGTGCAGATTCTGTCAATCATAAATTTAGTACATACGCATATACGTTTGCGTAGTGCTAAATTTTTTTTGTAACAAAAAATAATGGTATTAAGAAATCATACAAGTGCGTAACGTATTTGATTTAAACTAATATTTGATGAGGCCTACCTTCAATCACGAAGCCAATAACATTTGTGACACTTACTATAATATAGTATTACGAAAGACCGCTTTTGAGTAATTATCATCAACTTTTTAATATGCTTTTTACAATCTCGAATGCATCTACGAACAATTATGGACGAAGGTGGGCCAAGTTTGACCGTTTAGTAGCAATGTAAGATATTCTTTCTAGTGTTTTTCCAGTCTTTATCCATATATGTGTAACATGAAAATGTCCTCATCACTCAATAATTGTTGTAGATCACTCAAACAAAATCACGGCGAAGACTATCTTCTTATTTATATGACTTGTTTAGCTAAATATATGGAAACTATGTAATAACACGCGCCTTCCGCATGATGTGATTATTAGTTTCATTATTTAATAAAAAAATATTAAATCTGTCTAATATGGATATTGGTTCGGTTTTAAGTTTTTTTTTTAGTTTTTAATCTTCTAAAACATAAGTATAATTTTAAATTAATATTCATTTTAGTTTATTCGATTAAAATGTTTGATTTTTTGGTTTTTCCGGTTATTTTCAAGTTATGAATTTTAGATAGTCGTCATGTCGAACCAATAATTTCATAGTATAATTTATAAACAGATAATAATTTAAGAAAAAGAAAAGAAAATTATTAAGACAAATCATTTCACTACAATTTGGTCGATAGTGAAAGAATCATTAAGAAAAAATATTTCAATTTTAAAAAAAATTAGATACTTCAATTGTGGTGAATGCTTAGTTACAAGAGACAATTGGCTGAATATACCTAAACCACCAAGAAATTAAGAAACTACCCTAAAGCAAGAAAAACTCATGTCCACTGTAGATATTTTTGTTTCCCTTTCCCGTTTTACCCTTGCCCTAATTTTTTTATATGTTTCTCTTTCTTACCCTAAATTTTGATTATATATGCTACAATAATTGTTAACTGCTAGGATAATATTAGTTGAATCGATAATGATTAAGTTAACACGTTAACATAATTTGTAACTTTTAACAGAATATATACATATTAGTTAATGATTGCTACTTTAACCATTTTACCAAACAATGTAAAAATCGATAACATATTTTGTAACAGTTAACCAAATATGTATCAACTAATCATAATATGTTATATATAACATGAACACAAAGTTTTAACGTAACTGTTATGTGACTTGTTTTAACCTACTAACTTATTTCATAGCATCTAACAAACTATTTAACAGCCAAGACAAACTATTTAACAGCCAACACCTCAGCTCTGTAATAGATGATTGCTACTTTAACAATTTTACCAAACAATGTAAAAAGCGATAACATATTTTGTAACAGTTAACCAAACATGTATCAACTAACCATAATATGTTATATATAACATGAATACAAAGTTTCAACGTAAACTGTTATGTGACTTGTTTTAACCTACTAACTTATTTCATAGCATCTAACAAACTATTTAACAGCCAAGACAAACTATTTTTTTAAATGACAAACCGTTTTAAAAGGCTGTTAACATGTTTTATAACAGCTAAGTAAACATTTATCAGCTAATGATAATATATTTTGTGAAAAAATCAGCATCCACCGGTTTATTAACAACTAACCAAACATGCATATGCTCACAATATTTGATTTGTAGCATGTAATCAAACAATTATCCGTTAACTTAATAAATATCGACTACAAGCACAAATAACTTAAATGTTAGATTCAAGTTTCATCAATGTCAGGAAATCTCTATATTTCTTGATTATACAAACCATCAATACAACCATGTGATTTTACCAGCGAATGAATCGAAGAGATCTCACATGTATATTAAACAAAATTTCTTACTTCATATCACGGTTAAATTGAGTAAAAGGATAGATATGACAGATAGAAAAACTCATGTGAGGATAGTACTCATTAGATTCATACTCTGTATTAATTAAAATATACGTACATGTTGCTGATTCACATCGATCGTTGGAAATAGAAAAGATATGGAAAAAAACATTTGTAGATTAATAGAAAAAAAATTGTGTTTGGTGATTTTAAGAAAATACAAGAGAGAGAGAGAGAGAGAGAGAGAGAGAGAGAGAGAGAGAGAGAGAGAGAGAGAGAGAGAGAGAGAGAGAGAGATAAGAAGATTGTTCTGGACAGAAGATTATAAGAAGACACAAGATAGAGAATGATTCAGATAGTTGGGGCATGGGTAATTATGTATTATAAAAATATCAACAGTGTCAAAATTAATCCTAGAGTATTTTGCAAATAATGGTGTTTTTGGTGTACATGGAGCTTAATTTCTCTAGTTACAAAGTGCTCACATCAAGGTGCACATGTATGTGTATGTAAAAAGTATATAACAATAGTTGACAAATATATAAATATATTATTAATTAATATTAAATGATATTTTTATTCAAAATAATACATAAAAGATAAAAATAAAATTAATATAAAATAAAAAAGGCCTTGACATTAGTCATTTTTTCATATAATGAAAATAAAATTGTATCCGTAAATATGGATGGACACAGATCGAATATCTGGGTATTTAGAAGCAGTCGTGTCAATTCGATCTTTAGGCACCTAGATATTCGGCGACTCGGATATCCGAAATGTTTTAGAATTTTAAAGAATATCCGATTTGATCCGTAGATAAAATAAAATTTTAAAAATAATTGAAAAATTTAAGAATAACATTTTATTACAAAAATAAAAAATTATTTAACTTTTAAAATTCTAGTACATAATATAATAAATTTAATTCAAAAATATTGTAAAACTGATATAAAGTATAATATATATAACACGTATATATATAATTCTTTACATATATGTATATATATATATATATGCATATAACAGATCAAATTAGATATATGTTCCTAAAAATATTGGTATTTCTGATTTGTTTTTTTTTGGATATTGTATTTTAGTATTTGATTTATTTCGTAGAGTTACGGATATCCAGATTTTTTAGTTCAAATCAAAATGAATAATGAATCGAATCAAAATTTATGAATATTTTTCTCAACTTTATCCGTAAAAAATAAAAATAATATATATATAGTTTGGCTTTCGATTCGTTATCTATTTTTATTCGAACCAAAAAATCCAGAATTTTATTGAAACCATGTATGTGAGTTTTATATTAAAAAAAAAAACACAAAGTACATAGTGTGAACACATTTATGAATATAGTGTGAACGCGTTATCAAACTTATTATCAAATCTTTGTGAGGCTGCCACATGTCTATTATAGTGTGAATGCATTTATTACAATGTTTTTCCTTTAGTATATAAGAGATCTACAAAAAAAAAATATGAACCTGTTATAAAGAATTGTTTATACTTTAGTAAGGTATATTTGTCGATGAAGCATATTAATTTTTAAGTTACAGGAACTTTTATTAAAAGTTCTGATATCATGGTTCATGAGAATCATACATTTGATCAGTGTCAACTGAACTATATATAACGTTTGAAAAAATTAATACCTCATCAACTTCTGGGTCTCGGCTTTTATGCTACCAAAGGGATGCATCGCGGCTATAGAATCTCTATGTACTCGATTCTTATGGTCTGGCAACATCGACAAGAAGGTCATTGCAAAGATAGCTTGGACCACTGTGTGTCTACCAAAGAAAGAAGGAGGGTTGGGATTAAGAAGCATCTATGTTTGGAATCAAGTCCTTGGTCTGAGGTTCATCTGGTTATTGCTCTCTAACGCCCCCTCTCTTTGGACGGACTGGCACAAGAGTATTCACCTTACTGGTAACTCGTTCTGGACTATTGAACCATCATCAACGGATTATTGGGCTTGGAAACGAATACTGAAGCTTAGACCCCTGGCGCTTCAGTTCTGCAATTCGGTGGTGGGAAATGGGGTTAGCACAAGGTTCTGGTTTGATGTGTGGACTCCCTTTGGCCAGCTAATTAATCACCTAGGCGCTGGTGGTCCTAGAGCGCTTCGACTGAGAAAGGAAGCTATGGTCGCTGATGCTATCAATGGCTCAAACTGGTCACTTCCCCATCCAAGATCCGATCAGGAAGTGGAACTTCACTCTTACTTAACTACTTTATCTCTTCCTTTACCTAATGATATTGATGATTGTTTTGAATGGAAAGCTGCTGATTCTCCGTTGAATGTGTTCAACTCTCAGGCCACCTGGGAGGTTTTACGACCGAGACAGCCGATTCAACCCTGGCATGACATTGTGTGGTTCAAAGGAGCTGTCCCGAAGCACGCTTTCACGATGTGGGTGGCTAACTACGACAGATTACCAACAAGAGCCAGACTGGTCTCATGGGGTGGTCTTTCTATTCTCATACTGTGCCCTCTCTGTAACGCAATGCCTGAAACCAGGGACCATCTGCTCCTCTCATGCCAGTATAGCTTTGAAGTATGGTCTTTAGTCTTCAGCAGATGCAGCAGTTCGCACCGGAGAATTGCAGACTGGGATGAGCTTTTATCCTGGATCGAGCTGCACATTCTAGGACGAACCTTCTGCTGCGGAAGCTAGCTTCTCAAGCGGTTGTGTTCCACCTTTGGAAACAGAGGAATAACATGATTCACAACAACGCCTCTATGCCTGCTGCAAACGTCTTCAGGGATATTGACAGGGTGATGAAAAACATCATCTCTTAGATCGAATAAACTATTTAGCTCACTTATGGTTCTTTGGATTCGATAGGTGATTAATTTGTCCATGGTATTGGATGCTGTTGATCCATCTTGTTTTTTTCCTTTCTTTTTGCCAAGATGTGTCAAACTAAGATCTTGCTTTGCAAATCTCTTTTCATTTATATGTTATTTACAAGTTAGCAAAAAAAAAAAATTAATACGTGTATTGGAAAAAGAATTAAGATTATTGCAAACTCTAAATGTTTCAAAGTTTCATGTGTATTATAAGTGTAAACCATTGACAATGAAGATTCATATATATAGACCAATGCCCATTTCAAATAACATTCATACCAAAACAATGCTCATTTCAGTTAATTATGTTATATGATAATTAACATCCCCTTGATCCTATGTTTAGGTATTACTCTCTTTTCCTCGCTTTGCACTCATAGACAGTTTCAATCAACTTTGTGGAAAATGGTTAGATAGTGTTACTTTATCTTTTAATAACTTTTATGACCCATGAAAAACGAATCTTTTTGAATATCTTTTTCAATTTCCACATGTAGTTGCATGGATGGAACGTGACCATTTTGTTTATTCCCCCCTCCCCCATAAGTTTGCCATTTCACGAATTTCTCTAAATGTGTATATAAATAGATAATTGACTAACTTTTAGGTATGAATATATAACTTGTTCATTTTGTTTGTTAAAACAACAATGCATATCTTCTTAGTTTGTGGGTTGTCTTGGCTAAGGTTCCTTCGACTATTAAGGGTGTTGGCGCCTATCTTTTCCTTTAGCCCAGGTTCTGCTTGTGGTTAGAAATTTTGTTCGTGCTATTTGCCTTTTTATGTGGCTATTGATGACTCGGGCTCTAAGAATTGCCCTCCTTGCTGTTATTCGTGTTTTTGTAGTTGTTTATATTGTAACGCTTTCAAGTGCATTTATATTGAAAAAAAGAAGTAAAATAAAATGTTGAATAGTAAGGGTAAGGTCGTTGAAAGATTAAAAAGACAAAATAAATCGACCAATTCTGATTTGTGGAATGTCGATATCAATTTGACGGAAAATGTATTGGATTGGTCAAGTCCGAGAAAAAACAAGAAGGCCATTATCATCCACTAAGTGACATATGTATACTTTAAGTCTAATCATATCTCCATTATGTCTTTATTTTTAATTTCATATATCGCCAAGTCTCTATGCTATGGTATGGATCTATCATTTGTCTTCTTTGAAATGTCGTTTATGACACATTATATTTATATACGCATACGTTTAAACAGGCATATATAATTGTATCCACAATAATGCAGGGCTTAGAAATCTCCTAGATTGTGATTCCTGGCTACCTTTTTTGTTTATTTTTCTCCCAAGAATAAGTATGGATTCTAGCTACTGTTGTTTTATGTGAATCCATGTTAAGACTTTTCGGTCGATGCTAATATTATTCTACAGTACATATAAACATGTGAAAATGTATATACATGTACTTATGCTTTTAATCTTCAGCTAGTGCAATTTTCACCGCAATTTGTATACTTGCTAGCAAAAACTTTGGTTGAATTTCTCATAAGTTAGCAACCACACATTAAATTAAGGGAACTTTCATAAGTCTAATGTTTTTAAAATAACTCATTTGTTTATTTTGTAAAAAATATCAAACATTTCAAACTAATGGTGTCTTAATTGGTGACAATATTTATCAATGCAGCCGAGTAATAAGTTCCTATTATTCTGTGTGTGCGTGTGTGTATATAAGCTATGATTATCTCACTTTTATGAACCAAAAGCATGTGGTATATCGGCAGTGTACTCTCTAGATCAAAATCTGTCTTATCAATGTTATTTTTATTTGATTTTATTTTTCTTTTAAATGAATCTAAAATATATCAATTAAACCGTTTAGGAACTGAAAAACAAAAAAATTAATCTGCTAATGCATGTTGTTCGAAAATATGATTTCAAATTTCAGTTAACATTTTCCATTTAGAAATCATGTGTTTACATTCACTAACTTTTAGCAAACCTGTTTCAAAAACAAAAAAAATATTAAAGATATGTGAGCAATCATTTTTGAATTTAAAAGATTTAATTGAATTTCTTATATATTTTCTATCTACTGTTAAAGCAAATTAAAGTAATGCTTATTGATGCATTCTCCATAGTATCGAACTTTCATCATTGTTGTTTATTAACTAGGTTTTTTTTTAAAGGGCCTAACTAGTTTTTTTTTTGTTTTTGGTAGTTTTGACTATAAACTAATACTACAATATTATTGTAAGAATTCAAATTAACAGTTCTTTGAAATTTAAACTGTATGAGCTGTATGTATACAGCTAGGTCTGTTATTATCAAAACTAGGTTGATCAAAACTCAAATCAACGCGTACCTTGATTATCTGGTAAAGGGAACAATACTATACTATATAACGAAGTCTCGATAATTTAGGAGAATATTCTAGTGCCGCCAAAGTTCAAGAAGAAAAGTCCAAAACTAAAACATTAAAGAAACGATATCATTTATAGGAATCTTAAAACATGATTACATTATGATTAAAGTGGAAATTGCCTAAAGAATTGGTGAGTAAGTCAGCCCACAACCTGACGACGTCTCGTCCCTCCAAAAATTCACCTGCATTTTGTCAGTTATCTGTCTCTTAATTTCCTTTAATTAATTCACCATAATCATTTTACTTTTCAGCGAGGAGGGGTAAAAACTAAAAACATTTTAATATAGTTACTTTATAATAGAACACTTTTATTATAGAATTTGATTTGCTCTAATAGTTCATTCTATAATATAATTACTCTATAATATAGTAAAATCTAGACTAATATTTTGTTTATTCTAAATAACTCTATATTTCACTCTATTATAGAGTAAACCATTGAAACAAATCCAACTATATAGTAGAGTTACTCTATTCTAGAATGAAATATAAAGAAATTTTTTGTGTACCATTAAAAATACTCTAAAAGCAAGATTACTTTTGTTTGAAAATGATATGATCGAGAATTGTAGATTTTGATATATCAAAAAAATTAAAGTATAAAATTTAAGTAGGAAAATATGTTCTACATAATATTTTTCTAATATAATATAATTAATTTGGCACTCTTGATAGTATATGACTCAGAGTCCTCACATGTTACGTTGGAAATAAACATTTTATGAAGGAAAACACACTTTGATATATTGGAAAAAGCTTTGCTAAAGAAAAAGGTAACCTTGCAAAAAGATCCTTGTAGTAAAGCATGAAAAAGATACTCGTTCCTAACAACTTTATAAATCAATTCTCTAGAGAGCATTCATAATTGTTTTTTATCTCATATAAATAGGAAAATGATGTTCCAAACATCAAAATAAAATTTCCTGTATCGTGATATTAATCTTATTTCTTCAATGTAAATGTTTTAGAATGACAATAATGATGGTTAATTTAGTTTAAATTATTTTGGCTATCAGTTAAAAGGAAACTATAAAAAGAAAAAAAAAGAATATTTGAAGTGGGGTACTTGAGAAGAGTTTATGGAGTATGTCGCATGGGTTTTGATTTCACTGTCAACCAGACGATTATTCTCTTTTACCTATTTAGGTTCTTAATTTCTTTGTCGTATGTTGTTGGATTTTACCTTATGAACACGTGCATGGGTACACGTGCATTGCAGGCTTTGTTCTCAATGTCAAGAGATGCAATCACCGCCGTTGGATATGTTTACTTCTTTGACCACCCTCAATTTACGGAAAATGTAAATCTCAATTAGTCAATTATGAAAAGGATCAAGAAATAGTAGCTATCATGTAAACAAATTCACTATTCAACATCTAGATTGCAATACGATGCCAGTACTGCTTCAGTTCTCATAGTTTTTTTTTTTAATTCAGTTCTCATAGTTGTAATAACCAAAATAACTATGTGGTAACTCTGTACTTAGCACATGAAGACTTTGGTCCGCTTCTTACAAAACTTCAACCAAACCTAATTTTGAATGAAACTATTTTTTTTACCTTTCAAATATATTTTTAAGACTGAATCGCTATTAGTTCGTGATATATTGTACTAAAAATAACACTTCTGTCAACGTACTAAATATAACACACAAATATATGAGTAAAAGAAAAAAGAAAGGTAATTGACCCAAAGATGAAAAAGAAAAAAAGTTATTTTTATTTTACTTTTTTGTTGACAAAAAAGGAATAAAGAGAAAATAAACAAGGCTAAATAAATAATGAGATCATCATTCAAAATAGAAAAGGCAGACATAGTAACTTTCTGTGTGTCATGACGCACTGCCACTGAAAAACAAATATCAAATATTGAAGATAAGTGTAGGGGTAAGAAGTAGGAATTTTAAAGTTGGTTTCCACCGCCATTAACTTTAGAGTAAGAAGTAGGAATTTTAAAATGAGAACATTTTGAAAGTGTAATATATAAAATGGTTGCAACATTTTTTACTGATCAAGGTGCTTCTACATTTATTGAATGAGAGATGAATATTATTTTCTTATTGCACATATGCGCTTAATTAAGTGTGTAGGTTGTGTGTGTGTCTATATAAGTATGCAACCAACATAACTTCTCTTTTGTATTTTCCTCTCGTTCGCATTTACATCTGATTCTAAGTGTTTATAGTTTTTTCTCTCTCTTAATTATCCTTTCACCCCCATCTCTAATCTTAAGGCTTCTCTTTTTGTATCTCTTCCAGCAAAACTTTGGTCCAGAAGAAGTCATGACAGCTGAGGATCAGACAATTTCAAGTAGTGGAGGATATGTCCAAAGCTCATCAACAACTGATCATGTTGATCATCATCATGAGCTTGAATCCTTTAATCCTCCTCCTGCTAAGAAGAAAAGAAACCTCCCTGGAAACCCTGGTAATATTTAATTTAAATAGATCAATAAATTAAACCCTAATTTAGAACATTAAAAAATGTTAACAGCAAAGTGATCTTCTTGATTTGTTTTCTATACGATCTTGATCTACAAACATGCATACGCTTTACAGATTAGATCATTCATAGGATCCATTATCAATATCATAAATTTGATTTGATTATTTCGATCTCTACAGATCCAGAAGCCGAAGTCATAGCTCTATCCCCAACGACGCTTATGGCCACAAACCGCTTCCTCTGTGAGATATGTGGAAAAGGTTTCCAAAGAGACCAGAATCTACAGCTTCACCGTCGAGGACACAACCTCCCATGGAAACTAAAGCAGAGGACGACCAAAGAAGTAAGGAAACGAGTGTATGTATGTCCGGAGAAGAGTTGCGTTCATCACCATCCGACAAGGGCACTCGGTGACCTTACAGGAATCAAGAAACATTTTTGTCGGAAACATGGCGAGAAGAAGTGGAAGTGCGAGAAATGCTCCAAGAGATATGCAGTTCAATCCGATTGGAAGGCTCATTCAAAGACTTGTGGGACTAGAGAGTATAGATGTGACTGTGGTACAATTTTCTCCAGGTATTCAATTAATAAATCTTTACATCTCTTCATCACGTATTATAACTTATGTGAAAGCGCTTATCATGATCAATATGAATTCAAACATGAATAACTTTATTATTAGTAACATTAGCTTGAGTTGGTAAATATATATTCTGGTAATGAAAAAATACATGAAAAACTACTATCACTTCAACTAAAATATTCTACAATATCACTGAACACTATATATAAACAAATTTGTTTTGTTATGTTGTTTGTAACTAAGAGAAGATAAGTTTAATGTGTTGTTGTTGACTTGTGGGAAATAGCCAGCTTTTATAGGGTCTAAAACGAAATAGTTGAAGAGTTTTAGTCTTTCTATTTGTCATTCTCTGAGCATACATGCTTCTTGTTTTCTTGAATAAGACAGTTTTGGTTAAAGTAAGAGGTACAACCCTAGTAGCTATATATATACATAGACATATAAACCTATGTATGTGTGCATCGACTGTTAATACAATTGTATTGATTAACTGTTAATTTTTTGGATATTGATCAATTTTTTTGGATACAGGAGAGACAGCTTTATTACACATAGAGCATTTTGCGACGCCTTGGCAGAAGAAACCGCTAGGCTAAACGCAGCTTCTCATCTCAAAAGCCTTACCAGTAATAACCTAAACTACCATTATCTCATGGGCACACTTATACCATCACCAGCACCACCACCACCATTTCCATTCGGACCACCACAGCCACTGCAACCGCACCACTTCCCTATAACGACCAACACTTTCGATCATCATCATCATGACGTCATGAAACCTGCTTCTTCGCTCTCCCTATGGATGGGAGGAAATAACAATCATCATCAAGTGACCGTAGACGAAGGTATCTCACCGCAAGATGATTACAATTGGGTTTTTGGGAACGCAAATAATCGCGGCGAGTTAATAACGACTAGCGATTCACTTATCACACATGAAAATATCAACATAGTTTCGAGTAAGGAAAACGCAAACGCGGCTACTTCACTTTCCGTGCCTTCTGTTTTTAGCAGCGTCGACCACATCACACAAGACGCAAACGCAGCTTCCTCGGCGGTTGCGAACATGTCAGCAACTGCATTACTTCAAAAAGCGGCTCAGATGGGCGTGACTTCTTCTACTCCGACGACGATCACCACCAACCAATCCACGTTTCATCAGATTGTAGAAGAAGGTGGCAGCGATAAGTTCTTCGCTTTGTTTGGACCGAACAGCGTCGGTTTAATGAGTAAAAATGGTCTTCAACACGAGATCGAAAACCCTAGAAATGGCGTTACGGTAGCCTCGGGGATTGATGAGTTACAAAACTACCCCTTGAAACGTAGAAGAGTTGAGAGTGGGGATGCAGGAGGAGGAGGAGGGCAAACTCGAGATTTCCTTGGTGTTGGTGTACAAACAATGTGTCATTCATCCTCTATCAATGGATGGATTTGAAACACTTGTAATGAATTTTCTCATAAGAGCTTATGAAGCTGTTGTTTCGTTGATTAATTTAACGAGTTTAGAATTTTTCGTAATGTAACATTAGTTAAATCTATAGACCACCACAAGTTAAACTTCACTTTGAGATATGCTGCCGTGTCTAGTGACGTGAAATTATGCAGTGGTTACGTTCAGTACATAATTCTGATTAACTTAACGACATTATTTGATTAATTCTCTTAACTCTGTTTTGGGTTATAATCTTACGACTTTTCTGCAATACATTTCTTCTGTATCTCGATTTATCAAATTCAAAATGATGTCTCAGAATAGAGTCTACATTCATCAGAAAAACAGAGAGTCCACACTAACTGGAGAAGAGCAGAATGACACATTGTAATGATTCACACATTGGTATTACACTAGTACATTAGTATTTACGAATAAAAATAAGATTCATGCATACTCATTAGGTGTAGAAAGGTCATGATTTGTTTTTCACAAATAGCTACTTAGCTAATAAGTGTATCTCAGTATAGTATTATATTTTGTGTGCGCGTATTACTTTGTATATGCATATATAAAGAGTGGATCGAGAAGTGGTGGGGACAAAAGGAAAGATGAAGGCTTTTGTGCTCAATAATTCTAGCTTAACTTGCAGGGCAATTCATAGTGGAGGTCTTGTAGGATAATAATAAGAAAATGAAAATGAAGACAGATAGAAAAGAAAAAAGAGGCATAGTGAGAGCACTTCCAATGGGTAAATCCAACGGGTGGTTTATCCATTGGAGTTCTTAAAATGCATATATGTGTATATATGTGTGTATATATGTGTATGTAGTTATGGGGTTTACTATTTTTGTGAAGAACTTCATTTTTTTTTTTGATCAACTGATAATTTAATTAGAAAGGAGAAGGTTAGTGTGGGCCTGAAACCAGCACAGATAATTTGTTACATAGGAAACTCTTGGCCCATGAGTCTGTGTACCCATTTGAAACTCTATAAATAAAGGATGCGTGGAAAAAATCAAAAGAAGAAGCGATTGTCGTTTCAATGTCGGATAGAACTCCAAAGAGCTCTACAGATCGTTGATTCATGGAGATGGCTTGAATAAGCCCTTTGCAATTTGATCGAAGCAAGATGATGTTGATATTGAGCGAGGCTGCGTGCTCTAGAGACGCCGGATCGCCAAAGCTTCCACCATGAGCGGGGAGGAGACGTGAAGCTGATGTGAGCAACCTCGAGTGATTTCTTGACCGGTGGGAGAGGTGAAGATCCATGCAAGCCCCGATTCTATGGTATCTTTGTTCCATGCCGCATCGGTGTTGCAGAAAATGGTCGACGGTGACGATATTTGTGTCGATAGCTGTGGTGAGAGGGTTCTCGATCGGTCGTTAGATGAGGGTTGTGCTGCTTCCCACTCCCGCAGGAGTGCAATGGCGCGCGAGAGGATTTCTGGCGGTGACGTCTGCTTGTTTTCGAAAGTGTGGAGGTTACAGTTGATCCATAGCCCCCAGCAAATCCAGGGGAAGAGATTAGCAGAGGATCCAACAGGTGGGAGGTTTACCCTTGCAAAGAAGTGTTGAAGTGATTCTTTAAAAGTGGAAACCAAACCGAAGGGGAGCCTAGAGGGGCTAACCAAGGGCACATGTCCCAGACTTCCACTATCGTCTCACATTGGAAAAGGATGTGTTTAATTATCTCTTCCGCTCCACATTTAGAGCAAGAGGTATGACCTTGCAAACCTCGTTTTCGTAGGTTGTTCCTTGTTGGTAGGTTGTTTAGTGCACAACACCACATGAAAATCTTGATCTTTGGGAGGAGATTTTGATTCCATATGTATTTATGCCAGTTTTAAATTGCTCCATCCAAGAGTGAAGTTGTCGATTGGATTTTATCAAGTTAAGTTGTATAATAACCTGATTTTACTGAATAAACTCTTGTCTTTTGTTGTGTCCAAATGAAAGAGTCTCCCGTGCCTTTAATGTTGGGTCATATGGATAATGGAGAGAATGTGCTCTGATAGTTCTGGGAAGAGTCTTTCTATGAGGGATGTGTTCTATTTTTTTGTTTCTCTCGACAATATGTCTACCATCATTAAAACATCGGATGGGGTTCTTCACAAAAATAGTGGACCCCATAACTACATACATATATATAACATATATATACATATATATGTATTTTAAGAACTTTAATGGGTAGAACCCCATTGGAAGTGCTCTCAGTGTATTCATTTGTTCTAATCTAAAGCTATTATGCTAGCTAGATATGTGATTTACTATCGGCAACAGAATATTCAAATCTCACGTGACACACTTTTACTAAAACTTTTAACACCCAGAAATAAATACTTGTATAATTTTTAATAGGGTCATATATATATGTACACATCATAGAATCATATTTGTGGGTTTTTCAATAATAATGTAAAGTTTGCATTTAACTAACCTAGCTCTTTCTACCGTTTTTTAATTAGTTACTATATTTTATTTTGTAAGAAACAGAAAGGAAGTCAAGAGTCATCGTGTATTTGGTTTTGCTGAATATGGGAAAGAGAAAAGAGGCTGCTCCCTTGCTCAAGTATGGGCTTGCGCTAATGGAGTTATGGTCCATTGATAAATACGGCCCAGTAGAGAAAATTATGAACTCAGAACTTTTTTATTCTGCTCACTTGTTCCCGACAAACGTTGAAAATACCTATACATAATTGCCGACGATGACGGGACAAAAGCTGTGATAGCTTCGACTCCACACTAAGCAATCGTTGAGATTAAAAAAAAAGCTTCATGACACATTGTCCCATGGGCCCCTAAAGTCTTTTAATTCACAGTAAATGCCTACACTTCCCCTTTATTTTCAAATTGGACCCCACACTCATTCTTCCTCCTTGCTTTTTCTCTTTAAGGTCTACCTAACTATCACATCTATCAATTATTCTTGTTATTACCAAAATGCTATCATATTATTCAGTGATAAATCCTACTTAGCAACACATTTAGCAAGTTGTTTAGTCATGGTTATCAAAAAAACTTTGTGATAAATCATGGAAGGAAACATTTTTAGAGCTACATAGATATAAGCTTTGACATTATCTAAGCACTGCTACCACAAATCATGATCTAATTCCAACCTTCAATTTCAACTAACTCAACCACCAAACAGTAAAGAGAAAAGTCAAAAGGCATGTATAAATAACACTAACTAATAGATCTGTAATGATATGTTCTTGTAACCTTGTTTTATTTTTCCTTCTTTTTTTTTGACTAATCAAATGCAATTTGACAAATCTGTTAAACTATATAATCTAATCTCTCCTTGATACATTTACATAAGTTAGTTATTTATGTTATTACACAAAGAGTTGTAACTCTTCATGTTGTGTCCTTTAGTATAAAGAGTTGTGTCTCTTATACTTGTATTGATTCGATCTCTATATAAAGATCAATCATCTGTTGTAAACATATCACCGAATCTCAATAATACAAAAGTATTTTCAGAAAAGTTTATAAGCCTGAAACGTCTATCTTATTCTTTCTCTCGAACTCGTGTGTAACACATTGTGATCGTTGTGTAACACAAGCGGTTGGTAAAAGATTAACATGGTATCAGAGCTTTACGTTTGAGAGGACAAAGGAAAAAGCACTAGTAAGAGAAACACTTGGCGTGGAGAAAAGGAGGCTAGAGGATTTTGTCATACGATTTCGGAATCACTCGAAACGATGAAGAATCAAGTAATCCCCATATTTGATGGAGAGAAGTACGACTTCTGGAGCATCAAGATGACAACCATTCTCAAGACCAGGAAGTTATGGTCTGTGGTTGAAGAAGGCGTAGCAGCCCCACCAGCACAAGTGGATGAAACCCCTGAAACAGCAAGGGCAAGATCGCTTAGAGAAGAAGCGATGATGAACGATACATTGGCTTTGCAAATCTTGCAAACTGCTGTATCGGATCATATATTCTCACGGATTGCAGCAGCATCAACATCCAAAGAGGCGTGGGATGCATTGAAGGAGGAGTATGAAGGCTCTCCTCAAGTTCGTTTGATTAAACTTCAAACATTGCGAAGGGAGTATGAGAATCTGAAGATGTATGAGAATGAAGACATTAAGGTCTTCACAGATAAGATAGTTGAATTGGCAAATCAATTAACTTATCATGGTGAACAGAAGTCAGATGTTCAACTCATACAAAAGATACTCATCTCTCTCCCAGCCAAGTTCGATAGCATAGTCAGTGTGTTGGAGCAAACAAGCGATTTGACTTCAACAAAGATGACAGAGTTGATCGGGATCTTGAAGGCTCATGAAGCAAGGCTGGCTGCAAGAGAAGAAAGCACCAGTGAAGGAGCATTCGATGCTCGTGTTAAACACAAAAATTCTGGTGTTACACAAGACAACTCAAAGCGCCAAGGAGGCAAGAAGTGGTGCGGTTTCTGCAAGAGAAACAACCACAATGAGAGCGAGTGTTGGAGGAAACAGAAGAAGGAAGATCCAAAGAAGGATCACAGAAGTAACAAGGAGTGTTACAATTGTGGCAAGTTAGGCCACTTTGCAAATCAGTGCTACTCAAAGAAGAAAGAGAAGGCACATGTGAGTCTCGAAGAAGATTCAAATGAAGATCACATGTTGTTCAGTGCGAGCGAAGCAGCAACAACAGTGATGGAAGATGTCTGGTTAGTAGACAGTGGAGCAACTAATCATATGACAAAGGAGGAGAGTTACTTCTCAAAGCTTGATAGGAGTATCAAGGTTCCAATAAAGATTGGAAATGGAAGCACAGTCATGACAGCCGGTAAAGGAGACATTACCGTCATGACCAAAGGTGGCAAGAAGACCATCAGAAATGTATTCTTGGTTCCGGGTTTGGCAAAAAATTTGTTGAGTGTTCCACAAATTGTTTCAAGCGGATACCGGGTGAGTTTCCAAGAGAAGAGATGCATCATAGATGATGCAAAAGGAAGGAGGATAATGGATATCCCAATGACTCACAAAAGCTATCGAATCAGGATGAGTTCGGCTCAGGTAGAAGAGGCCTTGAGCGCTAGTGAGCAAGGAAAGATGGAGACATGGCACAAGAGACTTGGTCATGTAGGCGACAAAAGGTTGCAACAAATGCAAGACAAAGACTTGGTAAAGGGATTACCAAAGTTTAAAGTCAAGAAGGAAGCATGTGAGGCGTGTAGACTTGGAAAGCAATCACGCAAAAGCTTCCCAAAGGAATCTCAAACTAAGACAAGAGAGAAGCTTGAGATTGTACATACGGATGTATGTGGGCCGATGCAGCACCAGTCTGTTGATGGAAGCCGATACTTTTTGCTATTCTTGGATGATCATACTCACATGTGTTGGGTATACTTCATGAAGCAAAAGTCAGAGACATTCTCACTGTTCAAGAAGTTCAAAGCAATGGTGGAGAAGCAGTCGGATTGTACCATCAAGACACTGAGATCAGATGGAGGTGGTGAGTTCACTTCACGAGAATTCAACCGGTTCTGTGAAGAAGAAGGAATCAATAAGCAAGTCACCTTGCCTTATTCACCACAACAAAATGGTGCAGCGGAGCGCATGAATAGGACCTTGGTGGAGATGGCTAGATCGATGTTGGCAGAACAAGACTTACCGCTCAAGTTATGGGCAGAAGCGGTATACACTGCCTCATATCTTCAAAACCGTCTGCCATCAAAGGCAATAGAAGAAGATGTCACTCCTATAGAGAAGTGGTGTGGACACAAGCCAGATGTGTCACACATGAGAATGTTTGGTAGCATATGCTACATACATATCCCAAATCAAAAGAGGAGGAAGCTAGACGTCAAGGCAAAGCGTGGAGTCTTTGTTGGATATAGCAACCAATCCAAAGGCTATAGAGTTCTCATTTTGGAGAATGAGAAGATTGAAGTATCAAGAGATGTCGAGTTTGAAGAAGGAAAGAAGTGGGATTGGAAAAGGCAAGAAGAAGTGAGGAAGACATTGGAGTTGTCTATGGAAGACTCTCACTCGCCTGAGGATCAAACCGAAGGTGCATCCAGTCCTGAGGAACAAACCGAAGGTGCATCCAGTCCTGAGGAACAATTTGGAGGTACTTTCAGTCCTATTTCTTTTCAAAATGATGATCATGATACTAGTAGTGGAGATGAAGAAACTTCTGAGGCACCAAGGAAGTTCAAGTCCATGGTTGATATCATGGAAAGGGCACCGAGAGTAGAGCTTGATGAAGCGGCTCAAGCTATAGAAGCTTGTCTTCATGCAAATGAAGAACCATACACTTATGATGAAGCGTGTGGTACCAAGGAATGGAGAGAAGCAATGAATGAGGAGATAGCCATGATTGAGAAGAACAAGACGTGGGAACTAGTGGACAAGCCAAAGAAGAAGAATGTGATAAGTGTGAAGTGGATCTACAAGATCAAGACCGATGCAAACGGCAATCACATCAAGCACAAGGCGCGGCTAGTTGCAAGAGGGTTCTCTCAAGAGTATGGTGTTGACTACCTTGAGACGTTTGCTCCTGTCTCAAGACATGATACAATACGAGCCATACTTGCCTATGCGGCTCAGATGAAGTGGCAATTGTATCAGATGGATGTGAAGTCAGCCTTTCTCAATGGCGACCTCAAGGAAGAAGTGTATGTCACACAACCGCCTGGGTATGTGACACACGGGAAGGAACACAAGGTGTTAAGGCTACACAAAGCTTTATATGGTTTAAAGCAAGCCCCAAGGGCATGGTATGGAAGGATAGATTCATACTTTCTTCAAAACGGTTTTGAGAGGAGTATGAATGATGCGGCCTTATACATCAAGAAGCAAGGAGGAGATGTGTTGATCGTGAGTCTATATGTGGATGATATAATCATCACAGGAAGCAACATTCAGAGCATCAACACATTCAAGGAGAACATGAAGAAAGAATTCGAGATGGTGGATCTTGGATTGTTGAACTACTTTCTTGGAATGGAAGTAATTCAAGACGATGGAGGCATATTTCTTTCACAAGAAAAGTATGCAAACAAACTTGTAGACAAGTTTGGGATGCGAGACAGCAAGAGTGTAAGCAACCCACTTACACCACAAGGAAAAGGAGTTGAGGATGACAAGGAGTATGGAGATCCGACTAAGTATAGAAGCATCATTGGAGGGCTTTTGTACTTGTGTGCATCAAGACCTGATGTGATGTATGCAAGCGCCTATCTCTCAAGATACATGTCATCACCTCGCATGAAGCACTACCAAGAAGCCAAGAGGGTGTTAAGATATGTCAAAGGAACATCAAACTTTGGAGTGTACTTCACAAGCGTGAAAGAACCAAGACTTCTAGGCTACACGGACAGCGATTGGGGTGGTTCTAAGGAAGACAAGAAAAGCACTTCAGGTTATGTGTTTACTCTTGGATCAGCCATGTTTTGTTGGCAGTCAAGCAAGCAACAAACAGTGGCGCAATCAACGGCTGAGGCAGAGTACATAGCCGTGTGTGCAGCAGCAAATCAAGCAGTGTGGTTACAAAGACTATTTGAAGACTTTGGTCAGAAGTTTGAAGGAGGCATTCCGATCTTATGTGACAACAAATCAGCAATAGCAATTGGGAAGAATCCGGTGCAACACAGAAGGACGAAGCACATAGAGATCAAGTACCATTTCGTGAGGGAAGCTGAGCAAAAGGGAATCATTGAACTGAAGTATTGCAAAGGGGATGATCAACTCGCAGACATTCTCACAAAGGCATTGGGTGGTTCAAGATTTGAAGATCTAAGGAAGCAGCTTGGAGTCAAGTCGAGATATGATTAAGGAGGAGTGTTAAACTATATAATCTAATCTCTCCTTGATACATTTACATAAGTTAGTTATTTATGTTATTACACAAAGAGTTGTAACTCTTCATGTTGTGTCCTTTAGTATAAAGAGTTGTGTCTCTTATACTTGTATTGATTCGATCTCTATATAAAGATCAATCATCTGTTGTAAACATATCACCGAATCTCAATAATACAAAAGTATTTTCAGAAAAGTTTATAAGCCTGAAACGTCTATCTTATTCTTTCTCTCGAACTCGTGTGTAACACATTGTGATCGTTGTGTAACACAAGCGGTTGGTAAAAGATTAACAAAATCTCCCTCCTTAATCCTCGCATGTTGCTCGGCCCTTTTACTACTTGTTAATTCTATTTAAACACAAACTCACTCACACACCAAAACACATCTCAAACCCTCAAATATCTCTCACTCACTGCTCTCTTCTCTCTTCTTTGATGGCTTCATTTGCTGTCAAGTTAACATTTTGCTTCCTTGTTGCTGCTCTTTGCTTCATTGGAGAAAATGTTGAAGCTAGAGAAGGTAAGCTCTTCTTTAGCAAGTTTACTCACGTAGATCGTCCTAACAACAAAGAGGTAGCTCTAACCTCAGCTCCCGCTCCGGGCCTAGCACAAGCCAATGGAAGACTCGGTGACGGGCCTTTCGGGCCAGGTTCAGGTATGATTCCTCAAACCAAAGAGTCGTGGCCGGTCTCATCTACGACCACAGACGAGGAGTTTGAGAAATTGATGGCTACATTTGAAGAAGAAAAGAACAACAACCAATTACCGGAAGAGTTTGAGAAGGAAGAAGAGTCCCGAGAATCAGAAGATCTTAGTGAGAAAAAGGACAAGTACAACAATAATGGATACACTTACACTACCAACAATTATGATGAGAATAGGAGAGGCTACGGTAATGAAGAAGAGAGACAAGGGACAAGTGATACAAGATTTGCAGAGAACAGTAAGTACTTTTCTGATGAGAGTAGGAGAGGCTACGAAAATGCCCCTAGCCGCAGGTATGAGAGTGCTCGAGGAAATGATCATCCATACGAGTTCGACACTATGGAGGAATACTACAAGAGCTTGGAAGGTAGTCATGAGGAGTTTGAGCCTTGAAAAGTCGATACAACTTCGTTTGAGATGCAAAAGAACATTTGGAGTAATTGTAAAATCTCAATTTACCTTTATTTTATGAGAGATGTAAAATCTACAAATCACTTAAATTTATAGTACTATATTAAAAGTTTTAATGTTTACCTTAAGCTCAATTACAACCACGATTCAATTAAAAATAAAATCATAAGATCAACACCAATTTAATCAACAAGCTCCTGAGGTAAAAACATCAAGAGCTGTGCAGAAAAAAAAAACATTACACAATCTCGTCTTAAAACAAAACCAACGGATTATAAAAAAAATCATAACCGTGCTGAATTTAATCCACTGGTGCACTAAAGAATTCTTTGAAAATTTTAAACTTAGTAAAATAAAGGAAACGTGAAAAGTAGAAACATGCATAAGTTACTGAACAGGTACGGTTACCAGTTCATACTCGACAAGAGAAAGGTTGTTTTGTCGGTTAACCTCAAAAGAAACAGGATCAGTAACTTGAATGAGTCCCCATTTATCAACAGCCATTCTCATCGTGTCCTTAAACATGTCGATCTTTGCATTCCTCAGAGTAACAGTTGCCCCAGTCTTCATTACATCAACTACATTAGCAAATCCCAAAAGAACAATCATTACTGTTCATTTAACACTTTGAAACAGAGGCAAAAACTGAGTTATTATGAGCGTACCTTGATCGTTGCGAGCAGTGAAAAGGATGCATCCAGTATCGTCACCGATAAGGCACTCGGCGATACGAGGAGTTTGAAATGGCCGCGTCAACGAACCATTTTTACGGGTCGCTGGTGTGACGGGATTGGATTCAACTACTCTCACGGTCAAGTTATAGCCGCTTTTTCCTGGTTTTAGCTCATCCACCTTCACGAAAACTGGTTTCGTCTTCTGCACGGTCGTCGTTGACATAGTGTAACTCGCCCGCTTTCACTTAGAATTCTAGGGGGTTTTTCTGACTTTGGGAGACCAAGAGTCGCTGTTAGATTCGTCTCGTAGTCTTCTCGTTTAGGGTTTTAATTCTCTTAATTGGTATTTATAATTTTATATGGAAAATCTTACTGGATTAATGAGATTTATTACATTAAGAAGTTATATTTTTTTTAAAAAAACTGAACATCATAATGGGCTATACTTAAAAAAATAAAAAATATAAATTTTATTTAACAAAACAATCATTATGTTTCCATGTTTAAGTCGTAAAGAACTTATCCTAATCGTTTACTCTGGAAACGATCGCTATGAAAATCACAATGTATATATGCTTTAATAACAAAGATTGGAGGAACATTTGTTTGTTGTATGACAATGTTCTTAGAATCGTTGAAAATTTGTAGGTCCAATTTTTATTTTTCAAAAAATCAGTATATTGAATTCTTAATCGATCGATATATATATCTAAATTGGAGTTTGGTCAATGTTATACAACAAAAGAAGTTTCAAAGTAGAACTTGAAATTTCATCGATTATATGATTATTTTCACATCGAAATTCTATTCGAAGAAAATGGTTCACAATAAAGCTTTTTCAATTTTTATTTTATCAGTTGTACATTATTTTTCTTTGTAATGTTACATTTTATATAAATAAAATAGTTGTTAAAAATAAAGGAAAAAAACTGAACATCATAATGGGCTCAAATATAGTGAACAATTATCATAATGGGCTCAACTGTAATATTATTTGAACTTACGAGTGGGTTTATTTTGAGTGTTATTATACGTCAATTCATCAATTTTTTACTGTCAAGTATAAGATGCAAGTTATATATTTTAAAATATCAAATTTAAATTAGTAAAAATGTACACTTACAGATTTGTTAAGTTATTCAAATTAATTTTTCCTAACAAAGAAATATTTAAAGCCCCTAAATTTAAAAGGCTTTCAGATAAAACAAAAGAGCCCAATATCTAGGACGTCCTTACAGAACCCAAATCCAGAAGCATACCATTTGTAAGGAGACGCGTGGAGAAAATAAACGATTTGGAGAGTCCTAAAAAGAAAGTCACGCCACATCGACATAAAAGCCGTCATAACAAGTACAATTTGTACAGCTCATCAAACTCTCTTGAATCTTCTCTCTAAAGCGGCGGACTCAGTCAAACTCAAACATCATTGGCCGTCTCTCTCCTTCTCTTTATCCTTTTGTTAGAGATTACGTCACTTTCTATAAAACGATACTCTCACTTTCACTCCTTGTAAAATATTCTCTTTTATCAAAGATATGTCCCCAAGGCTGGAAAATGTGGGTCACGCCGATGCCGCCGGAGGAAAGGTTAAGGAGGTGCATTATAGAGGAGTGAGGAAGAGACCATGGGGGAGATATGCGGCTGAGATCCGTGACCCGGGAAAGAAAACTCGGGTCTGGCTCGGAACCTTTGACACGGCCGAGGAAGCCGCTAGAGCCTACGACTCCGCCGCGAGAGAGTTCCGTGGTTCCAAGGCAACAACCAACTTCCCTTTCAGCGGCGGCGTCGATGCAGGGAATGCTTTTGGCTTTGGGACCCATGTGACGGCGCGTGAGGGAGTTTGTGGAAATAATAATGTTTCGGGCGTGTTAGCTCCAAAGGTTACTGGATTTTTCTTAGATCTCCCGCATGCTACTGCGTCGAGAGAGGAGCTGGTTCGAGGTTTCCCAGTCCGGTTCGAGCCAATGGAAATGGGATTGAGTATCGGTCTGAGAACTACCGTGGAAGTCAAGAGGGATGCCGCTGATTATAAGCTTGGAAGGGATCTGAATCTAGAACTTAGCTTAGCTCCATCGATGGACGTTTAGTCATCTTTTTTTTGTACTAGAGCTTAATTTTTAATTTAACAAGAATATCCTTTTTATATTAAAGAAAATTATCCCTTTTCAGTTCGTCTTGAAGAAATATATTTTTGTCATTTCTTTATTGTGGCTGTACTCCTTATTGGTAGATTTATGTTTCTA
This sequence comes from Brassica napus, assembly GCF_020379485.1. Classification (NCBI taxonomy): domain Eukaryota; kingdom Viridiplantae; phylum Streptophyta; class Magnoliopsida; order Brassicales; family Brassicaceae; genus Brassica; species Brassica napus. The sequence goes on from NC_063443.1 coordinate 1,155,676, forward strand.
TACTTAGGTGTTATATCATTTGTTGTCAATATGTTTCTACTGTACTGAGGTTGGTCGATTTTGGACTAGAGATAAAAAAAAAACCAAAAGCAACAAAAAAACCTTAACTATTTGTGACATTTTAGTCTAGGCTTAAAAAGTTAAAAAAGTAAAAAAAAATGGTAATTTGAATTATTTAAGAGGACCTACTTAAGACCATCCGCATTAGCGGATTATAACAGGTTTATGGGCTCGGTTTCTTAGGCCCGGTGGATTAAAAAAAAAAGAAAAAATCGATTAGTTTGATGAAACGGGCCTTGCGCATGAACCCGTAAGGGGCGGATGTTGCCACGCGGCGTACGCTGGTAGGTCTAGCGTTCCGCGTTGACGAGGAGGAAAGTCGGGCGATGTCTTGTTTCTTCTCATTTTCCCCTTTCTCTGATAAAACTAGGGTTTCACCGTGAGAGGCGACTTTTCGTGCGACGACGATTCCCGGCGATTTTCTCGACGTAATCGACGACGACCTCTTCTCTCCACCAGCGTAGGTGAGTACCTTGTAGGTTTATAGCTTTATTGGGTCGATTTTGGGGTCGGGAAGCAATTATTCGATTTTGAAAAAAAATTGGGGGTTTCGAGTTAGGGATCTAAATCGATATATGGGTTTCGATCAAGGGTTGTAGATCGTGATTGATTTTGGTTTTAGGGTTCTTCTTTCAGAGATTTGAAATCCAATTAGGGTTTTGTTTTATGGGTGAGTGATGGGTTTATAAATTGAGTGATGGGTTTCGTTTTATGGGTTAAATCGAGTGATGGGTTTAGGGTTGCAGATCGTGATAGTGGTTTACGAGTAATTATTTAACAAAAATCTTGATTTATTTGACAGATGGATCCGGAAGAAGATAGAAGACATTCAAAGAAGCAACACGAACACATCAACATGTTAAGTTTCGTGGCGGATTCTGAGTACGGTATTCCTAAAAGGTGTCCGTGTGGTGGGAGACTCATAAACGAGGTGCGCGGGAAGGAGGACTACGACACTCTTCCTGGGAAGCGGTTCTTCACCTGCAGAAACTACGAGGTAAAGTCTCCTCTGTTTAAATTCACTTTAAGTTGTATATCATAATCTCATCAATCTTTATGTTCTATATTGTAAGTTGTATATCTGATGATTCTTGATGTTATAACCAAGGCTGATGGGCTCCATTATCGTCAGCCTTGGGTGATAGGTGTGCAGGAGGAGCTGGAGAGGCTAACTAAACGGGTGGAAGAGGCTGAGGAGGTGATGCTGGAGGTGTCCAATCTTGGTAAACGGTTTGAGAGACTTGAGGTTAGTCAAACATTTTGAGCTCTATCATCGCTGTAAATTTTTTTCCTTCTATTTGTATTACAGTTACTAACACAACTGTCCTATACTTTTGCCATGTCCAGGAACAGGTTAATTCACTGAATGAGGCTGTCTATGACCTCACTGTGCAGGTCCATTCCCTCGAGAAGGTCTGCTTCGATTGACAATGAAAGGTTAGAGTCAGCTAAACTATATCTAGGGTCATTGTTATCTGTGGATTGAAGTAGACGTAGGACTAGAAGTAGAACAAAAGTATAATTATTTGTAGAACTAGAAGTAGACATAAACTAAACTAGTACGAGAACTAGAAGTACAAGTAGATATTATAAAATCCACACATTAATTGTTGGTTGGTTGGTTGCTGTGATTAATGTTGAATTGTACTTAGGTTGGTAGAGATAGTTTAATTTTCTCTCTTTTGAAACGTAAACCTTGCTGTTTTTTCGCCTGATTTGATGTCTATTGACTGCTCATTACTATGTAGTTGTTCTGTAATGAATTTTGGTTGGTATAGTTAGTTAAATTTTATCTCTTTCCACACGTAAAAACTTGTTTAAAAACCTAGTAGCTCCACCCTTAAAATTTACAGAAACATCTTAACACCAAACCAAAACAAAAACAGGAAACCCTCAAACCAAAACCAAAACACGAAACCCTCAAACATGGAACCTTTTCCCCTTCACGCTCCCGGGTTTGTTAACCTATTAGCTTCGCAGAGCAGTAGTCCAATAGACGTTGACTCTGCTGAGGCTGCAGTTAACTCACCCGGGTTATTTAAACCACCGGAAAGGAGAAAGTGGACAACCAAAGAAGACCTTGTACTGATCAGTGCTTGGTTAAACACCAGCAAAGATCCGATAGTTAGTAATGAACAGAAGTTAGGGGCTTTTTGGAAGAGAATTGAGGCGTATTTCAATTCTAGTCCTCAGCTCATTGGCTCCCTTCCTCGAGAGTGGGGTCAATGTAAGCAGAGGTGGGGAAGGGTGAATGCAGAGGTCTGCAGGTTTGTGGGTTCCCATGAAACCGCTCTGAATGAGCAAGCGAGTGGGCAAAGTGAAAATGATGTCATGAAGACTGCGCATGACATCTATTTCAATGACTACCATCTCAAGTTCACGCTTGAACATTGCTGGAGGGAACTTCGGTTTGATCAGAAGTGGAGGTCACACTCTCAGCCGAAGGAGAAAAGGAATGAAGGTGGTGCGGAGGCGGTGCGTGAGGAGGAAGAGGTTAGGCCTCCTGGTGTTCAGGCTTGAAAAGCTGCTAAACGCAAGAAGCCAAATGAAGCAGCTTATGATCATATACATACCATCCTAGCTGAGAAAAACACCATTTCCAGACAAAAGATCCTTGATCGTTTGCTAGCCAAAAACATAGACACACTTTCTGATAATGAAGTGGCTCTCAAGAATAAACTCATCTCTGAAATGCTTTGATGTCTATTGTGTGTATTTTCTTGCTTTGCTTGAGTAGTTGATGTGTATTTCCTTGCTTTGCTTTACTGATTATGTTATCTTTTCTTTTGCAGGTCACGGGTTGGAGGTGACAGTGTTGCAGGTCACGGGTTGGATGTTTAGGTTGTTTCAGGTCACGGGTTATGTTTCTTTCTACACTGCAGGTCACTCATGTACTATGTCTATGTATTTTTCTATTGTTGTAACTCTGAACTTGATTCACGGATGTACTAAACCAGATCACGGATATGCTATGTTGTAACTCTATGTCTCTCTATATAAATGATGTCTCTACTCTCTGCTTTTTAATCAAAGTTATCTTCTATTTCTTCTCTTGCTTTTGTTTCTCTTCTCTGTGTTGGTCTTGTTTGTCTTGTTTATTTTTCTTTTCTCACTACAAAACGAACATTCAACAACATACAACAAACTACAACAACTAAATCTAACTACAACAACATACAACAAACTACAACGTTTCGGCCAATGACCTGGCTTGTGGCAATGGAAGCAATCGCCAGTTGGCATGGCTAACCAAGGAGTGAAGTCCGTGACCAACAAACAACATACAAGAGCAACTACCTTCTACAACAAACAAGAGCAACTACCTTCAAGATTGGTAAGAAAATATGGTTTATGAAAATTAGAAAGAATTATAGTTAAAATAAAATATGGATGAAGTAAAAATATAGGATTCTTAAAAAAATATGGTTTATGAAAATTAGAAAGAATTATAGTTAAAATAAAATATGGATGAAGTAAAAATATAGGATTCTTAAAAAAATATGAATTATAGTTAAAATAAAATATGGATGAAGTAAAAATATAGGATTCTTAAAAAAATATGGTTTATGAAAATTAGAAAGAATTATAGTTAAAATAAAATATGGATGAAGTAAAAATATAGGATTCTTAGAAAAATATGGTTTATGAAAATTAGAAAGAATTATAGTTAAAATAAAATATGAAATTACAAATCCCCTTTTCTCATGTTAGGAAGAAAACATCAACAATGTCTTCCTCATCAAGTGATGAAGTTGATGAAGCTATAGAAGAAATGGTCGACGAAGTAGTTGATAATTACATTGACTCAATAGTTGAGGTCCAAGGCAACAAGCCGAAAAGACGAGCTTATATCGACAGAGATCGGGAACAAGGACACAATCAACTATGGAACGATTATTTTAAGGAAAATCCTACATACCCACCGGAAATGTTTAGGAGGCGTTTTCGAATGAACAAGCCATTGTTCCTTCGCATTGTCGAACGTATAAGTAATGAAGTTCCATACTTTCAGCAAAGACGAAATGCTCACGGGAGGAACGGGCTTTCTGCACTTCAAAAGTGTACGGCAGCTATACGTATGCTGGCATATGGTCAATCGGGAGATACATATGACGAATATCTCCGACTTGGTGACAGTACATCACGTTTGTGTTTGGCAAATTTCACTGATGCAATAATACAATTGTTTGGAAATGAGTATCTACGAAAACCTACAGCCGAGGATCTTCAACGCTTACTCGATGTTGGAGAGGTACGGGGGTTTCCGGGGATGATAGGCAGCATCGACTGCATGCATTGGGAGTGGAAAAACTGCCCAACGGCTTGGAAAGGTCAGTTCACACGTGGTTCAGGAAAGCCGACAATTGTCTTAGAAGCCGTGGCATCACAAGATCTTTGGATATGGCACGCATTTTTCGGCTTACCAGGTACCCTCAACGATATCAATGTTCTTGATCGGTCCCCTGTTTTTGATGACATCTTACATGGTCGAGCACCAAAAGTTAAGTTCAAGGTCAACAACCACACTTATCGTATGGCCTACTATCTTACTGACGGAATTTATCCAAACTGGTCAACATTTATCCAATCCATCCCACTTCCTCAAGGTCCTAAAGCCGAGAAATTTGCTGAAAAGCAAGAATCCGCCAGAAAAGATGTCGAACGGGCTTTTGGAGTATTGCAATCGAGGTTTGCAATTGTTAAAAACCCAGCTCTACAATGGGACAAGGAGAAGATAGGAAAGATCATGCGAACTTGTGTCATATTGCACAATATGATAGTAGAGAACGAACGACACGCATACGCTCAAATTGATACTTCTGAGTTCGAGTCCGGAGAATCAAGCAGAAGTTCGAGGGTGATAAGGAGACAAAGTATTCATGTCGGTGATATGTTAGGCATGCGCAGAGAAGTTCGAGATCCAGAGAAGCATGCTCGTTTGAAAGCTGATTTAATGGAAAATATATGGCAAAAGTTCGGTGATGAAAATGAATAAGCTTTGTATGTTATTGAATTTCTTGATTTATGTAATCTACTTTTTATGTATTGAATAAAAAATTAAAAAATATTTTTAATATTTTTAAATATTTAAATCATGTATTCTGAATATTTTGAAATTTTTAAAAAATAAAATATTTATTATTATTTTATTCCTATGAACTCCTTCTTGAAGTTCAGCAATGCAGAAAACAACAAATACAGGTTCATAACTATTCATGGATCCACTAAAAAATATTAAAAAATTTTTGTGAACCCCAAGAGGAGGTTCACCAATGCTTATGCTCTAAAGTCCTGACCATTTGGGTCTTGACGAGGGATGAGCAGATGAGGTATTGGTGTCAGGTGGGTGTTCACGTGTGCTTTTCGCCGTCCACAAGACACGTAGTAGAATAACAAAAGTTTTCTTATTCCTTCGCTTGTCTAAAAAGTCTTCACGCCTCTCTCATCGTGGCGGTACTCAGTTAATGAATCATGGCGATACGTAGTTGTGGATTTATACTTTATTCTCTCTTCCCCATTGTTAATAAGGAGGACTATAATCCACAGCTGGAGTATTTACATGTTTGTAAATCCCAAACATGCATGAATGTATCTCATACTATATAGTGTTAATGGACACGTCTCATTGTAAACATCTGTCGACCACAACACATGCCTCCTATATATGAAAACTAATTGGTTTCGCGAGGTGTCCAAAAGAAAACTTATCAGTCTTTTATACGATAAAGTATATGACCAAATCGTCAATAATTTCCTTCTGGAATACAACTATATTCTAGTCGACAAACACAGCCAAAAAAAACATAACACGTTTCAACGTGAGAGATTTTGAATAATTTGAGAATAGCGCAAATGAATCTGATTATACATGTGATCGTTACTCATGGACAAACACGTTTTGGAATTAGATGGAACACTTTCAAGAATGATATACCATTGTTTTCTTCAAAAGAACGGGTATAATATTCGTATATATCCACTTTCTAACTCTGTTTGATTCTAACTAAGCCTAAGCATGGCCTGTTCAATTATATATAGCTTTTATACGTACGTCCTTATTCGCGTCCTGAACATCCTGCAGTTTATTTCCTTCCTAATATATCATCTATTATCAAAATCCATAATGATGGGAAAATCCATGGACCGACCCCATCCTGGTAAATAGTCCGAATCCAGTGTTAACGATGTGACGGAAAGAAATATACACCGAAGCGAAAATATTCATAGAAATAGTGAAACATTATACAATCCGAGTCCACATGATACAAGTTCAAACATATTATTGGGTAAAATCCAACCAAAAAGATATAATTCTAGAAACAAAGACAATACAGACGATTCTTAATTAGCTCTCCTGGAGATCCGTAGAACAATAAAATCTCGAAAACAAATTTCAACAACAATCCCTCCATGCATACTGAGGGAACCGTTGACACTGATCATTTTTCCCCATGATTCATGAACGTAAATTAATCTCCACCAGAATATACATTCGTGGATCTATCAAGTCAAGAGATCATTCACCCATCCAATATCAGGGTCGCCACAAGAACCATCCTCAAACCTAGTCTTGTCCCTAACCGCCGCAGGTGTAAACTCATTCACTTCTCGCTGGCGAGGAGTGTAATCATCGCTGAAGAAGCTTGCCCTAGGTGAGTTGGCTAGGTAACTTGGAGTGGAAGGCGAGAGGGCGAATTGTAACGGACTGCTTTGTTGCTGTTGTTGGATATGGAGACGCTGAGTGCTCAAACCGCAGGACGAGGCGTTTGCAAACGCCGCAGCTGCCGCAGAAACAGGCGAAGGAGAAGGGGAACTCACCTGCAAGGCTTCCGCTAGGGTAATAGAATCCAACGAATTAACAAGGTCGTTTAAAACATCTTTATAGTTAACCGATCCAGCGGCTGCAGCAGAAGCGGCGCAGCTCCTCAGCCGTGAGAAGGCAGCAGCTTTGTGAGCCGGAGAAAGAGGTGGAGATGAGGAGGGAGATCGAGAAAGATGAGACAAGTTACCCAAAAGAGTACTCGTCGGAGAACCGCTACAAAACAAACAGCAAGGATTCTGATTCTTGGCAGGAGACGCAGAGGCTGATGAGCCGCCGGAATCATTTTCCGGCGGAAGAACCCTAAGCTGACGTGGCGAATGAGCGAAGAAACATACTTTTCTCTTACAGTGTTTACCATCTTTACAAGCCTCAGTACGGTAACGAATAGGATGGAGCCAACACTCAAAGACTCCATGAGCAAACTCACAGTCATCTCCACGGCTACAATCACCACCACGACGAAACTCGGGACAAACCTCACCCGAGTATTGAAACCTACGAGGATCACGGCGGCGAGCTTTCTCTCCGGGATGAGCAAAGGGACAGTCAGTCCAGTCGTGGCTTCGGCTACGGGTGCAACGTCGGATCTTGAATTCGAACATACGGAAATGGTCGCTCGCGTAAGGATCATCGGTGTCGGAATCATAACAATACTCTTTAGTATCTTTGTTGTTGTTGGTGTTGTCTTCGTTGAAGCTGTCCTCTCCTTGTTCAGATGTAGAGATCTTGTTGCTCTTGTTGTTCCAGTTATGTTTACGCGGCGAAGAACGAGGGGAAGCCTCCCCTGAAAAAGACTTGGAGGACAATAGAAGTTTTCGAGGTGGAATCTCAACCGTTGGTCTCACGACGTCCATGACTAATAACAAGAAGACGAAGACTTGTTTTGTTTATTCTTGTGTTATAGTTTGAGAGATGAGCGCAAGATGAGAGAACATGATATTGCATGCGGTCTATTTATACGGGAGTTTGAGTATGGATACAGACACGAGAATAAGTTAAAAACATATATAAAAATATTGTTAGTTTTAGCTTTTTTTAGATTATTACATCTGTTTTATGAATGGTGATGAGATGTAATAAGAAGACAAAAGTTGAAAGGAGAAGCGTGATATAGTATGGGGAGAGGAGTCGTGGCAAGAGAAGAGAAGAGTAAGAGAGAGGTCTCATGCAAAGAAGCAGGTGCTGCCTTTCTCTCCTTGCTTCAGACCTAACACATGTGCTTATGTTTTCATCATCATAGTCACCTCTTCTCTCTCCCTTATCAATATCCATTAACTATCTCTTCCTTTTTCGATTTGTTTTCTTGTCAAATTAATAAATAAGTAGAAAAACAACTTTTTCATTACAAAATTTATTAAATTTGTAAATCATACGAACCTAAAAATGAACTAGTTTGATTAATGTACATGATTCAATAATATATATAGTGGCATATTTAATTTTATATTATACAATTTAGAGGGTTCATAATTTGCGTACATCGAATCTAACAAGACTTTGCAACACAGAAAGGATAGGCACAAGATAAAATACAAGTCCAGCTACAAAAGATGTTTCAGAAAATCTTATATATTAAAACAGAAGTCACAACCTCGATTCATGTGTGATTTTTTTAAAAATGGACCAAATAGACCTATTCATAAAAATTCATACTATATTTTAGTTCAGACTAATAATAAATATAATTTTAAAAATATTTTAATCATAATATCATTTGATATCTTTTCATTTTAAATATAAATATATTTATTTTAAAATTCTAACAAATCTGCTTAAAAAGATTTTTATAAGATCTTCATTTTCGAAATTATATTTAAATATTTTCACTAATTTCGAAATTAGTTTAAAATATTATTACACATTAATATATTTAGTTATATAAAATAAAAAATAAAAAAATCTATAATATTTTAGTTATTATATAATCATAATCAGTCATATTAAATTAAAATTATTATATTGAGCAAAATATAATAAAATTGCATTAAATTTATATATTTATATATTTTATTTTCGTAATTATAAAATATTTATGTTCAAAAATAAAATCTAATATGTTGGTAAGATGGGTTAACATTATCAAGCTATGTAATACATGTATAAAAATTAACATGTATTTCTTTAAAGTTAATAATATAAAATCTTTGTAACTACTTTAATCATAATATATTTTCATTTTAAATAGTATATATTTATATATTTTATTTTAAAAATTCTAACTAGAAACATGAGAGGAGCTTAATCGTTGATCAACTTTAATCATAATATATTTTCATTTATTTTTATTTTTGATTCATGTGTGATTTTTTTAAAAATGGACCTAATGGACCTATTTATAGAAATTCATATTACATTTTAGTTCAGACTAATAATAAATCGAATTTTTAAAATATTTTAATCATAATATCTTTTGATATCTTTTTATTTTAAATATAAATATATTTATTTTAAAATTCTAACAAATCTGTTTAAAAAGATTTTTACAAGATCTTCATTTTCGAAATTATATTTAAATATTTTTGCTAATTTCTAAATTAGTTTAATACATTAATATATTCAGTTATATAAAATTAAAAATAAAAAAAATCTATAATATTTTATTTATTATATAATCATAATCAATCATATTAAAATAAAGGGAAAATTTTACTTTTACACTTTGTTGGATACCACTTTTCAACTTTACCATCAGTCTAAGGACATTTTCAGAAATACACACTTTCATTAATGAGCAAAAGACAATAACACCCTTACCTTATCTTCTTCTCCACTATTGGTTTCTCTCCCTGTCCTCGAGTCACCGTCATCTCTCTCTCACCGTCGTCTCTCTCTCTCACCGTCGATTTCCGGCGCCTCTCTCACCGCCTAGTTCTGGTGTCTCTCTCACCGTCGATCTCTCTCTCACCATCGATCTCTCTCTCACCGTCGACTTCCGGTGACGAAATCGATTCAAAATCTCCAAGATGTCAACTCATATACGTGATTCACAACTTATGTCTCTAATTTCTGTATTTTTGTTTGATTCGATTTTGTGCTTTCTCTTATCGAAAAATCAAACAAGGTTCTCTTAGATATCTCATTTAAAGAGGTCGATCTAAGAGAAACAGATTTGATAGTGAAACGTTGAGAGTGAAAACATTGAGTATTTGAAAACTTAAATCTGGTTTTGAAATCATATTAAGATTGATCTGAATGGTTCCGGCTAAGAAAAGAGATTTTCCGATAGTGAAAACTGCATATTAAGGAAGAGATAATTTCCGATAGTAAAAACTGAATATTAAGGAATTATAACCCCTTATAAATCTGGGTTTCATGAGATTGTTGATAAATACAACTCAATGATTTATAAGGAATTATAACCCTTTATAAATCTGGGTTTCTACCAGGAAACCTCTTCTGCAGATCTGTTATGTCTACATAGGGACTCAACAAGGGCTTCGACAATTACTGAAGTGTTGGAGGTGGAGAAGAAAAATAATGTGAGTTTTTACTAAAGTTTATAAATATATTTGTACTGTATTGTTTAGAAAGAGGTTTATAAACATACTCCTTGAAAAAGGGTTACAAGCAGACGCCTTGGTAAAAAATGTGAAGCGTTTAGACATTTTAGAATATTTTTCATTTTGTACTTTTTCTGTAACACGTTGCTTGCATCATTCACACACTAGCCCTTAACATTCACATTAGATTATTGAGAATGGTTGCTCTGTTTCTTCTTGGCTTGTGTTTTGTGTGTCAACTCGCATGTTTCACTTGTCTTAACATCTTGCTTATGTCATGCCCTCATTAGCTCCTGCCATTTACATGAGATTACTAAGTTAACTATATTGTTTCATAATGGTTTATAAATAAGAGATTTACAGAGACTTATAAAACGTTGTTTTATCTTTGTTACAGGGTGTGGTTACTACAGTGTTTGGATTCTCTGAGGAATTCAAACATTTGGTGAACCCAACACATCCTCATGATAAGGACTTTGACAGTGTTATACAACTAGTTCAACAAAAATACAATGTGTAGAAAATCGATTGGGAACAAGGATTTGTGGATGTTTTCTTACAACAGAAGACATTGGTCGACAAAGCAGGACAGAAGACAAAGATGTACAGCAAAACCTCTAAGGTCATTGTGTTTTTGATGTTTTATAAGACTTTATCAAATTTGAAATTGTTAAGTTATGTTAATATTATAAGCATTTATAAATCTCTTATTTTTGTTTGAAATAGGAGCAAACACAATATCAAGAAGAACAACAAGTGGAAGCTGATGCTGAATTCGGTGACGGTGATAAAGAAAGAGAAACATCAAAAATCAATGAAGTAAGCTAATATATAAACCTTTATAAATTTGGACTATCATTTAAAAAAAATTATAAGCCATCCTAAATTTGTTATTGTTTTTTTTCTCTCTTGGAAATAGGGTTGAGGAAGAATAAGAAGAAAAAATGGAAGCTGATACAGAAGTTGAGGAGTCCGTGCAAGCTGAAAGGCAGAAATGAAGAAGAGGAAATAAGGTAAATAACTCTCTTTATAATGGTTTATAAATGTTATTTTCTGATCGTGTTCTCAAAATTGAATGATGAATATGTTTATATAGCCATCATAATACTTTTTAGGAACAAGAGCATAAGAAGAATAAAGAGAAAAGAAAAGATGAAGCGTATGAGAAAGCTAAGGAGAAATTTCAAGATGAAGATGGTTCCAAACTCGATAAGTTAATCCAAATGCTTTATGATTTGAATAAACGAGTAGAAGTAATCGAGAATGTCTTAGGAGTGGTAAGCAAATAACTTTACCAAGCACTTATAAATATTTTCACATGTTATTTTCTTTACCTATTATGACATGATTTTTTGAAGGCAGACGGTTATGAGAGTCCATGCAACTATGATGATACAAAAGGTGCACCAAATGATGAAAATGAAGAAGAAGAAAATTCTGGTGGTAAAAGAAATGCAACAGGTGATGAAAATGATGAAGAAGGAATTTCTGATACACAGCAACTAACGGAAGTGAATATTCTTAGGGAAAATGAGAATACAGAGAAAATCACTCCAGACGAAGACACTGAAAAAAGTGAAAAAAAAGATGCATGGAACAAAAGTCACAGTTACAATTCTAAAAAATAGAATATAAAGGTTTATAAAATTTTTTATATTAAGCTTAACTAATCTTATCTTTTGTAGATGACGTCATCTACTCCAACATTCACTACTCCAAACTTTGATATAAGGGTATAAAATTTAATATATTTTATAAGGCCTTGTAAATTTTAATGTATAAAGCTTAAAATTATAGTTTCTAAATAATTTGTTTACAGATTACATCGCCTATAAATAAGTATTCGCAAGAGATGATTAAACCATTTATAAGCATTATCTATGGATTCATAAACAATAATGTATTAAAATTTATTAAACATCACTTATAAACCTTCGTAAAACTCAGATATACTAGTTTATAAAGTATTATATAAACTCATAGATGAAATTTAAACACAAAAAATGATATGTAAAGGCTGATAAATAACTTATAACCCTTTATATATCTTATAATAATATTTTAGAAAGCATTATGAAAATTAATGATAAAAAGTTTTAAAAATAAAATCGGTGATATAAATACATGAAGATGCTCGTTACTAATTTTCTTAAAAAATAAACTAGAGTAAATGTAAAGTGCAAATGATTTACAGCTTACAATCACTTATAAGAACACGTGCTACACATATATATTACAGAAAGACATGTGTCTTGTTTCTCTTATATGTGTCAAGAACATATATATTACATATAAAAACATGTGTCTTCTCTCTCTTTCTGCAACTCTTATCTTCTTGAACATTGTGTTTCCCTCTTAAAACATAAAAACATAAGGCTAAATATATATATTGTTTTAAGGTTTCTTTTATAAGGTCTTATAAATATAAAAATTGTAATAAATACCTCAAGGGGGGTTACTGTTTCCAGCAATATGCAAATCATGAGTAATTAAAACTTCATCCCGTGTCTGAATCGTATTTGACACAATCCTTGATGATAAATGAGTTCTTATGTGAAACGTTAACAAAAAACATAAAGCTAATAGTAAATCTCCAAATGACATCATTATATTTATAAGGTCTTATAAATGTAAAAGTTGTAATAAGTATTGCTATGACATACTTCCAGCAATAAGCAAATCTTGAGTATTACATACTATCTTGTAAAATAACTAACTGATAACTATCATAAACGAAAACCTTAACAAGGAGTTCCATGTAGTTACCTTAATGGTTATACATAGATGAAGGCATCCATTCTCTTGAAGTTTGTTCATATATGATGCTACTTGACGATCATTCCTAATAAATACCGGAGGGAGCTCTTTTGAACTAAAGTTTAACTTTGAAGGTGAGACATAGCTAAGATTTATACTGTTTAACTTGGAAGGTGAGACATCGATTCCAAAATTTTCTAAAACAACCTCAATCAAATCATTGTAGCTGATATCTTCAAGAATCATACTAAGACAAGATCCCCTTTCATCATCGACTATGAAATCCCAATGAATTCCATTTATTAGTTTCCAGTCTCCACGTATAGAACACAATTTGATCTTCATAACCTGATTATAAGAACATGGAGATTAGAGAAGGAATGATCAACAAGATATATAAAAAAATACATAACACTATGTTCCTCATCGATAAAAATTTATAAGGTTTTATAAATCTGAGATTTGAAAATTTCATGAGAAAAACTTCGTCTCCTTTCCAGAAACCGATCGATCTTGAGAAACCAAGCAAAAATTATAAAAAAGAGACGAAAATCACTATCTATTATCCTCTGACCTTTGTTACGCGTTCGTGAAGAGAGATTGTTATGTTCGTTTGAGCTGTAGTCTTCGCCAAATCTCGTCGGACGTCAACGTCGTCGGAACCGTCAAATCTCGCCGGGAAAATCGCCGGAGTCGTCGAATCTCGCCGGAGTCGTCGAATCTCGCCGGAGTCGTCGAATCTCGCCGGAATCGTCGAATCTCTCGCTGGAGCCGTCGATCTATTTGGAGATTTTGAAAATTCTTGTTGGAGAAGATATATGTTTATGTTTAATTAGATAAGGGTATAATGGTACATTACCTATTAAAATTTTAATGGTAAAGTTGGTTAGTGTAAAGTTGAAAAGTGGTATTAGAAAAGTGGTATTAGTGGCAATTTCCCTAAAATAAAATTATTATATTGAGCTAAATATAATAAAATTGTATTAAATTTATATATTTATTTATTTTATTTTCGTAATTGTAAAATATTTATGTTCAAAAATAAAATCTAATATATTGGTAAGATGGGTTAACATTATCAAACTATATAATACATGTATAAAATTTAACATGTATTTCTTTAAAGTTAATAAAATAAAATCTTTGTAACTACTTTAATCATAATATATTTTTATTTTAAATATAATATATATTGATATATTATATTTTATAAATTCTAATAATTCTGTGTAAAAAAATTTAAACAATAACTTAATGTATTTTAAGTTATCGTTTAAAAATGAAAATAAACAAATTATATCCTATTTCATATACTTTATAGTCATGATCATGTTAAAATATAATTATTATACTGAAATAAATATGATAAAATTATATTCAATTGATAAATTTATAAATTTTATTTTCATAAATATAAATTATTTATTTAAAATATAATATGATGATAGAACAGCTTAAAATTAACAAACTATATAATACATATCTAAAAATTAACATATCTTAGACTTTTATATATACAATAATAAATTATCTAATATTGGTAAAAAGAAATCAAGTTTTGAAAGACGGGTCAAAATTTAGCATAAATTAAATACAAAATAATATTAAATATATTTTCTCATTAATATATTAATTTACTTAATAACTAAATGCAAATACAACAAGATAAACACATAATAAGAAGTGGTAAATATATACAGTTTAAACAATTAATTAATTATAACATGTAAATTATAAAATTATTGTATTTGAAATAGTTATATAAATATTTAAGTATATAATTAACATTAAAATATATACCACTTATGTTCTAAAACAATAATTTATGTATAGAAAAGTGAAAACAAACATCCGTGCGGTTGCACGGATCAAAATCTAGTACGTCTTTATATTTCATACGCCATTTATCCTCGGGTTATACATGAATTAAATAATACCAATACTTGTATTTCTCAAAGGGCAGGATGCATGTGTATGTACAAGTGTCACGTTTTCGATTGGTTGCGTGGCTGTGATGGAAGCAAATACATTTTTGGTTTCTACCTTCATGGTTTCAGCTCATATATTAATACTAGGATAAGACCCGCGCCTTGCGCGGGATTAAGTTATTATTTTTATTATATTTTAGAGAATGAAACAATAGTTTGGCTTCATTTGGATTAGGGGTGTTCAATCCGGATATCCGGTTGGTTTCGGTTCGGTTCGATTTTTTTCGGTATTTCGGTTAGTAAAATATAACTACTATTCTAAATCCATATTTACTCTGACTTTAGTCTTTCACATATTTTTGAAAGATTTGAACTGGACGACTAAATTGATCAGTCAATCTTGTTGTTTTAAATCATTAGTATTTATATATATATATATATATTATTTAGTTTGAATATTTATTAAATAAAAATTCATATGCGTTATATTTTATGATCATTTCTAACTTATTATAACAAAAAAATAATCTATTGATCAAAAAAATTTCAGAGTGGAAATATTCAAATTTCTAATAATATATAGACGTTTTGAAAAATTCAAAATATAACATATAAGAAAAAATATAAATGTTTTTATTATATATTTAATGTATTTTTTAATATCTTTCAATAATATAAAAATTTTTAAAAAAAACTAAGATACCAAAATTGTTATCAAATATTTATTATTCATAATAATTAATTTTCATATATACGTTAATCATATTAGGTAATTTCGTAGCTTCTAATTAAGAAAAGTGCAAAAACAAATTTGGTAGATTATTTATCAATTTGATAGTTAGTTTAATAAAAAATATAATGTAAGTTAAGATGGTCCAACCTATTTTTTAAGAATATTATATTTTATATACTCATTTATTAAATGAGAATTTATAATCATACAGTTCTATGATCATTCATATCATTTTATAACAGACCAGTTTTTCCATTGATTTATTTCGGAATTTAAAAGGGTTTTATCTTTCCATTCATAATGAAAGATTCCTTGTTCTTGAAAAAATCTTTTATTTGATTCTTAACAAAAAAGGATCTTATGTATATGTTATATTCAAAAAAAGACTTTAATTTAGAAAAGTTACTAACTTGAATTTGTGATAATTTGTAAAATACATATGCTTGTGATAAAGAGCATAAGTCATAACTAATTTTTTTTTTTTTTTGATATGATCTTTTTTATAGTCGAAATAAAATAATTTATTGGAACCCTGTTTTTATTTATTTTTGTTTCTAACTGGTCAGGAGCCCTTTTACCGTGGAAAATTATCCAGTTACCTCAAGGGGAGTTAGTAGGGGAGGTCCTGCAGAAAAATAGCTCGACGCCAGGATGATGAAAAGCTTAACACCTCTCATTCTTATTACTTTTTGGTCTAAAGATGAAATTATTAATGATAGTTTGTTATTTTTGCCAATTTTTGCAATAATAGCTTGTAATCATCGATAACAAAATTTTCAATGTGAAATCTGTAATAAGTTTACAATTTATAAATGTTTTTGAAAATTCATTGAAAGTTTTAATATTAAAATATTTATGTAATCTTATGGTATATATTATAATCTATATATATATATGTGTGTGTTATTATTAAATGATATTTTTTACTCATATGGTTTTAAAATCAGGTGTATCTTCTTATAATATTAAATAAAAGTTCATATTAATACAATTTTATGATCATTTGTAACTTATTATGACAAAAAAATAATCTATTGATCACAAAATTTTCAGAGTGGGGATCTTCAAATTTCTAATAATTTATAGACGTTTTGAAAAATTCAAAATATAACATATAAGAAAAAATATAAATGTTTTTATTATATATTTAATGTGATTTTTAATATCTTTTAATAATATAAAATTAAAAAAAGAACTAAGATACAAAAATTGTTATCAAATATTTATTATTCATAATAATTAATTTTCACATATACGTTAATCATATTAGGTAATTTCGTACTTTTTATTTAAGGAAAGTGCAAAACATTTTTTGGTACGTTATTTATCAATTCGATAGTAAGTTTTATAAAAAGTGTAATATAAGTTAAGATGGACCAACCTATTTTTCTAAAAATAGTATATTTTGTATAGTTATTTATTAAATAAGAATTTATAATCATACGGTTCTATGATGATTCATATCGTTTTATAACAAAATATTTAAATCATCGATAACAAAATTTTCAATCTGAAATCTTTAATAAGTTTATAATTTATAAATGTTCTTGAAAATTCATTGAAAGTTTTAATATTAAAATATTTATGTAATCTTGTGGTATATAGTGTTTAATCTATATATATATATTTATTTTATTATTAAATGATATTTTTTACTCATATGGTCTTAAAATCATGTGTATCTTCTTATAATAAAAATGTTAAACCATTGATCATTAATTTTTAACATAATAATTTTAATAGTTTTAGTCATTTATTGTCGTTTTTAAAAATTCAAAATATAACATATACGAAAAAATCTAAATTTTATTTTTATAGCAAATTTGATTGTTTAATTTATTTTAATAATATAAAATTAAACAAAAATGATGGAGGAGATATAAATTGTTGTCAAATCTTTATTATTAAAATCATTAATTGTCATATATATATATTAGTCATTTATGGTAATTCCGTAGGTTTTATTTAAGGAAAGAAAATATCATATCATATCATTATATCATATAGTTTGACCAACTTATGTATCTAACAACATATAAAAATCGAATGTGGACCTACTTATTTTTCAATTGAATGTAATTGACTACCTAATTGAATGCCACCTATGCATTGGGGCCTCTTTTAATTAATACAAAATTGAGGTTACATTTTTTCAAATGTTCCTCAATTAATATATAAGGGATTTTCGATGACTTTTACGTCCAAAGTTTAGAATAAATCAAGTTCGAATATGTATTTTCTTTTGGAATTGGATAGAGAAACACGATAAAAAGGCAGCACAAACGAAGCGGTAATTTACATTATTAAACAGTAAACGATAAATATAATAAACGGCAAAAAGAACATTGTTTTTGTTATTATATAGGCATTAATTTCTGGTTTTTGAGTAAGTGAAATGTTTTTGGACCGGTATTCATTTTGGCATCATTGTGACTCTAATTTGGAGGTATCGTCTATGTCCTTACGTGCGTCATTGTTCTACAAATTCCAAAGCTTCTAAATTTGGTGCTTATTAGAGAAACAATCTTGTAATTTGACGGCAAAATATGTTCAATAATCATCCGATGAAGGTTTATTATTGCAATCGGTTCATAGGGACCTTGAAGTACGTTTGCGCATTTAGTGAAGAGAGACACTAATTGCTGTAATAGAAGACGTATTCAAGGAACAAACTGATCAGTAAAACAAAATTTCATTGGTGACGAAACGACGTCGTTGAACAAGGGAGATAAGCATCAAAACGACGCAGTTTCAAGGATATAGCCGTTAGAGAGAGGAGCCGATGCAGAAAAAGAAAAAAATCTTTATTCAAAATCTGACCGTTGTGACGGTACTCGTTCCTTTTTTATTCACATTCCCTCCGCAAAGAAGGAACCAAGAAAGAACATCTCTCTCGCACTCTCTCTCTCCCCCTAGTTCTGCGATTCGATCTGATATAGGCATGGAAGGAGCAACGGAGGAACCGATCGGTAGTGCTGCGACGGCGATCGTTGATCAGACCTACGAGTTCTTGGCGCCGCGATGGTTCGATTTCGTTAACGGAGAGACGGAGGACGAGGCTCGCCGAGCTGAGCTCTGGTTTGCATCGGCTCTTAGCTGCGCTCCTTCTCGTGAGTATCTTCGTTTGATCGCTAGATCCCTAGGTTTCGGAATCGTTGTTAGATCTGGGGTTTGGAGTTCTGATTTGAGTCTCAATTATGATTAGGGTTTCTGATTGAGAATCGAAATTAGGGATTGTAAGTTGAATCAAGATAATTTATGTTCAAAGTTTAATTCAAGTTTTGTGTGTGTGTGTGTGTGTGTGCAGCATCGGTTCCTAGAATCAAAGGAAGGAGATGTTTCAAGGTAGAGACAATGTGTAACTTCAATGAGGAAGAAGAAGAAGATAAACCAATAAAGGTTTCGCCTCAAATCAACAATGATTTATATCCATTGCAAGCAGGAAACTAATAATTAAGATTCAATTTTGTTTGCAGGATAAAGAACCGTCTGAACCAGTAGCTGCAACTATTGCTTCACAACCGGAGACTGATATTATCTCTGAGGCTAAGAAAGAAGAAGGTAATACTACTGAAGCAAGCACAATTAAGCCAACGCACAGTCGTTCCAAGGACAAAACGCCCAAGCAGATAGAAAACAAGGAGAACATTCCTCCTTCTAGGACAGAAGCTTGCACACCCAAACCACCACTGCAGTCATCTCATGGAGGAAAGTCAATGGACCTTAAGAAGCAGCAATCTGCTAGAAAGATAGCTAGTCTTTTGAGGAATCCATCTGCACTTAGGCCCAAAAATCAGTCACAGTCGTCGTCTCAACTGAAAGGAACTAATCAGAAAAGTGTGAAAAGGTACACTCTTCATAAACATTCCATACCCGAATCTGGTTTCACGTTCCTCTTGTAATCGTTTTGTTATGTGTTATGATGGCTCATTGCAGGGTAACGAGTCCCAAGAACATAGCTGGCACTACCAGTCTGATTCAGGATAACCAAGCCATCAAAAAACAAAAGCTAGATGATGGAAAATCAAGACAGGTGAGCCAAAATTTTCAGTAACATCAAGCTTAACTACATATCTCACTCCATGACTGAAACTGTTACCTCATCATCATTGTTTTTTCCTAGATTCTAAATCCAAAACCAACAACTCTGCTCCACAAGACAAGACAAGGTCTCGTTAACACCGGTTTCAACGTATGCCCTTCGGTCACGAAGCAAACTCCGAAGGAGAACAGGAAGGTACATTCTGCTTCATGGATGCTTATATAAGTTTTTTGACAGGCCCTGCTTCTCAACTCTTATGTTCACTTTTTAGGTTTATGTCCGTGAGCAAGTCGCACCTTTCATGTCAACTGCTGAATTGATGAAAAAGTTCCAAACAAGCACACGAGACTTGTCACTGCCTCATGCCAACCCTTCTCTTCCACAGGTAATCTCTTGATACTTATTCCTTTTTATTTTCTTGGAATATATTCAATTAACTTCCAGGCCGCTGCTGCTTTCCTTGTGCAGAACCGAACTAAGTTGACACTGACAAGACCAAAGGAGCCCGAGTTTGTGACATCCCAACGAGCTCGTCCTGTAAGAGTGAAGAGCAGTGCAGAGCTTGAGGAAGAGATGTTGGCAAAGATTCCCAAATTTAAAGCTCGACCTGTGAACAAGAAGGTAATGCATCTGGTTTCAGAGTGGTATATATCTACCTCATAAATAGAAATCTAAAACAAAACAATGCATTCTCTTTTTTTTTTATGCAGATTTTGGCAGCTCCAGCTTTGCCTGCGCCTCAGAGAAGCACACCACAACTGCCAGAATTTCAGGTAGAGACAGACATTCAGAGAGTATGATCATTTTAGAAACGAATGTGTTATTGATCTACAAGAGGCTCATATCTTACTATTTGCAGGAATTCCATCTTGAAACAATGGCGAGGGCTAGCCAACATGCAGAGACATCTTCAATTGCTTCAACAGAAGTGTCTAAGCAGGTATGGAACTTATTCTTTGGCTACAGAAATGTTTTATGTACTTGGTTTCATGCCATCTGATATGCCTCTGTTTTCTTTGCACCCAGCATAATGATTGTAGGCCTCACCTTACTGCACCAAAGAGCCCCGTGCTCCAAACAATGTTAAGAGCTCGTCCTACTAAAGCAAAAACAACTGCGGAACTTGAGCAAGAGGAACTAGAGAAGGCACCAAAATTCAAAGCAAAACCTTTAAACAAAAAGGTAACTAAACAAGTGATATAGACTTACATCTACTTTTTATATCTCGATCTAACTTGTAAGCACATGAACCCGTCCAGATATTTGAAAGTAAAGGAGAGATGGGCATCTTTTGCAACATGAAGAAGCACATAACCATACCTCAAGAGTTCCACTTTGCGACAGATGAGAGGATATCTCAGCCATGTCCTGTCGTAGATATATTCGACAAGGTATTTAGTATATTTCAACTAATAGAGCCTGCTTTTTATGCAAGTTTTATGTTCGACTGGATATAATCGTGTTTGACACAACTACTTCTTGTCAGCTCTCATTGACCTCTGACTCTTGCCATGAAAAGCCTCTACCAAGGAACACTGCTCCAAACCCCTTCAACCTAAGGACAGAAGTATGTACTACTACGAACAAACAAAAGTGACATGACTTGGCCACCAAACTTTACTGACCGTTTGTTTTATTACTTTGCGACATCCAGGAACGAGGCGCTGAAAAGGAGAAAAAGTTTGTAATGGAGATCACTCAGAAGCTGATAGGAGATGAAAGGGCCAGAGTTCCAAAAGCAAACCCATATCCTTACACAACCGACTATCCCGTGGTATGCAATACCTTCCTTGCTTCGTTTTTTTTGGAGTTGGGAAAGAGATGATGGTGTTGAAAATCTTACGTGTTCCAACTCTCTCAGGTACCACCAAAACCAGAACCCAAGCAATGCACAAAGCCAGAACCGTTCCAGTTAGAGAGTCTATTGAGGCACGAAGAAGAAATGCGAAGAGAAAGGGAAGAGAGGATGAGAATGGAGAGAGAAGAAGCTCAGAAGAGACTCTTCAAAGCACAACCAGTTATAAAAGAGTAAGTGACCTGCACCTTTTGCTTTTTTCATATATCCAGAAATCTTATCGAAAATCTAACTCTATAGCTTGTTATGAACAACACAGGGACCCAATCCCTGTTCCAGAGAAAGTACGAAAGCCTCTCACAGAGATTCAGGAGTTCAACCTCCATGTAGAGCATCGAGCTGTTGAGAGAGCAGATTTTGATCAGAAGGTAAGGTTTTCCTGTCATTTCAACAACTAAAGGAATGCTTGCTTACACAAGTTCTGAACTGATAAATTATCATTATTTCTGGAAAAAACAGATCAAAGAGAAGGAGAATCAATACAAGAGATACCGTGAAGAGAGTGAAGCTGCAAAAATGGTATGCAAACCACACACACTTAGCTTGTAAATATATCTCACAAACTTTTCTCAAAATGTAATAAAAACGTTATCAGGTGGAGGAAGAGAGGTTTCTAAAGCAAATGAGAAAGACGATGGTTCCTCATGCTAGACCTGTGCCTAACTTCAACAAACCCTTCTTACCTCAGAAGTAAGTTTCCCACTCAATAGAAAGAAAAAAACAAAACAAAACCAATCTTCTCTTGTTTTGATTAAAACGTTATGTCAAACACAGGTCCAACAAGGAGATCACGAAACCAAAATCCCCAAACCTTAGAGTGATCAAAAGAACCGAGAGAAGAACTATGATGGCTCCTCCACCAACTGTGTCTGCAGCTACCAGTGCTTCAGCTGGTCAGATGAGATAGTTTGCGGAATGAGGAGACTTTTCCTGGAAGCAGCTGAAATGTTCATGAATGCTTGAACCTACATCCCCCTTAGGACTTGCTAATATATTAGTAGTAGTACATTCTCTTATGTGCCCTTATTCAAATGTAATGATAGAAAACTTGTTTCATGTTTAACATTCTCTTATGTGTTCTTATTCAAATGTAAACTTGAAATGATTATCCTAATGATATAAAACCTGTTTCATGTTTGACACCAACCAGCATAAACAACCAAATATTTCTCAGCCAAATCCAACTGCAGTGCAGATTTAAGTTTTTACAAAACCAAAACATTAATATTATCATCTGCAATCTTTAGACACAGGTCAAGAAAATGCAATTTCTTTTGTTACCTAGACACTGTTACTCTCTAAGGTACTGAGATAATCCACAAGTCTGTTCAAGCGAGCATTCCTAACACTCTTACTACTACTAGCTCCTTGGTTATTATTCGCTTGCCTTGCGTTACTCCTTCTGCCGCCTTTTCCCCATGCAAACCCATGTGCTATGCCTCTGCTGTCTCTATGATGCGCCTCCTCTGTGACATTATTAGCGCAGTTATTATCATTGTTGCTTGGACATGAAGAAGAAGAAGGGTGAGCTGTAGAACGAGTTGCAGAGCGCCTATTTCTTTTTCTCGGCAGTATTTTAGCAGAAGACGAAGCGTTGACTCTGTTGTTATCACCATCATCATCATGGGCGGCTTGTGATGTATCATGCACCATGTTTCTGCTGTTCCTCCTCCTTCTTCTGGAGCCACTACCACTAGGCTGTGATCTCGGTAAGACCCCTGCATCTTTACCAGAAGACTTCACAAGGGCCTCAGATTGTCTCTGCGATACTTGAGCTATAGTTGCTTGAAACTACAAAACAGCAGCCACAGACGCACAAATTGTAATAGAAGCATTAAATGTTACTTAAGTGAGTGTCTTAAGAGGCAAACCCTCGGGTTCTGACCTGCTTATTACGAGCCAACTCATCTTCATCAAAAGCCAAATCCTGAAACAAAAAAGAAAGCAATCTCTCATAAGTAAACCGTTCTCTCTATAATCTAAAATGATTTAAAAAGAGAAAAAGAAAAGTGTAGATGCTTCATTCACCTGCTCCTCATTACTATCGACATTTCCGAATATAGCTGCAATAAAAGCATCGAATTTGGGGTCGGGTCTTAATGAACGTCGGCTGGGTACATGTTTTCTACAAGCAGGACACTCATGGTTCCTGAAAATTCATTTTTGCCAATTAATAAAACTCACAATAAGCTTCCTATATAGCAATGCTAAAACATGTAAATAGAAAGGCATACCCAAATCTCATTGACTTATCAATGCACTCTTGACAAAACCGATGGAGACATTCCATGAAAGTCCTTGTTTTCCTTATAATTCCTGCAACAATGAGAAAAACAGAAGCATGCGAATAAAGTTGATAATGTAAGAACCATATACAGCAAGCTTGTGGTATGTCAGAGTGATTAGGTAGTCAACACTGACACTAATGGGGGGTGGAAAGAGAAGTTAAAGCTGATTAACTTTGAAATATAGATGTGCAGAAGAGCAAGTACCTAAACATATAGGACACTGCACGTACTTACGGATATCCTCTAGATCAATACCTTCTATAAATCTGCAAATAATTCATCAAAAGTCAGAGATGATCAACTACTAGAGACTCATAACACATGAAGCTTAAGTCAAATGGAAGATAAAATCATTTCAAGATCAATCTACACAATGTCATACTCTCCTACTAGTGATCAAACGTAAGCACAATGCTATTTGAGCAATAATATTTTGTGATATTTGGTAAAAACACGACAGTAATAATACCATGCAAGCAAGAACCAATACAATGCATCGGATCAGTTTCATACTTAATGTTAAGCTAAAAGAGACTCATGACACTGGAATTTAAGTCAAAGGGAAGATAAAATCATTTTAAGATTAGTCTACACAATGTCATACTCACCTACCAGTGATCAAGCGTAAGCACAATGCTACTTAAGCTATAAAATTTTGTGATATTTGAGTAAAAACATAATAGTAACTATAACATGCAAGAAATAAAGAACCAATACAATGCATCGGATCAGTTTCTAGAGTGTAAACTATGGACATAGCATCAGAGAACACTGGTTCTACTTTAAAACCATCAAAACAGAACAGTGACACTAACAATCATAAAAGTCAAATCTGGTAATGAGAGCTTAATATTTTGGTACAGAGAACCGAGAAGATAATTGTTGTTACTCTGATTCTGATTGCTCTTCTGATGTAGAAGATGGACTTCTCTCCTTGGAACCTGTATTTGATCAAAGAGGCCGATCACTTTAACATTCATTATACATACACATACATACGTATCCACAAGTAATATGCAACTATAAACGAAACCTTTACCTTCTTCTTCCATTACATCCATGTTTTCCGGATCTTCTTCTTTCTCCTCAGCTCGTGTGGTACGACCAAGTTGGTCGTCTTCTTTCTCGGCGGCGGAAAAGTTGTTCAACGCAGGCATTGTTGTGATGGTAGTGGTTTGTTGTCTTCTGCCTTTGCTTTGTTTTTGGTTCGGTGCCAAAGGAGACACAGAAAAGGAGAAAGGAAGGCTGACGAAGAAAACGGAGAGACTTTTTCCTTCACCTTTTCCTCTGTTTCTTATTTATTTTCTTATAAGTAATTTTAATATCATAGTCTTCAGCCTAATTTTTGTTTTCCTTGTAATCACATATACTTATTTGGGAGAATTGAGCTTTCTCATCCAAGCAATGGTGATCTTTATACCTATACAAATCTGAAAACAATTAAGATATTTTTCCAAATTTAGTATTTAAGACCGAATCTACTTTTGACTAACCTCGCGTAAGTAGTCAAATAGTAATAATTATTTGACCGGCTAATATATTGATGAATATATCTCATCAACGACGTCGTTCAAATCAAAACGACATCGTTTTAAATAATAGATCGTAATTAGAGATTTGGTGTTGCTTTCTCTTAAATTTATCATTTTGTATTTATTTCCTTGCAATATTATAAAATTAAACCTTTATTCATTATCTATCATTCATAAGCCATTTAACTCGTTGACAAATGCATTGGAAATACATTTTTAGTAGCAAACAATATTATAGTACAGATTTTTAAGTTTGTCTATTGTAATTTAAAATTAGGTTTTCTAATTTAACAATTTTATCGAAAATACTTCTATTTATTAAAGCTTGCCTATAAGTTATAACATTAAAACTTTGTGAGAGTTGCATGTATTCCTTTTAAGCTTATTATATAAACTTTTGTTTTTGTTTTTGTTTTTGGAAAGTGTTTAGTGTAATGAAGTAATAACGGGATGTGGATCCAAAGATGTACTGAATTTGGAGTGTTGAATTAAAACCTCGCACATGTCGTCGGCCTTGTTTTTGTGTATTACATACATGTTCGTGTGTTAAGCCTACTTGCCAACCCATTTGCATTATCACCATTCTCCACACTTTGGCCATGTTCGTTTCTTCATTCAACTGAATCATTTGGCTGAAGCTGAGCGCGTTGTTCGTTTGGACACAAAAAACATCACTCATTCGAATGGATCAGTTGAATGATTTTCGAAAATTAGGTTGGATGGAGATGGTTCAGTTGAATGAACCGAAACGAAGCAGTTAGATGGAGATGATTCAGTCGAAATATCCAAATGTCGATTTTGCCCTTAAGGAAACTCAAATATTACAAACCTAATTTCATTTTTTTTTCCGTCGTAGCTTTCTCTCTGCGACAAACTCAAATCTCAATTTCTCTCTAGCCACCATGAAAGGAGCTTGAAGCTCTCTCTCTCTCTCTCTCTCTCTCTCTCTCTCTCTCTCTCTCTCTCTCTCTCTCTCTCTCTCTCTCTCTCTCTCTCTCTCTCTCTCTCTCTCTCTCTCTCTCTCTCTCTCGCCGTCTCTCTCTCTCTCGTCCTCTCTCTCTCGTCCTCTCTCTCTAGCCACCATGAAAGGAGCTTGAAGCTCTCACCTCACCGTCGCTCTCTCTCTCTCTCTCGCCGTCTCTCTCTCTCTCGTCCTCTCTCTCTCGCCGTCTCTTTCTCGCCGTCTCTCTCGCCGTCTCTCTCGCCGTCTCTCTCGCCGTCTCTCTCGTCGTCTCGTCATCTCTCTCACCGGTTTGATCTTCTTCTTCGTAGATCTATGCTTATATGTTTGAATTCGTTTATGGGTTTGCTTCTGTTTATGTTATGTATTGATTTCCCTTTTGAATTTGTCATGGGTTTATGCTTGAGAATGTGTTGAAATACTGATGGGTTTTTGATAAACATATCTTTACGTATGTGTCTTAGAATGTTGTGTGCCTTATGGGTCTCTTGAGTTCAATTCTTAGTTCATATTATGTGTGGTTTTAAATCACAGCATCTCTTGTGTGTTTATGTGTTCAAGAAACATTGACACTGACGAGGAAACTCTTTATATGGCAGGTTGTTTCTTGCAGTTTACTTGGATTGCAATGACATCTGTCCCCGGTACTGATGTGAGTATATTTTAAATATTTGTATGCTTGTTGAATGGTTCTCTTAGTTTAGTTTAGTCTCTGGTATTGAATATTTGAATGGTTCTCTTAGTTTAGTTTAGTCTCTGGTATTGAATATTTGAATGGTTTCTCTTAGTTTAGTTTAGTCTCTGGTATTGAATATTTGATTGGTTCTCTTAGTTTAGTTTAGTCTCTGGTATTGAATATTTGAATGGTTCTCTTAGTTTAGTTTAGTCTCTGGTATTGAATATTTGAATGTTAGTCTCTGGCATGGACTGATGAGCAAACCCGGTTCTACCTCAAACTGAGAGTTGAGGAGAAGCTGAAAGGAAATGAAAGAAAAGGAAATCTTAATGAAGTTGGGAGACAGTCCATTATTGACAAGTTTTATGAAGCTTATGGGGAAAGACACGTTTGGAGAAAATTTGGGATCAAGCACACTACTTGCAAAACTCAGTATGCAAGGTTCAAACGGTTGATCAACAAGAGGACCGGACTTGGCTATGATGCAAATGGGTACGTAGACATGTCTGATGACTGGTGGGATCAACTTTTTAAGGTACAATCTTTGCTTGTTATTTATTGTTTGTGGTTGCTTGTTTATGTTAAGTGATGTCTGTCTGTTGTTGCTGTCTCCTCATGTGATGTCTGTCTGTTGTTGTGGTTTTTAGGAATTCCCATCAGCTAGAAAGCTTAAAGAGAATCCACTAGCAAATGTTGACTTGTTGGAGAATGTGTTTGGAGCGGTTCATGTAAGTGGAGCTGAAGGATGGACTGCTCAGCAAGGCGAAGACTCTTTGGATAAGCAAGGCGACAATAATGATGGTGATGCTGAAGACACTGATGTGGATCAAGTTCCTCCTACTCAAGATATCAGTGCTCCAGCTGAATCAAGAACTGCTGGCCCTTCATCCAGTAGAACAAAAGCTAACAAGAAGAGATCAAGGGCTGCTCAAGTAGGACAGGCTGTAGTAGATTGTCTTTCTGACAAGAACAAGATGATAGGGAACCACCCTGAGTTCAGTTGCAACCAGCTTACAGCTATGGAAGCCTTACACTCGCTGTCTGCTATCAGGCACTGGTCTCCTTTGTACAAGGCAGCCATCGATCATCTCAAGCAGGACCCTACCAATCGCCAGACCTTCTTGTTCTATAAAGATGATGAGGACAAGGTTCTCTACTTGGAGTATGCTACTGGTGAAAGTAGAGATGCTTGAAGACTATGTTATGCTTGTGTTTCTGTTTGTGTTTTGTATGAACTCTAGTGTTCTTTTGGTTTGTGTTTGTTATGTTCAAAACTCTACTGTTCTTTTGGTTTGTGTTTGTTATGAGAATCAGCTTTTGGTTTGTGTTTGTTATGTTCAAAACTCTACTGTTCTGTTTGTGTTTTGTATGAGCTTTTGTTTGGAGTGCAATGGTTTTGATCTTTGGTGAACCATTTGGTTTTGATATTTCAGGTTTGGTGAAGTAGAGGATACAGTTTGGTGAAGTAGAGGAAGTCGAGATGGACAGTAACGTAAGCTAATATCTGTTACTAAATTCTAATATCTAATATCTGTGTATAAACCTGTTACTAAATTCTTTGTGTATTTGCAGAGCATATTAAGACTTTTAATTGAGGATGATGAGTTGGATTTGTTATTTGATGAGAATCAGTACATGTGTGCTCTTTTGGAGGAGATGGGTGGAGCAACAGAAGCTGATGCTGATAGGCAATTAGTCAGGACAAACCGAGGTGAAGGTTGGCGACGTGTGCAACGTTTTATGAACGGGTCTGAGGTACAATGCTATGAGATTCTACGCATGAACCAGGAAACATTTAAGAGTTTGTGTAAGGTGCTATCAGAAAAGTATGGGTTAAAGGAGACTCACAATGTTTACGTTGAGGAGAGTGTTGCAATGTTCTTAGAGACGGTCGGACAAGATGCAACTGTACGGGCTATATCAGAGCATTATCAGCATTCAACTGACACTGTGAAAAAGAAGTTAGAACAGGTATTAAGTTAGAAGTTTGATAAAGAGTGGCATTGTTCTTATTAATATGGTGTTTGTTGTTGTAGGCGCCTTGTTCTAGAATTGCATTTTAACGTTGGTATTATGTTCTGTTACAGGTATTAAGTTCTCTCTTGAAGCTTGCATCAGACATTGTGAAACCGACTAGGAATGAGTTTGCAACTGCTAGTCCTTTTCTAGAAGGTAAACCACAGTATTGGCCTTACTTTAAGAACTGCATAGGTGCTTTAGATGGAACTCATATTGCTGTCCGTCCACCATCTGGGAATAGTGAGCCATTTAGAGGTAGAAAAGGTGAACCAACCATGAATGTGCTGGCTATTTGTAATTTTGACATGAGGTTCATCTACGCTTATGTTGGAGTTCCCGGGAGAGCACATGATACGAAGGTGCTAACATACTGTGCTACTGAAGAAGCTTCTTTTCCTCACCCACCAGCTGGAAAATACTACTTGGTCGACTCAGGTTACCCAACCAGAACTGGTTACTTAGGTCCTCATCGCAAGACTAGATACCATATAGATCAGTTCAACAGAGGAGGTCCACCATCAAACACTAGGGAATTGTTCAACCGCAAGCACTCCGGTTTAAGATCAATGATTGAGAGGACTTTTGGTGTTTGGAAAGCCAAGTGGAGAGTTTTAGACAGAAAACATCCCAAGTATGAGTTGAAGAAATGGATAAAGATTGTGACAGCAACCATGGCCCTCCACAACTTTATTCGAGATTCACAACATGGAGATACTGATTTTTCTTATTGGGAAGGAGTGGAATCATATGAACAGCATGGTGATGATCAAGAAGAGCATGTTGGATACATTCCGCAGGGTGATAGACTGATGGAGAGTGTGCGTCACTGTATTACTATGGAGATGGCAAGAGGAACTAGACTTCCATACTAGACATTTTTTAAATTTCAGTTTTATAAACATTATTGTTGGCATTTGAATATCTACTTTATTTGAATATCTACTTTGAACTGTTTGAAAGTTTATTAAAATTTGAATATCTACTTAGAGTTGTTTGAAAGTTTATTAAAAAATTATTAAAATTTGAGTCTATTTTATAAATAAAGTTATATGAAATTTATATGAAATAAAAATTTATAAATGTCAAAATGCTAATTTTAAAATAATTTCAGTGTAAATATATTTTAGAATGAATAATAAAATTTTATGTAGTTAAAATTGATATCAAATATATGATTAAATCAAAACATGGGTATATATGTAATTTGGTTATTAAACTCATTTGAATGATTCATATAAATGGAGAAACAAACATAAAATTCATTTAAATGGTTCATTCAAATGACTCATCTAAATGGAGAAACAAACATGACCAAAAATTTGAATGGATCATTTAGATGGAGCACATAAATGGATCAGCTGAATGGATTCATCTAAATGAAGAAACAAACAGGGCCTTTGCATTACATGTGAGGCATGTGTGTGTGAACTATATTACACATAATAATAATCCAATAAATAATCAAGATTAGTAGAAAATTATTTAAAATAATGCAACTTTAACATTTGTCAGTAGGGTAGGCCTAACAATCAAAACGGTGATAGAAACTTATAGCACATGACCCTTCTTTCAGAAAAAAAAAAAAATCTTTCATTTTTATACCCAATTGAATATTTAACTTGAGAAAATATATTGGGCCATAACAGTAGAAAAAATATATTGGGCCGTACCGTAACATATCAGCCCAAGAAGTTCAGTATTAGATATAAAGCCTTTTTTGTGCAGTAGAGACACTTCCCTCTCGTTTTTTTTTTTGTTCTCTCTTCTCCAATCGGTTTGTTTCTCGAACCCTTACCGGAATGGAGCCGCCGCAGACGAAGGGAACAGTTACGCCTCTAGCGTCGCTGTTCTCAGAGGAGGAGGCTCGGAAAGCAGCGAGCTACGTGGAGGAGAGAATCAGAGAGAAGCGGGAAGAGATGAATCGTCTCCAACGGTTCGTCGATGAGAACGACAATCTCATCAGTCTCGTCAAGAAGCTCCCCGAGAAGCTTCATCACAACATCATGGCGAGTTTTTTTCAATCCTTTATATTCTAGTTTCGTACTCCTTTTGATTGAATCTTTTGTACACACACAGGTTCCCTTCGGTAAAATTGCGTTTTTTCCAGGTCGGTTGGTTCACACCAACGAGTGTTTGGTAAGTTTCTAGAAGCTTCTAGAAGCTTAGTGTGGAGTTAAAATTAGTTTAATTTTTTAAAAAAAAAATTGGTTTGAACTTAAGCAAATGCTTTGTTTGTGTGTGTGTGTGTGTGTGTGTGTGTGATTGTTTGATAATTAGGTGTTTTTGGGAGAGAATTATTATACGGACAGAACATCGAAGCAGACCGTTGATGTTTTGAGGAGAAGAGACAAGACTTTGCAGTCACAGATTCATTCACTTAAAGCTGAGATTGATGATTTTCAAACGGAGGCTTCGTTCTTCGCTAATACTGCTTCAGAAGCAGCGGTATGTTTCTTCTGTTGGTGCTTTTATCCTTTTTAATTTTTTGATATGCATCTTAAGTGGTGTTTCTTTAATAGGAAGGAGTTCTTGAGATTAGAGAAGAGTATGAAGAAGAAGATTCTGGAACTGTGTGTCAGCGAGGTGTTGAGAAAGAGGCTTCTGGTGTTTCTGGAGGAGAGGCGGGAGAAGGTGAAGATAAAGACGATGAGTTTGCTCGGATCATGTCGAGGTTGAATGAACTTGAAATGGAAGAAGAACAGGAGGACGGTGAGGATGGGGATGATAGAAGCGAAGAACATGATGTGGAGGAGAGGGACCTCGATGTTGTGAAGGGTCTTGGAGATAAAACAGGCGATAATGGGATTGGATATGAGGAATCTGTTCTTGAGAAGCCACAATATCTCCAAAAAGGTTATAGCTCTATGATCCAAAAGCAGTTCAGATATAAGAAAAGTTTGACTTCATTGTCGAATCAAGATTGAATAATCTTCAATTCTCTAACCAACATCTTATCTTCTTTTATGAACAGAGGATAAATCACGTGGTGGAATTCCCCAGCAAAACGCTGAAACATGGAGAGACTTTCAAGCAACCTCCAGAGGAAAAGCAAGTTCCAGTGTTGTAGGTCCACAAAAGATTGAGGTATATCTATCTCATACTCTAAGCTATACTTAAAACCCAAATACAGAAACAAGAATCTCACACATGGTCATGTCAACTTTTTTTGGTGCAGTCACCTATACAGAAACAGGAGCCCAAGTTTGATACTAACAAGGTTACGTATCTCTCTCTCGCTCAAATGTTTGCTAGTAGTATAGTTACTATGGCAGATCTGATAAGCTTGTTAAATATCTGCTCCCAACCGTGTAGGCTTTTACTGGATCAATCGTAGAGCACACCCATAATCTAGAAACCAACACCCACGGCAAAATGCAGGTATGTTTCTACCATACGATACGACACACACAATGCTGAAAATATGATTCTTATTGCATGTTTTTGTTGGTTTATTTATTTATTTATTATGTAAGCAGCCTTCAGGGTCTCAGCCATCAAAACCGGTTTCAAGATTCAAGGCACAGAGAAGGTAGCAAGCAAGGAGTGAGGTCTATGTACAATTTTGTTTGGTTTTGCCTTCTGATATGTAAGAACTAAGAACACATACATGTGTGCATCTTAATATCAGGAAGTTTGATACTTTTGACTATGTCTTACAAGGTCTGTTTGAAAGTGTGTAATCAATCGCAGTGCGAGAGAGAAATTTGAAAAAAAGTAGTGATTTTGAGATATTTTAGAAACTTAACTGCTGTTATTCTAGTTATTAGAAAATATGAGGCCAAAAGGCAAATTTATCACGATATAAATGGGAACGGTGCCGTTTAAGACTGGGCTGATTCTAACTAAAGCCCAAATTGTACTTTTGACATGATTTGCCTTGGTGTGGTTCAATGAGGGCGTTTTGAGACTGGGCTTGGTCTAACTAAAGCCCAAATAATACTTTTGTACGAACATGCTTTTAAGTGTTTCTTGTTCATCTCCAATCAAAGCAAAGCCCAAATTGTACTTTTGTCCGAACATAACTTTTAGGTTTAGGGCTTCATGTCCGTTCCTTTATATACTTCGATCTCCCTATGAGAATCATACACTGAGATAAGACGCCAGTTTCTATTCATTACCAATGAAATTTTCTGTTCCCTCTAATGGTTTTTCGATTCTGTATATGTGAATAATTGTGGTTTTCAAAGTGTTTTTTTTTTAAAGAAAGTGATGAAAGTTGTAGATCTGTGATAATCTTTTGATGATCGATAAAAATTCCAACTCGCTACGTTCTTTCTGATTCTTACTTCTTCTAAGTTCCTTTCACGGTTTTGTTGAAAACTTTCTTCTCATTAAATGGGCTCGATGTTTTTGATTCAGCTCAACTCGGTTTTGATATATTTTTGAAGATTGTAATACTGGAGAAGTGATGATAAATCAGTTTAAATCTTAGGACACCTTCTGACACATTAATGTGTATGAGAATGACTTCTAATATTCTGATCTTCAGTTTTGTATTCTTTTTTTCATTTGTTTTCATCTCTGTCAATCCCTTGATTGTTTTTGTTAGACTATTGATGTCAAATGACTTGAGTTCTTGACATGATTAGCCTTAATTGCCCAGGAGGATCCAGTTGGATATTTTAATCTGAATTTTAAGACAAATCTAGTAACCATCGATGAGATTATGAATTAAGACAATTCTTCAGTTGGGAAGAATTGAATATGAATTAAGAGAATAGTGAAATTATCTCTACCAGCGATGAGATTATGATTCAATCTATTACAACAATAACCATAGTCCAATCTTTTCATCATAATGTATGTACAAAAGTCAAGCTCTATAATGACACATCGTAAATACAACCATTTAATTAAACAATAGCGGCTTACGCCAAATAAATGAACAACCAGATAATACGGCTGATCTTTTACTCAGCTGGTGCTGGCTTCTCCGTTGGAACAAGCTCGTTCACTCTAGTTTCGAAACTTAAAAGACAGTCCAGTCTTCATGATTGTTCACACTTATCAGTTTTGTCTTCCCGAGCCTTCTGTTCTTGTCTACTAAACTCCTGAAGCTGCCTGTCATGTTCCTCAAGCATCTGATCCACTCTGCTTGGCTGTTCCAACAACGGTCCGGACGTGTAAATCTTGCTATCACTTGGATTATACTGTGCACATAGAAACAATATAAGTTGATAAAAATTGCTGCAAAAGGAGAGAATCAAAACAGAGAATATCAACTAACCCAAGATGGGTCGATTGGTATTGTCATATGTCTACTATCCATAGTGTCCGCTCTAGTGTATGCTCTTCTATCTCTTCTTCTTTGATTCATTACTGGCTGATCTAATAACGCCTTGGAGGAGACTGAACCTGACAAAACCCTCGGGTTTACTCTAGATGGAGGGTATCTAGGAGGAGGTGCATTCTCCTTCACATACATTGTTGACTTAGCCACGTTCCGGTTGCTCATCAATGGACCTGAGTATGAAACTCTCTCACCGCTTTGATTGTTTCTTGTTTGCATATTTGGATATTCAGGAACTGGGACATGAGAAGTCCTCTCTTCCTTAAACGACTTGAAACTCTCGTTTCTGCTCTTCAAATCTAGATATGGTTTCTGCATTTGCCACACCCAGAAAGAGTGATTTGCTTTGTGACCTTGAAAGTTAAAGACCATAATAGAGTTACTTACATCCATTGACATTGATAGAGAGTGATTTGCTCTGATCGGTGGGATAGCTTTTCTCTCGTGTGATCTTCTCCCCTGAGAGTCTTGCCTTTCTTGTTTCTCAGGTCGTTGCCTTTTCTCTTCATCACGCAATTTAGCATCAATCTCTTTACTAGGTGGATACTTTGGTAGACAAGATGGATCACAAGCCAACGGCTTGGTTTTAAAGTACTGACCAAAACAAACAAAAAGAGTGTTGTGAATAAGTATACTTCCATGATCACATAATCACATGAAACCAAGAACAAGTTACCTCACTCTGAAGGGCACTACTTGCAGAGCTCCGGTGATCAGGATCTATGGAGAGTAACGTCTCTAAAAGCAAAAGAACACTCTCCGGAAAGTCCTTGTACATCTCTGATAACTTTCTTCTGTAAGGAATAGCAGTTCTGAATCCAGCTGAAGACGGTAAGTTATGTTTCCTCCAGTAACTTTCTGTTGGTGAACCACATAGCTTGAAGATCTTATGCAACTGTTCTACCTAGAAAAGATCAATCACTACTAAACTTGAGTTAACTTTTTAACAACATGCAAGCAGATTATAAGCAGGACCGGATCTGAAAACTTTTAACCAAAATCTGAAAGCAAACTAACCAAAATGACCAAACCGAACTAACCAAAATAACCAAACAAACCGGTATTTTCTTCAATTTAACCAAGCTAACCGTAAAACCGAAAACTTCGGTAAAATTTTTGAAACCAAACTAACCGAAAATCGAACCGAACTTTTTTGATTCACTTTGGTGAGATTTTGACCGACCCGAACAAACCGAATTCCAAACTACCTGACCGAACTAACCGAAAACCAACCCGCAGGCCTAACCGGATCTGGAACAGCCAATGAAACATTGGTATTGATCCCAAAAATGTTTAAATGTTATATATATTTAAGACCTCAAATTATGAACTTTAAAAAAAAAAAATTTATAGCCCCCCAGAACCTCAGATCAGGCTTTTTGAGATTATAAGAATGTGCATTTAATTTACCTCGGTTTTTCCAGGTAGGATCGGTTTACCAGCGTACAATTCACCTAAGATGCAACCAGTGCTCCAAAGATCAACCCCAACACCGTAATGAGAAGCTCCAAGCAAAAGCTCTGGTGGTCGGTACCAAAGAGTGACAACATGGCTAGTCAAAGCAACAGTTCTCGCCTTGGGGTCGAAGAACGTCGCTAAACCAAAATCAGCTATCTTCAGAACTCCATTACCATCGATCAGAAGATTCGAACCCTTTATATCTCGATGAAGCACGCCGCGGCTGTGACAATGTTCAAGCCCACTTAGAAGCTGTCGCATGTAACACTTAACCTAAACACAACATAGACATAAAAGAAATCTACACTTAGTAAAATAAGATAGCAAAGCATCTACGTGCACTAGTTAGTACCTGAGGCTCTGTGAACTTGACACCGGGGAGTGAGGAGAGTCCCACGAGATCGTGGTCCATGTAGTCAAAGACTAAGTAGAGGGACGATGAGACGGGGGCGGTGATGAGTCCTTCTAGTTTGAGGACGTTGGGATGGTCTAGACGCCGCATTACTATGATCTCTCTGGCCATGAACTTGACGCTTTCTATGTCGTTGAGATCGAACCGGACTTTTTTTAGCGCGACGATCTTGTCGTGAGTGAGGTCACGTGCTCTGTAGACGCTGCTATACGTTCCTTGACCAATCTGCATCCACAACAACAAAAAGTAAGTTCTACAACACAACACAAAACAAAACAAAAAACAAAACAAAAAACAAAACAAAACTGAAAGTTGCATAAGAAACTTACTTTCTCAAGTTTCTCAAAGGTACTTGCTCGACGTGGAGCCCAATCAACTAACGCCTCACCAGCAACTGAGACTAGCCACGTAGGCCATCCTGCTGACACTACTTGCTTCAGCTCTGTGTCCTTCGGAGCAGCAGCAACACTCAGGTTCTTCCTTAACTCCTGAGGAACAACGGCTTGAGCTTCTGGTTCCTTGTCAATCTGATGATGATCAGACAACCTTTTGGAACTCAACTTTTCAAATTCAATCAATCGAACTTTGGAGTCAATGCTATTCCATCTATCTAGCTTCGGTTCTATGCCTGGTTTCACAACAGGACATGGTACCTTTCTCAGTTCTTGGTCATGAACAGCTAACTGAGGATTCTCGAGTATCTTCTCAACCTGATGATCGCAAAACCTATTGGAGCTCAACATTTCGGATTCAATCAACTTACTATCTTTGGCGTCTCTCTTGCTACTCGATCTATCAAACACAACTTGAGGTTGGATCCACTCATCTACCCTCCTCGACGAATCAAAACGCGAGGAACGTTTCTCCGATGCTAGTGTGGACTTTCTACGAAAAGGCCTTTGTTTAGAACTTACGCAACCCATCGTAAGCTCTAAACCAAGAGTCTATTACACACATAGACATACACAAACCATCAACACCAAGATGCACACGCAAAGACACAAACTTTAACTGCTCAGCGCAAAACCCACATCACAAGAACCATCAAAAGCCCCTTGATCGATATTTTTTCTTCTTCTCTGGAAGACCAAAGACACTGTAAGATCATAAACAGAGGTCAGAGTGGTTCCAAACCGGGAAAAGTCAAGACCTTTTGTCGGAATTCAGTTATTGAATCAAGAGAAGCTCGAAAACAGAGGATTTATTACCTTGATGATGACTGACTCTAGCGTGAGCGTTGAAATGGAATCAAAGAGGGGAAGCGAAGAGAGCAGTGATGCAAAAGGAGAGATTTTTTTTTTTTTTTGGGTTGGTGTTACAGATTTGACTAATTAAACGCATACGTACAGTGATGTGAACACCATCGATATATAATAAAAGAGTTGTAATAAAGAGCTTAAAGTCAAATTTGTCGATAACTAACTCAGCCGCCCTGCCCTGCCCTGTCAATAAAAGATAGGAGTGTTAATTGAACTCTTTAGTTATTTATTTGGTAGATGATTTGTTTTGAGATGTTAAAGGCAGATAATTTTGTGTCAAAATGTTAATTTCACTAATCAATGGTAAAATTATGTATGTTTTTACATCAATTATGTATCTTAACATGCGGAATATAATATTTATGTACAAGACTGATTTGTATTGACCACTTTATTTCTTTTAATTTCACTTCAAAGCTATATCGTTTGTATAACCGCAGAAATTTTATCACATGATATTAAAAGTCCGTGATTACTTTTAGTTTTAGCTGGGTTGTTTGACTTGGAGTTGGACCTAATTTATCCGCACTGAGATTATTAAAACATTAGGAAGAATTAATATAAAAAACCAGAGCAGTTGTTCAAGGACCATAATACGGATAATGAACATGAAAGTATGAAACTAATCACGAGTATAAAATAAGTCGGAATTGTGATTTGGAAGATATTTGTTTGACGGGGATATAGATATAAATATCAAGTTGCCAAATGCATATATGTACACGCTTGTTTATGTAATATATAATTTGTCTTCTAGTGTTTAGTAAATATTTTAATCTACTTAGCTCACACAACAGCACGATGGCTTTAGAAAAAGACTAACTCATTTACTTCATTACTTTCTTTTGATACTAATAAACATTTCCTCTAAACCTTAAACGACCTCTAACCCGTAAACGAGTTCAAGATTCAAGATTGTTTATACGAGAGTTTTTAGGTGTTTTTAATTTTCAAAATTTCTATTTATTTTCTGGGAAGTTAACGATTATATGAAGAAACCTTCGATACTTTCGTTTCTCGTCTAACCTCTTCTTTATTGCAACAACTAGCTGTAAATTTTTGTTGGGTAATGTTCATACAGGATCCAAAACCAGCACATTTCTTTCTTAGCTTCACTTATTAAGTGATGGCCCATTAAAATATACTTATAAAGCCCATTAACAAGGTTCTATAAAGTATAAATTATACGAATCCACTGCAAAGTCAAGACTGAATCAAAAGGGAGTGGAAAATAGGAATATAAAACCAATAATTCATTAGAGTAACTAATTTTAGTTTCATCATCACTGCACTCTTTTTTTTTTCTCGAGTACTAGAGGAAGCAGGCCACAAAGCCAAATACATCCCGAGAGGGAATATCAAACTACAAGTCAAAGACACATCTCCTTTGGATTGACCAAAAAAAAGGACACATCTCCTTTGGAAAGTGGGTCTGCAAAGGATGGGATGACTCTTGATTTTGCCGATTTTAATTTGCACACAGGTACAACAATAATATATATATTCGATTTGGGCCCTCGTGACATGACTATTTACAAATACTGCCATCTGCTGCAGCTAAAATTTCATTTATGGCATGTAATATTTTTATATGTTTAGCAATAACACTAACGTAATGACAATATCTTTCCAAACATAACATTTGTCTCTACATTACATTCAGACAGTTTTGCACCGTCCCGTCAATTTTTCGTAGTTGTTTTTTTAATACTCTTTCAAGCAAAGTTAATTGTGTAATTCTTTTTTGTTTGGTTTGAAATTTTAATTTTTAAAAGAAAATTAGAATCCTAGAACGACGTGACTATTATTTATCTATCATTTACATAATTAAGTTCTTTTAGGTGGTATGTTCATACTATACTTTTATCATTTCTACCCACCATTATAAATTATGCTATTTATAGCATTTTGTATTGTTAAATATATTATGCCAGTTAATAATAATCAACATATATATCTTTTTTTTTTGAAAAAGCTATATATCTAGTTTTACACCCCAAATTTTGAAACGATCAACAATTCTGTTGGAGTTGTTGTAAAAATACAATTAAATACATCTATAATCTTTTTGATCTTTTGAACAATATTTAATAGAATTATATTATTAATTAACCTAACAGAGTGAAAATCATCGAAATTTGTAATTAAAAAAAAATAGAATAGCAAATTTAATTAGAGTGTTTAAATGCGAAAACTTGTTGTAAATGTGTGAAGATGCTACACTATAAATGTATACAGTCTTGGAAAGCACGAACTCCTCTCAGGTAGGTTCTGGGCATTGTGATCCTCTTTGAGCATTTCGGGCTTCGCCGTTAATTATGATGCGAAAACTTGTTGTAAATGTGTGAAGATGCTACACTATAAATGTATACAGTCTTGGAAAGCACGAACTCCTCTCAGGTAGGTTCTGGGCGTTGTGATCCTCTTTGAGCATTTCGGGCTTCGCCGTTAATTATGTTCTCTCTTACATAAACTTCGTGTTTTAATTAGCCCTAACCCTAACGCGAGGCGCCTCTACACGATCAAGCTTCTTTACCTAAATCTAAATTCCATTAAATCATTTTCTTTTGTCACAAAGCCATTATATATATACATAAATATCTTGTCATACTATAATATGTCTATTTTCAATAAAGTTAGAAGCTTTAGCCTCATTTTAAAACTACTTTCCAAAATTTATCGTTTTATTCACTACGTAATGTATGATATTGAGTCATGGATAATTTTTTGCGTTTATGTACATGTTTTCAGTTTCTCAATTCCTTGGTGCAAGTGTTGCAGTCTTTTTCAATTTATATAACTGTGTGTTGATGAAACTGAGACACTAAACTAGAGAATAACTAAATATCGATAAGTAGAAACTATGTGTTGATGAGATTGAGATTGCACTATTTATCACATACTATAGTATATCAAATTATCAATACTGCTATGTTTTGCTTTAAGTATTGTCCACACGTGGAAACAAAGTTATGCTCCTTTCCGTTAGGCAAACTTATTACCTTCTTTAAGATTCTAGTTTTTAAAATATTAGATGTCAGATGAAAAAAATAATAATGCACCAAACAATATGTTCATTCAGCTTGATCCTTCCGAGCAGATGGCTGAACAAGGCATGATGACTGACCCAGATTCTCTTTAATTTATTTGAAAGAAACAGCAAAAAGAAATGTATCATTGAACCTGATTAGTAAATTATTTTAAATTCTTTAGTTCAGTGAGTTCAGTCTATATATATATAGGAATTGATCTGCGGCGTATTGCCCATAATGAAATTCAACAGCGCGTCTGGAGGTTACTAATCAATCAAATGGTTCTCTTTTATGTGAGATTCACATTGCGATTTAAGTTAAAGCATGATCTCATCATTTTCTTCAAGTGAATTGTGAAAGCTATCTCGAGAAATTACCTTTATAGTTAACAAGTAGTATTATCTATAGCTACTTAATATTATTATTATTTTTTTGGAAATTAATTGATAAGTCAAAAATCAACTTTATTTCGGACAAAATGTATGGAGTTGCAAAATGCAGGCAGCAGTGTAAACTTCACTAGCTGATTAAAACTGATCGCATCTCACATCCTAAACCCTAATTAACCTCATCCAGTTACCTCCGACAAGGGTTATTTACATAAACAGCAATTGTTTTTTATAAAGAAAAATTAAAAATTATTCAAGAATATGGGGAAAAACGATTACCAGAAGAAAAAAAAAGAATATGGGAAAAACTACTCTTTTTAATCTGACAAACTTTTTATTATCTATGAGATTATTTTTTTTTAAACAATACCAGATAGTATTGTATTTCGAAAAGAACAAAATACTTTTCAGAAACGATATGCTTGCGAGTAGTTGACTGAGCACAAGTTTTCGATTATTAAAAACAAACACAAATAATATATATATGAGGTAATCTGAGTTTTCAGTTGTCCACCAAAAGCTGGCTTTGATTCATGATCTGTCACACCCTTGACAAACGGTGTGATGATATCAACCCTTCTGACTTCTGAGGTTACCATAACCCATTTAAGAAGAAGCTACATAAAAGCAACTTTGAGACAACGGTCACAAAGAAAAATTAGCGAGGTTTTCATATCAATTTGTCTTTTCTTACAATAACTCATCTGGGTATCTGCCGCTACAGTCTTTGCTGGGCTCGACAGAGAAGTGAGAAACATCATATCAGCTAAGAGAAAGCACAAACAATTTAGCTCACTCATGTCTCTTTGGCTGAGATAATCAACCATTTTCTTCTATTCCTAGCTCCAGCTTGTTTTTCTTTTTTTTGCCAAGTTGGATCTAACCTAAGATTAGTATGTACAATCTTCTTTTCATTAATATGAAATTTACAGTTTAGCAAAAAAAACTCATCTGGGTACATATATAAAACTTCACGTATCATACACCTTAGATATGCTTTGGTTTTTTTTTTTTTTTGAACAATGCTTTGGTAGGTCTAACTTCTATCACTAAGGTCAAGACGGAATACTAATAGAAACCTAAGGGCATTTCTACTATAGTTATGAATCATGTCGAATTGAATTGATGGATTGAACACAATATTTCATTAAAACAAGGATAATTTACATCCGAAGCCAATTTGTGAAAATGGCACGCATAGCGTCTTTTTCTTAATCATCCTCCTCTCTGACAAAGCTAATTTTGTATAGGAATTAGTAATTTACATTTTACACGTTAGCGTTATTAAGGTACTGGCGCGCACACACTAAAGCTGCCACGAAATATCATGTGTCATATGTTGCAAATTCATCATTTGAAGTTGATTTTTTTTTTGAATATTTATGTTAAATCTCAAAATGGTCCAGATCAAGTTTAATGAAAACCTTGTTTTTATTTCGGACAAAATGTATGGACTTGCAAATGTAGTAGTGTAAACTTCACTAGCTGATTTAAACTGATTACATCTCACATCGAAACCCTAATTAACCTCATCAATACACTTCGACACATAGGCTACTTACATAAGTTGCAAATGTTTCCTTTTTTTTCCTTTTTTTGTAACACCAAGCAAATGTTTCTTTTTAATAAAGAAGCTCTTCTATTTGACCAAAAAAGAAGCTCTTCTATTATATTATTCGAGAATCTGGAAAAAACTACGTATGTACTCTTTTAATCAGACAACTTTATATCTATATGAGATTTTAATTTAAAAAAGAAAAATATTAGATAGTATCATTCCGAAAATCAAAAATGCTTTTCAAAATCTTGTCAGTAGTTTTTTTTTTTGGTCTAACAAGTAGTTGACTGACAAGTTTTCTATTTATTGAAAACAAAACAAATAATACATATAGTAACCTGAGTTTTCAGTTGTCCACCAGAAGCTGTTTTGATTCATGATCTGTCATTCAACCCTTCGGAGGTTACCAAAATCAAAAGAATTTTAAAAGGGCTTGACCAACCCATCTAAGAAGAAGCAACGTAAAAGCAACTTTGAGACAACGCTTACAAACAAAAATTAGCGAGGTTGCCAAATCAATCTGGGAATATATGTAAGACTTTAGGTATCATATCCCTAACATATGCGTTTCACTTCTATCACGAGGGTCAAGAGATAATACTAGTAGTGATAGAGACCTCAAGGGGACTTCCTATTATAGTTATGAATCATGTCAATTTGAGTTGGTGGACTAACACGTATTTCAAAGAAAAACAATGATAGTCTACATCCAAAGCCAACATACACTGTTCAGAAAAATAAACTTTAATGTCCAAGAGGCTTTCCAAGATGCCTAAAGTATAGATAAGGTCCTACTAATACACATTAAGCGACCAAATCTAATGGAATTTTATTGGTGAATAATAGTTTTCAGAAACAATATACCCGCGGCTCTCGTGAAAATGGCATGTATATCATCAGTATTACTATTAATTAATCATCTTTTTCTCTGGCAAAGTTAATTTTGAATATGAATTAGTTAGTTACATCTTACACGCCAAAGTTATTAAGGTTGTGGCGCGCGCGCGCACACACACTCTAATCTGCCACGAAACGTCATAAGTCATATGTTGCAAATTGATCATTTCAAGTTGATTTTGTTTTTGTTTCGATATTTACGTTAAATCACTAAACTCACAATTTGATTGATTTTACGCTCCACTTTTCAGTCTTCATTAGTTAGCTACTTGCTTTTCTTTTAAAAGTTACTCTTGTCTTTTTTGCTCGTTAATTTTAATATACATGCGTATGCGTGCATATATATATATTGTAAAACTATAATCTA
The DNA here is from genome assembly GCF_020379485.1 of Brassica napus. Lineage (NCBI taxonomy): Eukaryota > Viridiplantae > Streptophyta > Magnoliopsida > Brassicales > Brassicaceae > Brassica > Brassica napus. Next base: position 1,199,512 of record NC_063443.1, read on the forward strand.
ATACTAGCCTGGCTCTTTAGCTTTTATGTATTACTAAAAATGTAATACAAAAACTGAATCATCTCTCCAACGTGTCTTCTTTAAACTCATAGTATCCTATGCCCTTGTAATATTTACTTTTACGACTTTAATAAGGTAGCTATGAACATTAACATTATAACCCGACTTAAAAAAACATTATAACCCGATAGAAAGAACAAACAGAATATAATATATAACAGAATATGATTATGGCATATAGCAAGCCTATTTCTTATCTACTCCCTCTCGACTTTTGTCAGTACTTATACATGGGGTATTCTTCTTGATGTCCCGTACGTTGTACCAAAATGAACGGATATGCTCATACTACACACACATATATATAGGACTGTATATATATCTGATATTTTGATATATACATACTACACACACATATATATATAGGACTGTATATATATCTGATATTTTAGTATATATACATTTGTTTATATGGTTTGAACAAAAAAAAAAAAAAATACATTTGTTTATATGGTTTTTGACTTTTTGTGATCGATCATTACTGTTGGTCACCAGAGGTCGTGTCATCACGCGCTGGAAAGAAGGCTAGGGTTTTAGTTTTCGTAGCCCAATGATACTAATAAAAATTAAAAAGAAGATATGAAATAAGTTGAACGAAGATAAGAAATGGTCGAGTGGGATTTAAAGCAAAACTCGATCGAAAAACTATAATATCACCCACCTTTGTTACTAACTTTCTGTTTAAAAAAAATTAAAAAATTAACACGGTTTAGGGTTTCCATAATTTTATAATCAAATGAAATTGTTGCCTATTTAGGTTAGAATATTCCAAGGACCTAAAAACTAGGAGTTAGGCAAAATATTCTAATTAGCTAATCATTTTTGTTTCTTACCACATAAAGCGTGTGTTTATACTAAGTATACTATTTCTTAGAATCTGTGTAATAATAAGAAGAACGCAGAACATGCGTTTGTTGTCTTATGGAACCACAGCTTCACTAAACCAATCTGTTTTATTTTTGTTTTAAATAATAAATAGGAAATCGTGGGGACAACTCATTTATGTTTGCCCTAGAGCTTCTGAGACAAAGGGCCGGGCCTGGAAAAAGATATACAGACAAATAAAAAGATACATGTAAAATAAAAGCACACTTTGCATTCTATCTATTCTCTCTCCATCTTTCCTTTTCTGTCAGTCTCACGATTTCCTGGAGGGAGAGTTTGAAGATCTTCGTGTAAAACAAAAAAAAAAGTAGTCTCTTTGAGCTTTTTTCATTTTCCCGTTCATGAGTTTACTGTTAATATGCACATGCATTTAGAAAAATGTTTCAGTTTCAAGAGTTTGGGTTTTTATATTTGAGATGCAAAGAAGGAAAAAAGTTGAAATGATTTTTTTGAACTTTTATTTTGCTTTCCGAGGTTTAGATCTACTTCAAACTTCAGTTTTTTCGTTGCAAAAGTTTTTAAAAATGGGTTTTTGAACTAGGGAGCTCTCCTTTTATACGTTTGGGATATATATAAAAGAAGTAAAGGTCCCTTTTGTTCTTTCATCTCGCCCTGATCTGTTTGTTCTTTAATCTTTCCCTCGTCTTTGTTTAAAGATCTCAAACTTTTTGTTCAAGGGTTTTGCTTTCCAAGGTTTTAGATCTACTTCAAACATTAGCAAAAGTAAAAGTTAATTAATGGGTTTTTGAACAAGGGAACTGAAGGTCGTCCCTATTGTTCTTTCATGTTGCCCTGATCATGAAAAATGGTTTCTTTCAGCTACTATCTATTAGTCTGTCATCATGTAAACCTTTGATGTTTGTTTGGGATAAAAGTGAGGTCCCTTTTGTTCTTTCATCTCGCCCTGATATGTTTGTTATGTAATCTTTCGCTCGTCTTTGTATAAAGATCTAACCCATTTCGTAAATCGTTTTTTTTTTGTTTTATACAGAAGATGGGAAAGGATGATTTACCTCCACTAGGAGGTAAACCACATGGCAAGGAGAAGGTTCCAAATAAATACAGAAAAACTGCTGCCGCAGCTAGAGAAAACCCACCAACAGATCAACCACAGCCACAAGATGATGTAGGGGTTAAATTTTTTTTTTTTAATTTATCTAGATAAGGATACATTCACAACGTCATCTATTGAAGACATGTGTTAGTTTGAGTATCAGTTGTACGTAATGCGCATAAATTGTATATTGGTCTGACCTCTTACTAACTATATAATTTAATTTTATATAATGAAGGAGTTTGGAGATGGAAGCGGGATGTCAAAAGATTGGAGAAAGACCCCAAACGCAATGGCCAGAGTCATCAAACAGAAACTAGGTATATATATATATATATATATGTATAGCTACATATGCTATTCACATAATTAATATAGAAAGTGTTTTGTTATTATGAAAGTCGCTCTATTTGACTAATTAATATATCGCTTACAAAATGTCATAATTAATCAGATATTTGCTGGGCCATCGTTTTGACATACATGCTCCAAGCAATCACCAACATAAGCAATCCCAATGACTACGTGGAGTTTCTCTACCAAGATTTGGTTGTCCATCTGAAGTTGAAGAAGAAAACCAAGAAACAAGTTCAACCAGGGCTGAAACTAGCAAACCTTCAAAAGGCCATCGACCACATAGCACACCCCGGGTTACTTAAAGAGAAGAGTTCGGGAGCTGCAAAGGTATTTTGTTTAATATGAGCCATTAATTGAAATTACATATTGATTAGTTTAATTAGCATTTTATAACAAGTAACTAATCGCACAGTTTTTTTTTTTTTTTGTGTGTATGAATTTAATGAAGGCTGGGAGCAAAACTGGATTTCATGGAAAATGGCAGTTTCAAACTGAAATCTCACCTTCAGCTGATTTCATCAAGGCCAGAGTCGAACACTCTCCCGTTGCTATATCGTTTGAGGTTGATACAGACTTCCACGAACTTAAGAAGGTTAGTAAGAAAAAAGGAGCTACTTGCGTGCTACGTATTTAATTAATTAAACTAATCAAACTGTTTGCTTTCTCCTGTTTTTTTTTGTTTTGAAGAATATCTACAAGGTAGGAGACACAACAGAACCACTTGAAGAAGGAGAAGTAGAAGGACACGCAGTACTCATTGTTGGGTATGGCTACACGAAAAACAGGCAATTATTCTTCTTGGTACAGAATAGCTGGGGGGACGATTGGGGCGTGAAGGGCTTTGGAAGGATCTTCATAGATGAGAGTTCCAAGACAACTCTCGTTTATCCAGTGGTTTATATAAGATTTTATCATATTTTCCGGGCAGTGTAGAACCTAACTTTCGGATGGTATAACTTACTACCACTAGTTCGTCCTTTTGTTGATCATTGGCTTTTCTTTCCATTGTAAAAACTTCGATTATGACTACTATGGTTTATCCAGTGGTTTAGATAATTTATCATATTTTGAGGGCAGTGTGGAACCTAACTTTCGGATGGTAACTTACACTACTAGTTCGTCCTTTTGTTGATCATCCATTGTAAAAACTTTGCTTATCGTTTATCCAGATCAAGTTTAGTTGATATTTATCATATTTGGAAGACTGTAGAATCTAACTTTCGGATGGTAATTTTACTACGTACTAGCCTGGCCAAGAGGTTCATCCTTTGTTGGTCTTTGGCTTTTTTTTTTCCTCTCTTCAATGTAAACACATCATTAAACCAGCAGAGTATGATTCTGTTATAAACTTTTGATTGAACATATATAGATGATACTAACATGAGATTAACACAACTTCTTTAATACAATATAGATTCAAACACGAGTAATATAATAACTTAGCATACATAATTAAGGTCTTACAGCTTTTAAATAGCTTAAATCCATTACACAAACTCAAACTACTTAGATAGGTTTTCAAACATAATTAGCCTTTCTTAAAACTTTCCTCGCGAGGGAAGCAAGCTCAAGAAAACGCCAAAAGTCTGCAATTAGAAAACGAAGAAACACATATCACTCGTTAGGAACTGAGAGTATATAGATTAAAGGAAGCTACATACATACATACATCCCCGAGAGGGAATATCTAATTAGGAAAAGCAAGTCAAAGACCTTTAGGAGGAGGAGGAGGGTCTGCAAAGGATGGGATGAATCTTAGTCTGCCAAACCTTCTTCTCAGCCTTAGCTTGGTACTCTACAAGCTCTCCGTCAGGAGACTCCTTAGCCATGAAAGTAATATAAGCTTTGACTCCATGGCTCATCCTTTTCACGGCCCTCACGATATGGTCAAGAGTCACTGTCTTATTCTACAGTTTAAAAAGCAAAATAGTGAAACGAGAATCCATCTGATCTTACAAAGAGAAAGAGAGCAAGATACTAACCTTTGTTTGGTTGTATTTGTCAATAGCCACTTGAGCCATAGTCTCCATGTAGTCACGCCCCGTGATATTGGGCTTTTTGAATACGGCGTCCAGATTCAAACGGCGCCACCCTTGAAACAGATTCTTGGGAACCATCTCTTTTTCCAACAAGAAACCCTTAAAAACAAACAAAAAGATTGAAACTTTAGGTTTTGTTCATCAAACAAAAAAAAACATTGTACTTTAAACAAGAATGAAACTTTATGTCTGCAAACCAAATCTTAAAACCAAACATTGAACTCAAAGAGGGCTTTCAGACAAGACAAGATACATACATACATACATATAAAGCACAAAGCTTTAGAAACCGAGACATACCCGGCTCTCATAGACATGGCGCAAATAACGACGCAGCTCCTTTTCATCCGTGTCCGAAGCCGACTCCTCTGGCGAAGAGTAGTCTGAATCGAAACTGTCGACATCCCAAACCTGGTCGCTTTCTCCGCTGTCTTTTTCCTCCTCCTCTTGTCGGCTTCCTTCGCCTTCGACAGAATCCGCCACCAGAGACGTCTCGGCCTTGCGTTTGGTCGGAAGCTTAATGCAATCCGACATGGAAGCCTCCATGTGTTTCGTCGTCACCTCGACCTCGCCGTGAACCGTGTCAATCATGCTGGCACTGGGATTCATGTTCGATGTAAGTAAACCCTAGATCCAATTTTGCTTATCTCAATTTGGTCGCGCACAGACAGAAGAATGTAATATATATTCGATCTGGTGATATATTTTTCCCCCTCCTAACATTATTATTTACAATAGTGCCATCTTAAAAATAATTTAAAATATTCCTGGCAAATAATAGTTTTTTATTTATTTATTCATTAATTGTTGCCAATATTATTACTAGAGGTTATTTGTGAAATAACCAAAAAAAAAATTAAAATTAGTTTTTAAGAGAGAAAGTAGAGAGAGATAGGAAGAAAGAAGGGGAAAGAGAATGAAATTTTAGTTATTTTGTAAATTTTGGTTTTTTTCTTAGCTACTAGATGCAATTTCCCTTATTACTACGGTAATGACAATATATTTTCAAAGTTTACATTTCCATCTCCACATCTCCACATTCAGGCTTTTTTTGTTTTTTTTTGGGTCAACACATTCAGGCTTTTATAACCTTCCGGTGTATTCTTTTGTTTGGTCAATAAAGTTTAATTCTTTTTGGTTGTTTTCAAAATGAATAACTTGTTTTTTCTTCCATCAAGTTACAGTTTCACCTTTCTTGATGTTAATTCCACTGCAATTTTAGCTCAGACAAACATAACTCTACTTGTCATTATTCAATATATATGTGGTTCATCATATAAGTTTTTATCTAAAGCTAAGGCTCCGAGTGGTAACAGCGGGTTGAGCGGGACGGGACAAACGGATTGGTTAATGCGGTGCAGTTTATATGCGATTTGTGTTAGAGAAACACATAGTGCAGGACAAGTGCGCTTCGTTTAAAAGAAGCGGTTTAAAATAAAATATGAATGGTGACATGTGTAATGAATAGTGTAACTGCGGGATACATAATATATTTATATTTTATAAACTAAAGAATCAGTAATACTAATATAATTTTTAATATATATATATTATTTTTAAAAATAGTTTATATATCTGAAATATGAATATGTTATTTCTGAGTTTTTATAGCCAATATTTTATTGTATATTAAAATTATAATTTGATTCGCACTTTACATTCACGGTCTTTTTTTTTGGCACATTCAAGGTCTATATAACTGAACACCACTAATTATATATACATGTTTTCTCATGTTTTTGTTATCACTTAAACAAACTTAAATAATTTATGATATTTTTATAGTTCAAAAATAAAATTCAGAATTTAGTTGATAAATAAAAGTTTTAGCATAATTAAAATTTTTACCCAAACAATATTCATTAAAACATTAGTTTATGTATACTATATAGACAAAATATTAGTTGATGTATTTTTAAAAATATTTTTACTTACTAAAAACAATAAATTTTGTACCTACAGTAATATGTGTCTAACTACTAACTACACTTGACAAAAAACACTAGTAACCACACCAAGGTGCGGTCCACGAGTAAGTTTGTCCCGCACTCTCTTTTTTTTTTCTTATTTATTTGATTTTAACAAAATTGGAAGCAGAAAAACTTATGTTGAATGGCGACATATTCTTAGTCCCGCAGAACGTTCTTCTCAAACCACTACCAATACTCAAGGCCTAAAACTACTTCATTAATCTTCCTTCCCGTAGGTCAGGGGCATTGGAAAGCTCAACGACGTCATCAATCTGCCATTTGAAAATGATAAACACACATTACTCGAGAAAATTGTACAAAAAACTTATAATCAAAATCACAGTAAAGACAATCATATCATATTATCAAACGTCACAATCAGTATTTTTAAAACCGGACCGGCTAGCGAACCATAATTTTTTTGCATCATGGGTTATTGTGGTTTGACCGGATCTGAATCGGCTCGGATTTACTTAGATTAAACTAAATTTAATGATATTTTATGAATAAAATGCATATTTTTTATTTAAAAAAGATCATATCAAATAAAATGTTTAAATAGCCATAATGCGTAGAAAAATTTAAAAATAATAATTAAAATCTAAAATCAATATGAAAAGCACATTTAAACTTTATTCGCAGATCTTATCACTACTCTACATCTTCATCACCTTTTTAAAAAAAATATATACACATTTGGTAAAAGTTATATTTTGAAATACAAATTTCAGAAACAAAATTCAATTATTTAAAATCTTCAAAACAAATGATCATGAAATAATTTTTTTTAAAAAAGTGAGAAGTAGACAAAAACAAAATCTTGATATGAATATTAAACTTTGTGAATCTTGTAATTTATGAGTTGTAGAGAAGACAAAGAAAAAAACGAGAGACAATATTTTATTAATTTTTGATAAATCTTATTTTTACTTTAAAAAAATTAATTGTTTCATTAACAAAATTTTAGCTTATATACGAACCGGGGTTTGGCCGGTTCATTGGATCGCCGGTTCCAGGGTTTTTGACGGTTTGATAGGGTTTTAACTAGTTCGATTTTAGTTGGGTTTTAGCATTAACCCAATCCAGATTATTTTCGGTTCATGGTTCAATCCGGTCAGACCGTTGGTTCGGTTCGAGTTTAAAAACACTGGTCACAACCATTGAGAAAGATAATAACTCTTGGAACACTTTAGTTATCATTTCCCTAAGATATACTTGGCAGATTTTAGCTCTATCATGCACGAGGGTCAAGATAAATCACTAATGGACACTTCAACGGACCTAATCCTCCTACCTACTACATACATGTCGAATGGTATTGATGCATCTATCACACATATAATGAGAAAACACATTTATTCGAGAAAATTGTATAAAAATCTTACTAATAATCAAATCAAAATGAAGACATTACAGAGAGCAACATATTATCAAACGTCACATGACTATAGAGAAAGAGGATTCCTCATCATATCAAGGCACAATTAATCTTCCTTCCGGTAGGTTAGGGGCACTGAAAAGCTCAACGACGTCACCAATCTGCCATTTGAAAATGAGAAACACACATGAATCGAGAAAATTGTACAAAAACTTATTTATCCGGATCCGGAGTTCGTGGATATGCGGGTGTCGGATATCCGGGTGTCGGATATCCTTCTAAAACTTATAATATCCGGGTCCAGATCCTTATCCGACGGATCCATAATTTTATTATCTTTATCCGGATCCGGAGTTCGTGGATATCCGGGTGTCGGATATCCTTCTAAAACTTATAATATCCGATGGATATCCGGATCCAGATTTGGATCCTTAAAATAAATAAAAAATAATATTAATATATATAAAATATTAACCGTAATTTTAAAAATAAAAAAATATATAAAGTTTTTGATTATTTCTGTATAATATTACAAAATTTACATAAAATTTATATATACTATTATAAAAATAAAAATTTATTAAATAAAATTAGTTTTTATATATAGATATTACTATTTTTGAAATAATTATTAATAAAATTTACGGATCCGGATATTCGGACTAAAAAATCAAGATATCCGGATCCAGATTCGGTTTTTACGTATCCAATATTTTACTATCCGGATCCGGATTCGGCCTCTCCGGATATCCGGATTTTAGGATCGGATCCGGATCAGATCTCGAATAAAAGTTCCAGGCCTACTCCTACCTACTACATACTGTCGAACTGTGTAAATGTCGAATTGTGTATTGATGCATCTATAACACACATTTTGTCGAATTGTGTATTGATGCATCTATAACACATATTTCTGTAAAACCGGAAATAAAAAGAACTTAATTAATCTTCCTGCCTGCAACTCAGAAGCATTTGAAAACTCAGCGACACCATTAATCTGCAATTAGATAATGAGAAAACACATTTAAGTGTTTGCTAATAATCAAATCAAAATAAAGACATCACAAAGAGCAACATAGTATATCATATTATCAAACGTCACATGACCATAGAGAAAGAGGATTCCTCAGAACAAGGCACATATGCCTTTGCAATGATTTTTTTCTTTCTATTTACATTTACCAAAACAGCAACAACAATTAAACAGATTGGGTGGATAGATGAAACTTCAACATGAGGGTCAAGATAAATCACTAACGGAGACCTCAAGGGACCCAGTCCTACGTACCTACTACATGTCGAATTGAGTATTGATGCATATATCACACATTTATTTCTATAAAACAGGAAATCAAAGCATAATTTTATACATTTTTTTTTTTTTTGCTAAAAAGCATAATTTTATACATAATAGAGCAAATGTAAGAAACATATATTTTTAGAAATATAATTAATACCTTCATACAAACATGACGTACGTCAACAAAGTTTCAACTAGAACGCATAAACCGTTTTCAAAAATGCGATGGTACTTTGACGGGTTTACGAATATTAACGTACTATGATATTTATATATATATATATATTATGTAGAATAAAATACCAGCTAGTATTTTTTTTTTGGTAAAAAAATACCAGCTAGTTTATAAGTTATAACATACCCTCATATAAACCTAGCGTGTCAAGTAAGTTTCTAGCATATATTATAGTCTTAGGGCCTGACTGGTTCAACCGCAGCGGTTGCGGTTGCGGTTGCGGGAGTTTGCGGATGCAGGTGGTTGCGGTTTCTAGCGGTTTTAAGAGATTTGTACGATTGGTTCTGCGGTTAAAAATTGGTGCGTTTGCGGGATACTTATGACTGGTTAACTACCAAATGCAGCAGCGGTTAAATAATAAATTAACAATATTTATATTTTATACAATTATAAAAATATCAAAAATAATAATATTATAATAAATATAAAATTTATATTTAGAAAGTTATAGTTTAAATTTTTTTAAAATATAGAAAATATTTTTATTTTAAAGTTTTATAATATTAATTAAAATGTAATTGATATATTTTAGCATTTTTATAATTTCAATTTAATTTTTTTATTGAATTTTTTTATTTTTGTATTTATATTGTTTTGGAAAAAAATAATTTTTTTTATCCTCCCGCAAACGCCCGCAACCGCAAACGCTAGCTGGAACCAGCTTTTGAATTTATGAGGTTCAGAGCGATTTGGAACGATTTGGAGCGGTTTTGAGCGGTTTGAGCGATTGTTGCAAAACGCCAGCAACCGCTACCAACCGCAAAAGCTGCGTTTGCGGGTGGTAGCGGGAAAACCAGTCATACCCTTATAGACTGGTAATGGACCAATTCTACAAAACTCGTTTAGACCACCCACACTTGTAAACGTAAAATTTCCACACAAAAAATATTAAAGTACGAGGTAATTAATATTAGGGCTTATTTGCTAAATAGCAAAAAAAAAAGTGAAATTAGATTTTTAGAGAGAGAATAGAGAGAGATAGGAAGAGAAAGTAGGAGAGAGAGGGTGTTTTTAGTTAGTTAGTGAATTTTGTTTTTTTTGTGTCTACTGGGTGCAACTACCCTTAATATTAGTGTATCTCCGCTAACTTCATTTGAGTTTTGTTAGAGTTAATTTTTTTTTTTTGGTAGTGCCATTGCATTATCCCCCTATACATTAAAAGAGAAGTCACTTTAGTGATTTCTGCTGAGGTGTCACTCATATAGAGCTTCTCAGGGAAAACGTTATAATTCTATTGGCTGGTTTTTTTGAATTTTTCTTTTTCATTTATTTTAATCAATCGCTTATGTAGACAAGCCCAAAACTATTATCGATTTCGTTAAGCCCATATATAGCTAGGGGACAATAATTATCGATTTAGTTTAGCCTTGGGTACCCGTTCGGGTTCGGATCGGATATTTTGGATTTTTGGGTATTTCAGTATAGAGGTGTAAAACCCGTTCTGGTATTTCTGTACTTCGGGTCGGGTTCGGGTATTTTTAGTTCGGATACGGTTATTTTGGATCTGGTTCGGATATTTAGATTTGGAAAAAAAATTAAAATTTTCATTTCTCAAGTTTCTTATATTTAAAAATATAACTTTCAGTTAACTAATTTTTTATTTTTAATAGATTGAATAGTTAATAGATTTGGACATAACATTTTAAAACTAAAAATGCATTAATTTAGTTATTTTTTTAAAAATTTCGGATGTAACTTTTTGTTAATTTTTTAAATAAAAAACTTGACATATTCGGTTATCTTCGGATATCCATTCGGGTTCGGGTATCCAATCTCTCCTTATTCAATACCCGTTCGGGTATTTTGCTACTTCGGTTCGGATTTCAGTTCGGGTTTTTCGGATCGGGTTCGGGTGTCACTTTGGATATCAGGTAAAGTGCCTACCCCTACTAATTAGGTTGTTTGTTTTTAATAACTTACCTTTGTAATATGAATTAGTTGCGCAAGTTGAAATCATTAAATATGCAAATAACTTATTGACAAAATTTGTTTTTAATAACTTACCTTTCTAATATAGATTACTTGCGCAAGTTGAAATCATTAAATATGCAAATCACTTATTCACAATATGGATTACTTGCGCAAGTTGAAATCATTAAATTTTATCGATTTAGTTTACCCTTGGGAAAGATTTAGAATTAAGACAAATATTAAAAACCTTCCTTATTATTCAAACGGTAAACTTGCGCATGTTGATATCATATTTATTATATTGCTTACAAAATATTTTAATGTTTCTAATTAGGTTGTTTGTTTTTAATAACTTACCTTTCTAATATGGATTACTTGCACAAGTTAAAATCATATAATATGCAAATCATTTTTTGACAATACACATTTAATACTTTTCTTTAAACGATTTTATTATTTATTGTGCAAAATATTAAAATCATTAATATGAGAATAAATCGACTGTATATATATAGGAGACACCCAAGGTCTTAAAATACAAACATTCTCTTTTCATTCTTTAAAGTATTATTCACAAATCTCTCCTCTCATACTATTAAGGTATTACTACAATGCTGCTTGTGTGCTAAGAAAAATGTGTTTAGACGCAAAGGCTCCTCATCTTTAGAACACTGAACTCAACTCTTTGTGTCTTGTCTTCAAAAAGCATGTCTGGTCTATCTTTTCCATGTGTTGAATACTGTGATGAGGACCTAAAGTCAGTAGCTGGACCACCAACTCATGAGATCAACCATACAAGCTACATTGGAGCCAGCAGCGACATAGGTGCACTCAAAGAAGAATATCTTTGCAACCATAAGGAATTTAACCGTGAAACCAGTTTCTATAGATTCTCAACTCAACCAGAGCACGCAGCGAATTGGTTTCATACCAAAAAGAGTAATGGTTTAGGAGATATGCCAGTTACAAGTCAGACTATCTACACTGCATCCGAATTGGTTCTAATTAAGGAAAGTAATTCTTTGCTTAAGGAGTGTGCAACTCAAACTCACGTGTGGAAACCAGGAGATTATTCATTACATCTAAGAGCAGTGGGAGAGTTTCTACCATGCACCAGCAGCCACATGAAAAAGATGAATCCCTTATTTGTCAACTTACCTTACATGGATGCATTCACACTTGGAGTTATTGAAGACCAACGGCTCTTTCCCCTTCTGTTCAGGCACGACTTAGAGACTATCCAGACATCAAAGGAGATCCCACGGATGCATTTATTTCTGCCCAAACTCACAAGATACAAGGAGAGAAGACAACTTCCATACATGGACAGATTCTGCACCAACTAAGTCCAACTGCTAGTTGTTCACTTATTATTTCTTTCCAAGTTATTCTTTTAGGCATTTGTGTTCTTTTCTATTTAAACAGAGCTAAGTCTCATTTGTAAATCACCCTTGCACGAAATTAATAAAGTATTATTCAGTTTACAAAGTTTGTCTTTGTTTTGTTCAATTAGTCTTTAGGTGGATTCCTTTAGATTTCTTGTCCGTTTGCTTGTCTCCTTAGTTTGTGGATTCATTCTAGGATACAAGTGTAGGTCTCTGTCTTTGTGTGGATTCACATAGGCGCAGGCTTCTGGTCTTATCAAAGGGATATTTCCGCAACCCTTTGTGGCGACAATCGACCCATTCAAGCTTGACAACTCTTGTTGCCTTGTGATCTAGCCTTTGTTAGCTTAGGCTTGTATCATACTGGTAACAACAATATGGTCTTCCTGTTTTTTATATGTAGACCAGGTCGTGAGAGTGATAGTGATCCAGAAAACCTTGATTGAACATGCTGAGAAGCTTCGCCAAGTTAAAAGCAGTTCTTGAAGAGGTTCTTTAGTATTTTCTCTCTCTTTGTTGAATATTGTCCGGGAAAGTATTACATAGTATCATTTAGTAATACTATCTTATATCATTTTTTTTTGTTGAATATACTATCTTATAAGTAAGCTAGCATTATACATTTTTTATTTAATTCATGAGGTCATTTTCTCACAGCAGAGAACCTTTTGGAATGGCGCATGGAGGAAATTTCTGAGGGATATACATGAAGGTTCAACTGAAGCCGCTGAAGTGGGATGGTGAATGCGAAGAAGAAAGACTTGTAGAGGCCCTTATGATTCTTAAATACGGCGGTGTTCTAACTCGCGCTGGTAGAAAAGAGGTGTTTACATACTCTACCATTTAATTTTTCGTTGTTATATATATATATATGTTTTCCAAATATGGAAGAATTGTTTAACTTATTGACGTTTAACATCACTTGCCATATAATCTAACGAATATTACAAATAACAATTTATGGAAACTATTCTCGAAATTATTGAAAGACTAATAATGTTTTATTTATTACTTTTAATATTTATAACCTATAAAAAAAATGAACAAAATTTTATATAAGATAATTATAATAGTTTTATCCTCTACTTGATGAACTGTGTTCGAATATAATTATATAATAACTATTTTAAATATTACAAAATCCAAAAATATTTATTAATATTATTTTTAAATTATTTATCCTTGTTTAAAGTATAAATTTATCATAATTTTAAAATAATTTATAAAATGCTTACAAAATGCAAGGCAAAGTTGCACTTTCGAGAGTTAAGTCGAGATCTGGATCAAAAATCTTAATAACTCGTAAGAAGGGAAGCCGAAGACAAAAACATTGAATGTTGTCTACAAACAAATTTTTCAGAATATTCCGTAGTCACGGTACGTAATTTTAATCTACTTATTATTTATTTTTTCAGAATAATCTACTTATTATTTATCAAAGGGATATTTCCGCAATCCTTTGTGGCGACAATCGACCCATTCAAGCTTGACAACTCTTGTTGCCTTGTGATCTAGCCTTTGTTAGCTTAGGCTTGTATCATTTTTGGTATCAGAGCTTCAAAAGCTCCTATCTATCAGGTTATATCTATCCTTGTCTCTATTCATTTGCATTTGTTTATTTGTTTCATCTCTTTTGCATTTGTTTCATTTATAAAATCATATAAAAAAAAACCATAAAAATTGTTTGCAATTTCTGTCCATTTTTGCATTTGCTTGTTCTTGGTGTTAAAACCAGGGAGGCACGACAAAGATGACCATTTACTTTCTTTGATTCATATAAATTTGAAAAGCCAAAAGAAATCGTGTTTGCATTAGTTGTTTCCTTAGTTTCCATTTCGGTTTATTCACTTACTATATTAAAAAAAAAGTCAATTTTGTTTCTTGCTTCTTTTAAATTCTAAAAATTATAAAACCAGAATAAAAAGTTAATTTCATTGTCTTAGTTTATATATTTCGTGTTTCCATTAAAAAAAAAACAAAAAAAAAAGTGAATTCTTTTTCATTTGTTTTAATTTTCCAAAAAAATAAAAATAAATAAATAAATAAAATAAAAACAAGGAGATACTAAGTTTCCATTTTTCTTTGTTCTTTCTTATTCTTCTATCCTTTCTTTTGCTAAGCCACGACTTAATTCCTTTTTCTTCTGTTTGTGCAAGGCAAACTCTGAGAAAAGATAGAGAAGATGCCAATGGAGGATTACTCAGAAGAAGAGGCTGAAGAATACAACACGTCTGAGGTAGATTGGGGAGAAGAAGCTGACCAGGATTGTTGGGACGATGGAGATGACCACACTGAAGGTCATTGGTGCGCAGACTCTGTTCCAGAGTATGTCCCAAACGATGAACAAGAATACCCAGAGGTGGAACCAGAATCAATGGACCGGTATTCAACTTGCTATGGTCCCAAATCCCAACTCATCTATGAGGATAGTTCTGAAGGGAAATATTATTCTCAAGCGTGTTCTAGAAGAGAAAAGACCACCGTGGCTGCACCATCAAGATCTTATCATGGGAGTCTATCAAGACATGCTCACAGCACGCCATGGAACTACAATGGAGATCAGTTTTATCAGAATCGCTTGGCTGCACCATCTATACATTTTTCTGGTCATAAGCAAGGACCAAGTGCATATCTAAGGTGGGAGGACGACATGGAGCAATGGTTTATAGCTTGGAGAATTCCAGAGAAGCTAAAGCTAACTTATGCGAAGGATACCTTAACCGGAGAGGCATACAATTGGTGGAGTCAGCTAGATGCTGATAGGATCTATTTCAATGATCCGGCTTTTACTTGGAAAGAGGTTAAGATGCTCATGTATAGTGAGTTTGTGAAGAAGGCAAAATACATTCAGAAGGTGTCCACAAGGAGATTAATAAAGCACCAAGTCTTGCAACCCACAGTTCAGAGAGAAGTTGTTTCCCAAAGACAAAGTTCAAGGCCAGTGCATCCACCTCAAGTCAAACGAAACCAAGGTGAGCACTCTAACTCTTTAAAACCATCTGAGGTTATTTGTTATAGGTGTCAAGGCAAGGGCCATCTAGCAAAGGAGTGTCCCACAAAACGAGTTGTGAAGTCAGTACTATCTGAAGCAAAAGAAACAAACTTGGAGGTAAGTGATTCCGATACTAGAATTGATGATTCCTTTTCTAGAATGGATAAACATATTGATGATCTTATCAACTTGATTAAAGCTAGATCTACTTCTGTTTCTAGTAATTCCATGACTGTCTTAACACACTTGTCTAGCGCCCAAAAGGTTGAAAGTATTTCATGTACTAACATAGAAATCAAGGAACAAGAGCCCAACCTTGCTGTGCAATCAAGTCCAACACTTGATAAGGTGATTTCTGAACTTAAAGTGAATAATCTTACTTATCAAAACACTGGTATGATGCACTTGCACTCTGTCCAGAATTTTGATGAAGGTCTAGGTAATGAGGAGACACGTACAGAAGCTAAACAACAAGAGAATAATGAGCAATCTACCCTAGAGACCTCTACACCAGCTGATCATGCTTTAGAGGTAGTAAATACCAAAGCTGAATCAATGCAAGATAACCAGGTAAGTGAAGCTCTAAATCTTACTCAATATTATTTTTTTGAATCGTCCACTTCAAGTATGAAACACTTGCTCTTGCCCATAAGTGATGATTCAGATATAGGTACAATGGAGAAGCATCCAGAACCAAACTCACAACCTTACACCCAAGCAGTGGTCAATGGAGAAACCAATTTTGAAATAGGAGATTTCGAAAAGGAGACCACGATCCTTCCAAGGGAAATCATAGACCAACCATGGAAAGGGGCATAGCTTCCCTACTGATCAAAGAAGAACCACCAGTTGGACAATGCATCACAAAACCGTGCATATACCAAGGTAAGACCCTAGCCTTCCAAATTAGAATGAAACCTAACTTGCTCTATCTTGGTGCAGGTAAATTGGTTTTGAGGACAAAACCTTTTGAAGAGGGAGGGAATGATGAGGACCTAAAGTCAGTAGCTGGACCACCAACTCATGAGATCAACCATACAAGCTACATTGGAGCCAGCAGCGACATAGGTGCACTCAAAGAAGAATATCTTTGCAACCATAAGGAATTTAACCGTGAAACCAGTTTCTATAGATTCTCAACTCAACCAGAGCACGCAGCGAATTGGTTTCATACCAAAAAGAGTAATGGTTTAGGAGATATGCCAGTTACAAGTCAGACTATCTACACTGCATCCGAATTGGTTCTAATTAAGGAAAGTAATTCTTTGCTTAAGGAGTGTGCAACTCAAACTCACGTGTGGAAACCAGGAGATTATTCATTACATCTAAGAGCAGTGGGAGAGTTTCTACCATGCACCAGCAGCCACATGAAAAAGATGAATCCCTTATTTGTCAACTTACCTTACATGGATGCATTCACACTTGGAGTTATTGAAGACCAACGGCTCTTTCCCCTTCTGTTCAGGCACGACTTAGAGACTATCCAGACATCAAAGGCGATCCCACAGATGCATTTATTTCTGCCCAAACTCACAAGATACAAGGAGAGAAGACAACTTCCACACATGGACAGATTCTGCACCAACTAAGTCCAACGGCTAGTTTTTCACTTATTATTTCTTTCCAAGTTATTCTTTAAGGCATTTGTGTTCTTTTCTATTTAAACAGAGCTAAGTCTCATTTGTAAATCACCCTTGCACGAAATTAATAAAGTATTATTCAGTTTACAAAGTTTGTCTTTGTTTTGTTCAATTAGTCTTTAGGTGGATTCCTTTAGATTTCTTGTCCGTTTGCTTGTCTCCTTAGTTTGTGGATTCATTCTAGGATACAAGTGTAGGTCTCTGTCTTTGTGTGGATTCACATAGGCGCAGGCTTCTGGTCTTATCAAAGGGATATTTCCGCAACCCTTTGTGGCGACAATCGACCCATTCAAGCTTGACAACTCTTGTTGCCTTGTGATCTAGCCTTTGTTAGCTTAGGCTTGTATCATTTTTGGTATCAGAGCTTCAAAAGCTCCTATCTATCAGGTTATATCTATCCTTGTCTCTATTCATTTGCATTTGTTTATTTGTTTCATCTCTTTTGCATTTGTTTCATTTATAAAATCATATAAAAAAAAACCATAAAAATTGTTTGCAATTTCTGTCCATTTTTGCATTTGCTTGTTCTTGGTGTTAAAACCAGGGAGGCACGACAAAGATGACCATTTACTTTCTTTGATTCATATAAATTTGAAAAGCCAAAAGAAATCGTGTTTGCATTAGTTGTTTCCTTAGTTTCCATTTCGGTTTATTCACTTACTATATAAAAAAAAAAAAGTCAATTTTGTTTCTTGCTTCTTTTAAATTCTAAAAATTATAAAACCAGAATAAAAAGTTAATTTCATTGTCTTAGTTTATATATTTCGTGTTTCCATTAAAAAAAAAACAAAAAAAAAGTGAATTCTTTTTCATTTGTTTTAATTTTCCAAAAAAATAAAAATAAATAAATAAATAAAATAAAAACAAGGAGATACTAAGTTTCCATTTTTCTTTGTTCTTTCTTATTCTTCTATCCTTTCTTTTGCTAAGCCAGGACTTAATTCCTTTTTCTTCTGTTTGTGCAAGGCAAACTCTGAGAAAAGATAGAGAAGATGCCAATGGAGGATTACTCAGAAGAAGAGGCTGAAGAATACAACACGTCTGAGGTAGATTGGGGAGAAGAAGCTGACCAGGATTGTTGGGACGATGGAGATGACCACACTGAAGGTCATTGGTGCGCAGACTCTGTTCCAGAGTATGTCCCAAACGATGAACAAGAATACCCAGAGGTGGAACCAGAATCAATGGACCGGTATTCAACTTGCTATGGTCCCAAATCCCAACTCATCTATGAGGATAGTTCTGAAGGGAAATATTATTCTCAAGCGTGTTCTAGAAGAGAAAAGACCACCGTGGCTGCACCATCAAGATCTTATCATGGGAGTCTATCAAGACATGCTCACAGCACGCCATGGAACTACAATGGAGATCAGTTTTATCAGAATCGCTTGGCTGCACCATCTATACATTTTTCTGGTCATAAGCAAGGACCAAGTGCATATCTAAGGTGGGAGGACGACATGGAGCAATGGTTTATAGCTTGGAGAATTCCAGAGAAGCTAAAGCTAACTTATGCGAAGGATACCTTAACCGGAGAGGCATACAATTGGTGGAGTCAGCTAGATGCTGATAGGATCTATTTCAATGATCCGGCTTTTACTTGGAAAGAGGTTAAGATGCTCATGTATAGTGAGTTTGTGAAGAAGGCAAAATACATTCAGAAGGTGTCCACAAGGAGATTAATAAAGCACCAAGTCTTGCAACCCACAGTTCAGAGAGAAGTTGTTTCCCAAAGACAAAGTTCAAGGCCAGTGCATCCACCTCAAGTCAAACGAAACCAAGGTGAGCACTCTAACTCTTTAAAACCATCTGAGGTTATTTGTTATAGGTGTCAAGGCAAGGGCCATCTAGCAAAGGAGTGTCCCACAAAACGAGTTGTGAAGTCAGTACTATCTGAAGCAAAAGAAACAAACTTGGAGGTAAGTGATTCCGATACTAGAATTGATGATTCCTTTTCTAGAATGGATAAACATATTGATGATCTTATCAACTTGATTAAAGCTAGATCTACTTCTGTTTCTAGTAATTCCATGACTGTCTTAACACACTTGTCTAGCGCCCAAAAGGTTGAAAGTATTTCATGTACTAACATAGAAATCAAGGAACAAGAGCCCAACCTTGCTGTGCAATCAAGTCCAACACTTGATAAGGTGATTTCTGAACTTAAAGTGAATAATCTTACTTATCAAAACACTGGTATGATGCACTTGCACTCTGTCCAGAATTTTGATGAAGGTCTAGGTAATGAGGAGACACGTACAGAAGCTAAACAACAAGAGAATAATGAGCAATCTACCCTAGAGACCTCTACACCAGCTGATCATGCTTTAGAGGTAGTAAATACCAAAGCTGAATCAATGCAAGATAACCAGGTAAGTGAAGCTCTAAATCTTACTCAATATTATTTTTTTGAATCGTCCACTTCAAGTATGAAACACTTGCTCTTGCCCATAAGTGATGATTCAGATATAGGTACAATGGAGAAGCATCCAGAACCAAACTCACAACCTTACACCCAAGCAGTGGTCAATGGAGAAACCAATTTTGAAATAGGAGATTTCGAAAAGGAGACCACGATCCTTCCAAGGGAAATCATAGACCAACCATGGAAAGGGGCATAGCTTCCCTACTGATCAAAGAAGAACCACCAGTTGGACAATGCATCACAAAACCGTGCATATACCAAGGTAAGACCCTAGCCTTCCAAATTAGAATGAAACCTAACTTGCTCTATCTTGGTGCAGGTAAATTGGTTTTGAGGACAAAACCTTTTGAAGAGGGAGGGAATGATGAGGACCTAAAGTCAGTAGCTGGACCACCAACTCATGAGATCAACCATACAAGCTACATTGGAGCCAGCAGCGACATAGGTGCACTCAAAGAAGAATATCTTTGCAACCATAAGGAATTTAACCGTGAAACCAGTTTCTATAGATTCTCAACTCAACCAGAGCACGCAGCGAATTGGTTTCATACCAAAAAGAGTAATGGTTTAGGAGATATGCCAGTTACAAGCCAGACTATCTACACTGCATCCGAATTGGTTCTAATTAAGGAAAGTAATTCTTTGCTTAAGGAGTGTGCAACTCAAACTCACGTGTGGAAACCAGGAGATTATTCATTACATCTAAGAGCAGTGGGAGAGTTTCTACCATGCACCAGCAGCCACATGAAAAAGATGAATCCCTTATTTGTCAACTTACCTTACATGGATGCATTCACACTTGGAGTTATTGAAGACCAACGGCTCTTTCCCCTTCTGTTCAGGCACGACTTAGAGACTATCCAGACATCAAAGGCGATCCCACAGATGCATTTATTTCTGCCCAAACTCACAAGATACAAGGAGAGAAGACAACTTCCATACATGGACAGATTCTGCACCAACTAAGTCCAACGGCTAGTTTTTCACTTATTATTTCTTTCCAAGTTATTCTTTTAGGCATTTGTGTTCTTTTCTATTTAAACAGAGCTAAGTCTCATTTGTAAATCACCCTTGCACGAAATTAATAAAGTATTATTCAGTTTACAAAGTTTGTCTTTGTTTTGTTCAATTAGTCTTTAGGTGGATTCCTTTAGATTTCTTGTCCGTTTGCTTGTCTCCTTAGTTTGTGGATTCATTCTAGGATACAAGTGTAGGTCTCTGTCTTTGTGTGGATTCACATAGGCGCAGGCTTCTGGTCTTATCAAAGGGATATTTCCGCAACCCTTTGTGGCGACAATCGACCCATTCAAGCTTGACAACTCTTGTTGCCTTGTGATCTAGCCTTTGTTAGCTTAGGCTTGTATCATTTTTGGTATCAGAGCTTCAAAAGCTCCTATCTATCAGGTTATATCTATCCTTGTCTCTATTCATTTGCATTTGTTTATTTGTTTCATCTCTTTTGCATTTGTTTCATTTATAAAATCATATAAAAAAAAAACCATAAAAATTGTTTGCAATTTCTGTCCATTTTTGCATTTGCTTGTTCTTGGTGTTAAAACCAGGGAGGCACGACAAAGATGACCATTTACTTTCTTTGATTCATATAAATTTGAAAAGCCAAAAGAAATCGTGTTTGCATTAGTTGTTTCCTTAGTTTCCATTTCGGTTTATTCACTTACTATATAAAAAAAAAAGTCAATTTTGTTTCTTGCTTCTTTTAAATTCTAAAAATTATAAAACCAGAATAAAAAGTTAATTTCATTGTCTTAGTTTATATATTTCGTGTTTCCATTAAAAAAAAACAAAAAAAAAGTGAATTCTTTTTCATTTGTTTTAATTTTCCAAAAAAATAAAAATAAATAAATAAATAAAATAAAAACAAGGAGATACTAAGTTTCCATTTTTCTTTGTTCTTTCTTATTCTTCTATCCTTTCTTTTGCTAAGCCAGGACTTAATTCCTTTTTCTTCTGTTTGTGCAAGGCAAACTCTGAGAAAAGATAGAGAAGATGCCAATGGAGGATTACTCAGAAGAAGAGGCTGAAGAATACAACACGTCTGAGGTAGATTGGGGAGAAGAAGCTGACCAGGATTGTTGGGACGATGGAGATGACCACACTGAAGGTCATTGGTGCGCAGACTCTGTTCCAGAGTATGTCCCAAACGATGAACAAGAATACCCAGAGGTGGAACCAGAATCAATGGACCGGTATTCAACTTGCTATGGTCCCAAATCCCAACTCATCTATGAGGATAGTTCTGAAGGGAAATATTATTCTCAAGCGTGTTCTAGAAGAGAAAAGACCACCGTGGCTGCACCATCAAGATCTTATCATGGGAGTCTATCAAGACATGCTCACAGCACGCCATGGAACTACAATGGAGATCAGTTTTATCAGAATCGCTTGGCTGCACCATCTATACATTTTTCTGGTCATAAGCAAGGACCAAGTGCATATCTAAGGTGGGAGGACGACATGGAGCAATGGTTTATAGCTTGGAGAATTCCAGAGAAGCTAAAGCTAACTTATGCGAAGGATACCTTAACCGGAGAGGCATACAATTGGTGGAGTCAGCTAGATGCTGATAGGATCTATTTCAATGATCCGGCTTTTACTTGGAAAGAGGTTAAGATGCTCATGTATAGTGAGTTTGTGAAGAAGGCAAAATACATTCAGAAGGTGTCCACAAGGAGATTAATAAAGCACCAAGTCTTGCAACCCACAGTTCAGAGAGAAGTTGTTTCCCAAAGACAAAGTTCAAGGCCAGTGCATCCACCTCAAGTCAAACGAAACCAAGGTGAGCACTCTAACTCTTTAAAACCATCTGAGGTTATTTGTTATAGGTGTCAAGGCAAGGGCCATCTAGCAAAGGAGTGTCCCACAAAACGAGTTGTGAAGTCAGTACTATCTGAAGCAAAAGAAACAAACTTGGAGGTAAGTGATTCCGATACTAGAATTGATGATTCCTTTTCTAGAATGGATAAACATATTGATGATCTTATCAACTTGATTAAAGCTAGATCTACTTCTGTTTCTAGTAATTCCATGACTGTCTTAACACACTTGTCTAGCGCCCAAAAGGTTGAAAGTATTTCATGTACTAACATAGAAATCAAGGAACAAGAGCCCAACCTTGCTGTGCAATCAAGTCCAACACTTGATAAGGTGATTTCTGAACTTAAAGTGAATAATCTTACTTATCAAAACACTGGTATGATGCACTTGCACTCTGTCCAGAACTTTGATGAAGGTCTAGGTAATGAGGAGACACGTACAGAAGCTAAACAACAAGAGAATAATGAGCAATCTACCCTAGAGACCTCTACACCAGCTGATCATGCTTTAGAGGTAGTAAATACCAAAGCTGAATCAATGCAAGATAACCAGGTAAGTGAAGCTCTAAATCTTACTCAATATTATTTTTTTGAATCGTCCACTTCAAGTATGAAACACTTGCTCTTGCCCATAAGTGATGATTCAGATATAGGTACAATGGAGAAGCATCCAGAACCAAACTCACAACCTTACACCCAAGCAGTGGTCAATGGAGAAACCAATTTTGAAATAGAAGATTTCGAAAAGGAGACCACGATCCTTCCAAGGGAAATCATAGACCAACCATGGAAAGGGGCATAGCTTCCCTACTGATCAAAGAAGAACCACCAGTTGGACAATGCATCACAAAACCGTGCATATACCAAGGTAAGACCCTAGCCTTCCAAATTAGAATGAAACCTAACTTGCTCTATCTTGGTGCAGGTAAATTGGTTTTGAGGACAAAACCTTTTGAAGAGGGAGGGAATGATGAGGACCTAAAGTCAGTAGCTGGACCACCAACTCATGAGATCAACCATACAAGCTACATTGGAGCCAGCAGCGACATAGGTGCACTCAAAGAAGAATATCTTTGCAACCATAAGGAATTTAACCGTGAAACCAGTTTCTATAGATTCTCAACTCAACCAGAGCACGCAGCGAATTGGTTTCATACCAAAAAGAGTAATGGTTTAGGAGATATGCCAGTTACAAGTCAGACTATCTACACTGCATCCGAATTGGTTCTAATTAAGGAAAGTAATTCTTTGCTTAAGGAGTGTGCAACTCAAACTCACGTGTGGAAACCAGGAGATTATTCATTACATCTAAGAGCAGTGGGAGAGTTTCTACCATGCACCAGCAGCCACATGAAAAAGATGAATCCCTTATTTGTCAACTTACCTTACATGGATGCATTCACACTTGGAGTTATTGAAGACCAACGGCTCTTTCCCCTTCTGTTCAGGCACGACTTAGAGACTATCCAGACATCAAAGGAGATCCCACGGATGCATTTATTTCTGCCCAAACTCACAAGATACAAGGAGAGAAGACAACTTCCATACATGGACAGATTCTGCACCAACTAAGTCCAACGGCTAGTTTTTCACTTATTATTTCTTTCCAAGTTATTCTTTTAGGCATTTGTGTTCTTTTCTATTTAAACAGAGCTAAGTCTCATTTGTAAATCACCTTTGCACGAAATTAATAAAGTATTATTCAGTTTACAAAGTTTGTCTTTGTTTTGTTCAATTAGTCTTTAGGTGGATTCCTTTAGATTTCTTGTCCGTTTGCTTGTCTCCTTAGTTTGTGGATTCATTCTAGGATACAAGTGTAGGTCTCTGTCTTTGTGTGGATTCACATAGGCGCAGGCTTCTGGTCTTATCAAAGGGATATTTCCGCAACCCTTTGTGGCGACAATCGACCCATTCAAGCTTGACAACTCTTGTTGCCTTGTGATCTAGCCTTTGTTAGCTTAGGCTTGTATCATACTGGTAACAACAATATGGTCTTCCTGTTTTTTATATGTAGACTAGGTCGTGAGAGTGATAGTGATCCAGAAAACCTTGATTGAACATGCTGAGAAGCTTCGCCAAGTTAAAAGCAGTTCTTGAAGAGGTTCTTTAGTATTTTCTCTCTCTTTGTTGAATATTGTCCGGGAAAGTATTACATAGTATCATTTAGTAATACTATCTTATATCATTTTTTTTGTTGAATATACTATCTTATAAGTAAGCTAGCATTATGCATTTTTTATTTAATTCATGAGGTCATTTTCTCACAGCAGAGAACCTTTTGGAATGGCGCATGGAGGAAATTTCTCAGGGATATACATGAAGGTTCAACTGAAGCCGCTGAAGTGGGATGGTGAATGCGAAGAAGAAAGACTTGTAGAGGCCCTTATGATTCTTAAATACGGCGGTGTTCTAACTCGCGCTGGTAGAAAAGAGGTGTTTACATACTCTACCATTTAATTTGTCGTTGTTATATATATATATATGTTTTCCAAATATGGAAGAATTGTTTAACTTATTGACGTTTAACATCACTTGCCATATAATCTAACGAATATTACAAATAACAATTTATGGAAACTATTCTCGAAATTATTGAAAGACTAATAATGTTTTATTTATTACTTTTAATATTTATAACCTATAAAATAAAATGAACAAAATTTTATATAAGATAATTATAATAGTTTTATCCTCTACTTGATGAACTGTGTTCGAATATAATTATATAATAACTATTTTAAATATTACAAAATCCAAAAATATTTATTAATATTATTTTTAAATTATTTATCCTTGTTTAAAGTATAAATTTATCATAATTTTAAAATAATTTATAAAATGCTTACAAAATGCAAGGCAAAGTTGCACTTTTGAGAGTTAAGTCGAGATCTGGATTAAAAATCTTAATAACTGGTAAGAAGGGAAGCCGAAGACAAAAACATTGAATGTTGTCTACAAACAAATTTTTCAGAATATTCCGTAGTCACGGTACGTAATTTTAATCTACTTATTATTTATTTTTTGTATTTGCCAGATGGGTTGTGATGAGTTAGGAGACCGATGACGGTATGTCAATTTAATATTATTTCATGTTCAATAAAATTTAGAAATTTATAAATCTATCAAATAATGTTAATCCGTCAAATTGCTTACAAAATTTATTTAATTTTTTGCACGTTTCTAATTGAATTTGCTTTCTTTATCGAGAAATGTACTTCATAATTTATATTATTTATGGATAATATTTTGATTTTTTTATATTTTCTTTTAATATGTCTACATAAATGTTTGTTTAGTATTTATGGAAAAATAATATTATTCACCTAAATAAAGAATTACGACACATATACAATACAATTCTAATTAATGATAATATAAAATCTGTTACTTCTAAAACTATACACTATTTATTCCGTTTTTTTTAATGAAAGTATCTTCTTAAACACACAAAATATTTTGTGACGTTGCAATTATATATACACACAATATCTGCCTCTTCATACTGACGTTATTGTGTTCCCTCTCGTCTATCTCAAATATTGACTACCAGCTTTTTTCCATGACTGATGAATTCTCCCAAAGACGGTGGTACTATGTTGTAAAATATGTTACTTCTAAAAACTATATAATATTTATTCCATATTTTAAATTTTCTTATGTCCGCACAGGGTGCGGGCCGGTCACCTAGTACGATATTAAAATTGTGGCAATTGCGTAAGTATTTCACATTTTCAATTAATAACGAGAAGGTAAAATATTAATTCAATAATCTGCAGGTGTTCTAACATTTGGCATATTTTCTGGAAAGAGGTTTAGGATGTGAAATAATATCAAAAATGACAAAAACAATTTGATCCTCAAAGCGAAGACAATGTGAAAAAGAAAAGTCAACAGTACGAAACTTTTATATGTAATTATACGAGAGGATTTCGTATTGGAATCTCTAGTAATTATTTTTGATCCAAGATTTTCGGAGAAGAAAAGGGTCTACAACGGAGTGGATAGAGAAGATGAGCAAGAACACATGGAGGATCAGTGCCACTAAACCGGCGATTAGAGCTCCGGTTATCTGATCGCAGAATCTTGGCACTTGGCCGGAAATTGGTAACCATCCTGCGTTTGCGTTTCCTCTCTTCCCCACTTGTGCTACCGCCACCGCCGCTGATAAGCTTGACATCAACAACAACATCGTCACCATCTTCGGTTAATTTGGCATTTACAAGGGAAACTATGTTAAACACGTAATTATCAAAAGGTAAGCAATAAAATGAGACAACACATCGTTAAAGCAGACATTATGATTTATATTATAGACTTGATTGAACAAGATCACTAACATGAGACTAAGCACCATTAACACAATTTAAAACCAGAGTATAATAACTTAGCATAATTGTAATAGACTGATTGAACAAGATCACTAATATGAGACTAAGTACCATCAACACAATTTAAAACCAGAGTATAATAACTTAGCATAATTAAGGTCTTACAGCTTTTAAATATATAGCTTAACACCATTACACAAACTCCAATTACTTAATATAAAGGTTCCAACATAATAAGTAGCTTCTATTACTTTCCTCGAGAGGGAAGCAAAGCTCAAGAAAACACCAACAGTCTGCAGTTAGAAAACCAGAAAAACACATCACTATGAGTAGATATTAGATTAGAGGAAGCTAAATACATCCATCCCCGAGAGGGAATAGCTAACTAGGAAAAGCAAGTCTACCTTTAGGAGGAGGAGGAGGAGGAAGAGGAGGAGGAGGAGGCGGGTCTGCAAAGGATGGGATGAATCTTAGTCTGCCACACCCTGATCTCAGCCTTAGCTTGATACTCTACAAGCTCTCCTTCAGGACACTCCTTAGCCATGAAAGTAATATAAGCTTTGACTCCAATGCTCATCCTTATCACGGCCCTCACGATATGGTCAAGCGTCACAGTCTTATTCTACGCAAAATAGTGAAATGATTAATTAACTAGTTTCTATCTCTTAGAGAGAGAGAGAGAGCACAAGTGTAACCTTTGTTTGGTTGTATTTGTCAATCGCCACTCGAGCCATAATCTCCATGTAGTCACGCCCCGTGATATTGGGATCTTTGAATAGGGCGTCCAGATTCAAAGGGCGCCACCCTTGAAACAGATTCTTGGGAACCATCTCCCTTTCCAACAAGAAACCCTTAAAACAAAACAAAAAGATTGAAACTTTAGGTTCTGTTCATCATACGAAAAAAAAAACATTGTACTTCAAACAAGAACGAACGAAACTTTCTGTTTGCAAACCAAACAGATATACATACATATAAAGCACAAAGCCTTAGAAATCGAGACATACCCCGCTCTCGTAGAGATGACGCAAATAACGACGCAGCTCAAATTCGTCCGTGTTCGAAGCCGCCTCCTCTGGCGAAGAGTAGTCTGACTCGAAACTGTCGACATCCCAAACCTGGTCGCTTTCTCCGCTGTCTTTTTCCTCCTCCTCTTGTCGGTTTCCTTCGCCTTCGACAGAATCCGCCACCGGAGACGTCTCGGCCTTGCGTTTGGTCGGAAGCTTAACGCTATCCGACAAAGAAGCCTCCACGTGTTGCGTCACCTCGAGCTCGCCATCAACCGTATCAATCATGCTGGCACTGGGATCCATGTTCTGTATAAGTAAACCCTAGATCGAAGACACGACAATATAATATATACTCGATCTAAGGATATGTTTTCCCCCTCCCAACATGACTAGTTACAATAGTGCCATCTTAAATCTAATTTATATTTTCCTAGCAAATAGATTATTTATTTATTTCAATAATTATTACCAGTTTTGTTAAGGTAATAACGACAATATTTTTTTTTTGCAAAGTTTGCATCTCTACATTACATTCGGGCTAATATAACCTTCCCGGTTAGGAGTGTTCAATCCGGATATCGGTTCGGTTTAAGTTCGGTTTTTTTTTTTCGATTTTTGGTATTTCGCTTAGTAAAATATAACTACAATTCTTAATCCATATTTACTTCGGTTCGGTTCGGTTTATATACCGTCGGTTTTCGGTTTATTCGGTTTTATACCAAAAAAACAAAATTATTTAGTTTGAGATCATATTATATGAATTTTAGAATCATATTGTCAATACAATCATTTATTAAAAATATATTACATGTTCAAAGAAATGAACACAAAAGTAAAAATGCTTCTACCATCAAATAAAATAATCAAATATATAACTAAAATCAAAGCTTGAAATTTTGAAAATAAAAATATGAAACAAAACAGAAACATATGAAAGAAAAGTTTTTCCACTCTTCCATATTAGTGTTCATTAAAGTCATGTTTTTTCAATTGAACATGAAACTCTGTTTGTTTACATATAAGAAAAAAGTTATTAAAATTTTCTATTAATTATTCTTCATCAAATTTATAATCTTCATATTAATTTAGTGAAGACTAAAATAAAGCAAAAAGATCAAAAGAAGACTTAGAAAATAAGATGTCTGAATTGCGATGTATTGTTATTTAATTATAGTTCAAGTGTTTTACAAATTAAGGTTCTTTATTACTATAAAATTATGGTAATAGTTATTAACACAATTTTAAATTATGTAACAAAAATATTTTTATGTATTGGTATAAAATAGATACATATTTACATGTTTCTACTTTTAATCGGTTTTATTCGGTTTATTCGGTTTAATCGGTTATATACCAAACCATATCCAAATCCTACGGTTTTTTATAAAATTATATCCATTCGGTTTATATGGTATATACCAAAACCAAACCATATTGTCTATTTCAGTTCGGTTCGTTACGGTTCGGTTTTACCATATTGAACAGCCCTATTCCCGGTAGATCTTTTGTTTGGTCTGAAATTTTCTAATTTTTTTAGTTGTTTTCAAAATGGATTAAATCCATTCCTTTTTTCCCCATCAAGTTTTGGCTCTGAATGGTAATTACGGTTTGAGCGGTGCGGGACAAATGGTTCAACTGCGGTTCGGTTTTAACAGTTATAAAAACGTATAGATATATGGTATATGTAGGCTTTGAATGGTAACCCGCTTCCCGTCCCGCCCCGTGGTTAACAATAACAAAAATCTCTATGTATACCTTATATCTATACATTTTTATAACTGTTAGAACCGCACTGCAGTTAAACCGCTTGTCCTGCACCGCTTAACCCGCAGTCACCATTACCGTAGAAATTTTTGTTACCGTTAACTGCGGTGCGGTTGTAAACATTCGAAGCCAAAATTTCACCTTTTCTTTATATTTAATCCACTACAATCAAACCTCGCACAGACATATAAGAGTAACCTTAGTGCCATAATTTTCTTAAAGAAGTACTCTAACAACTAATATTAATATTGTAAAGCAATTTTTTTTTGTTTTATTAAACTTTGCTTTTTACTAAACTAGGTAAAGAACCCATGCGATATCACACGAAACTCATTTTATATAAACAAATAAGTTATATTTTCAATTAAAAAAAAACTATTTAAAAAACTTGTTACAATTGCTTTCGAAGAAATACATGTATTACATAAATACATTGCATGCAGTTATACTTCTCTATTGATAATACATGTATTTTGTATTAGTATTTTTGTGCTTAACTGGAAATTTGGGGCTAACCGACCAAAGAAAAATAGTGTGAAATTCAAAAAATACAAGTATTAAATATATTAATTTTGTAAATATATAATATTATCAAATGAATTAAATTACTCAGCAAATTATGTTACTATATATTGCTGGCCATTATAAACATCTGTCTAACCATTATTGACATAAACGATACTCAAATGCTCACTATGAAGCTCAACTTTTCACATTTAATCATTATAAAATTGAAATGACAAGAAACATTGAATCATCGTTTATTCCCCCCCTGTTTCATGGTAGGTTTCGACCATATAATATTATATTCTAATTTTGTTTTAATGAATTATTTGAAACTTGTGATTCACTTCTCTCCTGCTCAACTTCTCACAATGAATTATCAGTAGTCCATGTCTCTGAATCTTCTTTTCAGGCTTTCAGCATTTGTAATGAGTATGCTAAGAAGATGATTTTAATTGCTACCTTATCATCGGTTGCAGGTGAAGACTGGTGAAGTAGTAAGTGAAGAAGACGATATCATCGGTTTACTTATTTTCTTTGTCAATCAAACCGGTTCTATTAACAAACAGTATAATTAACAACTTCAAATCCATATACAAAGTAAAAAATTTATCTATGAATATTCTCTTATTAAACTACAAGATAGAAGCCCTTTGCGTTGCAATGACTTTTGTTTCATGTTTTAATTTAATAAAAACCATAAAATAATAAATCATTTTATTATAGTTTTATGATTGTTTTTTTTTTTGCATATGTTATTTGAAATTTATTTTATAATTAAAATCCATTTTTACACATAAGTTCAAGTTAATATTTGTATTTTATAATCATGGTGCATAGATGAATTGTTATAAACTTTGTACTTATGATTAGAGAAAATACTATACCTAAACGTTTAAACTGAACATAACCCGAAATAAGAAATTGATGAAAAGTAAAAAGAAATGAAAGTCAAATACACCAATCGAGTCAATAACAATATTATACATGTTCTTATGTATTAATTTAATATTTTCTTAAATAAGTCTTTAAAATTTTATTTTGTTATGATTTTTTTTAAAAGAAAACATTATATTTTATAAATTTCATTTTTATTTAAAATTAAAAATAAAATAAATAACCTTTAACAATTTTGTTGAAGATTTTAGAAAAGAAAAAAAATTAGTGTCATATAACCTATTACAATTATCTTCTCTGTAGAATTTCAGAAACAAAATTGCTATCACATAATTATTTTTAGTTATTAATAAATATTTTAAAATTATTGTTTTTACAATTCGTATCAATACTAATTTTACACATCTTTTGTTAATTAAACAATTTTTGGTAATTTTACATTTAAAAATACTATCAAATAAATATTTACAATTCTCGGACTTCAAAATATGATACAAATTTCTTTTGTTTAGGATGTTTTTTATAAAAAAAAGAAAACAAGTATCAAATATTCTTTTACAGTTTTTAGGATTTTAGAAAAGGAAATTAATATTACATAATCTTTAACAATTATATTTTTTTCTAGGATTTAGAAAAATAAAATTCCTATCAAATAATTATTTCCAGTTAATATTGACTATTTTTAAGAGTTTCCATTTTCAAAAATCGGTTTTTCAATATCACTAATATTTTTACAAATTGTCATGTTAATTTAATAATTTTTACTATTAAATAAAATTTTAAAATTCTCTTTGGTCAGGATATTTTTTAAAAGAAAAAAAAATTAATTAATATTAGAAAATATTTTTTTTTAGAAATCTCTTTTATTTAGTATTTTAGGAAAAGAAAAAATTATTTTCACATAAATACAGTTTTTATTAACACATTCATAATCTAATTTGTTTAATTGGCATATGTCACAATCATATCAGGTGAAATATTTGAAATTAATTTTGGTTTATAAGAAAAATAAGATTAGTTTTACATTTTTATTTTATTTAGACTTTTAAAAAGGAAATTATTTATTTTATCATTAGTTTTTCTTTTAGATTTTTATACAACCATTTTATTTTTATAGAAAAAATATGTTTAGTATTTATATATTTTTTCTTATATATACAAACACATATTCATCATATTCACACATACTCATGTACGACAACAACATCAAAATTAAAAATTATGTTAGCATCATAAGATGTAATAAGGATAATAAAAAGTTGAGTTGTATCAAGATATTAAAAGAAAATACTCATGTAATACTTTTCATGTAAATACTATTGTGTTTTGTAAAAATAATATATAGAAGCTTAAACCTAAATTTAGATGTGAAATATTTGTAGCTATTTTTTATCATAATTTTTTAACATACAATCAAAAAACGAAAGTTATTTACTTATAAGAAAATAATAAGAATAATAAAAGTTAGTTTTTGTTCATGTTTTTATTAAATAATTTATTGTACTTGTAGGATTTTACAATTCGTTTTTGTTTGATATTTTTTCTTAAAAATTAATTTTTATCTTTTGTAACTTCTCTATCTTTAGTATCTTTTAAAACATACATAATAATAATAATAATAATAATAATAATAATAATAATAATAATAATAATATAATAATAATAATAATAATAATAATAATAATAATAAGACTATTAAATAATATTTATACTTAATTTATAGGAAAATTCGTTTTTTTGATCTTATTATATATTTTTATTCATTAAATATTTAAACACATGTCAAAATATTTGATGGAAAATTATTATCAAATAATCTTTTGCAATTATTTTTGATTAGGATTTAAAAAAAGAAAAATTACTATCAAATAATATTTATAATTACTTTTTAATAAAATTTATTTTTGTTAATATCTTAGTATATATTTTTTAATTATGAAATAGATTAACACATGTCACAATTTTAAAATATATAATTGCTATGTGTCGCGATCATGTAAATTAGTAACTTTGAATAACCAAGCTTTATATAACAAGATATTAAATCCAACTTTCTAAATCCTAACAACAATTTGAACTATGAAATCAAAAAGATACAAATAAACGATATGACAACTTCTAAATCCTAACTAAAGAATATTTCCTAATTTTCTCATAAAAACTAAATCAAAGAAATACGTAACAAAGCTTTCTTCAATAGATTCTTTTTGGTTTTAATACTAACATCAACAATGAGCTTTACAAAATTATTAAAGATGGATCCAAAAATATCAAGTAGTTGGGTGTTACATGAAAGTGATCACATTGTATATTTTATTAAATTTTTGCTACACACATTGAATTTTTTTATAATAATTTATTTATTGTATGATTTACCGTTTTGGTAACGATTTTGTGGATATAATTAAATAAGTTTGTTAAATATTACACATTGAAAAAGAAATAAACATAAAACACCACCTAAATATTTGCTAACATATTTTTTTTTGCTAACATATGAATAGTAACCATTATTGTTATTTGAACCAAAGCAAAAACCAAAATAAAGAAAACCAAACTAAACCTAAACTCATGAATAACCAAATAGTTTTTATATTTTTTGAACCGAAAACAAAAAACACAACCGAACCTGAACCGAAAATTATAATATGGAAGAGAACCGGAACTGAACGCCCGTACCTAAACATATTAGCAGATATACAGACATGTTAATAAATCTGTCAATAAAAAAAAATTCTGCAAGCGCGGATTCTATCCTAGTACGATATTAAAATTGCGGCAATTGTGTAAATATTTCACATTTTCAATTTATACCAAGAAGGTAGAATATTAATTCAATAATCTGCAAGTGTTCTAACATTTGGCATATTTTCTGGAAAGAGGTTTAGGATGTGAAATAATATCAAAAATGACAAAAAACAATTTGATTCTCAAAGCGAAGACAATGTGAAAAAGAAAAGTGAACACTACGAAATTTTTATATGTATTTATACGAGAGTATTGGTCTGGGAATCTCATATAATTATTTTTGATTCAAGATTTTCGGAGAAGAAACGGGTCGACAACGGAGTGGATAGAGAAGATGAGCAAGAACACGTAGAGAATCAGTGCGACTAAACCAGCGATTAGAGCTCCGGTTATCTGATCGCAGAATCTTGGCACTTGGCCGCAAATTGGTAACCATCCTGCGTTTGCGTTTCCTCTCTTCCCCACTTGTGCTACCGCCACCGCCGCTGATAAGCTTGACGTCAACAACATCGTCACCATCTTCACGGTTAATTTGCCATTAACAAGAAAAAACTATGTTAAACACGTAATTATCAAAAGGCACGCAACAAAATGAGACAACATTACAATGCATATAGTTCATGATTAGTATAATCAAATTATTCGTAGCAGCAGTTATTAAGAAGATATAGATGATTATAAGTAGTATAATTAGTTACCAAGTCCAAGACAACTACGAACTTCCAGAGCAAACTCTCCTTCGGAAGAAACAAAACGAGAAAGCTATAAACGCTAACAATCGCGTTTGCGATCACGAAGTACCTGCCATACACACACCAATGCATAACAATATAACATATCATCACAACACATACGCTATTTCTCTTGAATCCTAGTGAATTAAACATGCAAAAATAAAGAAACATAAACGCTTACTTAAACGCTGCCAGATCGCTATACTTAGCCACTAGGGACAGGACAAAGAAGGAAGATCTTTCGCGGCTGGTGACCATTGCGATAACAGCTCCTAATGCAGCGCAAAATGCCGCAAATCTTAGTACCAACCCGCCTAATCTCTGTGTTACCTTCACCATCAGTTTAAGTTTTTTGGGAGATCTCTAGAAATTCTAGCTATGGAAGAGAAAAGGAAAGAGAGGGACAATGTAAGAAAACAAAGTCACGAAATATAAACCAAAGTAAAATGAATATGATATTGAAGTGTTGGATGGGTTGGTTAGCTTTTTTCAACTGTCTCCACCGGTCATGCAAGTTTTACTTCTTTTTTTTTGTTTGTTTATAAAGCACAAGAACAATCAGATTTAAAGTAGTTAAGATTTATAAAACCATATGGACATTTCTGAAACGAATATTTTATTACTGGTGTAGACAAATCATACTTTGAAGTAGTTAAGATTTATAAAACTCAAATTGAATTTCTGTAAAAAGTATAATTCTTGATTTGGTGACATGAGGAACAAAATGTTTGTTTTGGAGTGAGTCGTTGACCAAACTTAGGTGAGATTTGTCAATAATCACTGTTACACTTTCATAATTGGTTTGGCTCGCATGAAAAGTAGACAATGTTGAGTTTGTAGTCATAAAACGTTTTTTTAAATACCAAAAGGTTTAGAGCCAAAGTTCATAATCCTCTAGGCCTAACAGTCATTTGAAACCAGAAACCTCTAACACAATGACAAGATGTTGGATAAGCTTGAAATAGCTTGAGAAGCAAGTTTCCTAAAACTATTGAGTTATAGTTATCTAGAGAGAATAGGAAATATTTAAGTTATGTTTATCCTAATGAGATTAGGACAATTAAAGTGTTATATAAGGAGATGCAAGTATGTTGCATAACTTAAGAGTTGCGATTGAGAACTTAAGGTTTTGAGTGAGTTTCCTTAAGAAGATTAATAAGAGAGTTAGTCTTATTGATTGTGTTTACATAAGAGTGATCGTGAGACCTTTAAACTAGATTTGGTATCAGAGCCATGGGTGATATCGTTGTGGCAACAGGGAAACTTAAAGAAGGAGGAACTTCGATACAATGTCCTATGCTTAGCACATCAAACTATACTGTGTGGGCTGTAAGGATGAGGATGGCACTGAAAGTACACAAAGCTTGGGAGGTTATAGAGACAGAGACTCCTGATACTGAGAAAAATAACTTAGCAATGGCTCTGTTGTTTCAATCAATACCAGAGAGCCTCGTACTGCAGGTAGCCGAGCTTGAAACAGCAAAGCAAGTGTGGGAAGCTATTAAAACTAGGCATGTAGGAGCAGAACGTGTGAGGGAAGCTAGACTGCAAACATTAATATCTGAATTTGATCGGCTACGTATGAAAGAAACAGAGAGCATTGATGACTTTGGAGGAAGGCTATCAGAATTGGCATCTAAATCAGCTGCTTTAGGAACGACAATTGAAGAAGCCAAGATCGTTAAGAAGTTTTTATCAAGTCTACCTCGCACAAAGTATATACAAATTGTTGCCTCCTTAGAGCAAGTACTTGATCTCAATAAGACAAGCTTTGAAGACATCTTTGGACGCTTAAAAGCTTACGAAGAACGTATTCGTGAAGAGACTTCAGAAGAAGATGACAAAGGAAAACTGTTGTATACAAATAATGAAGGACAAACAAGCCAAGCAGTTAAACCCCAAGGTTAATACTCTTCTCAATGGGGAAATCGAGACTATAACGAATCATACAGAGGAAGAGGTCGAGGAGGACGCTCTTACAGAGGCAGAGGCCGTGGTCGTTATAGTGGAGGAAGAAGTTATAATGGAGGAAACTATAATGGAGGAAGAGAAGGAGTTAGAGACGCGTCGCACATAATTTGTTACAGGTGTGATAAGGTTGGACACTTCGTTGCACAGTGTCCAGAGCTCTTGCTGAAGCTACAAGAGACTCAAGAAGGAGACAACACAGAAACACAAGCAGCCGACGAGCTCATGATGCACGAGATCGTGTTTTTGAACGAGAAGAAAGTGTTGCCT
This sequence comes from Brassica napus, assembly GCF_020379485.1. Classification (NCBI taxonomy): domain Eukaryota; kingdom Viridiplantae; phylum Streptophyta; class Magnoliopsida; order Brassicales; family Brassicaceae; genus Brassica; species Brassica napus. The sequence goes on from NC_063443.1 coordinate 1,236,200, forward strand.
GAGAAATACGAGAGCAAAGATCAAGGAGTAAATGTGTGGTATCTTGATAATGGAGCCTCAAACCATATGACTGGAGATGTGAGGTACTTCTCAAAACTCGATAACACGATCTCCGGGAAGGTACGCTTTGGAGATGACTCTAGAATAGACATCAAAGGCAAAGGCACAATCTCCTTCACTGATATGAATGGAGATGCAAGACAGATGACTGATGTTTATTTTATACCGGATTTAAGAAGTAACATCATAAGTTTGGGGCAAGCAACAGAAGCTGGCTGTGACATAAGGCTTCGAGGAGAATTACTAACAATGCATGATCAGTCTGGAAAGCTACTAGTCACTGCCAAGAGGTCTAGAAATAGGCTATACAAGGTGCATATGGGTCTTAAAAGCGGAGCGTGTCTCTACTTGAGTGCAGAAAGTGAAAAAAATAGATGGCATGAGAGATTGGGGCATATAAACTCAGAGACTATACGGAACATGATGTTGAAAGAACTTGCACTAGGCTTACCAAAGGGATTCATTGCGAAGAAAGTGCGGATCTTGTCTACTTGGGAAGCACGCAAGGCAATCTTTCCCAAAGGCCACTTCATACCGAGCAACAAAGGTGCTAGAGCTACTTCATGAAGATCTTTGCGGCCCTATAACACCAATGACACACGGTGGAAATAGATATATATTTGTGGTCATCGACGATCACACAAGGTATATGTGGTCGATACTATTAAAACAGAAGAGTGACGCCTTTTGCAAGTTTAAAAGACTAAGAAGTCTAGTTGAAAGTGAAACGGGTGAGAAGATTCAAACCTTCAGAACTGATAGAGGGGGAGAGTTTGTGAATCATGAGTTTAATAGCTACTGTGATGGTGCGGGGATAAGACGACATCTTACTGCGCCCTACACACCTCAACAGAACGGTGTGGTCGAGCGAAGAAATCGAACGTTAATGGAGATGGCTTGGAGTTTACTCAAGCACATGTCAATGCCTAACTATCTTTGGGGAGAAGCAATCAGGCATGCTACATATCTGATTAACCGTGTAGCTACAAGAGTGTTGAATGATCAAACGCCATATGAGATGTTGCGAAGTAAGAAACCAAATATAAGTCATCTAAAAGTTTTTGGATGTATAGGATACGCGAAGATAGAGGGAGCACAGCTAAAGAAACTTGACGATCGGTCTCTTATGCTTGTTCATCTCGGTACGGAGCCCGGATCAAAGGCATATCGCCTATATAATCCAAATACAAGGAGAGTCATTGTTAGCCGAGACGTTGTATTTGATGAAGAAAAGAGCTGGAACTGGAGTAAGGAAGATAAACAAGAGACTGAAAGTTTTGTAATCACAGGAGGAAGGTTTGAAACGAATGATGAAGAAAATAAAGAAGACAACACGTTATCAAAGACTATAGAGAACGTTAAAGAAACAGAGGAGGCTCCTGATCCGACAGGATCTGTTCCGAAACAGAGCACTAGCGAAACCGAAGATCAGCCACAATACCTTAGGAGGTCAGAAAGACAGACTCATCAACCAAAATATCTCGAAGACTATGTTCTACTAGCAGAAGAACTTGCGGAAGACGTCTTGTTATATTTAAACAATGAGCCAAGAAATTTTGAGGAAGCTAAAAACTCTAAGGAATGGACAAGAGCTTGTGAAGATGAGATAGAGTCTATCGAGAAAAACAGAACTTGGGAGCTTGTAGAACTTCCGTTTGGTGCAAAGGCTATAGGATTGAAGTGGGTGTTTAAAATCAAGCGCAATGCCGACGGAAGTATCAACAAGTTGAAAGCGAGATTGGTTGCGAAGGGTTACGTACAACAATATGGAGTCGATTTTGAGGAAGTCTTCGCACCAGTTGCGAGACTTGAGACCATAAGGCTACTGAATAGTTTGGCGGCGACTAACGGATGGGAAATCCACCATCTCGACGTCAAAACTGCCTTTCTGCACGGAGAGCTAAAATAGATCGTCTATGTAAGCCAACCAGAGGGTTTTGAGAAGAAAGGATATGAGAAGAAGGTATACAGACTCAACAAAGCATTGTATGGATTGAGACAAGCACCGAGAGCTTGGAACAACAAGCTTAACCAAATACTCATGGAGCTTGGGTTTAGTAAGTGTACTAAAGAGCCATCAGTCTATCGCAAGACTGTAAAAGGTATCTACTTGTAGTGGCTGTCTATGTGGACGACTTGTTCGTAACTGGAACAAGCAAGAAGCTTATAAACGACTTCAAGAAAGGCATGGCGAGTAAGTTTGACATGAGTGACCTTGGGAGATTAACATACTACCTAGGAATGGAAGTGGTCCAAGATGATCAAGGAATTACGCTTGATCAGAGTCAGTATGCTAAGAAAATACTTGAGAATGCAGGGATGGATAAGTGTAACTCAGTTCAAACTCCCATGGAGCTCGGTCTGTGCTTATCAAAAGCGGAAGAAGAACGAGAGATTGATGCGACAGACTACAGAAGAAATATTGGTTGCTTAAGGTACTTACTCCACACAAGGCCTGACTTGGCATTCTGCGTGGGAGTGTTAAGCCGCTACATGCATAGCCCAAGGGAATGTCACGGGGTTGCACTGAAGCAATGTTTGCGTTATCTACAAGGAAGCACAAGGTTCGGTCTGTTCTTCGAAAGATCATCACAGAAGATATCAAAGGTAATTGGGTATAGCGACAGCAGCTATAATGTTGACCCAGATGATGGACGAAGCACGACTGGCCACATCTTCTACTTAGGAAAGAGTCCTATAACATGGTGTTCGCAGAAGCAAGATACGGTTGCACTGTCAAGTTGTGAGGCCGAGTTCATGGCCGGCACAGAGGCTGCGAGACAGGCAATCTGGCTGCATGATCTATTGAGTGAAGTCACCGGCCAATCTAGAGAGAAGATCACCATCAGAATTGACAATCAATCTGAAATTGCCTTGACAAGAAATCCAGTCTTCCATGGAAGAAGTAAACACATACACTCTAGGTATCACTTTATAAGAGAATGTGTTGAGAGGGAGCTTATAGAAGTCGAGCATGTACCGGGTAACGAACAGAAGGCGGATATTCTCACCAAGGCATTAGGACGTATCAAGTTCAAAGAAATGAGGGACTTCATTGGAATGCAAGAGTTGCCACAAGAAGGTTTCAAGCTTAAGAGGGAGAATGTTGGATAAGCTTGAAATAGCTTGAGAAGCAAGTTTCCTAAAACTATTGAGTTATAGTTATCTAGAGAGAATAGGAAATATTTAAGTTATGTTTATCCTAATGAGATTAGGACAATTAAAGTGTTATATAAGGAGATGCAAGTATGTTGCATAACTTAAGAGTTGTGATTGAGAACTTAAGGTTTTGAGTGAGTTTTCTTAAGAAGATTAATAAGAGAGTTAGTCTTATTGATTGTGTTTACATAAGAGTGATCGTGAGACCTTTAAACTAGACGAGAGTTATTTACAGTTGAACTAACGACCCTCTAATGTAGTCATAAAACTCGAACCATCCCCTAGGTGAAAAACCGTAATACACCTCATGATATCTATCTCTTTAATTCACCCATGACTGATCCTCATCGAAAGCAGTTGTATCGTCGATCACTGATGATAAAAGTAGCCAAATTTTAAAATACATAGCTTTATCCCTAATTAACAAAGGATTCTTTTTATTCCTAACGAAAAGGGAGAATCAATAAACCATTGGTAATTTATTTGTTTCCACACTAAAACATCAAACACTGGTTCCACATTACAAAAAAATCAGTTTCACAAGAAATGTAATAGATTGATAGCCTATTTGTGAGTTAAACTTCTACAAATAATCGATGATTGACTAGGCTGTATTAACTGTTATAACAGAATATGTAATAGGTTTTTTTTGTCAAACGAACATGTAATAGTTTGAATGTGATTTCCGACGTCATCATGGGTAAGTCTCTTAAGTGATTGTTGCTTTCAGATTCCCTCTGTTTTGAATCCTTATACCTAGAAACATAGATTTGTGTAAGTCCATCTATCTTCCATACTTCACTGGCGTTAGCTCCTTGGAACCATTTGGAAACTCTTAACTCGTCAATTGTGTGCTGCAATCCAAATAATTAAAGAAAGTTTAGGAGTGGCTGTTGAAAAGCATATACCTTCTTTAAACCAAAGGCGTCTCTGGTTAAAAACTACTACTACTAGAGTGAGTTGCCGAGTCTGATGATGTAGGTATGTTAAAACGGGCTTGCCTGGCCCGTTTACGTCCGAGTCCGTTTAGGAGCAAAATGATCATCTTTCCTCTTCCAAAGTCTGATATCTGCTTCCGGGCTCTCAGTTCATGCTCACGTAGCTGGACCAATTCTGCATCCATACTGTTTAGAGTAATTGAACTGGAGTTTTGATACGAATTCTTCTTTGGTTTCCTAAATTAATTTCTTTTAATAATTAATTAGTTTTTCTAGATAATATTTCAATATATATATATGAATTTTGAGATATATGATAAAAAGGAATAAGTAAGTTTGATAAAAAGGAAGAAGTTTGATGTATATATGCTGTAAAGTTTTGTTCCGCATATATATATATATATAAATAATGAAGTCTAATGCATGAATTGAAAACATACAAGAAATCGGAAAAAAAAAAAAGCCTCCGATCAATATTTTAGCAGATGGAGAAGGCATTGAGTTTGGAGATAGATGACTTTTCGAAGAAGAACAATGGGATAAAGTCCGATAACTTCTCAAGTGGTGGCTGCGAATGGTAAATAAAAAGAATCACCTCTAGTTTTTTTTTTTTTTGATATTTGATTTTCAGAACTAAAAGTTTTTTTTTTCTTTCTTCTTAGGTTTGTTAAGGTGTATCCCAAGGGATACCGTTGCTCTGATCACTTGTCTCTGTTCCTACACGTTGTGAATCCTGAATCATTGAGACGTGGATGGAAAAGGAGAGCTATTTATTGCTTCGTTTTATCGAATCAATCCGGCCAAGTTCTATACAGATCACCAAGTAATCAACTTGATTATTATATGTCCCACGTACTCTTGTGCATTTGAATCACGAAGAACACAAGTTGATATATATATATATATATATATATTGATTTTTTTTTTTTATCTTTACAGATGAAAGCAAGTGCGATTTGTTCTGCGCTGAGGTCCCAAACTGGGGTTGCCAGAAGACGTTGCCTCTTACCGAGCTAGGGTTCCTGGAAAAGAACAAACTAACCGTTGAAGTCTACATCAAAGTAGTTGAAGTTGTTCATCAAGGAAAATCAACCGAGAATGATATTATAGATTTTAATGGTTTCCAAATCATTGCTTCTCAAGTAAGTTAACGAGACTCCCATTAGTGTGGTGGATTTGAATCCAATTATTATAATAACACACTCTCTGTTTTCTGTTTGTTCTCATTGGCAGGCTTTTTCAGTGGCCAATATTGTCTCACAGGACCCATACTTTGTAGTAGATTTCAGACCGGAGAACCAATGGGTCCAAACAAAGTATATGTATCTCCTTGGCCTTGTCGAGACACTGAGCAAGTCTCCACAGAGCTTGTCTGCGACTGAACTAAGCAATGCTCAAAGAGATTTGACTGCACTGACTGAAGCAGGCTTCAAGCTCGACTGGTTAAATTCAAAGCTTGAGGAGGTTTCCTTGGAGTGGAAGAAAGCATCACATTCTGATGGATCTTCTGTCCAACAACTCAAGGAACAGGTCAAGAATGTGGAATTGTCTTTGTCGGATCTCATTGTTGAACTGGAGAATGTGAAGATTAAATCTGCTGCTGCTGCCAAAGTTTCTTCGTTTCAGTTTATAGATTTTCTTATTAAGAAATTCTTTCTCTCTTGCTTCTCATTCTCAAAATCCTAGCTGATCTATGTTTTATAGATATAGCTTTCAGGAGTTTCCATCTAAACAAAAATAATTGGTCAATGCGTTATGATCCCATTAACATTGAGGATGATTATATGTTTGAGCTCTTATCAAGCTAGTTTAAATTCTTATTCTTTTTCATTATCTGTTCTGATCACTTTTTGTTACATAGTATAATAACCATTAAGCAATTCATTCTCTTTACTTTTTTTTCCCTGAAATTCAGTATCCGTTTGGTGGTCCTCTCTTGCTATTGTGTAGACAATGGTGGAATTTTTTTTAAGTATAGTTACTTAGTCCAGCTTTCTCTTTTTTTTTTTGAATAAAAGTCCAGCTTTCTCATACTTCGACTTGGGGGTTTTGATGGAAATTTGATGATTATATGAAGAAACTTAGTCTTATGATGTTTAACCTCTTGAGCACTGTATATATATATGTATGGTGTTATCATATAAATAGAGATGTTCATGAATCACAATACCATTATTATCTATATATATATATATATATATATATATCTTTATATATAAAAGAGAGTTTGATCTCTCCTGGTGAAGCCACCTCAGCATCCAGGTCACAAATTCGTGCTCTGTCGTGCTGACACGTGTCGCCTTCCCTCTCAACGCAGCGTTTCATTAATGTATGGCGTCATGGGCTTTCCGTTTATTGTATGTTACTGGTCTTGGAATCGTGCAAACATCCGGCCTGGAAAGTGAAAACAGAAATACTCTCCCCCTAACCCTAATACGGCTTAAAATAACCCACGAAGATCGTCTCTCATCTTCATGCGGCCGCGGTGACGTTTGCGCTTACTGTAACAGACTTCTTTATGGATTCCTCTTTAATCCTGTTGATTTATTCTCCCATGATGTGTCTTCGATGCGTTGATTAGGTCTGAAAGGCGGTGTGTTTTCAGCATAAATATGTGAGCAATCCTCATCTGGGACTCATCTTCTCTTTCAATTCTCTGAAAGTATCTCAGGTTAAGCGAGGCGGCGAGGGTCGACACACTCCTCATGTACGCCAAGGGTTGACATCGCCATTAACGATCGTCTAACTCTTCGACCCACTCCAGCCACGATTCCCCATTCAATGCGTTGTCCCTTTCTACAAGGCGGTAGATCTCCAGCTATAAGAAGGTCAGCTTTCATCCCGTGAACATCATTATCATCCTCACATTTAGAAAGCTTGAGTTTAAATGATTTTTGTTTCGTTTATTGATTTGTTTTTTTTTATATGTATTTATGATTTGGGTATCGTTTATTGATTAAGAAACCTTGAGTTTTGATGATCTTGATTTCGTTTTATGTTTTCTCTGTTTGTTGATGTAAGATGATTTGGTTTCGTTTATTAATTTAGAAAGCTCGAGTTGACAGAAAAAAATTTAGAAAGCTTGATTTTAGACGCTTTTGGTTTCGTTTATTTATTTTGTTTTTGTTTGTTACTGTAAAAAAATTTTGGTTTCGTTTATTGCTTCTTGAGTCCATATACCGTGTGCAGATATGTGTTGTTGATGAGACCGACCGACGAAGCTGTTTTGATTACCAGTATCCAGTTTCAAAGGTCTCGGTTACACTAGAACAAGAAGTTCTCACAACGCTTACACAAATACATCGATTTGTGAGAATAATCTTACGTCCCAAGTTTTTCAAAACTATAAACTGGTAAGCTCTTATACAATTCCCCAAGGTTGTTCTTAAGTCTGCTAATTTTGATTGCTTAAATTAAATTCTTTGCACAGATTCTTCCAATGGCGTTCCCACGAGAACAAGCCAAGAAAGATGACTCTGTTAGTTAAATACTTGGCAAGTTTCTATCGAATTTTCTTATTCATTTTTTGTTTAATTCGTGAGTTGTTTTAAATTCAATTTTCTTACTTCATTTTGATTGCGTAGATTGTAAATTAAAAAACAAGCAAGATAGGATACTCGGGGAGGTCAGGAATGAGAAAGTTGAGCAATGATTAAGAGATGGATGAGATTGGGATTGGGGTTTCAGGGTTGAATTATGAGTCTGATGAGTTGAACAAGAGCAGTAAGACTACTAAGAGTGTTCAAAATGGAGGAGGTAATGTAAGAAGAGAATGCCTGCTAAGAATCTGATGGCTGAGAAGAGGAGGAGGTGGGTGATAGGCTTTATATGCTTAGATCAGTTGGCCCCAAGATCAGCAAAATAACAATTACTTCTCTCTGATCTCCTCAAGGGCTTCGTCTTCATCATTTACTTATCACCGTTAGAGTTCGATAGATTATGTGTTGTGTTTGTTGCGATGGAATTTCATTAACAACCACATACATTATGCATTAAACCTCAGACTTCGGTTCGTGTCAATTTCAAAGATACCACATGCAGCTGTTTATTAGCTTTTCAAAAAATTTTATTCACATACCCATCAATAGTGTCCAAAATAGTAGATTCAGTGATCCATTCCAGTTGCGCAACTTGATATATAACAAACTCACTCAGTTGACAAAAAAATAACAAACACTCACGTGGATAGCTCACCGAACCTCCCGTACTGCATAGATTAAGTTTGGCTGATTTTCCACAGGAATTTGATGCCCAAAATAACAAGTCCCACATCATAAAGGATATCAATTAATAAATCAAAACTAATCCCTTTCTAGAGTTGGAGACTTGGAGGCACGCTTAAATTATTGATCCAGAATATAAAACCAAATACTCAAACACCATAAGATGCTACCTTAAATAACTGGATATTGATAGTAAAACAGAGGCACGCTCACAGAAGGTACGAAAATAGTAACCCACCATAATCTACAAAGTTAGTTATATTAAAGAAATATGGCAAAGCTGAATCAAATGGATATACAAAAAAAAAGATGACAAAAAAATAACCATATAAATTTGCAAAACCTTCGACATTGTATATGTAAATAAAAAGATTAGTCTTTTTAATATATATATATATATATATATATATAATATAACCAACAAATAATATTTGGTGAAAATTTAGTCAACAAATAATATTTTTTTGAAGATACATAATATAACCCAATACATAAATTTAAGAGTACATAGAAAATTTCAACAATATATAAAAATTACAAAAAGAAAACCAAAACCACAACCCTGTCCATACCCAGACCGGGATAAACCAATTCCAAAGCTTAAAATGAAGGACAAGTAAGCTTTTCTACACCAAAAAAAAAATTACCAAAACCAATTGCCACTATATGTTTAATATGTGTGAGAAGGTTGGCAGATGAGCTATGTTACGTTTGGTTGAGCGTGTTCATATTTCACTTCAGTTGACAACTCAGTCGATGGTCTCATAAATACATGTGTGGATTTATTGTATTTTTATGTAACCACAAACTTCTTGATATACTATAGATTGTTTGAGGCTTCAAACAAAGAGATTGTGATTGAATATAACTCAGTTCTCTCTTCTCAACTCATGGTTCTGAGTATAAGTGATACCTTACAATCAGTAAGTGATGAGACTGTCCCATAAATTTCACTTTGATAAAGTCTATGATTGTTTCTCTACGTTTGTGTTTAAATGTTATATCTTTTATTTTATCTTTTCCAACTTCGTTGATCAGAGCAACGAATACACAACTATTAAATAGTTTTTGTAATTCCTACTTGATTTTCTGCCAGCTAAATATATTTTGTCAAATTGAATTATAAATAATATATATGTATATATTATTACATTCTCTGAATTTTTTTTTTTGTAATTTTGTGTTCTCTAAAAAATAGAGAATATGAATATTTGTGTAGTTCCTACTGTCTGAGTCTGTTTAAGTTGATGAAAAAAAATAAGTTATTGTCATTTTAATTCTAACAAAAAATATTTATTAAAAACAACAATATGTTCTTAGAATTTTTTTCTATTATTTTTTTGTCTGTAATATCGCTTTCAATGTATAATAATTTTAAATGCTTCATACAATTAATATAAATTCATATAAATAGTTTTTATTATAACTTCCCGTCCGTAGGGCGGGCCAACCCTAGTATATATATATATAAATATGTTCGCCTCCTTCCTGTGATGCCACGTTATCAAGTCGTACGTTATGGGAGTGACACGTGTCCCATTTTATATTTGGGGCCAAAATAAAACAAAAAACTGTCAGGGGTAATTGAACCCAGCACCTCCAGCACTAGTAATTTCTCTTAGAACCAATAGACTAAAGCCACTTTTTATAAATATGAGGCCGCGAAAATACTTATTATCGTGTTGGCTGGAAGCCCAATGCTTTTTCTGCTTGTGGCTAGGGCCGGCACTGAACTGACGTCAAGATGAAGATCGTGAAGTTAAAAACTTTGCTCCAAACAGTTTTGCAATGTTTTCAACCTTTATAACTTGATGCATATAATATATATCAAAATACATTTGTTGTACACGCTTTTATTAGTTTTGCTTTTAAAAGAAGGTATTTGCAGTTATAAATGTTTTGTGCCAGTGAAGTAATAGTTGAAAAACCTCTATACATATGTCATTTTAAAATAACACCCAACTTCTATATATAGTCAATACATATGTCCATGTTATATTCTAGACTAAATATTTTCTCTTTTAAAAATATAGAAAACAGTTTTTTTTAGTCTACAAGCAAATGTTGTAGAGCAAGTATGCATTATACAAAATAATATATATTTAAAAACCTATACGCAAAAACATAAAAGTTGATATAGGCCTCTTTCTGACACATGCACACTCCACTATGAATAAAAATTAAAAAAAAAAACAGTATTGTCATCAAACTTTATCACAAATCCACATTTGTACATCTATAATTATGAGTTAGACAATTAGTTAATTTGATACAATACCAAAACAAGAATAATCGAAAAACAACTATACCACTGCATACTAATAAGTAACACATAACAGATAACCAAATTCTTGAATCTTAAAACAAATTTGAATTCGAGCATTTAGTGAATATCAAATTAACTAATATCCCGTCCGTACAGCGGGCCGACCCTAGTATAATAATAAAGGAGAGTTTTCTCCCTCATTATGATGCCACCTCACCATTCAGCATAGGGTATTTTAGGATACGTGTCAAGACACTTAGGGTCTGACTGGTTCAAACGCAGCGGCTGCGGTTGCGGTTGCGGGAGTTTGTGGATGCGGGCGGTTGCGGTTTCTAACGGTTTTAAGAGATTTGTACGACTGGTACTGCGGTTAAAAATTGGTGCGTTTGCGGGTGACTTATGACTGGTTAACTACCTAACGCGGTAACAGTCAAATAATAAATTAACAATATTTACATTTAATATAATTATGAAAATATTAAAAATCATAAAATTATAATAAATATAAAATTTATATTTAGAAAGTTATAATTTTAATTTTTGAAAATTTATTGAAATTGTTTTTATTATAAAATTTTATAATATTAATTAAAATATAATAGATATATTTTAATATTTTCATAATTTCAATTTTAAATTTTTATTAAATATTTTTACTTTTGTATATATATTGTTTTAAAAAAAGAAAAAAAAAATTACCCTCCCGCAACCGCCCGCAACCGCAAACGCTAGCTGGAGCCAGCTTTTGAATTTATGAGATTCGGAGCGGTTTGAAGTGGTTTGAAGCGGTTTAGAGCGATTTGAGTGATTGTTGCAAACCGTCGACAACCGCTACCAACCGCAAAAGCTGCGTTTGCGGGTGGTAGCGGGAAAACCAGTCGCCCCCTTAAACTTTGCGAACTTCGGTTAATAATGGGCTACAAAACTCAACTCAAGCCCGATCTCAGCCCAGGCTCTAAACACTTTGGATCCGATAACACTGTCTCCCTCTAGAGCGTCGTCTTCTTCGTTCTCCATCCCACCTCCGATCGCAAAAACCATGTATAACGCTTTTGTTTCTCACTGAAGCCACTTCATAACGTCTCTCCATTAAATACACCTGTCCAGCTTTCCCACTATGTCAACTTCAATGAACCCTTTCTCAACCTCCATCGCAAATCCCTAATTCCTAAGACTTTAAATAAGGATGAAGACCTCTCTAATTCTCACTAATTCAAGATTCAATCATATTCCTTCTTTACAAACAGTACAGCTACAACCAAGGCGTCATCCCATATCTTTTTCAGATTTGAAGCCTCCTGCGTTTCTGGGAAGCACACCAAGTCAAGAGAGGAGAGCTACTGGGAGTCTACATGCTCATGCTTGATGAATAGGTCGAGCTCTTTCATATACCTTCGATGATAGATAGAATCTGATTTTATTATGTTGCTTCTCTGATATTTGTCAAGCTTCTCATGATTTTTAGTTTAACCCTCATCGCTCCTCCATAGATTTCTTTCAATTCAATATTAACAAGTGTGGTTTACTGATTCTTTAGGAGGAAAAAAAACTGAGGAAAGTGCCGAGGTTCGCTAATGCTTGTGGAGCTATCACGACAACCAAGAAAGGAGCCATTCCAGCTCTTCCTTCCGACAGTGAAGATCTCAGCTTTATTAAAGACCACCAGAGACGTAGTAACAACCCTTTTAAGTCCAAAAGTTGCGCTTCTTATATTGTAGTAATTGCTCATGATTCTTATTTGAGATAAAAAAAAGATCTCAATGTTGTATCTCTCCTGTTTGTACCCTCATCTCTTCTGTTTGTATCCTTCATCTCTTGCTAATAGAAGAAGAAAAAGAGTTTGTTCTTTTTTTTTTTTGCCTGAGCTATGTACTTTCCGATTGGTGGTCTGTTTTGTTTCCACATGTTTCTATGTGAGAAGCTTTAGCACAGAAAGAGACACCTCGAGTTGATCTAAAGAAGAGAACATCTTCCGTGTTGGCTACATCAGCTGCCTTAGAAGCTTGCTAATTGGCTACTGTTGGGGGTGGATTTGCATCCTCTCTCAAGGCCCATTAGACACTTAATTAGGCCCACTTCTTTATGAAACCCTAGTCATATTTCTTCTATAAATAAGGAACTATCTCCTTATTAGAAGGGATCTCTTCTTCCATATTGGAGACTCTAGACACTTTCATAGAGATCTTATTGATTCATAGATTCACTTTACACTTTAAACATCTTTGTAATGCAATCTTTAATCAATATGAAATCTCTTTTATCTTCTTTTCCCATTTGATTCTTTCAAGATTTTTCTTAAGCCTCAAAGAATCTAATCATCATTTTTAGATTCTTTTATTGTATTGATTCAACAAATATTTCAGCATAAAGACCATTTTTGGATTAAACAGTTGGCGCTAGAAGGAGGGGACAAAGAAAACTATCCTCAAAGAATCAAACTTGGGAACAACTCATGGATCTATCGATCTCGCTTCATCTAGGCGACAAGCTATCAAAGTTATTGTCTAAAAGATAAGTTTACACAATCTTATTTCATCATTAAATTTTGATTCATGATTAGGCATAATACACACACGCTTAGTCTATGAAACAGATTTGAATAAAAAAAAAAACAATTAATTAAAAATTATTATTTTTGACTCGAGGTCGGCTACGACGCGGGGCTCGCCGTCGCTGCCTTCTCGCACCGGTCAAGGGATGGTCGTAGGTTCGACCCACAAATCGAATCAGAGATGAGATGTGGCGATTGATGCTTCTCAGAAGCTACCGTGCTCTCACCTTCCTCACTCTTCTTCGTGACTCGGCCTTTTTCGTGACTCGGAGAGAAGCAGAAAGATGATGACGACCGTGGTTCAATCTTGGCACAAGCAGAGACGAAATCAACTCAAGCTCTCGAGACAAGAACCGGTTAGCAAGAAACCCAGGTTTCATCATCTTCCCAAGAACACGAGGACAGAAAGAGACGCGAAGAAGCCAAAGCCATTGATGCCAAACTCGCCGTCTCGTCAAAGCTTCAGACTTGATCTCTGGAAGCCAAAGCCATTGATGACAAAGCTTCAGCAACAAGGGACATCTCGTCACAAGCTTGCCATCTCAGCACGATTGCAACATAGCTCACAAGCTTGATCTCGTCCAATGCTATCTACGGCAGAGCTCACGAGCTTGATCTCGTCCAATGCTAGCTACGGCTCGATCATGAGCTTCATCATAACCGATTTTGAGAAATGGAGACCGCAACATCACGCAGGGCATGCTTCAGCTTGTTACTGCTGCTGTTATGATTCCACTCAGCTTCACAAGCTTCTTCACTGCTCGAATCTCATTACAGTCGTTTCTCTCATCCTGTCGTCAAGCTCTGCTTCTCGAACAGCAACAGTCAAGCGATCTTCTCGGCAGCAAGGAGTTGATCTCGGCATCTCCGACAACTAGCAACAACTCATCCTCAAAAGAGTGTCGCTGTTTGTGTTAACCTCCACTCTTGCAGGAGACGATGCTCTACGAGACGCTGCCCTTGCCGGTGACTCTGACCTCGGACATGCCACATTTCTCTCGACAGCAAACAGTGCGTTCATCAACACCTTCATGTGTTTCTCAGAAGAAATATACAGAGCTTGCGGCATCACCCATCCCGTCAAAACGAAGTTTATTCATAGCGACTAAGGGCTTGAGCTCCGTTGCTCGTCACGTTCTTGCCGAGCTAAAGCTCTCCGAGAAGGTCTTATGTCTTCGAGAAAGCTCTCCCGACGAAGTCAAAGTCTCATTTTGCGTGCCTCTGTTCAAAGTCCATCTCGTGCACGTCATTATTTGAGGATTGAGAGACTTGTTTAGCAAGGAAATTAATCAATAGGCTCAAGCTCCTGCACAAACGTCAACAATCAAGAAGCTCCTAAGTTGGTCACGTCCTTTCTCTCGTCAGCAAAACGGCTTGGTCGCATCCTTTTACTCGGAAATGGCACGTGAAGGATAGCAAATTCCCGTGGTGTAGGACAGACACGACAGATCACGCCCACCTCAACATCAATCATGATCACACTCGTCACTTTTACTCATCGTGAGTAAATGACAAGACTGGTTCGTTCAGACTGGTTCGTCATAATCTCGACATCATTGTTCGACCTCAGCATCACGCGATCACCTCGGTCATGCTATCATCTTGAAGTTCGACGTCATCACCAACCAAATCCGGATAACGCCGAGAACAAAAGCTCTCACACTCTCTTTTATGGTCTTGGTGTAACCTCAGCAAGTACACTACCTCGGCAAAAGCGGGGAGCAGTTGGCGTGATCTCCTCAAAACGCCATCTTGAGATCATGTTCATCATCCTCGTAGCTGTTGCCATGACAGACAAATAAATCTGATGAGATAAGTTTTCTCATCTACTTAGTTAATTGTTTACGTCATATATCACCGCTTTATACTTTGTGATAGAACAAAAATCTTCACTTAATATTTTGTTAGTAAGGTTGATATTAAACGTGATCTCCCATATTAATAATTTATATGCTTGCTTGTTTCTTAAGGCACCCAATTTTCAATACGAGATCAAATTAATTAAGTTTAATTTTCTTTGTATAGTAGAATGAAGTGCTTTTTTGTACGTGGAGCAAATACAGGAGGACACAACTTTTCTTGTATGTTGTCTCAGCATGAACAAATTCATATTGTCATCGCACGGAACGAGATACGAGCACTCTTCCCTTACACAAGCGAAGTGGAGAAGATGAAGAATATGAGACCTTCTTTGCAACTGGCGCCAACTTGATCACAGTTCTCACAACTCTTGGCGACTTGCCAATCACGAGCTCGCACTCAGCACACCAGTGAGACCACGACAGTCTAGTTTCGATCTCAGCAAACATCTTCTATGACCACTACACCAGTCACGGCAATGCGCGGATCAACAAAACAATTTGCTTGGCACACACGATCTCAACACGAGACTTCGGATCGGTAAACTTGTATCTTAGGCACGAGTTTAAATTGAACTTGCTTGTTATTAGGCACGAATTTGCAGTCGACTCGCTTATCGTTAGACACGAGTTTACAAAAACTCGTCTTTGGCAAGGCATGAGTTTACAGAAACTCTCTTTCTACAAGGTACGAGCTCTCAGTAAACTCGCCTTCGTCTCAGCATGAGTTTAGTAAACTCGTCTTTCGCTAAGCATGAGTTCAAAGCAAATTCGCCTTTTATTAAGCACAAGTTCAAAATAAACTCGCCTAAATCATCATAAGCATGAATGTGTCTAATTAATTGTCTAATAAACCCTATTCGTAAAATTCATAGAGATCGACTTCATCTCTCTCTACGAACTTGGGGGGGCTTACTGTTGGGGGTGGATTTGCATCCTCTCTCAAGGCCCATTAGACACTTAATTAGGCCCACTTCTTTATGAAACCCTAGTCATATTTCTTCTATAAATAAGGAACTATCTCCTTATTAGAAGGGATCTCTTCTTCCATATTGGAGACTCTAGACACTTTCATAGAGATCTTATTGATTCATAGATTCACTTTACACTTTAAACATCTTTGTAATGCAATCTTTAATCAATATGAAATCTCTTTTATCTTCTTTTCCCATTTGATTCTTTCAAGATTTTTCTTAAGCCTCAAAGAATCTAATCATCATTTTTAGATTCTTTTATTGTATTGATTCAACAAATATTTCAGCATAAAGACCATTTTTGGATTAAACACTAGACAAGAGAAGATCCTTGGGAGAAATAGACGCAGCCGTTCAAGTGATGCATATCATCACTGCTTGGGTGATCACGTTCAAGTAATCAGTCGTTTTAGCAGAAGAAGCCACCAAAGGAAAAAACATTAAGCAAATCATGGGCAAAGATACATAGAGAGCGATAAGGAGATTAGCAAAGGAATATTACTTTATTCAAGTTTATAGCAAATTCCTTTTTCTGAGAAGTATATCAACAAACTCAAACATATTAGATATTATGCTTATCTATTAGAAAATATCTACAAAAGATATATTAATTAAAGTTTTGTCTTTTCTTTATAGTCGGTTGTTTACCCCCTTATGTCTTTGTATCACATGATTTGATTATCGAATGAAAAAGTCAACCCCTCTTTCTCTTTACGTTGCTCCATCACTCTCTCTTTTTAAGTTTTATCAACTCCCTCTCTCACTCACGATACACATATATAAATAATAAATATAAGTTCTATTTCCTAAGTTATATAACACGTTATCAGCACGAAGCTCTGACCAACCGAAGCTTATCAATCTAAAAGTTCTTAAACCAGCCGAGGTAATGTTTAAATTTATGTATTTTAATATACTTAATTTATTTAAATTTTATTATTGTTTCGGAGTGAGAGGCTGGACCTTCTCCGTTCGGGATGATAGGCGCTGCCTTCCCCGACTGATCGTTATGGTAGGCTATGCCTTCACGATCAGAGAAACACGTGGTAGGCTTTGCCTCCTTGAATAAAAAGAAAGGTCAAAAATGGTAGACTAAGTCTCCTCGGACCTTAAAATAAATAAAGTCAAAATGGTAGACCATGTCTCCTCGGACTTTGAAAAATGATCAATATGGTAGTCTATGACTCCTCGGATCATGTGGTAGGCTGAGCCTCCCGATTTTATTTATGCTATTTAAATTCCTGCAATTTAAATTTCTGCAATTTAAGTTTATGCTTTTATTTTATGCCTTTAATTTCTGCATTTAAATTATGCCTTTAAATTCCCGTTTTTATTATATTTATATATTATTCTATGAATACAGTTATCATGTCGAATTTGACAAAGCTCGAAATTAATGCCCTGGATATTACGGGAAATAATTATATGACCTGGGCAGTGGGTGCAAAAATGCACCTGAGAGGAAAGTGGCTTTTGGAAACCATCGATAGTTCAAAAACGGTGTCGGATGAGAAAAAGGCTAAAGCCATGATATTTTTACGACACCACATCCATGATGGTTTACAGGATGAATATATTACGAAAGAGGATCCTTGTGACCTCTGGAAATCTTTAAAAGAGAGGTTTGATCACCAGAAATATGTGATCTTACCGAAAGCTAAACACGAGTGGATCCATCTCCGGTTCCAGGATTACAAAAGTGTTAGTGAGTTTAATTCCGCGATGTTCGGAATTACTTCGAGGATGATGTTATGTGGAGAGAAAATAAGTGATTATGATATGATCGAGAAAACTCTCTCCACGTTCCATCCTGAAAATGTAATCCTGCAGCAACAGTACCGGGTGAGTGGATATACCCGTTACTCGGAGTTGATGCAAGTCCTCCTTGTAGCGGAGCAGAATAATCAACTCGTGACTTTAAACCATCAAGCTCGTCCCACTGGATCTGCTCCATTCCCTGAAGCGAATGTTGCATCATCCAGTTATGATAATAGGAGAGGACGAGGTCGTGGACGTGGTGGAAACCGTTATCATGGTCGTGGAAGAGGACGAGGAAGAAGATTCCGTCCCTATGATGAAAGAAATAATAAAGACTTCCACGAAAATGAAAGGAATGAAAAGGGCCAGGATGATAAAAGGCAAACGGGAACGGTTTGCTACAGATGCGGCATGAAAGGTCATTGGGTACGTACCTGTCGTACACCAAAACATTTAGCCGATCTGTATAGAGAATCCCAAAAGGGAAAAGAGAAAGGAAGAGGTGAAACTAACTTCATCTCTGATGAACCTGGGCCATCCTTTCATGGTTTAAACGATGATACTCATCTCGACGTATCAGACTTTCTGGTTGAACCAGAGAGTATCGATGAGTAATATAAATAGATGTGATATAAGTAGACTGTATTATAGTATCTATATATTTGTTGTAAGATATATGTTATGTTTGTTATGTTTAATGTTTAATAATATATGTTTTATGAATATTTTAAATTCAGAAAGAATGCCAAACTTTGAGACTATGGATGGAGATTTGTGTTTGGCAGATAGTGCGTCAACGCACACAATAATCAAAGATAAGAAATATTTCTCCAGTCTCAAAATAAGAAATTACGCTGGAAGCGTAAGTACAATATCTGGTAATGCAAAGATTATTATGGGCTCTGGAAGAGCGAAATTTTCAATGCCAGGGGGAACGATATTTGAAATAAGTTATGCATTGTATTCCCCCAAGTCTCATAGAAACTTGTTAAGTTTTAAGGATATCCGAAGAAATGGATATCATATTGAGACTATGAGTAAAGATGGCATTGAATTTCTTTGCATTAAGTCCGAGAGAAAACATATACTTGAAGAGTTAAGAATGTTATCCTCTGGACTATATTGTACGAAAATAACCATGACTGAGTCATATGCCGTGGTAAACATGAAGTTTACTGATACATTTAAAATATGGCATGAAAGGCTAGGACATCCTGGTTCAGTCATGATGAGAAAGATAGTGCAAAATTCGAATGGCCATCCGTTGAAAAACGGAAAAATTTTGCAAACGGGCGAGTTTACAAGTAATGCATGTTCTCAAGGAAAGCTTATAACTCGGCCATCACCAGCAAAAGTAGGCAATGAATCACCAATGTTTTTAGAAAGAATACATGGTGATATATGTGGGCCGATCCACCCACCGTGCGGGCCGTTTAAGTATTTCATGGTATTGATTGACGCATCTAGTAGATGGTCAAGTGTGTCTCTTTTGACAACACGAAATAAGGCTTTCGCAAAGTTCATTGCCCAGATAATAAAGCTGAGAACGCAGTTCTCAGAGTATGCCATTAAGAAAGTAAGGCTTGATAATGCTGGTGAATTTACATCGCAAGCTTTTGATGATTATTGTATGTCAATGGGGATTGATGTGGAGCATCCAGTCCCCCATGTGCATACACAAAATGGCATGGCCGAGTCATTGATAAAACGGTTGCAGTTGATTGCAAGACCGTTAGTCTTGAGAACAAAGCTCCCAATTTCTGTATGGGGTCATGCTATATTGCATGCGGCTGCACTGGTTCGGCTAAGACCAAGTGCTTATCATAAGTACTCCCCTTTATAATTGGCATCTGGACAAGAGCTAGATGTATCCCATCTCCGTGTCTTTGGGTGTGCGGTCTATGTTCCGATAGCTCCGCCACAAAGAACAAAAATGGGCCCACAAAGGAGATTGGGAATTTATGTGGGTTATACGTCACCAAGTATAATAAGATATCTGGAACCAGTAACTGGTGATATGTTTACGGCAAGGTTTGCCGATTGCCATTTTAATGAGGATGAATTTCCAGCGTTAGGGGGAGGAATTAATAGAATTCCTAAAGAGATTACATGGTGTACACCGTCGTTGTTACACCTTGATCCCCCTACGAATCAAAGAGAGCTGGAAGTTCAGAAAATTGTGCATTTACATAATTTGGCAAACCAGTTACCAGATGCGTTCACAGATACGAGAAGGGTGACGAAGTCATGTATACCCGCTGAAAATGTTCCATCCAGAGTTGATGTTCCTAAAGAACAAACTGATGGAAATAAAATGAATGAACCTAGGGTTCAGTTAAAGAGGGGGAGGCCAGCGGGTTCTAAAGATAAAAATCCCCGAAAGAAAAAGAAATTGGATGAACAAAGTACGGTTCTAGAAGAACCTAATAGTGAAAAATGTCTGAAAGAAGACATAGATAAAGATGATCCAGATGACGAGAAGGGAACAGAAAAGTATGAGATTTCCATCAACTACGCCCGAGATGAAAAGATATGGATCAGAAATAAGATAAAAGATGTTGAAGGAATGTTCTCCTTTTCTGTGTCCAAAGAGATCGATCATGAAAATGATGATCCCGATCCAAGGTCCATTTTAGAATGTCAAAAAGACATGATTGGGAGGAGTGGAAGAAGGCCATTCAAATTGAATTACTCTCCCTGAATAAAAGAAATGTCTTTGGACCTATAGTCATAACGCCTGAGAATATAAATCCTGTTGGGTATAAGTGGGTATTCGTGAGAAAAGTAAATGAGAAAAATGAAGTAACACGATATAAAGCCCGATTAGTTGCCCAAGGTTTTTCTCAGAGAGCGGGAATTGATTTTGAGGAAACGTATTCCCCGGTAATGGATGCAATTACGTTTAGATTTTTGATGAGCCTAACGGCGTCTAAAAATCTTGAAATGCATCTCATGGACGTTGTGACTGCATATTTGTATGGATCGTTGGATAACGATATATACATGAAACTCCCTGAGGGATTGAAAATGCCTGAAGCATTGAAAGAAAAATCCAGGGAGATTTGTTCGGTCAAGTTACAGCGATCACTATACGGATTAAAGCAATCCGGACGCATGTGGTACAATCGCTTAAGTGAATATCTTTTGAGTAAAGGATATGTTAATAATGCGATATGTCCATGCGTTTTTATAAAGAAATCGTCATCTGGCTTTGTGATCATTGTTGTATACGTTGATGACCTGAACATAATTGGAGATCAAAAGGAGGTTGATGATGCTCGAACTCATATGAAAGAGGAGTTCGAAATGAAAGATCTCGGCAAGACAAAGTTTTGTCTTGGGCTCCAGATAGAGCATCTCCGAGAAGGAATATTTGTGCATCAATCAAACTATACGAAAAGGTTATTGAAACGCTTTCGTATGAACAAAGCGACTCCTTTGAGTACTCCAATGATTGGTAGAACTCTCAATGTTGAGAGTGATCCTTTTAGGCCCTGCGAAGATAGCGAGAACATATTAGGTCCAGAAGTACCTTATATGAGTGCTATCGGTGGGCTGTTATATCTTGCAAACTGTACCAGACCAGATATAGCTTTTGCTACTAATCTACTGGCGAGATATAGTTCTGCTCCTACTCGCAGGCATTGGGACGGAATAAAGCATTTATTCCGTTACCTTCAAGGTACAGTTGATTTAGGGTTAATGTATTTTAGAAAACCCGAGTTTGGTATGGTTGGTTTTGCAGATGCGGGATACTTATCAGATCCTCATAAGGCTCGATCGCAAACCGGCTATGTTTTTACAATTGGTGGAACCGCGATCTCTTGGCGGTCCCAGAAACAAACTCTGGTTGCGACATCTTCAAATCATGCTGAAACTATTGCGCTTCACGAAGCATGTCGAGAATGTGTGTGGCTTTGGTCAATGAGTCACCACATACAAGAATCAAGCGGAATAGTCAACGAGAAAGAGCCGACAAAAATATTTGAAGATAACTCGGCTTGTGTCGCTCAACTCAAAGAAGGCTACATCAAAAGCGACAGGACAAAGCACATCCCTCCAAGATTTTTCTCGTACATAAAGGAGCTCGAGAAAAATAAAGAAGTGGACATCGAGTATATACGGTCATGCGAAAATCCGGCTGACTTGTTCACCAAAGCTCTTCCGACTACAACATTCCGAAAACATGTCTATGGCATTGGAATGCGGCATTTGCGTGACCTGTAACGAGGAAGCTAGGTCCACTCCTTTGAGGGTGAGATTACGACAGTGTACTCTTTTTCCCTTGTCATGGTTTTTGTCCCAAAGGGTTTTTCCATAACGAGGTTTTTAACGAGGCACTACGTAATACAAAATAGATAAGCAAGGGGGAGTATTAGATATTATGCTTATCTATTAGAAAATATCTACAAAAGATATATTAATTAAAGTTTTGTCTTTTCTTTATAGTCGGTTGTTTCACCGACTTGATCTCACTATAAATACCCCCTTATGTCTTTGTATCACATGATTTGATTATCGAATGAAAAAGTCAACCCCTCTTTCTCTTTACGTTGCTCCATCACTCTCTCTTTTTAAGTTTTATCAACTCCCTCTCTCACTCACGATACACATATATAAATAATAAATATAAGTTCTATTTCCTAAGTTATATAACAAAACAAAAAATCTTATAGAGATATTCAGACAGAAAATACTAAAAGTGTAATAAACTCTCAACATAGCTTACTCAACTTAAACAAAACTAAAGACATGACAATGAATCCAAACATTATCCTCCACTAAAACACAAGCAATTCTCATGTGTCATTAATTCCCAACTATTATAAAAATGCAGTCTATATAAATCACCCAACCTCTACAGAAAAAAAATGATTAAACAAATATAAGTTAAATTAGCAGAAGCCTCATTATATGATTCAATTGGTTTAAGAACTAAGCACCCTAAGAAAAATTTAAAATAAATAGTACAAATATTGTTGCTTAATTAAAATATAAGAATCCTGAATAAAATTATGTTTTATTGCCAGAATTAATTTCTTACCAAAATCAAATAAGAAAAATATATGAACAAAACTTCATTATACATGTTTAAATTCAGATTAGTCTCTAAAATAAAATTTCAAATGACATTCTTTCTATATACTGTCCACATTATACTTAACAATATAAAAATGTTCTCTAAATAACACATCACCTTTACTTCATGTTTAAATTCCAACTAAATTAATTTTGTTACAACTGTGGGAACCGAAATTCGCATTGATGATTTCCGTTTAAATAAGAAAACTAGGAAAATCCTAATTTGCCAGAGGTCTTGGAAATCTGTTAATACCACACGCCAAACAATAATGACACGAGAATAACAACGATAAAGTATAAGAAATCGTAAAAATAGCAAAAGGTGTCTTATTCCAAATTCGCGTATGAGAGTTACAACAAGGTAGAAGCCTCGGCTATGAGAGCTATCGGCGAGATCCCTAGTTCTAACAACCTAAGACTGCAAAACCTAGTTGAGTCGCAGCTCAAAATAACAAAAACGGAAATTTGCCTAATTGCTCTAAGTGCTAAGTTTGCTCAGAAAAAGTTCTCTCCTCATGCCTCTCGCCTAGGACTCTTTATATACTCGCTCCTAGGTCGGTTTACGCTTTTACTCTTCTGCCCTTAAGCCGTTATAGCATAAAATGGAGATATTCTATTTTTTCCGATCTTCGTAATTATCTTCAAAATTTCATATTTATCCGCGGAAACTTGACATTTATCTTTTCTTGCGCACCAAGCGTAAACCGTCCAAAGGTTTATGGGCTTTTGGTTAAGAAATCGTAAGTTAGGCCTCGAGTCGTGTCTTAGGTCCCTTTGGGCCGTCTTCCGACTCGAAACGTTTATTACGACTTTTTTCGATAAAGAACGAACTTTCCGCGGTTTTTACCGCAAAGTTTGATTGATGACTTAGAATGGCGAAAAACATGAACTGAGTTCGCTACGGTCTTCAGGAGATAGCATCGAAGGATAGACGAGAACACATGGACTGGTGTCGAATCGACGTTTCGGAAGAGCTCGGTCGCTACGTAGCGACCGAACATAACACACGCTCGGTCGCTACGTAGCGACTGAGCTTGGCTCGAGCTCGGTCACTACGTAGCGACCGGATAGCGTGCATGTGCGGTAGTTGCGCAATGACCGAGCTTGGTTTGTCCGTGTTCCGATTGTCATACTCGAACCTATCCGTAGCTGGCTTGGGTACGTTTTCGACGGCTTATGTTTGATCTAAATAAAATTCGAATGAAACTTCATCTCGAGAAGATAAGTTGTGACGTTCTCTTAACCAAGCATGATTTTTGCGGAGATTTGAACGTTAACTTTGTCGTAACCGTTTTCGACCCCAACAACAACCTTTTTATTATACTTTTATTGAATCGATTAGTCAAAACCACTAATGTTATTCCACTTTGAACTAAACAACTTGAAAATAAAGTAATACACTACAATCGATAACTACTATCAAATAGATCC
Source organism: Brassica napus (assembly GCF_020379485.1). NCBI lineage: Eukaryota > Viridiplantae > Streptophyta > Magnoliopsida > Brassicales > Brassicaceae > Brassica > Brassica napus. Next base: position 1,260,501 of record NC_063443.1, read on the forward strand.
GGAAAATATCATTCTCTTTCAACATATTTTCAATTTCATATTTTTGAACATATTTTCTTTACAAAGACGATAAAATGAATTGTAAGTTCGTGTAAAAATAAAATATATGAACCCGGCACGTAACGCCGGAATACCACTAGTTATCATATAAACAGAGATGTTCAAGAAATTGTTTAGTATCATTGTTGGTAAACCTGGTTCAACCATTACTATGTCCAATACACCACCAAATCGAAAACAAAGAGAAATATTCAGATTATTTTTTGGATAAGCTGATTACAGACATGGAAAGTCTAGACTGGGACCCAGAGAGCAGAATAATATCTGCTTCGATGATAAAACGAATTTTTATTAAAAAAATATACTTTTAAAAATTATTTAATAGTAAAAATATTTTTTTTAAAAAATATTTAGTAGTAATTATTTTAGAATTTTTTTTTTCCAAAATCCTAAAAAAATATTTGAAAACAATTTATTTAATATAATTTTCCTTTTCTAAAATTTTAATGAAAATATAATTATAAAATATTATATTGAACTTGGTTCTTCAAAATTGCTAATTAAAATGATTGTGACACATGTCAGTTATATATTTAGAAATGTGATATGTGTTAAACTATCTCATAATAAAATATATATATACTAAAATAATAAAAATGATTTTTCTTATAAAATAATTATAAATATTATTTAATAGTCGTATTATTATTATTATTATTATTATTATTATTGTTAGTATTTTTTATAAAAAACTTGGTTCTTCAAAGTTGCTAATTTACATGATTGTGACAATGTTAGTTATATATTTGAAAATGTGATATGTGTTAAACTTTCTCATAATCAAAAATATATATATACTAAAATAAAATAAAAAAGCGATTTTTTCTTAAAAAATAATTATAAATATTATTTAATTGTCTAATTATTATTATTTATTATAATTTTTGTTTTAAGAGATACTAAAGATAAAGAATTATAAAAGAAAAATATTAACTTTTAAGAAAAAATGTTAAACATAAACGAATTGTAAAATCATACAAGTACAAAAAGTTATTTAGTAAAAAAAAATGAATAACAACTAACTTTTAAATAAATAATATTACTTTTTTAAAGCCTAATTAAAAGAAATTTTTTAAAGTACTCTTATTATTGTCTTATAAGTAACTAACTTTCCTTTTTTTATAGATAATTTTGTATGTTAAAAAAGTATGACCAAAAATAGCTACAAATATTTCACATCTATATTTAGGTTTAAGCTTCCACTTATTATTTTTACAAAACACAATAATATTTACATGAAAAGTATAACCTAGGTATTTTCTTTTCATTTCTTGATACAACTCAACTTTCTATTACCCTTATTACATGCTAACATAATTTTATATTTTGATGTTATTATCGTACATGAGTATGTGTGAATATGATGAATATGTATTTGTATGTATAAGATAAAATATATAAATAATAAAAAGAATTTTTCTTATTGAAAATAAAATAGTTGTACAAAAATCTAAAAGAAAAATTAATTATAAAATAATTAATTTCCTTTTTAAAAGTCTAAATAAAATAAATATATAAAAAAACTTATTTTTCTTATAATTAAAAAACTTTACCTTTTAATAATTTTGTGTAAAAAAATATAAAGCAAAATTAACTTCAAATATTTCATTTGATATGATTGTGACATGTGTCAATTAAAAAAAAGATTGTGAATGTGTCAATAAAAACTGTCATTATGTGAAAATAACTTCATCTTTTCCTAAAATCCTAAATAAAAGAGATTTCTAAAACAAAATATTTTCTAATCTTAACCAATTAAGCATTTGTTTTTCTTTTTTTAAAAAAATCTTGACCAGAGAGAATTGTAAAATTTTATTTAATAGTAATTTGTACTTATAAAAATTAATGATAAACACAATAGTAAAAAAATATTTAGTTAACAAGAAAATTTGTAAAAAAAATTAGTGATATTGGAAAAAAATGAATTTTGAAAATAGCAACTTTTACTAATAGTTAATATTTACTGGAAATAATTATTTGATATAAATATTATTTTTCTAAACCCTAGAAAAAAATATAATTTTAAAAGACTATGTAATATTAATTTATTTTTTCTGAAATCCTAAAAAACTGTACAAGAGTATTTGATAGTTGTTTTTCGTATTAATATAAAAAATCGTAAACATAAAAAAAATTGTATCATATTTTTTTAAGTCCTAACGAAAAGAAAATTAAAAAAAAAATTATTCTTTTCTAAGAGAGTATTTGATGATGAACATGATACAAAGAGTTATTTAATTAACAAAAGAAGTGTAAATTAGTATTGATACGAAATGTAAATTTTTTATTAGTAACTAAAAATAATTTCCACAGAAACCTTCTCGGATCAGTTAGAAATTTAATTAACGTGAATGTTGGTAACCTCATAAATATCACCAATTAAGTTATAAATTTCATTCAGTAGCCCACATATTCATTAATAAACGTGAATTAACAAGATAATGTTAAAAGGTCTTTATAGTTTTAAAAAAATGCAAGTATATTAAAAATTGACGCAGACGTCATCCACGGAGGTCGTCTAGTAGACTTCCAGAGAAGTCGTCCATTTAGGTCGACACGGACGACTTCAATCTAAGTCTTCCAGACGACTAAAATATAAGTCGTTTGGTAAATGCAGAGGTTATTTTTGCAATTGACATTGAAATCTGTTATCTGACACGATTGAAAAATAAGTCGTCTACTTTTGTTTGGTTAAAAAAACTCCAATAAGTCGTCTACTTTTGTTTGGTTAAAAAACTCCAAAAAAGCTAGACGACTTACATTTCAGTCATCATAGGTTAGTTTTGCATTTGACTGGATTATTTCGCAAGTTTGACTTTCCTGGACGACTTACATTTCAGTCGTCTAGTAAAAAATTGAAATATCAATAATTTATTTAAACTCAACGACTTAAAATTAAGTCGTCATAGGTTAGTTTTGCAATTGAAAGATAAAACTTCAATATTTAATTATATATAAACAACTTACAATTCCGTCGTCCGCCCGACGACTTACATGTAAGTCGTTCAGGATTGACGAGGTTTGACCAGAATCTCGGAATATATGTAAGTCGTTGGGCGGACGACTGAATTGTAAGTTGTCTGAGTATAATTAAATATTGAAGTTTTTTTTTCAATTGCAAAACTAACCTACGACGACTTACATGTAAGTCGTCGGGTTTTAATAAAATATTGATATTTCAATTTTCCACCAGACGACTGAAATGTAAGTCGTCCAGGAAAGTCAAACTTGTAAAATAATCCAGTCAAATGCAAAACTAACCTATGATAAGTCGTCTAGGTTCTTTGGGGATTTTTTTGTAACCAAACAAAAGCAGACGACTTGTATTTCAGTCGTCTCAGAAAACATATTTCAAAGTCAATTGCAAAAATAACATCTGCATTGACCAGACGACTTCCAGGTAAGATCTAAAAAAACTCGATTTCATACCTTAAATTGGTGAGATAACTTCCTTAGCGCACATAAGGCTTCTCCAAGAACACATAATCTCAAACGAAAGTGACCCACCCAAAATCGTTAGCTTCTATGACTCTATGAACCATAAAAAATGTAGAATCAAAATCTTGGGTTTTTTTAGCTTAATGTGGAGAGAAAGTGTGAGAGATGTTGTGTTTAGTTCATAAGAATGGAGAAAAAAGAAGGATAAATCGATTTTGGGAGCATTAAGAGCTTCAAATTGGTTGTTCATGGTGGTTAGGGTATTGATGACAATGGCAATCTCTTTCTATGACTCCTCTTAACTTAAGTAGTAGTTAAAATAGGAAAGTGAGTCATATTAAAAAGTCTTCTTTCTTTCAATTCAATCTCGTTTTTTCTGGCTCGGCTGGATAGTATAGCCGAGTCATTCTCCTTTTTTATGATGCTAAGAAGTAAAAAAAGCCAATAAAGAAAAAATATATTCATCCTTGTAATTATTTGAAGATGATGAGGGTGAGAGAGTCAAATGTCATTTTCGAAAAAAAAAATTTGATGGCATTTTCGTGAATTATATGAACTTGTGGGGTGAATAGGGCAAAACAAATTTCCAAAAAAAAGAGATGTTAGTTTTGTGTTTGACTTTGAGTTATAGGTCAATTTTGCAAAAAATACCATTATTAAAACTGTTAAAAGTCTAACATTCAATTTTTTCGATCCATGGTTTACATTTTTTGTTATGATAAAATACAAATGATTACAAAATCATATAAGTAAAACGTCTTATTTAATAAATATTAAGTGTAAAAGATATATATATTAATATCGTTTAAATTCAACTATATACCATATAAATTACATAAATATTTTAATTTTGAAATTTTCTTTGAACAATTTTTTTCGGGTAAAAGCTTTGAACAAATATTGAAAACTAAATATTTAAACTTTAAACTTAACCTTGAACTTTTTAAAAATTTATAAATTACTAAAACTATTAATCACACAATGAAAATTTTGTTATCAAATATTCAAAAAGGTTTTGTTAAAAAAATATACAAATGATCAAAAAAACTTGATGAGTAGAAAGCATCATTTAATATATATATATATATATATATCAATATTAAAAATACACTATATATATGTTAATGTCATTTAAATTTAATTATATATGTAATAGTTACTGAATTTTTAATTATTCAATATATATTTATTATTTCATGAATATGTAAAAGAACATATAATACATAAAAATAGTATATATAATGCTCATCCGCCCGGATCTTAATCTAGTTTTAATTTTATTTTGGAATTAATTAGGAATGACTAAACTGGGTTTTAATTAATGTTTATATTACAGGGACAATAATTTTGGTTTTAATTCCAAGGGGACAATAGTATAGTTATTTTGTTCTTTTTTTACCAAATTTTCCAATATTTTATTACTGGTGTAGACAAATCATATTTTGAAGTTAAGATTTATAAGAACTCATTTTTTTCTGTAAAAAGAATAATTCTTTATTTAGTGACATCAGGAATAAAATGTTTGTTTTGAAGTCAGTCATTGTCCTAACTTAGGTGGGATTTGTCAGTAATCACTATTACACTTTAATAATTGGTTTGGTTCGCATGAAAAGTAGACAATGTTGAGTTTGTAGTCATAAAACTTGTGAGGTTAGAATCTTTAAAATTGCTATTACAGAAACAGGTTTAAAAAAACGTATGTGTTTGCTTCAAGTCTTTAATTAGTACTCACATGAACTTAGGCATAATCTTTGTATCTGATTGATCATCATAATGATCTATCTCTTTGATTCATCACCCATGACTGATCCTCATCGAAAGCAGTTGTATCAATGATGATTAAAGTAACTTTTTTTTAACAGCATAATGATTTTTTTTTCTGATAATCCAGATAATCCGGACACTCCGAAGAGAACCCGATAACATCTAAATACACTTCCGCAGAAGGCATCTTGGAAGGCCGTCTTTTTCACCCAATTTTAATCGACGGTAGCCAGCAAGATTCGAATCCAGATCCGTATTGGGCCAAAGCTCTCTCAAGACCACTGGACCGTTCACTTGGTTAACAAATGATTAAAGTAGCTAAGATCTTAAAATACAATGCTTTATCCCTAATGAAGCCTTTTTATTCCTTATGAAAAGGGTGCATCCACAAATCATAAACCATTGATAATTTTTAGGTTCCACATTAAAAGATCAAACACAGATTCCACAAAAAAAAACAGTTTTACAAAAAATGTAATATATTGATAACCTATTTGTGAGTTAAGCTTCTAGGAATTATTGATAATTCACTAGTCTGTGTTAACTGTTATAATAGAATACTAGGTTAAGATCCGCGCCTTGCGCGGAATAAACATTATATATATAAATAATTTTATATATTATATGTTTATAACATATTATGAAATAATAAATATATATTGAATAATTAAAAAGTCATTATCTACTACTTATATAATTAAATTGGTGCGAACATATAAATAAATTTTATAAATCAAAAAATATTTTTCTATTTGATATGATATATAATTAAATTTAAATGATAGTAACATATATATGATATATTTTAATATTAATATTTATTAGATGATGCTTTTTGCTCATATTTTTTTTTATCATTTGTATATGTTATAGCAAAAAGTCTTGATAACAAAATTTTCACTGTGGGATTAAGGGTTTAAGTAAATTATAATATTTCAAAAAATTTAGCTGTCAATATTTTTTCAATTTTTTTATCAAAAAATGTTCAAAGTAAATTTCAAAATTAAGATATTTATGTATTTTTATATGGCATATAGTTTAATTTAAAATGATACATATATTTATATATCTTTTATTTTTGATACTTATTAAATGAGACTTTCAACTTATATTATTTTTTAATTATTTGTATCATGTCATAACAAAAGTTTTAAATCATAGATCACAAAATTTGAATGTGAAACTTTTAACAGTTTTAGTAATTTATACTCGTTTTTAAAAATTCAAAATATAATATATAAATAATTTTTTAAATTTTTATTATATGGTTACTATGATTGTTTAATTTATTTTAATAGCTTAAAATTAAACAAATATAATTATAATACACACTTATTTTTATCAAATTTTTATGATCCAAAATCATTAATTGTCATATATACTTTAGCCATATTAGACAATTCCGTAATCTTATTTAAGAAAATAATAAAGCACATTAATAATGTATTTATTGTGGTTTAATAAAAAGCTTATTATATATTTAGATGAACCAACATGTTTTTCTAAGGATTCTAAGAATCATTCTAGTGATGACATGTGGCTACAAAAAAATGTTGCAATGCTTCTCAAATAATATATAGGGGATGTAATAGTTTTTAGTCAAAATAATTTCGAAATTAATCTCTGTAATGATATTTTATCATTCAATTTGATAATAATAATAAAGGGGAAAATGACATTAAAAAAAGGAACAAAATCTCAAATCAAAAAGTGAATCTAAAAATTTGGAAGACTACAATAATAGGCTCCAACGGTGTATTTCCATCCTTCATCATCAAGAAAGAATAAAATTACCAAGGTAGTTTTTACACCTACGATGAGGCTGATGATCTCAAAAAAAAAAAAAAAATTCAACACATAAGTAAAACACATCATACAATGATATCAAAGGCAAAAACATTTTTTGGAAAGTAGCATTTTCTATCTGAAAGGAAGATCTGTGATTACATAGAAGGAACTTGTGCTTCAGACCACATAGCCACCAACAACTTAGCAAACAAGATAAGCTTAGCTGGTATGAATAAAAACACAGTGGATAGCATCCATTGAATAAAAGTATTTATTTACTTCATAAACTCTCCCCAAGTTTTGGTGCCGGCATCGGCAAGGCAGGAGGATCACCAACATTGCCGAGAAGAAGACTACTGCCACATAAAAAATTATGTATGAAATGGCTCAAGGAAAATATGTGATAAAATAACAAAAAGAAAAAGCAAAAAACAACAAAATATGAAAGTATAACAGTGCATCAGTTCAGAATATATGAGATAAGCAAATACTCAAATAATCCAAATATTCATTAAAAATGCTTAAACAAATTATCTGCATATAATGTTTACCTTTAAACGTAAATGATTATCCAAACATTTACTAGATTTAACAAAATAGTATTTGTCAAAAAATATCAATCAAATTAATAGAAGCCAAATACACTATCTTTGATTAATTATGTGAACAAACAAATAGAAATATCGTAGAAAGCTTTATTTTATTAAAATACATGTCTTTCAAGACATTAGTTCAAATGTTATTCTTATGTTTGATATAAAGTTCTAACAATGGATCCAATCTAAAATCTGAGTAGCTCAAATATGTACTTGTTATGACCAATTTTTGTGCGATCCAAATCTGATGTAAAATCTAGAAAACTTGATCCATGAATCATATTTAGTTTAGCATTTCTCAGAAAAAATAGTCCATACCCATACATTATCTAAAATAATTAATCCAAAACCTAGACAACCCAATCCTAAAGAAATAATATATATATCTATCTATCTGCCTATCAATCAATAAACCGATTATGTCATCTGAGAGTGTATTTCAACAAATTATCATCTCATCTCTGAATTATGTTGTGCTTGTCAATGTGTCTTGTTGGATTCATCCGTATCTATGAAATTTACTGAGCATACATGTTCTCTCTTCAGATTGTTATTGGCTTGTTTAGTTTCAAACTCAACTACTTTTAATTATATTCATTGGGACTAACATAACTAGTGTATTTCCATGTTTAACTTCTAATATTTGGATTTCACGTGAACAAATTATCATCTCATCTCTGAATTATGTTGTGCTTGTTAGATTCATTGATCAATATCTTGTTAGATTCATCGATCAATATCTATGAAATTTACTGAACGTACATGTTCTCTTTAATTAGACTGTTATTGGCTTGTTTAGTTTCAAACTCAACTATTTCTAATTCTATTCATTGGGGACTAACATAACAAAACCAAAAGTGTTGGGTAACTATCATAATTTCAAATAGTTTATAAATTTCCAAGTCGTTACAAGATTTATGACGAATCATATAGGTATCTTCTTCTGTTACCTCATTTGGACTTGCTCTAACATAAACAAATCATTTCTTGTGTCTGTGTTGCTACTTTCTTGCATGATATCTTCTTTTAGTAGATTAAGATCAGACACTACTTTAATCAGACAACTTGTGCTAGTATATGCCTTCACCAGCTTGTAAATAGTAATCATTTTGAAGCCTTAGCATGTGTACAGTAATATTTTAAAATAAAAAATGGTTTCCCTCTTCCCACATCTTCCCTACTTCGCTCATCGTACGATTATATAATACAGCATTCTGAAAGGTGTTTTAATTATAAGTTTTATAGTCTATCTTGTTTACTCCGGCTCCTACCAAATTGTTAAAGTCCCTTTACATTTCAGGTACGTATGCATCAAAGCATTTCAGTCACTATATTGATTTAAATCGTGATTACTTATGGTGTCATATATTATTTTTCATTCTGGCTGATTTTTTTTGTCGATGTTCCACAAGCTTCTTGCTTAAAGGTACTTTGCCAAGACATTAACCATAGGGTTTGAGAGATAAGCTCATGGGGAAGTCTGATATAGAAATTGCAGTTCTAAGGCATAGAAAAGCCAGGATTAGGGAATTACGCCACATGCAACTACTTCATGATGCTACCATTTCACCCCCTGAAGAGATCAACTACATGGAAAGAAGAATATATATGGTCGCCACAGAAGGTAACATTGAGGCATTTGATGAGTTATTAGCTCTGGGAACAGCAGTTCCTGTTCTGACTGATATAACTCCTCAAGGAAACACAATCGTGCACCTTGCTGCCATATATGGTCATTTCCGACTACTGGAGCATATAATCAACCATGAGCGAGTAGTTTTTCGAAACTTTGACCCAATTCCTAATTATTATCAAAGCCTTTTGTTAAGACCAAACGCCAATGGAGACCTTCCTCTCCATGTAGCAGCTGCTGCAGGCCATGCACCGGCTGTGATCCGTCTTATTAACTACCTAAACCAACTTCCGCGTGGAATGCAAATTTTCCTTAGAGAAGGAAGACAGGTAGAAGTTGGAGATGTTTGGGTAGTGCAGAACAATGGAGGAAACACCGCCCTGCACCTAGCTTTGAAAGCAAATCATCAAGATGTTGCTTTGCGTCTCGCGGAAGTCGATCCAAGGGTTTCTTTTGTTCCTAACGAAGAGAGGGCATCTCCCTTGTACATGGCAGCTGAAGCTGGGGATGTGTTACTCGTGGCCCGAATGCTAATAAGTCCTGTTCCTCGCTACGAAGGAAAATCAGTTATGCATGCTGCAATAAAAAGCAAAAATATAGGTTACATTCCTAGACTTTAATTATTTTTTCTTTGGTTTCATACTTGGATCTTCAATTCTTCTTCTTCTTCTTTTTTGTAAAAGATCTTCAATTCTTCTAGATCATCTTATTTAGTGGAACTAACCATTTTTTTAATAAAAATATGGCAGAGATCTTAAATCTTCTATTAGTACCCATCCGCCAAAACCTCATTAACTCAAGGGACGAAGAGAAAAGGAGCGTTCTCTCATATGCAGCGTCCATAGGATATGATGAAGGAGTAGAACGTCTATTACAGGAGTTTAGTAATATTGCTTATGTTAAGGATCCTGATGGCTTCTTCCCCATCCATTCGGCTTGCAGAAGAGGTCATATGGGCGCTCTGCAGGCTATCCTGCAATCCTGCCCTGACACGATAGAGCTACTTAACCTACAAGGCCAAAATGTCCTTCACGTTGCAGCTGAATGTGGGAAAAACGAAGTTGTCAAATACATTCTCGGAAACGAAAAGTATGCAAACCTCATAAATCAGAAGGATCATAAAGGAAACACTCCACTACACTTGGCTACAATGTTTTGGTATCCAATGATTGTGCATATACTTACACAGGATGAAAGGGTTAACCTGGGTGAACAGAACAAATTGGGCTTTACAGCTCTTGATGCAGCTGAGGAATGGATGGATTTGAACCCCACTTTCCGTGAGGTACACTCTTTAGCTTTTTATATCTTCCCTTGATTCTAGATTCATGCTCTGTTAACTACAGTGGGATTATAGCTAGGAATGATTTATATTTACTTTTTTTTTTTACATTGCAGCGACTGACATGGATGGCTTTAGTTTGTGTTGGTACCCCAAGAGCCCTAAAGTTAATGCCGTATGATTCATTTTTGGCACCTGGGCCTCAGGAAGGAATCATCCAGTCCAATGAGATGCCATCTGCCAAAAAGTACAAGGATAGAGTTAACACCCTGCTGTTGCTGGCTATACTCGTTGCCACTGTTGCATTTTCTGCAGCTTTCAGTGTGACAAAAGTACCTGAAGGAGAAACACACTGGTATAAAGTCTTTGTGGTCTCAAACACAATAGCAATGTACAGTTCAGTTCTCACAACTGTTGCTCTCATATGGGCACAGCTTGGTGATCTGGTGTTGATCCTCAATGTCTTCAAGTTCGTGTTGCCGCTTCTTGGCATAGCTCTTATTTCCATGTCTTTTGCTTTTCTAGCTGGTATGCTTGTAGTGGTGGGAAACCAGTTGTGGCTTTCTGTCTTGCTTCTTGCTTCAGGCGGCGTCTTCTTGGGCATGCTTTTTCTGCTGGTTGTTCCTTTTGTCTGCCCTTATACTTCAAGACCATCCTTTTTCAGGTATGTCTTGCGTTACCCTTTTTACCTTCTTCTTATGCTCATTGTGTGGGATGACACCGATGATGACTTGGAATGAAATCAAAAGCTCTCTATTGTCATATCCATTGTTATCTCGAGCATTATTTCCGGTTCTTAGTTGTTTCTCTCTACAATGTACCATTTAAACAATTTTTTTTTAATATTCTAGAACATGTACTTCAATTGATTATTCAATAACTTTCTTCACAACGATTGATCTAATATTTTAATCTTCTAGCTTTGTAATGGTCATTTAGATTGTGTTCCTCTGTATTCAGAGTCTGGTTTTAGCTGGTTTTATTCCATTCTCTTACTAGGGAGAAAACTATCTTAAAACTAAAACACATATTACAATCTATAAAAATATACAGCCATCACAAAAACACCATGATTAAAGGCACACCTTTCTCTTTTTACCCAAAAGAGAGAATCAATCATCCAAGAAAAGTCAAATCATTCTACAAAGTTCTGAAGATCTTGAATGGTGAATGCAAGTGCCTTGTGCCCACTCATTGATTGGTCTCTACGTCAACTATACTCTTTACCAAATCTTTGATGTTTTACAATACATGATGGAAATTTTCTTGTCACTCATTGATTATGGTAGAAACTAGTAAATGATGGGAACAATATTTTAGTTTACGAATTTCGTATATGACTTCTCTTTCATTTAGTGAAATATATTGTACTAGTTTCATCAATATCGGGGATTGTTCAGTTGGGAGAACGCTCACCGCAATTATTTTTGGAATAAATACAGAGCTGTATGTACTGTGTATGTTCCTTGATTCAAATTCTCAAGTATTAAACTTCAATGTCTTCCCTTTAATATGGTACATCTTACAAAACTCTGGAATCCAGAATGCATTTGCATCAGGCCAAGCCAACAAGCTTCTCGCTAACCTCCCACAGTTTCTTTGCCTTCTCTGCATCACTTGCTTCTTTCGAAAGCTGATTCTCAAACGAAGAGGAGTTATTGTTCCAGCTCCAATACACCCCTGACTTTCCCAGGCTCGGATCACTCACAACCTACACCCAATCCACAGTCTCAATCAAGAATCTGTCTACATATATTACTCATAATCCGATTTACAAAGACTGACCTGTGCTAGTCTTTTCCCAGCTTCCTCCTCAGATACATAACCTTTGGTGATATACTTCTGAAAAGGCGGAAACAGAAGCCTGAACAGAGGTATGTGTTCTCTGAACAATCCCGTCGTAGCGATGCAACCAGGGTAAAGTGAAGCAAACGTGACACCAGTTTCCTCGTGGTAACGTCTGTGAAGCTCCTGCATTGTCAGCATGTTGCACACTTTGCTGTCTTTGTATGCTTTGGCTCCATCATACTCTCCTCCATCTATCATCGAACTGTTCTGCCCGTTCAACCCCGATGCTAAGCCTCTTAGGTCTCCAAGGTTCGCCTTTGGCGGTACATTCCCAGCCAAAGTGTTTGTGTTTCCTACAACAACATTAATGTACTTTTTTACTTTTAAATAACAATCATTATATTTTGATAAATTTTAATGGTAACTTCTTAATGTTTTATTACAAATTTTTGTATTATTTTAAAATAATTTATTTGTTATTTAAAAAAAAACTAAAAAAATTCAGCAAAATCAAAAACAAAAATCTAAATCTAAACACTAAAAAACCAAAATTAAAAAAAAAAAAAAAAAAAACAAAATAAGTCTAAAACCAAAAACTAGTTTAAACAATCGACACCTCACTGTCTGAAAGGAGAATGTGTCTTTTTATTTATTTACCTGTAATAGATCCTACGATAATCATACGTTTTGATGGATAGTCAGATTTCTTCAAATCATCAAGAAGCAACCTCGAGAGAAGAAAATGTCCTAAATGGTTAGTCCCAACGCTTATCTCAAACCCTTCAGCTGTAAAGGAAGGTTCTTTAGCAGTCGGCTGGTAAACCGCAGCGTTGCAGACAAGAACATCCAACGGCCGTTCTGCTCTCCGGAAACTTTCAACAAACTGCTTCACGCTTTCTAGCGAGGCGAGATCGAGATGCATCACCGTGTAGTCTTCCTTAGACATTCCCACGGATTTCGCCGCTTTCTCGGCTTTGAGAAAGTTCCTGCAAGCCATGACCACGTGCCATTCCCCTGTTTCTGCTAAAGCCTTGGCCGTGGCTAAACCGAGACCGGAGGAAGCTCCGGTGATCACTGCGGTGCCTTTTCTCTGCGTCTTCTTTTGCTCCGGCGAGGCTTCGTTCGCCCGAGGAGTTGCAACTGTCTGTGCGCGAGTAACGCTGGAGAAACGCGGACTTTGTCTTCTCTGTTCCTGTAACGAAACAGAGAATAAACTCAGGACATTGCTCTGTTTTTTTTTTTTTTTTTGAGAATTGAAGAATCTATAAGATGATTGATTTTTTTGTTTACCTTGACGGTTAAGAGGGTGGAGATTTTATCGGCTTTAAGATGGTTGGAGAATGAAAAACCAGTTGGAGTCGTCTCCTTTAGAGAAGCACTGAACTTACCCTGCAAAATCAACCATTGGCCTTTTAGCAAAAAAAAAAAAAAAAAAAAAATCAACCGTTGGCATTGAGCTCAAAACTCTTGAATTAATGTATTAAGAATAAAATTTGGTGAATGTGAAAACATAATAATACCTCTTTGCGGATTGAGACGGTAGAAGGAAGAAGAGAATATGCAGCCTGAAGAGCCATTTCTGTACGGAACTGACTGAAGTTGCGAGAGTTCAGTGTCTGTCTTCTACGTTGTTCGATTTGAGGGGGGAGACAAAAAGATAAGGGAGTATTGGATTAGTGACACGTGTAGCCACTCAGATCACTAGTTTGGATTCTTTGTGATGGGCCTAGAGATGGGCTTGATTTATAAAAAACGATTTTCTTGTTGGTTAACTAACTGAGCTGATCACCGTTGATTAGGTTGATAGTAAATGATCTGGACGGTCCAAATGTGCCGAGAATTAATTTGGTGGAAGGGAGAAGAAGGCGGCAACTTAACGGTCCATGAAGAGATTGGCGAGAGGAAACGAAAAAGAGAGCAAAAACACTTCTGGATCACAACTTTCTTCATCCTTTTCAAATTTCTAAAAGTTGCAAAATTACAATGAAGGATTACATTTTTGTTCCTATTTTCTTTTTCTTTTTCTTGTGTTTTTCTTCTTCTTCTCTCTCTTCTTCCTTGTTCATCGTCACCGTGTCTATACCATCTCTCCCTCCTCCATTCCTAAGTCAATAACAGGTAAATTATTTCCCCTCTTCAACATTTAAATCAATCATATCGATTTTTTTTGTAAAACGTTGAAATTTGATCTGAATATCATTGTTTGCTAATGATGTTTTCAAGATGACTGCATTGTAAAGTTTCAAACTTTACAAAACAAGTAATGATAAGAAAACCCCTTTGATTGCGCTATTGTGTTAGTCACACCTTCTATAGACCTTTTTATAATACCAAAATTTTGACTAAATGAAAATGTAAATGATGATGAATTGTTGATTTTTTTGAGAATGGAACATGAATGAATTAATCGTTCATTACCCTTTTGATTTTATCTTGTTCCTTTTTAAAAAAAAAATAACCAAAATTAAGAAAGTAAAAAAAGTACAATGTCAGAGACTTTCTTTAGATGACATTTCTCTCACTACCATATGTATAACAACCTACAATTCTGTTAAGCTTAGCTAAACGTGTTAAATAATCACAAAAATATATCTATTTTTACAAACTCTGACCTGTACGCAACCCAAAAAAAATACTAAAACCTACCTGTGATCAACTTACCTCTGTATATATCTTCACCCATCATTTCTTTACAAGGTTCTTCAGAGAAGTCTAAGCTTTTTTTTTTAACCATAACTACGCATAACCTAGAGTTTTCATTCCAAGATTTTTTTTTTGTTGCAAAACCAATTACTTTTATTCGTTATTCTCATACTAATCTCTGTTTTGATGACTCTTTAATTTGGATTTAGGGTAATACCTAAATTCTTTTTCTACATGCATATTAACTTTTGGTTTTGTGATAAATTTTGTTATCTTGGTTTAAAAGTCTTGTTTTGTTGATCTTCTTTTCTTTAAACATTTGTGCCCCTCTCATGACGTTCAGGAAGCATATATAGGCAATACTTTCCTTCTCGTTTGTCTCTTCACCAAGATATCACCTCTTCCTTATTTTCTTCATCTATAATGTAATGTAACATTATTATTATTTCATCAAATCAAAGACACCATATCAATCTTGTAAGTGACTGAGATCAGTCTAATTTTCTGCTCTTCCCAAATTTTAAAATAAGGTGCTCTGCTAATGTCAAACACAAACATGTGTCTGGATATGTCTATGCAGGTAGAGGAGGATGAAGCGTGGAAAAGGCGACAAAAAGGGAACAAAGAACCGAGATGTCAGCGGTCAAGTAGTTCCGCTCACGTAATAGCTCAACTGGCTAAGTATATATGTTTTAATAAGTATATTTTGTTAGAGATCACGGTGTATCATGATAACACACAAGTGTGTGAGAGAGAGTGATTAGTTTTTTAGTTATTCAGTGACTTGATGATCTATCAGCTCATTATGTGTAAAAATGTTTCAGTGAACCGGTGGTTGTAGCTCCGCCTATGGTTGGAACAAGATCGTGGATAGGAGGGCTCTTTACACGCTCCAGTAGACGTCAAGACAAGTCAATCGACTATACTTTGTCTCCTCTTCAGGTTAAGTTTCATATACATTCACATATATAAGAGTTAAGACATCAGAAATAGTTTGTAACATTTTTGGATTTTGTAATCAATCATAGGAGGAAAGACTTCAAAAGCTGCAAGATCGTTTGCTTGTACCTTTTGAAGAGACACGCATTGACCATCAGGTAGGTGTATTGACCTTATTGTTAAGATGTTTAACGGCAACTAAACAACATGGAGGGATCTTGTTTATGCTTTAATCATCTTGTGAAATGTTTTTTCTTTGTTAATGGCGACAGGAATCACTTAAAGCATTGTGGAATGCATCATTTCCGAACATTAATCTCACAGGCTTAGTAACAGAACAATGGAAAGATATGGGATGGCAAGGTCCCAATCCATCTACCGATTTCAGGTGACATTGTGGTATATATATTAACATAATCTTAAGGGAAATTACTAAGGGGCTAAATCGTGTGTTGTTTAACATTTTGTTTGAAGGGGTTGTGGATTTATTGCTCTAGAGAATTTGCTATTTTCCGCAAGAACATATCCGGTAATTATTTAATAAACATGTTCATATATTTCTATGGCTTTATCTTATTACATGAATATGTATATGAAAATGTGAAGGTTTGTTTCCGGAGACTATTACTGAAACAAAAAGGCGACAGGGCAAAGTGGGAGTACCCTTTTGCAGTTGCTGGAATCAATATCTCTTTCATGCTGATCCAAATGCTCGATTTACAAAACACTCGTACGTCCATGCAGTCCATGCATGTGTAACTCCATCTTTCATGTCCATACATATAACAGTTTTGATTGAAGAACTTTTAAATGATTGTTTTATTGTTATGCAGCAAAGCCGAAATGTCTTCCAGGAATGAATTTTCTCAAACTCTTAGAAGGTAAACATATATATATTCAATACAAACTTATTTCTTCAAGTTAGTGTATGATAATCGTTGAATAATCAATAACCATATCCAACAACAAAAATTTACAGAAGACGAGAATGCATTCGATGTACTATATTGTATAGCTTTCGCGATGATGGATGCTCAGTGGCTTGCGATGCACGCTTCTTACATGGAATTCAATGTATGTCTATAGTTAATCTCTCTCTCTATCTTTTTGATAACACCTGATGATTATTCTTGAAGACTGATGCATGTGTACATATAATAATGTGATTGTATTTATTAGGAAGTATTACAGGCGACTCGGAATCAGCTAGAGAGAGAGCTTTCGTTGGACGATACTCATCGGATTCAAGATCTCCCTGCTTATAATCTCTTGTTCCAATAGAGTTTTCTTTTTTTCTATTTAGATTTATGTGTACATTAACTGGATTTATGAATGAAAAGAAACGATAATCAATGAACCAAAAATAAAATAAAAAGATTGAAATTGAATGATAATGATGCATATCCATCGTTGTTATGTTCTAACATTGATGATGATGATAGTGTGGAAGGAAACTAAGAAGTTAACGTGGAATCTTTGACTTCTGTACTTCAAATAATCAAAACTCTTATCGTTCGTCTTTTAAGTAGTAAAGATCTTCACTCTTCTGACCAAGTGACCAGTATTGTCCGTGTCGACATTAATTTGTTTATGTTGAAAAGTCGGTCTGATGTATGACCTATTGTATATTCGCAAATGAATATTAAAAAATAAGATAATGTTCTTTACGTTTGCATTGGAGTTGGAATTTTGATCTTATCCTCTACATATGACAAAACAGAAGGGATCCCCACTTTAAAACCTAACGTGAAGGATAAGATTCCTTACCAGTTTCAACCACATTCCCACGATTAGTATACAATTCGAAATGTCTATTTCTTGGAGGTGGACGTTTTATTCTTTTTAAAGTAATTTTGATAATATAGTGTACGTAATGATTCGTTTACAGTAGTATGCAATAAGTTTCTCCATTTAAAAAAAAAAAAATTAAAAAAACTGTTAGACATGATTACTACTTCAGTAACGGTGCTGAGGCACAAAAAAAGTTTCAAGTGAAGGATGATGTTATATAAACTTACAAGAAGGCATTTACTCAGTTTCAACACGCAACAAGTAACAACGATTACTCTGTTTCAACAAGACAGCAAACTCTCTATATACCGACATACACTTTTCTCAAAAGGTTAGGTATCTTAAAACGCTATATCCTAACCAAAACGCTACAAAAGCCAGATCACTCTTTTTAGAAAACGCCAGCGGTTCCATAAACAAAGAAAGGATGGGGACTTTTACGATGACAATGAGTAGAAAAACAAACATGGAAACCCGGTTTGTTTTTAGCCACGAGGAGTAGTCATCGACATGGTGCAGAAGTAGTTGAAGTCATGGTGTTGGACCCTAAGCTGTTTTAGCCACGAATCCGCAACGCTACAAAGCGAAGCCAATCTCTCTTGGTCATCGTGGTTGTGCGAAAGCCAGACATCGCCTTGCATCTTGTAAGTAGCCATCCCAAATGGGACCAGAGTTATGTCTTCCCCTTCCTTTCTCATCCTCTCCTTCTCCCCTCCATTCTCTTCCGGCTCCATATCTGCAGTATCATGGCTAAGCATTAACCCCCCATTGTGATTCGAGTTAAATGCAGGGCCGGATGGCCCGGATCTGACATAGACCAGTGAAACATTGGCCTTGGGCCCCAAAAAAGTTTGAAAATAAAATCTTTTTTTTTACGAAAGTTCTTAAGAAATGTTTTAAGCCCCAAAATCTCAAATCCGACATGTGATTACTAAAGAGAGTGTGTGCAGACCTTGAAAAGAAGAAGAAAGAGTGTGGTAAGTGAGGAAACAAGTGGACAAGTCTTTAATGGTTCTTCCCATTGGTATATGATAAATAGGGTACCAAGCAACAGACATCCAGCTAGCTGGAGAAAGATCTACGCTTCTCAACGACATCAAACCCGGATATCTCTGAGCTAACTCATTGATCTGTAATCAAAATCAGTGTCAAAACCTAGCTCTCTCTCATTAGATGGAAACAAGGTTTTTTTTTTTTTTTACCTTATCCATGAGAGGGACTCTAGTATAAGGAGCTGATCTCTCAAAGTACTGGAGATAAAGGTAACCCAAACGATCATTCAGATGCAAGACCCCATTATTGCTCTCAAGCCCTTCCTCGGAGACACTCTCATCGCTACCTGAGTCACTAAAGAGATAGCTTTCCCCATCTTCAGATTCTTCCCTGATCAACAAACCAATTCAATCAAGAAGACAAGATCAAAAGCAAATAAAGATTCCAACTTTTTTTTCAAACCTGATCAAGGAGGAATGAGAGGTGAAAATCTGGATGGCTGAGAGGTAAGGAACGTAGTATTGAACGAGAGATTCGCCGTTGGCGAGATGAATGGGGACGCTAGCTCCGTACGCGCTCCATTCGTCGTAACAATCCCATAGATCACTAAGCCTGAAATACTCTACCTTTTCTCTCTCCCACGGATGCCACAATCGATTTAGGCTTCTCATCTCCGTCTGTAAATCAATGAGGATTTGACAAATGAGGAGATTGACATTTGAGGATCGAAACGTTTCTCAAAAAAAGGACAAACCTTTGGGAGAGATTGGGGAGGGACTAAGGGTGTTGTGCAATGGAGGAACCGATCAAGATTCGATTTTTTGGTTGACCCTTTGGCATTCACCATGATTCTTCTCCAGAGAAATTGAGCAAACGGGGAGGGAGAAGGAGAGAGGATTCTGATTTCTGAGCTTTGACGTTATGAAGGCTGGATTTTTAAGGGACAGACGTAAAATAAATAAAAGGGAATGGAAGATGAGAGAATAAATCGATTCTCTTTAAAAAAAGAAAAATGACAGGAGAAGGACGATCACAATCTAGACGACAATGTGTGTGTGTGTGTGTGTGTGAGAAAGCAATGTCGAATATTGTTTCCTTGTTTGTTTTTTTTTTGTTTTTTTATCCTTTTATTTATCGTGTGATATTCTCTCGTGAAATACTTGATGCCACGCGTCGAGATCTCTTAAGCTGAATAAGAGAAAAAAAAGTTACAGGGAGAAGATGAAAAAAGAAGGTAAAAGCCAGAAAATGAGGGAAAAAATAGAAAAGTTTCTGAACTCTGGGTGAAGGAAAAGAAAGAGATTTTCCTGGGAAAGCCAGAACCTTTTCTCAGGAAAAAAAGCCGTTTGCTTTGCTGGAGACGATCGTTTAGTTTTGCAGTTTTATCTCTCTGGATGTTTTAAAGGATTTGATCAGAGAAGATACAGGTAATGCGGAAAATAGTCAAAGAGTTATGTTTGACCGAGTTTCATCGTCCACCACTCACCACATCTCATTTTTTCTTCACGTGCTTTTGTTGTTACTATATACAGTAGTTTTTTAAAAAGTCAAATCATATCGAAATCTATGCATGGATTGATCTTATATTATACTACTTCATTATTAAGACGTTTTAACCTCAGATATAGTGCGGTACATGGCTTAGAAAAGCTGTTTAAGAAAATATAATTGATGGTTCAAATAACGTATAGTTCTAAATAGCTTTTTGTAAAACAGACGTAAAAACGAAAAAAAATAATTTAGTAATTTATATGGTAAAGAAAATAATATATTCCCACCATATGGAAGAAAATAAATATCGACCTGCAATGGTAACCAAAATTATTAAATATCGTTGACAAGGAGGAAAAACGTGATGCAAGATTATTAATTACTTATTGACCCAGGTACATAAATTAGGCGTAGTGGGTTATACAGCAGCCATCCACCACCCCCGTCATTATTTTACACTAATTAGCTTTAACGTCTTGGAAAGGTCATTAAGCAGTACTAATATTAGAAATTTTGAATGCCATGCACTTACACGTGTTGCTATTAGTTACGTTGAACTTAGCGAACAGCTACAGTGACTTGACTCGAACCAAATCTAATCCAAACAGAGTAATATTTTTTTTTTTTTTTGCCGTCTGAATATATTCATTCATTAAAAAGTTATAATACAACCAAAAAGTATCCTTATCACCCCATTCCTAAGCACCTAAAGCATCGACAAAGCTTTGGGCTCAAACAAAAGAGTTTTACAGCCACCTAAGGTATCCTCTCGCCACATATGACTGAAACCTATCACAGTTAATAACGCTGCTGGCAATCAACCGGGCATCTCTATTTATATCCCCTGTTTCTTTCATGACACTCCATTCCAGCAGCTCCCCAAGAAGATGTCGAAGCTCGCTCACTTTACTCTTGAAGGAAGGCCAAGCCTTTGGTCTATTAATCGCATTCACCAGCATTCCTCCTTCAATAGCAAAGTAAACTCTTTGACACTTAAGGGACACCATACTTTCTATTGCCCACACCAAACTGAGATAGTATGCTTTATCTTTTGTCAAAACTCTTAAAAAGGAGCGTCTACTATGAAGCAATACCGAACCTTCAGAGTTCCTCAGTATCCATGCCACACCAAGTTCCTTCTTCGTATTAGACCATTTCATCCCAATGTTACATTTGACAAACTGCCTCGGTGGAACAACCCATCCGATCTCCTGTCTGCATTGTGGTCTACTCTCCATTTCCTCATCCCTTACCATCTCCTCTTGTGCAGATAACCATACATCAGCTTCGTCAAGAGCTTTTTTACACACTTGCATCCCATCATAAAGGACTCCTTCAAACAACAAAGAGTTCCTATTTTTCCAGAGATACCAAAGTAGCCATGGAAACCTCCCAGTATTCCATCTCAGTTCTTCATGATTCCTCCATACTGTGAAAATGTACCTCAAGTTTGCATATAACGAAGTCTGATCAAATCCATCTCGTGGGTGCGGAAAATCCGAAATTGCCCAGACTTGTCGAGCCAGGGTACAAGAAAAAAAGGACATGGTTGATAGATTCTAAATAAAATAATATACGAGCCATGTGGTAGCTGATTTCACATGTAGACCTACACGTGAGATGTTCGTATGCTTTGGGTGGTTGTGGACCTGTGGTCACTTAAATACTAAAACTACCAAACCACACACTTTGTGGGCTTTTAAGATGGGCCATATTAGATGCTTTCATAAACTCTGACCATTAATGCAAGTCTACCAGTTTTTCGGCCTTTGGGGGAATTTGGGCATACCAAAAAAAATGTAATTTACACAATTTTTTTTTTTTTTTTTTAATTTACACAACTACAATTCAAAACAAGAGTTTAAATAAAATTTATAGGAAAATATACTACATTGGAGAGAGTTATATCTTGCGCAGAAATCGAACTTTTGAGTTATGACCCATAAACAAAATTTGTAGGAAAATATACAACCATGGAGAGTTGTATCTTGTGCAGAGATCGAGCTTTTGAGTTATGGCCCATAAACAAAATGTTGGACCAAACTTAGAGTTAACACTAGTTTGATGATCCATTGTCTCTGCAGCAGTGCAGTTCTTCATAAAGTAACTCAAGAATGATCTTTTATATAGTACATTCCATATATCAAGAAATGATACTTTTCCAATAAAAATTGTAAACTGTAGATTACAAATGTGTCATCTTCCTCATGTTAAATGATACTATCTATTAGGGACTACTTCAAGAACACTGTTAGAGAGGTAGTGCTCACAAACAATGAATATCAACAATTCAACATTTTAATTAGAAAAATGGAATTCGTTATTGTGAATGATAATTAAGTAAATGATCATGAAAGTATTTTACAAAAACAAACGAGCAAATTCAAGTTTCTCTTCTCATATAATCCGATATGCATTTAAAGGTAAAAAGAAAACTTCATCGACAAGGAACTGGAGAAGAAGAAGAAATGGTTAGGTCTCACAGTAAATTTATCTTCCTCTAGAGAGAGCTTTCTCAGCAGTCTCCATCTCTTCAAGAATCCTCGCCTTCCTCTTCGCCGGGATCGGAGCCGTCGGACCAAAACTCACATAATGTCCAGACACTGCATTCAACGCCGAGTAAATATCCCTGAAAGAAGCTTTCCCGAGAAGAGCTTTCTCCTTCCTGTACTTAGCAACCCACGAGTTCGACACTTCTCTCAGCTCCGCCACCGCATCCGCCACATTCGGATCTGTCCTCTCCATCGAGAGCGTCGTCCTAACTTTGGAGATCACCGCCGACGTATCTTTCACGTACTCTTCGTCTTCGGCGGCAGAAGCCGGCGGCGGAGCTAGAAACGGGAGAGATTGCGTTAGAAGAAGCGTCGATGCGGCGGATAAGGAGAGTACATCGCGGCGAAGGAGGTTGTGGCGACGAGGAGGAGGGAGAGGAGGAGATACGGAGGCGGTGATGATCGGTTTATAGGGTGGAAGAGGACTGGGCTTCAGAAGAGTGGCTGTCGCTGATGCTGAAGCCATTGTCGGAACTCGGGGAAAGGTGTAAGAGAGTGAACAAGAGTTTTGTGTGTTTTGTAAAAAATGTCTTCGGAGTGCTGGATGTTTGACGCGTGTCCTTATCTTCTTATCCAGATTGGATGATGAGAGATATGGAAGATCCAAGTCCAGCAATGGAGTCTCTCTGTTCTAGATCTTCTGTGGTCCCACTGCCAGGTCAAGGTCTTGTCTTTTTTTTTTGCGGTTGGGCCTCTTTTGTTACCAAAGGCCCATTTGTTTAAATAAAATAATGGAGGCCCATTATTCTAACACTACCCGATGAGTGATCGACTCTCATTTGCATGGATAGACTCTATGATAATGCAATTGAAGGATTAACTTAGAGACCCACAAATCACGTGACATTCTATAATTTCTATTGCTGTCATACACATGGGATGATGAACTTTTATCCCTCACTCTTTTTCAAAGTTGATTATCATAAACTTTCTAATGAAAAAAATATAATAATTAGAAACTTTGGCATAAAAAGATAAAAGAGCTTTTATAATAAAGAGTGTATTCAATTGGCCAGGTGTGAAAAGAGAAAAAATACGCGAAAGGTAAGGCAAGTAGCCTACGTGAGAAGTCCGTGAACCATACGATTTGTCAACACATAACTAAGTGGGAAAGAAGCTGCGTGACCTGTGTCATTAACTTTTTTTTTTTGTTGTTGTTGAAATCACAATCGAAATAAATACCTAAGTTATGTCTTTTGGATTTCATGATTTCTAACCACATGAAAATGATTTATCTATTTTAAATTTTAATATATTGTGGAGTTTAACGATCCATCAATGTTTGCATTTCGATCTTTTACATGTCGACTACCAACCATATTGTCTTTCTCAAAAAAAAAACACCTACCTCTATGTTTTGTAATATGAAATCAATGTCTCAGTGTTGTAAAAAGGTGAAACTTTAGTAAGTTGTAAGACTTTAATAAATAAAAAAATAAATGTAAGAATAGAAAGTTATGAATAGTATATGATTAGAGCATGGGGGGGGGGGGGGAAGGCTATGATTTGATATTACATGAGAGAAGCGAAAAAAAAAAACCAGAAAAGATTCTGTGGGAGAAGCTCTTTGTTTTTTATCTATTTCTTTTTGCTCGTTCGCTTTCTTGAATTTAATGAGATCTCACCCATATCTCCGACGACTACAACTACTTCACCAATCACACACAACTCTCCCATCTCTCTCTCTAATCTCTTTCGCACTTCAAACTAGTCACTGTCTCTGCATAATAATAATTATTATTCATTATTTCCAGACGTTCACCTCTATCCCCTCCCAAAGGTTCGTCCTTTTTTGCTCTGATTTGCTCCAAATTTCTTCAAAATTCTTTCGTTTGTTTCTCTTTCTGAATCTTACCACTCTCGCGTAGACTCTGTGTGTAATCTCATCTTTGCTTGGTTCGTTCTCTGCTCTGATTGGTTTGTTGTCTTCTCCTTTTTCTCAGTCTGCATTTGTTTGGAGTTATCGATGAAATTATGAGAAACTTTCTCAGATCCCGTTTATCTGAATCTGATTTGTGAAAAAGTGAATTGCTTTTCCACTTAAAAGATACCACCTTTTTTTTTGCCTTCATTCATCTGTTCATTAGAATATTCACTTCAGTGTCTACTCACAATTACCCTGTTTATAGACATTTACAAGAATCTAGGGGTTTTTCACAATGTGAAAGACAGTTTGTTTGAGAAAATTGCAATGAAAATGAAAATGTACATTTCATAATTTCATTCATATTGCAATTTTCCCCATAAGAATCATATGTATCTTTAACACTAATGGGGGAAACTCTCTGTTCTTGATTTGCATGTCTTTTCTGTTTTTCCTGTCTTTTTGATCCTTATTTTGATTTAACTTATTATCAAGGATTAGTGAATTGGAACAATAAGAGTCTTAAGGCTGGTTCAATGACTAAACAATTAGGACAGGCTGTTTAGTAATATATACTATATATTTTCTATTGCAAAGATCACATGTTGGAGTCTGCTGTTCTTTTGGAACTTTGCATTAAACAATTCACTAAATCATTTTTTTTCTACAATGTTTTCAGCTGACCGGTCCATACATCATCATTGACCAAGATTCCAAGAGAAAGGTTTTGCCACACACAGAGATTTTTTAATTCAAACTTGTGTGAAAGCTCTTTGATTTTGACCAAGTGTGTTGGTAAAGCATTTACATTGAGGGATCTGGTGGGAGTCTTTCTGTCTTATATCACTCTGCGATCAGATTCATTATCTTGTGCTTTTGCATTGACCAAATGGGAGGTTGTGTGTCCAAGAGCAACGAAGAGACTATGTACCGTCCCTGTCTCGGGATGGGATGCTGCGGGAGCAAAATGGGGAGGAGAACCTCTTCAGGCCGCATCGTTTCTCTTAACAACTTGGTCTCTATTCCTAACCGGATCACCAGCAACGGGAAGAGCAAGAGTTCTTGCATTTTCACTCAACAGGGACGCAAGGGAGTCAATCAGGACTCAATGATCGTGTGGGAAGTGAGTCTCTTCTTCTTCTTCTTCTTCTTCCTCAATGATGTTTACTAGAGGCTTACTTGGTGTGTGTTTCTGTAGGATTTTATGTCTAAAGATGTGACGTTCTGCGGTGTTTTCGATGGACACGGTCCTCATGGCCATCTAGTGTCTCGTAAAGTGAGAGAATCGTTGCCTGTGAGGCTACTCTCTTTCGTTCAGTCGAAGCAAAACGGCACAAGCAAATCAGATAGCCAAGAAGCTGCTGGCAAGGAGAAAGAAGAAAAGGAAGAAGCTAACGAGGAGGATAAGTTGAAGCTCTTATGGGAAGAAGCTTTCTTGAAAGCTTTCAGTGCTATGGATAAGGAGCTGCGTTCCCATCCTAATGTTGAATGCTTCTGCAGCGGCAGCACTGCTGTTACAGTCATCAAACAGGTGAACTTGGTGACAACAAAAGATCTTTTTTGTTTCTAAGGATTGGTTTTGATGTGTTTTGATTGTTTAAGGGGTCAAACCTATTCATGGGAAACATCGGAGACTCTCGGGCGATACTTGGTTCCAAAGACAGCAACGATTCAATGGTTGCAACTCAGCTAACAGTTGACTTGAAGCCTGACTTACCAAGTATAATAATGCTCTCTCTCTCTCTATATATATACTTTTATCTTCGTTTTGTCTGATTCTTTTTGTTAAATGATGTTACTGGTTTGGTTTCTGATAGGGGAAGCAGAGAGGATCAAACAGTGTAAAGGACGAGTGTTTGCGCTGGAAGACGAGCCAGAGGTGCCACGAGTCTGGCTACCATACGATAACGCTCCTGGATTAGCCATGGCTAGGGCCTTTGGTGACTTCTGTCTGAAAGACTACGGTGTGATTTCGGTTCCCGAGTTCTCTCACCGTGTTCTCACAGATAGAGACCAGTTCATTGTCTTGGCCTCTGATGGAGTAAGTAAACAAACCACTGAAACTCTTTTTTTTTTGTCAGTTCTTTAATTTCTTTTTACTGATGCTTACTGATAGGTATGGGATGTGCTAAGCAACGAAGAAGTGGTTGAAGTGGTAGCGTCAGCTCCAAGGCGAGCGTCAGCAGCTAGGCTAGTGGTGGATTCAGCTGCACGAGAGTGGAAACTGAAGTACCCGACTTCGAAAATGGACGACTGTGCGGTTGTGTGTTTGTTTCTAGACGGGAAGATGGACTCGGATTCGTCAGACTACGAGGAGCAAGGATACTACTCGTCAGCAACCAACGCAGTAGAAGAATCAGAGGAAAGCCAGGTGAATGCAGAACCGTGTCTTCAGAGAAACGTCACGGTCAGGGCGTCAACAGAATACGGTAATGTGAATGCAGAGAAGGAGAAAAAGAGTGAAGGTGAGCAGAACTGGTCGGGACTAGAAGGTGTTACTCGAGTGAACTCGCTTGTTCAGCTTCCGAGATTCTCTGGAGAAGAAACTAAGACTTGAGTTTTCATTGTTCTTCACGAATTGATTTTTAGTTCCTAAGAAAAAAAAAAGTTTGCTGGTTGAATCTTATGCCTAATCAATCCATAAAGTGTAAATGTCTTTAGGTGCTTGGTTTGCTCCTTATGCTTGATTGTTCAAACTGTTTAAAAAAAGCTTAAAAAATAAAAAGAAAGGTCCCACCGAGAATTGAACTCGGGTTACTAGATTCAGAGTCTAATGTCCTAACCGCTAGACCATGGGACCGTTGTTAAACCTCGCTCATTAAAACTATAAAACCTAACAAAAAGATAATGTTTCGAGCACTGCTATATGACGAATGTCGCAGCCGCACTGGTAAACCACCTGAGAAAAACCACCGATGCGAAGACTTTCCCGGAAACCCTTTTCCGTTACTCCTCTGAATCGTCCGCGTAGCTCTTCAAAATGCTTCTATCTGCACAAAGGCGGAGACTTTTTGTCGGAAGGTTCAAAAAGTGTCAGGTGGCTGTTCAGTGGCGGCAGCTCACTTCCTCCTCCGGAATGGATTGAACCCTTCAACGACGTCTCCGATCTAGTGAAAACCTCTCGTAGCCTCAACCCTTCTCCATGGGTGAGCCAAATTCTCAACCTTTTAGATGGTTCGGAGTCAATGGAAGCGAATCTCGACGCCTTCTGCCGTAAGTTCCTCATCAAACTCTCCCCAAATTTCGTTACTTTCGTGTTGAAATCCGACGAGGTTCGCGAAGGACAGCAGGGAATCTCTTGGCGGTTCTTTAATTGGGCTGGTAAGCAGAAGAAGTACACTCATAACCTCGAGTGTTACGTCTCATTAGTTGATGTTTTGGCTATTGCAAAAGATGTGGATAGGATTAGGATTCTCTGTGGTGAGTTGAGACGAAAAGAGTTTGCTTTGAGTGTTTTTGCTTCGAATGAGCTGATTAAGAGCTTTGGGAAGCTTGGAATGGTGGAGGAGTTGTTGTGGGTGTGGCGTCAAATGAAGGAGAATAACATTGAGCCTACTTTGTACACTTACAACTTCTTAATGAACGGTTTAGTCAGCTCTACGTTCATTGACTCCGCGGAGCGTGTTTTCGAGGCTATGGAGAGCGGGAGGATCAAGCCTGACGTAGTGACGTACAACACGATGATTAAAGGCTATTGCAAAGCGGGACAGACGCAGAAAGCTTTGGAGAAGGTTAGAGATATGGAGACGAGAGGCCTCGAGGGTGATAAGATTACTTACATGACTGTGATCCAAGCGTGTTACGCTGACAGTGACTTCACCTCTTGTGTGGCTTTGTATCAGGAGATGGACGAGAAGGGGATCCAAGTCCCGCCTCACGCGTATAGTTTAGTGATCGGTGGGCTTTGTAAAGAAGGGAAGTTGAACGAAGGGTGTGCTGTGTTCGAGAATATGATCAGGAAAGGAACTAAACCGAATGTTGCTGTGTACACTGTTTTGATAGACGGTTATGTGAAGTTCGGAAGCGTTGAAGACGGGCTAAGGCTTTTGGGGAGGATGATTAGCGAAGGGTTTGAGCCTGACGTGGTGACTTATTCGGTTGTTGTGAATGGTTTGTGTAAAAGCGGGAGAGTGGAAGAGGCGTTGGAGTATTACAAGACGTGTCGGTTTAAAGGTTTGGCTGTTAACTCGATGTTTTACTCTAGTCTTATAGACGGTTTAGGGAAAGCTGGGAGAGTAGATGAAGCTGAGAGGCTTTTCGAAGAGATGGGATGCAGTAGAGACTCGTACTGTTACAATGCGCTCATCGACGCGTTCACTAAGTCAGGGAAGGTTGAGGAAGCATTGGCGTTGTTCAAGAGGATGGAGGAGGAAGAAGGCTGTGACCAAACGGTTTATACGTATACAATACTCATCTCGGGGATGTTTAAAGAGCGTAGGAACGAAGAGGCGTTGAAGCTTTGGGAGATGATGATAGACAAGGGGATTACGCCGACCGCAGCTTGCTTTAGAGCTTTGTCGACAGGACTTTGCTTGTCGGGGAAAGTGGGGAGAGCTTGTAAGATTTTGGATGAGTTAGCTCCGATGGGTGTGATTCTTGACGCGGCGTGTGAGGACATGATTAACACGCTGTGTAAAGCTGGGAGGATTAAGGAGGCTTGTAGGTTGGCTGATGGGATTACTGAGAGAGGGAGGGAAGTGCCTGGGAGGATAAGGACTGTTATGATAAATGCTTTGAGGAAAGTTGGGAAGTCGGATTTGGCTATGAAGCTGATGCATAGCAAGATTGGGATTGGGTATGAGAGGATGGGGAGTGTTAAGAGGCGTGTCAAGTTTAGAACTTTGCTTGAAAGCTTTGATCATGACTTTTAAAGATTTTGGTGTGTGCTTGCTTTGGTTGTAACATGTTAACATGTTTAACCAGAAAAATTATAATATTGATTTAAACAAGTAGTTTTTTTCTGTATAGTATAAGCTTCATTGTATAGTTGAGCTAATGTAGACTGTGGTGATAAACCAACAATATAATGGTCTGTTAAGCTGTTACAGGTGAAGTTGTGACATGTGACTTTTTAGCCACTAACCGCAAAGTTCGGAGTCAAACCTTTTCAAAGTAGTTAGTTAAATGGTTAGTTAATCTCACTGGTCCTTAAAGGTACACGTGTTAAATTCCCAACTACATTGATGAACCAATTGATTAAATTCAGTAAACCGTACCAGATTGTGAAACTTTCCTGTTGAATAGGTGTTGAAACGAAGAGAGCACCCTTTAAAATGCCTTGAAGTTCTCTGGCGCGCACAGGTGGTGGCACTAGTTTTGGTTTCTCTCTGTGACTATTAAGTACTCCTTCGTTGAAACCATTCTCACTACATTCTTGATTTCTGTCAACATCCAACGACCCTCTAAAACTCTTTTCTTGATCTAGTAAGAGTCTACAAAATGGCACGCAACGATCCTAATCCATTTGCTGATGAAGAGACCAATCCTTTTGCGGTAAGGAGCTATGTTTCTTGAATCAAGAATCAGTGCCTGACCTTTCTGTAATTCTTACCCGTTTGATATCCATGCTCTAATGTTTTAGGATAATAAAAGTGTTCCTCCTGCAAGCAACTCCTATCTCAAGCCGCTTCCACCTGAACCTCATGATCGTGGTTCAACCGTCGATATCCCTTTGGATTCCAGCCAGGTACCACCATATCTTCAATATACCTTCTACATTTTGCCTTTCAATGTTTGCTCAAAATCTGGTTTCTGTTTTGAAGGATCTTCGAGCTAAAGAGATGGAACTTCAGGCTAAGGAGAACGAACTGAAACGGAAAGAGCAGGTAAGTTCTAGTAACTGAGTCTCTCAACACCTACAGTTTCTATGTGAACTGTATTGATCAGTCTTCTTCTTCTTGTCATAATGAATGCAGGAGCTTAAAAGAAGAGAAGATGCAATAGCTCGAAGTACACAACAGTCTATATCTTCTAGTTATACTTCTTTAGGACTATTATCTGATGCTAACTTGTTTTTGGCAGCTGGAATTGTCATTGAGGAGAAGAACTGGCCGGACTTTTTCCCTCTAATTCATCATGACATTACTAACGAGATTCCTATTCATTTACAAAAGATCCAATATGTTGCATTCGCCACATTGTTAGGTAACGCAAAAAGCACCTTAGAGTCTAGACAAAAGTTAACAGACTAAAACTATTGAACTATGCAGGGTTGATAGCATGCCTCTTGTGGAATATTGTGGCAGTAACTGTAGCTTGGATTAACGGAGGAGGTTACTGTTCTTACCACAAATGATTTTGTTATTTTCCACTGATCATGTTCACTCATTTGATACTGATGTAATTAATCAGGTCCCACTATATGGCTTCTCTCAATCATCTACTTCATTTCTGGTGTCCCTGGGGCTTACGTCTTATGGTATCGTCCTCTTTACCGAGCTACCAGGTAGGTTCTATAAGTATATGCTGTAAGGTATTAAATGAGTCAATAATACAATGTGTTACACGTACGTACCTACCTATGCAGAACTGATAGTGCCCTGAAGTTTGGAACATTTTTCTTGTTTTACTTGGTAAG
This sequence comes from Brassica napus, assembly GCF_020379485.1. Classification (NCBI taxonomy): domain Eukaryota; kingdom Viridiplantae; phylum Streptophyta; class Magnoliopsida; order Brassicales; family Brassicaceae; genus Brassica; species Brassica napus. The sequence continues at coordinate 1,291,700 of NC_063443.1, forward strand.
ATAAACCTTATCCCCATTGGTAGCTTTCCTCATGCATCAGAGTTCTTTCGATGTTTAACACTGTCTTTGAACTTTTTCAGTTTCACATTGCGTTCTGCGGCTTTGCTGCAGTTGCTCCACCAGTCATCTTTCGAGGAAAGTCCCTCACGTAAGAGTTTTCTTCTATAGGAAAGCATACGAGGAAGTCCATCTGATTCCATGTATTGTTGTTGGTTTTGTGGACAGAGGTTTCTTGCCAGCACTCGAGTTTCTAACTACTAATGTTGTGGTCGGGGTAAGTATTACATCTTTTCATTTTACAAGTACTTAAACTTCGGTTTGCGACAGTTTCTTAACAGTATCTGTTTTCTCCCTTACAGATATTGTATTTTATTGGAGCGGGCTTCTTCTGCATAGAAACACTTCTCAATATATGGGTGATTCAGCAAGTATATGCATACTTCCGAGGGAGTGGCAAAGCTGCACAGATGAAGCGTGAAGCTACAAACTCCATGGTGCGTGCACTATAAAGCCAACACTCAATTCACTGGAAAAAGATATATCAACGGTTGACTTGAGATGAAATATTGAACTCTCCACACAACATTTGACACAAACCCCCCCCTCACTTTGCAAAGTCTAGCCTCACAATTTTTTTCTTGTTTGAATTACTTTGTAAAGACTAAATCAAGTACCTTAAGCCCAAAACTGTGTGGGTTTAATTGTCAAAAACCATTTCTTCATGAATGATAAAAGCAAGATCTCTAGTGGAATATGAACCTTTAGAGCATCCCTATTAGGGGTTCACTCCCCCAAGCTCTCACGTTTTTCAAAAAAAAAAATATTATAATATTTGTAGACCTCACATATTTCATGAACCTGTCTCTCAAAAGTTCTTCATTGTGAACCGGGCTCGTCACTGTTTCGCGGGCTCCACACCACGTGGTGGCCCGCAATTGGTTCAGTAAATTTTTTTTTTTTTTTTAAATCAAAAAAAGAAAATTAATAATTAATTTTCCCAAGACCTCCTCCCCCAGTTTCACTAATGGAGATGCTCTTATAGCTTTCTAATGAGCATCAATCAATTCAGCTCTGTCCAATAGTCTTTTGATACTCATCTTCTCACCATTAACTTACCAACCTTGAGTGGTACTTTGGTTACTAACTTACTTTGGTTCTAAGGCCATGTCATATGAAGTGCACTATGCAACTATATATTATAAAATTAAAATAAAAAATATACCAAAAAAAGAAAAAAAAAAGGATAAATGGAGGAAGAGAAGAAAGGAGACTAAAACCCTAGCGCACACACACACACAAACACAAAACAGAGTCTGCTCCTACTTAAAACCCTAACGTACCTGCCTGCGATTAAACCCTGAGGCCTTTTTTAACCCAACAAGTCGCTGCCTTTATAACTTAGCCGCCGCTTAAACTCTCGAAAGTCATGTTCTTTCACTTTCCTCTCCTCCTCGCCCTCTCCTCTTGCCCTGCTTGACATGGTTGGGTTTCAAGAAGAGCTACCAATCGATCAAGCCTCCAAGGTCAAAACTTTCAAGGACGCTGTTGACTTCCCTTCCATCGACTCCTATCTCGACTTCGATTCCTGCAACTGGCTTGGGAATAATCCGAGCATTGAGGAGTTTGGCGTTAAAGATACCGACTTTGACTTCTTTGAGGACGACATGGAGGAGATCGGGCAAGGAGGTGTTGAGAATCAGAACACGGTTCTGTCTGAGACTATGTTTGAGGTAAAGCCTGAGCTTTGTGGTGGTGTGACTGAGGATATTGAGGCAGCTGAACCAGCTTTGAAAGAGTTGGAACATGATGTTTCTGAGAGCTCTAAGCCAATGGAAGATGTGTCTGCGTCTGTTGATTGTCCCGCCATGAAGAAAACAGATGTGAGTTTGGCTTTAGGGTTGGAGAAGGTTAGTTTGAACATGGGTGATGATGAGGCCAAGGGGAAAAGTATTAGTGTTGCTGAGTCTGAGAGCGAAGCCTCGAGCTCTTCTTCATCTAGCAGTAGTGGTAGTAGTAGTAGCAGTGAAGAAGAAGAGAGTGATGATGAGGAGGATAGTGAAGAAGAAGAAGAAGAGGAAGAGAAGATGGTCATTGTGAAAGAGGATGGTGTGGCAGGGGAGCTTGAAGAGGGCGAGATAGAGAGTGCAGATGAGGTTGAAGAAGATAGTGATGATGAAGTGAATGAGATGATTGCTTGGAGCAATGATGAGGATGATGACCTCGGTTTGCAAACAAAAGACCCTATACGGTCTAAGAATGAGCTCAAGGTACCCCTTTGCTTCAGCTTTTCACATTCACAACCATAGCTATATTGTAGACTAGTAGTGGCTGTTTGATATTACTCTATAGAAGGCTTCTTTGTGTTGAGTAATTTTTTTAAACTTTGGCAGGATCTTCCTCCAGTTCCAGCTGTGGATGTCTCTCTGGAACCTCATCATGTCACGCTCCCTGTTGGAGTTGTTCTTTCGGTATTGTACAAATAAACTCTTCTGTTTAATCTATTAGGGAATCTGCTGGTTAATGTGATTTCTATATATCCAGGTGATGAGCACACAAGTGATAGTGGAGGGAATGGAACAGCACAGTCCTTTGACCGAAGGTTCTATCCTATGGATAACGGAACGCAGAATACCTTTGGGACTGGTGGATGAGATCTTTGGACCTGTGAAGTGCCCTTACTATATTGTTCGGTTCAACTCAGAGAGCGAAGTGCCAGAGGGGGTTAGCCAAGGGACGCCCGTCTCGTTCGTAGCTGACTTCGCTCAGCACATTCTCAACATCAAGGAGCTGCAGAAGAAAGGCTACGATGCGTCTGGAGACAACGACGAGGAGATACCAGACGAGCTTGAGTTTTCGGATGATGAGAAAGAAGCTGAATACAGAAGAATACAGAAGATGGAGAAGAGAGGGATGGGTAATGACCAAAGAAACGGTAACGCAAGAAACAAGAAGAAGAAGAACAGAGATCACCATGGATCTAGTAGCTCTCTATCCTCAAACCGTTCTGATCCTCAGATGGGTGGTCCTCCGGTTTCGAATCATCATCAGCCAAGGCCTCAGATGGATGGTTTTCCTCCAAACAATGGGTCTCCATGGAGACCTCAGAGTAATCAGCAGAATCAGTTTCAGCTTCCTCCTATGGGAATGCCCAATCTAGGTCCAATGCAGATGCCTATGATGGGAATGCAGAATCAGAATCAGATGATGTTCCCACCACAGTTCAATGGTGGTCAGATGCCAATGCCAATGCCTGGTGGGTTGAACTTTTTTCCAGGACAGGGCTCAGCGCCATGGCCTGCATTAAACTGTTTCAACCAACAACAGTTCGGTGGGATGGGAAGGGGTATTCAACATCCGCAGTTACCTAATATGTTTGCTTCTCAAGGTTTTCAAATGCAGCAGCCGCAGTCCCAAATGCAGCGGCCACCACAGTTTCAAATGCAACCGCAGTTCCAACCTCGCCCGCAGTACCAGATGATGAACAGCAACAGGCCACCGTCACCAATGAACCCGCAGTTCCAGATGCAGCCACAGTCTGAGATACGTCCACCATCCCAAGTCCAGCAGCACTCACCAACTAACCCGGAGTCCCCAGTGCAAGAACAGTCTCAAGGGTTTAGCAACGGGCAGTCTTCTGAACGGGGAAGGGGCCACCGTGGTGGTCGTGGCAGGGGTAGAGGTAGGGGTCGTGGTAGGTTTGGACGTGGAAGAGGTCGTGGGCGGCAACAGTCTGGATGAAAAGCTGTTTTGTGTGAAGCATTATGATGTATCAAAATCATGTTTTTTAATTTAGTTTTTGTATGCCAGTTTTGTTTAAACAAACTCAGCTATGATTGAATGATTTTCTATTTTTCCACACATTCGCTGTTTGCTAAGAGTAAAATCAAAACCTTGTACCAAAAGTCAGGTCAAAGCGTTTTCTCTGAAGAGTTTGAAAGAAGCAGCAAACAAAGGAACATTGTTTTGACCTAAAAAAATCTCTAACGCGTTCTTCTAATACGCTGTTAATGCCACGTGTACGACTTTTGCTTGTAGGGTGTGAGTGGTCCACCATCATTAATTTCTCTACTGATTTTGATTAAAAGCTTACGCATCGCAAAATTTTATGATTTTTTAAAAATTAATTGCCATGTCTCTCTGTATGTACCTCCCTGTCTCTCTTTCGGCGCGTCGATTTCACATTATTATCTCTCTTTCAGACAGCTTTGATTCCGTAAGACAATTTCATTTCTCCCCCAAGTTTGTCCGTAAAGGATTGATTTTTTTTTTTTTTTTTTTTAAAGTCTCTTCTTCTCTTTGCCCACTTCCGAAATTAAATCAGAAGTTTGAATTCTTCTTATCCCGTCTGTCTCTTTCTGCTGTCGTTTTCATCGGGACGTGTCTTGTTTCTTTAAGGTAAAATTCAAGACTTAAACTTGAAGTATCTCCCTTCTTCTGTCTGCTGCCTTGCTTTTTTGAAATCCACTTTGGATTGGATCTGACTCAGCTTTATACCAAGAAAAGAGGATTCTCTCTTTCCATTGGCTGCATGCCCAAAATAGTCCTTTCCTTTGGTTTCTAGAGTTCTGTTCTTGATTTTGAATCTGTAATCAGATAGACGAAGCTTTCTTTCTACAAGCAAAAGCTTGAGGCTTTGATGCTAGTTTGTCTATTCTACAGACAACTTCAATCTCCTGTCTCAGGGAATGAGAAAACTGTATAGGAAGCTGGCTTCATTCAAAGACCCATTCACCAGAGCGAAGAGACACGTGAGCTCATCACATTCAGGGTTTAGAGCTTTCAGCGACAGAAGATGGATGTTCCCTTTCATAGCAGCCTCGATCATCTCCATCACCCTCCTCATGCTCTCCATCTCCGGCTTTTACTCAGAAGAAGAAGAATCTCCATTACCATCAGACGCTGTCTCAAAGCCTACTAATGACGACTACTTTGTAGAACCAAGTTTCGTAAAATCAAACCCGGATGTTAATCCAGACCTCCCTAGGCTAGCTTATCTGATCTCGGGGACGAAAGGAGATAGCCACAGGATGATGAGGACCTTGCAAGCCGTGTACCATCCTAGAAACCAGTACGTTCTTCATTTGGACCTCGAGGCTCCGCCTAAAGAGAGGATGGAGCTGGCGTTGTCTGTCAAGAGTGATCCTATTTTTAGTCGGATGGAGAATGTTAGGGTGATGTCTCAGTCTAATCTTGTGACTTATAAAGGTCCTACGATGATTGCGTGTACTCTCCAAGCCGTTGCGATTTTACTGAGGGAGAGCTTGCATTGGGATTGGTTTCTTAATCTTAGTGCCTCGGACTATCCTCTCGTTACACAAGATGGTTAGTGTTACTTACTCATACCTTTATCATGTTAGCTGTGTCTTATATGGCTTTTGTTTATGATTATGTAGATTTGTTGTATGTCTTCTCAAACATGTCGAGGAATGTCAATTTCATTGAGAATATGCAGCTCACTGGTTGGAAACTGTAAGTATATGAACCATAGAAACGAACTCTTTAGTTTATAGAAGTGTGTACTTAAGAGTTCTCTTTTGTTGCAGGAATCAGAGGGCTAAGTCAATCATTGTTGACCCTGGCCTGTACCTGTCAAAGAAGTCTGACCTTGCTTGGACTACTCAGCGACGATCACTTCCTACTTCTTTCAAGCTATTCACTGGTTAGCTTCTTTGATCTTACTAGGCTTGGGTGTTCGGGTGCCCTGTTGGATTCGGTCTGATTGATTTAGATTTTCGGTATTATGTTCATAAGTTTCATTCGGGTTTTACTAGCTTTAAGGTTGGGTTTGGTTCAACTCCTTCTAGATTTGGTTCGGTTCCTTTCGGATTCTGTTCGGATCGGACTATAACTGATGTTTGAAATCGCCCAAAATATTTTTTTAGAAAAACTTACAAAATTAACAAAAAAAAATACTCAGAATATAAAAATTATTAAAAAATCTAATTAAAAACTAGTTAAAACCACCTAAACTAAAAAGTATTCAAAATAATAAATAAACCAAACTACAAAAACATTTAAAAAAAATTAAGAAAAGGTCCTAAAGATAATGTTTGTCTTCATTTTCACAGGCTCAGCTTGGATAATGCTGACACGGTCTTTCCTGGAGTACTGCATCTGGGGATGGGACAACTTCCCTAGAACGATACTAATGTACTACACAAACTTCGTGTCATCTCCCGAAGGATACTTCCACACAGTGCTCTGCAACAGCAAAGAGTTTGTTAACACTGCGATAGGACACGACCTTCACTACATCGCTTGGGACAACCCACCGAAGCAGCACCCTGTCTCTCTCTCGTTGAAAGATTTTGATAACATGGTCAAGAGCAAAGCTCCGTTTGCTCGTAAGTTCCACAAGAAGGACCCTGTGTTGGACAAGATCGACAGAGAGTTGTTGGGGCGGACACACAGGTTCTCACCAGGGGGGTGGTGTGTAGGGAGGTCGGGTAATGGGAGTGATCCGTGCTCTGTGCAAGGGAATGACTCGGTTTTGAGACCAGGACCTGGTGCTGTGAGGTTGCAGGAGCTTGTTCAGACTTTGTCTTCTGAGGAGTATAGGAGTAAACAATGTTCATGAGTGTTTGAGGTTTATCTAGTGATCATGCGAAATCTCATGTTGTACATTACTTTTTGGTTGATTGTTAATTTTGGTTATAGAATGATGATATTCAATGAATGAAGTGGCGTTGCTTAGGCTCCAAGAACAAGCCCAATAAGCTCTTACAACGAAAAAGAAAAAAAATGCGCCGTTGCCGGGGATCGAACCCGGGTCACCCGCGTGACAGGCGGGAATACTTACCACTATACTACAACGACTTTGTTGTTGAGTTTATTTATACAATACTTGACAAACATTAAATATGCTGTTATGTCTTGGTAAAGCTAACATACGTCGTTAATGGCGTTTCGTGAGGTAAGGCCATGCATCCTCGTACGCTTCGAACTGCATTACGATGACCTCTCTCACTAAAAAATTGAGCTCTTACGCGAACCAAGGAAACAATGAACAAGCTCTTAGTCTCTTGGATGCGCGCCACTCAATATGTATGGTAAATGCGTCTCTGTTTCTCACGCTCGCAAACTGTTCGACGAAATTCCTAAGAGGAATGCGGTTGTGTGGAACGCGATGATTTCGCATTACACTCATTGTGGGAAGATCAGGGAAGCGGTGGATTTGTATGAGGCGATGGATGTTATGCCAAATGAGTCTTCTTTCAATGCTATCATTAAGGGTTTAGTTGGTACAGAGGATGGGTCTTCTAAGGCAATTGGATTCTGTAGGAAGATGATTGAGGTTAGATTCAAGCCTAGTTTGATTACCCTTCTTGCTCTAGTAATCAGCTTGTTCAGTCATTGGGGCTCTTCGATTGTTAAAAGAGATTCATTTTAAGAGAATTCAGGGGGTATACGGTTTGTGTGCAAGCAAGGACCATTACTTGTGTTTAGTGGATGTCTTAAGCAGGGTAGGGACATGGGGGGTGGGGCTCTGCTTGGAGCTTGTATGAACTATGGAGAGGTTGAGCCCGCAGAGATTGCTGCAAAGGAATTGTTGAAGATAGAGCCGGAGAATCCGGCGAGTTATGTGTTGTTGGGGAGATATATATGAGTGTTGAAAGACAGGAAGATGGAGGCAGAGAGACTTAGAATGGAGACGAAATAGAAGGAGTAAAGGTTTCACCTGGTAGTAGTTGGTGTGTGTTCAAAGATTGACATGCTACCATTGTTCACTAAATTCTTGCAAGTCACTACACATCTTTAAATTAACGGCTAATGGGATAAAGGGCTAAAGGCTTTTACTATTAGCAAGTGAACATGAGCCAGACCGGCCTGGCCGGACCGGTTAACTAACTGGGGCAATTTGGTCTTTTGGCGTAGTGATTAGGGTTTTGACTAACTAGTGACAGTGAACGTGAACCTCCTTTTTTTGAACATCCCTTCTCCTACATTTCTTCTGTCTCTTGCTATTATCCATTTGTGTTCTTCGGTGTATGGTTTTATTTTCATATGGTTTTGCAGGAGCCTCCCGGGCTTATCTGAATACAAAAACTTGCGGAAGCAAGCCCCAAAGCTCCTGCTAGATTGTGTGTTGCCGTTTGTGTTGCAGGTTTGCCTTTACTCTCTAGGCTTTCTTGTGTCAAAAAAGCGGCTAAATCTCTCATTTGGATTTGTATCTAAATTATTTGTTATTGTTGATGTTGATCAAATGTACTTAGAATTGGCTGTGATTATAAACTTACCCGCGCTTCTGAGATTGATTTCAGTGAAGCATATACGGTAAAAACATGGTTGAATTTCTTAATATGAGCCAAACTTTTTTGTTCATTTTCTATTACAATGTACAGTTTTGGCAGTGATGACTAATTTATAACAGCTTGATACGCCAGTTCTGCTTCAGATAATTCTTGACTGAAAAAGCTGTTTTCATTGTCTGAGCCTGTTTTTGTATCTCTGTATCTCTTTGGTGTTTGTCTTTTTAAAATACTGTATTTTTTCTTGTTTTCAAATTGGAAATGTCGATGAGGATCTAATCCGATTCTGTGAGGTGCAGTGGAGCCGAGACCCTGTTTACAGGGAGAACCCCTTGGCAGAAGCTGCAATTTCTTTGAATTCAATGGATTTTACTGAGACTTTCCATTGGTAATCATCCGTTTGGTTTTACTTGATTTCTAAGATATGAAAACTTGGTTTCATTGTTAAATTATACAATGATAACATCTGTTTCCTGAGTTTAAACTATACACTTGCGCTTGTATATGGTGCTTGTAGTCTGAAAAAACTCAGAAATTGTCAGTGTTCTCATCAGCTTTGTCTCTTTATCTAATTATGAGACTTCGAGTTAAACAAGAACACTACATTTGCAATTTTCTGTCTGCTTTGGAACTTATCTAACCCGATTCACCATTGAAGTTTTTGGTTGAGAAAGAGTGAACATATATAATTACAATGCAACACTGTATTAAACTTTACCAGTGACCTTGTTGCATAGTGCCTCACCTATTTTTTCCAATAATGGTTGCCTTTGATCATTAGCTGACTTTTTTGACTTGATACAATAGTGGTTGTGTTTGATCATTAGCTGACTTAAATAGTTTTGCAGGAGCCTCCCGGGCTAATCTGAATACAAAAACTTGAGGAAGTAAGCCCCAAAGCTCCTGCTAGATTTTGTTTTGCCGTTTGTGTTGCAGGTTTGCCTTGACTCTCTAGGCTTTCTTGTGTCAAAAAAGCGGCTAAATCTCTCATTTGGAATTGTTGTGATTGTTAATTGTTGATAGAAACTACTTAGGCGATGTGTTTTCTTACTGGCTATGATTATAAACTTGCCCGCGCTTCTGAGATTGGTTTCAATGAAGCATATACGGTAAAAACTGATAAGATCATAACAAGAGTCATGGCATCGTGGGATCATCTCCACTTGTATACGAGAACATTAGTTTAGTGGGCAGTTATTTAGTTGACATGTTCTTGTGTATTTAAGTTACCTATGTTTTGTTTAATGGGATATGAAAAGAAAATTGAAGTAACTTGTGTTTTGTTCTATTTAGTTTGTTCTTTCACAAACTCTCTTAGCTTTGAGGAGGGGCCTTAATTGGCATCAAAGCAAACTTGTGTTCTAAGGTATCAAAGGGCTTGATTAAGTTCACTCCTAACAAAAACATGGTTGACTTTCTTAATATGAGCCAGGTTTCTTCTCCATGTTTTGATTTCTCAGCTTTAAAAGTATTTATTTTTGGGCAGTGATGAATAATTTATAACAGCGTGATATCTGCTTCAGATAATCCTTTATTGAAAAAGCTGGTCTCATTGTCTGATCCAGTTCTATCTTTAAACAAAGTGTGTGTGTGTGTGTGTTTAATCTATTTTGGAATGTCGATGAGGATGTAATCTAACTGAATGAGGTGCAGTGGAGCTGAGACCCTGTTTACAGGGAGAACCCCTTGGCATAAGCTGCAATTTCTTTGAATTCTACGGATTTTACTGAGACTTTCCATTAATACTCATCCTTTTTGGTTTTATTGATTTATAAGATATGAAGAACTTGGTTTTGAGTTTAAACTATACACTTGCACTTTTATATGTGGCATGTAGTCTGAAAAAACTCATAAATTGCTAGTGTTCTCATCAGCTTCGTCTCTCGCTCTAATTATGAGACTGGAGTTAAACAAGAACTCTACATTGTTCTCTTAAGATGAAATACATTAGTTTGCTTTGTTGTTTTGTATGCCTTGTAACTTTTCTAACCTGTTTTGATGTCTTAAGATAGTGATATACTTAAATATTGGATTGATTATCGTTTGAGGTTTAGGGACAATGTCTTTTAGGAAACGTTGGGTTGAGTTTTGGTTATTTATTGACTTGAACACACCGCTCATTCACTGCTCCCTACTTTGATTAGTCCATCTTTTTTAATTAGACGTAAGAAACAAGTCATCTTCTATAAACAAATTGATATATACAAGCATTATAACGAGCTCAAGTCGCCAGTTAGACTTTACAACCAAACTATGGCCGTGGCTCTTATGGCGACTTTGGAAGGCTAGAAACTTGCTTGTCTTTGAAAATAGGCAGGTAACGGCTCAGGAGGTGATCACGTTGGCCGTACAAGATGCAAAGGAATGGCAATCAGCTCAAGATGTAGTTGCTTTATTGGCACGTAACCTCTCGGCAGGGCCCCCGGCGCCACCATCTTTCGAGAATGAGAAGCTAGTGTGCTATGTTGACGCAGCTTGGGATGCATCTACACGGAACTGTGGCTTTGCAGGAATATTCAAAGGGAGAGAGCAAGGTATGATCCAGAGCTTTAAAGACTCAAGGAGGTATGTGGAGTCAGCTCTGATTGCTGAAGCTCTGGCGGTTCGGAAGGCGGTTCTGGAAGCATTCATGTCCAATGTGGACTCCCTGTTGGTGTTATCTGACTCACAGACGTTGGTGAAGCTACTCAAGACTAAGGGTTCTAGGACGGAACTTAATAATATCCTCACCGATATTTACTACTTTGGCAGCCGGTTAAAGGCATGCTCTTTTTATCACATTTCTTGTTTATTTAACGTTGAGGCCGACTCAGTGGCAAAGTCGTGTTGGGAAAGTTAGCGGATAATATTTTCTTCGAGAGGTTAAGATGGAATGTAGACGGTTTTTGTTTGAGATAACCTTCGTATTTTAGGAAAGGGATTTTTCTACTAAAGCTTGTGTTTGGAGATTTCTTGGAGACTTTTAGAACTTTTGCTGAAATGTTTTCTCTCTATTATTTTTCTTGATTCTTGATGATTACAAGAGAACTAAACACCCCTATTTATACTAGTGAGGGGTATGTACAAGCTACTTCTAGAACTTTCTTTTGATCTTATCCTAAACACATTCTACACACTTCTTCTTCTTCTACACAATTCTTCTTCTATACTTCTCCACCTTTTTCTAGATGTTCTTCTTCTTGGGCTCTTGGATCATAACTTGATTAGTTATTATTCTTGGGCTAATGAGGGAAAACCCAACAAATCTCCCCCTTCCCGATTTAGCCCGAAACCGTTGCCATCCCCGTGCCTTTGCAGCAATTTTCAAACTTCTTAAGCGGTAATACCTTGGTCATAAAATCTGACCAGTTTTCATCTGTGTGTACCTTGTTGAGATGTATGAGCTTCTCTTCAAGAACTTCTCGGATCCAATGATGCCGAATGTCGATGTGCTTCGAGCGGGAGTGAAACGTTGGGTTCTTTGCTAGGTGAATAGCACTTTGGTTGTCACATAACAAGTTGTACTTGTCTTGCTTCACTCCTAATTCATGTAAGAAGTTCTTCATCCATAGCATCTCTTTGCACGCTTCCGTTGCTGCGATATACTCTGCTTCCGTGGTAGATAAGGCAACACACTTTTGTAGCTTCGACTGCCATGAAACAGCTCCCCCTGCAAAGGTAGTTACAAATCCTGATGTGGATTTTCTTGAATCTTTATCACCAGCCCAATCTGCATCGGTGTAACCGTTCAACTCCAATTTTCCATTGCCAAAACATAGACACTTCTTCGTTGTACCTCGTAGATAGCGTAGGATCCACTTAACTGCTTTCCAATGCTCCTTTCCTGGATTCGCTAGAAAGCGACTCACAACTCCTACAGCATAGGCAATGTCGGGTCTGGTGCACACCATAGCATACATGAGACTGCCCACGGCTGATGCATATGGGGTAGTCTTCATTTCCTCTTTCTCCTTCTCACTTGTTGGACTTTGTTTTGAACTTAGCTTGAAATGTCCACCAAGTGGAGTGCTCACCGGCTTTGCTTTGTGCATGTTGAATCTCTCCAACACTCTTTCAACATATCGTTCTTGAGACAGCCATAAAAGCTTCTTTGGTCTATCCCGAGTGATCTTCATTCCAAGAATCTGTCTCGCTTGCCCCAGATCTTTCATCGCAAAACACCTTCCCAAATCTTTCTTCAATGCGGCTATCTTGTTGCGATCTTGGCCAACAATTAACATATCGTCAACATAGAGCAATAATATGAGAAAGTCGCCGCTTTCATACTTCTTTATGAAAACGCAATGATCATTTTTGGTTTTCTTGAAGTTGTGATCCACCATGAAGGAGTCAAACTTCTTGTACCATTGTCTTGGGGCTTGCTTGAGGCCGTAAAGACTCTTCTTTAATCGGCACACCAAGTCTTCTTTTCCTGGAACCTTGAATCCTTCAGGTTGCTCCATATAGATCTCCTCCTCGAGTTCACCGTGTAGGAAGGCCGTCTTGACATCGAGTTGTTCAATCTCCAAGTCTAGAACCGCTGCTAGACCAAGAACCACTCGGATAGAGGACATCTTCACTACTGGAGAGAATATTTCTTCAAAATCTATGCCTTTCTTCTGGTTGAATCCTTTCACAACCAATCGGGCTTTGTATCTTGGATTTGAGCTTCTCTCCTCATACTTCAACCTGTACACCCACTTGTTCTTCAAGGCTCTCTTTCCTTTTGGTAGCTTTACCAGCTCGTAAGTGTGATTATCATGCAAGGATTGCATTTCATCTTGCATGGCTTCAACCCACTCATCTTTATGAGTGTCTCCTATGGCTTCTTCATAGCTTTGAGGCTCCCCCTCATCTGTAAGATTGACGTACTCATCTCGATAGTATCTTATAGATGGTCTTGTCTCTCTTCCAGACCTTCTTGGCTCATGTTCTTCCTCTGGCTCCACTTGATCTTCTTCTTCACCTTCATCACCATTCGGATCCATGATGGGATCCCCTTCGCCATCATCTCCAATCACTTGTTCATGATTTTGGGACTTATAAGAATCTTCATTCCTTACAACCCTTAGCTTTGGTTTCTTTAATTTGTTGATGTCTTCGATTGTTTGATCTTCGAAGAAAACAACATCTCTGCTCCGGATAACTTTTCTGTTAACTGGATCCCAAAGCCGATAGCCGAAATCATCTCTTGGTGACCCAAGATAGATGCACTCTTTAGTCTTGGAGTCTAGCTTGGCTCGTTCATCCTTAGGGATATGGACGAACGCTCTGCACCCAAACACCTTCAAATGGTTGTAAGAGATCTTCTTACCCGACCAAACTTCCTCCGGGACATTACCTTCCAAAGGAACTGATGGTGTGAGATTTATGACGTCCACTGCAGTCTTTATGGCTTCTCCCCAAAATGGCTTGGGTAGTTTAGCGTGAGAGAGCATGCACCGAACTCTTTCTGTGATCGTTCGATTCATTCTTTCAGCTAGCCCATTCAGTTGCGGCGTCTTTGGTGGTGTCTTCTCCATTCTGATTCCATGAGCTTTGCAAAACGCTTCAAAGGGACCTCGATACTCTCCACCATTGTCAGATCGAACACACTTGAGTTTTTGACCCGTACTTCGTTCTGCTTGGGCTACAAACTCCTTGAAAGCGTCGAGAACTTGATCTTTTGTTTTCAAAAGATGTATCCACACCTTTCTTGAATGGTCATCAATAAAGGTGACGAAATATGATGCACCTCCATTGGATTTCTCGGACATGGAACATACGTCAGTATGCACAAGATCAAGAATATGCTTTCTTCTCATAGGCGTAGACGATCTTCGGAAAGCGACTCTATGTTGTTTTCCGGCTAAGCAATCATGACATGGTGAGAGAGAGAGACCTTTCATATCGGGATGAAGTTTCTTGCGAGAAAGTATGTTTAAACCTTTCTCACTTATATGCCCGAGTCTTCGGTGCCATATATTCATGTCATCACTTGCGACATTTACTTCTTCCTTGCAAAGCTTGGCTTGAGTCACATATAATGAGCCTTCTTTACTTCCTCGAGCCATGATCAAACTTCCTTTGGTTAGCTTCCATTTGCCACTGCCAAAGTGGCTATCGAAACCGGCATCATCAAGCTTCCCGGTTGATATGAGATTGAGTCGAATGTCGGGAACATGCCTTACATCCTTGAGAACTATCTTACATCCTGTGTTTGATGTAAGAATAACATCCCCCTTTCCAACGATCTTGCTTCTTCCTTGATTTCCCATTTGAACATTACCAAAGTCACCACTTTGGTAGGTTGTGAAGAAGCTTCCATGAGGGGTGACGTGAAAAGAAGCACCAGAATCAACGATCCATGAACTATCATCAAAGCTAAGATTACATTCTCCAATGAGATATAATTCTTCGCTCTGGTCTTCCACAATGGTGGTAGTCTTGTCTTCATGCTTCTTTGTAGGATTGAACCGGTCTGGTTTGATATTACCGGTTTGTTTGTCTTTCTTGAAAAACCGACATTCCGACTTCATGTGACCCGGCTTGCCGCAATAATAGCAGGTAACTCTTGGACGTGACTTGGATCTTCCTCGAGATTGGTCTCGTCCTCTGCTTCTGTTGTGACCACGAGTCTCTTCTCTACCCCGTCTATCAACAATGTTAGCTTCTGAATAAGAGCTCGAACCTCGCTCCTTCCTGCGAACTTCTTCATTTAGAAGGCTATCAGTGACGGTGTCCATGGTAAGCTTTCCCTCCGGTGCTGAATTGCTTAGAGTGACAACTAGTGTGTCCCAACTCTCCGGTAGTGAACTAAGGAGTAAAAGGGCTTGCATTTCGTCTTCAACCTTCATATCAACTTTGTTAAGTTGATTTACGATCCCCTTGAAATTGTTCAAGTGCTCCATCATGCTCTGGCCATCCTTGTACTCTAACTTTACCAACCGTCGAACAAGAAGAGCTTTGTTTCGAGGTGTTTTCTTTTGAATCATGGATTCAAGTTTTGTCCATAATTCAAAAGCATTTGTGTAGGTAGAGACATGTTCAAAGAGAGATCGGTCGACATACTTGCGTATTACGGCAACCGCTTTTCTATTAAGAATCTCCCATGCTTTATCATCCTTTCCTTCCGGCTTATCCTTCATGATGATGGGCTCATGCAAATCTTTGCAATAAAGATGATCTTCCATCATCGGTTTCCAATAAGAGAAGTTGTCCGTCGTGAGCTTGAACATATCACCTTCAAAGGTAACGGTGGCCTCCATCTTCACTTCTTCAAAGATAACCGGTAACTTAGCTCTGATACCAGTTGTTGGGAAAGTTAGCGGATAATATTTTCTTCGAGAGGTTAAGATGGAATGTAGACGGTTTTTGTTTGAGATAACCTTCGTATTTTAGGAAAGGGATTTTTCTACTAAAGCTTGTGTTTGGAGATTTCTTGGAGACTTTTAGAACTTTTGCTGAAATGTTTTCTCTCTATTATTTTTCTTGATTCTTGATGATTACAAGAGAACTAAACACCCCTATTTATACTAGTGAGGGGTATGTACAAGCTACTTCTAGAACTTTCTTTTGATCTTATCCTAAACACATTCTACACACTTCTTCTTCTTCTACACAATTCTTCTTCTATACTTCTCCACCTTTTTCTAGATGTTCTTCTTCTTGGGCTCTTGGATTATAACTTGATTAGTTATTATTCTTGGGCTAATGAGGGAAAACCCAACAAGTCGGTGCTTGTATCTGTAAACTCATCCCTCCCTATTGAAGGTTAAATTTTTCTTTATGCAATGAAATCGTAGTTTGACCAAAAAAAAAAAAGACTTTACAACCAAACAATCTTAATATTCAAACCAAAGAAATATAAGTTGGATTCAAATACTAAAAATACAAGTTCAAATTATCAATAAATGTCTCCAGTTTTTGTAGCTGTTGTTGAGTCAAGCTTCCGTCCGTATTATGCGTAATCGAGTCGTGTTCTTTCTCTACCCTTATCTATATACAATCTGGAGATTCTTCTAAATAACTATTCTCACTTTCTGTTTCTTTTCACTCTATTTTTCTTATATTAGCCCTAATTTGTAAGATGGAATACATTATGTAATCTAATTATATAACCGGTTGTTTAGTTAGCTAATTAACCCTAATGATCATGTATTGATAAATCCGTTTTAAATTATACGTAAGAGAACCAGTCAGTAGATATTGATACAAACACTAAAACGAGTTCTATAATCACTAGATATTGATACAAACACTAAAACGAGTTCTATAATCACCAGTTAGACCTAAGAAACAAACATTAAAACCAATAGAATAAAAGCTGATATAAAACAAACATTTAAACGAGTTCAAGTCTCCATTATAACCGGAAATAAAATCAACTAATAAAGGAGTTACATACAAATATCAAGAACTATATTCAGCGTATCAATCTTTAGGCATGACTTGATCCGCATGTACTCCCGAGTCTTGAGGTTGAGGAACTGGTTCCAGCAGTTTTAATATCTCTTCTTGCACTTCTTGTTCTTCTTGTTGAGTCATGCTTACCTCCATATTTTGCAAAATCAAACCAACCTCTGGGCCACCAAAATCACAACGTAAATCATCCCACTCAGGATCTAGGAGAAGACTCTGTAGATCTATATGCTGTAGCTCTTGCTGATATTGTTGTTTGATGTCGCCATGTTCTTTCTCTACCATCATCATGTCATTCTGATTGGCAAAACCAGCTTCTTGTTTCGGTAAGACGTTGGTATTGTTGTGATGGTTGTCGTTGCTCTGAGGAGGAGGAGGCATGACTTCCGAGTCTTGAGCTTGGGGAACCGGTTCCAGCAGTTTTAATAGCTCTGGCGCAATCGGTCCATCCTCTGAGCCATCAAAACCAAAATCATCCGAAAGGAGATAGCTCAGTAGATCTTTTATCAGTTGCTCTTGATCTTGTTTGACGTCGCAATGTTCTTTCTCTACCATCATCTTCATGTCGTTATGATTAGCAAAACCAGCTTCTCGTTGCTCTTGGTTCGGTAAGACGGTGTTGTTGTTGTAGCTCTCCACCTGAGATGGGACAAGAGGACGCTGTCCATGGTTGTTGTTGCTCTGAGGAGGAGGAGGCATGACTTCCGAGTCTTGAGCTTGGGGAACCGGTTCCAGCAGTTTTAATAGCTCTGGCGCAATCGGTCCATCCTCTGGGCCATCAAAACCAAAATCATCCGAAAGGAGATAGCTCAGTAGATCTTTTATATGTTGCTCTTGATCTTGTTTGACGTCGCCATGTTCTTTCTCTACCATCATCTTCATGTCGTTATGATTAGCAAAACCAGCTTCTCGTTGCTCTTGGTTCGGTAAGACGGTGTTGTTGTTCTCCACCTGAGATGGGACAAAATTAGTATCCCACGAGAGACACGGTTCTTGGTTGACATTGCTCTGAAGAGTGGGTGGATCTTCTTGCTCTTTCCCTTCGTCTAGAATTTTCAAGAGTTCATCAATGTCAATCGTAAGATTATCATCAAAATCAATATCATCCAATGGATGAGGTTCTTGGTTGTCGTTGCTCTGCTGCAAAGGAGGAAGGAGAAGAGGATCTGGTGAATCTTGTTGTTGATTGACGTCGCTGCCTTGGTTAAAACTTGGCATGAGTCCATAGCCAGTCATATCACCCTCTGCGTTATGATAAGCAATATCTCCCAATGGATAATGTTCTTGGTTAACGTTGGTTTGAAAAGGAGGATGTAGAAGATTAAGTGAATCTTCTTGGTCTTGTTGTTGTTGCTGATGTTGATTGAAGTCGCCACGGCCATTCGGATAAACAACATCTTCCAATAGATTCTGTCTTTGGTTGTGGTTGCTCCGCAGATGACGATCTACAAGAATAAATGAATCTTCTTGCTCTTCTGGTTGTTGCTGAGGTTGATTGACGTCGCCACCTTTGCAATCTTGCATAGCAGAACCAGCTTCTTGCTGCTCTTGGTTTGGTAAGACTACGTCGTTGTTGTCGTTTTTCACATGATCAACCTGATGAGCAGTAGGGACATGGGGTTTGAATCTCTCGTCACTATGAAGTAGTCTGACATGACACAAGACCAAATCATGGAACTCATCACCATTCCTGTGAAGGGAATACTCATCCATGTGCCAGTCAGTCTTCTCCTTCTCTAACTTCCCAGCCACGTTCTCTTTGAACACTAGTACCCTCTTGTAACCCATCAACTCCTTGTCATTCTTCTTTATTTCTATTATCTTACCTACTGACTTCCACGTGCCCCCTAAGCTATCTCCGTTACTCGGTACCATCCGGCTCACTGACCTGACACCTCTTATCTTCCTCGGAACAAAATAGTACCATTCGTTTCTACTATACAGAGGGTTCGTGTCGTGATGGAGAAGCCACGGCGCGTCTCCGTAGACGTTCAACGTTTTGATGAAACCGCTTATGTTCTTCTCCACCTTGTTCTTAAGATGAAGCTTCACCAACCCCAACTCCGTTGGTTGAAATCGCGAACCACGCGGATACGTACGCATAGTTATGACAAATAACAAGAACCAAGGAAAGGAATCAATCTGTGCTCTTTGTTTCTGTTTTCTTTTGCTGAGAATGAGTTTCAGGGAGTAGGGGAATCAGTATATATAATTACATGCAGTTTCCATTTTTTTTTAATGTCGGTTTAAGTAAATATTTTTTTTCATTATATCAGATACCTCTATCATATTTTATATTGGTTAATTATAATGTTCACCTTAATGAATTAAATTTATTATTAAAATATTATTATTAATTACTTTTATTTAACTTTTTATTAATAGTTGTTTCCAAATCAACTTATTATCAAAAAGGCAATATCTTTATAGATATGTATATTTAATTTTTATATAAAACATTTATTTAATAAAAACGAATTTCCTTTTATAAAACTCAAAACGAATTTTCTATATAAATTTTTGTTATTCAAATCATTTAAATAATAAAAACGATTTTATGTAAATCAAAATAAATATAATATAAAAAGATAATATCTTTAGTATAAAAATTATATCTAAACACTATAATTTAAGAAAAACTAATTGTTTTCTATTATATATCAAAAATATATTATCCAAAAGGAAATATATTTAATATATAAATAAATTTCTATTTCTCTTATATGTACAACATGTTTTTTAATGAATAAAAAAATCCTAAATCACGCTGGTTAAATCAGTTTTCTTATGATATTAAATATCTAATATCTCATTAATAAAATAAATATATCAAATTAGTCAGAAATATCTTAATTTTAAGATATTAGAAATATATATATATGGATGTTCATATCTCTATATAAATAAACAACTTATTCTTTCAAGTTTAAATCATCAACACAAATATTTCAATATCTAAAATTCCACCTTATTCATAAAAATCATATTTTACTCTGCAAAAAACCACATTCACCATTTTTGTTATAGAAATCTATTCGTCGTTGACTAAAAAATCAAAGTGAATATCATAAAGTAACTGTATAATAGAAGAAGATTTCAAAAGCTTAGTTGGCTACACATTTTATCAAGTCAACAGTTATAACATGTAACAAAGTCATCTAAATTTTTTAATATTTATAATGTTTTCTACTCCGTCTAAAATAAGATTTTAGTTTAGAATGTGGTGCATATAATTTTTACTTAGTATTGTCTTCACAAGTTAGTTTTCTTAAACATTAAGTAGATTTAACTGAGTTTATGTTAATGTAGAACTTTTAAATGTAAAGTCAAAGTTTAAATAATGCAATTTTAGACTGGTCTTAAACAACATTTTTCATTTTTGGAATTTTATTAGTCATAAATTTTATAAGTGATTTGTGAAATTTCAAAAATTCAAAAACTCCAATATAAACCCAAAAACAAAATATGAAATTATAATTAAAATAACCATATAGATAATAAAAACTAATTGCACTAAATTAAAATCAAACTAGAATTTTAGAAACAAATGTCATTGCAAAGTTGAATATTCTTCAAAATCAAGCATATTTAAAACATCACAACTTAGTAACTCACAAAAATATGTAAGACTAAACTAAACAAAATTAAATATTAATAACTATTGCAATTTAGTTTTTTTCGTAAATATCCATTTCCGCGTGAGTCACCTAGTTGTAATATATTATTTAACTAGCATTATCTTAATTATTGTTATCGTGTTTTCTCTTTTGACATATTGTTATTGTACTTTCTTATTTTATTGTTTATTATATTTTTATTTATCTAACATGATTATCATTTTTTTATTTGTCTTACAACCCTAATTATCTTTTTTTTTTAATTGTGAACATGATTTTATTTATTTTGCTTTTCTAATAATCAAACTATTTGAGATTTATGGTGCACAATATTTGTTTACTGAAAACAAAGCATACATAGACCAAAAACACATTTTTGGACATGAAAAGATTAAGGATGCTTTTCGGGAAAAAATGTCATTTAAATCATCAACTTTTAAATTTAAGTGAAATAAAGCAACAACTTTTTCATAAACAAAAAAAAACGCTCAAATTTTGTTGATGTACCATTTTAGTCATAAGCTTTCATTAATCATACCATTTTAGATCTATCGTTTATGGTTGACTAACAGTAAGCCTAAAATGGATTTTAAAGTTGATGATTTTTTTGGCACAAATAGAAATCAACACTTTTTCTAAAATATTTGATTTTAAATAATTAAAAAATATAACATTAATACTTAAATTATAAAATAATAAATAATTCAAACTAAAAAGGAGTTTTTTCATTTTCTCAAAGTAAAATTTCTATAAATTTAATGTATCTTCTAAACTATTTAGTTATAAAATGATTATGAAAAACTTTTATAATTATTTTACGATCAATTTTTGTAACTATTTATATATTCCTATTTGGATTATATATTATAATTTTATTGTCAAAATTTGTTTTAGTGAAATGTTAATTCAACTTTTGATTCCCAAACAAAAAGAGTTATTGGTATGTATTCTTCATGATTATTTATGTTAATAATACAGATATTCAAAAAACAATTTCTATAAATGTGTTTCAAGATTCCTTCTGCATTAATTTTCTGTTTCTGAAAAATTCCTCTACTATTAATTTTATTCTTCTAAGATTAAAAAAAATTAACATCTTACAAAAAAATTAAAATTTTGAAAACAAATTGTGAAACATAATCGAATTAAGACTGTATAAATAATTACAAAAAGTTACATAACTGTCGTAAATAATTATAATTTTTTGATAATTATTTAGCTAATGATATATTAACTAAATATTTTAGACTATAAATGAAAATTATATAAATTTTATTTTGAAGAAAATAATGAAATTTATTCTTTTATTTATTCAATATTTATATTTATAAAAAATATTTACTAAATTATTTATTCTAAAACTTAACATCTATTTTTTTTTAGAAAAATGTTGATTTATACTTTTTGCCAAGAAAATCATCAATTTTAAAAGTCATTTAAAGTCTACTGTTGGTCAACTATAAATGTTGACTAACGATATGACTAAAAAAATATGGTCAATGAAAGTTTATGATTAAAATGGCTTGTCAAACAAAAGTCGACTGTTTTTTGTTTGTTCACGACAAAATTGGTGATTTATTTCAACCAAAATTAAAAGTTTGATGATTTAAAACACATCTTTTTCGTTTTTGTTTTGTTTTGTTTGATATTAAAACTATACACTTGCACTTTTTTATATATGGTGCTTGTAGTCTAACATTGTTCTTTAATTAGGTCATCTCCATCACCACTCTATAATTTACTCCAAATATGTAGTGGAAAATGGAGTATGAACAAACAATAAAAAATCACTCCATTTATAGAGTAATCATATTTTTGTTTCTTTATTATTCTATTTTCCACTCTATTTTGCAGTAAATTATGGAGTGGAGATGGAGATGGTCTTAGAAGATTTCTTATTTCTTGGTTTTGCTGTCTTCTTTTGAAACTCTCCTACACTGTAAATCAAATCTCATCACAAGATGGTATCATCATTCAACCATTTTTCTGTTGTTTTGGTTGATGTTTTCACAAAGGAACAATGATATCTATTATTATAAAGATATGTTTCTCTCCTTCTGGTTGAGACACGTCATCAATTCGGTGAAGGAGAGTGCGACACCTGTCCTTCCTTTCAAAACGTCGCGTTTGATTTCGAAATTAACAAGGTCTCCTTTTGGAGTCTCCGCCGTCCCAAGAAAAGTTCTCCACTCCACACACACGATATCGTTGAATGCAATCCCTTTACTTCCTTTCCCAGAATTTTGACTATAAAAACGTATGTCCCAACCCCTGGATTTCATCAGTCTTATCCTCTCAAGCATTAGGTTTTCAGAAAACTCAGTGATAACAATGATTTCGATTTTGGTTTCTGGGAAATAGTTTCAATTTTGATTTTGTTTGTTAACTTGGTTTACATTTTTTCATGTATAGATTGCGGATTTTATTTATTCCATAGTTTTTGTGTATCGGTGATGATTTAGATTTTGATTTGTTGATTTTGTTTCAGTTTGTTGATCTCTCTGAGTTATGTCACCAAACTGAAAAGTACTGTGAGTGAAAAGAAGTGAATTCATTCTTGGGTTTTGCAGATCTTCGTGCTACCACATCCTTTGATCAAACACTGGATCTTTGTCCTGAGAAATGACCAAACTCATTCTCCTATTTTCAGTGAGTATATCTAATTTTGATTTCAGGGTTTGTGCAGATTCAACCACTGTTAGGTTCTGCTATTGAGTTTAAAAACAAGTATTCAGGAACATGTTTTCGAAGTTTCATCTGGTCTTGACTCTCTTTTCTTTGAAGAATGTCAGATCCTTGCACATGTGAAACAAGTCGTGAAAGTTGACTTTGGGAGGAACATCAGCGGGTTGTTTAGGCACACGCTATAACCGTTGGGAAGCGTACCAGAACCAGCTGGGGTTGTGTCCGTCAGCTCAGCCGTAGTCTTAGTCCTAACATGATTGTCTAGAGGCCCGAGTAGCTTAACTTAAGTGATGTTAAAAAAAGTGAAGCTGATTATCAGCCGTTGTCATCTCAGCTAAGCATTTGTTCAGGGGCAAGCGTTACAAAGGTCAACAATGGCACACAATTGGTGAGTGCAACTAAGTTTACTTCAAGTCAGTTCCACGATCTCTGCATATAAGGATTTGATGACAAAGTGGAAACTCATAATTTCATCTCCTTTGCGTTGACCATTTTCGAAACAGAACCTTCTGGCCATGGTGAATGCACAAATCCATCTCTCCGAAATGAAGCCAGGGCGTAGCAAGCAGGTTGTGTTCACACGTCTGCTTTGGTTTTGGGGGTCTAGAATGTTAAGAAAGGAGGAAAGCTAATTGGGTTGACATGGTGTATGTTGCAGAAAAGGTTAGTAACAGATCTTTTGTTTCTTATGTATCTATAAATGTAAAAGTGGTGTTTGTCTTAAACAAAAGAATTGTATTTGTAATAAATGTTTTGGATATCCGATTGGGGTAAGAATTTTTGAGACTCTGATCTGATGGCTTAAAATTGATCTGGGCGAAGAGCAGGATTCTGCTTACTTAAGATCCAAATTAATAAATCAAAACATAGTATTTTGTTGCAAGTGTTAAAGCAAGTTTCAGTCCACTGTATGCTACCTTAACTTCATTGTTTATAAGCAGTAGTCATACAAGAACCTTCAAGTTATTCATAAACGCGAAAAAACAAAACATCATCATCAAGCAAAAGAATATCAATTTATGAGACATACTAATCAGTTTTTATCTCAGGGAGTTGAAGAGTTTCACTTTGTCTAAATTTCTCAAGAGTAAAAATCTTTCTGTCAGAGAGTCATGAAAAGCCTTTGCATGTAGAAACAAGGATCGTATCTACAGCCAGTAGTTATGTCGGTATTCTAATGTATATTGTTAAAGCTACAGAGAAACAATGATCACGTTCATGCCTCACAACTCGACCAATATTCAAATTTATTAAAAAGTTCACATTTTTTTCATGTTAATACTTCCACATCCCAAGATTCTAAGAAAAAAAAAAGGAATTCTAAAGCAGTTTCTAATAATGCAAACACAATGCTACCAGTAGTTAAATTTTGTTCAATGTGTGGAATATTAAACTAAACCATGTTCATTGTTCAATACCAAATCTAATAAGTAGTTAAATGACAGCTGAAACATTTTAGAAACTACAAAATAGTTATGAAAATAAATAAATTTAATAGAAACACTACTTATGAAAGTTGATGTTAATTTCAATTTAGACAAAAATAAAACAAAAAGTATTTTTATTAAATAAAAACTATAATAAAAAATAATAATTAAAATAATAAATGTCACATATATATTTTATAATAAATAAAATAAATTATATATCAGAAATATAAATAGATATCAAACATTAAACTAAATAATATAATATCCCGCGAAAGAAATCTGAGCTGAGTTTATACTATAGGCACAAAAACTCTGGGAAGCAAAAACACGAGAGCTCAAAATAAACTTATATTTAAATTTCTTAATATGTTGTAATCAATCAAAATTAAACTACAACCAAGATTTTTAAAAAATATACAAAAAATATATGAAATATTAAATTTAAATTTAAATCTATGTAGTAAAGCGTATGTTAGAATATCTTATAAAACTTTTAGGCCTTCATCACCATTTGCAACTATATATAGAAAAACAATGCCAAACTTCAATACATTTTATTATGTATATAAACTGCATAAAAATGTCAAAGAAAGTATATAGAAAATGACTTTGAAACAATCAAAATATGAATTAATAATTTAGAATGGTTTGGTTTGTACCAAGTTTTTTTTTGTATAAAAAATCCTATAGATTGCTTCCGTGTGCGATAGGGTTACGTGGATTTTGGTTTGGACTACAGTCTAAGAGAAATCAAAAGTATATTCAAAAACAAAAGTATAAAAGTTAGAAAAATATAAGCCAAAGTAACCAAAAGAATTTCACACAAAAGAAACAAAGAAAGGTCAAAAAAGAGCAACTGCTAATAATGTCAATTACTAACATTCTCCAAAAAAACTATATTAACTTTGACAAATAATTTCTCTAAATAAAAACTCCATTCTACACTGTTTTATAAACCCTCACAAAAATGGTATTAGAAAACTCGATCTCATTTTCTTTTGATCGAATCCGATTAATTTATGTATTTTATAGTGTTATAAAACTTAAAACATTATAAAAGCTTACAATTCGGGATTAACACAACAATGATACTAAGAAATTGATCATTTTTAATTATATAATTGAAATTTGCTGTAGGCAACATAATCATATTCACATCCAACTTAACATAAAAAAATTTTACAAAAAATTATATTTTAAAAAAAAAAATGATCCATCAAAAATAAAAATAAAGAATTTTAATTAGACATATGCGAAAATGATATAAAAATATGTTCTCATTATTAAAAAAAACATAACAAAAAAATAAAGATAATAACTAAAATAGTATAAAATCATAAAATATAATTGACAACAAATAAAAACAAAAATAAGTTAAAAAAATAAACGAACATCAAACGTTAAGTAAAATGTATATAATATCTCTTCTCACCGAAATTTTTCTAAAAGACAATATATATCTCTTTCAAATGTAAGCCTAAAACACAAATCATAAAACCATACAAAAATAAAAATATAGATCACAAATAAAGTATATCCCGCCCGTAGGGCGGACCTACCCTAGTATTATTAAAAGCTTTAATAGAATTAGAAGCAAACAACCAATCAAACTTTTTTTGGCGCGCACAATAAACTGTTTGAAGAAAACAATATCAAAGAGGTTTTGTACATTGCTTATGGGAAAAAGGTTCAAAGAAAAATATAGCCACTAGCATTAGTTTAGTTGTTCATAGATATCCACAAACAAACTGTAGAAGAAACATTGAAATGTAATGAATATTTTGGTCTGAAACGTTTTCTTCAAGGTCACGGCACTTGTTTCTTTGTTTCTATCTAAGCGCCGCCAACCGCTTCTCCAGATCATCCATTTCAGAACTGCGCAGAAACAATCAGATGGTTTGACTTAGATGCTGACAAAATCACATACGATTTATGGTGGATAGATACCATACCTGCTGCTCACATCTTCTGCATTCTTTCTACCAATTTTACCTTTTGGAGCAGATGATAACTGCAAACGGATCAAAACATAGTCAGACAATCAATCAATCGATCAATCAATCATATCACAGTGAAGCTATCAAGAGAAGGAACCAATGAACAAGATGTTTTAAAACAAACCTGTGAGGCGACATCAATGCCGATTTCATCAAGAACCTAACAAGCAAAACATAAAAAAACCTCGTTAACAAACCTCTGAAACAGTCCATATTTTTAGAAACTCAAACGGTTGGTATTGAATTTGTACCTGGTTGGTCAAGTCCTCTGTTTCGTCTTCAGCTTCGTCATTGTCTAAAGCATCATCTATGGAGTCAGACATCATCTCAGTCTGAACAACCACACACATTAGTTAGAATAGTTATCTTTGACTGTGGCATCACAGTATTACAGAAAAGATGGATAGTTACAACTTACAGTCATGTCCATTTGCGCAGACTGCTTTTGGAATTCTCTCATAACCTTAGCCTGTTTAGCTGGATCCATATTCTGGAAACATCAGAAAAAACATCTTATTTAGATTATAGAAACAAATTCTAAACACAAATTTAATTAATTAGTGTTAGAAAAAAGGAATCAGACCTTGCTCATAGCTGCCATTGCCTTAGTGGCACCTTGTATTCCTGCAGCAACCGACGTGTGTGCGTGCATAGCCTAACACAGCCAAATTGAAAATATATCCATAAAAAAGAAGATGCATAATTTTTAGAATGAAAGGAGAGAAGTTTGAATTCAGCAGACCTGTGTATGAGTAGCAATGCCTCGCATTTGAGCTCGGCTACCTTGCAAGTTAGCTATTTGCTGCCTTAGCCGGATCAATTGCCTGGCAAGAATCTTAGTGGCTCCCTACATTAAAAAAACAAACAAAGGGATGTAGAAGAACACACATCAAAACATGGTGCTATTAACAGAGAAGCAATGGTTGGGAGGAAACTCTACCTCATTCCCTGTTTTAGCAGTTCTTTTAATCTCAAGAACGAGCTTTTTCTCCTGTTTTAAAGACACATTATGTCAGAGTTGTTTGTACTTTGAAAAGAAAAAAAGAAAAACTGAATGTAAAAAAAACATTATTACTTCTGATTGCAGAGATGAGATTTCCTTTTCGATTCCTGAAGGAGGAGACAACACGAAAGAAGGAAACTTTCATCAGTTTGAGACGAATATATGTAACACAAGCTATTGATATAAAGACAAGACAATACCTCTAGTAGCTTGAGTCATCTCCCTCTTACTCTCCCTAAGCACTTCTGCATCCAATTCACCAAAAAAACAACAACACATTCAGATTCCATTAATGTCGTTTCATAAACAGGATTCTCGATCTCAGACGAAACCAAATCCAGATTCCAACATACGATCACGATCACGCCATCAGATAAAAAAGTCAACAGCTTTTAACAAACCCAGACGATATCAAATTCCATTTAGGTTTCAATCAATCGGATAAACATGAAACCTAATTTATAAAATTGAGAAATCGAACCTCTGGGATTAGGTTTCTTGGAGAAGATGTTCATGTTTTCCTTCCTCTGTATTATTATTTTTTTAAATCTCCACAGACACTGGGAATTGTTGTTCTCGAAGGGTGGTCTGGTCTGAAAGCTCCACAAACGCGGAGGAGACTTCGACGTGTCAAAAAGGATCTTCTATCTGATCGCACCAAATTTATATTTCCTTATCTGATTACGTTTTATTCTTCTCTTATATATACTCGTAGGGGTGGGCGTTCGGGTACCCGTTCGGGTTCGGGTCGGGTATTTCGGATTTTCGGGTATTTCGGTATAGAGGTCTAGAACCCGTTCGGGTATTTCTGTACTTCGGGTCGGGTTCGGGTATTTTTAGTTCGGATTCGGTTAATTCGGATCGGGTTCGGATATTTAGATTTTGAAAAAAAAAATTAAAATTTTCATTTCTCAAGTTTGTTGTATTTAAAAATA
This sequence comes from Brassica napus, assembly GCF_020379485.1. Lineage (NCBI taxonomy): Eukaryota > Viridiplantae > Streptophyta > Magnoliopsida > Brassicales > Brassicaceae > Brassica > Brassica napus. The sequence continues at coordinate 1,319,995 of NC_063443.1, forward strand.
TAACTTTTAGTTAACTAATTTTCTATTTTTAAATGATTGAATGGTTAATAGATTTGGACATAACATTTTAAAACTAAAAAGGCATTAATTTAGTTTTTTTTATGTAAGTTTTTGTTAATTTTTGAAATAAAAAACTTGACATGCATTTTAAGTGATTAACAAATCATTTTTTCCGTAATTGTATGTATATCATATGAACTTAAAGTATGTGTAGTATCAATATAAATATTTTATATAAAATGAGAGATATAAACTAGAAATATATGGTTAATTAACATATGTTCGGTTATCTTCGGATATCCATTCGGGTTCGGGTATTATCCGTTCGGGTTCGGGTATCCAATCTCTCCTTATTCAATACCCGTTCGGGTATTTTGCTACTTCGGTTCGGATTTCGGTTCGGGTTTTTCGGATCGGGTTCGTGTGCCACTTCGGATATCGGGTAAAGTGCCCACCCCTATATACTCGGTTTGGTGTTACATTTAACACCGCCGGGAAAGTTATCTCCTGTCCTTCGCCATTTAAGCCCAACATTTAATTGGGCCTCTAAGGCCTGAGCTGTTTTTCTCTGGGACACCTCATAATCTCTGACTTTTCCACAGTCTCACGGACCCAAAAAAACCGAACCAGACCCACTCTCATATTGTGATCAAAAAAAAAAAGACCACTCTCATATATTTCTATATACAAAATCGTCGAATCCAACTGGACCACTTGAATAAGAAAAAAATAATTGTATATATATAATATAACTAAATGTGTATTTATATTTTTTGAATATGTTAAAGGTATCCAAAAATATTTAAAAAAAAAAACTAAATTAGTATAAAAATTTAAACTACCCAAAATTATCCGGATATTTTTATTCTAAATATCCAAAATAATTATTCTAATTATCCTAATTATTTAATATTTTATCTTAAATACTTAATATTTAATTCGAATTATCCAAACTATCCAAACTAACGGAACCAGAGCTAGAGCCAAATGAGAACTATATTTTTTCAGGTTTTCAGTTTCAAGTTTTACTATTTAAACTGAACGGAACTCGAAACTATCCATATAGAACCTAAACCAAAAAATGACGAAAATAGATAAATGGATCCTCTAGTTCCTGATCCAAACTACCCAATACCCAAAATAGAAATCCGCCGGCCTTATATAGTTGGATTGGGCCTATAGTGAAAATTGAGAGTTTGATTTGGAGTTCTGGTTTGATTTTAACTACGAGGTGGGCTTTTTGGGCTGTTCCTATAAAATTTTCTAGTATTAAAATATTTATTACACAAATTAAAATCTGCCTACTCCAATGTACTTTGATCTGTGTCTAGTGGCTTTGTTACTCATCTACAGGCCCTGTTCGGAACTACGCTAGGCGCTAGTCGGGCGGCCGAGTCACGCCTAGCGAGTTAGGAAAAAATCGAGAATTAATCGGGGAGTACGCGGAGTCTAGTTTTTGTACTTTTATTATATGCATATGTTTATATATATCTGCATGTGCATGTATAACAAGAATCTGCTCTCTCCTGGTGGTTTAGTACCTTGTAATTTTGTTACGCAACCCGACTTCGACACCCGGTCAATGCATTGTTTATTTTAGCATTATTAATTCTTCAGGGACAAAGTCCCACATCGGCCAGAAAAGAGAAAGAGGTAAAATCTTGCTTCTATATATAGAGACATACATCCTTGAAAAGTGATAAAGCATTTGGGCTTCTTGTAAAGCTCGAATACTATTATTATAGTTTGGAACTTGGGTTTTTTTAAATATCCAATTGGACTGATTAATCGATAGTAGGACCGATTAATAGGGATTTGGACCGATTAATTGGCTTAATGGGCCGATTAGTCCAGTTCCGATTTTGTGATCCGCCTAGAGTAAAATCGCGGCGGAGAGGGTCCGAGTAGCGAATATGCGGACGCCTAGGCGGCCGCGTTTTTGAACAGAGTCTACAGGTAAGCAAATTTTTGTCGCCACACGTTACATTAAAAAAAACATTTGTATAGCTCACGCGATTATGCACGCGTGGTTGGTTATAATGTATTAATTTAACGCGCGTGTTACACATCACGAGATAAAAAAAAACAAAACATAACCCTAGAAAGATCTCTCCACTTGATGATCTCTTCTCTTCCTTGTCCGAAAAAAAAATCCACTTTCCACAACCAAACTCCGATTGTTTCGCAGTTTTCTATCGAGACAGAGATGGCATCCTTTAAGATGATGTCTTCTTCCACATCCCGAAACTCCGATCTCTCTCGCCGTAACTCCTCCTCCGCCTCGTCTTCTCCCACCGTAAGATCCAACCATCTCAGACGAGATCCTCACGCCGATCACTCCAGGATCAGTTTCGGCTACGGAGGAGGGAACGACGCGACGCTTCACGATTACAATTTCGCGTCTGATTCGTTGGATGTTGATCGGAGCAACGGAGACAGGAACAGTGTTAACGGAGGAGGGAGGAAGAGTGTGGACGACGTCTGGAAAGAGATTGTGTCGGGAGAGAAGAAGACGGTCATGAAGGAGGAGGCGCAAGATGAGTATATGATGACGCTTGAAGACTTCTTAGCGCAAGCAGCGGAGATGGACGGTAATGATGATGAAATCGATGTGAAGATTCCGATGAGTCTCTCCGGTACATTCGATTATCCGATGATGCCTCAGCAGAACAATCAAGTTGAGATGGTTGAAGGATCGACGAGGAGAAAGAGAGGGAGAGTGATGGTGGAGGCGATGGACAAAGCAGCGGCGCAGAGGCAGAAGAGGATGATCAAGAACCGTGAGTCTGCTGCGAGGTCGAGAGAGAGGAAACAGGCTTATCAAGTGGAGCTTGAGACTTTGGCTGCGAAGCTTGAGCGAGAGAACGAGCAGCTTTTGAAAGAGATTGAAGAGAAGACCAGAGAGAGATACAAGAACCTTATGGAGCAGTTGATTCCTGTTGATGATGAGAAACGAAAACCATCTTCGTCGTCGTCGAGGTCGTTAAGCAGGAGCCACTCCTTGGAATGGTAAAGAGAGTTATTTAATTAATGTCTTTTGGTAAGTGGTGAAATAATGATTTGATGTAGTATGGCTTTTGTATGTAAATAAAACATATGGACTTGGTTACTATATAATAAATATGTAATCGATATAGTAACGTGATGGTTATTTGGTTAGTGCTATCTATATAGTTCTTACCTTTATTTTCTCAGGGATGTAGGAGTGGATATTGTTGTGGACCATAATATTTTGATTGGTTGTTCAGAAAAAATGGGAGTGATTAGTGTTAATTAGGCAGGAGCAGAGAGGTATTCGTCTTCTTTAGGCTTCTGGCATCGTTTTAGCATCTTCAGTTTTTGTTCTAGATGCAACACCTGTACCAAAACCATAGGAAACTAATTTTAAGTGATCCTTACTACTTGTTTTGTGGAGTTTACTTTAGCCTCGCGAGGTAACCCTCAGGACTACAGAAAGTATTTTTGAATAGTTCAGTTTGTTGCAATTGTTTCAGCAAACTCTTGTTATGGTAAAACGAACAATGGAACAGTTATAAACCATGCTGATAAGAATATAAGCAAGGAAAAATGGATTCAGGAGCTAATCAACAATAGAACACCTTTAGGTGGAGCTTGCTATCTCTTCTGAGCTGAGATTTTATTTTACATCCTCTGTTTTGCAAATATCAGCCATCCATCTCATAAATTAGTCGAAATTATAAACCATGGAGGAAACGCCACATTAGCACTCAGTTTATTTAGCCGGTCCGGTTGGTTTTGGAATAAATTCGCATGAAGGCAGGTTAAAACTTATTTTAAAATGCCAGTTGACAATGTATTCTCTAGTTCATCATCTTTTAAAGACTTTAACTACACGAATATTTAAAATTTAAATTATTAAAAACCAAAAGTAAACCTTTTAAATAGCGTAAACTTTGTTCTAAAACATCATGAGCAATTGAGCATGATTATATATTTATATCTTTGTGAAATTAGTGATAATAATAACTCAACAGAAATCCACATCCGGACTCAGTTGATCACCTCGGTTGATTATATAATGACAAATCATATTTTTTCTCTACAAAATCCGAAAACCCCATGCAAGCTTGAATGTCCTCTAGTAACCAACCAAAGCTGTATATGATATTTTGAGACCACACTTTTACATTACGTGTCCTTAAAGATCTTCAAAGGAGAGTGATATCAATGATTCTCCATCAGACATTGAACCACTTATAGATTCTGTCTGAGAATCACGTGCTCTCCGCGACGATCGTGTAGATCCACCGTTCACGGAATCTTTAGACTTTTTACGACGAGATCTTACAGAACCATCTTGAGATATACTTGAAGATTCTTTTGATCTTCGTGAAGTTTTTGGATTCCCACTAGAGTTCGAAGAACCACGTCGTGTTCGTTCTTTTGCTGGTGATTCCAAATTGTTCGAACGGTCTCTCGACGATTTTGGATATCTTGGTATATCACGTGATCGAGTTGAATCTGCATGTACGTTAACATCTTCACGTTAAAATGTTCTTACAAAATATTCAGCATATTTATTAAAATGAATTACAAGTAGATATAATTAGATTTACCTTCAGAAATGCAAGAGCCATCCTCCTTGATATTTCCTAGAGGCGACGATGAATATCCACCGGATGCATTGAAATCATTCATCTATATTTAATTTATATATATTATTATGATACTATACGTTGTTATACCAAAATTTATTGAAAATATAGAGGAAAAAAAATAATGTGTAAATACCCAGCTCGGTGAGTTTTGATTGGGAGATCCTCCATCCCAACCAATGTGAGCAACATGTTTTACATCTGTAGGTGTTCCAATTTGCATCTCTGGCTCTTTCTCGTTTTCTGCATTTTGCAATTTCACAAAGCTTAATATACTAATCATTTCAAAAAGTATATTACAAAGATACATTTCTGAGAAGATAGTATATATATATATATTCACATAAAAAGAAAAAATAACTCACCGAAGATTTGAGAAATGTATCTAAGACCCTTGAAGAGACCCTTCATTTTGTAGTTTGACATAAACAAATTGCCAAACCAAATCAAAACAGTTCCTAAGAAAAAGAATGATGAAAAAGCTATTTGTATGCTTATTCTTTTTCTTCTTTTTTCTGAATACTAGAATGAGAGAAATCAAAATCGAAAAGAAATGTGATTATTCTTTTCGACTCGATTAAGAGCGATTGTTTTAGATTTCTTTGAAAGCATTTTGATTTCAAACTCTATGGCCTATACTTTTTGTGCTCCCAAATAAAATGTTGAATCAAGATACTCAGTTATTAACAAAGAAAAAAAGAAGGAAGAGGAGAATGTTAAGAGCTAATTTTCTGGTTTCCAGATATTGTAATAATAACGTGAAGGTGATAAAACAACCAAATAGAAACTAATTCAGTGAACGACATTTTGTTGGAAATGTATTTAAACTTATGAAGCTAATTTTATTGTTCGTTCTGTATTGCAATCTTAATTTGGTAAAACTGTAAAGAGAATCAGCAGCTGTCAATAAAAACAAATCAATTATTGGCTAATAATTGATAAAAATAAAATATGACTTCATATTTAGATTGTTCTGTTTAGGGATGAGGCACTCAAATTTAATAATCTAGAAACTAGAAACGATTAAAAAAAATGCCTGAATGTTGAAGGTAAAATTCGCAAAAACACTAGGCTACATTTCTTGAAAGAACACTATACTATACATATCGTGATATCAGAAATAAACAAAAAATCTGAATCTAAATTGATGTAAGCCATGACGCAAGAAAAGAAAAGAGGTAACAGTTAAAGGTGGCTGTTAAAGTTTTTTTTTTGAAAAAAGGGCTTTCGTATTAAAACATAAACGATTACAAGATAAGACCGAAAGTCTTATAGTTTGAAAAAGTTTTCACGAGACAAGCTTCATGAGCAATTATACCCCAAACCAATGCAACAGAGGAGTAGGTAAAGAAGATAGACCTGTAATGGTATGAAAACATAACCTATTGAGAGGAACCTCGGCCCCGACGATCTCGCTTACCTCTCCCTCGGACTGTCTTCCATTCCATATTATGGTATTTGATAGGAGCCTTCGATTCTCTGCCACCTCTTGTTAAGCTGAACTGTGAAGAAGGCTCAATTTCAACTTCATCAACATCATCTCCAAGCACTGTAAAATGAGGACTCTCAAATGCACAGTGAACAGGTGATGTGATGAAGGCACCAACACCGGATGATCCTAGGGCCACACTGTTGGTAATGTTTGATGGAAAGGACTCCATAATCTGTGTGTCAATAGGAGTAGATTGTGAATCTACTAATGTGGAGGGAATGGTAACTGCCATTAGCATAGTAGCAGGCTTCTTATGTTGTAAATGAGAAGAAGGTGATCGAGTTCCAGATAATGTGTTGCTTGTTTCTTGGTCAAAGTCTGAATGATAAGAGTGATTCGCAGAAGCGCCATGATCAACTACTAGTAGTGGTTGCTGACTGGGCTCAACAATATCTTTATCCTCTAGAACCTTTGGAGTCGTTGGGTTGCCATTTGGTGATGATTTTGCGGTCATTGAATCCCTTTGCTGGAGAATAACATCAATATCCACCACAGGAATGTCAGAGCGATCATCTTTTGTTTTTTGCTGCTGCAGATTTTCCGGCTTAGAAGTCAGAAGGCACCGCTTCTCTTTATGGCCAAGATTTCCACACCTTTCACACTTTGATGGTATCCATGTGTATTCAACCTCAACAAGAAATATACTCCCTTGTTTATCATCAAGTGCAATAATTTTTGGGAAATCTCTATCAAGCTCCATCTCAACTAATACCTTTGCTTCACCCATTGTAGTAGGATCGAGTCGCGGTTTGTGGGTAAGGATGGGTTCACCAAGGCCTGATGCCACATGACTTATCCCTAAACGAAAGTAGCAACAATCTGGAATGTTCTTTAGGTTGACCTAGAGTGGAAGTGTGGAGATTTCCGTCATTTTGAAGGAGTCTTCTGGAGTCCATGGCAAGACAAAAAGCAAGCAATCATCGATATGCCAAATCCCTCGCTGAATTACCCAATGGCGGGTAGGCTCATGGGGAATATGAAACATGTAGGTTGACTCACCAATCTTCTTGCAGCTTATTTTACAGCTCCTTCCCCAAATTCGATTAGCCACTGCATGGACCAGACCACCAGGTGGTAGAGTGCACCTATGGAACTTGCCTATGATATACTCATCCTTATTCTCAGGACCAAGTTTTAGCACCTTCGAAGGAATAGAGATCTGTGGCGTACCATCAAGTCTGTATGTCGGAGTGGCTGCACGATATAGATTCCTCGACTGAGGGCTCAATCTCGCGGCCCACGGAAATCGAACTTTACCATCAGCTTTTAACTCCGGAGATGGAAGCTTCTCAACAGGAAGCTGGAGAGTACGGGTTTGGTGGCTGCTCTTTGGTTTTTTGTTTAAGATCTCATCATTCAAGGACGGCCATAGAGCAGCTAACTGATTCCCAACAATTGCAGAGTCATAATCCCGAGAGGTACTAGGTTGAGGAGGGGTGGCAGGAGGTTTAAAGAGTAGTGGCTTTTCCCACGCTCCCAAGGTGGGGACAAATTTAGGTGGTACTTGCATTCCATTTTCCGAGGACAAGGATCGATTGTGAGGAGCATTACAGTCGTCTTGATGAGAAGAGACCTGAGCGATATCGCTTTCCGAAACAACAGAGCTTTCAGGCTCTTTCAAACTATCCAGCTCCATCGAGAGAGAATTAATGTCGCAATTTTGATCAGTACCCAAAAGCAGAGTAGTTTCTACGTCTTGTGCTGTGGCACCTGAGATCGTGTTTATCAAGACCGATGAAACCGTTGATGAAGTCATGGGAGAAGCGAATGTCAACGTGGATGATGTCTGCACAGGTGACGAAGACGGAGACAAGACGACGACTGGTGATCCGAGACTTGTATTCATTGGCGCAAAAGAAGTCGTCGTAGACAGAGTGTTGACGACTTCAAGGGATTCAGTGCTTGCGACCGTCAGAGCCAACGAAGTTGACGATGACGAGGCAGAGGTCATGGTCGACGTCAAAGACGACGACAGAGCCAAAGAAGTTGATTCGGCGGTAAGAGCGCAGGAGATGCTTTGTTTTTCTGATGGTAGAGGAGCTTCGATTCCGGACTCCATGGAAGCTTATGGAGAGAATATGGAGGAGAGGAGTGGAAAAGATGTGGCCGTTAAAGTTGGAAAACAATTAACAATATGTACGTGGATTTCGACTTATATAACTATGATTTTTGGGGGTTCAAACCACACACTTTTATTGATTCGTAGTCTCCATCAAAGAAGATGTTCCAAGTACATGAGAACAAAGCCAACATGGCAATACCAACAGGTACAACAAAAGCTGAGCAAAGAGAATAACAGAGGTAGTCATAGACATACATAACACATAAGCAACTAATGTTGTATAAATTATTGTACTCTAAATTCTGGTTTAAGTACTGAAAGTTTATAGGACGTGTCAGTACCAGTCCACCACATATATTCGTATTGTCAGTGATTTCAAAATTGCTGTATGATTATCGTACTCTAAGAACAAAAGATTAATCGGGATGTATTTTATCTCATCATCTGCTCTACACCGTTATCTAAAGTGAAATATTAAAGTAATGATTTTATATGGTTCTACAATAATTCTTCACACCTGAAACAAAAGAACACTGTATGACAGAAACAAATAATTTTTGTATTGGCCACATATGTTAATGGAGGATCACAAGCTTTGGTCACTTTCTAAGAAAACACCTGTGACATATGTACAATGTAGCAGTTGTCACGTGGACCCTGTTGTATCACACACCTGAAGAGACACATACGTATTCATATATCATACGTAAATACCATAATACATAAATTTATTGCGTCATTGTTTCTTTTTACAATGCAACACAGACGAAAAACGACAAACATATAAATCTAAAAACTCAAAAAAGAAACAAACTCTTTCTTCGTTTCTTTTTTTTTCCCTTTCGTTCTGATTACCGAACACTTAAGAAACCGCCTTCGACTTCGCGACAACGTTTCTGTAGAGAATCAAAAAGAAGAATTTTTATTTTAACAGAACCACAAGGCTCCATGCATGTCTATATATGTATGTGTAAAGCAGGAAGAAGAGAGATAAATAACTTGAAATATGAATGCAGAAAACAGAGAGATGGTAGGAGGAACAAGAGACAAGAAGAGAGGGCACCCGTTGCTGAGATGGAGTACGAAACAAGAAACCTTTAGCCATGGCTTCTCACAATCTGACCTCCAAGCTCTCTCTGCCATTTGCGAGGCTATCATGCCTCCTGTTCCGTTACTGAGCTTAGATCTTGACATGAAGCTGAAAGTCTTACGCAACGATGCCCTCTTATCTTTCTTCAAGTCTTCTGGCTCTCATGTCAGACCTGATGAGGTTCTTTTTCTTGTTTAACTGTTTCTCTATCTAGCAAATATTTTGAACAAGAACCAGGAACCTACTGAAGTAAAAATGATGGACAGTGAATATATTGAAAACAATGCATCTTAACTACTCCACTTAACTTCAATGTATTGATAAAACAGGTAGCAGAGGTAATGGCGACAAAGGCAATGCCAGTGACAGTCACAGTGGTGAGAATAGTTTTGAGACTACTCACCTTCAGATTGGGAACTTTGTTGCTATGTGGGTTTGTCTGTCTTGATAAGAAGAATTGGTCTTTTCTTCTTCTCAAATTCTCTGACATCTCGCTTGAGAAGAGAGAAAAAGTTCTCCAGAAATGGAACAAGCAGTGGTACAACCCTCTAGCAAGAATTGCTTTTATGATGATCAAAGCCATCTTCCTGTTCTACTACTTCACTTGGGTAAGTCAGTAAGAACATAAACATGAATCATCTGAAAACTACACTAAAATTTGTCTCTATTGGTTTGGTGATCATGATATGTTGTTCTATTCAACAACATGGTTTTGTTTCTAATCCACATCATGAATCATCTGAATAATATACTTTAAATTCAAGTGTATTGGTTTGGTTATGATGATGTGTTGTTCTATTCAATAACATGGTATAATAAACTAACTCAATACACATGAACAGACAAATGAAAATACAGAGAACCCGGCATGGGATGCAATTGGCTACAAGGTGGACATAGGTGAAAACGAGGACATTGAACGCAAGCAAAGGCCTCTAGAGAAAGGGATCATCGAGACCGCAAAAGAAGACGAGGCAACCATCAAGCAACTCATGATCAACAAAGGACTTAAACTCAAAGAGGACAAAGAAAGCAACACTTTCAAGATCGAGTGCGATGCAGTGGTAATAGGCTCCGGCTGCGGAGGAGGAGTCGCAGCAGCGAACCTAGCGAAGTCAGGCCTTAAGGTAATAGTCGTCGAGAAAGGGAACTACTTCGTGCCGCAAGACTACTCAACACTCGAAGGCCCTTCCATGTTCGAGATGTTCGAAGCCAACGGGTTGCTGATGACACACGACGGGAGGTTCAGGTTCATGGCGGGGTCAACTCTCGGCGGCGGGTCGGTTGTAAACTGGGCGGCTTCGTTGAAAACACCTGACGCGATCATCGAAGAATGGTCAGTTGATAGAGGGATCGCAACATTCGCTAGAGAGGGATACACAGCTGCTATGGAAAGTGTTTGCAAGAGAATATGCGTCACCGATAAAGTCATCAGAGAAGGTTTTCAGAACCAGATACTGCGTAAAGGCTGCGAAAAGCTCAGGCTGGATGTGACCGTAGTGCCGAGGAATTCGTCAGAGGAGCATTACTGCGGTAGCTGCTCGTTCGGTTGCAAAACTGGTGATAAGAGAGGAACGGATATAACATGGTTAGTTGATGCAGTTGACAACAATGCTGTTATCCTAACACAGTGCAGGGCCGATAAGCTGATCTTTGCTGAAACAGAGAGTGGACGAAGAAAAAAAAGATGCTTGGGAGTCACAGTTTCAATATCAAACACAACAATTAATAAGATTGAGATCAATGCTAAAGTGACAGTTGTAGCTTGCGGCTCACTAATGACACCGGGGCTGTTATCTTCAAGCGGGTTGAAGAATCCAAACATCGGTCGGGGTCTCCACATCCACCCTATACTCATGGCGTGGGGATACTTCCCTGAGAAAAACTCGAACTTCAACGGAGCAGCTCACGAGGGAGAGATCATGACTTCGTTACACTACGTATTCGAAATAGACTCTACAACCCCAAACATAACGCTGGAAACTCCAGCGTTAGGTCCAGGGACCTTCGCGGCTCTCATCCCGTGGGTCTCTGGGAAAGACATTAAGGAGAGATTAGCAAAATATTCAAGAACGTCTCACATTTTCGTAATGGTTAGAGACGAAGGCGTCGGGGAAGTAAAGGGAGGGATTGTTAAATACAAATTAACGAAAGCGGATGAAGAGAATCTGACGACGGGGTTGAGACGAGCGTTACGGATCTTGGTGGCTGCGGGAGCGGAGGAGGTGGGGACGTATAGGAGCGATGGGCAGAGGTTGAAGTGCGATGGAGTCAAGGAGGAGGATCTGGAGAAGTTTTTGGAGACGGTGGATGCGCCGGCTGGAGTTGTGTCGATGAGTAGGCGGTGGACTCATTCGTTCACGGCGCATCAGATGGGGTGTTGCCGTATGGGCGCGACGGAGGAGGAAGGAGCTGTTGATGGATACGGAGAGAGCTGGGAGGCGGAGGGTTTGTTTGTATGTGATGCGAGTGTTTTGCCTACGGCTCTTGGTGTTAATCCTATGGTCACGATTCAGAGTACTGCTTACTGCATATCGAAGAGATTAGCTGAGTTGATGATGAAGAAGAAGCAAGATTGAGAAAAAATGTTTTTAAATTTCAAATTTCTATCATTAGTTCATCTCGGATCGCACTAAGAATTCGAATCTAAGATCTATCGATCCAATTATATAATTCAGTTGAGATTAATCAAAATTTTAGAATGATCAAGGATTCAGTTACATACAATCAAATCAACACAAACGGATTAAAGTTTTCTGATTTCAAGATATAATGGATTGTCTAATTGATATTTTTTTTTGATGTACAAGAACATGAACAATCTACCTCGCAACAAACTCTAGACTTTCTCGATCGATTTCGAGGAAGAAGACGATGAAAGAGAGCGATAGAGAGAGAGAGTCAGCGCTTTACATACGAGAAGATTTGAAACAAAACAAAAAAGGATAGAGAGAGAGAGGAGCGGCGGATTCTGGTTTTAGGGCTGTCTTGCTTGCTGGGGGACGGACCAATGATCCGCATCCACGTGTACGCCGGATTACGCCGATCACAGTTTGAGGAATCGGGCAAGCTGGGCAGGATTGACGATGCCGGGCATGTGGGCCCCATCTGACCTGAGGAGATTAGCGACTTCCATGTACCGCTTCCGTTTCGGCTCACTTTCCTCAACCGGCTCAACTGCATGGTTCGGCTTTACCTTCTTTGGCTCGGGTGGACCGGCTTGGGCTCGAGCCGGATTCCATTGCTCCCCGAAGAGTGTGCCGTTGGTGAGAAACTCGTGACTCAAGTAACCGGCTAACATTAGCTGGTTCGAGCCGACCGGCTCGGCTGCGATTAGAGCTTTCTTGGAAATGGAATTAACCGTCGGAGGAGCAAGATTCGGCGGTGGAGGAAACTTCGTCACGGTGGATTCCGGCGGCTTCGCGACGGAGGAGATAACGCCGTCTCTTTCTTTGCGCTTTTCGGTCGTTAGAACGCGACGTGGGGGTAAACGCATCGTTTTGGTGTTCATGGTGCTTCTCTATTGAATGCATGCCACGTCAGCACCCAACGCAAGAAAAAAAGTTTAACTGCCGTAAAACAGTAAAATCAAAATATTCGGGTGAAAAAAGGAAAAAAATTATGGATTTTTAGTTTTTTGTTTCCGAGGATATAATCGGAGCGTCTAGAGAGAGAAGGAGAAAGGAAAATAGATTGGGAGAAAGGATTAGATTGGATATCAGAAAGGTCACGGGAATGGGTAGAATATGACAATTTATAGAGGCGGGGTGCTTAGATTCCCCTTGACGTTCTAGGAAATCACTAAAGTGCCACTCAACCTGAATTGACTAGATTACCCTTTTTTCCTTTACCGTTTCTTCAATTTTGGGTTACCATCAAAGAGGAATTGACTGAATTATCCTTTTTTGATAATTGTAGAATTATAATTTATAAGGAATCATATTTATCTAAAAAACTCGCTTTTTTTGGCATAAAGCTTATAGGACTAAGTGATAAATATCTAAATTACAGGACTCGGTATCCAATCCTTGTAAAATCATAAAAGATGACTTTTAGATATCAATTTATATGCTAATCTGTCTTCAGTTAAATTCTAATATGATTATGATATGAATAACTTCTTTTTCATACTTAGGCAACAAACCACTACTTATTTATTTTCCCAAATTAAGTTTTTATTAGTAATTTGAGCAATTCTAATCATTGTACGGCATGTATAAGGTCTGATGACTATCATTTAAATGACAATGCGATCATTTATACATATTATACATTTTTTAACGAGTCTGTTACTTCGTAATGCGGTTGGATGAAGAATAAATTCTATTCAAAAAAATTATATTTTGATTAGAACACGTTTATACATTATCTTTTACTATACTTTATTCCACAAGCCTTGCAACTTTGTTGCGTGTAGGCACAAGATCATTACAATACAATTAATTTCGTTAGTCAAAATTAACCCTTTCTGTTTGTGGTTATATGTAAATGAAGAGACGCGCACACACACTAAATATAACAGGAGAAATAATATTGATTCAGTTATGACTTTTTCCTGGTTTACGTTTTCATTCATTTATCACCTACTACACTATCAAATTCAAGAAATGATCAACTTAATACAAAACTTAACCAACAGCTTAATGACTGTAAAATCTGATTTGTTTATATATTTTGTAATTGGTTTGAGTTTCGTTTTAGGATTTATGTTGTTGTAAAAAATTCATACTATTATGACCAAAAAACATATAATAGACAATAATAACTGCAAGGCCCGACCTCAATCAATTGACAAGTAGGATGTAGTAATCATATATATATATAGTGCAAAGCTAAATATATAAGAGTCTAAAAGTAAAATCTAAATTTATATATGAAATAACTTCTCATATTTTTTTGTCACAATCAAATTTATAGTTATAAAGTTCAGTATTTAACATCTATTTGAAGAAATTTGATTATATGTTAATTAAAAAACTGGTGACATAATGATGAAAATGGAGGCAAATACATATAGGTATCTCAAATTTCATATAAACTACAATCCTTAATTATTGCATAGCTAACAAAGAGCTTAAACAGAGATTTGATAGACGTGAGAGTATGCAATCTGTTTGGGTTTTGGATAGTTAGGCATTAAGTTTGCCACCTTTCATCCAACTGACTGAGAGAATAATGCCAACCTTAGACCAAAAAAAAAAATATATATATATATATATAAAACACCACGAAAATAATGCATGTCTACAATTTAATAAAAGGTAGCAAATTTGAGAGGGACCATAAAATTGACTAAACATTTAATTTCGATATATATAAATAAAGTATGAACTCTCGTAGAAAAGCTCAAAACTCATGTTCAACCAAACCATCAAACCACTGATCAACTTTAATTCTCCCACCTAATTATGCTCTGTTCCTTCTCTCTCCCAATTTTTTTTTATCAAAAACGTAAAACCTTAAAAAGTAACACTTTAACACCTATTAATTATAAATATAAATATTTATAAATGTATCTATTTATATAAATAAAAAGGATCATGAATCTTTACATATCTAGTAATAATTCACTGGTGATATATAAAGAGAAAAATACCAAAATAGCACTCAAGTGGTGGGTTTAGGATTTAGAATTTAGGGTTTAGGGTTTAGAGTTTAGGTTTTAGGATTTAGAGTTGAGAAATGAGGTTTTGGGGATAAGATTTCAAATTTTGAAAAATAAAAAAATTTAAATTTTTCAAAAGATAAAATGCTATTTTGGTCATTTTAGTTTTTGAGTGCTATTTTTGTGATATAAACTTAGAAAGGTGCTATTTTGGAGATTTGCCCGTATATAAAAGTATGTTTATCATTGACTAACAGCTCAAAGGTTTGCATCTGAAACAACCAAACACTTGGGAATTCAAATGCAACTAAACTTCAAACGGTTTTGTGAACACCGAAAGCTAGAGCAGATGGGTTTTACTACCTTAGCAGGTGTAATTAACAAAAATACCTTTTTAATATGGGTTTAGCCGTAAAATTCAAAGTAACTGCACTCTAGCTACAAATCACAAAACAATATCTTTGCGTGAGAAGGCAAAAGTGTAGATATAGAGAGAGACCAATAAGAATTCAACGTTTATAAGCTTTTCTTTTGAGCAAACTACGATTCATTCAATTAAGAAAACAGAGTCAGCCTCCTACTAGGGAGGTAGAGTTTACAGAAGCCAGGGCTGCCTTAGCCACATTATCAGCAGCAACATTACATAAGCGAGGAATGAAATGAAAGGAGATATCCTCAAAAGATAAGCTAAAATGATAGATGTCAAACAAGATGCCAAACAGTTCCGGGCGTGATTCCTTAGCTCTAATCATGTTGATAAGAACCTGGGAATCCGAAAGAACTATCAGCGATCGGACGTTAGACGAGGAGGCGGTCATCACCGCCAAACGAACAGCAAGAGCTTCTCCCATGAGAGCTGATGAAACAAAAGAACGAGAAACCTTAAGGGGCTGGATCCTAGTGTCTTCCAGTTCCGAAAACAGAACCCCTATGCCACAGTTACCAGTACGCAGATCCCAAGCTGCATCCACATGGCACAGAACTTGGCCAGGAGATGGTTGGGGAATGATCGGAGGAGAACCTTGTCGCTTGGTAGCGTGGTTATGTTCTTCAGCGAGTAGTTGAGCAGCAGCCCATTCCTTCGCATCAGTAACGCTTTTGTTCACAACTTCCCACTCCGTGAAGGTTTTGTTTTCAAAGCACAACTTATTTCGAGCTTTCCAAAGGTTCCATAAGAGCCAGGGCCAGACAGGGGTATCACACCCCACCGGAGGCAGATTGGTGTACTTCTTACCATTTGCAAATAAGCTCGCCATGGAGCTATTTGAACCATCCGGAATTTCATAAACTGGTAGTAGGCTCCATGATTGAGAAGCAAAGGGGCAGAGAAGGAAGACGTGGAGATCATCTTCAACTCCTCCACATTTCGCGCAAGGAAACGGAGCCATACCTCTGGTCGCTAGATTGGAACTAACAGGGATTGCCTTTCTTTTGACTTTCCATAGAAAATCCTTGATCTTGGGTGAAGTATTCAGGTTCCATATGTTCTTTAGCCAATCAAAGGTTTGCTCATTTGTGTGAGGAGGGATCAAGCCAACACGTTCCACTCCATATCCCGTTTTCACAGTGTACTCTCCTGATTTCTCAGCTAGCCAGGCAAGGGAGTCGCGAGCAGGGGCAGAGCTTGTGATAATCCTATTAATAATGCCTTCATACTGAGGAAGATAGTTCTGGATCTTTTGGATGTCCCAGGCGTTAGTGAGAGGGCATAGAAGCTCACTAACCGTCATCGATACTGCATTCTCAGTTGGTGGACCTATAGGGGCTGTAGGAAAGGAGGAGGAGAGCCAAGGATCCCCCCAAACCTTAATGTTTTCTCCATTCCCAACCACCCAACCGAGTCCTTTCCTTAGAACCTCCCGACCTGCCAAGATACTTCTCCATCCGTGGGAAGCTGATGATGGGCTTTCACACTCCATGAAAGAGGAAGCTTTAGCATATTTTCCGAGCAGCACTTGTGCCAGCAACGAGTCTGGAAACTGTATAAGGCGCCAGCCAATTTTAGCGAGCATGGCATCATTAAAAGTCTCAATGTCTTTGAAACCTAAGCCACCAGCATATTTGGGCAGTGTGAGAGTAGACCATGCGACCCAACACATCTTTTTCTTTTCCGGGTTTGCATCCCACCAAAATCGAGTAAGGAGGGATTGTATTTGTTTGCATAGAGAGATAGGCAACTTGAAACATGACATCGTATAGCACGGTATTGCAGCAAGGACAGATTTGAGGAGAACTTGTTTACCGGCGCCTGATAAGAACCGAGATGTCCAGCTATGCGCCTTCTGTCTGATGCGATCAAGAATTGCCGCAAATATGTCTCTCTTCTTGCGGCCAAAGTTTTCGGGGAGGCCCAAATATTTGCCAATCCCTCCCTCTGCCGGGATAGACAGCTCAGTCTTCACTCGAGCTTTAACCTCACCAGGTGTCTTAGCCGAGAAAGTGATAGACGACTTCAGCAGGTTGATCCGTTGTCCAGATACATTTTCATAACTCTCTAAGATCGTCTTCAGAGTAGTGACACAGGCGGGTGTTGATTTGCAAAAAAACATCGTATCGTCCGCGAACAATAGATGATTAATCGGAGGACAGTTCCGTGCTACCTTCACCCCCGCCATAGTACCGTTTAGTTGCGCCTTAGTACACATCGCTGAGAGGACTTCTGTACACATGATGAACAAGTATGGTGAGAGCGGATCACCTTGCCGTATTCCACGCGATGGAGTAACATGACCGGAAGGTGAACCATTGATCAGAAAAGAGTACGACACTGATTCAACACACGCCAAGATCCAAGAGACCCATATCGGGTCAAAACCAAGCTGGGCCAGGACTGCTCTAATAAAACCCCACTCTATGCGATCATAAGCCTTGCTCATATCGGTTTTCACCGCCATGGAGCAATACTTTTTCGCCTCTGAAGTTCGGAGATAATGTAAGGTTTCATGCGTAATGAGGACGTTGTCCGAGATAGCTCGTCCCGCTACAAAAGCCGATTGCGTCTTGGAGATAAGATCTGGCAGCAGAGGCTTGAGGCGTCGAGTAAGGATTTTGGCAATGATCTTGTAATGAGTGTTGCAGAGAGCTATCGGTCGATAGTCCGCAACCTTTCGCGGTCCCGAGCCTTTGGGAATCAATCGAACATGAGTCTCATTCTGCTGTGGATGTATTATTCCGGTGACAAAGAAGCTCCTGACATCAGTGATTACATCTTTCCCAATGATATGCCAATAAGAGTGATAGAACTTTGCTGAGAAACCATCCGGGCCCGGGGCTTTTCCTCCATTTATCGACCGAGCTGCCTCCTCAATCTCCTTGTCTGATGGAATCTCTATAAGCCGACTATTCATCTCTGGAGTAATCTTATTAACAAGACAGGCTTGGACTAGAGAGAAGTCAGAGTTGCTGTTTGTGGTGAACATCTCCGTGTAGTAATCTGCAATGACCGAAGAGATCTGAGCTTCCTCAAACACTTCCTCGCCATTCTCTTTTTCTATCACTGAGAGATTATTGAGCGCTCTCCTCTTCCTAGTGGCCGCATGGAAGAAGCCGGTGTTCCTGTCCCCCTTCTTAAGCCATTGAATCCGGCTTCTTTGTAGCCAAAAACTTTCCTCTTCTCTATAAGCAACCAGTAATGTATTAGTGAGAGTTTGGATATGAGGTAAGTCCGCAACTGGCATTGATAGTGCTTCTTCAAGCGCTTGCTGGGCAGATTGGATAACAAGGTTGCTCTTTACATTCTGTTCTTTAGCCCATTTGATGATGCTTCGACGGACAGAGTTGAGTTTTGTAATGACTGAATCGAGAGGGTGATGATTCCAGGCAGCATCCACTAGCTGTGTAACCTCCTCATTCTCAGTATATGATCGATTGAATCTGAAAAGACCCCTGCGTTTTTGCATTGCAGTATTGAAGTAAGTGATCACTGGTCTGTGGTCAGACCCTTCATATCTGAGGTACACACTCCTACCCATTGGGAATGACTCTGACCAGGAGCAATTAACCAAGGAGCGGTCCAGTCTAGACTTGATATGATGAGTGTATCGTACTCCTCTCCATGAGAGTTGATTTCCGGAGTGCTTAAGGTTCCATAGTCCGTTCTGTGAAACAAAAGATCGGAAAGCCGTGAAGGAGCCCTCCCATCGCTCAGGCCCTCCTTCCTTCTCCGAATTATCCAATATATCATTAAAATCACCTTTCAATAGCCATGCTTCCTCTCTGTTTGCACCCACTCTCGTAAGAGTGTTCCAGAAATCCGCTCTATTCCCTGCCACTGGCTCGCCATAAACAAAAGTTACAAAGGATGAAGTTCCTTTGAAAACCACTTCAGCATCGATGAAATGGGCACATGACTCTATAATTTTGATCTCAACCCCCTGCTTCCATAGCAAAGTGAGGCCGCCACTCAAGCCCACTGGTGGGATTGAGAAATAATTGGGATACTGTATACTGTCCAGCTTTGATTTGATAAATTCATCGGAGTTTTTTGTCTCCATGAGAAACATGATATCCGGTGAGAGAGTCCGATGTAATTCCTTCACTCTGCGAATTGTCAGAACGTTTCCCAAGCCCTGACAATTCCAGCTCATAATTACTAAGGAAGAGGAGGAAGATGGGACCGAAAATCCGCCCCTTCCTTGTTAGTCGACGGTATATTCACCGTAATGGGATTACTCGAATCCTGTCTCTTGCGGCTTGAACCTGGCCCCGCAAATTCATTTGCATAGCGAGCTGGGCATAGTCTCCTACGGGTGGAAATCTTGGATCGTGCTGCAATGCTTTTTGAGAGGCTTAGTACTTGCATTGGGCTTCTAGCTACACGTTTATTGCTCGTGGTTTTTGACACCTTTCGCTTCCCAGCTTGTTTGCTTAACGCTGCTGCTGCAGTAGCCTTTGCTTTGTTCCTGTTGCCTGAGACACTTGGGCTTCCTAGACGCCGAGAGGCCGGAACCCTGGAGCCAGATGCCAAGTGTGAGGGTTGTAACGCGGGTTCCACCGCAACTTCCCCTCCAATGTCCTGTAATTCAAATACCGGAACCATTGATGTATCTCCACCAGAGAGGCGTTCCATGGCAGGAACTCTGTCTTCCTGGGATTGTCCTGACAGCCGATCACGAGCGGAAATTCTCTCCCTAGAGTTAGATTGCCCTCCACTGTTGTTCTGATTCACTGGGTAGATGATTTGGCCGTCTGCGATCGATCCTCCTGATCCCCTCCTGATCGATCCTCTGGTGGCTGATGCTGCAGGGGTTCTAACAGTTTCATCATGCTGGCTTCGAGGCTCAAAAGAGCCCCCGCTAGGTCTGTTAGAGTGATGCGAGGCAGGGTTTACATGCATCGAACGAGAGCCTCTATTCTCAGAGTAATGGCGATGGTAATCCCGATGGGAGGCAGGGTCTGAAGGCAACAGATGAGAGTCTCTATTATCAGAGTAATGGCGATGCTCCTCCCGATTCGTCAGGGAAGGATTATTTGGGGCAGATTGTTGAGGAGCAGGCCGTCTATAGCCTCTTCTATCATCGTGTCTCTTTTTGTCAGCTTCGATTCGCTGGAGAGCAATGGCCTGAGTAATACCGAGGGGTCTATCCTTAGGAGCTCGAGCTCCTCTTGGGCGAGAGGGACAGTCCTCCTCTTCATGAAGGAGAGAGAAACAAGTGAAACAGTGTTTCTCTATCTTTAGGTATTGAAACTCCACTTCTGTAACTTCTTCAGAGGGGAGCAAGATTTCCATTTTCATTTCAAGTGGAAGGAGCCCATTCACTTCTACACGAAACTTTGCTTCTTTGGCGTTTCGGCTTGAGACATGTCCAAGTGCATCGCTGATAGTTTCAACAGCTTTTTCATTCCAGTAGTGGAGGGGGATACCATGGATTTTCACCCAAAAGGATATCTGAGAAGGAAAGTTTTCCGACACCACTGGTTCCCATCTTTGTAGTATCAACATCCATCTTTTGTAATGGTACGGGCCTTTGTCAAGAACCGTTTGAAGCTCGTGTTCTGAATCGAAACGAAACTGGAATTTGTCTAGCCCTAGTTCACGGCCTTCAACGTGCCCTTCCAAATTCCAGACTTGGGGCAAGAAGTCGATAACAGCTCGAGGTCTCTGGAACCGTGGGTTTGTAACCCTACCAATGATAGTGAGCTTGTTTTCCGCTATTAGGGCGGCAGGGTCACTGTCTGGAATGCGAATAGGAGCACGGCGAGTAGGCGGAGGTGGCGGGGGGGCGGCCGCACTCCATTTTTCCTTGTCCGAACGAGAGTAGCGGCGAGACATGGTGGAAGTGGCACAAATAATTCAAGCTGAAAGGAGATTTAGTATAACCAGACCCAGCGTGGAGAGTATCTTAAAGAGATGGTGAGATCTCGACTTTCCAAGGTCAGTAAATGCTGATATAGGTGAGTAACTCAAAGTGATTAATGCTATATCAAGTTGTTGGAGGCAGTACTAGTAGGAGGTTATAACAACCCAAGAGTTGAGAAAGGTATCTATCTTATCTCATCCATAAAGACCAGCTCCGGTATAGAGAGAGTACAGAGACTGTATGAGGCTGAGATGCGAGAACAGAACGGAGACGGCACAGGAGGACCCTGGCTGACCCACCGACGGAGTCGGGGGCTGAACCCGGCGGAGGAGACTGCAGAGCCGGTAGGATAATTTGTGGGAGCTATCTATTATCCGTTGGATATAGCTTAAAGTAGTAATTATTTGAAAATTTGCAGGGTTTTACAGAGGATAAAAGCCGACAAAGGGAAAGAACCGTGGGTTAAAAGGCTAGGTCAGCTTTGGGTACAGGGTGTAAAGGTTTTTCTCTGGAACCGTGTCTGGGAGAAAAATCGCAAGAGAGAGAAAAGGCTTTTTGTTCCATAAAGTTGTCTCAACGTTTATAAGCTTTTTTTTCCTCTTACTAGGAGGGAAAAATTAAGAGGAAGGAATTATTGTGACCTGAACAAGGAGATCTATATGTACTGAAGCAGCATATTAGCAGATGTGTTTCTCAATCTACAACTTTGTCCTAGGTGAACATCCCCAAAACTGTATCTGCATTCGGTTTCACAATAATTAAAGTTACAAATTTCAGAATAATAGATATGAAACTTTAGATGGAAGAGGAATGAAAACCTGTATTCACAGTATTCTTGCCAAGCACAACAGGCTTTGCCGTAATCCCAGTAGCAATCCGCATCCCTAAGTGGCCCGCGCTTGGCTGTGACAACGTATTTGTATTTACACCCACCACAAGTAATAGAAAGTGATCGTATAGCCAATAATATTTTTGTTACCTTTGGTGACAAATTTGGACTTTGCACCAGGTTGAATGTCATGCCACATCTGAAGCCATAACTCTCTCATAAGAACTGGAGATCTAACGATGTTCCTGTGATTCGCTGCACAAAAAATGATTAGCCAAAAGTCAAAACCAATGCAAGATGCTTTGATTAGTCTCAACAGTTTTGATATATCTGGTACTCACCTTTATCAAGCTCCCACACTGCCGTTCTCTTTCCTGGAATGCTCTCAGAGTCTTCGTAGAAAGTTATGTATTTCACCCTTGGTGCTTTTGTCATGTTCGCTATGATGTCTGACCCATGCTCATGTTCAACATTCAATTCGATTTGTACATCACTTCCATCGTGTTCTGGCTGTTTTTTTTCCAATGAGAATTTCTTTTAGCTTTAGATACATTCTGAGGGGTACAGAGATGTGTGATTTTATGGAAAGGAAAAACTGTTGGCGACTCAACATATAACCAGATTATCTATATGCATAAAAGGTCTTTGAACTATAGAAACTTTTAGTGGAAGATAACAGATGCACAAGACAAGAGTACCTGGGGAGCCATTGTTATGTTGACTTTAGGTCCGAGCCAATTCTTGCACCAAGAGAGTGAATGATAGGGTACCTATAAGAAGTAAAATTAAGAATCAATATGGAGACCGCAGTAAAATACATAACACATAGTGATCTTGAAGCAAATATTATACTGATCTTCAGTAGTTTTGCAACAAAATAATTCGAAATACAACTTCTGAGATTACCGTCTCATCTCCAGTTATAGGCCCAGCGTTCCCATCAACCACAGTTCCAGACCTGAAGAATTGCAGCATAAAGATGTGAACTAGTCTACGGCTTCTTGAGCGAAAAATAAAACAAAAAGAAACACAATTTCTTTGTTCTGCCAGTTATATTTGATGTTAGTGACATTTTTTATCCAAGAATTTCGCACCTCTTCCGACTTTTAGCCACTGGTCATATACTAAGCTTAAAAGCAAATGATAGAAAAACTAATGAAATTTTGGTTATGTAACAACTTGCTGATGCAAATGAGATAATACACCACTAAGGCACTAGCTGATATATAACACCTTACATGCTGTTTTACTTGCTGCCATTGCGAAAATTTACCTTGACACGAGGGAACCTTCAGTTTCGTAAATGATATCCGTAATGATCCAATTATCAGGATAAGGTTTGCCACTTGGGGCAAAGTAATAGCCAACCTATTACAAATTCATACATTTAGTATCTTTAACGTTTACAAACATATGATGCAAGGGAAAAGATAAGAACAAAAATTAAAAAAAATATATGCACAATAAAACGAGGAATATAATAACAAAACAGACACAAAATGACATTTGGAGAATGTAGTTATACCTCTGTCTTTAAATGAGCACCATATATGCAAAATACATTTTTTATAGGTGGTCTCTCCCAAGGAGTCAGCGGGTTCATAACAGGGTCATCATGATACAACCTGTAAAATATAGTTGGCATGTTATACACCATATATATATACACTTCTTTGAAGATTGACAACCATTTGCAAATAAATTTGACATGTTAGTCCGTGCCAGAGTCTAAATAACTACACAAAGGATTAACGCTCAATGTGAAAATCAATTTGAAATACAATCTTTTGCATTCATAACTGCAAGCAAGAAAAAAAAGAACACATTCCATAACATTAGTGAGAGAGCACCATTGATAGTCAAAACCAAGAATTGTGATTACACTTTTCTGACAAACTATATGTACAGTTGAAGTACAAGGAGCCAACAAGTGATGATTGAAGAGAAATGTTAGTCTTCACAGAACAAGGTACTTACTTCTTTAACTGGTGTAACATCCTCGCGCTATCTGGATCATAGTCTTTAATTGCTTTGAACAGAGTCCCATCTGCTAATTCACGGGCTGTGAAAGACAATAGAGTGGGGAGACCACATTCCATGTTGGTCATGTTGGCTTTAACTGCTTCTGTAACTGATGGATACCCATCAAGGCCTACAAAATTATTGGTGTTGAGTAAAACAAACGGGATATAACAATGAACCATTTACAGATGCATGTACAAAGCCATACCGTCAGGGGAAGGAATTTCAATGTTGATGATATTCGTGGGCCAGCCAGAATATTTCGATTGATATTCCTCGTCAGTACAGTGGTATACATGCTTATTTTTCTTTGCAGCACCACCAGAAAAATGCGTCCAGAACGTGTTATCACCCTTGCAATTCTTTGAAAATGGCATAAGCCACAACGAAGAAGCAAAAGAATTGGACAACAATCGAGCAGTTCCCTGAAGCCTTGCCAACAAAAAACATGAGAAGCGCATGTCAATATGTTACTAATATTAATACACAAACCACAGAATATCGAGTTTAAAGATCTCAATAGAAGCTTCTTCTCAACTAGGAATCTACCATATTAACATGGAAACTGAATCTGCGTGCATGTTGCAGTTTGGTTGCACTAGAAACAAAGATATTACTCATAATATTTTCTTGGATAACTATGCGATTTAAGATCTACATATACCATACAGCAGCTCTATTAGCAAAACTACTTTCAAAGTGAATTTTATGACCTGGAGGATATTAGCTACTTGATACTAAAAGGAAGTCAGAGGTAACCTCAGAAACAGGAAGGCCAAACGTTACACCAGAGAGAGTAGATTTGATTGCCTCAACTGAACCAAGAAGAGGAGCTCCTATACAAACATGACGTCAGTTAATGATTGAGACTCTCCAGTTGAGACGAAAGTAAAATGTCAGCTTAACAAAATAAGTGGCCAGTACCAACAGCGAAATAAGCATGGATATGCTGATCAAGCCACTCCAAGTAATGTTTTGGTGCAATTTCTAGCCTCAGCCATTCCAGAAAGTATCTGAAGACATTATTACCCATAGAATGGGCAAAAACTATAGAAGGACCACCCCGTAGTTTTAAAGCAGTTTCAAATGTCAACCTGCAAAAACAAAAACAAAAACAAAAGAAGATCAGAATTTTAAGCTTACCTTACATTAAAAGCAAAAGCCTAGCGATGACTAACTTGAGCTTATGAAAGTACAGGTCACGCTCTTCCAATTTGGTTGGCGACAATCTCCAATCGTAAGGAACAGCGACAATTGCATTAGCCTCTATGCCAAACTCAACGCACCACTTAAGCCACTCCTTCCAGACTGTAGAAAGAGGACCTGAAGATCATCCCAAAGTGTTACTTTACTATCACAACAAAACGTTCATATTCTAAGAAACTCTTAAGGAAAACAAAATAAACTCAGAACTACCTGTTATGTAGCCTGGATCCAATTCTGTGATGGCTGAAAGACCACTATCAGGGCGTGACTTACACTCGGGATGATCCGTTTCATTATAAGGATCTAACACCATACACTTAAACCAACAGTTGACAGCAGAGAGAAGCTGCACAAAGCATTCATCAAATCCACCAGTAATAAACTACTAAATCGATCACAATGCAGATGATTAACACTTCACGATCCATTAACCTAACGATGACATAACATATCGATCTAAGAATACGCAGGAGATTTTCTAACTACTAAGCAGTAAACACTAAGATCTAGTCGAAGGGAAACAACGAGCAGTATATTTACTGAACCGAAGGCGATGGATCGAACTCTATCAATCAAGATCAATCAGATTTCTTCAACAAACGGAAGCGAGAAAACAAACGAAGATCACGTACCTTAGTGGAGTCTAGCCAAACGAGGTCGAGAGGATTGAAGTCCAACGGGGAGTAAGGACAGTCGAGGATCGACCACGCTCTCAGCTGCGTTGACGCGAATCCCGGGATGATTATACCTGAAAGCTTCGAGTAGTCGCCGTGGAACTCGTTCTCATCCTCCTCCACCGCCGCACCGCCACCACAGAGCAGTAAGATAACGGCGAGGACGGTGCAGGAAGCCGTTACTGATTTCAAATCCGCTCCCATCGGTCGCTGTCGTATCTAGCTAGCGACGACTTGTTATTTCATTCGCCAGAGTTTAGGAGGAAAAGTAAGAGAGAGGAGAGAGAGTGTGTGTTGTTTGGATTGGACCTTGGAGGTGGAGAGTTGAATAGTCTTTGGAAGCGTCCTATTAATGCAAGGCGAGAACCTTCGGTGTGGTCTAGAGGGTTACAACTGACGCCTGTTGATCCAACCTTCGGAGGGACCTAGAGGGATACCTCTGATCCTCGTAAGTCGTAACAATATGAGATGAGCTTTATTTACAGATGAGACTATGCAGATAATACGGGCCTAGGAGGTTTACGCCTTAACAAATTATTTATTTACTTTTATATAAATTATGTAAATTTTTAGATTTAATTATAAAATTATTTTGATAAATTATCATAATTAAATATAGAAAACAAAAGAAATTAGACAAATTTATGAATTTTTACTAAATCTATTATTTAATTTAACGGATTTAAACCGATTTAGATCGATTTAAACTGATTTAGAATATTTTAAACTGGTTAGAATCGTATAAATCAGATTTTAAAAATTTTGTTTCGGCTAAGACCGAACTTTAACCATGGTTAAAATTAAGTCACATGCATAACAAGCAGGCCCGATTTAAACTTTCTAATGGTCCGATGCCAAAAAAAAAAAATTCAGTAATTGTTAAAAAAATTGGACTTTTTCTGAATTTAAAATCCTAAAACCACCTAAATTTTTTGAAAAATTTGTTGGGCCCTGTGCTTTTGCTCCATCAACACTACTCTAGAGCCGGACCTGATAACAAGACCTCAAATTCAAAGCTATACAAGAGTTTGATCTCAATAACATAACCAACTTAGCTTTTTCTTTTCAAAACCAAAAAAGAATGGTAAATTGTGGTTTGTTAAATTTACTTTCTAAAGAGTCAATTCACCAAAAAGAAACAAGAGTATCTCATTTTTTTTCTTTTTCTTCATGCTTTGTTTCTTACCCTCTTAGCGTTAAAACATACAACAAACCATACAAGTGAGATTGCAGAACTGATGCGTACTCAGTCATAGGTAAAAGAATCTTCTCATGATTAACTCACTCTTTGATTGCTTAGGGTTCCTGCAAAATCTGCTATCACACACATAATCAAAGGGTTTCATCCCACTCTCTTCACCGTTGAAGTCGACACCATAATCTTGACAATGTTAAGAGAATAGTTAATAAGATCATTGATGTCACAAGGAATCAGTAAGCATAACACTTGTTTCGTACCCATGTGAATTCTTTCATTGCCTTAATGTCCCTTGTTGTGAAAAACACACGCCGTAGAATGATCACAATTAAAAAAATTCAAAGAAAACAGATTAAAGATATATTAGCAAACAAAATGAGAGACCAACACTGAAACATACATGATAATAGTGTTGATCTGAAGTCTCGACATGAACTGGGATCTCGATCAAGTTTGCATTTAGCCATCTAAAATCATTAAGAAACAAAAAAAAAACAAATATTAAATGTAGAAATTGAAAAGCTTGTGTTGTGTGTTTCAGAGAGTCTTCCGAGATTAGCTGTGGTTTATGAATCTAGAGACATTTCCATAAAGTGTAGTCATCTAAACTTTCTTCAAAATATCATCTGTAAGCATCCAATATGATAGGAGAAGAGATTTCACGTTGGCACATCTTTAAAATTATGAAAACAATATTCTAAAAACAACATAGAGACTTATGAGGTGGTATTGGATTTAAGAATTTAATTGATTTTAAAAGAATTCAATTGAAGACATAAATAATAGATTTTGAAGTATTTTAAATGATTTGATGATGATTTTAATGCATTTGTCTACTTCTTTCATTTTAGATTTTAAGGGAATACAATTAAATTTGATAGAAACCAATTTCTTTAATTTCATGAACTTTTTGAATCTTTATATAAAAATGCACAAAGAAAGAACACAATTTTACTGATAAAAATAATAAAACCATAATCATTTCCATTACCATATTGACAAATAAAGTCATTTTAAAAGTGGAATAAAAAGTCTACTAACAAAAAGAAAAGCCAATTATTTTTATATAATAAGACTATATCAGAATTTGAAAAAGTTTGTTCTTCTATTACAATATAAATTACAAAAATGATATATTTTTGTCATTTCGTCAAAAACGATAATATAAACTGATAACAAATATTAAATTTCTATATCTATTCTATCAATAAGTTTGACGTACATCTATATATATAAAGAAATGTTCGTCTCTCTCCCGTGAAGCCACGTCATCAATTCGTGCGTTCTGGGAGTGACACGTGTCCCATTTTATATTTAGGGCCAAAATAAATGAATGTAGTTAAGGGTAATTGAACCCAGCACCTTTAGCACTGGTAATTTCTTTTAGAACCACTAGGCTAAAGTCACTTTTTATAAATATGTGGCCGCAAAAATACTTATTATCGTGTCAGCTGGAAGCCCATGCTTCTTCTGCTTGTGGCCAGGACCGATACTGAACTGACGTCAAGATGAAGATCGTGAAGTTAAAAACTTTGCTCCAAACAGTTTTGCAATATTTCCAACCTTTATAACTTGATGCATATAATATATATCAAAATGCATTTGTTGTACACGCTTTTATTAGTTTTGCTTTTAAAAAGAGTTATTTACAGTTATAAATGTTTTGTGTCAATGAAGTAATGGTTGAAAAATCTCTATACATATGTCATTTTAAAATAACACCCAACTTCTATATATAGTCAATACATATGTCCATGTTATATTCTAGACTAAATATTTTCTCTTTTAAAAATATAGAAAACAATTTTTTAGTCTACAAGCAAATGTTGTAGAGCAAGTATGCATTATACAAAATAATATATATTTAAAATCCATACACAAAAACATAAAAGTTGTTATATGCCTCTTTCTGACACATGCACACTCCAGTATGAATAAGAATTAAAAAAAAACAGTATTGTCATCAAACTTTAAAACAAATCCACATTTGTACATCTATAATTATGAGTTGGACAATTAGTTAATTTGATACAATACCAAAGCAAGAATAATCGAAAAACAACTATACCACCACATACTAATAAGTAAGACATAACAGATAACCAAATTCTTGAATCTTAAAACAAATTTCAACTCGAGCATTTAGTGAATATCAAATTAACTAATATTCCGCCCGTAGGGTGGGCCGACCCTAGTATCTAATAAATATATGTTATAAAAATTATCTTTAAGTCCTAACTTAAACCTTAAGAATTAGTTCTTTACATTTTATAATTAATTTTCCATTAAATTATTTTCAAATGCAATTACCATGAAATTCACCAAAAATTGAATATCACAAATATTTAGTAGAACTAGATCTCTTCCGCGCTTCGCGCGGATTATTGCTTTTAAAGTTTTACAATTGGTTTTGTTATTTAATTATAGAATATTGCAGAATTTCCATATGTACATAAACTATGTACTATGTAAAATATAGTATATGAGGGGAGACATGGGTTTTTTTTTTGTTGTTTTAGTGTTTCGTATATTTTTAGCATTTTTTGTAATTAGATTCTTTTTATTAGTTTGCCAAAATACCAAAACTGAGTTTAAAATAGAAAAATAGTTTGGATGATGTTGGAAGTTGTCTCTTAATGTTTCCTTGATTATTATGTTCTAACTTCTTCTGAGCTGAGCGATAGATGGAAGGTGTAACTCTAACTCATGTATTGAATCTGAGTTAACGTTACTAAAACATAAGTTTTCTGGAAAACTTGTGAAATTGTTTTCCATTAATTTTCATCTCAAATTATTTTTCTAATAGTATAAAATTTTTTCAATCTTTTTTATAACATCATCATTTTATTGATATGAAATCAATGTAACAGATTACATGGGACATGAATTACTATGGTCGTGCAACTATTTGCATCCTTTATAAGTTCCATAACACTTTAAATAAAATAAAATCGGACAAAAACAGATAAAAAAACGTTTCCCAATTTATTTCGTTAATTTTTTTTATTGCCTATGAAAAAAATGAGATTTCTATTTAGTAGTAGTTGTAATCTCGATTAGTTTGTCTCTTTTAAATTGTTAAATGGTTTTATTGGATTAATGTACTGATATACAGTACAAATTTAAGGTTATTCTTCCACGATTACGTCCACTGATCAAGAAAAAACATATGGCCTATTAATCAATATGTATTAACATTTAAATTTGTATTTGTTTCTATCCTCGTATATTCTGGGAATAATGTTTATCACCACAACAAATTTTTATGTCCGGTTACTTATGCGCAACTCCCTGAATATAGATGTTTGGTTGTTCCAAAATGTATATATTTTTTGTTAGATTTTATTATTTATGTTTCTATAGTAGTTATTTGTTATTGTTTTTACTTTTTTGTATATATACATATTAATTTTTCTCTACAAAATTTGTTTTGTTTTCATTAATCCTTGACGGTTTTTATCCCATATGAATAATTGTTTTTCCTAACTCTACTCGAATTATAGGCATAAGGTTATTAGTGTATGGAAAAAACTTCGTTCATAATTTTTTCATGTCATCTCTATCACCTTTGAAATAATGTTCCTATATAGTAGTAATTTCAGTTACGGAGAAAAATACATTTTGGAAAGTAAAAATAATCATGGTCATAAGCTGTCAAATACATTTCCAATATCTTAATCTTGTTCAAGTCCTAGTCTTCAACCCATTTGTAAACTTCATATCGCTATGTTGTTCAATTTTAATTGCTCGGCCTATACATCTTTGCCAAAAAAAAGCTGACAAAAAGCATCACACAAAGAACTTTCAAGTTTTTCAATTTGTTAAACTATTTCATGCTTCTCCTATTTATGAAAGGCCGTTTTGAATTTAGGGAACGTTAGATATTGCAAGCATGCAATATAACTGTCAACTTTCATCAGTTTAGTTTCTGAGAAAGAGAAAAGTTAGAAAATAAATATATTTGTATATATATATATATATATTTTTTTTTTTGCTTTAAATTTGGTGAATATATGTATGTTATATTTAGATTTTAACAAATTTAGTTCTTCTTATATTTAATGACTTACTTTCCCTGGGTTTTCAAATAAAATTTAATTAAATTGAGATTTGTTTATTTATATTTAAATATCTGTTATATATATATATATATTTTTCTACCAATTACAAAAACATAAATTAGTAGATTTAAATTTGTTAATGTATTTTTGTCTGACAAATTTAGAATGGCAAGAGCTCACAATTGGTTGTAACTTTACTATTCTATTACATTTTGCTGTAATTTTATGTTTATATAATAAAGTAAAAGTAAAAAAAAAAGAATAACTCATTATTTGTTATAGTTTTATTATTGGAATCATATATGATGAAAACGATGAATATAACTTACTTAAACTTTAATTATAATCTTTGTACTCTTAATCTTAGATAATTTAGGCTTTTATATACAATTATTAGCTTATAATTGATTTAAACTTTGTTTTGTCTTTAAGATTATTGAATTCCAAGATAGAAAATATTGTTTTATACACTTTTGACCTTATGACTTCCAAACATTACTTTTTTTGTTGTAAATACTACTTCCAAACATTACTTAAACATGATTATATGACTAATAAAGTGAGTAATATACAAAAATCTTAGTTGGAATCATTTTATTTCTTCGTACCAGTATGAAAGTTATAATATCATTTGAATTTGAATATGTTGTATTTAAACTCATTTGCCACCAACTGAGATAGTTGAAAAGAGAGAAGTTTGATCAACTCGAAAATTCTAAATGTCCTTATTTATAGTAAAAGTAGATAATCAACGTAATTTTCACTACACATCAGTTTATTGCGTCCAAAGTATCAGTCGAGTGTTCTATTTGAGGTGTCTCGTTACTTTTTTTTTCTCAGATTCCATCGCCCTCTTTTCTTTCAGTCCTCAGTTCTGGTTTTGATTTGATCCACTTCGTTTCTCACATGCATGTTTTTATAGAGTATAATGACCACCAACACTAAGATTCTCTTTGAATATATTCTTCATGAACCACGACTCCGGATTATAAACCAAAACTAAGACCATTCTCCTTGCAAGATGCAAGAGAATCTCCCTAGTCAGTCTCTATTCATTTTTGTTCCTCCAAATTTTGTTGATCATTCACTTGGCTCTCTTGAGCCTCTCTTCTTTTCCTCTCAAGATAAGTTGGCCACCCAATGGTGACTCTCGGCTCTGTTTTCTCTGCAGCTTCTCACCTCTGCCACCCAATGTTATATCACTGTTTCTGTTCATGTGTATTCTTTTGCGCCTCACAAAATCTGAATATAACTGCTCCTGCAAATTTTCTAGAGAATTAGCTACGATATTTTTTGAATCAAAGGAAACATATTAGTTCAAGAACTTAGAATCATACAGTGTTGGAATCAGTAAAACAGGACTTGTCTAAATGAGTTAGCTCAAGTTCAGAATACTCGTCCAGAATAGCACGCCTAATACAGCACTACATATTTTATAGCTTAGTCCCCGTAATATGTCTTCCAAAATATTAAAATTAGGTGACTATATTCCTTTCAAAGTAGACAAAATTATATAGTGGAAATAAGAACTATTGTTAATTTTATTATATTGCAACAGAACAACTTAAACATAAAAAATTTTGGATATGAAGCTTACCAGCTTTTTCTTTACTTGTCGGTTCTAACTTAACCGTTGGAGTGGTAGTGTGAAGCAACTAACAATCTGTACAGCTAACAATTATAACATAGACTGAACTGAAAAACATTTCAAAAGTGACTCTTTCTATAAGTTAAGTAATCACCAGATGAGAGATAATTTCTTCCCTTCTTCATACTTTTGATCATGTGAATCTCGATACAATGAGCTACAGTAAAAAAAAAGAATTCATGAGAGACGTTTCACTTTTGAAATCAAATCAAGAAGCATGAGCAAATCTATGTACAGACGAAGAAAGATATGACAATCATGGCTCTTTTTGTGATGAACTTCCAAACCTTTGAACAAACCTCCACCACATAAGCCGACGGCGGAGAGGGCTTGTCCTCTTCGTTTTTTTTCTGTGTATTTCGGCGGTGCTGAACTGAAGTTTTTGGTTGCATGT
Organism: Brassica napus; assembly: GCF_020379485.1. Classification (NCBI taxonomy): domain Eukaryota; kingdom Viridiplantae; phylum Streptophyta; class Magnoliopsida; order Brassicales; family Brassicaceae; genus Brassica; species Brassica napus. The sequence goes on from NC_063443.1 coordinate 1,353,191, forward strand.
CTTCTCTGAAACCCCCTCTCCTTCTCCGGCCGTGTGTGGTGTGGAGTCCGACGGAGCTGCATATGAAACGGCTGAAGCTATGGAAGCGAGCACAGATCTGGTTCTCTCCTCTTCATTGTTTTGCTAGAGGACGGCAAGATCGAAGCGGGGGTTTCTTAGATCTGTTTTGAGCAGAAACGGCGGAGGTCGAATCAAGCAGCTCCGGGTATAGATCGGCTTGGAGGGAAACACGGCGAGTCAAGATTGGCCTGTGGATAGCGCTTGCCCCGGCGAGATCCACAACTCCGGCGAGGTCCACAGAGGCTTCTATGGGTCGTGCTCCCCAACGTCCACATGCCGTCGGAGTGGTTTCAACTGGCCGGGAGAGATCAGGATGGCCTGCTGTTGAAGGCGGTGAGCAAGTTTCCGGCGAGAGCGGTGGCTGCAATTTGAGGACGATCAAAGCGACTATATAAGGTGTAGATGTGGTGGAATGGAAACCGACGATGATTTAAGGATATTTGTAATTAATATTTGAGCTTTATGAGGTTTACATGTTAAACGTATACGTTCAAACTGAGAATGGGAAGTGGTAGTGACGAAGGTGTTGAAATGATGAGATTGAAAAAGATCATGAATATACGGTATTTACCGCTATTATGTTTCAGACAGAGAATAGGCCCAATGATGGATTCATGTTATTTGCTAAATACAATTTCGTAAATGATTTTAATTGGGCTGGTTTATTTAGAGTGACATAAGATCAGAAATGACGTGGCAAATATGTTGTTTTTTATTGGCTGATTTTAATTGAGGACGTGGACAGCCTCCCTACTCCTCATATATCCCTTTTAGTATTAGTTAGATTAGAAAAATAGTGAATTGGATATAACACTATAATCTAAAGTATCTTAGAAAATGATTTCAATTACATAATCCAATAACACAAGAATTTAAAAGAATTTATGAAATACATAATTGAATAACATAAGAATTTAATGGAATCTTTAGTTCTCTCAAATTCAATTGAACTTCTAAACTAAATACCCCATCTTAGTTCACACACCTCAAGAACACTCTTCCTTCCTTACTCATTGCTACATCCTACAAGATTAAAACGACAAGACCATGAGAATTGAGAAAATAACCAAGGAAACACCAAAATCATTAAGCTTGAACATACAATTGACTTCTTTTTTCCTTACTTCCTCTTTTCAGTAGATAATCATATGAGAATCAAGAAAAGAGATCGACATTGTGAACAAGTTAGCCACGCGAAATCAAAACTGATAAGATAAAGCATCATGTAAATCAATAAAACAAACCTGTTCATCGACTTGGTTGAGTATAGCTTCAATGATGACCTTATAATTGTCACCTTCTATAAACTCCCAATAATTATCATAAATCTTCCGAAGATGCGCGAGAACCGGCTTTACTTTTTTTCTCGGGTATGTTCAATTTCTTCATGGCCTACTTAATATGAGGTTTGGTGCCACCAATGTTCTGCAAAAAAAAAAAAACTTGATCAATCACCACTCACAGGAAGAATGCTGAGAAAGTAATAAAAATGGAACCTTTATTTTCTTCTGAGTCATGATCAAATAGGTGGGGCCTGTGCTTTTCATTTTTTTTCCTTTGTGCATATATTTAAATGTGGCAAAGATGTTAGATATTATATGAACAAACCTAAGGGGTTATTGGTAAAAGAATTCTTGAAGAATTATAAAATTTGAAGATTTTATTGTTATTGGTTTATGAATTTTTAAAATCTTTGTAAAATCTTTTGTTATTGGAATATAACTCTTTGTTTTTACTGATAAGACTCGACTTTGAGAATACCATGTATAACCATAAACTAGATAGTAACCCGCCCTTTTCAAGGGCGGAAATTATTTAAACAAATCTTTCTAATTGTTACCGAGATTAGAATATATAAAATTATTTATAAAAAAACCATAGTTTTTTTTATATATAGTTTTGTTTATAATATTGTTTGTGGATATAATATATACTGTTTTTTTTTTAAATTCCAACATTCCATATATATAAATGTTAATATGTTTGAGATCCAAAATTTATAAGCAAATTATTTAAACAAACCTTTTTAACTGTTACTGAGATTACAATATTACATTTAAAAAAATAATATTTCCACAATAGAGTTTTTATATATTTTTAATTATAATATTATCTGTAGATATATTATATACTATGTTTTATTATTTAAATTTCAACTTCCATAATACTCCTATTAGTTTTAATTGGTTAAGACCCATAATCGTATTGCCCATTTATTTGCAAAGCAACACAATAATGTGTCCTGAAAATCACAAATGGGAAGCAAAAATACTTTCTGTTTTCAAAAATAAATGAATAAGGAAAATATGTTCTCAACATAATTAAGTTGTTAAATCTTTTTTTACTTGGACGAAAAGCTAGTAAACATCAATCAAATTTAGGCGAAATTACAACTCAGATGCACCTTATTTCAAAGTTTTGTATATGTTAATCTACCTCAAAAGCGTAAAGAGTTTAAAGCTTGAGTAATCCAGAAACCAATCATCATTATATCTTTACAATTACGGTTACTTGTCTAAATGAAAGAGAAGTAAACAAAGTGAAAAAAAGGTAAACAAAGTGTATCAAGCGTTGTAACACAAACGATCACGAAAGCTCAGGAAGAAGCTCCTTTCTTTGGCTTCGCTGCAGAGTATATATAAAAAGGTGAGAAGAAAAAGATCAAATGGTGAAAATCAGGATTACATACACCCATTGAAATGGATAACGTACCTATTTCTTCACAGGCTCTTCCTTCTTTGACAAAATCAACTCAATGTGGCATGTGTTTGATATGTAAGCAGCAAAATAAAGAGAGAGTCAGCACATTGTGACTGAAACAAAAGTTGAAAAAAGAGTAGCATCATGAAGAACATACTATGGATTCTTACAGGACACGATAGGTCCTCCACCTATGTTTTGCTGCTTGGTTCACTTGGGTGTGTGATATGAAAAGGGCATCAACATCCAAAACTTTGACCTGAAAATCACAAATGGGAATTAGCAACTGGACATATGCGCCAAACCAATAAAACACATAGTAATGGAGTCAAAGCTCCAAAGTCACCTCAGCATTGCTCTCAACATTCTTGAGAAGATCAAGTCTGAACTGAGTAAATTTAACAGGCAAATGACCTTGATCTTTTGAATGCCTGATCAGCACCTCTAAAACCATGACAGAAACGTGTGAAGGGAAAGCTTGCTTAGGAGCTTTCACATCTTCTAAATACCTTTCGGACTTGATTCGAGAATTCACTTTTGTCTCCGCTCCACTCAGATAGTGCCTGACCTGAGCTCTGCATTAAACAAAACATAGCATCTGATACTTTGATTCAAGAGAAAATTCATGAAAGAGTTCATGGGATGATCAACAGTCAAGGGTAGAAATCACAGATACTAACCTGAGCTCTCATCTTTGTTTCTTGCCATCAAAATGCATATAGTTTTCTAAGGACCCGACTGTTATTTCTTATTTTTCTAGGTAAGTCTTGATCCTTTAGCAATGATTGAGCAATGGCCTCAATTGTGAGTTTTTTTTTTCGTTTTTGAAGATAACAACTTTGTAGAGTTTATGTGCTTAGCCCACCAATTCACAAGCACCTTATTTTAAAGTTTTGTATACCCAAAAAAAAATTGCAGAGATTTTTTGTTGTTCATGATTCAGCCTACTCAGTGAAACTCTAGAAAGAAAATTGAGGATTGAAAGGTAGAACATGAAATCGAATGGAACAAATCTAATACACTTATATGCCTTTTGTATGGATCAACCGGACCTGATATCTGAAGATTCCTTCCTCTAAATGATTGAAAGAAGCAAAAACTCTTGATCGAATCAGTCCACCAGCCCTAATTCACTTTGTTCTTCGTTTCATGCGAATGTATCTGTGTATAGTGGTCGGAGGTAATGATGGTGGAACATAGAAAGAGGAGAAGATGACGACGCTAGAGATGACCTATGTTGGATAGATTTTTAATATTAATCTAATGATTAAAGTTTGTTTAATGTAAATATATCGGTCATCAAATAAATATATATAAAACATGTTACATTTTGTCACAACATTGTTCAATAGGACCAAACTTAAAACATGCCAAGGTAATTTCAAATAGGACTCTATTTTAATAGATTAGATTTTTTAAAAGCTTTGTAATAAAGACACATAAATACAAACACACATAATTGAGTAATGAAATAACACTAATCACACATTTCTTTTCAGTTATCTTACTAGTATGACTCATAAACAATTTTTTTGTTTGAAAAACTGTATTAAAACTTATATAACATAAAATATCAGCCTAATATATTTTTGTTAATCTAACACTATTAGCATAATATATTGCTGGTGATAATTAAGAATAGCTACAAAACTATGAGGTTGATTGTTTGTAGTTTCTAAAATGGTTTTTGGTTTTTGATTTTCTAAAAGCTACTTTTTTGCCAATCAAGATTTTGGAAAAATAGATTTCCTAAATTTTAGGGAAACTAGATTTTGAAATAACTACCTACTTCTTAGCAAAAACTAAAAACTACATTTTCTTGGATTCCTTGAGCAATGTACGTGATTTTTTTTCTTTTTGCTGAATTATTAATATATCTATATCTATGCATTAATATAGTATAAACAACAAAAATAAATTAGTGATAACTATTCCAAAAAATAATAAGAATCACTAAGAAAAAATAAACAATTTTTTTTTGTCTATCATATAAATTTAAATTCTAAAATTACAAAATAAAAATCATCCAAACAATCATCACTTAACTAAAAAGCATTTGTACATATCAATAACATTTTAAAAAAAAAATTCAACAAAATAAAATTAATTATTTAAATTTTATTTATGTAAAGTTTACATGTTTTTTAATAATCTATAGGTATTATTTGCCAAAATTTATAGTACATTTTTGCTAATCATAAAAAGAATCTTTAATGTAGTAAGACTACTTTATTAATTAAATGATATTTTATTTAGATTAAAATATTTGAATTACATAAAAAAAAATTTGTAACGAAATTACATAATTTTTTTTTATTTTACCATTTAAAAAAAATACTTTTATTTTTTATAAAATATAATTATTAATTATATAGAATTAAATGTACTTTAAAATCTAGTTATTGAATATTTATTTTGTAATATTAAAATTTCATAAAATTATTAATATATAATTTTCTTAATTATCCCTATATATTACATGAAATGTGTTAAAATTATATTAAACATATAAATAAATAAAAAATATGTAGAAATCATTTTTTAATAATAATAAGTATATATTAAATTCAAAAACAAAAAAAAATTACCATTTAGGTTTTTATAAATCTGAATTCTACAATGATGTTCGTGAAATTATTTTTGCATTTATATAGATTTATGATAGTTTTATTTGTATTTATAGTTTCTGTTTTGAAATAATTTTATCAAATAAGTTTATGTGTATTTTGATGCTAATATTTTATATTTTATTATTTTAGAGTAAAGTGTTAATAATATTTTTATATAAAATCAAAAACCAAAAACCAAAAACCAAAAACTAAAGCAACCATTCATGATTTTCAAAAAACTAAAAGCTACTGCAAAAGCAAAAACCAAAAACTAAAATCCAAAATCTAAAAACCAAAATCCAAAAACTAAAAACTAAAATCCAAAAACCATTAAAACAATCATCACCTATATGAGAAATGTTAACCAAAAAAAAACATATCATCAACATGTGTTTATTAGTAATGAAAAAGAAGAACATACATAAAAATCTTGAAACATTGCACTATATTGGATCTTTTGCCAAATTTGCAGGAATAAAATTGAAATTATTCCATTTTTCTTAATAGTACCACCATTAATTTCCTACCTTTTAAAGATAATAACAATCAATAGAGTTCTATACAAATCAATAATAACTAATGGAAATCTATATAAAAATATATGATCAAATTTGTTCTATCTACTTGACTTTAAAATTTTTCTCAACTTTATGAATTATCAAAGTCCACATAAATTTTGGTCCCAATAATCCCCCTTGAAAAAAATAAAAACCCATCTCAGAATCTAACCCTCAAAAGATGAGTATTAACTGTGACACTGGAAGCCCATGAATTAGGAGACTAATTAGCAGAGAGTCTGAACATGTAGAAAGAATAAAATTCCGTCGGGATGAGAACAGAAAGCCCAATTAAAGTCAAGCAGCCCGTTGAAGAGAACCATTCTCGCAACTTCGTTTGTCACGAAGTAATCACATATTAAGTAAAGCCAGATCGAGACGACAGTAGGAGGGGGAGAATCAGACAGCCTTTAAATTGATCATAGAGAGGTGATCATGCCAGAGGCAGCTGCGAAGTAGCAGTTGTGAGAATCGATAGATGATTAAACAAAAGAAAGCCAGAGTATCATTAGCTCTGAAGCCTGATATCAATACAATTATATTTGGATGTTCAAATCAAACGATCAATACTTGACTCAATTGTTGAACAAAACGGAACATCATCAAGGTTTGGTAAGTGCATTAAGGATCATGCCATATAACACTGTAATAATGAAAAATATAAATACAGTACAGTGAAGGAAGCTCAAGTTATACTAATAGATGATACTAATCCGACAACATGAAAATCCAAATTTAATTATCTGATATGATGGACGGATTAGGCTTTCTACAGTCACTTATTATAGAGCTCCGGGAGGTGGAGGTCCGAGAATGCTGGCTTGCTGAAACTCAATCTCGCCTAACATCTGATCTCGCTCCGCTTGTATGAACAAAGGCACGACGAGGATGAGAAAAGTCGTTCCCGCGATCCACGCAGCTTTCCCCGTACTTCGTAACAGCTTCTTCGACACGTAGACTGCGCCGCACGCTGCGCGTCTCCCCTTAGAGGCGACGTCGTGATTTATGATCTTCGCTAAGATGCTCGAGTCTATACCGCCGGATTTGCCTGCTCCTTTTCTCTCAGGCGCCATTGATGATCTGTCGGAACTTCGAGAGGAGAAGTCACGACAAGGGTTTTACTCGATTAATCTAAGGGTTTTACTGTTTAATGAGGCCGTTAATCAAAGTTTAAAGGTCCATTAATATATTTTATTGACGGTCCAGATTTAATCTCTTAATCTTTACTGTGTAACGACAAAGCATAATCCTAAATAAATGGGCCTAATAATGAAAGTTAAAAGGCCCATGTAGATATACTTCTTGACGGTTACTATGCACAAACACAACACGCGTAACCCTATATAAACGGGCCCGTTAAAGAAAGTCTGAAGGCTTATTAATATTTATCTACTGACGGTCCAGATTTAATCTCTCACGATCTTTACAGTGCACCGACCAACACACAAGCACACCCCGTTCGTTTTAATCCGTCGTCTCCATCTCCAACCCTATAACCTCTTCCTGTAAACGAAACAAACACGAAATCGAAAAAAAACTTGAGAGCTCCGAGCGTTTACTGATTCCAATCACTTCTTGAAGCGAAGCGAGCTTCCCTCTTCAGCTTCCGAGGTTCGTATCCTTCCCTCTGTATACTACGAATTGAGAATTCAACTAGTGTTAGCTCAAATCGATTCAGTTTATGATTATTTGGATTATGATTAGTGTTTGCTTAGTCCTGTGAGAAAATTGCGAATCCAGCTATCCGAATTGTGATTAGTAGGAAGATATAGTGAGTTTTTGTTTGATTACCACTGATATTGAACTTGACTTCTTCGAGCTGAGCAGTTTCGGTTTACGAGTCTGATTCAAGAAAGTTATGGGAGACAGCGAGGCCATGGTTGCCCAGGGATATACCTCTGCACCATATGGAGATTATAATACTTCTGCTGCTGCTACAACTGTGGAATCTACAGGGCAAGAAAACGCTTCTTTGGTCAATGGGACTGGCCCTGAAGGTGGTTCAAGTGCGCCAGTGGAGAATGGAAAGGTAGCAGATAAGGTGGCTGTAACAGCTCCAGGAGCGGAGCATGGAGACAATGCTGGTAATCACTTGTTCTTTCAATCCTGTGTATGAGTCTTTACGAATTGAAGCAAAATTTGAGGGGACATTATCACTAGAACTTGATGTTAACTTCGATGATAGGATCCTTTTACTAATTCCTTTTCTGTTGTTACAGTCTCTACGCTTTCACCGGAAGAGGAGCGCCTATGGAGTATTGTAAGGGCTAATTCTTTAGAGTTCAATGCTTGGACTGCCTTAATTGAAGAGACAGAGAGGATAGCTCAGGTACTCATCTTTCACAGCCATTAGTCTCTTTCATCTTTCTATACCTTTTGCTAAGTGTTGTTTGGGGTCCTTTATTACTATGATCAAGATTGGTAATCTTTTCCTTGTTGGTCTTATTACAGGACAATATAGCGAAAATCCGGAAGGTGTATGATACTTTTCTAGCTGAATTTCCTTTGTGTTATGGCTATTGGAAAAAGTATGCGGATCATGAGGCTCGCGTGGGGGCAATGGACAAAGTCGTGGAGGTTTACGAAAGAGCAGTGCAGGGGGTGACATATTCAGTGGACATTTGGGTGCATTATTGCACTTTTGCCATCAATACATATGGAGATCCAGACACCATCAGAAGGTAACGAATACTTATTCTTCTATTTGTATGTGTATTTAACAGCCTGGTTGATTTTTCAGTTACCTTGACAAAATGATTTTACCGTCTAACCCTTTTCTTAGATTGCTACAGCAAGTCCTCTCATTTGTGGCGGAAAGATCTGATGGAATTAATTTAGAAATACTTCTCTTTTTTTTTAAATGCAATTCATTAGCTTTCGTGCCTTTCTTCATAGCTATCTGATAACTTTTTTTTCTGAAATTGCTCCGTTTTTTTTGGTGCTCTATACTCTCTGGTTTGAAATTTTGAAGTAAAAATATATTGTTTAATTTTCACCCTCCCCCGAAGTGCATCCATGTGCGAAATGCTGCTTGGAAGATGTCAACCAGTTTTGGGCTTAGGTAGCCCCTGATTGCTCGATTTTGGCCATGGTATGCTTTTTCTAGGAAGGTAAATGCAGTGTTTGGCAGATTCCTGCATTCAAAGAGTGAATCCTTTTTTTCACCATAGAACTTGTGTGTTTTGCTTGGACGTGTCTGTGTCTTTCAGAATATATGACCTTCTTTTTACTCTTGATGGTACTGCAGGCTTTTTGAACGAGCTCTGGTTTACGTTGGGACTGATTTTCTGTCGTCTCCATTGTGGGACAAATACATTGAGTATGAGTGCATGCAGCAGGACTGGAGCCGAGTTACCATGATTTACACCAAAATATTGGAAAATCCTATTCAAAATCTTGATAGATACTTCGCCAAGTAAGTTCAACTGATTTCAATGAACATTTTCTTCCACGCTTAATTGGATAGTCAATTCATTGTATTGCAGTTGTTAAGTTGAGGATGCATTATATTGATGCACTATGGTCATACATTTGATAAACTGAATTGAAGTGCCAAATCTTATTTTTAAATTCTTCTGCTTCGGCTCCTTACTTCCCTGTCCTTTCTCCGATTATTTAGTACTAGCCAAGGTTCTCAGATTATGCTCAAAAGTTTTATTGTCTTTTTGATGTGTGTGTTACCCCCTTTCGTTTTGGCACTTTTTCATTTGTTGATAAGTGCGATTCTTGCTACAGCTTTAAGGAACTAGCCGAAACAAGGCCTCTGTTAGAACTAAGGAGTGCCGAGGAATCTGCGGCAGTTGCAGCTGCTAGTGATGCTTCTAAAGCTGCACCATCTGAGTCTGATGGAAAGGCAGATGAAGAAAAATCTCAAGCTGATGGTTCCTCCGAACAATCTCCCAAATTGGAAACTGCTGGTTCAACTGACCCCGAGGAGTTGAAGAAATACATTGCCATCAGAGAAGCCATGTATATTAAAGCCAAAGAGTTTGAATCCAAGATCATTGGTTTTGAAATGGCTATAAGAAGGCCATATTTCCATGTGCGGCCTCTCAATGCTGCAGAGCTAGAGAACTGGCATAACTATCTGGATTTCATAGAGAAGGATGGAGACTTTAATAAGGTACCATTGCTTAACTCTCTTTTATGTGAAGATACAAGTGTTTTGTAGATTAAGTCGTATCTCTGTAATATCACTGACTTACAGTTAAGTAGTATCTGGTGCATCATATGCTTTATTGGGTTTCCATTGGATCAAGCAAGTTTTTATTGGGAAATAACTGAGACCAACGCATGAGATTCAGATTTGGTAACTTTAAGGCTAAATATTTCACATTGGATATTTAGGTACATGAGTTATCTTTGTTGTTAAAAGTACCAATGTTATTAATGCAGGTGTCTTCCTAACAATCTGTCTGACAGGCAAGGAGGGTCCCTCTGTATGTGAGGGCCCCTCTGTTCGACTTGTAGAGTATTTCTTGTGGATTTCGTCTTTTTGGTTTCTATATTTACATATCTATTTTTTTTGGCGTAGTGATCATCATATATGTTTTACATTCGATTATTTTCCAATAGGTTGTCAAGCTATATGAAAGATGTCTAGTGGCATGTGCAAATTACCCTGAATACTGGATTCGATATGTACTAAGCATGGAAACAAGTGGAAGTATGGACCTTGCAGACAACGCCCTTGCTCGAGCAACTCAAGTGTTTGTCAAGGTATGAAATGTGTTTCGCTAGCCTGTTTGGGTAGTTTTGTCGCGCTATTTACAATTGCTTTGTAGCATAACTTAAGACTCTTCTTTTGCTTTCTTGGTTATTAATTTCCCTTCGTTTCTGTGGCAGAGACAACCAGAAATTCACCTTTTTGCTGCTCGATTAAAAGAGCAAAATGGGGACATAGCTGGTGCAAGAGCTGCATTCCAATTAGTGCATTCTGAAATTTCTCCCGGACTTGTTGAAGCAGTGATTAAACATGCTAACATGGAACAGCGACAAGTAAGCTTTCATGACCATGTAGTAATTGAAGGACTATTATAGACTATCACCGCTTTACTTTTGATTTACTCGTCTCCTAATCTTATTCGTAGGGAAATCTTGAGGATGCTTTCGCATTGTATGAGCAAGTGATTGCTCTTGAAAAGGGAAAAGAGAACTCCACAGTACTGCCGCTGCTGTATGCTCAGTATTCAAGATTTTCATATTTGGTATGTCACGTTGTCTACTGACGAAGATTTCATAAAACCTAGTTCTGAACTTAAGTTTGTTTAGTTTTGTTGAAGGAATATTTAATGGGTTTGGCCTCTTTTTCAATAATGCTTTCAGGTTTCAGGGGACGCTGAGAAAGCTAGGAAGATTCTAGTCGAAGCACTTGACCACGTGCAGCCTTCAAAACCTCTCCTGGAAACAGTGCTTCATTTTGAGAGTTTTCTACCAGCACCAAGACAGATTGATTACCTTGCGCCATTTGTTGAGAAGGTTATAAATCCAAATTCAGATGCCCAGAACGTTGCAAGCTCCACTGAGAGAGAAGAGCTATCGTTGATATATATAGAGGTAACAGTACCAGAAAGACCAATCTTTTCTTCTAAAAGCTTATAAGTATCTATTTTACTGGGTTTAATACCAAATGTGTGTATGGCTTTGCAGTTCTTGGGCCTTTTTAGAGATGTCAAGACCATCAAAAAGGCAGAAGATCAACACGCTAAACTCTTTCGCCGGAGCACGTCAGAGCTGAGAAAGCGTAGCGCAGATGAGTTTCTATCTTCTGATAGGACAAAAATGGCGAAAACATATAACGGCACTCCTCCTGCTCAGCCAGCGTCTGCACAGTCTCAATGGTCTGGTGGATACGCTGCACAGCCTCAGACTTGGCCACAAGCACAAGCCGCTCCTGCACAACCACAACAATGGAACCCCGCCTATGGCCAGCAGGTAATTTATTAAAAAATAAACCAAATCATCTACTTCCTTAGTGTATATGTTTTTACTCTTCTAATGGTTCACATTATAAACGTTTTAGGCTGCGTATGGTGCATATCCCGCTGGTTATACTGCTCCACAAGCACCAGCACCAGCACCAGTGCCACAAGCTACTGCTTATGGCGCATATCCTGCTCAGGTAATCAATGTTCATAGTAAATGCTTAGAACTTCTAGCCTAACCATGAGGTTCTAATGGAATCAGTTTTTTTTTTTTTGTGAAAACAGGCATATCCAGCACAGAGTTACGCACCTCCTGTTGCTGGTGCAGCACCGGTGCAGCAACCCACTGCTGCTGCTCCTCAAGCTTACTACAACACTTACTACTGAGCCTGTTGTTGGTGTTGTTTTTCTTTCGTTTTTGTTATGAGATCTATATAAACCATCTCCTCCTCCTTAGCTACTCAAGTTTAGCATATCTGACTCGCGTCTGAATGTTTACATGTCTATGTTCTCGGTCAGTGACACATGAGTTTTACTTTTCAGTTGCTTGATCCGTAAAAGGTTCTTGAATTTCGCTGGTAATGATACAGATTGTAACAGGAGACTTTTGAATCGATGAACCGGTTAGTTCGGTTTAAATGATGACTTTTTGAAAGATGTCGGAACAGAGTAACGATATCCGCGCGTTGTTAATTCTTACTCATCCGCTTATTTGGAACACGACAAAACCGGTCAATCTATAACCTGTCTTGCAAGCTAAAACATAGTTTTCTTTTTTAGCTAAGACATAGTTTGTGTGATTAAGTTATTTGTCGTGAAAACAAATGCGATAACTTCTTCCCCAAGAAGTAATATACAACATGTTTCTCTAGTTAGAAGAAACTTTTAACCTCTCTCCCTCATTAGAATTTCTCGAGATCAGATAGAGGAATGTTAGGTTACAAATGTCTCCACTGGGACAATGTCAGTGATTCGCGGCCATTGAAGGACCCTGAAACCTTCTCTCTTCCGGCTCCTATCCCTCAATGGCCTCCAGGTAACTCTGATTCCAATCATTGTTTTTGTCAGCGATTTCAAATATCAAGTTTTCAATTTTAGGTTTCCTCGTCTAAGATGGTTTCTGCTTCTCGATCTAATAACACCTATTTGCCTGGCTCAACTTCTTGAAACATATTATTCCATGAGATCTAGTATCCACTAATCTAATTCTAACAAATGGTTAATTAGAATCTTGAGTTTTTAATTTTCAATTTTGAAACTGATCATCAGATCAAGGCTTTGGCTCCAGAACAATCAACCTCGGCAAGCTAGAAGTCATCAAAATCACAGACTTTGAATTCATATGGCGTTACAGATCCACAGAGAACAACAACAAGTGCATTTCATTCTACAAACCAAAAGGACATTTACCTAAAGATTTCCACTGCTTAGGTCACTACTGTCAATCTGATTCTCATCCCTTGAGAGGCTATCTTCTCGCTGCAAGAGACTTAGCAGCTTCACTAGAACAAGAACCTGCATTAGCCGAACCTCTTGATTTTACACCAGTCTGGAGCTCAAATGATTCATCAAATGGTTACTTCTGGTTACCACAGCCTCCTGAAGGTTATAAATCAATGGGTTTCGTCGTCACAAAGAGTTCCGCAAAGCCTGAGTTGAATGAAGTTAGATGCGTAAGAGCTGATCTCACTGATAAATGCGAAACACACAAACTCATCGTCACAGCTGTTTCAGAATCTTTAACAGTTCCTTTGTTTATATGGAGAACTCGTCCTTCAGACCGGGGCATGTGGGGCAAAGGTGTCTCTACAGGTACTTTCTTCTGCAGAACTCGCCTTGTCTCCAGAGAACAACATCTCAGTATCTCTTGTCTGAAAAACCTAGATTCCGGTTTACACGCAATGCCGAACCTTGATCAGATTCAGGCCTTGATCCAACACTACGGTCCTACACTAATCTTCCACCCTGACGAAACCTACTTACCATCTTCTGTCTCGTGGTTCTTCAGCAACGGTGCAGTCCTATGCCAAAAGGGTAATCCCATTTGCGAACTCATCGATGAAAATGGCTCCAACTTGCCTCAAGGAGGAAGCAACGACAAGCAGTACTGGATAGACTTGCCGTTTGATGATGATCACGTCAAGAGAGGTAACATCGAAAGCTCGAAGCTTTACGTGCACGTCAAGCCAGCTCTTGGAGGGACGTTCACGGATCTTGTCTTCTGGATCTTCTGTCCTTTCAACGGACCAGCTACGTTAAAGCTAGGACTCATCGATGTCTCGTTGGTAAGTATAGGCCAACACGTCTGCGACTGGGAACATTTCACTCTCAGAATCAGCAACTACTCAGGTGAACATGGCCCGGATATGGACTAAGCCCAATGAAACATTAGTTTTAGCACTCAAAATTTTTAGAAAGCTTTTACATAGGGCTGTGGGTTTGCCGGTTAGTTCGGGTCCGTTAATTTGGAATTCAGTTAGTTCGAGCCGGTTAAAATTTCACCAAAGTGAACCGAACAAAAGCATTCGGTTTTTGGTTTTAAATTTTTTTACCAAACTTTTTGGTTTTGAGGTTAGTTCGATTAATTTTTGATTTAATTTAAATAAAATTCAAATTTTTTTGGTTATTTCAGTTCAGATTTTGGTTAGTTCGATTCGAAATGTCAGTTAAGATTGGCACTGTTTGATTTTTTTTTAAAAAAAAAAAAAATCGTACTAACCAATTACCAAACTGAAAACCGGAATTTTATTTTAGTAGGTGAACTAACCAAAAACCAAATTTTTTTGATAGATTCGGTACGTGAAGTTCTGGGCAGTTTATAACCGCATGCCTAGTTTTACATATGAATATACAATGAAACCTCTATAAATAATAATGTTGGAATACACCAAAACTATAATTTTTTAATTAATTTATAGAGATATTAATTTATCGATATACTAATTGAATCAAAAACTCAATTTAGAACTATAAAATTATATTATTTTATAGAGATTTTTAGTGTATATTAATTTATAGAGTATTAATTTAAAGAGGTTATAGGGTGCTCTCAAACTGAAAAAAGAAAAAAAAAACTCTTAAGAAATATTGATGGCCTCTACATTTTTGGCCGTGCAGGTGAACTCTACTCAATCTACTTCTCTCAACACAGCGGCGGCGAGTGGATCGAATCTTACGATCTACAGTTCGTCACCGGAACCAACAAAGCCGTCGTGTACTCGTCGAAACACGGCCACGCGAGCTTTCCTAGAGCAGGTGTTTACTTACAAGGTTCAACGACCCTTGGGATCGGGATAAGGAACGATACAGCGCGTAGCGATCTCTTGGTTGACTCTAGCTCACGGTACGAGATCGTCGCGGCGGAGTATCTCGGCGCGGTGGTGAAGGAACCGTCGTGGCTGCAGTATATGAGAGAGTGGGGGCCGAAGATTGTGTACGACTCGAGGGAGGAGATTGAGAGGTTGGCGAGTCGGTTTCCGAGGACGGTTGGTGTCACGGTGGGTAACGTGTTGAGGAAGCTTCCGGTGGAGTTATCCGGCGAGGAAGGTCCGACGGGTCCTAAGGAGAAGAATAACTGGTACGGTGATGAAAGATGGTGAAACTGTAAAAAAAAAAAAAGTTAAAATTGATTGAAAAGGGACAAAGAAAGAAAGCTTAATTTACGTAAAGCATTAATTACGCAAAGGTTTTAGTTACGATTAGCGTAGGATTAACGATAAGACTTAAAGTTTGTTGTCGGAAGGGGATACATGTGGGTTCCATATTGTTATATTTTAAAATTAATTTAATTAATGAAAATGCTTTACTGATTACTTATTTAGACGAACAAACCCGACCAAACCCACACATTCGTGTACCGTTTCCTTCTTTCTTTATTCTCTCTCTCTCTCTCTCTCTTTATGAGAAAGATCGTTTCTTTTGATCTGTTTCGTGGAACTCTGTTGTCTCTAGAGGGAATCTAAAAGTTGAAACCTTTTTATTCGTTTGATTGAATTTGAATTCCACCTTGTTTGTTCTCTGTTGATTGATTTTGGAAACGATGAGTGGTTTCCGAGATGTTTGTTCTTCAAGTGGCTCGGTGAATGTGATGATCGGAGTATCATCACCAGCTGAAGAAGGAGAAGACGACAACGCCGCCGCCGTGGCTCTGTCGTCGGAGGATTCTTGTTCCCCCGACGAGACGGTGGCGGGAACAGAGATCGACTTAGCTCTGGGTCTTAGCATTGGTTTGAACAGAAGTAGGAATCACTCATCAAAGGTTCGGTATTTTTCTTCATCTCTGGCCTCCTCTTCGTCTTCTCTGACCAGAGAAAGTGGAACCAAACGGTCTGCTGATTCTTCTGCGGCTGCCTCAAAAGGGTAATTTCATTTTCATAGACTTTATATAATAACCTCAATATATATGTAAATGATTTGTCACAAAATTTATTTTAGAGCTCTTTGTATTGTGAGATTGAGTTAATCACAGGATCAGATCATAGAGTAAGATCATCTGAAATATTTTGAATTACATTTTTAATGTTACAAATTACAATAGGTCTTTTGTGTATTCCTTGTTAATATTTATGTATTCTGATTTGGATTTATTTTTGGTAATGGGAGCAGACAAGTTGCGGTAGGGTGGCCGCCTCTACGGACTTACAGAATCAACAGTTTGGTCAACCAAGCAAAGTCCTTGCCCACTGAAGACGACATTCAAAAGGACACAACAACAACAACAAAAAACAGCGTGGTGGCTGCAGTGAAGAACGATGAGGTTGGATTCATCAAATCTCCAATGCTTGTGAAGGTTACAATGGACGGAGTTATAATTGGAAGGAAGATTGATCTCAATGCTCTTGATTCTTATGAAGTCTTGGCGAAAACATTGGAACAAATGTTTTTCCACACACCTTCGTCTGTAACAACAACAAGTCAGTTCTTCATTCCATTTTTATTTTTTATTTACTTTCGTTGGTGGATCGGTTTATGATTGATCAAATTTGTAGGATGCAAGGAAACAACACGTGCTTCAGAACTGCTAGATGGCTCATCAGAATATATTATAACGTATCAAGATAAAGACGGAGATTGGATGCTTGTTGGAGATGTTCCTTGGCTGTATGATATTGTCCTCTAGTATCATCTGTATTTGTTATGCGTCACATCCTTTTCTCATGTTTTTTAAAATTGTTCTTTCTTTCTTTCTTTCTTTATCAGGATGTTCCTTGGGTGCGTGAAAAGACTGAGAATCATGAGAAGATCAGGTGAGACTGGAGGTGGCAAGTAGGGTTTCATCTTCTCTGAGAAGACATTCTCAGCTGAAGGGTGAAATCATCTTCTTTGTAAGATGCAAATGATTGAACGTGGAGATGAAAAGAAAAAGACAAGAACACATATACATATACACATGTATTTATGAGTATAGTGTCTGCAGTGGTTTGTGAATATCAAACAAAAGTTTCGTTTATAAGAATATGAAAAATGAAATACAGCTAGTGCTGAAAATAACAAACAACAATCAATAAATCAGCTTCACTCACAACTCAAATGTAGCTTTCCTTATTTTTTTTTTACTACTTTTCCTAAAGGTTTTATAGCATAAAAACCACTAAAACCAACTTTTGAAACAGAATGAAAATGTTTCTTTCCTTGGCTCTCAATGATAATTCTTCAAGGTCACAGAGATTGGACTCCTAACTCGCTGCATCACATTCCTAGAGTTGACCCAAGTCAACTGTCCATCAGCAAAGCTATCAGCCACCTTCTCTCCTCTGCTTCCCTTCTTCAACACAAACCAAACTCTATAGCTCAACGTTTGATCAACGTGACTAAACACAAGCCTCTTAGGCTTTACAATCACATTGATCCCGATAGGAGCCTTAACATTCACAGTGTACACCGAGTTAGGACTCCCAACGTTAGTCACACGCCTCGTGACCATCTCCTTAGTCCTCCCACGTCTAAAAATAACCGAAATAGACGGATAATTAAGACTAAAGCCAGGGCTGTTCCTCAGTACCACACCGCAGCTAACGTTCCTGTGAGTGATCGCTAAAATATCTGATCTAGTAAACCCAATAGTGCATAAGTAAGAAATGTAATCAACCGGTTGGATGTTGTAAACCAACCCCGGGTTAATCGCCTTAACCGGATTCACATGCCCTGCTCCAATAGCAAACACTCCCGCCGGTTTATCCCCATCCCTAATCTCTTTCCCTCTCCGATCATACAAATCAGCCGTCGTCATCATCGCAGATCTGATAGCAGCAGGAGACCAGCTCGGATACGCGGACCGGATAAGAGCAGTAATTCCACTCACGTGCGGACAAGACATCGAAGTTCCCGACATCACAGTGAAGTTAACTCTCCTCGAATCATAAGGAAGCCCCGTCGGTCCAAGATTCTGAGGCCAAGCGGCTATAATATTGACACCTGGCGCGATCAAATCCGGTTTAAGCACCGAAGGGTTAGCCAAACTCGGTCCTCTCGCTGAGAACTGCGCCACATCAGGCCCTCTCGACCTCCCAATCACCGTCCCGCCGAAAATTAACCTAGCTTTCGCCCTTACCGTGTCCCTCACGTAACCTTTCAAAACAACAGACTCTTCGTAACCGATCAACGTAGCGGGTATCAAATGAACGTCTACGGAATCCTCCTCTTGGTTAATCTCGGTGTTAGCCAAGATCATCGCGACGCCGCCCGCTTCTTTAACGGCCTGTCCTTTCTCAGATCTCCCGTTGACTCCACGGTCGCATATCACCATCTTCCCTTGTACACTCTCTCTCGGAAGCGAGCCTCTCAGGCAAAACTCGCTTCCTTTGTCTCCTCCGGCCACGTAGACAATCTCCAACTCTCTCTCAGCCTTCTTTATCCCTTTCCCTGGGTACAACGACTCTCCGTAGAGTAGCTTCCCGTTGGCTAACCTAACCACCCCCGGGAACTTTCTATCGAGCGTGCCCGCTCCGATTGTTGAGACCCAAGGAGCTGTGTTTGCGACCGAGCTAGCGAGCGGACCGTTGTTGCCACCCGCGCAGACTACGGAGATTCCATGTTCCGTGGCGCGGAAGGTACCTATGGCGATAGTGTCATCATACAAAGGGATAGGGAAACCGCCTAGGGAGAGGGATAGAACGTCAACTTTGTCTTGTATCGCTACGTCTATCGCCGCCAGAATGTCTGAGCTGTAACAGCCGTTGAACCAGCAGACTTTGTACACCGCCACGTGAGCTCCGGGCGCCATCCCGCTAGCCACGCCGGCTCCGTTGCCGAGAACGCTCGCCATGGAAACAGAGGAGCCGCCAGCAGTTGAGGCGGTGTGGGTGCCGTGCCCCGTGGAGTCTCGTGCGGATATGTACTCGCGAGGCATGTTTGGTGAGTCCAAAGGAGAGTTAGCTACGCGGTGGCCTCTGATGAAGAATCTAGCGCCGATTAGTTTCTTGTTACAGTTTGAGGGAGTGAAGCTCTCTCCTTCTTGGCAAACACCTTTCCATTTGCTTGGGATAGAAGGCATCCCTGTATCGTCGAAGCTAGGGCTTTCGGGCCAGACTCCTGTATCGAGAACACCGATGATTGTGCCTTGGCCGGACCGGGATTTAGACCAGACGCTGGAGGGTCCTGGACCGTTGAGTCCCAAGAACTTGTAGGAGTAAGTGGTTTGGACTTGGAGAACATGGTCAGGTCTTACTGCAACAACTTCGGGTAAGTTCTTTAGAGTTTTGGCTTCTGACTCGGTTAGCTGAGCTGAGAATCCTTCAATGGCAGAGTCATAAGAGTAGAGAATCCGTGAAGAAGGGTCTTCGTTTTCTTCTTCAATACCTAGAACAGCTTCTTGAAGAAAAGAAAGATGCCAATCAAGCTTTGAGGGAAAGGCCTTAGCTGATTGGCTATTAGGGTGAAGCTGAATGACGTAAGTCTGTTTCTTTAGGGATTCTGAGGAAGAAGAAACAAAGAGAAGAAAGATAGTGAAGAAGACAAAGAGAGTCTTAGGTTCCATTATTGCAGAGAAGAGCTTTTGTTTTAGTGTGGTGGTTTTTGAAGTGCATGGTTTGAGTATTTAAAGAAGAGTGAAGAGGATTCAAAAGATGGGATACGGATTCAGAGGAGGAAGAAGATGATGAAGCTCGTGAGGAGTAAGAGCTCTTCATCACGAGTTTCATTTGTAGTGTTGCAGATGTAAGAGCTCTCCCCTGCCGCTCTCTTAGAGTTTCAAAGCTGGGGAAGGAAGGACATGAAACTATTAAGTGGAACTGTGGAAGTTGTTTTAAGGTTTTTCACTTGTAAGGGTTACTGACTTACTGTCTGACTGTCTCTGTGTCATTGTCTTTTTGGGGAGTTTTTTTGTTCACGAGATGTTCTGGTTAGAGTTTATTGCATTGCAGTATAATTAGTCTGTGTAGCCTTAGTGTGAAACAAAAGATTTATTTGGTTGGTTAAGCTTGCAGTTTTCATCTAAAAGTCAACTAAACAACCATATGATATTGTATTTAATAAAATAAACCATCAACAATGGGTTTAAAATCGAAAAAGAAAACGAAGAACCGTTTTAATAATAAGTCATGTCTTTAATACTAGTAAAAAATGTGACCGTTGAAGCCTTGAAAGAAGAAATTTAATGCAGCAGCGGGTTGAGTGTTCACACACTACGTGCATTTATACATGCACGCTGCACACGCCTTGTCTTTTCCCTCGGGTACTGCGTCTTTCGTACAACGTCGTGTATCTATCTTATTGGGCTCTATTTATAATCATTTCAAGCCCAATTTCGTGACCCATTTACATTACTGCCTTGCCTTGCCTTGTTGAGTATGGTAACTACTAAATAGTAAATACCAGTTCTTTTCAAGCCACTAATGTGAATAAAAGAAGAGTCCAAATGTTTGGAGGGTTTGAGCTCATGGTTTTAGCATTTCATCCTTCCAGAACCTTGATTTCATATGGCGAGTTTCCATCGCAGATGGTGTAAATTACAATCATTGATGTAAACACTAGCCTCTCTTCCAACCTCATCTCCGAGTGCACGCCATCAGAAGAGTACTGTTTTCGTGTATTGCCTTTGTATTCTTTTGAGTAGGATAACCTCTGATATTTTCTATTTATCCTCTCTTATGACATACCTACTGGTATGATTTTGTGTTTTAGAAATTTTTGCCCATGTGGTTTAATAATACACAGCGTTAAAAAAAAAAATAGTAAATACCAGTGTTTGATATAGACATGGATTAAAATGACGTTAAACGCAGACGTCGTCATTGTTTAAGATTTTTTCACTGCTTCATGGTATGATTTATTACATACAATTATTAATAATCATATCTAAACGGCAAAAAGAACTATTTTTGCAGATTACCAATAACATTTAAAAAGATCACCACAGAAGCTGTGTTCCTTACAAAAAGGTCTCTTTCAATGTTCAAAAGAACAGCTTTAAAAGTATATGAGCGCGAAGACTGCATCATGTCATTCCTTTTTTTTTGTACCCAGTGGAAAGTCTCTCTTACTTAAGAGACTGTAAGCTTTGCCACATTTTTCAGTTTTAACCCCTAACCTCAATTTTTAACATCAATGATCACAAGTCAGGCATCCCACTAGATCTTGAGGAGTATTCGCTCACCAGTTTCAAGAACATGGATGATTTGTCTTCTAAGAGCCGCGCAGGAGTATCAAACTCTGCTACTCTACCTGCAACCACATACCACAAAAAACAACATTGAATTATATGAAGAACAAAAATACATGTTTCTTGGTTTTGTATTATAATATGACTAACCATCGCTGAGAACCAAAACAAGGTCACTGTCGATAACAGTTGGGATCCGGTGAGCAATGGTGCAGACGGTGCAGTCTTCAAACTCGGTTCTGATAATCTTCTGGATTAAATTGTCTGTTGCTGTGTCTACTGATGCTGTTGCTTCATCAAGAACAAGTATTTTTGCTTGTTTAAGTAATGCTCTTCCAAGTGACACAAGCTGTCTCTGCCCAACACTCCAGTTATCTCCATTTTCCAGCACTTCATGTTTCAGATCCAAGAATCAGTAAAAGAAGCGATAAAAGATCTATAAAATAAGGAGTGCAATTAGTTACCTGGAGAGTCCAGTTTTAGATCTTTTCCTCTAACAACGTCTCCAAGCTGGGATTTATCAAGTGCCTCCCAGATTTTATCATCTGAATGTTCTTCAAGAGGGTCAAGATTCGCTCGGATTGTTCCTTCAAACAATGTAGGATCCTGAGGTATGATACCGAGGCGGCTACGGAGATCATGAAGACCAATCTGAGAGATATCAATGTTGTCTATAGTTATTCTTCCAGCAGTTGGCTCAATCAACCGAAACAAAGCTTGAATCAAAGTAGACTTTCCGCTTCCCGTTCTTCCAACAATACCAATCTTTTTTCCTCCAGGGAACACGCAGCTTATCCCGTGGAGCACCGTTGGAAGATTCTCAGCATAACGAACCTTCAAAATGAAATAACAATACAATAAGAACACATTGAAAGAAAGAAAGTGAATACAGAGATGTATTTGCTTAGTAAGTACCTTAACGTCAAGCAGCTCGATTGTTCCTCTCTCAGGCCATGTGGAAGGCGGTTGGGAATCTTCTATAACCGCTGGTGCTTCACTTAAAATCTGACTGTACTGATAGATCCTTTCGATAGAGATGATTTTGTTTTCAAGCTTACAAAAGCTAAGTATCCACCGTGATAGACGTCCGTTCAAGTTAAGTCCATATGTCACAGCAAGCCCTGCCATACCTATATATCACAACACAAACAGCTTAGATTAGGAACTATGGATTGATGTTTTGCCAATGGAGTTAGAGATACTCACTTGGATCAATGGTTCCATGTGGGAAACTAACGAGCAAAACCATACAGAAAGCAAACACAAGCGTGGAAAGCAACTCCATGCGCAAACAAAGCCACTCTATAGCAGCGATACTGCAGAAGAAAGGTCGAGCAAAACAATCTAGAAGATAAAGATTCCTCTTGATGAATCTCTTTTCTTGTCCAAATCCTCTTATCGTGGCTGCACCAGCTATTGATTCTCCAAAGAGATGGATTATTGGAGACTTCTGGATACTAACAATGCGAACCAGTTCTCTTGAAGAAGCCATGTAATATTTCTGCATCCAGAAGCAAGCTACTGCCACAGGAACAACGAGAAGGAAAACTTGCCACGTGACGTTGGTCATTACACCGACAATTCCAAATAGTTGTATCGTTGTTGAAGCAAACCCGCCGAGTCTAAATGGAATATCAAGGTCCACAACGCTTTGATCAATTGAAACCTGTACACCAGTAAAATTGCCAGAATCAGAAAGTGATAAATGATAATAACATTTTAGTGGATTTTTTGGCTATATATACATACTCGATTCAAGATTCTTCCTGCAGGAGTGGAATCAAAGAATGACATCGGCGCTCGGAACACACTTCTAAGCATATTCAAGAAGAGCTTCTGAGCAGCAGCTAGACCAAAAGTTGCAACCAGAGCAGCTCGTACAAATATAAACACGGCGCTTCCAAAAGCTAAGGCAGTATAAACAACGAGAAGAACCGTAGGATCCACTTTAGACTGGTCGCCTTCGGTCTGAGGATTCGCCCAAGCCATCCACCAGTTACTAGCAATCTGAAGAAACTGAAAAGAAGCTTGCGCCAGTATAATCAGAGGAATCAGAAGCCCTTTATACGCTGCACCCATGTATGACAAGTACACCTTCATGCTGATTTTTCCCTTCACTCTCTCTTCCTCTTGAACAAGCTGCTTTTTCCGGGAACGCTTTGCTTTCTTCTTCTTCTCTTTGATTGCCTTTTGATCCGAAGCGGATCCGCCATCTTGAACTTCCTTTGCCAAAGTCTCGATGTCGTTTTCATAAATATCTGACTTTGAGTTATGATGCATGACCAAACTATCCAGGATTGGGTTTTCATCAGAGTCTTCTGAGGATGGACTTGGGATGTCCATTGCCTCGATTGCTTCATGGTGGGCAGACACTAAGGCCTTGAAGTCAGTACCTGCTTGTAGCAGGTCATCGTATTTACCCGATTGAATAACCCGGCCTTCCTTCATAACCTTTGAAACAAAACAAACAAACAAAATATTTTCAGAACTTGTCATAAGAGAAATGGTTTGAACAACAGTTTTACCTCTCTGCAACAATAGAGACAAGTTCATCATAGCCACCTATAAGAGACTCTTTAGCATTTCTAAAGGACCAACAGTAGTAATGCGTAGGAAAATCAAGAAAAGGAGTATCTTACCAATATTAGATCAGCTGCAGGAAGAAACTCAACTTGATGCGTCACAAAAACAACAGTCTTCTCAGCCAATGCAGATAGAATATAATCCTGTATAAGCCATTAACTACCATTTCACATTCAAAATATTAAAAAAAAAGGAAGAGATTTGTGGTTATGGAATTGCTTATTTTACCCTAAACAAATCAGAGCTAGTGTGTGCATCCAGAGCACTGAAAGGATCGTCTAGTAAATAAATGTCAGCGTCTTGATACAACGCCCTTGCGAGCTGTACACGTTGCTTCTGGCCACCGCTGAGATTTATACCTCTCTCTCCTATAATGGTCTGGTCACCATGTGAGAAAAGCTCTAAATCTTTCTTCAGAGAACACGCTTGTATCACATTCTTGTACTTTGCTTTCTCCATGGGACTGCCAAATAGAATGTTTTCTTCAATGTTACCAGACTGAATCCAAGCCGACTGTGACACGTACCCAGTAGTACCACATATTCTAACCTATACAACAATCATCATCACAAAGATTAATGATTTTTTTTTTGTCAGAGAATAATAAAATAAGTACCTATTAACTTACTTCACCAGAGATTTTCGGTATTTCTCCGAGGATGCAAGAGATGAAACTTGATTTTCCAGAGCCAACTGTGCCACAGACAGCCACGCGCATACCCTTCTCCACTCTCATCTGAATCCCTGACAATGTCGGCCTTGAAGAAAACGGATCCCAACAAAACACACCGTCTCTAATCTCTATAGCTACATTCGAATTCCCACGTGGGATAACTACAGTTGCGTCTTCCTGAAGCTCTTCCTCCTGCAAGAACCCGGAGATCCTATCAAGAGACACTTTAGTCTGAGCCATCATCGAAACCAGATCAGGAAAGTTCCTGAGCGGCTCCTGGAGGATCCTGAACGTCGCCAGAGCAGAGAGAACACCTCCAGCTGTGAGCTGAGTGCCTAGGAAGATCGAAGTAGCGAATGTAACGGCTGATACAAAGATCGGTGAGCTCCAAAAGATGAAGGTAACAAAGGCCTGCGAGTACAACGCTCTCCGAAGCCACCCGTACTCCTCTTCCCTCATCTCTTCTAATCTCACTCTATACCGATCCTCCCACGCCTGCAGCTTCAGAACCCTCATGTTCCTAAGACACTCCGACGTCTTCCTCATTCTTTCGTCTTTCGCAGCCATCAGCTTATCTTGATACTCCTCCTGAACCTTAGCCAAAGGAATGGTCACAAGAATCGAGATTATTGTCGCCACCAACGTAGCTACAGACGCTATCCCCACGCTTTTATACAAGATCGCGAGAGCCAGGACTATCTGCATCGGAAGCATCCAAATATCATGAAGGTACCACGAGTAGTCTCCTATGCGCTGGACATCAACCGCCATGTAGTTCACAATCTCCCCGCTCGTGTGATTCTGCTTAGCTATACTCGAGAGCTTGAGACCTTTTCTATATACCATCGCCGTTAGAGCTGATCTAACGTGCATCCCCAAGATATCAACCCCCATGTACCACTGACGCGTGGTGACGGTCTCCGCAAGCTTGGAGGCGAAGAAGATCCCCGCGAGGACGTATCCTTCGTGGGGGAAGATCTCCTTCCCTCCGAGATAGTCAACGAAGTAGCTGATCATGTAAGGCCCCACGTAGGACAAGAGAGTGTTCAGACCAGCAAAGACTGCATTGCAAGCCGCTTCTTTCCAAAAGGACTTGAGAATCGCACGTGCTAAAGAAGGATTATTCTCAGACTTGGACCTCTTCCAATTCGACTTTAACACCTTGTAGCTCGACTTGGCTCTATCCCTCGGCGCGAGAAGAGGGATATCTTTAAGCTCCAACGGTCTTTTCGACCCGGCGGAGAGAAGCGGATCCAACCAAGACAATGTCACTAGGCTAACAAGTCCAGCTGTACTGTACGGCGTCACTTTAAGACAAGCCGCTTCTTCCTCCACAAGCAGAGGCTCTTGAAGATCAGAAGAGGTTAGATGAATTTCGATACCGGAAACACCCCTCAGCGCGGCGAAGCAGAGAAAACCAAGAGCAGGCGTAACCGCTAAATTCGCCAGGACGTGAGAAGAGCATCCAGCTCTCCAGCCTTCAACCGCTAGCCTTCTCCCGTCCACATACAAAGTACATAGACAAACACTGAACGCTACAAACCACCATACCCTCAGCAAGAATGGTAGCTTCTCAGACGGTTTGTACTTCAAATGGAGAACTAAGAAGGTAATAACAACCCAAGCTAAACACTGAGCAGCTGGGAAGAAGAGAGTAAACCAGTCACTAGCTCCTCTAATAACCTTAACCCCATCGAACACTAACACCAAAACTTGCACGGCTAACACATAGACGCAACATAGCAGAGAAAATTTAAACACGGTCCCGAAACTAACGTCGTTAGCCTCTCTTTCTAAATTAACGTTGACAGTGTCTTCCTTAGAGAGTCTTCCTCTCCGGACGCAGATGAGAATCTGCGTCGCGGAGAGAGTGAATAGACACACTAGAAAGAGCGTGAGGTTGATGAGGACCGAGCAGAGCTCTAATAGTGGGAGGTGATCTATAAAGAAGGACGAGATCTCATTAAAATCCATGATTGAATGATCTGTGACTGTGAGAGAGTTTGTTTGAGATCAGCCGGCGGATTCTTCGAGCTATAACGAGCATCCCCAAAGACCGCAAGCTGCAAAACAAAACAGAAAAAAAAACACGCATCGACACATTGGGAATCAAAACAAAATAGAGTTTCTCTGCATAGGCAACACGTAATAATCAAATCGCCAGAAGCACTTTGGTCCTTACCAGCTTTGGTTAGATCAGAAAGAGAAAGAGAGAGAGAGAAACCAATCAGCTGAAAGCAGACGTATCAAAGAGACGAAGAAGCAGAGAAGATCTCTCTTTCCGCTTAAATTGAAAATTAACTCGAAGAAAGAGATGATCTTTCCTTCTCTTTCACTCTAGATCCCTTATGAGTCGATTCGATTGTAAAAAGAACCAAGATTGGGGATTAATAAAGGCGTCTCCTTTCGCGTCTGTATTAGTTGGTGTGTTAATCAATACTTAAAGGGTCGTGCTTAGTTACGATGGGTGTCTTCTTTTGACGTCTTTTATGTCACAAATGCGAGTGTGCTTGCTTGTAATCTGACTCTTATGCTTTCGTTTTTTTCATTTGTCTTTATGGTGATTATATATTCATTAACTAGTGTATTTATTGACCACTATTTTCAATAAAAGCGTCTATGATTAAATACTTTAAGCTTTACTAAGCAATGAATCATGTTTCACTTTTTACGTTTTTATTCTCTCGATTACATTGTTGATACAATGGAATATTCGTGCTACACGTGAGTATATGTCTAACAAATACTAATTATTTAGATTTACATGTCAGTCTCTATTTTTTTTTCAAATTACATTACTTAATCATATTTATCAATTTATATATGTGATTTCCGTGCGGTACTACACATATTGAACGTTTAAATTCACTTTTGTATGATAAAGTGGAGATAGATACGTTAACAATTTAATAAGAAAACCAATCTAGCTCTGCATTGAACAACGAGACAAATGTGTCAACTTGAATTAAACTAATTAGAATAACTTTAAGAGAGTTTGTAACAATGGTTTATAGTCCACATACGGAGTATATATATGAAATCTCAATATTCAAACATGTATTTCTAGCTAATCATAATTTCGATACGTATTGAAACTATGTTTTTCAGATCCAGGTCAATCTTAGTGATATAATTAATTATCAGTGCAAAACATATGTATCCCACCAAATTAACCGTATCTTAGAATATAATTTAAGTCCTGCTCAATTCATTTAATTTAAGTCAAAATCTACGTACCACTCTTGCACAGTTGCACAAGTGATAGCATGATGGTATATTCAATCGAAAAGGCGGATCTTAATTAAAATATAAACCATTATGTTATGATGAGTATGATGATACCGAAATTATTTTCTTGTCTAGTGCCCGTATGTTTGTTTCTGGAGGCAATATTCGATGATGTGCGGATGACGACTTACTACACATGCCATGCAAAATGTTTCTTATACGTGGCATACCATTTTATAATACTAATGTCAATTGTTGATGACTATATATTTTGAAAAATGTACTCGCGTGATGTCATTTTATACATGATTGATATAGTTTTCTACTGCCTACAGAGTACACGGTACGTACGTTGAACCATCAACCATGTTTAGTTAATGATTATACGTTTTGTGCATATATATATATACATTTTTCTAAAAAAGTATACATTATTTCCTGGCAGTATATTATCCAATTATTCTGCTCACTGCGTTTTCATGACAATATATTTTCAAATGTAATGGCTCATGTAACTTGAAAGAATTGGAACGATGATGTAAGAATCTACAAGCCATGATGATGTACTATAATCTGACCCAAAATAATAACGATATAAATATAATAATATAACTATTGCTGAATAGTTGGTCATTTGCGTTTGTTTGGTATCGCATGGCTTTGTTCAAAACTTTTATGCACCACTTCCAGCCTAGGCCAGCTCACTTCCCACTTCCTTTATTTGTTCTGTCATTTCTTCTTCGTGTATAAAAAAATAAGTAAAAAGTACTTTTTCTTAGATGAAAATAAATAATGTGTTACTAAGATAAAGAACAATATATATGGATCAAAATGTCGCTTATGCAGAGGTTCATCGAAGGACAAACAAAAATGTGAAAACTAGATGTCAATTGATCTGTGAAGTTCTCTCTTTCGAGATAAAAAGATGTATTTGAAAATCCGAATTGATTACAACGATAAATGTTGAAAATGATTTTTAAACGCATAATAAAAGAGGATTTGATTAATTAAACAGCTTAGTAATTTACATTATTTTGTATCCTAATATAATACGTATATGAATGAGATGATTGAAAACCATACATTTACTGATAAAATACTATATGATGAAATAACATAACTATTTACCTTTTCATCATTGTATCAGTAACACACAACACTATCAGTCGTTAACCCGAAATCGATTTACAAAAATTGACTAAAAAGTCGGTTAAAAGTTTGTGTTACACTGTGTAACGTGCGTGATGATGGTGGAATGAATGGACCTAACATATTTATCTCACATGTCCTTTTGATGTGTCGATATGACCTAATTAATAAGCCTCTTTATGAGCCTAAGACCATGCGCATCAGGGGCTTTAGACGGGTTCACAGACCCGAGTTTTAAGGCCGGAGTGATTAAAAAGCAATAAAAAATGGGTTTGTATCGATGAAACGGGCCTTACGGTTGATCCGCTATGAAGCGGATTTAGCCACGCATCATTTCCTGCTTGGACGAAACAAACCGCGTAGAGGGGGAGGAAAGACGGGTTTCCCCGTGTCTCTTCTCATTTTCTCTTCTCGAAACAAAAGCTAGGGTTTGTTGTGTGAGAGGCGATAATACGAGCGACACGGAGTCTTGCCGATTTTCTCGTTCAAATCGACGACGAAGAGTCTTCTTCACGACCTCTGGTGAGTATCGAGTAGATCGACGGTTTAATTTCGTTGAATTTGGTCAAAATCGTTTAGTGAGATTTGATATCAATCGAGTAGATCGACGGTTTAATTTCGTTTAGTGAAATTTGATATCAACCTTCACAACCTCAACAAGCTTCACAACTCAACAAGCTTCAAACCACAACAACCTTCAAACACTCAACAACAAACTCAAGGCAAGTGAACATAATTTATGAAATATTAATGAAAAATAAATAAGATTAGGAAAAATATGATAGAATTAATATAATTGAATAATGAAAAAAAAAAGATTAGGAAAAATATGATAGAATTAATATAATTGAATAATGAAAAAATAAGATTAGGAAAAATATGATAGAATAATGAAAAAAAAACAAATTTTAAAAAATATAATAGAATAATGAAAAAAAATATTATAAAAAATATGAACACATCCCACTACAAGAAAACACAAGTTTTACGAGGGCAGTTTTCCTCGCTAATTCGTCGTAAAAGCAGTGTTACGACGAATTAGCGAGGAAACCCGTTTCGTCGTTATATGTTTGTCGTAACGCATATATCCTCGCTAATTCGTCGTAAGTTAGCGAGGAAATTATTTCATCGTAAAAGCGAAGGAGGATATTTCGTCGTAAAGACCACGTAAAGATTCCTCGTAAGGACGTCGCTAATTTTCCTCGTAAAGACCACGTAAAATTTCCTCGTAAGGACGTCGCTAACATTCCTCGTAATTACCACGAAAATCATTCCTCGTAAGACACACGTAAATAAATACTCGTAAAATTGACGTAAATACCTTGAAAGCTTTCCACGTAAAGAAAACGTAAAAACCTTGATAGATTTCCAAACGTTTCCTCGTAAAAACCACGTTAAGCTTCCACGTAAAGAAGCCGCAAAATTAGCTACGAATTTACTTCGTTTCATTATTTTATAGAAATATAAAAAATTATAATTATAAATATTATATAATTTAAATTATTTAAATTATTAATGAAATTAAAATTCTAAAAAAATCAAAACCAAAATATTTTATATATAAATAAGTTTTGAATTCATAATACAAGAACCGAAATTAAAAAGAACTTGGGTGGTCGTTAATTAATCGCCTCGTAGAATTCATCACTCCTCGCCTGAACATCCGCCTCGGCATGTGAGTCGTCGGTCGGTGACTGGCCTGGGATAGGATTTTCTTGTCGCATGGTCCTCAACAAAGTCGCCCATTCCGGATTTGTGGCCGCTACAACGTCCAAGAAGCCCTCGAGTCCACCCATACGAGATCGCAGCTGAGTAGAATCTCTACGCAGCTGAGTAGACTCTCTACGCAGCTCTTCGGACTCCCTACGCAGCTGAGCGACTTCATCATCCCGTCGCTGAACATAAGACGATGTCGCTCTCGGAACATCGTTGACGGAACCAATCCCCAACGTCCGTCCCTTTTTTTTAGGGACAACCTTAAAAACAAAAAATAAATTTTGTTAGTAAAAATTTAAAGTTAAATTAAATGAATGTTTAAAAAAATTAAAATTGTAGAAAATTTACCTCCTCGTAAAGCTTATCCACTTCAGGTGTGGATAAGGTGACGGGTAATCCATCGGTGGACTGTTGGGTCAGCTGGGTCTGGCGTTCTTCAACCCGAGCAGCCAAATCGTTGTAGATTTGTTCGGACTTGCCATCTATAAATCGGCCCGCCTTGTTCTTGTGGGTCCTCTCGTAAAGTTGCATAAGAGACGGGAATTCTCCCGTCTCTTTGGCCTAAAAAAACATTTAAGAAAGTTGTTAATTAGAATATATATATAAAAATATACTTAAAATTTAATATAATTAAATTTTTAATTACCATTTCCAAACGGACACCAGCGTGGGGTTTTTGGCCCGTAGTGTGAAGCATCGGCCCGTTCCCGTGCTCATCGACTGTGTTACGGGAGTTAGAGCAAGACTGGGCGATTCTAATGGAATCAGGAAGACGCCAATATCGGATGAGGCCATCCCAGACATCCGTGGTGAGCTCAGCGGGTTTGCCACGCTCATACCCCTTCACGATCCAGTCACCCTTCCAGTTGGAGACCGTGTCCAACAAGCGAACTTTCGCCTTCGCTTCAAACTTCTTCCTCACCCTCTCAGTGATCCCGAAGGCCCAATTATATTTTTGCTGTTGGAAAAAATAATTTATAATTAGTTTTTCAGAAAAAAATATATATATAAATAATTAAAATATTTAAAGATATATATTTAATTAATAGAACTTACAGCGTAAATTTTGAACCACGTCTTTCTGACGTAGTGGGGCGTCATTTTCCAGTTCGGATGTGCCATGGAGAAGTAACCTTTTATCGTGTCGGTTACGTCCGATGCAAGACATCCGTCAATCCCCCACCTGAAAAATACAAATTTAAAATATAAATTATTTTTTAAAGTTATAAAATAATTTAAAAAGAATAAAAAAATAATGAAACATACCATAAAGTTCCGTCCGGTCGGTCGGGGTCGATGACTGGTAAACCTTCTCTGCCTGGCAGACGGAGAATGTCCTCTACGGTGTACTGCGAGTAAGGAGCACTCGGAGGCACCATCAAATCGGGATGAATCTCGGCCGCGGGCATCGGAGGTGCCGGCATTGTAGGAGGCACAGGAGGAGGAGGCATCTGGAAAGGCACGTGAAGAACCGATGGTGCACTAGAAGAAGGAGATCCAATGACTCTCTGAGTGTACTGAGTCTCGGGGACAGTCTCCTGACCCGAAGAACCGGGAGCTGAAGAAGATGACGGGTCTAAACGACTACCCGGCTCTCCGAACATCTCTCTGTAATGGGCAGTAAGTCTACCTTTTCGAACCTGAGAAAAAAATTAAATTTTTTAAATTTTCGTAAACATATACTTCCCAAAATTATCCACCTAATCAACACTAAATAACATAAGATCCGTAAACCTATCTAAATTCCCTATACTAACCACCTAATCTATCCTAAACTAATCAAACTAGAGAGGAATTAGGGAGACTTACCATTGCTACGAATTAGGGAGGAAGTGGAGAGGAAGTGGAGAGGAAAGACGGAGCGAGCTCGCTCGGGATATATATAAGATTACTTGTTAACTTGGTCTGCTTGTGAAGCTAAGATGAAAGGCTCGAATTTGTTGTACCGACGTCCACCGTTGACATCAACTACACCAAATTTGTTAGACCGAACACCTCTGTTGACGACGGGGTCGAACCATTCACATTTGTAGATGACGCATTTCAGCTTCAGTATCCCTGGAAATTCGACTTCAATAATCTCCGTCAAGATCCCGTAGAAATCTGTTTCCCCTTTCACACATATTCCATAGTTACTGGTCGCCCGCTGTCTACCATACTCATATGTGTGAAAAGTGTAGCCTCGTGTGAAATACATCTGTGATGTGGTGACCTTTACAAGTGGAGATTGAATTACTTCGTGTAACCACTTAGGATAATCTGCATCGTCGTCATAATCAACCTGCAAAAATAAAGAGAACATTAAAATACAAATCATGTATGAAAAAAAGTTTGAGTTATAATACCTGATTCCGCAACCACTTAATGAAGTGCTGATCTTTCCTTTTGTCTACGTCACTTGTGGATATACCAGGAAATGTTTCTTCGACTTGAGAAACAAATAGGCTGTAAAATTAATCACATTTCATAGGAATGAATCTCTTGCAATTATATAATTAATTATATGTATTTTGAAGTGTCCATATATGTTACCTTTCAAAATAACGCATCAATGGATCCTCGCAATTGAGTAGAATATAGGTGTGTGCACTATGAGCGTCTTGTTCACTCGACCACCAAACCTCTTTAGACTTCCCACCGAGTCGTCCAATCTGGCTAAAGATGTCTGGAACACCAGCAACTGCATATGTTGGCGCAACTCCACCATCATCATATCTTCTTGGAGCTCTTCTACGGGTACGTACTTTTGACGCAAAGTAGTACGATGTGAAGTGAGAAACTTCTTCCGTCAAACTTCCAGCAATTATAGAACCTTCAACTTTGGCGAGGTTCTTTGCTTTTCCCTTCAAATATTTCATGGCTCGCTCGTACTGGTACATCCATCTGTAATGTACAGGTCCACGAAGCAATGCTTCATATGGGAGGTGGACAGCTAGATGCTCCATGACGTCAAAAAATCCAGGAGGAAATATCTTCTCCAAGTTGCACAATAAGATGAGAATGTTCTCCTGGAGCTGTTCTACAACTTCTTCTTTAAGAGTGCGTGTGCTCAGATCCCTGAAAAATGCTCCAATGCCTTTTATATTCCAAAAACAATTAAACACATTGTTAGTCGTATATTATTTTGCAAACTAGACCGTTATAAAATTATATATTGTGATATAAAACACTACGAACCTGCAAGTGCTTCATGTACGTTTGTTGGAAGTAGCTCCACAAATGCAAAGGGCAGTAGTCGTTGCATAAAGACATGACAATCATGACTCTTCATCCCAGAGAACTTTTGACCCTTTTCAACACATCTAGAGAGATTTGAAACATACCCATCGGGAAACTTCACTTCTGATGCCACCCAGTTGAACAACACCGACTTTTTTTCTGAAGACAGTCTGAATATCGGAACGGGAACTTGTCCATTGCTTTTAATATGTAACTCGCTTCTTGAGCAAATATCCGGCAAGTCCAACCTCGATTTTATGTTGTCTTTTGTCTTCCCTGGGACATTCAATATTGTATTCATGATGTTCTCAAAGAAATTCTTCTCTATATGCATCACATCGAGGTTGTGGCGCAGAAGAAGATCCTTCCAATATGGCAACTCCCAAAATATACTCTTCTTGTGCCAGTTGTGATGAACACCGTAAGAATCAGGCATATTACGAGGGACATGCCAATTACCACCCCAACGAACTGTTTCGTTAGCTCCGTAGTAGTCGATTTGTGCTTCAATTTGTTCTCCAGTTAGATATGGTGGAGAAGTGTCTCTCACAACCCTTTTGTGCCTAAACAAATTCTTGTTTCTTCGGTAAGGATGGCCAATGGGAAGAAATCGACGATGACAATCAAACCAACTTGTCTTCCTACCATTCTTCAGTTGAAACGCATCTGTCGTTCCATTACAATATGGACAAGCTAATCTCCCATGTGTAGTCCATCCAGACAACATCCCATATGCAGGAAAGTCACTTATGGTCCACAAAAGCATAACTCGCATCGTAAAATTCGTCTTCGTTGAACAATCATACGTCCTCACCCCTGTTGACCACAAATCCTTCAACTCTTTTATCAGTGGTTGTAGGAAAACATCCAGAGACCTTTTTGGATGGTTCGGACCAGGTATCAATATCGTCAAGAATAGCAACTCCCGTTGCATGCACATCTCCGGTGGCAGGTTGTATGGCGTAAGAAAGACTGGCCACAATGAATATTGTCTCCCTGACATTCCGAACGGACTAAATCCATCTGTGCATAATCCGAGATACACATTCCGGCTATTGCTAGCAAAATCCGGATGTACTTTGTTGAAATGTTTCCAGGCTCTTGCATCTGATGGATGAGTCATCTCACCATCCGTCTGAGTATGCTCGGCATGCCATCTCATCTTTGCAGTAGTCTGCTCTGATTGATACAATCTTTTCAATCTGTCTGTAATTGGTAGGTACCACATCCTTTGGTACGGTACCCTATTACGTCCCCGTCCTTGCGGCTTGAATCGTGGCTTCTTGCAGAATCGACATACTTCTAGCTTCTCATCATCTCCCCAATAGATCATGCAGTTGTCGATGCAGACATCTATCATCTCCGAAGGCAACCCAAGACTATAAACTAATTTCTGAATCTCATAATAAGAATCAGCAGACACATTGTCTTCCGGCAAATACTCTTTAAACAAGTCCGCCCATTCGTTCATGCAACTTTCAGGTAGATTGTGATCAGTTTTAATATTCATCATTCTAGCAGCCAACGACAATTTAGAGAGACCTTCTCTTTAACCACTGTAAAGTGGTTGATTCGCCGCGTTTAACATTCCGTAAAACTTTTTTGCATCTATATTAGGTTCTTCATCTTCATCATGAGCTACGAATGCATCAGCTACCATATCATGAACCCTATCATAATCTACCATCTCCTCCTGATGGTAACTATGTTCATTATGCAAATGATGATTAACTGGTTCTTCCTGAAAATTGCTATTACTACTACTAGCTTCATTCTGATCATAATTATAACCTTCCCCATGTTGAAACCAGATATAGTAATTTGGCGTGAAACCTCTATTTATTAAATGCTTCCAAACATTTTCACGGTTTGCCAATTTCGAATTGTTGCATTTCCGACAAGGACAGAACATCTTACCACTTTCTTGGGCGAGCGGTGTTGAATCTGCTTGGTGCATAAATGTCTCCAGCCCCGCAAGGTATTCTTTCGTCACTCTCCCGTTAGCATCTCTATGCATATACATCCAATTCTGCAACTCGTAAATAGTCCCAGAGCCAGCCATTTTTTTTTCTTTCACGTTTTTTGTTGTTGGTGTGTTTAAAATGATGTTCCAACATCCATATTTATAGAAAATTTCGAATCTGGTAGTTGTAATTTTACTATGAAATTACGACGAAAATTAATTGTATGGCCAAAAAAAAACGTGAGCCACCTACCAAGTTGGTGGATTCAAAATTTCCTCGTTAAGTACACGTAAAATATTTCGTCGTAAAGCACTCGCGAAATTTACGTGGCTTTTACGAGGAAAAACTATTTCCTCGTAAAAGCCACGTCAATTTACATCGTCTTTACGACGAATTTTTTTTGTCGTTACCTTACGACGAAATAACGATGCTTTTCTTTCTCAACGTAATTTCCTCGCAAAATCAACGTTTTTTTACGAGGATTATTTTTCCTCGTTAAACTTCCTCGGTAAAGATACGTTTTCTTGTAGTGTCCCCTTTTCTGATTTTAGGAAAAAAATTTCACTAATGTCTTCCTCATCAAGTGATGAAGTTGATGAAGCTTTAGAAGAAATGGTCGACCAAGTAGTTGATAATTTCATCGACTCAGTGATAGATCCTCACCCCAACAAGCAGAAAAGACGGGCTTATATCGAAAGACATCGTGAACAAGGACTCAATCAGCTATGGAATGATTATTTCCAAGAAAATCCTACATACCCACCTCAAATGTTTAGGAGGCGTTTTCGAATGAACAAGCCATTGTTCCTCCACATTGTCGAACGTGCAAGTAATGAAGTTCCATAATTTCAGCAAAGACGAAATGCTTGCGGAAGGTATGGGCTATTTGCACTTCAAAAGTGTACGACAGCTATACGTATGCTGGCATATGGTCAATCAGGAGATACATATGACGAGTATCTCCGACTTGCTAACAGTACTTCACGTTTATGTTTGGAAAATTTCACTAATGCAATTATAAAATTGTTTGGAGATGAGTATCTACGCAGCCCTACAGCTGAGGATCTTCAACGATTGCTCGATGTTGGAGAGGTACGCAGTTTTCCAGGGATGATAGGCAGCATCGATTGTATGCATTGGAAGTGGAAAAACTGCCCAACCGCTTGGAAAGGTCAATACACACGTGGTACGGGAAAGCCGATAATTGTCTTAGAAGCTGTGGCATCACAAGATCTTTGGATATGGCACGCATTTTTTGGATTACCAGGTACCTTCAATGATATCAATGTTCTTGATCGGTCACCGGTTTTCGATGACATCGTACAAGGCCGAGCACCAAAAGTTAAGTTCAAGGTCAACAACCACACTTATCGTATGGTCTACTATCTTAGTGACAGAATTTATCCAAACTGGTCAACATTTATCCAATCCATCCCACTTCCTCAAGGTCCTAAAGCCGAGAAATTTGCAAAAAAGCAAGAATCCGCCAGAAAAGATGTCGAACGGGCTTTTGGAATATTACAATCAAGGTTTGCAATTGTTAAAAACCCAGCTCTACTATGGGACAAGGAAAAAATAGGAAAGATAATGAGAACTTGTGTCATATTGCACAATATGATAGTGGAGAACGAACGATACAGATACGCTCAAATTGACACATCTGAGTTCGAGTCAGGAGAGTCAAGTAGAAGTTCGAGGGTGACAAGGAGGGATAGTATTCATGTCGATATGTTAGGCATGCGCAGAGAAGTTCGAGATCTAGCGAAACATGCTCGTTTGAAAGCTGATTTAATGGAAAATATATGGCAAAAGTTTGGTGATGACGATGAATAAGCTTTGTATGTTATTGAATTTCTTGTTTTATGTATTCTACTCTTTATGTATTGAATAAAATGTTTAAAAATATTTATAATATATTTTAATGTATTATTTTATTCATGTTTTCTCAAAAATTTGAAATTTGAAAAAAAAAATTATTATTACGAATAATAAATATTATTATTTTATTTTTATGAACTTTTTCTTTAGGTTCACTAATGTAGAAAACAAAAAATTCAGGTTCTTAACTATTCATGGACCCACATAAAAAATATTAAAAAATACTTGTGAACCCTAAGGGGGGTTCACTAATGCTCATGGTCTAACACAGAAATTACAACGTTAAAAAGCTGATTGCGTGTAATAAAATATTCAGTAATCTTAGACTTAGGTCCTAGTCCTTTGATCTGTTATTATGTCGACAGTTAATTCGTACCTACTGGAATTGGTAACGGTGGTTGGTGAATGCGACTGTAAATGAAAGTATGCATCAAGTTTGTTGAAAGTTTGGGACTGATTATGAAGAGGAGACTTTTTTTTCCTTTTGAAGTGTACGGGTCTGAGTTAGGCCCAGTTAAGGGCCCACCTCATCAAATTCAACGACGACTGTACTAGAAAGTAGAAACTTCACCTTGAACGTTGCCGAGTTGTCTTTTTCTTTGTCACCGACCACTAGCGTTGTCTCGCTCACCTTTTAGCCTTTAGGCGTATGAAACAAGACCTCAGTGGATTTTGCTGTCCAAATGGATATCTAAATATATAATAAGAAACATTTGGTTATTCTTAAAATAATTTCGTTTTGATGAATTTGTTTCCGTTTATTGTGAAAATGATTTAACATCATCGTTTTATATAATGTTAAATAGCGCATTTCAAAAACAAAAACAATCCACACTTCTTTATAGTGTTGTGTTCTTCTCAAGTTTTTTATTCATACGCGCATATATAATTTGAGACAATTTGGG
Source organism: Brassica napus (assembly GCF_020379485.1). Lineage (NCBI taxonomy): Eukaryota > Viridiplantae > Streptophyta > Magnoliopsida > Brassicales > Brassicaceae > Brassica > Brassica napus. The sequence continues at coordinate 1,391,954 of NC_063443.1, forward strand.
CCCATAATGCTCTATTGCTCCCCAGTCTTAACACACCATAAAAGCCCATGTACGCCATCACAGCCGACCCGGGACAATAGAATTGAACTGGTTGTTCGGTTCTTGCAAAACCTCTATAACTATCACCAATTAGTTTTTTTTTTATTATTATTATGACCCTGTTTTACACGTTTTCTCGATTTTTATACCCAAGATTATATGTAATTTAATTCATCTGGCAAGGCTCACTCAAGCTGATGTACATGATGATGTTCCTTAGCTGTTGTATTTGTAAATATTTTTTTAATATAAAATTGTATCTACTTTCTTTTTGAATTAACATTTCATACGGTAAATAAACCTTAGTAGTTTGTTGTAAAATATATATTGAGCAATTTTTTCAAATAACCATTTTTAAATTTTTGTCACAAAAATAGTTCTCAAAAAATAAAATGACCAAAATAGTTCTTTTTTATTTTGAGTTTTTTTTACATTTTTTTATATTCTTTTAAATTTGAACCTCCTATCTCAAAATTCTACCCCTTAACTTTAAATCCTAAGTCTATATTAGTTAACTCTAAAATTAAAATATTTTTTGACTTTTTAATAAAATTTATTTTAATAATTTTTTACATTAAAAACTATTTTTGTGACAAAAACTTAAAAATATCTATCATAAAAAAAAATTCATATAAATAAATGAGTGTATTCGGAAACTTGCCTATCCCACTATATAAAAGGGGCTAAATCCCTGGTTCTTAAGCCTTGCCACATGGGCAAAAAAATTATGAGCCAATCAATATGCCATGTCACTAATGTTTTGGGCCCCATTTCCGTACCGGTTTTGGTTTGGTCTAATATTTCGGAGTTTGGTATGATTCTCTGGTTTTGTACTTAATTTGATTAGGGATTCATCGTTATTATTCTTCCACAGTTCAACCTAGCGTCACCGTTTTTCTAATCTGTAAACTAAAGTTCTTCCTCTCATCTCTTCACCTCTCCTGTCATTCAATGTATTCTTTAAATTTGGGATAATTGTTATTCATACTAAACCCAGTAACAATGTCGACCTCTCCGTTTCCTTCACGTTAAATCTATAAATAGGAGAGGGTTGAGAGTAGAATGGATCTTCATAACCTCTGTCAGTTTGTCTTCTTTATCAAGCGTAGATTCTCAAAATGTCTTCCTCCGATGCCGTTGTTGCGTAATCCGCCGTACAGATTGTTTCTGCCGGAGGAGTAAGGTGGCTGACGAGGTGGCGGTTGATTTGCACCACCGTTACTGTAACTTTTGCTCGTCTGAGGGTAGCCTGACATAGCTGGAAATGAAAAGGTAAGACACTTTGCAAAAGAGATGGAAGAAGAGAATGAGTTGACCTTAAAGATCTGTTTCTTTTAGTTTTTGATATACTTTTTTGTTTCTACATAAATCAGGAGAAAGAAGCCAATAAAAAAGCTTTGAGGAAGTATTTAGAGTTAGTGGAGTTCTTCACCAAAGGTAATGTTTCTTTTTTTTTTTATATTACACCATCACTAAAACCAATCGCAACAGTTTCTGTATCAAATAGTTTGATCGGACATAATAATTTGATTTGTACTCCTTTGTATGTTCTGGAACGCAATGTGGGTTTCGAATGTAGTTCTGGTTGCTTTGTATGAGCAGAATGACAAGCCTTCCTCTGCTTTAGAGTAAGTTCATGGACACCTACTTTGTTTCTAACCGGTGAATATTAGTTTTTAAGAGAGTACCATAACTTACTGACTTATAATCTTCTACACAGGTGATAGCTTTTATTAACTTTATCCTAATATGAGTTAGGTCAAAGAGTATAATTTCATAATTTGTTTATGCTCCCCTACTATTGTATCCTTCTTTGGTTTTGCTTTCAGATTCATCCAGCAAAAGCTAGGAAGTCCTTCAGTTTCTGATTACAAGAAGCTTCAATCTGAGAAGTCTGACCTTCAAATAAAGGACAATGAGGTTTTTGCTAAACATCAAGGAACATTGAGAGAGGTATCCCGTCCTAACTTGAATATAAAAGTTTATCAGTAAACCATATATAATTGATTAGCACATGATTACATGCTTATGTAGTTTCTTATCCATTCTTTTTAGTTGTCTTCAGAATTTCTATATGATTGGTTGGAATGGTAATGGAGTATATAGAGTACTAAAGATAGACCAGCTTGATGCGTCTGAGCTTAACCTCAGTGAGGATTTCACTGCCTATACCAAAAAAGAATGCAACGAGCTGCTTAAACGGATACACAAAGAAAACAAGGCCACAGGCGGCCTCAAATTTGTCACTCTCTGTTATGGCATCATTGGTTTGTGTTCTTTTGTTTCAAGTTATGGTCGCTGAAACATACATTGTTTTACTTTTACAGCGTGTTCTCACAATTTGTTTTTTTTCTTCCCATTTTTGTGGTCTCAGGATTCATTAAGTTTTTGGGACCATACTACATGCTGGTTATCACTTAGAGAAGAGAGATAGGCCAAATTTGTGGTCACAGGGTGTATGAAGTCTCCAAGAGTGAGATCATTTCTTTGCGAAATTCTAGCGTGATTTGCAACATTTCAAATTCAAGAGACGAGAACAGGTGTTTTTATATATCTTTTACTATTTTTTTCCCTTTTTTTGTCTGTCCCAAGCTTATTGTCGAAGAAAGTTTCTGTTTTTCTTTTCTGTTTGGTGAAAAGAGAGTGAGTTACATGTGTTCATTTATTATACCCTTCCACCTTTTTATGAACTCAAGTCATTTAACCCTTGCGTTTCTTTATCTGGTGTTGATAAACAGGTACAAGAGGTTCCTGTGTAGCTCCTGTGTATGGTGGACCTTACAAAAGACTTCTTTTTCAGCTATTCTTTCAATATAATGTGTAGTTTCCAGAAGAATATATGTGTGTGATGTGACCATGAAAGTGGTGGTGCTCTCTATAAGAAAATATTTGCTTGGAACGAGTTCTTGACTCGGGGAATTCGAAATCATCTCCGGAATACCGTGTGAACTGTAGAGCATTGATGTATGGTTTCTTTAACCAGGTAAGAATCGTATGTTTTTCTACCCCCCACTGCCAAAGAAAAGAAAGTCTTCCCTGAATCAAATGCATATCCCTTTTCTTTTCTCACAGCAGTAGTTTTGTTATTTGTATACCATTTTCTTCTGGGCTACAATATTGCTTCCCTATATCATGTTTTGTCCACTGAAACCTGCAACCCGACCATTTTCACAAAACAGTGCAGCTGTTTTACAGATTTTGAGTGTTTTTAACTTGAGGTTTGATGTTGTTTTGATGGTAGGATGATACATCCTGGAAAAGGACTTCCTTCAGAGATACTAAGTGATATGTTTGAGACACGAAATTGATGGGTCACACCTGATGGCTTAGGACTTAAGCTTTCACGGAAACTGCTGGAGCAGATGAATGGTAGTGTGAGTTTTGTTAGAGAAGACGAACGTTGTTTCTTTCAAGTGGATCTTCAAGTTAAGACAAGGTTAGGTGTTGAGACCAGAGGAACAGAGGCTGATTCAAGCATACAATAGAGATTATGGGTCCCAAAGGCATATAGATAATAAAATTTGATGAATTGTGCTCCTTTTATGGTCTGAATGTGTTGTCATTCAAAGTTTCCATTATTTATTTATCAATAAAATGTATCTTAGTCATTTATATAGTAGGATGATTAAGTAAACCAAAAAAAAGAAAAAACAAACCATAACCCAATTTACAGTACTTTGAGTCACTGACCATCATTATCAATTTATCTATCATCATCATATCTTCCTAAACTGAATATTTACGTTTGAACAAAAGGCAGTAAAGGGTTCGTTTGCATGTCAGCTTCAATGTGTGCTTTCACCGGTAAGAGGATGAGCAACTTTGTGAATGCTCCATGACCAAACCCGCTTTCCTTCATCAAAGAACATGGAACATGCCCATTTTAATTTTATTTAAAACTATGGATTTAAGTTTTACATATTTTAACGTTAAGTCCATTACAGCCAAACAAAATATTGAACATAAACTTTGTTTTTCTTTTTCCAAACAGAGTAGAATTTGATTGATCTTTAAAACACACAAATTCATGTGCCTTTTGCTGAAGTCGATAGTACAAGAAAAGTGAATTTGACAATTCTTCACAAAATGAAAATTTATTATAAACAACTCCAACAAAACAAACAAATCACTCCACAATACTTCCTATTACTTTATCAAAGTATTTCAAACACGTCTAATTGTCAATGACCCCGCGAAAGTATTACAAACACGTCTATTGTCAATAAAAGCAGCTAAATTGAAGTTTTTAAAGGTGTCATATAGGCAAAAAAATTGAGAACCAACTAATCTGCCATGTCATCCTGGACTGGTTTGAAAGACCAACTTTCGCAGCCCATTATTACTAAATTTCGGAGCCTATTTACACCATTCTCAGCATTTCATTTTAACAGCCCATTATTATTCAGATACTAAAGACCCTAACCCATTATTACTCATATACTAAAGACCCTAAAACATAATCCCTAACCCATTAATACTAAAAGCCCTAAAACATATAATTCTCTAAAAACTAAAGATCACTCATCCTCACTCTAGCCCTAATCACCGACTCCATCTCATCGTGATTCTCTTCCTCTTCATCTCATCTTCAACTTAAATATTATCATTTTTGAATGAAAACATTATTATTATTGAAATATTAATTATTTATCCAAAACTCTAATAAACAAAATATACAAGTTGTTAATGCACTCTATTGTTTGCAAAGAAGCTTTTCCTATTATTTCCCTTTTTCATTTAATGCACAAATACAAGTGTAGATTTTTCTTTTTATCTAGAAGATGTTTTTTAATTTAACATACAAATTATGAACCGTTTGACTATGTTTATCATAAATTTGGTTATATATATTTTTAGTTTTAATATATTCTTCATTATTTACATCTTATTAGTTTTAAACCATACAAAAAACATATATTAATTGCATATTTTAAAACTTACTTTATATTTTAAAACGATTAAAGTCACAATGACCAATTATTTTCCAGCACCACCAAAAACTCGAAAAACCCTATACAACCGAAATTTTATTTTCATATATTATTAAATTTTATTTGTTTATAATATGTTTTAAAAAACAAACCAAAAAAAATTGTGATAAAGAAGGAAAGTTTTGATAGAATAACCAAAATTTTTCATTTAATAGGTAAAATGACCCTTATACCCTAGATATATAAAATTTAATTAAAAAATATTTAAAAACATTAAACAAATAATAATTAAGTAATAGTCTTAGATTATACGTTTTCAAAATACAATTTATTTAAATAATTTTTTTAGTTGATTTTTAAATTGCAATTTTTCTCTATTTTTGTTTTCAATTTATCTTTTTGTAATTCTAGCCGAAGTTCACAACAAGTGGAGCGACAACCTCGGACCGCAACCAATTATCGCTAGGATCATTAGGATGTGGCCCATCACAAATCACACAAATAAAAATGCTTTTCTAGGAACAACTTTCATTTATCTTGACATCTAGGTTTGTCTTAAAAATACTTACTTTTAATTATTCTAACAACATTTCAAATAATTGCTTTTAACCACTCAACAGGACAAAAAATGGAATGGCGGGTGCCTATTTCTGACACAATGTACCAACGGTTCGAGGAAGGAAAAATTTATCACATTAAATATTTTAATCTTCTTCCCAATAACCGATGGTACATGCTTACCGTTCAACCATACTTAATCAATATTAATGAGACAACAACTATAACACTGATTCAAGAAAACATTTCACCGATTCCTTCATACATTTTCCGGCCCCAACGCTATCCCCAGTTGATCAGCTTAGCAAGTGCAACCAACTTCCTCCCAAATCAAAAAAAAAACCATACCTATCACACATACAAATAAATTCTCTATTTTTGTCGCTAAAAACAAATTATTCCCCACAGATGTTGTTGGCCGCATATGCCTCATCCAAGGAAGTGATTTATATAACCACAACACATATACAAAAATCATTATTGGATTGTGTTAAGCAATAAATATATAATACAATAATTTTTTGTAGATCCAAATTGGTCCGTCTAACTATATGGGACAATGAGGCGGCTAATTTTAGGGAGTTAAATCGCGTATCTACCAAGAAAAACCAAATCATAATTATCACAAGTATCATTCCAAGGTTACATGAAGGTAATCAACTAAACATAAAGTTTATGTCTAACTAAATGCTTATAAATATTTCACTTTTCAGGGAAACTATCACTCACAACCATACCAATATCGCGCTTTTACTTTGACAACGACATAGATATCATACAACGCTTTCAAAAGAGAAATAAACTGTTATCCTAAGCCTGATGGCATACCTCCAAATGTGATCAAACCACAAGACGGAAACCGACACCAGTCAACTGTTTTAAAATTTACACTTCAATGCAAACAACCATATATTTTTCAAACTTACTATTGTTTAGAAAAAAGAAACTGATCACCGCATCGCATTCAAACAAAAACTCTATGGTTAATTCTACAACGAACAAAACTTAACTTCCAATATTTGATACTTAAAACTACAAAAATTTAAAAATTTACTTTAATAAAACATATTATCCGCGCGAAGCGCGGACCCCGGCTCTAGTACTTATGTAACCAACTCTAATTTTAAGGATGTCATTCATATAAAAAAAATTAAAACTGGTAACTAATATGAGAAATATAATAATTTTGGAAACAATTAAAAATAATAATGATAAATAAGTAGGAAAAAAAAGAAAAGGGTTAACCCTTGGATAAAATAAAATAAAAAAACATTGAGCAGCAGCACCATTTGTTCGTCGTCGTCTTCTTCCTCCTCTACCTGCGCCGCTTTCTTACTCTCTTCAAATCTCTCCCAGCCAAAAAGAATCGCTGCTCTTCGCATCGCTCAGGTTTGTTTCGATCTCGAATCACATCTTCTCAAGTCACCAGCTAAGCTAGGCTACTCGGGGATCTAATTAATTGCAAAGTTTCCGATTAGGTTTTAGATGTTTAGGGTAACGGAACTTAGTGTTTGGAGAATCTTTGAATCTGGCAAACCCTAATTTCTTCATACTACTCCTGATTGATTTGATTCAAGCAGGGGAATAAAGAACTTCGATAATCAATCTCGCAATGGCTCGAAACAAGGGATTGGCGGAGCAAGATCTTAGTAAATTGGATGTGGCTGTGCTTCATCCTCTCTCTCCTGAGGTCATTTCTCGCCAGGCTACTATCAATATTGGTATAACCTTTTTTTGCCAAAGAAGGTAACCATTTGTGCATTAGTAGAAGAAAGCTAAAGATTGTGTAAGTGTTGTAATCTCAGGAACCATTGGACATGTCGCTCACGGGAAGTCCACTGTTGTCAAAGCTATTTCTGGTGTGCAGGTAAGTAAGTTGATTATGATGCCTCTTGAATTGATTCCATGGAGGAGTTGATGTATCCGCCTCATGTGCAGACTGTTCGTTTCAAGAATGAATTGGAGCGTAACATCACCATTAAACTTGGTTATGCGAATGCAAAGATTTATAAATGCGAGGATGACAAATGCCCTAGACCAATGTGCTACAAGTCAGTTTTTTCTTTTTTTAAATTCTGGTATAAAGTTGTGTGTGTTGGATAGTGTTAACAATGTATATGTTCTTCTAGGGCATATGGAAGTGGGAAGGAAGACAGTCCAAATTGTGATGTCCCTGGATTTGAGAACGCTAAGATGAAACTGTTGAGGCATGTGTCGTTCGTGGATTGCCCGGTATGATGATTTTTATTATGTTTCTCATCGTTCTTTCTTAAAATTGCTATTGAGATATGAATGATCTGTTTGTTTTATTGTGTCTTTAGGGGCACGATATTCTCATGGCGACAATGCTCAACGGAGCAGCTATCATGGACGGTGCGCTACTTCTAATCGCTGCAAACGAGACTTGTCCGCAACCGCAAACTTCTGAACATCTTGCTGCTGTTGAGATTATGCAGCTGAAGCATATCATAATCCTCCAGAACAAGATTGATCTTATTCAAGAGAACGTTGCCATTAACCAGCACGAAGCCATTCAGAAATTTATAATGGTTTGGTTTTCTTCATCCTTCAAGAATCTCTTGTTGCATTCTCATTTTCATTAGCTGGTTAAACTTATCAGGAACTTGGTTCTAATATTTCATTACATCATGTTTTGCAGAACACTGTCGCCGATGGTGCGCCTATTGTCCCCGTCTCAGCACAACTTAAGTACAACATCGATGTTGTATGCGAGTACATTGTCAAGAAGATCCCAATCCCTAAGAGAAATTTTGTGTCACCACCAAACATGATAGTGATTCGGTCTTTTGATGTCAACAAGCCTGGGTTCGAAGTTGATGACATTAAAGGCGGAGTTGCAGGTGGAAGTATCCTCCGGGTATATATCTCTCTCCCTTGATCTCTCGAGTACAACTTGTTTGTGTTTTGCTGATATTTTCTAGCTTCATCAAGCTTTATATGTTATATGTGTGTGTGTTTTTTTTTTGCGCAAAATATGTGTGTGTAAATGCTGTCTCTAACTAACATTTTCTTCTTGTAGGGTGTTTTGAAGGTCAACCAATTAATCGAGATCCGACCTGGGATTGTTGTCAAAGACGAGCGTGGCAACCCAAAATGCACTCCAATCTACTCTCGCATTATTTCACTCTACGCAGAACAGAACGAGCTTCAGTATGCAGTTCCTGGAGGTTTAATTGGAGTTGGAACAACAATGGACCCAACTCTTACTCGTGCTGATCGATTGGTTGGTCAAGTCCTTGGTGAAATCGGTTCGCTTCCTGATGTCTTTGTTGAACTCGAGGTATAAACAACAAGTCATGGTAACAGCATTAAAGTCTCTTAACTGGTAGGTGATTTAATTCGGTTTTTGTTGTAGGTGAACTTCTTTCTTCTACGGCGACTGTTGGGAGTGAGAACAAAGGGATCAGAGAAGCAAGGGAAAGTGTCAAAGCTAACAAAGGGAGAGATTCTGATGCTCAACATCGGTTCCATGTCGACTGGTGCCAAAGTTGTTGGAGTTAAGAACGATCTGGCTAAGCTGCAACTAACCGCGCCGGTGTGCACCAGCAAAGGAGAGAAAGTGGCTCTGAGTAGGCGTGTGGAGAAGCATTGGCGTTTGATTGGTTGGGGTCAGATTCAAGCTGGAACCACCATTGAAGTACCTCCTTCACCTTTCTAAGATGTTAGTCTTCTTTTTTTTTTTTCTGAAAAAGTTTATTAACCCCTCAAGAGACAATAAAACTCTTTTTTTTCTGTCATGTTGTGGGGTGGTTTTGGAGAGTTGCGGATTGATTTGTTACTAGTAACAGCGTCCAAATAACATTTATTACACAAAATAAAAAAAACATGCCAGAACGGTTTAATTCGAGAAGCATGATATCTAACTATAACCACACTCTGCAATACTTTTATGTTTTGAAATGTGGTTTCTGAGTCAAATGCTGATGACTCCTAATCATTGAAGAAAATAAATATTTTTTACAGTAGGAAACTAAGAATGAATGTAAAACTGTTTTCTATCATCAACTCATGAATATATTATCTTTCGTTTGTGTCGGTCCGAAAACTTCATAGTATATGACATCAAATAACAAAGGATATGTAAACCATTCATTTCATTTTGTCAGTATTGGGGACCATGAGGACCAAGTTACAACTGTAGTTTACCCATTGACATCATCCAAATCCGATTCTAATTTTTCAAGCTGGCAAGTTGAGAACGTTGCTTTCAAATGTGTTTGACATCCCGTTCTGCTACGATTGTTACATTCCCTGGGTACGGGTACACACACGCACAATACGCAGTGTATATATCCAAGAAGTCAAACCTATAAGCTAAACGAAGAACTGATATAGATCATTTGTGTTACAATTTTAAAACGATTTATATATTATAACCTATAACGATGATATACAAATAGACCCAAAATCTTAGTTTTTGTTTTGTGGAAGTTATATGCTGTTGCGTATTAAAATTAATGTTTTAGATAATCGGGTTAAATTAAAGGGTTTAACTATCTTCAACCAATAGCGGCTAATAAATATCCAAAATAAGTGTCATTATCATCATCTCAAACATTCCGTAAGCTTGTCTTATAGGTTACTTATCTCGAGGTTCTTCTATCTTTAAGTATGAAGCTGACCTATTTCTACAACTTGTTCGTTTTCAATACGAGATTTCAAACGGCTTCAAATTCTCCAAGTTATTCAAATGGGCACAGCTTAACCCGCCGAATATTGGTCCAGACATACATTTATGGGTATACAAACAAAAGAAGTGGATATAATTATAATGTCATTTACTCGTAAATGGGCCTAAGTATAGACTTTTTGTGGCTTATATCACGTTGACTAGAAAAAGCTTGATTACGTTATATTGTGATCACTAATAATTAATGTTATACTAGAATTTGTCGTAATGCAGTGTTGTATTATAGGCATATCATATGGTTAATCTGATCATACCGTTTAAATTATGGAGCTTTAACCAAGCGCTCGTAGCTTGGTGGTAAAGGAGGTACAGCTGTACTACCCGCCACCCGAGTTCGAGTCTTGACCACAACGGATTTAACATCCCTTCTGTTGGGGCGCTGGACCCCTTTTAGAGGGATAGTTGGGAATGTAACTGCCCAGATACCAAAGTTATCAAAAAAAAAAAATTATGGAGCTTTATATCCTTACTACTAGAACCTTAATTTAATGTTGTAACACTAGTTATGTTATGTTAAAATTATTTAGTCAAAGAACATTGTGTGTGATACTTTGTTTATTATGATCTTGCGACTATCTACTTTGACTGACCATCCAGTTTAATAATCCTAATTTCGACCGACCGGTAACGAGCTACAACACTAACCATACTTAAGGGTCATTAGTCAAACATGTATATAGTGTTTATAATAATTCACGTGACTCTTTCAAATCGGAATTTCATGTGGTCTCATGTGTAACGTGTTTGCTTCTCCTATAATCCCTTGGAATAAAGAAGAACACAAAGAAATCTTGTAATAAACTATTATGCTCTTGTTTATTTCTTGGTGGAATACTTATTAATTAATTAACAGTTGACAAAACATCATCAATTAGCTAGCAGATATTACAATTCAACGTTATTCTAACGAATTCATTAAGAAACCAAAACAATTAATTTAAAATTAGTCAAAATAAGCACCTTTATTCAAATATTTTGCCATGTTAGATTATGAATTATGTGAACTTGTTTCTTATACATGTGTGTATATATATGTGTGTGTAGATGTATCGATTTGTAATTACAACTTACAAGTATACATCATACATGTATAAACAAGTTTGACTTTGTAGCGGAGGAATCCGAGCAGTGGTTACAGGCTCACGGCAAAATTTATGATAGATCGATCACGTCACATGCAATCATGCATTACCCTAAACTTCCTACATTATTAATTAAATCCGACTCCAGCATTATTAATTAAATCCGCCTCCAACTTTGTTTCACATAACTATCAAAAATAATTCAAGATTGTATTTGACAGTTTGTAATTCTAAAATATCAGCTGATAAAGTAATCGAAGGTCTCCTGAGCTCGGTTATATGGAAAATCAACAGAGTGTCGCATATAATATATTATGCATGTACAACAAAATCATGATGAATGCGTTATATATTGAAACCAAAGAGTTAATAATAGCTTCACATAAGAAAAACATTATATATTTTTCAGCAATGATTATATTTCCTTATCATCATTCCTCAAAATGAGATTCCTAATAATCAAAATATAATACCAGAATGTATTTTATACTCACACTGTGAGCAACTTTTGGGTAGCCATGTGGAAATATTATTTATTATACTATATATACAATGTATGAATATATATCTCCTTGTTGCATATTTTGAGAAAATTCATTATGAATATTTTTGTTAAAGAAAATCCACCATGATTACACAGTTGTACTATTATATAGGGTTTAGTATATAAAAGAGAAAAATGAAGGTGAATAATTTTCACAAATATCAAGACCAAAGCCTTTTGGGGTGTATCTATGAGGGTCCCCCGATAGAGAATGATCACTGAACCTAACCGAAAACTTAGAAACAATAATTTGATGTATACAAAGACATTATATGATAAAGAAAAATTATGCAGCAATATATATACATATATATGGCTGACGTATCACCAACCTCGAATTTTGGTGGATAAAATGACGTTCACAATTAGCAGTATATATATGATGCATAATTATATATATGTTCTAGATAAAATTTGCTTAAAACAAGTCTTGGTTGTAAATTATCTAGAATAAATGAAAATAACGTATTTAAATTTTTTTTTTTTGAACAAACCTTCATTAATATTAAATCAAACACTCAAACAGAGTGAGGTAGTTCTAGCAGTGCTCTTTTCGCAAGCGCATCTGTTTCTACATTGTTAACTTTAGGAGTACGCAAAAAAGAAATGGATAAAAAGGAAGTACATAGTTAAGAAATATCAAAGAGAACTCCTTGGACTTCAACAATGTTTTCCTTGACGTAGAGACCTGGAATCTGACCATAAGACCAGTTTGCGCAAACCCAAAGACCGAACTACCTTCAGACCTATGTTACATGGAAACGGAAGCGGGTACGTGGAAGCGGAAGCGTAAGGAAGCGCAGAAGCGAGATTTTTTAAAATATTAGGAAGCGGGTACGTGTTGGAAGCGTATATCCATATATAAATAAATATATATATATATATATATGCAAAAATTTTAAAAAATTAGCACTAAAAATTATATGATTTAAATTTGAAATAAAACATTTATTCATTTATAATAATTTTGAAATGATTTTATATTAAAACTGTAAAAATACACATAAATTATGTTTACAAAAAATATTATATTAATTATTTTTAATACTTCATAAATAATTGACACAATATGTTTCAATATGTGCTATATCTTTAATAAAAAATCTCAATGCATAAAGATAATTTATAGTATTATTTTTGATATATGCATATTTATAACTCAATATTCATTACTATTAATTTTTTTTATATAGATTAAAACCATGGTTTTAAATTTTATTGATATACATTGTATTTTATTTTTAAAACGGAAGCGAGATTCCAAAACGGAATCATAAGCTTCCAACAGGTTTTTAAAGATAATATTTTAGAAACGTTTTGGAAGCGAGATTCCGCAAGCTTCCACAAGGTTCCGATTCCGATTCCGGTTCCGAAGCGGGAAGCGGACGTCCGATGAAGCTTCCGTGCAACGTAGCTTCAGACCAGCTTTAACCGCAAGAGCTTCTGCTACTAAGACAGCCGAGACATTGCTACTAAGACGCTTGACAAAGCTTTTTGTTGTTTTCTTTGAAGATCTTATTATTAGTAATTAACGTGAAACCGTATATTTAGTATATATATATATATATATTTGATTACATGAAAATTGTTATTATGTAACTATGAAATGTGTAAATATTTAGTTAAATTCTCCACTAATCCGAGTTTTACTTTTTATTTTATAGTCTTACAATATACTTCTACTTTTATTGGGAACTACTTCCACTTGATTCCACATTCTCGAACTTCGCTAGCTTCCAAACAATAAGATGCTAATAATCATATAATTTTATAATAGATGAAAATAATACATATACTACGCATATTGATTAACAGTTTTGAGAAATTATATATAACGGAATGATATAATTTGCATTACGACATATTTATTATATACAGATATATAGACCTAATAATACAGCCAAATCGTGTAAAGCTAAGATATTACTTTTTGAACCTTTGTAAGATATTATTTGGGGGAATTCTAATTTCGATTCATCTATAATTGGATGCTATCGATTTTTAGGGTAAATTATGCTATGTCTATGTATGTATTTATACATGTTTTCAGTATTTGTAATTTATGTCATATTCCATACTATTTATTTTTAGTGCAACCACATAAAACAAAATATTTAAGCAAAAAAGACATAAAACGGAAATAAATTAGATAGTTGTTTCAAGCAAATCTAGGTATATATTATAAAGTTTGTAAGAATAAGTTCATCACATTTTTTAGTAAAGAAATTCATTAGTAACTTTAGTAAATTAAGTTTTGCTTGAAACACATTTTCCTTTTTATATTATGTTGTAGTTTGATTTCAATGTTTGAGAAGCTGTCTTTTTCTTCAATATTTATTTTTATCTCATATTTTGACGTTGAATGACATCCATTCAAAATTGTTTAGTTGCTACAGTAGTAATTAATACAAATATATCCAGTAGTGTTTAATTGTTGTACATATATCAGAATTGATAAAACTGTAACAACTCGTATCAAGATGCTTTTCTATCCAAAATTTTTTTTGTCAACATCCAAAATTTAAACTATGATATATGTTGTTCATATATATAGTAAATATTTCAGTAACTAATGTGAATACAGATTCATGCATGCACATATGTACGTATGTCATTTCCTCCATTATTATTTTTTACATTCCTATAATTTGAAGTTAGTGGATTACATTCATGCATGCATATATACTTGTACTTCCAAGAAATATTTTGTGTCACAAAGTTGTAGAAATTCTATGAGTTTCTATAACCTAGGTACGTAATGATATATTTAATCCCGATTATATATATATATATATATATATATATGCGTATTTTATTATTTTGTATTAGTGACATTATTTTATACTAGTGATTTTCCGGCGCTACGCGCCGGATCCATGTGTTTTATTTCTAAATGAATTTATAATTTATTTTGTGGTCTTAGTAAATAAAATATGTTTAAAAATATGAAGATGGAAATAAGTTGAAAGAGAATGACATTTTGTTTCCAGTCGAGATAAGAGCAGATGTTTAGCGACCATAGGGTGAGACAACCATAATTATATAATCACCATAGAGTATACTTTTTATTATGTTTAGCGACCGTAATGTATTTTATTTTGAAGTTGCTTAGTTCAAAGTGAAATAGTATAAATGGTTGTGACTGATCAATTCAATAAAAGTATAATAAAAAGCAGATAGTTGTAACAAAGTTAATTTAGTTAAAATTTAAACATAAAGTAAAAATGATGTTCAAGAAGGATAAATCTAAATAATTGTGTTTGTTTTGTGATTATCTTGTTTGAAGAAAAAAATTGTTTTATCCTTTTAAAATAATAACAATCCCCACATATTTTTTCAATGTCAAAAATGTGGTAATTTGTTGAGGGATACATTGTGAAAAAAATATCGGTTAAATTTTTTGTCTTTGAAAGGAACCTAAATCCTATAGTGAATTATTAATCATGCTCTAGTAGCGATCAGACTTGAATTGACTATTTTTTCAGTATAGCTTATCCATTTTTTCTTTTCATCTTCAAAATTTTCTCTTTAAAATAACCGATGCGGGGAATTTGTTTTCTAAATTTGGTTATATATTATGTGTAAAGTTACGTAATTTTTTTTTAAAAAAATCATTTTCGTATATCATTGTTGGGGGTTATGATATTTAACTCCAGTCTCCATTAACTATGTTTTTCTAATACAATTATTACGCTAGAAGTTATGTTCTATTTTTATATTGACAGTGTACATATTTTCGTTTGTTTATATTCTTAGGTTGTTTAACATTGTGTCTTTTTCTACTGTGCAAATATAGACTTTATTTTCACATTAATAGTAAGTTTTATATTTGGAGATTATATAGGATTTATGATGCAACCTTTTCTAATTTCATTTTCACACATTTATTTGAATACAATAATGTGAGATCTCGTGTTTATATCATAAAATCATTTATTTCCTTTTTTAAATCTTCAGAAATCACAGAGAAAATGAGACAAAAAATCAAGATGTTTTATGTTTATTTTTTTAATTATACGTTATACATTTTTCTTGAATATATTGGTACTTTTATTTACTATTATAAATATTATCATAAATTTGATATATATATATATATATACATACATCCATAAGATTTTCGAAATAGTTTTCTTAAAACTAATTATATATAAAAATATATATCATGATTTCTAAGCGTTTATCTATGATAGTTTTGTACAATAATCCCCTAATAATACCCCCTAATATCTATGATAGTTTTATCTATCCAATTTTATTAGTTTTGTATAAAATAATATGCCCTAATTTAAAAATATCATCTCTCTTGCAATAAGATTTTCATCTCGCTTGTGTTCCGTTTTTAGTTTCTACTTTGTTATGAGATTTATAAATGTTTAATTTAGTTTTCTTGTTAACATTAATTGTAATTTATTCATTAGTTTTTTTACCGTTATTAATTTTAATGGTTGTCATTTTCTTCAGAGAAGTTGGATCTGAATTGTTTAGTACTGTTGGGCATATGAACATAAACATTAAAATTGTAACATTGTAAGAAAATTTATTTTCAAATATTTTTTTTGTTTCTTTCACTACATATGATACATGTGTTTTTGTTTTTTTATGTTAGTTTGGTTTATTTTTTTGAAAAGTTGGTGATAAAATACTTGAATTATTTGATTGAGTGTGAAAGTCCATGGTTAAGAGAAAATACGTACCTTTTATGTTGTTATTTCTTTTTTTTTCCAAACTAAATTTTTTAATCAGTCTTGATTATATATTCATTTTAAATATGGTTGCCCATCGTTTTTGTTAATTTTAAATATGGAACCTTCCATGATGATATGTGAAAAAATCATGAATTTATTAACAAAACTGAAAACATAGAAAATGTGCTGCTTGGTGCTCTCATTTTTTGCAGGTGTTGATTGTGAAGAAATTATCAGAGTTTATTAGAATAACTAGAGACGGTTCCGGGCTACGCCCGGGTTATTTTCAAAAATGTAATTTAATTTAAAATCTTATTTCATATATAATGTGCATATTATAATTTTATATAAAGAATTGCAAAAGTTTTAAAATAGAACTCAAAATTAGCTTTTTCTTAATATTAAAATGTACATTAAGCAAAAAAGATAAGAAGTTAACGAAACTTGTTTATGATTGTTATTCCTTTATTTCTATTTTGGTATCCTTTGAATTTTTAAGCTACTATTTTTTTTGGTAATGTACCCGAAACTTTGCAGCAGCTTCATCCCATAAAACCTTCCTTTGAATATTCTCAATGTTCGCTCCATTACTAATCTTTCTCTTTACTACATGTTCTTCCTCCATTTTTTTGCCTCTTGCTCTACACCAAACTTCTTTCTTTAACCTTCTTAGCTTTCTCAGTTGCTTCTGCGAGTGTCTCCATTTTCCCAACCCTATCTTTGTTTATTTATTCCAACCTCTCTTTGCATATTTTCTCTGTTTCTTTGGCTACCTCGATCTCAGAATTTCTGCAACCCTTGTGTTGGCTTTTTCTTAAGCCTCATGAGTACACTTGCTAAGCTCATATTACTCTGTTAGTGACAGTGTTAGGCTTGACGGACAATCAACATTGTTTTACTTGAAAGCATGTTCGCTCTCGAAAACCTTGATGGCAGCAGCTAATGCCAACCTCTAAAAATCTTTAGCAGCCTCAATTTCTTCTTAGCTGTAAATAAACGGCTCTCAATTGTACCTGGTCGAGCCTTTTTTTCCTTTGCCTCTTCTCAAAACATTCACAGCTTTTCACAAGCAAGGCCAGGATGATCTCGCTTCATCAGCTTCTTGAGTTGCTTGCTGCAACTGCTTCAGTAGCTCCACCATTTCCTCGCTGGCTTCCTTTCTTTGGACTCAGCAAGAACGATTTTTATCTCGTTCTCATCTTCTAGAGTAGTTATCTCTATATATTCCATTCCTTTTGTATGGAACTTGTTCTGTAATGAGATATCTCTGGTTGCTACCAAGTCGTATGTTCCCTCCTTCGGCTTGTATGTTTCAATATGATCATTCAAACATCAAGGAGATACGTCGCAAAAGATGAAACTGGCACCAATCTATATCACCAGCGATCTCTGATCTCTTATGAACCTAAATGAGAGGTATTGTTAAAATTGTTAGTGGTTAGATCAAAAATCTTAATAACTCTGCTTTTCACTTGCATTACCATAATAATGAGTGGCAGTTGTGTATATACATATACTCAGCATCAGAGTAGATTCCAAGCTTAAGCCCTTTGCTATGAA
The DNA here is from genome assembly GCF_020379485.1 of Brassica napus. NCBI lineage: Eukaryota > Viridiplantae > Streptophyta > Magnoliopsida > Brassicales > Brassicaceae > Brassica > Brassica napus. The sequence continues at coordinate 1,410,067 of NC_063443.1, forward strand.
CATAATCTGATAAAGCTTTGATAATCGTAACCATGTTTCCCTGTCAGATATATCAGAAACACATCTCCGTTTCATTCTTAAATTGTCAAAACATCTCAGTAAAAACAAAAACAAAATCAGGTATAGAAACACTAAAAGAGATAAGTAAAACAAAGTAACAAACACCAAACTATACGTATGTTGATATACTTGCTACCTATTGCAGAGAGACCACTTGAAACAAATGCATCAGTTGCTGAGAAACTCATATTATTTTTAAATATAATGATAATTAATCTATCAATCTTGTATCAGATTGCTTTTCTTAATAATAGAATCAATAATCACGGGTTTGTTGATGTTACGCTGAAAGTGATTCTAGGTTTTTTTTTTTGGTCATCTGTTAGATTAATAGAAGATCATCAAAACCAACATTATTGCAATATGCCTCAAAAACTCAATGGAAACTACACTAATAGCAAAAACATATATAAATTTTCGCAGTTGTAAAATCACAAAGAAGCAAACGTTTATAATTAAGCGTAAGACAAAGATATTAGATCAGTGTGAGGTTCAATGTTCCAAATACGCACCGTTTGATCGAAAGAACCATAAGCAGGCTTTGTCCCCTGGGATAGTAGATAAGAATTAGCGCTGAGATCTGCCTCAGACTTTTTTCTGATCCTCACGACTTATATCCTCTACGGTTGAAGCCTTCCCTCTTCCTTTCCCTTGGATTATGTATATCCGTTTTGGCCAATCCAATGGGTCTATGCTCTACATCTAATTGACAATAGGGAAAGAAATTAAAGTCACTATTTTTTCCGTAAAAGAAACTTGAAACAGGATACAAAAAAATAAGCACCTACCGAATATGAAAATGTACACCTCATGAGATCCCTCAGCTTGTAATCTTCCAAAAAAAAAACAGAATCATGAAGACTAATGAGTTTCCATCAATAGCTGTAAGATACAAACAGAGTCTGAAACCTTATCAGAAGCGCCTAATCTACTTGGATGGTTTGAAATTGACAATCAAGCAACATCTATAAAAGTAGATAATGCATTTACTTTGATCCAAAGTGCACAATATATTTGAGAAAAAACATGTACATTGTATATGTATACGCATATCTCTTATGAAAAATGCAATGAACTTGAACACGTTGACACGCATTTCTTGCTGTCTTTATCAACGATGTCCCCACTTACTTGGACTGTCCAAAACCTAATCAATCCCATTCCCAACTACAAACCAAACCAAGTTAATTTTGTTTGTGAGTTTAATGTATGAGATCTAATCAGAAAGAAAACCAAACCGACATTAACTAATATAGCTACTGCCGACAATGTAAGATTGATATACTTTACTTCTTCAATCTTAATCTCGTTGATATTACAAAATCCCCTAATACCATTAGCATAACGAATAAGGATTATATAACTGAAATTCAAAATATTTTAAAAAATAAACCAAAAGAAAATACCAAAGAAAGGGATACATCATGAAGACATACTATCTGCCAGCGTAAGCTTCATCATCTGAATAAGCTTCAAAGAATACTCATTCGCCTCCCATCTTGGAATTGAGCACAAACACAGGAAAGGGTTTCCATGGAAGGAGGATTGAACAGTGGATCTATTGTCGGATTTCTAGTTAGGGCTTCAAGGAAATCAAAGTGAAAACTGAAACCGATACACTTGCTTTGATCGGAGTTTGAATAGATCGTGGTATCCAAAGAGGCACAGCAAATGGTCAAGCATCTTAGTTAAAAGAAGAAGGGGAAATGGCGAAGAGATGAGATGTCGAAGAGATTCATACCTGGCCGTTTTAGAGTTACTAAAGAGTGAAGAGATGAGATGTCGACATTATAAGATTTTCTCAGATTTGGGCTTCCCTTTTCACGGATCAAAAAAAATAACAGCCCAAGATCTAACCCAATTTCGGTTTGACGTGGAGGAAAGAACCAATCCCATTGGATGATTTTAATTGCTGACGTGGACACACTCTCTACTCCTTATATAACCCTTTTAGTATAGGTTAGATCCTCTCATGTCTCTAAATAAAATCAATTAGTATTTTAAATCAACCAACCTCTAGCTATATAATCAAAGAATATAAGTTATGGTTGGATATTCCAATCACCGAGATAGTTGTATACTTATTTTTTCTTGTAACACTGATAGGTGTATATTTGTTATCAGGCGAGTAAATCTCAAATGCTAAATTGTGGTTTGAGTTATTTCTTTGGTATTGAGTAGGAATGTTGAGATATTTTTTTTAATAATAAAGAACATAGAACAGCAAAAAACATAGCTGCACTTAAATAAACTCAATTAAAAACTTCTTTGTACGACAAAGCTGATGAGGAACTAAACTGTGTTGAAACGTACGGTGTATGCGCATGCTATATATATATTTAACATAAATAATGCAAATGTATTCCAAAATTCAGATCCTAGATAGTTGAAGAGAGCTTCTACCGGTGAACCAAAGCCTCTACCACCTCACATAATCCATCCCTTGAGCTGCTCCAGATGACCTCACGCAAGACCTATTGGTCTGAGTGAGCAGCATCAATAAGATCCATCAAGGTTCTACCTGAAGGTAAGTGTAGAAAGGTTACATGGACTCTCTACAGATGTTCCTAGCAAACTGTAGGAATCCGGGAATAGGCGATGTAAAAACAACACCGGAGCCGACGGGCATGCGATCCTCAAGTTCTAGGTTGATTAAGCAATAATGAGAAACACAAAAGTGTGAAATTTGAATCAAAAGATGGCACGAATAAACATATCAGACGTGAACTTTTCTTGTGGGCACCATGACAATATGCACAAGAATGAAAGTCTTGAATGCTCACAAACAGAGCATTTACATTCAAAAATAAACTTAATGATTTCAAAACTTGATAAAGAACTCAATAAGTCATAACAAACTTATGGTAGAATTACCAATGCAGAGCACATCTATTACATAAAGGGAACAAAGAGACAATCCCCAAACTTAAGCCACTCAATATCAGTTTAGTTTCCGCATTTAATAAACTAAAGTGAATGCTAAACAAACACTTTCCCTGAAACGGAGAGACACATTTCATATTTGAAGTCTAGAAACGAATTCCCTGATTTTTGAACCATCTCCATATGCATGACTCCAAGTCAGATAAAACATACACATGACCTTAGGAAAAACCTAAATTTACAGGAACATTGCATCACTAAGCAGCATTAATCAAGAAATATGGTTACTCTATGCATAAGGGAAAAGAAAACGTGAGGATGCTTTGCTACTGTGTAATAAGAAAAACCAAGATATGGTGAAGGAAAAAAGGTTTAGTTTGCTTAGTAGATGTTTGACACGATAGCCATAAGCATGCATAAATAGCGAGGAAACTTGACCACAGAATGCAGGTAACATGAATACAACAGTCTGCTGAGATATTATCGATCCATTTCAAGATCTCATGGTTTCCATTTTAGTGTCAAACACAGCTCATAACCTGCACGGCTGCTCCGTCAAGTTCAAGTTCTAAACAAAATTTCTGATCAGGTTCTGTGACATTAAAAGACTACACCATAACGGATGTTACCCATGAGTCAATATTTTAACATTTTTTTCATAGTCCAGAGAAAATGTAGTGACTGATTGTAACAATTTCTCCATGAGTTGATCCGCGTGTTCCTTTCTCTGAGATGGGTATCCCTATTTGAATGAGTGGAACAGATAGAACGAATAACTAAGGAAAGTGATAACGTAACGGGCAATGCACTGTAAGTCTGTATGACATAGGGTCAAGTACAAATAGACCTTCTGAAGCATGAGTAAGAAATTCCCTGAAGACAGCTGCTTCTCCTTCTCGATTACAATTTAAAAACTTATTCCGATTGAATCCGCTCAGGTGCTCATCCACTCTGCTAGGGGAAAGAGATTTTATTAAAGTTTCCTATCATATACCCAAGACAAAAAAAAGTCTGAGCAGAGAGTCAAATTCTGCTAGTTAAAGATTTAAAAAACATGCTCGATCAAAATAAAAAAAATTATGTCTTCATCTTTCTTTGATGTACTAATCTAGACAAACAATCACCGAGCAGTATAAATATAAGAAACGTATGCAAAACAAATACCAAAATAACGTATTTTTGTTTTTTCAAGTTCTAAGATAACCCAGTAAAACCTAACGGTGCCCAAGTGAACGCAAACTTGAGACTCAAAGTCCAGAAATTTCAAATATGTTTTGGATCTTAGATTAGTAGTATATCTGAGCAGGCAATCTGATAGTCAAGGGAAGAAGGGTATACTCGGGATATCGGCTGCATAGAAGGCTGCGTGACCGGAAGGGTTGAACTTAGCGCCACCAAAAATAACGGTGTGAATGGAGACGTCGATCAGCGACGGTGATAGTCAACAGTGACCAAGTGATTCCTGAAAAACGTCGGCGGTGATAATTGCTTCCGTCCGTAAACCAAAGGTCGTGGAGAGGCCAAGCCAAGAGAAGATCAACAGTATATCCTCAATAGCTAGCTTCACACTGAAGCTATGTATAAGGAGGGAAGGAGAGGGACTCCAAAGGACTTAACCGCATTAAATTCAGGAGTTACGGATGGTAATTGAATTGTGGTAATGCCTGAAACGAAGACGACGGAGAAGACGAAGAGAAAGGGTCCCAGATTCGATTTTGGGAAAATAAGGTTTGTCATCGCGTGTCTGACGTGTTGTATAGAAACCTACTGATTGGCTGATTTAATTGTCCTACGTGGACACACTCTCTGATGCTCATATAACCCTTTTAGTATAGGTTAGATTAGTGACATTGCATTGAGGAATGAGTGCCAGATAAAAATTTAATTTTCCAACGAAAGTCTCCGAACTAATTTAGTGTATAACATTGAAGTGACATTCTTTTTTTTTTTTTTTTTTGTCATCTGGAAGTGACATTCCTATTTCTTAATACTTCCACTCAGTGGCAGAGGGAGAATTTTGTTTTAAGAGGGTCAAATTGATGATACATATATTTTGCAAGAGTCATTAAGCTAAACTCTTCATATGTTTCCACAAGACATACATGCAAAACAAAAAATCTTCAAAATTCACATGGGTCAATTGACCCACATGGTTATATGCTGCCTCCGCCACTGCTTCCACTTATATCTTAATAAAATAGAAAAATATGCAATAAACTTCCAACTATTCTTTTTGGTAACACTTTTTTGTAAAAAGAAAGAAAAAACTGTTACGTCTAGAGATTCAAAAGCATATTATCATGCAAGCTTTCAAGGTGATGAATATAGAACTTGGAACTACCTAAAAGAGCAAACAAACAAAACAGAAACTATAAAAAGATAATCATAATAGTAAAATTAATTTTTCTGAGCAACTTAATAAAATTAATTTTAAAAATTAAAAAAAACTTGATTCGATGTGGTTAGGTAGTTGGCGGAGGAGTTTTAAAGTGGGCCAAAACTGGACCTACTCGTGACTCATCATCTTCTCCACGTGGTTGAATATTTCTGAGCATGATGTGCAACGTGGGTTTTATATGATCACTGATTGAAATAACTTGAAAAACACTAAATGCTTCCATTAGGTCAGTAATAAGAAAGAACCAGTGGGATTGTTTTTAAGTGGAGATACGCAAGTTGGCAAAAGCAAAACAAATTTAAGCGGAAATAACAACTTATGAAACTCTTTACACCAAACAAAAAAAAACTTATGAAACTCTCTTCTTCCTCCTTTTCTTTTACCATGTAGGTTTCTTAATATATGCATAGTGGAGAAGCTAGGAGTTTGTAGTAATTTAATTTTAAGAAACTAAACAAATAGAGGAAAATAAGTGGAGCCATGAAAACAACAAACTAGCTCATGTATATATATACACACAGGGCCGTGCCTGACTATAGGCTGATCAAGCACATGCTTGGGAGCCTGATGTATATAAGTATTTTAAGGGCCAATTTTTTTAACAAAGTCTAATTAGTTCTACTGGTCTATGTTTAATTCTTTCCTACAAAGGGTTTGGGGTTTGATTCTTTGCCCCATAAATTTTAATGTTTTTCCATAATAAGTAATTGAAGAGCCAAAAATATATTTTGTGTTTGGAAGCCCAAAAAATTCAGGCACGACCCTGTATACACAACCTTTGAATGGTAAGTAGTTTAATTTTCACTATATATAACATCTCAATCTCTGATTTCCATTAGCATAACACATGTAAATAATATCTACTATGCCGTGCACATATATACGCAGGCTCATCAATTTGATTTGTATAACTATAATCATAGTGAAGTTCATGGACTGGACCAGACGATCGGATTTTAGATGGTGTATGTATATATCACTCGTTATCTCTGGGTCCAGTCTCCAATTTATTACTCTTTCACATCACACAATTTAGTAACAAAAAACCGACGGGAATAACATTAATAATCAGTAATCATATTACAAAGTGATAATTGATTCTATTATCAGCAACAAATGTAAACAAAGACGGCATATGGCTGAGGATTGTGGGATACTATTCTCTAATTAAAGTCACAAAAATGCAATAATTAAGAGAATCGAATAATCCTATATATTTTCTATAGAAAAATGTAAATAATATAAAATTATTTCGCATTTTAAGCAAAGGCATATGACAAAAGTTAGGTCCTAAATAAAATATTGCATACACCCATAGAATAATCAACCCATAAAAGGCGCAAACCACATGCATTCTCATAAGTACTCAGACTCCTATATAAACACACACATCTTCTCCCTCCAAATCCAAACCAATAGATCTCTTTTCTCATACAACAAACAAACAAAAAAACATTCAACTTAACTACAAACACTTCCAAATCAATCAAAACCCACCTCAAACATACTTGCTTCTATTCAGAAAATGGAGAATATGTTTAGACTCATGGCAAGTGAAGCATATTTATCAGACCGTCGGTGTATTTGGGTCAACGGTCCGGTTATCGTCGGAGCAGGCCCATCCGGTTTAGCTACAGCAGCTTGTCTACGTGATCAAGGAGTCCCATTCGTCGTGGTCGAAAGATCAGACTGCATAGCATCACTCTGGCAGAAACGAACGTACGACAGGCTCAAGCTCCACTTACCCAAAAAATTCTGTCAATTACCCAAAATGCCCTTCCCGGATCACTACCCTGAATACCCAACAAAACGACAGTTCATCGATTACCTTGAGTCATACGCAAACAAGTTCGAGATTAAACCGGAGTTCAATAAATCCGTTGTATCTGCCCGGTTTGATGAAACCAGCGGGTTATGGCGGGTTAAGACGACAACAACAGCCGGAGAGGAGATGGAGTATATCTGCCGGTGGTTGGTGGTGGCAACGGGAGAAAACGCTGAACGTGTTGTGCCGGAGATTAACGGGCTTAAGACGGAGTTTGACGGAGAAGTGGCTCACGCTTGTGAGTATAAGTCCGGCGAAAAATATAGAGGGAAGAGAGTTCTTGTCGTGGGATGTGGAAACTCAGGCATGGAGGTCTCACTCGATCTTGCTAATCACAATGCTATTGCTTCCATGGTCGTTAGAAGCTCGGTAAGCAAAAACATAATATTTTATTTTCTTATAACCACAAAATAAAATTTGAAACGTTAAGCTAAATATTTTTTTAATTCGTCTAGGTTCATGTGTTACCAAGAGAAATAATGGGGAAATCAACGTTCGGAATCTCAGTGATGCTAATGAAGTGGCTACCTCTATGGCTCGTCGACAAGCTTCTATTGATTTTATCATGGCTAGTTCTTGGGAGCTTATCTAAGTACGGGCTTAAAAGGCCCAGTATCGGCCCAATGGAGCTCAAAAGCAAGACGGGGAAAACACCGGTTCTTGACATCGGTGCTCTAGAGAAAATAAAGTCCGGCGACGTAGAGATCGTCCCAGCAATCAAACGGTTCTCACGGTGCCACGTGGAGCTCGTAGACGGACAGAAGCTACATATCGATGCCGTGGTTCTTGCCACCGGTTATCGCAGCAACGTCCCTTCTTGGCTTCAGGAAAGTGAATTCTTTTCCAAGAACGGGTTCCCTAAATCGCCGTTTCCAAACGCGTGGAAAGGGAAGTCGGGTCTGTACGCGGCCGGGTTCACGAGGAAAGGATTGGCCGGAGCATCTGCGGACGCCGTTAACATCGCTCAAGACATTGGGAATGTGTGGAGAGAAGAGACCAAACGACAGAAGACGAGGAGAAACGTGGGTCACCGCAGGTGCATCTCAGTTGCTTAAGCCTCAAGTTAGGTGTCTTTCTAGTATAAAACAATATTTTATTTATTTTGTAAAGTGTATAGTAGAGTACAGAGAGTCCTCTCCTGAAGTCCACAGTGTTTTTTTATTACACGCTGTTATGGGCATTTTGTAATAGTTTAGGATGACGTGGCTTTTTACTATACTTGGTTAATTTTTCTGTAATACGTGTTTGGCGATGGTAATTAATTAACTGTGGGCTTAACTCACTAAGAGACCCGGTTTATTATGACAGTTAAGTTTTTGCCCACATCTAAAGGCCCAGAACCGCGGATGGCGTGCAATAAAGAGGATGGGCATGACATTTGTCGTCAGAAGGATTAGGCCACATTTCACTACACCGACAATCGACGGTCCAAAGACGGTAGCTTATCAGTTTGACTCCATTTCATTTGAATTATCCCAAACCCATTTTGACTTGTAAAATAATTATAATAATTTTTCTCTTGTAAAAAATAAAAAACATTGTGGTCTTCAAAAAAGTAGAATTTGAATAAGTAAGTCATGTAATTAACCCAAAAATAAGAAGGTTTTGTTGAAATTAACTACAGAAAACAAATAAAGTTGTGCCCTCTACCAAAAAGAAAAGAGAAAACGTATGAAGGCATTAAAGTATTTGAATCAAATATTAATGAGAATTTGGTGGGATTGATTTGGTAGCACGTAGCATGTACCATCCGTAATTAAGAAATTAATTTCCATTCTTCATTTAATCTTAGAACTAATAAGCGTATTGATGGAAATATTACAACTTCCATAATATAATTAGAAAGATTAAAACCTCCTTTATATAAAAACAAAATTGTGGAAATAAGATATACGTAGTTGAAGAAGGTTTCAACATTAAAAAAGGAGATTACAAAAATAAATAAATAAAACAATAAACAACGCGTCCTCTCTAAACCCTTCGTGTTGAAGCATTTCGTTCTCAGTTTGAATCTTCAATCTCTCTCTCTCAGATTTAGATCCATTGAAAGAGATCTTTTGCATTGTTGCTGTTGATCTTTAATCGTAACTGACTCAGACGACGCGACCGATTGACTCGGCGAGGCTGACATGGGAGGCGCGCCTTCGACGCCGCGAAACACCGGCGGTGGTGATGATGTTTCCGTGGCGGAGTATCTCATTTCGACTTTCGTCGGGGAAAAATCGTTCCCCCTGGCGTTTGATTACTGGAACAAGCTCCTCGAGCTTCCGCTGAGCTCTCGCTGGCCTAGTGATCGTGTTCCACAAGCCTGCGAGCTTTTCGGTTAGTCATTCTCACGCACAGTATGTTGAATCCTAGGGTTTACTGAAATAGAAAGATGTGTTATCGAATTGGAATGTTGAAATTTGAGAATAAGAGATGTCTTTTTTTTTTTGTAGGACGAAGCAATGGATACACTAGGCACCTTGCGAAGCTGTTGATTCATCTGTCGTGGTGTTTGCAAGAGCTTCTTCAGGATTCTGATGATGATCAGGCTTCTTCTATCTATAAGAGAGCTGTTAACGCAACGTATATTTCGTCAGTGTTTTTGAAGCATTTGATTGAGAATGGAAAAAGTGATAGCCTTGAGGAGTTGCATCTATCTCTAGACGATAGTGAGCCAGTTCCTCATGGCTTTGTGATGGGTAATGATTCTCTTAAATACTAGCTTTTATCCAGCATTAAATAGCTTATTGAGTGTTTTATTGGCAGATCAAGACATCCAGAATTTTGTTAAGCATAGTGTGCTGAGTTTCATTGGATTAACTGAAGTGAGGTATGCCATGCTTATTCTATATTTGATCTATCCTTATCAATTTGAGTGGCTATTTTCCTGATTTTTATCATTTATTTGGCAAGTCCCAACTCGTATGTTCTACATCAGGAACTTCTGAACTTCATGATTGTTGCAATGTCGACACAGCTTCTCTCCGGACCATCACCTGGACCAAGAGATGCTAACCCTTTTATTGATGCAGCAATATCTCAGGTAACATCTTAATTAGTTTTTTTTCGTCTTTTGCATAGATTTTACCCCCTTACCGATTATTGCTCTTTCTTTTGCTTCAACAATTTATAGGAGAAGTCTCTAGTTTGCCTGGCTGTCAGAAGATTGCTACTTAATTATATTTCTCGTACTCCTCCAAGTGGAAAAACCTATATGTATTCTGATGGAGATTCACCATGCATTTTGGAAAGAGTTGGTTCTGCAGCTGGTAGGTGTTTGTTCTCGTACTTGTTAACCATTTTCTATTGCGGTTCCGATACTTTATGTTGTCCGGCTTAGCTTTGTGCAACGTTCTTGTATTCATGAGAATTTTTCTTATGGATATGCAGCGACATTTGTGCTCTTGCCCTTGAACTATCTTGTAAATAACAGTGGTGACGGATCTAAACATCCACTAGCGGAGTTCAGCCTTCATGTTTTGCTAATTTTCACTAATTACCACAGGCCTATCATGAGTGATGAGTCTTTGACGGATAAAAGTGATGACAGTGCTACTTCAGAATCAGTATCTAAAGGGCATGCATTTTCCTCTGGCAATATCTTTAGCAAGGCTCTGACAAATGCTAGAGATGTCGAATGTGAGATTCCTTACTTATTTGTCCTCATTTTTATGACTAGGGTGAACCCTATGTGTATAGCTAAATTGTTAACCTAGCTAAACTGTTACCCTGATTGCAGTTGACCGCTCAGATGTTGAGGGAAATGCCTACCCTGGTCCACATGTGCGGATACCGTTTGCTTCTTTATTTGATACTCTTGGCATGTAAGTTGTATTTTCTCTTTAAAAAGTTGTTTTTTTCTTGGGTTTTTTCTCTACAGTAGTTTTGTTTCTGTTTTCATTAGAGCTTTATCCTGTAGAAGTCTTAGTTTAATAAGTTCTTTGCTACTGAGTAATAACGCAATCTGGCAATGTAGGTGTTTGGCTGACGAGGGCGCTGTCTTGCTCCTCTACTCATTACTGCAAAGGAACTCCGACTTTAAGGAGTATGTTTTGGTGCGAACTGATTTGGATACTATGGTATGAATCATAAACTCCAGTATGCGTCTGTTTCATTATTTTTATCTATTATCTTCGAAAAGTGGAATGCCGTTCTTCACCTTTGTTCACACTGGACTGTTTTATTTGTTGATGTAAAGTCCTTGTGGTTTCATATCAATAATCTATGGTATAAAAGAATATGTATTTTGATGGACAGTTGATGTCTATTCTAGAAACGTTGTATAACGCTTCAAAAAGCACTTCATCCAATCAAATATACATGATGCTCATTGTACTTCTCATACTTAGTCAGGATTCATCATTCAATTCAAGCATTCACAAGATGGTATGTGCTATTTCCTATCATTAAGATTGAAATGATATATCTTAACGTTGTATCTTTTCTGATTACGGTTCATATGAATAGATACTTCCTAGCGTTCCATGGTACAAGGAGCATCTCCTTCATCAGACGTCTCTTGGCTCCTTAATGGTCATTATTCTCATCAGAACAGTGCAACACAACCTTTTTAAACTGCGGGTATAGCTTTACATTCTTATATTAGCAACGAAACATTTGTTTCAATATGTACTTCATACAAGCCTTATAAGAGTGTAATCAAGTTGATAGTCAGGTATCAACTGCAACCTATTTGGAGATGTATCAGAAAATAAGCACTTAAGATATAAATTTCCTTCCGTATAGGCTGGGGTGTGTTGTGCCTTTCTTATGTATAGAAGGCCATTTGTTTGGGAAATTAACTTGTGGTGTATATTGTGACAATTTTTTTTTTCCTTGGGTGTTTACAGGATGTGTATCTTCAGACTACATGCCTTGCAACCTTGGCTAACATGGCACCCCATGCCCATCATCTTAGTGCATATGCCTCGTAGAGGCTTGTCAGCCTTTTCTACATGCTTTCTCGAAAGTATGCAATCAATATCCTTTATGAATTTGCATATGTTCCACTTTTCTTGTGTAGAATGATGCTCATTATGGATCCTATGTAACTGAACATGAATTGTCAAACACATGTATAACAAGTTATCGGAGTTGACAGGTGAGAAGCAGCGAAGTATCAAAATAAGCCTGGCAGGAGAGGGTGATGGCGTTTCTGAAGATCTGGTAAGGCATAGTTAGTTCAAGCACTTAATATATTGCAATGGATCGTCGTGTTATCCTTTAATGTGTGTTTCCCAACTTGTAGGCAGCAGAGTTGCAAATCTTTACTGATTTCTTGAGACTTGTCCTTGATATATTAAATGCAATTTTGACGTACGCGTTGCCAAGAAATCCGGAGGTATATCACATTGTCATTTTATTCTTGGCAGCATGAGTTACATATTGAATCCTTGTTCTTCCTTCACTGAATCAATCTGTAATTCTGGTTTCTGCAGATCGTGTATGCAGTTATGCATCGGCAAGAAGTGTTCCAACCTTTCAAGAATCATCAGAGATTTCATGAGCTAGTCGAAAATATATACACAGTAGGCTGCATCACAGTTCCATAGGCTTTTAAATTCAGTAAAAATTAGAAAGAACAGAGTATCTGATTGATCCATTTGTTTCTCAAATTGCTTACCTAATCATCAGTTTTCTATTTAGGTCTTAGACTTTTTCAATAACCGCATGGACTCTCAAAGATCGGATCGAGAATGGCCAGTGCAGAAAGTTCTTGAATTCATCATCGACAGTTGTCGGTTTTGGCGAGGCGAAGGCATGAAGGTAATTAACAAATGATTTAACACTTATCACTGATATATAATTTTTCCTTTCATTAGAATTATTAAAGCTCATATCATTCTTTTCATTGTTCACTGCAGATGTTTACACAACTTCACTTCTCATATGAACAAGAGAGCCACCCAGAAGAGTTCTTTATTCCATACGTTTGGCAACTAGCTTTTTCCAGATGGTAACACACGCTTTCACTCTTTCATATCACGATGTATTAACGAAGAACATCAATCTCATTCCCATTTCACTATTTTTTTTTTGTTCGCAACGGATTTAGTTTTAATCCGGACGCCATCAACTTATTCCCAGTGCCACACCAAGTTGAGGTAAGTGCCTCAAATGTGCCAAAACACAAACAAACATTCGATGATGAAACTTAATGAACCTATCCACATTATTTGGACATGCCCTCTGCTTCGATCTATGAACTATAAATGGGCACATGTATTGAATAATCATCCTTTGTATCATAAGATTGTTTCTGAATTTTTTTTTTGCAGAAACAGGAAGAAGATAGAAGAGGAGAAGAAGTGGAAAAAGGGAAAGAGAAAAAGGTGCAAGAGCTGATCATTGAGCAGATAATCGTCTTGGATCCATAGTTAGGAGAGTCCGGGTGGAGGAGGGTGTATGTAAATATTTATACGGTTCAAATAAGATAAATACTGACAAAAAGACGTAATTATTCTCCATTAATAGTGTGTAGATCCTCTTCTCTTTTTGTTCTATAATGTCCTTAACATATACAGTTTACTCCCCTCTTCCAAAATTTAGAAGAAAAATTATTACCATGGTCGAAATGTTTCTTTCACTTCTGCCTTAAAAACACGTGAATATAATACTTGTCGGTATTAAAGAAAAAATGGAAAAAAACAGTGGTGTAGATTTGTTACCAAGTTCAGATACGTTGTACACTTTTGTATATCTCTCTCCCTTTATACGTCATGACAAGACAACTCTAGGGTTTCTCTCCTTGGTTGGTTTCGAGCGCCTCCCTTCCCTCTCTTCCCCATCTATGATTCACCTCTCCTGGGCTCGATTCCCTCTTCAATTAAACATTTAATTCTTCCCGCCCACCTCACAGATCTCTCTCTCTCTCTAAGCTTTTTAATTTAATCCCATTTTCACTTTCTAACCTTTTGAAGCTGATCCAATGGGGTTCTCTGATTCACCGGAACCTATTAAACGCGGCGAAAAGGAAGCGAAGAGCAAAGGGTCCTCCGACGAAGAGGTTGATGAGAGTGATTCCACCACAACCAGTAGCAGCAAAGTTATAATAAGCTTAGAGGACGAATCTGTAATCGATGTCTCCGGTCAAAGTCTGGACCTTTCTCTCCTCGACAACAACAACTCGGACGATGGGTCCGTGAAAGGTCTCTACTTTTTCAGAAATGTCTTCACTTTGATCCCCAAATCAATCGGAGGGTTCGGGAGCTTGAAGAAGCTCAAGTTCTTCAGCAACGAGATCGACCTTTTCCCGCCGGAGCTAGGAGGTTTAGTCGATTTGGAGTATCTCCAGGTGAAGATATCGTCGCCGAGCCTCGGCGAGGGCTTGTCGTGGGACAAGCTCAAGGCTTTGAAGGAGCTCGAGCTCACTAAAGTCCCCAAACGATCCTCTGCTTTGACCCTTTTGAGCGAGATCTCGGGGCTTAAGTCCTTGACGAGACTCTCTGTTTGTCACTTCTCCATCAGGTAAAAAGCTTCCGCCTTTTGTGCCCTATCGCTTCGGTTCCAGCTTCTTAATTGCTTCATCACATTGATAAATCAAATACAGATGGTGGCTTTTGACAGTTTCAGTTGTGGGTCCGTGTAGGAAACGTAAGTTAGATTAAACTATTGAACATGCCTATATGCTGTTCTTGCTTCTTATGTTCAGTTTGATAACACTAGATTGCTTATTAATGTTTTTATTTAATAATGTGTCTGGATTTGATCTTTGTCTCCTCACTTGTTTGCAGATATCTTCCTGCGGAGATCGGATGTCTAACGAGTCTAGAGTACCTGGATCTCTCCTTTAACAAGATCAAGAGTTTGCCTAACGAGATAAGTTATCTGAGTTCGTTGGTGTCCTTGAAGGTTGCTCACAACAGGCTAATTGAGCTACCATCGGTTTTAGCTTTATTACAAAACTTGGAAACCCTGGACGTATCAAACAACCGATTAGCAACACTGGATCCTCTCGATCTAAGCTTAATGCCTGGACTTCAGATTTTAAATTTACAGGTACTTACTTTGTCTCTCTGATTTTACACACCAGGAGTTCACTGGATTCTTTAATCTGACAGAGTTTTTTTTGGATTTTTTCTTTTTGTGTTATCAAGTTCAATAAGCTGCCGTGTTATTGCTGTATTCCCGCATGGATACAGTGTAATTTGGGAGGAAACTATGAAGAGATGGGAGTTGATACTATGACTGAAATGGATGTTTATGAAACCCCTTATGAAAACAACACCATAACTCTTCCTCATAAAGGTGTGAATTTAATAATAAAATTGAGAGTTTGATACTTCTTTGCTTTTAATTTTTAATTTGCTGTACTGAATGGTGGATTTGCTGTTTCTTGTGTTTTTTTGTAGGCTTCCACCGTAACCCATTAATTATGTCAACTGGGGCCTCTTCCATCAGTAGATGCTTCTCGGCTCGCAAATCAAGCAAGAGGTGGAAGCGGAGACAGCATTACTACCAGCAAAGGGCAAGGCAGGAGCGCTTGAACAACAGCAGGAAGTGGAAAAGTGAAGTCTCTCCGGAGGAATTAAATTTGAAGATGTATGTAGTAGAAGAAACTGGGAAACAGGGAATGGTTGATAGCATCTGCTTGGATGATAATTATAAACTGTCAGAAGAGTCTGAAATAGTAGAATCCGTCGTCACTTCTGAAGAGCAAGAGAGCAGTTTGAAATCTGATTTAGTTTCTGACAATTCCCAATTAAAGAGTGAAAGAGATAACAAGGAGTGCTGTGAGGTCAAGGCATCTTCTTCTCCCTCTTTAGACTATAATTCCTCTTCAGAGAGAAAGAAGCCAAATCACAAGTCGAAGAGATGCTATGATAAGGATCTAGATAACCCAAAAGCTTCTAAATGCCACAGGCCGTCTACTGATACTGCTAATCTATCGTACAAATACAGCAGCACCTCATTTTGTAGCACAGAAGATTCTCTTCCTGATGGATTTTTTGACGCTGGGCGTGATAGGCCCTTTATGCCTCTTAGTAGGTATGAGAAAGTTTTGCCTCTTGATTCACGTGAAGTCATACTCTTGGACAGGTAATAACACTTATCACTTATAGTTAAATCATTTATATTTATCTATGGGCTAGAGCTAGGCCTGCGGGTTCGGTTTATTCGTGTAGTTCGGGTCGGTTAGTTCGGAATATGGTTAGTTCGGTCGGTCAAAATCTCACTAAAGTGAACAGAAAAAAGTTCGGTTTCAAAAATTTTACCGAAGTTTTCTGCTTTGCAGTTAGTTCGGTTAAAATTTTGGTTTAATTTGAATAAAATTCGAAAAAAAATTGGTTCATTCGGTTATTTTGGTTTGGATTTTGGTTAGTTCGATTAGTTCTGTTTGGTTATTTCGGCTGAGATTGGTACTCTTTGGATTTTTTTTTATAAAACTGAACTAACCGATTACCAAACCGAAAACCGAACTTTTTGGTTCGGCTAAAAATCCCACCCCTAGCAGGAGCTAACCTTTGCCTATGTTCTGTTTATCTTAAAAGGGCAAAGGATGAAGAATTGGATGCAATCACTTCCTCTGCTCGAGCCCTTGTTTCTAGATTGAAGAAACTGAACCGTTTAACTGCGGATGTAGACAACTTTCAAGTTGCATCATACCTCGCCCTTTTTGTGTCGGATCACTTTGGTGGAAGCGACAGAGCTTCTGTTGTTCAAACAACCCGGAAGGCAGTGTCTGGCTCAAACTACCAGAAACCGTTTATCTGCACCTGCTTGGCTGGGAATCAAGACGACTTGGCTGCTCTTAACAAACAGGTTTCAGGGGGGACTGCTCAAGATGTCAGTTTGTCCGACGTGTGTGAAACATCCTTGCGTTCTATCAAGTCCAAGCGGAACTCTATAGTGGTTCCTCTAGGGAAACTGCAGTTTGGCATCTGTAGGCACAGGGCCTTGCTCATGAAGGTACTCAAATAAATTTACTTACATCTGAACTCTTTGGTTACTCTTAGTTCTGATTCTTTTTGGTTTCTCAGTTCCTTTGTGACCGTATGGAACCTCCGGTGCCTTGTGAGCTTGTCAGAGGCTATCTAGACTTCATGCCGCATGCCTGGAACGTTGTTCATGTAAAGAGAGGTGACTCTTGGGTTCGTATGGTTGTTGATGCTTGCCGTCCTCATGACATCAGAGAATATACAGATCAAGAATATTTCTGCCGGTATAACACTCTTGGACCCTCTTCTATGTCGTCTGCTTGATTCTCTACCCTTTGATTTTTTATATTTAATTATCAGTGACGTGGTATTGTCAGGTACGTTCCTCTTAACCGGCTTAGCGAATCCATTTGCGCAAGAGCAGAACTGGAACCAGGGAGTTCGTTTTCTTCCCTGTCAACGGGTGAAGGAGTAGAGAGAGCTAATAGTAGTCTTATCCGATGCAAGCTGGGCTCCTCTTCAGCAGCTTTGAAGGTTTGTTTTTATAGTCTTTTCCCCTCTTTGAGTTTTTTGAGTAAACTTACTGAATAATTTCATATCTCCTTTCCTCAGATGCGTACGTTAGAGGTTTCCGGAGCTTCCGTAGATGACATCAGGACATTCGAGTATACATGCTTAGGAGAAGTGAGGATTCTAGGAGCATTGAAACATGACTGCATCGTGGAGTTATACGGACACGAGATATCTTCCAAGTGGATAACTTCTGAAAATGGAAACGAACATCGACGCATATTGCAATCTTCTATTCTCATGGAATACATTGAAGGAGGATCTCTAAAGGTATACCTTCTTCTTTTACTCTGCATCGTCAATGAAAACCTTCTCTTCATTGTTTTACTTCTCTTCAGGGTCACATTGAGAAGCTTTCTGAAGATGGTAAGCACCATGTACCTATGGATCTAGCCTTATCTATCGCAAGAGATATCTCAGGGGCCTTAATGGAGCTTCATTCGAAGGATATAATCCACCGTGATATTAAAAGCGAAAACGTTTTGATCGATCTTGACAACCAAAAAGCAAACGGAGAAGAACCTATTGTGAAGCTCTGTGATTTCGATAGAGCTGTTCCTCTTAGGTCTCACTTGCACGGTTGCTGCATTGCTCAAGTCGGAATACCGCCTGCTAACGTCTGTGTCGGTACGCCACGGTGGATGTCCCCTGAGGTCTTCAGAGCAATGCACGAACAGAACTTCTATGGGCTTGTACGTTTCTCCAACATTACTTTGTTCATCAGAGTTTCTCTTTTTTTTTTTGTCTTCTTGGTTATGAGTTTGCTTGTGTTTTTTTTTCAGGAAGTGGATATATGGTCATTCGGGTGCCTAATCTTCGAGCTACTGACACTACAAATCCCATATTTCGAGTTATCCGAGCTTCAGATTCATGAATCTCTACAGGTTTGTTTGTCCCACTTATTTTTATTACCATTTACACTTGCTTGAGATATGACAACCAATGTTCAAAAAACCGTTAGGCATTAGTTAGGTGAAATTAATGATTAGACTGGCGCCTAGACCGAGTTTTTGAACCCCTAAACCAATTTAGAAAAAATCGGTTTAGAATTTTTTTTCCGTTTAGTTCTGATTTACCGGCTAGACCGATTTTTAGAACACTGATGACAACTAACAACTTCATTTACTTTTACTTTTTAACCAGAAGGGCAAAAGGCCAAAATTACCGGAGGAGCTAGAGACATTGATCTCAGAGGAAAATGACGAATCAGCCAAAAAGCTGCGTGAAGAGTATGACTTAGCCGAATCTGACTTGGACACAATGAGGTTTCTTATCGACGTGTTTCGCCTTTGCACGGAGGAGTCTCCTTTAGACCGTTTAAACGCTGGAGACCTCCATGAAATGATTCTTTCATGGACAAAAAGCAAGTCTCCTACAGGTACTACTTCCACTTCTTGAAAACAAGCTCAAGCCTTTGAAGCTTGAAAGAGAGAAGATAGTCTTTGTAAGTTGTGGTTTCGTTAGGCTTTAGGGATTATTTATGAGACAAAGATTTGGTCTCATATAGAGGGTCTAAGGGCTCGTAAGCTTATGGGAATCAGAGAACTAATAGATCGTTAAATTATTTCTCGTAACTTGTTTGTTTCTTCATCTTGTAACCTTCAGTGTATCATGTAGACACCATTGTATCATTCTTTCAGGTTTTTATTTAAACAAAGAGCATATGAACCAAAACAGAATTGATGCGACAACATTTAAATGTCCTTTTGTAAGATAAGTATTAGTGTATACTATGTTTTTTTTTTCTTGGCAAACATTCTCTGACAACCGTTTAATCACATTATTAAACCTGCTCCATTTACACAATAACATGGATAATGACCTCAACTTTGAATATTGATTCGGGTCTATGTTGATTGACCCTTGATTGAAAAAAAAGAATAGGGTGGAAGTGAAAGTGGAATTACAGTTAACAAAGGTAGACGAGTATACAAGTAAATAAATAAAAAGATTGATAGATAGAAATTGAGATATACATGCAACGTGAATCATATTACATAACAAGAGAAGGTTCGAAGCTATCGAGATTCGGAGGAAGATGACAGTAGAGATACTCTCGGAACCTGAACAGGAAACTCATGAATCTCATCGATCCATGGATTAGTCTTCTCCTCCTTGGACGGATCAATATTTTTCAAAGCTCTCCAAACCGCACTATTACACTTAAAACCTGACCCAAAAGCAATCTGCCAAGTCCTATCTCCTCTCTTGATCCTCCCTTTAGCTTCACTATACGCAAGCTCATACCACAACGAGCTACTCGAAGTGTTCCCAAACCTGTTCAGAGTCATCCTCGAAGGCTCCATATGCCACTCAGAAAGATCCAGATTCTTCTCAATCTCATCAAGCACTGCTCTGCCTCCCGCGTGGATGCAGAAATGCTCGAAAGCTAGCTTGAAGTCAGGAATATAAGGTTTTATTTTCTTGACCTTAAACACTTTTCGAGCCACGAGCGTCATGAAAAAGAGAAGTTGTTCGGACATAGGCAGGACAAGCGGTCCAAGCGTGGTGATGTTCGTTTTGAGAGCTTCTCCGGCGATAGCCATTAGGTTTTTGGAGAGTGACACACCTATTTTGTTGTTGTCGTTGTTGTCTTCGCGTTGGTAAACGCAGTTAAAGGCGTTGTCGTCTGCTCCTTTGTGAGTGCGGACAGTGTGAATTAACTGATACTTTGAGCGGCGGCGGTCGGAGGAGCGGTTAGAGAGGAGAACGGCGGCGCCGCCCATTCGGAAAATGCAGTTTGAGAGAAGCATTGATCGGTCGTTGCCTAAGTACCAGTTTAGGGTTATGTTCTCTGTGCTCACTACTAGTGCATATGAGTTTGCTTGAACCTGCATGAAATTAAAGTTTGGGAATTAGGACATGCATGTATATATATGTGTAAGCATAACAAATAATTTGGAAGTACTTTCTGTAAATGTATGTCAATATAGTTTGGATTTTTGATTAAATTAAACGAATATTTTTGGCATACTTTGTTACTTTCCAATCGGGTTTCACAGTTTTGCTATTTATCAATGTTAATAGAAAATAAATAAAAATAATTTGAAAATATATATAATGAAACGCGTTAAATACATGCATGTCACCATATGTGAGACCTTACGTGTATTTATATTTAGTGAAACTTATACTCCTAAAAAAACTTGCTGTGTGAAGTTGTTCAACAAACCTTTCCTCGATTAAACATAGCTAAGCAAGACACGTCACCTATAAATTTTGTTTAAACTAAGGTTAATAGGTACGAGAATATTTCCCTTAACTAAAGGCTTAAACTATCCTGTTTCCAAAATATTAATTAACTTATCTTACGTTAAATTGGTCTTACATATGATTTTCACGTTCTCTTTTCACGTTCTCTTCTCTTTTACATAATTATATAATGAAATGTTAATGATTGAAGAAAAGAATATATGTACTTCCAAGAAAGGATTAGCCAATTTAGTCTTATTAATCATTTAATTTTTTACAAAAATACCATTAATCATATATTCCCTCTGTTTCCTAAAAAATCAATGTTTTAGAATTTTCACACTTTTTAATAAAACATATTAAAATTTAGCTATAAATGCAAAGTTTTTGTAATTTTATATTTCCTATATTTTTAAACCAATAAAATTTTAAGAAATGCAATTAATGTTCTTGAACTTTACAATTTTTTATTATTAGTTAACAAAAATTACATTGAAAATATAAAATATTTATTTTTTTGAAACACAAGTTTTTTTAAGAATATAGATTTTTGAAGAACGGAGGAAGTAAATGGTATCTCAAAAAACTTTCATATGATTTTTCTTTGCGGCAGCCTTTTTATGTTATTACTAGTACAAATAAAAAATCATGATAATTAATATTGTTGTATATATTCCGACAGGTTCTACAGCTATGCAAATTCAACCGTTACATGCGACACTTTGGCTGACCGTAGGTCCGTAACATATATATACTCTAGTGTTTTGTAACTATCATATGTACACACACGCCCATTGGTTCATATACTGAATACAAAATCAAAATGTACTTGTTATTAATGTAACCTGTAGTTTTTCAATTTTCGCAACTACCACCTATCTAGAGACAAAAGAAAGCCTGGCACAAACTTCATAAATGTGCACGTGCTCACAATCAAAGCTAGAGTTTTACTTTTACCATTGTTTCAAATAAAATCAGCAACCAAAAAATTATATAGATAATGACAAGACGTGAAGAAAACTAGAAAAGTCCCAACCAACCTCTCCACCCAAAACGTAATTAGTTTTTCTCATGAAATTCTTATTTCTTGTCAAATGGTCCTATTGAAAGCAAAGCTGATTATATAGTAGTACTAAATGACCAAAAAAAATCCATAATCTATAATTAATGGAGGGAATTTGATAAATAATTACCTGAAGAAGCTGTTTTGCGAGATCAATGGAGATAAGACCAGCACTACAACCCATACCACCAAGATTATAGCTCAAGATGTTTCCTCTAAGCTTATATTTATTCACGATCATAGCCGACAAAGAGGGCGTCGGATTAAACAAGCTACAATTCACCACAAGTATCCCAATATCCTTAGGCTTAACTCCAGTTTTCTCAAGCACTGCGTCTATGGCTCCAAACATAACCGTCTCCGCTTCTTTCCTCGCTTCCGACATACATGGATTCGGCGGGACACGTAAGAGAGCCTCGGGAAAGTAAGTCTTCTGTCCTAAACCGGAACGTTCGAGGATCTTTTGTTGGAAAGCGAGGTTGTCTTCTGTGAAGATACCAACACGTTGAGACCGGTCCATGAATGTTTCTCGTGTGCATATTAGAGAAGGGTCGGGTTTGTAGCAAGCGAAGTCGAGGAGGAATACTTTGCGAGGACGGGTTGTGAAGTAGAGAGTTGTTAGAAAGATAAGAAGAGTAGCGAAGAGAGTGGACGGGAGGAGGTGGAAATGGAGGAGGTGGTTACATAAGAGAGTGAGATCGGAGAGTTTGAAGGAGGAGGAGGTTGCAGCAAAGAGGACGGGGAGGAGGATGATGTAGACGGCATTAGAGATTAAGTAGTGGTAACCAAGTTTAACGTATTTGAGACGTACCGATAAGAGGAAGTTTGGGAGTTTTTGGTTTGTTACATCAACGGTGGTAACTGGTGAATTGTTATTGTTTGCACTTTGAATGTGATTCTCATTCATGGTATCTAGGTCTTTTGGCTTACGACCAACAAAAAAAGAAGAAGAGATTAAGTGTTTAATGTAGAGAAAGAGATAACTTATGGCCCAAAAAGTTGGAAGAATTATTGAGAATTTATAGGCAAAGATTTAGAAAGAGAACGAGGCAATTTAATAAATGTAAGTATGGTACATAGTTCCTATGGTTATTGTTGTGGAGGTGAACGAACTATCAACTATGCATTGACTCGGTTCTGACCGAAACCGATCAAACATGTATTGTTATTTATATATGAATATACATATTTGACGGTTTTATTTCATTTTGGATGATACTTTCATATTTTAATACTGAAACTTATAAAGCAAGATACATTCTAAAAACGATCTGAATTTTCTGTATGAGATTCTCAAATTCATAGATTGTGTATAACGTTGAACTTATATGTATTCCTCTTTCCATTACATCAATTAGTTTATGATTTACAAGGAATAGTATAATACTTTTTGTCCTATGATAAACAAATTTTCACCATGTGTGTTATATTATCCTCCAAATTTACAGGGAGAATTTTTTTGAATAGTTCAGGGTTTAGGGATCGTTTATATTAGAAGGTACAACTAACTCCAACCAACGCTTGATGGTTCAACAATGGCGATTTAATGGAATTGAATTTGCCAGATGGGGCAATAGGGAATGAATGGGTGAGGGTGTAATTTACTGATACACCCTTGAGCTGACTGATTTATTTGGTATTTTGCTACTGCTTTGTTTTAGGAACTAGGGGACGTTCTGGGTCCACTTTGTTAACGATGGCGTAGGATTTAAATTATGTTTATGGATCAGTTATTAAAATAATATCGTATATGGTAATGGATATATTTTTTGACGAATAGTATTTAGTAAAAAAATATATTATAATGTATGAGTATACGTGAGGAAAAGAGTTGTTGAACTACGCAGGATGAAATGTGTGGATTATTTCTAATGTAAGTACAAATATTGTGTTGGTGAAGTGGTATTTCTTACGTGAGTATTCTCACACGTGTTACATTTCCCACCTCTTATTACTGAGTTAAAAATCAGGAGGGTATTTTGATTTTGTTAGTTCTTGGACCAAATGGATTTCGTAGATAGTCGTCGTGGAGTTCTTTGGTGAGAAAAAAAAGATGCAACGGAGCTTTAACTTCACTGGTGTCGTCTCGTGGTTTGCATCTAAGAATATATACATCTTTTAACGATTCATATGATGACACATGCATAATGGATATGTGAATTCGTGAATAAAACGACCAGTCGAACAATAATCTTTCCATTTTTAAGCTAGATTTTGATCAGGTTGACTAAAAGCCAAACATGTTGTGGACACTTGCACACCAACACCAAATGACTGAGTATTTGTATTTTTTGATAAAACAGTATCTGCTACATTACCACGTTTCTTTGCTGTTTCTAACTTCGATATTTTAAACAAAAATTAGCTTGTTGTTTCATTCTTTTTCTTTTTTTGCTGGAAAAATCAAAGCTACAAGTTAATAACAAGGGGGAGTACCAACACACATGCAAAAATGAAAACATAATAAAAATAAATAATTAAGCATATATATATTTAAAATACAATATTATATTTGTAATAACGTGCTATATTTATACATGCCTGCATATAAATCAGTAAATTGTCAATACCATCAAAAGCAAAAAAAAAAAAAAAACATATTAAGGTGATATAAACAAATGCGTTTTAAAGATAACTAAAGGTGATGAAATAGAATCCAAGAAGGTCGTTTCAATTGAAAGAACATTGAAGCCAATCATTTAGTATGTCAAAAATCATTATCATCATCAACACCATCGCCACTACATGTACGTAACTACAACTTGATTATCATCTTCATTATTTTTGTTGATTAGTAAGCGATTACAAACTGATGATGAAACATGCTACACATTAACAATTGATAGAGCCATAGTACATCTTAGTTCTTAAAACTAATGATGAGGAAGGAAAAAGAATGTAGTAATCATTACGATTCAATTGTTTCCGACCTTTGCTAGTTGTGGAGATGACGGTTGGTAGTTAGATCACTGAGAATGGCCAAACATTTAGCATTAATATTGTGGAGGGATTGTAATTGTCAAAACACAGGGACCATATAAATAAATCGTAATTATAGGGACGAGAGTCTGCAATTCGAAAACTCGCGCACGTAAGATGTGAAGAAGACGCGTTGACATTAATGCGACACGCTTCCTCAGATTAAGTCTTCTATTCGCCTTTCGGTTTAATTTCCTCACGTCGAACATGCTAGAATGTGTGAATGTGTCGAATATTTGCGGAAAGATTGTGTGGCAAGTCACCCAGTAACTGAGAACACCAATTATAAATAGATAAGTACTGTAAATGTCGAAGAACTTCCAACCAAACGGAGCTATTTGAGTAAGATGATAATTCGTGGAAGAAATAACCATCTCTATGTCCACTCTTTTTTTCTTTATTATTATTATTATCTTTTTCACATTTCTTCTTTAGGTTGCTCTTGTTTTTAAACCCTAAAGAAGTTACCTGTGTTTCATGTAGATATTTCATGTTTTAATTACGTGTTTTTTTGGGGGGGGGGGGGGGGGGGGGGGGGGGGGGGGGGGGGGGGAAGGGTTCGTTCGGTTCATTTGTGTGTTGCTATAGTCGAAGTTTAATTGAAATTTGAAATCATTTTGGTTTAGTACGTACAAGTAAAATGTTTTAACAAAACATGTACTCTTAAAGAATCCGTGAAGAAAAATATGATACAACATCGTCATGGATGAATTACGAATATATTTCTATCATTCGTGTATCTGTTTGATTTCCATCATTATTGCTTCACTCTATTGAATATTCTATTATTATTTTGTAGCATCAATCATAGTGCATAATTTAATTATAACGTAACCGCTTCAAGATTCAACTACTCTGCCACGGGTATCATTAACAAGTTGGTGGCAAACAAACAAAAAAACACAAGTTAGGCATACATCTAAAATATATGGTTACTTGTTAGGAACATTTATTGATGACACTAATTTTCGGATTTTGAAGGTACATATGTAACAACGCACTCACTTTATAACGCATGGATTTATCATTTATGTATCGGTTATTTCAATCATACATACATGTAAATATGTGTGCGTTACTATATCTATGTTCACACTTTTATCATCAAAGCTAGTGTTGTTAATTTAGTATGCTATAAACCAGACGATTACCGTAAGTTTTTATAATAATGTTTGTTTATTAAATGATTTTAACATTTTGCAATACTATAATCTTTATCGATTATAAAATGACGAATACAAATGTTTGTCTCTTAAATATCATCGTTACTGAAGAGTTAATATATTACATGTCATTTAAATTATTTTTAAGACTTCATATGCACAAAAAAAAATTAAGTTTTGCGGCTGACACTAATTATCAAAACCAAATAGGCAACATCGATTGTATAATGACGAAAGAGAATTAAGTTTTCAGTTTTCGATTTGTTTACTATTAACTCTCCATAAGTGATTTCATTTTATACATCTATAAAATTTTGCTTTCGTTCTCGTCTTTGTTTCGTTTATGTGAGTTAAGTTTTTTTTTAACTTCTTCTATGAATTCGGTAAATTACATAAGTGTCAATTTAAAAAGTTGGCATCTGTAAAAATTAATTTCACTCGAGATACATATCTAAGAATCAAAACTTTGAAAAAAATCACAGACAAACTATATTAACAGGTTAGTGTTCAAATCTAATATATCAATTTATTATAGAATATAAGTGCAGACTCGAAATATAATTGTCTGTCTAATATATATTCACCAGCTCGGTCTAAAAATCATCTAATTCTAGAACAACAAAAAAATAATTATTTCACCAGTTTGGATAATATCTGATTCCGAACGGGTAATATCTGAACCCGAATGAATATCCGAAGATAACCAAACTTAAGTATACTTAACCTATATTTTTAGTTTACTTCTCCTATTTTATTCAAAATATTTATATTAATGATGCTTATTGCTCAAAATTAGATAATATACATATAATCATAGACAAAATCATTTACTACTCACTTAAAATACATATTAAGCTCGTGTTTCTTGCAATAACAAAAGTTGTATCTAAAATTTCAAAAAACAACTAAGTTATTGTCTTTCTATTTTTAAAGTTTTATCTCCAAACCTATTAATAGTTTAATATTTTGAAAATAAGAAACCCAGTTAAATTAAAATATATTTTAAATACAAAAAAAACTTAAACAATGAATAATTTTTTTTTTCAAAATTTAAATATCCGAACCCGGTCCAATATAGCCGAACCCGAGCATAAAATACTTGAACCAGACTCTAAGTCTATAAATACTCGAACGGGTTCTATACCTTTATACTGAAATACCTGATACAAACTCGAACGGGTATCCGAACGCCCACCCCTACGATATATGATCATTTTTATAATCTTGCTTGAACAAAAAAAAGTTAAACCATAGATCAAAAAAATCTCAGTGTGAGACTTTTACCATTTTTAGTAATTTATAGTCGTTTTTAAAAATTCAAAATATAACATGTAAGAAAATATATAACTTTTTTATTATATGCTTAATGTAATTGTTTAATTTTTTTAATAGTATAAAATCAAACAAAAAACAGAGGGGTTAAAAAAATTGTTATCAAATATGTATTATTCATAATCATTAATTGTCATATATATGTTAATCATATTAGGTAATTCTGTAACTTTTATTTAAAGAAAGAAAAAAAAATATTTTGTATACTAATAGTTAATTTGATTGTTAGTTTAATAAAAAGCATAGTATATGTTTATATGGACCAAATTATTTTTCTAACAATTCTAAGAATCATTCTCGTAATGACACGTAGCTACGAAAATATATTGTAATGCTCTAGGATTTTAATATATAGGGGATGCTAATGCGATTATGAAGTGATTCAGAGAAGCTATATGCCGCTGATTATTAATTCTGAATAGGGGTCAGAGAAGAATTTTGATGTATATGGATATGTACAGTACAATGATCTTCCTCCTCAAGTAAGAGAGGCTCTAAAAAAAAGTTGGATTATCTAAAGAAACAGCAAAGTCATATAGATTTTCATAGGGAGTTAACACATAGATTTTGAGAAAATTTGAAAATATTTGACAATATTGTTTTAGTGCATAGTTTCATCATGCACTAACATATGATGATGTTCAAAAAGGTTTGGAGCCTTTGTTGTCTCCGTTTTCAAGAAAATAGCGATTTTATAGTGGTTATTCCACCTATTTAGGGAATATTATGAAGTTTTACTAAATTAATTGATAAAAAAATTATAATGATTCTCATATACCATGAAAGAGAGTTTAACATACATTAATACAAATGTAGAATGTGGTTAGAAATTTTAAAACAACTCTAAAAAGTTTAGGCTTCAGTATATAGAGCGCTTAACGTAAAACTCAATATTTTGTATGGGTTTATACATATATTTTGAAAAATTCAAAAATATAACAATATTGTTTTAATGCATAATTGCATCCTAAACTAACATATGATGATGGTCAAAGGGGCTTGAAACTTTTGTTGTCTATGTTTCTCTAGAAAATAACGATTTTATAATGGTTAGTCCACTAATTTAAGGATTAAATGAAGTTTTACAAAATTAATTGATATAAAATTAGAAAGATGCCCATATACCATGAAAGAAAGTTTAAATAATATTAATACAAATTTATAATGTGGTTACAAATTTTAAAATAACGCTAAATATTATAAGCTTCAGTATATAAAGCATTTACCAAAAACTCAATATTTTATAACGCATAGATTTCGAGAAAATTTCAAAAAATTTGACAATATTGTTTTAATGCATAGTTGCATCTTTTACTAACATATGATGATGTTCAAAGAGGTTTGGAGCGTTTGTTGACTCTGTTTTTCAAGAAAATAGTGATTCTATAGTGGTTATTCCACCTATTTAGGGAGTATTATGAAGTTTTACTAAATTAATTGATAAGAAAGTTATAACGATTCTCATATACCATGAAAGAGAGTTTAACATACATTAATACAAATGGAGAATGTGGTTAGAAATTTTAAAACAACACTAAAAAAAGTTTAGGCTTCAGTATATAGAGCGTTTAACGTAAAACTCAATATTTCATATGAATTTATACATAAATTTTGAAAAAAAATCAAACATATAAAAATAGTGTTTTAATGCATAGTTGCATCTTAAACTAATATATGATGATGGTCAAAGAGGCTTGGAACCTTTGTTGCCTATGTTTCTCTAGAAAATAACGATTTTATAAAGGTTAGTCTACTAATTTAAGGATTACATGAAGTTTTTCAAAATTAATTGATATAAAATTAGAAAGATGCCAATGTACCATGAAAGTGAGTTTAAATAACATTAATACAAATTTAGAATGTGGTTATAAATTTTAAAATAACTCTAAAGATTATAGGCTTTAGTAGATAAAACATTTACTAAAAACTCAATATCTTCGTAGGGGGTTGGTTAACACATATGAAAAAATTTCAAAAAAATTGACAATATTATTTTAATGAATAGTTGCATCATGTACTAACATATGATGATCTTCAAAGAGGTTTGGAGCATTTGTTGTCTCCGTTTTTCAAGAAAATAGTGATTATATAGTGGTCATTCCACCTATTTAGGGAATATTATGAAATTTTACTAAATTAATTGATAAAAAAAACTATAACGATTCACTAATAATGAGAGATACACAGTACAATCAGGGTATCAAGTAGAAAGGATATATCCTGATAAGGAAAAACCACCAGAATTTTATGGACCCAATGTGAACATACTTAAGGTATTCTGCTGGAAAGTAAAGTGTCCTCTGAAATTAAGACATTTCTTATGGCAGCTGCTGAGAGGTTGTATAACAGTGACAAAAAAATTTAAAATCAAGAAGAATACAAGAAGATACAAGTTGTGCACGGTGTGGAGACCCGGAAGAATCAATAAATCATGTGTTCTTCGAATGTCCCCCGACACGTCAAGTATGGACACTATCTAAGATTCCATCAATACCCAAACATTTTTCCTATTGACTCTCTTTTTGCTAATATAGACCATCTGTTTTGGAGAGTTAATCCAAAAATGGAGGACCATCAGTTTGCATGGAATAATAAAGTTTTCAGTAATCTTGATATTGATCCCAGGGAAACGCTTAACTTAGCAGAATTAGAATCAACACTTTGGGCTGAAGCACAAGTTATCAATAATCTCAGGTTGGTACCTGAAGTACAGATCAGACCTACCTCAGGGACTACAGGAAGATGGTGTTTCAGATATGGTTCTTGGAAAGATAAGGATCTATTTTCAGGGCAAGGCTGGTTCAACACGCTACCGGGATTTGAGTGTTTGTTAGAGGCAACGAATGTAAGGGCATGTCTCTCACCTCTTCATGCGGAGATGGAGAGATTAATTTGGACAATGGAATGCATGAAGAATTTAAGACTATTTTGGGTTACGTTTGCAATGGATTATTCTCAATTGGTGAAGATGGTTTCAGAACCAAAGAAATGACAAGCATTTAAAAGCTACCTGGAAGATATTAAGTTTTTGAGAAGAAGCTTCACCAATTCAGATATCGTTCATGTACCTAGGACAGAAAACATAAAGGCGGATCGCTTGACATGCAGTGCTCGGAAACAACTGTCGTTCGTCCTACATATGGATGCATAGTTGCCGTCTTGGTTTACAGAGTCCACATGAGTCTGTGAATGTTTGCTGTCAGAAAAAAAAACTATAACGATTCCCATATACTATGAAAGTAGTTTAACATACATTAATACAAATGTAGAATATGGTTAGAAATTTTAAAACAACACTAAAAAAGTTTAGGCTTCAGTATATAGAGCGTTTAACGTAAAACTAAATATTTCGTATATAAAGAATCAAAATTATAAAAATATTGTGTTAATGCATATTTGCATCTTAAACTAACATATGATGATGGTCAAAGAGGCTTGGAAACTTTGTTGTCTATGTTTCTCTAGAAAATAACGATTTTATAAAGGTTAGTCCACTAATTTAAGGATTACATGAAGTTTTTCAAAATTAATTGATATAAAATTAGAAAGATGTCAATGTACCATGAAAAATAGTTTAAATAACATTAATACAAATTTAAAATGTGGTTGCAAATTTTAAAATAACGATAAAGATTATAGGCTTCAGTATGTAAAGCATTTATCAAAAGCTCAATATTTTCGAAGGGGTATACATAGATTTTGAGAAAATTTCAAAAAAAATTGACAATATTGTTTTAATGCATAGTTGCATTCTTCACTAACATATGATGATGTTCAAATAGGTTTGAAACCTTCGTTGTCTCCGTTTTTTTAGAAAATAGAGATTCTGTAGTGGTTATTTCACCTATTTAAGGATTATTATGAAGTTTTACTAAAATGATTGATAAAAAAATTATAACAATTCCCATATATCATGCAAGGATGTTTAACATACACTAATACAAATGTAGAATGTGGTTAGAAATTTTAAAACAACACTAAAAAGTTTAGGCTTCAGTATATAGACTATAGAGCGTTTAACGTAAAACTCAATATTTCGTATGGGTTGTTTATACATAGATTTTGAAAAAAATTCAAAAATATAACAATATTGTTTTAATGCATAGTTGCATCCTAAACTAACATATGATGATGGTCAAAGAAGCTTGGAACCTTTGTTTTCTATGTTTCTCTAGAAAATAACTATTTTATAAAAGTTAGTCCACTAATTTAGGGATTACATAAAGTTTTACAAAATTAATTGATATAAAATTAGAAAGATGTCAATGTACCATGAAAGAGAGTTTAAATAACATTAATACAAATTTAGAATGTGGTTACAAATTTTAAAATAACGCTAAAGATTATAGGCTTCAGTAGATAAAATATTTACCAAAAACTCAATATTTTCGTAGGGGTTGTTAACACATAGATTTTGAGAAAATTTCAAAAAAATTGACAAAATTGTTTTAATGCATAGTTGCATCATGTACTAACATATAATGATGTTCAAAGAGGTTTGGAGCCTTTGTTGTCTCCCTTTTTAAAGAAGATATCGATTCTATAGTGGTTATTTCACCTATTTATGGAATATTATGAAGTTTTACTAAATTAATTGATAAAAAAAATTATAACAATTCTCATATACCATGAAAGAGAGTTTAACATACATTAATACAAATGTAGAATTTGGTTAGAAATTTTAAAACAACACTAAAAAAATTTAAGTTTCAGTATATAGAGCATTTAACGTAAAACTCAATATTTTGTATGAGTTTATACAAAGATTCTGAAAAAATCAAAAATATAACAATATTGTTTTAATGCATAGTTGCATCATAAACTAACATATAATGATGGTCAAAGAGGGTTGTAACCTTTGTTGTCTATGTTTTTGTAGAAAATAACGATTTTATAAAGGCTCCTAACCTTTGTTGTCTATACTTCCTAAGAAAATATCAGATTCTTTGATGAGATCATCATCTAGATACATTTTTCTTGTATTCTATAAAGGAATCTCTCCCATAATTTCTCAGGGAAGGGCAAAAAGTTTCAAGTGGATTCTTGCTCGTTAATTACCACTACTGCCTTTTCTTGTACAT
The DNA here is from genome assembly GCF_020379485.1 of Brassica napus. Lineage (NCBI taxonomy): Eukaryota > Viridiplantae > Streptophyta > Magnoliopsida > Brassicales > Brassicaceae > Brassica > Brassica napus. The sequence continues at coordinate 1,442,476 of NC_063443.1, forward strand.
AGATGAATTTGATGTGGTCACCAACGCAAAGAGAAAGATTTCTTTTGCTTTTGGCTAATGAAATGAACCCTAAACCATGGACAAAATGTTAATCTCCACTAAGATAAGCTTTTTATATATATTTACATAAGTTTTCTTTGTTTAGATTGGTGCTGTGATCGAATTAATTAGTCCTATCCAGACAATCAACATTCTGATATCAGATCTTGAGAACCAAAAACAGAAATATTGGTATTGCTTGAAAATCTCTTTTGATCAATGAGAATACAAAACAGATTGCTATACACATTAGAAAAACTCTTCAATCTTCACAACACTTCTTAAAAATGTAATACATAAGTACATAACCAAAGACTCAAGGACAACCGTTTGCCCTGTTTCTGAAACAAAAACAAAAAGTATTTAGGTTCCAGTTTCATGTGCTTAATACCATTAAGCATCTCTACATTCGAGTTTCACCGATGAGGTATCCTGAACATTAGATCTTCCCCGACAACCCGAGCACAAACAGATTTTTCTTGACCAAAAGAAACTCTGCTCTCTTTAGGTTCTTGTAGCTTTGTCTCATACACCGCATCCTAAACCTTTGGCTTCTGATCCTTTCATGATCCTTAATCTCTTGCAAGTGCATACAAACATCCTGCAAAACCAAACAAAACCCATAAGAATTTGTTTTTGTGAATTTTTTTTTTGACATATATATTATGAAGACTTACTCCCATGGAACATCTCCAATGAGCATCCAGTCACCATCTTTGTCTTCATAAGTAGGCACAAAATCTGAACCTTTATATCCTTCTCTTTCAAAATACTCTCCCACAGAGAAATTGAACATTATCTCTAAAGCTTTGAGCAACTCTTTGTATCCTTTGTAACAACTCAAATCTATTTTCCTCAAGTATGGTGCACCATCCATGCTTACTTTCACATAGACTCCTCGACCACCCTCACTATCAGATTCATTCTTCTTTGTCTGAATGATGTTCTTCCTGGAAGACCTAACTGGTGGCCATCCAACAATCTGAGCCCTGAAAAAGGAAAAACACTGTTAATAAACTAATTTTTTTTCTTCATAAACAAGTCGCATTCAGAGAAATTATGTGTTTAAACTTACTTTCGTGGAGGGCAAGTTTCCGTTTTCATCATTGATGATTCAGTCTCATTCTCAGTGTCACCTTGTAATGCTCTTTTATTGCAAGAAACTCTTTCTATTTCTTCACTCACATTGTCTGTTCCTGGTAATCCTAGCCTCAGCTCCGTTTCCTTTAGGTTAACAAACTCATCCATTTTCACACAGGAGAAATGAAAGCTATTGGTTATAGAGAATTTGATGGTGAAGATGAAGATGAGGCTTTGTGGACGCTAATTGTTTTATAGAAGAAACTATTTTTGAATTAAGGACAAAGGAAAAAAAACAGAGAAACATGCTAAGCTTGTCGGTAGCAGTAACAGCAACATTGAGGCAAAGTATGTCCCATCTTCTAGGGGGACATTTGTGGGACACATTTCCTCTTTCTCCCAACTGTCCAAAACCAAAAAAAAAAAACAAATCAAAACAAAACAAAACAATGCTTATCTTTCGTTCTTTTGATAGACGGTGCAGATCATATCTTTAATCCCCACCACATGTGGTCTGCCATATGCATTTGTTCATCACCTCTCTCAAAGCCAATGATTTATCAGATTTGCTTATCTTCTTTACTTCTGGTTATAGATCAACCTAGTTAACTCTACTTAAAAATCTAGCTTAGTTTTTCATATTTGTTGTGTTTGTTTCATTGACTTCAGCTCCAAGAAACAAATAATTTGGGTCTTAAAGAGCTAAAACACACAGCCAGTGAGACAAACTTGTATTTGTTTTTGTTTTTTTTGTGCACTACAAAATTGTATGTTCTTTACTGGATTTTGTTAAAGTCCACAAGTTTTGTCTCTATGTCTCTAAACTATCAACGATCATGACATGACAAGGCCATACACGTATATGTGAATCTGAAACAATCACGACAAGACATATATATTTTTTTAGGTTTTACTAGCTCAAGGCTTAGTTAACTCTGCCAGCAACATCATAAATGGGGTCATTGTAGTTTTTGTTTGGAACCTGAGAGATAGATCTTCAACAGATTTTTCTGTCTTTGTTCATGTTACTGTGTGTCAACTGTCAACATGTTTTTGGTTCGATGTGGTTATTTTCTTAACCGAGGTTTAAGTACCAATGTACCATAACGTCTACAGACTCTACACTATACAATTAGTATATTAACCTAGTGAACGGGAAAAAAAGTATACTAACCTTTACAAAAAGAAAAAGGGACAGCTTCAAAGCGAATGAATTATGAGAATGAGAATCCATCATTGGCCAAAGACGTGAACCTAAAGATGATACGTTCTTAATTGTATTTACCGACATGATAATCAAGACACCTGTCACTAATATATTTGCTTGTCCTAAAAAAGATAACTAACCATCATCTAAACCGTCCACGTGTTACGAAGAAGAAATGAAGAAGCGGGTCCCATCTCAAACACGGAATCGCCGGTGATGCTTTTCAGCCACTAATAATGCGTTAGTACTATTTATTTGCAATTGGATTATCTTTCAAGACTAATTAAATGGGCTGGGCCGACGCAAATTGGACTTTTATTTTGCCTCGACGGCGTTGTGGGCCACTCTAATCTTCTCAGTGTACTCTAACCACCTAAATTTTGTCCATTTTCTTAAGCACAAAGCCAACTTTATATACTCTTTAAAAAAAACTTTATAGACTCTTACCCGCATATAATATTTGATTTTACTTAAGCTTCTTCATTAATTTGAGGGATATGTTCAACTACCAGCATTTAGCACAATTTAATAATTTTGGCAAATGCTTGTGTACCATTGTTGCTGGATTGTAGTTCAATTGGTTAGAGACATTCATATTTCATGTAGTGGCAGGTACGTCTTGGCTCAACATCTCCAAGTAGATTCTTTGTTGAAACTTGATCAACTGGACATACGCTTATATGCAGAACCACCGTTTGGTGTTTAATTAAAATTTGTAAGTTTTTCAATGAAGAACTTGAATATATTCTTTGTTGAAACTTGATCAACTGGACATACCCTTGTGCTTGGTTCTTTTGTAAGTTTTTCAATCAAGAACTTGAATATAGAGTTAACTTGTACTATGTTTTAAGAAAAAGTTTAAGTTTAATAAGAAAAATAAAAAGAAATCAGGTGTTTAATTAAAAACTTTTTTAAAAGAATTCTTAAATAAGAGACTTGCAATGAAGCACGTAAATTTTCGGATCTTTTAATCCACTCTTAATTCACTTTTACAATTAAAAAGTATTAACAAATAATAAAAGATCCATTTAGAGTCTCTAGGATAATGATGCTCTTAGAACATTGACAACTATTGTTTTCGGATCAAGGCGGAAGCAGGTATTCAATTAAAAAGGAAAAATAATTAGTAGAAGAGTGGTTTAGCCTAGTTTATGCACAACATAAGAAATTTCTAATCTTTTATTTTTGCGTGATGAGCATGTGTTTATTGTGAATAAATAATATATTTTCAAAGATTTATGGCCAGAATAATTTATTGAACCTGTTAATCTTTAGAATTATTTGGACAAAGAGAATATCTTTACGGGTCAAATGCGATCAAAAAAGCGATTCCCCAAATCTCTTGTATGCTAATCTCATCCCACTATTTACCTAACCTGTGATCTGCAAATCGTCGTTGATCTCATCGTTAAAGTTTTCGGGATCACCCAAATATCGGATCGATGTTTTGGATCCAAACATATTTGATTACCGTTTTACGATGATTATAAAAGATTAATTTAATAAAACACATTATAAGTTAATTAATCTCTTTTAACAAACAAATATATTTGTCAAAAATTAAATAAATAATACCATTTTCGTTTCAGTTTTGTTGTCTTTGTAGAATAATTTTTTTGTTTCAAAATAAGTGTCGTTTTATAATTTCAATGCAAAATTTATTAACTTTATATCTTAATCTGTTTTTTTATTAATTGAAATGTAGTTAGATGTGGTAATGACGTTTTTATTTAGTAAATAATTAGAATTAAATCTTTTTTTAATCTGTGCGTACAAGTTTTAAACGACAATTAAAATAAAACTAAGAGAATATTATTCAATATACATATTTTTTAACTGAAAAATGTTAAACTCGGATCTTTTAGGGCATCTCCAATGGAATAATATTTTTTTCTCTACATTTTACACTAAAATAAAATAACTCTATAATAGATTTAAATTTGCTATAATGGTTTACTATATAATAGAGTTACTCTATTATAAAGTGAAATATAGATGAATGTTGCTTTCGTACTCCAAATATAGAGTAAAAACAGTATTTTTCTATATTTCACTCTATTATAGTGTAACTCTATTATAAAGTAAGTCATTGGAGTAAATTTAACTCTATAATAGAGTTACTCTATTTTAGTGTAAAATATAAAGGCAAAAATAGTGTTCCATTAGAGATGGTCTTAAAGACACAGATCTAATCTCCGGGTGGAAAGTGCCGCTCACAGATGGATTTTTTCCGGTATTCAAATGGGCCATAAAGAATGAACCCATATCTGTGTGGTCACATGTCGAACTAATAATTTTGCATCAGAGGAAAATCGATTTCTAGCCTGGATCAATAGGATAATTCTTTTTGTAATGGAAACCACTAGACCACCACGTGTGGTGGAGTATACATATTGTACCTCGTAAGCACCGCCTGGCTAACGAATAGTTTTTTTTTTTTTGCAGAATTATCTTTAGTAGAAATGGAGTTTAATAAGTCAATTAATTTACTATTTTTAAAATTTAAGTAAACGATATAAATTTCAAGCAATGGTAGTATGGTACTGTGGTTAGCCCCCACCACGAGGCTGCATTGTTAAGAGTTATGCCAACATATAGATATCATGAAGCGCGCGTATAGTGGCAGATTCTCGCATATTTACTTTATAATATAAAGTTTTTTTTAAAAAGCGTTTGTTTAAATGAGTATTACAATGAATATCATGTACATAACCTAGTTTAGAAGAATTAGCTGCGAAGTTTGAATTTTAGTGTTATATATGTACATAAGCTATCCTCTTGTCCACTACTCGATATCCATATTTTGAATCAGAGTTTTTATATGATATACCAATACGCATGAAAATATGTCTACATCATACATGGGTTTGCAGTGTATATACTTTAAATATAATGACAAAAATTCACTAAATTCGCTAACCGTTGATTGCCGAATGATAAATAATTGCTTGCGTGAATACTGTAGAGCTCGTGTTGACGCAAACTATTTTGTTCGAGTCTCGCAGGAGTTGTGGCTTTCACACAAAATCACAATATACAGTTTAGTCAATGTAAAATTATCTGGTTTTGTCGTTTAAGTTGCATGCATGCATATCATTTGGCTGCACTCTTTAAATGTGACAAGTATATTCCAACACTAATTTAAATAACCAAACTAAAAATGAAGACCAAGAACTAAAATCAAAATGATCGTTGTGTGGTAGAATTTTGAGAGTTGTGGCCTTGTTAGGTCCATATGAAATTACACCTGGTCCTCACACATTCTTATCTTGCAAGTTAATATGCAGCACATATATACCTTTAATAATAAGTCATTAATTTCGACGTGATGCATATAACTTTCACTTGGACCATATATGTGTGTGTATAAATAAAGATATTAATGCGCAATGTATAACATATATGTATATATAAGTTAATCTAGATTACACATCAAAAGTGGTCTCAATCTTGAATAAAAAGAGTTGACAAAAAAAGAATAAAAAGTAAATACGGGTGGTCTCCAAATATTCATATATTCTTGTGACTGTTGATATACAGATGTGCATGGTTGCATGCATTCGTTCAATCTCATTAAAGCTTCGCGTATACTAGATTCTAGAGCTGTAGCGATAATCATCTTTAAATTAATTTTGTGAAATTTTTGTTGTAGTAAAATAATTGATGATAGTTATAGATGCGTGCGGGAACTTTTTTGTAGTCATGTCTCGATAATAGATATTATTCTCAGTTGGTTTACAAATGTGAATGCCATAGTTATCAACTGATCCGTATATTGATCGAATGATCAGTAAAGTATATACTCATTAATTAATAAACACGACAAACTGATGTGACAACGCGAACCATATATTTAACAAAAAAACTGGTGTTTTGTTGATTTGAAAACTCATGTGAGTTTGGGATAGAAACAAAAGGAGAGAAAGCGGTTAAAGAGAGGGATGTAGACAAATCAAGGAACAAAAGTAGTGTTTTAAAGATGTTTTTGCCTCTGAAATTTTATCGGATGTAACTTGTCCCTGCATAATCTCCATGTTTTCCTTCTTGTCAGTAATTTAAAATTTGTTTTTGAAATAAATGGTGATGTTTTGTACTCTTTCTTCTTTTGGATTTTCATGCCATTCATGTCCCCTATCGATTCCCCTACGGTGTTTTGTTTTCGGGTTCGAAACCCTTAACAAATTTAGAATCAATATGCTTTTAATTTTCTTAAATATTTTTAAAATTTATTGAATATACGTAGGTTACGGTTAGTACATATGCGATATCAGAAAGACAATGCCGTCTTCAGAAATCCCGTCTGACTGGTTACTTAAAATTACAGAATGAATTGCCATAATTTTACGTAGTTGATGTATATATATATACCATGTGTTGTAAGAAAATATCACCAAATTTCGAGCTTAATATATATCTGTGTTAAAGGTGATATTCTCCTTATAAAAGTGATATTCGATCTTTTAAGGAAATGTCTTCTCTACGTTTTATATTATTATTACATAAATCAGTGATGTTATTTAGTAAAGTTTTAAACGTTAGCAAAGTATTAGGACAGATGAGTAATCAGTTATCATAAAATTAAAATAAATTATATATTATTCATTTCATTTTATAATTTCCAAATAAATAAAGTTTTTATTATTTTAGTCTCTTCTTTTTAATATAAAAATATTGAAATTTTGTATAACACAAATAATGCTTATCCTTTCGACGACAAATATTTTTCATACAATATTGCAAGTATATTATTACTGAAAATACAAATAGTGAGCTTTTGTTACAATTATACGTTGCTGTATATGGTATCGCCGACCATGAATAAAAAAAGAAAAAATCTTCCTCAAATATTTAATCGGGTTTATACACAGATATGATAAAATTAGGTGTATAGATTTATATTAACAGATTCAAGCTTTAGGTTTCTCTTTCGGTTAAGAATAAACAACAATTTCATCTTCTTCGTTCCTATAAATACTATATTCTTCAAAACGAGATCGATATGGTCAAAAGCCATCACATCATCTTCATTAACATAATATAACATATGTTACAAATCTGTCTCTCAGAACAAACGGATTTTCATCCACACAATAAGAGATGTATCATTCATCATAACATCTAGTATCAGTTCTTTTATAAACCAAATAACATGGCTCTCATATCAACCAATAAATGCCACACAAGATATTATGTATTCCCGCAAAATAATATTATTTTGTTCTAACAATCGATTTAGTATGAATATTTGGCCTCGCAAATGTTTTGATAACCACCAGACTTCTTGCCACAAACTATGAAGTGGTATAGATTATTATGTGTATGCTTATTTTCAGATTAAAAGAGTAATGAAGCGTTTGTATTAGTCTAGATACACATTTCGTTCTATGTATATGTTTGTTTTTAATAAATAAGTATAGAAGATGCATTGTATACTTTATTTTGTGTTGGTGGTATGAGAATACTTATTTACAAGAGGGCTGCGCTTTTATTGTGGGATGAATAATTGAATCATGTGGATGTGATATGCATAATTGGAAGGTTCCGGCCAAGAATCTTACGGCGAAAATTATACTAAAACTATATAGTTGATTAATATTATATTTGGAAGTCAAAAAAGCATAACATAGTTTTTTTTATTGAGCACAAAAAAACATAACATAGTTATATTAATAATATGGGTATCTCTAGTGATACACTCTCAAATGAGATGTCTGCGGCATCACCACCAAAATGGCTGGTACACTTCATATTACTCTTCTTAAAATAAATAAAATTATCGAGATGTTTACAAGAGATTTGTTAAAAAAACATTACAAGTCTACAACTGGTAAAACAAATTGATGATGTTGGAAGAAAACAATGGGGTTTCTTCCGCATATATAATAGACAGACACAATTTTAATATATGTTGGTTTTCAGACCATATATATAAATATATAACTACATATTTGCGAAAAAAATTATTTATTTCCCTGTGAAATAAAATGATTTGTGCTAATTTCATCATAATGTTACAGCAAAAATATTGATAGATGATTTTTATAATGATTATTAGAAATTTTAAAAATCTGCGGGGAAAAGTTATATTGGAATTGAAGAAATGTTAATTAGAAGAGTCCAAATATGCCATGTCATAGTATTATTAAACTGTAGTTTTATTATTATCTCGTAGATTTATTATGAAAACTATATGAAAACTTTATTAAATTATTGAAAGGATGTTCAATTTTTAATATTGTAACTTTATCTTATTTTTAGAAAGTAATAGGCTATAAGAATAATTAAGAATGTCCAAATCAAATGCAATGCAATCATTTACTACCAACAAAATAAATTGCAGGAAAGATTCAATAACAAATTACAGTTATTAAGTAGTACTAGTGATTAGTGTAAAGTCGAACAAGTTCACTTCATCAAAGGGTTGAGATTCATCCACGTGTCGAAAACCATTTAGCCAAATATCTCTTAAATACGACATACACATGCAGCTATCACCTACAGAGAGATATAATAGAGACTCATCTCACTTTGTATTATTTGTGTGTGTTTTGTTTTTTTTTCTTAAAACATTGTTCCACCTTCCTCATCACCTTCACAAGAAGAAGAAAAACATTGAGAAGAAGAATAGAGGTTCACAATGATGGGCAATATCGACCTGAATCTTCAGGAGACTGAGCTGTGTCTTGGTCTTCCCGGTGGAATGACCGGAACCAAGAGAGGATTCTCGGAGACGGTTGATCTGAAACTCAATCTGAACAATGAACCTGAAAGCAAGGAAGTTTCTAAGACTCATGACGTCGTGATTTCTGTTTCTAAAGAAAAGAATACATGTCCCAAAGATCCTACCAAGCCTCCTGCCAAGTAATTTTACCATTCTCCCTTTTCTATTTATTTTCCGATCTTCACTTAATTTTCTTTTTCTCGCCCATGTTAAAAGGAAAACTAATCTTGATATACAAATAAAATCTTTCCTGCAACCCATAAAACAATGAAATCACTTAACTTTGTTATTTTTTTAAAGAAGCTCAAACAATCGAACTGATATGTCTATACCATATCAACTGGTGGTAAAAAAACAATTGGTGATAGCTAACTACAGTGTATAGGAATAACAAATATAATTAGAGACCTTGTATAACATAACGGTTTCCAAGTTTTCTGTATATATAATTTTATAGGGCACAAGTTGTGGGATGGCCACCGGTGAGATCATACCGGAAGAACGTGATGGGTTCATGCCAAAAATCAAACGGTGTCACGGAGACGGCGGTGTTTGTAAAGGTTTCGATGGACGGAGCACCTTACTTGAGAAAAGTCGACTTAAAGATGTATAAGAGCTACGACGAACTCTCTAATGCTTTGTCCAACATGTTCGGTCCTTTTACCATGGGTATGTATACGTTGTATTATATATATTTCTTACTAGATATACGATTCCGTGCATCATATAAATCTTATCAAGCTCTTTGAAAATAATAATATTGTTGCTAAAAAAAATTAAGGAAAAAATGGAGGAGAAGAAGGAATGATAGACTTCATGAATGAGCGGAAAGTTAGGGATTTAGTGAACAGCTGGGACTATGTTCCCTCTTACGAAGACAAAGACGGTGACTGGATGCTCGTCGGCGACGTCCCTTGGCCGTACGTCTTCTTCTTCTTTTCTATAAATTTTCGATTTTTTTTATTGATCATTTTAATAACTCCTTTCTCTAAATTTACTTATTTATTAGAATGTTCGTTGATACATGCAAGCGTTTACGTCTCATGAAAGGATCTGACGCCATTGGTCTCGGTATGTATTTTTTTTTTTTGAAAAAGAACCTCGGTATGTATTTGCTACCAATGATTTTTTATATTAGCGCTTTGTACATCGTCTAAACAGTTTACTTGTTTAAATACAAAAACTATAATCCACTTACTAACGTAGATAACATAATTACATAACCAATTTGGAAATTTTAGTTGCTTAACAATTGTAAAACATTTCAGCTCCGAGAGCAATGGAGAAGTGCAAGAGCAGAACTTGAAGTTAAAAACGTAAGTGGCCATGATCATATATTTGGTTAACACAGCTATGAGTGTTAATTGTGTGTTTTACGAAGAAAAATATTGCTCAATATCTACTGTTTCTTTTAATTGTCTGTTTTGATCTGAATTATATGTGTTATGTAGATAATGAACTTAAGTTAAATTTGTTGGACGTTTGTAATGGAAAATATGTAATAATTTGAACATCTTTTTGTGTTCATCTTCCTTTTTTTGCTAAGAATGTGTAAATATGACTAGAAAATGCCCTATATTTAATGAATGCAAAACATAGTGGTGTTTTTTATATTTGAGTGAGTTGAATGTTCGGTTCGCACATCTTGAAACTGAACTGAAGATTGTATATATAATGAGAATTTGACCATGAAATACAGTTTATCCAAACGAATTAGTTTTCAAACCGAATTAATTAGAATGACAACACACATGTACATGTTATATCATATCGAATATAATTATGAATTAGCGGAAAGTATTCACTTTGTTGGTATATTGATTTGTTGGTACATAAAGTGATAACCTATGTTACATGGAAACGGAAGCGGGTACGTGGAAGCGGAAGCGTAAGGAAGCGCAGAAGCGAGATTTTTTAAAATATTAGGAAGCGGGTACGTGTTGGAAGCGTATATCCATATATAAATATATATATATATATATATGTATATGTAAATTTTTTTAAAAATTAGGACTAAAATTATATGATTTAAATTTGAAATAAAACATTTATTCATTTATAATAATTTTGAAATGATTTTATATTAAAACTGTAAAAATACACATAAATTATGTTTACAAAAAATATTATATTAGTTATTTTTAATACTTCATAAATAATTGACACAATATGTTTCAATATGTGCTATAGCTTTAATAAAAAATCTCAATGCATAAATATAATTTATAGTATTATTTTTGATATTTATATATTTATAATTCAATATTCATTACTATTATTTTTTTATTTTATATAGATTTAAACTATGGTTTTATATTTTATTGATATACATTGTATTTAAAAAAAAATAGAAGCGTGATTCCAAAACGGAATCATAAGCTTCCAACATGTTTTTAAAGAGAATATTTTAGAAACGTTTTGGAAGCGAGATTCCGCAAGCTTCCACAAGGTTCCGATTCCGATTCCTGTTCCGAAGCGGGAAGCGGACGTCCGATGAAGCTTCCGTGCAACGTAGGTGATAACTGGCTTTGGCTGGAGGAAATAAAATAAATAAATAAATAGGACCCATAGGGAAGAGGGGGAGCAATGCCATGTGCATCTGGATGGGTCTCTTGATGAAATCACCTTTGATTGTATTTTCATTTCTGATTATACTAATTGGGAATATTAAATTGTCTACCAACCAAATTTTACAGGATTAAAAGTCATAATTATAGACATACTTATGTACATGTAACTAATAAACAAATTAAATGTTACCGACAGTGACACATATATGATATAAGGTAGGTCTTCACAAACTTGTAGATCAAAAACCAAATTATGCAAATATATCAAACATATGTTTGTCCGATATAGTACAATAATTACGGACTTTGTTTATGGTGGTTGCTATTATTATAATGGACCTACCGTATGTCTCAACACTCTGATAGTTAGCTTTATTAATTTGATGTTCAATGTTTAAAAATTATCAGAAATGTGTAATATTCACTAATAGTATAATACATAAAGAAATCTGAGAATGTAAATTGATTGGGGAAGCGAAGCACATGGAGATCCCAAACGAACAAATCAAAGTTTCATAAATGTATCGCTTCAACGTTACATGCATGCATATATATAGAAAATGTCTAAATATGTATGTGTAAACACAAACATTTGTACAATCAATTACGTTGAAATGTTTCTACTAGAAGTAGTTTAATATTTATATCAACTACTCGGATCAGGCAGAAGCATGTTCGATGTTTGATGGGGACAATAATTAATTTGACAAGTTGACGCTCTAGAGGGTTCTTCAGGAAGCTAAAATTATCGTTAATATTCTTAAGTGGCAAACATATCCATTTTCTACATAGTATCGACGATAAAAATGAAATTTGAATGGAGGTCTTCTCGATTCACACACAGACTATACAGTTATTATTATTATTAATAAAACCCATAATATATCTTACGTATTTTGATTAAAGACAACATAAAATTAACATGTAGAGTCACTTGTGAGTTTATGCTACATGTTAATTCTTTTTAAATTTTAAATGTAATTAGCCAGCAAAGACAATATTAAAAGAATAAATTTTTGTCCGTAGATGCTCATTTTCATCATGTGATCGATGGGAATGCACCAAGGTTCCGAGTGAGGCGAGTTGTGGCATTCACCAAAGACCTTTGTGAATGGAAGAAGACTAGTCAAAATCTGATGAATTGTGATTTACAACTTAACCGGCTCAAGCCCAATAACTATACAAGGAAGGTTACAATTGTTAAACGATCAAGTCCAATGCTATAAGCCAAGCCCGTCTGTTCAATACGTGTAATGTGGTCTGCTTGAAAGAATTCACATAAGGGCCATTCAGCAAACTATATGTAGGCAATATGATTCCGGAAAAGACGGATGGAATGCTTGAAGAAATAGAATGCAAAAGCTTTCTATTACACAAAATCAAACCAGGAAGAAGACCCATCTTCAAAAATTTATGAACAAGTGCAAAATCCGGAGAGAGAAGTAGTCATGCATAAAATCATCTCTCCAAAACTTTGAATGTTCTTGATTTGATATATACATATCTATAAAATTACATAATGGCAAGATTAAATTCATGTTTAATTTACTAATTTTTTTGATACTGATATTTAGTAAATTTTGTAGTTTTTAAAATTTATAAAAGTTCTGACTCTATATAACCTTAAACAATTTCTTACAATTGTATTATTATACTTAAAATTAGTTGAATAATTTTTTTAAACCTTGAAAAAAATAATGAAAATGCATGAGCAAAATAGATTTAACAAAGTGTCTAAAAGTAGTTTCATTCATAAAGCAAAAACAAATGCAAAAAAAGGATCCGCATACATAAAGACAAAATCAAAGCAAAGACCATATAACAATGGAACACATTCCCCGAACAGTAATATAAGGTCTTCACTTGAGAGGAATGAACCTTGAGGAGTGGGTAGCACCAACACCAGGCCTACCGTGCTTAACCGGCTTGTATGAGATGGAGAACTCAGCCAGGTAGTGACCAATCATCTCAGGCTTGATCTCGACTTGGTTAAACGTCTTTCCGTTGTACACTCCAATGATGCTTCCAATCATCTCTGGGACAATGATCATGTTCCTCAGGTGGGTTCTCACTGGCTCTGGCTTCTCACCCTGTGGTGCCTCCCTTTTCTATTTATTAAAATCAAACATAAATAGTGTTAAATGGCTACCTAAGTAGAATGTAACATTCAGCATGTTATAATCTATATACAAGATATTTAAATTAGAAAAAGAAACAAGACAGATCCTAAAACTACAAGAACCAACTCTTGTTTTAAACTAGCATATGAAATGTAAACTATGACAACATATACAACCATTACATGAACAGGCTAGAAGATACAATCTGTCTGAAAATGTTTACAAATGAGACTCTTAGCTAATATATAACTATGAATAACATAATTAACCATTCAACTAAGCCAACAGAGAGATAGAAATGACTTACAGCCTTACGCAGCTTCTTAATGAGAGCCATTGGCTTCCTGGTCAAACCTCTAGAGAACCTAAACCAATTTTCAGACAAAGATAACTGTCAGAACAAAACATAAAACATTCATTACACAATCTCGTTCGAAGTTTTCTGTATGTGTTTACCTTCTGCGAATACGAGAAGGGAAGAGCTTGACAAGATCATCAGTAGACATGTCGAGAAGAGCATCGAGATCGACTCCTTTGAAGGCAAACTTCTTGAACGTCCTCTTCTTTGGGACTCCAGCTGCAGCAACCTCTGGTTCAACATCCGCCTACACAGATAGTTTTTTTTAGCAAAGTAACAGGATAAGACAATGAAGTTAAGATTCAGGGACTGAGAATGGAGAACTCACCATGGTTAGATCTCGGCAAAAGGATAAAACCCTAAACGGCTAGAGGAAGTTTTATTAGGTCTTTGCAAAGCTGTGAGCCAGTTTCTTGCGGCGACACTGATATATATGGTGACTATGTTTGTTAATTAGGGTTCTTTTCGGCCCAGCCCATTACTGTTTATTTGTAGTCTTTCAGGGCCCAACTTTATTTCAGTCCACACTAGGAAACTCTAGAAATTTTTATTTTGTTATTCACGTTTGTCAATTATATCACCTCCTGTAATATATATATATGAACCACTAAAAATCCAAACACTGATTGGTAAATGGAATAACATGAGACTTATAAGTTAACATTATTATTTCCATGACATTATGTCTTGCGTGAAATATCTAGAGCGATTCTTTCGTATAGTAACATTTGTAAATTACATTATGAGGAAAACTATATATCCTAAACCTAGTTATGTTAGTAATTAACTTGTAAAATCGTATTCAAATACGCATATTAAGTAGTAGAAATTCTGCAAAAATCCATTTATTAATTTTATTGGCATTTGGACTAGAAAAACAAAATAAGACAAAAGTACCAACGAAAAGAGCTCGAGATTAGCAAGAGACAACCATTTTTAAGGCTAGTTAACAATATCATTCACTTAGTCGCTTGAGCCTTTTCAATTTTCCTGATGGCATCGGTAAGTTGCTTCTGAAGCTTGGGCCTAGATGGGGCTAAAACGATATCATTCCAAACTGAACCGGGCTTGCTTAATACGTTCGGATCCGTGTAAAGCTCGTTAATGGACTCTGCATCCGGGTTAAGATTGCTGACCCGTTTCAGACATTCAATCTCCTCTGGATCCACCAGAAGGTTACTATTTCCAGATTTCCATGCTATAAGCTGATCCATTAAATCCAAGTTAAAAAAAATGTGTTTGCATCCGTTAAGGTAAAAAGACAACGTTAATTTTTGATATATTCACTTTGACGTGTTTACCTGTGGAGGACCAGCAACAGCATTGGTGCAGTAAAGCCTGGCGTCATCAACAAGCTTACAATACTTTGGAAATGCATTAGCAAAATTCTTGTGTGATTGGAGCTGAGATCTCACTCTCACTGCTCTCTTCACCATTAGAGCTCTCCTGTCAAAGTACAAGCACAATAAATCCAATATGAATCGAATATATGGAGAATGTTTTATGAACATAAATTTTATCAAATTTGTTTTTTTTACCGTATGCCTCTTACTACGGCGAGATAAGCATCACAAATCACACCGACCAGCTCGATTCTATAAGGTTTCAAGTTTTGTTGTTTCCCATTTTGTTCTGTTTCTTGTCTCCAATATTCTTCGGTTGTTGTACCGTCTTCAGATACCTTGTAGCCTACGCCCATTCGATATCTATGTTTGTGGACGTTCCTAGCCATTGTGATCGTTTGTTCCAGGAATGGCGCCCATGCTAAGGTTCCATCCATTATCACATCACGTCCTTCGTTTAATGCTGTTACTAGTAAGGACGATGCAGCATCTGTAGATGATTGGTGAACCTATATATATAAAAGGAGCAATCAAAAATATGTAACATGTTAAAGAAAATGAACATAATATAAATATATAATGCATTCTAATCTCCCACGTTTGTTGTAGTTTACGTTTGTCATTGAACTATATGAGATTTTTAAATAATGAACGTACCAATTCAGCAGTTTGAAGCATGTCGTCGTGGTGACCTCTAGAACTAAGAGCTCTATAAATAACATCCGTCTCCTTAAACGCATCCGCTTCTATCACCACTGCGTCGCCCCCTGCCTCCGACCAAAACGGCCTATAAAAATATAATTTAGTTTGTATAACTACATGCATATAGATAAAATACAAGCACACGATTTTTTTTTATTAAACTTTACTCTTGGAGGATATCTTTGAGGACGGTGCTCTTTCCGGCGCCCATTCCGCCACCCATGAGGAGTAGAACGGGGCTACGTTTGTTGTGAGCCACCGGAGACATTACTTCCGTACAGTGTGGCTCACCGCTTCCACCGCTACTGCTGATGTTGATGGCTTTCATCTCTTCTACTAATGTTGAAAATACCCTTTTCACCTTTAGTTCTTTTGTTACTCTCTCGAACCTCTGTTTTCTGAATTAATTACATTAAACAAAAGTTATAAAACTAATGAATATACGATTTTTTTTATTAAAAATGGTCAATAAGTTCTACAATATATTTTTTTAATTGTTAATGATGATAATACATTTAAAATAAATAAGTTGGAATCATTACCACAGCAATGAAATTGTCACCTCAAAGGCAAACACTAGAAACGCGCGTGATGATTATGCAATTCATATATAGGTATATGCATTAGTCAATCAATGTATATATAATTAGCTGTGAGACCATATAATTAGAGTTATGGAACATGGCACAATCATCCAATCACCTTGTTGCTGCCATCACGAAATCCTTGAGTTTGGGTACTTTCTGATCCGACTCGTCGCTTAAAATCTGTCATTGTTATGGAGGGAGAAAATTAGATCAAAGACTGACGAGAAATGTTAGGATAATATTGACTATTCATACGCATTATTGGAGACTAGTAATGGTCTAACCAGGGGCGGTCCTGGGCACAGCGGACTGAAACACCGGCTTAGGGCCCCCAAATTTTTTTAAAAAATTTACATAAGAAGGGGCCCCTAAATTTGTAAAAAAAAATTTTTTTATAAAACCCTTACTAAATTGTTTTAGGCCCCCAGCATCTCAGGGACGGCCCTGGGTCTAACCTACTCCACTCAGCGAAATTTTGAATATTACCAGCAATTAAACAAATAAAGTACAACTTTGAATGATTCTATGATTTCGAAAAATCCCTATAAATCATGTTAATAATATAAGTAATTTAGCTAATACAATTGTATAAACACATAATCATTTTTTTTAAGAAATGAAAAGAAGTACCTGGGAGATGAGGTTGGAAGATTGAGTCCAGTTGAAAGAAAAATACGTGAGAATGCATCTTTCAAATTCTTCAAGTAGATGAATGTAGAGAGAATCAGTATCAGCTTCATTGACCAAATACTCATACACATTCTCATTATATCCTTTTGTTTTCATTAAATATGCATTTGCCAGTTTGCATAGTTGTGGGCATTCATCTGGATCCTCAATTCCTAGCTGCCTTGCTGCATTTTGCATATATGTTAACACTTATTAAAAATATACATATGCAACGCTTCTTATAGAAAGGATCAATATAACTGCTTAGTAAAATATTGAAATTTTACAGAAAAATTTACAAAAGGCCCCCCTTTTTGTGAAAGGTCTCTCTAGCATTTATGGAGAAAGTAGTACGTGTATGTAATTTATTAAAGCCCCCATCACCATAAGTTATAGACTTGGGTAAGAATTAGATATTTCAAGAATTCTAGTGTTTCACAAAAAAAAAAAAAGAATTCTAGTTAAATATTTCAAAGTATAACATAATATTAAAATAAAGAATATCTTAAATTTGAAAAACCATGCCAAAATCTTAAATGATAATGTTATATTATAAGCTTCGGTAGTATCAAAACTTCAATAAGCCCTCATCAATTCGGATTTGTACATATCCTTTCCATGTGCAGCGAATAGTAGTATCATTATTTATTTTTCATCTTCCCAATAAATACAATAATTTTCCTATTATTATAATCTCTTGGTCAATATCAATTCTATTTTCTTCTTCTTACTTGAAACTATTAGCAAATTTTGTTTTGGGTTAAAGATTAACAAAGTTCCTTCTTGAAAATGTAGCAGAGATGCATGAATACGTACCAACATAGTAAGAGAATCTCTCGAGATTTGATCGTCGACTTGAATCTTTCCTCCCGATCAAAGGGGCTATTTTCTGATCTTTATTCCCCATACAAACACCTTGATGAGTTCTCCTTCGGCGAAGGAAAGATTCTCCGGCAAAAGCAGCAGCGGCCGCGGCAAGGCCACCAAGAGAAGCAATGAGGAGATGGTTGAGACTAAGTGATTTACATCCACCACTAGAGACATCTCGCGTTCCTTCTATAGCAAACAAATTTAACAAACCAACAAGAGAGAGAAACTTAAAGAAGAATATATTTATTTATTATTTTCAAAGTGTTTGTATTTGTCTAGTGGTAAACGAAGGCAGATACAGGACAAGCATTACCTGAAGGATTAATCATTCTCGCAATCTTGGAATTGAAAAGTCTAAAATGCGTGTTTGGGATGAAGATTGAAACTGTGAGGGGACGCACTAACTCAACACACCATGACCACTGATTTATACTTTTTTAATCTTCTCATCTATGTGTCTTGACTTTTTCTTGGAGGATTTCTTTTTATAATGTAAATTTTGGATTTTCAATGTTTATTATTTTACAGTACGTAGTAATAATACTATACTAGTAGGTGTTTTGTCTGTGATGCAGACTTAAACATTTTCATAATTTTTGAAAAGTTATTTGTATACTATATTCATTATACTAAAATAAATATTAAAATAACTTTATATTATATTTTTAATTATATAATTAATTATATAATTAATTTTTTATTTGATTAATATTTAATTATATAATTTATGTTTTAACTTTTTAATAAAATACTTTTTCAGATAACAATACAATATATATATATATATATAAATTATCTCTTTTTTAATTATATTTTTAGATTTTGGATAATTCAATATTCTATTTTAATTATAATTAAGAATTTTATTTGATTAATATTTAGTTATATAATTCATGTTTTTAACTTTTTACTAAAAGACTTTTTCAGATAACAATACAATATATACTGAATTTATTTATTTTTAAAATTATATTTTCAGATTTTGGATAATTCTTACTATTATTAATTTTAATCAATTACCTAATCAAATAAATTAAAATTTCGTTTTTATTTTTTAATTTAGTTATATCTTTTATTCATTAAGAATATAAATGATATCTCTAACTTTTAAAGCGAGAACTCAATTCTAAAAATTTACTTTGCAAATAATAATATAAATTATTATTTAGAGCGCATTTTTCTTATGATATCATTAAAATTTTAAATGTTAACACCCGTTTTGTTAGGTATCTCACATCGAAAACGTGTTGTCAGTTGTAGCATTTCACTTACTTACAGTAACTTTAAATTTGGAATAGAATAAAGAAACTAGAATACTATTTACTCCATAATAAATTATCATGCAATTTTCGAGCTTTAGGCTCCGAATGTAGGACGGCACAAGGCGGTTACTTGCTATTTTACGTATACTTGCGACTTGACTTGCCTTATACGAGTAATGAAATTTTTGATTTGTACTTGCCTTGTTAAAAACGAGTACTTGCTATTTCAAGTACTTGATCAAAAATAAATTACTTGCAAGTTACTTGTCTTACTCTATTACTTATTATTTACGAGTATTTGTGAACTATTTACGAGTGTTTGGGAATATTTAAGAACTACTTACTAAATAATACTCTATTAAAAATAGACATAAAAATTTGTTTTGTTTATTCTATTTGAAAATTTAGTTATATGACTTGTTATTACATGTTACTTATTTAGAGAAGACATTTTTGTTATCGTGGAAATTATACAATGTTTATATCGAAATATGCATATATATTTTTTATTTGTCTCTTTAGGTGACTAGAAGACAACGATTATTTAAAAGTCAAGATGAATACGAAACAACTAACAAGTATAAAAAAAGTAATGAGTATTTGTGTCGAATCCTAAATACAAGTAAAAGAACAAATATAAACAAGTAACTAATAGATCATGTAACAAATAGCAAGTAGTAGGACAAGTAACAGGGCGTAACGAGTCAAGTACTAAAAATAATAGTGATACTTGATACTTGACTTGGTCTTGCAAATAATGAAAATTGTCGACTTGTTACTTGCTTTGACAACACCGAGTACTTGAATTTTCAAGACGGTTATGAGTCAAGTACCAAGTTTAAGGCGAATAACGAGTAATAATGCCCAGCCCTATCCGAATGGTGACTGCGGCTTGAGCGGTGCGGAACAAGCGGTTTAACTGCGGTGCGGTTCTAACAGTTATAAAAATGTATAATATATAGTATATGTAAAAAAATTTGTTACTGTTACCTGCAGGGCGGGATGGAACAATGGTCGCCATTCGAAGCCAGTTCTAAATTAATAGCTACATATTTTAATTTTATGATAAAGAATCGAATTCAATTCAGTATTTCATATCTATGCTAAGATCGTTGAAGCTTTACGAGACACCATTCAAAAGTTGTTAATTAACTTACGATTCTGGCATTATATAACGGGTTTATAAATGACTAAACAGTTTCTACGCATCGTGTAATTAATCGTACTTTATCCTACCGAGATAGCTATTGGATAGTAACACAAACAAACAAACAAACAAAAAGAAGAAAAAAATCATCTCAACCAATATTATTAACGACAACACTGATCCACCACCATATCTTTGTCCTTATCATGATTGTGTTTTCACCTTTTTCACCATTAGTCTGATCTTTAACTAAACTCGTGTTAATCGATCGCAAAGGCGAAGTTAGAAAATGTTGCCAGGGCAATAAAGACTATAAAGTGGTGTTAGTTACAAATGCACACGTTTATAGCAAAAGAATGCCAGTCTATTAAAGAAAAGAAAGATAACTATAGAAAGAGTATAATCCTAACCTGTTTTCATTTTTAACAAGAGTTAAAGTATGTCAAGATAAAAGAATGCTAGTTTGTCTATGTCAAAATTTAAAATCGTAAACGCTAGTAAAACGTGATTCATTCACTCACTAAGAGTCTGACTGGTTACAAGGTCAGTTACTACTAAATTAAACTAGTAAATACAAAAGATGATTAGATTTGGGTAATTATCCTGACAAATATAGTACGAGCAGAGGAGAAGAAAAAGGCATGATTAAGCACGAGTACGGTGATAATAGTTTAGAATTATATCAAACGTTTATGCTTAAAGTGTAGATATACAAACCATTTTAAACTTCTTCAACATAGCTTTTTCAGTATTACAAAGAGAATAAACCATAGTTTAATGTAATTAACACAAACTCACGATGAGATAAGACAAACCGATTCATATTTGTTTAAGGTGAGCAAGGTACTTAGTATGGCGACCTTGAGCAATAAGCTTACCATCCTTCTTCTTCCTCAGCTCAACACTCGCAACTGCTACAGCTTTACCCACACGCAGAGCCTTCGATTCAATCTCTATCTCTTCCTATAGACAAAAAAAAAAAAAACCACCAACCATATAACAATTAACATGAATTTGGTTAATCTCTTCCTCAATTCTGAAGAATACTTAAGAAATTACATCAAGGAAAGCAGAATCAAGGTAAGAAACATTGATCTCCACTGAGACTCCAGTGTGTGGAAGTCCCGTCGTGTGAATCACAGCAGATCCTATCAAGTCCACCAGAGTCGCCGTTGCTCCGCCGTGTAAGAAGTTGCCTGCGTTCTTTTTTTTTTCTCAACACCAAATTTTCCAAAATCAATTTCTCGAGAAATTGAAGAAATTAGGGTTTTTAAATTAGTTACCAGGAGATGAGGTTGGACTTTCATGGAGCAGACGATTCGTCCATGCTCGATGAAATCTACTTTAATTCCTTTCGCCACGAATCTCTCGATGAATCTCGGTGGTAGATTCGCCACTTCCGATTCCTTTTCCTTTTCCTTATCTCCTTCGAGATACTGCTTCACCGATTCTAGGTTCATGCTCTCACCGACTTTTTTTTTTTAATTCGCAGTTTTCTGATTCTAAAAGGCGCACATTTTTTTTTGTATTTTAATAACACAACATTATTGTTCTTTTTTGGCAACAGTGAAAAATGAAAACCAATTATTAGCAAGAAAGTTTTTTTTTTAAAAAGGCTAAGAAAAACTAAGTAGAGTAATGATCCAATAGTCACCTGGAGTTGAATGGTGAAAGTATGAAAAAATTCCTTACAACGCAAAAATTCTTCTACGTGTAGTGAATGCCGATCATTTTGTGGGTGTAGATACCATCTTCACCAATTAAAAACAGTCAGTTGCAAATACCACTTCTGAGAATATATAGGATTTTCATGTATTCTATACCCAGATCAACGCTTCACATTCTGCATATAAAGGTGAAAGACTCATACGGATATTTATGGTACTCATCGTGATATCAATAGTTTTTCCTTCCGATAAAATCATTCTTGATCTGTAAAAGAATCATGTTCCTTCCACACACCATCAATAAAACACCAAACAACACTATGTAAGATTTGATCTCCAGTAAAAGTATAAGAATCTCGAGTTGATGAGTCTTGATTTGAGCTTCAACCCATAAAATTCTTTCTATTTTCGCCTTGCGGAAAATATCTAAAAACATTTCTATTTTATTTTTGAAAATCTTATCATTACAGTTTTTCCAGATGTACCACAAAATCCAAGAGAAATAAGTTAGATCCGGTTCTTTTGATAACCTTCAGAACAAATAAGTTAGCAAGAAAGTTATTTTCTTAATTATTAGTATAAAACAGAAATCATTATGTTTATTCATATCACAATTGCAGGAAGTCAGGGAAAAAAATTGTCTATAGAAAACTATCATATATTAAAAAAAAAAAAAAAGTAAATTCATTTAAACGTGGAGAAGAGAAACTCTCTTTACACAAACTGTAATCGTAATTTTTTTTTCTTTTTTTTAGATAAAAAACATTACAAATCCCAAATTCATTTGCTTCATTTCCTCACAAGAGGCAGAGACTACCCATCAGTGGCCATTAGACGAAGGTCTGTACTCAGTGTATCCATTAATCCCAGGCGAAAAACTCGAATACGTGTGATGATGATATGTTGGTGTTGTATCTTCCAAGTTACTGTTCCTCATCGCTAGCAAAGACAAGTCCACGTTCCCCATTTGCCACTGCGTCGGCATCAAACCATCCCCACCGTATGCTCCGGATGCAGAGACACGCGGCATGTAATGGAATCCTTCTTCTCCGAAACTTCTGGACCTGCCACTAGACATAAACTCACCTGACATGCCTAAATCCGCACCACCACGGTAAGCGTATTGGCTGTTGAAAAGCTGCGGTTGTGAATTGTATATGTTTCCGTTAAACGCCATGTTGCTGCAGCTTTCGTCTTCGAGCAGGTCGTTGATGATGTCGAGGTGAGGGAACTCGTCGGTCATCAAGCTTTGTGGTTGTTGTTGTCGCGCAATCTCGACATCGATGTGGCTTATAGATCTGTTGCTAGTCACGGCTGGCGTGTAAGGGCTGTTCATGCCCATGTTTACAGAATTTGAACTCCTTCCTGCCCACATAAACGCATCTTGACTGAAAGGGAAGCTTGACTGATGAGATAATGTCGGTGTTTGTGAGTAAGATGATGATGGCAATGTGGTTGGGACAACTCCGTGAGAGCTTGTGTGGTGGATGAAACTAGATGTTGAACCAGGAGAGTTACCGACTATGGCGTGTTTATAGGACTGAGGAATGTAAGTCTGTTGGTTGTGTACCGAAGAGTCGGGACCTAGACGACCAGCTGAGCTAACCGACCGAGGAAGGGATGATGATGTTGACTGAACCGAAGAGGAGGCGATGATAGGGGCCGGTTGCATCGCAGGGATTATTGGAGCACTAGACGGCCTTGATATAGTTGTTGTTGTCGCAGATTGTTTTGGAGCAGAGATCTTTTGCACATCAGCTCTGGGACCAACAGTTTGCGACTGAATCTCTGAAGAAGGCCGCACTACTTGACTTGATGAAGGTGGTCCAGGAGCTGAGATTACCTTCCTATTTGGAACAGCGTCAACGCTCTTTTTCTCCGGCTTTGTCTGAGTTAATGGTGAAGGATTCTTGGCAGCACTTCTGGGAGAAGAAAGCACAGCAGCGCTTTTCACTTTAAGTCGATCCATGTCAACCGAGTTCACAATGATTTGAGCAACGTTGCGTTCCTGCAAAATAAATTTTAATTAATTACATCATCACCGCACTTCTGAGATCTTATCCAACATTAAAAGCATGAATGAGTGACCAACCTTCCCAACGGGACTACGATTCCGAGAGCTCTCTGGCTCCTGGATGCGGGAGACAACAACCCAATCGGATTCGGACGGAGAACTCTGACTCTTTGATTCTGTTCCAAGTGTTGAAGGTTGATTATCTGTTTCACTCGCTAAGCTCCGGGTATCAGATATCATTTTTACTTGGTGGTTCGTTCCTCTGCAAATCACAAGGTGACTAATTATAAGGAATCAGCACAGATAGAAGAAGTAAAGGGAGATGAAAACAAACTTACTTGTTTGGTGACTTCTGGTTTCTGAAATTCAAGGCATTCCCTTTGTACGACCCATTGTTAACCCCTGACCGGATAGAATCATTAGAACAAGTTGAGGAACTATCATCCACTGTGGACTGATTCTTTCTTTCTCCAATTCCATTGGGTGTGGATATGGAAATGTCACTCCCTCCTGATGGAGGAGGATAAGTTTCCAAGGTGTCGGTTTCCCAATGGACCGAGCTACTGTCCCCATCTTCTAAATCAGGGTGAAGAATGTCGACCGAACCATCCACAGAATCAGATACGTCGTCTGACACATCTCCTAGAATATCAGTCTTTTCAGCTGAGGATTGTGCTCTCTCTGTCACAGAATCCTTTTCTTCCTCATCATGTTGGTTCTCTTTTAGATCCTTTTCATGTGTTGCAACAGTCACCTTTTCTTCCTTCCTTTTGTCCTTCCCTTTATTTTTGTTCCGTTTCTGTTTCGCCTATGAATTTTCAAACAACCAAAGAAAGTCTCATCAACATCCAACAAGCAGGAGGAGCAAAATTAGATTTTAGTAACAGAAGAAAGAGTATCCCACTTGTTTCTTTTTAGATTTCTTCTCCCTCTCTGCTGCTCCTCTTTTGGCCCTCTGTTCGGTTTCTGCCAACCACGCTTCCTCTTCCTCGCGAATCAGTTCTTCCTGCCTTTTTAGCGCAATAGCTTCTTGATATGCAACCTCGATTTTGCTGCTGCAGTTCTCAGAGATCATATATAAGCACAGCAACGAAGAACAAAATGTAAGACCGTATAGAAACATATCGTGCATTGCTACCTGAAGATATGGGTAAGAACATATATCTCCACGGTTCGTCTACCCAACTCAGTTAAACGTCTCTCATCACGCTCAACGACTTCATTGTTGACCTCTTCTCCATCATTGGCATCCTAGTTTTGCACCCAAGAACACAAAAATCAATACAAGTAATTTTCTTTTCTAGTGGACAATGCAACACGTCCTCTGAAATGGATAATACAAACGACAAATTTACAAATAAAACAAATGCAGATACGATCACAGATAATGGAAATTCAGGCAACAAAAATCTATATATACAACCAGTGAAACCGACCTTTGTACGGTTTTGGGGACTTTTATCCTCATGTGTAGGCAATGGTTCTAGAGCAGCTCTCTCTAGGAGCAACAGCACATCATCAACTAATACGAACATATCTTTGTCCACACTAACAATCGGAGCTGGCAATTCTTTGGCATCTAACAAACTTGGCCTAGCTTTCTTGTTCTTAGCTTGGCCTTGAAGAGCCTTCAACCCACTATACAAGGAATCCATCACCAAAGTGGATGTAACTTCCTTTTCTATGAAAAAGTGTTTTACAACTCCTTTTAGTATAACGTCCATTTTCTCTCTAGACATCCGACGCCTACAGTTCTGGTCCATCCCTAACCAGAAAACACCGAAGCTGCAACAAAGAACGATATCCATTTCATTTTAGGCTAAATTGCTCAAAAATTTAGAGAGAAAGATATCACCATAAATATAAAAGTAAGGCAACTGTACTATACTAGATTGGTGTAAATTCTGGCCTTCAACAAGTGTGTGAATTAAGAAAAAAGACCACATCCTCTTTAAGGGATTATCCGCCTCTGCATCTCAAGTTCCTTGGCTAACAAGACTTTTACATCAAAGATAGTGGAGAGACACAGCAACCAAATAAAAATTTAAACTTGAAACTAAAGCAAATTTATATAGGACTCCAAACGCATAAGTGGAAAACAAGATGATTCTAAACATAGCAAGGTTTCCTCTGAAGAAAAGGAAACCACAGCTACTTCCTGTCCACTTGTCTTCACAAATGGCAATTAACTATGATCACATTTCCGGAATCTAGAGAGTTAAGAGTATAAGTTGCATTATGAAATACCTCGTCCATCTTGCCTTGTCCTCTATCAACCTCCCAAGCTTGCTTCTTTTCTCTTCCACAAAACGTCGGCAATGTTGCTCAACATTATTAAAATACACCCTAACCAGCTCTCTCCTATAACCGCAATGAAGGCAGCGAAAAGGTCGGTCCACCCTCTCCCTGCAAGGAACAGTTAAAGGGGAAGTATCCACAATTCATTAATCAGTGACACCAAAAATAAAGAATATCACATGTGTTTTTAATGGTAAGATTATCTCGTGCTCTAGATAGAGTCTTTGCATTACCTGATCACCTGAACTTGAGCCTCAATCGTAAGAGAGTCAGAATCATCTATGAACCCTTCATGTAACTTAGGCAACTCCATAAACTTTTTCCATCCCCAATCATGCTCTTTCTTCCAAAACCGGTGCAGCGTATCTGCACAAGGTGAGTTCAGTTGTCTGCATATTTAAAGGGGCAAGCTAGTTAAGACTCGGAAAAGTCACCTGAAAACTTGGATTTCTTTGAATCTTTATTCACCACAGCTATAGTGAACTGAGCGAAATGACTCCAGCCTGTTTCAAAAACAACAAAAGAACATACATGACCAGGTATCCAAAGAGAGAAACGGGGCCCATGCTGACCAGTGGACAGAACTACTAACCTGGAAGAAGTTTCTCATGGTTTGCAACACAGAGGAACAAGGAAAGATGATTGCAAACATCACATCCTTGTGGATAAATTAAAATATACCTGTCACGAAGAAGAAGAAGTAGGTAATAAAACAGAGCTTCAAAAACCCCGATCTCAAGTTTATATAGTGAGACAAAGTTTAAGAATGAGAAAGATTAAAAATATGCTAATGTACCATTTGTAGCCGCCAGCATCAAAAACACTGCTACGGAGCTCCCTTTTGTTGATTTCTGAGAATTTAGCTATCTTCCAAGTATGTTTCCCAAATAATTGAGAGGGTTTAAGGCCTAGGAAAAATAATAAACATTAAACAGCTGAAAACAGATAAAAGTATAAATAATAAGGTGGAAAACAAAACAAAGAAGGACAATACTATGAATGTGCCTAGTTTCTATAATTACATGATAGAACTCAATACAGAAACTAAACTCTTCAAGAAAAAAAACAGATAAAAGCCTCTAGCACGGTCATTTCCAACCAAACAATCATTTCAGCTGCATGCATTTGCTAAATCAAAGATGAAACCATGAATACAAATACATAATACACAGAAGAAGAGAACTGCACTGCGTCCATAGCGGGTTTTCAGATATGGTGCAAAACTTTTTCAAATAAACAATTTAGAAATGAAGACAATCATTTTAGGAAAGAAAAAGGCGCTACCGTAATCTTCTTCATCATCATCGGTGTCCCAGTAAGAGGGAGATGTTGATGGGGTCCCATTCTCCACTTGACCAGAAGACCTCCACAAGGAGAGTGCTTCTCCTCCTGATACACTGTGATGTCCATTTGAGCTCACTCCAGAAACTTCAGGAACAGTCTCTGCCATTCCCCCACTTATGATTTTATTTTTCCGTCAAAGCTCTCTTCTCTCTCCGTCAACTATAACGATTGGAAGCAAATAAATTAATCAAAACTAATTCGAAAACAAATAGCAATTGATTTGGATCCGAGCAATTCATTTCTCCATGAGCCACAACGAATCCATGGTTTGAATCAAAAGCCCGTAAACCCCAAATCAGATAATCGATTGGCAATAAACCCTAAATTAGAATCCAAAAACTTAATTTCTATCAACTACAATCTCCAATATCGGAAACCTAGTGAAATCAACGATCGGGGGGAATCAGAAACTCGCTCTCTCTCGGATTAGAGAGGGAAACATGGACTGTTGTTGTTATCGGAACCTTAAGGCAGCGCAAAATCAAAAACACGATATGGAAGGGGGGAAGGTGATCGTGTAGATCGATTCGAACCTGAGGTGGTGGAAGAAAGAGCAAAGCGAGAGGTTATTCGATTGTATTTTGGCAGCTCCAAGAGATATTCTACAGAAAAACAAAAAAGACGACGGAAGAAAGATAGAAAGAAAGAAAGAAAGAAAAGATAAATAGAGGAGAGAGAGAGAGAGAGAGAGAGGTCGCACGAAACAGCTCTTCAAGGGGAAAAATACACACAGAGGAAAATAACCCTTAAACTATAGTAATGTTTTTGGATCTTATTACAAAATGTTTCTAATTTGATCTTTGTTTTAAAACTTTTTTTTTTAAATTATCTCACATGAGAATTCATCACTAAATTAACGTTATGTAGTTTTATTACATTTTAATTGTCAGAAGAAAGATTTACGGTATGAAACTTTAATATTTGAGTGCAAAGAAAGATAAATTTAATTGTAGAAACAATTGATTTAAAAGTTCTACATCATATCCGAATTTAAAATCCTGAAAATAAAAAAATTATACAGAAAAAAAAAAGAAAAAAAAAATTGCAGGTAAAAAATAAGAAACATCCTCCGACATAACTTTTTAGATTCTGTTATCTTTTTTTTTGTTTACATCATTCTGTTATCTAACAGTAAGATGTAACAAGTCTACATGATAGGTTCATAAACCTAGTTAATTTTCAGGTTTATACAACCGTCTTTACTTAAACCCCAACCATTTTTTTTAAATACAAATTTTCAGATTCAACCCCTTATCTGATCTCTTCCTGACGCCAATGATCGTTACTAGTAGATGGAGGAGTTGCCGTTTTAAAAGTTTCTCCAGAATATCCACCGCCTTGAGACAGCATAGATCCCCGGAGCTGGAACCTGAAAGCAACAGAGAGGCTTTTCACCAAACCTGAACCATCCTCCACCACCCTAATGTTTCCTTGCATTAACTGTGTCCACACACCAAGAAAGATCCCCATTAACATATTTTTACATACTATAGCAGACAACAACAAAATAAAAAAACATGTCTAACCTTTACAATATCTTCACTGCTGTTGAAGCTCGGGACGCTACTAGTCTCTACCTCGAATCCGAATTTAACTTTGATGTATTCTTTCGAATAGCATTGTCGCCATACCGCTTCTTGGCTATCTACTTCTGAGCTTTCCGGTGAAACCAAGAAAGTCACATTACCTTTGATCTTCCGGTTCACTAAACCTCCTAGCATATGCAAGACCACTTGAAACACCTTTCTAGCATCGCCTACGACGCAATCAGGCAATGATCTATCAACCTCCGTCGAGAAACCAAACCCGTTCCCCACGCAGAAACACCTCGCCAAGCAAGCCGTTTCCTTCGCAACAGAACGCAAACTGAAACAATGCGTCTCTCCAGGACGTGTTATATCCCCAGCATTGCTCACGAGGTGCAGTAGTAGCTCGCTGGTTCTCCCCATTGCATCGACGATAACCTTTTGGTTCTCTTGTAATCCCCCGTCTCGCGCTATCACAGGCAACAAGCCGAGGATGGACCGAACAGGACGCCTCATCGCATCCCCCATCATCTCCTCGAACGCAGCTTTGGCCTGGTTAGCTCTAAGCGCGTTCTCCCTCGCCACCTGAAGCGCGCGGTTCTGTTCCGCGAGCTTCTCTCTCATGAGCTGTGATTCTTCTAGAATCACAGCGTGAGAGATGGCGACCGCGACTTGATCAGCCACAACTTTAACGATCTCCAGCTCTTGGTAAGTCCAACTCCGCGAGGGAAGCACACAAACCAAGATGGCGTAACACATGTGGATCGCCTCGGGCGTCCCGCCTTTAAAGTTACAAACACGAAGCATCGGGACTCTGATCCCAACCGTCTGGCCGTCTGGCTTGCCTCGGCTAGTGACCGAGGCAAGCGCAGAGCCAGAGTTCAACATATTCACTTCCTCACTCCTCTTAATCCTCACAACATCAGACTCAGTGATCGGTATCGAAAACCCACCACCATAACCACCACCGCCGCCACCATCGTGGTGCCCCGGTCTCAACTCGTGAGTAAGATTCATCTCCGTTTTAATCTCATTAGGTATCCAAACCGCGCAGTTCTTTAACCCCAGAGTCTTCGACAACTCCACAAGCGTGGTGTACAGTATCGTATGCCTATCCAACGACGTCCTTATCTTGCTGGTAAGCATACGTACATGCAAACTCGTCTCCGTCTGCTTCATTATAATCCCAACCTCACGGCCAAGCTCTCTCGTCTTCTTGCTCAGCATAAACTCTCGAACCTTTGCTTTTAAAAGCAAAGGCAAGAGGGTGACGAGCGAGATGGCCGTGAGGAATGAGACGATCCCAGTCAGCATTTTGAAGACGGTGACAGCTGTCGTGACCCAGGCCCAGTGAGGCCCGTAGGTGAAGCCCGCGAGGAGATGGGTCATGCCGCAGAGGACGATGAAGGCTATGAACTCGCAGACGACCCAGTTGTAAGGAGAAGGCACGTTGGTGCGGCTGACGAAGTAGAGGAGCTCGATTGGGATGGAGAAGTAGGCGACTGCGATTAGAAAGTCGCCGGCCTTTTGGGATTGGAGGATTGCCTCAAAGGTGAAGAAACTGTCCTCGTCGTCGCAGTTGCATATCGACAAGCTGCCGGCGACGGAGGCGGTTAAGAAGAAGAAGAATAAAAGCACGTGAACTAACAATGTCTTCAACATCGATTACTCTTCTTTCTGAAATAAATATATAAAATAAAAAAAGGTGAATATCAAATTCAGATATGACATCACCTATGAACATGGTGAGTATCAAAATCAGATTAAATTTCTTGGAGGAGAGCAAAGTTAATTGAAACATTACACAAAAAAAAAAATCAAAATCTGTAAAAAGCCAAAAAAATGTGTAATAGCGACAATTTAAGAATATATTAACTTGCATTTCAGAAACAGTTACCTGCAAATGCGAGTAGTTTGATTATACAAACGATCAGCCAACGTCTCCTCCTGTTTATCTATTTGCCAGAAGAAAAAAAAACTATTATCGCTCCCTCTATCTAACGAAACTCATCAGAATGTAGAGAGACAGAGAGAGATGTGTGGGAGTAAATAGTGAGAGAGGAGGAGGACTCTGAGAGTAAATTGTGTTCTGGAGAGAGAGAGAGAGGAGGAATTGGGGGAGAGACTGACGAAAGAAGAACTGGTGGGGCCTATAAACGGAACATGAAGAGAACATAGACGCTTTTCGTTTGGAACACAACACGAGCACGACATCTTCACCTACGTGGACTCTTACCTAAGACCATCCGCATTAGCGGTTTATAAGAGGTTCGTGGGCTCGAAATCTTAGGCCCGCTGGTTTAAAAAAAAAGAAAAATTCGATAAGTTTGATGAAACGGGCCTTGCGCATGAACCCGTAAGGGGCGAATGTTGCCACGCGGCGTACGCTGGTTGGTCAAGCGTTCCGCATTGACGAGGAGGAAAGTCGGGCCACTCCTTGTTTCTTCTCATTTTCCCCTTTCTCTGAAAAAACTAGGGTTTCACCGTGAGAGGCGACTTATCGTGCGACGACGATTCCCGGCGTTTTTCTCGACGTAATCGACGACGACCTCTTCTCTCCACCAGCGTAGGTGAGTACCTTGTAGGTTTATAGCTTTATTGGGTCGATTTTGGGGTGGGAAGCAATTATTCGATTTTGAAATTTTTTTGGGGGTTTCGAGTTAGGGATCTAAATCGACATATGGGTTTCGATCAAGGGTTGTAGATCGTGATTGTTTTTTGTTTTAGGGTTCTTTTTTCAGAGATCTAAATCGACATATGGGTTTCGATCAAAAATACCATTTCCAGACAAAAGATCCTTGATCGTTTGCTAGCCAAAAACATAGACACACTTTCTGATAATGAAGTGGCTCTCAAGAATAAACTCATCTCTGAAATGCTTTGATGTCTATTGTGTGTATTTTCTTGCTTTGCTTGAGTAGTTGATGTGTATTTCCTTGCTTTGCTTTACTGATTATGTTATCTTTTCTTTTGCAGGTCACGGGTTAGAGGTGACAGTGTTGCAGGTCACGGGAAGTTTAGGTTGTTGCAGGTCACGGGTTATGTTTCTTTCTACACTGCAGGTCAATCATGTACTATGTCTATGTATTTTGCTATTGTTGTAACTCTGAACTTGATTCACGGATGTACTGAACTTGATTCACGGATGTACTATGTTGTAACTCTATGTCTCTCTATTTAAATGATGTCTCTACTCTCTGCTTTTTAATCAAAGTTATCTTCTATTTCTTCTCTTGCTTTTGTTTCTCTTCACGAACATTCAACAACATACAACAAACTATAACAACTAAATTCAACTACAAAAACATACAACAAAATACAACGTAAAGGCCAATGACCTGGCTTGTGGCAATGGAAGCAATCACCAGTTCGCATGGCTAACCAAGGAGTGAAGTCTGTGACCAACAAACACACATACAAGAGCAACTACCTTCAACAACAAACAAGAGCAACTACCTTCAAGATTGGTAAGAAAATAGGATTCTTAAAAAAATATTGGTTATGAAAATTAGAAAGAATTTAAGTTAAAATATAATATGATTGAAGTAAAAATAGGATTCTTAAAAAAATATTGGTTATGAAAATTAGAAAGAATTTTAGTTAAAATATAATATGATTGAAGTTAAAAATTGGATTCTTAAAAAAATATGGTTTATGAAAATTAGAAAGATTTTTAGTTAAAATATAATATGATTGAAGTAAAAAAATAGGATTCTTAAAAAAAATATGGTTGTAGAAAATTAGAAAGAATTTTAGTTAAAATAAAATAGGATTCTTAAAAAAAATATGGTTGTAGAAAATTAGAAAGAATTTTAGTTAAAATAAAATAGGATTCTTAAAAAAAATATGGTTGTAGCAAATTAGAAAGAATTATAGTTAAAATAAAATATGAATGAAGTTAAAAATAGGATTCTTTAAATAATATGGTTTATGAAAATTAGAAAGAATTTTAGTTAAAATAAAATATTAAATTACAAATCCCCTTTTGTCATGTTAGGAAGAAAACATCAACAATGTCATCCTCATCAAGTGATGAAGTTGATGAAGCTATAGAAGAAATGGTCGACGAAGTAGTTGATAATTACATCGACTCAATAGTTGAGGTCCAAGGCAACAAACCGAAAAGACGTGCTTATATCGACAGAGATCGGGAACAAGGACACAATCAACTATGGAACGATTATTTCAAGGAAAATCCTACATACCCACCGGAAATGTTTAGGAGGCGTTTTCGAATGAACAAGCCATTGTTCCTTCGCATTGTCGAACGTATAAGTAATGAAGTTCCATACTTTCAGCAAAGACGAAATGCTCACGGGAGGAACGGGCTTTCTGCACTTCAAAAGTGTACGGCAGCTATACGTATGTTGGCATATGGTCAATCGGGAGATACATATGACGAATATCTCCGACTTGGTGACAGTACATCACGTTTGTGTTTGGCAAATTTCACTGATGCAATAATACAATTGTTTGGAAATGAGTATCTACGAAAACCTACAGCCGAGGATCTTCAACGCTTACTCGATGTTGGAGAGGTACGGGGGTTTCCGGGGATGATAGGCAGCATCGACTGCATGCATTGGGAGTGGAAAAACTGCCCAACGGCTTGGAAAGGTCAGTTCACACGTGGTTCAGGAAAGCCGACAATTGTCTTAGAAGCCGTGGCATCACAAGATCTTTGGATATGGCACGCATTTTTCGGCTTACCAGGTACCCTCAACGATATCAATGTTCTTGATCGGTCCCCTGTTTTTGATGACATCTTACATGGTCGAGCACCAAAAGTTAAGTTCAAGGTCAACAACCACACTTATCGTATGGCCTACTATCTTACTGACGGAATTTATCCAAACTGGTCAACATTTATCCAATCCATCCCACTTCCTCAAGGTCCTAAAGCCGAGAAATTTGCAGAAAAGCAAGAATCCGCCAGAAAAGATGTCGAACGAGCTTTTGGAGTATTGCAATCGAGGTTTGCAATTGTTAAAAACCCAGCTCTACAATGGGACAAGGAGAAGATAGGAAAGATCATGAGAACTTGTGTCATATTGCACAATATGATAGTAGAGAACGAACGACACGGATACGCTCAAATTGATACTTCTGAGTTCGAGTCCGGAGAATCAAGCAGAACTTCGAGGGTGACAAGGAGAGAAAGTATTCATGTCGGTGATATGTTAGGCATGCGCAGAGAAGTTCGAGATCCAGAGAAGCATGCTCGTTTGAAAGCTGATTTAATGGAAAATATATGGCAAAAGTTCGGTGATGAAAATGAATAAGCTTTGTATGTTATTTAATTTCTTGATTTATGTAATCTACTCTTTATGTATTGAATATAAAATTTAAAAATATTTATAATATTTTTTAATATTTAAATCATGTATTCTGAATTTTTAGAAATTTTTTAAAAATAAATTATTTATTATTATTTTATTCCTATGAACTCCTTCTTGAGGTTCATCAATGCAGAAAACAACAAATAGAGGTTCATAACTATTCATGGACCCACTAAAAAATATTAAAAAATTTTTGTGAACCCCAAGAGGGGGTTCACTAATGCTCATGCTCTAAATGATCTATCTATTATCGGATTCTTATATTATTATTCTTAATCGGGAGTTAATGACTGTAAAATAAAGAAAACTGACTGTAAACATATCGGAAAATTAATTACAGTTGTAGATCAAAATTGTTACTTTATTTAATAAATTAATTTTTGGAGTTCATTTTTTAATTTAATTATTTTATTTGAGTTTTGTAGCTTTTTCTGTTTATATTTGTCTTTTTTCTTCTTCTTTTTTGTGATTAATCAACAGCTTTAACTTTGAAACGAAAATGCATTCAACAATGATAAGTCCCTAGACTGTGAAGTATATATAGTAGTCAAAGAATAACTATTAGTTACAACTTCTAGTAACTAATAGTGGCACAACTTCTAGTCTTCTACTACGCATTATTTTAACTAAATGGCACGACTTGTGGCTCAATGAGTATATTAGTTATATTGTTCTACTGATTTGATTAAGATGCTTAGCAGATGATTAAAACCCACTTGCTCGTTTTAAGAAATTCGTTTCTAACACGTTATGGTTGCCCGATAGCTTGACCTACTTGCTTCATAGACATGATGAGTTTGTTTATTTTGTTCCTTTTCCTAGACATGATTCAGTTAAACACTCCATCTATGCTTTTCTATTCATAACATACCGAATCATTTATTTTGTGTGGGCCTAACTTAACTCTTATCGTTGAAGGAGCCTTGAGTGCAAGAGCATCTAACTGGATCCAAAATCACTAAAAATATCACATAATGAGACTGCTTACTGTTAACTGCAAGTGCTTGAATGTAATTTTATCATCATCATCCGAACTCAGTAGTAATATTTTATGATGAGATGGCATAACAAAAGCACCAGTGGTCTAGTGGTAGAATAG
This sequence comes from Brassica napus, assembly GCF_020379485.1. Classification (NCBI taxonomy): domain Eukaryota; kingdom Viridiplantae; phylum Streptophyta; class Magnoliopsida; order Brassicales; family Brassicaceae; genus Brassica; species Brassica napus. Next base: position 1,478,438 of record NC_063443.1, read on the forward strand.
TACCCTGCCACGGTACAGACCCGGGTTCGATTCCCGGCTGGTGCAGTTTTAATTATTTTTTTCCTTATTTTTTCGTGCTGATTCTCTCCCTTCTCTGTCCATTACCTCCTCGTTCAGGCAAAACAAACGTCCTTGTTTTTAAAAAATGCCAGGTTAAATACATGCATCATTAACTAAAAAGGGAAAGAATGCATGCACCTTTGACATTTAAAGGTAAATGTACATAATCATTTTTACTTTTTTGCATGAATGAGACCACACAACCTCTTTACGAAAATAAAAGAAAATTCTGTAGACCACATATAATTAGCTTTGTATATAAGGCCAACGTCAATCAATAGGGGGTGGGGGTAAAGAAAGTCTGACTATTAATAGTATAGTTAACTGCTAATTAGCTCAGCCGGCAGTAGAGTGATCATAAATTATCTTTTTACTAATCTGTTAATCTTACAACTCATTCTCGAATTCAACCCGTATACAGACAGTTATAGTGAAATTGAAAAAGTGCATATATAACAAAATAACGTACAATACCACTACAAGAAAAATGGCTTTTGTTAGCGGCCGAAAAACGCTATCTAAAGATTTTATAGCGGTTTTACAAGCGCTGTGTCATCGCCCGTCATAATAGGTCAGTCACTTTAGATAGCGCTTTTTGGCATTGCTATGTTATTGTGATAAACTATAACGTTTTTTTATGTGCAATTAAAAATTCTTAAATAGCGTTTTCTTTTTGTTATTGTTCAAATTAAAATTAATTTATTTAAATAGTTATTTATTTTAAAATCATTAATTTTAAATTTATTTATTTTCCGTTAATTATCTCAAAATAAAAAAATAAAAATTTGTTTTTATTAAACAATAAAAATTACATTCGATATAAAATAATAATAGGTTTACACTAAACAAAATTTTGTAAAAATTAAACCTAATCTTAATTAGACCTAATACAAGACCTAATCTTCTTGGGCCTGCCTCCTCACCAGCTTCTCCGTCGCCGCCTCGCCACAAGCCCCATGACCACCACCTCTTATCTCTTCTCCATCACCTCGTAGCCGCAAACCCAATGACCACCACTGCGTAGATGCCCCCCCCCCCTTGCTTCTCGGAATCCGGTCAACCTGACGGAGCAGACTAACAGTCTCCGTGCGTCGGGTGGGCCTTGAGCGATGGTTCCCTACGAAAGATCCAGCGTCTTGGTGTCTCGTCGGTCGATAGTGGTTGCCTCCGTTCGAGGACGATGGGGTTCTAAGCTTTGTCTCCGACGGCGTTGATTCTTCTCATGGACCGGAGCTGTGGAAGGCGTGTTCTTCATCGGACTTTGAGCGGCGACTCTGCAAAGCGAGATACAGAGGTTAGGGTTTCGGGAACCGACGTCCTTTCGATTTCCGGTGATTTGAGGCCGCGGGACTATCCGGTGGTGGCGAAATCTCTGAGGATTCTCTTGACAGAGCTTGGCTGGTCTTGGACGCCCAGGGTTCGGTGAAGTCACGAATGTGATTTGCAGGTGACTGGTGGTGGTGAGAGAAGACGGTGGCGAATGGGAGAGATGGTGGACCTTACGCCATGGATGAACCAATGTGCAGAGAGAAAAGAAAGATGTATTTTGTTTTGGATGAAGTGATGAGATAGAGAGAAAAGCGTACAGAGTAAGATAGATGAGAAAGAATACATTGATTCTTAGCCATTGATTTATGTAATCCAATGGCCAAAAATAGTGATCCGTGATTTCAAAGAATCAACCAATAAGAAAAGAGCACCAAGATAATGAGTTTTGGCCTTTAGATCATAACTAATCAATGGCCCAAGAAAAACAACACAACCTTTATTTTATCTATAGTTGTTTTATAAATTGTTTGAACTTAAAAAAATAGATAACATATTTAACATTTCAAATATAAACTTGCGGATTTGAATTTTGTGGTTATATAATTAAAGAAAAAAACTGATTTGTTAGTTTTGTGTTTATGTTAAAACAAATAGAATTTAAATTTAAGGTTTTAAGGTTTTAAGTGTATTGGGTTTGTTTAGGGTTTAAGAGTTTAAGGTTTGAGGTGAAATTCTGTGAATATAATAAATGTATATTGGTTTTAACGTGTATGTTTTTAGGATTGAATATTTTTAACTATTAGATATGAAGTTTACGATTTTAGATTTAAAGATTATGTATAATATAGAGTTTGGATTTAGTGTATATAGGGTTTGGTTTTAATTTGAAAATGTTTTAAGTTTATAATTTTATATTTAAGATTTGGAGTTTAAGTTATAAAACATTATAAAGACTATTAGTGTATTAGAATTTAAGATTTGTATATAGAATATATGGTTTAAAAACTCGTTTAGGGTTTAGGGATTTAAAAAGGTAACATAGCGTTTTTAATTATGTGCTATTAAAAATATGCTATCATAGCGTTTTTAAATATACCACTCTATCGTAGCGTTTCAAAATATACAAACGCTATCTAAAGTTAAGAGGTATGTCAACCATAGCAGAAAGGAAAAAAACGCTATACTCTACTGCTATCAAAACCCTTTTTTCTTGTAGTGTACTTTTTAGTTACATTGCTACATCAGTTCTATAGTATAACATTTCTCTTCCTTTTTTTTGATAAAAAAGGTATAACATTTCTCTATTTGTTCTATAGTATAACATGTCTCTAATTCTTTTTGATAAAAAAAAAACATTTCTCTATTTGTTTGCAAGAAAATTAACGCACCTACTAACAATATATAATACTTAGAAAACTGGCCTTCGTTGTACTATTTTTATGAATTCATTTTTGTGATAAAGTAGATTAACAAAATTTACCCGATCATCACAAAATCTTGTATTATATATTATGGTTTTTTCCCCATAATTTCATCTTGGATTTTCATGAGTTCAATACTATATACGAAAAAACAACGTCAAACCCAACATACATCTTGCATAAAGATAAAAATCAATATATATTGCTATTTGTTCTATAGTATAACATGTCTCTAATTCTTTTTGATAAAAAAAAAAACATTTCTCTATTTGTTTGCAAGAAAATTAACGCACCTACTAACAATATATAATACTTAGAAAACTGGCCTTCGTTGTACTATTTTTATGAATTCATTTTTGTGATAAAGTAGATTAACAAAATTTACCCGATCATCACAAAATCTTGTATTATATATTATGGTTTTTTCCCCATAATTTCATCTTGGATTTTCATGAGTTCAATACTATATACGAAAAAACAACGTCAAACCCAACATACATCTTGCATAAAGATAAAAATCAATATATATTGCTACGTACATAACGTATAAAATATATATATGTTTATAATACCCATATATAGGATCGACATATAAAGTATATATATATAGATATCATGTATGTCCGTAGCCCTAGTATTAAGAGACCGTTAATTTGGCCATGCAAACGGCTTATTCGACGACGGCGCTGGCTGGTAGTAAAACGGAGCGGCCGGGTGCTGCCACTTCTTGAAAATTGGCGGCTTCTCCACCTCTTTTCCCCACCGTTGCTCATCCCTCTTCGTCACCATTTGTGGCTTCGGTGGCGGTGACTCCGTAGGTGATAGAAGGGGAATGGGCACTTTCCAATTCGCTTCGGACGGGTTTATCTTTAGAGGTGGTGGAGCCCGCCGCTGCAGCCTACTCGACTTCCGGTTCCCACCGCCAGATATATTTCTCGCCGTGGAAGACATCGCCGGTGTTTTTTGTTCTCCTTTGTTTTTAATGTCTATGAGTCGGAGTATGTGTGCTATATATAGTGGGGGTGTGATCAAGTGTGTTTGGCTTGGATTTTGGTTAAAACGGTCGAATCTTTTACGATTAGTTTTCCTTTTCTTTTCAAGTATTTAAAGTATTTTTCCTTTTGACTAGTAGACTATTAGACTAAACTGATCAATTTATGAGTTTGACTATATTCTCTTTTGCGAGGACGATAGGAACTCTTTTCCCCTCTTTTTCATTTTTGGTTTCTGAAAATATTTTCTTTAGTATAGTTGGAAATTATTAAGAAATAAAATTAGCTTTTTCATAATTTTGCTAACCAAACATTTATAGGTTTCGATCCATTTTCTTAGTCTCCCTCTGATAATACAATTTGTAAATCTATGGCAATACGTGGGTTTCAAAGCATAGTTTAGGTTGATACAGTCGGGTGAATCAACTGTTTTCAGCAGTTAACCAACTCTGGTAATTGCATCCAGCTTATAAAAGAAATATCTAAAACTACCAGCTCTTTTTCCAGTCAGTTTATAGGTTTGGCATTGTTAATACCTAATAAATTTCTGTATGTTTTTTAAAAGCAAAAGAATGATAAAGACCATATGAACTTTAGACCAAGGAGATAATATAACTTTTGTTTCCTATACCAACTTTAGACTTAACCAATCCCTTTATTACCTATTTTAATTTCTGAGATTTTGTATGCCACATATAATGGAAAGAATCATATTCTAGTTTTAAACAAAAGGTAATATATCTTTGAATAATTAATCACTCTCTTAGTATAATTACCACTGAAATTAGCGGCTCATATTCTTCAGAAATAACCTTTAGCAAAATCCAAGTCATATATGACAAAATTTTGATGTGACATTGTATTTTCGCATATTAAGCTTGTCCATTGGATCACAACCAACATAAAATAGATGTACAGAAAATAAAAACTCTCGTAAATACCACTTGTAAGTGTTTAAACGGTTTGTAATGGACGGATCACATAACACGCTTTGCATAAACAAAATTTTTTGGTCAACATTTAATAATTTTTGTTCCATTTATTTTCGCAGAGACATAAATAAAAATAAAATAAAAGATTGTAAACAGATTAGTTTTAATGATAAAAAAATAATGCAGCAAAAATATGGTTTATGCAGCCAAAAATTGTCGGAACAACAAAAATTATGATAAAAAATATTGTCGGAACAATAAAACAAAAGAAATTCTAAGATCTTAAAGATAAATAAAAACTCGAAAAAAAAATAGAATTGTGGTCAAGTGTAGACAAAAGAAGGTAAGAGCTTGAAGACATGAGAAGCTGTTCTAAAGCCTGAAACACGTTTGTGGAAGAAAAGAATAGACCAACTCTAAGCAGCTTTAGGCTTGGGTGTCCTCTTCTTCAGGTTGCTGCTCTTTGAGGAGGAGGTCGTCCTCGAATTCTTCATTCCAATGAAAAATAGCAATGCCCCGAGAAGCGCAACACTCTGCGATCAAACATTACAATATGCCATAAGAGGAACATTTTTTATTGTCAGGGCAAAAGCAAAGCTAAATGAAGAGAGGTGTGTTTTAGACAAAACCTGCAAGAACTCGGTCAACAGAAGAGAGAATTGGCGGTCCTCGGGTCCATAGTTGTAGAAATCATATAAGATGGGACTAACAACCACCAAGTAGAAAGCCTACCAAACAAAGTTAAATGAAAATCCAAAGTCAATACAAACAAAACAACTAAGTTTTGAATATTTATAAATAGAGAAAAGAAGAAGTCCTAACCAGAAGATAGGCACCAAAGATGTTGCCAACAACAAAGAGTAAGCCTCCTAGCCCTTTCAGAGCAACAATTGCCGATACGACTTGCTTCACCTTTTTAAACAGCATAAGAGACATGAAGACAAGACAAACATAGGTTTAAGCAATCAACAAAAACCAGACAATACCTCTATGTCGGGCAATGCTACTCCTAATCTGGAAGAGAGGTGTGATTTGGCCAGACCAAGCTTGGGAGCCAACTCTTTAGCTGCTGGACCACCGTCAGCTCCAAAATCATTGAACCTAAATAATATATCCCACGAAGATTAGTTCAAATTCAGTAATATGAGAAAATCTTGAAGCATATAACTATTAAAGCTCTCAAGCAAAAACAGATGTGTCTCTCCAATTAATAGACAAGATCACAACAAAGTATCAAACTTTACATTGATAGATAATATATCCAAGAGATTCAAATAATAAACACCGTTCAGAAAAGAGATCTCTATCAAAAAAGTACAAACCCTAGATCTACAACCTAGATGCGATTAGACCAAATCAAACAGCTTTGCGAAGGTTCTCTATCAAATAGGAGCTAAGCACGAGGGAAATTAATCGAAGAAGATTAAAAATTGAAAACGCGGGTTCGGAGAAAATCGAATCGGAGAAGGGAGGGAGGGGATTTAATAAAAAGGACTCACATTTGCCAAGCGGAGAGGATGAAGAGAGAAGCGAAGAGAACTCTTCCGAGAAAAGAGAAGAAACCCATTTTTTTCTTTCTATCTCAAGGGTCGCAGGTCTGGTTTGTCGTCGGAGAGAGAGAGGGATTCGATTCTTTCTCGGTCGGAGCTTATGTTCTGTTCCTCTGCTTTGTTTTTCTTTTTTGTTTTTATCTCTCTTGAATGTTTTTTTTCCTTACAAAACCAAGCCGAACCGGTTAAATTAATAATACCAAACCAAATCTTATGTAAGAACTGACTGGTTTATTGTCTTAAGCTCAAACACAATCTAAACCAATTTACTGTAATGATTTTAATTAAATTATAACTGATCATATTACAGAAATTTAATATCAATTTATCGGGATATATTCATATTATAAGTTATTTTTTTGCAAACCAGAATCGACTAAAATTTAAATATATCAAACTGAAATAGAATCCAACCAATTTTTAAATAATTTCTATAGAAATATAGGATAAATATATAATAAATTGTGTAATTACTGAACGACATACAATATTAAACTGTTTAATATAATGTATATAAATCTTATAATATATATTTAAATCAATTAATCTTTATCAGAATAATTTTTTTTTGAACAACTATCAAAATAATATTATATAATGTATTTTGGTTTGGATTTCATAAATTTTACGAGCTTTCTTTTATAACCACTGTTACCAGTATTTTCTTTCTATTTTAATTCAGAAAATGAGGTGTAAACTACAATATCAGTTAATAAAAGTATTTGTGGAAAATATAGAAAAACTTTCAATATGAGGAGAGGATTATTCAACCCATTCGTTTTAAGTTTTCTTTTGAATTTTCCTGGTTGTGAATGTTTATGCTGCATCTGTGCATCATGCCAACAAAAACTGCAAACGTCATCAACGGTCATTGTCGTTCCCACACACCAAAGACCAAATTTTCAACCATCGATTGTCGCTGCTATGCCTCTCTTATCTTTTCCTTCGCCTCATAATATATAACAAAGACTACTATACCTATAAGGAGATATTCTCTTAATCACTTATCGACCACAAGAACGAAAACGTGTACCATTTTTCTTGATACTCAAAGTCAAATCAAGATCAAGATTACGTAGAACGTTCTTCTTCTTCGTCCTATATATGGCGCAGCCGTTGTAAGAAAATTTGAAATATATAGCTAGATTAAAAGAGAAAATATGGAGATCGACTCTTACAACGAGCGCAAAGCTTTCGACGAGACCAAGGCAGGCGTCAAAGGTCTCGTCGATGCTCACATCACTGAGGTTCCTCATATCTTCCGTCTCCCTCAAGGTACCTTATCCGACAAGAAACCCTCAGTTTCTGCCTCTGCGATCCCTGTTGTCGACTTGGCAGAAGTAGACGTGTCACGTGAACGTGTCGTTGAAAAGATCAAAGATGCTGCAGAGACCTGGGGGTTCTTTCAGGTGATCAATCATGGTGTTCCTTTAAGCGTTATTGAAGAGATTAAAGGTGGAGTTCGCAGGTTTCATGAGCAAGATCTCAAAGTTAAGACATCTTACTTCACTCGTGACCCCACCAAGAGTGTTGTCTACAATAGTAATTTTGATCTGTACAATCCATCTTCTCTATGTGTTAACTGGAGAGACACCTTCGTTTGTTGCATGGCTCCCGATCCTCCAACCCCTGAAGAGATACCATTGGCTTGCAGGTATAAATAAATATTGTTTTCTCTTCAAAAATCTTTGGAAAATATATTGATTCTAACTAGGGCAGGATTTGAGATTTTGTGGGATAAAAATATTTACGAAGGTTTTAATAAAAAAATATTTATATAATTTGTAGGCTGACTTTTTTGTATATATTGATTCTAACTAAGGCAAAGTTTTGTGGGATAAAAATATTTACTAGATTTAATGAAAAATATTTATATAGGTTGGAGGTTGATTTCTTTGCATATAACTTAAAAAAAATTTGGGAACCAATGTCAATATTTTACTATATTGTGCTCAAATCCGGTCATGAATTTCTAACTGACATCATTGGCTCAGGGATGCTATGATTGAGTACTCGAAGCATGTGATGACCTTAGGTGGTTTTCTCTTTGAGCTTCTCTCAGAAGCTCTTGGTTTACACTCGGAGATACTTAAGAGCATGGATTGCATGAAGGCTTTGAATGTGCTCGGCCATTATTACCCTCCTTGTCCACAACCCGACCTAACTTTGGGCACAAGTCAGCATTCCGACAGCTCCTTCATCACCATTCTTCTTCAGGACCAAATCGGTGGTCTTCAAATTCTTCATAAGGACTCTTGGGTCGATGTCTCTCCTCTTCCCGGAGCGCTCGTCATCAACATAGGAGATTATCTACAGGCAATATATCATTTTGGAGCTTTTAAAAGTATAATATACAATGCACTTATGCTGAGAAACAAGGACACCTTTTAATATGCAGCTAATAACGAATGACAAGTTCATAAGCGTGGAGCATAGGGTGCTTGCAAACAGAGCAGGACCGAGGATTTCTGTCGCGGGCTTTTTCAGCACAAATATGCTTCCCAATTCAACGGTTTACGGACCAATCAAAGAGCTTCTTTCTGAAGAAAACCCTCCAAAATACAAAGACATCACTTTAGAAGAATACAACAAGGGGTACTTTGAGAAAGGCCTTGACGGAACATCACATCTGTCTAGGTTCAAGATATGAAGAGCATCTGAGTTAAAATATATGTTCATCAGTTCTTGTCTTGTTTTCCATTTTAAGCTACTTTATTCCCCTCTTTAGCTCCCGTATAAACCACTACCAAATGTAAGTACAGAAATTGTGTTTCAGCATTTATTAAATTCCCATCGTAACAGCTTTGTATTGGATCTACAGAAATAAAATCATTGTTTGTGTATCAATCAATATACAATACTAAAAGGGGAATAAGGGCTCCCTTCATGCTTCCACGTCCTCAATAATAATCAGCCAATAGGGTGTCTTTTTTTCTCCACGTCATCTATAAATTGGGACCAGGCTTTTGGGATCTTCGATCTCCGTAAATCAGTTCTCTGCGCCTCATATACAGCCCAGGTGAAAAACACTTGACAAACCCTAATCCTCTAAAACGTCCATCTACTCACTCATTCCATTCAATCTGTCTTCTCAGTTTCATCTTCTTTGTAATTAATCAAACAGTTGAGTAATTTATTTTGAGAGGGAGAGAAACAGGCGATCGATTAGGGTTTGTGTTCATCGGAAATTTCTATAACGATCGGAGGCATGAGCTCGACGGGGAATCTGATAACGTCAATCCAGGGCCTATCAGCGAGCTCCGGGGACTTATCCGCACTCCACCGTATTCTCAAAGGAGCTGAGGAGACGCTTCGAGCCGATTCGGATCTTGAACTCTCTACTCTCGAACAGGTTTGTGATTTTAACCCAAAATTTTCGTCACCTAATCAGTATTATAAACCCTGAATTATTTATCTCCTGACAGAGCACAAGAGCACAATGATGCACGGGTCCGTACCATCAAGCAGTGTTCAAATACTTGCATCAAACCATGAAAGATTTACAGCCTTTGTGGACTGAAAGGTGATCTCTATGGTTAGCTGTATATGTATTTATATTATCTTTGAGTTCTATTGTTCATCTGCGTTTTAATTATCACTACTTACACCCACGTTAAACTTATACTCTTTGTTAAAAAATATTGTAGATTTTGTTGGCCACGTGAAGGTGGTGAATGGACAGCTCCCATCCTTGACGAAGTGGAAATAGCAAACACACGGCGTCTTATGATGAATGAATGTATGTGTTCTATTGACTCTCCCAACATCAGTATATAATATATGTATTTAGAAATACTGAATTCTAACGATTAGGAGATAAGAAACTGTTCAAAATCTAAATCATATCTACACAATCAGTTGTATTGAACCTAACCCTGGTAGTTATAATCTTTTGCAGGGTACCTGTTATGAAGCTGTACTTTTGGGACAAGACTGCAACAGATTTCTGCAAGAAATTCATATCCTCTGAAAACACTCCCACCATGCTTTAACTACTATTAACACAAAACGTCTTGGAGGTAATAATTCCTCTCTTTAGATAGCTAACTCACTGCTAATGTTTTTGCAGCATTTAGTTTTTTGCATGTTTCGACCCTCTTCCTCTTTGTAGTCTATGCTTTCATTGGATCAAATTTCTTTGAATGATTATTGTTTCTCTATAGTATTAATTCCTCTCTTTAGCTTCTCTTGCATTGGTTTGTCTTAAGTTTTGATATCAATTGTGTGATTTTTATCATCTGCGACAAAGCTGAAAAGAAGTGGCGTACTTTAGCTACCTTTCCTTTGCTTATAATTATATTCTTTTAGTTGAGTATGAAACCAAGAATTTCAACTAATCTTTGGTTTGGTTCATGCTACATGTTTTTTTGTTCTGAACTATTTTAGTTTGCTTGCTTAGGTTGTTCTATAAATCGTTTCCTTTCTGTAATTGTGCATTGTCTCAACACTTTCAAACACATGCTGAAAGAAGTAGCTATCTATGTACTCAGTAGGTTTGATGGTAACTTCTGTTAATTTTCAAAGGCGGAGCATTGCGCTTATGCATAAATGATTTACAAGTTTTTGGAGGTTCATGACATTGGAAAGACACATGCTTCGTACTATATAGTTTATGCTTTGCACATGGATTCTAAGGTGGAAAACGCCACTGAGATCTTCAGTCTCAGAATATCTAGGTAATGTTCTTCATCATGGTCATCATCGTAGTTTCACAGTCAGCTTTTGTCACATGGCATGATTTGATAGTGTTAAACTTTGTGCAGAAAGGCAAAGTCTATGGAAAAGTTGAATGATTCTTACAAAAATTCATGGTGAGAGCTATGAGAAGATCCAAACAGCTGATGAAGTAAGATACTTAATGTTTCTACCTACCAGTAGGATCCAAAAGAGAATGACCTCTGTCAAGAAGTTGTGGCACTATATTGTCTAGGGGAGATAATCGATAGTGAGTCTCAAATTAACTTTTACTTTTGGAAATCAATAAGCTCTCTTACATGAAAATGATCTCTACAGATAAAAGAACGTTTGGATCAGAAGCCAAAAACCCAAAGCCGAAATTGTAAGTCATTCTGTATTTCTCTGTTTTTAAAATCTTCAAGCATATACAAATTTTACCAAAAAATCTAACTTATTTTGCAACTCCCTATGATATGTGCAGCTCATTCATGGCACCTTCTCCTATGTACACTGACACTACATGCTTGGAGGTAGAACACAAATGATCAACAGGAACACCATTGTACGGATCCACTTGTGGGAGGAGAATGGTGGAGGATATTTTCACCAGCTGCATTTGAACATAGAAGAGAGAAATAGATCAGGAGGGAGACGGTCCCGCCTACCGGCCGAATTCTCAAGTGTGCCAATACCAGGGGAGAAAATGAGTGTGAGACTGAGAGTCGGAATATTTTAGCACTTACGGATCATATCAATTTTCAAAGCTAGGATCATACAAAAAAAGGAGTCGTAACTGAGCTATACACTCCTAGGAAATGGTATGTGGTCTAATTTAATTCTTCCCATAATCTTTTGATTAATCTTTAGCTCGCTATCTTATTTCCTAAGCTGATTTTTTTTGTTGTCTGGTTGTAATTAACAGGTCCGCCTCAAACAAATTGATCACCTTAAAGGATCATTGCTTCTGTTAGTCTTCCATAGTTGTATTTAGCAAAAAGTATGATTGTGTTTATCTTTCAACGTTTTCATTTTTTGAAACATAACTATGATACTAAAAATGTTTGTACAAGTAGTTGTTTCTAAATAATTATTAGTATAAAACAGCGGTGGATATGAAACTATTTTACTAAATTCTTTTTCATGTTCCACCGTCTGTCTTACTTATCACTTATCAGTCGTACTCATGTATCTATAGTACTATTTTTTTTCATCTGATCACTTTTGTTTACTTGAAACTATTATAATTACTAACGTATTTCTATGGTTTTACCCGAGCATAAAAGTTTCAACTGTAAAAAAATAACATTACTAAGGTATTTCTTTGTTAAAATACTTAACATTTTCTAATAATACATGTACAAATAATAAATACACCTATCAGAAAAATATACTAACAATATTTTTGATTAAAAACTGTTTCATGTCTGAATCATGTCTTTGACCACAAATTGACATAAATACGTTTGATAAAGAGTTGCTTATATATAAATTTACCCAAAAATGTTATCTTCAGTAAATTCAAAGAGTTCGATGAAGATTCAACCGTTAAATCATTGAGGTAGTTTTGCTCTGTTTTTCACATTGCTCTGTTTTTCACATTTTCAACAAATGTCATTCATGAAACAAGCAAAAGTGATCAATGAATTCCAAAAACTTTGTGCACAACTGGACATGACGTTAACACAAAGATTAACTGTGTCATGTTTGTTTTATTTTTAGTGTTCCTAGAAAGAGATGATGGCAGAGGTAACTGATGAAACACTTGACAAAGACAGGATGAAAATAAAACTGAAGATTTCACTAAACTATGTAGTTATTTGCATTTCAATCACAAGATACTGATTTGTAGTAAGTAATTTGAAAAGTGCTATTTGTCATATGATTTGTAGTAAATAGTTTCATATATTGATCCTCACTAATGTGATTTGGCAGATTGCAGGGCAACATAATCTTATGATTCTCGACCAGTTTGAATGTTTCTTTAAAGGTCTCTTAGACGCTGATGCTAATAACTCTTGCGTTTGTTGTGTCTTAATGTATTTTTTTGAAGTACAAACAATCATGGCATACTTTATGACCCAATTTTGTTGATTGATTGATAGAGAGGTTGAAGCTTCTCTCCGGTGAGGAGAAGGACCCACACTCTGTCACCACCAAGCGGTTATTGGAGGAGGAATCAAAGTCAAGCCCTAAATGAAGTAGATATTGAAGTCGTAGAAGGAACTTCCTGGCAAGCGTTTTGATTTGAAATCTACGGCATGATTGCAGGTTTATATTTGACATATATTTAATTCCCTTCAGCCATTTTCTCTAAGCATAGTTAAGCCTGAGGTTCTTTTATATTTAGAAACAATTTTAGATAGTTAATGTATGTCCCAGACTTCTCTCGATATGTTTAGTCAGATGAGTGTTTGTTTTATGATAAATTTAAGGGAAAGATATGAGATGATTTTTTTTTTGGTCATCTAAATTATTAAAGTTTGAACGGGTGATTTAACTACAGCTCCAAAAATGAAGCAAGGCCGAATAACAACATATGCTCAGAAACAAGATTTCAGCTTTTATATGAGATTGCAGTTCCTTGGTATAGTGACTACAACTGCAATATGTTTTCATTTTTTCTGGCATTTGGAAAATTCTGTTTCTCCTTATTTCAGGAGGTCATTTGAGTAGCTCAGTCAGACATTTAAATAACAGTTTTTCACTAAATTTATAAGGTATATACATTTGTTTCTTTGTGCATAATATAGCTAAATGACCACATTGAGAATAACCACAGAAGTAGAGTATTAAAAACAAACAAACCCCGCAGTAACCAATTATTTGCTTAGATACTGGTGGGACTAGCACCATACCAATCATCGTCTATTCTCCTATAGAAAAGCCTTCAATGGCCTACCAATAACAGCTATGTTATCTCCCTTCTTTATTAAACTTTTTAACACTAACTTTATTATTGCATAAAGAGAAATCACAAACCCAACACAATCAAAACACCAATAACTTTAATCTTAAAATAAGCAACTTACAAATTAAAATCGACCAGTTCTCCTTTTTTTGCTAACCATTCAAATAAAACCAGAAAACAAATATTCCATACCAATCAGCTCAACTCAAACTCAACGGTCAATCAACAATTTAAGTCTGCAGCAACACGAATCCACACTTGATTTAACAAAGCCAATGCCTATAGTTTGTTTTAACAGGTTATACGCTTATTTTTATTTTGACATCCGGTATTGATATTATTTATTGCTCAACAAGATTCCATAATATTCTTCCTTAATGCTACACTAAGTAGAATCTGTAACCACTTCTGATCAATAATACTCTATCTGTTTCAAAATATATGTTCTAGAAAAATATTTTCTTTTAAAAAGATATATTTTTATACTTCCAATGTATTATTTTGTCTACTAATAATGAAAATAGTGAATTTAAAAAATATTAATTGTATTTTTAAAGTCTCATTGGTTTAGAAATATATGAGATATAAAGTTACAAAAACTATGCATTAATAACTAAGTTTTAAAGTGTTTTAAAGTAATAATAATTTCTGACAAAAACATACAGTAATAATAATATTTCATATAATTTTCAGTGTATTTAACACATACCCCAGTTTTAAAAGTTGTTTAATTTAAAGAAATGTGTATTTAAATTAGCTTTACTTATTATAATTGTAAAAAATAAATTACAATAGTAAGAAAATATATTATGAAAGATTAAATTACATATAAATAAAAACATATAAAAGATTATGTTACATATAAAAACATATAGTAATAATAATTGCTGGCATATAATATAGTAATAATAAATGCTGACAAAATATGATATAAAAGACTAAATTACATATAAAAACATAAATATGATATAAATAAAACATAACAAAGAAACATGCGATTTGGAGATTAATAATATATTTTCTTATTAACCTAAATATGTATAAAAATATATTTTGGATAATAACTACGATTTATTAAATTCTTTATTCATTTCACATTTGTTCACCATTTCATACATAGTTTAGATAGTAAAAATATTGTAAGTTTTACTCATTTCTAATTCAATTTACTCTTTATATTTTTATAACATATCAGTAATATATTGTATATAGATATTTAATACAATATTATTTGAATAAATCCGGGCGTAGCCCGGACAAGATCTCTAGTCAGAATCAAAGTTGTTACTTCAATGTTGGTGCTAGTTATCATTAATTATGCAAATTTTATGAAAATGTTCTTAAATTAATAGATAGTGCTAATTATCATTATTTCGGTTCTTGAGTAAATAAAAGTCGCCAGCAGTAAATGTGACCTTTATTATGTTTTCTTAGAACATTTAATGTTCAGAGAAATCTCTTCAAACAAATACTACTAGTAATAATACTATAAACATATAATTTAAATCAACTAATTTTTATCAAAATAATATTAATATAATATGTTTTGGTTTAGATTTCATAAATTTTACGAGCTTTCTTTTAAAAACAGACTGTAAAAATCTATAGTAGATAACTTCCTAAATTATTTGTATTTTTTTCTCTTTCAAATTCAGAAAATGAGGTGTGAACTAGATTATTAGTCAATGAAAATATTTGTGACAAATATAATAAAACTTTCACTATGAGGAGGATTTTTTTTGGATCAATATGAGGAAGATTATTCGACCCGTTCGTTTTAAGTTTTTTTTTTAAGTTTTCCTCGTTGTGACTGTTTATGCTGACATCACGGCCAACAACAAGTGCTAACGTCATCAACGGTCATTGTCGTTCCACACACCAAAGACCAAATTTCAACCATGGAGTGTCGCTGCTATGCCTCTCTTATCTTTTCCTTTACCTCATGTTCATAACAAATAATAATATATACCTATAAGAGATACTGCCTTAATCACTAATCGACCACAAGATCCAAAACGTAAACCATTTTTCTTGATATTCAAGTCACATCAAGATGCAGACTACGTATAATATTCCTTTTCTTCTTCTTCCTATATATGACGCAGTCTTTGTGAGAAATTTCGAAATAGTTTACAAAAACAAATATGGAGTTGGACTCTTACAACGAGCGCAAAGCTTTCGACGAGACAAAGGCAGGAGTTAAAGGTCTCGTCGATGCTCACATCACTGAGGTTCCTCATATCTTCCGTCTCCCTCACGGTACCTTACCTGACAAGAAACCCTCTGTTTCTGCCTCCGCGATTCCTGTTATCGACCTTGCGGACGTCCATGTATCACGTGAAGGCATCGTTAAGAAGGTCAAAGACGCAGCGGAGACGTGGGGATTCTTCCAGGTGATCAATCATGGTGTTCCTTTAAGCGTTATCGAAGAGATCAAAGGTGGAGTTCGCAGGTTTCATGAGCAAGATCTTGAAGTTAAGAAATCTTACTTCACGCGTGACGTCACCAAGAGTGTTGTCTACAATAGTAATTTTGATCTGTACAATCCTTCTTCTCTATGTGTTAACTGGAGAGACTCCTTCGTTTGTTGTATGGCTCCTGATCCTCCAAACCCTGATGAGATCCCATTGGCTTGCAGGTATAAATATTGTTTTTCTCTTCAAACATCTTTGGAAGATATGTTGATTTTAACTAGGGCTGGATGAGATTTTGTGGATATAGATATTTATTAAAATTTTAATTTAAAATATTTATATAATTCAGAGGCCGATTTCTTTGTATATAACTTTTTCAAATTTTGGGAACTAATGTCAATATATATATATATATATATATATATAATCCTGAATTTCTAACTGACATCATTGGCTTAGGGATGCTATGATCGAGTACTCCAAGCATGTGATGACCTTAGGTGGTTTTCTCTTTGAACTCTTGTCCGAATCTCTTGGTTTGCACTCGGAGATGCTTAAGAGCATGGATTGCATGAAGGGTTTGAATATGATCGGCCATTATTACCCTCCTTGCCCACAACCTGACCTAACTTTTGGGACAAGTCAGCATTCCGACAGCTCCTTCATCACCATTCTTCTTCAGGACCAAATCGGTGGTCTTCAAATTCTTCATAAGGACTCTTGGGTCGATGTCACTCCTCTTCCTGGAGCGCTCGTCATCAATATAGGAGATTTTTTGCAGGCAATTTCATTGAATATTTTATTTTTGGAACTATTATAAATTCACTTTGCTGAGAAACTAGTATACCTTTTAATATGCAGATAATAACGAATGACAAGTTCAAAAGTGTGGAGCATAGGGTACTTGCAAACAGAGCTGGACCGAGGATTTCTGTCGCGGGATTTTTCAGCACAAATATGCTTCCGAATTCAACAGTTTACGGACCAATCAAAGAGCTCCTCTCTGAAGAAAACCCTCCAAAATACAAAGACTTCACTTTAGAAGAATACACAAAGGGATATATTGAGAAAGGCCTCGACGGAACATCGCATCTATCCAGGTTCAAGATATGAAAAACACTTAAAAGAGTAAAGTCTTTTGCTCAGAAAAAAAGAGTGAGGTCTTTTGTTTGAGTCAATATATATGCATATGTTGAGTTAGTACTTGCTTGTTTTCCATTTTAGCTCCTCTATAACCAAACCATTACCAAAAATAAGTAGATAATTGTGTATGTCAGCATTTATAAATTCCCACCCTTATGTATGGTGACATTTTGTATTTGATTCTACAGATATAAAATAATTGTTTGTGTATCAGGATAAAAGTTGTTACTTCAGTGTTGGTGCTAAATTATCGTTGTTGTTTTTTGCAAATTTTATGAAGATTTTCTTTAAATATATGGATAGTGTTTGAAACGGTTGATGAAATAACTTAGGTCATGCTTTTTTCGGTTCCTCCTGTAGGTGTGACTTTTATTATGTTTCCTTGCTACATTTAATAATAGGAGAAAACTATTGAAACAAAAAATAATACTATTCACTTACTATTTCGAATTTTGGATGATACTATTCAAACTCATTAACTCCTTTGACTTATATAAACAATGCACACACTGATTTCTCTCGTACCTCACCCTCCAAAATAATTTGAATAAATCCACCTCTAAATATAAAAATTAATTAAAAAATTCACATAACGAGATTTAAAAAAAAAAAAAAAAAGAGCGACATTATGGGTTTCAACTAAACAGGCAGTATTGAGGAACTTCTAGAACCTCTACTACTTCCAAAAGAGAAGAAACATCTCTTCATCACTCTGTTATTACCACCACCACCACTACCGCTACAACCTCCAACATCTCCGACCACCATTGGAAACTTCTCAGTATTCCGACCAATCACCTCTTGAAGCTCCAGATACAGCTGGCGATCCACTGAAGAATCCATCGAGATCGATCTTCTTATGGGCTGAATCTCACCGAACTGATTATCATTGCCACGAGTATTGATGCACTCGTCTCCTTTACTAATCACCTTACGAAATATTCTCTCTTTATTATGCATTGCACGATGATCGAACCTTCTAGGGGAAGGACTGATCAACACCTCGTCCGAGGTAGCTCTTTCTTCTTCCGCAAGAAAGTCTCTGTTTCTCACGCTTTGTCTGTTATCACCATTACTTGCCCCAAGCTCGATCACTAGGAAGTCATCGTCGCCTCTTACAACCTCACCGGGTTCAAGACTCCTGTTACTACGAGGAGGAGAAGGATTATCCTCTGGGGCAGAGATTAGGTCAAGAGAGAAACTTGCGTCCCAAGAAACGCTGGTTCTACACAATGGACAGTTCGCGTTGCTCTGAAGCCAAATATCGATACAATCAATGTGGAACACGTGGCAACAGTTTGGAATAATCCTCAGCTTCTCGTCTTCTTGAAACTCGTTTAAGCAAACAGAGCATTCTTGTGAGCTCTTGTTCTGATCTTCACCTCCTGGAGCAACGTCTCTCTTCTTGAACTTGAAGATTGGGATAGCTCTGATGGCGGATTCGTCTAGACCTCGGTTTAGCTCGTGAGGAGTGTATATCATTAGAGGGTTCTGATCACTGCTTCGTCTGCGGCGGCGGAAGATGTCGATTTGGTGCCAGTTAAGACAGCATTTTATGACAAAGATGTAGTAACTTACAAGAAGTAACGCAG
This sequence comes from Brassica napus, assembly GCF_020379485.1. NCBI lineage: Eukaryota > Viridiplantae > Streptophyta > Magnoliopsida > Brassicales > Brassicaceae > Brassica > Brassica napus. Next base: position 1,497,396 of record NC_063443.1, read on the forward strand.
TGGCTAAGATTCCGATCACTGCGACGGCGAGGATGGGGAATGTCGTGCCGGAAGAGCTTCCTCGTGGGAAAATATGGCTTGTGAAGGTAGTTGAGGGCGGTGGCGGCGGCGGATACGCCAGGTTGTTGAAAGGGTTGCGACGGTCCGTTAGATCCATTTGACTAGAAATTTATTTTTGGAAAGATATATAAAACCAACCCTTTGGGATGTGAGGGCAATGTTGATAGAAAAAAAATCAAGAATCAAGTAATTTTTTTATATTATGAATCTAATCAAGAAGCTTGAGAGTTTGTGTGTGTGTTTATATACGTACATGCGTGTGTAAGTGAAAGACCAGAGAGTGGTAGAGAAGAAAAACAGAGATTTGAATAAATGAGTTGGAAGAGACAGAGAAGGAGTTGGTGAGATTTCAGAGGCTCTTAATATATTTATTTAAGTTATCATCATCTTTGTGAATCTTTTATTAGTTTTGATTTTTCTCGATCTATGTGACTTGTTTGCTGTAAGATTTCTTTATCTAGACATTTCTTCTGTACTTTTTAGTGAGGAAATCAATAAGAAGAAAGTCTTACTTATCACAAGTGGACTCACTTAATCTACATTTTGATTATAATTTATTTGGATCTTCTTCTGATAGTGAAAGTTTTGTCTGTCCTTGTAGATTACTCAACTCATATGTGGTGATGATAAACTTCGATAATTCACTAATCTTGTGGCACCATTTTCCCAGATATCAGCATCTGTAAACTCCAGCTAACCCTGCTTGTCGGTTGCTAATTAAATTGATTATTTTTTGGAATAATTATTGAGACTTTGATTAACATAATTTACATGGTTTCTATTTTTGTAAACTACCGTGAAGGAAAAAAATATAAGAATGAGAAGAAAAGTCAAATCCACCGCAAGAACTCAAAGTTTTTTGCTTTGATTTTTTTATTTCGTAATCTAATTTAGATCTATATAAACTGAGAAAAAGAAATGACACTGGCAGACAATATAAAAAGGACAAGGTAAGGAAGACCATGTTTCCTTATTCTGTCGTGTATGTATGTATGTTTGACGAGTTTGGCTCACGACAGGTCACAGAACAGGTTCGGTGAGAAATGCAGTTTCGTGTTATATTAAAATATTGTTATCAATAATGTAACATCTCCAGCAAAATAGTAATAGTAATAATGCAAAATACAGACCCTCGGCACAATATCTCATACAATTCTTTTGACTATAGCTTCGGCTTCAGTAATGTTGTTGACACAGTTGCATTATCATATAAGTTGTGTACTTAACATCCATACCAAAAAGAAAAGGTTTAAGTTGTGTATAATGACTTTGTTGGTGTTGTTAAAGGTGGATAATCCACTTTTTGCATGGACAGGGATATATATATTTTCGTAAGAAACTACTTTATCCGTTCACAGAAAATCTATATTTTTGAGAAAAATTTTGTTTAAAAAAGATACAAATTTTATATTGCTAATATAATTTTTGTCAACTATTAATGAAAAATTGTGAAGTTCAAGAATATTAATTGTATTTCTTAAAATTTTATTGGTTTAAAAATATAGGAAATTTAAAATTACAAAAACTATATAGCTAAGTTTTAATATGTTTTATTAAAAAATGTGAAAATTCTAAAATATGAATTTTTTAGGAACGGAAGGTTGGAGGGAGTATGTAATTATTATTTCTCAAAATTTTCTAACACTATAAAAGGATAACACTATAAAAGGAAAACGTGCCCACAACGGAGACAAAACCCTAGTCCTAGTGGAAATTAATTTTGAAATATAATTGATGATTGTTTTTTCGAAAAATAAATAATTGATGATTGTTGTCCCTTGAATAAAACTTGTTTTGATGAAGAAAACGAGACATTTTTATTAGTTGCCCTCCCGAAGAAAATCACAATTGTCAGAAAATGTAGTGGGAAATATGAAATCGCAAATCGACAAAAGATTCAGATCTATGGTTACAAATTTACAAATAGACAAATACTACCTAACATGGTGGAACTTATATTTACATTGTATTGACTTTACAAATATGATATAAGTATGTTATTTCAGTTACGAAATTGATTAGTAGGCATACGAATTTGATTTTAGCTATAGATTTAATATGCTCCATGAAACATTCTTAGTAAACTATTTTATGTGACAAGCTTTTTTTTTTGATAAAAATGTTAAGATTTATTACCAATTTTTAAAATTTTTGACAGAATTACATAGAAGACAAGAAGCGGAGAATTGAAATGCAACTAAACAGAACTCTAACTAAGCTATACAGGGACAGATACAACATACATTACTGCCCTACAGAGGACACAACAAAATCGGCACAACACGCTTGCTGCAAAAAGAGGGACCATAGTGAATACGAGAGTCTGAGCCCGGTAGAAATTGGCGTACCCGATGAACAGCTCTTTGAGATAAGGTCCAACCAAGAACAGCTTGCGTATGACCTCCTAATCTGCTTCCAACACGCACAAACAGCAAGGTCCGAGACCAGTAACACCCGTACCAGACAAAGATCGAGCTTTATTCAGAAGGAGGAGAGTCCAAGAACCGCTGCAAACCACCAACCCAGCAGCCGACTACAGGAACACCACGCCTTCAGGAACACGGGCTGGCAGGAAGCAACACCAACCCTCAACCATCAGAACCTGCAAAAGAGAAGGGACACGGTCTACCTAGTCAACCAAGAGGCCAAGCAGGTACTGGGATGACCGTAATTCCAAGCAAATCTCACACGCGGGACATAGGATCCAAAGACTCCGAAGAACCCTCATACCGACGCTTTACCCCGAAGACAGAGAACCTGCCTCGGTCTCTCTGCTGCGCCACCACTGGAGCACCACCACAAGGCGAGCAACCCAGAAGAAGCTGGAACTGAAGGCTCATAACCTCCGTAAAGGTACAAGCAAGAGAGAGAGGCTAGTGCGACTGGCGAAGAAGGAGAGAGCAGTCGCCGAAGAAGCAGACGCTACAGCCATAGACGACAGTGCGCCACACTAATCTTAGATTGCACACGCAAACCACAGAGGAAAAGATAGCTACACAACCACCTCAACTCCGTGCACGCGCCGTCGGGTCTAACCCGAAGCCTAACCTGAGCAGAAACGACCCTCACAACCACGACAAGACGCCGAGCCGTGGTGGAAAGAGACGGCTTCAACTCCAATCCACGACGAAGAGAACCTTCGGATGATAAAAACAGAGACAGAGAACAGAGGAGAGACTCGACCACGACCACACGCGCCTCCAAACCCGAAGACAAAACCAGATCTAAAAACTTGAAAAACAGATCTGGTGAAACTTCACCCTAGAAACGCCGACTACTTCAACGCACCAACCCCTTACTGGCTCGTCAGATCTCCAGAGGACAGTGGAAACCGGCGAATCCCTCTCCCCCCGGAGCAGATCGAGACCACCGCCGAGAAAAACTACCACCAGAGATCCGTACATATCGCCACAAGGGAGAAGAGAGGCTGAAGGAGCAAAGGAAAAAGGAGATAAGGAGGAGAAAGGGAGCCTCCGACGCCGGAGCTAGCTGGAAAAAGAGATCTGGTTGTTTGTTCACATTTCAGATTTTATGTGACAAGCTTTAATTTCAAAACAAAACAAAAACATTTTTAGTAAAATTTTATTTACGGAACATATCTCTTGTATTTTAGCCTAAAAAAAAAAGAAAGGGGAATTTAGTTCTCTCATCCTTCGAAAATATTTCCTGTAACTCAAGGCTTAAAAAGGGTCAAAATATTCTTTAAGATGCCGTCAGTCAAAAAAAATATTCACGGAATATAAACCCTTTGGGAACCCTAACAAAAGGATAAACATTTCATACTTGATTGTTCGACTGTAACAGCAGCAAGTAACAGTTGACTTTGACTAGAGACTGCGGTCACGAGTAGTCATCAGCACGTGCAACGTGGACACTGAGACAGGACAGCAACGCTGCAACGGTGGGGGATGGATCAGCAGCACGTGATGCTTGGTCGATCACGTGAGTGCGTCAGACCCAGTGCCGGCCCTAATCTAAAACATGTGAAGCTTGTGCTTTAGGCGCCACGGTTTATTTAACTTTTAAGGGCATTATTTTCAAAAAGTTTCTCGTAGTTTAGTGGTTTTTTCCTTGTTTATGGGTCCAAAGGGTGTCGGGTTCGAACGAAGCGCATGTAATATGTGGGCACCAATTATTTTTTGCTTCAGGCATTAAATAATGCTGGGCCGGGCCTGGTCAGACCATACTTGTCTCCGAGAAGAACTCGCAGTAGACGTATATACTTATTCTATAGTTTGTGTCTAAGAGAGTAAAAAGAACAATTGAGATTAGCTGTTTGCCTGTTTCTATCCATAGGGGAAATGCGTTAAAATGGCTTTATTAATCATTTATGATTTAAAATATGTGAAAATGGATTTATAATTTATAAACCCATTGGGGTTATCTGTTTCTCTTTCTCCTTTCATTCTTCCTTATTAATAGACCCAATTGGGTAACGTGCGTGGACCATGTGGGTCATGATTAACTTGGGCTTGGTCATTAAATTTCAAATACGTTCCAAGAATTTTTTAAGATGTCATATGCGTATCAGTTGTTATATGGATTTACCACCACACGGTCCACACCAGATTATGAAAAGTGAAAACGTATTAATATTCTCAGTTTGTTGAGACACATTTTTTTTTCTAGAGAAAGACCAATTTACACTTGCACAAAAGATTATGCATCTAACATACAGTTTTTTTTTGTTTTCAAAATATCAGAAAATGACATAATGAATATTCTATCTGTTTCAAAAAGATGCATATTTTAGAAAAATAAATATTTCAAAAAAAATAAATATATTTTTGTATTTTCAATATATATTTTTAATTAATAATGATTAATTGTAAATTTCAAAACATCAATTGTATTTTTTGAATTTTGTTTAGTATAGATTATAAAAATAGATAATAAAAAACTATGAATTTATAATTAAGATTTAAAATATTTATGAAATTTAACAGATATTTAAATCTTGTTAGCAATCAGGCTAATTCTATATGATGAGTTTTTTGATAATTTAACTTTGCTTCTCCAAAGAAAATTTCGAATGATGTTCATCAGTTAACTATTTCGAATGATATTTTGAACTTAAGAAGCTTCTTCTGTCTGTTAGGGTATATGTTCAATTGTTAATTACTTTAACTTTTGCTTAGGTGTATCTCTTCGTCATGGATGTACATTGCCGATTATATAGATCGATTCTCCCAATAATAAATTATAATATTGATATTCAATTAGTTGGTTCATGCACGAAGACGTAACAAGACTAGCTATATGTTGTCCCCAACCTCGAGTCCTTTACACTAGTCGTAATGGCGACAACAAAAGAGATTCTGATTCTGCTTCAATCGTAACCACAATTTTTTTTTATCAGGATTACTAATCTACAAAAAGAATGAACTTCAGTTTCAAATTTCATATTTTTCACTTAGGTTAATTATAAAAACAACAGTATGATCGAAACACCCACAAAATCTTTACTTACAGCACATGCAATAAATTAATAAATTTATTTATTTTGTAAACAATAATTGACATATAAAAAAAATATATACAAAAAAATAATTGACATATGATCCTTTAGTGTATTTATCAGTTTGTTATATTATACAGTATTTACCGTGGACGGATTCAAAGTCAGAGACAAGTCAGATTTAAACGACATAAAAAAAGACTTGTAAACAATATTCTATAGTTGAACAAAAAGAAAATGAAAAAAAAAACAATATTCTATAATGTGATGAAAGGGAAATGAACCTCTGTACGGACACATAAAAGATCGAATCCACGACTAGCAGCCAAAAAGGGCTAACTAATAGGTTTAATATATATTTCTAAAGAAGCAAAAAGAAAGCTACAAGAAGTAGTACATCTACTTTATGACTATGATAATGAATTAACCATCATCTAGATACATTGGACATATATCGTCTTTTTACAACTGACTTATCGTTAATTAACTACAGATATTTTGATCCTAATTAAATTAGAAGGATGCATGAATCATTAGAAAACCACACGTGACAAATAGGTTAATAGGTTTTTATAGTTCGATTTGGATAATTGTTAGATTCAGATTAATTATGAGCTTAAAATCAATTGATAATTAATAGATTGACCTTAACCCTTTATATATTAATTAATATTTTTTAGAATTTTTGATGTGGGATATATATCTTAATAATAATAGTGTCAGTAAAGTAATCGAGTCGATTAACAGATGAAAGATACTACATATGTAATGTTCATTTATACGAATTCAATCGTAGAAGTTTCTTATTGACAGCGACACACATTGTTCATTTGATGGAACTTTTGAGTTTTTGTGGACCTGGCTAACTATAGAAGCTAATATATGTTGGCTCAAAGATGTCTGTATGTAGTTATAAAATTCAGATTCTAGAGTAAGATATTCTACGTTGTGGATTTTTGTTTGTAGAAATTGATATGCTAGTTTAGTAACCAAATAGAAAGATTATGTAGATCAAGTTGTTATACGCAGATGGCCATGAAAATGTAAAAACCACAAAAAGAGAGTATGTTCATTGGCGTGTTTAAATATAAAAAGAATGGTTGAGCATTTTACTTCGGAAATTATTACACTCTAACTGGTAGCCTTAAGGAATATGAGAAATAAAAAAGAAAGAAATGAAGAAAGAATAAAATAAAAAGAAAATTTATTATTTTCTATAATTGCAGTCTATTATTCTTTAAATGTTAAGAAATGTTAAAAAATCATAAAAAACATATATTCTAAGTTAAAAGGAATAATAAAAAATTCACTATTCTCGTCCATTCCTTTGTCTAAGGCCGTAAGTTCAAGTGTCACCTGTTTGGGTTCATGACCGACTCAGGGAGGATCATGGCAAAATTGTTATTTTCTTTTGTAAAATGATGCTCGAAATTTTGGAACATTTAATTTGATTGATGACATTTAAGTTAGTTCGGCCAAAACATATATATACCACTACTCGAATTCAAATCCACGTTCATGCAACGTCCAAAATGTGTTAAATTAAATTCTACAATATTATCAGTTAGCAACTAGCTATCACTATTTACAAAGCGATTGAAAATACTTTGATTATAATTTGATAATTCTTTTGATTCTGTATTTATATTTACATATTTTGTTAATATAAAGCTGATAAGTTAATTACTATTTCGAACTATATTTTTGTAAACTGTTCGCATGCAAGCTTGATATGCTTAGTATCAAATCAAATTGCGAATACCTTTGTATTTGCGTTCACAATTTACAAATACAAATGATCTAATATACAATGGAAAACAAAAAAAATCCCCAATGTGAACATAATATTTAAATTACAAACCAGCCCGATACTCACATTTATATATATGGATTGAGGTATCAGTCAATACTAAGACCAAGTAGACACTTTAGACCCCAGTATTACTTAGTTTGGGGGTCCCTTCAACAATTGAATATGTCCATTGGCACAAAGTAGTGACAAACGGAAAAATAACATTCAAGTCATTCAAGCCTGATAAGACAAAAGAGGTCGCCCTATTTTTTTTCTCTCCCAACCAGCCGCCGCCACAAAAGTTTCAAGCTTTTTGAAGTTCCGTTTCTCCGGCGGTTGGCCTCCGTGCCTCCGTCCGGAGAGGCTTCCTTTCCTTTATTTCTTTCATCGGCTTTCTTCTCTACTTGTTCAGTTTTAGTAGAGAAGATGAGAGATCTCGGACTTGAGTCAGACTTCCCGGTGGTGGTTGCAGCAGATCTAGCCGGTGTGAACGTGTGGCGTCGTTTCTTCGGTGGTTTTGCTTCCTCTGCTGGTCTCATCTCTTGTCCTCTTGCGGGATGAGATGGTGACGTCGCTTGCTCTCTCTGCTCTTTCTCGGTTGTTGAGGGTTTGAGGACTGCTCTCACTACCAGTCAGATGCGGTGGAAAGGGCTTCCGGTTTCACCTCGGTTAGGTGGCATCTGTCTCTGATGCGTGTTGCTCTCCTTCATGGTGCGGTTAGGACGGAAGTGTTGAGTTTGGGCTCCTCTGCGAGAGCTCTCTCCGGTGACGACTGGTGGTGGTGCTTCAACGGAGGTGGATTTCAGAGATCCGCCTTTGGTGTTTACTCTCAGAGATTTCTCAGATCTTTAAGTTCCGGTGTGGCTCCTTCCGTTTCTTGCGTTGTATGTGTTTTTGGCTTGGTTTCACAGGTTCAGAAGTGGTTCATCTTCGGCTTTGATTTGTTCCATTGAAGCGATGGTGGTGACAGTGTGGAATAGAGGCGGCGATTTGGCTTTGGCGACTTTGTTGCATCCGTGGGAGATGATTCTCGAGGCTACTATAGCTTGAGGATGTGGTCGGAGGCGGCTTCTCTGACTGCCCGTAGAAGCTCCCGTGCCGCTGGTTATAACTTGTTCGTTTGAAGTTTTTTCGTTTTTGTGTTAGTCTTCGGAGAAGCTGTAGGCTCTACCCGTGTTCGAGGTTTTGAGGGCAGCCTTGGGTGGTGGTGCTCGTGGCAACGACGATGAGGACTCTAGATCTTTAGATCTGTGGCAACAACACAAATGTCCAAGCTTTTAAGTTTGGAATCGGTGTTTCTACATATTGAATCTTCTAGGCTGCTTACATGTGTTCTTGTCGATTATGTCCATCTTTTGGTTTCTGTTGTTACTTAGTCCTAGTTTTTAGATTTTGGTTACTCTGTTCTCTTTGTTTCCTCTGTAATTTCTGTCAAAAATTTTAAAATTGGTATAAAATTTAACATTTTACCAAAAAAAAAAGTAGTGACAAACGCTGATCAGAGTCGTTGAAGTTTCATAAACAAGTTTAGACGATTAAAAATAAGTTTTAGAGCACCCCCATTAGTGAACCCCATGAAAGGGGTTCACAAAGTATTTTTTTATTATATTTTTTTTTGGTTTGATTTTTGTTTTTTCAAAAAAAAAAAAATTATTTTTTCGGACCAATCGCGGGCCGCCACGTGCCGTGAGGCCCTGCGCTACAGTGATGAACCAGGTTCACTAGGAAGAGGTGAAGAGAGACAAGTTCATCACTATTCTTTATTTTAATACTTTTTGTTTTGAAATCCGTGTGAACTTCCCCATAAGTTCACTAATGGGGGTGCTCTTATAACTTATACTCCAATTGAGTAAAAAAGAAAAAAACATTTTAGTCCAATATATTCGTAAACGTTTTCTTGGTTGGCTAATACATATGTTCGTAAACTTGAAGATATTAAAAAGAAGATAAATTGATGTGAAAACTCTCCAAAATGTAGTCATGTCAAAGAACTTAGATCCCCACCCCTAGGCGTATTTAGTGTTAAAGAGTATAAAGTATAAACTGATAGTATGATCCAAGGGAAACTTTTGAGTCAGTTTTAAGAGTCAACCCACGTGGGCACTACAGAAGTCAGACATATTCCCACACATCAACTATGACTCTCAGTTGCACACCATACTTTTGGTAACAAAAATTCCATTCCCGTTGCCAAAAATATCATATGATATTGTTTAATATATAATATTAAGGGACTTTCAAATTAATAGAGTTTCTCTTACTTTTTGGAGACGTTAGTTTGAATTAAACGATCTGGACTGCTATCTCTTGTCGAATAAAATTTGAATCTAAACATCAGTTCCTCGTCTAACTGCATGCGGATTATTAGAAAATGCGAGTGTTTAAGATGTTAACATTCCAATTTCCAAAACAACAATACATGATTTATCGGTATGTGTTTTAGAGATTTGTTTCTCTATTAGGTATGATTATGAATCATCACACTTGTTTATTAAATTAGACTGTCCCTTAGTATTATTATTATATCAAACAATATGGTATTTAATCTGCTTCTTAAAAAATGCTTTTTAACTTAAACTATAACTTCTCCAAAAAGATAGATAAATGATTCATTAAAATAGACAGACCCTTATAATTCTATATATAACAATATATCGCTACGTAAGAAATTAACTCACGAATATCGTAGACTCATATACATAAACACATCGAAGTAATCAATAACTTGATATGGATATAACAAAAAACGTGTTTTAATTTTCCTATATGTAGTGCTTCAAAAAAAAAAAAATTCCTATATTATGATTTTGACCATGTCCATTACATTTAACAAATTTTATAGATTTGTAGTTCTTTGACCTGTAAATGCAATGGTTAGCCTTTTCACTATATTTCCAAATAAATAACAAGATGCTAGTAGCAGAGGCCAAATATATTGAATTCATAAAACAACCAATAGCTCTAAGGAAAATTTATTATATAAGGAACATAGATTTTGAAAGAAAATGGAATAAGAATAAATGTAAGATTTGATAAGTGGAGGCTTTGATATTCGAATATTAGGTTAATGGACCCACTTTATTTCCATCCCTATAAATTCCCCAAATGAAATCTCATTTAACTCATGCATATTGAAATAAAACATACACAAAGACAAAAAAAAAAGAAACATACGCTCAAACTTGATTCCGTTTCTTCTTCTTACTCACTTTGCCTTTATTTCTCTTCTCACGCACAAAGTACACCACGCATATATATACATGGATCAAGGAGGTCGGAGCGGTGGTGGAGGAGGAGCCGAGCAAGGGAAGTTTCGGGGAGTAAGGAGACGGCCTTGGGGAAAATATGCAGCGGAAATAAGAGATTCTAGAAAGCACGGCGAGCGTGTGTGGCTAGGGACGTTTGACACCGCGGAAGACGCGGCTCGAGCCTATGACCGAGCCGCCTATTCAATGAGAGGCAAAGCCGCAATTCTCAACTTCCCTCATGAGTACAATATGGGAAGCGGATCTTCATCTAACTCTGCAGCCACTGCGGCAAACACTTCCTCGTCGAGGCAAGTTTTTGAGTTTGAGTACTTGGACGACAGTGTTTTGGAGGAACTACTTGAATATGGAGAGAACTACAACAAGAATAATAACATTAACATGGGTAAGAGGCATTAATAAAGGGAATGCAATCGTAATACGTTGGAAGTTACGTGACAGACATTCCCATCTATAACGAAAACAATCAATCCCAATCGTAAGAAGCTAGCTTTATTATCAAAAAAAAATATTTATTGGCAAATAAACTGTAATGTCAATCGATTTCTATAACGAATAAGATTCTTTAAGCGGGTCATTTTAATGTCTAGAACTTTAAAATTCAAGCGGCTGTGTCCTTCTGTAATTAGTTTTGAGAATGTAATAATCACCATTTGAATAAAATGATTATATGTAACATTATGTTTTATATTGTGTAAGCTATATGTTTTGATATCACTGTAATTTCATGTGATTCATCTAAATGAGGTTAAACCATTGTTTTAATATTTTGGTTTGTATAAGGTTTGAAATATTTATGACCAAACTTAAACCAGTGATTTTTTTTTGTCAGCCATGGAAGGTTCAAAAACTAAGATTGGTAAGTTGAGACCTCAATGCCAGAACAACCATTAACAGGAGAATGTACATAATGATGTTTATTACTATAACTAAGTAGCAATGTTCTTTCTAGAATATTTATAAACTAGGTAATAACCCGCGCCTTGCGCGGGATGTGATTATTAGTTTCGTTATTTTTAATAAAAACACATTAAATCTGTTTAATCTAGATATTGGTTCGGTTTTAAATTATTTTTTGGTTTTTTTCTGTTAGAATGTTTGATTTGTTAGTTTTTCGGTAAAAACCAAAAATTATTATTATTTGTTAATTTTTATGTTATAAATTTTAGATAATTGTCATGTCGAACCAATGGTTTCATATTATAGTTTGTAAACGGATAATAGTTCAAGAAAAAGAAAAGAAAATTATTAAGACTAATCATTTCACTACAATTTGGTCGGTAGTGAAAGAAGCATTAAGAAAAAAATATTTCAACTTCAAAAAAAATATAGTATTTCAGTAGTGGTAAATACTTATAAAGTGCTCACATCAAGGTGCACATGTATGTGTATATAAAAGTATATAAAAATAAATGACAAATATATAAAGATATTGTTAATTAATATTAATAACATTTTTGTTCTAAATAATACATGACAGATAAAATTAAAACTAATTAAAAATTAAAAAGGCCTTGACATTAGTAAATTTTTTTCATATAAAAAAATCAACTGTATCCGTAAATAGAGGTGAACACAGATCGAATATCCGAGTATTTGGAGGCATTCATGTCGATTCAATCTTTAGTCACTTGGATAGTCGGTGACTATGATATCCGAAATGATTTAGAATTTTAAAGAATATCCGATTTGATCCGTAAATAAAATTTAAAAAATAATTGAAAAATTAATAATAATGTTTTATTACAAAATAAAATATTATTTACTTTTTAAATTTTAATACCTAATATAATAAATTGAATTCATAAAAATATTGTAAAACTTATATATAATATATATAACATATATATATATATATAATTATGTACCTATATGTATATATATGCAAATGAAATAATAGATCAAATTTGAAAATTGCTCCTAAAAATATTGGTATTTGTGATTTGCTTTTTTTAATTGTATTTTAGTAATTTATTTGCTTCGTAGAGTTACGGTTAACGAATTGAATCAAAACTTATGAATATTTTGCCCAATTTTATCGGTAAATAATAAAAATAAAATATATATAGTTTAGTTTTTGATTCGTTATTTGTTTTGATTCGAACCGAAAAATCTAAAGTTTTATTGGAACCTTGCATATGAGTTTTATATTAAAAAATACAAAGTATATAGTGTGAGCACATTTATGAATATAGTGTGAACGCGTTAGCATATTTATTATCAAATCATTGTGAGGCTGCCACGTGTCTATTATAGTGTGAATGCATTTATTACAATGCTTCTCCTTTAATATATAAGGGATTTTAAAATCTTCAAACCTGTTAATAGAGTTTCTAACTATTACAGTTCATAATTATATATATTAAAAAATATTTAAAATTAAATTTAGTGACCAAAACATATTTTTGAAATATTCTCCATTCTCACTTTTAGCAAATGAACACACTGCATCAAAAATGAGCTATATAGTCCATCAATTTTCTTTCATTTTGGCATTTTTATATTTTCATAAAAAAAACAGCGCATTAAAATGAGACGAAATTTTATATCGATTTTAAAGGAAGAAATTTTGATTAATTGTTGAACAAAATTTTCTTTTTTGATTAACTAATTGCTTTGCTTCAATGTTATCGTCCCGTGTGGACCCACCGGTGGTTGTTAGCGATTGGTAATTATCGTTTAATCACGGAATCACCGAAAAAAATAGTTAAGCTGCAGAAAAAATTATTAAACCGCAGAAAAGTTTAAAATTTATGGAATGGTAGAAATACATATTAAACTATTTTATATGGTATTCAGTTTGTTATAATAATAAAAAATATCTATAATTAAACTAGTTATTACAGAATGTGAAAATAACTAAAATTTATTAAAAAATATTTTAATTCTTATTATAAATATCTAGTTTATCTTTCAATATGTTTTAATAATATACTGATATTTAATAATATACAAATTTTATTACAACTTTATTTGCAACATAACTATTTATCATTAAGAAAATTATTGCTATGTATTTTAAATTTTAAAATAGTATTGACATATAATTTATTAATATGAAAGTGTTGATTTTGTAAATTTTTCTGCCGTAATCTACTAAAGCTCAATTTTCCACTTAATTGAATCTCTTTTAATATTTTTGCTTAATATTTTTGCTAGCAAAAACGCAAACCTGCTTTTTTGTGTTTTTTTTTTGCATGACACAATATTTTGTTGATTGATAAAATACTCGTGGAATCGCGTTTCATACCCCATTCCGCCATTCCGGAAAGTTACCAATCAAAATCAAAGCCTCAACCAACAAACGCTGTCTTCATACTTATTTCCTGAACCTCGCGGTCTACAACGTACATTCATCCATCTTGTAACTTCTGAAGTCACAGCGGAGGCCTAACTCTGAATCTTCTGGTCGAATTGGAGTGAATTTACAAAACATCTGGGAGTTCGGACATGTCGGAAGATTGTTGGTCTACTTATCAAAAAAAAAAGATTGTTGGTCTTGTAGCAGAGAACAAGATTAGATCCTGGCGAAAATGAGACTTAGGAGAAGCCATATACACATGTATTAATCTGATGCTCTGACTAGTTATTACTCGACAAAATCAAATTATTTGTTTCGGTTGATACAGTGAGTAACAATTTGTAATAGCTGAATAGGACAAAACAGAACATATAAAGAGTGTCTTTCTGTTAATCTGTTTCCAAGAATAGAGTAGCTTAACATGGATAAAGACTAACACAACATTTGCAAGCGACTGATAAACACACAAACAAGACGTTCGCACTCTTTTTAAGTGTTTTTTCATATCTTATAATTCAATAAATACGACGTTCCATCAAGACCTTTCTCAATGTATCCCTTTGAGTACTCAGGCACAGTAAACTCTCTGTATTTCGGAGGGTTCTCTTCAGACAGAAGCTCTTTGATCGGTCCGTAAACCGTTGAATTCGGAATCACACTCGAGCTGAAAAAACACGCCACTGAAATCCTCGGTCCAGCTTCGTTAGCAAGCACCCTATGCTCCACGCTTTTGAACTTGTCGTTCGTCATCAACTACACAACACATTAAAGTTAGAAACTCATTCATTCAATGCGCATCTCAAACTAAATGTTACCGTGTCACGTTACCTGCAGGAAGTCTCCGATGTTGATGACAAGAGCCCCAGGGATAGGCGAGACATCGACCCAATAGTCTTGATGAAGGACTTGAAGACCACCGATTTGGTCCTGAAGGAGCATGGTTATAAAGGTGTTGTCTGAATGCTTACTTGTTCCCAAAGTTAGGTCAGGTTGTGGACAAGGAGGGTAATAATGGCAGAGCATAAGCAAACCCTTCATGCAGTCTAAGCTCTTAAGCTTATCAGCTCTTAAACCAAGAGCTTCTGATAAAAGTTCAAAAATCAAACCGCCTAAGCTCATCACATGCTTCAAGTATCCGATCATAGCATCTCTGAGCCAATGATGTAAGAGTCAATATTATATCTTACAATGTAGCCTAAAATTTCTCAAAGTAAAATGTTTTTTTTTTTCAAATTAAAATCTATATAAAATCAACTTAGATTACAAGCCGACTAGAACAAAATTTCTCAAATTAAATGAGATTAAGTAAAATGAAATTACATGCAAGCCCCGAAAACATGATTAAGTTTTAGATTACAAGCCGACTCGAACAAAAATTCTCAAATTAAACGGGATTAATTACCTGCAAGCCATTGCGATCTCCTCAGGGTTTGGAGGGTTAGGAGCCATGTAACAAGCGAAGCTGTCTCTCCAGTTACCAGCAGAGGAACTGTAGAGTTCGAAGTTATTGTGGTAGATAAATGTCTTGGCGAAGTCGCGTGAGAAGTAAGTTTTTTTAACCTCAGGATCTTCCTCATGAAACCTAACGACTCCATCTTTGATCTCTTCAAGAACGCTTGAAGGAACACCATGGTTGATCACCTGGAATATCCCCCACTTCTCTGAAGCTTCTTTGATTTTCTCCACAATGTTTTCTCGTGACATTGCAAAATCGATGATAGGGACTGCTAAGTCTGAGGCAGTGACAGAAGGTTTCTTGTCATCTGACGCCACTGGAGGAAGGCCAAAGATTGAAGTAAACTCGGTGATTTGAGGTTCAACGAGGCCACAATGCACTGCAGCTTTCGTTTCATCGATGGACTTGCACTCAAATTCGATTAAGTTTTCAGCCACCATTTTTGTATTTGTTTTTAACTTTTTTCAAGACTTGTCTTCTTTTTTTTTTGAACTAACTTTTTTTAAGATCTGCCACAAAGGCTTTTTTGCTTATGTAGCAGATACTGTAAGAATCAGAAGAAGGAGATGGAGCAGAAGAAGAGAAACGTGGAGTAGATCATGCAAAATATGAGAAGCGTGGCAGAATATTTAAGACAAGACTCAGAGCATCTCCATCACCTAGTCCATTAAATCTCTTATCAATAAATATTATTTAATTTTAAAATCATATGTTAGATTTTATGTTAAATTAGAGAGTTTCTCATTATTTTTTAAAAAAATATATCAAATTACATATTCAATATTTTAAATTGGATTAGTAACAATAATACAACCTTAATTATTTGAAACACTAATAAGGAAATATATAAAGTTAAACATAAATTTCATAATGTAAAATACAAAAATAAAGTTCAAAATACAAAAGAGATAAGAAATGGACTGATTGGGTTAATAATCTAGTTTGTAAAAGGAAAATAAGAAAGTTTATGGTAAATTTTTTGTAAAATAAAATTTATGGTATATGATAAGAAAAAGATAGGGGATTTAGTCCCAGATTTTCTTCTAATTTTATATATTATTGTATTAATTAAAAACTACTAATTAATTTTCGAAAGAGTTTGGTCTTTTGGGTGTGTGGGACACACGAAGACCGTTTTCTGAAGCTCAAAATGTCCGTTTTGTTCACCTTTCACCTGCTTTTACGTTATACACCGTTCGAGTTCAGTTCCGTTCAAAACAAATCATGATACTTGCATATAAAAGATCAACAAAAACATAAAATATTATTCCGTTATTGATATTTTCGATGTGCAACAAAGAAACGAAACGCAAGAGTATATGTTTTTATGTGAATGTCTTTACAAAGACAGGTTCAAAACTCTCATATCTACTAATAATAGCAATTCCAATTAATTCCAAAGGTTGTGAGTCCACTTATGTTGAAAGGTTGTATCTTTTGAAAAAGAAGTGTAAAGGGTTGTGTCTTTTCTAAATTTCTATGTTGGAAGGTTGTGTCTTTTACAATTAATTTCTAAGGTTGTGAATCCACTTGTGTCTTTTGAAAAAGTAGTGTAAAGGGTTGTGTCTTTTCTAAAAGTTCTATGTAGTAAGGTTGTGTCTTTTCCAATTAATTCCTAAGGTTGTGAACTTCAATTATGTTGAAAGGTTGTGTCTTTTGAAAAATATGTGTAGAGAGTTGTGTCTTTTCTAAAAGTTATATGTTGTAAGGTTGTGTCCTTCTAAAAATAGTCTAAAAGTTGTGACTATTCACTAGTATCTTTTAAAAAATGAGAAGTTGTGAGTGTTAAAAGAATGCAACTATTCATATTGAAGGGTTGTGACTATTCAAATAGGCTTTAAAAAATCTATAAATAGTCTCTTCCATACATTTTTCAAATCAAATTTTCACTAATCTACTAATAATAAAATGGTGAAAAAATAATGTCAAAGTTGCAATTTTTCATCTAAACAAGGTGTCTTTTCATCTCAAAGTGGAATTGCTTTAAAAAATATAGGTTTTATTTAAGTAATGTGTTAGTTTATATAATAAGTGTTGGTATTTTATGAGAACTCTCCCAAAAATTAAAAAAATATATTATAAATGAGACAGGTCATATGAACGTAAATCAACATATATTTATTACAATATTCAATTTTCTGAATATTCATTTTCAATAAATAAAGCAGGTAGATAAATATACAAAATAACAATTACCAACATACAAATTATAATTGTTTAAAATTATAAACTAATAATTTTAATATTATGTCTTAAATAGGAAAAAAAATTATATATCATGCAAAAAAAAAAATTGCATTTTGTTCAAAAAGTGGTTGAAGATAACTATCATGTGAAAAATGTATGAAAAAATTTAAAAAGGATGAAGACACAATTGTATGCAATATGTGTTTTGATAAAAATTAAAGGGAATATTAAGGTTTATAAAATATATATATATATATATATATATATATATTTGAATACTTTGTAAATCATATTTTAATCATCAAAATTAAATTTAATTATTTATATGATTTAATTTTTTTATCAGGCATATAAAATTATATATTATAGATTATAATATATTCTTTATAAAATGAGTTCCCGTGCGATATCGCACGGGCTCTTTGCCTAGTTTATACACAAGCATACATACACAAATAACACAAACATCTAATCGTAAGATTAAACCCACCAAACAATTCCATAATCCATACGCAATATAAACACACCATTTATAAAATATTTTAATTTGCACCGTAACTTTACTGGAGCAATACAAAATGTAATCAACAGTTTTATTACATTTTCCTTTTTCTGTCGAAGACAAGACTAGTTCTGATTTAATAATAGGAACTAAAAACTGGTTGCAGAAATAGAATCGTCGACCAAAGAGCTTAGAGATCAAAGAGAACCAGAAGAGATCGTAAGCATCAGTAAAGAAGCCCATACTGTCAAAGAGGATAGAGATGAAATGGTAAAAGAGCATCTTCCCCATGATAAGTGCTTCCTCCAAGACTTTAACCATCTCTCTCTGGTTTCTTGTCTATCTTTCAAACGTTGTGTTTCTAAGTAATTCCAGAACCATTTGATCTGTTTTTTAACTAAGCTGTAATATTGATATCTTGCATATTTGCATTGTTTTATCCATTCATCCATTAGCATTTTCATCATATAGATTAGGATTTAGCCATGTCTAGGTTGCATTTTGCATTCATTGTCCTCATTAGGTGTTGGAGTGCCACATGGAGTTCTTGGGGACATTTGGATGCATTTGGAGCTTAAAGGACGTGAAACAGGTGATCATTGGACGAGCAGAGCATGGGAGCGAGGTTCCGCAGCGACGTCATGAGGTCGCTCCGAAGCACCTCTCAGAGCGACCTAGCTAGAGCGACCCCGTGAAGTCGCTCGCCATATTCATCCCGTTGGAAGCCCAGAGCGACTTGCCCAAAGCGACGCACCGAGGTCGCTCGCATCTCACACCCCTCTCGGAGCGACCTCCCAAAGCGACACCCCGAGGTCGCTCGCGTCTCTATGGCGAGACGACAAGAAGCGAAGCCCGGAGCGACCTCTCAGAGCGACCCACTGAGGTCGCTCCCGAAGGCCGGAGCGACTTGTCGGAGCGACATGCCGAGGTCGCTCCGCGTCTATTGTTGGGTCGATTTCTATTTTACTTAAGGGCCTTTTGGTCATTTCATTATGCACGTTTTACATTTCTAAAACCTATGTTTTAAACATCTTTTGTAGCCACCAGAGGCAGATTATCTTTTATCTTTTGGATCTATTGAGAAATACACAAGAACTCTCTTGGGAAGTTCATCTCTTGGATTTTGATTTGTTATGTTCTTGTGTTCTTGTTGATTCCTTATCTATTTCTCTACATGATTAATCTGAAATCCAATATGGGTTTAAGAGGAATCATGGAGATTAGTGAGTAATCACCTTTGGAATTCATGAGTTAGGGAGATTAAGGGTGATTAGGTTAGAACACTAAAACATATGATAAATTCAAAATTGTTCAAACATTTCCATAAAAAAATTGAACATTAAATCCTTGTATTGCTTACAGATTTTACTTTGTACATAAAAATCACACAACAGGTGCTCCCTATCCAAAAGGGATTAGTGCCAATAATTGACTAACAAAACCATCCCGGATCCTATATACTTGGTCGATAATGCGAGGACACTTGCTTCTCTCAAGACAGAACTAAAGAGTCCAGACTTCTCAGTTCTCAAACGGTCAAAGCCCTCTTTAGCTTTTGCTTCGGTTACTCAACCACCCTGTTGAGAAAATTGAACAGCAGCGGTTCTGATCAAGTTAACCAGCTCATCATCTAGCTCATCGAGCTCACCCGAGTCACGAAGCTGATGGTAAATAGGAGCTGCATGCTCAGCAGCCGCTTCCACCAGTTTCCACATCGAGAAACTTGCAGCTAACTCGATTGTCTTGATCGATAACTCTCTAGCGGATTCCAAGCAAGAGAGAATCACTTTAGCACAGTCGTTTTGGAGATCTTCCATTATCCACCATTCGGTAAGAGAGTATATCTCCACGTAAGCTTGAAGCTCCTGTAGTTTTGTATCGGTGTCCATGTTGCTCCATCTGCAACCCGATGGAGGTTTCAGCAATTCATCACAGTAGAACCAACTTACAAGCTTAGTTAACCCCAGCCAGCTAACAGGGACGTTTAGTCTATCCAAATGGCTGCACAATTTTAATATCCAATTATTAGATTCTGAGTCCTTTATTCCTCAATAAACACTAGACGTCTGAACTAAGAGTAACTGTTACACACCTCTCCTGCATTCCGGACCGGAACAAGGCACGCAGGTATTCACAGCCTGACGATAGTATAACCCGGTGAGAGTGGGCATGAGGAGATGCTGAGGAACACAAACGGCAGTTGAAGCCAGCCATGTTTGTTTCTTTAGGTACTAATATAACATCCCTGAAATTACAAGAAAATGGTGATTTATCTTGATTGTTAACCTCAGAAAGAATGATGAGAATGATAAAAAACTTACGAGAAATGGATGAGCTTAGGAGTGAGGGCAATGGGTAGATCAATTCTTGGTATTGAAGACCCCCACTTGGGTCTTCCTCTGCATAGCATCTGAAGCAGAATCTTTGTCTTACAATGTCTCGCCAATGTTTTCAGCTTTTTCAACGTCGAACTTTCTACTTCAACATACCCAGAGTAAGCAAATTCTAGTAACTTAACAAGCGCCAAAGTATCCACATTGGCAGACATGCGAATTTCTTGAACCTTTCTCTCTGATTTTTCAGTTGAGCCACGGTGAGCTCCCTCCTTAGGGGGCAGTAATGTTGGACACCTGACAGCGAGAATAACTTTGTTCACACTCGCCCTATTCCCATTAGCGAAAAGGAGTCCCATATCACTACATTCCCCATCTTCATAAGCTCCCATGAGTCTTTTCCCCAACTTATCTTGGAAGCCATAGCATCCAAGATAGCTTAGGATGTATGCAGCATACCACCTTGGACCAGAGCCATACGTTCCATCTCGGATCTCCTGAAGCGTGGTGCATAACCGATCTTTCACACTTTCTCTCTTGTTCAAAAATTCTTCGGCGTGATTCTGTTCAGAGAAAGAATGATTTACCAACTCGGCCAGAGCCAAGAGCGCATAGAGAAGAATAGCATCTTTGTTGTCCCAGTCCTCCGTACATTCCCAGCAGCATATCCTCTTCTCAGCACTGCTCTGGGGATAAGGAGCAAAACTCGAAGCTCCAATATTCTCACGATTCCTCTGATACCAATTACAGAAAGATAACAGTATCTCCAAACCCTGGTTTCTTAAAGTGAAACTCGCATACTGAGGGATTGATGAATAGCATGCCAAGCCAACCAAACAGACGGTAGTTTGCAGTATATTTGGCAGTACATAGCCTCCAGAAGACGGAATATAACTTAGGAAATTCACAAGGGAATACAAGTTCTGCTCACCATCTTCTCCTATGATAAACGAGAGGGTATCTCTGGCCCTTGATGTTATGTATTTGGAGGGTGAATATATCATCATTAGCACAGCTCTTGATGCTGACTCACTTTGGGAGGCACTGATAGTATCGGTTTGACATATCTGGTACCCTTTCTGAACCGACCTTGAAAAGGTCAAGCTTTAAGAAAATCAAAAAAAAAAAAAAAAATCAGAATAGATAAGACTATATCCAAAAAGACAAACAACCAGTTTCTTACCATGCACATGTGACAAGAAAGTTGAGGTTGAGTTCATCTCCACGCGAAGTGGAATCGAACTCTTCTTCACAGTGAGCTGCTAAGAATCCGAATATATCCCAAACATATGACCTCAGACTAGGTAGAAAATTCGCACTGAGTACCTTCTCAGCAACTGAAATTTCTTCTTCCAGAGACGCATGACCATCCAAGGATTCACTACAAAAATTCTCCACCACAAGACTAAGAAGCGCTTCTGAGATCCGATACTTCCAGAAATAAATATGATGTTTCCCTTCCCAACGAGTGATTAAAGCCAGTTTACAAGCCTCTATCCGATCACTTTCAAGCTTTCCCGACCTTATTGTCCAAACTATAACCTTTACTAGGGGCTCAGAACATATGTTTATCATCTTCAAGCATTCTCTGTTACCTGTCTGATCAATGTCCATGGATTAGAAACCCACTAAGATTACTAAGAAAGGTCAACAGGGCCAAAAATTACTACCGCAAGCCTTTGTGCTAGCTTAAACCCTTCAATGCGAGCATTTGGAGGGCTTGATTCGTCCATGCAGCTAATCATCATATCTAACATAGCCTTCCCATTATCTAGAAGCTCATTGGCACCATGGCCACAAAGCGCTGAAACATAGACAAAATAACGCGAATTCATTTGGGAAATCTGTAGCTAAATAAGTAGATAGCAATAACTATATATATACCTAGAGAAGAATACAGCTTCAAAGCTGCAAATCTCAAATCCATATCAGGCTTTTGACTAACACTCTCCAATAAACCCATCAAGTCAGGATCATTCCAAACGGAAAACCTTGACTGAGGCCATTTCAACATTACACTACTTAAGAGCGAAGCCATCTCCTGAAACCATTCCACCGACACATTCCCTTCAGAAAAGCTCTGCAGATTAGCAACCACAGAAACCACAGCCTTCCCCTCTTCTAAAACCTTCCACACTTCTTTCTCCTTAGTCTCTCTCACGTTAACAAGAACTGCGTTCAAAGCAACAGCACAAGGAAGGGAAGCTTCCATTTGCTGAACACTTGATGACAAAGACTCCACAAGATCCAAAGAATAGGATTGCAGGAGGGAAGGAGGAACGATACGGAGCAGCTTAATGAGCACATTGGCTGCTAAACCCACCACAGCTCTGTTTCTATACCCTAGAATAAACACCAAGGCCCTGGCTATGTCAGATATCGAATCCTAAGCACCAACAAAAACACAAAAGTACGTTCGAATCAAGAAGACAAAAGTTACGAAAATTAAAGATCAAAGCTGTGTAGCAACCTTGATGAGACGATGGTTAGCTGTTGCACGAGAGAAGCAATCAAGAAAAGCTGAAATTGATCTGACGACATGCCTCTGTATCTCGATATCAGTACACTCCCACTTCTTCTCCTTCTCATCGCTTACCCTCCTACCAATCAAAATATCTCAGGGAACAAGCTCAAAAGGGAAAACAGCAAATCAACCGAACAGAGGAGGAAGAGAAGACCTGAAGCCGAGATTGAGAGCGTGGTAAAGACGCTGGTGAAGAGTATTCATATGTGCGGTGGTGTTTCCTCCCTTCGAAGACGCCATATTAGTCGCCGGAGTTGCTTCTTCGCTTCCCGTTCGATTGCAAATTCACCGGCGGTGGAGGGAAATGGAGAGTTATGGACCAATACGACCGTCGTTGAATTTTGATAATGGGCCGAAAATAAGGCTTTAAACTCAGTTCAATTATTGGGCCTACAAATAAGGCTTTAACTCAGTTGGCTTATTGAGCCTATAATAACATACTTAAATTCGCTTATTGGGCCTATAACACACACACAAAACAACTTGCAATATATATATTTTCACCCATACATCTCCGTTGACAGTGGGAGAGCATCAGCACAAGTAACAACGAGTCCAGAGACACAGATACACACTTCTACAACGTGTTAGGCTTTTATAATAACAGCTTTTAACCATTTTTTCCCAAGGTTCTAGTAGTAATGTTTTTATCAGAAGAATCTTCCAAGTTCTTCCCTTCTGAAGAATGCGAAACCAAGAACACGCTCCTAACCATCAGAAGAAGAAGACTCAGCTGTGGAAAACAAGTCTCTTTCTTCTCTACATCTCTTCATCTCCCTCTCTTCTTCTTCTTCTTCTTCTGCAGGTTTCACTCTCTTTAACCCATTGTAACGAACAGCCGAAGGTACTCGCTGGTCATTAGAAGACGCAGACGGGCAAAGACCTGGTACTTTAACGGTATGATTACCCTCTAAGGCCTCGTAGCTATCAGCTACAATCTCATCAGGCGCGGCTCCGATCATGATCTGTGCCTCACGAGTTCTTGATATGGCTTTGGTTAGCAGCTCACGAGCTGTGTCGATATCTACGATGGGTTTCGCGTAGTTTGCTCCGAGTTCCACTCCAGAAGCTTTGAGTACAGTTGAAGGAGCGTCCCATGGGTGATGGATCCATTCCGTTGGCATTCTCGCCAGCTCGGGAAGCCATTGCCTTATGTACTCGCCTTCTGGATCATATTTTGCACCTTGTATCTGAAACCAAAACATACATGTTCTGAGACTTGTCAACGAGAAAACATACTCTTAAGTAGGTCTGAGCATAAATAATCAAATGGAATATATACTTAAAAATATTAATTTTATTGAGTTTTAAAATTACCAAATATTTTAATATACTACCTAAAACCCAAAAGACCCAAATATCTGAATATTTTTTTATCCAAAATATTTTAAAGTATTCAAATCATCCGGAAGAACCGAATTACGCAAATAGTTTTTATTAGAAATATTAAAATTTATCCGAGTTATCAATATTTCATCCGAAAAACTGAAAACTATTTATTTTTAACCAAAATTAACTGAAAACCGGAACCGTTTGAAACCAAAAATTTATGAAATTTTAGCCGGTTCCTAATATTGACACCCATCCGAACGAAAACCAAAATTACCAAACCAAAATTTATAAATAATCAAACGGTTCCTAGAATATCTCTAGAATCGAAAACCCGAAAACCAAGTTCTATAGTAAAAGATATGTAAGTTTACCGCAGGATTGTCCAAGCGATCAAGCTCGTGACCATCAGGTAAGCTCCCAGAGATATACTGCCAGCCAATGATGTCACATTCCAAATCAGCATCCAAAAGAGTATCCCAAAAATACTTCATTCCCCATTTCCACGGAAGAAGGAGAAACTTCACAGCAAAGCTCGAAACAATGACTCTTATCCTGTTATGCATCCATCCAGTAGCCCAAAGCTCCCTCATCCCAGCATCCACCAACGGATACCCAGTCCTGCCTTGACTCCACGCCTTGAACTTGCCAACGTCAGCGTCCCAAGGGAAGAAACGAAGATGACTCAACAAAGACTGCTCGTGAGTAAAAGGGAAGTTGAAACATATATACCGAGAATACTCTCTTTGACCAATCCCTCTAAGGAAAAGATCAGCGCTCTCTTCTCCTTCAGTGTTTTTGTCTCTTGCCCATATGATTTTTTTCATGCGGACACACTGGAACACACGTCTGACGCTTATTTCTCCGAAGTGGAGATAGGGAGAGAGCATCGAGGTTGAGTTCCCAACTACTTTCTTGCTGTTCTTTGCGTAGTCTATCAACTGTTTCTCGATGAACTCGGTTAGTGTCTTATCAGCGTTGCTCCAGCCTGGTGACCAAGCTCTAGTTAACAGCGCGTTGCTTGGCTTCTCTGCCTCGTCTTCTAGCCCTAGTTCTTCTATTGAACATGCCCACACCCCTTCAGCTGCTAAAGAACACAGAAACACACACACTTTTTCAACAGTTGTGTCCCCATAAAAGTCGAAATGTTTTATGTTCTTTTTACATATTCTTTTAAGGTTTTACCAGGGCCGGTCCTGGGCAAAACCGAATGAAAATGATTTAGATATAAGTCCCCAAATTTTTTTTAAAAAAAGTTGTTGAAATTTTTACTAAATCGCCTACAGGATCTAAAATCTCAGGACCGGCCCTGGGTTTTTTACCTGCAGTTAGAGGCATCAACCGCCAAGGAGGAGGAAGCATAACGGATTCAACTGACATGTCTAAGCATTTCTTCCAGTAAGGAGCAAAACTCGTGAAAGGTTTGCCATTTTCGGAGTTTATCTCCCAAGGCTCATACAATAGATCACCGTTGTAGCCTTGCACAGAGATCCCACGTTCCATAAGTTTCTCCTTTACGTTATGGTCTCTAACTAGCGAAACAGGATCTACAACCAAGGAAACCATAACTTCATTAAAACTAAGCATATTCGATAAACTAACCAAATGAACTGAAGATGAGTTACCATAGAGGTGGTTGAAGACGACTTTTGTGGCACCAGTGGCGCGGACACAGTCCAAGATAGCGGAAACCGTGCTATGTGTTTTGATAAACGTGAGGTGGGAGCCAAGAGACTTCAAGGATTGGTTCAAGTGAGCGAGAGACTGTTTCATCCACCATCTTGAAGCCCTTCCTGGATGAAACTGACCTTCTTCTTCAGGGCACCAAATGAAAACAGGGAAGACTGATCCTTCGCGAGCAGCTGCTGCTAGTGCGGGGTTATCCTCGATTCTTAGGTCTCTTCTGAACCACACTATAGTCTTTCTGTTCGTCGCCATAGTTTATGATCCGAGATGGAGACCAAATCAGCTAAAGCTTCACTCTCTGTCCAGATTCTGCCATGATTTAATTTTCAGACCACAAGCTCATACATATAGATAACAGTCTAACAGAGAATGATTCAACGAAGCTGTCAGAAAACAAAAGACGAAGATCTACTAAATAAGAAACAAGTCTTGGCCTAACAATCTAGGAACTCTTACCTTGGGGATTATGTTTGGTTGAGTAGAGTAACACTAGCCACATGCAAGATATGTGGACAACTCTATCCACAAGACAAAAGTAGTAGACAACTTTTATCCACTAAACTAGTTGCAATCCAATATTATTGGATCTTTTCTTTAACTGAAATCTCATTTTCATTTGCTCATCTAAGATTTTTTCTTGGGATCGTTAGATATTTCACAAGGAATTGAATTTTGTTTGAAGTATTTTAGTAAGGCCTTTAGGGCGGAAATTGAGTTATCTTCATTTACATGGTGGGCTCATGAATCTGATTCGATTTCTGATCCATTGGGCCATCGAGAATATAAACCTAATCTAGTGTTCAAGAACCAGACGTTCCTTCTTGCAAAACAACGCCATTCCCCATATCTGCACAAACTCGGTATCAGTTTTGGGCTACCGAGTACTGACTAAGACCAAAACTAATGGAGAACATGAAGTTACCAATTTTAAAAAAAAATTATTATGGATAAAACCATACAAGACACATGAACCAGAGTAAACGATATCCTGGTTTAGAAACAAACCAGGGACAATGCTCAATACGAAGACAAACCCACAAAGAGGTTACAAAACAGTGTTTGGAGATCTTATTCAGACACAGCCCTAACAGCTATGATGATCTCACACCTCACACCTGATAGATGAAAAATGGCTTCAGAAGAAGAGTATTGGTTGTTTAAGAGAGGCATGAGTAGGCCAAGTCCTTCTCTTCCTTCAGCTCCTCTGCTGTCAAATCCATCTTCTTCCTTGACATTTCATCGATCGGAAGCCCTGATCAAACAAATTCAATTTAGCATGAACACGGTAAGGTATTCAGAATCAAGTATTTGAGTTGTAAAGGCTTGTTCTTACCTTGGACAATACTCCACTCTCCATTGCGGCAAGTGACAGGGAAAGAGTAGATAAGTCCAGCTGGAACGTCGTAAGAACCATCGGAGTATACTCCCATTGAAACAAATGTACCCTGAACAAAAGAAAGACCTCATATTAGAACAACAATCATCTGTTTATTATAACGGGTCTGCGAATAATGGGAAGAGGGTTATTATGAACCTCTGGAGTTCCAAGGACCCAGTCACGGATGTGGTCACAAGCAGAGCTAGCAGCAGAAAGTGCACTTGACAACTTCCTCGCCTTGATGATAGCAGCTCCACGTTGCTGAACGGTGGTGATGAATTCTCCATTCAAGTATTCATCGTTCTTGACGAGCTCACGGACTGGCTTCTCTCCAGCCGATGTCTGCACCTTAGCGTGGTTGACATCTGGGTACTGTGAGGATGAGTGGTTTCCCCAGATGATCACGTTCTTAACATCAGACACGGGCACGCTCAACCTCTCGGAGATCTGACCCAAGGCCCTGTTGTGGTCAAGCCTTGTCAGACAGGTAATGTTCTTCTCAGGGATGGATGGTGCAAATTCCTTCAGGATCAATGCGTTGGTGTTTGCAGGGTTTGCAACAACAAGAACCTGAAAATTAAAAAAAAAAGAGAAAAATGTCTTGAGAAAGAGTCTCACAAACTAGAACCCAATTGAGAATATAAAGCATTTGTTTTTGTCTTCAAGAAAGAAACTGATTTAAAAGACACGCAGATCTTATTTTACCTTGCAGTTTGGAGCGGCATGCTTCTCCAAAGCAGTAGCCTGAGACTTGTAAATGGAGACGTTCTTGGTCATAACATCCTTCCTCTCCATTCCTTCTTTCCTCGGGAAACCACCAACCATAACAGCAACGTTGACTCCAGTGCATCCCTCAACGGCATCAGTTGTAGCAACAACACCTGAACAAAACACGTCAAATGTTCATTATCTCTCTCACTTGAGCAAAAAATGAAAATACAACATCAGAAAATGAAACTACCTTTGAGAAGGGGGAAAGCAGCATCGATCAACTCCATCTTGACACCGTTGAGTGCTTCAGCAGCAGGAGGAATATCCAACATGTGGAGGATCACAGGCTGGTCAGCACCAAGCATGATACCTCTCGCAATCATAGGGACAAGAGCGTATCCAATTTGTCCTGCATCAAAAATCACAATCGTTTTCATTCACAAACTATAAACTATATCCAAATCATACAATATAGAGTTAACCAAAACCGTTTTCAATCTATAAAATAATAAGATATCCAATTTAGTCAACGAACAAACATGAATATGCTATCAAATAAAATAATAAATAAATAAATAAAGTTGACTTCAGCGTTGTGGTAACACGTCAGCTTCTAGATCAAAACTCTACAGTTTTAACTGGTTCATGCATGATTACAATACCACGGAGCATCAGACTATAAAAATCACATGGTTCGTTTCAAGCCTAGCAAAATGAGGATCTAATCAGATCTCATCCTATCACTAGAATCAACGTCTGATTCATCGATCTATAACATCGACTACACAGAGATCTGACTACAGTAAGCACGAGGTCAAAAATCAAAGATCTGAGAAAAGCTAAAGCTACCTGCAGCACCGGTAACGAGAACGCGAACTGGTTCCTTCGCCATCGGATCTAGATCGTCGATTATCGCCGGGAAATGGATCGGTATTTGAGGTTTCTGGGGAGGCTCGTGAGTTATAGCCTTTGGGAGCTCACTACGGTCTCTATTTATCGGAGATATCGAAGAGCTGCTGTGTCATGCCACTTATCTCCAAGGAATAAATAAATAATAAATTCAGATTTAAATTAGGAAAAAGATCCGTAGATAATAATACAATATATGGGCTTAAGTAAGGCCCATATATTCGAGCCCATAGTTTTCACACTAGATAATGGCGATAAGGCTACAGAGAGAGAGAGAGAGAGAGAGCCACGTCCAAGACATTTCTCAGGAATGGCGTCATCTTACGTCACCTTCTCAACGGTCACTCCCGTGACGATCACCGGCAACAACAGTGGGGGATACGCTCTCTCAACCTTCACGCGCCGCTGTGTAACTGCATCTCCGAATGCTGGGAGGAGGATGTTCAGAGCTTCGGGAATGGCGAAGGCGACGAAGAAAGCTATGGAGTACAGGAAGCTAGGGGATTCGGAGCTCATTATCAGCGAGATTACTATGGGCACCGTAAGAATGAGATTCCTCTCCTTCGCTATTGCTATCTGATTAAGAATTGGTTGAGTCGATGATTTTGTAATGGCCTTAGGAATATGAGTGTTAGTCTTCGACTTGTGTGATCAGATTCAATGCATTGGTTTACGTTATTTCGTGTAATCATGGTTTATTGTTCGTGTGAATTCGTTTCAGATGACATTTGGGGAGCAGAATACTGAGAAAGAATCTCATGAGATGCTGAGTTATGCAGTTGAGCATGGCATCAACTGCATTGACACTGCTGAAGCCGTGAGTTTTTGATTTTTTATCTTCTTGTTTGCGTATCCGTCTTTATGTATGTGTTTCGATAGAGCTAAAAAGACACTGATCTTTATATCACACGTGTGTTGAGAATCTTGAGATATAGGGAAGTTTTTTTGGTTTATGGAAAATATCATTAAGCCGTGTCTTTATGGCTAGTGAGCTCTGGCTTTTGAGATACTGCAACTTGATTAATGTTATTTGATGAAGGAACTTGAGTAGTATGGTAAGAGTTTAGAGATTGAGGAATGTTGTTTCAACTGTTTGCCACTGGAAACAGATATGTGTTTATTCCCGCATCTGATTACTCCCGTGGTTGATCTATTTTAGTGATTTACCAATTCATTTATTTTTTTTCCCAGTATCCTGTCCCGATGAAGAAGGAGACCCAAGGAAAAACTGATCTTTATATCAGTAGCTGGTTGAAGTCTCAGAGCCGTGACAAGGTATCACCGTCTGTCATGATTTGGATGCATATTGTTGTTAACTAATTGCTTCTTTTTGTGGATTCTGTTGATGGATAAGGAACTGATCTATGCTGGGTGTACTCAACTAAGATAATTGCTATATAATCTTTTTTAATGTTTTTCTGTGTACAGTTTGTTTTGGCAACTAAACTATGTGGGTACTCAGAAAGATCAGCATACCTGCGGGAGAATGCAGAGGTTACGCGTGTGGATGCAGCTAATATCAAAGAAAGCGTCGAGAAAAGTCTCAAACGCCTTGGCACTGACTACATTGATTTGCTTCAAATACACTGGTAACAGCGTCTTGTTACATTGAGCCTCAAGCCTAACTCATAGTCATATGCTAACATCTCTTATGCAAATTAGTCTTTCCGTTTTCATTTGCAAACCATTTCGTTATGTCATCATAGAGTGTGTGCAATATCATGATGCTGATGTCTTTTTCAGTCCAGGCCAGATCGGTATGTACCACTCTTTGGTGATAACTACTATGATACATCGAAATGGAGAGCTAGTGTGCCATTTGTCGAGCAGCTAAGAGCCTTCCAGGATCTCATAAACGAAGGAAAGCTTCGCTACATTGGTGTCTCAAATGAAACTTCATATGGGGTGATGGAGTTTGTTCACACAGCAAAACTCGAAGGATTACCGAAGATTGTGAGCATCCAGAATGGTTACAGCTTGCTAGCTCGGACCCGTTTTGAAGGTAGTCTCTCTAGAAACACAGAAAAGCAGTGAATTACATTCAGTTTTATGTGACCTTATGAGCATGTCCTTGATTCTAATGTACTTGGTTTAAAATCAATCACAGTTGATCTAGTAGAAGTATGCCACCCAAAAAATTGCAATGTCGGCTTGCTTGCATATTCCCCTCTGGGCGGCGGCTCCTTGTCTGGGAAATACTTGGTTACAGACCTAGAAGCTACAAAGAATGCAAGGCTGAACCTTTTCCCTGGATTCATGGAGCGTTACAAGGGATCACTAGCCAAGGTTTGTTCTTGATCCAACTATGCTTAAGAAACGTCGTGGTTTTTGACGTCAGTTTTATTCTTTCTTCCCATCTTAGGAAGCAACGATCCAATACATAGAGGTGGCGAAGAAGCACGGTTTAACTCCGGTGGAGCTAGCTCTCGGGTTTGTACGTGACAGGCCTTTTGTGACGAGCACGATCATCGGAGCTACATCACTGGAGCAGCTCAAAGAAGACATTGATGCTTATCTGATGACGGAAGGGCCGTTGTCGCCAGAAGTAATGGCTGATATTGAAGCCGTGTTCAGAAGGTACAAAGACCCTTCTTTCTTTTGAGAACAAAAAGGGTTTCTTCTCTTTATGAGTTTCTGACCTCACATGAACGCTCTTTTTTCCTCTCCATGCTTTAATATTTGTTTGTATGATAATTAAGAATCATCAGGAAAAAAAACTGTGAAAATGTTAAAAAAAAAAGAGAAAAAGACTACGATAGCACCAAACTAAGTTTATGTTCTCAAAGTAGCACTTAAGGTTCAAAGTCACAGAAATAAGTTTCATTAAAGAGTAAATATACACTTATACCCCTTGGGTTAATTAATCCAAATCTTAGGGTTTAGAGTTAAGGGGTGGGGTTTTGGAATTAGGGTTTAAAATTTTATAAAAAAAAATATTAAAATAAAAAATAAAAATTTTAAAAACAGTTTTAAAAAGTAATTTTAAATTATAAAAAGAAAATTTGAAAAAAAAAATAAAAAAAAAATTTTCGAAAAAAAAATTGTAAAAATTTCGAATCTGAAAACACATAATCTGAAACTATAAAAAAAAAAATCTTTTTTTCATTTTTTTAATTTTTATTTTATTTATATTTATTTATTTTTGTTTGTTTATTTAATTTTAAACCAAGGGTATTAGGGATATTTTACCCTTTAATAAATGTCATTTTTGTGATTTTCTCTTTTTAGTGCTATTTTTGAGACATAAACTTCAAAAGGTGCTATTATTGATAATTGCCAAAAAAAAAAAAAGGTAAGTTCTCAAGTTTGTTGTCCGTGGTTTGATTATTATCCTACAGAGTTTTACGTGATTGATAATGTCATGTGGAATTGTGAGATCATTTCATGGGCTGATGGTTGGATCTAGATCTCGTCATCTCAAAGCCAGATCTGTATTAGCCAGCTTCAGATTTCGTAAGCTAATCAGGTAGTAAGTAGTAACAAATCGTAGGATAACATGAGTTAAATGGTGAATTAAATCAACGATCCTCAATTACTTTTGCAGTCGGTAGTCAGGACTCAGTAGTCACCGACACAATGAATATCTATACTAACGCGTTACACGGATTTACATACGGTCCGATCCGTGTGAATGGGCATAGGATAGGACAGTGACTTGTCCACTAAGCAACTGGTTTTCTTCTCTTTTCTCGCTCGAGTCACTGTTGTCATAAAAAGAAAATAATTAATTCTATACCGAAGAAAAGGTCCCAAAACTACGATAAACAAAAAAGTTGCAAGAATTAATTCGATATCGATCAACTGATTGATTAACACTTAAAATTTCCAAAAAAAATTATTTATTATTTAGAAGAAATAAAAAAACAAAGAATTACAGCAAGTCGACAGTAAGGACAGAGACGGAGACGTTTTAAGCTTTACAACGAGAGGGAGCACTGTACTTTATCTCCTAAACCGGGAAAAGTGCCAATTTCGACCCCAACAATTTCAGTCGTGCCAAATACGATCCGAACAATTGATCAGTGCCAAATACGACCTCAACTCAATTATAATTCAAAAAAAACTACCTAAACTTCTTAAAACGTGCCTAAATATACATTGACTCTAACAGAAGTTAGTCAACCGTTAACAAAATAAAACGAAGTCGTTTTGATATATGAGAAAAAGTGTCAATTTCGATCTCAACACTCTCAGTCGTACCAAATAAGACTCAAACAAAGGGCCAGTGCAAAAAATAACCTCAACTCAATTATAGTTTAAGAAAAAATACCCAAACTTTTTAAACGTGCCTAAATCTACATTGACTCTAACAGAAGTTAGTCAACCGTTAACAAGATAAGACGACGTCGCTTTGATATATATATATATTTTTTTTTAAATGTGTTCATTTCGGGACTCAAACCCGTGCCAAAATATCCTTTTAAAGGGGCACACTAACAGGTAAACTAAAATAATTTTTTGAAATATTTTTACAAATTGAAATTCCCCATTATATAAACTACTATTCTTCTTCATCTAATCCAATTTAAAACTTTGGTGATTACTTTATATATTCTAGTTATTGTTTAATATATCTAATATTTTGTACAACATATCTTAGTGAAAGAAAGGTAAAAGGTCTCTTAACATTTTTGAACAAAATATCAAAATATGTAATATTAACTTTGAAAAATAAAAAAAATTCAACTTAAGTTTAAAAATTTACAAATAATTTATATAAGAAAAATTTATAAATAAATTCAAAGTTTTAAGTATATTTAAGATCGTATAATAATTAATATTTTATTATTTATATTTTAGTAAGATATAAGTTTATTAAAGATATGATAAATAAAAAATATGTTAATGTATTTATATAAATCAGAAAAAATTGTCACCAAAATTTTAAATTGGATAAGATGAAGAATAATAGTAGTTTATATAATTTCAAATTTGTAATAGTATTTCAAAAATTACTTTTATCTAGTTGCTAGTGTGCCCATTTAAAAGGGTATCACAACACAGTTTGAGTTCCGGAATGAACATATTTTTTTAAAAGAAAAAAAAAAATATATATATATATATTGGTAACGGTTGACTAACTTTTATTAGAGTCAATGTAGATTTATGAACGTTTTAAGAAGTTCAGGTAATTTTTCTTAAATTATAATTAAGTTGAGGTTGATTTTGGCACTGACCATTTGTTCGGGTCCTATTTGGTACGACTGAGAGTCTTGAGGTCGAAATTGGTACTTTTCCACGAATATCAAAACGACGTCATTTTATCTTGTTAACGGTTGACTAACTTCGGTTAGAGTCAATGTATATTTAGGCACGTTTTAAAAAGTTCGGATAGTTTTTTTGAATTATAATTGAGTTAAAGTCGTATTTGGTACTGATAAATTGTTCAGGTCGTATTTGGCACGACTGAAATTGTTGGGGTCGAAATTGGCGCTTTTCCCTTCCTCAACCAAAAATAGGATAAAAACACTGAGCCAGTGAAAAAAAAGGCATCATTCCTGTTAGATCTGAATCTAATAAAGTTTTTTTCTTTTATATTTATCGTCACCATTCTTTTAAGTTAAAGGGAAAAGAATAACTTCACTCACTCCCATTCTCGGATCTCTGCTCCACCAGTGGTACGGCTCCGACTCCTTCTTCTTCTGTGAGTTTTCTTATCGAGATTTGATTATCTATTGTTTCAAAAGCTATTGAGGTTTCATTCTCTGTGTGTTGAATGTTTCTGTTTCTGTTTTTTTTATTCTAATCAATGAATGTTTCAGCTTTCCCGGTAAAATTGATAACTTTCATTAAAAGCTTTCCCGAGAAAATGGAAATGCCAGATCTACTAGTTTCAGTTTGGTCCTAACTCTAAGAAGATTTAATCTTTTGTCTGAAAAATTAAAAAAAAAACTTGTCGGTGGCAATTAACTTTTCCTCCAAAACCAAACAGTTTGCTTGGATCCCACTTAACTTTAAGTTCTGTGTGTGGTTTCTGACCCAATAAACACGGATCTGAATCCTCCAAGTCTGTGTTTTTATTCCTTAAATTTATTGATAGCTTTGAAAATTTGTTGCCAGTGACTATCCACCAAACTTTTATACTTAAATATCTCTCAGACTTTTTGACTGTTTTAAAAGTCTTATGCTTGTTCTGTTCTGTATTTATGCAGAGAACCTCACATAGAGAGAGACAGAGAGAGGAAGGCCTTTTACTTATTTGGTTTTGTTAGGAAACTGTGTGTTTGATGATGAGAGGGAGATCTGATGGAGGCCAAAAGAAGCGGCTAATTGCTTCGCTCTGCGCCGTGGCGTTACTCCTCTGCTTCGTGTATATGTACTATGGTTCCTCTAACCAAGGTGCATCAGCAGAGTATGGTAGATCATTGAGAAAACTCGGATCTTCTTATTTGGGTGGAGATGATGATGATAACAAACAGGACGGATCTGTGACCAGTGAAGAAGACAGCCTTGCTGTCGCCAAAAGCTTCCCTGTAAGTAGTTGTAACTACAAAACTTTATGTTTAATGTAAAAAGCTAACGTTTGGTTTATATACATATGTTCAAGGTTTGTGATGACCGGCACTCGGAGATCATCCCATGCTTAGACAGGAACTTCATCTACCAGAGTAGGTTGAAGCTGGATCTATCTCTAATGGAACACTACGAACGTCACTGTCCTCCTCCCGAGAGAAAGTTCAACTGTCTGATTCCTCCTCCATCTGGCTACAAAGTTCCTATTAAGTGGCCTAAGAGCAGAGATGAAGTGTGGCAAGCAAACATACCTCACACTCACCTTGCTAAAGAGAAGTCCGACCAGAACTGGATGGTTGTCAAAGGAGATAAAATCAATTTTCCAGGTGGTGGCACTCATTTCCATTACGGAGCTGATAAGTACATTGCTTCCATCGCTAATGTAAGCCTCTTTACTTAAACTTTTTCATTAACGATAATATGCCATGTTCTAAAAATCTGTCTTAGCATCCGGTTAGAAGGTAAATAGTTTATAGCCGAAACGATTTTCTTAAAATTTTATTGTGTGATTCAAATCAGTTTAAACTCTTCTTAATCAATCTAAATTAGTCTAAATCGGTTAAAATTGTTCTCAAATCGGTCAAATTTCGCAAATCCCAAAATTTGTCTAATTCTTTTTGTATTTTTAACTTTCATAATTCATTTAAATAATTTTTTGAAACAAAAAACTAAAATATCTACTCTTTTTGTTTCAATTTGTAGGTAATTTTGGCTAAAAACACCAATATTAAAAAAGTGATTAATTGTTAAAAGTTATCATTTAATATATAATTTTAACCAACTATAAAAAAGTTTACATAATTTAGTTGGTCACACAATATTCAATAAATATAAAAGTTGCATTGAAATGGTAAAACTACTTATATCTTAAAACTATTTTTTTGGAGTAATATAAATATGTGTGTTCTAATGGCTTCTTGTGACTTGCAGATGCTTAACTTCTCTAACGATGTATTAAACGACGAAGGAAGATTAAGAACGGTTCTTGACGTTGGATGCGGAGTAGCTAGCTTTGGAGCTTACCTCCTCTCCTCTGATATTATCGCAATGTCATTAGCTCCCAACGACGTGCACCAGAACCAAATCCAGTTTGCACTAGAGAGAGGCATCCCTGCTTACCTCGGCGTCTTAGGCACCAAGAGACTTCCTTACCCGAGCAGATCGTTCGAGCTAGCTCACTGCTCTCGGTGTAGGATCGACTGGCTTCAAAGAGACGGCATCCTTCTCCTCGAGCTCGACCGTGTGCTGAGACCTGGAGGCTACTTCGCTTATTCCTCTCCTGAAGCTTACGCGCAAGACGAAGAGGATTTGAGGATATGGAAGGAGATGAGTGCGCTTGTTGAGAGGATGTGTTGGAGAATCGCTGCTAAGAGAAACCAAACTGTTGTTTGGCAGAAACCGTTGAGTAATGATTGTTACTTGGAGAGAGAGCCAGGGACGCAGCCTCCTCTTTGTCGCTCGGATGCTGATCCTGATGCTGTTTATGGTGTGTCAATGGAAGCTTGCATTACTCCTTACTCCAAACGTAAGTATGCTCTGCATTTGCTTTTACGGGATTTGGTTAGTTCAGTTCAACGTAAATCTTACCGAAACAATCCGAAATAAAGTTTTGTTTGAAATATGGTTAGTTCGGGTTATTTGGTTCGGTTCAATATAAATCTTACCGAATTAATCTGAAATAACGTTCTATTTGATATATGGTTAGTTCGGGTTATTCAGTTCGGTTAGTTGAGTTTTTGTTAGTTCGGTTTAACATAAATCTTAGTATCTTACCGAATTGATCCGAAATAAAATTCTCTTTGATATATGTTTAGTTCGGTTCTTGAACCGATGTTTTTATTCGGTTCGGCACGTTTGGTTCAAAATCCCAAGCCTACTTTTACTGTTGGTTTCTGTTAGTAACTGGTCGTTGTGTTCTGTTTTTGTTTTGTTAATACAGATGACCATAAGACCAAGGGAAGTGGGTTAGCTCCATGGCCAGCTAGAATGACGTCTCCTCCTCCTCGGCTTGCGGACTTTGGTTATTCAACACATATGTTTGAGAAAGACACGGTACGGCAACCACAACCAATCTTGATAGATTCTTACATAAGCAAGAAACTGAAGCATGTTGTTTTTGTATGTCTTTGTTTGCAGGAACTTTGGAAACAGCAAGTGGACAGTTACTGGAACCTAATGTCGTCAAAAGTCAAAGCAAACACTGTGAGGAACATAATGGACATGAAAGCTCACATGGGTTCTTTCGCAGCTGCTCTCAAAGACAAAGACGTGTGGGTTATGAACGTTGTCTCTCCCGACGGTCCCAACACTCTTAAACTCATCTACGACCGCGGTTTAATCGGGACTAATCATAACTGGTAAAAAAATACCTGAAACTAGTAAAGATTTTTAACAATAAATTTCACATTTTCGCCGTTACTTTTTTTTGTAGGTGTGAGGCTTTCTCTACGTACCCGAGAACATACGATCTCTTGCACGCGTGGACTGTGTTTTCAGACATTAGAAGCAAAGGATGCAGTGCAGAGGATCTGTTGATTGAGATGGATAGGATTCTTAGACCTACAGGGTTCGTTATCATCAGAGACAAGGAGAGCGTTGTTGAGTCGATCAAGAAGTATATGAAAGCTTTGCATTGGGAGGTAGTGGCGT
Source organism: Brassica napus (assembly GCF_020379485.1). Classification (NCBI taxonomy): domain Eukaryota; kingdom Viridiplantae; phylum Streptophyta; class Magnoliopsida; order Brassicales; family Brassicaceae; genus Brassica; species Brassica napus. The sequence goes on from NC_063443.1 coordinate 1,535,450, forward strand.
CGGAGAAAGTAACCACAGGTTCAGAGCTTGACCAAGAGAGTGAAGATGGTGAGAGCAATGTGGTTTTTATTGTCCAGAAGAAACTGTGGCTCACCAGTGAAAGCCTTAGGGACACTGAGTAATCAAAATCAAAATCAGAAGAAGAGGAAATAAAAAAAGAAAGAAAATTGTTTTATTCCCACTTGTTTTTTTATGTAGTTTTATTTCGATTTGTACCACATAAGCAATATTATATAATTAATTATTAAAATTAATCATTATATTTTAATTTTGTTTAAAATTCTAAAATTTTTGTGGAAGCTCTTTAATCTAGTGAAAAGATTTATTAATGCTTTTAATGTGTATTTCATATGGTTGTTTATGATGGTGAAATTAACTTAAATACTTAGAGCTTGATTGTTTTTAGTTTTTGAAATGGTTTCTGGTTTTTGTTTTTGAAAAACCATTTTTTTGTCAATCAAGATTTTAGAAAAAAATGATTCCCTAAAAAGTAGAGAAACTAGTTTTTCAAATAACTACCTAATTTTACACAAAAACCAAAAACTATGTTTTCTTAGATTTTGGCCAATGATAGTTTTTTATTTATTATTTTCTTTTAAAATTTTCCTTTTTATATTTGTTCAATGTTTATCTTATTTCTCTCAACTCCCACATATTTGTTTAACAATGTTATGAAATAAAGTATTAAAAATAAAAATAAATTATAAATTATAAATTATTCAGAATGACAAATGGTGGATGATTACATTCATATAGTTTCGATTTCCACAATAACAGTCTTCTTAAAATTTAAGTTATTGGAGTTTTCTTTAGCTAAATTAGTTTTATAATTATTTAATTAACACTTTATACTATAAAATCTATAATAAAATTTACTAAAACTATTGGTTATATCTACTATGCATTTATTAAATAGTCATTTTATTTTTTTTATTTAAATTCTAGCTTTTTTGTCGATAATCTTCTTAAAAAAAACTTACCATTTTAAAATATATAATTTTTATAAAATACAATTATTATTTTTATAGAATTAAATGTACTTTTTAGATTTTAGATATTGTGATATTTGAATTGTATAAATTTTATTCAATTTACAATATTTTTAAAATATAACTAATTTCAGTTTGTTTTAAAATATTAGCTATTAATTGTGTATTGTTCTAGAGATACAAAATTAAAGTTTTTTAGAAATTTAGCTATTAGTTTTTATTTTATAAGATATTTTTAAAAAATCTTTAAATATAAATTTATGTATTTGAGTGATAAAATAAAACATTATTATTTTTAATTGTTTCGAAAAGAATAATTTTATATTTATAAAATATTTTTGTTTAGAAAACAAAAACCAAAATCTAATGTCACCATTCAAGCTTTTTAAAAAACAAAAAACTATTGAAAAATTAAAATAAAAATCTAAATACTAAAAACTAAAATTCAAAAACTAAAATCTAAAAAATATGCAAACAATCATCACTTTAATCGCATGTATAATCTTATGTAATATTTTATTTATTTATTTAGTGTTAAAAAGGGAAAAATTAAAATATCTTAGTGCATGACAGTGGAAAATACTTTGAACGCCGACAAAAAAAAACAAATTATTCGCTTATTACTGTTTAACCACTTTGATGTTGAAGCTACAAGGCATCAAACTCCAAACACTAAAATACGTAATTAACCATAAGCATTAACATTATAAAATGATGGACCCGTTGTTGATTTTTATATTATTTAATAGAGAATCAATCAACAGTACTATTAATAATGCCGAAAGGGACAATTAAAAAAAAAAAAAAAAAAATTAGGTGAAACTTTGTTTCTATTACCATGTGTGTGGGGAGAGATAGATAGATAGATACAAATCTCTTTTTGATATGTCTGATTAGATTATTTTCCAAAAAAAGTCCAGCTCTCTCTCTCTATCCGTATACAATTTTCTTCGTCTCTCTATCCTGCAAGATAAACACTTCTGATCTGAAGACTAATAAAGTCTGAAGCTTGGTTGCGTAAGATGTCGGTGACAGCTGGATGATTGTAAAGTAGATTACTTTAGGGGTTGTTTTCGATTCTTTGATTGATTCATCAATTCGATCGGAGATTAGAGGTTACTTAGCGCACGAGTTCGTTCTTCTTCGTTGAATTGAATTGAATTGGGGTTAGATTAGATACACAGAATAAAGGGAGAAAAAAAGGTTACTTTTTGGTTGGAGATAAATGGATCGAGTGGTAGGTGGCAAGTTCAAGCTTGGTCGAAAGCTTGGAAGTGGATCCTTTGGTGAAATCTTTCTAGGTTCTCTATATTTCTTTGTTACCTTGTTTTGTCTTTTATGTGTTTCTCTTCTAACCTTTTTGTTTCTTCTTCTTAATGAATTTTGCATTTTTGGTTCAGGGGTGAATGTACAATCTGGAGATGAAGTTGCTGTTAAGCTCGTAAGTTGTAATGATTCTTGTTTTAGTGAGAAGCTGCTGCTTCTATTCAAAGTTTTAATTTATATGTTTATTATATGTGACAGGAACCTCTTAGAAGTAGGCATCCTCAGCTTCATTACGAGTCAAAGATTTATATGTTTCTCCAAGGAGGATGTATGTTTTTTCATTGACTCTCTTCACTCTTGATTTTTTCAAATCATATAATCTTCTTTCTTATGTTTATATATTTGTGTTATGTGAAGCTGGTATTCCACACCTTAAATGGTTTGGGGTAGAGGGTGAATACAACTGTATGGTGATCGACCTTCTTGGTCCTAGTCTGGAGGAATTTTTCAACTATTGCAGCCGATCTTTCTCTCTAAAGACTGTCCTAATGCTCGCAGATCAGATGGTAAACATATATTTTCTTCTGCTATTGTATTTGGTTGCATGTACTGACACTATGTTCTCAATTATGATGTTTGGCTAGTTAAACAGAGTGGAGTATATGCATATACGAGGCTTTCTTCATCGTGATATTAAGCCTGATAACTTTTTGATGGGTGTTGGCCGCAGAGCAAACCAAGTTAGTTTTCTTTTTTTTTTAAATGACTACTCTTTAACAGCTTTGCCTACTTTTTGCAGTTTTCTTACATTTTGTTTGATCCGTTTGCAGGTTTACATAATTGACTATGGCTTAGCAAAAAAGTATAGAGATCTTCAAACACACAAACATATTCCTTACAGGTACATACTTTCTCTCTCCAGGTTTTTTCTTAGATGGCTTCTACATTGTTAATCTGAAAGTGTTGCTTCTCAGAGAAAACAAGAATCTTACAGGAACAGCTCGATATGCAAGTGTTAACACTCATCTTGGAATTGGTTAGTTTTTTTTTTCTTGCTTCTCATGTTTGCATTTACCTACAAACTAATATTCTAATATAACATCTCGTACACAGAGCAAAGCAGGAGGGATGATCTGGAGTCTCTTGGCTATATGCTTATGTATTTTCTCCGAGGAAGGTATAATAAAATTTGATAAAATCTGCACTCTACTCCCTCTTCCTTGTATTATTATACTTGTCACTGATCCTTCACTCTACTCCTCAGCCTTCCTTGGCAAGGCCTTCGTGCAGGAACCAAAAAGGAAAAGTATGACAGGATCAGTGAAAAGAAAAGACTCACACCAGTCGAGGTACATTCCTTCCCTTCCCCAATTGAAAAAACTTGAATCCAAAGTTATGAATGTGTATCATCATCTTTTGGAAGGTCCTCTGTAAAAGCTTTCCACCTGAGTTCACTTCCTACTTCCTCTATGTGCGCTCGTTACGGTTTGAAGACAAACCAGACTATTCCTACTTAAAGAGGCTTTTCAGAGACCTATTCATCCGAGAAGGTTTGAACTTACTTATCCTGATGTACGTTTGTTTACAGAAGATAACTCAAAGAAACTGTCTTTGGTTCCTACTTGTGCAGGTTATCAGTTTGACTATGTATTCGATTGGACTATCTTAAAGTATCCGCAGTTCGGGTCCAGCTCCAGTTCCAGTTCTAGTTCCAAGCCAAGAGTAAGTCCACCATTATGAAGTTATATATGATCAGAATCGTTAGTTAGAGTATCAACATTCTCACGCTTTTCCTCTCTTCTCAATAGCCGGGCCTAAGACCAGCTCTGAACATTCCAGCACCATCTGCCGAGAAACCTGAAAAGCCTTCAAGTAAGCATCTGGTTTCTTCTGATTAAAGTTGTATCCAGTGTTCTAAAAACCGGTCTAGACAGTGCCTAGTCTGGCAAATCGGATCTAACCGAAACGATTTTTCTAGAATTTTTTTTTTTTTAAATCGGTCTAGGTGTTCAAAAAATCGGTCTAGACGGCATTTAGTCTGCAAATCAAATCTAACTGAAACAATTTTAAAAAAAATCAGTTTAGATGTTCAAACTTTTCGCCTAAATAATAATCTTCTATGAGGTGTATAAGCGATTTCTTAAATATTTGTTATATAGTTATGCCATAGCCAAAACGTATTTAGATGCAGTTGTTGAAGACACTCAGATACTAACAGACTATGGTTAATATGCAGCTGGGAAAGAGACTCGCGATAGATACTCAAGTGTTTTCGAAGCATACACTAGAAGAACTGGCTTAGGAACCGGCCTTCAAGCTGATCGGTCTAGTAGACCAAGAACCTCAGAGAATGTCCTTGCATCTAGAGACGCGGTTACTCATCATCATATACCTCCTTAAAATTTACCTTTTTTTACTGTTTGGTAACTTGAAAGATCTTAGACCTTTTTGTTTTTCTTTGGTTGAATCAGCTAAACCAGGAGAGATCAATGACGTCGTCTAGGAACCAGAGTTCTTCAAGAAAAGCAGTTGCTGGGTCAAGTGTTCGAGCTACTTCCTCAGCTGATTTCGCAGAGAACCGAACCAGCAGCAGACTCGTCCCAAGCAACGGTCGGTCCTCGACAACTCAGAGGACTCAGTTTGCGCCTTCCTCCTCAAAGGCCGCACCGTCGAGAATTCCTCCTGACGTTACACTAGAGTTCCTCAGTATTGGGAACGGGAAGAGGAAGTGATGGATGATAAATTATTTATCCATCTTTTGTTTGACAAGTTATATTACCTTTTATCCTTGTGGTTGATTACACTGATAACAGTGTGGATATTAATATTTTCGAATTATGTTTTATTAGCCGTATAAACAACATATTAAATATTAGTAATACTCAGCGTTATAACTTGTTATGCTTTATTTCATCTCTATCTTTTACATATGCAAAACTTGGCAAATATTTATACCTTGTTTCATTTTAACTATAGTTGTATAGTAAAATTTTTTGTTTCAAAATAAATATCGTTTTAAAATTTTTTAATGCAAATTATGATATTTTTATATATAAAATATACAAAATTGAATATTTTTTTTAGTTTGTGTGTAAAATTCTATAACAATAATACAAATTATTATATTTTTATTCAGAAAATATACAAAATTAAATATTTTTTAATTTGTGTGAAAAAATAATAATTGAAATAAAACGGAGATAGTATATTATTTTGTATTATTTTGGGGATTATTAAAAATGTATTGTCACTTTTTGTTTGTGTGGTTTATCCAATTGAATTCACTTTTGTCATTCACAGTTTAGTTTACAAGGCCTAAAGCATTTGACGAAATCTAGCAACATTCAGACAACATTCAGACAACCAAATTTAGCATCAATCAGACAACCAATGATTAGTTACCACAAATCTTTTCAGGTGTCATCTCCGTTTACCCAATTGAAACGACTTCTTCAAAAACCGATTAGCAACACGATCATCTCTATAACAAAGAACTCTCAAGATCGTGTTCGGATCCGACCTGTTCCATCTCCCAGTCGTCGGAGGCATAGGAAGCCTCTGCCCCGTCCCGACCAAACCCATCCCGCTCGCTTCACACGTCGCGATGCTAAAATCTTCCACGAGCTGCTCCGTTGGCTGACTCATCAACTGTACAACACCTTCCACCGTCTCCGCCTCTCTATCCACCACCTCTTCAGAGATCAACCCTTCCCCGCACGTGCAATAAACCTTCTTCAAACTCGCGAAATCCTCCTCGATCAGCTCGTGATCCGCTCGGTAGAACACTCGCGAGTGTCCTCCCGCTAGCAGAATCGTTAGAACCGCTTCGAACGAAGCCTTCATGACTTCTCTCATCGCCAACGCTTGCGCTCTATCCGCGAGGATCGCCGTCATCAGCGTTAGGTTCTGTTTCAAGATCCGTAAGGCTGGTTTGATCCTCGCGTTGGCGACGTCTCCTACGTAGAGTCTCTCGTAGAAGACCGAGTACGAGTCGAGGAAGATGAGTCTGTAAGCTGCCACCTCGGAGACGTGGTGGAACGCGGTTTCGATCCCCGCTTGCGTGGAGTCGAAGTAAGAGGAGGAGGATGAGTTTGTGCGTTCGCGGTGGCGTTTGCGCGTGGCGGGGAGGACGCTAGGGTTTAGGGAGAGGGATTTGTTGAGGGAGTGGAGCTGGGAGCTTAGGAAGTGTAGAGTGTTGAGGCGAATGTAGAGGCGTTGGGTGCCGCGGCTCGTGGAGGGACGTGGGTGGTGGCCGTCGGAGATGCCTAAGGCGCCGCCGCTGAGACTGTTGAGATCTTCAACGGAGGCTGTGCATGGTGTTGCTTTCTTTAAAAGCTTCACGAACTTTGAGTCTCTGTTGCATCTTGTGAGAGGAGGAAGTGTTGGAATGTAACTCTGTTTCGAACCTGACAAGATCAAAAATAGAGTCAGTAACAGTTATACATAGGCTTGGGCATTTCGGTATCGATTCAATACATTTTTTCAGTTTTTCGGTTCTGGAGATATAGGATCCGTTCGGATATTAAGAAAATTTGGTTTCAGTTCGGTTATTTCATTTTTGGTTTGGTTTCAGTAATAAAGGTAAAAACCGACTAATATCCTATATAACTTCAAGTCCAATTTGTTTTCGGTTAATAAATTTTAGATTTTTCATATTAAATATCAGGTTTTTTGGGTTTCAAAATAATAAAAAATCGGATAATTAGGATACTTATAAATATTTTGGATAAAAAGTATTTGAGTAATTTTTTATCAGGTAATTCGATTTATAAATAATATTTTACAGCATTTAATTATTTAAAACTAAATATAGTTAATAGTTATAAGAATTTAGATACCATTCTAATCTGGTTTGGTTTCGATTTTTTCGGTCCAAAAGAAATATGATCCGCTCATTACTTGAGAGGATTTAAATCCGAACCGATCCTTTTTTTTCGGTTCGTTTTTTTGCTCCAAATAAATGTGTCCATGCCTAGTTATATGATATGATTTACATTTTGTTTTCACTCACCACAAGATGCAACGAAGGTAGTGTATTCCTGGAAGAGTTGTTCTAGCCCTTCAGCCAGATCATGAACAAGATCCTCTGTAATACCAATCGGGACTTCAAAGAACTCAGCAATCGCATCGTTAGCTAGCTTCATCAACTCACCAGCAGATTGAGCATATGGTTCTGATTTTGATTTAGGGTTCCATGTCTATAGAAAGAAAAAAACAAATAAAGACTTTAGCATGTATGATCAATATGCTTTCTTGAACCACAAGTCAAGATTTGATAAACTTACTTCAGCTTCCTTTGCCCTACTCAAGCATTCTTGAACTGTCTTCAACTTGTCATCAATCCACTGCTTTAAAAGCCGTAGTATAATCGATTCAACTTCATAAGGAACCATCTCTCTAACAAGCCCTTTGCCTCCATCTTCACATTCCTCTGAATCTTCAGCCACCATCTGTACAAGAACCTTCTCCAGCTTCCCCGCCGTCTGCAGAACTTCCACAGTCTCTTTAGTAATACTCGACCGACCAGCTAAGTACTGCATCAAGACCGAACCGTAACACTGGTGTAGCGAAACCGAGGCCACACCAGCTGCAACTGAATACCATCTTTTAAGTATAGGGCTGAAACACTCTCGCTCACGCAAAGCAAGATCCTCTGTCTCCTTAGCTAGGTCAACTAACATCTTCGCCGCTTCTTCTCCTTCCTCTGTTGCTGAAACTTTGGTCTTCATGCTCTCAACAACCTGAAACATTTTAAAACGAATATTAATCAAAAACAAATGATAGAAAACACACAAATAAAAAAATTATAAAAGAACACACAAATGACTTGTAGGGCAAGTTACCTTTGAGAAAGCGTTTTTAATAGAAGCTCTTATATAGTAATCAACACGCTCCCCTGAAGAATCCACCAACTTCACATCACCTTTCTCTTGACTACTCCCTTGAGATATCGTCACGTCCTCCCCAACAATCCTAGACGAAGACAACGCCAACGGCAGAAGATTCTCTATCAATCCAACGTTCCCTCGCTGAAAATAGTCATGGTAGCTCAACAGCCTTTTCTCGGTCCATCCTTGCATAGAAGCCAACGTCGACGTCAAAAGCTTCACGTAGAGAGCCTCGCGATCAGACTTCTTGGCGTCATTAGCCACTTCAGCCAACATTGCATGAGAGGCACCGAGCAAGTCAGGCTCCATCTGAGAGGTCACAATGTACTGATGAAACAGAACCCAAGTGAAACACAAGTTATGCATTGCCCGCGTGATTCCAAGCATCGACCATGTCTTCTTCATCAACTCCAAGAGCTCATCGATCTCGTCAAGAACCAACGTCTCGTCACGAACGTCGAAAATGGACTGTAGCAGCGCCACGTAGAGATGAATGTTGAGAGGGTATCCATCAGCCCAGTGGCATACATCGCTTGCTGTGGTGTTGGTGTTGCGGCAGGCTAAGGAGATGACGACGTTACAGAGCGTTGCCATTGTTTCTGAGGTTTTGCCGGTGTCGATGGGTTTGGTCTCGCTCTGGCGGATGACTTCTCGGAGACGCATTGCGAAGTTGTTGGTTTTCTCGAGAGGGATAGATGGGTGAAGGAGAAGACCAGCTTCAATGACTTTAAGCTGACGTCTCTGCCATATCTGATACTCGTGTACGTCACCGAACTCAGACGTTTTCACGTGTCGGAGAAGCTCTAGCGGAAGGATGATCGTCTCTGCTCGCTTACCCGACTGGAGAATAGTAACATTCAATCTCCTTAGTCATTTAGAAACAGAGTTTCTTTCATACTAAACTCAGTTCCACCAATATAGTAATTTTAAGATTTTATTTGTTTATAATAGGCCTGTTCGTTTCTCTGACGCAGCGTCAGCGGCTACGATCAATAATTAACAAGCAGGTGAGAGAAATTTTAACGGTGTGTTGTTGTATAGTTGCCGCCGGCGACTTCCATTGCTCCTCTTTTCTGTAATTCTATTGCCGCTGCAAATAACAGCGTCTCACACCTCATAGGAGAAGTGACGCAGCTTCCAATGATTGCCTTTTCTAACTCTCTAATTTAATTGGTTGCTGAGCTGTCATTAAAATTTCTTTACATTTTTGATCGTTCGTGGTTGACGCAGCGCGTTCTCGAAACGAACAGCACTAATATAGTTTTACATTTTGAATGTAACTTTATAGTTTTTGGGTAAGAATGTTAAATTATTATACCAAAATTTCAGTTTGCGAAAGAAGTTACAAGAGACTAGTAGCGGATTTAGAGAAACTAAAACTAAACATCAAAGCTACATATTAGTGTTGTTATGTAACTTTATATTTTTTTTATATATAGTACATTTATTCATTTTTATTTGGTATGTAACTTTATAGTTTCATTTGTTCATTTTGCCTATATTAGCTAAAAAAAATTTTAGTGTAGATATTGTATAAAATTAAGATTATTTTTGTTATTGTAATTCATTTTAAAAGTATGTAAAAACTCTGGAAGTACCATTTTCGCAAAAGAAAAGGATATTAAAGATAGCAGATCGACTTACTTGGCCAACAAGCGTCCTTGTTAGGGTTTTCCGAAGCCGAGTGTCACCTTGTTCCGTAACCCTCATTTGTTGCCTCATGATCTCCGCAGAAGTTAACGGTCGTCTAGGCCGAGAAGGCGGGACCGTCAAGAAACCAGAACCGGGGCTAATGTGACCCGAAGAGCCACCTCCTATGCTGCTTCCATTACCAGGGGAGGAAGGAGCAGACACGGCTCCCGCAGCTGTCGTCATTCGCCTAGACGGAGATCTTTTTAGCATTTTCAACCCTAATGCACGTTTCACTCGGCTTGTTGGTGTCGTCACCACCTCTTTCCTCCCTAATGACCCGAACCCTGAACCCTTACTCGACCCTCCTCCTCCTCCTATCACGTCTCCTTCGTTGTCACCACCGTTGTGCTTAGAGTAGAACGTGAGAGCAGTTCTTCCTCCGAATCCAGGTGATGACCGACAAGCCGCGAAAAAGATCTCATACGCGGTCTCACGTATTTCGTCCTTATCAAGGCCATCGAGTTTCCCAAATGGCCAGAGAAGATCAGTGTCAGGACAAACTGTAGAGGCGGCCGTGTCGGAGAAGGACTCCCTCCGGGAATGACGAGCCATCACACGGAGGGAGGTAGGAAGGGAAAAAACCTATGCAAGGAAAAGAAAAGATCAAGATGGATTCGGATTTTTATCAAAATCAGAGAAAGTGAGCAGAGAGGAGTTCTTGGATTTAATAAGGGAACAAAATGAGAGACAGAGAGAAATGAAGAGACAACTTGGATTCGAATCTCTCTCTGTCCTAAGGAAGGAGAGAGGATGTGAGAAAAATTAGGAGGACTACATAATGATAACCATAATTAGCATATCTTATATTCCAAGTAACTCCTGCCAAAAGCCAAATCTTGTTTTTTTTTTTTCCCTTAAAACACCATATGTGTTGTCGTTCCATATACACAGCCTTAAAGAAAACAAACACAAAATACAACCTAACTTTGTTATCAACAGAGTCCAGCATAAAACATCAATTTAGATTTAGTTAGATGCTTGTTTCTCAACATACCTTTGCACATTCCTGTTTGTTGATGTGTCTGGAAATATAATCTGGTTAGTAGCAATGCTGGCTAAAGCAGTTCCCTCTGGTAATTCTGAACGGAGAAAATAGATAAATTCAATGGTCTCTTAATTTTGTGAAAGACAGAAATATAAATGATTTTGAGAGATGATATAAGAGTATAGAGCCATTCAGATAAGTCTCACTAGCTATAAGAAGATAACAGTTCACAATTCTAGAGTAGCAAGCAGACAAAAGTGTGTAGCAGGCTTCCTCAAATGCAATGATACAGTAACTAAAGACCAGGAAGAAATGCATTTGTTACACACATGAGATCAGTCCAAAACATTGATATCAGCAAAAAAACAACGGAGTTCATATATTATGACTAACCAAAAGCTTCTAATATCTGATTCCACACACCCTCAATTAGCTAATGTCCCTGGCACATGCCGAACAGAAAAAGTTAACAAGAATGAGATGAAAAACTAGTCACTTTTGGCTAACATCAACAAGCACACTGTTCTTCACCATTATATGTACCCAGTAGTGATGTGCACAAATCAAAATTTTGAATTAAAGGATGTTGGGTTCCACTGTTAGTGGAAACCCACCAAAAATAGGCGTATGCCACTTAAGCATGGAGAGCACACGGTATTCTTTAGTAAAAGGCGAAAGAATAGTTCGCTTTGTGCTCACCACATGGCTGCGTGACTCACCTAATGAGAAGCAGAGTTTTATTTATATTGCTAGTTCTCGCTGCTAGTTGCTCCCACTGCTCCGATGTGGGACTCTGTATAACGAATAAAACAACTATATGTGGGCTTTAATGGGCCTTAAATACATTTAAAAGCTGGGCTTTAAACACACACGTTGTTTGGAGTGAGAAAACCCTAGTAGTACTATAGCGTCGCTATATTAATAACCTCGTAAACCCTAATCTTCTTACACATCTGCTCAAGCCGTCCAAAATGTCGAAGCGAGGTTCGTATTAGATCTGAAATGTATTCAATATTATCAATTATTCGTATTGCTAATGGGGTTTGAATTTATTTTATAGGACGTGGAGGTACGTCTGGTAACAAGTTCAGGATGTCGCTTGGTCTCCCCGTGGCGGCGACCGTGAACTGCGCCGACAACACTGGCGCCAAGAACCTCTACATCATTTCGGTGAAGGGAATCAAAGGTCGTCTCAACAGATTGCCTTCCGCTTGCGTCGGAGACATGGTGATGGCTACGGTGAAGAAAGGGAAGCCTGATCTAAGGAAAAAGGTTATGCCAGCTGTCATCGTTAGGCAGAGGAAGCCCTGGCGCCGAAAGGATGGTGTTTTCATGTACTTCGAAGGTAAAAAAAAAATTCACTTTCTTTTAAAACAGTTAATTTAAATGTTTTAATTAGTTAAATAGTTTGTTTTGTCAATGAATAGTTAGATTTTTAATAGTGATTTAGATTCGTGTTCCAGACTTGTGTCATGTGTTAACTAACTCGTTTTGAGGGTGTATTAATACGAAACAAGATCTGGTAAACTTAAAATGTGTTCTATCGTTACAGATGCTCTGATGCTTTAACGCTTGTATCTGCTCCATTTGAACTCGATATTTTTTATTAATCTTTTAGATTAGATATATGTAGTTTATGTGATTGACATTAACCAGGGTTAAGTCAAGTATCCACCGACACGTTTAGAGGGTGTTGATACGGTTACAAGTCTGGGAAATTTAATTTGTGTCCTTCGTTACAGATGCTTTATTTTGCTTTAACGCTTGCTTCTGCTCCATATGGACTCTACATGTCACTCTTTAACATTGATAATTGATTTTCTGAGTTTGTGAACAGATGTTGATTTGGTGTTATGTTTGTACATTGGACAGATAATGCTGGAGTCATTGTGAACCCCAAGGGAGAAATGAAAGGTTCTGCGATCACTGGTCCTATCGGTAAAGAGTGTGCTGATCTTTGGCCTAGGATTGCTAGTGCTGCCAATGCCATTGTCTGAAGACAAGATCCATCAATCACTTGCGTTTGATTATCTTTAAAAACAAATTTGAGAATTTTTGGTAGATGTTTTTTTTTTCTGACAATATGTACGACATTCAAATGTTTTTTGGTTATCTAGACATTTATCAATGGTTTCTACTTTTGTCTTAAAATATTTGCTAAAAGCTGAAAATAATTATAAAACACTAATGATGATTATAGATTCATTGGTCGTAGTAGTTTATGGCCCTGTGGCTATGTATGAATGCTAAAGCAACCGAGATAGATTGCAAAGCAGATAGCCATGTTTGGTATTGGACAAAGTAGCGTCCTCGTGGAAGCTGCTCCATCCTTAGTACAGTCGTATCATGTTTTGATCCCTGAAAACACAATGACTCCATCAGATTCTAGTTTGATCTATATATATAGTAGAAGAGATATTACCTCTATGAATAGCTCCAAGAGATTATTATTTTGTAGTTGGCCATTAAGAAGGGTTAAGGAACAACCCAAGTCCCATCCTCCACAGTCACAGTTTCCTTGAGATTTCCACCTCTCTATCAAACTCGAACATGGCCCTCCATGAATCCCTGATGGAACCACAACATCAACACTTGTCTTAGATCTTGAACTTCCACTTTCATTTCGAACCAACGTAGATTTCCTCAAGAACTTCAATCCCCAACCTCCGGTTTCTTCTTCTTCTTCTTCTTCTTCTTCTTCAAGAAACTCTTGTTTCACAATAATAGCTAACATTTCAAGATTGGGTGGAAGGTTGTTTTCCAGTAGATTCACCTGCTCGTGATCAAAGTTTGGTTGTTGCATCTGCTCATTGTTGTTCTTCATCACACCGACTACTTTTTCACACAATCCTCTATTTTTCTTCTTACACGGTGTCTGTGAATGCTCACAATTGTTGCTGAACAAAACAAACTTTCTCTCTATGAATCTCTCATTCAACAATGAACCTGAGGACAAGGTTGACACCTTAATTCTACCAACTAGAAGCGATGATGATGATGATTCTCTTCTTTGCAGATGAATCATATACGAATACTCTAAACCACTTTGGTCTTCATCCTTGCTGCTTAAGCTTGCTACATAAACATCTTTTTGATTGTCCAATTTGAAAACAAAACGAGGCATTCCATTGGCTCTCATAGTGAACTGAAGGGTTCCTTGAGAAACGTCTCTAGATGGAGACGAGAAGGTGTTGTTGCTAGGTAAAGAGATTACCTTCCTAGACTGATCAGCAGCATTAGAGTCTGCTCCTGGTTTCCTCAAGAAATGACTTGGAGAAGAAGTAGAGAACTCGTGACTACATGATACTTTGGGGCTGTTTTTAAATATCTGTAAACACTTGCCGCTGCTCAAAACCGCCAAGCATCGTCCATCTTTCTTTCGTAACAAGTTTCTCGACTTTGGTGAGCTGTTTAGGCTTGAAGGACTCACGTCATTGTTCACATTCATCAACTGATGATGTTCATTCTTTTTAGTATCGCCAGGAGTATCACCCTCCATCGTTCACCTTGCTTTGCTCGTTGTAGAACCGGAGCAACTTCGATATTCACACGAGAGGGATTCCTAATCAATACAATACCTGAGACAAATATAGAAACATATTAAAATTGTTTATGGCCCCTGCGCAAGGATGACATACACAAATCTGAGAAATATTAAAATTTAAATACATAAATAACCAAGATTCCGATAGTAGTATACAAAAGGTCCGTTAAGACAACTAAAAACAATAGGATTGAAGAGAGAGAAAAAAGAATTAGAACAAAATAATAGGGGAATGAAACAGAAGATTTGTTATTTATAATTTTTCCATTTTAAAAAGGTTTTCTAGTTCTTTCGAATTAAATGAACGACAAAGGAAATCAGTTTCCTAAGAGGTACCTTTAATGAATTTAAAGTATTAAATTTAAATACTACTAGTAAATTTTTATTTAGTATCTTTTTTACTTTTTACAAATAACATATATAATAAAAATGAAACATTTAAAAAGTTTAAAACGGATTTAAAAATAAAAATAAATGTATATATAATATGATTTTATTAAAAAGAAAAGTTCACAAAAGATATTTTTGATATTAAAAATAAATATAATTCCTTTAAAACATACTTTATACAATATAAAATAAATATATTTTTAAAGTAATAGAAATATTTTCTTTATATAATACGAAATATATTTTTAAAGTAATAGAAATATTTTCCATTTTTTACTTATATAATATGATTTCACAAAAAAATCACAATTTCAGTGCTGATTTTTTAAGAGATTAAAAATGGAACCTAAATTTTTTTATATAATATGAAATATATTTTTAAAGTAATAGAAATATTTTCTTTATATAATATGAAATATATTTTTAAAGTAATAGAAATATTTTCCATTTTTTACTTATATAATATGATTTCACAAATACAATCACAATTTCAGTGCTGATTTTTAAGAGATTAAAAATGGAACCTAAATTTTTTTTTATGATAAGCATATTTTGATCGAATAATTACAATTTTTTTAAATAGCATATACTTTTAATGAGGTATATATATAGCTCAAACAATATAACATATAAATATACATTACAAATAAATTAGACGCTTAGTTTTCCAGTTTTGTTGTAGAAATATTTTCCCAGTTACTGACATATCCAGCTAAATGTTTCGCAAAACCTTTTTACAGGATTTCGATAACCTTGACTAGGGGTAACGTATCGCTCATTATTCATTGGATCACAAATGATCTTGCACGGGTTGTCACAAATTGCCGGAGTTGCTTTTTTTGATGCTTTCATGCATTGATTTATGACACAATCTTTTATACACACATCTCCTGGGATAGAATCAGAAATTTGTATCAAACAAATCACTGTAAATAAAGTTAAAATCATGAATGCCCTATAAGTTTTATTTAAAACTTGAGCTGCCATAAGTACCGTGAATGTGTAATTCAAAGTGTATAGTTTTGTTTATTGTGTTGTGAAACAAAGATGATTTAGTAAAAAAATTGGATAGGTCGAGATGATTTATATAATAAAAAGTTTTTACCAGATTATGGAAGCCAGTAATTTTTGGGAAGTCAATTCGTTGTTTTTTAATTTCTTTTTCTTAATTAAGTAAATATATCAATTGATTTTTTGAACATTTAGGTGTGTTATAAGCCCTGGCCACCTATGTAACTATTTTCTGTGAGTTAAAGTAACTAACTGGTCATATTATCATTTTTGGCTTATATAACACATATTCAAGTAACATTTTTGTTTTTAAAACTTGTAGCCATGTGTTAAGCTCTGGCCACCTAGGCAATTATTTTCTGTGAGTTAAAGTAACCAACCGGTCATATTATCATTTTAGCTTATACAACAGATATTCAAGTAACATTTCTGTTTTTAAAACTTGTAACCATGTGTTGTAAGTTGTAACAAAAGTCTATTTCAACACATAGAAGTTTGGGTCTTTTATACACATCTTGTAGTGAAAATTTCTTTCCATACTCGTTATTATAAAATTTGATATATATATATATATATATATATAAATCTATATATGATAAAAACATGTGCATTTTAAAAAAAAATCATAATTTATTATGTGTCCTATAAATAAAAAATTAAAATTTATAATAATTTAGCGTGTATTTAAACATATGGCCACATTAAAAAAAGCTTTCTGATAAAGATAGTTTTATTTCGATAAAAAAAGTAAGCTTTAGTGAAAAACAATAATCTAGTAGCATATTATATTACAGAAATTCTTGAAATTTTTTTTAGATAGATTAGGAAATAGTTAGCGGTAAAACACACGTGTGTTGTCGCATAAACCTGATTACATAAATTTTATAAGATTTTTCGAGAGATTTTTAATAAAATATTATTGAAGAATTGAATTGAATCATTAGTATTACATATATCATCGGTCTAGGTTCTTCAGGTAGTTGGTATATAAGAATATGAGTGCAGCCCAGCCTCTTGCAGTATTGAGATTCCCATCTATATAATGATTGCTAGACTTTTCAACTTCATTTATTTTTCATAAAATCTCAACAAATTGTTTTAGAGAAGCGGATGTAGAACTGGGAATTTAACTCTTTACTCGTGGGATCCAGTCCATTAGGTCCGCTGCGGGGTGGGTACGGACCCAAAAAAAACTGGGTTTTAAAAAATGTGGATCAGGCGGATCGTGTCAGAAATAGTGGGGCGGACGCAGGTCTTAATAATTCTGATAGCGGGTTAGCGGGCACCCACATATGTTGAGAAACAAGTGGTTTTGGTTTTTGGTTTGTGTTGTTTTTGTGTTTTAAGTTGTTAATATATGTCGTTTTTTAGTCTTATGTTGTAACTGTGTGCGGTTTTAATTTTTCAGGGGAATAAAAAAAATCTGAAAATCCTAGGTGATTTTAAGTTATATATTTTAAGTTATACATAATCTTACTAAAATACATTTACATATATAAAATAACGACCAATCTAAATGCAAATAATAAAATTAATCAAAAATTTAATATATTTAAAATAAAAAATATTATAGTTGAATTCAAAGAAATAAATACAATTCAATATGTCAAAATGATAACTAAATCGACTATGAAAACAACAGAACCGACTAGATATAACATATCCAAAATCATGTCTAATTAAATAATTATAATATTATTAATATAAATTATACATATAAACTATAAATTAATTTAAAATTAAAATTAAACTATCAATCATATATTATCATATATGTGTTTTATCATTATTAAAAAAAATCTTATTATTTAGTTTCTTTTTAAGTTTATGTTTTCTTTATTTTTGTGGAACTTAATATACCCATAATCAAAATACCCAAACAAATCTGAAATCTCATTTTCAAGATTATTTAAAATAAATTCTAGTTTACATTTCAATAAATCTAAGGCATGCAAGTATTTAGAAGTTATAAAATATTTTAATTATTGTAAATATTGATATTCGTTCATGAGCTTATAGAAATTATTAAGCTATACTTATGTATGTAATTTCTTATTGATCCTCCCTTTAGTTTCTAATATTTTAAAACCTCAACATATAATTTTAATAAATATTATTAAAATACATGCACATTTAAGCTAGAAATAAAACTAATTTGATTTGACTTTATTAGTATCAAAATAATTATACTTGAATTTGAATTTGAAAGAATATATGTAACTCAATATACTCACAACATGAATGAATCAACTAATCCACCTTATATCCAAAATCAAAAATCTAACTACAGTAAAAATATAATTTAATAATAAGAATCAATTTATTTTTATACATATAAATTACAAGGTGACTAAAAACATATTTATAAATAAAAATGATAGTTAACTAATTTTTACAATATAGTTTTATATATATGCATGAGATTTGATAATATTATCATTATATTAATTTATGTAATTTTGAATCAAACACTTCAATTTATTTTTTATTTAATTCTAAGCGCAATATCTGTTACATTTATACAAATTCTTACTAAAATATATTTACATATCTAAGAAAATAACTAATCTAAATGCAAATACTTTTTTTTTAAATAGCTATATTTAAAATATTTTAGTTGAATTCAGAGAAATAGATGCAATTCAATACACCCAAGTTATAGAAAAATCGATTTTCGACCCACAAACAACCAAACCGACTAGATATAATATGTCCAAAATCATATGTCTAATTAATATAAATTATACATATAAATAATAAATTTATTTAAAATCAAAAGTAAATATCAATTAATTATAATACATTAATTTTATAAATATTTATGCTCATGCATGAGCACGGAAAAATCACCTAATATTCTTTATAAATAGTGTAATTTTTGAGAAAAGTATAGAAATTTACAATTCCATTAATTTTTGGTTACCATTTAGAACCATTGTGTAAGAACATGGTCTTATCTATTTAGTAGTTAGTACTAAATCATTAGCTAGATTACATTTTCAAAATCAAATGCATCTAACATTGGATAAAAAAAAAAACCAAAAACCAAAAGAAAAAAACGTAAAATTCAAAGCTACAGAACATGTTTGGTAAAAAAGCCAAAGTTCTTGATATACCTATTTTACCTATAAGGAATATGGGTTATAACCTCTTCAACTGAAAAGAATAAAAAACTATAAAGTAACAAATCACTAAACCCTAAGATTGATCTTCAAGATCTAATGACAATTTAGATTTGAGCAGCCAGTTTTTATTTGATAACATCAAGGCAAATAGCACCATTTTGAAAAAAAAAAGACATTAACCTTTCTCATTGCAATGCTTTATACCTAAATTAAAAACGGATCAAAGACATATTTTCAGCTAAGATGAAAATTTACCTTCTGGATGATTGCTCCTCTTCCGTAGTATGTCTCACCAACTTTAAAGCATAAGCAATGTTACCTCTCCTCCTAAAGAATCATTGAGTAAGAAGAAAGTGGGCAAAGCTTTGAAGCAAAACATATGTGAGAGTTTGTCAAAAAAAAAAACATATGTGAGAATCAAAGAAATGGGTATTGTACAAACATAGCGTGTTGCATCCACTTTTATATATAATCTGCCTTTTGTTTTTTTTCAATGTTTCCACTTAAGTCTTATTTTCTCAACTTTTGGTTAATTGGCTTCTAGTGGGAGGTGAGGTGCGTGTGTGTTCGGTGGATCAAACTCAACACACATATCACTATCTCTTAACTTATAATTATTTTATCTTATGAACGCAGTTTTGCAGCATATGAAGATATGGTCAATGTTTTAAGAAAAAAACTATATACATGTAACATGTGAACGCTTAACATGCTATATACAAATAGGTACTAAGTATAAATCGTGTAAAATTAAAAATGCAGGGGAAAAGTTTTTTTTTAATAAGACTGTTACGTAGGAAACTTAAGATCTACTCGTTGTGCATCATCTAAATTGTTAAGCTTGCTAGAACAAAACAATGGTGATGATTGGTTCGACTATGGCTTAAAAAATTTAGTTGTAACTGTTTAGCTGTAGATAAATTGGTTGTAGCTGTAAAATTGTTACTGTAGACTTTTTCTGCAGAGCTTTTTGCTGTAGTTAAATTTGTTGTAGCTGTAAGTTATAGGCTGTAGATATTTTAAAATAAAATATATGAAATATGTGTTGTATAAATAAAATTATTATTTTATATGAATTAAAATAATTTATATTAATATTTTTTTTTATAAATTATCAAAATTTATTGTAATTTAAAAGTAATATGTAAATAATATCTATATTATTTAAATATCTTAATAATTAAAAAACACTCAAATTCAAAATTAAAATATTTATAAAAGTTTTTATTATGATTATATAGTTTATTTGATATTATAGATATTTTTGTTTACATTTTACATATTCTACAGCCTATAAAAATATGATGTAGCATTTTTGCCTAAAATACATGATAAAAAGTTTTGCTTTATTTTTTTTGCTGTAGCTTTAAAAATAAAGCTAAAGCATGATTGGTAAAATTAAATAAAAATTTGATGTAGACTTTAATTTTTCGATGTAAAGCTAAAGCATGATTGGTAAAATTCTCGACCAAGCCTACTTGGATTAGGCTAAGAGAACCATTATGTCCAGAAGTTCTCGACCAAAGCTACTTGGATTAGGCTAAGAGAACCCTCACCTCTGGTACCATGGAGCAGACTAGTTTGGTTCAAGGAAGAAATATCGAGATGTTCTTTTGTTACTTGGATGGTGGCTCTCGCTAGGCTTCCCACCAGGGATCGGCTTGCTTCGTGGGGCATGAACGTTCCAACGCAGTGTGTTCTTTGTCTCTCCGGAACAGAGTCTCATTCTCATCTTTTCTTTCAATGCCCTTTTGTTGCAGCAATTTGGGCTAAGTTCTCTGCCAGTCCAGTTCTGCTTGCTCCAGTCTCTATCCAAGCGCTTGCTGGTGTTATTGCTCATCCCCACCTCGCTGGAGTCGCTGGTATGGATGCTGTGCTGAAGCTTATATTGCAGGTAATTGTGTATTGCATCTGGCGGGAGCGTAACGTGCGCATCTTCCAGCAAGTCTCTACATCAGTTGCTGAAGTCTTCCCTCGGGTGGATCGTCTCATCAAGGATCGCCTGCTTGCCATCAGTCGTCACGCCCAACCTCCGCCATCGCCTTCGCTGCTCCTGCTCTATCTCTCTTTGTTGCCCGCGGGCCTGTAATTCTTGCTCTGTTGTCTTTGCTCTCTCTTATTTTCTTGTAATAAGTGGCTTGCCACAATTCTAAAAAACTGAAAATCTTGGTATAAATCTTAACATTTAAACCAAAAAAAAAAAAAAAATGATTGGTAAAATTTAGTGATTTAAAAATAAATAAAACTAAAATAGAGAGATAAAGCCCAACCAATCACTTCCGAGATTTTGATTCAATAATTTATTTCTCTCCTCTTTATTGTGACATATTTCAATAATTTATTTAGAAAGCGTAATACTATATCTACTTATACGAATGTAAATATTATACTGAAAACATGTTTCGGATTGTTTCCGCCACCAACGTAGTGCTATACATTATATTTAGAAAAATCTTATACAACATCAATTCACAGAACTGTGCTAGTTATGAGAAATGATCAAGAAAAAGTTAAGGAGTTACAAATGATATTCAAATGACTATTATTATACAGCATCCATCAAATACAGCAGACATTATATGATACCATGTTATATAATCTATATCTATACAAAACTTTGTAATGTTCTATATATGTAACGTAAACACTCCCCCTCACTTCAGTTTTATTTATCATGGCCTATCTAAACCCTTTATCCCTCTTTTTATGTTAATATATGTTTCTGAGAAAATCTGAGTCATAGCCAAAAAATGCACTAATAAATATACAAGTATACCTCTATAAAATACTATTTCGTGATTATAAGACTATGTAAACTCAAATCCAAGACTGGATTGGATAGTTGAACTTGAAAGAGTTGACACCACTTATGTGTGAAAATATGTCCGAAGAATTAACCAATTGTTCTTCTTCCTTGACCCCCACCTGCAAACCGGACCGGCCGGGTTAAAACGTTTATCATATCAAAGTATCAAACCAACCTAAAAATTCATAAGACTTTAACTGTAGCTGAACATGATTGATCTTACATCATCATCATTGTCTTCTTCGTGATGACTAGAAGAAGCTTGTCTATTGGGCTCACAAAATTCATCGTTCTTTGCAAATCTTCCTCTAACTCTTGGACGACTATCTGCCAATGTCTTCCTACATGCATACTGTTTTAAACAAAATTTTATTTTTAACGAACTGTATATCGGTAACCAGTGTTTTAATATGGTTTTAATGGTTAAGCATAGAAACCTTAATTTTCTTGCTGAAATTCCTCTCATTTCTCTTCTTCATGTACCTATGAATCTTTTCTTTCCTCTGCTCAGCTGTAAGTTTGCTGACACTGTTGAAACTCGGGTCATCTAAACCGGTTATCTCTGTTCCTAACTGCGGAAGGACCGGTTTGGCCAGGTGGTTCTGGTTTTCGCCACCGTCAAGTACCTATTCCGAACAAAAATGACAAACATAAGTACCAGGTGCATATATTTAACCGGATTACCAAACTGGTTTCATTTCTTGTACCTGGAGATGATGATCTCCTGTATCGAAGATGGGTTTGATCGGATCTGGGCAGAACATTCCACCGTTATCAGCCTGGGTTTCCATCAACTGATCATGTGACGGTTTAAAATCAGAACCAAAACCGGAGTAAAACCCAGATCTTTCAATGGGTAAACCGCTGTTCATCATATTCTTGGTTACAGCCATATAAGCTGGTAAACCGGGACTACCCAAGAAAGGAGAAGTAGGGTTTAGGGAGCCAAGATTGTAACTTGGGACAGAAGAAAGACAATCTTCTTCGAAAACCGATAAAGGAGGAGGCAGAGGATCACAAGAAGATGAAGAGTAGAGGATGTTAGGAGGCTGATGAAGTTGAATACCGGTGAAATCAAACTGGTCTTGGAGCTGATCGGAGACTGGGAACTGAATAGAGGAAGAGAAATCGATGGAAGCTGTGATATCGTTATCAAAATCGTCTTGTGAATCGAATATGATCGATAAGTCCCCGTTGTCATCGTTATTGTTGTTGTCTTCATGGTCTTGATTTGAACTGCTGTTGGATTTGTCTGGAAAGTTATTGACGTTGTTGTTTTCAACATAGCCACAACAGTTAGAAGCAGAAGTCACCTCGGAAGTTTGGTTAAAGGTCTCTTCAAATAATTGTGGATCGCAGAAATCAAAGATTTGTGCGGTGAGAGGGCTTGTGATCTCATCCTACAAAACAAAACAAAACAACAAGATAAGTTGCTGAAAAAAAACATTGGTAAAATATCTAACAGGTAATGTTTTTGAGACATACGTCGAAGGCTTGCATGAAAAGATGGTCGTATTTTCTAGGGTCTAACTTGTTGCACACCAAGAAAAACAGATCTAACTTAAGACAGTCGTTTAGAGAGAGGTGGACAAGGAGGGACAGTTTCTCGTTCGTTCAGATCAGATCTCGTTCGTTCTTTGTGGCATTTATCAAGAGGAATCCAGTTAGATAAAATAATTAATTAACGACAAGGAGGGACAGTTTCCATAAAAGGAAAGTTTTTGGATTCCGGTGTTTCTTTTACGTCCACAAATTATAAACATTGCCTGGTAAGAACTAACATCAGATATTTTTTATAAAAGAAAAATTAAAGGCATAGTAAGAATAACAACCATTTTTCATGCATAAATTTATTTTTTACTGAAAATTCAAAATTCTTTGTCATTACAAAGTTTTTATATCAACGATAATCAAATATAAAATTCTCCCTCTATCATACTATGTTTTTAGGATAAAATGTTTTTGACCATTTAAGAAAAGTAAGATATAGAACTTCTTATACCTAATTAATCAACACATTCAAAGAATTATATATATATATATATATATATATTAATTATGTTTTCGATAAAAACACAAACCATGCATTCAGGGGTTTATAAATCAGGGAGTCATTGACTCATTGACGATTAAGAAAAAAAAAGCGAAGAGTTACCATGGAGAGCTGCTCATGAGACGAGATTACGTCCTGCGACATCCTTATGTACGTTTCTTTATGGACTCCAACGTGATACCAAGATTTTCTGGGAAAATTTCCCAAGAAAGGGAGAAATCATTGAACGAGGCTTCTTGAATGCTTTCTCGAATGTGGGAGGGGTGATGTCTGAACAAGAAATCCACAAAATTAAGATATAAAAAAACGGATAATAGTTAATTAAACAGAACAAAAACTGACAATTCTGTTAAAGACAGAGAAGATAAGAAAGTTTCTTACAGCTTTCTGGAGAATTGGAGGTTATGGAAGTTACGGTAACCAATTTATATAATTTTGGTTAAATGTGTGTATGTATTTGTGTACGTATGTGCATGATATAAGCTGGTGTGAGTTAAGGCCTTGAAAAATGCTACGTGGAAATTACTCGTTAAAGGCGCTGGTCCTAGAGTTTTTTTAAACGTGATGCGGCGTGTCATGATTGGAGAAAATGTTTGTATTTTGAGTTGACGTGGAGAAATTGGTCCCACTTAAGTGGTGACTTGGTTGACCTGTAATGGAGTTTGACCCAAAAATTCTTTGTTTTCCGATTATTTTGACCTTTTGACTGGAAGTTGTACTAATTTAAGCTTTTTATTTATAGAATTAGCTTCTTCTTCTTTTTTTGATCAAATATAATTGGCTTTTCTATTTTATATTTAGCAATGTTTATTTTTCTTTCATTTTAAACTTTCTTATTTATTTACTTGGCTGCTTTTCATGCAGATAACTGATGAGACGTGGAAAGATTAAAAGACCAGGTCAGGGAAATATGGAGATAATTAAATAAATTAGAACGTACAAGACATATTTTTTTTTTTTTGGTAAAAGACAAGACATATTTTTCTATACCATGTAAATAGTTACGTGATGCTTGACTAAATTCGAAAATGGTTTCCTCTAGATAAGAGTTATACGATAGTGATGTTTTTTTTAGCATACCATGCATGCTTCGACTTGTCATTTTCTTACATTGTTGTTTCTCACACAACCATAACCAAAGATGAAAACTGCTCATAAATAACATATCTAAATATAAGTTTATACAAAACGAAAACATGCATGGTACTTTAACCATTCTTTCAAAATAACTAAAAATAAGAACTTGTTGATTCCTTTATTAATTGGACACTACATTAAACTAGAAAGATAGATACGTAGGTCTTGATTGGCATAACAAATGATGAAGCGGTATTAATATGCTATAGAAGCAGAATGTTGCAAAAACTGTATGTTTTTGCTAAATTATTTAATATAATGATTGGTAGAATATGTTATTCAAAATTATTGCAAAAATTAATATATATTGTATTTATTTCTAATAAATATTTTTAATATATATATATTAATATAAAAATCAAAAAGATAAAAATTAATTTATTTTATTTAATAATTTCAAAATTATGTTTATATCAAAAAATTATTATTTTTTTTAAAAAAATTCCAATAAAAATATCTAATTTTAATAATATTTCACATTTAAATATAATATAATTTAGAAATTAAAATTTTATTTTCTGAATATAAAAATAATTGTATGGTAGTATTAAATAAAATAAATAACTAAATTATATATTTTCCTTAATTTTATAAATTATAAATGCAAATATTTTCTAAATATTTTTCTAACGAATGTTGATTGGATAATGTAGAGTATAATGCTAATGCTAATACTCTACCAAATC
Organism: Brassica napus; assembly: GCF_020379485.1. Taxonomy (NCBI): domain Eukaryota; kingdom Viridiplantae; phylum Streptophyta; class Magnoliopsida; order Brassicales; family Brassicaceae; genus Brassica; species Brassica napus. The sequence goes on from NC_063443.1 coordinate 1,561,022, forward strand.
AATGTAGTGCTTAATTATTAAAGACTCTCTCATACAAGGAAGATGCTATACAATATAGGATACAATAATTGATCTAATATTTGGTAACATACATACCTCAATTTGATAAACATAGATAGATTAATAACTAGCAAGCTGTATATTATCACTACGGGACTAATTAATCATGATAAGATTCTGTGTGTTTTGTAATCAGAATCTAAAACCTATTAGCTAGGAAGACAATAAGCATCGCATACCTTTTTCCTTCTCTGAAAAAGCTTCATTTTGCAGATTTCAAACAAATCCGTATTAATTCGTTTTTTTTTTTTAATGTCATCAAATTCGTGTATACTTGTTTAACACAAACAATCGAATATTTTATATGTGAAGGGAATCATTCCTCATTCATCATGAATAAGATCATTTTTGTTGCATATGAATTCTTCCTCGAAAGAATATAACCGCCCTTGTTTAAAATGGGCTTAATAAAAGCCCATATTAGCCCAAATCATGCAATCATAAAAGCCCAAATGTTAAAGAGTAAGAAATCTCGAACGTAATCGCTCCGTCTTTGCTCCCCTCCTCTCAGCTTCCGCGATTTTGTTTAGTTAGCGCCGGACCTGAGTAGATAGATAAAACCCTAGAGCTCAGGAGCTGCGTATTCTTATTCCAATCGATCGATCTTCTCTTGCTGCGTCTTCTTCTTCTTCGTTTCATACTAAGATGAACTGCGCAAGTAAGACATCTCTTTCTCATTCTTCTCGATTTACCAATTTAGGGTTTTACATCTGTTACTGACACGGTGGTTTGTTTCTCTGCACAGTTTCCGGCGAAGTTCCGGTGGAGCCCGTGGTTTCGAAGAAGTCTGGTTTGCTCTACGAGAAGCGCCTAATCGAGACGCACATATCTGTAAGCTCTTCGATTTTCTTCATCGCGATTAGACTCCTATCTACGGTTTTCTCAGCTATTTATCGGCCGTCACCTCTTAATTTATGGAACCAATGCGGCCTTTATCATCTCTATGATCTGCGTATTTTTTTTTCAATTTTTGGTTAGTGAGATCTTGTTGTATAGATAGTATTGTGGGAAACTTGTAAGGTCCTTATCAGCTTGATATATTGTATATAGATCAAATAATGGTGCGTGTGTGTGTAGGTCAACGATTTGTCTGGTTATAGTTTGTTAAGTGCTTGTGGTACCTTTGTAGGATTTTGGGAAATGCCCTGTTACTGGTGAACCGCATACCATTGATGACATTGTTGCCGTCAAAACCGGAAAGGTAACACAGCTGTTTGGATTGTTTGTCGCAGAGCAGTGTTTGTAGAAAGTTATTATTAGCCTGATTCGCTCTCCGGGACTATTTTGCAGATCGTAAAGCCAAAACCATTACACACAGCTAGCATCCCTGGATTGCTTGGAACGTTCCAGACTGTAAGCTTTTATGTTTTTTTTTTTGCTTTTTCTTTGTGACTTTGATCTAAGAAATTGATAGATTATACCGGGCTTAGTCCACGTGTCTGTTTAATCTATACCAAATTTGCACTCTACTCTTTAGTAGCTGGTGCTTGAGTCATTCGTTCATTTGTTACTGCTATTAAGACATGATGTTGTTCACTATTATGTTGAATTATGCAAATATAAATGCACAAGTTCATATACATTTTGTGCGTTCAGGAATGGGATGGTTTGATGCTATCAAATTTTTCACTTGAACAACAACTGCATACTGCGAGGCAAGAGCTGAGTCATGCTTTGTATCAGGTAATTATTATCAACTGCTTCGCTACCTGTGATACCACCTGATATATGATTTATGAATATTGCTTTTTACTACAGTTTTATTTTTTGAATGTTTCCATTATTTGGTATTGATAAAGGTGTTTGATGGTTTTTTTTTTTCTTCTGTTTGCAGCATGATGCTGCTTGCCGTGTGATTGCTAGGCTTAAAAAAGAAAGAGACGAGGCACGACAATTGCTTGCAGAGGGTGAAAGGCAGTTACCTGCAGCCCCCGAAGTTGCCTCAGAGAACGTTACTATTAGTAATGGTAAACGAGGTATGCTTGCACATTAGATCTGTACATTTTCTTATCAAAATAAGTTGGCTATGTATAGAATTTTACTGTAACAAATTGCTATGTTGTATTGTTGCAAATAGCTGCCGATGGTGGTGAACAAGGTCCCGATGCAAAGAAAATGCGTCTTGGAATTTCGGGTGAAGTTATTACAGAACTGACAGATTGTAATGCTGCTCTTTCCCAGCAGCGTAAAAAGAGACAGGTAATACATCTAGCTTCAGATCTATTAGTACCTTTGTTGAAAAGTTGAATTCATGAGAGAATTATATGCGAACTTTGTATTTTGTTGTTCATACCGTTCAACGGATCTGGAGTTTGTACTTTGTGTGTTTATTAGATTTTGCGCGTGATAATTTTTCGTCTTGGCTCGCTAGATCCCTCCAACGTTGGCTTCAGTTGATGCTTTGGAGAAGTTCACTCAACTCTCAAGCCACCCACTTCACAAGACCAGCAAACCTGGTATTTTTTCAATGGACATCCTACATTCTAAGGTTTGACACCCGAAGCTTGTTCTTTTTCCATTCATCACTTTATGTTGTTATCTGTTCTGGAAAGTCACTGCATTGAATTGATAATCAGGATGTCATTGCAACTGGAGGAATAGATACAACTGCCGTTCTCTTTGACCGTCCCTCAGGACAAATCTTGTCAACGCTGACTGGTCATTCGAAGAAGGTCCGTAGTTTTCCGTAGTTTTCTAAATTTTCCATCCTCTTTAGTTTTGTGGTTGACACGCATTGTTCCATATGCAGGTTACGAGTATTAAGTTTGTAGGTGACACTGATCTTGTTTTGACTGCTTCATCAGACAAGGTAAGCCAAAAATTTTATTTACAGGCCTGAGATCCGATGTTTTTTTTTATATTTTCTGTATAGTGCCTGTACAACATCTGTGTGATATTAAACTTGCTTACGTAAAGTCTAGAAATGTTTTTAGTTCTTGTAAAAGTCACCATGTCATCGTTGAACAACTGATGAGACCATCTAGAGTGATCCTGGTGATACACGTCCCCATAAAAATTTAATTAACCCTATAACTCGTGATTCTATCTTTGTTTAGCTTGATGCATTTCATACATAAATTTTGTTTATCACACCGTTGATCGTTTGTCGTCTCTCTATGTTAAGTTTGATCAAAATGAAATGCATCACTGTTCGTCTGATTTTGGTATTTTGATACTCTGTAGACAGTCCGTATCTGGGGGAGTTCCGAGGATGGGAGCTATGCCTGTAGGCATACATTGAAAGATCACTCTGCAGAGGTAAGGATGAATCTGAAGAACTTAGGCTAAAGTCAAAATGTCACATACAGTTTTACCTGTAGAACTGTATTCGTTCTGTTATAAGTAAAAACCATGTCGTGCTTTTCAGGTGCGAGCTGTCACTGTCCATGCAACGAATAAATACTTTGTGTCGGCATCGCTTGACAGTACCTGGTGCTTCTATGATATGTCCTCCGGTTTATGCCTTGCTCAGGTTCGTAAGCTCCCTATCTGCAAGAAATTGATACCTGTTTTTCCAGTTTCAGCTTTTCTCTTTGTACAATGTTTATAGAAGCATGAGGAAAACATTAGTTGCACAATGGTGATGTGAAACAAGACTCATGAGAAAAAAAACACTCTTTTCTTTGACGCGTCTTTCTCATGCTTGTTGTTATTATGCAGGTGACAGATGATTCTGAAAAGGTGGATTACACGGCTGCCGCTTTCCATCCTGATGGTCTCATTCTTGGAACTGGTACTGCTCAGTCTATTGTCAAGATCTGGGATGTCAAGAGTCAGGTAAAACCTATTGATATCCTTGTCCATCAACTCTTGAGATCATCGCACGTTTTAAGTATCGTCCATTTGTTCCCACCTTAAATTTCATCTGTCTGTATTGGCTAATAGGCAAACGTGGCGAAGTTCGGTGGACACACTGGAGAAATCACATCCGTATCATTTTCTGAAAATGGTTATTTCCTCGCGGTTGGTACTTCGACCCAAGAAAACAGAAAGACGAATATCACTGGCGTCCCCTTTTTTTACTGACCTGTTTTTTTTCTTTCTTGATATTTGTTCAGACATCTGCGCTGGATGGTGTTAGATTGTGGGACCTGCGCAAGCTAAAAAACTTCCGAACATTTGAATTTCGAAATGCAAACTCAGGTACTCAACTATATGAGCAACTCTCACTAGTCCATTTTGTTGATAGTGTATTCATTCATTCCTAAGACATCGATGAAATTTACGTTGCAGTGGAGTTTGACCATAGCGGATCTTATCTTGGCATTGCTGCTTCAGATATAAGGTGACGTTTACATTGATACACAATACCGGGAATTATTTGATTTATGACCTCACTTCGATCACTTAATATTAAAAGAGAATTGTGCAAATTAAAGAACCTGTGATCAATAAAAATGACTCTGTCTGTGTTTGTTGCTTTTGTGGATCGTACTAATAATATCACTTGTGCGTTTCAACGTTTCAGAGTATTCCAGACGGCCAGTGTTAAAGCAGAGTGGAACCCAGTCAAGACACTTCCTGATCTATCCGGTACAGGTATGCCATATGATTAAGCTTTTAAAGTCACCGTTCTTCTCTTCCTTTTTTCTTTGAGTCTATTATTCAGACATTGTAAATCTCTGAACTTGCAGGTAGAGCAACATGTGTTAAGTTTGGTCCGGACGCCAAATACGTAGCGGTCGGTTCAATGGACCGTAATCTCAGGATATTCGGCTTGCCTAGCAATGACAGCACTGAAGATTCTGCACAAGATTCATGAATAGATGCCTCCCCTAAGTCTCAGCGTCAAGAGTAGCTAAATTCTCAGTTCCCTCTATTTATGTTGTATCTTTAAAATTCCTGCTTGGTCTTTTCACTTTAGGTCTTGTTTCCTTATTTTCCAAAGATTCTATAACATCATCAAGGGTAAGAATCTACAATTCATCTTTTGTGTCTTTGTCTTGAAAGGATCAATAACAAGTTTTTTTCATGTTTTAGAGAGAAAGTTAGCTCTCTCACTAAACACAATTATTTTTGTAAACAATGCACATGATTACGAGTTTTCTTAAGACAATGAAATGAAGACAAGAAAAAGGTGAAGGTGTTCATAGAAATTAGTAAACCCTCAGACAGAACAGAGATTTTGACTGTACTCTGGTCAAAAAACACACTTCACAATCTTCCCATTCTCCCACCAAGCTCAGATTCCTTTTCGCTTCCTCCAAAACTCTCTCTCTCTCTGTTCCCTTTCTGAATTTCCATTTATAGCCCATCTTTTTTGTAATTCCGTTATTAGTTAATTTTTCATTAACATGTTTAAGTATCGACTATCAATTGCAAGAAAGTTTGTAATGTATCTTTCTATACCCAATTCCCAAAATAACCAACCACTCAACAACAAGATTGTAACTCCATTGAAAATGACCCTTTTTTTTAGACTTTGAATTAGATTCAAAGACCCCTAGTAAAAAAGGTGACTAAGCAATAAATAAACAGTTATTAAAGCTCTAAATCAATAATTATTTTATTGTTTTGCTGCAATAACTCAAACTTGTACAGTCTCAGAACTGAATAACTCAGAAGCATTTAAAGGAAAAAAGGACTCTCTCTCTCTCTCTCTCTCTCTCTCTCCCTCCCTCTCTTTATTTTTCTACTAATCTCTTGTCACATGTGTTAGAGAGAGAAAGGGTGGCCACCCAAATCCAAAAACAAGAACCCAGAAACCTAGAAGACAGAAACAAAAACTAAAAAGCTTTACTGAGCCACCAAGCAACCAATTACCATAAAACTCAAAAACCCATAAAAAAAACCAACACTCCAAGAAAAATCCCACAAAGATTCCCATCTTTCAATACCTACAATGAGAAAGCCTATGATTTGATCTTCCCAATCTTTTCTTCCTCCCAAAGATAAAAAACAGACCAAGCCACACAACCACCAAAAGAATCCACACAAAAGACACAAAGAATGGGTCTTTCAATCTCTTTACTCTTCTTGATGAGTCTACTCTTTTCAGATCTCAACGTCATACAATCAGCAACAACAGAATACACAACCTTAATCTACAAAGGATGCGCGAAACAGCAGTTCTCAGATCCGTCCGGTCTATACTCGCAAGCTCTCTCTGCTATGTTCGGCTCATTGGTCACTCAGTCCACTAAAACAAGATTCTACAAGACTACCACCGGAACGAGCCAAACCACAATCACTGGTCTCTTCCAGTGTAGAGGAGATTTAACCAACCACGACTGTTACAACTGTGTCAGCCGCCTTCCCGTTCTCTCCGACAAGCTCTGCGGCAAAACCATTGCCTCGAGAGTTCAGCTCTCCGGGTGTTATCTCCTCTATGAAGTCGCTGGCTTTTCTCAAATCTCAGGTTTAACCAAAAGCTGATTTAGTTAACCGGTTTTGTTTCTCTTTTAAACATCAATTTCCGGTTTATTTATTACTCTCAAATCTCAGGTTTCAACCCTTTTTCAATTTGAACCGGATATAAACCGGTTTGGTTACTCTTTTTAACATTCAATTTCCGGTTTATTTATTACTCTCAAATCTAAGGTTAACCCTTTCTCAATCGAACCGGATATTAACCGGTTTGGGTTTTCTTTTAAACATCAATTTCCGGTTTATTTATTACTCTCAAATCTAAGGTTAACCCTTTTTCTAATCGAACCGGTTTGGTTTCTCTTTTTAAAATCAATTTCCCGGTTTAATTATTACAGGGATGGAGATGCTGTTCAAGACGTGTGGGAAGAACAACATCGCCGGAACAGGGTTCGAGGAGAGGAGGGACACGGCGTTCGGGGTGATGCAAAACGGCGTCGTTTCGGGGCACGGGTTCTACGCGACCACCTACGAATCTGTCTACGTGTTAGGACAATGCGAAGGCGATGTCGGAGATTCAGACTGCAGCGGGTGCGTCAAGAACGCTCTGGAGAAAGCTCAGGTGGAGTGTGGAAGCGCGATCTCCGGTCAGATTTATCTCCATAAGTGCTTTATAGCTTATAGCTATTACCCGAATGGTGTCCCTAGGAGATCTTCTTCTTCTTCATCCTCGTCTGGCTCTGGTGGTTCTTCGAGTTCAGATCCTTCGTCTTCTACAGGTGAGAGCTTTCTATCTCTCTTCCAGTTATGTCTTTTTTAGATTTCATTGATCTTGAATTTCTATCGAGTTAAGTTGATCTTCACTTTAATTCTAAAGCTTCAGTGTAGTAATTATTTTAATGTGTTTTTCTATTAATTGGTAACAGTTATTCCTTGGAGTTTTAAATTAATTATAGCCCATGTAGGGTGTGCAGTTCAATTAATAATACTTTATTTTTAATGCTTTCATTAAATAATTTTCTACCCATAAAATGTACTGTGTTTGGTTAAAAAAAAAAAGAGAATGCACAATGCAGTGTGTTAAGTTTTAGTATTCTCTAAAGGAGCATTGGTATGAACATATAATAGTACATTTGAGATTTGTATTTGATGAGAAGATAATAATAATTAAAGAATCAAATAAATTGACAGGAGCAACTGGGAAGACGGTGGCAATAATAGTGGGAGGAGCTGCTGGTGTTGGCTTTCTTGTCATTTGCTTGCTTTTTGCCAAAAACTTGATGAAGAAGAAACATGACGGTACCTTTTCTCTACTTGCACTCATTCATACATGCATGTATAAACATGCATACAAACAAACTACAAACACATGCACATGTGACGAAGAATAATAAATAATGGGAATTATTCATTACAATGATATCTTTTTTGGCAGACTATTGAAGATTTGAGGAGGAAGAGAACAAACAAGAGTCTAATCCCATCAAAGAGAGGCACAAGTTTTTTTTTCTTTTTTTCTTTTTGAGGTGCCATTAGATTCCCTAGTCCAAACTTTTAAATTTTATGAATATTGTTGTTATGTTTTATTTTGTTTTTGTTAGTTCAGATTCTTGGGAGGTAGGGTTTTGTGGTTGATGCAAGGACCATTTAAATGTTCAAAAATTACTTCCCCAAAAAAATGTGAAAAAGGGATTTTGTTTATTCTCAATCAGTTACACTAACTATTTCATCTGACCAGTTACATTACCATAAACTGAATAGTGTACTAGTCTATTTGATTGAAACTCCATGATAGATAAAGTGGGTCCGAGCGTATCAAGAAGCATTTACATTACATCGATTAGGTTTATTCTGCAAAAACATTCGAATATGCAAAGAGATATTATAAGGATTTTGAGAAAACAAAGACATTAACGGAAATGAGTGAAGCTTGCATAGCTTCTTCTTCACGAAGGAGAGATCTTATGAACCTGAGACTTTAGAGATATATCTTCTTCTTCCTCTTCTAGATGATCATCATTCTTCTATTTCCCATAGGAACCTAGCGTACTCTCCAAGTATAATGCTGCCACCACCACAGAAGACAATGATGATCGCATTTTCAGTAAGAGTTTGTGTAGTAAGAGAGATTCCATACTTGTAACTGTACCTGTCATTTGGAGAGGCTTCAACGGCCTTCTCGAAATAGAACAAGGCCTTCTCCTTGTCACCATTAATACTCCAAAACGCTTTTGCGTATCTGCATAGTGTTTCTCCATCTTCTGTTTCAGACAACCTCGAGCTGCGTTTTTCCCCTGCCTCAGGCTGCACAAACAAACAAAACCCTATATTAGTGAATCCAAATGCATGTAAAACTTACTACTTCGGGCTAACATGTCTACAATGAATGAATGAATGAATGAATGTGAAAACCTAAACCTCAAAGTCTTCTTTTCCTTGGCGAGTTCTGTCTCCAAAAGCGTCGTCATCAACCTCATCGTCATCCTCATCATTTATCTCCCAGAGAAAACTAGCATATGCTCCAAGAACATTGCTGAAAAAAACAAGAAGAAAAACACACACACTAAGGTTGAGTAAATAACCAATTGTGAATGTTACAACAGAACCTATCCTCAGGAGATGCTTGAACAGCGCGTTCAAAGTAGCTCAACGCTTTAGCTTCATCCTGGTGAAGCTTCATCACCAATCTACCATAGTTAGCTAAAGCTACCCCATCACTAGGCTCAACCACAGTACACTTGTGATAATACTCTTCTGCTCCACTAAAATCTCCTTTGTACTGTAATCCACAATATCAAAAACAGAGTCATTAACTAGACAGAACATTAAGTTTCGAGTTGGATCAAAAGTACCTCCAAGAAGTTAGCATAGTTTCTGAGAAGCAAAGGATGCAACGGATACTCCTCGAGCATCCTCTTGTAGTAATCACCACACCTCTCATCATCCAAACTCGGCAAATCGAATTTGATCTCACCACCATACAGATCGAACTTGTCAATCCCAAGCCCTGCAGCTAAATGCATAGGAGGACTCGGTGGTCGCTCAATCTCATCCTCTTCCTTGATCGACAAGGCATCGATGCTGCTGCTGTTGTGCTTAGCAAAGCTGAAGTCGGCTTCAACCGAGTCGCCAATCGAGACCGTTCTATCCAAATTCTCATCGGTTCCAGTCGCCGTGTCTTCTGGATTGAGCCCAGATTCGCAGTAGATTGAGAGAGATGGCTCGCTCTTGAGCATCTTTTGTTCTGATCGCTCAAAGTCTTCGACTTTGGTTTCAAAATTCAATCTTTTTTTGGTGGGTCGTTGGGATCGTGTTATGTCTCGAAAATGTTATGTGTGGACATTGATTCGGAGGACCCTCAAGAGACAGTGATTGAGCGAAGACTGACTCTCTCAGACAGGGGAAGAGGATAGGTTTTGATTAGATTTCATGGATGAGACGGCGAACCTCCGCAAAGTGCCCTTGTATTATTTTATTCTTTACAAATTTCTCTCTTAAGTTTGAAACACAGTCTGATACAACAAGGATTACAAACTAAAAACCAAAAATTAAAATCTAGAGCAATCACATGCAACAGAAAAAAACAAGCAACTTCCCTAACCTTCACCAAAAATCACCTAACCAAGAAGGGAAGCCAATGGCCACATACGATTGAAAAAGATCCCAAACCAGTACACTTTGCACTATGCAATAAGCACCCCATATCAGCTTCCGATCGACTCTCTCCAATTTCCATTCAGGAATATACTGAAGCGAGGACATAATAGCTTTGGACAACCACTTAAAAGAAGGCCAAGCAGGAAGCCTAATTACAGCTCCAACCAGTTCTTTGGATTCACCAGCAAAAACAATCTTAGAGAAACCTAAACTTTTCATACTTTCAATAGCCCGAACCCATACTGATCTGTGAGCCTCCTTTAAAGATGGGATATTAGAAAAGGAGCATCTGCTATGCATAAGAACCATACCTTTATCATCTCTTAGTAACCAAGCAGCACCGTACACTTTTTTGCTTTTATCCCACTCAACTCCAATATCACATTTCCTCCACAAGACAGGCGGTGGAGAGCATTCAACTTGACTTATATATGGGCCAACAGATGGAGACGAAGAATTGATTGCTTCCACTACTTGAGCTTGTGCCCATTCATTCATATCATCAAACGCTTTTCTCACTAATGACAGAGCTTCAAACTCCATTCCTTCGAAAATGAGGCCATTCCTATTTTTCCAAATCCTCCACAGCAACCAAGGAAAGACTTTCCTCAAATCTGTAGGAATGTTGAAATTTTTTTTTCCTTGAAGAAGGAGATGAATATTCTGAAAAATGGAAGAACTGAAGCCCACTCTTGGCACCAGAAAATCAGACACTGCCCAAACAAATCTCGCATGAGGACAAATAAAAAACAAATGATTTTCCGTTTCACCATCCATTCCACAAAACTGACATCTATTGTCTACCATCATACCTCTAGCAGCTATACCATCAGCAACCGGTAAAGCGTTACACATTATTTTTCACATGAAGATTCTAAGCTTAGAAGAGATCAGAAGATCCCAAACCAAAATCTTCAAAGGATTAATGGAAGGTAAAGCTTCAGCCAAACTTTTTACTTCAGAATTCTCTAATTTTGAGGCTAACCAATACCCAGACTTTGATGTATAAGCTCCACTAGAGTTGTACTTCCATACCTTGAAATCTTTAGAACCTGGCGTTATTTTCATCTTCAGTATTAGTTCCACATCTTGAGGATAGAACAAGTCGTTTAGCATCATCACGTTCCATGTATCAGATTGGAACTCAATCAGTGCTGATACCTTCAAATCCAGATCAATGAAAATGTTTTTCATTAAGGGACATCTCATTCAAACCCCATCATCAATCCATGGAGTCACCCAAACCAAAATCTCTTCACCATTACCTATCATCCACTTCAAACCTTTGTCTAGCAGTTGTTTTCCAAACATTAAGCTTCTCCAACCATAGGAAGGTCTAGAGCCCATAATAGCTTGATCAAAATCTCTATTCTGAAAATACCGACTCCTCATGAATCTCGCATACAGACAGTCCTGATCATTAAGTACCACACCTGCTTGGCCAAAAGGGCCTGATTAAATAACTGCAAGTTCTTAAACCCCATACCACCAAGATTCTTGGGTAAACAAAGTTTCTCCCAACTCACCCAGTGAATCTTTCTCTTGTCTTCAACATAACTCCACCAAAAAGCAGCCATAGCACTAGATAAATTATCACAGGTGGTTTTTGAGAATTTAAAACAACTCATAGCGAACACCGGTGCACCCATGGCTACAGATTTTATCAAAACTTCTTTACCTCCTTGTGAAAGGGTTCTTGAGTAGCACCCTGAGAATTTTTCCTTCATTTTGTCCTTGATAAAATTCAACATATCAATCTTCGAACCATAAAAACACTCAGGAAGACCCAAATACGAACTGGCTCCTCCTTCGTTAAAAATGCCTAACCTGAGCCTGATTCTCTTCTTGACTTCCTCCTTTACTTTCACTCCAAAAGAAATGGAAGACTTGGATAGATTAATCACTTGCCCTATCAAGCTTCCATAGTAATCCAAAATGAGTTGCAGCTGATCACATTGAGACTCTAAAGCTTTGATCTGAAACAAACTGTCATCCGCAAACAGCAAGTGATGAATCGAAGGTCCGTCGATAGCAAAACGGAGACCTTCTATTATATTTCTTTCTTCTGCTTGATTCATTAGGTGAGTTAAACCTTCTGTACATAGGACAAACAGAAAAGGCGATAAGGGATCACTCTGTCTCAGACCTCTCTCAGGTGATATCAAACCAAAAGGCTGACCATTAATCAGAACTGAATAGGTGACAGTGGAGATGCAATGCATCACCAGTTTAATCCATTTCGCATCAAAACCCAAGGCCTTCAGCAAAGCTTCCACATATCCCCATTCGACTCTGTCATACGCCTTTGACATGTCGGTTTTAACAGCAAAGAACTCTTTAGACACAACCGAGTGAGTCCTTAAGGCGTGTACAGCTTCATGGGCTATTAAAATGTTATCAGAAATCAATCTGTTTTCCACAAATGATGACTGATTTGGAGAAACCAGCTCGTGGAGGAAAGGTTGAAGCCTCGCAACCAAAACCTTTGAAACTATCTTGTAGAGAACCGAGCATAGGCTTATAGGCCGAAGATCAGTCATCAACAGAGAATGCAGCTTCTTTGGAAGTAAACAGATTTGAGTGAAGTTCCATTGTTTAGGAAAGGAGGCAGAGATGAAAAAACTTTGAACTTCTAAAACCACTCTCGGCTCCACAATATCCCAATAACGTTGAAAAAACAACTCCGTCATTCCATCAGCACCAGGAGCACTGCTAGGTTTGATAGAGAAAACTGCCTGCCTGATTTCATCTTTAGACACCACTCTAGAAAGTTCCTCATTCATCTTATCAGTCACTCTAGGAACCATCCCACTGAAGAGAGGATCCAATCCCATAGGTCTCGATGATTTAAACAGATCCATAAAATACTTCACCGCCACTTCCCCTTTAGATGCCTCACCTCTTACCAAGTTCCCATGGACGTCTTGGAGCTTTTCTATAAAGTTTTTGTTTCTGCTAGTTTTCACTGACGCATGAAAATTTTTGGAGTTTCTGTCGCCTAGAGCATACCATTGATCTCTACTCTTTTGCTTCCAAAAACAAACTTCATCAGCATAAGCTTCAACTAATTGGAACTTGAGCGACTGAAGATAGTGAGGATCTGGATTGCTACTGGACATAGCTGCATCAAAATCAACCTGAAGCCTAGAGATTCTCAGGTTAGAATTCATATCAGCCGATCGTTTTCATGTACTTAATTCTTTCCTGCAATCTCTGATTCTATCTATAACTGAAACTCCAATTCTATTCACATTAGTAGACCATGCTTTCAAGATAGTATTCCTAACTTCTGGTTTGTGAAGCATTCGACGGTCAAACCTGAAAGATCCTCTATATTTTTCTCGAGAGTCCATCAAACTAAGCAACACCAGACAATGATCAGACCCTCTCATCTCCATGAAAAGTTGAGAAGCAGATGGAAAAAGCACAGACCACGCCTTATTTCCAAAAGATCTATCCAATCTACTTTGGATCCACAGATTATTCCTTCTACCTGCCCAAGTAAAACCATTGCCTGTGCTTAAAAGTTACCCCATCCCACAAGCACTCAACATATCAGCAAAAGGTTTGAAAGAGTTATCACTTCTCCTAGGACCATTCAGTTTTTCTTCATTGCTAAGGATCTCATTGAAATCTCCAACCATGGCCCATGGTTGTTTTCTCTGAACACCAATACGAGACAATTTTTCCCAAACCAAATGTCTTCTACCAAGCGACGAGTCACCATATACACAGGACAGAAAGAACTTAAAATTACCAAACTGTACATGGAAATCCATCAGGTTCTTATCTACATGATTAAAAACCAGCTCAGAACTCTTTTTCCAAAAAACCGCAAGACCGCCCCATGTATCTACCGGTTCCACCGTATATACAAAATCATAACCGAGCCACACCTGAATATCTACAAGGACGTTTCTACAATGCATCGTTTCCATTAAAAATAAAATCTCAGGAAAATATTTTTGACGTATCTCCCTGAGTCTCTGAACTGCAAGTCCTGAGGCCGCCCCAAGCCTTGACAGTTCCAACTAACGATGCTCATTAGGATCTAGACGGTCCCTCAGTTGGGACCATCTCTTTGGTTCTCTGTCTTGCGACCTTCCCACCAATCTGCACTTCTTCCATCTCTTTTCTCTTTTCTGCTGATCTTGAAGGCTTCTCCACATCTTCAGTACTAGTAGGCCTCTTTTGAAATTCATCCAACTCTTGCAGTCTCCTTTTTTTAACATAAGGCCTTCTCCTTGGTTTCCTTTGCTTCTTAGTAGTTCCGGAAGAACCAGCCTCAAAGAGACCTGTCTTATAAACCGTCGAACTAACATCAGAAGAAGAGAACCCAGAAGCCGAAGACATAGATTCGGAGGTATAGTTAACAAGGCGTGAGTTCTCAAAACTCGGATATACTCTGCCAGAAGCAATTGCAGCACCCAACAGTTTCTCACCACCAGGTCTTGAATGGGAAACACTCTGTTTTGACTCCGAAGAATCATACCCAAAAACAATCCCTTTGCCCTTATCAAGATCTTTGGTCACTACAGGAGGTTCTTCAAGTCTGAGCACCATCCTTTTTGTAACGGGATTGAGCTCCACTTCCTTGACAGACTTTCTAACCCTTTCTTCTCTAATTTTTCTTTCTTCTCCATCTGCGACTCTCAAATACTGACGCATTCCTTCTAGTACTTCAGGAGCAATCTTCGGTCTTCCCAGAATAGGATGCATCTCTACTTGACGTTCTTCTAAAACACCAAAAAGAGGATCATCCTCTGAAAGAACAAGTTTAGGCTTCGGTAAGTCTTCTACAAAACCCAACCTTTTTCTGATCGCCTGGTTTTGTCTTTGTCTCACAAGGAGCGGACAAACAGATTTTTCATGAGTCATTCTTTGACAATGATAATATCTTTTCTGAACCCTTTCATAGAAGTAGGAAATCTCCACAGAACCACCTTTTTCAAATTGAATATTTTGGATTTCCTCGGGGGATTTGCTACGTTGAATATAATCTGAGCTCGAACATATTCTCGACTATGCGGCTTGTCAGGATCAAAAGCCACAGTAACAACTTTCCCCACCAAATCTCCAAAAGCTGTGAACGCCTCCGATGTGTAGTAATTAACCGGGATATTACTGATCTGGACCCACAGCAGAACAAATTGAAGATAGTCTGGAGGAGGTTGTTCAACCCATCTCTCTATCGCTAAAGACCATTCGTTGTAAGTATGAATACCCTTACTCAGCACATCCTCCAAATCATATTCGTTTTGAAAAATAAACTGAAACCGTTCTTTGGAGAGCGCAATTCCTCTTACACGATCAAATTTCTGCCACTTCCTTGGCATATCATATATTAAGCTAGCCATATTCTGACAAGGCGGATTGAGCAATCTTCCAATCAAGCTTCTTCTGTTTCTTTCTGTTGAACAGAATTCTAGTAAATCTGGCATCTCAAAAGGAGCTTCCTCTTCATCTAAGGACAGCTCCATCAGCACTTTATCCATTGCTGAAGACATAACTATCACCACCAGAAATCGATCTTCAATCGATCCTTTTGATAACTCACACGATCGAAAAACTCAAAAGATTTAATTTTACTCTCTCTTTTGATAGAACCCTAGAAAAAACGCTTCAGATGAAGAGGTGATGATATTTTAGTGAAATCGAACGATCACAAACAAAAGGGGAAAAATATCCCAGCCACTGGCCCACACCTTGGGAGTCTAAACGAGAAAAAATTATCTTTCTATCTCTAGATTTTTTTTTTCGAATTCGGCGCTGAAAAGAAATTGGATTTAAAAATTCTTGTTTATATATTGCAGAATCTTGAGGTTGTGAATTTTTTTATAATACTTTATGTTTTTACAAATTTCTCTCTTAAGTTTTGCTTTACTCCAAATGCAAATAGAAATAGCTCTAATAATCTTTTTTTTTCCGAAAAAGATGGCAAGTGCTAGCTACATATTTTTGGTTTATAGTTTCTTCTATATATTGCAGAATCTTGAGGTTGTGAATTTTTTTGAAAAAAATTGTACCATTTCAAATAGCATCTGTAAACTTTTTATTGGTTAGTTTGGATTTTAAGTTGAGAATGTGTGCATGCTCATGGTTTAGAAAAACAAAGCAAGGAGGTGGACGTCCACGTGAATTTGCTTTGCCCTTTCGCTTGGGCGCATGAACTGGCTTTTTGAGTCTTGGATCTTGATCCCCATAATTCAAATTCAATGGTGCATAAAAAGAAGCCCATTACTAGTAACAAGTAAACTATGTGCAAGGACAAATGGCGTACCTTTCGTTCCTAAATATACAATGTTTAAGAAAAATACATATATTAAAAAAAATATTATTTTTGTCTACAAACTATCACTAAAACTATAAAATAATTGTATTCAACCATTTACAAAATAAATTATTAAATATGATTGATTACACAATTTTTAATAAAATAAAAATTACTTTAAAAATTAAAAAAAATTTATATATTGGAACATTAAATTTCTTTGAAACATGTTACGTTTAGGATCCATTGCAGGCGTTTCCAACCATTTGTTTTTAGTACATAACTTACGTTGACTTGTGCACGAGACTTAAAAATGTTGTATAAAAATTTAGTTTTTTAAAAAGTCATGCAATCTTCACCTGTTAGTCGTATTATCCTTTGATTCTAAAAATAGAATTCTAGAGGCTCTCTCACTAATTGACAGCACAAAAACACATACAACTGTGATGCAAAGGTTCTATCATTAACGCCAACTTAGTTCTTACGAGTCATCTCCTAATATAAGCAAAACCTTAGCTGAATAACACCACACTGCTTCTAATATATTAGTTGTCTTTCTCCCAAATACAAACCAAACATTACTTCTTATACAGATGAAAAAAAATCAATGGCTCTTATTACCTTTCTGAAAATTGCCACCATTGACCAATTAATCTTTCTCTTCTTCGTATCTTCTCCCCTCAAAAGATTTTAAAGCGTATAAAAATCCATCAAAAAGGATTATAGTGTGAACATTCATCTGTTGGTCACAATGTCGATGATGTTCCCATCATTCCAACTGCTAGAGCTGAACATAATCTCAGCTCAGGACTTGGCTCCTGTCTCCCGAAAAATGAAGACATACGCGGTCGCATGGGTTCACTCCGAACGTAAACTCACCACACGCGTTGACTACAACGCCGGAACAAACCCAACATGGAACGACAAATTCGTATTCAGAGTCGACGAAGAGTTTCTCTACGCCGACACTTCCGCCGTAGTCATCGAAATCTACGCATTGCATTGGTTCCGAGACGTTCACGTAGGCACGGTCCGTGTCCTCATCAGCAACCTCATCCCACCTAGTCGTCGTCCAGGGTACAGAACCAGCAACAACGAGTACCATCGCACACCACCTCAGGGAATGAGATTCGTTGCGCTTCAGGTTCGTCGTGCCTCGGGACGTCCTCAGGGGATATTAAACATTGGTGTTGGAGTGCTTGATGGTTCCATGAGAAGCATGCCGCTTTACACGCATATGGATTCCTCTGCTGTGGGGTACAGAGATCTTCTCGGTGAAGAGGATCGTCATCTACAGCATTTGCATTTGAACAGTAACAAAGGAAGCTCCAAGAATCCACAATCTCCGTCTTCGAGACAGTTTCAATCTGTTGTCTCAAGACCAGAGCTCCGTCGTACAAAGAGTGATACAAGCTCAATGGTTGTCTCTGATCTTCTAAGCAGAGTTGAACGTAGTCGGCTAGCTAAACAGCCGATAAGCGCATTAGTAAGCAGTGAAGAATTTGAAACTGAACCAACCACTACGGATACTGATGCCACGGAGATAAAAGAGAATGGACCTACTAAAATCATGAGGCAAATATACAAACCAGATCCAGCACCAAGGGAGAGTCATGACGTGTCATACCATCATTCGTCACGTAAAACACCTAGAAGAGTTACAATGAACGAGAAACATAGACCGATTAAGGCTCGAGCTTCACCGTACTTGTCAAGACATGGAACGCCGTTGAGATCTAACATCGTCGCATCTTCTCCTATGCGACGTAACGAAGTTAGGTCAACACCGATGAGATCTAAAATTATCGCCATGTCTCCCATGCATCCCAACATGACTTCCATGCAGACTCCGTTGCGTTCCAACATGACACCCATGCAGACTCCGTTGCGCTCCAACATGACGCCCATGCAGACTCCTATGCGTTCCAACATGACGCCCATGCAGACTCCTATGCGTTCCCACATGACTCCCATGCAGACTCCGATGCGTTCCAACGTGCTTAAATCGACTCCAATGAGACCAAACTACATGTCTACACCGATGAGGACATCGAACTTAGCTGGGAGGAGAATCTTAACCGATTCGGAGTTAGGTCCATCACCATCAGAAATCGCTGAGCAACTAGCTAAAAATAGGTCTCACGCTAACGACACGGAAAGCTCTATACTCAGCGAGTGGAGCATCGACGAAACTAGCGTCGAAGGACTACGTTCGAAACTCGAGAGGTGGCGTACGGAGCTGCCACCATTGTATGATATAGGATCAAGCCAAGTAAGCAGCACTGAATACGACGGCTCGACAATCGTCCCAGCTGGGGGAAGAAGTTCAAGAAGGAAAACTCCAGCGGTGAAGAAGCATAGTCGTAGGCATACAGAGGGAGGTAATGGTCTTTTCTCGTGTTTTAGTAAGATTTGCGGCGTGGAATGCAGTTTTGCATGCGGTGGTGGTGGTGGCGGCTCGGTGGATCATGATGAGTCGAGGAAAGGCGGGGATGGCCGCGTGCATCGCACGTACTCTGCTGATGATTTGAGCTCTTTGTGATATTTACATATTCAAATATTTTTTGGTCTCCCATTATATTATTTTACTTTTTGGAGAGGGGGGGGGGGGGGGGGGGGGGGGGGGTGACTATTGGTGATGAAAACGATTTATTTAATTTTATTGCTATTGTTGATAAATCATTCAACATAACATTAATTAATCGTGATAAAGTAGAAGAATGTGTGAGAGTATTTGTGTTTTAGACGATGGTGTCTCATTTGTTTCTATAGAAAAGAATTAAACACAAGTCAACAGGCCAATCTCAGTAGTGATTTTAGTTTCCATTAGAGCATGAGATTAGTGTCCTCCATTGGTAATAATTCTGATTAAAGGTGTAATTTTCCCAAAAACAATTTGCGCCTGCAAAAGTTTCTCAATGGATCATCAAACATCATGATGATGAATATCTCATCACCACGTTTTATACTAATGCATAGTGTTCCCATCAATTTCCTTTTTATATTGCTCGACAAGAATCATGTTCTCAAGGAAAAAATAAACTTAAAACTATGTTTTTCCCTTTACTACGTTAAATATATAATTTATTTATTGTTAACTGAAATACAATTTTGTCTGTGTAAACTCTTTAAAAATTGAGACTTTTGGGGCGCTATGAAATGAACTGTCTCATCATCCAAAGCAGATATTATAATCCATAAGCATCTTTAGATTCTTGATAAGTAGCCTTTACTAAAACATGATGTAATAAAACAATGACTTCTCATCCGAATTCCGAAAGCATTACAATATTCTAGTACAAGACATATATACAAGTGGGAGAAGGAAAAGAAGAAAAATGATGTAACAAAAAGCAAAACCTTAGCTGATATTATAAACAAATATGTCATGCACACACACAAACAACTGTAAAACAAGTTTCTTGGGACTGTCTTTCTCTAGTTGCTTGAACCCAACTATAACGCAACGAGAGCACGACAGGTTTGATGATGTCGGAAACTAAACTTTTCAGAAATTTTAAATATCAAAAAAACAAAAAGAGAAGACTTTGGCATTGTGGTATGGCCATTACAAGACATATGGGTCCCAATTCTCATCACTCTCTCCTTTACTCTGCTTTCATCATCTCTCGTCTCTCTCAAATACGCTTGAAGAAAGAAACCCTTTCATCTCTGTGCCTCTTTCTCTTGAACGGTTCATTGAAAAGACCCTCTCTTTGGATTATTAGTCGACAACATGCGTGGTGGTGGGTCAGAGTTTGAGACGGGGAAGAGTAACCTTCTTCCGGCTGAGAGTGAGCTGGAGCTGGGATTAGGGCTCAGCATCGGCGGTGGCGCGTGGAGAGAGCGTGGGAGGATTCTAACGGCTAAGGACTTTCCTTCTGTTGGGTCTAAACGAGCTGCTGATCAGTCTTCCTCTCACCAAGGACAAGGAGCTTCTCCTCCTCGCTCAAGGTTCCGTCTTTTAATTAATAAAGCTCATAACTTTTGGTTTATTTCTGTGTTGCATGATTTGAACATGTTACTATCTCGAAACATAATCTGTGTAAGCTTCTGTTATAATCAGACTTCGTTATATATAACTCGAAATGTTGCAAAAGTGATTAGCTTTTAATGATTTGGTCATAGTAAGAGATGTTTGTTTTGATGCATTACATGGATTTGTTGTAGCAGTCAGATAGTGGGATGGCCACCGATTGGGTCACACAGGATGAACAAGGTGAACAACCAAGCTCCTATGAAGGCGGCCAAAGAAGAAGAAGAAGAAGAAGAGGGGAAGAAGAAGAATGATGAGACTAAAGATGTCTCAGTTCAGGGTTTAGGGTATGTGAAAGTGAATATGGATGGAGTTGGTATAGGCAGAAAAGTGGATATAAGAGCTCATTCTTCTTATGAAAACTTGGCTCAGACGCTGGAGGAGATGTTCTTCGGAATGTCAGGTCAGTTACTGCTAAAACACTTGAGATGGATTCTTATTGGAGTTTGACTGACATTATTGTATTTTTGAAATGATCAGGTTCTACTACTTCTCGGGAAAAGGTGAAACCTTTGAGGCTTTTAGATGGTTCATCAGAGTTTGTACTGACTTATGAGGATAAGGATGGAGATTGGATGCTTGTGGGCGATGTTCCTTGGAGGTAAGAATCTAGAAATGGCTTTGTATATAACTATATATTAGTCCTTGTCAAGATCTAAATCATTTTTGTCATTTTTGCTACTAGAATGTTTGTCACTTCGGTGAAAAGGCTTCGGATCATGGGAACCTCTGAAGCTAATGGACTTGGTATGTTTCTGGTTTATTGATTTCTCTTGTCGACCAATAAAGAATAACCAGGCTGGAACATTCTTTAATGCAGCTCCAAGACATCAAGAACAGAAGGAGAGACAAAGACAATGAAACTATCCTGTTTAGCTTCCCTTACAAATCTGGCATTGTTATGTGTTTCTTTTTTGATTTTGTGGAAAGTAACTCAGATACTTATTGAAGAAAGTATACCGGGTGAATCCGATCAAAGCTGGTGGAGCTTAAGATTTGATATTAGGCATGGTTTCATTTTAAGGTTTTTCAATTAGTAGTTTTCTTGGTCTTTTGTTTATTTATTTTTCTTGTAATGTAAATAGTTGAAGCCATTATCTAATGTGATAAAAGAGTTCTGTTTTCTTGTGATTTTTCTTGTTGGGGGGGTTATGATTCCAAGGAATGAAACTCACTTCCTTTATATGGTTTGGTTATGAGCTTGTGTGTGCTTATTGTTGAACATAAAACAAATTCTTCACCTAATTTGACATTTAATTTAAGGGAAATAAGATACGAAATGTTTGGATTGATGTCACCTAATCAGAACAATTACAATTTTCAAATGCGATGCGATGATGCACATGTACTATAGTTAAATGGTTACCTAAAAAAGAAACAGATTTAAAAACTGAAAGAGTCCAACCAAAGTAAAAAAAAAAACAGGATAAGGAAAAAAACATAATCTAAAGTCAAACAGCTGTTTCATAAAATTCGAAGTTTCGTGAAATCAAAATTAGAGAGAATTGAAGAATGGATCATCATCATAATCATAATCAATGGCGAATGAGATTATTATCTTTCAAGAACGCCACAATTGCTCTCACGCTCGTCAACCTTCTCATCTTCCTCTTCCTCCTTCAGGGCTTTTTCACTTCCTCCTCTCGCCGACCCGTTTCAGGTTTGTTACCATCGAATTTCGATTCAAAGTTTGATGCTTTAGCGATCATCTTGTGATGGGTCTTTCTCGGATCTGTTCATACCGACAAAAAAAAAACAGGCTTGTTGTTGTCTAGTTTCAGATTTAGTGTGTATACGCTTCTATATCACTCGAATTCAATATCACTTTTGACTCGTTCGTTCTAGATTAATGGCTTCTACAAGAATCGATATGGAGAAAAGCTTAGATTTTAAACACTTAAAGAGTTGTGTTCCTTCCATGAACTGTTGTCTGGATTTTGACATTATGTCTGTTAAAAAATCACATTTTTAATTTACCTTCTTTGGGAGGGAGACTGTTGATAATTCTACTTTCCTCATATAGAAGAAGCTAAGCGTATCTTGTTTATGAATAATATTCTTAAAAAAGTTTCTTCCTTTTTTTTTGGGTTTCTTGTTTCATTCTTTCACCATACATTTGATAAATGCAGCTCAGCTTCGGTATGTGAAGGAAGCCGAAGAGATTAGACTCAAGATGCAACCTTTAGAGCTTATCAAAAGAGTAACCTACCTACAACACTATTACATTTGTGTCACACATCTCTTAAGCCCTCTCTGCTTCTCTTTACTCTTAGCATTTGGATCTATTATAGGTCCGAGAAATTGAACAAGAGTCATCTGCTGGACAAGAGACAGAGCAGGAGAAGGATGTGAAGCAGAACACTGCCGTTGATCTCTCTAAACGCCTCAAAGATTTCCGCTCCCTTAACGATGCCTCCAGCTTGAAAGGTACAAAACAAAATGGCAACAATCTCTTTGTTCATGCTAAAACAAAACTGCACATGAAGAAGGTTTTTGATATGTTTGTTACACAATATTCTTCTATAGCATTGGAAGAATGGCGAAAGCGAAAAATGGAACGAGCAAGACAACGTGATCTTGAGAAAACCGGAGGACTTTCTTCATCCAAAACATCATAAAAACACTACTAACTAACTCTCAAGAAGATATCAATATATATTATCATGGCTGCTCCTTGCTGCTACTAAAACCATTCGTATAGTGTAATACACAGACACAATGCTTTGAAAGGAAAAGTATCTAAGCATGTAATGTTTCCTACATTGAACTTCACAATCTTGTTTACACCGCAAAACTTTCAGTAAATGATAGAAGATCACAAGTCAATCAATAGTTATAAATATTTCTCCCAATACATGGCTCACCTATCATATAAATGGATGTTAATTAACTCCAGGAGGAATAACTATAAATAATTTGCTGACAAAGTAATCGTTACCAATACACGGCACATTTAATATGATAAAAAGCACAAGGAGATAATATAAAGAAATCACTTGGAGATTCGAGCGCAGGCTATATCCAACACTTTGGACCAACCTCGCGGCACGTGTTCCACCACCTGTTACCAGCTAAACACAGAAGGTCCTCTGTGCACGGCACGTGTTCCTCGCCAACAAACCGTCTAAGCTTCGTGTATTTAAAACTATGTCGCATACCACCTCAACTGATCCATCACCGAATACGTAAAGCTTTGTTGGATAAGCGTAAAAGAAGTGAGGTCTCAAGAGAAAAAATGGCGACTGTGGGAAGAAACATTGCTGCACCATTACTGTTCTTGAATCTGATCATGTACCTTATTGTGCTTGGTTTCGCAAGTTGGTGTCTCAACAGATACATCAATGGTCAAACTAACCACCCAAGTATAACTTCTCTCTGAATCTCTCTATTTATATATATATATATAAAATGATCATTTTACTATTTTACTTGAAATCATTAGTATTGTTACTGACTCTATGTTTTGTTATAAAACTAACTAGGCTTTGGAGGCAATGGAGCAACACCCTTCTTCTTGACGTTTTCGATTTTAGCAGCCGTTATAGGCATAGCGTCAAAGCTGGCCGGAGCTAACCATATCAGGTTCTGGAGGAACGATAGTCTTGCGGCCGCAGGATCTTCCTCTATAGTTGCATGGGCCGTCACCGCTCTTGCCATGGGGTAATAGCTAATATCATACTTATATATGTAGTATCTTTATATCAAAATGATTATTATTCTTTTCTTTTTTTTTTGTTGGGACTAAGGTTGGCATGCAAGCAAATAAACATAGGAGGATGGAGAGGGTGGAGGTTGAGGATTATTGAAGCCTTCATCATAATCCTAACGTTCACGCAGTTGCTTTACGTCTTGTTGATCCATGCTGGTGTATTCAGCAGCAAGTACGGTCCTGGATATAGAGATCGTGACTACGCTACAGGTCAAGGTCATGGTCACGTGCCAGGCACTCATGCAGGCGAGCACAAAGCTGGTGTTGGAACCACCACTATGGCCGTTTAGAGTCGCTGTTGTAGTGCTTTTGTAATCGTATAAATTTGAATAATAAACGATAAAGATGTAGGTTCCTTTTTTTACCTTATCAGTTTATGTAATAATGTGTTCCTTTGTTATTTTTATGGATTTGTGTTTTCTTATGCAAAAATGAAAATCTCATTATAAACAACATATACATTATTCTAATGTATATGACCTTACGCTATCTTTGTGCTTCTTCTGACCCTCGTCCTCGTCTATAAGCTACACTTTCTTGACGCACTACTTTCTCAACTCTTCTACTACTACTCCTGCTTCTCGTACTTAAACCTCTCTTCGCTCCCTTCTCAACCACAGGCTCAGACATTGGGACAAAGTGCATGAAACACAAGGGTACCAACGCCGCTAAAGACTGTACTATAATCCCTGAAGGCAAGTTCGAATAGTTACTAGACGTTATACCTATCACATTAGCTAATCCTACTCCCAAGAAAGCGCTAACAATCTGTGATAGACACAGACATGAAGCGAGAAACGATGTGAGCGATCCTTCACAGCCTTGAGGACACATGTTGGCTAACCGAACCGCAAAGGGGAGGATCTTGAACTGTGCGAGGATCTCAGCTAAGCTGGAGAAACAAAGGACAAAGACCTCGTTGGAGATACCAACTCCGAGGTTTATTTGCTTCACCAAAACATAGTCGAGGAGGATTGATAACGCGTATAGGATCTGGACTATATGGATGAGTGGTCTCATGGGGAGTGTCTTTAAGTATCGGTCGTAGACCACGGTTAGACAAAGAAGCATCACTTGTCCAATCACTTTGGACATTCCTATAACCGAAGGGTCCAAGTTCAGAACTTGCGTTTGGTAACAGAACACTGACCCCGAGAGAAGTGGGACCATTGAGATGGACACTACCGCCCAAATCATAGGCTGTGAGATGTCCTCCTCCTGGATAGCTTCCATGAGATTAGACAACTGTTTCTTTACACTCATCACAACCGAGCTTGTCTCTTTCCTCCGTGGCAAACCAAAGGATTCTTCCTTCGAAGACAAGGAGACAAGGAGCTGAAGAGACAAGACCGCGGTGAAGACAAGGAAGGAGATCTTTGGAGGTGTTCTGAGTAAGAGATATCCTCCAAGCAAGTTCCCTAAGACTCCACCAGCTGCTGAAGCCATGAGGGCGTAGGACTGAAGACCGTTTATTCTGTATCTCAGACCGTATTCAGCGACTAGAGCGTCTTTTGCAACCTCGGTGATGGATGCACCAAGGTTACTGAGCAGGGCACATGCTATAAGAGAAGGAAGAACTTCTCTAGCTCCTTGGAAGAGTGCCATTGTGCCCCATGCTAGTACCTGCAGCGACACTGATACAATAAAAACATTCAGACCATTTTGAAAGGGAGCAGACAAAGACAGAGAGACTTTGTGTTATGAACTAACCCGAATCAACAGAAGAAAATTTTTTTTTAAAACAAAACTGTATTAAGACAGACCTGTTTTAAGGTTTTTATATTGATTATGCGAATCAAATAAATTTATAACCCATTAGACACGTATTTATAACAATGTATAAAAAGCAACATTATTTATCATGTCGATTATGCGAATCAAATAAATTTATAACCCCTAAAATCCGATTTCATTTTTAGATCTTTATCTAGAAAAAATAAATTTTCCTAATTAGTATAAACTAAGTTCGTTCTAACAAATTGTTGGTACACAGATATTTTAGAACTTGCTAGTACACAGAGATTTAAGATGTTTCTAGAATTGATATTTTGGTATAAACTAACCTCCAATGGAGATGTAAGGAACTCTGCGACCGCTACCGATGTAAAGAACATCTGAGAGAACTCCGTAAAGAGGTTTAGCCACCATGGGAAGAAGACAAGAGTACTGCACAAGCTGAAGGGTGGATGGTTGGAGTCCGAGGGTGTTAACCATGTGGAAGTTAAGTGCAAGCCACGGGAAACATCTAGAGCCTTGCACCCAATAGCCTAAGCCACACAGAACCGAGATTCCTCCACCACCCATTTGTTCATACCTCGCCGTTTCTTCAGATTCAGACACGCCAGAGTTTCTTCTTTTTCTGGATATTGAGAGACATGAGAATGTCGTGGCTCTTTTTGATTTGGTTTCCACAATGAACAGAGTATTGCTCTTGTTCTGCTTCTCTTGCAGTTGTTGTAGTTTTGTGTTAAAGAAAAGAAATGGTGGTTTCAAGAACGTGGTTGGGGAGTTCTGGATTGATAGTAATGGATTTATCATTATGACTCTTAGAGATTCAGAGAGATGAAAACAGAGGAGGAGGAAGGTTTAGAAGAAATGTTGTCACATGCTTCGTATGTAACGGTGGGGTGTTTATGTAACTTTGGGTGCAAACTCTTAAGGATCGTTGAATCGAGGAAGGAGACGAAACAAACAAGAAAGAAAATAAAGAAAATGATATTTTTGAAGGATCGAGAAGCGTGTGGAGAAGCAATTAGAAGGAGACAAGAACTCACTAAAGCTAAATGCAGTTTAATACTTGTCTTCCACAGATAATCAAACTAAGATTCTAACGTTTTTATTTAAGTAATCAACTAACGGTTGTCATGGCTTTAGAGATTGATTATTAAGGTTTCTTTTTAAGGGGACCCACAGAAAAATCGACTGTCCTATGAGATTTGAAGATCACATCTGATTACGACATGTCACTAAAGTTCTGTTATATTAATTCGGTATCACAAAAAGAATAATTGAATTTTATTTAGTCGACCGTAGAAAACTGATGACTACTAGGGTTGAACGGTACGTCGGTAACGAGTATTGACCACAACCACAACACTTTCTAATAGGGACGCGAGTTTCTACATGGGATTATGTGGTTTACAATTTACTTACTAGTTATTGCTTATTCACATGCAGTTGAATATAAGTATACATACTTTTCCTATACTACAAATATAATATCTAAACGGAATACAAATAAATATCAGAACCGACTTCTCTGCGTACAATTTGGAGATATTTAGGAGGTGATATTTAATTTTGTTGTATTTTAATGCAACTTGCATGTAATTTATATTCATTTGAATATTGTAGCTTTTTGGTTACGGTTCTGTCAAAACTGAAATCTAGTGAAACCACAAAGTTACTTGCATACCGAATTTATTTGATAAAATAGTACAAACGGTAATCACATCCACACATATCAAAGTTTTATTTTAAAGGATACGTTTTCCATTCTAAGTACTTCTCAACGCTGTCAAGGCCACAAAGCTGCTTCACCACTGGCATAATCGCCGGAACCGGCAACTCAAAACCAATGTCAGAATCGTCTCTGCGATCACCACCATTAACGCACTTCCAAGAAAAGTACTGTTTCCGAGCCTCTCTTATGGCTGACCTTGTAGCACAATGCACAGAAGCAGCTCCAAGCAACGGAGGTTCACCTGAAGCTGCATCAGAAAGAAGTAGAAGAAGACAGATTCAGCATTTCAAAGAATCATAAGACTAAACCTTTTAGAGGAGAAAAAAACAAAACAAGTGGAATGTCATTTTGATTCTAGCTTTCAAAACCTTTAGAGGATAGAACACGGTTCCTGTGATGACCACTGTTGAGAATCTGAACGTTGAACTGTTTTGGGATTGTGTCTATTGTAGGGATTTTGTAGTCCCATGTGCCTTCTTGAATCACAAGCCCGTTCTCATCTGTTGTATACTCTTCATTCATGAAAAAACCGATCCCTTGCACAAACGCTCCTTCGATCTTCCCAAGAGAAAAAAGAACAAAGAGAATCAATCAAACCTTATATATAACATTATCAAGAATCCAAAACCAATCTCATCAAGCTTATTACCTGTCCCAAATCAACAGCAGGATTAAGGCTTCTTCCACAGTCGTAAATGATATCTGATCTTATAATTTCCGTTCTTCCTGTCACTATGTCCACCTCCACCTACATCACAGTATATGTTACTGATTTAGTCTTTTAAGGGAACGGCTAAAATGATAGGTTATAATAAGATTCACCTCACTAGCTCCAACTCCATAGTTTAGATAATCTGCAGAAGAGGTCTCTGGCTTATAAAAAGTACGCGCTGATAAGTCCACAGATTGAGCATATGCCTGCAGTTTTCACATTAGTTTATACCTGAGATATGATGAGAATGATGTTAAGGTTATATACCTGTTGAATGAGCATGTCCCATGTCACCGACCGAGCGTTCTCCAGAATCTCATTCATGGTAGCTTTCAGCCTCTCCACCAAGATGGCGCAGCAAAGCCTAACCGCTTCACAACAGTTCTCGGATGTTGTGCTACCCGCAGTGTAACTGGTTTGAGTCATACTGAGCGTGTCAGTCTGAAGAAGCCGTATTCTCTCGAGAAGATCTTGACTTCCTTCACACTTGATGATACCAAGACCATAAGCCACCATCTGTTGCACCTTCGTCCATAACCCTTGCCCCATCTCGATACCCGCAACCTCGACCACAACCGAACCATCCCACAAAATGCTCACTCTCCCCGGAGTTGGCCTATTCTTAACGTGATAGACGATGGGTACTCTAGAAATCCCCCTTTTGCGCCATACGTTACCAGCGTTAAACTCTTTCACTGACACAGCCCTTCTCTTGAAATCTGAAGATATCTCCAGTTTGTCCCATAACAAAGGCAGAGTATACTCATCAGGCTCGCCAGCAGCTTCCGTGTAAAACTTGCTGAGGCTTTCGTAAGTGTGAACGTTTATCCTCCTCACGACATCAACGTCCATGTTCAGGGAACATGCTACATTCTCGACGATGGATTCAGCGATATATGAGCCTTGTACCTCACCGGGCGCCCTCAAGGACGTTCTGCTCGGACGGTTTGTCTTACACACTTTGATGTCGAATGACAACGCACCCCAGTCGTATTTCTTCAGGGAGTTCACTATATTCTTCGGCAGCATTGGACTTACATCCACATCTACTCCTGCGTCTATTAACATAGTTGTCTCTAGTGCTGTGAGTTTACCGTCAGATGTGAAACCAACGCTGTAAGTTATTTTCATGGGATGCCTTCCTCCAACCATTATCATATCAGTCTTCCGGTTGAGGTAAATCCTTACAGGGCGCTGTAATTTTTGTGCAGCGAGTGCACATGCTGTCGCAACCTGAGAAAATCTCAACAGCATTAATATAAAATTATCATGGACATGGACATGGCCCCTGAGATTTTAGGGGCTGTAGCTGACTTAGTAAAGATTTGAATAAAAAATTCTTTTTTACAAATTTGAGAGCCTTTTTTTTTTACAAATTTGGGGGCATATGTCAATGTTTCATCTGGTTTTGCCCAGGACTGGCCCTGTGGACAGGTCTCTTCTTATTCTGTTAATGACTTATATCTAGAAAAGAAGATAGTACACTTACAGGCATTGACTTTATAGCTTTTCCACCGAAGCCACCTCCAAGTCTTCTGGTGATGACTCGCACGTTATTCTCTGGGATGCCAAGACATGTAGCAATCACTGCTTGTGTGTACTCGCTTGCTTGAGTTGAACTGTAAACCACTAAATATTTGTCTTCGTCTGGCAAGGCAAGTGCCGTTTGTGTCTCCATGTAGAAGAAGTATTGTGACTCGAGTGTCAACTGCATACCCAAATCAAACAGCACTCATGACTGTAAGAATGTACTACAAAGAATTTATCTGAATAGATCGAAGTGAAGCGAGAGAAAGAGATTTTTCATACCTCTACTGAGCGTATCTTACGATCAGCTTCAGCCATTCCTTTTGAAACATCGCCAGCGGGTTCAGGTTTATACTGGGAAGGAACCTCAAAAAGGCTGGACCTGTTGACTGCCTCCTCCACGGATAATACAGGTGTTTCTATGTTCTTTAGATCGTACTCAACTACTGCAAGCTTTACTGCCAAATCTGCATGTTTTTGAGTGTCTGCAACCTGAGAGGTCACCATAAATGTACTAAAATTCAAGAAAGACAGACGCAAAAAAGGGTATTCTATTTTTTCTTATTATTCGTTTTGGAGCTTAGTCTATGATGCTAGAAATTGGACTTACCACAAGAGCAATGATTTGTCCGGCACAGATAGTAACTTCATCTGCAAATAGAAGCCCTGTGCCGAACATAGATATGTAACCAACGTTTTGCCCCGCTTGAGGAATATCCTTGAAAGTAATAACTGCCAAAACTCCGACCGGTGTCACATTTCCTCTGAAACCAACTCTCTTTATCCTAGCCAATGCCTTTGTGCTATAGATGAATGCTCCATGTAGACAATTGGGTAAGGATGGAATATCATCAACGTAAACAGCTTCACCTGGAAAGACAGAAGCTCATGTTATTGAGTCTTTCAACACCATTAATACAAAAATTATATTATTAAAAACAATAAAAGCAACAATATAGTACTACTAACCAGCTGCCTGCATTTCAGCTCCATATTTGATAATGGCTTCACCAACAGGTTGAAACTCTTTATTTTCAAACACCTGCTGCGCAGATGACAGCGAAGGCAGAGATAACGTTGGAACGACGTGCCCATCGACATGTTTTCTCTCTGAATCCCAGCAGCCACTCTCGATCAGAGGATAGAGAAAATCAAAGAGAAACCCAGCGGCCAAGCTTTTCTTATACTCAGTGTACGAGGTATCTATGCTGGGCACTATGATCCCTTTAAGTAACCTCACAGCTTCAAATAAAACACTGTGGCTGAGTAATTTACCCGTCAGAAAATCCTCAACCTCCCTCGCCCTGATTGAATGATACCCACCAAAAGAACCAAACGCCAAGCGGCATTTATCCACAACGACGCCTCTTGATAATGCATCGTGAGAGACTACCGCTAAGAAAGCAGCGTTGATATAAGGCAATGCACTTCCGAAAGGGCGAGGTGCAGCACGATAGGTTTCGAAAAGCAAACCAGTAGTAGAAGAAGCCGTCCAGGTGGGAATTTGAACCTTTAAAAGAACAGCTGTAGTGTCTATTATTGGAGGCGACACAAGAAACTCACCGATCCTACGCCTCTCGTGTCTCCCAGCGTTCATCATATGCACAGACGCATCAGCAGCGAGCAAAAGTGTGGTTATGTCAGAAGGAAAGTTTTTGCTCTGTGCCATCACCAGATTACCACCGATACTCCCTGAGTTTCTGATAAAATGGTTGGCCACCTTCTCCATATGAATACCAATTTTCTTGAAAACATAACCAGACGTATCTTCCTCCATCAAAGCTTCGATAACTTTAGAGATGGTAACAACTGCTCCAATCTCAATTCCTCTGTCATCTTTCTTGATCATTGACATCTCTGGAATGTGGCTGATATCAATGTATCTACCATATTGCTTCACTTCCTTGTAGTAACCTGTTCCCGTGTTACCAACAACTAATTTCACCAAACCTCTATCACCGCCAGAGTTGATTGTTGCCAATATTTCCTGAAGCTCCTCGACGCTAGCAGGAGTGCTCCAATGATACCTCACCTGATCCAAAACATTAGGTTGACGCTTTATCTTTGCCTTCAAGAAATCCGGAAAAGAGACAAGATCCTTCTCAGGATTGTAAGGAGGCAGTTTCTTCAACATCTCTTCTCTGCTTTCCCCTTTCCTCCAGAAAGAGTTGAATCCCAAATCCTCTATGTCCACATCTACAGCAAAGCTCTTGCAAGCATCGGCAATGGGACGATAACCGGTGCAGCGACAGAGGTTTCCGGAAATAGACTTCTCTGCTGCAGAAGCAGTGAGGTAGTCAGGAGGATTGGAGTTATGTGCGTTTGAAAGAGCGGAGTAGAGAGAGATGCACATCCCCGGGGTACAGAAACCACACTGCGAGGCGTGGAACCCGGCGAATCTTTTGTGAATTGGGTGGAAGCCTCTTTCGGTGTTTCCTAGTCCGTCGGATGTGGTTATGGAACACCCATTTATGCTGCAAAGAAGGGTCAAGCACGAGTTTATAGAATACTCCTCGACTTTGTCTGACACTGGATCATATTTTGATAGAATCACGATGCAAGCACCACAACCCCCTGCACGAAAAATCCAACTGAGTCAGCAAGTGAAACACACACACATACTCAAAAACAATACGTTCTAAGACAACATGAAACAGAGGAAAAAAAACATGTATCCTGTTCCAGTCCTAGTCTCAAATTGAACATGAACACCAAACGTCAACGCATACGGATACATCGATTATAACAATTTATCTAATTGTCACCGGATTTCAAAGATTAAAATCATGACTTTTTTATTGTGGAGACACAAGTTTTAATCCTCCAACTGAAGAATCCTCATATATTATCACAAGAAGCTTCTAGATATGAATTTGAGGTTCAAACATAGAAGAAGTACATGATACAAACCGAACAAAAGCACGAAAGAAACCAAATATTCATTAGAAAAGTGACAAGTGTGTGACTCTGTATGTATGTGTACCTTCGCCACAGCTGAGCTTGGAGCTCTTAAAGGGAGTGCTGGAACGCAAGAACTCAAGCAAAGTAGTAGAAGGATGAACCGAAAAGACTTCAAATCTCTCTCCGTTAACAGCAAACACCAAATCTTCACACGCCATTTTCTTGCCACACTAAAACCAAAAAGAAAGTACACAACAACAAAATTAGCTAATCTTTTCTAAGTAACCAAGAGAGCGGTGACTGCAAAAAAACAGGTTATTTAATAGAGTGAGTGACTGACACATAGCAATTTCAACACGATAGGGAACCTGAAAAGTGGGGGGGAAGTGGACACTAAGCTATGTAGAGAAAGTCCACACTAAACGTCAATACTACTAATAGCAGAGTTTGGTACGTATAGATGAGTAACAACTAACAACGCCATATGCTGGTGATAAGAGATGGTTTGTTATCCAAAACTGAAAAATACCATCTAATAAGAGATAACTTCCATTTCAAATGGGATTCTATCTTGTGTTGACGAACGAGGTGAAAACTAGGGATGTTAACAATGGGTTTTTACCCATAGGGTACCCTAAACCCGGTTGGAATTTAAAAACCAAAACCCGTATATTCAGTTTTCAAAATTCGCGGGTTTATTTTGGGCGGGTCTTGATTTATAAATTACCCGTTCGGGTTTTACCCTATCGGGTTTCGGGTACCCTATGGGTTTTTAAAAAAAAAAATATAATTGAAAGGACGACTTTTACCCTAATTTTTAAGGATTTAAATGATTGAAATCAAAAATTAGATGTATAAATCAAAACATACAATGCCCACTATTAAATTTTGCACTCTCTATAACTTATTTATTTACTTACATTATGGATATAGTATAAATTTGCAAATTGAAAATTATGAATGATGAAAATTTTATTTGTTACTTTATACAGAAAATAAATTTGATAATTGAAAATTAATCAAATTTAATACAAAACATGATTAAAATTAAATATTCAATACATATAAATTTAAGTTAAAACTATAAAACTTTAACTAAAAAACCACAAAACTCAAAAAAGGGTTTTTTCGGGTACCCTTGGGTAACCCTAAAGTTCTAGGGTTTTTCGCGGGTTACTCTAATAGTACCGGGTTTTTTTCGGGTTTTATAGTTTAGGGTATTTTCTGGGCGGGTTTAGTTTGGGTTCGGGCCGGGCCGGGTTTTTTTGCCCATGACAACATCCCTAGTGAAAACGATTGCTCTCTCTCTCTCTCTCTCTCTCTCTCTCTCTCTCTCTCTCTCTCTTTCGCTGCTTACCTAAACTGCGACTTTCGGTGGTGTTGGGACGCTGATTGATTCCTTCCATAGACTCTTTCTCTTGGATGCGTCGCCATTGATGGATATACGGAACCGAAGCATTGAATCGATTCTTCATAGCTTGAGCTTCCAACGACCACGTACGGCAAAGAGGAACTCGCCATCAACCTCGTGCAGATTAAGCGAAAGTAACTTTCTATTTTCGGTTAGGATAATCTGATCTAACCGATTCAAACCGAACCGAACCGTACCGATTAAACTGATTAGAACCGATTTCTTTTATTCCTTTCTATGAGATTGAACCTGAAGGTAAAATGCCTAAACCGAACCGAATAATTTTTCATTAACCGGAAATTCTGAAACTAATGTTATTCATTTAAATATCGTACCGCTGGTCAAGAGAATTTATGTTTCGTTATAGTTATATCGCGTGACGTATAAAACTTCGATAGGCAAAAATATGTTCTAGTTCAGTTGATAAGAGTATACAGCACTACTAATACTAGTGAGTGAGTGAGTACACAACTTATATTCGGATCATTTCTCAGTAGCAGCTTCTGATTCTTGGTGATTTTCCTCATCGTCTGTGATCCCTACTTGTAACTCATCTTCTGCTGCATCCTCTGGGGTTGCTTCAGGATCCATCACTCCTGAAACTAAAAAAAACTAACCAGTTAGTTACAAATCAATGCGGTTTTGTGCAAGAAAATATCAATGGCATGTACCAAATCATCTGAGTACCTGGTTTCTTCTTCTTCCTTGAAGATCTTCTTGATTTATCATCTGACGCTGTACCGAGAAACAGATTGCTATACTTAGTCAATACTCTTTCTTTCTCCTCAAGCATTCCTAAAAGCTCGTAAGCGTCCGCCACTGACTGCACAATCTTTTTATCCGTAGGTTTGCGGTCATAACTCTCCAGATCCTTAAACAGCTTCATAACCCACAACACAACACAGGTTCAAGGTCAGCACGAAATAGAAACAAGGACATAATACCTTTACTAGGTCAGTTCAGTATCGATTAGCAATTTAGTGTTGAGTCAGTGATGAGGAACTAAGCCAAGAAGATATTTGCAAATTAGCATAAGAACGAAGGAAAAGAATAACAAACCTTAACAAGTTCTTGTAACATGTTGTTCCGGAAATATATGCGAGTCATTTGTAAGCATAATTGCCAAGGCACGGAATGCAGATCATTCCCTATTTTCTTACGCCAGATTGCATGCGCCTCTTCTGCTCTACGGTCCATATCTAAGGCCCGTATCAACTGTCCATATGTCCCCATCGTGTTCCCTTGTCCCT
Source organism: Brassica napus (assembly GCF_020379485.1). Classification (NCBI taxonomy): domain Eukaryota; kingdom Viridiplantae; phylum Streptophyta; class Magnoliopsida; order Brassicales; family Brassicaceae; genus Brassica; species Brassica napus. Next base: position 1,596,325 of record NC_063443.1, read on the forward strand.
TGCTTAGGATCCACTTTATTACCTACAAGCCATTAAAATAGAGGATATGTACTTCGGTGTTTGATTATTCACGGTTCATGAGTCTCAAATAGGAGAAAAGAAGGGAGATGCTTTTGGGTGACACATACCTGAACCATTCGATGCCATTGATGTTCCTTTTCAAGAATAGCTATTACTCTTTTGAGGGAAGCAATGGGGAAATTGCGTTCCCAAGCAACCCAAGCATCCAGAGCTCCATAGACAGCCTCTTTGTTATCTTCGATATCAAGCAGCTGCAGTTTGTACAGATAAGCCAATGACAATACAAACAAGTAACCATCACTGACGAACCATTAGTAAAAGGCACATCTGAAGAATTTAAACTTCTTTTTTTTGTTGCTTACAGTATTCACAAGAAACTTTATTTTATCCTTCTTGGGTATGTTCTCCCCAGTTTGATGCTTCCTAGGGGTTTCAGCGTTTTCCTCCTTTGATGAATCCGCAACATCTTGCTCATCATCCTACATCAAGATGAAAAATGCGGAGCCCAAAGTAACGTAAGAACAAACAATGAGAGGCCCAATTCTCAGGAAATTGCTAACCAAAAGTACATGGATCAAAGAAATTATTTTGATCATTAGAAAATGTCAGCTCTGTATTTGACTATACGAATCAACTGAGAGCTACAGGCCACTCTAAGACTATATTATGCACGTGGGTTAGCTTATATTATATGTAGTTGAATATCTATAAGACCTGTCTGAAAAGAAAAGCTCACTCTAAGACTAGGGGCAACAAAACAAAATCTCCAGTGTAGTCTATAATCACCTCAGTCTCCAGAGAACGTCTATGAGATGAATGGGAATCAGCCACAAACTGATAGCTCATCGATTGGACCCTTGAAAAAGCAGGCTTGTTTGTTTGATTGGCCTGAGAAATAGCACAATGAGATGTATACAAATAGAAATCTAAAATAAACACCAGACATGCGGTTAATTTATACGCTTCTATGACGACTACTAGTGTAAGACCAAAAAAAAAAAAAAAACTTATTACCTCAAGAAGATGATGAAATGGACTTGTACGAATGGCTATGTGATGATTACTGGAAAAAAATGAATGGTAAAAGCATCATCATCAGAGCCAATCTGAAATAAATCATTTGCTAATTAACGCAATCCAAGCATTATTATACCTTATTCCATTGAAATGAGAAAACACTCCTTGCTCACCTACAACAATTAACTTTCTTATTAAATAGAATTCACCAAGTTTTTTTTTAAATCATGCTACAGAGATACCGAACGTTCATATTATAAGATTTAAACAAATCAGATCCAAGTTCGAACTCATTAACAGAATCACGATGAAAAACTCAGTGCTATTTAAATTCAAAACGAAATTCATCAGCCTATACTAAAACCATTACATCCTCGTCCTCCTCCGGTGAAGAGGTTTCGTGAGGAAGAAACAGTAGCTAACGGCGCCGCTAGGTTTCCGGTTGCTCTAGCAACGGCGCGTTTGAGAGGCGTTTTAGGAATTAGAGAACTGAAACCCGCCATCGGAGTCGGAAGCCGGAGGCGGAAATGGGGTTTGTGAAATCATTATTAGTCTTCTTAAAATGTAGCCCATTAGGATAAAACGATAGGCCCATTAGGATAAAACGATAGGCCCTCTAACGAGAAGTTGAAGAACGTTTCATACATTTCCAATGAGTATTTTCACCTCTATAATAACATTTAGAGGTGAAATTACTCCAACCCACCTCTATTTTTTCCTCGAAATCATTGTTTACTGACCCTGCAATCACCACCCGACCTTTTCCCATGCTTTGGCCTCACTCGCACGCTATCGTGAATCACTTCCCGATAGGTCACCCATCCTTCCACTACTCCAGCTCAAGCACGCTTAACTCTGGAGTTCTTTCAGGATGTGTTCCGGAAAAGGTAAGTCAACTTTGGTGACATAGGTAGTCAAATCAATTCTCTTAAGCCTTTTCACATATCACAACTCGGGATGTTACATGGAGATTGCTATTATAGAGAAATACATTGGAGCATATATCACCTCTATAATAGAGTTTCTCTATTTTAGAGGTGAAAATAGCAAAATACATTGGAGATGGTCTTAGGCCTGGCGTTCGAACTGTCGAGGTTAATTTCGATTTTCGGTACTTTGATCGTAAATTCCATTTCGGGTTTTATTAAATATCAGGTTGGATGCGGTTCGGTTTCTTCTGGATTCGGTTTGAATCGGATTGTAAACCAAAGTCTAAAATCGCCAAAAAATATTTATTTTAAACCCGAAATTTTGATTAAAAATTCAAAAAATATAAATTATTCTTAAATCTAATGAAAAATTAGTTAAATTATCTAAACTAACTAAAGATTATTCAAAGTAACAAATAAAGCAAACTAATTTTTTATAATATTATAAAATATCTTAACATATATAAAAACATTAACATATTTAATTAATTTCGGATATCTTTAGATCTTAGTTCGGATTTCAGTTCGATTCATATCCAAATTTCAAAGTACTAAGCTTACAAATCCGGTTCAGGTTTTTTTGTATAGCGGTTTAGATCCAGTTTTGGTTTTTAGGTATATGATTACGAGATTGTGAGCAATATTTCAGCTGAGAAGGCTGCAGATGCAGCTCGACCAAAATAAACCCAAATGGATCAAACATGCTCAGCTAAATATGTTCAGATTACCAGTCCCCTTAATCTGATGAATAGAACTACTACTTCTTAGGCACTAGCTAGTAGGTTCATTAGAGAAGAAAATAGACGAAAGCCAGGGGGTAATAAGCATGCTGAATGAAGAGAGTTTGACAGAGGATGCTTCGACTAATAATGAGATTGTTTAGCTCCATAGTGTATGAACCATTGAACAAGAGGAAACATCAAAGACAACCCGAAGATAACTAATATTAAAAAAAAACAATATATAGAACCACTAGAAAGATCAGGCCTCAGTCACAGTCCTTATGATAAGACAAAATAAATACAAACACTTACATAAGCTTCAAGTCCTCTATATGATCTACATAAGCGAAAAGTTTCTTACCCTTAACCTCTTTCATTCCTCGGATTTCAACACTTCTGCTAGTTTTCCTCTCGAGATTGTAGTAAAAAACATAAAAAGGGTCGGATACTTTTCTCGGAATTAACACAATTTCATTTGTACCTACAATAAAGTATAACGTGTCGTGTATAGCTTCATTCCTCAACATGGGAAACTTGTAAGTATGTTTCGACCATTCTTCTTTTCCGGAGTCTTGTGGAACCCACAAGTCAAAACTTGTACTTGCTTCAGAAAAACTTCTTTGCATCTCAAGTGAAGCCAGTTGACCGTTGTAGTTTATCAGAGTTGTCGTTTCAGGTTCCATTGCTCCAAGGGAACTTTCCCTAACTCTAATAAAGCTGTACTTCTCAGATCTTACGTCAAAGCACACGATCATCATACAAGGGTCGGGCAAGGAATGCTCATAAGCTCTGTAGTACAAAACACCATTGATGCATACACCAGCAGATATAGGAGAATGAGGTGTGTCATATTCAATCGTTCTCCAAGACATTTTATCAGTTTCTAATGTCAGAACTTGATGGTTATCTTCTCCATGTTCTCCTGTTATTGTCAATACCTTGACTTGTTTCTCAATCGGATCATACCCAAAAAATGTTCTTATCCAACTATGTATCTTCACTTCTGGTAAAGTAAAGCATTGTCCAGTACTAGGGTTACATATCTTCCACAAAGACATACCTTCTCTAACATAGACCAAAGAACCGATATGTCCTAATGTATAGAAACGTCCACACGGCAAATTCATATGATAGCTGGCAGCTATAGAAGACGAGTTCACATCTGTATTTTGATGAGGCTGAGGTGAGGAAGACAAGAACAACTTGAGATTATTCTTTCCGCAGGCGAACAAGATCTGCGGTCGAGAAGAAGATCTCGCCCGGAAGGACTTTGTAAAATCTTGACGGCTGATTGTGGAAGCCCATAACTTGCATACGCAACGGAATCTCGCTATAGATCTCGACGGTAATCTCAAGAGTATCTCGGTAATGAGATCATCTGGAATCTGTTCCGAGTATTTTGAGAATCGTGTAAGAATGGTTTGATGATCCTTCTGGTGCAGTGATTCCATGGCGGTGACGGTGAGACACTTGCGTTAAACCTAGCTTGTGTTCCAAACTGTATATGTATTAATATATTGGTTATTAATTATGAGTTAACCATGTGAAATTTTTATGATAAATAAATCAGATATTTGATGGTAAATTAATTGGCAAATCACTTAGATAGAAAAAAAGTAATATGATAAAATAACAAACAAAGAGAAAATTTCCCAAAATAATTTTAATCTATACTATTATTTGCGAAGTAAATTTTAGCAACGGAGTTCTCACGTTAAAAGTTAGAGCGGTTAATATCTATACTACCCTTAATGAATTTATCTATAATTAACTATATAATCAAAAACGAATTTTTATTTATAATATTATTTTTTTTTCAAAAAGATAATTTTTACATTGTGTTGTTATCTTAAAACATATTTTTCAGTTATAAATATAATTAAAAACGAATTTTTAATAATAATATTTTTTTTTCAAAAAGATAATTTTTACATTGTGTTGTTATCTTAAAACATATTTTCAGTTATAAATATAACCAAAAACGAATTTTTATTTATATTAAAAGTTAAAAATTAAAAGTTAGCACAGTTAATATCATTTATACCCTTAATAAATAAATTAAATAAATTAGATAAAATAAAAAACGAATTTAGTGTTTATTTGATTAGATAAGTGTTTACAATTAATAAAAATAAAAATTATCCATAACTTAGAAATATATTTAAAATAAAAAGATAATTCTTATATATATTGTGTTGTTATCCTTTTTTGGAACAATATTGTGTTGTTATGCAAAAATATATATTTTAATAAAATGGTTAAAAGTTTAAAAACAGAAAATACATAACTAAATATTAAGTAAAATTATTATTTTTTATATAATTGAAAGAGAATATCAAGTGATCTCTAAGATTTATATCTTATTTATTAAAAATGAATATAGTGCACAAAAGAATTTTAAAAATTTCTAATACATAAGAATTTTCAATGAAAACATAAATAACAATTTAAAAATATTTTTTAATTAGTAATACATGTATTAATAAGTAGTTATAAATCTCTATGCCCGCACGTGCGGGCGAAACACCTAGTTTAATAGTAAACTGATTAAATTACTTCAAAATCTAAACACTTTATCTAATAACCTTACCCCTTAAATATAAAATCTTAAACCAATCAATAAAATAAAAATCAAATTAAAAACAATTCTTTAATAAAAATAATAATTAATGTTATTTTGAGAATTTTTTTTCCTTTTTGTGTATATTTAGCAAAACAATGTTGGAAAAATACCTTAGATATCAGTACAGTGCGGTTCTGGACAGACGTCTGGCATCCTAGGGGAAGGCTGATTGAATTTGCTGGTGAGATTGGTACACAGAGGTTGGGTATCAGAAGAGATATGAAGATTAAGGATGGATTTCGTGAGGGAGCGTGGAGGTTTCACAGGTGTAGGGATCCTTTTCTTTGTTCTATGATCGCCGAGATTGAAGCTTCAAACATATGTCTTACTGATGGTCGTGATGTGGTGCTATGGAAGCGATCGAGGAGTTGATGATTATGTCTCGAAATTTGTCTCCTCTGACACTTGGAATCAGATCAGACAGCTGAGAGATAGAGTGAATTGGAGTAAGCTGGTATGGTTTTCGCAAGGGATCCCTCGCTATGCTTTCATAACATGGCTGACCATTTGAGATAGACTCTCCACAGGTCATCGTACAAGTATTTGGGGACAACCACAGTGCTGTGTTTTCTGCGGGGAGCCGGATGAGACAAGAGATCAATTATTTTTGCTTGTCCCTATATCTTTATGACATGGCTGAGGTGGTAGGGAATCTGTTTGGAAGGGAGCCTGACCCAGACTGGGACACAACTCTGTCTCGCCTGCTCATGGGTTCGTTTGATCGTCACACTTTCATCTTTGCAGGGACGTAATGTTGTGATGGAGCAAAGTTGGGGTGATCCTAAAGTCAAGAACGTGGGTGCCAGTCTTGTCAAGCTAGTTGCTAATGCTAGTAGTGATGGTACGTACACTGCACTGCTCTTCAGTTGATTCAATTGCCTTGCTTGTTTCTTTATTGCTTTCGTATGGATAGTAGTTGATTGTGATGAATGTGTGTGATGAATGATGGTTAGAGTTAGGTTGTAGTTAGTGAATGCTGGTTAGAGTTAGCTTGTTTTAGTATTAGATTATGACTGTCTGCTAGGTAATTAGGTTAGTCCATGGTATATGTCAATCTAATATAGTCCAAGGTTAATATATTCTAATTCAAAACTCATTAATCTAGTAATTTTATCATCCAGCCGTGTGACGATCAAACGAACCCATGAGCAGGCGAGACAGAGTTGTGTCCCAGTCTGGGTCAGGCTCCCTTCCAAACAGATTCCCTACCAACTCAGCCATGTCATAAAGGTATAGGGACAAGCAAAAATAAATGATCTCTTGTCTCATCCGGCTCCCCGCAAAAAACACAGCACTGTGGTTGTCTCCAAATACTTGTACGATGACCTGTGGAGAGTCTATCTCGAATGGTCAGCCATGTTATAATAACATAAAATTTAAGTAGCTCTGAATGTCATTAGTAATTTTTTTTTTTAAACTCTAAATTAAAAACTATCATTAGAGATACAAAATCGCATAGTTTCTTAGCTAGAGTTCTTAAATCCATTTAGGTACATTTATATAATTAAATAATGGTTAAGAAATACATAAGGGTTTCTGTGGATAATCATGATCTTAACGATCAAACCGGTTACAAACCGGTGTCTTGCAGATTACATGAGATTGATGCATGTGCAGACTTTCATAGAATTATGTTATTATTATTTTCTTTTTGGGTCAACTTTTAGGGTGAATTTCCTGTAAGTATAATATCGAAGCATCTTTATATATAAAAGAAGGTTTGTATCTCTCCTGAGGGCTCCACGTCGGAAAATCGATTTCTGTGCTTGCGACACGTGTCCAGGTAAGTTAAAGTTTTGCGTTTCATTAAACGAAATATGTACGTGTGGTTTGTTTTGTATATGGGCTTTATGAACTTTACTCTCAACCCTAGGCCTCTTTCGGATTTTACGGTTCATGCCACTCTTTCTTCTCCGCCGTTCCAGAGTTTGATCGCGTCGTTTGATCTTCGTTTTAACAATCCAAAACGCCTCCGGTTACAGATTCATCGCGTTAACCCCTTTTTAAATCCATCAACCACGATCTATCATTCAATTCGAGATTCTCTTAGGCAAGGCGGTGTATCTTCAAGTATAAAAAGGTTAGCCTGCATTTCCTTGAAACCATCTTCTCAGTCAAAACAACGCAGTAAACTTTTTTTTTGAAATTGATCGAAAAAGTTTAACAGTGTTTTGAAAGAGATAAAACTTATTGCTTCAGTTGACATGATTAACTGAAGACGTCTTTTAAGTGTGTGCAGTGTTCTTCACTAGGTGATAAACAGAGCATCAGATGGAGGACTACCACCTCTTTATGTGGCTGCTCTGGAGCGACACATAGAGACAGACAGTGCAGTTACTTTGGATTTGGGAGCTTTTGTTGCTCAGATCACTGCCACAATAGATCGTAGAGTTTATTCTTCTAAAGGAGGTGGTTGCTTACCATTTTGATGAAAACAAGAGATAGAGCTTTGAGAGAATGGTTGGTAGAGAAAACTGGAGAAAACATAAACGTAAATTTTGGTTCTGGATATCCTAGAGGTATACTATGTTTATTCCTCAAATCTTTTCCTTTTAGTAACTGTTTGTACAGTAATATGCTTGTCATACAATTTAGATCCTGAGACAGAGGCATGGTTAAAGCAAAACAAACATTTTGTGTGATCCTCCTCCACCAAGCGAATGCATATGAGATGATGAATGTGAATGAAAATACCAAACGGTTGGCCTCGGAAAATAAGTTACATGGAATCATTTTTTTTTTTTTGTTGCTCTTCATTCTCTCAGTCACTTAGCACCTGATAACTAATTTGTGTACAATTATATATTTGAAAAGGTTTCAGCATGATGTCTACGTTATGTCACAATTTTGGTGAGCTACTATTCTACCTTCACATCTGGAAAGCATGAATTTCTCAATTTTTAAGGTCATATTTTCCCCATCCGAGTTTAGTTTCTTCTTCCAAAATCATGAAAACTTCTTCTATTAAAAATCTACATCAGCTAATGGTATTTTAAATAGATTGTGTGAGGGTGCAGCAACATCATAGAAGTTTGCTGGAGGGATTTACAAAGACTCAAGTGAGCACACTTGCAGTGAGGGTGAAATTAAAGTTGATGTCATACATTTTAGATTATGAATGTGAATGAGGTAATAGCATTTTCTGTTGCAAATTTTGTGGTGTCTATCACAGACCCGCTCCTTGGATTAATAGTTGCATGCATTCATGTTGACTGATATATATCATGGTGAGCCACTGGCCTATTTCTTAGATTCATCGTTTGTTAATGAATACACGTGTTCTTCTATGACAGATGCGAAGTTTGGAGGTCATAGAGAAACACCAGATGAAACAAGAGTGACAAGGATAAAGGAAGAAGACAATTTGTTCCCATCATTTGTGTGTCATTCGTATAATTTAATAAACAGAGGTGATCTAAGTTTTATTGATAATGAAACTTTGATGAATAATATTTATATTAATACCATATTTGTCTGTCTTTCTATACAAGATGAATAAAGAAGTGTGTTCAGACAATTATTGAGCACTTAAATTCGATAAAAAAATGGTAATCACAATCATCAGTCTCATGTTATACAGAAATCTAAAACCCATTCGAATTATATAACATATCCACTGAAAAACTTATTCAAAACAATGCAGGAAAATTAGTGTGCTAATAACACTTATTCCAGTGATATTACCAAAACTTTAAAAGGAAAATTGTAATATAAAAAAGGTTGCTAAAAAAAACATATATAAGAGGTTCTTTACCAAAATAGATAAGAGGTCAAGTTAAATACGACAAATAAGAAGACCAAACTACATTCCTATTTTTAGTGCTTTACTCATTTTTTTATTTCAAAATTATAAATATTTTATAATAACACAAATTGTAGGCGAAGGTAAAAATAATTTTGTATTCCAAAAGAAAAAAAAAGATTTTTATGTTCAGAACTTACAGCAAACAACCATATGAAGCTTTTGAAAATATTCTGACAATTTTTTTAAAAAATATATATACAGACTATTCTAAGAGTTTTAATAAAAATGAAAATACATTAGAAAAGATATCATAATTTAACGAGAAATTGCTTAAAATCCCATATTTTAGATACCAAAACCCAAATCTTAATTATTATTTTTAACAAAACATTATTTGATTTATTTTTAATAATCTATTTTGATTCTACAATATAAGATGTTGATTAACATGTATTTATCCCTTTAATGGGAGTCAATAGGAGAATTCATATACCAGCGATACACAAATATATATTACCAGCGCTTAGTATCTAATATCTATAATGTCTCATATCTTCATTCTTGGAATATGGATGATGAAAAACAAGAATTTCATAAAAACTAATAATATGTAAAAATGATATTTATAGAAAAATTTAGTTTTTCCATGAAAGTAAAAATAGTCATTCGTATATTCTGATGGAAGCAATATATATATTGATAAAAAAAATTAAAAAGGTGATCGTTGTAGTAGTTAACAATTGATATTAAATCTACAGTGAAGCTATTAAATCAAATTTTGAATAATTATTTAGTTTAACATGGTTATATTTAGTTGTAAACTATTTTCCGTACATTTTTGTAATCATTTGTATTTTGTTATAAATATCTAAACATCATTCACTAAATTTCAATGAGAATTTAACAGCTTATTAGTTTATAATTATTTTTCAAGTCAAAACAACATATACTAAAAAAAAAGATAAAAAACCCCTAAGATTTTTCCTACAATTTATTCTTACATCTCAATCAAAACTTACAAGATATTACTGAATATTAGATGCACCACATAAGTTATTATATGATAATAACTTCCACAACAACGGCATAATTACCTACTTAAGAGTAAAATATAAGCAGCAAAAAAACGTTTTCTTGCAGTCATGTGTGGTGGAGCGGCGCTAGGGTTTGGCGACGACTAGGGCGATTTCTTCAGATCTGGCAAGCTCCTCCTCAAGGAAGTTAGTTTTGAGGCTCTCCTTGCCAGGAAGAGAAGATCTACGACTACTAGTTAACGGTTTACGACAAGCTTTCCTGCCCCTTGCAGTGTTTTTAACCTAGATCTCTAAGCTGACGTGACGGACAAGGAAGGCTTCGAGAGAATTTTTTGGGTACGAGTTCCCCTTTTATAGGGCGTATTGTAGGGTGAAAGAAAGCTACCGTACTACTTGGTATATGGATAGGATGAATCGGTCTTCTGGTTACCGTGAGAAAGGGGATGGGTCGAGGACAGGGAGACGAAGGCTTGACAAGAAAGAAGATGATATCATCCCAATCCCGGAATTTGATTACTCAGATCTGATAGAGAAGTATAAACTCTCGCTGGTAGGGCGAATGTTCCATATTGACGGACGGAGTGTCGATGCTTTGATCAAACATATGCCCAAGAGGCATATTTGGGACGTGGAAGGGAAAGTACGTGGAACAAACCTGGGAAATAATAAATTTCAGTTTGACTTTGACTGTGAACAAGATCTGCAGAAGGTTCTACAGAAAAGACCTTGTCATTTTAATAAGTGGAGCTTTTCGTTAGAACGCTGGACCCCGACGATCAGGGAGGACTTCCCAAACTCTATGCTCTTTTGGGTTGCGATTGCGGGGGTCCCAAATCACTACAAGAAAGATGAGACTTTCCGAAACATCGGAAAAGCATTGGGACTGGTGGATAAGGTTGATGTTGATGGAGCACGAGTTCGGGTATATGTTAATGCTGATGAACCTCTTCAATTTGAGAGGAGAGCAGGCTTTGCAAACGGAGATGTCATCAGGGTGACACTTAAATACGAGGATTTGCACAGACACTGCTTCACCTGTAAAAGGATCTCCCATGAAGAAGGTACATGTCCAGAGTTATCAGAAACTCAGAAGGAGAAGAATAGATTGGCAAGAATTGAGCAAAAGGTGAAGGAAGAGAAAGCAACCAGAGAAGTGTTTTCCTTCCCATCGCGTTATGGGCATGGAAGTGTACGATCACCTGATCGAAATCGCCTGCCGGTTAAACAGTATGGAAGATACGAACCCAGAGACCATCAAGGCGCCTATGCAAGGAGGGGAGAGAGGTCTCCTCAGGATCTTAGAGGCAGAATCATAGGACGTCGTGAGGCTGAAAGCAAAAACGTCTGGAACAGACTAGAAAAAAACTCTGTATCTAATGATCCCCGAGATCGGGCGAGGTATCATCCCTATCATAGAGGTAAAGAGTATGATTACAGTAAAAGAGAGGATGAACGAACTAGATCCAGAGTTCTCTCAGGGCACTCAAACTGGAATAATAAAGACAAGATGGTACAGCATAGTGTCCACCCTCTAGAATCACAAAGTGTCAGTCGATATAGCCCCCGCCGTCGCACCTCTCCTGACTCGCAACGTACGCTTACAGTAAACTATGTAGGTCAAAGAGACAGAGGATTTAATCGGGACTTGCCTCGGGTCTCGCCTCTGAGAGATAATAGAGAATGGCGACCTGTGAGACAAAGCCAAGGTGGAGATAAAACAAGTCTTGGAGAGGTTACGGAGAGTGGAGAAAAGGAGAAGGAGGCAGAAAGAAGAAGGATTGAAAAGGGAAAAGGAATCGCGATTGAACCTCCCTCTAACCAGGAAAGAACCTCTCATGGAAGAGGCAAACTGATCATTCGTGAACCTGCGATAAATAATAACCCGGAGAGGGTACAAAGATCGACAGGGGTGGTGATCGCAGGGCAGTCTGAGACTAGAGTACTTGAAGTATCCGGCAGGGTACAAGGGGGGAATGTGGATGATGGAATAGGAAAAGAGAAAGAACAAACGAAGTCTACTGAAGGAGCTGAGACAAGCGCACATGTTCCAGAACAGGGTCCAGAAGAGGATGAGGAGTATATGGATGACGAGGCTTTTGAGAAGATGGTTGAGTTCTACACTGATCCAGATCCAGGCTTAGATGAGGAAATGTTAAATGTGGATGATCTCATGGAGGAGGAACAGGAGCTTGAACGTAAAGAAAAAGAAAGGGAGAGCTTAATTAAGGAAAGGGAGCTTCAGCAGAACACGGAGGGGAGAGAGACTCGGGGAGAAAGAGGGGAAGAGGATAGAAGGGGTCAACAGACAAGGAAAGCAGTGGGGAAGAGAAGCCCCAGCGTAGCAGCAACTAATCTGTCTCGAGCTGGAGCTACTGTGGTGGGCGAAACAAATAATCGAAACCAGGAAGGATCTCTCCAACGTGAAGGGAAGAGAAAGAAAGTGCCAAAAAGTCCAGAGATCAAAGGTACATCTGCATCAAAGAAACTAGCCCTCCGTGGTCGTGCATCTCCAAAGAGTAAGACAACGCGACAGAGCCGCATTAACATGGCGCGGCCTATATCCCAATTCCCTCGCAATGAGGTGTATCCTTCTGCCTTAAATGGCAAGAAACCCAGTGTACCAGGTTCGGTGGTGTCCCAGAAACCACCCAGTAAGCATATATGAATGCTATCGCATGGAACTGTCAAGGGGCCGGCGCCTACTTGACCAAGCAACACTTGAGGGAGTTGCTTCGCTGTTTTAATCCTAGTTTTCTTTTTCTTTCAGAAACAAAAAATGTTTTTTCTTTTATGCAAGACCTTCAGTTTGAGTTTGGATATGATAATTTATTTACCGTGGAACCTTCGGGTACAAGCGGTGGTTTGGCTTTGTTTTACATGAATGATTCTGCGGTGAAGATTGTTTACTCTAATAATCGTATGATTGATGTGGAAGCGCAGATAGAAGGCCATAAAGTATATCTTACTTTTGTGTATGGCGATCCGGTGGTGGAGTACCGGGATTTAGTTTGGGAGAGGCTTACCCGAATGAGCGTCACAAGATCAGGAGCTTGGATGATGGTAGGAGATTTTAACGAGATTACAAGTAATGCCGAGAAGAAAGGAGGACGGAAGAGAGCTGAGACGTCCTTTATCCCTTTCAAGACTATGTTGACCAACTGTGGCATGATAGAGTTTCCCTACAAGGGTAATGCCATGTCATGGGCAGGAAGAAGGAAAAATGGACGCATTCAATGCCGTCTCGACAGAGCAGTTGGAAACGAAGATTGGCACAATTTATTTTCCCACACGGATGTGGAGTATTTATTAAGATGGGGCTCCGATCATCGGCCAGTTCTGGCTAGGATAGGATCGCGAGTGACAAAACCAAGGAGAAACTTCAGATTTGATAAACGGTGGTTTGGAAAAGATGGATTCGTGGCGGCTGTTAAAGAGGGATGGGGACCCTATGATCGCCATCAGCAAGGAGACCTGGTGGGGAAGATCTCCAGGTGCAGAAAGGCGATCTCTTCTTGGAAGAGAAGTAATCCATCAAATAATGAGAAGTTGATTGCGCAACTAAAGGTGCAAATTGATCAAGCTCAAGCAAATGATGCAGTATCGAGTGAAGAGGAATTGGAGCTCAAATGGCGTCTTTGTGCAGCGTACAGAGAAGAGGAGATTTATTGGAGACAAAAGAGCAGAGCTCTCTGGCTCAAAGAAGGTGATCGAAATACTAAATATTTCCATGCTAAAACTAAACAGAGGCGGGCCAGAAACAGGATTACAAAACTTAAAAACTCGATGGGAGCATGGGTGGAAACTGAAGAGGAAATAGAGCAAGTGGCAGTGGAATATTTTGAAACTATATTTGCTACCTCGGACCCTTCTGATTTTGAGACTAGTATCCGGTTTATTACCGAGAGGGTAACAGAAGGGATGAACGCAATGCTGACTGCTTCTCCATCGGATGATGAGATAAAAGACGCTGTCTTTGCGATCAACCCAGAAAAGGCTCCGGGACCTGATGGGATGACTAGCCTTTTTTATCAACGGTTTTGGAATCATATTGGGAAGGATGTTATGTGTATGGTCCGGGACTTTTTTGAGACAGGAGAATTGGATGAAAGAATGAATCAGACAAACATCTGCTTGATTCCCAAGAATGAGAGACCGGCTAATATGGCAGAGTTCAGGCCCATAAGCCTTTGCAATGTTAGCTATAAAATTATCTCGAAGATCTTGTCGGCTCGACTAAAGAAGATTCTGCCTGAGCTAATATCTGAAACACAATCAGCCTTTGTGGCTCGACGACTCATCACTGATAATATTTTGGTGGCCCAAGAGATGTTCCACGCTCTACGGACGAACCAGAGTTGTAACTCAAAATATGTTGCTATCAAGACGGACATGAGTAAAGCATATGATAGAGTGGAATGGGGGTTTCTCAAAGCTCTGATGGAAAAAATGGGATTTGATCCAAGATGGATCCACTGGATCATGAGCTGTATATCATCGGTATCCTATCGAGTTCTGATTAACGGGGATGCAAAAGGAAGCATCACCCCATCCCGGGGACTCCGGCAGGGCGATCCGCTATCGCCATTTTTATTTATCCTCTGCACTGAAGTATTGATATCTCAAATCCAGGAGGCAGAGAGATCAAAAAAGATTACCGGAATGAAGATCGCTCGATCTTGCCCGGCTGTTTCCCATCTTCTTTTTGCTGACGACAGTCTTTTCTTTTGCAAAGCGGAGTCTAGTCAGTGTCAAGAGTTGATGAGAATCATTGACGTCTATGGATACGCCTCAGGACAACAACTGAATAAAGAAAAATCTTCAGTTATGTTCGGTTCTAAGGTCATAGCGTCCGCAAAACAAGAGCTGAAAAGGTTATCTGGTATAAATAAAGAAGGAGGAATGGGTATGTATCTTGGAATGCCCGAGAAGATCTGTGGATCCAAACGACAAGTCTTTGCATATGTCCAAGATCGGCTAAACTCGAGGGTCAATACTTGGGAGGCTAAATACCTATCTAAAGGGGGCAAGGAGGTTCAGATTAAATCAGTTGCACAAGCGGTACCTACTTTCACTATGTCATGCTACCTGCTACCTCAAGAAGTCCATAAGAAAGTGACGGGAGCTATTTCTAGATTCTGGTGGAGTGCCAAGGCTAATAACAGAGGACTACATTGGGTAGCTTGGGATAAAATCTGTGTACCACAAGAGAGAGGAGGGCTGGGATTCAGAGATTCCAGGGACTTCAACCTCGCGTTGCTTGCAAAACAAGTATGGCGTTTGCTTATATACCCTAATTCGCTACTGGCTAGGGTGTTGAAAGGACGATACTATCGTCATTCAAATCCTCTGTTAGTGGGGAAAGCTAACAACCCGTCATATGGGTGGAGCAGCCTATGGACTGCGAGATCAGTGTTAAGCGAAGGCCTGCAACGTACGATTGGGACGGGCGCAGATACAAAAGTTTGGGAGGATTGCTGGATCCCAGAAGAACAAGCACGACCGGCCTTTCCGGTGGGAGATGTAATAGACCGAGACTACGACCTGCGAGTGCATCATCTGATTAATCACGAGACAAAATGTTGGGACGAGCCACTTATCAGGGAACTGATTGTGCCAGATGATGTGGGAAAGATCTTAGCGATTAGACCAAGCCGCTTAGGGAGAAGAGATGGCTATCTATGGAAGCATACGAAGTCAGGAGCTTACACGGTGAGGTCCGGGTATGAAGTGGTGAATGCAAAACGCAAAGAAGGTCTACTAACAGAGGTACTAGAGCCGAGTATAACAAAGCTAAAGAGTGAAGTTTGGAACTTGAAAACATCAAGGAAAATCCAACACTTTATTTGGCAGGCTCTATCTGGTTTTGTACCATCGGCGAGCAGATTGTGTGATCGACATTGTGCTACAGACAGATCATGTTCCCGTTGTGGTGCGGAGGAAACTATTAATCACATCTTATTTGAATGTCCTCCGGCAGTCCAATGCTGGGCATTGTCAAATATCCCAACCCATCCGGGCGTATTCCCGTGTAGTTCTCTATATACTAATATAGATCACTTGATGTGGAGAGCAGCTGAGTTTGGGGTTCCAAAGGAGTGTTTAGAACCCTTTCCCTGGGTGTTGTGGTACCTATGGAAAGGACGAAACAACAAATTTTTTAATGGGGAAGATACCGCTCCGCTAGATTCGTTGCAGCTCGCACTCTCTGAAGCAAGGAGCTGGAAGATGGCACAGATCGTCCCTGTATTAGAAGACGAAGTTGGTGCAGAAGATCAAGGAGACGACAGAGATACAACTACGCTCAGGGAAAGAAGAGCACCTAGAGAAACACGATGTCAAGTAGATGCATTGTGGACTCAAGAGGGGGCGAAGATGGGATTAGGCTTTGTAGTGCTGGAAGGTGATCGTAAATGTTTGATGGGGCTACAAAACTGGACAAAAGCTCCTTCGCCACTTCACGCAGAAGCAGAAGGACTGGTCTGGGCGATGAAAGCGATGATACGACAAGGAAAACGGACAATGCACTTCGAGACGGACTGTGCGCAGCTTGTTAGTGTTATCCAGAACTCTGAGGATTGGCCGGCTATGGCATCTGTGGTGGAAGATATTAACATTGAGTCTTTGCTTTTTGAATGTTTTTCTATTGCCTATATACCTCGTGGTATGAACCAGCGAGCGGACTGTCTTGCAAAAGCAGCCCGAGCTCGAATTGAACCTCTCGATTGCATATGCGTCGAGACTCCTGTTTGGCTTGCTCATGTAGCTAGCCTCTTGGAGTAAGTTTCTTATGAATAAAGTTTGATTGTTGACAAAAAAAAAAAAAAGAGTAAAATATAAGCAAAATATATAATATATATAAATCTAAAATTTAAACCCGACAAAGCATTTGACTGTTTGTCACTATCAGTGCATCGTTGATTGGTTTATTTCAAATTTAACCTGCCGAGCATGTTTGAGATATAATACTTTAGTATTATTATTTTTGGTTTACCTGACTAACAATTAACCGACCTGTTAATAAATTTTACTCATATATTTACTTAATCTATAATTACATGTTCGTTTCTTTCCTCACTAGATTCTTTAAATTCATCCAACTCCAGAAAATTACCAAAAATGATGTGATGGTACCATTAAAAAATAAATAAATAAAAACTACTTATCAAGACAGTATGGTATATTTAGTCTTCAAATACAATAACATGTACAAAATTTAACTAATATGTATATTTTAAGATATAACGATTTATATCAAATATTTACTGTAACTATTTATATTATTTTCAAATTATCATCCCGCCCGTAGGGCGGGCCGACCCTAGTTTAAAATAAAGAAACGATAAAAATGGACAACCATGTATAAACTTTTTCTTTTAGTAATAGACACCTACTGAAGCAAAAATAATAATAATACTGAGTCATAAAATTCAAGTAGGTCTGAACTATATGTTAAAATAAGACGCTGAAAGAAAGATGCAATGTACATCTGCAAGAATCTTGGAAGACGGTTTAAATAAAGCATTTACACGTCCTCCTAAGTCCTAAGCATTTAAACCCGAGACAATTAAAGTGTTAAGCACCTTATCTTTGCTATACTTGGCTACTTCCATCCATGTTGTACATAATTATTAGTAGTAGTATTAGACTTTGTATTAATTAGTTGTGCTCATATTCATACCACTTGAGCACAAATACACAATAGAAAAGCTCACTCTTAATCCTATTCGTTTTTGTTTTCTAGGGCTCTAGGTGGTATGAATATTAACCAAAAACCTATAAACTTTCATCAGTAACTTATGTATAATCCGCTGTTTACCTACATAAAATATTGTAAAAGAAAAACGGGGAAATTGTATTTTTTTCATTCCGAGATTTTGGTTGTAAATGGTAATATGTATACAAATATTGTTTTAAAAGTATATTCGACTTTAGTAAATAATGTATAAATTATAAATAACATTTCATTTTACTTTTGCTTTTGCTTTGCCCAAATTATCATCATTCCTTTTAAAATTTATTTATTCTATTATGATGCTATATTTATTCTTAATTTGATTCATCATATTGTGATTTATTTTTGTAACGATTATTAGTCTCTTTTGAAAAAATGGCTTGTAAGTTTATTAATATGTTAGCTACCACATGCCGCATATTATGTGTGATTCGATGTGCATGACGCTTGAAACTCAAAAATCTCAGACTAATAACTAGTTCCCTTGATTTAATCTAAGTTCTACAGTAGACCAAAAAAAAAGTTTTTTTTGCCAAAAAAAAAAGAGTTCACCAAAGGTGAAGAAGACACCTGAGGTTGATGGTATTCAGAGAAACATGTGATCACATGGACCTTCCCATCTTTCACTATCACACTTTTCTCTTCTTATTTCTTTTTTTGAGGGAACCATTTGACTCAAATCATTTATTATAGTTCCATACCCCTTCAGTTATTACAGTTATGGAGTTAGTTGCATCTCTTTCTTCTTTCCCCTCTCTTTCTTCCATTGGCATTTTAGTAATCCATCATATTCTTTTTCATCTTGTACCACCAGTTTAATATTTTCTTTCATAGATCGAAATCTATCATTTTCTCTTAACATATATATCTTATATATTAAAACAGAAGTTACAATTTTGATTCATGTGTGATTTTTTAAAAAATGAACCTAATGGATATATTCTTAGAAAGTTATGTTACATTTAATCTCTAATCTTATCATTAAAATTTTGGGCCTACAAGAAATTTTTATTGGGCTATTAATAATTAGATTTAAACAATTTTAAACAAGATATGATGCATTGGATTTATAGATAGTATAAATTAAATAGATATAATTTAATGTTGTAATACTATACCTCCATATGTTAATTATTTAAATAATTTTCAATGTTAATTTTTAAAATTATATAGATTTTTTTTAAGTAACAAAAATCATATTATCTAACAATGATGAATCTTTACTACCTTAAACCGATGAAAATAAATTTAAAACTATATAGTTTATTATAAAATTAAACAAAAACTAAATGTTTAATTATTTACTCGATAAATAAATCTATGAAGCGAAAATTTTAATTTTTAAAAAACTTTCTAAACTAGTGAAATGTTACAATATCTTTAAATATGACAATAAAATAATATTTTACTAATCTTTATATATATAGTTATGATTTTAATAATGAAATAATAATCCAAATATATATATATAGAAGAAGATACAAATACATGTGAAAGTTTGAAACAATCTATTCAATGAAAAAAACAAACCGTAAATTTGTTATGTTTTAAAAATTGATAAACACATATATATTATAATATATACTAATTTAGAATTGAAAACAAAATGTTTATATAAAAATAAATGAAAAAAACCCGCACGGTTGCGCGGATCGATATCTAGTTATTATATTATTTTAAAAGAAATATTAAAAGAAAAATGATGGATTTTAAGAGAAATATTTTAAGAAAAATAGATAGTGTTTGGAGAAATAGAAATATTTTAAGAGAAATATTTTAAGCGCAATTGATTTCATTGCCAATGAGATAAATATTTCATAGACGATTTCAATTAAATATGCCTGTGTATATTGCTATTTTTAAATTTAGTATATATACCATTATGTTAGTAAAATCTATTTGGAAGTTATATTTATGTGGTTACGCGAACTCCATCAGCGTACGTTTCATACACCATTTCCAATCGATTAATAATTACCAAGAAAAAATTACATTTGAGTGCCTACAAATAAGATGAACTAATTATACATCTTGCTGTAACTATTTATCGATTCTAAGGTATATATGATAGTAGATCATTACGTACCTCCTGATGATTGTCATAATTGTGGTTCTAAGTGAGTTGCCCCCTGTATGCGCCTAACTTCGAGATGTCAACGTCCCGTGACTTCAATAACATATAAGTTGGTCAAACAAGCAGTAATCCACAGATTACAGATTACAGTTAAGGGAAATAAATGTTGGAATATTTTCATGTTGCCACTATACATTCAACTCTATTCGTAAAATGTACAAGAAAAGGTAATAATACAATACATAGACGGCATGAAATTAGGTAGGCTTTTAGGCTAGATTTAAAATTGTAACATGGGATTTTGGGTCCCTAATAATCAGTTATACTTGTTTTTTATTAAGTCACATGATTAAGCAGCTGACTCTACCGATCGAATCTGATTAATGAAAATAGAAAGAATGTGTTTGTATAAACAAGAGGAAATATTTGTTCTAAAAAAACAGAAAATATTTTGGCAATTTTACAATATCAATAATTTGTCCTTTTCTCTCGTATTATGTGTAATGACTTTTTTCTTTGCGAGATTCTCTGGCAATAATGACACTTATTGGAAGAAAGGAAATGTTATCTTAGTTTACGAAAATATAAATTTATTGTTTATTGTCTTACGAAATAATTTTCAGATGCTAGAAATGATTGGCATTACATATATACCCACCAAAAGATTTGACCAAAATTTGGCTGATAGTGTCATAATGTCATGTCAGTTTAATTTTATTTAGCCCACTTGGTATTCATTTAGTTAATTGTTTGTACAAACTATATACATTAAGTGTTCATAAATTGATAAAATCTATAAATAAAAATATTGTATCCTAATTTGAGCCAATTTATTCTTTCGAAAAATACTTTTTAGTCAATTTAAAATGCAACAAATTTTGAAAAATAATAGAAGAGCATACTTAACAAACTTACACAAATATAACTAAGAAAAGTTACTGATACTCATATAAAACCAATTATATTGGTCTCACCTCTAGTTTTGTATTCGTAAATTGTATTATAGCTGAAAAAAATATTGAAATATTATATTATTCATGTGCCGCGCGTAATACTAGTTAGTTGGTTACTATCTTGAGAAGATGAGAAGCAAATATGGGTTGGTCAAACGCAAGATCACAAAGTCAAATGAGTTTTTTAAGAGAGAATTTTTTGATTAGCTTAGAGGAGTTTGTTATTCCATTTTCCATGTTTCCATGTGATGATATACACATATTCTGCTTCCCAATCGTATTCCTTATAAATATTTCTCTTAATTATTATTTTCGAATAAAACACAAGCAAAATCCAATATTCGCCCACTCGAGAATATTTTATTGTCCACTATAAACTATATGTACTTGTACGTCTGAATTCAACTGTTTGTAGCGTCCTGAATTATGATGAAATAGCTATACTTTTGACGTTAAATTTGATTTATTCATCATTATGTTATGAACTACCATCCAACTGAAGCTAACGGATCATGGCACACATGATATATGTAACATGTGGAACAAAAGCATGCACGTATATCACATATGCACGCAGTAAACTAGAACAGTACACTAAACATGATAGTAAATTTAAACCATCACTCCATATGAATATTTTTTTTTAAAATGTATATCTCCGTCAGTGGCGAACCTAGATTAGCCAAGAAGGTGGCAAGTGCCCCATAAAAAAGGATTCTACATTCACCACTGTTATCGGTGCATTAATGTTAATTCTCGAGGTTTCTAGGAAACGAGAACACACCATTACCCAAGTCTGGGAGTATGGTAATGTGATCAGTTCCCTAAATCTTTTTAGTTTTCACTTTCTAATTTCTCAATCAACGAGAATCGAACACGCCTTCAGTTTTGATTCTCTGCATCAGATTAACCAAAAAGATAGTGTATAGATATTAAAATGAAAAAGATAGTGTTTATTTAAAGAAACATTCAGCAACTACGTACCATTATCCATACATGTATACATGTAAATGTAATCATTAAATAATATATAGTGTTTGTGTAAATGAAATCATCATTTAATAAAAGTTACAGTACGTACAATTATTTTTATACTGAGAGATCAATCACTTTTATTATTGTTTTCTGACTTTGTAATTTATATACGCCTGTCACAACATAAACTTTGGTATGTATTGCCAATTTCTACAATTCACTTCGTGGACTAAAAATCATAAACATGATATTATCAGGATCCCGTACGTATGTTAATTAGATTCTATGAATCATTCTAACGTGTAATTAGATACAGTTACATATTACGAGATAGTTACAACGAAATGTGCTTTTTGATAAGTGTGCTTTTTCAACATATCAAGTAGCGATATGACTTTGGTAAACGAGTTATGATATATTCTGTACAAATGGTCGGTGAAACTAAAGGTAAGAACATCCGAATTTTCTCGAGAACTTCTATTGATCAGTTCCGTTTATCATAATTCAAAAAGAAAAAAATTCTGTCTATCATCCGATTGTATATGACGAAGCTAAATAAACTAAATTCCCTGCCAAAGCAAGCGCATGTTGGTTCTCCTCTAGATTGGTGCATTTCAAAGATATCTTGCTTAGCATATAATTCATGATATAAATAGGAATATAAATATAAGAGACCCCAAAAAATCAAATGAATTGTGTAAAGTAACAGATTATTGATTAGGTAATATTAATTTTTAAAACAATTATATTTTGTATCAATAAATTTACTAGTTTTGTAGATTCTGACTGTAACAAATTGTCTTATCAAACAACAGTATGAAATTGCAGACAAAGGTCTCAGGAATGTTGTTGTTCTAACAAAATAGTTTTATATATAGTATGGTACTAACTTAAATTATTCCTATTTATCACCATCGGTAGTTGATTTGTATAAAATCTTACAGCTTAATTCCCATTGGCACTCTAAGTTCGAATCACTAATGGGCGAATGAGCAATCGCGTC
This sequence comes from Brassica napus, assembly GCF_020379485.1. Classification (NCBI taxonomy): domain Eukaryota; kingdom Viridiplantae; phylum Streptophyta; class Magnoliopsida; order Brassicales; family Brassicaceae; genus Brassica; species Brassica napus. The sequence goes on from NC_063443.1 coordinate 1,619,153, forward strand.
ATGTTCTCTCAGTTAAGAAAAAGTTAACATCTTCCAATAATTTTTCTGAATTATCTATCCATTCGTATACAAATAAAGTCAATTTGTTCGAACGTTCATGCTTGTTGCTTATTTCAATAAATTTGTACGTTTAATTTGGAAATATGCAACATTCCAATGAATGTCTTAACAACCAAATTATATACTTATAAGAATAGATAGGTTCATTGGATCTTGATAACAGTTTCACTTCACCACACACAACAAAAAAAGACGGAAAACTACAAATATACTATAAATCTATTTAAAATTCAGAGTTTCTAGATTCTTTTCTCAAGTATGTTAATACGAAGGTCTAATAAATGGGTGTAACGGCTTATTATTCCTTTTATAATATTCGAGTTTTCCCTAATAATATGTGTAACAATATACAAATGATTTGGCGTTTTGGTTTAAACCGTTAGTTCAATCATCTCACTCGGTGATATACATTCAAGTCCTAACCAACCATCATTAGGACATATATATATATATATATATTATTTACAAACAATTTCAAATCTATGACTAACCATACTAGATAGATACATACATTGAAAAAGCTATAGAACTATGTATAATCTAGTAATCTAGTATCAGTACCTATCATCATAACCTTATTATCTAAAACTCGATTATGCAATATGCATAATTACTCGTTAATCGCTCTCGAGGTGTAAGTATTCTGTCAAGTAAGTTGCCAAAAAAAAAGGATCTTTTTGTTATATATCAGAATAATCACTGTAAACGAAGTAAAATATAAAATCCATTGAAGTAGGATTCATGCGTTTAGATACAGCCAAAACTATACTAATCCGAATTTCATTTTGATTCAAAGTTCTAACAGAGAAATAATAGAAACCAAAACACACATATTGTCGTTAAATGTTACTACTAGTTTTACCATCATTTGAAACCAATAGTATACTTTCTTTTAATGAACACAAGATAATCTTTGATGTGGCGACGATATCCATTAACCCTAGGTCAATGAAAAGCCACAAACTATTGTTATTTTATTTTATAAACATACATAATAATATATGTATATGTATATGTTTGGGGTGAGATCCATTTCATTTTTTTATTTTTTCTATGAAATTAATCTATTATTCTGTGGACTTGGGAAGTCTGTGGGATGTGTAGTCACTCTTGATGGAGGTTTAACCACGTTGCCTCAAATTCCACAGCTTCGCAGAATTCTAAGTTTTATCTTTTGAAAGAAAAGATGATTTTTTTTTAATTTTAAAAACAAACAATTTTAAACTTAAATTGTATCTACGACTGGACTACAAACTATTTATCTCCATATATCATCCTCTATAGATTACTCCGAAAAAAAAATCATTTATGGGAGAAGTGTTCCAAATAAAAGAAATCTTTACAAGATCAAGACTATAAGATACATATATAGAATGAAGGGGTAGGGAAAAAAATATTTTGTCGTTTGAATTTTTATATTTCATACATTATGAAAAGTTTACAAAATACTACTATCTTTTGTCATCAATACTAGTATTTTCTATGATCAATTTTATCTATTTGTACTACATTTGTTATGTAAACCTATATATTTAACATATTGAACCACTGTGAATAATCATACTTGTATCACTTCATCAGTTAAAATAGTTTATAAGAACTTACCTCTATTAATGTTAAGTTGTCAGAACTGAAAAACGTGCCAAAAATCTTTTTATGTAGAAAGATAACGAATTACTTAGTAAATTACCAAATTAATTTTTTTTTGGTAGGTGTAAATTACCAAATTAATAATCCACAAGAATATGTATTCTGGAAATAAATATTGATGTACAATAAAAATAAAGTTATATCTAAAATAGGTATATTAATAAAAGTACTGATATAAATTTGTACGTGAACAAGTTTTTGTTTTGATGAATAGTTTTTAAGTGACAACTGCGATATTTTTAAAGAAAAAATCACAGTTATCTATTTTCCCCTAGAAAAGGACCAAAGAGGAGCAAAAAGAACCCCGATGGACCTTTCATGTTTTTACGTATACATGATCATGTAGCGAAATGCGTTGTCATGTCTCTTCATTAGAATCGATCATACAAGTAACATATATGTTTGTATCTCTCTTTTTTCCCTTACTTGATTCCCACGTTGGTAGCAACCTGACATCAAACTTAATTATCTTGTTTTCTTTCCCTTCTCAAGTGTATATCCAAATTCATGTCTCTCCCCTCTCAATACGCTACGGACTTCTTTTTTCACTAACAGCAATTTAAATAGGTTGTAATATATATTAGTGATGAATGAGGATGTTCACGTTAGCTAGATCGAAAACATTTTGATAAAACCAGAAAAATTTAAACATATGACCACTTCTCTTAGTAATTGAAGGAGCTCCATCTAGTATACGTAATTCGTATATGACATGCAAGGAAAGAGGTTGCAAAAATATTGAACCACTTTTCTTGTCATTAATTATTGCATTTGTTGGACAAGGATTAAACTAATAGCAATAAGTATAACATATGAGAGAAAAATTAACAAATAATAGTGGGGGTGCAAGCTTATTATTAGAGAATTAAATAACATTAATCATTTTGAAATAAAAATAAATTATTACTATTTTTATAAACACCAATTTGCTTCAAGTCTTCTTCTCTATTTATACATCTTCTCCAATCCAACAAAAGGCACACACTTTACACTTATATACACTAAACCTTCCATCATCTTGTCCTAGAAAGCTCTCCAGAATCTGAATATTTCTTTTGTCACACATTCATTTGCTTTTGTTACTCAGAACAAGACAGAAGTAACTTCCTAAACTCTGTTTCAAGATGCACAGAAACAATAACAAGAAGTCTCTCAACATCTCGAGCATGTTCCAAACCTTCATCCCTGACAGCAACATTTTCTCCCGACGCTGCATTTGGGTCAACGGTCCCGTCATCGTCGGAGCCGGCCCATCGGGCTTAGCCGTAGCCGCGGGCTTGAAACGCGAAGGAGTGCCGTTTATAATCCTCGAGCGAGCAAACTGTATCGCATCTCTGTGGCAAAACAGAACATACGATCGTCTCAAACTCCATCTCCCCAAACAGTTTTGCCAGCTACCAAACTTCCCCTTCCCTGAGGACTACCCGGAGTACCCTACCAAGTTTCAGTTCATCCAGTACCTTGAGGAGTACGCAACGCACTTCGACATCAACCCTAAGTACAACGAGACGGTCCAGTCAGCGAAATACGACGAGACGTTCGGGCTGTGGAGGGTTAAGACCATTTCCAAGAGCGGGCAGCTCGGTTCTTGCGAGTTTGAGTATATCTGCAGGTGGCTCGTGGTGGCTACTGGTGAGAATGCTGAGAAAGTTGTGCCGGATTTTGAAGGTCTTGAGGACTTCGGCGGAGATGTTCTTCACGCCGGAGATTACAAGTCCGGTGGAAGGTACCAAGGTAAGAAAGTTTTGGTCGTTGGATGCGGAAACTCAGGAATGGAAGTCTCTCTGGATCTCTACAATCATGGAGCAAACCCATCAATGGTCGTTCGCAGCTCCGTAAGTTCCAAAGTCCCAGTCTTTATAACAAAAGCAGAGCATCCTCTGTTTTCAAAAACAGAGCATCTTGTCTAATACTCTGTTTCGTTTCCTTCTTGATGTATCAGGTTCATGTGCTACCAAGGGAGATTCTTGGGAAGTCCACTTTCGAACTAGGAGTCACGATGATGAAGTGGATGCCGGTATGGCTCGCGGACAAGACACTGCTCCTACTAGCTAGGATAGTGTTGGGGAACACCGACAAATACGGTCTGAAAAGACCGACAATCGGACCGTTGGAGCTGAAGAACAAAGAAGGTAAAACGCCGGTTCTTGACATCGGAGCACTACCAAAGATCAGAGCGGGAAAGATTAAAATCGTCCCAGGAATCATAAAGTTCGGTCGAGGAATAGTCGAGCTAGTCGATGGACGTGTTCTTGATATTGATTCCGTTATTCTAGCTACTGGTTACAGAAGCAACGTCCCTTCATGGCTTAAGGTAATAATCTAGACAACATCTTTCATTGTTTCTTTAAAGATCTAAAATTTTATAACATTTAATGATGTCGGAAGAAAAAACATGAGTAACCACCCGACCCGGTCCGAGTTTAGTGAAAACCCGACTCAAAATGTGTTTTGAATGTGAGCAATAAATGCAAATTATCTTAGAAAATATCGAGAGAAACGTTACACTTATTAGATTTTCATTGAAAAAGGATATAGAAGATCGTGGTACTAATTGAAGTCGCTTTGAATTATATTTTGCAGGACAATGACTTCTTTTCCGATGATGGGATACCGAAAAACCCGTTTCCAAACGGGTGGAAAGGAGAGGCGGGATTGTATGCGGTCGGGTTCACGAGAAAAGGATTGTTCGGCGCGTCGCTGGACGCGATGAGTGTGGCTCACGATATTGCAAACAGGTGGAAAGAAGAATCTAAGCAACAGAAGAAAACTGCTGCTGCTCGCCATCGTCGATGTATCTCACATTTCTAGTTTGGGAAATAAAAAAATATATTAGGGCAAGAAAAAAATATACAAAAATGGAGAATGGTAAATTAGTATTTGGATGAGTGTGAACAAAAAAAAAGATCAAAGAGATAATTAAGCCCTCTCCCCCAGAAGAAGACCCAAAAACAAAAAGTGTGAAAAATAAAATATAGTTGGGTTTTTTTTCTTTGTGTTTAAGGAAGATGTGGCTTTTTATATATATGTATTCTGATTTTATTATTTTGTTTTTGAGAGTGCTTTGTTTTCTTGTTTTTGTGTATTATGTTTCTTCTTCATTTTAGATTTTGAACTCTGTAAAAGTTTTGCTTAATCTAATATGACAAATGTTATTATGTTATTTTTTATCTTGATGATTTTTTTAATTGATTGAGCAAAAGAAGGAAGAAAAAAGAATGAAACAACTAAGATCATGCTGTTTCATTATTGGAAGAATACTCTCATACGTTAAGAGCTGTTATTTAGGTGTTTTAGGAATCATTATACTAACTAGGGTCGGCCCGGGCTTCGCCCGGATTTGTTGTTTTAAATTTATTTCAAAAAACATTGTTACAGTAAAATTTTTGTAAACTAATAATGTTGAAACTGTGATAATATATTGATTTTAAAAATAATTAATTTGTAAAAAATATTTTAGAAGAAAAAAATTATGTATGGTACTATATATTAGTTTAATTTTATATATTTAATTAAAAAATTTGATATATAAAATGTGTGTTGAATTTGATGATTGAATATAATTATCTTTTATCTGTAATTCAATGAAAATGTCAACTTGTTGAAATAAAAAAGCAAATTAAAGATGAATTTCTTTTTTTTAAATGAATTGTTTATGTTTATTTTAAAGTTATATATATAGTAGTTAGTTTTTTTATTTTATTAGATCATATATCTATATAAAAATTCTAAATTTTATTATTATTATTTTATCGAACTAAGTTATATTTCACATATGTCCAATTCAAGACCAGAAGAATTTATTAATTATCGTGTTTATTCATTTACCGAATATTAATTTATAGATTTTCTACTAAATATATATACATATAAATTATTTACTATTCATTATTTGTATCGATATAATAAATCTCCATATTATCAGTTAAATATTTTTATTATCAAACATTATCTGCTAAAGCAAAAAACTTCACTGATTGTACCATCTAATATTTTAAGAAAATACATTTCAAATCGAACATATAATCGAGTACAAAAACAAAACATATTGTTTCGTTTTAACTGGTTCGGTTTGGGTATTGATCTCAAGGCTATGTGTGAAAGAATTTCTGTTAAATGAATTAAAACCAAAATGTATTTATTTATTTCAAATGAAAACAAATCGAACAAACTGATTCAACCACAAACTCCCGAATACTTTAAAGAAAATAAAATCTGAATTCCTTTTAGCGTATGAGCATCCGCATTACTATCGTTTAAAAAGTTGGTGAGCTTAACATTCATACTTAAGAAGCTCTCTCACACCTAAAACCTATTAGTTGTTTGTGATGTTCTTACCTTTTTGTCTCAGAAAGTATGATATGTGCCTGGCTGAATGCTCCATAGGCTTGTTCCTTGGTACGTACTCTAAAGTTTAATCAGTCTGACATCCACTAAGCTACGTACACTTCTCTTTCTTTCTCACTACTTGTTTCCTAAAACCTTGGCCTGCACTTCTTACAGATTCATTATCTATATCCTTCACTTTTGGTGCTGCATCTTCTCAAAATGCTTGTAAAAGAGTCCTTCATATATTTCCCAGCATATTGATTATGCTCTTCAGAGTTCTGTTTGCGAGATGGACAAAACAACATTGGGTTCCAGACGGAAGCTTTCTAGTCTTTTATGAAGTTCGATGGCAAGCCCATCAAACACACAAAGGCTAGCATCTACATCACTGCGAAGAGGAGTTGACGTTAGGCGGGATAATGGAGACAGTTATGCAGAGTTAGTTTTGCAAACTCCTCTTCAAGTTTTCAGTTATACATAGGATGGTACGTACAATGTATTTGTGATTTGTGGAAAGGGATCTAAGCGGAGTCTCTGGTTTCAGCATATCTCTCGTGAGAGTATATAACAATTCTATTATCTTTGAGACTGATCATCCACTTGTGGCACGTTGAAGTAGGGACATATAGATAGAAAGTAGAAACACACCTGTTTGGAAACAGAGGTGAACTCGTAAACAAAGCTTATTCGAAATTAATTGTTTTTGAGAAAATAAGTTTAATGTGAAGCAATTGACAAAGCACTGAAGCCTTTAAAAATGGTGAAATCCTTCTATAGACACCCCAACCAGTCACTGTGTTAGAAGAAATAGAAGAAGAACTATACCAAGATTATGCACGCTATGCGTATCTAACAAAACCCATCCAATAAAAAACCATCCAAAATCCTCGCATAGACACTCACCAATATCTGAACCGTCGGCCACCGCCTGAGAAGACGACGACGGTGAATCACTAAAATAGAGAAGCTTCACAGCTTGTGCAGGCAGAATCTTAATCAACGACTTGAAACCACCGGCGTTCTCGGGAATTAGCTTTGTTAGTTGCTTAGTTGTTAGTTGCTGAAAGCTCACAACTTGCAACCAAGATATAAAAGACAGTGTAAAACATAGAAGTCAAGGTGCCAACATGATTTAATAATTAATCCAAAATTCAAGAGTTAGTATAATTCTGAATGATATCGCATGGTACGCACTTAGGGGTAAATGCACCAGAAGCATTTCATGATAAATGAACTGCTCAACTTCAGAAAGTTGAAAACTTAAAATTTGTTTTGAAAGGAACAAATAAACTCACATATTGACTTGAACTTCCTTTACAGAATTCACTAAATATTCAACGAACACAAAACACAACAAAAACATGAAAAAAACAGACAACAACAACAACAAACTTCTTCAAGAGCTTTCTCTCTCTATCTCTCAGATAACTTTAACACTTAGATCTCAGTGTGTGCTTTCTCTAACTCTCGATCTTTATCTGCATCCCAATAGAAAAAAAAAACTAATAAATCAAGCAAACACCAATAACCAAAAAGATGCATAAAATTATAAATCAAATCGATGTGTAAAAGCAACTATAGATCGCGATAGAATATTTTCAAACCCTTATCTTTGTTCCCGTTTAAACATCGCAGTCGTTTTCGCCGTTTTTGCCATGATGAGGGTTTGGATTTTAAGATCTGAGGTACGGGTATGGATTTTACGATCTGAGGTAAGCCTATAAATATGGATGTAGATATCATCGAGACGGAGAGGGTATGTGGAAGGTCTGTGGGGATCATGGATGGAGGATTTATGAGAGCACATTGAAGTACCATCACTCTCATCGGAGGCGTTATGGAGGATGAGTTGGGGGAGAGGAAGAGAATCGCGGAACAAAGCGAGACGGCGTTTAGGTTAGGGGTGATGATTTCAGAGCAAGAGGAGGCTATAACCCGAACCTTAAGAGCTTAATGGGCTGAGACACAAAAGAGGCTGCGAGATGAGTGTATGACTGGGCCGGGATGATTTCGTTTTTTTTAAATTTGAAGCCCAATCCGCCAGTGACGTGGCACTTTGATTGGTCCTGATTATTTTGACAATGTGGATAGCTTTAGGAAGCTTAAAAATAGCTTCTTTTATATAGTGGGATTTTGTAATGATTTAATTTGACAAATGATTGATTACACATGATTATCTTGGACCATTAATACAAAATAACATGATTACTCATATCCCAGGGAACAAAACATGCATTTATGGATTTATGTAGGATATGCAAAATCCAATAGCGATGCAAGTGATCTGATAACAAGGGAAAAAAAAAACAAAAAAAACATATATCTACCATTAGAGGATCATTTATCATACGGGAAAGGAAACTATCAATGAAAAATAGAATTATATATGATATACAGATCTCTCTATACTTTAAAAGAGAAGTCACATTAGTGATTTCTGATAACGTGTCGCTCATAGGTGAAGTTTCAAAAAAATTGTTATAATTTGATTGGTCGATTGTTTTTAATTTTTATTTATTTAAAATAGATCTAAAAATTAAGGTAAGTCTAAAAATATTTAACATCACTAGCCATATAATCTAAAAAATATTATAAGTAAATATTATAAATAACAATTTATGGCAACTAAATCTCAAAATTATAGAAAGATTATAATGTTATATTTTATTACTTTTAATATTTATAAACTATAAAATAATGAACAAATTTTTATATAAGATAATTATAATAGTTTTATATTCTACTTGATGAATTGTATTCGAATATAATTATTTAATAACTATTTTAAATATTACAAAATCCAAACATGTTTATTAATATGATTTTTAAATTATTTATCGTTGGTTACAGAATAAATTAATCAGAATTTTAAAATTATTTATATAATGTTATAAATTATTTATAAAAATATAAATCCTACTATATATTGATTTAGAAGTCACATAAGTGATTTTTTATTACGTGTTGATCACAATTGAACTCTTCAAATTATTATAATTTGATTGACCGATGATTTTTAATTTTATTTATTATAATTATATCTAAAAGGAAATGATAATTAAACTACCACTTTCCAAATAATCTACATAATATTAGAAATAATTATTTATGGTAACTAATTGTTGAAACTATGAAAGAGTAATAATGCGATCAATTTTTTTTATATATTTATAAATTACATAAAATAATACACAAAAGTGTTTATTAGAATTGATATAATGATTTTATATTCGTATAGAAAGAATTATATTTGTATATAAAGTATCATAATAACTATTAATGTCTAATAATTAAATGCATGCTTTATAAATCATTTATAAAATTATAAATACATTTATAAAATTATAAATACATTTATAAAATTATAAATACATTTATACAATTATAAATACATTTATAAAATTATAAATACATTTATAAAAATAAGACGTTTTAAATTATTATAAGAGGTTTTATGTCACTTATAGAAGCTTATACATTAATTTATAAAATTTATTTTGATAATTTATCCTCCTATTACAATATTTTGAATTTTTTTCATTTCAAAGGTAAAATTTCTCAACTATGTTTACTTATCGTAGAAACCCCTAAACTAAAGATTTATTGGTAGTAATAGTAATTATTACCTATCAGAGTTTAATTCATTAAATAAAGTTAGGTTAAGGGGTTTTTCGTTAAATACTTAGTTTGGGGGTTTTTCCCAAAACAAACTTAATTGGGGGGTTTAACGTTAAAATTTCTTATTTTTTTCTTATTATCTATTATTTAAATCCTTATTGTGGGATTTGTTTTATCAAAAACGAGTTGCAATCAACTGGCGAGATATTTTTTTTCCTAATATTATGCATTTAATATTTAAATATATATTTATATATATATATATATATAACAAGATTGAGTTACCAAAATTATGTATATATTATAATCAGAATAGTTTAAAAAAATTATTAGAAGATATTCTATCTCATAGCTGAATTAAAATTTATTAGAGGATACTAGGGTGTGTCCGCGCTACGCGCGGATTGTGCCGTTATAAAAATTTTCTTTTAATTTAGTATAAAAATATCATTTGATTATTTTGTCGTAAAGAACCAACAAAGTATCAATTGAAAAGTAACTATTTTGTTGTTGTTTTTTTTTTGAACTTACTATTTTGTTGTTTTTTGTTTATGTTTTATCGATGATCTCTTTTAGTCTTAAGATGTATTTACAACAGAACTTTTATGCATGTAAGTTTAATATTTTCAAAAAAAAGTTCAGACTAATTAGAGTTGGACATTTTGAATAGGATAGAATGAGAAATAAACCATGCATATCGAGATGAAGTGGTTATGCTTTTCCTTAGAGAAACATATTTTGTTTTTTTTTAAATCATTGAAAACATGTGGACAGTGTAACTTTTAAAGTAGCATTCAATATGAAACAAAATATTTCCAGCAAGATAAAACAATTTTACGACTCGAATATTTATTCAAAGAATCTTCTTCTTCCTCTGCCCTTGTGACTTTTGTTGTTTCAGCCGGTGTAATCTTTCTTTTTATGACGTCAATACGTATAAAAAAACACATGTATTCATTAACAAACGATAGTCTAAGAAATAGATCTGTGGTTAACCATAATATATCAACACAATGAATACTAATTTAATCCAAGAAACGGATCTGTGATAGACACCACACAAAATTTGAAACTGAGAACATCAATTTAAATTTATCTTCACGGCAAATGTACTCACCTGAGTCTTTGTAAATCCCTCCAACAAACTCCCAGGCTGTTTCTACACCCCCACAAATTTTTTTTAATAAAAAACACCATAAGCTGATGTAGATTTTTATAGAAGAAATATTCATGATTCTTGAAAAAAGACTAACCTCAGATGAGAAAACGTGACCATGAACACTGAGAACTTCATGCTTTCCAGATTTTAAATCTGTTAGTTCTCATTTAATAATCAGAAACAAAGGATGACATAATAAAAAGAAAAGAAACAGTCTGACTTCATATTTTCCATGTATAGTTACCATCACAACTTCATCTGAAGTTAATCTCTATGATGCAGACACGAAGAATACTTAAGAACATGTATCTTTGGATCATGTATCTTTGGATTTGAGCGAAAATTTGGTACCTTTCGTTGCCGTACGTGAGTTAGGATCTGTGGCAGGAATAAGGCCTTAATCATTTCTCGGCTTTGGCTGAAATTTTTCACTTATATATATTAAAGATGAAGCGGTAGGAGTCATTTAGAGGTCTTTAATATTAATTTGGAACTCAACCTGTTTATTGAAGATGAGAATTTAATTGTAAAGTATATGAAGAGGTAGAAACTCTTGGCTTTCTGGTTTGTGTAGGCAGCTAATACTAATAGAAAATTGGAAGAAGTAGCAGCAAACCGTCCGTGAAGTTTCATTTTTTTCAAAAAAATATGATGTGGATTTTACAAAATGACATGGCAGTTTGATAACATATGATTAGTTGATTTAATTGGCTGAGGTGGATAGCTTAAAAAGACTCCCTCAATCCCTTTTAGTATAGTATAGATTATATCTCATAGCTTCTCTTGAAAACTAGATCATTTAGAACCTTAAACTAATTTGCTATATAAATATCGCGCCACCCCATTAGTTTCACGCATCTATCTTTTAAGTTTTCATAAGTTTTTGATCGTTATAATTTAAATTCTACTTTTGTGATCTTGCGCATGTGTATGATAATCAATAGGTAACTCATAGACGGGAACACCATTACTGGTAATTTTATGGGGGATTCTTCTTCTCCGTTCATTTTTGTTCTCTTCCTCTCCGTGTTTTATCTTTATCTATATTTTTGCATCAGTAGTGATTCAACTAACAAAAAGAGACGACTATGTTTATCCAGGAACTGATCATCCCTTTCGAAAAAGGTAATTCTTTTTTTTATAAAGTTAAATCACTTATCGAGAATATAGTATAAGATATGTATGCTAATCAAGTGCAATTTATTTATTGTGCGTGATCCTCTTCGGTACGTCTGAGAGCCAAAGGTAATCTCAAAGCTTTTTAAAAACTTTGAAACTCATTGATGTTGTCCTATCAATTATATAATTTGTTATCTTTTGGGGATTGTTTACATCTTTAAATATTTTGGTTAGAACTACCTCTTTTCTGACTCAAAGATTAGAGAAGGAAACCGTAAATCATCTCTGCTGTTGCAATGAAACCAATGATAATAAATCTCAGGTAATTCAAATCTCTCTTTTATATTTCATGGCTGATTTTTTTCATTGGGGTTATGCGTGAAATATTTATTTTTTCTCAATTATATTTGTCTGATGTTTTAAGATTAGTGTTAAATGTGATCGTTTTCTAAACATTCTAATGAATTCTTTGTTCATATGAACATAGTATAAATATCAATATGTAACATCGAATCTTTTATATTAACCATATACATTTAACATAAGTATTATATAGTTGTAAATATAATATCAATTTAATATTAATGTTAATGCCCGCACATGCGTGCGGACGGTCCACCTAGTATAATTTAAAACGATTACACATATACATTTGAAACGGATTCAGATCCAAAATATGCAATATGTAATAAATATATCTCTAAAGATTATTTAAGTTTTTCATTTGTCAAATTGCACTTCAAAATAATTTAAGATGCCAGTGTAACTTTATTTCCACCAAATATCAAAGACAAAAAAATTTACATTCTCTGTATATGGACAAAGCCTCTGCCTTTTTTTTCTTTAAAACTCTGGTGCAAAGAGACCATACATTTATGAGTATCAAGTTTCATTTGAGGTCTGAGACTCTGCAGGCAAACCCATTGAACCAGCAGAACATAGAATTAACAAACAAAAGGACAAAAAGTAAACCGTTGAAGTTTGTATTTGTGAACTGTGGTGATGAATGAGTGAGTGAATAAAGGCTAGAAACTATGGTTCCTTCATTCTCTGATCCAAACAGAAAAACATTAAAAGCTAACTTCCCCCAACTGTGTAAATGTCTGGTTCCCATCCTCTTAAAACAGTTATTCATGTTCCCACACAGAACCCTGCAACCTTTTACTCAGACATCACCTTAACCTAAAGATATGGAGGAAGGTAACCACATGGGTCATTTGGATTCAGCCGCCGATTTAGACTGTTCTCTTATCAAAAAGAAAACACCAAACCGACCCAATCTTTTTTTGCCGGTCTTACCAGATTCACAAGAGAAATAGTTTTGGATATTACTAACATACTACAAGTTGAGATACAGTAGGACCAATGTACATTACTACTCACTGTAGAGTGAGTGAAACATTTGTAAACTTAACATGACCAAACTAAAACCCTTTACATGTTCATTTATTAGAGAGCATTTGATCTATTTGGCCGTTTTTGTTGTACATTTCTACTATCTTTTTGGAATATGAAGGCATGTGACTGTTGGCTCTGCAGATTACAATGCCACTTTTGGTTATTAGAGGGATAACATAAACGTTTATCTCTAGGAATGTTGTTCAGACTTTTACCTTTCTTTTCCCCATTTCCGGTTGACGTGCAAATAGTTTCTGATGGTATGGTAATCCAATGAGTACCGCGCAAATTCTAGACCCTTAGGACCAACCTAAAGCAAGAGAATGCATTTATCCAATTAAGACTTTTTTTGCTATGAAGTTACATCCCTGTTCGTGTTTATAAAGAGAGAGAAGCTTTACCAAACTTAAGATGAATGCTATTATGTTTCCAACAAATAGTGGCGCAGGCTGAGCAGGACCTTGACCTGAGAAAACATAGAGAATATATTTAGATTTTTTCAAGACAAATGGTAGTTGCATAAGTTTCATTGCGAAATGTTTGGCATCTTGCATTGCGTTAACGAGAATATGGCTTTAAGCAGAGATGATTCAAGAAACATACCAAACTTAGCAGCATCGTCTGCCTTAACGGTCTCTGTCACAAAAGGTCGCCGATCACCCTGAAACAACAGCAAACAAAGATATGTTAGTTAGATTTTTTCTGTTAACTGGGTTCCTCAAGTCTTATAACAAAGTAACATTAGATATTAGAAGACTTACGCTACTTATTGTTGGTGAGATCTCCAAAAGGTTTTCTACTAAGCTTAGCATTTCTTTCCCACGCTCATTCCTGTAGGTTTATGCAAAACCAACACTAGTTTTGGCCAACCTCACTAGACTATGCGGTTCATATTAAAAATAGGGAGGTTGAAGTATTGACCTCACTGTAATATACTGCGGATGGTCAGTCATGTTCACACCTGAGTACTTTGGAACACCCATATAACCGATAACCAAATCCTATAACCATACATAGAGTTATAAGGAGCCGTTTGGAATTGGTTAACGGAATGGCATCTTAACTGCAAGATAAACACTCACCGCTAATGCATTTGTGTAATCAAAGCAGCTGCAGAATAGAAAAGAAAAGGAGACTTTAGAAGGTCACAGCAGCAATACATTGATTATACACAAACTTTCTAGGCATTACCTATAACAAGATGGAGCTATGACATCAACTAAATCGTTTGCTGGTAGAGAGAAATAGGGAACCTGTTTTTAGCCAAACAGATTTAAAAAAAAAATTGATTAAAGCTTCAACAACGCAGAAACAATATAGTATTTTAAGTGATTATATACCTCTTCAATGGGTCCGTCCAGGTGTTTAAGTTGGACCTGCAAGAGAAGTCAAAACAAGCTTAGCACCCCCAAAGCAACTGCTCATTGCAAAAAGTGTATGTATCTAACCTTGTAATCTTGCATAAACTCATAGTGGAGAACAGTCTCTGGCTCCTTACTAGCCGCTTTGAGAAACTTGTCAAGCCCTTCCCTTGTTCCATTGTCCACTATTGATTCACAATATACTATTACTACTTCTTGAAAACATGTAACAGGCCCTTCTGGGAAGGATGAGGAAACTACCACAATTAGTGCCTAGAACATATAGCTTTTCAAGATTCAGATGCTGCTCCACTGCTCTCAATGCTGCAGTACAAGAAATCACTCTGCATTATAACACTATTGAGTCATGGTATGGAGGAACTTTGAAAATATAAATATAAAAAAGAAGCATGTCACAGAGACAAACCTTGCACTTGGCAACCCACACCGCAAAAAAGAAGACGTTTCACTCCAGAAGACTGTTACAATGCAATGAAATGGACTAAGCGATAGTAAACACATGAAAGAAAAAAGAGTCTGCAGGCAAATAACCTCGATTAATTCAAGAGTATTCAGATTAGGAGACAGAGTTGGTTTGACGCCTCTTGCTGCCAAAACTTCTTCAGGTGTCCTTAGTATTAAATATAAATAAACATCAAGCGGATGGAGACTTGAAGGATAATGGACTCAAATAAATCACGGAGGGTTGGTGGAAAACCTGGCTAATACTGGTCTTGGAGACAATCTATCTTCAGGGTCACTGTTTAATTCAACATATCATTTACATGATTAGATGGTAGAATCTATATCGTGGTTGATAAATGTCCCCTACTTAGTCAAGTTACTGAAATTAAAAACTAGTTTTTACCTCTGCACACAAACAACAGCCTCAACCATGTTAGATTTCAGCATCTCAATAGCTATGGTTGTGACAATTCCAGTCCACTGTGCTCCTGCAAAACAAGGTGGAACGAAAAATGTTACATAGCTTTCAAGAAAATGGCCTAGCTTCAGTGTACCCAAACACACACAAAACTTTGTCATGAGGCACAAAAATGGCCTAAGCATCAGTGTACCTTCAACAGGCTTCAGCTTACGAGCATAAAGCTGCTCTTGATGGACCCCAAAGTATGTATCTTCTAAGGAATCTGCTTTCCTTCCTCTACCATGCACAACAGGTTCCAAGCTCTGCACAGAAGCTTATAAAGTTTAATAGAATAAGAATATTTAACATATCTTGTCCATTGCAAGAGCATATGGATTATGGACATTACCTCAATCCTTGACATTCCATCTCCAAGAAAAGCACATGCATCTTTCACATGTGCAATGTAGTAGGTGTCGCATAGCCCGCATCGACTGCAGAAACCCCA
This sequence comes from Brassica napus, assembly GCF_020379485.1. Lineage (NCBI taxonomy): Eukaryota > Viridiplantae > Streptophyta > Magnoliopsida > Brassicales > Brassicaceae > Brassica > Brassica napus. The sequence goes on from NC_063443.1 coordinate 1,635,220, forward strand.
TTAAAACAACCAAGAATTCTGATAAGAACCAGGCAAACAAATAGGAAGTTAAAACAAAAAGGACAGAACCTGCAATGATCTTTTGCTGGATAGGTGCCTCCCGGTGGTATAGGTTTGGATTTCTCCCTCCAATCTTCTCTTAGTTTCACTTTCCTTTTGGGCTCCATATTCACATCTGCAGTTGAAGAACAGAAGACAATGAACAAAGGTTACTTCGTGCAGGTTTCAGAAGTTAGAAAGACACAGTGGATGTAAGAAAATAAGACAAAGATCGATGCTTTGACTACATTAACAGACACAAACACAATCCACGACAAGTTTCAATTTGTTTTCAAGTGCCAAAATTTTCCAGAATCTTTCACACAGTTTCAAGGATCGTTTTTGCACTGAAGGGTTAACGAAATTATATAAAAAGACGGGTCTTTTAAGAAAACTGAAAGAATCTATGACATGTATGAGCTGAGCAGACAGCAAAACAGAGAGAAATAGAGCAGGATAAAGTGAGCACCTTTGGAACGTGAAGAAGAAGAAGAGTTAACGACAGAGAAGAATGGAGGAGGGACGAGAGAGAGCTTGGAGGTGACAGTAATCATGTTTGCCCAATGAGGAGAAAGAAGATATTTTTGCTTTTGAACTTGAGATTCTTCTGAAGATGATAAGAGAAGTCAAAATCACAGACCAATAACAAATAACCGGTTAAAGAGTAATAACCGACCTCAAACCCATTTTTAAACCGGACTGAAGGGTTTTTATTTGATGTCTGATGAAACTCTTCCTTTGTCTCATTTTACAATTGAAACAATTACAAAACGAGATTAATATTCAAGCAAAACCAAAACAAGAACAACCGTCTGTTGCATCATTCTTTCTCATATTACAAGATGAAAAAGATAAAAACAAGAACATATTATTAAATTCATTCATCATCATCATCGTATGACTTTGTGAGAGAAACTAAGAAGAGATCACCAGACATCAGGACGGAGTTCCCCAGTAGCCGGTGGCATCCAACGACCAGAATTGTAAACGTTCTCACCAACTTTCCATCCCGGAACATCCTTCATTACATCAGCCTCGTAGTCCAGATACTTTTTCCACTCCGACACAAACCTATTAGCACAAAGTATACGAGCTGGGATTACTCACTGTCTGAAGGTTGCAGTTTTAAAAAGAGAAAGTCATTACCTTTCATCTTCTTCAGCTTGAAGAATGGGAAGTATAGCTCTACGAGCAGCATATTTCTCTTCCTTCAATGCCCTACACATCAAAAATCAATCTTATTAAGTAAGAACTTACTGATAACGAATTAAACACGTCACGAGGGAATTGAAAGTTTCTGATGAGAAGCTAAGGAAGTCCATGACAAACAATACGAAATCAACATTTTTTCTTGTTCACTAGAAAAACATTGCATATAAATATTGTTAACGGATAAGCCAGATGATATGCCACTAAGTGACTAACAATCTACTATCAACTTGCAATTAGATTGCTTTCTTTGTCTCAGCTTTAACGATCGTAGCTTAAGGGGTTGTAGAATCCCACATCTCCTAATATTATATCCGTCATATAAACACAAAACCTTAACGGCAAAACTTGCGCTTATTAAGCTTCAACCAAAATGCCATAGAACACTAACCAAACAACACACACACACACAAAGTAACTGAACAAGATTTGAAATCAGCACTTGGCAGGCAAATTGGCTAATACTTCCATAGGTTAGCCATTTCTAAAGTTTATGTTTTTATTACCATAAGTTTAAACAATTAACGAACCACAAGTTTATGTTTTTATTACCACACAGAACAAAAGTTTATAACTTTAAATTAAAACTAGCCATTTCTAGAGACAAGGGTACACCAAACTCAAAGCTTCTAATCTATAGGAATCTCCTTCATACCTTCGGATTTTGTTTCCTTGCCCGACCTGGTACATTCCCCAAGCAAAGGCCCCAGAAACGGTGAGGAAAATCGCCATGGCGCTAGGACCCGTGTTGGATATCCGACGAGCATATCGTACCGGCGCGAACCCACCCGGCGGCGGACCATCCTGAAGCAGCGGCATATCCTTCACACTCGCCATCCCTGGCTTCTTCCTTATCATCGCCTCCGTCATCTCCGCTCGATCGAATTGACTCTCTGATCACTCTGAGATCCGATTCGATTTTGCCAACCGAGTCTTCTAGGGATTCAGAAGAAATGATATAGTTAACGAACTGGGCTTTAAAAGCCCAAGCCCATTTATTTGTAACTCATTCAGAAGATAGTTAATAAACTGGGCTTTTAAGGCCCAAGTCTGTTTAATTCGTAAATCACGTGACTCACGTGATTGTCTTCTTTCTTTTTCTTTAAATAATAAACCCCTAAGTTTTCAGAATCTTTTTCTTCAGCCGCCGCTTGTGTTTCTCCTCTCTACGATCATGGTGGGGTTTAAGAACAGGTTCATGTTGATGGAGGTTTATCTCGACCCTGACAAGGATCTCTTAGGAGAAGGGACTCCTGTTATTCTCACGAAGCTCAACCTCTCCGAAGCGATCAAAGACAGCATCCTCGTCAATTTCGGCGAGTGCGGTCTCGCCTCTTGTCTCGGATCCTTCCACGTCGCGTATGTGAACCCGGTCACGAAGCTATGCATTGTAAGATCGTCGAGAGATGAACACAGACGAGTTTGGTCGGCGATGACGCTGGTCAGAAGCGTCGGGAACTGCCCCGTGGTGTTTAACTTGCTCGATAACAGCGGTTGTGTTAGAGCGTGTCGAGACGCGGCCTTGAAGTGCGAGACGGAGAAGTTTAATCAGTCTGGTAAAGGATTGTCTGAAGAGGAGGTTCGAGAGATGAATAGGTGTTTAGATAAGCTCAAACTATTGTAATAACTCGATTTTTTCGAATTTGACCCCTAAGTTTTCAAAATGTGCAATCCTCCCCTTGTCTTATATACTGTTGCGATTTGATCTGGATATTTATGGCATTTTTTGTGAGACTCGGAAACTCAAGGGGCACAAGTGCAAAGTCGTCTTAATTAATAAACTCAAAATTATATAATTGGAGGAGCCATTATCGTCTCTGAAGTTAAACTCTTCTGTGGAGGAGAAGAATCGAATCGGTATTGATCATCTAGCCCTTTTCAAAGTCGCTGACTTTATCGATAAATTTACTGTACGTTGCATTACACTTTGATCATTTTAATGGGTTTTATTAAATCTGTTTCTCATCTTTTACCAACTGTGTTTTTGTATATGCACGCTCTATGTTCGATGAAATGCCTCACAGACGTGGTAGCAAAATAATGTTCATGTTTCTATCTTTAGCGCTTGATCTATTTATCCTAGCTCCTTAGATTTGATTCTTAACTTTAGCTTTGTTGCTTTTTGGAAACTGTTTGCTGTTTTGGTCATGCGTTTAGATCCCATCAGTAATCATCTTCCGGTTGCTGAAGTGAATAATGGTGGATGATGTGCAGGAAAATGAGAACCCCAAGAACCCTGGAGGTTTGGAGGCTAGGCACTGTCAACTATTTGAAGTCCCTCAAACTTCAAGACAAGTTAGTTTCCGAGAGAAAAGCTAATCGAATCCCCGACACTCTGCTCTCGCTTCAGCATCCACCAACTTACACCCTCGGAAAACGTAGAACCGATCACAACCTCCTCATCCCTGAAGCTGAACTCAAGAGCATTGGAGCTGAGCTTCATTATACTCAGAGAGGAGGAGATATCACTTTCCATGGCCCTCACCAAGCCGTCTTATACCCTATCCTTTCCTTACGCAGCATAGGCTTTGGTGCTAGGAGCTATGTAGAGGCATTGGAGCGGTCGATGATCGAATTTTCTTCGATATATGGGGTGAAAGCTCGTGCAGGAAACAAATGTGAGACTGGGGTTTGGGTTGGGGATAGAAAGATTGGTGCTATTGGTGTTCGTATATCCTCTGGAATCACTTGCCATGGTCTGGCCTTCAACATAGATCCTGATATGAAGTACTTTGAGCACATTGTTCCCTGTGGAATTGCTGATAAAGAAGTTACATCTCTGAGAAGAGAGACGGATGCTCAGCTTCCTTCCGAAGAATTGATTCATGAGCAGTTGGTTTCCTCTTTGGCCAAAGTGTTTTCGTATGATGATGTTGTGGTGAAGGAAGATCCTTCAGCCATTTTGGACAACCTGGAGGATAACGACTAATACTACATTCATAAAGTTCTCTTTCTATGCACTTGATTTGAGATTTGTAACACTTTATATCATTTGATCATCTATAAAACATTCATCAATTAACAGTGTCTTAGTCCGAAGCAGCGAGGCTTACCAAATGGGACACCAAATCTTCAAGACACGAAAACTGATTCAGTAAACTCTTTTGAAACTCTTCACTCTCATCTGATCCCAGCTCACTTAAACCTTCGTTGATCCTCTTCATTCCGTTCTGCAGTAACTCCACTCCTCTGCAAATCCCTTCTGGGAGTTTCCTTCTCTTGTTTGGTCGTTTCTCTGCTTCCACTAATCTCTGCTTCTTTCGTTCTTTTAGAAGCTTTTCCACTGTTGCTTTAACCTCCATGCCTTCTTTAGAAAGTAACTCGAGTTCCTCTTGTGATGGAGTGGTCGAGAGAAGCGCTTGTTCTTTCTCCAAGAACATCTTTAGCTCCGACATGAACCGCTCTGTTTTTGCTTCTTTTCCAGAACCTATGTCGAAAGCTAGAGCATCGTCTTCAGGTACGAATCTCCATAGCTGGCTACAGCTCGTACGTGCACAGAAATACCCAAACGCGGTAACCGCGTGGTGTACCAAAGCCCAGTGGCGTTTCCTGAGAAGCAAATGGTAGAGTTCCCACACCCCCCGGCTCTTTGGACAGGTTTCCGTTTCAGACATCTCGTAATTGATAAGTCCTGACAAGAACAGAGCAAGACTTGGTTCTGATTTATAGAGATGATGATGATGCTTATCAGTTTCTGAGATGAGAAGCCTTTGAAGCTCTGTTATGACACTGTCCATCTCTTGGCAAGTGTATAGCTGCTCGCTTCTTGAGATGATTGACAGTGTTTCGCTGAGAATCTCAGTGTAACGATCCCTAGTCATTTCATCTTTGGAGTTTCTGAGCTTTTGAACGAGAGCGATGGCAAATTTCAGAGTTTTGGAGTCAATCTCTGGCATGCTCGTCTTTCTACAAATAAAACAAAATGATAACAGTCAATATCCACAGCACAAAATCTCTAAGCTCGCACTGAAACCTGATTTTGCTATCCAGTGGAATAAGATTTCTAGAGAACTGCCAAGAGTATATTACTTTTACTTACAGTATCCCAAGGCAGGCAGATAGTGCGTAAACTGGAGCTCCATGCACAGTGTATCTGGAGGATTCTGATGGTTTTTCACTGAAATTCTCAATAAAGTGAAAGAAGTCTGCGACAATCTGTCTCTTTGCGTCGTTTTTCGTTTGGTCTGGAAGAAAATTCAGCGGAAACCCCTCTAACAGCAAGGCTAGATATGCATCCGATGCAGATTCGGATCGGCTCTCAGTGGAAATGTTCTTGTAAACTCGAGCTGTTAAAGATTTGTGGCTGTGAGTGAGAAGCAAGCAGATGGACTTTGCAGTTCTTCTGAGAACGGAGTCAGGACAAAGCGGCGTCTCTGATGTTGATATTGACATCATGAATACACAAAGTTTGTCGATCATATTGGCCATTACATCCTCAGTGGCATGACGAACCCAGAAGCACCAGAGTTCCATAACTATCTGCCAACACAAGAAGTGGGGATGCAAGAGATTCTGGAGTAAGAATGTTTCAAGCTCTTCCCAGGCAGGAGATGAAGATAGAGTAATCATAAGGGCTTTGAGAGATAGAAGCAGAGCTGAAAACATCGATTCCCAGATTATTGTCTTCCCGGTAGCTGAGAAGAAAGGACTGAAGAGTAAACCTCTTCTTCAGTTAATACGAACAACAGAGTCTATCACCACGTGTGCAGCCTTGAAAATTTCCGAGGAGAAGGATTCAACTTTCTGCCCCAAATTAAAGTGAAAGCTATTAACAGATGACAACAATGCAACACACTAATGTCAACCTACAGTAAAAATATGGAACTACAATAGAACATATGTTAATTAAACAGCTTCATGACTAAGATGAATCCTTGAAGATACCTTGGCATTCAATATCACCTCCTTTGTCAAAATCAGCTGCTCTGAAACAAACTTACGAACTGTAACAGCTGCGGTCTCATCTCTCATAAAACATATTTTCCCAATAGCAGTAAAGCTAGAGGCAGAAAAGCCAAGATAATCCAAAAGAAGCTGCATAACATATGGTTGACAACATCATTTGGTCAGTAATCATTAGCTCAGACAGATTTGTACTTACAGAAAAGTCACCAACCTGAAAGAAAACGTTTGAATGCTCTTCCTCTTGAGACTCCTCCATAGACATCACAGACATGTTTAAATGTTTGGCACACCATTGGCTTACCTACAACAAGTAGAGTAAGAAAATATAACACAACAACACTCTCAAGCTAAAATAAGCAATAAAAAAAAAGGAAACATTGTACCTTAATACCAAAAGCGAGAAAGTAATGACAACAGTCAGGCCGATCCAAGGCGAGGTATTTGGAAGCCACAGGCAGGATAGCCTTATTCAACAGACACTGGGAAACGTCAAGACACGTGAAGTCTTCCCAGAGCGTCTACACTGCCGTCAAGGAATGCTTAAAACATTCAGGAACAGACACAACTTAAAAGAATGCATGTATATTCGTCGTCTTAATAATCCCAAGTTAAGTAGTAAAAATAGCAATGCATATAACAGATAAACTTATTAAATATGAAGCAAATGTAACTTCAGCAATAAAGTGTTCACATCGTTATCCTGAATTATCTACTACACATAGCATAAATGAGCAAGAGGACGAGAAGATAAGAAAGTAAAGGTGGCGGATACTGTTAAGCTCTCAACAAAAGAGGGCACATCAGGATTATCTTGTGGATCTAACTGACCGAGCCGTGTAAGTAGTTGAACCCGGTTCTCCATTAGCTGTTATTGTACAAACATGGAAGAAAGTGAATCTCGTTAGATCCAAAAAAAAAATATCAACTCTAAGTGATTCTTAATCAATACTACTCATACTATAGTCTCCGCTTCATATCTTATACACGAAACCTAGAAATTTCAATCGAATCGAGGTGGGAAACAAAGGGAAGCTTACATCAGAGGATTTAATCTCGTCCAGTATCCTGATCGCATTCTTCTCCATCTCTCTCGAACTTTGTTTTCACATTTACGCGCTTCCCGCTCTTTACATTCGCCTCCTGAAATTTTCTCCGGTTTCGAATTTATTTAATTTATTGAAAAAGATTTAAAACTTGGAAACTATAAGATATCTTAAGGCCCATTGGAATAAATTGGGCTTTAAAGGTAGCTCAGCTAATAGGCCCTTATGTGCGTGCGGTCATTGTTATTGACCTCTTTCAGTACCGTTTTACATGTTTGTAAGAAACAAATGCTCTATTTTTTTTTTTTTTTTTTTTTGCTAAACATGTTAATATCATAAAAATGAAGAAAGGAACTTACAAAAGTAGCAGTCCTAAGAGCATCTCCAAAAAGGAACTCTATTTTGAAGTTTCCAAAACTTTATATTTGAAGTTTCAATGTGTTCTTCTCCAAAAGTAAAACTTCAAACCTAACTTCAAAATTATTTATATTTTACACTATGATCCTTATGTTTGTCATAATTGATGTAAATTCATAAAACTTCTATAAATAACTAATACATATATATAAATATTAAAGAAATATTAATTAAAAAAAAATCTTACACTAAAATATAAAATTATAAATAAAAATACATAATTAAATATTAAACTGCAAGCAAATATTACATCTTTATATATAAAGTACAGTTCTTTCAATTCTGGTGCCTCCACGTCACCCGCCAGCTAGATAAGTCGTTGCTTTTTATCGTGACACGTGTCCCGTGTCCCCGAAACTCATCGTTTCATTAAGAGGCGAATCGTGATGGGCTTTAGTCAGTTGTTGCTTCTTGGCTCTGGGCGTATCGTCTCTCTTCTTCTTTCTGCGGCGCTAGGCAACGCCTGAGCTTCTTCCGAATCACTGAAACGGTTCGAGTTGTGGCTTTTCTGTGTTAACTCAAATAGAGCATAATCTCTCCATCTTCCTCGCGATTTCTTCTACCGTTGTGCGATCTCGAGTTTTTCCACACTTTCAATGGCAAATCCAAGTGCTGTATCTGAAGATAGGAAATTGGACGACCTTGAAATCGCCTCCGTTGGTGTTCTTTATAGCGGCTACCAGAGCTCATCTAGGGTTGGCTTTTTTACTCTCTCTTCGTATCTCGATTCTTGCGATTCAATCCATCTTGAGAATTTTCATGTAATCCGACGAGTTACGTACGGTACATATCGTGTAGTTTGGTAGAAGGAACTTTTTACTCTCAGGACCGATGAACACTAAATCGAACTCTGTGCTCTTGATTTTGAAATTTTTTTATTTAAGGTTTAACTTTGATTGATACTGCATATGATAGAGGCTAGATCCTTAAGCTGGGGGTGTAGATTGGGATCTAAGAAGAGAAGCAAACTTATAAACTTGCAGATTTTGTGTTAACAACAACTAATGAGTGTGTAGATTATTGTTTAATTAGTTTTTCTTTTTCATCAGGGAAAAGATCGTTTCCCTTATCCTGTGGGCTATAAAGCTGTTCGAGCTCACAATGGGAGCACATATTATATGGAGATTGAAGAAGGTGCTAAAGGCCTTTGTTTCTGGTGTGTTGATGATTCCCTTTAAATCTTATATAAGGTTGTGCATACGTTTTTTTAGAATGGAGCAGAGTCTTACTCTATTGATACTGATACTTCCGACACAAGCTTGGTAAGTGTTTTTTGGTATTGATGTTTATGTTTGCAATGGACGCATAAAAACTAAATAGTGTAATGTTGTCGAATTGCTTTACAGACAGTAAAATATGGGTTTAGTTTTCATTTGTATATCTCTGTTTCTTCAGCTGTCTTATGATAATCTTTGGCTTACGTTGGTGTTGTTCAGGTGCATTGCATCGCATAGGAATCATCTGTACTGGTGGCTACATATGAAGGGACGCATGACCACTTGGATCAAACACTGTGACTTTGGATATTGTTCATGGTGTGCATGATGTATTAGCTTTGGAGAAGAAGAAAAGGGGAATGATGCAAGAGGTTTTGGTTCAGAAATTGACCACTCCGTTACCTACTGATTCAAAGTTTGCTGCTGCTCTTGCGGTTTCTATATCTGGAAGGTTGATATGTTTACCTCCGTTCAAGAGAAACTTCATGATTGGATCAGTCGCAACCCACCCATAACTCCGCTGAGAGGAACCTTGAAGCTACTGTTTACCCCCAAGGTTCTTCTCCTTTCTCTTGCTCTCTCGCACCAACTTTAGGTTTCAGATTAATTTGGGATATTTAGTGTGTGTTTCTTAGTTTCTCTTCTATGTTAATTCTAGCCATCTGAAGAATTGCTTTGGGTATTGTTAATACAAGCAGACCATGTTGGTAAGTTGCCATTGGTTCGTATGAATAATCTCCGCTCAGTTCTTCTCTGTTAATGGTTTTTAGTTATACTTAGAAGAGCTGGTCTCATCTGACATTACGCTCCTCTGTTTGTTTTCGGATTTCATCAGTTAATGTCTATGTTCTGAAAAATAGGGTGACGACTCTTCATCAAGGTTATGGTTCATTGAGTTCCTTAGGGAGTAAGACGCTGACTATGTAAGTCTTTCTCTTTTCCAAGTGTTCAAACGTCTTTATCTACACAATAGTAAACTTTTCCTTACATTTGCAGGCAATTAAGGCTCTTTACATAAGCTCCATGGAAAGGCTATATGTGTAACCAAGGTGTCGTTATTGTTTCTATAAGCATCCTCTGTTTTGTTTGCTAACAAATTCTCAGGGTTTTTGTGAGCTTTGAATTTTCCCAATTTAAGTTTGCTAACACTTTGTTTCCTGGTTGAAATTGTATCAGGCAAATCAAGATAAAAAGAGCATGATTGTTGGTGCTAACCTTTAGAAAGAAACAATGGTACCACGAATTGGGCTGTTGTTGATAAGTCCGAAGTCTCCATGAATCAGAAAGCTTAGCCTGTCGGAGTTGGTCATGTTGATATTAATGCCAAGGGGAAATATCTGTGGATTTTAACATAGGTCAGCAAAGTCATTCGACAGCAACTACTACGTTGAGAGAGCAGCACGATGGTAGTAGTGAAAAGACAAGTTTAAGCCAAGGTTGTAAAGAAAACAGTAAAAGCTCGAGGAAGAGACACCAGCAAAGCAAAGAAATATCACAAGTTTATTGAACTAACCAATCTCACTCTCAATACGTCAGAGGTAATAAGGCTATAAGTTCATGCCATTTTTTTGTTTTTTTTTTTTTTTTTTTGGGTAGGGAGGTTCATAAAATAACACTACACTTTTATGTACATCAGATACCAGCTATGAATGAGTGTTTTGTGGAGATGGTAGCAGAAAGAGTCATTGTAGAATCTGTAATCAGCGAATGATAGCAAAACGTGGTCTGATTTCAAAGAGGCTATATGAAAAAGGATCTATAGCAAAGGTATACTTTAAAAAAACTCACATCCTACTGATATCTAGAACATGAAGTTTTCACCGAATGTTTTTGTTTTGGTTTCTCAGCCATGGAAAAAGGATGGCGTTTTCTTCTCTTTCGATAGAAGCTGTTACTTGAGAACAGATGAAAACTCAAGTGTACCTATATATAGATATATTTGACAAAAAAGTGTATATAAATATTCCAGAGTACATAAAAATCACAAGCATTACATATTACAAGTACATAAAAGTCATATGCATTCAAGAGTAAATGTCATTTGTTTTAAATGGTTAGAAGAAAGTTGATTTGTTTTTAAAAAAAAAAGAAAATTGATTCAGTTGGAACAATTAAGTGAAAATATGGTGTGTGTATGATATGATCTTGGCTTCGAAGCAAGACATCCTTAAGAAACATGATACAATAGAACAATGATATGTTACTCCCATTTGTCTAAACATTTTTTGAAAACCAGTGATTCATATATTTTTATTATACTTCAAATAAGCATTGTGAAAACACAAAATCTAAAGATAGACAATTACACATACATGTGCACAAAAAAAAAGACAATTACACATACCAGCACATAGCTCTCATGACTTGAGTGACACTTCTAACAAAACAAACAGATTTAGAAATTGCAGTTAGCAGTCTAGAAGTGGGAAGTCAATGAACAGGAAGTTAGTTACATGTCTTCATAAAAAAAACTATTTAGTTTAGCAAAAAAACTCTCCAAAATCACGTTCTCGAAATGTAATCACAATTTCTTATAAGACATTTCTTTAGAAAAAAAAAATATAACAACAATGACGAGCTCAATTGAAACATAATTATATATAACATCTAAAAACAAGCGAAAACAACTACGAAAGATATATACAAGACAAAACATATATCTTTTTTTGTTCAAACAAAATATATATCTATTTAAAATGATGAAAAATAGATAGTAATAAATTAGTCAAATTGGACAACTTTAACACTCCAAACACGATGAAAGTGTATTACAAAAAAATATTCAACGTATAGTTTCATATAAAACAATTCAATCAAATCTTTAAACCCACCAAAAACTTAACTTTAATACAATAAAAAAATATCCGGCGCGAAGTGCTGACCAACCACTATCATTAGTCCGACGAACTTTAAAGTCAAAGCTACTGTATCCAATCAAATATCTAGAGTACATCCAGTTTTAGTATTCAAATAATAAAGACATACAATGTAATAAATAAAAACACATATAATGTTCGCATTTTAAAAAACAAACACATCATAAATCACATGAAGAAAAAAAAACACTTCAAGATAAATCAAATGAAAATATTTAAACTGAATATACATTACTCATGTTTCAATTTCGTGTTGAAGAAATTGGTCAATCAAATAAGATGATGAGGTTGTAATTTTGTTAATAAAATAAACGCAATACTAATAAATTAAACTAATTAAAATGATACAATATAAAAATATTTATTTGATAGAAAATTTTAAATAAACCACATTAATATAAAAACCACATTGATTGAACATTTTAAAAACATTTACGTGAAGCGAGTAACGTAATACAAAATAACCTGACGACGATAAGGACAATAATAGTAGAAATCAACCTAGATGATCTAAATAAATAAAACATATCAAAATATTCACACTGCCAAAATTAAAACAACCCATTAAATTTTAACATTATATTGTGTTATTAGATTTACAGTGAAACAAAGCCGCAACAAGACTAAAACATCTTTGCATACTGGCAAACAACAACTGTGGTAAAGGTAAATATCTCGGCAACTATCTCTATGCCATACTTTTGCTATGCATAAAAGAACATGAGGAATGCATGAAATTTATAGATTGTCATGAATGGTAAACCGACATGTCTGGAGCTCACAAATGATGGAGTAGATTAAACACTCCTTATGTAACGTCTCTATATTGAAAAAGAAGTGTTATAGAACTAATATGATCTTTATAATGCCAAAAGAAAGTGCCACATCAATAATCTGGAAAATCGATGCAATCAAGGTTTTGAAGTTGGTTTTACGGTGACTAATAAGTGCCTACACTCATCGACTGCTATTTATTTTTCATACTTTCCAGTTTCAATGTTTTTTTATTTTGATTAGGTTCACTTTACCTTCTTCGCATTACCTTATTTGCATTCAATATAACATTTTACTTTTGATAAGAAATACAGCTTCAAATAATCACCACTTCCACTCCAATAACATGTCGAAAGACAATGATTTTAACATAAAAATAATTATTCTTATAACATCCACAAAAAAATACGCACAACCCGATCCTTCCGAACCCAAAATATTACAAACCACCCGAATATGAGATCAAATATTACATCATATCAACGCGATAACTCTTTAATATAGAAACAACTATTTAGTTTTAAATATATCTTATCACCTATAATCTCTCTATACTTTAAACTTTCTAAAAGACAAAAATCATTATCATACACATCTCTTGAAAATGCAAACTTAAACACACAAACTCCAAAATCATACAAAAAATTATAATATAGATCACAAGTAAAGTATATCCCGCCCGTAGGGCGGGCCGACCCTAGTTATTGCATAAAATTATTTCCATAATGCTCCCATATATGATCAACTATTTCGAAGTAAGAAATGATTCTCTTTATTTTTTATTTGTAGATTACGAGCCAAAAATTGTTGAAACCGGATATCCTCATAATATGTCTGCTGATAGTTTGATATCATCAAACGAAAAAAATCCTTGATCTTTTAAACGAAAGTACAACAAGCAGGGAAAAATGTCATGAGATGATTGAATTACGACTGTAAAATGAAGCAAAAAAGTTAGCTTTTAAAGAAATAAAAGAGGAAAATAAAATATTGCTAAAAAACTTAGCTTCTATCGATGACGTTAATATTCGTGAATACATTCGATCTGAACAAGAAAGAATCATACGAAAAATGCGTCAAGAGCAACAACAACAATCATCTTCGGTTACACAAAATTTGTTGAACAATATTTTGGAGATTTTGGAGGTTCCGGAGCAAATTTACCAGACTATTAGTGTTGTTATAATATTTAAATTTGAGTAATAATTATGTCTTCATGTGTCTTTTTAATAAGTTTTTATTATGGTTTTTTGTAATATTCTTGTTGTTTAATTCTAGTTTTAAAATATTATAAATCTTGTTATAATTTTTTTTATTTAATTTCATGTGTAAAACTTAAGTTTATATAACAAATTTGAAATATTTATGAGATATAAAAGTTTTAAGGATTAAAACAATAAACAAAAAAAATATTTAAGAATTATAAATATGATGTATAATTGTAAGGACCAAAATGCAAATAAAAAGATGAAACTTCAAATTTGAAGTTTTGAAAAGTGAAACTCTATATTTGGAGTTTTACTATTCAAAACTTCAAATTTGAAGTTTTGAAGTTCTTTTTTGGAGAGCAAAAAACTCTATATTTGGAGTTATAGAGTTTCTTTTGGAGATGCTCTAAGGAAACATACTTCCAAGGCAAAAAGAATACAAACAAGGAAGCAGTAGTATTTGTTTAAAGAAACTCAGTCTAAGCAGAATCAATTAAACTAGCCAGAAAGACAAGAGGTTTTTGAAAAGTCTCTTGTGTCTCCTGCCCAGAATAATGTTACGCACTTCACGATCAATTATCCGGAAAACCGTACTTGCAGGAATGAAGATTCGGTTATGGAGCAGGTTGTTGCGTTGCTTCCATAGTTGAAAGATGGTGGTTTGAGTAACTATCTTCCTGAGAATTGAAGGGCAGTGGGATGGTTGATCTCTTAACCATGAGAGGAGCTCAGACCAGCAAGTGAAGCTCGTTCGCCGAGGGTCAAGTTTTGCGAGCACAAATCTCCAAACCTGAGAGCTAAAACCACAATGAAGCAGAATATGGTCTCTTGATTCAAATCCAAACAAGCATACAGGACATGAACGGTCAGATGAAATTCCCCATGAGCAGATCCTCTCTCTTGTTGGCAATCTGTCATGCTGGGCAATCCGCATATTGAAAGCTTGGTTTGGAACGCACCCTTGGAACCAGATCAACTGATGCCAGTCCTTGATGGAGGATCTTGGTCTTGTGATCTCCCAAGTTTGCGCTGAAGAGAATCGAGGCTGCTTGATGCCATTTACCACCCAAAAATATTTATCCTGAATGTGAGAAGCAGTGGGCAGGGCAATAACTGTGAGCTGAGTATGAAGAGTAACCTCCCTGTCTGATCGAGGATTAGGCAGTGTCCAGCCACTTTGATTACAGGCGCCTGCAACCGTCACATTTGAATGTAGGCGCAATCTTGTCGGAGCATTAAGGCCCAAGAATTTAATAATTTGCCCTGTGGGGGTCCAGTCATCGAACCAGAAACTTGCAGTCATGCCATTTCCCACTTCGCATTTGATAAATGTTTCAGCTAATGGTCGAAGTTTGAGTAGAGCTTTCCAAGTCCATGAGTCAGACATACTTGGTTCCACAGCCCAGAAGCTAACGTCTTTGAGAGTATTTGTTCTGTGCCAATCAGCCCACAATGAAGGTTTGTCAGAGAACAAAATCCAGATGAAGCGAAGACATAGCGTTCTATTCCAGATCGAGATGTTCCTCAAGCCCAGGCCACCCTCCGCCTTAAGTAAACAAACCTGATCCCAAGCCACTTTTGCATTGCCAACCTTTTCGATGTCTCCCGACCAAAGAAATTTGCTACAGAGAGACTGGATCTTCTTAATGCAACCCTTAGGAAGAATAAATGTAGTGATCCAGAAATTGATTGTTCCTTGGATCACCGTTGCAAGGAGCTGAGTTCTTCCCGCAAAAGAGAGGATTCTGGTGGAGCAAGATTTAAATCTTTTAATAAGCATCTGCAGCAGGGGCTCATATTCTGAGATCTTGAGTTTTCTCGACATCAGTGGGAGACCGAGGTATCGGATAGGTAAGGTACCAGACGAGAAACCATATCTTGTCATAGCTGCCGCTTCAACCTGGTTCACCCCTGCACAGAAGAGCTCGGTCTTGTCTATATTCATGCTCAGACCGGACCAGGAAGTGAAATCATCAATAGCCTCAGACACTCCGTGAAGAGACGAGCTACCCCCGTCAAAGAATATCATCACATCATCCGCAAACATTAAATGAGAGATCTTCAGGTCTGATGATCGAGGGTGGTAGTGGATATACCCCACATCAAATCTAGATTGCAGAAGTGACGAGAAGACTTCCATGGCGAGGACAAATAAGTAGGGGGATAGAGGATCTCCTTGTCTTAACCCCTTTGAACTTATGAAATTGCCTCCTGTGTTGCCATTGACAAGGATTGTGAAGGATGGAGTTGTGATACACTCAGCTATCCAGTTGACAAACTGCTCCGGGATGTTTAATGCCGTAAGAGCTGCTATGATAAAATCCCATCTCACAGAATCAAAAGCCTTGCGCAGGTCGACTTTAAGCATGGCACTAGGCTCGATGGAGTTCCTGTTGTAGCCGTGGACCATGTCCGTAGCAAGCAGAACATTTTCACCCAGAAGTCTCCCGGGCATGAAAGCAGATTGGGCTGGAGAAATAACATCACCAAAAATATCAAGAAGGCGAGAGGCAAGCAGTTTAGAGATGACCTTATAGACTGTGTTTAGACATGATATAGGCCTGAAGTCTGAAGCTTTGCTTGCGTTTGTGATCTTCGGAATGAGAACCAGGGTTGTTGCATTCCACTGCTTTAGAAGAGAACCTGATGAAAAGAACTCTTCGACTGCATCACAGACCTCCGAACCAATAATATCCCAGCAGCCACAAAAGAATTCAGCGGAGTATCCATCAGGACCTGATGTCTTGTTCTTTGGTAAGGAGAAGAACACCTCTCTGATTTCCATCCTAGTGAAGGGCTTTACCATGCGTGACCTTTGGTTGGAATTACACTTGAATGGCAGAAGGAGGTCCATGTCGCTTTGAACAAAAAAACTCGGATCCTGCTCGCCACCCAGCAAAGTAGAAAAAAAGTCTACGCAATGATCCATGATATCTTTCTGAGTTTCAAATCTCTCACCATTAGGTGCTTCAAGGAAATGAATAAAGTTAATGGCATGTCTCATATTCGCCATCCTGTGAAAATAGGAGGTGTTTCCATCGCCACAAGCTAGCCATAATACCCGAGATCGCTGCATGAAGAAAGCTTCTTCAGCTTTTGCAAGAACTGCCCATTTTGCCTGAGCCTCCAGTTCGTGAGCAGCATTAGTGGCTGAGGGATTGGCAAGAGTAGCAGCTTGAAAAGAGAGCAGCTTATCATGCGCTTCCACAACTTTTTTCTCAATTCCGGAGTAGTTACTCCTGCTGAAAGCTTTAATTTCTTTTTTCATGAGCTTTAGCTTCCTCGCAAGAGAGAACATGGAGGATCCCACAACATTGAAAGAGTACCAGTTGATGCAGACCATCGCTTGAAAGTCATCACTTTGCAGGAGAAAATTGTAGAATTTAAACGGCTTCTTGCTACTTACGGTCGAGAGCTGGAGGACTACTCCACATGAAGCATGATCTGAGAAGTCATGTTCACCAAATAGCGCATAAGAGGAAGGGACGAGAGAGTTCCAGTGTTCATTTACTAAGACTCGATCCAACTTCTTTGCTATAGGGTTTAGTGGGTTTTTATTCCACCAAGTGAAAGAGTTCCCACGAAAATTCAAATCCTCCAAATCTGCAGCGAGAAGACAGTCACTGAAGTCTCTGGTGTTTCTGTCGACATTGAGAGTGGGAGGACTTGAGTGTTCGTCGGGGTAGAGTGTCTGATTGAAATCGCCTAACACAATCCACGGGAGTGTAGATGAAGAGTAGGAGCGAGAGATGTCTCCTAGTTCATTCCACAAATCTTTCCTGGTGTCAGCGAAGTTTGATGCATAAACAATCGAGATTAGAATCCAAGTATCAGCAAATGCTCTATTTTCATTTTCAAAAATCTTTTGAAAATTATATAAACATACTTCCTTTTTCTTTTCTTATTTTCGCATGCTTTACTTTGATTTATTATCATAATACACTCTGATTTACTAAAAGAAATACTATAGTATCTGACATATATGAGCAAGCATTAATACAAATATAAAAGAAACAAAAAGAATAGTTGAGGCGAAATCGTCGTAATTAATTGCTTGACTGCATGAGATGTAATGATGTATCATGTAAATTTAAGATTCAGCCAGTGAAATGGACTAAAGAGAGGACGATGCATGAAATGACACAACAAGTGTTTGACATGCATTAGTTTATGTTCTCTCATCCAACGCAGTTATTAGAGCACCATTATCGCAGGTGCTTAGGCCATTGCTTAGGGTTAATTTTAAATAAAAAAATTAAAATAATAAGAAAGGAGAAGACACGACGCTTAATTAAGTCCGTGAAACAACACTGCTTAGTATGCAAGTGTCAAGAGATGGGAGGGGGGAGAGCTTCGGTAACGCGTGAAACACATCCAACTTGGTTCTCTCTATCTCTCTCTCTATCTCTCTATCTCTCTCTCTCTCTCTCTCTCTCTCTCTCTCTCTCTCTCTCTCTCTCTCTCTCTCTCTCTCTCTCTCTCTCTCTCTCTCTCTCTCTCTCTCTCTCTCTCTCTCTCTCTCGAATCCTCTCTCCCGAAAGGCGATTCGTAATCGTCGCGGTGGCTCTGCTATCGCCGGTGAGGTCTCCCTCGGTGGCTCGGCGTCTCGGCGTCGACGATCTCGATGGTAGTTCTCCTCGACGGGGTCGCGACGCTTGCTCTCCTCAAATCGAAAGGTAAACTCTTCTTGTGTTATTCGATTTTGCATGTGTTTAGATTATGAATCGTATTGTTCTGATCGGCTGTTTTGTGTTTGTTATTTGTTCGTTAGATGTATTGCTGGTGACAGAGCTCTCTCTCTCCGTGGAGACGAAGCCTTCCTTCTCTGTAATCGATTTTGTGTATCGGTGGCGACGACGCTCTCGTCGACGGCGACGGAGCTCTCCTCGACGGCGACGTAGGTGGCGTTCGGCGAAGGTAAAGCTTCCTTCTTTCCCGTTGATTTGTTTGATGCGGTTTGTCCTGTATTGAGATGGTTTCATCAAATACGATTGTTTTGCAAGTTTCTTTCAATCAATATGGATGGATGAAAATAGATTTGTTTGTAAGTTTGTCTCAACTTGGATTTGTTTCAATTAAGTTGGAAGGATCAAATTTGATGTTCTTTCTGCGATGAAGTCGTTTAGATATGTTCTGAATTAGTAATTTGGTTGTAAGTTTGTTTCAATTAAGATGGATGGATCAAAATCCTTTTTATTAGTTTCTCTGTGTTTCAGATATGAAGCAATGTATATTATGATGAGTTTGAACTTTTTTTTTCTGATTTCTTTCTGTGTGTTTGTGTCTTAACATGTGGAGTACATTTGGTCGAGGGAACAAGACAAAGGAAGCTCAAAGCGTAGGAGTACATTTGGTTTTCCCAGTACAGGTAAATGTCTTCTTGTAATGAATTGAATGAAAGCTTTACGGTTGAGATAGATAGTTAATGTTTTTAGTTAGTGAAGTAGATTATGGATGTGTTATAAATAGAAGTGATGGCTAGCTAAAAACATAAATTCTTGTCTTCCTTTAACTCTATAATTAATATGGTTGTGTGATAAATTGAAGTGATGGTTAGCTAGAATATTGGTAGTGTGAATGATGAATGCGTTTATCTTTATCTCCGCTATTAAAATGAATGTGTTTTACTTCATCTCTTCCATCTCTCTCGCATTCCATCTCTCTTTTATCTTCCATCTCTCTTATCTTTCCTCTCTTTTATCTTCCTTCTCTCTTTTCTATTACGTAAGACATTCAAAAATGGATTCTAATCCAAATTTGAATTGTAATTTTGTTGATCTTCTTCAAAGTCAACAAGATAGTGGCATAGGTTTAGAATCTTCTCCCATTCCTTTGTTTGGCACGCAAGCCACAAAAGATTCAAACTTCGAGCATGACAGTCCAGTGCAGCGTAAAGAACGGAGGTCATGGTCGCAAACAGATGATGAGGTCCTCATCAGCTCTTGGCTAAACACCAGCAAATATGCTGTTGTTGGGAACGAGCAAAAGTCTGGGGCGTTCTGGAAGAGAATAGCAGACTACTTTGCTGCTAGTCCGAAGCTTGCAGGCCTTGAAAAAAGAGAGCCATTGCACTGCAAAAATCGGTGGCACAAGATCAATGATCTTGTCTGCAAGTTCTGCGGTGCATATGAAGCCGCGGCCAGACAGAAAACTTCAGGCCAAAATGAGAATGATATTCTCAAACAAGCTCACCTTATCTTCTTGACCAACTATAAAAAAAAATTCACTCTAGAACATGCGTGGAAGGAGCTTCGCCATGACCAGAAGTGGTGTGATCTATCTGCAGAAAGATCATCAAAAAGGAGAAAAGGAGAGGACGGTCCTCAGTCCTCAACAGCTCACGCAAATGAGGATGTGGCTGGTGAAACGGTTGAGCGGCCCCCTGGTGTTAAGGCTGCCAAGCGCAGTGGTAAGAAGCCAATGGAAGAGGGGAAGGGGCGAGAGGAGTTTGACCGGGTTTGGGCGTATAAGCAGCAGGATTTGTCTAGGAGAGAAAAGCTCTCCAAGATAGGTCTACTTGACCGTCTACTTGCTAGAACAGAGCCACTCCCTGACTATGAAGAAACGCTAAAGAAGAAACTCATCAATGAGTTGTTCTCCAGTTAGTGTAAAGAAGAATCTCTTCTCTGCTAGTGTCGTATGTTTGTTATCTGTTTCATGCTGGTGTTATCTGTTTGTTATCTGTTTCATGTACTTGTTCTGTTTAAGCAATGAGAATGTTCTTGTTTGTGTGTTCATGTACTTGTTCTGTTGTGTTTCTTGTTGATGTTCTTATGTTTCATATTCTTGTTACTTTCAGGAGCAATGGGAGTGGAATAATCAGAGGCGAAGAAGCTCTATTATGCTTGTGTCACGGGAGCAATGGGAGTGGAGATAGTCTAGTCATGTCTTTTGTACTCTAGTGTAGTCTTGTCTTTTGTATTATTGGGTCACGGACTGAATGTTTAAAGAATGCTTGTGCATGCTTGTGTCACGGACTACACGCTTTTGATTGATCGCTTATGTATGCTTGTGTCACGGACTACTTTTTTTCTTTGTATCATTGTTTATATAAATGTTTCACTCATTTGTAACAAGAGTGACCAAACCAATTCACTTATATAACGCTTCTCACCTCTCTCTCTCTCTTTCTCTTTCTCATCGATATCTTCTCTTCTCTTACCAAACCAATTCTCTTACAAATCACAACAAAGACACTTCCCAAACCAAATCACTTTCCAAATCACTTTCCAAATCACGTAACCAAACCATATCACTTCTCAAATTCAAAGCCTTTTCAATCATAAATATGGCATCGTCTTCTCACAACAATTTAGAAGAATTGAGTGATCAATATTTTGATCAATATTTTGATCAATATTGTGATCAATATTTTGATCAAACCTTAGCAAATTTAACCGTCGATCATGAAGATGAACCAAGGAAACAAAGAAAAAAACGAGCTTATATCGAAAGAAATCGTGAAGAAGGGCACATTCGATTATGGAATGATTATTTCAGTGAAACTCCAACGTATCCTGAAAATTTCTTCCAACGATGTTTTCGAATGAACAAACCGTTGTTCATGCACATTGTTGATCGACTCTCCACCGAAGTTGACTTCTTTCGCCAAAAGACAGATGGTCTCGGAAGGTTGGGGCTATCACCACTCCAAAAGTGTACGGCAGCCATTCGTCTATTGGCATATGGTACTGCAGCGGATACGGTAGACGAATACCTCCGGCTCGGCGAAACTACAAGTCGGTCATGTTTGGAGAATTTTGTGGAAGGAATCATACAATTATTTGGCGATGAGTACCTAAGAAGCCCAACTCCGGCTGACCTTCAACGTCTACTTGATATTGGAGAGTACCGTGGATTTCCCGGGATGATAGGAAGCATCGATTGTATGCACTGGGAGTGAAAGAATTGTCCCACCGCTTGGAAAGGACAATATTCTCGTGGTTCGGGTAAACCAACAATTGTTTTAGAGGCAGTTGCTTCCTATGATCTCTGGATTTGGCATGCGTTTTTTGGACCTCCAGGTACCTTAAATGATATAAATGTTCTTGATCGCTCACCTGTTTTTGATGATATAATAAATGGTCAAGCTCTGCAAGTCTCTTATTCTGTCAATGGAAGAGAGTATCACTTGGCTTACTATCTCACCGATGGTATTTATCCGAAATGGGCAACTTTTATCCAATCTATTCCGCTACCACAAGGATCGAAAGCAGTTTTATTTGCTCAAAACCAGGAAGCTGTCCGAAAAGATGTCGAGCGTGCTTTTGGAGTCTTGCAAGCTCGGTTTGCCATCGTTAAAAATCCAGCACTTTTTTGGGATAAAGTCAAAATTGGAAAGATTATGAGAGCATGTGTTATACTCCATAATATGATAGTTGAAAACGAACGAGATGGGTACACACAATTTAGTCTTTCCGAGTTCCAACATGCAGAAGACAACGGAAGTTCACATGTGGATCTCAACTATTCAACAGATATCCCTTCAAATATCGCCAATATGATGGGTGTTCGAACTAGAATTCGTGATAGAAAAATACATGAACAACTAAAAGCTGATTTGGTCGAACATTTGTGGAGTAAATTCGGAGGTGATGAAGCCAACAATTGAGCTCGGATGTTTTTTTCAAATTATTATCGATTATTGTACTAATCTTTCTTTTATGTTTTTATTTTGAAATGTATGTTCTAAATGTTATGATTAAATATGTTTTATATAATAAATATATTTAAGCTTACAAAAACAATGTTTAGTACAATTTTTTTTAAGCATCCCAAAATAAGCAACCTCTATTGGAGGTCAAAATATTTGAAGTTGCTTAAAAATGTGTCTACCACCCATTTAATATTAAAAAAATGTTTAAGCACCCCAATAGAGTTGTTATGGTTATATATATTTATTATATAAAACACCCATTTACGTTGCTTATTCATTACGTTGCTTATTCATTTCGTGTATTCTTGCTCTCTTCCCACAGTGTATACCTCTGTCATATAGCAAAAGAACTTTTTTTTTTGTGTAACTTAGCAAAAGAACTTTCCAACCATGACCATGTTAAACTGGACTAGCTCTGCGATTTCCTTTGCACGTTGTTTGTTTATTTACGTAAATTGGTTATTAGTAAAAATATATACGTAGGAACGCTAATTCTCAACTTCTGATGAAATGATCGTATGAATTAAGAGATTTCACACGGATCGTTTCCACGTAGATCTAAATGCAGTCTTATAATCACCATTATACAAGTTTTTGTTTTGATTAGTTGCAAATGTACTATAAATCTTTATTCAACCTTGCTACATATCTAACTTCGAAGTTGTACAGGTTGATTTTTTTTATTTTGAAAGAGTCCATATATAGTATATCTGCAGACTTTATAAACACCAAAATAAGTTCAAAAATAACTCATTGAAAGAATTATCACTAGGGGAACACAATGATATCTTTAATCTGTGTTTTGAACATCAAATATAAAAAAAGGAGAGAAGATCACAAAAACGAACCATAGCGATTAAATATAAATACTAGTGACACATTACGTAACAAAGGAAACGTTATAAAAAACATCCAAACGAAACAATAGATCAAAAAGTCACCTAAAGAAACCAACAATTAGATCCGAGTACTAATCAATTATTCATTTAATTAAACCCTCAACAAAAGCTTCATATCTCCATCAAGGATGTGGAATGATCCCACCGCCAACGCCACCGACCACGCCATGCCCACCGCCGATACCACCAATACCACCTGCCTTACCAATGCCACCACCACCGATTCCACCTAGACCGCCTAAACCACCTCCAGCTCCGCCAACACCGCCAATACCATCTGCCTTACCAATACCCCCACCAATTCCACCAAGACCTCCAACACCGCCTCCCAAACCTCCGCCTATATTAGTGTATATACTTAGTTACTATACGAGTATAGGGTGTTACTATACTCATTCTATATACAGTATAAATACCCCACTTGTACATGACATTCATTAATTAATCAAAGATACAGTTTAAGTTTGGATTACTCTTAATATGGTATCAGAGAGAAAATAACAAACTTTCCGCCATTGACAACAAGCTTGATCTCGCGAGTTCTTCAGCTTGAATCTTCTCGATTCAGATCTCATGAGTGCTCCGATTCATCAAATCCTTGTTGATTCCTTCGTATCTTGGTGTTTCCTTGTTCGAGACATCTTGTTTCTCATCTCCGTCGTCGTCTTCGTTCCGATTCTTTCTCCGTTCTTCTGAATCGCTGTCATGACTTCGAATCATTCACCTCCGCGTCCTCCGGTGGATCACTACAACAACCCTTACTATCTTCATAACTCGGATCATGCGGGACTCGTCTTGGTCTCTGATCGTCTTGAAACGGGAGCTGACTTTCATGCTTGGCGTCGCTCTGTTCGTATGGCGTTGAACGTCCGCAACAAACTTGGATTCATTGACGGTACGATTCCTAAACCTCCGGCGGATCATCGAGATTCTGGATCTTGGTCGCGTTGTAACGATATGGTCTCGACGTGGTTGATGAATTCTGTTTCGAAGAAGATAGGGCAGAGTTTACTCTTTATGTCAACCGCTGAATTGATTTGGAAGAATCTGATGTCAAGATTTAAACAAGATGATGCTCCACGTATATTTGAGATTGAGCAGAAGTTGAGCAATATTCAACAGGGTTCTCTTGATGTGAGTACATATTACACTGAGCTGGTAACTCTTTGGGAAGAGTTTCAGAATTATGTGGATCTTCCTGTTTGTACTTGTGGCAAATGTGAATGCAATGCAGCTGCTTCTTGGGAGTTGATACAGCAGAGAAGTCGTGTAACCAAGTTCTTGATGGGGTTGAATGAGTCCTATGATGCTACACGTCGTCACATCTTGATGCTTAAGCCGATTCCATCGATTGAGGAGGTCTTTAACATGGTTGCTCAAGATGAAAGACAGAAGATAATTCGCCCATCTCTCAAGACAGATAGTGTTGTTTTCCAGACTTCAGCTACTGAATCTGCAAGTCCTCATTATGCTGCGGCTGTGGCCTATCGTCCTAAACAACGCCCTGTCTGTACACATTGTGGAATGGCTGGACATATTGTTCAGAAATGCTTCAAGTTACATGGATATCCTCATGGTCATAGGTTTTATAATACCAATGCCTCTTCTCACCAACGACTCTCTGCTCCCTCTAACAATCAGTCACGTGGACCAGTATCTCAATCATCACATCAACATCAGTCTACTACGGTTGGTAATACAGTGGCTCAAGTGCAGAATGCTTCTCCTGGTGCGCTTGATTTGGCTCATTTCACTCAGGAACAAGTCACTCAACTCTTACAACAACTTCAGACTCAAACACGTCAACCTGATTCTACTGTCAACTGTGTTTCAATGACTTCTTCCATCACAGAAAAAGGAATTACGCCTGCTGAATCATCTTGTGGTATCATACCTTTTCCATCTTCAAGCCTTCGTTTTGAGAATAATACTCTTACATTTCAACATCAAACTTTAACTTCTCTTACTCATGCTATTCCCTCTGGTGCTTGGATAGTAGACAGTGGAGCTACAACTCATGTCTGTTGTGATTTGTCTCTATTTGTTGAAACTTATCCTGTTTCAGGAATGACTGTATCACTTCCTAATGGCACTAGGGAAAGCATAACTCATTCAGGAGTAGTTCGTTTATCTGAAACACTGACACTTCATGATGTTCTCTTTGTTCCTTCTTTTCATTTTAATCTTGTGAGTGTTAGTAGTCTTTTACGACGTGATAAATGTTCTGCTCACTTCTTTCCTGAATATTGTTACATACAGGACCATACTCGGGCCTTGAAGATTGGTGAAGGTTCTCTGCTTCACAATTTATATGTTTTGGATTTTGGTCAAGCTTCTGTTTCTTTCTGTGGCTCTGTTCGTGTTGATGAAGATCTTTGGCATATTCGTCTAGGGCATCCTTCATTGGAGCGTTTAAAGCTTTTGAGTGGTCTTCTTCCGTGTTCTAAATCGGGTACTACAGTCTCAACACCTTGTTTAGTTTGTCCTTTAGCTAAGCAGAAAAGATTACCTTTTGTGTCAAATAATAACATGTCGAGTTCTCCATTTGATTTGATCCACATAGATACTTGGGGTCCTTTTTCAATAGAGTCTGTTGCTGGTTTTCGATATTTTCTTACGATAGTTGATGATTGTACTCGTGTTACATGGGTTTATATGATGAGAAATAAAAGTGATGTTTCAGAGATAATGCCTTCGTTTCTTAAGCTTGTTCAAACTCAATATCAAACGAATGTTAAATCCATGAGAAGTGATAATGCTCCTGAATTACACTTTGGTCATCTAATTCGTGAATTTGGCATTACTCATCAGTATTCATGTGCATATACTCCACAACAAAATTCAGTTGTGGAAAGGAAACATCAACATATATTGAATGTTGCTAGAGCTCTTTTGTTTCAGTCTCATCTTCCTTTGGCATATTGGAGTGATTGTATTCAAACTGCTGTCTTTCTTATTAACAGAATGCCATCTCCTTTGCTTAAAAATGTGTCTCCTTATGAGCTCTTGGTAAAGAAACAACCTGCTTATAATTTTCTGCGTTCTTTTGGTTGTTTGTGTTTTGTCTCCACATTGAATAAAGATAGACATAAACTTTCTCAGCGAGCAAATGCAAGCGTTTTCATTGGATATGCATCAGGTTATAAGGGTTATCGGGTTCTTGATCTTGATACGAATGTGATCTCGATATCAAGAAATGTTGTTTTTCATGAACATATCTTTCCCCTCAAGAATGCTGCTTTGCCTCCTGATGATTTGTTTACTAAGATCATATTGCCTTTACCAACTCCTGTTGCATTAGATAGTGATTCTATTACTCCTAATCAGTCTTGTCCTGCATCATCATCTAACTCTAGTGCCGTTAGTTCGTCTTTACCAGTTGTTTCTGGAACAGGTCAAGCTTCATTACTTAGAGATCGACCGCGACGGACTGGTAAGGCTCCACAATACTTATCTGACTATCATTGTTCTCTTATTCAACACACACCATCTCATTCTTTTCATAAACCAACTTCCACTCCTTTATACCCTATTTCTTCTGTTCTTTCATATTCCAACATCTCTTCGGAATTTCAACATGCCATTCTTTCAGTTTCTGCTGATACTGTTCCAAGTACATTCAAGCAGGCAATTCTATCTGATCTATGGAAGAAGGCAATGAATACAGAGTTTGATGGTATGAATACAAACAAGACTTACTCTATTGTGACATTACCTCCTGGAAAGAATGTTGTTGGCTGCCGATGGGTTTATGCTCTCAAATATAATGCTGACGGTACCGTGGAGAGACCGCGTGCTCGTTTGGTTGCTCAGGGGTATACACAACAAGAAGGGGTGGATTATACTGATACGTTTTCCCCAGTGGCAAAGATGACTAGTGTCAAGCTGTTATTAGCTCTAGCTGCGAAGAAAGGATGGTCATTGTCTCAGATGGACGTGACTAATGCGTTTTTGCATAGTGAGTTGGATGAGGAGATTTACATGAGTCTTCCCCTTGGCTACACACCAGGACCAGGCGAAGTGTTACCTCCTAATGCTGTTTGTCGTCTACATAAATCCATCTATGGATTAAAACAAGCATCTAGACAGTGGTACACATGTTTCTCCTCTGTTCTGTTGAAGTCTGGTTTTATACAATCTCCTGCCGATCATTCTCTCTTTATATCTCAACAAGGAACCTCTTTCACTGCTGTTTTGGTTTATGTTGATGATATTCTGATTGCGGGGAATGATGATGAAGCTGTCCTTCGCCTGAAGCAAACTCTTCATCACGCCTTTAAGATCAAAGACTTAGGTCAGGCTCGTTTCTTCTTGGGTTTGGAGATTGCAAGGAATTCTACAGGGATCTCTTTGTGTCAACGCAAGTATGCTCTTGATCTTCTTGCTGATACGGGTTTCCTGGCTTCAAAACCATGTGCTGTTCCTTTGGATCCTACTGTTCCGATGAGCAGCACTACTGGTATTCCTCTGGAAGATATAACATCTTATCGGGAACTTGTTGGTCGTCTCCTATACTTAATAATCACAAGACCTGACATTACCTTCGCTGTTCATCGTCTCAGTCAGTTTCTTTCAGCACCTACTGATGTACACTTACGTGCGGCTCATCATGTCCTGCGATATCTGAAGTCTAATCCAGGCCAGGGATTGTTCTATGCGGCTGATGCAGAGTTGTGTTTGAATGCGTTCTCTGACGCTGACTGGGCTACCTGTCCTGATACAAGACGCTCTGTGACTGGTTTTTGCATCTACTTGGGTTCTTCTTTGATTAGCTGGAAATCAAAGAAGCAGTGCACTATCAGCCGTAGTAGTACTGAGGCAGAGTATCGTAGTATGGCTATGACGACTTGTGAATTGCTCTGGTTGCAACAACTTCTTACTGATCTTCATGTTGCAGTCACGGCTCAAGCTAAACTCTTCTGTGATAACAAGTCGGCAATGCATATTGCTAACAACCCTGTGTTCCATGAGCGTACGAAACATATCGAGGTTGATTGTCATACCATTCGCGATCAGGTCAAGAAAGGATTCATCTCTCTTCATCATGTTACTACGACGAATCAACATGCTGATGTCTTGACCAAGGCTCTCCATCCGGGTCCTTTCCATTCATTGATCAACCGAATGTCTCTTTCAAGCCTATATACTCCTTCTTGAGTTTCATGGCTTGAGGGGGGTATATTAGTGTATATACTTAGTTACTATACGAGTATAGGGTGTTACTATACTCATTCTATATACAGTATAAATACCCCACTTGTACATGACATTCATTAATTAATCAAAGATACAGTTTAAGTTTGGATTACTCTTAATAGCCTAGACCCTTAAAGCCACCGATTCCAGCTGCACCTCCTATGCCACCGTATTTACCAATACCGCCTAGACCGCCAATGAGTGGCATACCTAGACCTCCCACGCCGGCGTAACCACCAACTCCCGCGAATCCACCTATTCCTCCGACTTTTCCGATGCATTTTTTGTCGCTGGGGCTTTTTGGTGGTGACTGATCAGCTGCATTTGCATGCACGACCGTTGTTGCTGTATCTTCACGTGTTGTCGTCTTGCCCTCGTCAAACTCTCCAGGCACTTGACGAGCACGTGCATGGACGAATGACATAGTGAGCAAGACACAAACGACTGACAAAACTCTCGACATCTCTCTCTCGCTTCTCTCCGCTCTCCCTCTCTCTTTTATTAATTATGTTGATCGTCTCGTATTGTTCACAATGTGTTTCTAGGGTTTATATAGCAAAATGTAAGGTTGGTAACAGTTGAAAGTAATAAATTCGGCTATGAACAAAATGTATACATATAAATAAAAAAAATACTTAACAAGGGATGTCTGATGATACAGCTATAGATTGGCAACTGATTGGTCCGACTTCATTCATGCATAAATTTTAACTGGTTAGAGCACCATTATCCCTGTTGCTTATGGGTGTTGCTTAGGTTAATTGTGATTAAAAATAAATGGAAATTACATATTAATAGCGGCAACGTTGCTTAATTAGGGGAAGAAAGCGACGACGCTTATGGGACACGCGTCCACCTTTCACGGTTTCTTCTCTCTCTCTTCTCTCTTTCTGTCTCGGCTTGAAAAAAAAATCAGAGAGTTGCGATTGATCTCTCCGGCTTCGTTCTTCACCTCTCTTCGCGATGAATCAGTCGGCGACGTGTATCGACTCTGCGCCTTTCTTTCGCCTCTCCGCCTCCGCCTCCTTTTCGCCTTTCCGCTTCTCCGCCTCTCTTGCGCCTCTCCTCTCCGTCTGTCTTTCACGAGATAACGTCGACGATGAAGCACTGGGCGTCTCTCTCGGTTGATCTTCTCGACGGACCTCGCTCGGTGTGTCTCTCCTCAAATCGAAAGGTAAACATCACGGACCTCTCTCGGTGTAGTTCAATCATGTATGCCTTTGATTTTGATTATTCTTGTTCTGTAGCTAAAACTCATTTCTGAGTTAATGTCTAATTAGTATAAGTAAGTGTTCTGTTTTACTTGCTGTCTTTGTTGGAGTTAATGTGTTTCTTAATTTTCATGTAGTTAATGTACTTGTCTCAGCTTGTTCTATGATTGTGGAAGGCTCTGCTTCACGTGGAATTTTTTATACATGTATGATAATGTTTTCTATGATTGTGCAGGTGGAGCTTCACGTGAAGTTAACAGAGACGAGGAGTGGTTGTCTTCTATCACGGCAGGGTCAGTAGTCAGGAGGAGTAGTATGTTGTTGTTTTCAGTTAAAAAAATTTTTAAATTTTTTTTTAAGATTCCTAATATAAGCAACTTGCAATGGAGGAGGAAAATTATCAAGTTGCTTAGTTAAGTTGCTTACTAAAAAAAATTCTTAAAAACCAATATTATATAATTAAGCAATCCATAATCAGTTGTTGGGATAATGGTGCTCTTAGTGTCTTCACTCCTCAGTACCGCAAGCGGAATAAATTGAACTATAATTTAATTCATGTTTGGAGTTTTAAAAATGTATTTACACTTTGTCAAAATACATCATCATTTCGCTAAATATTATAACATGATTATATAATTAAACATTTAATTGGTAATCTGTTTCACTAAATCTTCTATGCATATATAATTGAAGTCATTAACCAAAAGAAAACATATTTTAAAACAACTAAAAACGAAGATCAAGTCAATAGCCGAAAAGATTGGGGTTTGAGATTATTATGTTTTGTAGTATTAAAGACAAACCACAAGGAACCCTATAATTGCTCATAACCGGATGATCAGAACTGGAACCGAGATGAAAGCGATGATCATATATAAATAAAGCTTTTAGGTAGAGCTTATGTCGTATGATTATTTAGAATCAGAAGTTCTGATTTGTGAGGGGTTCAATTACTCTCTCTAATGTTTTCATAATCTCAAGAGTACTTATCTTCTACAAAAGTTACGATGCATTCGTTGATGCTTTCATCAAAATTGGCCGAAGTTCTGATCTATAGTGGAAAAACAGCAAGGAGTTTTCCACTATGCAAAGCATTCGTTTCAACGTCAAGGCCCTTACAGGTAAGAACCAATGGATATATGTTTTCAGTTAACAGTTTTGTTTAACAGGAGTAGTTTTTGTTCATTTGATTTGTGTAGCCATGACCATTTAGAAAAAGACAAGATTTTTCAAAGTTTCGAGTACAATGGAAAACTCATGATCTTTTGAAAAACGTGTGTTTTACACAAACAAAAACTTATATTCCATATTATAAAATTTTAATTTGACTATAAGATATCTTATATATTAAAACAGAAGTCATGACTTATTTTCATGTGTGATTTTTTTTAGTTTGGACCGTTCCAAAAAAATATCATATTTTACATAAATTCATTATTATA
Source organism: Brassica napus (assembly GCF_020379485.1). Taxonomy (NCBI): domain Eukaryota; kingdom Viridiplantae; phylum Streptophyta; class Magnoliopsida; order Brassicales; family Brassicaceae; genus Brassica; species Brassica napus. Next base: position 1,666,312 of record NC_063443.1, read on the forward strand.
TCTTTTAATATTTTTATCTTTTTATTTGAAATACAAATGAATATATTTAAAATATTCTAACAAAATCTTTTTAAAATCTTCTTAGAATCTTTTTTAAATTTACTTTCGAAAATTGTTAGTTTTAATTTAAATTATCATAAAATAATTAGAAATTAAAATTGAATATAGTTTTGGTTTATAAACGAAAATTTAAATAAAATAAAATTAATTAATTTCAAAAATACATTTACTAATATTTTTAAAGATTTTGTTAGAAATAAATATTTATTTCTATTTTAATTTTTTCAAATTTTTTTTGAATAAAATAAAAATCATGATTTTTTGATGAGTGATATTTTTATTTGGACCATCGTTTAAATTTTCTATTAAATGTATATCACTAATGCTAATATATATATATATATATATATATATATATAATATTTTTAACTACTTTAATCATAATATCTTTTAATTTTTTAAAAAAAAATTAAAATTCTAACAAATTTCTTGAAAAAGATTATAATAAGATCTTAATTGTCATAAATTGAATATAAATATTTTTAACTAATTTTGTAATTAGTAATGAAATGTTACTAAAAGAATAAAATTATATCATATTTTATCAATTTTATAATAATATCTATCATTTAAAAAAAACGTTATATTGAACAAAATATGATAAAATTATTTTAAATTGATAAGTTAACATATTTTATTTTCATAAATATAAAATATTTATGCTAAAAACATAATATGTTGGTAGAACGGGTTAATATTAGTAAACTATATAATACATGTATAAAAATTTAACTTATCTTAAACTTTTTAATATACATTAATTTATTATATAAAATTAATAAACATTAAAAATTACTAAAAAAATCTAGCGATTTGAACTACGGATCATGATTATAATAAATTAAATACAAAATTGTTTTCGTATATGTTGTTTCATGCATTAAAAACTTTATTTTAGTAATCAAACGCAAACTCAATAGGACAAATATATAATAACCAATATATATATGTGATGATTTTAATTTACGGCATGAAAACTATAAAATTATTATATTTGACATAATTATACAAACATTTAAATATGTGAGTAACATTAAAAATATATAATAATTGTGTAAAATAAATAAATATATATATATATATACCCGCACGGTTGTGCGGGTGGAAATCTAGTAATATGTTGATATCCAATTAGTAGTACATATGGTTTGATTGGAAACTTGTATACATTTTTTTTACTTCAACGGATTTGTTTTATTGATTAATTTGAAATTACAAAGTCATTATACAAGAAACTTGTATGCATTAATATTATTCAAAACTCCGCTATTTTGTAAGATTGACAGCAGAAATACAAGAAATTTCATCGTTTCACATAAATTTTCATTTTATTTCACATACTATTATTTTGTTATGAATTCGCAATTCCTCAATGCTACCAATCAAAACCCTAAAGATGATTGCTAAAAGTTATGCATATAGGGCAGATCATTTATATATATATATATTGCATACTTTCTATTTGTGATTGGTTATGGTAAATGGAAAAGGGAAAAGAAGAGGCAGAGCAATGCCAAAAGGTGAAAGAAGCAGCAGAGGCGGTGAAGGAAGGAGCACAGGCGGTGAAAGAAACCACCGAGTATATCCAAGATGTCGCTTCTACTACGGCTAACCGTGTACGTAATCAGTTCACATATTTGATGATTTGATTATTCTGCTTAGTTATATATTACAGCGTTTATGGTTCATTGATTTGGTCAATTAGGTGAGTAAGATGACAAAGGATGTGACCGAGAAAGTTACTGAGACAACGGATTCTATCACTGAGAAAGCTAAAGGATCTGTATCTGGAGTTTTGGGCACAGCCAAAAACGCTACTGATATCATCAAAAATAAAATTCTTGGTGGTGATTAGTTATACTTATAAATATTTAATATGTTTACGTATGTTTCAATAAAATTAGTAGTATTCAAAATATTTGTAAACTTTATTTGGCAACGAATGCTTCAATGATATTTCTGACTATTTGGTTTTTTTTTTTTTGAGCTGTTCGAGATGAAACTTTCATATACCTACAAGTATTCAGGAAATGAACTGTTCATCCAACAATAAACCTAATTCAATTACAGAACTATAATATTTTTAATATAAATCATAACCGTCTAACTTTGGTTTATTTTCTTAAACTAGTTTCGTTTCTTAAAAGCTGAAAAATTAGAAAGCTGAACTCATATACTTAAATAAATGGAAACCAAACCAAATATTTTTTACAGATTATCTGACCATCTTTAATCTACCTCAGCTTTTGTAGCATAATAATGCAAATACGATGTATTGTGTCTTGAAAGATGATTGATACTTGTGTTGGAAGGAAGAATGAAATTACTTATTTTAATTGATTTGGTTGAGTAAAGCTGTAAAGGTAATTACTTTTTAGAAATGGTTAATGTGTTATCCATCGCTGTACGATCATTCAATGTTAAATTGTTAAGTGATACTAGATCAATATTTATGTTCCACAGAGTTGTTATAAACGTAATTTTTCGTTACATATATATATGGAGAATTTTACACATATCTAGGATTATTAAAAGCCTATATCGCTTTAAGTTGTAGACAATATATGGTCCCCTAACTCATCTGTTAATTAGTTGTAAATAATCATAATTAGTCTCAACAAAATCCTATGATGGTGAAAATAAAAGGTTATCATTATTGATGCCAAAAAAAAAAAAAGGTTATCATTATCTGTCGGAACATTTTGTCTGTGATTTTGATACTTCTTTTTGTCATGTGTGAGCACATGGAGCCGATTAAGCGTGTTTAAGCTTCTCTTGCTTTTCATGTTAAGGATCAACTTTCCAATGCAAAAAGCCAAATAAAAATAGATATGTTAATTTTTCTTCCCAACAAAAGATCTATACTATTAAAGCAGAATCTCTACTAGGATTCTGCCCTTAAATTTTCAAGGTATTTACAACTCTCTGCCATTAGTTATTTTCCTTTAAAAAAATAATAATAATTTGTGACTCCATTAATTCGACCAATCAAAAAGGAGTTTTTGTCCCACTGTTTTTAATGACAAAAAAAAAATCCCACTGTTTTCAAAATTCAAAATGAACATAAATTATAGCCCAACCATATTGCAGCAATTTTTTCCTAATTGTACGCATCATTTATTTCCTAAACCTATTTCAACATTAATGCATTAAAGTTTTGCAATCAAAAATCTATATTATTTAAGGAAATATCATTACGAAAATATTCAGTTTACATCTGTCATTTGTGCAAGACTTTACCATAGACAAGATACAATATCTCACTTAAGTTGCAACTCCTACGAAAGTTCGGTTTCGTGTTTATACCAATTTCAGAACAATATATCTTCCTATAACATAGCTAAAGTTAGATCTGCCGTAAATGGGTTTATGACCTTACAATATATACATATGAAATCTAATACATTTTATTGTCAGACGAAACTATGTAAATCATCTTTGCAAATGAGAATGTAAGTAAGAATCAGTTAAAAAAAAATGAGAATACAAATATTTTATGTCTACTTATATACTCTTATACAATATGATAAGAGAATACTATGACTCTTTTGTTCTAACTATTTTATATTTCGTATATCTAACATGTAAAAAGATAAAAGTTTCATGACTCATATGCAAGAAGGTTAATCCCGCGCTTTCAAAGCGCGGGTCAAAATCTAGTATGCTTTTAAAAGAAAAAGGAATACGTGTTAATCAATACTGGCTTATAATATGGGTTTAATACACAAAAATAGACTAAGTTTAGGATTAATATAAATTCACTAACAGGCTATCACGGTCTCTATAATTTTATAATGCATACTACTATTCACTAGCGTTTTTGATAATTTATTTCCTATGATGCTTGTTGCATAAACAATTTGAATATGATATTTTTTCTAAAGGTTAATGTGGTTGGAAGGCAAAACGGTAAAACATTTGGGGGTGATAGTCTGATAGATAGCTGGGTATTCGAATCTGTCGCAATTAAAGCTTTTCTAGTGTTGTCAAAGATTTATTCTTGGGTTCACCTTCTAGGTGAACCTTCACCAACCAATAAGATTGTGTCATTTTAGATTCAGTATCTTTTAAAAAAGGAAACAAAATATTATCGAATTATATTATATTTTTAAAATAAAAATTGAATTAATCACAAAAAGAAGATTTTTTAATCGCAAAAAAAAAAGAATTTGTTTTTCAAAAGTATTTTTAACGCTCCCAACAAATATTAAACTGTAAATCCTAAACCTTTAGGTAAACCCTAAACTCTTGAATAAATCATAAATCTTAAAGTTTAAGATTTGATCCAGGTTTGTTTCAACTTAAGAAAAGCCAGAGTTTGCTTCTTGCAAATGTTTTGGCAATAGTTGGTACCAAATCGTTTGAAGGTATATGGTGTTCTTCACATCCAGAGGAAGAGATTGGAGATTGAAGAAACAGAGGCGCGAAGGAGAGTATTGGTTTCAGATCTACTGGAAAGGTGTTTACCGATCTTCGGTGATGAGGAAACAGAAGCAAGGTTGAAAGAACAGAGTCTTTTGCGGTGAAATCTTCACGAAGTCGACGGTTGTCGTTTCACGGTGTTGACGGTTTCCGCTTCACGACCTCGACGGCTACTGCTCTGTGTGTGCATGGAGGACACGTGTTAACACGTGTTGCGTGAAGATGATGCTCTTAGGTTATTCTAGAAATTCTGTTCTTTTGGGCTTTAAAATTTAATGTTTTCTCTATATGGATCTTTCATTGTATTTTGAAACCTATGTAAAAGCCCATTAGGGTTTTAACATAAATGAAAGTTATGTTGACAAAAAAAAAAAAGATTTGATCCAAGAGTTTTAGATTTATCCAAGGGTTTAGGATTTACCCAAGGGTTTAGGGTTTACCAAGGGTTTAGGGTTTAGGATTAGGATTTAGTGTTTTGTTGATTGTGTTAAAAATATTTTTTTTTTAAATTCAAGAATTTAAAATTTATCAAAGGGTTTAGGATTTACCAAAGAGTTTAGGGTTTAGATTTAGAGTTTAGTGTTTTGTTTATGGTATTAATTTTTTTTGAAAACTTTTTTTTTTGCAACTACTATTATTTTTTTTATTTATACTTTCTTTAATTTTAAAAATATAATATAATTTGACAATATTTTGTTTTCTTTCTTAAAAGATATCAGATTTGAAATAACTAAATTTTATTGGTTGGTGAACCGTAGAGGATAAACCCAAAAATAACTCGTTGTCAAAATAACAGTAATGTAAAGTTTTTATAAACCGCCAATTAGTATTGGTTGCTTGCTTCTTTTTTTTTTCTTTTTTTTTGTTGACATTGGTTGCTTGCTTCTAAAGTTAAAATGTACTGTACCAATCATGACAAGTTACAACATGGTGGGAAAAAGCTAACAAATCCAGCAAACAAAGAAAAGTAGAAAGTTTCACAAATTATTTAGACCCTATATTTAATTATAAACCTCAAGAAATACACGAAAGATACGAAAAAAACAAGACAGTATTTTCTTGTTTTTTTTTTTTCTTGGTAAATGACAGAGACAATGGAAGAACAACCTGAGTTTATCAGACAGAACCAACAACACTTCGGGACTTTCTCTTTTACATGAAAGGTTGTTTTTCCCCCTTTACTTGTGTTAACTTGCGGTTGAAGCAAGCAAACCCGAGGTTGAGAAAAATCGATACAAAACACACACAAAAAAAGATAATTGGCTTTTTAAAAATGACAAATGTGTGAAAATGTACACTTTTGTCTAAATATAATTGAAGATGGTTTTGAATTTTGGTGGTAAATGGTGTTGGAAGGAGGTTTAGAAACAACTATGAGGTACATTGACGTCCTCTGCGACAAGGTAGAGCTCCAGCGTCGTTAGTAATGGTTGCGACCAGTGAAGAAGATTTAGCTGCGAGGCTAGAGGCACGTGCGTAGCTACCAGATGAAGCGGCTCCAGAAGCAGTGAAATAAGCTCCGTTCTGAAGCAAATCTCCTTCCGTTCTCCAGTTCCATCCTTTCCAATGACTAGCCGGTGTGTCCACTCTCTTAGTCACCTATCAAAAAACATTCAATACCATAATGTCACACACTCTTCTTTTTTTTTTTAATACCAGGAGGTTTGGAGTCGAAGCCCGAAACCACATGTAGTATCAGTTTCGTCCCAGCAGTCACTCGTTCGTTTCAATGGTTTTGATTAGGTTTGTTACCTCTTTAGCAAAGGGATTCTTCGGGGCGGCGTAGCGGTTTCCTTGACTGTTGATTGTCGGGTTTGCGCTTCCACCAATCGCGTACATTTCCCAGTGAGTGTAGTCATTGTTCACGACATGGAAATACCCGTGTCGGCACCTGCAAGAAAAGTTAATTTTATTGGTCATAAAACAAAACAGAGTAAACAGAGCATACTATATTTTTTTGTTCGGTCTTTAGACATACCTCGGCATTCTTTGAATAAGTCCGACTCCAAAATGGTTATAAGCAATAGTAACTTGCATAGCTTTATCCCTCGTGTAAGAATCACTATGTCCGAGCAACATAACCTCGTTATGATGAGTCATATGGTTGTTAGAGATGGTAATCGCCGTCGAGCCCATAACAGCATCCACAAGCCCATCAGCGCAATGAGACAACGAGTTGTGATCAATCCAAACATGACTCGATCCAAAGATCGAAATCGCGTCACCATCCGCCATAGTCCTCCACCCAAAGTGCGTCTCTGAGCTTCTCACCATAGCGTTACCCGTCGGTCTACAGTCATGAATATGCAACCCATGCACGATGACGTTCGTCACGTACTGAATCGTGATGCAACCGCCGTTAGCGATGTGAACGTTTGCGCCGCGTCCGTCGATCGTTTTGAAGCTGTTGACGATCAGCTCTTGTTTTAGCTGAATCACCATGTCGCGTTTGAAAACGATCCATAGCGGTCGGTCTTGGATCACGGCGTGACGTAGTGTCCCCGGTCTAGGGTTAACCGGGTTGTCGTCATTTGGGTCGGTGACTACGTAGAAACGCCCGTCTCGTCCACCGATCGCGTTTCTTCCGAACCCGATTCCACAGTCCGCTAGGCGTTTGCGGTTCTTGTGCCAGTTGGCATCGCATCTCCAACAATCGTCGATAGGGTTGCCTGTTCCGCAAGTAAAGTAACCTAGCTTCCTCCTCTCGGTATGGTTTCTTACACTCCTGTAAAATCATTACCCGGTTTAGATTAGTTTCATATTTCATTCTATTTTGTGAACCGGATCTTCTTCATGAACTTAAAATAAAATTGTTAGAAAAATCAAAATCACATCAGAACATGTGCACATGACATTGTTGATATAAATAGTATTTTTAGACTTTTTTCATAGACGTGTGTCGGTGGGATTAGGTTCTCTGGCTAAGATTCTTGAAGCAAACGACGTTACAGAGTACCGTTAAATAAGGCCAAACAAAATATTGCCGTTGGATACCGACGCTCAAGTCCGTCCGTTTTAACGGATACCGTTTTGGGATCTTATTGTTTTTTGACCGTATAAAGTGTACATTGTTCTGTTACGACCACATGGGAACTGTCCAAAATAATTATATATTTTTTCTTTTCAAAACCTATTTAAAATATACAAAAGAAATATGGATTTTATTTAAAAACAGAAAATATGGATATTTTTTTAAAAAACTATTGTACGTATTTTGAAAGTAAATGTTAACGAATTCGCAGTGTGTACTCAGCCGTATACAAATGGTTAGCGATGTGAAAGATAATTTAATTTTGTGGGAGGCATGATATACATGTAGATGCAATAATGCGTTGGACGCGGATCTGCCTAGCATTAGTGCATGTGGTGTTTGCGTTGAAAACTGTCTGCTATAACTACTAGTTCAACAACAGTTGACAAGAAATAGAAAAAACTGAGAACTATTGCGAACAGTGTTAAAATGTAATAAACTACTATATTGAGAAAGAATACAATGAAATTTAACTTTTACAATTTCTATGCATGAAACTGTAGTAGGTGATATAAATATGTATACTTTTTAGAGAAAGATTAGAAAAGGAAAGAAAAGGTACAATAAATATCTTGTTTCATGAAAATAAAATACTTAATAGATATCTTACTTAAAGATATGAGCCTGACAAAAATAATTATTAGCAAATGTTCACGGGACTAGATCTCACTAGTAGCAAGAATAAATTAATTATCGAACACTATATTTGTCATAGTTTATAAATAGTGTGAATATGGGGTAAGAATTAAATTAGTTAGAGAGGAAATAAATGTGACAGCTTTGTATGATGGATCTTGATCCGACACTAGATTGAAACAAAAGTCACAACACTATTGTTGAATAATAGTTAGGACTCACTGGACCATACCCAAATATTTTATTGAATTTCTATGACTTTTCCCCTTACTACTTTATATATATATATATATATATTTTAGAAAATACTTTATATATTATCATATGATAGTTTTAAGAAAATCTTACATTTCAGCCAAGGCGATAACTTCGTCCGCTACTTCATCTGGATTTGTCACTGCATGCGTGTTCCATTCATTTTCGTCGGAACTGAAAAATAAACAGGAAGATCATTTACAAAATAGAAATAAAAATTTGAGAATCTAGAGAAAATTAATGATTGACAATATAGTAATGTTTTTGATAAATTTAATCATTGGAGAATGCACACACACTACACTGCTCCATAAAATTCGCTATCCGGAGAAACCGTTAAAATCTTTCAGACATAACTATCGAACGACGAAACTAACCCTATCGAACAATTCCGACAGGGGTACTGAGTAGCCATTGTCTAAGGTTAAAGCGGTAATTTACAACAGTCAATTGTAACTACACATTATCGTTGACTCATGAGTGTACGTAATGCAACAAAAAAGGCAGAACGTACGGTTTAGATCGATGGATCTGGATCACAACACAACTTACAACGGCTCAGGTTATTTGTTTAAACAACGATGAAGCTAGTATTGTGGAGTAGTAGCCTAGTAGAGATCGAAAAGGCAAAAAAACAACCAAAAACTATTTTTCTCATTCCTGCTAATTTTGTCGGTTGAAAAAGGAATTAAAACAGTGAAAATAAATGATTTTTATAGTTATGTTTTGGATTTTTATTTGGAATCTAGCGAAAATGTAGCTCAAGAATGAACAATGTAACTGAGTTCAAAAAAAGAATGAACAATGTAACGAATCAATGATGTAAAACAAATTAATTAAATAAATGTTCTTCTCTATATCGAAAGATGCATATCATACGGAAAAAAAAAACAAAGAGGTGTATAGACCTGGAGAGAGATGAGATCTTGTCGTGCGTACTGTTCTCCATTGCTCCGACGAAGAAGAGTAGACACATCATAGCTAAAATCCATGTCGGAAGAACCGCCATTGGAGCCGAAGCTGAACAGAGTGTTTGCTGTGGTCCGAGAGAATTAGAACAGAGGAGAGATAGAGAAGTGAGAGATAAAAAGACAGTGAATGTACGAGTTTGGAGATGTAGTGGCCCTCTTATAGAATCTGTAGAGTGGAAAAAAGAAGACGACACGAAAAGGAGCCGTTAAGACGGCCGTTATGTATCGAAACCATACGACGACGTGTGGTACAATTTGATTCTTTGTTTTGCCTTTTTAACGTGATTAGTTTGTTAACTCCACCTCTTTATTTACCGTTCTAACTGCCACTAACTGCTCAAGCGTGTTGATTTACATACCTCGCACGCTTTAATAATTTTGCCAACGAATGCCTTTTTTTTCCTTTCATATGTATGTAATTAATTTATAGTCATAACATAGTATTTTGCTTGTTTAGACTTATAGACTTTAGTAATCAATAATCATACTATTTGTAAACATCCGACCTTTTAAAGCAAGACAAATGATGTTATATACATATTTATATAAAAGATTAATTATATATTTTTCAAATTCTAGTAACCTATATTAACATCTCAATCAGAAAAGATGAAGATGGAGAAACAAGATTGAGCTGAGATGGTGAATCGAGGAAGAAGATGAAAATAGAAGTTTGTTATTTCTCATAATCATGAAATGTACATGTGTGTTCAATATATATATGCACGGTTAAGCTAAAGGAACCTTAACCAATACAAACCAGTTACTAAACCGGAATATATACTAATACGCCCCTCTCAAGTCTTTATCATTGGAGCTTGTCGAAGATAAAGACTTGACAATGACAAACGAGAGAGAAAAGAGTTGAAGGGACCCGGATGCAACGGTTTGGTGAGGATGTCTGCTAACTGATTGCCAGTAGTGACATGAAAGGTCTTCAACTTGCCGGCTTTGAGCTGATCACGAACAGTATGACAATCGATCTCAATATGCTTAGTACGTTCGTGAAAGACCGGGTTGTTGGCAATGTGAAGCGCTGACTTGTTGTCACAATACAACTTAGCTGGACCCGTGACTGAGACATGAAGATCACGAAGCAACTGTTGAATCCAAATCAATTCACATGTTGCCAAAGCAAGACTGCGATACTCAGCCTCTGTACTACTTCGACTCACCACAGCTTGCTTCTTTGACTTCCAAGATATCAATGAGGTACCAAGATAAACGCAAAAGCCAGTAATGGAGCGACGAGACTCTTTGCAAGTAGCCCAGTCAGCATCAGCAAAGGCGTTTAAACACAGCTCAGAGGAAGATGAATACATCAAACCTTGTCCCAGGTTGTTCTTGAGATACCGTAAGACCTTATGCGCTGCTTGTAGATGTATATCAGTCGGTGCAGATAAGAACTGACTCAGCTGATGCACCGCAAATGTAATATCAGGTCTCGTGATGGTTAGATACAAGAGACGACCAATAAGTTCTCTATAGACCTTAGCATCAACAAGTGGTTTGCCCAAATCCTTTGTAAGATGCAGAGTAGGATCCATTAGAATGGAACTTGGCTTACAGCCTAGAAGACCAGAATCTTCCAACAAATTCAACGTATACTTTCGTTGACAAACCGAGATACCTTCAGCAGATCGTGCTATCTCAAGACCAAGAAAGAAACGAGCTTGTCCAAGATCTTTTATCTTGAATTCAGACCGAAGAAGTGCTTGTAAAGAAGCCACTGCAGCGTTATCATTGCTAGCTATCAGTATGTCATCCACATAAACCAAGACAGCAACAAAAGAGGATGAAGTATGCTTCACAAAGAGCGTGTTATCTGCAGGAGACTGAATGTAGTTAGCACCCAATAAGACTGAAGAGAATCGCTTATACCACTGGCGAGAAGCTTGCTTCAAGCCATATAAAGACTTCCTGAGGCGATAAACAGGATTTGGAGGAAGTTCTACACCAGCAGGAGGAGTATAACCCTGAGGTAAGCGCATATATATCTCTTCATCAAGATCTCCATGTAGAAAAGCATTTGAAACATCCATCTGATTCAAGCTCCAGCCATTGATTGCAGCAAGACTCAGAAGAAGCTTGACACTTGTTAACTTCGCTACAGGCGAGAAGGTATCAAGATAATCAATACCTTCTTGTTGTGTAAAGCCCTGAGCCACCAGACGACCCTTATTACGTTCCACTGTCCCATCAGCATTGTATTTGATAGTAAAGATCCATCGACAACCCACTACATTCTTACCAACAGGTAAAGAAACAATATCCCATGTTCTGTTTTGCTCCATAGCCTCAAGTTCCACATTCACAGTCTTCTTCCACTTATCAGATTTCATGGCCTGTTGAAACGTTTTAGGTTCTATTTCCATCGAATAAGAATGAACAACAGCTTGAAAAACAGGATTAAAACGATCATAAGAGACCACAGATGATAAGGGATAAGGTGTTTTGAATGATGGTGGAAATGAAGGAGAAGTAACAGATGAAAAAGGAATAAGGCAACAAAGGTGTGGAGGTAAAGTAAAAGAAGGACAAGATAGGCGAGCTGAAAGTGGAGTATTAGAAAGAAGGGAAGCACAATGATACTGAGACAGATAAGTAGGAGCTTTAGTAGTTCGTTTTGGCCTAGATACATTCTCAGATTCTATACGAACATCTTCTACTACATTCCTATCAGTGCTAGCATTGTTATGAGTGTGTGAACGTGTAGTAGTAGGCATAGAAGTGGAACAATCACCATCCTTCATGATAGGCATTGACTCTACAAAGTGTAAAGGTGCAGGCATTGGTAAAATTGTATTAGGAAACATATCAACAGATTTCGATAAGAGTTCAGACGTTTTAAAAGGAAAAACTTTCTCATGGAATACGACATTTAGAGAAATCTGAACAACATGAGACTCCAAATCTAGAACTTTATATCCCTTATATCCTGATGGATAACCAAGAAACACACAAGGCACTGCACGAGGTGAAAATTTTGTTCGATCTTTAGCATGAGTAGAAGCAAAGCACAAACAACCAAAGTTTCTTAACAAAGAATAATCTGGAACTTTCTTGAGTAATTTTTCAAAAGGAGATTTGTTATCTAACAATGGAGAAGGCATACGATTGATCAAGAACACTGCAGTCATCACACAATCAGACCAATATTCCAAGGGCACATTTGATTGAAATAGCAAAGAGCGAGCTACATTTAACAAGTGTTGGTGTTTTCTCTCAACTACTGAATTTTGCTGAGGAGTATAAGCACAGGAGAAGTAATGAAACATACCAAGTGTTTTAATGAGATCAGTAAAGGCCAATTCAGGTGCATTATCAGTTCTGATTGCTTTGACTTTCATGTTGTATTGAGTTGAAATGTGTTTAAGAAACAATAGAAAAATAACCGAAACCTCTCCTTTATTCTTTAACATATAGATCCATGTTACTCTAGTACAATCATCAACCAATGTAAGGAAATATCTATAACCCTCTACTGATTGAACACTAAATGGCCCCCATATGTCTAAATGAACCAAATCAAAAGGAGATTGAGAAAGCGTATTATGAGAAACATACGCAAGACGTCGTTGTTTTGATAATGGACATATTGTGCAAGGAGTATTATCAGACGCTACATGTGTAAATGCTGGTAAACGTGAATATAGTTTTTGCAAGTAAGTAGTGGAAGGATGCCCCAAACGTTGATGCCACAAGTTGCTATCAGCTGACACAGAACCACAGAACACAGCACTGCCAGACGATGCATGACTAGTAGTATCAAGAATGTAAAGATTGTTGTATAAGCTACCCTTCCCAATCATCAAGCCCCGAGAAAGTTCCTGGATTAAGCAACCATTAGGAAAGAAGTGAGCAGCACAAACCAATGTTTTTATTAGACTACTCACGCTTATCAAGTTGAATCGAAAATCAGGAACAAGCAACACATCATAGAGTATCAAAGAAGGACTAATCTTAATTGTGCCTGTGTGTGTAATAGGAACTTTAAGACCATTAGGAAGAGTTACTGTAAAAGAAGACACAGGTGTAAAACTATCAAACATATCTAGAGCAGAACAAACATGACTAGAAGCTCCACTATCTATTATCCAAGCATCATGTGGAAGTAGGGAAGGTAGAGTTGAAAGGCAATGATTTTGATATAAAAGGTTGTGATTTTGAAATGTAAGATTGATAGAAGGAAAGGGTACTGTACCGGATGATGAATGAGTATTCATCAGACCATGTTCTGTAATCGTGGCTTGTGGAATTGAAGACGATGAGGAAAGAGCTTGAGGCTCTGAAACTCGAACATGAGCATTGAACTGAGAGATCAAACTTTGTATCTGTTGAGGGGTGAAGCTCTGTAGATTTAGATCCATGCCACCACTAGTCAAATGAGGAGTGACTGGCGGTAAAGAATAGTAGCGTGAATCTGGATCAGCACACACATTCGCAACTGCATTAGCCACCTGAGAAGAAGTTGGAACCAAGCTTTGATTCTGATATTTCGGCTGAGACTGCACATTCTTGGACTGAGACACATTCTTGTTCTGATAAGAACCATATGCTCTATAGCCAGGGGGTAGCCGTGTAACTTGAAACACTTCTGAATAGTGTGACCAGCCTTACCACAATGTGTGCACATAGGTCGCTGTGCAGTCCGTCCAGCATTATAAGCTGCAGCATATGCTATTTCATCAACACCCGAAGCTTGTAGAACTGTAGGCAAAGGAACTACTGCTTGAAAAGCCACATTATCAACCGCAGTAACTGGTCGAATAGACCTCTGACGTTCATCCTGAGTCACAATATTGAACGTTTCTTCAATGGTTGGAATGGGTTTAAGCATTAGTATGTGACGCCGAGTGTGCTCATATGATTCATTTAGCCCCATGAGGAACTTAGTCACTCGACTACGTTGTTGTAGCTTCTCCCACAAGTACAGACCCGTGGAGCATCATCTTGCTTGAATCGAGAAAGCAAATTGTTCCAAATTCCTTCAGCCGTGAAGATAAAGAGCAAGCTCTGAGCAATCTTCTTTGACACAGAGTTCATCAACCACGTCGCCACAATGTCGTTACAACGAGACCAAGCACCATAATCACGATGCGTAGGAGATGGTTTAGAGATAGTACCATCGATAAAGCCGAGCTTGTTACGAACGTTCAAAGCCATACGAACTGAACGCCTCCAAGAGTGAAAATCCGCAGCTGTTGTCAATCGATCTGTGACGAGCACCAAGCCAGCATGATCGTTATGATGTAGATAGTACGGATTCTCATAAAGATCGGAGACAGAACGAGTCGAATCTTGAGTCGCAGCCATGACGAAAGTTCGCAAGAAATCGATTACTGAGATGACGAATCGAGATGAACAAGCACGAACAAGACGCAAACAATCAGACGTACGAGAAGATCGCAAATCGTAACGGCCAAGATACAGAACAATCGCGAAAGAGAAAGCAAAGGAAGACTCATGAGGAAAAGAATGAAATCACAGCTCAACGAACGAAGCGGAAGATGAGTGTATTGTGCTATGATACCATATTAACATCTGAATCAGAGAAGATGAAGATGGAGAAACAAGATTGAGCTGAGATGGTGAATCGAGGAAGAAGATGAAAATAGAAGTTTGTTAATCCTCATAATTATGAAATGTACATGTGTGTTCAATATATATATGCACGGTTAAGCTAAAGGAACCTTAACCAATACAAACCAGTTACTAAACCGGAATATATACTAATAACCTATGTCAAAATATAAACTATCTCTATATTTGATTCTAAAGAAATTAGTAGTCTATAATTTAGGATTCACTAAAATAATTTAATATTACGCAGGGTTGTAACTAAATATATGTTTTAAAATGTTTTCCTCCATTCTCTATGTTTTATGTAAATATATGTAGACGAAAAAATAAATATGTTATCAATTTCATTGCCAGTAAAAATAAATATAAATGACTGAATTAATAACTCAAATCATATAAATATTTGTAATACTATTGATAATGTACATTTTGGAGTTTAAAGCTAATAGCTAACATGTAAAATATCTTAGTTATTGAGTTAACCAGCCAGTAAATTAAAAGGCAGTTTTACAAACTTTTGCTGATTAACAGTTATAAACAAAAAATAATTTTATTCTTTACTATCTTGGGGTTCAAATTCCACTCTTTACTCTTTATATAGTAGTTAAATGCTATTCCAAACTAAAATTCATTCTCAAGCGAAAATCTTAATATGCATTAATCAAGTCATCTAAAATACGACTGTAGACGCTATTATACCCACCGTCAATAAACTTGATTAGTTTTTTTTTTTTTTTTGAAAAAAGGGCTTTAAATAAACTTGATTAATTAATTAGCTTAAGAGTAGTAGTTATAGATTCACTGGAATGACCACGAATTTCAAAATTTTACCTTATAGAATCAAATGGTAATTAGTAATTATTGACCTGTGAATAACTGAATGACTTTAAGTTTCTCCTTTTTAATTAAATAGCAAGCCTTTTATCAAAAAGAAGTAAATAATAATTGAATGACTTCGAATATGACTGAAGCAACAAAGAAGATGAAGAAGTTAATTGGCTTCGAACTAATGCTTTCACTTTCGCATTAACAGCAAGTGAATATGACTGGAGCAGAAAATAGATAATCCTATTAACTTTTCTTCCTTTGAATTGTAGACTCGTAGTAACACCTCATCAATAAAATATGAGCAAGGGAAAGAGAGTCCGTACACGGAAACCAGTTGTCATAGTTTCCTGCTGAATTAGCGGGTACTGGAGTATATACTACATTAATATTTTAAAATACAAATTATTTTCCGTGAAGGCATATACTATATACTCACTGATTTTCGGAGGCGTTAATCACGGCTTACAAAGAAAGATAAGTCACCAAAAACTTAAAGAATACGCGTTGAGTCGTTGACTAACTAATCCAAAGAAGTTTTCAAACTGTTCTCACTATTGGTTGTAAAACTGGGTGCTCAATAAATTTGGTCAAATCGGTTAAAGCACAATGGAAACTGTATTGCAAAAGCAATTTGAAATAATAAATCGAGCAAATCATATTCTAGACTGGTCTGAAAAAACCTACTATGACTTCTTTCTACAATCATTCATAGATATACTAGCTTGTCGTCCATAGTTAGATTACAAAATCAATGAACTGGGTATCTTCACTGGCTTGTAGTCCAGTTAATTTGCACAAGGTTTAATAAATCAGTAAATAATTGTGTATTCTAACATAAGTTAATTTATACTGCAACTTGAATATATATTTATAAAATTGTAATTATTAATAAATTAGGTTTAGTAACACGTAACAAATTTTATGTTAATTAGATGAGAATGGTGATAACAAACCATTATAGTTTGATGCCATGTTATTTTATCCAATTTTTTTTAAAAATAACATATATATAGTTATTTACGCTATAGTTGAAAAACTTATAGTGGTTTTAGTCGTGAAATTAAAATTTTCAAGTTATATGTAAATATTCCCAATGATTAAAATTTGGTTATAAATACCTTTATAGGGAGCAAGAATAATGTTCCCATGCAACAACCAATAGTCATCATAATGTCAAGTATTTTTCCACGCTTTTCGTAATTCTATTTTACCCATTTACCCCTCAGTCCCAGCCTTACCATACTTGGCCGTATTAATGATATCATGTCCCCAATCCTTTTCTATCCCAAATACACACAAGTTCTTTCTTCTACCCAATCGAGCTTCAAACTAAGAGTATTGACTGTATTGTATTTTTTTTTGGATAGATAAGAGTATTGTATTTTATTTGTCAAAACAACAACAATTAAGAGTATTGTAACTTTGTAATTAACATGACTACCGCTGCACTCATCCATGAGTCCACGTCTCTCAGCACATTCTAATTCGGTGGGTTCCATATTTCCATACGCTAGAGAATTTTAACTGCAGAGTTTCATCATGATTATATAACAAAAATAACAAACTTAGTTGATATAAATAATCATCAATCATATTAAATTTCTCACATGAACCACCAACCATAGTTATGAAAAAAATAGAAGTGTTCACTACATACTTCAGTTCAAAGTATATTTGATTTTAAATCGATACATAGTTTAGTTCGGTTCAGTTTGGTTACTGACTACACTGAGATTAAATTGGATACCCATAGTTTAAAACTAATTCTAACATTCAAACATGTATATAACTATATAAAGAATTTTACATGAAGGATGCAACTGGTTAATTATCAATTTAAGGAATATCATAAATGAATTGAATTAAAAAAATGGAACGTAGATAAATTGAATAAAAGAAGTTATGGAATAAAAAATTGAATTTCATTCCACTCATTCCACTTATTCATGAACTTTTTTAATTATGAATGTTTTATAACTACATTCCATTTTTTCAGACATTCCAAAAGGAATTATTGGAATGATATTTGTTTTTTTGTTTCATTCAAATGGTAAAAAAATTTGGAATCTGTAAGAATAAGCCTTTCCAAATAATTTCTTTCCAAAAACTTGTAATATCCAGTTGCACCCGAAGTATGTATCATTCAGAGTCGATTTTACTTTGACCTCAAAATATGTTATATATATATATATATATATATATATATATATATATATCTTTCGTCCTAAGATAATAATTAAAAATATGTTTAGTGATTTGCTCAAGCCCATAAAACTTATAACCGGTCAAGAATGCAACATTTCTCGGATAACCCTAATAAGACAGCTGACGATTAACCAAATTTGTAGTAAACTGATAGGGTTTTCATCTTTTCATTAAGCCTTAAAGATTATTTCTTGTTTTTTTGGTGAATGATTATTTTTATTTATATTGTAAATAGAGTTGACTATTTTGACTTACCATTGAAGTTATATTATTTTGTTGTGTACAGAATGATTATCCGACGACATGCTAACAATCGATGACATGATCAAACGGTTCAGAAGTGAGAACATTTTATCTCGGTAAATATTGGTGACATTAACACACTCGTCTCCGTTCGAGTACGATTGAATGTTTTTGAGCAACAACACTCTTATAATGTAATATATTCTATCGGTTGATCCAATCAGTTTTAAAAGTAATACATATAACACTAAAAAGTAGAATGACTATGCATAATTCAAGTTTATAATGATTTTCAACTAATATCAAAGAATGTCTGAATCGCTTGTTGCCGGAATTAAATTTACGAATGTAAAGTCTAACAATAATAACGTCCTAGTGCTTATCTTGCACCAACTTAATATGATTTTTATTTTGTAATATATATTCCCATATATACGAATATATGATGTGTACCATGTGTGTTCATCATGGGAGAGGTTGGATTGGTGGTAACTGGTAATTATTGAAACTTTAGTTTTGTTACACTTTTGTTGCTCAAATTACTTTTGTAAAAGTGCAAAAAGCTACAATAAAGAGAAGATCTTGTTGGTGCGAAATGTTTGGTTACGCCAAAACTCGCGGGGTCAAATTGGTTCCCATTCACTTCTGTTTTACTCATCGTTTAGTCTTTTTTTCCCTTAAATATTAGTTTCCTTTTCATCGCATAAGTGAAAAACAGCAAGAAACCATTATCCAATTATGTAATTAAAATTGTTGTTATTACCTATTCACCAGCAAATTTCTACGTACCATATAGTGTTCTTACCTTTGATCAGCCAATATATAGTCGACAAGATAACGTTAGTTTCTTCGTATCCCATGCATATTCATTGCTTACTGCTGAACAGTTATCTATCCTACTTAACATTTTCACCCAAAAAAAAACATTTATCTATCCGTGTTTTGTTTTTATCATTAATTAACTAGATAACCGACTAAATGAAAAAATGTACGAAATCTAATACAGTATATATAGAATTAAATGATCTAAACAATTAACCGTCGTTACCTACTATTCCAGTTAGGAAATATTTGTTGCATGTAAGTCTCTCAGTTGATTGGCTTGAATCAAATCACCGAGACGGCATCGTCATGATCAAGTACGTACCAGAAATGTATATGACTGTACTAACTTTAAAAGTTACATTCTAGGTAACTTTATATAAATAGACATAGCTAGTGGACATTTCGAAATATTTATATTTGTCGTTTGCTATTAACCTACTATGTTAACTTGAGCACCGACACTCCCCAAAACGTTATCAGAATTACTGAATGGTTGGAGCTTTGGATCCACTCTACATTGTACATTGCCGTTGTTGCTATGAAGAGACGTTATTTTTTTTTGGCTTATATGTAGTTTTGTTTCTATTATAAACTAGATGACAAATTTTGCATGTAAGAACAAAACAAAAATCTATATGTTCACGATCGGACGTATTCAGGAAAGGCTCGTCCGTAATTTTCAAATATGGTCTCCAATGTGCCATTGCAACGTTAAGTTCGGTAGAGATGTATCATATTAATTAAATTTTTCTAACTTTTTTTTGTCAAACAATTTAATTGTTCTAACTATGCGGTGATATTATATCATGAAGCAAAACAAATACAAAAAAAAAATGCATGTATCTGTGAAGCTCGTAGAGAGACCTATCATCCTGCCAAAGTTTATCATATTATTTTTGTTGGTATTAAAGGTAAAAACCAATGTTCAAAAATTGGTAAATGGTAACTAAGCGATTTGTAGAAGATTAATGATTAGAAGGACATCTAAACTAATTAATTTTTGAACGACCTGATCGAATTTTTAAAAATTGGTGTAGAAAAAATTGTTTCATTTAGGTCTGACCGGGTTTTAGAAAAGCTCTAATATATAGATGAGTTTTGCAGTAATAAGAATATTATATTCTACTGATTATGTATTTGCTGGATTGTGACTCGTATATATAATACTAGCTGTCTTCCTGTACCATGTGAAGTAAAAAAATTTAAAATATTTTTTAACAAAAAAATATAAATTATATTTTAAAATAAATTTTTATTAATATTGTAAATATTCTTTTTCGTATCAATATTTTAATATAAATTTGATTTAATTAAACATAAGAGTTATATTTAAGAATATGCATGTATATATTTGAAATTATAATCTTAGATAGATTTTTCTATCTATTTATTTTAATTAAATATATTAAATAAATTTGTAAAAGTTGCATAATTACCAAAAATTAAAATTAACCAATGTTTATAAAATTTGTAGATATATAAGAAAATAATGATTTTACGATTCAATTTTTATAATTTTCTTAAAAAAATGCATATATTTTTGAAAATTTTAGTAATAAAATTGTATGATTTAAAAATATAATTAAATTATATTTCGAAATTTATAATGCCATATTTGAATATATTTATTTTAATGATGATTTATGAGTTATTTCCCTATTCTAAAAAAAATCCAAAAATATAAATTGACATTAAATGTAATATATGAGTTATTACCATATTTTAAAAAGTTTACCAAAAATATAAATTAACATTAAATGTAATTGTCTATGTCATATTAAGTTATAAGACATGTCATCAATTTTTGTAGCCATGTCATATTTATTTTGTGAAATTGATTGTAGAAAGGACATGTGGTAAAATCACTTCGCAAATATAGTCTAAGGGATATTCACAGTTTTAGTATATTTAGGTCTGACTGGTTGTTAGTACACGATTTCAACATTTTTTAAAAAACAATTGTCAAGAAAAGGAAAGAAAGAAAGAAAAACTACAAAATGTTAGAGAAGACAAACGAATCACATGGGAGCTCACTGTGCCTTTCTAATCAAATGAGAGCTGGAGAGTTGCAATCTCATTCAAGTCCCACAAATTTCTCCTTAACGTTTTGGGAGACAACATAATTAGGCAATTGATGCGGTGAAGGTGTGTGTTCCCTATTCATGGGGGATCCACCCAAGTCCACATCATCACCGCTGCAAAAGCAATATCCTATCCTAAACTGTAACATTAACCTTCAAGTAGTTTACTTCTGAAAATTAAACGAACGGGAATATTTTCAAGTCTTAGTTAGAATCAAATGACATTCGTACACAAAACTAGAATAAAATACAAATGACTAACTTAGCAACAAAAAAAAAATCTACCAAAACATTGGCATGTCGTGGAACAAAAATGGAAAACAATAATTATAGTACATGGTCATATATCGTGGATATCATGAAATTCTTTGATTGTGTTTATTAAATCATATATCTTAGACAGTAAAATATCATTTGTTATAAGATTATAAAATATCAAGATAACAATGTCGGATATATAACACAAAAATGATTAGTATCACTGAAGAAAGGATCAGAAAAGCTAAAATATGACTTGATAACGTACGCAGAAATGAATATAAGAAATCAATGAAAAATGTCAACCCTTGGTTGGAGATTTAGGCGAACCTTTTAATCTTTGCCTTCTTCTTTTCTTGGTGGCCAATAAAACTGGAATTTTCTTTAAGATGGGTAGCGAAGCAAAACCCCACACCCACATGCCATCAAATGCAATATGTCTCCCCAACCCATTCATTACCAACTAAACTTATAATTTCACAGACTCTACCTAATATCTACTCATAGTTATAAGGAACTTGATTCTCAAACAATATTATTAGATCTGTACTTTTTTCTAAAATTCCCTAGTTTAACAATCCAAATGCATAATGGTTAAATATAACTTTTTTTTTGCTTGAAGCTTGTTTGGTTACATAGTAAAATAGCGAACCTATAGCTTACAAAATAATTCTGTAGAATACAATCAGTTTGTGGATGATATTATCTTTCAATTTTTTTTAAAAGTTTCAGAGAACTTTAAAAATGTCAAATTGGTATTAAAAATGCCGTTCCATAAAGTTATATAATCGATCTAATAAATAGAACCAAAAAACATCATTTCAAGATTTGACGGTTAGCAGCCAGTTCGTAAAATTTCTGAAATTAGATGTGTTAATATGTTCGAAACTACGCTAGGCGCTAGTCGGGCGGCGACTCTAAGCCTAGCGAGTTACCAAAAAATCGGGGATTAAGCGGGGTATACGCGGGGATTAATTTAATTATTATTTTATTTATTTTTAATATTTAATTTAATATATAAGATAATCGTGAACATTTTTTCTTGATTTTCATATAAACATATTTATTTTTAATATTTCAATTAATATATTGTATAATTTTAAACATTTTTTCTTGATTTGCATATAACCACACGAAGATTAAATACTTTAAGGGGAAAATACCAATATTTTAAAGTGGTCTATATAGGTAATCAAACTTGTGATAGACCATCATATCACAGGTTCAACTCTCAGCATTGTCAATTTTACATTTATATTTTTAATAAATGACAAATCGTAAACCTCCCACATCGGACAATGTCAATATTTCACAGCAGATTCAACTAGTATAAATATGATAGGTTATTCCTTGAATTGAACTCAAATTGTCTACGATTTGGCCAAGGCCCATCTAACTATTTGGGCCTAAAACAATTTTATTTGTGTTATAAATCAGTGATTAGTGCCATTAATAGCGCTTAATAATTATTTCACGGCCAATTAATGGTCAACCGATTTTTGTGCCGCGTTGGCTAAAATCGCGACGGTTGGTCTCCGATCAGCGTTTCGACGGCCGCAAACGCGGCAAATCGGCCGCGTTTTTGAACATGAGTTAATAATAAACATTGTCATGTCAATGTCTTGTTTGAAAAAACCTGGAAAAAAAACCTGAAATGATGTGAGAGTGAGTAACTGAAAAAACCTGGAAAACTAAGATACTAATGGGCCTTTAATAGGCCTACACAGAAACAAAGCCCAAGATACATAGCTTGAAAAATATTTCGAAATACGTTTCTGTTCTTTCGGTGTGAACGTGAGTGTAAGCATATTCCCAAGTGGAGTGACAGAGCCCATACCACGTGACAGTGATTCAGACTCACGAAACCGGTTAACATAAACCGGAAAGTTAAAACCAAACCGGTAGCTTATTCGTTCTTTTTCACAAGCATCACTTGTGTCAGAATTGTACTTAGCATATCTATTCAGACAGAGATCGAGAGAGACTAGACCAAATCGAAAATGCAGTACAAGAATCTGGGCAAATCGGGACTGAAAGTGAGCACGCTCTCGTTCGGAGCGTGGGTCACTTTCGGCAACCAGCTCGACGTGAAAGAAGCCAAATCGATTCTCCAGTGCTGCCGTGATCACGGAGTCAACTTCTTCGACAACGCCGAGGTCTACGCCAATGGCCGAGCCGAGGAGATCATGGGTCAGGCGATTCGCGAGCTGGGCTGGCGCCGATCCGACATAGTCGTCTCCACCAAGATCTTCTGGGGTGGGCCTGGTCCTAACGACAAGGGTTTGTCGAGGAAACATATCGTCGAAGGAACCAAAGCTTCTCTCAAACGACTCGATATGGACTACGTTGATGTCCTCTATTGCCACAGGTGAATTAAAAAGATTTGATTTTTATTCGTTCTTGAAGATCTAATTTAGGGTTTTAGTTTCTATATTTGTCTCAAAGTTGCCATCTTTGGATTGATCTTAATAAGATATCTATTTATGTATATGAATTTTGTATTGGGTTATTATTATTATGTGTCACAGGCCTGATGCTTCAACACCTATTGAAGAGACGGTGAGAGCGATGAACTATGTGATTGATAAGGGTTGGGCGTTCTACTGGGGAACAAGTGAATGGTCGGCTCAGCAAATCACCGAGGCATGGGGAGCTGCTGAGAGGCTTGATTTGGTTGGTCCAGTCGTGGAGCAGCCTGAGTACAACATGTTCACTAGGCACAAAGTTTGTAATCTCTAACACTTTAGTTACTACATCCTTAGATCTCTTCTTGTTAAAGCCTTAAGTTGTTTGTTGTGTAGGTTGAGTCAGAGTTTCTTCCTCTGTACACCAACCATGGCATAGGTCTCACTACTTGGAGCCCACTTGCGTCTGGTGTGCTCACTGGTAAATACAACAAGGGGTCTATTCCTTCAGACAGCCGGTTTGCATTGGAGAACTACAAAGTATATTTTATCTTTTTCATTCTTTGTCATATTTGTTTTGAACTCTCTCTGCTTCTGCATCTAATACATCTACTTATTTTGCAGAACCTTGCCAATAGATCACTTGTGGATGACGTGCTGAAGAAAGTTAGCGGGCTCAAACCGATTGCAGATGAGCTAGGTGTGACCTTGGCTCAGCTTGCAATCGCATGGTGTGCTTCAAATCCTAATGTGTCATCTGTTATCACCGGTGCCACAAGGGAGTCACAGGTCAGTTCTTCAATAGGAACATAGTGGATGTTAATCCAAGATTTGAAATAATATTTTATTTTCTTTTGGGGGTATCTTACACAGATTCAAGAAAACATGAAGGCTGTTGATGTGATACCGTTGTTGACACCACATGTTCTGGACAAGATCGAGCAAGTTATACAGAGCAAACCGAAACGTCCTGAATCGTACCGCTAAAACCAAATCCTGAGATCTATCTTCTGTATTTGATTGGTTTCAGAAGAGTGTTGCTGAAAAGAAAAAAAAGGATATCATTTGTAGGCTGTGTGTGATGGTTGTTCTTGGAAGTTGTCACGTGTTGGCTTTGTTTGTTCTCATGCATCTTTAAGACTCAGAGACAGAGAGAGTAATGTGTTGTTTTCCACTTCTTAAAACGAGTCTATTGTTGTTATTTGTTAGTGAAACTTAAAAGTTGGTTCTTGTAGTTGCAATGTCATGAGGTTAGTAGTATATTGAAAAGCTCATTAAAACGGTTGTTAAAAAGCTAAAGACTAAAGTATTTGATTATCATACAAGTTTTATTTTATAAAAAACGAGATTTGATGGAAAAGTATGTAATGCTGAACGTGCACATCATAATGTCAGCACCATCCTAGTCTAATGTGTTAGCCTACCTTTTGGCAATTATTTAGTTTCTTTTAAAACACACATGCACGTACATTTCTGAATACCCCACATAGAAGACATTCTACAACTTCGATTTTAAAAACTAACTTAGATTTCCACCCGCACAACCGTGCGGGTATATATTTTCGCATTTATATATATAGATATTTGTTTTACATAATTATTATATATTTTTAATGTTACTCACATATTTAAATGTTTGTATAATTATGCCAAATATAATAATTTTATAGTTTTCATGCTGTAAATTAAAATCATCACATATATATTGCTTATTATATATTTGTCCTATTAAATTTGCGTTTGATTACTAAACTAATTTTTTTAATGCATGAAATAACATATATAAAAACAATTTTGTATTTAATTTATTATAATCATGATCCGTAATTCAAATCGCTAGATTTTTTTAGTATTTTTTAATGTTTATTAATTTTATATAATAAATTATTGTATATTAAAAAGTTTAAGATAATTTAAATTTTTATACATGTATTATATAGTTTACTAATATTAACCCGTTCTACCAACATATTATATTTTTAGCATAAATATAAAATATTTATGAAAATAAAATATGTTAACTTTTCAATTTAAAATAATTTTATCATATTTTGTTCAATATAACGTTTTTATTTTAAAATGATAGATATTATTATAAAATTGATAAAATAGGATATATTTTTATTCTTTTAGTAACATTTCATTACTAATTACAAAATTAGTTGAAAATATTTATATTCAATTTATGACAATTAAGATCTTATTATAATCTTTTTAAAGAAGATTTGTTAGAATTTTTAAAAAATTTAAAAAATTAAAAGATATAAAAGATATTATGATTAAAGTATTAAAAAATATTATATATATTAGCATTAGTGATATACATTTAATAGAAAATTTAAATGATGGTCCAAATAAAAATATCACTCATCAAAAAATCATGATTTTTATTTTATTAGAAATTTTTTTTGAAAAAATTAAAATAGAAATAAATATTTATTTCTAACAAAATCTTTAAAAATTATTAGTAAATGTATTTTTGAAATTAATTAATTTCATTTTATTTAAATTTTCGTTTATAAACCAAAACTATATTCAATTTTAATTTCTAATTATATTTTATGATAATTTAAATAATGTTAGCCTACCTTTTGGCAATTATTTAGTTTCTTTTAAAACACACATGCACGTACATTTCTGAATATCCCACATAGATAGAAGACATTCTACAACTTCGATTTTAAAAACTAATTTAGGGATATTCTGTTTTATTTAGTTAAATCAGAAGTTTTAGAATTGTCTAAAGAAAGTAGATAAAATCGTTCCTCCTAAAACCTTCACATGATCAATTTACTATTTGAGGAAAAAAAGAAGGTTTTAAATCCGGATTAAAAATTTATTAATAGGTAGATGATCTCAAGAGTACAAGTGAAACAAATAAAATCAATTTTTTTTATATTAATTTATAATCTTTATAGAAAGAAAAAAAAAATAGAAAGAGAAGTTAGTTATTGGAGTTTGTCGTCTCTCTCTCACCACCACACCCACCCGCGTTTTTTTATTTTTTGAGAGCGCTTCTCAGCGTCTCTCTCTCTCTCGTAAATCAAAAACCTCTCAACTTTCGTATCCTTTTTTACACAAACTTCGATTAACATTCTTCACGTTTACCCAAAAAAATCTCTTTTTGTGTGTCATCCATCCTCCTCCTCCTCCTCCTCCATTGTTAAATCTCATTCTCATTCTCATTCCTTCGCCATTTGCCATTTTTCCCCAGGTAAAAGCTTCAATTTTTATTATCCACTTCCAACAAAGATTTGATCTTTATTTATGATCTGGCTCTTACTTGTATGTTTTAACACACATTTGAATCGAAAATGTCAAAACACGTTTGAATGAGGATCAGTCTCTGATCTCTGTTTGATTTTTTTTTTTTTTTTTTGTTAAAATATGATCTTGTAGCTAGTTGTGTTCATTGGAGGCGCAACCTGTTCGTTATAATTCCTCAAAGAGCTTAGAAGAATTAAGAAATAAAATCTCTTTTTGGGAGAGGAAGAAAGAAGAAGTCTTTTTTTTTTGGTGTTAGGACATGAGAATGGAGTTCCCTGGCAGATCCAATCATCATCACTTATATAATAATGACGGTTGTGGTAATAACACGCGTGATGACGACGATGTCTGTTCTCAGACAGGAGAGGAGTTTTCAAACGAGTTTTTAAGGGATGTTGCTGCTCAACGAAGACCACAGCTTGTTCCTAACAGAAACGTTGAGGCTAATAATCATAACAATCGACATCTTGTTTACGAGGATTTCAACAGGATTCTTGGTCTTCAGAGAGTTGATTCCAACATCTCAGAAGGTGTTACTAATCATCCCTCCAATGTTGTTGCTGACTCGCCTCGGAGGACTGCAACAGCAACAACATTAGATGCTTTTATGCCTGAGATCTTGAAGCTTCTTTGCAGCTTTGGGGGAAGGATCTTACAGAGACCTGGCGACGGGAAGCTTAGATACATCGGAGGGGAGACCCGGATCATCTCCATACGGAAACACGTTGGATTAAACGAGCTGATGCACAAGACTTACGCTCTGTGCAACCATCCCCACACGATCAAGTATCAGTTGCCTGGAGAAGATCTTGATGCGCTTATATCCGTTTGCTCTGATGAGGATCTTCTTCATATGATTGAAGAGTATCAAGAAGCTGAAACGAAAGGTGGTTCTCAGAGGATAAGAGTCTTTCTCGTCTCTTCTACAGAATCATCAGAGTCTCCCAAGATTTTCAACGAGAGGAACCGAAACACACACCAGCAGAATGATATGGATCATTATCAGTACGTTTCAGCTCTGAATGGTGTTGTGGATGTGAGTCCTCATAAGAGCTCAAGCGGGCAAAGCGGGACTAGTCAGACGACGCAGTTTGGGAACGCTTCGGAGTTTAGTCCCACGTTTCATATCCGAGACTCGCCTACTTCTGCTCACAAAGACAGCAACAGTCCAACAACGTTCATGAATCCGTATATGAATCATTTTGTGCCTAGAATGCAGATACCAAGCAACTCGTTTCTTCAGCAATCTCCTCCGCCATCTCCTTTCTCAGTTCACAAGAGAGCAAACACAGACATCCCTTACTTTGTTGATCAGAATGGTTTCTTTGATAACAACAGTCGCCCTTACTTGGTTCCACCAAACTTCCCACAGCAGCAACATAGGTTCTTGTTTGAGACTAATGCTCAGGTGCATAATCTTCTTGACAGGAGCCCAAGCGACGATGTTTACCCTCATGGCGGCCAAGGTTATATGGGAGCGACGCTTAAGAAAAACGCTCTCTCTGATCCACAGCTTCATGACGAGAGCCAAATCAACAATGGGCTAGAAGCGTTTACTAGACAACCGTGGAAGATACTGAGGAAGAAACTGCATGTTGTGGCTACTTCAAAGTGGGAAGAAGATAGTGATGATATCTATTTCAAGAAACCGGAAGGCGGGAAGAGGAGTAAGGAGCTTGATTTCAACATTGAACCTCCTGATAGTTTGATGGACCGTGATCATACTTTTGATCAGTCATCATCAAAGAAACATGGTACTAGTTATTTCAGTCCGAATTATCAACCATCTGCACAGCTTACTTCAAGTGATTCAGGAAGCTCAGTCTTTTCTCTATCAGCCAACACCAACGAGAATCATGTTGGTGGTTCGAGGGACAAATCAAATGGAGGTTTCCAGCATGACATCTCACTAGATATTCTCATCAGAAATAACCACACTTCAGATACAGATCAAAAGTCAAGTGGTCAAGCAGATTACTCCTCACCCAACAAACATTTCCCAGACGAACGTCTGAGACAGAAGGAGCCTATGGTTCCCAGATGTGTAAGCATAGTTTACCTTATTCCTTGTGCAACGGTAGCAATTGTTTTTTGAGTTTCTGTCTAACTGGGTGCAGGTTTTGGAGTCAAATAATGATGATTCAGAAACTCAGAGTTCTCTTCCTAAAGATGAGAGCTTTCACTATTGCGGAATGCCACTTAGGAGGGTGGGAAGCAGAGATGCTGCTTTTATTCACACACAGGACTCTGATGATTTCTTCAGACACAAGCTGCTTGTTCCACAGTTCATGGTTGAGGATGTGACAAACGAAGAAAACGCTGATAGTCTCTTGTCAGCTACCATTGTCCCTCATGTACAAAGTGGGTCAGACGATGATCACAAATCTTACACAAGGGAGGAAGAGAATACAAATGCAAACGAGGTATACGATCGCTATTTAGTCTGTCTTATTATATTAGAAGGTTCTGGCTTTCCTAAGGTCTTTGTTTACATTACAGGAAAAGTATAAGAAAAGCAGAAACACTGACGAATCATTCAGCGAAGCTGCAATGGTTGAGATGGAAGCTGGAATCTACGGCTTACAGATAATCAAGAACACTGATCTTGAAGACTTGCACGAGCTAGGATCGGGTACATTTGGAACTGTGTACTATGGGAAGTGGAGAGGAACTGATGTAGCTATCAAGAGGATAAAGAATAGCTGCTTCTCTGGTGGATCGTCAGAGCAAGCACGACAGACTAAAGATTTCTGGAGAGAAGCTCGGATATTGGCGAATCTTCACCATCCGAATGTGGTGGCCTTTTATGGAGTTGTGCCAGACGGACCTGGTGGAACAATGGCAACAGTTACTGAGTATATGGTGAACGGATCTTTAAGACATGTCTTGCAGAGAAAAGACAGGTAAAATGATTCTTAGGACCTTTAGCGAGATGACATCAATAGTTTACTGATGGAAACTGTTTTGGACAGATCGCTAGATAGGCGCAAAAGGTTGATGCTAACTCTAGATGCTGCGTTTGGGATGGAGTATTTACACATGAAGAATATTGTTCATTTTGATCTCAAATGTGATAACTTGCTTGTAAACTTGAGGGATCCACAACGACCCATTTGCAAGGTAAACTTATTCCCCCCAAATCACACTGTCTTCTTTTTTTCGCTCATCTCAGTATCTCATTGTTCTATATTTACAGGTTGGTGATTTTGGACTGTCGAGAATAAAAAGAAACACGCTTGTGTCTGGTGGAGTAAGAGGAACTCTCCCATGGATGGCGCCAGAGCTGCTAAATGGGAGCAGCAATCGCGTCTCAGAGAAAGTACTGTGTTGAGTCCAAAACATTAAGTCTCTATCAATGTAACAAACAAAACTTATATGTTTGTTTTTGCAGGTAGATGTGTTTTCATTTGGTATCGCCATGTGGGAGATTTTAACAGGAGAAGAACCATATGCGAATCTTCACTGCGGTGCTATCATTGGTATGTTTACAGCAGCAACACTTCCTAAAAGTATATTCGGTTTTGATGTGTGTTGTTTGTTTGATATAAATGAAGGTGGGATTGTGAACAATACGCTGAGACCTCAGGTACCAGAACGGTGTGAATCAGAGTGGAGGAAGTTGATGGAGCAATGCTGGTCGTTCGATCCCGGAGTGAGGCCGTCGTTCACTGAGATTGTTGATCGGCTAAGGTCAATGACTGTTGCCTTGCAACCCAAGCGACGAACCTAAATGCTCTCTCTAATGAATATTTAGAGAAGCAAAAAAAAAACACTCAACGTAAGTTGTGCGGAGTCTGTAAATTAGTATTTGAGGCATTTACTGGTTCAGGTAAAAAGTTGTATGTATACCCAAAGATAAGTTGATGGTCTATTTGAGTAACAATACAATTTTTTTTTCTTTTATTTATTGTAAGAAATATCTTTTCTTCATCAAAAGAAAATAATTTACATAAGATCTTTTTTTTTTTTTTACAACAAAAGGCTAAGAAACTAGGAAGGTTCCTGATCCGAGAGCCACCTCGGGGGAACAGAATCAACATAAACCATAGCAGATGGCGAAGTCCTAGCACCGCGTGCCAGTTTGTCCGCCAGAGTATTTTGCGCCCTCGGTATATGCTGGATAGTAAAGTTAAGAAAGAATTCCTTACATCGTAGAAACTCCTCCATGTGTGTAGTGAACACCGGCCATTCTGTCGGTGTAGACACCATCTTCACCAGTTGAGAACAGTCTGTTGCAAACACCACCTCTGAAATTTGTAGGGT
The DNA here is from genome assembly GCF_020379485.1 of Brassica napus. Taxonomy (NCBI): domain Eukaryota; kingdom Viridiplantae; phylum Streptophyta; class Magnoliopsida; order Brassicales; family Brassicaceae; genus Brassica; species Brassica napus. Next base: position 1,697,645 of record NC_063443.1, read on the forward strand.
CTTCATGCACTCCATCGCCCATATCAAAGCTTCACATTCAGCATATAAAAGTGATAGACTCCTGCGAATAGACATTGCACCCATCATAGTATCAGTTGATCCATCTTTTCTGTAGACCCATCCCTATCCTGTATAAGGATCGTGTTCCTTCCATGCTCCATCTATAAATTTACATAAGATCTTGAATCAAAAATTTAATTAAAATAAAATCCATTAAACGATTCTTAGTCCTCAAAACACATTTGTCGCAGGAGAAGCTACAATGTTTCATATCATGTCTGTAGGAAAACAACAAAAGATGCATAGCATAATAATAATAGTAAACAAAAGGTAAAGTAAAATCCAAAACTTGAGAGATGTTCTTCAATCGATCCAGTTCCTGCAAGAAACCAAACAATATAACATTAGTTAATGTCGAAAGATTGCAAACAATTATCATCACACAATCCCCCAAGAAGTAAGCATAGAGAGAGGATGAAGTACCTTGTTTGGCTTCATCAACGCCTATCCGTTTTTCCTTTACCTCTCTTCCCTGAGAACAAGTGCTTAGGTCTCAGAGTTGGGATAACTCTATCAGCTTCACCACGTCTTGCATTCTTGTCTCTCTTTTTGTGAGAGCTGTTGCTAATCTTAATCGCCGCCTTCTTCTGAGTAGAGTCTTTGAACCCTTCACCAGGCACGACTTCATGAGCAGGAGGTCTTGACTGTGATCTCGCTATCGACATAGACCTCGACCTTGACCTCACACGCAGCTTCTTGTTCGCCTGTTGCTGCTCATCGTCCACTTCCATTGCATCATCGTCGCCTGCATCTTCTGATCGATCCCTCTTCCTCCCTCTAGACTTGCTTCTCGCGCGGTTCACTGCAGAAGACGGGTCAAGTCCCAGAGACGAAAGCTCCCTACCCATTCTCTTAGTAGTATACTTCTTGTCCTTGTCAAACTTCCTAGGGACGGTTGACCTGTTCTGCGCAACGGTCTTCTTGAGCCTATGCTCTCGGATAAGCACAGCTTTCTTGTTCCTAATCGCAGCAAGCTGCTGCTTCTGCTCCTCCGTGAGCTCTTCCCCGTCCATCTCGAAGTCCTCTTCTTCAGTGTTCGCCTGCCTTATCTCCTCCTCACGCTCCAGCTCCTCAAGCCTCAACAAAATATCCGGATCGATGAAGTCAGCAACGTTGTGTCCGTCGAGAATCTCAGGCATTATGTCCTCCTTCCACTCTTCATGATGCAAGATGTAGTGCTTCCTCAAACTAGCGGAGTAAACTCCAGCTCCCCCATTCTCCTCTTCCAAATCCTTCTCCGTCTTCCGCTTCTCCTTCTCAGCAGCCTCCTTAGCCTTAGCCTCCAGAACCACCTGAGGTATACAAGCGGGCCTCTCAACGTTATCACGAGGCTTCGGCATCGCGACATGGAACCTGTTCAAGTGATCATTAATCTTCTTGGACTTCATCTTCGCCTCGACCCTCTGATCCAACAGCCTCTCGCAAGCAGCGTTCTTCACAGCCATCACTCCCTCTTCCGTCAGAGTACTCATCTTCAACAGCACCGCTTCCTCAGTCGCTCCCATAGCAGTCTTCATCGCCTCAGCTTTCATCTCCTCAATCAGCCTCCTATCTTCCTCGGACACATTCTCCATCGGCATCAGATCAGTCTTGTTGCAGACAATAACCAAAGGCTTGTTCATAAACAAAGACTTAATACTATGGAAAAGCGCAGCCTGCTGAGCAATAGTATAACCACAAGACCCAGAGATATCCAAAAAGAACAAAACCGCAGCTCGAAGATGCGCTAAAGCAGTGATACTACACATCTCAATAATGTTCCTATCCTCAAACGGCCTGTCCAAGATCCCAGGCGTGTCAATCACCTGATACCTCAAGTACTTATAATCAGTATGACCAACGAACAACGACTTCGTAGTAAAAGCATAAGGCTGGACATCAACATCAGCTCTGGTCACTTTATTCATAAAAGAACTCTTCCCCACATTAGGATACCCACAGATCAACACAGTCCTCGTGTTCGGATCAATAGAAGGCAGCCTCGCCATATGCTGCCTGATCTGCTCAAGATACGCCAAACTAGGAGTAATCCTCTTCAACACGGTACACATCCGACCAAGAGCAGCCACTTTAAGACACTTGCAACGGTACAACGAGTCACCATACTTTAACAGCTTCACGTAATCTTTAGCTATACTGCTGATCAAGTTTCTGGCGGTGTTGACCTGCCCCAGGGCGAGCTTGTAGTGGTCCTTGTTGTAGAGGACGTGGAGGAGGTCACCGTAGAAAGGGTGGATCTGGTCGAGGCGAGGGAACTCTTCGATGATGGTGGAGAGCTTCTCGTGGAAGTTGGTCTGAGTGTACTTGACTTTGCGCATGTAGAACTGGCGGAGACGGTTGATTTTGTAGCCCTTGTGGACGACGGTTGGGGTCTGGCGCTGGGTGCGTGAGAGGATGATGTCGATGAAGTCTTTCCCGTTGGGGACGACTGTGATCTTCTTGAAATTGTATTGCACCATCTTTTACTTATTGGTCTGCAAGAAAATTTGGATTAATACATCATCATAATAACAGCAGCTCTTAACAAGCTTAAATGCTTAATCATAAATAAATTAAAAAGGTTAGAAGCTTTGTTATGAGATACTGATTAAATTTTGTGAAGTTTCGTCTTTTTTATTTGAATTAATGAAAAACATGAAAGGTAAACAAATTTACGAAGCTTCATTAGAATTGGAACAAAAGTAGCAAAAATCTTCATGAACAATTGAAACTAATAATCGAAGGGAGCAGAGAGTTAGTTACACAAACGAAAGGGAACGAAGAAGTGAGATACTTACGATGAGAACCCAAGGGGAAGCAAAGGTAGAGGAGAGAGAATCGAGCCGTCTAAGTAATGACGGACGAGACTGTTTTTCTGTGATGAGGAGCTCAAATATGTAAGGAAGAAGAAAAACCCTAAAACCCTAAATTGAAACGCCGTCGTAAGAAGCGTGAAAACCAGCTGAACATTGAATCGGTTTAAACCCGGCCTTAACCGGAGTAAGCTGGTTTTTTTTTTTTGTCAACATTCTCTTTCATTAGAGAGACCCAGATGGGCAGAGTACATGAGAATTACAAACGACCCATTTATATATTACAACAGACTCGAATAAAGTATAAGCCCAAATTATTAGGCCCATATTTAACCTAATAGCAATGAGTCTTCTTTGATCTTGTTACTATTCCACGCAGCTTCCAAAGAGATAAGTCTAGACACGTGTCTTTTTCTTCTTTTGCATGAGACTTCAAGCGGTTGAAGCAGACACGCTCCCTTACGCGCCACCGCATGGAAAGAAAAGATCCAGGATGCAACTCCGCCGGCAAAAACACGATATGCTCAAGCTTCATTACTGGGCACGCTTATGAATTCCCCTGCCTTTACTCTTTCGCCTAAACCATCATCTTCAGGGAAACCTCCATCACCATCGGATATTAAAACTGAGAATTCTCAGTCATTTCAATAAACGATTTTTATCGGACCACCTTCAGTTAAAGAAGATGCCGATTCATCTAAATCGTCATTTGAAACAGCCAAGATCAATCCAACATCACATCTTCCTTGCTATTAGGATACTTTGCTCTAGCCGATTTACCGGCCCTACTTTTGAGTGAGCAAAGATTGATTCCTTTAAGAGAGGAGTAAGTGCAAATCCGAGAAAGCTAAGAAGCCGCCACTTTAGACAAATGGAATATGAGTATGAATTGCGAAAGAGGAGTATTGTATATACATACGCCTCCATTGAAGAACAACGAAGATAACCTTGAAGACTTGCTTCAACGGAGGTTGAGACACCACAAAATCGCCACCGCGAAAATACTACAACTTCGCCACCGCGAAAACTAGATCCGCTAAACCGGAATATTATACATAAGAAACAAAAAACAAAAGGGTTGGTGGTGACCGACGACGTTAACCGCCGCCGATCACCTAACTCGCAATCTTTATCGGGAAGTTTCTTAGAGAGAAGGTAGAGGAAATTTTCTAGAGAGAGACTTTTTTGAATGACACTCTTGAGTAAGCTGGTTTATTATTTTATTTTTTGACAATAAGTTCAACATTTTATTTTCTCGGCATTTTCTTATTCATTTATTTATCTGAAAGTATTGTTTGTTCTTTGATTAATAACGGTTTTGCCCAGATTGTAGTTTTGAACAAACTATGGCAAGACAAAAACTAGTGTTGTGCAACAAATAATGGCATACTGTTTCCCATTAATATATAACACAAGTATCATTTTCTCTCTTTGATCACCATATATGCCACAGATACACTCAATCTTAATCCATTTGGTCAAAAGAGGAAGTAAGAAGCTTTTGATTTTGCAAGTATGCATCAATTTACGAAGGTTTCCTCCACTGCAGAATCACAGTAGAAACTCTCGCATTCTAACCGGTCTCTTCACAGCATTTGTGAAACCCTGTAAGTGCAATATACACATATCAATGGACTTAGTTACAAAATCCTGAATATATTGCTTCCTAGAGTGTGATTCCATGGTGTTATCTTAGAGTCATCCTTTTCTGGAGTTATTGTTTGGTGTTGTGACCTACCTCGTTAAACTTGAAGAGAAGAGGGCGTGAATCTCTTTTTGCGGTTGCTCGCTTTTGCACGTCCTCTGGATCTTCATAATCTTTCCTCGACTTTCTAAACCTGTTCTTACAAAGACCAACCATGCAATTAGTATACGATCATCATGGCACTAAACGTGATAAAGCACGAAACATAAACAAGTACCTGTCGAAGAAACTAAGGGCGGTGCGAGATGCCTTTTTCACATCACTAGGTTTGGGTTTTGAAGTCGTGGCGTTTTCAACTGAGACTGATGGAGGTTTTGAGATAACTGGATTTTTGTGACTCTCCTTTGAAGCAGCAATAGTTTTCCTGACTAAGTCTGGATTTATTTTCTTGATTTCGGGTGGTTTGCTCAAGATCCCGGACCTTCCTCCACTTGCTTGCAATATCTTCTGCTTCTCAACCTGAGTTTTATTACATTTATTTGAAAACCAGACAATCAGGATATTCATGCAACTAAAGACACAATTTATAGCAAATTCCACCGAAGAGGATGCGAGACTTACTTCATGTGCCAATACTTGTTTCATTGCTAAGGTGAGTACGTGATGTTTATATTGGCGACCCTGTCAAACGTTGGAAAGGCGATCAGTGTTATCCCAAAACGAAAACTACAGTGGCCAGGTGATGAGACAAAAGAAGCAGAAACAAAACCTTGAAACTAATGAAATCAAATAGATGCGGATCTAAAGCAAGAGCTGAAGCATCTGAAGCAGCACCCTCCCTGAGGTTACTCATAGCAGGATCAAGTTTCACATTCTTGTAAGTCAAGGAATATGAGTGCATAAGCATGACCAAACTCGCCAGTTGGTCCTTCTGCTTCTCTGATAGCAAATGTGATGCCACCTGAGGAACGTAGCAAGAAGTTATCCTTAGGAGAACAGTAGGACATACAAATAAGGATGTTGGTGTTAACAAATGAAGACATACTGGTCTAAGAGTTGGGGGAGAAAGAATATGCAATAGCGGGGAAACAGAGTCTTCTACGAAAGACTTGATTGATAAATGCCTCCCAATATAGGGGGGTATCTTGTGGTGCCAAGACCGCAGGGACTCCTGCTTTTCCACCAAAAGCGTGCGACATCTGGTAGATTTCATATTGAATACTTGTAAGCAGAGACGCTGAAATGTCTTTCGTAATCAATATAAAGATGAGACCAAAATCACCTGTGATATGACTTAGGCCACTGAATAGTTGGTCTTTGAATCTGAGCCACTCGACGATGTATAGGTATCACCAGGCTAGGTAAATAAGCTGCATCACAACTTTAAATCAGTCTTATTTACAAGACTTAATAATCATCTGAGTTTTAAAGGCTTTAGTGCTTCACCGTAGAGATGCATTTGCTGGGTGCGCATAATATATCGATGCAGCAAATCAGAAGTTCCAAGACAGTCCAAGCAGCTAACCTTCAAATCAAAAGGATTACACATAACAAGATTTCAGAACATAACCGCAAAAAACATACAGAACGAAACAGTTACAGCTCACTAGAAATCATTAGTTTGCCTTACTGTTTTGTCCATCGCTGGATCATGGTATTGAAGCTGCAAAACGTTTTCATGTATTCCATCGAAAATCAAATCATAATCACCCCTGCACATTCAGTTAACTACTTAAGCATCAAGGAGTAAAGGATGCGAGGAAATCATTGCCTTGTACGTACCGACTGGATACGAGGGAGTGTAAGAAATCAAATTTTTTGGCCTCACTGCCAGAAGCGTCGTTAGAGCGTTCTCGTTTCATTTTTCTCTTGTTGAATATCTAAAAAGGAAAAGAGGCGTGAATATTCTATGAAGTGGATCTGTAAGTAAACAATCTACGACACCTAATTGTTCTTTCATTACCTCTTTCCAGATATCAAAGAGACTCTTTGACATGTCTTTCCGCCCAACAACTTGAGAACCAATGTCGATCTAAAAGAAAAGAACGAAGCAATTGTTTAGCTTATTAGAAAACTCAATCTCCCAGAATGCAAAATCAAATAGACATTTTCAGTTTCAGTCTTTTCTTCTCATGTAAACTTAGAATATTCACTGAGTCAAAGCTTTCCACAAGGTACAAAGTTCTGGAGTTTTGCTAAATCAAAATGAGAGTGGGTAAACACTCAGCCGGCAAGAAGCGCATCAAAGACTCACCACATTGAGGGTTTCATTCTTCTTGTTGAGAAACTGCAGTGTGTTCAAGCAAGAGCGTATATCGCATTCTGTTGCCGCCAAATAAAAGGCAAAAGATAGCACTCATTTAGGAAGTCTTCTCTATATAGTTAAGAGTAATATGAGATCATCCTCATCGGCAAAGGACCAAACTAAAATGAACATGAACATATGGAAAGGGAGAAAGATACCAGTGTAATCCGCAAGGGCACTAAGACCGAAAGATCTTGTTTTCATCCCCTCCATGTTACAAATATACTTGAGCCTGCATTTGTACATTTCAGCCTAGTAAGGTAATTGCCAGATAAATAAAGACGGGGAGAAGTTTACTAAATGGAATTTGAATATAGTTCACTGATTCTAATGCAATAACATCTTGTGGGAAGATAAATTTCCAGACTTTCAACTCAGAGAAGAAACTAGTCTTACAGATGTCTGATAGTTGGACTTAACAGTTACCAATGACTGTACGTACACTTACCAAAACGAATGGAAAAAAAAAACTAAAAAGAATTATTCTCTCGCGCAACAAAGTAAAAATATGTTACCTGTTTACCACACGACTCACTGTTGGTTGAACAAATACATGAACCCTGTAAGAGAAGCACAGGAGCGTATCATCATACTAAGAGGCGAAGGTTTATCTAGAATGAGCATTTGATAGGCAGATATACTCAGTACGTGCCGAAGACAATTAAACATTTGCAAACCAGTATTCTCTACGTAAAATAGTGCTAGCATCACCAAACAAACAGGAAAAAAGAGACGCTCTAAGTGAACAGAAAGTCGAACTTACTTCGCTATTTGTCGCAGAGGTCTAAGAGCTGGTACATATAAGTCATTACATATACAAATGACGGGTCTTGATAGTGGTGCTGTTCGCCGCTCCTTCTTCGAGGAAGTCTTCCCATTATCTATATTTTCCTTGCCTGTAGCATGCTTCTTTTCCGCCAACACCTATGCAGCGAAGATAGAATTATACACTAAAATGCTATCACATAGTTCAAGAATTGGACTTCAAGCAAATGTAAAATTCAAATAAAGATTAAGAGAAGTAAAGGAGGTCTAGAGTTGCAAGAAAATTAGCCAAATTTTCTTATAAAGGTGAAATGAGTAAAGGGTTGATAGGCAGTATTTGCCAAACTTAAGCTAAAATTAAGAGCCCAGTATAAGCATGCACATACATACCATCTTTAGGATAACATCTACTGCTCCTTTTCCATCACCAAGAGCTCCATCTATCTCATCAATCACCTGCATAAATTTTCGTCAGTCTCTTCTTCTTCAGGCATAAACATAGAGTAAGCCAAGCATACCAAACATTTAGGTCTAGAGTCAGCTGTGACGGAGTTCATCTGAACTACGTCAAGAATTCTAGTTTCAATGGCTGCTGCTGATCGCTCGTCACTAGCATTGATCTGCAAAATTAAATAACACAAGTTGAATCAAGCCTAACAAACTAGAACGGAAGAATGAGAATCATGCACATAGAGAAATGGGGCAGCAGGAGAGGTAAATAATGAAGAACCATTTCTTTCAGGAATGATAACATGGACATTAATCAATGTACTCAATGCAAACCAATAAGAAATTAAACAACGATATGCTCCAGCTTATACACAAGAACTTAACTAGCGAAATTATGAATTTGGCTTGTAAAGGAATGGGTATAGAAGAATACCTCCACAACGCGGTATCCACAATGCTTAGCTGCAACATGAGCAAGCGTAGTCTTTCCAAGCCCTGGGGGGCCACAAAGCAGAAGGATCTACAACAGCAATGAAAATTAAATTTTTTACAGCCGATTCATACTAATGGTTTTAGTATAAGACAATGAAAAACAGCTTATTAAGAAGAAAAAATTGAAGTCTAAATCAGTTTATCACACCTTCTGCTCTGGAGGACCGATAAGTTTTGACTTTTTGTTCCGCAAGTCATGATTATCTGTAGCGTTGCTATCACTCGCGTCTGAATTTTTAGGAAATGAAGAACTATCTTTACTCCATCTGCTGAACTGTTTTTTCCTTGTGAAAGCTGAATCTGATTTTTGACGATGACTTGGTGTAGAATGCCGTTTCAAAGCTGACAATACTTCATCTGTCGTGCTCCTAATTTCAGATCCAAAAACAGAAGCATCCCACTGCTTAAGCCATAACAGAACCTGCACACAACATTTAGAAACATCAATTACTGATTCTTGATTCCTCTAATATATCCAGAATCTTTACCAAGACATGGAACATACCTCCCGATTGGTCTGCTCATCACTGAGAAGCTCAGTAAAGGAGCTCGGAGAATACTTATCCACCCATAGCCTTTCATGCATTACAGATGTTTCTGCAGTGATGGATTCATTCTGATCCTCGGAACTAGCTTGCAAGACCTTCAACGATAAAAGAAAACATATACTGTTTAGAAGGGAACATAACTATCATCCATACTCCACAAACAAAATTTATAAGAAACTCACCTTGTTAAATGCCTCTTTCTCTGATTGTTCTAGAAGAACACTGATGGGATCTTTAATAAGACCTACAAAAAGATTAAAGAATGCTAAATTTCTAACTTAAAGAGAAAAATAGAGTTCTTGCCAGAAGATTGTATGCCGCCTATAAAGAAATGAAGAAGCCTTGTCTAGAGTGAGATCCTCGCATACACAACTATGATGAGCCTAAGATCAACAAATCACATATTCTAAAGCTAGACTGAATATATATAACCTATGTCCAACTAAAATCAATAAAGCGTAATTGAAAAATTGGTACCATTGGATTTGGCTTTCACATCCAGTTTCTTCACCTCCTCATCTCCCAAAGCTCGGTTGAATTTCGCATAAACCCTATCTCCTCCGTCCGGTGCCGTAATCGGAAAACACTCCCCGTCTATCTCAGAAGCGTATCTGAACATTCCAATAACGAAATTACTAAAATAATAAAATAAAATTCACCACTCCGTATGTCTCGTGAGAAGTAGTAACCTGGACAAAATAGTCTCCTGAGGAATGATAACCTCTTCTTCCTCCTCCATAACATGTACGACTTTCTTAATCGGCGGTGGCCGTAACCATTCCTCGTCTTCCATCTCCACCCGATTATTATCATCGATTTTGCTTCTCTTCTCCGCGGCTGGAGAAGAGCCTTCGTCGAGATTGACAATCGGATCGGACACTATACTCCTGGGTCGTTTACAGCCGTTGATATCGGGAGATTCCGATCGCCGGAGATTAGCCTCCCGTTCTTCTTCCTTTTCCTCGTCGCCGTCGATTGGGTAAGGATACGGCGGCTCCTCGAAGTTTAGGTAGTCATCATCTTCTTCTTCGGGATAGTAAGAGTTGGCTTCGAGAAGCTCAAGCTCCTCCGGTAGTGGGATATCGAATTCCATTTCCAGATCTGATCGGAACCTTGCGGGGAAGTGGCAAATCGGAATCTGATGGTGAGCTTAAGCGGGAATGATAGAGAGTTTTTAGCGGGAAAACTGTGGCAGAAGAATCTCAAAGTAGGTTTTAAGGCCCATTAAGTTTTAGGCCCATTTAACAAAAATAGGCTTTGTGAAATGTGTAACATTTAAAAAATCAACCGACAAAATGATTTTAAGACAGAGATCGTCTTGTACCACGTCTGTGATTCGTTAAACCCCTATTGGTTATTCCTCGGAGGTGGTCGGAAAGATACAAAATAGAATTTGACCAAGACGATGAGCAGTTTTATATATACAGCATTTGACATTTGATGACTTTTCGTCAATATAATCATTATCATAATCGTAATCATTTTATTATCATCATCACCACAAGCAGTCATCAGTCCACAAAATCATTTTAATAGTTTTAGATCTCTTAGGGGATCAACGTCATCAGGTGCGAGCAATATAGCAAACGTGAAAGCTTACATATATATATGTCTATCTATACAAAAACCAATTCAAGCAGAAACATTAGAATGATGATGGTGATAGGACAATAAAGGGAAAAAGGGCAGTAGTACGATGTACCGAGTGAGAAAGATCTCAAGAGAGTTTTGAATTTTCCTGGGGCTTTAACACTTGAAGCCATGGCAAACTGAGAGCACGATTATGAGAATCAGTGCGATGATGATGGCGAGAACTATGAGTTTTATCTTCATGTTCTGAAGCCACATCTTTCTTCTCATCTGCGTCCCCGTTGTTCTGAAGTCTTGTGCCTGCAGCAGTAGTTCGAGTTTTATCAAACACGAGATATAAGACAATATGGTAAACCAGCTTCTTATTTGTACACATGTATGCAGGAGATAACTGCAGCAGAGTCTAACCTGTGAGCGAAGGTTCTCGGTTTTGTCCACCAGGAGCTCAATTTTCTCACCACGGTCAAGAACCTGCATATGAATTCAGTTTCTTATATACTGGTTTAACAGCAAAAGCATGTGTTACATTGGTAAAGATGTAATGCATTGAATAGACACTATAACAAAGGGGTAGAATTCAACCTTTTCGATGTTTTCCATCATAACACCCTTAACTTCAGACACCTGAGCCTTCACCTTAGCAAGCTTGCTAATCTCATCAGGATGATCCATACAATACTGCATGTGCTCTTTCAGCTTAGACCTTCAAAATAACCACACCAAAAAAAAAGAGTCAGTCCAAAGAGTAATTATAGAGACAATCAACAGCATTAGCAAAACAAATACATACCCAAACTCTTTATTCAAGCTGTTAGCCTGAGCAGTAGCAGCCTTTCCCCCACCATATCTCTTGTTAAAATCCTCCTTCACTCTTTCCAAAAACGCCATCGGAATCTGCCTCCCCGCAGATTCAACCGCAACAACACAATAGGCTGCACAACAAATTAACAAAATCAATCTCATATAGCCTAACTAATATGGTTACAGCCAAAAGGATCGTTACAAAAATATTACAATAAGTTATTCAAATCAAGCAACAAGTAAAAACGTTTTACATATCAATGTTGGTTCTCTTCCACATAGTGTCAACCAAATAAACCACAGATCTATCGGAAAATAAGCAATAAAAAAAACAGCATCTATAGATCTAAACCCTAAAGCGTGTACGTACAAATCTACAAGAGACGATAGATAACTCGCGCATATACGCGGTGAACATTCAAAAACGAAACGAATTGATGAGGCTTACTGAATCCATCTTCGACGAGGTAGTTGAAGGTGTGACCGTCGCAGTTGTAGGTGAACTTGTTGTTGGAAGAGGGGAGCTTCTGGAGGCACTGAGCAGCGATTGACGTGAAGTTGCCTTTGAAATCTGTGAACTCCACGAGGATCACCGTCCCGCGAGCCACGAAACTGTAGATCAACGACTGTTGTTGCGCCATTTTTTTTTTGAACCCTAGATCCTCGATCCGATCGACCGACTAAACCAGAGGATTTTATGGTTGCTGTCGCGTTAAAACTACAGATCTATTTAGGACTAGAGAGCAACCAAACGAGGACTAAAGGTGAGAAAAGGAGACGGAACAAAAGTAGAAAATGAGTCAAGGGTAAAATGGTCATTTTCTTAAACAGACGGGTGAATAAAAAGATGGAAGATATTCGAGGACTAAGTTAATAATTTCTGGATATTTTGACCCATTTTGCTTCCCGGATCGTAATTTAATTTCATTTTACGACAAGTTTTATGTACCATAGTCGACGAGAAACACAGAGTCTGTCTTTTGTCCTTTTCCAAATACACCAATGATCGTGTACTTTCGCAGTCTTAGGTTCAGCCACAAATTCATGAATACTGATCAGCAAGTTCACACGTTCGTAAGTTCAAAAAAAAAAAAAAAAAAAAATCACACGTTCTTAGCTTTCTTACTAACTACTGAGGAAACAAACCGACATAATAGAAAATATCTTGATCATTTTTTTTTTGGGTACAAGTCCAACACAAGAGACATTACATTCACAATCATCTAACCTATATTAAAAGGGATATATGAGCATCAGCCAGCTTATCCACGTCGACATTTTAATTCACACCACTTATGAGTTGCCACGTCTGCTTAAACTCCACGTCCTTTACAAACTGGACAAAGCAAAACCAATCCGTATGTATTTTTCAGGCCTGAGTCTTTTTAGTATTGTTTGTGTAATATAAGCCCATCTTCAGGCCACCAAAATTTACGAACAAACTTATCTCCCATCTACGATGTCCTGTCTCTTCGTCTACTGTGATCCTAACCTCACCGCACGTTCCAAGTCGCCGGTATAACGGCTCCCATCCACAACAATGATTCATCAAATCGAATTCATTACTGTAGCTCTTCACATCCCTTATCTTCCCCCAATATATTTCTCTCTGATTTTTGCTTCTTTTATGCTATCTCTTCACATCCCGTACATTCACCTTCTATATGTCTATCCTCTTTTTGATTCTCACCACTCTACAGGGCCACCAAAAGAAATCTCATGCATCAATCAAAGAAAACGTCAAAATATACGAGATGGCTATGGCTTCTCTAATCTTCAACGATATTGTCCCAGGCTTGAGGGAGGCGACGCTGAACTTCAGTTGACATCCTTCGATTGATAGAGTAGTAACCTATCAACGGTGCCAATTTGTTATGATAGGGTACTCTAGGGTAATCAAGAAGAGAAGGTACATATACGTTAGTTTCGATTTGAAGATGTTGTTGTCTGTTTTGTTGATCGCATATTATGGTTTTCTTCCTTTGCTAATGAAAGGGATTCTTTGATTTCATTGCAGAGATGGTTTCACCTATGGCTTAGACGAGAAGAGAGGAAAACCGCTTTCTCTGGTAATCAAATGTTGCTCTTTATTTTTGTTTAGTCGCACACATGCTAACAGTGTGATAGTGGTGCATGAAAAGAAATACAGCTTGGAGGAGTTGCAGACAATTGTCGATGATATGGACTATGGATTACGACTTACGATCAGAACCGTTAGTCGGAGAGTTCTTTGATTATAATGTTGGGATGGGGTTGAAATCAGAGGATTTATGTAACGGAGAGAAGGGTTAGGCTGATAATTTTAATACTTGGTGTGGCTCAACATTGTCGTTGATGTATACATGGGAAGAACCTGAGCAGATAGATTGTTGAGAGCCGTTGCAGTGTGCTTCCTGGTTTGAAAACAGCTGTTCCTTATGATTATCTTGACTTTAGTTCTGGTAGTGATTGGGATCAAGTTTTTAAGAAAGCGGAAGAGGAGTTTCAGAAAGAGAATTAGAGGTCGGATGAAGTTGTTTGAGCTTTTTTTTCCACTTCATCTTCCTCTTTAAAGTGTTGTCTTCATGTTCTTAAAGTTGTAACCTTGATTGTGTTTGTTGTGCCTCTTTGTTACTTTTTGGCATTATTTATTTTCTAAGCAATGGACCAGTACGATCCAGTTAGGTTGAAGATGTATGAATTATACCACAATTAAAAACAAGGTTTAAGAAAGAAGCTGTAGACAGTTGATGTAAGAACATTTGAGATTCTGAGGTTGTCTGTATATCACAAATCCCTCTCTTTTAAACATATTTCTGCACATGCCGAGGCAAAGAAAAAGATAAAAAAAAATTGTTTTTTTTTTGTTTTTTAGATTTAAAAGAACTATAAAATACTAAAATAAGTTAGAAAGAAGATAACAGTTCTTATCAATTCCATGAATCTAAGGATAACATTGTATCGAGTATAATTTCTGATAATAAAAAGAACTAATTTCATGGCTCACTATATAATTTATGAGTAGATTTGAGGATAGAATAATATGCTTTCAAATTTATAGTCAAAATTACATTTCTGAATCCACAATATCTTCGATATCAATAATTTTGACACACATCTGATAGATAAACCACATAAAACCACCTTTAAATCACCAGCTAAAATATATATATTTGATTCTTTACATTTTTATATTAAATTTTTCGTTAAAATCCTTTCAAGTACCACTGCTATATATTCCATTTAATATTGAACACCACATAATTCACTATCATTTAAAGTATTTAAGAAATAGGTTTATAAATACGTTAATCCAATTACATAACATTTTAAAGAATTTATAAAATACATAATTGAAATAACATTAAAATTTAATATTTTCTCAAATTTAATTGGAACTTCTAGATTTAGTACCTATGCCTAAAATCATATTCGATTTATTTTAAGTGGTACTAATATTTGACTAGACATAACATAAATGTTGGATACTATCTTTTTTAGAGGATGCTCACATTAAGATAATTTTACAGTAGAAATATTTCAATTGCTAACATAATGTTGACAAAAAATAGCTAACATACTTTTATTCTCTTAAAATCAAACCCTTATATAGACATAATTCACTTAAAGCTAAACTCAAAAACTCTACACTATAAATGACAATACACCAATAAAAACAATAAATATAAGTAGATTAAAGAACATAGCCCGAAGTATAAAGATATAAGAGATTAAAATCACATAATGTGAGAATAAATTTTATTGATTATAAAGTAGGCTAACAAAACAAATATTCATACCAAAAATAATAATCTAACAAATAAATACCATAGAGCAAAAATTATTAATACGAAATTAATTTGTTATTTGAATAAGAGATACCACATAGTTTAACTTAGAAACAATGAGTATATTAAATTAGTTTTATTGTTATAATTGTAAGAAAATATGTTATAATCGTAAGAAATATATAACTGAACATATAAATAAATGAAAAATAATAAACAAAACATGATATAAAGTATACCAAACCAAACATAAATGCTATAAAAGAAATTACTAAAGTTCTAAGTAGGGCAATATACTCTTTTAGATGTTAGAGTCTTTAGTAAAAAAAAAAAAAAATATATATATATATATATATATATATATATATAGCTGGCTAACTTTTATAAGGAAATTGATTACATTATTGTTTCTTACAATAAATATTTTCTAAGGAATTTTATTTGGTTTGAATTAATAAATCCTTAACATAAGAAAGAAAATACTGGCTAAAAACGTAAAAATTAAAAATGTTACACAGAAATTTAAATATATTTAGAAAATAGATACTTTATTAAAAAATATATTTTGTAACACTTTAGTAATTTCCCTTTTCGATTATACTTAAACATATACAATCAATTACTAATCATGAAAATTATAAGATTCATTTTTTCATGGCAAATATATTAACCATGCATGACAAAATCAATCAATATAGTAATGCTTAAATATCACAACTGAAAATCTCAAATTATCAAAAGTTAAAAAAAAAAATGTATAGCATACAATCCGCGCGTAGCGCGGATAAACGATCTAGTATTCTTTAAATGTTGGACCCATAGTCTTTTTCTAAACCTACCATTGATCGCAAACTTTGCTTTAAAGGGTAACTTGTATCCATCATTCCTTAACGATGTAGGATACTTAACATTTAACAATACCGTCCTGGTTTAGACAGAAACATCCACGGTCACGAGATCAAAATCTTGCTGATACCACTTGATAAGAATGTATCTATCTTTCACTGTCTATTCCACTTTATTTATTTTTTTATTAATTTCGAAATTAACAAAAAATCAAATACACCCTAACCATTTCTTCTTATTTACAAAAATGCCATCATCATCAATTTTTCCAACCACCATGAACCATCATTTTTGAGCTCTAAAGCTCTAGAATTCAATTTTCAACCACTTTTTTTCTCATTATAACCCAAAAAACTTCATTTTCTCTCATCTCCTCTACATTTCCATCTAAAAAACTCTCATAAATATCATTTTCATAATCACAAACTTCATATTTTCGAGTTTCTTCATTAGTGAATCGTTAAAGATGCTTCTTTTTGCTCATATTTGGAGTTTGGACGGTTGAAAAGGTTGGAAACAAGCTTTACACATGAAAAATGTAACTATTTACATGGTTTTCGTTCTTTTTCAGATCTGTGTCGCGACGGTAGACTGTTTTGTATGTCTACGCCTCCGTGGAGACTTACGATGCAGTCTATTTGTCAACGCACGGGTTAGTTTTGCAATTGAGCAGACAAATTTTTTTTCTAACGCAGACTTCCCCAGTAGTCTCCGTCTTTACCTTTGACAACAAAAATAAAACTTTCGGTAGACTTACTAAGACGTCTACCTAAAAGAGGTTAGTTTTTCATTTGACCGAACTTTTGACTTTTCAAAATAGACTTCAACGGAAGTCTACAAAATGTAGACTGCCAACAAAGTCTATAAAAGGTCAGTTTTGCATTTGACCAAAACTTTGACTTCGTGGAATAGGTTAGTTTTGTGTTTGACCAAAAAGTTTAAAAAGCAATCAAAAATTTATTAAATTGTAGACTTCATATGCAGTCTTCTTATCTTAAAAAAAAAATGTAGACTGCGTATAAAGTCTACTTTTTTATTTTGGTCAAATGCAAAACCAACCCGTCGGATTTGAGAGTAGACTTCACAAGAAGTCTACACACCCGTAGACGTTCATTTTAATCTACTGATTTGAAGTCAAACTTGGTCAATTGCAAAACTAACCTCTTTCAAAAAAATTCAAACATGTAGACTGCATATGAAGTCTAGTTCTGAAAGTCAAATCTTGGATGAATTCTGGTCAATTGCAAAAAGTAACCTTTTTAAATTGTAGACTGAAATGAAAGTCTACATGTACAAAATTACAACTTTTATTCAACTATAGAAAGCAACCCGTAAAATGGTCAATTGCAAAAACCAACCCAAAGAGTAGACCTATTTGACAGTCTACGTCTGTAAACTGAAAAGAACGTCAACATCTTCAGAGACTAAATATTAAGTCTTCATAGAAAAATCTATAAAAATGTGAATTTGTGTATTATTCATTAAATTTTTTCTAGTTTTTTTGTTTGACAGTGTGTGTTAGTTAATCCTAATGGGTTTGAGTGATTTTGAAAATAAATTTTTTTTTTATAATTATGAAGGTATAATTCATTTGATTTGACAATGTTGTTAGCTAATAATTGTAGACGTATTTCTAAGTCTTCGTTTATAGTTTTGCTAGTAAGGCTGAGCTTGTTTCAAAGCTGAAGTCGGTGACTGTGGAATATAATTTTACATTTTCAGCATATAAGACAACAAAAACTCTGTATGTGGCTAAGTGTCGTGTTCAAGGATGTGGTTGGAAACTTAGAGCGAGTGTGAAGTATGGGCCAAAGACATTTTGGGTGACAAAATATTCGAAAAAGATGAAGAATCGGAAAGGTTGAAGAATGTTCCTTGTGCATGATGGCTGTACACATGGTAAACTTCTTGAAATGACACAAGAAGATTATGATCTGGACAACAAAATTGAGAAGATGGTGCTAACCTATTCCTTACCAAACATCATTTAAAACAAATGACTCCGAATAGGAATATACTCCTCTTATGCCTGTCACGAATAATCGACAAGTACGGAACTTGATCGAGTTATCTAAGACACACTTTGTACGCCTTTGTGTATCAAGCCTGCGCCAATACACTAAAAAAATTTGGATTGACTATATGTTAAATAATAAGTGTAGACGTTTTTGTAAATCTACAAATGTAGACTGCAGTTGAAGTCTACGTCGTAAATTCTATTAAAAGTGTATTTGTGTATTATTCATCATATTTTTTCATGATTTAATTATTTTACAGTGTATGTTAGTAAAATTTTAATGGTCTTGGATGAATTTCACAATTTAATGTGTTATAATTATACACTTGATACTTATTGCAAATTGTTTTGATTAGTATTATTCTTGAAAATTTTTGGGAAAATTTTGTATAGATTTTCTTCTTCTCACATGTGTGTTAGTTATTATTTTAGCTTATGGTGGTTTTACTTGTTTGGTTGGTTAGATCTTGTGAAAAAATTGATATCTAACAAAAAATTAATAATATCATACAAGTGAAAACAACTAAAAATGAATACAATGTTTATAGATTATGCATTAAAAAATTATTTAAAAATTAATATTTTATTATGAAAGTTATTACAGAGCAATATATTAAAAAGTATTCTTGAGTATGTTTGATTTTTCATAATCTTGATGCTTCAAATAAAGTCTTGGAAAAAGTACCTGCCAAATAAGATAGAGTTATGAGAAAAACATAAGATAAAAAATAAAATCATATTTTAGTAGACTTTTTATTAAGTCTACGTAAAGTTATTGTTTAGTAGACTTTAGTTGAAGTCTACACTAATGGAAAATTTTCATATTTAAAAGTGTGCATTTAGAAAATTTGAAAATACTTTGTTCTGGAAAATATTTCAAAAATGGTTTTTTGTCATCCTTGTAACAAAGCAAAAAGATAATGTATGAATCTATAAATTTAGTTCATTATAAACACAAAATATCTTATAATGAATATATGGAAAGCTTACATTTTTGGGAAGATGATTTGAAAATATTGGAAGAGAATACCTGCAAAATAAAATAAAATTTTAAAAAATAAGATAAAAATTAAAATCATATTTGAGTAAACTTCTAATGAAATTTGCTTAAAATTCAAGGCTAGTAGACTTCATTTGAAGTCTACCAGCCGTAAGTTTTAAGTAGATTTCAAATGAAGTCTACTCTATCAAAAAAAATAGATCTGAAAAATAATACATTAAAAATATGAAATAAGTTTAAATCTAAAAAACTTTTAAAAATATGATTTAATAGACAAAATAGTTATAAATTAAAGACATATTAATATGAATTTTAATATGTAACTTTATTTGAATATAAATACTAGAACACATATTTTAAATCTATAGATGTAAACCTTACATTTCTAGGAGGAGAAGAGAACAACTATGGAAGAAAATACCTGCAAAATAAGATAAAATTATTAAAAAACATAGAAAAAAAATTAAAGTCATATTTTTGTAGACTTCCAATGAAGTCTGCTTAAACTTTATGGTTTAGTAAACTTCATATGAAGTCTGCAAGCTTTAGTAAACTTCTTTAGAAGTCTACACTGTCTGATAATTTTCAGATCTGAAAAAATCTATATATTTTGAAATGTGAAAATAATTTTAAATCTGAAAATACTTTACATAATATAATTTATAAGGTAAACTAGTAGCAAATTAATGTAGAGAGCTTGATCTATAAATTTATTTGAATATAAACATGTAAATACATATTTAAAATCTATTAATCTAAAACTTACATTTTTAGAGGAGATGATGAAATCCATGAGTGATAATACCTACCAAAAAAAGATAATATTGTGAGAAATAAACATAAAATACACATTTAAAATCTATAGATCTAAAACTTACATTTTTTAAAGGAGAAGATGAAAACCATGAATCATAATATCTAAAATGACAAGATAATATTGTGAGAAAGACTTGAGAAAATTTTAGAGAGAAAGAAGATAATGAGAGAGATTTAGAAACAATTGAGAGAATTTTAGAGAGAAGAGAGAAAGTTTTAGAGAGAAGGGAGAGAGTTTTAAGAACTTGTGCAGCCACTTTAGAGAGAGATTGAATAAATTTTGTTTATATAGGGAGACAAAAATGTAACTAGGTTAAAATTTACGATACTGTAGACTTCGTTTGAAGTCTACTAAAATTAAAATTTTGGAGTAGATCTTACTATAACATAGTAGACCTTTTTGGAAGTCTACTATAATAATTTAATTATTGTTGTTTATTCTTTATTATTTTAATAATTTTAATATATGATTTATTAAATTTATTTCTTTATTTTTTAATAGTTATAGTATATGATTTCACTTTTTTATTCTTAAGGAACTTAACTTAGTTTAAATATAATGATTTTTTGTAAAACAAATTGAAAAATATAGACTGAAAAAGACGTCTTCAGATAAATAGACTTTATTGTAGGTCTACGAAACCCTAAACCACAAATATCAAACCCTAAATGTTTTGCTTGATAATCAAAAAGTCTCATTTATACAAAATATAAACTACTAAATATTAATATGCAGATTTAAGTTAATAAAACAAAAAAAAAAACAAAATCTAAAATCTAACCCTATGAAATCAACTACTAAAAGACATAACATGTTAGAACCTTTTGTTTCTAAACTATGAACATAGTCTAGCACATGATAACCAAATTAGTATATATTCTTCAAAATTGTTCGATTATATGAAATTTTAATTTATTTACTTCATATTATCCATTATATTGATGATTAATTAAAAATATCACAATAATTATTTTTATACATTTTCAAAATTAATTAGTAGACCAAATTAGAGTGTAGACTACAAAACAAGTCTATAAAGTAGACTTCGTAGGAAGTCTATATATATGTAGACTTCTTTTATTACGTGTAGACTTCCAAAGGATAAAAACGTAAAATACATTTATGTTTTTTGTTTGGTCATAAGGGTGAAATAGTATTTTCACTACTCCTTTAGGTTGGTTTTGCATTTGACTGAAAGTGGGGTACACTTTTACATTTGACTTGAATATTTGGGTTGGTTTTAGCAAATGTCCCACCAAAAATCCCATAAAAAATACAGTTATCTTGAAATGTTTTCAGTATATATACTTACCCTGTTGATAAGTTTGTATATGGTTGGTCAAAAACTATACAGGGGCCTTAAACAATGCATGTTTTCTTGTAATTATTTTGTTATTTTTGAAATTTGAACGAGATGACATTGTTTATGACGCAAATCCAGCGTTCCCAGTATATGTCTCCCATCTCAATCTGAACACGTTCTCATGTTGATCTACTTCTGCATGTGTTTTCATCATATTATTCATTCATGTCCTTGTTGGATATAATCTTTGGTCAATACTCATTTATAACCAAAAATCATATTCTTGATTGATGTTTTCCATCAGATTATGGATGGATTGTTTGAATTTCGAATTCTAGTTGCTGGTTGGTTTCTTGTTGAAGAATCAACGGTTCTAAAGTCTTGTGGTATGGCAGCGTACTGTGTTGTTGTTGAATCTGCCGGGAGGCATATACCGATGGCTTTCTTTTCGACTTCTTCTGTGGCCAACCTCTAATCCGCTTCTGTATGTATGCTGAATGTGGGTATAGTTAGGAGAAACTGAATTGGTACCACGGATGAAGTGTCATGGTCAACTGTTTGGAAGAGAGACTTTTAGCTTTTCTTTGGTTTTGCCTATCATACAGGTTAGGTACTTAGGCCTTTATGCTTTTTTTGTAACCTACGAGTCTTCTGTTCGGTTTATAGTTCCCCCCAATCTTGACCTCTAAATATCTTTTTTTTCTTCTATTTAATGAAAGTAGTAGTACAGAGTATTTGGAATGAGAGTTTTTTTTGTTACTCATTAGACATTACAATAAGTAACAAGTTAACGATGATACGAAAACAGCTTACAAGAAGTAAACTTACATTCACTACACTCTTCTACATGGAAAGTTCCTATTCAGTATTCAAAACCACACAGAAACATCAACAAGCCAGTTGATCTCTCAATGGTAAGATCTCTTCGAAAATCGGAAGTCTTCTTGTCCTCAAAGGCCTCCTCCATTCTTTCATAAACTCATCAATCCCTTCGACAACCGCGATCTCATCCATACCAACCTCACATTCCACAGACACAGAAGCAAACACATCTAGCTCGCTCAACAGCTCTTGAACTCGAGCCTTCAACCTCGAATCACCATCAAACCCTTCTCTTTTCTCCTGCAATACATCACGAAACAGAATCGTCCTCGCTTCATCGACCTTCCCTTGCTTGATGAGACAAGTGCATAGATTACAAGCCTTGTTTGCATCAGGCTCTACAACTTGAGCTTTACGGTACACGGCTTCAGCCGCTGTGTAGTCCTTTAGCTGCATATAAGCCCATCCCAAGTTTCCCTGTAAACACACAAGTTCCCAATCAGCTTCAACAAAACCTCTAATATAGCAAAACTAAAAGATCACTGAGATTTAACCGTACCAAGATCCTAGATGTCTCCTTCTCCACCGTGACCTGAAACTTCTTCCCGTGAGATCTCGCCGTCTTCGTCGGCTTCCCGTTGAACGCTTCTCCTTGGTATATCATCCAAAGCTTTTGCTTCAGTAACTCAACTTGCTCTTCTATCCTCCCACACTTCTGCTCAACATTCAAATCAATTCTGTTATTATTATTTTTTTTGCTAAACAATTCTATAACCTTAACAACAGTAAACCAGACAATATAATAATTGTTTTTTTTTGAACATTAATAGAATAATTGTCAGGTCTGAGAAATGTTTTATACCTTGTAGAGATCGATGAGGACATTGTCGAGTGATTCTTGAGCTTGTCTGGAACAAAGATCTCTAAAGCACTGAATAGCTTCAATGGCTTCATCAGCTCTGTTCTGTTGTTTCATAAGCAAAGCCATGTCTTTAAGAGCACTATCCACTCTGTCTCTCGCTTTGATCGCTCTCCAGAACAGCTCTATCGCTGCTTCTGCATCCTTCTCCACAAGCTGACCATACATATGAATCAATCAAATCAATATTCTTTTTCAAAAAAAAAAATCTCTACAGTGAAATATATTTATTTATTACCTGAACATGTTTTGCTCGGACATAAGGACTGTCACCGTGAGGCAGCTTATGGACAACGTTGTACGCTGCTGCCGGAAAGTCCTGTCTCTCTCCTCCTCTTCTCAGACTCATCATCACAAACTCTCTGTCTTCTCTGTATCTAAATTTCTAAATGAAGGGAACTTTTTCTCTGTATCTTTCTCTCTCCCCTTAAAGCGGTAACACCGTTCTGTCTATCTCTCTCTCTCTCTCTCTAGGGGTGTGTGAGAGGAAAGTAGATATATTGTGGAAGAAGAAGGAACCTGGACGGAGTCCTGTCCTGGTTCATTATTGTCAACTGGATCTAAAATACCGCGGGCTGGTCGTCTTTTAAACCTATGGATTTCGGCCACGTGGCATATCCGTCCCCATTATTCTCACACGACTTCGACTTGGCCAATTTTTGTTTCTTTTTTAAGTTGGGTCTTATTGTTTAGGAATTTTTTTTCTAATTTCTAGCCCATAGTTATAACTTCCCAGCTAACCATATCGACAGTAGTAATATTTAATACGATGCACCTTATCCTTAATTAAGCGAATTAATTGTTTTGCCGACTGTTTTCAATGATCTGGCGATTCTAATGGAAATTGACGGATTTTTAATTAAAAAAAAAAAGTAGGAAAACCATATTCCTAGCACCTAATTTTTTTCTTTTGGAATGAGTATAAACCATACTGTTTATATCTGTAATCACTATCGTACATCTGCGTTAACGAAGTAAAGAAAAATATCGTTTCATTTCATTTTTATTTTGAAGGTCACAAATATATTTTCATGTGTAATGTGCATCTACCGAAGCGAGATGGACACGTGTCAGTCAGAGGGCTGTATGTGTCGCGCGTTTACTTTCTCCCCCGACGACTTAGGTTTTATTTGACAGGTCCCCATAGTTTTCAAACTATTCAGTTTTGCCCCTCAACTTTTATTTAGCTGGTTTCCAAAATATATTATGGATTTGCTCATTTGCATTTACTTTTGTAATTCAACTTTGTATACTCCATAAATTATCAATTATATCGTGTGATTCCATTGATATGAAATAATGTGAAAAGAATCAGAATGATAAATAGGCTGTAATGGAAACATCATAATGAGGATTCGTTCTAAAGCCACGCCTCAACGTTCTTTATGCTAGCCGTTATTATTACCAACTATGGCCCATTAAATGCATAACATACCTTCCATCTTTTCATTTGCGTATATAATACATACTTAATATAGTATGCGTGTATGTTAATATGTTCTATATTTGTGCAGACACCTATATTTAGTATACTACGTAGACTATGCCACATATGAGTCACGAGTGTACATTACAAACAAAAGAAATCGAATTTTTTTTGGTGGACAACTAGAAATTGGAATGCTAATGTAGTTTGCGCATTTATTAGTGTGATGATTTGAATCATTTCTCTAATTTTTCAATAAGTCAATCATTAATCATCTCATTTGTGTGATATTATGTAGCTGTTCGACTAATGTCTAGTTTACTAGTTATTCATATAATTAATACAATTACAACAATACGTATATTGTACTTAAGGGTATCAAAATGGATCATGATCCATGGATTGATCCAACCCAATTTGATCCAACCCAATTTGATCTATTAACCTAAATGAACTTAATGGGTTAATGGGTTAACAAGTTAACTATTTTCTTTTGACGTCGTGTATTTTTATATTTGTTTAGTGAGTGAGACCAGAGTTGGTGTTGGATTTTCGGTAAAAACACAAATACAGTTAAGACACAGTTAAAGTTATAATTATGTGAGTTAATTAGATGATTATAGTAAGAAACAAAAAAACAAAAAAAATTAAGAAAATAGTCAATGAGTTTTTGATGTAGAATTACTTGTATATTTTATGTTACCAAAAAAAACTTAATTTATATATGAAACACTAAACTTAATTTATGAAATATAATTTATAAAATAGATGTTAGTTTTAAAATTTTCAAAACCATATTATGCGTAGAAAAAACTCCATGCTTTTATTATGTGAAATTTTAAGCTGAGTAATGGTTTTAACAAAATAAAACAAAATAAACCATTCTATGCCGCTCTTGTTACATCTATTGTATCATATAAAAAAAGAACTTACAATTTTTTTCATTTATGTATTTGTTTAATTAGGCATGAGTATTTGGGTACCCATTTGAATACGGATCAGTTTTTTTGGGTATCGGATTTTTCGGGTTTAGAAGTTAGAACCCATTCGGGTATTATAAAAATTTGGGTCGGGTTCGAGTCGGGTCTTCCCGGGTCCGGGTAGGTTCGGTTCTGATGCAAAAGAACCTTAAAATAATCGAATAATTAATGTATCTGAAACGGGTTCGGATAATAGTATCCAAAGTAACCATATTACCCGATTCGGTTCGGGTATTTTGTATTCAAACTACCTAAATGTACTAAAAAAATAACTAAATATACTCATCAGACACGATTTTGTTTAAGTATTTATATCCAAACTATCATATTTTATCCGAAAATACACAAGAGTATTGAAAATAACTAATATATTTATAATTAAATTTACAATTTTTATAATTATTATACATATAAATATAAATAATATTTTAAATATATATTTAATTATTTACATTTCGGATATCTTCGGATACTTATTCGGTTTTCGGTTTGGATTGGGTTGAGTACCGGTTCTTCGGATACACCAGTTTAGGACCCATTCGGTTATTTACCCCGGGTCTGATCGGGTTCGAGACCCTGATTTTCGGATCGGAACCGATGTTCCGGATATTGTGTCAAGCCCTAGTTTAACTTACAATTTATAATAATCCTTTCATATATATATTTTAGCTATGTTATATCATATTTTATTTAAAATATAGTGTTCATTTTTCACTATTATTAACATATAATTGGCAATGTATCTATTTTTTTGTTATTATAAAAAAGAAAAAATATATATGAAAAAAGGTTCCTATTTACTTCATTGAGATTATTTAATGAAGGGTGGGCAACAAATGGGCCACGAGAATCGGCCCATACAAACCAGCCAATTATTTTATTGAAGGGTCGGCGACAAATGGGCCACGGGAATCGGCCCATGCAAACCAACCAATCAATGAAGAAGATTTATATAATCTGCGAGATTTGGTCGTTTGTGAATTATGATTTGATCGAGAACATGGCGACGCAGCAGCAGCATCGTGGGGAGGAGGTGGAGAAAGCTTTGGTGCTATGGAACATCAGCAACTGTCCGATTCCAGATGGTTAAGATCCTTTCATGGTGGTTGATAGAATACAAACGGCGCTAGGCCTCGTCCGCCGCTATGGTGAGATCTCCATGACTGCCATTGGCAACAACCTAACACAGATCCCTGGTGGTGAAGATGTCTTGGGGAAGCTCTCTTCCGTTGGAATCTCTCTCAAAAACACTCATAGTTGGTCTTCTTCCGAGCTAAGTAATGGATTAGGGTTTATGTGTATATTTTTAGAGAGCTAAGTAATGGATTAGGGTTTATACTTTCTGTAGATTATCAAATGGATTTGAATCTGTGGGCCCGTAGGAATCGTCCTCCGGCTACTATGATGGTCATAGACGGTCATGAGCAACTGAGATGTTTAGCTCCTGCACTTTACGACCTTGAAGATGGTGGATACACAATTCTTATTGCATATCCTCAGCCTCACCTAGCCACACCCTTTCCTCGTACCTTCACTAACCAGTGGTTTTGGGATGCCTTACTCTCATATAAACTGGAGCCAACATCAACAACAATCCTTGTTAACAAGTGCAATGATTATCCCTGGTCTTGCTCAGTATGCTTTGTTGCTGCCCCAAGCTTTGAAGATTTCACCACCCATCTCAAGTCTGTACAACATGAATTTCGTGTAACCATCTCTCTCTCTCTCTCTCTCTCTCTCTCTCTCTCTCTCTCTCTCTGCGGCTTGTGTCGTTTTTCCATGTCTTATATATCTTTGTCATGCAGGAATGGGACAGGCATGCTAGTAAATACAACCTTGATCGTACTAACCGTAATAACTTGCCGTTTGGTCGATCACAGGTATGTGTTTAAATCATTCAGTCTCAAAATTGATATTTGTTATCTCTAACACTAATTTTTTTTTCCACTGCAGGAGTTGGACTTGCTGCTTAGTCAAGATATGCTTAGATGTCAAGAGATTCTTAGTCAAAAGGGCCGGCGATGTGGTGGTGGCTTTAGGCCTCAATTCAGATCTAACAGTCAATCCAACTCAAGTTGACTTTTCTTTTCCTTTTACATTCCATCTAATGTAACATGTATATCATGGTTTTTTTTTTGGATTTACTGACTTGAGAGTTTCGCTCCCTTAAGTATTGAAGGAACACATCTGCTCTTTCCTCATGCTTATCTTTCTGTTAAAGAAAAAGTAATCGCGAACGAACAAGATATATTGTTTGGTTGGTTCAACATTCTAAAACTTTGTTTATCTCCAAAGTTTTATGTTAGGTATCGCAGCTCTAGGTAAGCTATAAGGAATAAATAGCTTAGAGCATCTTTATCCATAGAAACACAAATGAGGTCCTTAATGATTATTTAATGATATAAGTGTAGATAGTGGACTTAAGAAATCTAGTTAAGAAACTGTTCGATTTTATGCCTCCAATGGTAGTTTCTTAATTAAGGGTTCTTAACAAAAAATTATAATTTTTATTTTAAGATAAAATTTATTTATTACATAAAACATATTAAAAGATAACATTTTCAATATATGATTTAAAATAAAAACATAAAAACAAAGATTACTAAAATAAACGAGAATTATTTGAAAGAAGCATCGGAACTCAGTTGTTGTCGTCATCACGTCCCGATTTAAGCCATATATGTTCAACCAAATCAGCTTTGAGGCGTTGATGCATTTGTTTATCACGAATTCGAGTTCGAACACCCATCATATTGGCGATATTTGAAGGCATATCTGTAGAATACGTGAGATCGACATGTGAACTTCCACCGTCTTCTCCTTG
Source organism: Brassica napus (assembly GCF_020379485.1). Lineage (NCBI taxonomy): Eukaryota > Viridiplantae > Streptophyta > Magnoliopsida > Brassicales > Brassicaceae > Brassica > Brassica napus. Next base: position 1,725,814 of record NC_063443.1, read on the forward strand.
TTGGAACTCTAAAATATTTAATTGAGCGTATCCATCTCGCTCGTCTTCTACTATCATATTATGGAGTATGATACATGCTCTCATAATATTCCCAATTTTGACTTTATCCCAAAAAAGTGCTGGATTCTTAACAATGGCAAAACGAGCTTGCAAGACTCCAAAAGCACGCTCGACATCTTTTCGGACAGCTTCTTGACGTTGAGCAAATAAAACTGCTTTCGGACCTTGTGGTATTTGAATAGATTGAATAAAAGTTGCCCATTTCGGATAAATCCCATCGGTGAGATAGTAAGCCAAATGATACTCTCTTCCATTGACGGAGTAAGTGACTTGTGGAGCTTGACCGTTTATTATGTCATCGAAAACAGGTGAGCGATCAAGAACATTAATATCATTTAAAGTACCTGGAGGTCCAAAAAATGCATGCCATATCCAGAGATCATATGAAGCAACCGCCTCTAAAACGATGGTTGGTTTACCCGAACCACGAGAATATTGCCCTTTCCATGCGGTGGGACAATTCTTCCACTCCCAATGCATACAATCGATGCTTCCTATCATCCCGGGAAATCCACGCTGCTCACCAATATCAAGCAGACGTTGAAGATCAGCGGGTGTTGGTCTTCTTAGGTACTCTTCACCGAATAAATTTATTATTCCTTCGACAAACTTTTCCACACACGCCCGAGTTGTAGTTTCACCGAGCCGGAGGTATTCGTCGACCGTATCAGCCGCAGTACCATATGCCAAGACACGAATAGCTGCGGTACACTTTTGGAGTGTAGAGAGCCCAAGCCTTCCAAGACCATCTTTCTTTTGGCGAAAAAAATGAACTTCGTTGGAGAGTCGATCAACAATGTGCATAAACAATCGCTTGTTCATTCTAAATCGTCGTCGGAATAAATTTTCAGGATACGTTGGAGTATCACTGAAATAATCATTCCATAAACGTGTATGGCCTGCTTCACGGTTTCTTTCGATATAAACACGTTTTTTCCTTTCCCGCCTCTCTTCTTGTTGACCACTATAAGCAACGACAAGATTTTCGATCGTTTGATCAAAACGTTCATCAAAATATTGATCAAAAGCTTGATCAAAATCATCAGAATCATTATGATTACGAGAAGAAGATGCCATGCGTATGGACTGAACGTTTAACCTGCACCAATAAACATTTAAATAACTTTTAAATTATATCAAGCATGATTGCATAACATATTAATATGCGACTGACTCTAAATTTTTAAAGAAGCGTCAAAATACTATGTTTGATAACATCTCAAAATGCTATGTTTGATAACAACTCACATACACAATGCCATTTTCTTTAATATTTCAATACTTTATAAGCTTTAATACTTTAATACTTTATAAGCTTTAATACTTTAATACTTGATAACAACTCACATACAAAATGCTATGTAACTGATACGTAAATATGTATGTGTTGGATCCACTCTTACCGTATGTTGATATGTTGTTACCTGATGTAAGAAAAGAGCTTGGTAGCTCTCTTTGGCAATATGATTTCTGGTAGCTCTCGTTTGGCAATATCAAGTAGGAAGACCAATGTATTGGTAGCTCTCGTTTGGCAACTCACATACACAATACACTCGTTTGGCAATATGATTTTTGACTTATCTCGAGCTGAAGTTTAAAAAAACTGAGAGTAGAAATGTGATAGAGGGGAACTGAAAACATTCATTACGAAAGTCACAAAGAGTATCTCATTTTAAAGACAATGAGACTACAAAACAACAAACATATCACAAAGCTTCTTCCGTGACACAACAAAACAAGAAAACAGTAGCTACTTCCGTGACACAACAAAACAAGAAAACAGTAGCTACTTCCGTGACACAACAAACCAACAACGACAGAGCAAGCTCTGACACAAGAAAACAACAAAACAGCATCCGCTTTTCCACGTCCGTGACACATAAGACCAGAAGACCACAATGCTCCACTCTGCGATGAACAGAAGCCATAAGAAAAAAACAATACAATACAAGACAAACAATACAATAAAAGAGAGAGATGTGCTCACCCTTCGGTAAGTGTTGCCGCCTGAAACAGAGCAACAACGAGACCTACACTGAGCCGCCTGATACAGAGCAAATGAGTAACATAAGCAATAGAACCAACATAAAACAGAAACAATGAGAACTACACTAAGTAAGAAGCAGAACTTGCCAAATAAGAAGTTAAGAAGCTTACCCAACATTTCTGAAAGAAGCTTCGTCTTTAAAGCTTCTTCAAAGTCAGAGAGAGGCTCTTTTTTGGCAATGAGAGTCTCAAGCAGGCCCATCCTGGACAATCTTTCTTTCACTTCCAAATCTTTCTCCTTAATTGCCCACAAGCTCTTTATCTCTGAGACATCCTTGAGGCCTTCATTGGTTCTCTTACCAATGCCTCGTTTTGATGCCTTAACACCAGGAGGACGTGGCTCACCATCATTGGGGGTTGCGTGAGAGCTTTCGGACTGAGCCCCATCGTCACACTTGCGTTTCTGCCTGCTTCCATCAAGCTTACTACTAGCTACTTCACACCATTTCTGGTCAAACCGCAGCTCCTCCCACGCATGTTGAAGATTGAATTTCAACTTGTGATCATTGTGGAAGATCTCGTGTGCCAGCTTAACTACATCGTTCTCATTCATTCCACTTGTCTTCTGTCTTGTTGCCGCCTCATAGGATCCAGAAAACTTGGAGACGAGATCGTTTATCTTCTGCCACCTCTGCTTGCACTGGATTGACTCTCGCTTTTCACCACCTTGCACCTTTGGACTAGCTGCAAAGTAAGCAGCTATCCGCTTCCAGAAAGCACCAGCCCGTTGCTCGTTGCCAACAACAGGGTCCTTGCTGGTGTTCAACCATGCGCTAATAAGCACAACATCCTCGGTGAGACCCCATTTCTTCCTCGATCGTCCCTCAGGTGGTGTCTCTTCACCATAGACAGGGACTTGTGGTGATCCGACCTCCCCACCATGCGAGAAACCATCATAACGAAAGGCTTGAGGAGGGACACAACCTTGTTGACTTGTAAGAAGGTTAACAAAATTGCCGGTCTCAGTATATGGATTTGTTGAATCCATAGAGCCAAATTTCAAAGAAGAGAGAAAAAAGAAGAAATGTGTTAGCAGACAATAGAAAGATAAGAATGCTTTCGAGAAGATGAAAATAAAGATAGAAGGAATCAGATTTAAATAGGAGAAGAGAATGGATTTATTACATGAGTTGACATGAATCTAACATATTTATTACCTATCTCACACTCCTAATACAACACTAAACGAAGCATTAAACCCTCTATCAACTACTTTCATCACACGCGGATTGAACACTAAACCACAACCTAACTCAGACAAACATTTAAACCTCTGTCAACTACTTTCCAGACAAGAGCAATAAAGAATATCTCAGACAAGCATTTAACCCTAACTCAGTGGAAAATTACCTCTACAATGGTCTCAGGTTGGGCTTGCGAAGACAGAAACAATGTCCTAGCCACAGCACCTTCAGCCATCAAATAAAATCAATTAACAGAGATAGGTAACAAAACAACTCAATAAACAAAGCTCTTAACTTGATGTTATCTTCCAGCAAAAGTAAATCAGTAACTAGGCAATAACTTCAATCCGCTCATAATTAAGCCTCAAACAAGAGTAATAAAGTATGAAACTTTACCTGGACGAAGGCCTTAAAGATCGTTTAGACCAAACAGTTTAAAAATTTGACTCTTGTTGTCTGATCGATCCAATCCTCATCATACCTCCCCTAGACGAGCTAGAGAAGGAGGCGAGGAGATTGACGCGGTCGAACCGAGATCAGAGAAGGAGGCGATGAGATTGAGGCGGAGGATGGCTTCATCTGTTACGGATCGGACTGATAGCTTTCACGCGTTCTCCGGCGGAGATCAATAGAGAAGATAGAAGAGAGAAGCCGGAGATCAAGAGAGAAGAGGGAGATCGAGAAGAGAGAGAGAGAGAGACGGAGATCGCGAAGAGAGGAAGAAAAGAAAAACAAAATAAAACGTTTTTTTTAGAAGCTGACACGTGCCTTTACAAACCCTTCTCAAAACGGTTTCCAAATAACCAAATTAAGGATCGGTAACACCCATTTAATTTTCCTTTTGATTTAAATAAATAGCCCATTTAACATAGAACCCATTGAGAGAAACCAGGATAATGGTGCTCTTATGAGCCCAAACGAACAAGATATATTGTGCATCTTTCGAATTGAGATGGACCTACGTGTCAGTCAGGTGGACACGACGACTTAGCTTTTATTTGACAGGTCCCATAGTTTTCAAACTATACAGTTTTGCACCTTGCTTGCTCCCACCGTGTGATTCTATTGATATCAAATGATGTGAAAAGAATCAGAATGATATAATAGGCTGTAATTGAAACATCATAATGATTCATTCCAAAACCACGCCTCAATGTTCTTTGTTGGGCCGTTATTATTACCAATTATGCCCCATCAAATGCAAACATACCTTCATCTTTTCATTTGCTTATATAGTATGATTAATCTATTCTATTAAAAGGGAAGCAGTCTTGATAAATCTACTTATAAAGGTTGTTTAGACATTTATCTTTTTTACTTTTTTGTCTTCCTTATATATTTTATGTTATCCATATTTAATCTCACTTTGTTATCAGCAAAATAAATATTATTAATTGGTCTTTGAGCATTTAACTTAAAAAAGATAATTTAACTCATACAACCCATTCAAAAAAGAAAATTATAAATCCAATTAACTTTTGTTACAGAAAAAAAAATAACCAAATTAACTTTAGACCATTTTTTTACAAAATCCCAAATTATGAAGACCATTTTATACATAAATACATATAAATGTAACATTATTTAAATTGTATGGATTTTTAATAATAAAATATCTGTCACAAACTGATTTTTTTTAAAAAAAAAATTGATAATAGTTTGATAGAAAATTAAAAAAGGAAAAAAAAATAATACTTACTTCACTATTTTGGTAGATTGATAATTAATATATTTATAAATAAACTTAACAATATTTGTTAAAAGAAATTTATTATACAAGTCAAATATATATTAATATATCAAAAATTTATAAAACAAAAAACAAATTATATTTTTTCTCAGTGGGTTAATAACGGTCTTTTTGATTTTCAGATACTTTTACTATATTCATTTTATTATATTATATTCTACTATATATGAGTTGTTAGATCTTACAGTTCGACCACAAGTCTGATTCGGATATGAAAACTCAATGAAAACATTATACCCGACTGAAATAATAATAATAAAACAGTTTTAAATATTTTAGATATCTAATAGTAAACATAAATTCATTTAATATTTGAGTTTACGGTCACCGAAAAAATATCCGCGCTTCTTAAGCGCAGGTCAAAATATAGTTAGTCTTAATATAGTATGCCGTGTATGTGAATATGCGGTATATTTGTCTACACACATACTGTATTTGTCTAAAACGATGACACATGTGAGTCGTGAGTTTACAATACAAACAAAAGAAATCGAAAGTTGTTAGTAATGATTTCAATCATTTCTGTTGTTTTAAAATAAATCAAATCATTAATCATTTGTGTCATATTATCTAGTTTTATATTAGTCCATTCAGACTTATGTCTAGTTACTCATATATATAATGCAATACAATTTCTTCATAAATATACATGGTTTAGTGATATACTTCACTGAATTACTTTTAAGTATGAGAGTACAATTTCTTTATAAATATACATGGTTCAGTGTTATATATACTTCACTGATTTACGTTTAAGTATAGGAAAGATGATAAAAAGACATTCGATCGACTGGCCGGTGAGCTTAACGTTGCTGTCAATATATAAAGGTTTCTATACGAAAATACATTGGTTGTAACTAGCTAATCACATTTTGTTTAAATGTAGTGTTTAGAGTAAATGATTCGAATTAGTGCTGTTTTATATAATAGAGAAGTACGCTCAACTGGACCAGCTTTGGGTGTGTTTATAGATCTGATAGGAGCTCAAAATGTTCTTTAACTTGAAAAAGAAAAGAAACAAGGAAACCCCACAAAAGCCTTCCCATATGCCAAAAATGCATCATTGCCTAAACCCACAAGCATTCACCATCAACACTAATTACACTCTTTTGCTTTCTTTCTTCTTATTACCATCTCTCTCCATTCTCTTTCAAGTCTCATTATTGTCTTTTAAATCTTAATTAGAAGCTGTTTTTTTTTTGTCTAGTTTGTCTCAATTCTCGGTTGGAGACGGATCATTGAGTTGGACCACCTGGCGACGTTAACAAGAGAGAAGTGTTCGGCTTTGGTCCGGTCTTGTTACGTACCATCGAGGACTACTTGTTCTTCTGACGACATTATTACTAAACAGAACACGAAAGTGGAAGATGGTCTCGGCTTCCGAGGAGGAGGAGGAGGAAGACGGTGGCAGAATAATCAGCCGTCAAAGAGACACGGAGGAGGAAGAAGCTGCACCGCCGTATCCAGCGAGCCTTGCAATCATCTCAAAAGCAACCTCAAGGTCAAGACGGAGGTTGATAAAGGGTTGGAACAGAGGAAAGTAAGCTGGCCTGATGCTCATGGCAAAGATATTGCTCATGTTCAGGAGTTTGAGCTTAGGTAACAACCTATACACATACTTCTTCATTTCTTTATAGTCGTTGGTTTTGTTTAACGTAACGTATCATTCTTATAACATTAAAAAGCTCTGTAAAAAGGGTTCTAATGGATTATGTAGTCGACTTTGGTACTCGACCGGTTAACTTCGGTCATTCACGAAACAGTAGTTACCAGTTTAGCTTAAGCCGGTACAAGGACACTAATCTGCGTTTGTGGAATTTTATTTGCAGCGCCTCTGAAGACGGAGAGCATGCAGGAAAGTCTAAAAGAAAATATTGTGGTGTCTGTATAATCCAATGACAATAATATTATTACCCTTTTGAGTTTTGTTGCCTTTTGGTTGTTTTTCTTACCACTGTGTCTGAAACGAGTTGAAGTAAGTAGTGAAACAATGTTGAATCTCCCATCAACTTGATCTCATTCAGATTATTTCAGGAAGATGATACATATATAATAATCATCTCCAACGATTAACACCAAAAGACAAAAGAAAGAATCATAAGCATACATTAAGTCACAACAACATCATTCCTCCCCACTATATATATTTAATTAAATTTGTTATTTTTTTCCTGGTTTTTGGTATATAAACCCAGTAACAATAATCTGCTAGATTTTCCTATTTCAATATATTCTTATGTTTCCAGAGAGAGAGAGAGAGACAAGGAAGATCCTTTCTTACTTGTGGTTTCTTCAGCTGTGCTGAGCTGACTTGCTCTTCTTGGCTTTATTCTTCTCTTGAATCTTCTTTTTCTTCTCTTCAGATGTGATCCAGTTGTATCCCCTTGGAATTGCAAATGGGTCTTGATCGTTCTCAGCTTTACCAATACTAACCCCTCCAGAACTAAAGCTTGCTGATGGACGTTGGCTAGGTGTTTTGATCCATTGAAACCATGAGGACGATGAGCTTGATGAGAACTGTGTTTCCTCTCTAGGACTGTTCCTGAAGTTAGAAGTAGTAGGGCTTGATGGTGGCGTCACAAACTCATCTTCAATAGCTTCTAGCTCTTCAAACTTTGTGAATGTAACGAGTACTCTGATCGTAGGGATCACCGGAATAGCCACCTGCAGAACAAAGAAGAATCTTATTGAAATGAGTAAAGACTAATATGATTGATGATGATGATTGAATGTTTTAAACAGACCTTGACAGGGAATGTTCCGGATGGTAGCTTAGTGGTCATAAGCTCCCTTAACCGCCGAATAGCTTTGACTTTGTTTGCGAGGATATCAAGAAGCGGAAGAAGCTCCTTTGTCTGTAATGGGAATCTCTCAGACAGCCAAAGGACTGGTCTAAGTCCTTTCTTGTACTCGTTCTCTCTGCTACTACTACTACTACTACTACCTTCCTTTCTCTTACTAGTACTACTCCCACTTCCTTCTGATGTTGAAGCTTTAGACGAAGAATCTCTAGTAAGAGTATCAGCAGTTGAGTGTCTTCCAGGTTTTACCTGTCTCCTCCCATCGTCCTCAAGAAGATCACTTACTTTCTTCTCATCAACACAAAGCGAACTTCTCGGAGGAACGCTACTCCGTTTGCTGTGACCTTCATCTCGTTTCCTCCACCCACCAAACCATCCTTTCTTCTCCTGTTTGTTGCAATACCCATTCCCATCCATTATAGGAATGTCCCGGTCCACATGAGGAGTGTTACAAGACCCTCCTTCTGGTGAATCCACCTTGAGTGCTAACTCAAGCTGCTTCCTCTCATCTTCTGTCAACACATCTCCAAGATCCTCGCTCTCAGTTTCATTCTCTTGATTATTGTTGTTAGAGAAAAGCTCCTCATCACTCATCGCGCCGGGGACTCTCCTCGACTTGATACTAACAACCACATTGTGCATATCGTACACTTTAGCTTTCCACTCCCCAACCATCTCACTCCTCTCCTGCCGCCTCCACGTCAACTGCGGAAACAAAACCGCTTGCGTCACATCGATCCCCGGCCTGAATATACTAGTTTTCGACATCGCAGCCACTTCTCCACGGACCTCATCTTCAGAAGCAGGAGAGCCAGCACCGTCCAATGCATTCATAATCTCCTTATCTTTATGCGATATCATAAGCAGAGAACCAGAAGGAACTTTCCCATCTTCAGACCCGTCCCCAAGGAAAAGTATAGTCTGGTCCGATCTCTGAATCCTGAAACCATCAAATCCAGCTAACGTCATATCAGCTCTTAAGTTTGCACCTCTCTTCCATATCTTGTAAGTATCAGAAGGCGCCACTCTAGATATAAACGGTATCACCGAGCTCTCGAAGTGGAAAGTGATCTCCATGTAGAAGTCTCTCATCCTATGCATCGTAGCCACAAGCCTCGGCAACCTCCTGCACCATTTGGCCCACGCAAGAGGCTGATAATGCTTTACAATAATCATCGCAATCCTCTCCTCTCTCCCGCAGATAGCTTCTTGCAACGCGCTCCACCCTTGCTCGTTCTGGAGACTCCAGTCAGCTCCAGCAACCATTAGCATCTCCGCGGATGTCTCGTCGCCGAGTTTGACAGCTAAGTGAAGAGCAGTGTCTCGGTTGATTACGTCGCGTCTGTCTATAACGGAAGCGATGGAGTCGGCTTTGGTCTCTTCGGATACGGAAGCTGCTTCGGTTTTGACCTCGGAAGGGTCGCGCATCTTGGGGAGAGAGGAGAGCAGCTTCTTGAGAGCGGCGTAGTCACGAGTGACGACGGCGCGGTGAACGGGACTGTGACCGTAGTTGGTAACATCGATGACGCTTGCCATAGCTTTGAAAAAGACTCAATCTTTTAACCCGACATCGTTTAATCGAATTGAATTGAATCACTCAGCAGCACACAGATTAGAGACGAATTGGAGCTTAATGAGGTTTGAGATTTAAGTAAAAGGGGGAAATGATTCTCGACTTTCCCTGAAAGGCAGGAGCTTTGGAGATTCGTTGCTTCCGAGGAATCAGATCCGACCCAGATCGGGAAAGAAACCTAAGGTGGAAGATAGCTTTGTGGGAAGAAGAGATCTAAAGGCAACGAAGAGAGGAAGAAAGGAATATAGAGTGGAGAGGCAGAGGAACCGATGGTGGAAGGTTCAAAGTCCGGTCGGGAAGCTTACACGGAATCTGGGAAGACTATTACATATGAATAACCGTTAAAAGCTTCTTAGGACAACAAAATTAATTACTGGTAAATAAAATAATCTAAAAACGAAATTACTGGAACAGAAATGAAACGATTGTAATTAATAAGTTTGGTGAATACTTATTTTATATGCTAGATACCAAACGAATAGTAGTGATATTTTAGATTGAATTCAGAAAAAGCCAAGTTAAACCAAAAAAAAGAGAGGATATTTTCCTCGAATAATTCATCAAGAAACCGCCAAAATAATTGGTTTTGAGGCAATTGGTGACTTGATTATCCCAATAAATGGTTATTGTACTACGGTTTTTTCTTAGTTTTGTCATTAAACTAATCTCAAAGAAGTACATTGTCATATAGTACTTGACAACGTTATGTGATGAATATGTAGACTGCGTGTAAATAATATAATTCTTGTGGAAAATATAGCCATTAATAAAGAAAATATTTGACTAAAAACCATTTATTTATCGTATAAAAGAAGAACGCGTAATATATATATCTATAATAATAAAGGAGAGTTGTCTCTCTCCTTAGGCCATCCACATCATCATTAACATATGGGCTTTTTTAGACACCTGGCACTTAAAAAAACCCTACAAACTAATTTTTTTTTCTGTTCTCAATAATCCTTTCGCAACCATTATGAGCTTCGTATAGTTTATTCCCAAAGTAATTTCTATTTGAGCTTATATTAGGTTATTTTATCCTGGTCCAATTGTTTTTTTTTCTCTAAGCACAAAACTTAGTGTAGGTTATTTGGTCTGAGCTCTTTTCATTCCGATGAAGCAGTCGCCGATTCACTTTCTGTAACGCCTTCCGTTTCTATTTATTTACTTCTTTGATCCGACCATTAAAATGTTTCATCTCACTCGCCCCACTCCGTAGCATTAATTCCAGCTCAACCTCTTCATATCTAACCGGTGGAAGGTCTTCTATATAAAGCTCAGCCTCTTAGATAACGGCGGTCACTGACGTTGTCAAGGTTATATCTCTTCTCGGTATATCTAAAACTGGACATGCTAGATTCAGACAAGTTCCCGCGACGACAAAAACTGAAGGTGGAGGAAGAGATTGGAAAACGGAGGAGAAGACCAGAACAGAGGCAACATCTATCGAGGTTGTGTTAAAGAGACAGAAAACAGAGCAGTACGGTGGATCTACGTTTACGGTTTATTTCCCGGCACCAGTCCATCGACGTCCTCCTTAATCATACAACCACAGTCAGACAAAAATAATGGTTTGTTTCTGTGTGTTTTACAAATATTGTTTACGTTGACTAAACTCATACACTCAACCATCTTCCTAATTCCTCTTTCTCTTACCACTCCATCTTGAAAGATTGGGATTTGGGAGCCAAAAGACTTATATTTCGGTATAAATATATTCTGTTAGTAATAACATAAACTTTTGTCAGAGACGAGACTTGAATTGTTGTCTTGATTCTTTCATTTTGCAGTGGTAATAGCTCCTGGTATGAGTCTGTTAAAGATTCTATTGTCTAAACCGAGTTCTGTGGCAAAAGGTGTGTCGATGCGGAATGGTCTGGCTCTGCGTTTGATGAGAGAGAAGAGAAAATGGTTTTCAAATTATCTTGGAAGACAAAGCTTTTTGACTCAAAATTCTTCTCATTTGCAAGAGATGGATGCAGACAATTCATCAAGTTTTTTTTATATTTATGATACAGAAACTGAAACCATACCTTCACCTCTTACATATGTAGCAGGGTACTCCACAACATTTGCAGAAAGATTTTTTGGGAATCCTTAGTAGACAATCTCTTAAGAGAGTTGACAGTGTGATTAAATGTTTCAGCTGTGCATTTGGATTTGTGAGTCTGTAGTTTCCTAATGTCAAACTGGAAAGTATAAGGTGAACTAAAGAGATGAGAACTTATTCCAGTACTGTTGAATGGAAATGATGTAAATCAAGGCTACCTTGTCGACCTGTTTTTTTCTTTCTGGTGTTTAACCTGGTGAGCTTATGAGCACCCGCTGAGTTCCTCTACGTTTACAGAGAGCAGGAGAAACGCTTAAAAACTCAAATTAGTCTTCAGATACTATAGACGTAGATGCTGATTAAGTTTTTGAGTTAGTGCGACTTTGATGTTCTAAGGCTTTTGGGATTGCCTGAGCATTTTATGTAACACACGATTTTTGTTGGTTACAAAACTTTGTGGCTGCTTGTCAATTGGACAGTCTTAATGAGCCTTACAAATGGATCTAAAAGTTATGTGGGAATTAAATGTAAAGTCCAAGTGCACCAATGTTAGTTTAGTTTACTAACTATTTAGGTAACCCAAACGTAGTGAACTACATGAGAGGCCTCAAGGTTTAAAGAAACAAAAATAAGAGAAATATACATTTGAATAAGAGTTTAACCATAATCATGCAACACCAGTGGAGCAACCATCACTTGCTGGTTTAACACACAGTGTCAGACACTTAACTTGGTGATCAATTCATCCCAAATGTCTGGGATGGTCTCATGGATCTTCTATTATCTTCACTTCATTTCTTATGATACAAACTCCAAATTCTGAAAGCTATTGGTTACAGGACACACACATACAAAAAGAAGTAATTTGTTCCAATATTATTCACATTTTTCAATATAAAATAGTATATCAGCTGGTTAGCACTTAGCATACATGACTAATCGCCTGAGATGGCTTTGTCCATGCAAATTCTTGACGCTACTACTCCTGAAAGGTGGCGAATACAAAGGAGATGGCCGTGAAAGGTGGAGTCATCCTACCAAGTCGCCCCGGTCTGAGTACAAGTTCTAGGAACTCAAGTTCTAGGAAGTATTAGGAATTATACAATCAGGGGGAATGTGATGTATATTGGTGTTGGCTATGTCTCCCTCCCAGTTAAATTGAAGTGTATAGATTAATTTTAATTACTAAGAAAATTTGAGTATTGATTCTAAGACTTATGTGTAAAATTCCAACGCATTAAGGAAATGTAACATTATAATATGTATATATGATTATATATGAATATGTAATCAATTTATTTATATAGTACTAAGAAATAAAAATTAATTTTGTGTTATTATAATGGTCTAATCAGCTGAATAAAATAATATAATTTAATAATTTGATTGATAATTTACGTCTTTGTCATTTCAGAATTATTATAAAAGATTCCCTTAACTAGTATATCAGATAAATTTCTAACTTAGCAAAATTACATTAATTACAAGTAAGGAAAATTACAGCATGATGCAATCTTCATAAGAGTTACACAATAATTTTTAGAATTAACATTATTTATCTTCTTTCTGTCTCAATGTATAAATGAATTTTTTAAGAAAAATTTTAAGAATGTTTAAGACTTTACACAGTCTACCCTAATGAGTTGAGTTGGAAAAATATCATTTTTAGACTTAATGGGTCCACCTTAACAAATAATAAAATTTAGCAATTCAGAATTTACTTATAATGTTTTAGCATAATTAGTCACTGGTAATACCAATTCAATATCGCTATCTTCATTAAAATTCAAAAAATGAATTCAAATCATCAACTATCAATCATTAAAAAAACTTCTTAAAATCAAAGAAAATATCATCGCATGTGCTAGCCAATATTCGAGGGGCAACATCTATAATATTACGAAATCATCAACAGTTTTAGTGAAGGCCGCTCAAATCAAACGGCGTACAAAAATATAAACATCAACATTTTGACAACATTTCTTTCCCGCTGGTAGCACCTATGCTTATTACACACGTTTTAATTCAAATTAGTCACTAAAATAGAACTTCAAATGTTTCTTCCATATACTGTCAACATGGTACTAAAGAGTACAAGTATGTTCTGTAAATAAAACATCAATTTTACTTTATGTTCAAATTCCAATTAAATTAACTTTGTTAGGACTATCGGTTTTTTATTCTATTTTTATCAAATCGATAAGTCACAACCACTTATGATATTCCTCTTTGAACTAATCAACTTCAAAACAAAGTAATACATTACGGTCGCTAACCACTATCAAATGGATATCATTCACTTTCAACATATTTTCATATTCATATTTTTGAACATATTTTCTTTACTAAGACCATAAAGTAAATTGTAAATTCATTTCAGAAAAAACATATGAACCCGGCGCGTAGCGCCGGAATACCACTAGTATACTATACTAAAAGGGAGATAATCTCCAATTCTAACATGTCCACATCAGCATAAATAATCATCCAATCAGAACATTTCGTTTTTGGGCTGGACTTAAATTTTTTTTTGAATTGACTTATGTGTAGGCTTCTTTTGATTTGGGATTGAGCTTTTAGATCATCTAATAATTAGACATAGGTCTACGACGCAGCACTGAAGTCGCGTGTCTTTTCTCGCCTCCTCTACCACTTCGTCTTCTCTCTTCTCCTCTGCCACTTCGGCTTCTCTCCGTAAACCATTTCGACTGAGTTTTAATCGATCCATCAATTATACTTCTTTATAGTTTCATTTTAGCTCTTTTTTTTCTCATTCTTTATATACTGCTCCTTTCATGTTTCTTCTATCAAATTACTCTTACACTCCTTTAAGTTTAATTGATATGATCGTTCTGACTCTCCATGTCTCTCCTTCTATATAAAGACCTTTTCCGATCTCCAAGCTCATTCAACAACATCCATAAAATGTCCTCCTGCAAGGCAAACTTAACCGGCAAAATCTCTAGCCAAGTCTTCGGTGGCTCTATTTTTCAACGCCATCACACCAGACCTCTCTGACTCAAAGTTACACTTCAGTTTATTCCACTTACGGGAGTCAAGAAACAGGGAGCTCTGTATTGGCTTTGAACTGAAGCTCTTCAACAAGTAGGTATGATCTTTTACTGATTAACATAACCATATACTGTTTTCTCCGTGTTTTATAAATAAACAATTAACATCAAATATTAATTTTCAAATCGTTGCATCAAATATTTATAATAAACTAAATATGTAAAACATAAACATTTAAATGTTGTTTTATTTAAATAAATATATAAACCTAAATATTTTATAATAAAAAAATTATAATAAAATTTTTTAAATGTCGTTTTATTTAAATCAATGAGTATTTAAATCAGATTTACTAATTATAATTTTGAAAAAACAGATTCTAATCATAGAAAAAATATATAATATAGATATATAAAAATATGTGATGCTGAGATTAATAATATAATTTATAATATGTTTTACATATTTAGTTTATATATTAATCTCAACATCACATATTTTCAGTGAATATTATAAAATATTAAATAAGAGACATATAAAAACATACACATGATATAAATAACACATATAACAAAAAAATATATGTGATGTTGAGATTAATAATATATTTTATAATAAACTAAATATGTAAAAATATTTTTGAGAATAACTTAGGTTTTAAATTTTTTTTATTAATTTCACATTGTTCACTATCACATACATATTTTAGATAGTAGAAGACAACAAATTGTGAGTTTTACTCATTTTAATTCAATTTATTATTTATATTTTATGATATAGATGTAATATATTGTAATATACATATAAAATATATGTTATTTGTATATAGCCCCGGGCGTAGCCCGGACAAAATCTCTAGTGTATTTAAACGTAGAATTAAAGCTAAGCATGAGAAAAACTTTGAATGTGATTGAAAACTGTTTTTAAAAAGCTGGTCATGTGTTTCTTCACACCTTGATTATTAGTACAATAAACTAGTGGGCCTATAAATGGGCCCAAGTGCTCTCATCACTGTCACTTGTCAGTATCATTCTCCCTGGCCCAGTTTAATTGTCTCAGCCCAACATCATTAATTCGAGATCCATAACCCGACACCCGACCCGGAACTATGTGAGGTCCAATCGTTTCCAGCGGATAGCAAAGAGGCGGAGATAGATTAATCTTCGATGCTTTTGCTCTCCCCCATCGGAAAATTAGGGTTTCGTCTCGCTCCTCCGAATCGGATTCAATCGGGTAATCTCCTCTCTCCTTCTGTGTTCGCTCATACGATACAAAATTGATCTCTATGACAACTGTTTCTGGTGAGGAAGAAGGATTTCGTTTTTAGTGTATCGAAGTTTGCTGTTTCGTCGTCTAAATTTTCCCAGTTTCGATTACAATAATCTTCAAAATCATGTGAAATTGTTCTTGTTCGCTTGAAAAATAGTTATCCTTTGTTGAAATTTTGATTCTGTGTATATGGATTATGTGAGCATTGCTTCAATGTATCTCTTGGTTTAACTGATTCAGGATGGAAAACACTGACATTGACATGGTAATCAGCATACCTGACACACCTGATAGACCTGTACGCCGTGAGTCTAACAAGAGACCACGTTCTCCAGAAGCACCGGGTAGATTCCAAAGAGGAGAGCACCGTCATCACCCCAACGGCAGAGCCAGACCAGCTTCTGATACACAAGCTGAGCACGGACATGGACATCGCTCTCGTGCTTCTGGAAGCAATGCTTTGTTTAGGAGAACCGCTGTTGAGAAGGATAAAGGCAAGTCTATCTGCATTGATCAACGTAATGGACATCCTAATGCTCTGTTTACATCTGAAGGTGTGAGAGAATCACGG
Source organism: Brassica napus (assembly GCF_020379485.1). NCBI lineage: Eukaryota > Viridiplantae > Streptophyta > Magnoliopsida > Brassicales > Brassicaceae > Brassica > Brassica napus. The sequence goes on from NC_063443.1 coordinate 1,742,130, forward strand.
CCAAGTGATGATGGTTCTTCTGCTAATAAGGGTAAAGGGATAGTAGTAGAGTGTGGCTCTGTTTCTAATAGAGAAAGGATTGACCTTTCCAGTGAGAGAAAACCCGTTAGAGGCACTAGAAGGCTGGTGAGAAACGGCTGCATATCTCCACATGCAATAGCAGCTAGGACTAGACAAGCTGCTGCTGATGATACCAATTCTAAGGATAGAGTTAGTCTTGAACAGGAGTTAGCTCTTGAAGCTGCGTCTTCGATTGACATTAGGGAGATTGTTTCTGATAATCATAGTCGCGGAAGGTCTAGAGGAAAAAGACCAGAGATTCCCTCAAGCAGGTAATGTTCCTAACGTTGTCTTTCATTAGATCTTTTGGTTCTGAAAGAGTTTGTAATGTTTTGTATATGTGTTAATAGGGTGGCTAGTAGAGAGGCCTCGGAGGGATGGGTTAGTACGCGCAGCCGGAGTTTAAATATCGACCATGAAGTGGATCGGAGGGATGAGAGTGACACACGTGGAGCTTGTAGTTTCGTTTCAGGACTTGATGTTCTGGAAAGCGGTGCAGTTGACAGAGAGGCTAGACCACAGCGGCGACGGAAAAATGGAGTTACTCCTTCGAGGTATGAGCCACAGGCTTCTGTCATTGGATCTTCTGGGGAACCATCTAGCTCAAGGCCGCGCAATTATCAAAGACAAGGCAGACAAGTGTTGGAAATTGAAGATTCATCTCCTGAAGTAAGGGTCTCCCGAGCTCCTAGACGTGTTGAAAACGATGAATCTGATGATGTGAAAGCAAGACAGATAGAAGCAGATGCGCTGATGGCTCGTGAACTGCAAGAACAGATGTACGCAGAATCGACAATTAGAAACGAGCAGGTACTTTTCGAACCCTTCGTTTTTTAGATATTCTTTGTATGTTCCATCCTTTTATAATAGTCTTATTTGACCTTCATACGTTGTAACAGATGGACGAAACCATAGCCAGGATGATGGAACAAGAGGAGAACTCTCGCCGTCCTTCTAGCCGTGCTTCTACTCGTAACACCAGAAGCTCTAATACCGTAAGTCACAAACTCTAAACGGTCCTGTATTAATGCTTTCTTCACCTGGTGCTAACATTGTTAAACATGGATTTATTCTTTCTTAAACTTGCATTTGAAATGAATCTGGGTTTAGGAGCACCTTGAAGACCTTAACAGTTGCTTATGCTAATAATAAAGTATAATTTAACAGATTGCAGCAGATCCAGGTGGGAGTAGTCGCGTGGAAGAACGACCGCAGCAACATTCTTCTCGGAGGCGAATGAATCCTCCACAGGCTCGTGCTGCTGTTAGAGCACCACGACGGCCAGCTCCGCATTTAGGCCGTGCACATGCATCACGACACGGACCTATGCATTTCAATTTTCCAAGCGGCATGGACGTTGAGTTGGTAATCTTTTTGGTGAACTCTGTTTAAATTCCAATGTCGCGGGAAACTAAGATTTAATTCTTTACCCTCTTTTGAAAAAAAAATTGAAACAGAGAATGGACTTTCTGGAGAATCTGGAGAATGTTATTGGACACAGCTTCAACAACAGTAATCTTCTTCACATGGATCGTGACTTTACCGAGTATGGTATCTGTTTATCGTCATTTACCATATGTTCTTCAATAATTGGAACTTAGAGATATTTTTGATTGCAGAGATGATTACGAGTTGTTGCTAGCTCTTGATGAAAATAACCATCAACATGGGGGTGCTTCTACTAGTCGCATTAACAACTTGCCAGAGTCCACAGTTCAGGTTAAGCAAACGTTCACTTGTAAAATCCATTTTGTTCACATCGACGTATTGTTATTAAACCTTTTTCTCTTCTTTGTTGTACGTGTGATTTGCAGACCGATAATTTTGAAGAAACATGTGTTATTTGTCTGGAGACGCCGACGATTGGAGACACTATCCGTCATCTGCCTTGTTTCCACAAATTCCACAAAGATGTAAGGATCCCTACTGATTCAGATTCAAGATCAAAACCCTTTTTTATAGATTACAAACATCTTAAGAAATCAACGATTGTGTATGCAGTGCATTGATCCATGGCTTGGACGGAGTAAAGCATGCCCGGTTTGCAAATTCTCTGTCACTTAAAACGAGGATGTTTACTAAAATTACTATAGCACCCTTTCGACCCGGTGATTTTGATTCTGGGATCATTCTCTCTGGAATCATGTTGCTGATAAAAGCAAACATTCATCGTCTCGGTCGAGTTTGAAACACCTCATGAAACAGGGGTTTTACTACCGTTTACACTCCGATGTGTTTTAATACTCCCTTAGCTGTTCTGTAGATTAAGCAGTTGATTAAAGATTAATCTTGTTCTTATACTGCGGCTCTTCTTCTTTCCAATCTTAATGATGATTATTCAACTAAATATCAAAAAACATGTTAAAACCTGTGAACGCATGTTATTATTCAGCTAACTTACTCGAATTAGCAAGATACAATCATTTGAAAAAGGAAAATTAAAGAGAAACGACGTACATATAATTTATTCCATCATATTTAACGTTTAGTATATTAGTTCTTCATAAATGAAAACATATATATTTGCATGAGATTTATAGCTCCTCGTCATTGCACATAACAACTCAGTGACCTCCACTGGCGCCTCCGCCTATTCCTCCACCAGTTCCACCGCCGGCTCCTCCCAAGGCACCAGCACCACTGCCAGGTCCCACACCACCAACACCACTGCCGCCAACTCCTGCTCCAGTTCCTCCACCGGTACCACCGCCAGCTCCCACACCATCACTACCACCAATACCACTGCCGCCAACTCCAGCTCCTTTTCCTCCACCGTTACCACCACCAACTTCTCCAGCTCCACCGGTACCACCACCAAATCCTCCACCACCGCCAAAGCCTCCTCCTCCCGCTCCAGCTCCGCCACCCTTACCAAATCCACCGCCTATCTGTCCACTAAAGCCACCAATTCCGCCTCCAATCCAACCGCTACCACCTCCTGCTCCAAAGCCACCTCCACCACTTATACCACCACCGCCAAAACCGCCGAAATCTTTCTTAAAGCCCTTCTTGTGGATGCCACCTTTGTGGAGCAACGGACGAGGGTGAGGAAACAAGGGCTTCTCATCCCCAAACTCTGTTTCTCCCACAGTAAAATCTGTGACCAAAGCAAATACCATAACAAACACACACGCTTTACCAGAGATTAAACCCATGCTTGTCGGAAACTACTTGAATTGTTTGTAGTTAGACAATTATTGAAAGAGAGAATATGTGTTTTAGGAGATGGTTTGTCGCAAGGGTAGTATATATAGAGGTTAGAGAGGCTTAGAGGGAGAACGTGATAGCACTTATTGTCAACTGTGCAGCGTGTACGCAGCCTAAGTAAACCGGATAAATTGGTACGCAGAGTGTACGGGAGCTGTAGTTTTATTTGGTTGCTAGTCTATATAATCGCAGTAACCGGCGTAGAGTAAACCAGAATCGTGCCGGTTCAACCTGTAAAAAGCTTTTGTGTGACAACAAATAAATGGTATTTCATCTGTCAATGGACAAGTTTTTTCTTTTTTACTTTTTGGACAAGTTATTTATGTATGCATTGCCTACCCAACTGCCCTATTGATCTCATCCAACAGAAAGAGAACAATATGTTGTAAATATAGTTGAAGAGTTGGGAACCTATGACACCAATTATTATATACCAGTCGTTGAATTGTGTTCATCATATAATCAATGTTATAAAAACCAATCAAATACCGGTTATTTAGAAAACCAAAAGTTGAGAGAAACGTACCGATTTGGTTTATTAGGTTACTTTGTCTTACAAATTAGCCGTGAACTTATTTCCAAATCTACGAATTTCACATGGTGTTAGTTGAAGTATACTAACTTCTTTTTTTTCTTTCACTAAGAATGGAAAATCGCCAGACACAAGACCGTAACAAAGAAACATATTTGCGCTTTAAAGATCGAAAGCAAACGGGCCGTGTAATAAACAAACAGAGAAGGTATATATGTAAACTAAAGATGGTTAAATCAAAAGAAAAGACTTTTAAATTAACAATTTGGAGCGAAGTTTATTAGCTACAGACAAGAGATGGCTGATGTTGGTAGTTGGATAATGTTGAAGTAATTTCATATTCGATGTGAAATCTCCAGCGATCAACCTCTTCCTCACCAGTACCAGCATCGCACAACATATCCCCAGTAAGCTTTCCTGCAACGAATACAAGATACTTTGAGTTCTATCATTCAAGCCAAACACTAGTGAAGCTTGCCCATATATTGATTTGAGTTCAGACATGTGTCAACGTGAGAAGATATGGGCAAATCTTACCAGAGGACCTTCGGGGTCGCTTAAGAGTGGATCCCATATGTGAAGAGAGTCAAAGAAGCTAAACTCTTGTGTAAGGAGGAGAGTGATCCACCTAAATGCATAGAACTGTGGGTTTACCTGTAATAATCAATATAAATTACACAATGTCAGTTATCTCAGAAGCTATAGTTCATTTCTACTATCCTGTACAAGAGAGAACAAAAATAATAAAGTAGGACTGTAATAGCAGAATGACAATTATGTTTTGTCGCAACAGAGATTAAACACAATGTCTTACTTTGGTGGTGATCTCTAAATGACGCCAAAGTTCCTCATCATGCTTCCTAACAAGTTGCGAGAGCCTTGTTATTGCAGACCGGATTCCAACCACACTATTGTCAAGTTGTTTGACAGTAGAAGTCTCTAAATCCACTCAACAGTTCAACAAAGCAGAAGAACGCATCAGCTTCAGCATGGGACTGCATTAATTTTCATTGAGTTTAATAGATATTTTGAAGATTATGAGAATCTAAACTTGCACTGTTATCTTGAAAGTATATACCCTATCATATCAAAAGTAGTTAAAAATGTAGCAAAAAAACAAAATAAAGAAGATTCTACTTACTGAACTATCCTCATCAGGATCGTTACGTAAAATTTAAAAGATAGGTGCCAAAATTTGGTTCATCCCTTGAACATATCTGATGCCTTGATTTAACTTGGCAAACACAAGCAATATATTCTTCATAGACTCCTACACGAGATCAGTGAGCTTGATTAATCAACAACAGGTGATAATTTGCTAATGAGAAGACAAAAAAAGGGTTACCTGGTTAGAACGTGCAAAGGATGATCCAGCAGAGAAAAATGGTATGTCTGGATGTGTACGCTTGACATCTTTATCTATTTGTTCGATTGTCTCAGTATCCTATATTAATAAAACGAACTGATGTTGGAACTCTTGGACAAATTGAATAACATAGCATTAATCATGTCCTTAAGTGATGTACTGAAGAGATTTAAACAATGAATGACCTTGCCAAGGATGCAATAGAGTTATATAGTACCTGGAAGTATGTATTCCAGATGCTGGCCTTGCGTAGGCTCAAAGGATGGTCCTCGTCAGTAATCCTGGATCGAGAAAGCATGCATCGGCTTCCAGTCTTCAACTCATAATTATCAAATCCCTTTGACCTCACCAATCTCCATGTGATTTCTGACTAATTACCACAGAATCATTTAGATGAACTAACAAAGTTCACTAAAAGGGAGGATAAATCCAAATACCAGTAATCAAATTCACTAGACATAGCACGCAAAATCAAGAGCATGATCACTTACAGGACTGGTGAGAAGCTCATCCTTATAGTGTTTGTACTGTGATCTCTTTTGTTTCAGTTCACTTGACCAGAGTGAACGTTCAGGTGGCAAGTATCCAAGCAAAAGCTACCAAATATAAAAAAAATCACATTTCAAAACTATCCTTAAAGTTTTTTTTCATGCAAAATCAAATTATATCTTTGTGATAAGATACAAAACCTTCCAAACAGTAGAACGGATTCCAGTAGAATCAGGTAAACTTTGCAAAGCGAGACTCCTCAACTCCTTCATATTGATCATCTTTTTCGATAACTACTAATCAAAACCAAATAAAATCAATTAACAATTCAGATATAAGTTAATAAAGGAATGAAGGTTTGCGCAATTGACCTCCGCTGAGAGATGAGCTTGGCGGGAGAAGTCCTCGCCGGACGGAACAACGCCGGAGATGATATTGCTATCGTTGTTCCTCTGTCTAGGAGACGGTGATGGAACGGGAAGAGCAAAATTGAGCCTGGAAGCGAAGGAAATCGATTCCGACTCTTCCTCCTCCTTCATTTTGGTGGCGGGGGAATGGAGGAGGAGACCATCGTCGTCGTTGAAAGACGACGGCGGAGGATGTGCAGACCACATGGTGCTATTCAACCACTCCGGCACCTTTTTCCTCACCATTTCTTATTGATGGATCGATCAATCGATTGAGATTGAATCAATTTCAGATCAAATCGAAGTTCAATGTTTCTTTTTCCATCTTCTCTGAGAAAGAAGAGAAATAAGAGGGAGGCAAATAAACAAGTCTTTCACAAATTTAATATTTAATTTATCACACATATAGCCTCCATATTATTGATTTTCTACATTTTTAACCCTTTTCTTTCTCTTGATTCAACTTCCCCCCTTTTGTTTGATTGTGAGCTGCTGAAAATTTTATTTGTTATAGTGAGCTAATGGTAACGACATAGAGTAACAATAACTATGATTCATGGATGGTATAAACCATAACAACTATTCCGACAGCTTTTTTTGAAGACGAACTAGAAATCAAAGAGGAAGAATGCCGCATAATCAAGGTACGTCTTCTCCCTCTAGTCTCCATTAATCTTGATTATGTTTATTATTCACTCAGTCAATCTTTTCTTTTCTTCTTTACCCAGAAATTTCCCCAGCTTGATAGAGACCATGAAGGCAATGTTACAGAAAGACTCATGGGCATACTCAATGTAAACGTCTTCTTTGCAGCGTGTATTGCTCATAAAGAAACCGAAGATGATGAACACTGGATGAAAATATATGTTTATTGATGCTCTTAGACATTAAATCGATATAGTTTGGTATTCACGAACCATTTCAAACCGGAGTTGAGTTTGTAGTCTTTTCGGTTTCTTCTCTATTTGTGCATTCATTAATCATACAATGCCTAAAGAATGCCATTTGCCAGTAAAATATCCATATATTATATACCTTATCATCTAACCTATAATAAAAGGGTTATATGAGCATCAGAGAAGCTGTCCACGTAGGACAATTAAATCAGCCAATCAGGAGATTTCTTTTTGACACGTCATCAAGCTCAGCTCCGTTGCTTTGGTTCTTCTTCACGCCTTTCGCGATCCTAGAGGCGATAGATTCGACGTTTCCCTTTTCAATTTTTCCAGATCCCATTTTGCTAGATCAAATCGTGAAACCCTTTGCTTTTCCTCTCTTAATCCACGTTATCCGGTGATCCTAAAAGAAGTGTTATTCTATCTCGAAGGATTCCGATGAGATCTAAACGCAGCGATGGAGGTCTGCTGCAGAAAACCTTGCCGTCGCCGGCTCAACCTCCGTCTGAGAACCAGAGAACCGCGGCGGAGGAACAAAGGAGAAACGAGAAGATCGTGAGATTCACAGAACTGAGCCGTGGTATCTGCACGGGTTCTAAGGGAATGAAGGATCGGCCGATACGATGCATGACGTCTTCAGGAACGTCAGAAGGAAGAGGAGATCAGAAGGAATCTGGTTCTCTGGTTCTCAGACGGAGGTTGTGATGAATCACTTGGAACTCTTGGTGGCGTTTGGTTCACTGAAGGATTTTCTTTTTGATGGTTGTGAACAGGTCAGATATGGAAGAGAAGAAGCTTGCAGATAGAGTCAGCGATGAGCAAGTAAAGATAATTGAATTGATGGTTTCTGATGTTGATGCGAGGGATACCGAAGATGAGGTCTTTGAGGAAGCTATCGACAGTTCGAAGCCTGAATCTTTCCAAGCCGATGATGGGTTACACGAGGATTTGCCTTCAGAGGAAGTGAAAGTGCCAGAGGTTAATGGAGAGAGCCATGGTGAGGCAAACCTGCAACAACTAACTACGGGAGAGGCTGTACCAGGTTTTGTGACTTCCCAAATGAATGGTGATGAAGGGGAAGCAGGTGCAGGGAATGTCAGCGAGACAGCTACACTTTCTTTTTCTGAAAATGGAATCGTCTCCCCTGAGAAGAAAGCTGTTCTCCTCTCTTTCGGGTAAGCTTTTATGGTTTCATTTTCAATGAATTCTTCTTCTATGTATATCTTTGAAAATAGACGAGTACTCTATAGTTTGTGGTGATAATCCTGAGCTATTGTTTTGTTTCTACTCTATTTTATTGTTAGGGTTGTTGGAATTTATATCAAACCTTAAGTCTTTTTGTTTGATTGGTGCAATGATTGGTGATTTCGTTTTGGTTATGCTTCTGAGCAGGTCAGAGAAGGAAGAGAAGAAGCTTGGAGACGATAGAATCATCCATGACCAAGTAGAGAACAATATATTACTGGTTTCTGATGTTGTCTTTGTGGAAGCTATTGTCGGTTTCCAAGCCGATGATGGGTTGCACGAGGATTTACCTTCAAAGGCAACTCATGAACATTCCATGGATGATCTGGAAGAAGAGAATAGCAATGACAAGGAAGTGAAAGATTCCAAGGTTAGTGGAGAGACCCATGGTGAGGCAAACCTGCAACATATAACTGAGGGAGAGGCTGCACCAGGTTTTGTGACTTCCAAAATGAATGGTGACGAGGGGGAATCAGGTGCAGAGCAGGATGCTTTATAAAAAAGCACAAGAATAGATTGAATCATCAAAAGCTTGAGAATTGTGAACCAGAAAGGAAAGCAGCCGACTTTAGGTAGAGTACTCGGCCTTTCCTCAGTCTTGTGGAGAAGAAATGGTTGGCGTTTCAGGTCTTCTTCTCTGTCTTGCATCACTTTATTTGAGGCTTTTTTATAAAGCATCCTGTTTACTGAACTTTGTTTTTTTTCTGTAACAGAGAAGAACAAAAGTTAATAAAATTTACTCAAACTTTTGTTTTCTTTCAGAGTGGATCAGCACAAGAACAGATTGAATCATCAAAAGCTTGAGAATTGTGAACCAGAAAGGAAAGCAGCCGACTTTAGGTAGAGTACTCGGCCTTTCCTCAGTCTTGTGGAGAAGAAATGGTTGGCGTTTCAGGTCTTCTTTGTCTTGCATCACTCTATTTGAGGCTTTTTTATAAAGCATCCTGTTTACTGAACTTTGGTTTTTTTCTGTAACAGGGTAGATGAGACATACAAATTTCCGTAAAATTTTCCTTTCGCAGTGTTGTACTTTGCATTTAGCTTGACATTTGTACATTAATAAATTGGATTTAAATTTACATAAGGTTCTTTGCATGATATTTCTCTCTTATCTGTCTTTATTTTCATTGCAGGCTTCACTTGAATCTGAGATGATAAAGCCACAACTGATCTGAAACTCTTTGGTGTCAATCTAAAGGTACATTCCCCTCTTTTTGCAGCTTGGATCGATCAATGTTCTAACTGCTTACGTTGCCATTTTGTCTGAGGTCATTCATTTTTCGTTTTCATTTTTCAAAAGCTATTGGAAGACAATCTCCCGCTTAACAGAGTATACAAATTAAAAGATGTGTCTGCTGCTCCAATTCGTTTCTTTCAGTGACATGAAGGGGTCGTTGGTCGGATTTCACTGAGTATCAAAACGAAGCTCCAAAAGCAGAAGTTACACGATGAAGAATCTGGAGCGAAAGACGAGGAGATAGAGAGGAAGATGGAGATTGGGCAAAGGGTTTAAGCTCAGCTTGGTTGTCTCGAGGAAGAGACTAAGCGCATTGCCTTGATCCGTGAGGTATATATGAAAACTAATCATCCCCATTTTAAAATCTTATTTAGTTTTTTTTTAATGTGTACTTGAATTTTTATTTCACGACTTGGCAATTGTGTTGAAAATAAAGAAATATACTTTTCTTTTGGGTTTTGTGTGATTTGTTCCGTAACTTTTGTGTTGGGTGAAGTGATCAATATCACGAAAAGCTGGATTTAGTCTGGTTCCTAGGGCTTAGATGAGTTTTGTGGATCAAATCTCTTTCTTTTTTACGAGAGGAACCATTTGATTCTTCTCAGTATTGTAATGTTTGATCTCTAAGAAGCTCTATGGTTGAATTGCATACAGAAGCTTAGCATGATAACGAGTAGAAAGAAGTTACATTGGTCAGGAAGAAGATTGATTTTGTCAACAAAGAATTCTCAACAAGCCAATCTGTAAAGCTACCACCACCAGCAAAGAATCCTCAAGGTGATCTAGAAAAGCCTAAAAGGTGAAACGAGGCTTGAGAAAAATACATAATCCTGTTATTGAGAATTCTGTTCAACCTTGACAGGTTCCAAAAAAGAGGAGATTGAGTAGCCAAATCCAGGTTGAAGAGAAAATTGATGAAATCAGACTGTGGTGGAACATCCTGAGGAATTAAAACAAATTGATAGTAATCAGAATAGTAGTTCGGGAGTAAGCTACAAGCAAGCTACTAAATCTGCGACAGCAAGCTGAGGCTACATGGCACTTCTTCCCCTCGGCAACAAGGGTCCGAGAAAACCACTAGACGTTACTCGCTACCATATTCAGGTAATAATGCAAGAGTTACTTCTGGTTTTTCTGAAACAACAGGAGTCTCAGACTCGGGCGGCAACACCATCTTTTATCCTATGCAAATATGTTTCTCCGGTTACCTGATCATATAAATTTGTTTCTGTGTTGTGCGAGCAGACAAATCTTTAAACATGAACATGTTTTTTTTAGAATTGAATATGAACATGTTACCAACGCCTTATTCCTTTTTTTAGTTCTTACAGCACGTGATGGTGGACAGAAATTATTTTGCAGTGTGGAATGATCAACAGATTTTAGTGATACAGCAATTGGTGTTGCACATAAAGAAAGCATTAGTGATGCGGGAAATATATAGTTGTGTTTATTTTTTAAGAAGACGTTTTAAAGTGGACTCTAATAAAATATGCCAAGAGAAAATAGAAAGTGATCTTCCAAGAGATTTAAGGTTGTAAGGTTCAGTTTTGTGAAGTGATTTATGAAATTGATTCCAGGGATCCTGTTGAAGCTTTACAAGAAGAGGAACCACGACCTTCTCTCAACGCCCATATCCAAGATATTCAACTCATGCTCTTGAAGATAGGAGATCACAAGGTAGCCTTTCAAGCTAGAGAGGAGAATAGAGTGGCAGACAAAATTGCAAAGGAAGATCTCTTTTGAGAATAATGCCCCTATATTGTATTCTGTTGCCAAGTTGGTTAAATGTCTTACTGAAGAGTGATAGTGTGTAAAACTATTTGGTTAATGAAAAGTATGAAGGTTGAGCCAAATAAAAGAAAGTGATTAATATATTAACATGTAAATATGGAATAGTGTTAGTTTTGATGATAGTTATGCCAAGTTGAAACAATATTTTTGTTTTGGCGTACTCTTCACATCTTTTTTTTTCAAGTAAGCAAGTCGCGCATATGACAAACTACCATCAGTTTAACAGTTTCGTAAGAAAATAATTTTGCAAATTAAATAATTTAATTATCTATCTCTCTAACAGTTACAGTATTGTGATGTTACATCATTTTAAAAAGTGGTGATTTATGAAAGAAATGAAACCTGTAGAAAATAAATATTTGTTACAGCATATTGTAAATCATTGCATTTCAAAATTTAAATTAACTTTAAAAGTGACTTAAATTACTGATTGTAGAGAAGACTTTACATACAAGAAAAGAGCAAAAATACAAAAGTTAGTTTTTCATGTTGATTAAAAAGAAAAATAATTTTATATAAGCTGAACAACATATATATTCCACACCAAAAGCTATACTTTATAGCAAAAGGCAAAACCATGTCATGAAATTATCTCCAAACTTCTTCCCTCCCCTAAGACTTTTTCCTAAGCTAAGAAAACAAAAAACATTGACAACAGGAACGAAAAGTATATGCAAGACAAAAAACAGAACTTTTCTCCTTGGACGGGAAAATATGATTTCATGGATATGACGTAAAAAATAAAATTGTGGTTTTGGTGAGAAAATCTGATTTTGCAGTTTTAGCAGAACAATCCAATTTTTCGGTTTTAACGGAACAATCAGATTTTGCGGTTTTAGCGGAAAATCCATTTTTGTGGTTTTATCGGAAAAATCCAAGATATTACGGTTTTTGCACGACAACGTGATTCCATTTTTAGCGAGAAAATTTAATTTTACTATTTTAGCGAAAAATCCAGTTTTACGGTTTTGGGGAAAAAATTCCGTTTCAAGGTTTTCGCAGGAAAATTTGATTTGCGGTTTTGGCTGGAAGTTTGCTTTTTGTGGTGGAAAAATTGATTTCGTGCTTTTGACTGAAAATTTTGATTTTCTCGGCTTTGGCAAAAACATTTGATTTTGTGGTTCTGGCGGAAAAAAGAATTTGTTGTTTTAGCGGGCTGGAAATTTTATGTTTATGATTTTGGCGGAAAATTTTGCTCTTGCGGTTTTGACGGGAAAAAAACAATTTTTTTTTTATTTTGGTAATAAATTTCAATTTTTTTTTATTTTATCGAGAAATACAATTTGCGGTTTTAGAGGGAAAATCTAATTTGCTGTTTTAGATGAAAATCCGATTTGCGGTTTAGAGGAAAATTTAATTTTACGGGTTTGCCGAAAAAATCGAATCTGCGTTTTTTGAAAAAAAAACAACTAAAACCTCATTTTCCATAATCAATCTTTAAATATTTGTAAAATATTTTTAAAAAGTGTTTTTTCTTCCAAATAGTCTTACATTAAAAATAAATATTAAAAAAAGAAGATCATATATCATTTTAAATTGGTCAAAACAAGTTTAAATGAGTCAATGTAATATTTGAGGGTCTAAATGAAAAATTGTAATAGATCTATTTAAAATTAATCTAAAGGCATAGCTTTTGAATGGAGTGTGTCTTAATATTTTTTTTTTTTTTACAACATGGGATGTGTCTTAAATGGGGTGGGTTTCCCCATTTTAACATCCATATACTCCAATGTAAAGAACATTACCATTAGATTATTTTGGTTTGATATTAGAAGTTCGGTAGCTCATATAAATCTAACACCATGTTATGTTGTTAAAGGTTTCGGAAATTTGTAAATTAATAAAAATGTAGCAATCAATAATGTAACTTATTATAGTATATATTGTAATCAGTCTAAGTATAAAAATATATTTATATTCAGATACAAATTATAAAGTAATTTAAATTTAATTAAAATATATGGAAAATAACCCGGGCGTAGCCCGGAAAAATCTCTAGTATTATTAAAAGTTTTAAGAGAAATATAATAAGATAACAGTAAAAAAATTATCACAAATATAGTACACAAAGATCAAAATAATCAAAATAAGTTTAATTGAAATGGTATATGACAACTTGTATCTTGAGATTAACTAATCTAAATTTAAAATTTAGAATTAAGTATAGAGTTTAGAATTTTTTTAAATATATAATTAAAATTTAAATAATAATATTAAAAATAGTTTAAAAGAAATTCAGACTCAAAATAAAATTTTGAAAAAAAGAAAATTGAAAAAACCAAAAAAATCGATATTATTGATTCTCTACATATTTAACCCTGTTCTTTCTCTTAATTCAAGCCCCATTTTGTTTGATTGGGAGATGCTGAATTTTTTTTATTGTTATTGTCAACTAATGGTAACGACATAGAGCAACAATAACCATAACAAGTGATTACCTCATCAGAAGTAGCATAGTAGCATTTGTTCTCATGTGATAGCTATACTTCACATACACCTACCATGTTTTTTTGGTCGTTCTCTTCAATAATACATTTCACGACTACATATATATTAATATCTGTTTAGTCATATAATCTTATCTTATAAAAATTTTAATATGTGAACCTGATATGATGATGTTGCTGTTGGAACATTACTCGAATTCATTCTTGTCAACAAGATGTTCAGGAGGAACAAAGAGAGTTGTTAACAAAATGCTGGTTCATTCTTGTCAACAAGATGTTTGCATATTTTTGACACTTTCACCAGCGGCGGAGATTGCAGAGACGGTGCTTCAGAGCGGTGGGGTTGAAAGATGACAGTGTGATGTTTCAGTGTTAACTTAGCCGTCCACGTGTTATGTAACTGATACATATGTAACAACGTTATAAAGTTCGACCTTACACGTATGTATTTAGAATTGAATTGGGCCTGAGTATTTTTCTTAGGTTAAGCATGTGCTATATATTTATACCTTTTTGGGCTTCAATATAAATGTTGGAAACAAGAAATCAAAAATTCAAATTAGGCATGATTTTGGCGTAAAAAACTGATTTCCTGTTACTGATTCAAGAAAAAAAAAGATTTCCTGTTAAAAGCAAATTAATTAAGAACATGGTCTAAATATAAAATTGAAGCTAAATCATTTACGCACGAAACCCTAGTAGTCAAAAGAGAAAGAGAGATTTTTTATAGTTTTAAACCAATGGCCTTTTATAGTTTCAACATCGGCTTGTTTGATTTGTTTTGTTTTTTATCTTTGATTTGTTTTACTTCCTTACATTTGGTTTATTTGATTGCCAATTTATTTTAAATCTGACAAAAAAAAATTGTTGTTCTTTTCTATGTTTCCTCTAGTGTATTTGGTAAAAAAAAACTTCGGTTCAATTAAACCGTTTAGAAAAGGTAATTGAAAGATCTACTGTGAATGGTGGCAACGGGTCTTATCAGCTTCAATCTTTGATGGTGATGGAATTCTTGCTGGAAACTATGGTTACTTCGAAAGACAACAAGAAATTCTATGAAACGGTAATTTCTTTGATTATGTTATTATCAATAGAAAAATATAAAAAGTTGTCTTGTCTCGGTGACTCCTAGTGGAATATTAAAAAGAGTGGCAATCGTTCTCAATTTAGTCTGAAACTTGATGTTTTTGGATTAATACGAAGATTATCTCTCTTGAGATTCAACTATTCTAGAAACAAATATGAAGCTTTTATATAAAAATCTTTAGTCATACATACGCAAAATAAATGTGTGCTACTTTACTATGGATCCCTACTGGTGTATTCATTTTTTTTATTTTTGTTTTGGTAATTTTCATTGTTTAGCAATACAATCATGTCAAAAAATTTCAAATTACAGTTCTAAAGCTAACAAGAAAATATAAGCTCAATAAAATGGGTCATGGCCTTTTTCAATCGTGTTGAAAAAAAGCTGTCGGAGATGTGTTTATTTATTAAGTGAACCTACAAAAAAATTTCTTTTGACAGGTGACATTTGTATTGGGTTGTATGTATGAGAATTGAGCGCTTATAAAGGCAATTTCCTTTTCGATTCTCTCTTCACTCTCCACATGAGCAAACCAATTCTTCCAATTATTCCGGCGGTTCTTTTTGAGGATGAACTCTAGTCTCCATTTCCCCAACTTGACAGAGACCATGATGGCAATGTTACAGAAAGAATTCCTATCTGCAGCATGCCGCATAATCAAGGTACTTCTTCTCACTCTAGTCTCCATTTCCCCAACTTGACAGAGACCATGATGGCAATGTTACAGAAAGACTCATGGGCATACTCAATGTGACCGTCTTCTTTGCGGCGTGTATTGCTCATAAAGAAACCAAAGATGATAAACACTGGATTAAAAGATATGTTTATTGTTGCTCTTAGACATTAAACCGATATAGTTTGGTATTCATGAGCCATTTCAAACTGGAGTTGAGTTTGTATTCTTTTCGTTTTCTTCTCTATTTGTGCATTCATTAATCATACAATGCCTAAAGAATGCCGTTTCCCAGTAAAATATCCATAGATTATATACCTTATATCATATTATTATAAGTTTTAAGAGAAATATGAGGATAACAGTATTTTTTTTATCACAAATATAGTACACAAAGATCAAAATAAGTTTAATTGAAATGGTATATGACACTTATATCTTGAGATTAACTAATCTAAATTTAAGATTTGGAATCAAGTACAGAGTTTAGAATTTTTTTTAAATATATAAATTTAAATAAGAATCTTAAAAATAGTTTAAAAGAAATTCAGATTCAAAATAAAATTTCAAAAAAGTTTGAAAAAAGAAAATTGAAAAAACCAAAAAATTCAAATTAAAGGTTATATAACAAAGGTTTAGAATTTTCACTGTTTCGTTTTTTGCCATTCGCTTTTACGAGACTTGTGTGCTAACTAAGTCCCCCTGCTAATTATTTTGTTGACTAATTCTTGCAACCAAAAGATTTTTTTTTTTTACAACTGTAAAATATTTCAAAAGTAGATTGAAAAGATATAAATTCCGTCAGAAACATTTGATCAATAGTTGGTCTTCTTCTGTTTGAAGCGCTCTTAGCTTATCCACTGCAGCTTCTATCTCCAACTTCTTACTTGCAGCAAACGCCGACGTCTTTATCATCATCTTATCCACCACCGTCCCATGCTTGATCAAACAGGACACAAAGGCAAATTCTTCCTCTGAACCGCTGAAGTTAGGCATCCATAGAGCCTTCACGCGGAATTTAGCATTGGGGAACACAACATTATTGTTATTATCCTCTTCCCACAACTTCTTCTCCCAAGACTCATTAGGAGCATTCTTGTTATCCTGCACAACAGACCAAGCAACGTTTCATGAATCGTAGCTTGTTAAAAGCAAATTAAGACGTCAACTTTGAATCAAGCATACAAACATACCTTAAATATGATTTCGAGTACCAACATTTCACAAATCCATAAACGTAAGACTTGTCGTAACCTCTCTACTTCTGTCCGATTCATTAAATCTATACTCACCGACATTGATTTAAGCACATCTCCAATCGATTCACAAAGCCCACCGGATATGTTGTTCATAAATTCTTCATGCACAATGCTTTTTTCCTCCTGATCAAAACACAAGGATCAACTAGCTTAATAAACTAATTTTCTACGTATACATTCAAAAGTTCATTATTACCTTGGATATATAGTAGCTGATTTGTGGTGCGAACCTCCCTGCAACCCAAAAGTTATTAGTAAACTGGACTTTGGGGGATGAAAGGAAAAAGTCCTTCTTCCCAAAAGAGGTATCTTCAACGACGAGGATGTCTAGACTAGTTGATGACACTTCAAGGCCACCAATGTTACGCTTAAGCAACACATGCACGAGCTTCAATTTGCTGTTCTCAATCTTCAAAGGACCCCTAGTCTCGTAGAAGCACCTGATGTTTAATACAAGCACCTCGAGAGAAGGGCAAGATGAGAGTAGCGTATTAAAGACTTCAACGTTGGTGGCTTCGATCAATACAAGTTTGAGAGTCCTAAGATTAGAGCAGTTTCTAAAGGGATCTGAGCTTGTGAACATGTATGAACTTAGTGAGAGTGACATGAGGCTTGGATGGGAGAATGAGTCTGACGGAAACTCGAAGACTTTTCCACAACCATCATAATGGCGGTTCAGTGTGAGAACTCTGGTGTGTTTCACGCTAGTGAATATTTGAATCCAAATATTGAGAATTCCAGTTCGACCTTGGGATGAGGAATAATTGAGTACACAGCTCTCTAATTGTCCAAGATGTTTGATTATAACCTTTGAGAAGCCACCAAAGAGTAAGTGAGAGCATGCCAAAAAAATGAAAAACTGGTGATAAAAGGGAATATACCTTAGTAATCAATGTATCATCTGGATTGGGCTCCTCACAGAACTCTGTGGAACTATTAATCTCTGGCTTGTCGAAATCAAGATGAGACACGTGCTTCCACACATGTTCCCATCGTGTCGACAAAACACTCGTCCTTATGGCTTCTTTGGTAGAAAGTCTCGATAATATCATCAGCAATACATCATTCGAGAGTTTGCTGATCCAATCAACGCTTTTCACCTGCTCAGATCATACAAACAATTGGGTTATGAGAGAGTTACATGTACCTCGTTGTAATCACTTCTAATGTTCGCACTTTCAATTTCATTATGCTTATGATTATTTTCCAATCAAAATCAAAGAAAATAACATCTCCCTCAAATTAGTCTGCTGATATAAACAAAAATAAAAAAAATTAACATAAAATATTGTCACATTCAGGATTGGAGAACAATAAAACAGTTCAGAAAAGACATTTTTTGCTGAAAACCAAACTATTGACAAACCTTTGGCAATTCATCAACGTCAGGATCATTCTCATGCTCCACCATCCAATTAACTGCAGCCTCGAGACTTGCATTACCTGAAGAGGTGAAGACCAAATTATGTTACAGAAAGTAAAAACACTCATTCAATAAGCTTTTTTTTTTTTTTGCTAAGTATGTGAATTCATTAATCAAAAGAGAAATGTTACTTGTACAAAAACAAAGTAGGTGAAGCAAACCCCAGGCAAAAAAAGTAAAAACAGGGGAGAGCTTAAAAAGAACTACAAAAACAGAGTAAAGCCATTACTCATGAGTCAACCAGATTTGCATGAGGTTTTTGAAATTCCTGCGGTGTTTCCTAGCCAAAATGGCGTTCCTTATCTGTCTGTCTATCTCCTTAAAGCTTACTTGGGGTGGTGTTGGTGAGGCATTGTGCAGCCGCTGATTCCTCTCACGCCAAAGTCTGTATAGGATAGCTTGGACAGTTAGTTTACGGAGAGTCGAAGGACAGTGCCTAACCCTCATATCTATCCAAGCAAGAAGGGCGTCCCAAGTGTGGAAGAGGACTGGTCTGTATCCCAATCGCCTAATTGCCATTTTCCAAATTTGCTCTGCATACTCACATCTAAGGAACACATGATCACGTGTTTCATGGAAATGGTTACACACACAACAGCATGTGTCAATTTGGAGTCCCCACGAAGCCAAGCGAGACCTTGTGGGAAGCCTATCCAAGTGTGCGACCCACATCATAAACGCGTGACTTGGAACATGACCTTTGAACCAAACCTTTCCTGCCCAGTCTTGCTTCTGTCCTCGGGGTCTTAGAGATTCCCATGTGAGCTTAGTTGAGTAGGACTCCATGTCAGTGTCGTTCACTCTCCAGGAGTTGGTATCAGGAGATTGAGAGTGCGACGGTAGTGGGACAGAGCAGAGGAGTATCTGGAGCTCTTCAGCTTCTTGAGATCTAGCTGGCCTCAGTAACCAGCCAGCGTCAGAACAAGCATCAGCAACTTTGGAGTCTATCTCCATACCTGTTTGCATCGGCCCTGAAGGACCAAAAAACCTTTCCAACGGTCCCAACACACACCAACTGTCAAACCAGAAGCTAGCCTTATCGCCATTCCCCAGTGTACATGTAATGAATCTTTCCGCGAGGGGCCTAAGCTTGAGAAGCGCTTTCCACGTCCAAGAAGCAACTTTGCTCTCATCTAAGCTCCAAAACGAAGCTTCTTTTATGTAGTTATCTTTCACCCATATTGCCCACAAGGATTCCGATTCGCAGAAGATTAACCAGATGAGCTTCAGACACAGCGTTTTGTTCCAGATGATCAGGTTCCGGAATCCGAGCCCACCTTCATCACGGGGTAGGCTGAGCTGAGACCAAGAGACTTTTGCTGCTGCTCTTGTGGTTATGTTACCATTCCAAAGGAAGCGCGAACAGAGTGATTCGATCATTTTGATACATCCTTTGGGGAGTATGAATGAGGAGAACCAGAAGTTGATAGTACCATAGATGACAGAGGAGATTAAGACTGTCCTTCCTGCGTAGGAGAGAGCTCTGAGGGTCCATGAGGAGAACCTGTTCTTTAGTTGGTCTAGCAGAGGCCTGTAGTCACAGATTCGAAGCTTTCGGTGCATCAGGGGTAATCCAAGATAGCGCACTGGTAATGATCCAAGGGAGAAGCCGAGATGAGAGATATCATCAGCTTCTGCCTGGGTCATTCCTGCAATGAAAAGCTCCGTTTTGTTTCGGTTCATCATAAGCCCTGACCAAGAGGAGAACTCGTGAAGTGTATCTGCAATACTTAAAAGAGAGTTCTTTTCTCCATCGAAGAAGATCATAAGATCATCAGCAAAAGCCAAGTGCGTAACCAGCGGATGAGATGCGTTCGGATGTAAGCCAATGCGACCATTCCTGTAGTTTGCATTCAGCAGCTGAGATAGAACTTCCATGGCTAGAACAAACAGGTAGGGTGATAGCGGGTCTCCCTGTCTAAGGCCTTTTGTTCCTCTGAAATAACCACACATTTCACCATTTATGGCGACGGAGAATCTTGTTGTTGTGATACACTGTCGAATGAGCCTGATAAAAGAGTCGGGGAACTCCAAAGCCTGCATAATTTTGAAGATGAAACTCCATTCGAGAGAGTCGAAAGCCTTTTTTAGGTCCACCTTGAGCATAGATCTTTTAGAGATACTCTTCCAGTTGTAGCCGTTTATCAGCTCTGTAGCCATCAAGACGTTTTCAATCATCAAACGACCTGGGATGAAAGCAGATTGCGTGTTTGAGATGATAAGAGGCAGGACCTGCTTCAGACGAGAGGCAAGCAGCTTGGAAACAACTTTGTAGGTGGTATTACAGCAGGAAATAGGTCTGAAGTCAGAGATTGAGGTCGCATTTATCTTCTTAGGGATGAGAGTAAGGACAGTTGCACTCCATTGTTGGAGGAGAATACCGGAGCTGAAGAACTCAGAAACTGCACTTGTCATATCAGAGCCAACTGACCTCCAATGCGCGGTGTAGAACTCAGCAGGATAACCATCGGGGCCCGGGGATTTCCCTCTAGGGAGAGAGAAGAACGCTGTTCTAATGTCCTCATGCGAATAAGGAGCCGCCAGTTGCTGGTAGACCTCCTGAGAGCATCTGTAAGGGAGAAGAAATGCTATATCATCCTGGGAGACTGGTGAAGGAGTCACAGGACCCCCCAGCAACCGCTGGTAGAACTGCAGAACATGCTGTTTAATTTTCTCATTCGAGTCAATGATGTTATCATTATCATCAACAAGAAAGATGATTTGGTTAAGCGCTTGGCGAGACTTTAGCGATCGATGGTAGTACTGAGTGTTCGAGTCACCAACATCGACCCAATTTACTCGAGATCTTTGGAAGAAGAAGGATTCCTCAGCCTTTGCGAGAGAAAACCAATTGGAGTGAGCTTCACGTTCTCTGATAGAAGTAGCAGAGGTTGGTGACGCTAAGAGTTCCCGTTGGCAAGAGAGCAGGTGGTCGAAAGCCTCCGTTACTCTCTTTCAATTCCAGAGAAGTTATGGCGACTGAACTCTCGGATTATACTTTTGAGGTGCTTGAGCTTCTTCGAGACAGTTAGCATTTTGGATCCTGAGAAATTTAGAGAGTTCCAGCATTCCGAGATCAAATACACAAAGTCTGGGTGATCATTAAGCATGGTAAAGAACTTGAAGGGCCGTTTTATCTTCTGCTTCCCCGCATCCAGGAAGATACAGCATGGACTGTGATCCGAGATTCCCGGCTCTCCGAAGACTACCAAAGCATTTGGAAAGGCCGCAAGCCACTCGTCATTTACCATTATTCTGTCTAACTTCTTTGAGATAATTCCTGGTCCTTGATTGTTGGACCAAGTGAAAGATGAACCACAGAACTGAAGATCTTGAATCCCAGCATCAATTACACACTGAGAGAATTCACGCATACCACGGGTAGAAGAAAAGTGGTCCGCGTTTGAGTCTTCATCAGCATAGAGAGTTTGATTCAAGTCTCCTAGGATTGCCCATGGGCGATTTGAGATCTGAGGAGATGAGGCTAAGAAGATAAGCTCCGACCATAGATGCTTCCTGATTTTCCTATGATTTGATCCGTAGACCAGAGTTACTGCAAGTTCAGTAGTCACAAAAGGTAACTTCACTAGACAGGATATAGACTGGAGAGATTTGTGAAGCACTGAGACAGAAACTGACGGGTGCCATAGCAGCCAGATTTTCCCTAGTTCCGAAAACTCATAATTACAATCATATCGCCATCCCGGAAAGACCCCATTGATGATCTTTGGAGCATTCACCGAGCTGACGTGGGTCTCAATGAGACCGCCAAAAATAGGCTTTTGTAGCTTAAGCCATTTCCTAAATCCGCGACGTTTTGTTTTACAATTGAAACCTCTAATGTTCCAACAAAAAATATCCATAGGAGAGAATTTAGAGGTTTTGAGGGCCTCTAGCCCTAGCCTTAGCCTTTCCCTTCAGCTGCTTTTGAATCCTCTTGGAGACCACCTTAATGTACCTGTCCCATTCATCATTTGGGTTATCATCTTCTTCCGACGGTAGTTCAGAGCCTGAGGAAAACCCATAGTCTGAAAGCCTAGAGCCCCTTGGGGAACCCCTTGGGGAACCCAGAAAAGCCGTGTCAAGGTCCACACACAATCGACCTTCCTTCAGGGGAAAGGGTGATCCTTTGTAAGTACCGTGCGAGGAGCCAGACCAGTGCGGTATTGGGGGTGATTTAGGTCCCGAGGAGGAAGCAAGGAACTGATTTGATTTCATAGCTATCAGGACCTTCTTTTGGTGCCTCTGGTTCAGGGGAGCAGAGCCATCTTCGTTATCTTAGTTACCAATGGCGGGTGGAGCAGGAGGATCAGCAACAACAAAGGCAGCTGCATCAACCACAATTTGGTTTGGAGGCTCAATTTCAAAAGGGGCAGGGGGATCAACAATCAAAGGAGCTTGGACTTTAGGTTTGGATTTTGGGCCAGAAGCTCTAGGAGGTCCATTATTAGAGCGAGGGCAATCTTCGGTGTTGTGCTTTGCTGAGCGGCATGTGATACAGGTCTTAGGAGCCAGAGAGCAACGCGAGATAGTATGTCCTACTTGCAAGAAATGACCACATACTGCTGGCAGCCAGGGGCTAGTAACTTTGATTCTCTGGACTTCACCCGATTCAAAGCTAGCATTTACAGCCTCAGGTAGAGGTTTGCGAGGGTCAATGATAGTGTATACTTTTGCCACATCCAGGTTGGTTAGATTCTTTGTTGCAGGGTGGAGACAGATTGGCTTTCCCACCAGACCTGCTATCTCCTTGAGAGCATCCTCATTGAAGAACTGTAGGGGAACGTCCCAGAAATCAAGCCAAACTGGAATGGCTGACAGTTCTGGCTTCTCCTGATTCATTCCTGGAGACCACTTAGCCACAAACATTGTCTGACCATCTATCTGCCATAAGCATTGGCTTAAAATGCCATTAAGCTCATTCAATAAGCTTAATACCTATTAAGATCAGCCTTAAGTTTTAAGGCTTTCAGGCACAAAACCCTTTTACACTTTCAGATAATTCTTAGGGAGATATTAAGAAACGTGAAGTAAGCTGTACAAAAGATTATAATAGGAGCCCAAAACCAATAGTGAAAACGCTAGAACTTTACCAGAGTAGTGGAGTGCTCGGGTAGCACGAGCTTTAGGGAAGCCCATCGCTTCAAGTTCCTCGAGTATGTTTTTGTCAACCTCTGGAACAACCATCTCTGCAGTAAAGAGATAGAGAGACCATAAGAAATAACGTTGAACTTCATATGCGTAAACATTTACAAATTACCTTCAGCAGAATCTCCACTACCACTAGAACAATCATCAGGGTTGTCAATCTCCATAGCAGGCTTAGGAGCTGCTTCTAAGCTGGTGGATTTAACTGTCTCCATTATCTTATCCACAAACTCAGTATGCCCCGTTCTTTTCGTATGCAACTCGCTTTCCTTCACAGTGTATATAATAATAACGAGAAAATAATCAAAATACTGTAGTCATGCAATTCACATGCAATCAAACCAAGTAACTTGTAACAACCACCGATAAAATCAGATTCAAATTCATAAAGAAAAGATTTGGTGAGAGAATCGAAGATCAGTACGGTTCTGGAGCGGCAAGGCTTGCAGCAAGTAGTGCAAACGAGATTGAGCACAGCCTCGGTGGACTCAGCGAAATTGGAGTGATGAGAGGTGATCTCCGCATGCTCCTGAGCCTCCTCCACCGACTTCAGCAGCTCACCAAAATTGAACGATACTCCTCCCATGGCTACGATCAATCTCACGGACACTTTTGTTTTTTTTTTGGTCAGCAATCTCAACGACTAGGTTTCAGAAACTCCGCCCGTTGCTTGGGGAGTGAGGAAGGGGGCGTTTTAATCATCTCTACTGCCGGTTCAATTTAATATAAAAATAATTGATTTTATCGGTTAAGCATTCGGTACGCAAGTATTGGTTTAGTTATCATTTACTCAAATATTTTCAGGCATGTTATTTATCAGAAACTCATTGAAGAGATGAAAGCTGAAGCTATGAAGACTGCCATGGGAGCAAGTGAAGAAACAGTGCTGCTGAAGAATGCTGCCTGTGAGAGGGTTGAGGCGAAGATGAAATCCAAAAATAACACTATCCTTCAAAATTACATAAACCGTAACACTATGTTTAGATAAGCGTTCACCAACGGTGATATAACAAAGGTTTAACATTTTCACTAGTTATCATGGTTTCGTTTTTTTTCTTTCCATTTGATGATTTTCAAGCGGACACTTTACGAAAAGAAAAAAAAAATTGACAACCGTAAAATATTTCAAAAGATTTTGAAACAAAATAAATTCCATCAGATAAATTTGATTATGAGTTGGTCTTTTTCTGTTTGAAGCACTCTTAGCTTCTTCACCGCCTCTTCTTCACCGCAGCTTCTATCTCCAACTTTTCCTTGCAGAAAACGATGCAGTCTTTATCATCATCTCA
The DNA here is from genome assembly GCF_020379485.1 of Brassica napus. Lineage (NCBI taxonomy): Eukaryota > Viridiplantae > Streptophyta > Magnoliopsida > Brassicales > Brassicaceae > Brassica > Brassica napus. The sequence goes on from NC_063443.1 coordinate 1,766,689, forward strand.
TCTACCACCGTCCCATGCTTGATCAAACAAAGGCAAACTCTTCCTCCGAACGGCTGAAGTTAGGCATCCACAGAGTTTTCGCGCGGAATTTTGCATTTGGGAACGCAACATTGTTGTTATTATCCTTTTCCCACAAATTCTTCTCCCAAGACTCATTAGAAGCATTGTTGTTATCCTGCACAACATACCAAGCAACGTGTTGTTAAAAGCTAACCAAGACTTAGTAGTAGTAATCATTCTTCAACTTTAAAGCAAGCACATACCTTAAATGTGATCTCGAGTACCGTCATTTTACGAATCCATAAAACCAAGACTTGTCGTAACATCTCAACTTCTGTTCGATTCATTAAATTTATACTCACTGACATTGATGCAGCCATAAGTGCAATCGATTTACAAAGCCCACCAGATATGTTGTTAACAAATTCTTCATGCACATTGCTTTTTTCCTCCTGATCAAAACAATGTCAAACTCAAAATCAGACACCTTAATAATTAATTTTCTATATATTCAAATTCATTATTTGAAACAAGACATTTACCTTGGATATGTTGTAGCTGATGTGAGGTGTAAAAAAATTCTTACTAAATTGGAGTCTGGGGGAGCAGAGGAAAAAATCATCATTCCCAAAAGTTGTATTTTGGATGACGAGGATATTTAGACTAGTTGATGACACTTAAAAGCCACCAATGTTATCCATAAACAACACATGCAAGATATTCAATTTGTTGTTCTCAATCTTCAACGGGCCCCCAATATCGTAGGTGCATGTGGTGTACAGTACAAGCACCTCAAGAGAAGGGCAAGATGAGAGTAGTGTATAAAAGACTTCAACCTTGGTAGCGTTGATTAAATAAAGTTTGAGGGTCCTAAGATTAGAGCAGTTTCTAAAGGGATGTGAGCTTCTAAAAATGTATAACCTTAGCGAGAGTGACATGAGGCTTGGATGAGAGAATGAGTCTGATGGAAACTCGAAGCTTTTCCAGTTCGATCCCAACAATCAAAATGGCGGATGAGTGTGAGAACTTTTGAGTGATTGAATCCAAGTATTGAGAATTCCATTTAGACCACGGGATGAGGAATAATTGATCACACAGCTCTCTATATGTCCCTGATGATTGTATATAACCTTTGAAAAACCACCAAAGAGTAAGTAAGAGAATAAGAGAATGCCAAAGAAAAAGAAAAACTAACTGACAAAGGGAACCTACCTTAGTAATCAATATGTCATCTGGATTGGACCCATCAAGCAGTTTTGTGGAATTAGTAGTCTTTGGCTTGTCAAATACAAGATGAGACACTTGTTTCCACACATGCTCCCATTGTTTCGACACAATACTGGACGGCTTCTTAAGTTGTTATGAGAGTTACAAGTAATAATGTTTGCAGTTTCAATATCATTATGCTTAGCCCATATTATTTTTCCAATCAAATATCTAAGAAAAAACCATCTCCTATCAGCGGATCCAATTAAATATTTTACCTGATTAGATGATGATGATGATCTATCCATATATGGTTGACAAAAATTTTCTTTAAAATTTGCTGATCATGAGCAAGCCGGTGGATAAAGAGATTATTTTCAGTAACCGGACCAGACCAGTCCTCGCTTTTTAACCGGTTCCAGGCTGTAGTAAAAATTGGATTTGAATTAAATTGGCTAACCCGATTAAAACCTTGTCAAATCGTTAAAACCAATGACTGGGATCGATATAAAAGCACCACTTTTTCAAATTCAAATTAAAAAACTAAAAACTGCATTTTTAAAAAATAATGTCATGAAATATGTTTTATATAGTAACTATCTAAATATATCAGTTTTCATTATATTTTATATTATTTTGAAGTTTTCATTTTATTTTCATATTATTTTGAAATTTTTGAAATACTTTTTTCTTCAATTGATCTTGATTTTGTTTGGTAATTTGATTCACTCCATTTTTTTCTTTTCCAAATGTTTCTAGAACTCAATAGCAACTGCAATGGTGATGATCCTAAAAGAAAGATGTGAACACTTGATCTCAACGAGTTCATTGCTTCATGTCTGGCTTGCAGATGAAACTTTGGAGATTACCATTGAAAGAGAAACAGAAACACATCAACTTTGGTCAAATCTTATTGCTCCAACTTTCTTCCTAGCTGAGCCAAGAGATGATTGGTGTGAAATATGTAAACACAAGCCATAACATAGTACATATATAGTATATATTATGAAAATGCATAACATATATACTAATAAAAGTTATGTAACAATACTAATGTTTTATGAATATTATTTAATAAAAGTTATCTAAAAATAATTATGTTTACATATGAACTTTAATAGAATTATATAACAATCTATACAATACTAAAAGGCCAATATACTCATCGTTTAGACCCTCCACGTTGGATCAGATAATCATCCAATAGAAACGCTGCTTTCCGCCACGTCACACATATATGGGCTTGCACGATTTTTTTGTTTTCTGTAGGTTATGGACTCTTCTTTCTGGGCCGCAGTGCAAACCAAAAGAAAGCCCATCTCGCCTACCTCTTCTTCCTGATTCGCCTTTCTAAGGTTCATCGTCACTTTGACCCAAAAAAAAAGTGTTCATCGTCACTAATCTTCGCGTCAGAGTTTGTTCATGTCGTTCCCGTTTCGATTCTTCACCTCCCAACGGTTACAAGTCTCATTGATTCAACATAATTAACCAAAACTTAGCTCTTCCTGGCCACTACAACCAAGATCTCGCTTTCAAAGACTTTTATCTAGCTTCAAGGCGGTGACTCTCACCTATAAAAACGTATGGCTTGGCTTCATCTTTGAGCATCATCCTCACAGATCCTAAAATTGAGAGAAATATTATATTCTGTATAATGGCTGCCTCATCTGTCTTGCTCTCTGATTAGGAGGCTGGAAGTTGTTCTTCTTACACGGTGGAGGTTCGGCTGCTCAGATTCTGGAAAGCAAGAATGTGATCATGTTTGATTTTTTCGTGGTTGAATCTAAACGTGATCGTGTTTGACTTAGTAATTCACTATGAGACTTACCAGAAATCTCTTGCGGAGCACCAAAACCCAGATACGTTGAAGAGGCTGAATGCGGCTGATAGAGCCAAGAAGATTTGCTGCATCAATAGTATTTTGATCCCACTATTGGTGAGGCAAAGCGTCAAAAAGGTAATCTGGTTTTGCAGTTCTATCTTGGTAAAGCGAGTTATACTAACATCATTTTGTGTTTGTAATACAGGTAATAAGTTATTCAAGGAGCAGGAGTATCATGATGCTGTGAGACATCACACTGAAGCTATACAAAGAAATCCAAAAGAACCAACAGTAAGTCCAATTCTAATCATCTTATATGTACTTAACTGTTGTGTATAAAGGCTTCACTGTTACGTCTTCATTTCGGTTTAGAGCGAACCAGTGAGCTAAGATTTTTTTTTTTTCTTTTCTTCCAGACTAGGCCTAGGGGAATGCAAGACCAGGGAATCAAGAACATTCTCACAGATCTGTAATGAGACAGGTAATGAGACAAACTTTGATCTCTAGATGTCTTCTCCATTTACAAATCAATGTTTGGTTATTTGTTGCAGCAATCCGTCTTGATGTTAATGATATCTCACCAAAATCCAAACTCTTTTAACAGATTCTGTATGATTTCAGGAGAATTCACCAGCAGCACAACATGCACACCCGATGATCATGATCAAATCCAAAAGCATATAAAGCTAAACCCAGATTTTTTACTTTTTGTAGCTCTCAAACCAAAATCAAGTTCCACCCATTGTTTCAGGATAATCTGATGTAACATTTTCTTATATCAAATGTGTCTTTATAAGACAGAGACTTGAATTGCTTACATAACTGCAAAGCCCAAAACAAACTCACAAAAATTCTTCAGTACGTAGGGTTAGTTCTGAACAAGAAAAACAAAATGTTAAGCAGCAACTTCTTCATCCTTGGATGAAAGTTCAGAGGATGATGCAAGCTCTTGGTGTTTTGTTGAATGTTCAGTTTAGGACTTACGCGGGATGAAGATGAGGCTCAGGAGGATGAGATACCTACACGAGTAATATAATTCAACAATTATTGAAAGAACAAGAACAAGAGAAAACTAAAAACATGAAAAAAAAAAACATCAATACCCAAGCCGGATAGTTCTTTTTTTCACAAAGAAGCCGGATAGCTCTTGACGCCTGACATCTCAATATCACTCAAAAGGATGACCAAATTGATTGAGAAAATAAAAAAAGTAATAACAAACAAACAAAAATTGATTACAAAAGAAAGTATATCTCTAATGTAGTCTTATACACAACAAAAACATATACACAATAAAAACATACAAATAAATACAACACGTATCTAATTATTCGATGCTATTAATCTCCAACCACCATCACTACCATCAAATAGTCATATAATCATTAACCATTATTGCTATACATAAATTACTAGCTTAACTAGAGATTTTGCCCGGGCTACGCCCGGGGCTATATACAAATAACATATATTTTATATGTATATTACAATATATTACATCTATGTTATAAAATATAAATAATAAATTGAACTAAAATGAGTAAAACTCACAATTTGTTATCTTCTACTATCTAAAATATGTATGGGATAGTGAACAATGTGAAATTATTAAATAATTTTTTAAACCTAAGTTATTCTCAAAAATATTTTTACATATTTAGTTATTTATAAAATATTTTATTAATCTCAACATCACATTTTTTTTTGTTATATGTGTTATTTATATAATTTGTATGTTTTTATATGTCTCTTATAATATTATAAGTTGGATGATGACTTTCTGTTATCCTTGGCTTTTGAAAATGATAGTTTGCTGATTTCTTCATGATCAGTGTTTGGTTGACGACAGAGATTTAGCCTGGAAATACAAACCCAAAAATCAACTCGACAGGTTCAATCATCAGTCGATTCAAAATAAATAGAAACACCCCAAAAAATCAAATATCAGATCCAATCAATCTTTAAACTACAACTTAATTTGGTTTTGACCAAAAAAATCCAATATCCATATTTTCACTCTATTATTGTGATATATATATATATATAACCATATTATTGTATATTTTCACTGTATGTGTGTTTATGATGATTTGTAAGAGGTGTATATAACAACTTTGATGGTTTTAAAGTATGTTTGGGCGTGAATGGTTTATAAATGTTAAGATTGTTTAATACCTTATTCACATATAAAAATAAAATTGAGTTTTTAGTCATACCCGAAACTTTTGTTTTGAAAAAAATACATAAAAACAATTTAGTTTTTTTATCAAATTTAAAATAAATTAGAAACAATCAAACAAATGAAAGAAATTTAAATAAAACAAATCATCAACGAAGATGCCAGAGCTATAGAAGCCTCTAACCATATTCTTGGATCTACACAAAAATACATTTTTATGGTAAGAGTGTTTTTCGTTTTCCACATGTTAAAATAAACAAAAAGGTATTAACAACTAATTATTTGAACCAATTGTAATAATACTTACATTTAAGAAAAATATTTTTAGCGACTTATATTTATGTAATTATTTTAAATTTCACAGCTCTTCTAAAAATAGGTACTGAAATTTTTGAATATCAAACTATTAAATGTTAAATTTTTAGTATTTATAATTATTATTCAAAAATTATAACATTATAAACATATCACGTATTTTTCTTATGATATTATTATCCGCAAAATCACGGGCAAGCACCTAGTATTAGTTAATCAAAAGTTCCGCGGAGTGGGGTATACTGATCAAAGTTACTTGTTCTCAAGGGTACAAATTCTTAATTTTGTTATTTTTTTTTCAGAAATGGTTAATCTGAACTTTTGCATATATATATATATATATATATATATTGAAATAATATATTTTTTGTTTATAAATTCGTACGTCTTATTTTCTATTTAGTTTAGCCATATTTTTAAAAATATGTTGATCTTTAAAGTTTTATTGTTTTGGTTTATTTTATCATGTGTTTTAACTTTTTAATAATAATTTGCTCTTTTCCAGCCTAAATTATTTTTAATAGTAAATATAGTATATCATGTTGATTTTGACCCTCTTTTTTTTAATTAATATGAATTAATCATACGAATATATTTATTATATTTAATATTTCGTAATGTGTAAATTTAAAATATATATTTATACTATTATTCACGAATTGATTGTTTACATTAGATCTATATAAACATAAAGAAAACAAATCATTAACGAAGTAGCCAGAGCTATATAAGCCTCTAACCATATTTTTGGAACTACACAAGAACAGGTAAGAGTGTTTTCGTTTTCCATGTGTTAAATAAACAAAAAGGTATTAACAACTAATTATTTGAACCAATTGTAATAATACTTACATTTAAGAAATATATTTTTAGCGTCTTATATTTATGTAATTATCTTAAATTTCACAGCTCTTCTAAAAATATATACTGAAATTTTTTAATATCAACTTATTAAATGTTAATTTTTAATATTTCTAATTATTATTCAACAATTACATCATTATAAAAATATCATGTACTTTTCATATAATATTATCATTTGCGAAATCGTGGACAAACACCTAGTATTATTGTATTATTTTATCAAGAATTCCGCAGAGTGGGGTATACTGAACAAAGTTACTTGTTCTCAAGGATACAAATTTTTATTTTTGTCATTTTGTTTTTTCTGAAATGGTTAATCTGAACTTTTTCATTTATATATATTGAAATAATATAAATTTTATTTATAAATTCGTATGACTTATTTTCTATTTAGTTTAGCCATATTTTTTAAAATGTGTAGATCTTTAAATTTTTATTGTTTTGGTTTATTTTATCATGTGTTTTAACTGTTTAATAATAATTTTCTCTTTTCCAGCCCATAATTTTAATAGTAAATATAGTATATCATGTTGATTTTGAGCCTCTTTGTTTTAATTAATTGAATTAATTATATGAATATATATATATATTGTATTGTGTACATTTAAAATATCTATTTATCTATTTCTACTATTATTTACAAATTTATTTTCTACATTAGATCTCTCACATCAAAAGTTAATTGGTTACTTTAGTTACTGTAGTTGTTTTTTTTTTTTTGAATTATACAGAGGTATCCTGGCCCCACCGAAGTGATCCAGACTAGTCACGTGTTGCCACGTGTCGGTCCTCTGTCCCTGGCGATGCCGAAATGTTAATTCCCCAGTGGCCGGGATTCGAACCCTGGTGGCGGTACTCACAGCTGTAAGCCCTTTACCACTAGAGCTAGAAGCCCCGGTTTACTGTAGTTGTTACACATAAGAATAATTATATTTATTAGTTTTTCATTCTAAAATATATTATTAACTTTATAACTACAGTATGACACAAATATTATCTTTATAGTTTTCGTTGTTCTTATTCATCCAAGTCTTCTTGGTTTTAGTTTTGTTTCATCCTATAGGTTATAGGTTACACTGTTTGTTTTGTTTGCTACCATTCTCTTCTCCACTTTCATGCTGATATTGGATGTTCTCTTTTCAGTGGTTCAATCATTTAGTGCAGATCAGACATATTACTGGTTAGAGATGCTTGCGTGAAGGGTAATATTGACAACAACAAAGCTTGGTTGCTTATTATTTTGTTGTGTGTTTCTTTCTTTAAATGTAGATATTCTTTGGGTTCTTGACATCTATTTAGATTTTTTCAGTGCATGACTATATCTACTCTTTTATTGTATTTTTATTACGTTAAATGGTTTTGTAAATTCAAAGTATATCTTCTACGTCTTACGTAATGTATGGATGGTTTGTGTCTTATTATTCAACTTGGCTTTTTTTTTTGTTTGTTCTTTTGTGCAGTGGGAATGACTCAGAACCATTAGCAGTCAGTCTCTGTTATCAGTCACGGTTATATTTGTAGATGTTGCAACTGATATATTTATTGAGGTTCTCAAGAAAAAGAAGTAGAATCACCATCAGGATGCCATAACCAGTTGTAAAACAACATGGTGCCAGCCCTGACTACGTAAATTTTTCCTGTCCCATCCATACTGCGCATATGTACATTTCTCTATCGAGATTATAGCATGTCCAAAACTTGCTTCTCTGTGGTAGAGTACTTAGGCTGAGGCTCAGTCATTCTGCAGAAATCATATAACACATCTAAAATCTAATAAAAAGGTTGTTTGCAATGACCATAAGTCCTTTATTATATAGCTGACTTGGTAGCAAATCCTTCAATGTTTCCTCCATCACAAATGATGTAGACATGAGCAGATTGATCTTTTAGTGGACTGGAAATGTCATTAACCACGGTGTCTGCTATGTTTGATATGGGTTCATGGTAGTTGATAAAAAAAAAAAGAGTTCATGGTTTCACAGAAGCTCAAAAAATTATCATAATCTATAGTTTAAACGGAGACATAATGAGCTAAAGTTTTGTGTACTTACTGACCTCACGTATGCGTGAACATGACTTGAGAAAAAAACATCTACTTTATTATTGACAAACTACGGCTCACGACTCTCATGGTTTCATGGGAACTTACGCAGTGGTTTCTTGGCTACCACCTTGAGAGCCACTGCTGTAGAAGATCCAGCTGGTTTACCAGCAAGTGACTGAGTTCTCCGGAGTCCACCGGTAGTGTCCAAGAAGACTTTGAACTGAGCAGCCATCATGCCGTACCTTGTTGGGAATCCAAAGACGAACCCATCAGCTTCAGTTAGTTCGTCAGGTGTGAAAATTGGTGATTCACTCTTTGGTGGTGTGCTCATCTTAGAGAGTGCTTATTCTGGAAGCGTCTCTGGTACCTGTGAAACAGCAATTCATCAGGGTCAACGATTCACATGGATTCGTGTAGCCAAGCCTAACTATATCTTGTGAATTGGAAATTCATGTGTCACAAAACATATAAACTAAAACTGCAACACAGGTTATTGAAAAGGATTCACAGCAAGAATATCACCAAAACGACGTGATGCCATAAGAAGGGGTCAGTCCTGAGATTTATGGAACTTGAAACAGTTACTAAATAATCAAAACATATATCTTTGTTAAACAATCTGGAGGACAAATGATAAAACTTTGGAGGCCAATGTTTCATCTTGTTATGCCAATGACCGGTTCAGTTGGCCATAAACCAGCTAAACAACCTAGACAAAAAATTAGAATCTAAACTTGCTAAGCTAAAAGAAACCATCAGCCAAGAATCGAAAATTAAGAAACTTGGATAATGGCAATGGTCCTAAGATTGCCTGAAGCTATTGTCAGAATGTCTTATCCTTTCTTAAAGATTCACAAACTACTTATGACTCAAATCCTAGTGCTGGGTAGAGGACTTGGTAGCTACTTATATTACCCATTTACATAGTTTCTCACAGGAACATAACGAAATACAAAGCCATTATGGAGGGGAAAACAAATCTGACCTGCCATAGTTTGGCTTCAACGCCTTCAGGTCAGTAAAGTATTCCTGAAAAAAATAATTTGATAGTCGATGGAAAGCTTATTTCTTTATCAATGTTTATTTATACCTGACTTTTTCAATGATGACCAAGAGAACTGCAACACCTGAGACAGTTTGTACTCTACACAATTCAAAATTTCTCAAATCAGTCTTTTACAAAGATAATACGGTAGCAATCCCGTAACATCAGGTACATAAAACGATTGATATGTAATCAACGAAAAAACCATCTACACCCTTCGTTAGTTAACCAACGTTTTAGAGAGACTGCGATATATGATTGGTATCTACAGATCAGAATCAAATCAACATACCCATTCCGATCACGGGAACTCCTTCATCGATGTTGATACAGCCGCAATCATTGTCACTGTCATATATCGAAGTTAAATGAAACTGCTCTCCAATCACTGTGAACAAAAAAGGAATCAAAAACGCGAATCGTGAATAAACATATCCACATCTAAAATGAAACCAAATCAACTCAAAATTCAGGAGATGGTTCTCATAGTAGGAAAGCTTACATTTTTATAGTCGCAGTTCCACCTCCTTGCATGAGGGAAGATCGTAGATCGTCGGTGATGGATTTAATAAGGACTTACTGGTAGCTTTTCGAATTCTAAGGAAGAAGATGAAACACGTTCTCAGAACTCAGGTTCCGTCGGAGATGAAAGCAAGTTCAAACCTAGTATCAAAACGACGCTTAAGGCCCAGCTAATCTCAGAACTCAAAAGCCCAAAACGTAACTGAGGTGGACAAACAAACACACCACATTGGTTGAATTTATATGTCGACGTGGACACTCTCCCTGTTGATTATATAATCTTTTTAATATAGTATAGATATACGTCTAACAGTATATATATATATATATATATATATATATATATATATATATAAGTTATTAGTTTTAAGTATAGTCAGATATTAATAAATAAAAATAAAATTTTTAGATGTTAATATATAATAAATAAATTATATTTAATGAGGTCAGTGTTAAAAATTATTTTCTAAAAATTAATCAGTATCATTTTAGAAAATTAATCGGTAACGTATATAAATTACAAAATTAATAATAAAATAAATAGTGAAACTTTTTTATAAATATATTTAAAATTAATGTTACATATTATTGCGATTAAATTAAACATTTTTAAAGTTACTTTAAATTAGTTTAAAGGGTAATATAAGTATATGTTTTACAAGTATTGTGAACACAAAATCTAAGGTTATTGTAAATGTGGACTTTTAAAAAAAAACTAAAATCAAAAGCTCAACCATCAAACAAGTAATAAAAGGAGGATATAAACCTTAGATAGAGTGTCCACGTAGGCAAAAATAATCGTCCAATGAGAAACTATATTTTTGCCATGTCACCTCCTCTATTTGTTTTTACAAAATGATCCTTTAACTTTTTACTTAAACAATTATAACCAAAAATATTTTTTAGTGAAATATATTATTTATATAATTATATTATTTATTTACATAATAGTTTGTAAAGAAATATTTAGTGTAAATAATATCATAATTTTATAAAATACTAAAATAAATTGGGTTAGTTTTCAAATTTCACAAATAAAAAGTATTATTTGTAAACTTAGAAAATAATATATCAAGAATATTATTTTTCAGGAGAGAAAATAGAAAAATACATCGGAGACAAATTCATCTCTATTATGAAATTTCTCTATTTTAGAGAAAAAATAGAGGAATACATTGGAGATGGTCTAAGGCATGACCGACGTAAATGATCGACGTTGAGATTTCAGATTTTCTGATTCGTACATTTTAATGTTTCAATATAATTTGAATATTCTCTTTGCTTTATAATATAATGGTTAAAAAGTATTTTTTGTTTCACTATATAAATTATTTTTTATATATCAATGTAACTTTATATTTATTGGATATTGTGTGGCTAATTAAATTATGTAAATTATTGTGTAATTGATTAAATTTATATACTGATATTGCTCAATTACACTAAAAGTCTAAATTTACAACATACACAGTTTTATTTACATCTTTAAACCTATTATCTAATTAAAATGATTCTAAAAAAAGTGCCAGCATGAAGAGTTCAAAAATATACGATAAAATATAATACATAACGTTAAAAATGCATTATCACTGATCACTAAAAAATCATGTTAATAGTAATAGAAATGAAATGACAACACATTTATTAAAACCATAGAACGACATGCAACAATGTGTTATTAAATATACAAACTACAAATTAAATATGCTCAACGTAAACACACATAAAAATGAGACATCATATTTGGATATATTTAAATAAATAATTTTAAATATATTATATTCTTGATAATTTTAAAATTACTTAAAAAGAAACTAAATTATAAAAAATTAATATACAAATAAAATTAAAGCAATATTTTGTAACGTCAAAATAATAAATGAATTAAAATATATTATGTTAATAAAAGAGATTTTAGATTTTAAAGACTTCTAATTCATGTAATATTACAAAATTCTAAAATTTGTTTATTATAATAAATATTTTACCATTAGACATATTAAAATAATATTCTAGATTGATATTCAATTGTCAGTTTTCAACTATTACACGTAAAAAAATATTTTACTATTTCTTTTCGTGAATTTATTCGAGATGAGATTCCGATCTTTTAAACTAAGATAATTTATGTTCTATACATAATTATAGTTTTTTTACATAACTCTAAAATCTCGGAATTGATTCTTCATATTTTATTAGTTAATTGTGTTACATATAATAGAAATACTTACTTCAAACTAAAAATATATTAAAAATCCAATTTAAAAATTAGTTATATATAATTTAATATACAAAATTCACGTACAAATAAAAATGATAAATGTAACAAATTTAAATATATTATCCGCGCGTAGCGCGGAGAAAGGATCTAGTATAAGTAAAAATATAAGTAAAATTATGTAAAATATAAGTAAAAAGTTATTTTTAAATATGAAATTTTATATTTACAATTCATTTTAATTAATTATAGTAAAAATGTTGGTGATAATATTAATAAATATTACTATACAATTAACTTCATAAAATTATCTCTAACAATTATTAGTGGAGATGAATTAGTTTTAAAATATTGTGTGATAATTTATATTATGTATATATGATACTAAGAAAAAATAGAAAATATGTTGTTAAGATTTTATTTAAGACATCTAAAAGAGGTTAACCAACACAAGTTTATTAATGCTTTTAGACACATTATACCGATATAGCTCGGTATTCATGAACCGTTTCAAACCGGAGTTGTGTTTTGAAGTCATTTCGTTTTGTTCTCCAAATTTTTGTACATTCATTAATTTATACAACACATAAAAGTGCCATTTGCCAGTAAACTATTCATAGATCATAGTGAGTGTCTTACTATATTAAAAGTTTTATAGTTTGACACAATAACAAAAATAGAAAAAAGAAGACAATGCAGCGATTGAGCTCCTGTTCCAGCTGATGATCAATATGTCATCTGGATTGGACCCATCAAGCAGCTCTGTGAAATTACTAGTCTTTGGCTTGTCAAATACAAGATGAGACACTTGTCTCCATGCATGCTCCCATCATTTCGACACAATACTCGTCCTTACCGTTTCTTTAGTAAGAAGTCTCGATAATATCATTAGCAATACATCATTTGGGAGTTTGCTGATCCATTCCTAATCAGATTATCCCATTACACAAAAAATATTTGTTATGAGAGTTACAAATAATAATGTTTGCAGTTTTGATTTCATTATGCTTAGCCCATATTATTTTTTCAATCAAAAATCAAAGAAAAAACCATCTTCCGTCTGCTGATCCAATTAAATATTTTACCTGATCAGATGATGATGGTGATGTTGATGATGATGATTTATCCATATAGGCTTGATTGCTGTGAAGATTAACTCTAAGTTTTGGTAGTTCAACACTTTTTCTCAGTTTTGTATGATATGTACACTTAACCTAAAAAAAACAAATTAACACGTCACACTTATATTTGATACTATGGGCCCGGTTGGTCAGAAGTATATATCTTTGGGCTTCAATTTTTACGGCCCTGGCATCTTATAAAAGGAAGGCTCCTTTTGAATTTCTCTTCTTTGACAAAACTTTTCTTTAAAATTTGATGATCATGAGCAAGCCGGCGGATAAAGAGATTATTTTCAATAACCGGACCAGACTAGTCTGATTGTGACTCGTTTTTTAAACCTGTTCCAGACTGTAGTAAAATTAGATTTGAATCGGCCAAACTCGTTAAAACCAATGACTCAGTTCGATATAAAAACACCACTTTTCAAATTCAAGTTAAAAACTAAAGAACTGCAATTTTATTACAAAATGACATAGAATATATTTTATGTAGTAATTATCTAAATAAATCAGTTTTCATTATATTTTATATTATTTTGAAGTTTTCATTTTCATTTTATTATATTTTCACATTATTTTGAAGTTTTTGAAATACTTCTTTTCCTCAATTGATCTTGACTTTGTTTGATAATTTGATTAATTCTATTTTTTCATATCCATATGTTTCTAGAACCCATTAGCAATTATAATGGTGACGATCCTAAAAGAAAGATGGGAATACTTGATCTCAACTAGTTCATTGCTGCGTGTCTGACTTACAGATGAAACTTTGGAGATGACCATGAAAAGAGCAACAAAAACACATCAACTTTGGTGCTCCAATCTTCTTCCTAGCTGAGCCAAGAGATGATTGGTGTGAAATATGTACACACAAGCCATAACATAGTACATATATAGTATATATTATGAAAATGCATAACATATATACTAATAAAAGTTATGTAACAATACTAATGTTTTATGAATATTATTTAATAAAAGTTATCTAAAAATAATTATGTTTACATATGAACTTTAATAGAATTATATAACAATATAAGTAAAATTATGTAAAATATAAGTAAAACATTATTTTTAAATATGAAATTTTATATTAACAATTCATTTTAATTAATTATAGTAAAAATGTTGGTGATAATATTAATAAATATTACTATACAATTAACTTCATAAAATTATCTCTAACAATTATTAGTGGAGATGAATTAGTTTTAAAATATTGTGTGATAATTTATATTATGTATATATGATACTAAGAAAAAATAGAAAATATGTTGTTAAGATTTTATTTAAGACATCTAAAAGAGGTTAACCAACACAAGTTTATTAATGCTTTTAGACACATTATACCGATATAGCTCGGTATTCATGAACCGTTTCAAACCGGAGTAGTTTTCTGAAGTCATTTCGTTTTGTTCTCCAAATTTTTGTACATTCATTAATTTATACAACACATAAAAATGCCATTTGCCAGTAAACTATTCATAGATCATAGTGAGTGTCTTACTATATTAAAAGTTTTATAGTTTGACACAATAACAAAAATAGAAAGAAGAAGACAATGGAGCGATTTAAAGAACTCCAAAGAAAGGGCTGTTGATGGCGGAATTGAGCTCTGTTCCAGCTGAGTTGACAATGACTGAATCTACATTGTCCCTTGGTAAGAAAAAGAACATATCCTCCTTCCATTTTCTCAAACCCACATAGCTCCATGAACTCTATGCCTCCTCTCAGTGAACCAGCCCTGTCTTGTTTTATCCTAAGAACCATGATTTGTAAGAAACTGGGGGCTTGCTTAAGCGACTTTAAGCATTCTCTCATTTGTACAGTCTTGCCTTCTTCTCCTCCACAACTGGCACTGAGGGTTTCGCAGCCGCAGGATCTTCCGAAACAAGAAATGTTCTTGTTAACACATTAGCAGCTCGCATGGTGAATTTGAAGCCTTGACCACATTTTCCAACTCCTTAAGCAACTGTAGTCTCTCGTCTGAGTTAAACCCTTTTATGGAGATACTTGCTTTCTTCAATCGATTTGCGTTTCGTAGGATGTATTTGGCAACTTCTTTCTCTTCTTCTTGTTGCTCTTTGTAGGTGTTCCACACAAATGTCTCCAAACATTCAGGAACGTTCTTAGGTTGATTCCATTCTTTACAACTTACACCAACTTTTCCATAATACCATTCACCGATAAGCTTTAGGACTTGCAATCTAGGAGACGTATTGATCATGCGCGTAAGCAGATTCCACCAATATGCTTTATCTGTACTCAGCTCCAAATGTACTAACTGATGGAAGATAGTACCAGTACTAGGAAACGCAATCAACTCTGATGGAGATAAGTAAAGATCGGTATTCGGAAATGTAATCATCTCTGATGGAGATAAAGATAAAGAAAGACGTTTGACGGAAGCAAGAGACTGCATAAGCTTTTTGTCGATTACCTCAGAGAGATCAATAACATTTGCCTCTACTAACTCTGGTGCGATCTCAACCATACTAAACCGAAGACGAGGAAACCCTTTAATCTTCAAGTACTTCAAAGAAGGAGTATTGACCACATAGCTCCCAACCATTTCGCGTCCGTAGCTCCAGTCGTAGATTTCGAGTCTTTGTAAAGATGGCACCGCGATAGTGAAAACTCTCACCACTTGGAGATTCCGATGGATTACCAACTCTTGGAGATTAGGACAACCAGATAGAAGATTAACAACCGATTCATCGTCTTTGTAGTCTACATAGCAAAGATGCAGTTTCTTCAAAGACTTGAGACAAACTTGAGAAGAAGGGATATCAATAAGAATCCAATTCTTGATTATCAAAGTGTCCAGTGTTTGGCAGTTATAGAAACACTTGGGAAATTTGAAATTGGAATATTAACTCGCGGACATGACGTGCGTATGCGATCCCAGTCCACATTCCTATGTCCATACCATCGCAGCTATCTAAAATAAAACGGAGGCTCAAACTCTCTAGGACAGAAGATTTATGAGAAAGCAAAAGCCTACAAACATTCTCTGAAAACGTCTCGTGCTGACTTTGGTTGAGATGATAATCAAAGTTGAGTTTAGGCACCATCTTCCAAATATGCTTCCATCGTTTAGCAAGAACACTCGTGGCTACAACATCTTTGGTTGGAAGGAAAGAGAGTATTTGAAGAAGTAGAGCTTCAGGCAAGTGGCTGATCTTGTCCATTTTCTTGATTAGAGACAAGAATTCAAAAATGGAAGAAGATCGAAACTGGTGAATCACTCTGATCTAGACGGGAGTCAGAGGAGACTGGAGCAGAAAAAAAGTCAACCAAGAAAAGGGAAAGAGATTATACTGAAATACACAAACCAATAAAAGTATTTGCTTGAATAAACAAATACACAAATAAAAGTAGAGCTAACTAGCCTGGGACTCAACATTTTTAGAAGGGGCTCTCTCTCTCTCTTATCTCTCTCAAATCTTTGAGAGAGAGAGAGTATCTTCTCCCTTTGATCTCCGGAGATCTTTCCGGCGACCTTGAAACCCTTCGTTTTGTGCTTATGTTCCGGCACACGGTGGCTCCTCATGCACGGTGTGGCCGGCTCTCGACTCCGGCGGTCTCTCCTTTCTCTTCGGTGATGCCGTCCGGCTACTGACTCCGGCGTCGTACTTGTCCTTTCGGTCACGGCTGCTGGCTCTTACTCCGGGTTATCCCGGATTGTTTGGCTTCATCATGATCTACGATTCGAGTTTCTTGTTCATTCATTTGAGCTTCGATCTTGGGATGATTGTTCTTCCTCTCCTTTTGTTAAGGTTTTTGCATCTTCAAGCTTATTCTCATCATAAAAGACGCCTGGTTTTAATGTCGAGGTTAATCGGATCCTTGGAGAACGTTCGTTTGCAAATGGATCTCTTATCTATTCGTAGATCCGTCGGCTTGAGTCTTCTCTACGACGGGTGCTCGTTGTTGAGCCACTTTCCCATCATCGTGTGATTGAGTTCTCTCTCCTGATGATTGGACTCCGGTAAAGAATTCTCTATCTGGTGTTGATGTGCGTCGTGTTTGGTCGCCCTCTGTGCGCTGATCTTGTCCTATCGTTGTTGCCAGAGTTTCTTTTCCTCTTTTCCTGTCTCCGATGTGTTTCCGGTGGAAAGCCGATGGGAATCCGGTGATAACTTTCCAGTCGCTGAAGCAAAGTGATGGTTCATCTTCTCGATGCGTGTCCTCTCGTGACTCCTGTGTAACACGCGTGGAAGCTTAGGAACCGCACTGTCTTCCTATGGACTTATTTTGATGTTGGATCTTCTGGGATTCTTTGTAATTTTCTCTGTTTGTCTTGTTGGACCTTTCGTTGTAATATTTCTGTTTTGTTAATAATATCAGTGACAAAAAAAAACTAGCCTGGGACTATTAAGTAGAAGAAACAAACCGTTTTATTTCGTTATTTTCTTCCATTCGCTCTGCTTCGAGGAGTTCCTTTCCAATTCTAATTCGCTCATGAACCAAACACTAACATGTTAAAGAAAGATGATAACAAAAAGAGTTCTTACAGTTTCAGCCATGGCACAATCATATCTAACACATACTACATGCATATTCTTATTATATACTACCAAGAGGATTCACCTTAGATACTCGCACAGCAATTACAGCCAGTAGAGCTCAAATCCTATGCATGCCCATTTGCAGGGAAATGAACTTAGGAGAACAGAGCATAAGTTAATTATAACAGAAAAGAATAACCATGGTTGAGAGAAACATATTCCGATTCTAACAATAAACATCTTCCAGGATCATCATAAACAGTGCCATGCTACTCGTTGAAGAAAGAAGGAAAAGTCAAGGTTATGCCTGCTCTACAGAAAAAAAAATTGAACATTGACAGAAAAAAGTAACTCCATCCCTTGCGTCTTTCTTTGACTATCTTCTGCAACTGTAATCTTCTTTTCTCCACATTTTGAAGCTTCCCTTTAGCTTCTGCACACCTTTTGAACCATTGTCCAAAACATAGCCATGAACTCGTATTCCTGATTCAAGCGCACCAGATTTCGAACTTGAACTCGTATTCCAGACTAGCACTGTTATCTTGAAATTGTATAATCTTCTATCAGCAAAAACAAAATAAAGAAGAGTTAACTTACTGAACTATCTTCATCAGGGTCGTTAAGGACTATATAAAAGATAGGTGCCAAAAATTCATTCATCCCTTGAACATATCTGAAGCCGTGATTTAACTTGGCAAGCACAAGCAATATATTCTTCATAGATTCCTAGACGACATCAGTGAGCTTAATTAATCAACAATAGGTGAGAGAATTTGCTAATGAGAAGACAGAAAAAGGTTTACCTGGTTAGAATGCACAAATGATGATTCAGCAGAGAAAAAGGGTATGTCTTGGATATGTACACTTGACATCTTTGTCTATTTGTTCGATTGTCTCAGTATCCTATATTAGTAAAACGAACTGATGTTGGAACTGGTGGACAAAATGAATAACATAGCCTTTAATCATGTCCTTAAGTGATGTACTGAAGAGATTTAAACAATGAAGGATGCAAGATATATAGTACCTGGAAGTATGTATTCCAGATGCTGGCCTTCCTAGGCTTAAAGGATGGTCCTCGTCAGTTATTCTGCATCGGCTTCAACTTTTCAACTCATAATTGTCAAATCCGTTTGACCTCACCAATCTCCATGTGATTTCATTTAGATGTACAAAACACAGTTCAAGAAAAAAATATATAGTTTAGTAAAGAAACTTTCTAGATGATAGAGAAACCCCTAACAAAGTTCATAAAGAGAGAGAGAGAGGACAAATCTAGTACTTGTTAAAAATTTTAATATACATAGCAGGCAAAACTGACAGATAACTCCTAAAGAAAAGGATCACTTACAGGACTAGTGAGAAGCTCATCCTTATAGTGCTTGTATTGGGATCTCTTTTGTTTTAATTCACTTGACCAGAGTGAACGTTTAGGTGGCAAGTATCCAAGCAAAAGCTACCAAATAAATATCATATTTTAAAATTAGCCTAAGGTTTTTTCATGGAAATCAAATTATATCACAAAACCTGCATACTAATCACATTTTAGATAACTAATCAACATGAAGACAAAACTCTTGAGTTAAATTTTGCAACAAGGGGAAGTAAAGTTAGCATATTTATAAACCAAACAAAAAAGGAAGGTTGCATTGACCTCTACTGAGGGATGAGCTTGGCGGGAAAAGTCCTCAGCGGAAGTAACATCGGAATTTCTATATTCGCCACTATCCCCAGAGATATTGAGGAACCGAGGACGCTGTGGAGAGCGGAACTGAGCCTGGAAGCAACGGTAATCGATTCTTACTCTTCCTCCTTCATTTCAGTGGCGGGAGAATGGAGGATGAGGAGGAGACCATCGTCGTTGTTGAAAGACAACGGCGGAGGAGGAGCGGACCACATGGTGCGATCAGAGATTTGATGATTTGATGGATCGATCAGAGATTTCAGTTTCCCAAGTATCATCGATCGAGAAGAGATCAATTCGAGCGAGAGTCAGTGACTTCTCTGAAAGGGACCTTAGGTACCTCCATCCCAACTCTATTTTTTCATTTAAAATGGAATAGAAATGAATATGGACTAAAGAATGTTTGAACCCAATTTCATATCTCCATTCATAATAAAATTTACTCCATAAATGGAGTAAAGTAATCTATTTTTTGTTTGTTCATCACTCCATTATGGAGTGAAAAATAGACTAGGCTTAGAATAATTTTACTCTATTTTCACTTTTAGATGCTCTTAAAGGTAAATGAACAAGTGTAGGACAACTTACTATTTAATTATCAAATATAGCCTCACTATATTGTTGATTCTGTACATATTTAGCCTCTTTTATTTCTCTTGACTGAAGTTCCTCCACCCTTTTTGTTTGATTGGAAAATGTTGAAATCGAACCTGATTTTTGTCCCCCAACAGCGACAACAATATAACGAGGCTATATTTGAAGGGAATCGAACCTGATTTTGTGGATTCATTCCTACCCTAACCAAGACCATTCCAATGTATTCACACGAAATTTAGCATTGGGGAATGCAACAACATTGTTGTCATGATCCTCTTCCCATACCTTCTTCTCCCAAGACTCATTGGTAGCATTGTTGTTATCATGCACAACATACCAAGCAACGTTTCATGTATCGTAGTTTGTTAACGCAAATTAGGATAGTAATTCTTCAACTTTAAAGCAATCACATACCTTAAATGTGATCTCGAGTATCCTCATTTTACGAATCCATAAACCTAAGACTTGTCGTAACCTCTCAACTTTTATCCGATTCATTAAATTTATACTTACTGACATTGATGCAGCCATAAGTCCAATCGATTTACAAAGCCCACCAGACATGTTGTAAACAAATTCTTCATGCACAATGCTTTTTTCCTCCTGATCAAAACAATGTCAAACTCAAAATCAAACACCTTAATAATTCATTTTCTATATATTCAAGCTCATTATTCGAATCAATACATTTACCTTGGATATATTGTAGCTGATGTGAGGTGTGGAAAAGTTCATACTAAATTGGAGTCTAGGGGCACATAGGAAAAAACCATCCTTCCCAAAAAAGGTATTTTCGATGACAAGGATATTTAAAACTAGTTGATGACACTTGAAGGCCACCAATGTTATGCATAAACAACACATGCAAGAGTTTCAATTTGTTGTTCTCAATCTTCAAAGGACCCCCAATATCGTGGATGCATGTGATGTACAGTACAAGCACTTTGAGAGTAGCGTAAGATGAGAGTAGCGTATTAAAGACTTCAACCTTGGTAGTGTTGACTAAATCAAATTTGAGGGTCCTAAGATTAAAGCAGTTTCTAAAGGGATGTTAGCTTCTAAAATTGTATGACCTTAGGGAGAGTGACATGAGGCTTGGATGACAGAATGAGTTTGATTGAAACTCGAAGAATTTTCCAGTTCGATCCCAACAATCAAAATGCGGATGAGTGTGAGAACTTTGGTGTGTTTCTCGCTAGTGAGTGATTGAATCCAAGTATTGAGAATTCCATTTAGCCTTAGGATGAGGAATAATTGATGACACAGCTCTCTATATGTCCCTGGTGATTCTTTATAACCTTTGAGAAACCACCAAAGAGTAAGTAAGAGAATGCCAACGAAAAAAAAACTAACTGATGATAAAAGGGAACCTACCTTAGTAATCAATGTGTCATCTAGATTGGACCCATAAGGCAGCTTTGTAGAATTAGTAGTCTTTGGCTTGTCAAATACAAGATAAGACACTTGTTTCCACACATGCTCCCATTGTTTTGACACAACACTCGTCTCTACGGCTTCTCTAGTACAAAGTCTCGATAATATCATCAGCAATACATCATTCGGGAGTTTGCTAATCCAATCAACACTTTTCACTGCTATATTATACCATTAAACAAAGAAATTGGTTATGAGAGTTACATGTATGGCAATCAACTCATAATCACTTTTAATGTTTGTTGTTTCAATTTAATCGTCTTAGCCTATATTTGATTATTTTCCAATCAAAATCGAAGAAAAAAAAAGGTCTCCCTCAAATTCGTCTCCTGATCCAATTAAATATTACCTGATCAGATGATATTGATGAGGATGATCTCTTCATTTTTGTTTGATTAATGTGAATATTAACTCTAAGTTCCAGTAGTTACCTGATTCAAAGATAAAAACACCTTCGAGATTCTCTGAGGGATTAGACGAACAGAGGATAGAAGTACCTGTCGAAAGATGATTATTTGTTTCTGACACTTTTTCTGATTATTGTAATGAAATATTTAGGTAACTGTTTGGGGCTTAAGATAAGACCCAATACAGAGTTAATGCCGACAAATATCTTAATCAAATATAGTAGATATTATTCTTTATTTCGTGGAGAGCTCTTAGAGGAAGAGCTCCTCTCTGCCTCATGTAGACTAGTAAAGGTAATGTCTTTTCTCTACAATAATCTTGTTCTGTTCATAAAGAAATGGAAGATGAGGGATTGGAGCGAACAAGGGACAGAGCAATAGAGGCCCACCATCTTTGGTTGAATGGGCTCACTGAAACTTACCTTGAAGTAGAGCCAGGCGAAATTGATCTAACCTTCAAGGGCTCAAGGAGGACATTGGTCTTTTCTTGTACTGCCACATGAGGAAAGCTTTCAGAGTAGTTCAGGTCTCACTGAAATACAATCTCCAATTTAAGCTTTGGAACTTCGTAGGCCTTGGAACTTTGTAGAAGGGAAAGAAGCGAATCTTGATCATCTCTTGACGGCTTTGGAACAATTGCAAGAAATCATTTGCTGTCAATCTTCGGTGGAAGAGAAACTTTTTTTCTTATTTTTTTTATTGATGCATTTAATTGTTCCACCGATTTAGCTTACTATTAAGCTTTTCGTTTTGTTCTCAAGATTCTTGTACATCAAATCTATTAAAATAGGAGTACAAAATAAAACTAACCTTTAAAATTGCACAATATTTACAATTCAATGCCACTAAACATTAAATAAACATATCTTAAAATAATAATTGTGTCTTTGAAGTAGTAAATCATTTCTTAAAATAACTATAACTATAACTATAAGGATTTCAGCAACAATAATTAACATATAATTTTCTCACCTTAAATTTCTCCTAACATTTCAGTAACTATACATTATTTTACATAATTATTTCAGGAAGGAAATGAATGTAACTAATCTACACCATAAGAAATTATACTATATTATATTCATCTTCACATTTTCAACAAAACACTTGTCTACGATATATTAATACTCACCTTTTTCTGAAGACATTTAATTATAGTTTTTACTAAAATGAATTTAGGAATATTAAAGTTTAAAATGAATTTTAACAATAATATGCAATATTTCTCAATATCGTCTAATTTCACAAATTTAGCTTGGAAGGCTAAAAATATATTCACATATATATATATATATATTTTTTTTTAATATTCCTATAATACATAGTTAGTAATTTTGGTTACTATTAGTTATAATCAACAAAAAAATCTGTTTATACTAAGATTTAAATACCTTTGAATTACTTGTATAAACTATCGATTATTTATTGCTGAATATTCCTTTTTAATATATCTAAATCTCACCTAAAATATATCTATATATATTTCGAAAATTCATAAAATATATATATTTAATCATTTCCTGTTATTTTTTAACAATAAAATCTACCAATGATAAGATTTAAAATTTTAAATATCTTTGATTTACTTATACAATAATATGCTCATCATATCTAATTACTGCATTTGAGAAAAAAATTGTGTTAAAAGAAATATTACTCAAACATATCATTGGAACAATATATTTTAAAGGTTTAGTATGAGCTGGCGTACGGACCAATATTTTTTTACACTATCTAAACTATTTAATTATGTGCTTATAAACATATAAAACATGTTAAATGTTTAAAATATTAATCAATAAAAAATTAAATAGTATATATATATATATATATATATATATATAAAATAAATATCCGCGCTGGTGCGTCTAATTCATATTTTTAATAAAACGCAAGTTTGCCTAGTTATATTATATCAATAGTTTTATAATTTGACACAATAACAACAAAATAGCAAAGAAGAAGAAGACGCCAATGCAGCGATTTAAAGAGCTCCAAAGAAAGGGTTGCAGATGGCAGAATTGAGCTCTGTTCCAGCAGGAGTTGATAATGGCTAAATCTACCTTGTACCTTGGTTAGAACAAGAACATATTCTCCTTGCATTTTCTCAAACCCACATAGCTCCTCTCAATGAACCTTGGTAAGAACAAGTACATCTTCTCCTTCCATTTTCTCAAACCCACATAGCTCCACGAACTCTATGCCTCCTTTCAATGAACCAGCCCTGTCCTGTTTTACATTTTTTCAACCCAAGAAACTTGACTATCATCGTGAAGATATAGATGGGCACTTTAATGTAGATTGATTACCTGAAATGTTTGGTTGGTGAGTCTAATTTTCCGGAATTTCTCTTCATCTGGATTCTTAGAGACGTTTCCCATGTAAGTCCGCAGAGTCTGGAACGCTCTCTTCACTTTAGCATCATCCTCCTGAACCAAACAACAAGTCATTACTGTTTTAGTTACAATTTTACTTGATCCTCCCCACCTAAATTTAAATTGAAACACTTCTACAAGACACAGGATTCCCCGAGACCAACAAATTAATGTGTTGATTATGTCCCTGAACCTTTCTCCTGTTTTACCAAAAGTAGATTACTTGCTGTGATGGATTGATATATATTGTAAGAATATGCATATCAGTAAGCACAATCATATCTAACACATTGTATATGCATATTCTTATTATACTACCAAGATGCTCGCCTTAGATACTTGCACAGCAATTACAGCCAGTAGAGGCCAAATCAATATGCATGCCCATTTGCAGACAATGAACCTAGCAAAACAGAGCAAAAGTTAATTCTAACAGAAAAGAATAACCATGATTGAGGGAAACATATTCCGATTCAACAATAAACATCTTCCAGGATCATCATAAACAGTGCCATGCTACTTGTTGAAGAAAGAAGGAAAAGTCAAGGTTATGCCTGCTCTAAAGAAAAAAATGAACACGGACAGAAAAACAGAAAACTCAATAGAACCTTAGTTCTCGTGCTTTAATCTTCAACTCTTCCGCCGTAAGAGCAGTTTTAGGAGGCCCAACTTTAGAGTTGGCAGGTCTCTAGGCAAACAGTCAACAACATAGGCATCACGCTAACAGAAAGAGAAGCAATGAAATTTCGTTATCTCTTCAATAATACATTTGACAACTACATGTATTAACATCTCCTTAATCATAATCTCATTAAGAAACTTATTATATTGTACATATATCAAAAACATTGAGATTTTCCATCTCAAAGACATTAGTATCCAGGCATGTGGGAGGGGTTTTTGTCAGACTTTGCTTAACCTTGTGTTACAAGAGCAGGACAAGATTTGTAATATAAAGCGTTATGAATAACCAGCACTTTCATGTGGTTTTGACTCATTCTCTTGCAGACCTGAGCGCACCTTTACTGACCCACTATATCACCAATAATCACCACATGAACAACTTCCTTCTTTGAAATGATGAAACTGTCTTGCATCCCTCAGTAGAATATCTTTTTGGCTGATCTTACTAACATACTTCATTAAAGAATGGCAATCTCCGCAGATTCTAAGGTTCTTAACGATCCTTATCACCGTTCCAGGAGAAGTTCTAAGAAGCCCAAGTGCAAGAGCCAGTTTTTCACTATGGATTCCTGTAACATTCTCCTTCTCTTCTTCTTCAATGTCATGAATCGACCAATCACCTCCCGGAATGTATCCTCTCTCAACAGCAAGCGATACGATCTCCTCAAGCTTCAAACGTATCTCTTGTGCTTGCTTATGAGAATTATCACCAGCTACAAATTTGTTCAGTTGACCGTCCACTTCGATGTAACTCCATCCCTTGCCTCTTTCTTTGACTATCTTTCTTCTTTTCTCTACATCTCGGTGCTTCCCTTTAGTTGCTGCATACCTTTTGTCTAAGAAAATATAACTACCCCGAAGCTCTGGATCAATCTCCACAAGATTTTGCGACACCATTTCGCCCTTTCTATTACTGTTGTGCGCCTTGCAAGCACGATAGAGTGCAGCCCATGTTGTGAGATCGGGATTTATCGGCATACTCTCTATGAGCTCATGCGCCTCGTTCAACTTCACTGCTCTACCTAACAGATCAACGACTACCACATAATGCTTCAGCGTTGGCTCAATCATATAGTCAAGCCTCATGCTGTCGAAGAAATTAATTCCCAAGTCTACTTCTCCTGAGTTCAAACATGCAGTTAGAACCGCAAGAAACACAACCTCGTCTGGCTTCTCCCCTGAATACATCATTTCTCTGAAACAAAGGATAGCCTGTTGAAACCGTCCATGAATCGCCCAACCTTGTATCATAGCCGTCCACGAAAGAATATCCTTAACCCCCATATTACTGAACACATTAGCCGCACAGTCAACTTCCCCACATTTTGCATACATATCTACCAGAGCTGTCCCTATAGCTCTATCCAATTTAAACCCATTGTCCAAAACATAGCCATGAACTCTTATCCCTGATTCAAGTGCACCAGACTTCGAACATGCAGAGAGCACAGCAGCAACTGTGTACTCATTAGGCTTCATACAACCCTTCTCCACCATATCAAAATAAATCGAAATCGCAGTCTCGTATTCACCATTCTGAGAAAACCCATTGATCAACGTCGTCCAAGAAAGCACATTCTTCTCCGGCATTAACTCAAAACACTGCTTAGCTCTGTTCAGCTCGCCTCTATCGACATAACCCTTGATCAAAGTACTCCAAGATCCTGAATTTCTCTCTGGCATGGACCCGAAAAGCGTTGCAGCCGTTTGCATATCCTTGGCTCGACAATACCCATTAATCAAAACATTCCACAGCAAAACATTCTCCTTTTTGATTCTCTCAGGACTTTCGTCGAACACTTGGTACGCATACTTCAACCCTTTAGTCTTACCGTACATATCAACCAAAGTCACTCTAACAAAGGAATCACAGTCTACGCAATCCTTCACCGTCGCGGCGTGAAGAGCCTTACCTAACCATCTAAACCCTAATTTAGAATTCGACTTGAGCACAAAGGGGAAAGTTAGCCGATCAGGTCTCACACCGAGCCTTAGCATGAGAATGAAATGACGAATTGAACATTCGAAACGTGCGTTCTCCGTCAAACCACGGATCAAGGCGTTGAAAGTAAACAGATTCTTCTCTTTCGAGTATCTGAAGATCGAGAGGGTGTAATCCGGGGACTTGAGAAGAGAAGAGCAAGAGAGTAGCTGAGAAGCCACGCGGCTGGTGAGAAAGCTGCGGCGGAGGATCTGAGCGTAGACGCGGCGGAGAGATACGGTGTCTTTGCAGGAGTGAATCAGAGAGATGAAGTGTGACTCGTCCGGTGAGGATTGAAGATTGGTCGGGAAAGATATCTTGGCGGGAGAAGAAGACTTCGGTTTGAAAAGAACACAAAGTGATTTCATTGTCCCCTCAAAAAACATCAAGACAAACATCTCGCAGTATATAGGCAAAATATTTAAACCGGATTAAACCGGTATCGCTCGGTAATTATAAACCATTTCAAACCGGATAAAAGTTAATCGTTGAATAACAAGCGAGAAAACAATAATTAAGCAACGTATAAAGAATGTCATTTGCCAGCAACATTCATAGATGAAAGATCATAGTGAGTGTCTTAATTATATATGATTATTGAAAGTTCTAATATTTTTATAATTTGACACAGTACAAAAGAGAAAGAAAGAAGAAGAAGAAGTCAATGCAGCGATTTAAAGAACTCCGAAGAAAGGGTTGTTGATAGCGGAATTGAGTTCTGTTCCAGCTGAATTGATAATGGCTGGATCTATCTTGTCCCTTGGTAAGAACAAGAACTCTCCTCCTTCCATTTTCTCAAACCCACATAGCTCCATGAACTCTATGCCTCCTCTCAGTGAACCAACCCTATCCTGTTTACATCCAAAGAACCATGGTTTGTAAGAAACTGGACTGTCATTACATAGATCCTTCAAAACTAGATGTGTATTTTTATGAAGATTGTTTACCTGAAACGTTTGGTTGGTGAGTCTAATTTTCCGGAATTTCTCTTCATCTGGATTCTTAGCGACATTTCCCATGTAAGTCAGCAGAGTCTGGAACGCTCTCTTCACTTTAGCATCATCCTCCTGAACCAACAACAAGTCATTACTGTTTTAGTCAAAGTTTTACTTCATCCTTCCACCTAAATTTCAATTGAAACACTTCCGCTAGACAATTACCAATAGACTTGCTAAGTGGATTGATATAAATACTGAATGCTTACCTTGTGGGCTTGCTTAAGCGACCTCAAGCATTCTCTCATTTGTTCAGTCTTAGTGGCCGGCCTAATAGGCAATGAGCTCTGCAACAACAAATAACGTCTCTCTAAGCACATAATACGAGAGGATAAATATAACTTGTTTTTTGAAAACGTTTTTACCTTCTTCTCCTCCACAACTGGCACTGAGGGTTTAGCAGCCGCAGGATCTTCCGCAGGCAGCCCTAGTTTCCGCCTTCTTTCAGCCTGTTAATAATGTATATATGAGTTTTCAACGTTTGTGTTGAGAAATAAATATGTAATGCAAAAAGGCATGTAAAATCTACCTTGTCTTCTTCAACTTTTTGACGGATCTTTTCCCTAGCCCGTCTTTCTTCTTCTTTCTCGGCTTTACGCAAAAGGATTATACTGAAATACACAGCCAATAAACGTATTTACTTGAATAAACAAATACACAAATAAGAGTAGAGCTGACAAGCCTGGCACTATTAAGTAGACGAAAACAAACCGTTTTCTTTCGTTATCTTCTTCTATCCGCTTTGCTTCTAGGAGTTCCTTGCCAATCCTAATTCGCTCCTGAATCAAACACTAACATGTTAAAAAAAGATGACAACAAATAGAGTGCTTACAGTTTAAGCCATGGCACAATTACTATCTAACACATTCTATATGCATATTCTTATTACACTACCAAGAGGATTCGCCTTAGGAGCAAAAGTTAATACTAACAATGGTTGAATCATCATAAGATTCTATATGTAAATATAGATAAGACATTTTATAAGAGGACCAACAGAATACCTTCTCTCTTTCACGCTCCATCCGTTTTTCTTCCTCTTCTTTCTTCTTCCGCGCACGTTCCCTATTATGGTGAACATCACAAAATGAGGGAAACATAAACAGATTCAACAATAAACATCTTCCAGGATTATCCTAAACGTTTTATATTAACCAATATTTAAATCGAATAGTTGAAGAAAGAAGGAAAAGACAAGGCTATGCATGATAAAAAAGTGATTGATGTCTCTAGTGCGCGCTACAGAAGAAAATGAACATGGACAGAAAAACAAAAAACTCATAGTACTTTAGTTCTTGTGCTTTTATCTTCACTTCTTCCGGCGTAAGAGCAGGTTTAGGAGGCCCAGTTTTAGAGTTGGCAGGTACCTAGGCAAAGAGTCAACAACACAGACATTACGCTTACAGAAAGAGAAGCAGTGGAGTAATACTAAGAACACATACATGCTTAATACAACGTGCTATAAGATTGATTAAAAACGATATAAACAGAAAAATAAAATTAACCTAAAAATGGTCACATTCAGGATTGGAGAGCAATTATCAAGAAGCAAAACAGTTCAGAAAAGACCTTTAGCTGAAAACCAAGCTATTGACAAGACACCCACCTTTGGCAATTCATCAACGTCAGGATCATTCTCATGCTCCACCACCCAATTAACTGCAGCCTCGAGACTGGCATTACCTGAAGAGATAAAGACCAAATTATGTTACAGAAAGTAACAACACTCTTTCAATAAGCTAAAGACCTATTAAGATCAGCGTTAAATTTTGAAGCTTTCAGGCACATGACAATTTTACACTTGAGATAATTCTTAGGGAGATAATAAAAAAAGGTGAAGCAAGATTTACATAAGATTAAAATAGGAGCCCACAACCAATAGTAGATTATTACCAGAGTAGTGGAGTGCTCGGGTAGCCCGAGCTTTAGGGAAGCCCATCCCTTCAAGTTCCTCGAGTAATTTTTGGTCAACCTCTGGAACAACCATCTCTGCAGGAAAGAGATAGAGAGACCATAAGAATTGAACTTCATATGCATAAATATTTACAAAGTACCTTCAGCAGCATCTCCACTGCCACTAGAACCATCAGCGTTGTCAATCTCCATAGCAGGCTGCTTAGGAGCTTCCAAGCTGATTGGTTTCACCGTCTCCATTGTCTTATCCACAAACTCAGTATGCCCTGTTCTTTTCGTATGCAAATCGCTTTCCTTCACATTGTATAAGAACGAGAAAAGAAATCAGAAATAATCACATGAAACTCGTGCACAATAGCAGAAGCTAAAGCTCCACAGACAATCAAACTAAGAGAACTCTAGTAAACAACGAGCAATAGAAACCAAAGTTCTAAACTTTGCGATCTAATTAAAGATCATATCAGCGGGAAACACTGGAAAATAGATTCAATTTCATTCAAAAGTCAAGTCAAAACCCATCAGCTCCAAAGCCAGTAAAGATTGTAATCAAATCGAGATCCCTTCTAATTACCACCAACAAAGCAAACTCAAAATTCATAAAAGGAGCGATGAGAATCGAAGATCCGTACGGTTTTAGAGCGGCAAGGCTTGCTGCAAGCAGTGCAAACGAGATTGAGCACCGCCTCAGTGGACTCGGCGAAATTGGAGTGAGAAGTGATCTCCGCATGCTCCTGCGCCTCCTCCACCGACTTCAGCAGCGCGCCGCAATCACCGCACTTGAGCGATACTCCTGCCATGGCTCCACAATCAATCTCTCGAACGAACTTGGTTTTTCAGAAAACTCCGATGCCTTTTCCTTTTAATCGTTGCTTGGGGAGAGAGGAAGACGTAGGACCCGGTTCAATCACCTCCACTGCCGGTTCAGTTTTTCCGGTTATGATCTCGAAATAAATTGATCCCATCGGTTAACTACAAGCGTTCCATGACAATTTAATACCGGTCTGCATTTATTTATAAGCAATTGTCAATAATAGCACATTTTGAAGTTTATATCTCAAAAATAGCACTAGAGAAAATCACAAAAATTACATTCATTAAAGGGTAAAATATCTCTAATACCCTTGCTTTAAAATTAAATAAACAAACAAAAATAAATAAAAATAAAGAAAATAAAAATAATTTTTTTTTATAGTTTCAGATTATATGTTTTCATATTCGAAAATTTATATATTTTTTTTGAAATTTTTTTTTTCGATTTTTTTTTTCAAATTTTCTTTTTATAATTAAAAAAATATTTTTTGAAACTGTTTTCAAATTTTTTATTTTTTATTTTAATATTTATTTTTTATAAAATTTTAAACTCTAATTCCAAAACCCCACCCCTTAACTCTAAACCCTAAGGTTTGAATTAATTAACCCAAGGGGTATAAGTGTATATTTACCTCTTTAATGAAACCTATTTTTGTGACTTTGAGCCTTGAATGCTCTTTTGGGAACAAAAACTTGGTTTAGTGCTATCTTAGTCTTTTTCTCTTTATTTATTTAACCAGACGGTTTGTAGTTTCTTTTCAGAAGTAATTCTATGTTTATTAAATATAAAAATACAAAACAAGGATTCATACCGTAAATTTTTGTTCTTCAAATATTACAAACCGTATTTTTTAGTTCCGAATTTTATGCCAATAATCTTCATATACCCAAGTCAAAATAACCAATTTCCTTGCACTACTAAACATTATTAATTTAACAATTATTTAAAATAAATCCAAATAGGCATGATTTTCGCGTAATATAAACTGATTTATTTTTAATGAAACTAAATGAAGTAGTCTATATATAAATGTTTTAATTACAGCCCTATAACTAATTAACCATCTCTAACTTAAGTATTTAACCTAGAAATCCTAATTTTCAAAACAAAAAAAACAAGTATTTAACCTAGAATCTAGACAATGTTGTTATACCAGATCACAATTTTTGAAAAATCAATAAGATTCCGACCCAAAAAAAAACAATAAGATAATATCCATAAAAGTTGAAATTGAAAATAAGGAAAGTCTTCAAATTGGTAAACAAGACTTGGCATTCCAGAAAACAGGACTTGGCATTCCAGAAAACCAACAAAATGTTTAAATGGTTCACTCCGACACATGACTTGCGGCTGAAGAAATCTAAGTGAAACAAAAACAAAAACCAAAACCAAAGTACCAAAGACCAAACACTACAAGAAAACACAAGTTTTACGAGGGCAGTTTTCCTCGTTACTTCGTCGTAAAAGCAGTGTTACGACGAATTAGCGAGGAAACCCGTTTCGTCGTTATACGTTTGTCGTAACGCATATATCCTCGCTAATTCGTCGTAAGTTAGCGAGGAAATAATTTCGTCGTAAAAGCGAAGGAGGATATTTCGTCGTAAAGACCACGTAAAGATTCCACGTAAGGACGTCGCTAAGTTTCCTCGTAAATACCACGAAAAGCTTTCCTCGTAAAACCCACGTAAATAAATACTCGTAAAATTAACGTAAATACCTTGACAGCTTTCCACGTAAAGAAAACGTAAAAACCTTGATAGATTTCCACGTTATTTCCATGTAAATGTTTCCTCGTAAAAACCACGTTAAGCTTCCACGTAAAGAAGCCGCAAAATTAGCTACGAATTTACTTCGTTTCATTATTTTATAGAAATATAAAAAATTATAATTATAAATATAATTTAAATTATTTAAATTATTAATAAAATTAAAATTCTAAAAAAATCAAAACCAAAATATTTTATATATAAATAAGTTTTGAATTCATAATACAAGAACCGAAATTAAAAAGAACTAAGGGTGGTCGTTAATTAATCGCCTCGTAGAATTCATCACTCCTCGCCTGAACATCCGCCTCGGCATGTGAGTCGTCGGTCGGTGACTGGCCTGGGATAGGATTTTGTTGTCGCATGGTCCTCAACAAAGTCGCCCATTCCGGATTTGTGGCCGCTACAACGTCCAAGAAGCCCTCGAGTCCACCCATACGAGATCGCAGCTGAGTAGACTCTATACGCAGCTGAGTAGACTCTCTACGCAGCTCTTCGGACTCCCTACGCAGCTGAGAGACTTCATCATCCCGTCGCTGAACATAAGACGATGTCGCTCTCGGAACATCGTTGACGGAACCAATCCCCAACGTCCGTCCCTTTTTTTTAGGGACAACCTTAAAAACAAAAAAAAAATTTTGTTAGTAAAAATTTAAAGTTAAATTAAATGAATATTTAAAAAAATTAAAATTTTAGAAAATTTACCTCCTCGTAAAGCTTATCCACTTCAGGTGTGGATAAGGTGACGGGTAATCCATCGGTGGACTGTTGGGTCAGCTGGGTCTGGCGTTCTTCAACCCGAGCAGCCAAATCGTTGTAGATTTGCTCGGACTTGCCATCTATAAATCGGCCCGCCTTGTTCTTGTGGGTCCTCTCGTAAAGTTGCATAAGAGACGGGAATTCTCCCGTCTCTTTGGCCTAAAAAAACATTTAAGAAAGTTGTTAATTAGAATATATATAAAAATATACTAAAAATTTAATATAATTAAATTTTAATTACCATTTCCAAACGGACACCGGCGTGGGGTTTTTGGCCCGTAGTGTGAAGCATCGGCCCGTTCCCGTGCTCATCGACTGTGTTACGGGAGTTAGAGCAAGACT
This sequence comes from Brassica napus, assembly GCF_020379485.1. Lineage (NCBI taxonomy): Eukaryota > Viridiplantae > Streptophyta > Magnoliopsida > Brassicales > Brassicaceae > Brassica > Brassica napus. The sequence continues at coordinate 1,800,285 of NC_063443.1, forward strand.
GGGCGATTCTAATGGAATCAGGAAGACGCCAATATCGGATGAGGCCATCCCAGACATCCGTGGTGAGCTCAGCGGGTTTGCCACGCTCATACCCCTTCACGATCCAGTCACCCTTCCAGTTGGAGACCGTGTCCAACAAGCGAACTTTCGCCTTCGCTTCAAACTTCTTTCTCACCCTCTCAGTGATCCCCAAGGCCCAATTATATTTTTGCTGTTGGAAAAAATAATTTATAATTAGTTTTTCAGAAAAAAATATATATATAAATAATAAAAAAATTTAAAGATATATATTTAATTAATAGAACTTACAGCGTAAATTTTGAACCACGTCTTTCTGACGTAGTGGGGCGTCGTTTTCCAGTTCGGATGTGCCATGGAGAAGTAACCTTTTATCGTGTCGGTTACGTCCGATGCAAGACATCCGTCAATCCCCCACCTGAAAAATACAAATTTAAAATATAAATTATTTTTTAAAGTTATAAAAGAATTTAAAAAGAATAAAAAAATAATGAAACATACCATAAAGTTCCGTCCGGTCGGTCGGGGTCGATGACTGGTAAACCTTCTCTGCCTGGCAGACGGAGAATGTCCTCTACGGTGTACTGCGAGTAAGGAGCACTCGGAGGCACCATCAAATCGGGATGAATCTCGCCCGCGGGCATCGGAGGTGCCGGCATCGTAGGAGGCACAGGAGGAGGAGGCATCTGGGGAGGCACGTGAAGAACCGATGGTGCACTAGAAGAAGGAGATCCAATGACTCTCTGAGTGTACTGAGTCTCGGGGACAGTCTCCTGACCCGAAGAACCGGGAGCTGAAGAAGACGACGGGTCTAAACGACTACCCGGCTCACCGAACATCTCTCTGTAATGGGCAGTAAGTCTACCTTTTCGAACCTGAGAAAAAAATTTAATTTTTTAAATTTTCGTGAACATATACTTCCCAACATTATCCACCTAATCAACACTAAATAACATAAGATCCGTAAACCTATCTAAATTCCCTATACTAACCACCTAATCTATCCTAAACTAATCAAACTAGAGAGGAATTAGAGAGACTTACCATTGCTACGAATTAGGGAGGAAGTGGAGAGGAAGTAGAGAGGAAAGACGGAGCGAGCTCGCTCGGGATATATATAAGATTACTTGTCCTCGTAATTTCCTCGTAAACTTACGAGGAATTACAGAGGCCCGCGTTTTCAGTTACGACGAAATAGCGACGAAATACAAAGGCCCGCGTTTTCGTTAACGACGTTTTTACGACGAAAAGGGTTACGTGGAATTAACGAGTTAACCAGTTACGAGGAATTAGCGAGCCTTTATTTTCTATAAATACCCACAACTTTCCTTCTCAAACCACACACACAAACTCACAAAACACACCCTATCTCAAATCACACTCCTCACCAAAATACTTTTCAAATTAGAAATATTTGAAAAAAAAAGAAGAAAAGAAGATATTAGAATTTATGTGGGTGAGACTTAAGTCTCGCCACATATAATTCCAGTATCTTTCTTTTTTCTTTTTTTCTAGTTTTTATACTATGAGGAAGTAGCAAGTCCCGCTTTTCACCAATTTAGAAAATTTGGAAAAAAAAAGAAGAGAAGAAGATATTTGGAACTCATGTGGTCGAGACTTACGTAAGTCTCGCCAAATGTGATTCAAGCATCTTTCTTCTCTTCTTTTTTTTAGTATTTTTAATATTTTCGTCGTAATATCGTCGTTAGTTTACGACTCTTTTACGACGATTTTGGCTTACGTGGAATTAGCGTGCCCCGCTTTTTTAATTTCGTCGTAAAGTCCTCGTGGCCTTACGAGGTGTTTACGACGAAATCATCCTACGTGGAATTAAAGAGTGCCTCCTTCGTCATTTACTTTACGTGGTATTTACGTCAATTTACCTTACGAGGTCTTTACGACGATTCTGTCCTACGTGGAATAAACGAGTGCCTCCTTCGTCATTTACTTTACGTGGTATTTACGTCAATTTACCTTACGAGGTCTTTACGACGATTCTGTCCTACGTGGAATAAACGAGGATTACGTCGTACATTCGACGTCAGATTACGAGGAATTAACGAGCAGTACGTTTAAATCCCTAAAATCCGAAACCCCAAACCCCAAAACCCCATATTCCTTATCTTCTACTTCATATATTCCAAACCCCATCTTTATTTCATTCCAAACCACAATTCCCACATTTACTTATTTATAAAACAAACTCCCACAATTTCTTATTCATAAAACAAACTCCCACATTACCTTATTCATAAAACAAACTCTCACATTACCTTATTCATAAAACAAACTACACAAAATCAAATACATCAATCGGATACATCGACATTCTCGTCATCACTAGAAATATCATCATTTTCATTAAACTCGTCTTCTACAGCTTCGTCTGTGGCATCATCGGTAAGATCTTCGTATTCGTGATTATGCGGATCAATGAGAAGGATGTCATCAACTTCTTGTTCAGGTTCCTCGACTTCATTTATCTGTTCTTCTTGCAATGGTGGTTCTTCTCCACTGATGATTCGTCCTCGAGGTGTAACTTTGATCACTGCTAACCAATTTATACCCGAATCTCTCATCCGAGGGTATGGAAGGAAGCTAACTTGGTCTGCTTGTGAAGCTAAGATGAAAGGCTCGAATTTGTTGTACCGACGTCCACCGTTGACATCAACTACACCAAATTTGTTAGACCGAACACCTCTGTTGACGACGGGGTCGAACCATTCACATTTGAAGATGACGCATTTCAGCTTCAGTATCCCTGGAAATTCGACTTCAATAATCTCCGTCAAGATCCCGTAGAAATCTGTTTCCCCTTTCACACATATTCCATAGTTACTGGTCGCCCGCTGTCTACCATACTCATATGTGTGAAAAGTGTAGCCTCGTGTGAAATACATCTGTGATGTGGTGACCTTTACAAGTGGAGATTGAATTACTTCGTGTAACCACTTAGGATAATCTGCATCGTCGTCATAATCAACCTGCAAAAATAAAGAGAACATTAAAATACAAATCATGTATGAAAAAATAGTTTGAGTTATAATACCTGATTCCGCAACCACTTAATGAAGTGCTGATCTTTCCTTTTGTCTACGTCACTTGTGGATATACCAGGAAATGTTTCTTCGACTTGAGAAACAAATAGGCTGTAAAATTAATCACATTTCATAGGAATGAATCTCTTGCAATTATATAATTAATTATATGTGTTTTGAAGTGTCCATATATGTTACCTTTCAAAATAACGCATCAATGGATCCTCGCAATTGAGTAGAATATAGGTGTGTGCACTATGAGCGTCTTGTTCACTCGACCACCAAACCTCTTTAGACTTCCCACCGAGTCGTCCAATCTGGCTAAAGATGTCTGGAACACCAGCAACTGCATATGTTGGCGCAACTCCACCATCATCATATCTTCTTGGAGCTCTTCTACGGGTACGTACTTTTGACGCAAAGTAGTACGATGTGAAGTGAGAAACTTCTTCCGTCAAACTTCCAGCAATTATAGAACCTTCAACTTTGGCGAGGTTCTTTGCTTTTCCCTTCAAATATTTCATGGCTCGCTCATACTGATACATCCATCCGTAATGTACAGGTCCACGAAGCAATGCTTCATATGGGAGGTGGACAGCTAGATGCTCCATGACGTCAAAAAATCCAGGAGGAAATATCTTCTCCAAGTTGCACAATAAGATGGGAATGTTCTCCTGAAGCTGTTCTACAACTTCTTCTTTAAGAGTGCGTGTGCTCAGATCCCTGAAAAATGCTCCAATGCCTTTTATATTCCAAAAACAATTAAACACATTGTTAGTCGTATATTATTTTGCAAACTAGACCGTTATAAAATTATTGTGATATAAAACACTACGAACCTGCAAGTGCTTCATGTACGTTTGTTGGAAGTAGCTCCGCAAATGCAAAGGGCAGTAGTCGTTGCATAAAGACATGACAATCATGACTCTTCATCCCAGAGAACTTTTGACCCTTTTCAACACATCTAGAGAGATTTGAAACATACCCATCGGGGAACTTCACTTCTGATGCCACCCAGTTGAACAACACCGACTTTTTTTCTGAAGACAGTCTGAATATCGGAACGGAAACTTGTCCATTGCTTTTAATATGTAACTCGCTTCTTGAGCAAATATCCGGCAAGTCCAACCTCGATTTTATGTTGTCTTTTGTCTTCCCTGGGACATTCAATATTGTATTCATGATGTTCTCAAAGAAATTCTTCTCTATATGCATCACATCGAGGTTGTGGCGCAGAAGAAGATCCTTCCAATATGGCAACTCCCAAAATATACTCTTCTTGTGCCAGTTGTGATGAACACCGTAAGAATCAGGCATATTACGAGGGACATGCCAATTACCACCCCAACGAACTGTTTCGTTAGCTCCGTAGTAGTCGATTTGTGCTTCAATTTGTTCTCCAGTTAGATATGGTGGAGAAGTGTCTCTCACAACCCTTTTGTGCCTAAACAAATTCTTGTTTCTTCGGTAAGGATGGCCAATGGGAAGAAATCGACGATGACAATCAAACCAACTTGTCTTCCTACCATTCTTCAGTTGAAACGCATCTGTCGTTCCATTACAATATGGACAAGCTAATCTCCCATGTGTAGTCCATCCAGACAACATCCCATATGCAGGAAAGTCACTTATGGTCCACAAAAGCATAGCTCGCATCGTAAAATTCGTCTTCGTTGAACAGTCATACGTCCTCACCCCTGTTGACCACAAATCCTTCAACTCTTTTATCAGTGGTTGTAGGAAAACATCCAGGGACCTTTTTGGATGGTTCGGACCAGGTATCAATATCGTCAAGAATAGCAACTCCCGTTGCATGCACATCTCCGGTGGCAGGTTGTATGGCGTAAGAAAGACTGGCCACAATGAATATTGTCTCCCTGACATTCCGAACGGACTAAATCCATCTGTGCATAATCCGAGATACACATTCCGGCTATTGCTAGCAAAATCCGGATGTACTTTGTTGAAATGTTTCCAGGCTCTTGCATCTGATGGATGAGTCATCTCACCATCCGTCTGAGTATGCTCGGCATGCCATCTCATCTTTGCAGCAGTCTGCTCTGATTGATACAATCTTTTCAATCTGTCTGTAATTGGTAGGTACCACATCCTTTGGTACGGTACCCTATTACGTCCCCGTCCTTGCGGCTTGAATCGTGGCTTCTTGCAGAATCGACATACTTCTAGCTTCTCATCATCTCCCCAATAGATCATGCAGTTGTCGATGCAGACATCTATCATCTCCGAAGGCAACCCAAGACTATAAACTAATTTCTGAATCTCATAATAAGAATCAGCAGACACATTGTCTTCCGGCAAATACTCTTTAAACAAGTCCGCCCATTCGTTCATGCAACTTTCAGGTAGATTGTGATCAGTTTTAATATTCATCATTCTAGCAGCCAACGACAATTTAGAGAGACCTTCTCTACAACCACTGTAAAGTGGTTGATTCGCCGCGTTTAACATTCCGTAAAACTTTTTTGCATCTATATTAGGTTCTTCATCTTCATCATGAGCTACGAATGCATCAGCTACCATATCATGAACCCTATCATAATCTACCATCTCCTCCTGATGGTAACTATGTTCATTATGCAAATGATGATTAACCGGTTCTTCCTGAAAATTGCTATTACTACTACTAGCTTCATTCTGATCATAATTATAACCTTCCCCATGTTGAAACCAGATATAGTAATTTGGCGTGAAACCTCTATTTATTAAATGCTTCCAAACATTTTCACGGTTTGCCAATTTCGAATTGTTGCATTTCCGACAAGGACAGAACATCTTACCACTTTCTTGGGCGAGCGGTGTTGAATCTGCTTGGTGCATAAATGTCTCCAGCCCCGCAAGGTATTCTTTCGTCACTCTCCCGTTAGCATCTCTATGCATATACATCCAATTCCGCAACTCGTAAATAGTCCCAGAGCCAGCCATTTTTTTTTCTTTCACGTTTTTTGTTGTTGGTGTGTTTAAAATGATGTTTCAACATCCATATTTATAGAAAATTTCGAATCTGGTAGTTGTAATTTTACTATGAAATTACGACGAAAATTAATTGTATGGCCAAAAAAAAAACGTGAGCCACCTACCAAGTTGGTGGATTCAAAATTTCTTCGTTAAGTACACGTAAAATATTTCGTCGTAAAGCACTCGCGAAATTTACGTGGCTTTTACGAGGAAATAGTTTTTCCTCGTAAAAGCCACGTCAATTTACATCGTCTTTACGACAAATATTTTTTGTCGTTACCTTACGACGAAATAACGATGCTTTTCTTTCTCAACGTACTTTCCTCGCAAAATCAACGTTTTTTTACGAGGATTATTTTTCCTCGTTAAACTTCCTCGTTAAAGATACGTTTTCTTGTAGTGAAAAGAGATTGTCTAATGCCACAGGTAACCTATCTGAAACCCTATCCTCTCCTTACCCTGTGGCTGTATAAAACGAAAAAATTGCAACTAAAAAATAAAAACAAAGAGAAGAAAATCTTCAGTTCTGCTCAGCAGCCACCATCACAGCATCGCCGGCTTTCTCCTTAGGAGCCACCACCACCATCTCAGTCGAATTAGGGTTTAGGTTAAGACCTAAAGGATTCTGAGATGGCTCCTCCAGTTCATGATCAGAAGGGTGGCTAAGGCTTTCCCCTGAACCACTTGAATCACCATCTTCATCCTCCTCTTCTTCCACTTCTTCCATTGGAAGATCACCTTCAGCTTCAGCCATCTCTACGTTCTGCTCCGGAACCCTCTCCTGCAACGGAACAGCGTTACTTATCATCTGTCCCGTCCTAAGCTTCTCTCTGTACTCCTCCATTTCAGTTCGATACCTCTCTTTGTCCTCCATCGCCTTCCCTTGGTAAACCGACTTCTCTTGCTCATTGAGCTTGTTCCAGAGCTCACCGATCATCCTGCTGATCTCCCGGTCCTTACCAGGGTTAAGCGGCTTCAGCCTAGCGTGCTGCTCAGCGAAAAAGAAGTTATAGCCGCTCCTGTTGGGTTTAGGATGAGCAGGGTCACGCCTTTTGATCTCTGACTTCTTTCTTCTCCTGCGGCGTTTCGTCACTCCTCCAGTAATCCCCTGAGGGTTGGCAGTGTTGAGGGAAACACCATGACTCTGTTGTGGAGCCAGCTCATAGATAACTCCTTTAAGCATTTCTGATCCCACCTTTACAGTTACAAGATAACCGTCTTCGAATTTCCCATCGATCTGTCCACTCACAATTGGACCATTTGAAGAACCTGAAACAATAACCACAGTTTTGTTATTTCTAGAGAGTTAATCAATAAACAAAATCTTTGGTCATAATCTCTCTTATTATTATTGTTTGATTAGTCGCTATGGTTTTATGCTTCAACAGTTCAACTACAAGTTTAGACCATTCATAGAATAAACAAAGAGAGAAAAAGAGTTGAGACCTCCAGGGAGATCACTAGAGTCCATCCTTGGTTGTGGCGTATAGGTTAAAGCTAGAAGCTCTTGTGGAGGTCTTATCACAAGTCCTGGTCCAGCGGATGGGTTCTGAAGAGAGTCTACAGAAAGAAAATAATGTTAATAACACAAACATAAAAAGTAAACTAAAGAAGAAGATTTGATTTTTGGTAGTAACCTGGAGGAGGAGTCTGGGCATTAGATCTAAAGAAGTAGAGTTGCTCATAGTTCTTAAGAAGGGAGAAGTAGTATTTGCGCAGGACAAAAGATGCGTTGGTTGCTGTTGGAGGAAAGACAAATGTGGCAGTTACTTCTTTCCATCTCCTTTCATTAACTATCTGCAATTCAAAACAAGGTAAAATGATGTCAATCAATGAGAAATAAATTAAAATAGGTCAATTGATATAGCCTAGGGTTTAAGTATAATTTTGAAATAACATACCTTACTGATTCCACCACGAGATGTTACCTCAATGAAAAGCTTGTGCAAGTCCAAATCTTTCCCTCCTATGATTGGAACCCTACATTAGTAAAAGACAGAGAATCTCATGTCATTAGTAAACATGAAACGTTTGCAGTTCAATCATCAGAGTCACGAGGGAAGCAATAAAAAAACTCACATGAATTTAGTTCCCAAGCGAGAATGAAGCCTTTCCAACGTAGCCATGAAGAGCTTGGGGTCTGCGACCACAGCTTCATACGTTGCTTCAGGGGTAATGCTAATATTGTTCATTGGAACTGATCCTTGCTTAAGACAAGAGCTTGATGCCATTCCTTACACACCAAAAAAATCGAAAAGAAAAGGTAAGCCACTTTTAAAATCATTAACCCTCCTTACCAACCACTAAACCCTCTTACAGCATTTACTTAATGAAACAAATGTCAGATACTTTAAGGCTCTGCACATCAAAAGTGCATTTAACCGTCATCCATAAGACAGAAACTCAAAGATACACATCAGTTTAATTTGAAGATATTATCCACACAGATGCAAATGAAGGAACAACAAGTAAAGAAGCAGATTGCAAAGTCCAAGAAAAAAAAAAGGCTTTAAAGGAAAAGCAGCAAAGCCCCCCTCCATGAATTCTCATCCTCTCTATGTTTCCTATATGCAAAACAAAAACTGAATAGACAGGTTGACATTAAATATAAAGCGACTTGTGCTAGAAAAAAGCGACTACAGTTAAGGATTCAATAACAACGACACATCTAGCCTAGCCACCCAATCTCTTTTTTTGTCTGTCAAAAAGTGAAAAAGAAGATTCTTTTCTTTTCTTGTTTTTTTTTTTTTGCCTGAGATTTTCAAAGAACACAAACCAAGAAATCCCTGAACAAGCATATCAACAAATACTTAACATGCATCTATAAAAAAAACTAACAACTTTCTCGAAAGGAGCCATTCCTTCTCTGCTATTATATGACCAAACAACGAATGAATCTTCCTTAGATGTTGTTATAGAGAAGACTTAAATAAAAGATTAAATAATAGTATAGAGAAGACTTGAAATGATTTTTTTTTTTAAAAGATCTCACCTTCTGACCAGTTAACCTTGAATATTCATAAAAAAAAATCAAAGCTTTATAATGGTGAAAGAAAATAATAGAGAATATAATGAAGGGACGCGTACGTTGGTGTGTATTGTGTAAATGAGGAACCCAGAGATGAAGAAATGATAATAACTGATGGGGAGGCTATATAATAGGTCAAATTTTATATATTTACCATAGGGTGAGAGAGAATTGAGCAATGTGAAATGATAAATGCACTATATATGGGAAAAAAAGATCGAGAAGAATTATATAAATTTTACAGAAAGGAAAATACTTTTCTATTTTTATTTAAATTTTAGATCTTGAAGATTGACCACAAAAACAGATTTCAAATATTAAATTTGGTATTTGTGGTAAATATAGTATGATTGAATTTTATTCAAACTAAAAGTAATCTATTTTTATATAAAAAAAGAGATAATAATTTGTATTATTTGTTAAATTTTGTTCTGAACGGTTATTTTTGAGTGGTGTGAAATCATTAAACTATAAATTTATTCACTGATTTCAAAGTTAAAATTAAAATAAGAAAATGTACACAAAATTACAAATGGATATAAATTCTTTCTAAATTAATAATGACAAAACAATGATGAATTTCTTTTCTCCACTACATTATTAGACTTGAAATTTTAAAAAAATATTCAATTGCTAAGCATGCATTCATAAAAATATTTATAGTACAATCAACATTAGAAGACAAGAAAATAAAGTATATATGTGTTTTCCAATCATAAATAATATTTAGTAATTATATGAATTAGTTAAGTGTTTTTAGTTCAGTGATTAAAAAGTTGATATTGTATTTTGTTCATGTTCTTATCGTAGTTTGTATTATTTTCTGTAAAAGGTTTAATAAAATATATATGATTCGACAAATACTTATTTTAGATATTAAAATTTTGACTTGGCACATTTCATTATTTTGTGTACTATTTGATCAAATCCAACCATATATAGCTAAGAATGGTAACACAGTCAACTATTGTCTATTAAAAGTTTTTGACTAATAAGAATTTAAATTATTGTGTTTTCTTAGTTAATGCTATGAATGTGGATAAAAACTACTTGAGCATATCTAATCAAATCAAATTAAAATAGGAACTTAATAATTCAAAAAGGAGATAATAACAAGAAAGTCTGCATTTTAAATTTATTTTTATTCAAAGTTTGAGGGATGAAATAGAAAATGATAAATGGAAAATAAAAATGGGATATAATCTTAACTAATGGGATTGATATGCACAGCTTTGTAAGGAAAAGTGAGAAAAAAATCTTAGGATTTTTTAGTATAAAATATTTATAATATATATACCTTTTTTCAATATAGATCTTACTAGTAAAATATCATGTAATTTGTTTTGAGTATAAAGTGTTAAATGCTAGAAACAAGTAAAATCATTTTGCACTATCAGTTATGTGTAAAGATATTTGCTTGTTTACTAGAATAAGATTTGCGTTTTGTGCATGGTGAATTTATATGAAAATTATTTAAAAAAAATTGTATGGAAAAATAAAATTTATATTACTGATCGAATTAATATTTTTGGCCCCTTCAATAGTTGTTTAAATTTTTTTTTGTTAAGTAAATAATTTGTTTACTAATGAGCTGATCTCATTTTTTAAAAGATTTTAAGTCAAAAAATCACTTATTGCATAAGAACCTAACATTTAGTCAGAAGAATCTCAGGTCTACTATTTGGTTACAATGAAACTATGTCAGCTCGATATTATATCATGATTTAGCAATTTAAAAATTAATTATGGATATGAGAAGTTTACGTTCACATGCCAATCCTATGTATCTTCAATATTTTTCTCATTTTTGTGTCACTTTTTTCATTTTGGTTATTGCTCGATATAAATTTTGATTTTTGAGTTTATTTTCATTTCGTTATTTTGTTTTGGTCTCAGATTTAGAAAATGTTTAAGATTTAAAATTATTAAAGAGATACATACTTAGGTTAAGATCCACGCGTTATGCAGAATAAATATTTTATATTTATTATTTATTTTATGTTTCTTTGCATATTATGAAATAATAGAATAATAATTATATATTAAATAACTAAGAAATCAGTTACTATTATGTAATAAATTGGTGTGCTCATATAAATCAAACGGCCGCTCTTGTTTATTCGCAATCATTTTAGGGTAGATAAATTAAAACAATCAATCTTATCTATCGTATATGATATATAATTAAATTTAAATAATATTAACATAAATATATAGTATACTTTTAATATGGATATTTATTAAATGAGGTTTCTACTCATATAATTTTATGATTATTTGCATATTTGTGTAACAAAATTTTACACCAGTGATTTTTTTTATTGTGGAATGTTTAATGGTTTCAATAATTTATAATCATTTACTTTTTAAAACTAAAATATTAACTTTTCAATATATGTTCAACACATATATCAAAATATAAGTATGTATTTTCATATGATGTAAAGTTTAATTTAAATGATATGAAATATATGTATATATATTAACATAAACAACTATTAAAATAAAATTATTTATTCATATGATTTTATAATAATTTTATCTTATTATAGAAAAATATTTAATCTTTGATCACAAAATTTTATGTGAGAATTTTAACAGTTTTAGTAATTTATACTCGTTTTGAAAAATCTAAAATACAACATATAAAAAAATCTAAATTTTTATTAAATGATTAATGTAATTGTGTAATTTATTTTAATAATAAATAATTAAAAAAATGATATAAAGTATACAAATTGTTAACAAATCTTTATTATTTAAAATCATTAATTGTCATATATATCTTAATCACATTAGGTAATTATGTATGTTTTATTTAAGCAAATAATATATAATAATTTCAATTTGATAAATGAATGATTCATAATGTACACAATATATAATATAACATTCTCTAACAATTTAATTTTGGACTAACAAAATTCTCAATTGATTATCAATCTACTTGGTAAGCAAAATTAACATTATAATTACGTGACAACTCAACATTGTACTTTTTTTAATTAATACAAACTACAAATTATAATTTTTTAAATGTTTCTCAATTAATATATAGGTGATTTCCGTGCAACATTCGCTTTTAATGTTATAAGGAAATTATTTCTTCTAAATACATATTCAAAAGATTTGTCTTACATGAAAAAGTTGAAAAGATGGTAATAGCATAAAGCAACAAAAACTATGATATTACAGTATAACCATAGTGATATACAAACACATGATCATCAGAACTATACACACAATATATCTCTAAAAAGCTTCAAGAAGAGTGAAGGTCCACGGAAGATCTTCTCCAACCTCGATTCTTTGACGCAACCCTAACCTAAAAGACACGACAAACAACAAAAGTATTAGTAAAAAGATATTTACACATGAATAATTAGAGCATATAGTTTTGGAAACTTCTTTTGACGACTAACCTTTGATGATAAAGGAGGCAAAGATGCTCGTCTTGTAAGCTCCTTTCTTTCCTCCTGAACAGCTTTTAATCTTTCTCTCAACAGTTCCACTTCATTCTCAATCTTTAACCTCTCATAATCAACCGCAGACATTGACTTCCTCCTTGAACCAGAAGAGCTTAGCGACTGTTTGCGTGGACGACACAGTGGAGGAAGCTTTCGAGCAATCCCCGAGACAATGAAACCATTGTTAGCCGAAGATTCTTCTAAATTCTTCTTTTTCCCCACGTTCTCTTTTTCTTCCTTCACCATGTAAACATCACGCACACGTGAGTACGCAACTTCTGAATCCGACGTATACAAATATCTGTTCTTATCTTCCCTATAAGGCATGTCAAGAACCGTTCCATCATGTTCTTGAACAAGCAAAGCTCTTCTCTCTTGAGGTGGTTCTTTGTTTTGGTTCTCTTTTGGTAAAGAACATTCAGATTCCTCTGCCTCAACGAGTAGATCTCTATAAGCTTCGACTTCTTTCTCCAAGAAATGTTTTTCCCTCTCGCGACGTATCAAAATGTCTTTGAGTATGACCATCTCTTCGGCATCGAACGTAGATTTCTCCTCGACCATTCTTTGGAATTGCATGGCTTCCATTTCTATCGCTGCCTTCTCATCTTGCAGCCTATGTATCATCGCCATGGCTTCATCAGCTGCTGATGCTGCGGCGCTTCTCTCTTTGTCTAGCTCAACACAAACCGCTGCTCGAGCAGCTCGCTCTTTTTTCAATGCTTCCTCTAACTCCTTCACAGAGTTTTCCTCTACATTTCTAACAAAACATAGACTTGCTGATGAATTAAGTGATACAGTTTTTTCAAGTTCCGGCCAATGAGACGGGCTAGTCCTCTCTTCTGTCTTTACATCATCTGTAACATACAAATTAAACACTAGATCAACACACGTTCAAGAATGGACCATATCGACCAGCTATAAGCAGGGCCGGATCTAAGATTTTGAGGGTTTGAAACATTTATTAAAAGCTCTAGTTAAAAACAAATCAATAGTTTAGAAGCTTATTTCTATGCAAAACAATCTTTGGGGGCGAAGGCCCTGGCTTTAAGATAAGAAACAAAACCTTTGCGGTCGTCGTTGGCTCTGATAAAGACATTATCATAAGGTTGCATCAAAGGATGTTTAACGGTCTCATCAAAAGCCTCTGATGAAGAAACGGATCCAAGACTTCCGTAATCCACACGGCATCTCCTAGGGTTCTTAAGACCTTTTCTTGGTCTTCGTGTAACAAAACGCTTACCTTTCACTCCCTGGACGGTCAGGAGATTCATCACGTTCTGTTCATCTCTTGATGCATCTTCCTCTGTTTCATCCTTAACCCTAGCATTACTTACATCACCACTGTTCTTTCTCACCAGCTTCATTTCAACAAAACGTTTCGAATCATCATCACTAGTAATGGAACCAAAAGGGATCTTGCTTTTGATCAATCTATCTACGGATGAGATTTTCTCTGATGCACAAGCCAGCAGATCCCCTTCAATGCACATGTTTGGATCACCGAAACGTCCGTTGTGGAATCTTGGAAGAGAGAAACCTAAAAGCCCTAGAGATCTCAACACGACATGTATAAAAAGAGATGTGCAGAGAAGCAAATAAGCAATGGAGAGATTCAGAAATGCGCCTACGAGACCAGTTAAACTCCAATCGTGACACAGCATTTTTTTTGTAAATAGATGAGAGTTTCTTTAGCTTCAAAGAGTCTTCTAATACGTAATGTATCTGTTAATCAAATCTATGTCACGTTCAGACAATCATGCGTCCGAAAAATCTGTAGAGAACAGAAACATTGATTATCTTCTCGAGCTTTGGTAATCTAAAATGTAATCATCAATTTATAGCAAACGGATGCAAGCCACAAGTTATTAACTATTTTTAAATATCGATTCTTAATTAATCATCTAAATAAAAAGTATAGATTCAACATGAAATCAATGTATGTAGTATAGTATAACATATGTCATAATGTGTTTGTCCATGGAGATAAATTAGACTAATGTGACAATTATGGTGATTTTTGTTGAACAACGCATTATGGTGTATGAATATACAAAAAATTCAATCAAATGTTGATGTTGATTCTGTCACTACGTTGTATATTAGACAAAATTACCAAATTACCCTTACAACTGAACCATCCGGTTTGATGAACCACAAATTAATAACTATTTTTAAAGATCGTTCTTAACCGATCATTGAAATAAAAAAACTATAGATTCAACATGAAATTGAGGTATGTTGTATAGTATAACATATGCCACAATAACATTGTGTTTGTCCATGAAGATGAATTAGACAAATGTAAAAGTTATGGTGGTTGTTTTTAGAACAACGCATTGTGGTGTTTGAATATGCAAAAATGCATGCAAGTATTGATGTTGACTTTGTCACTACGTTGTATATTAGACAAAATTACCAAACTACCCCTACAAGTCAACCATCTACTTTGATGAACCACAAATTATTAACTATTTTTAAAGATCGTTCTTAATCGATAATAGAAATAAAAAATATAGATTCAACGTGAAACTGAGGTATGTAGTATAGTATAACATATGCCACATTGTAGTTGTACATGAAGATGAATTAGACTAATGCAAGAGTTATGGAGAAATTTTTTTAAAACGCGTTATGATGTTTGAATATGTAAAAAATGCATGCAAGTATTGACGTTGACTCTGTCATTACGTTGCATATTAGACTAACTTACCAAACTACTCCTACTAGTGAACCATTGATGAACCACAAGTTGATAACTATTTTAAAAAATCGTTCGAAATAAAAAAATATATAGATTTAACGTGAAACTGAGGTATGTATACAATATAGCATATGTTTGGTTGTATATGAATATGAATAGACTAATGCGAGAGTTATGATGATTTTTTTTGAACAACGCGTTATGGTGTTTGAATATGTAAAAAAAGCATGCAAGTATTTACGTTGACTCTGTCATTACGTTGTATATTAGGCAAAGTTATCAAAAATGTATATTAGGCAAAGTTATCAAAATACCCTACTAGTGAACTATTGATGAACCACAAGTTAATATCTATTTTTAAAAATCGTTCTTAATCGATCATTGAAATAAAAAAAAAAATAGATTCAACGTGAAACTGAGGTATGCAGTATAGTATAGTATATGTCATATTGTGGTTGTCCATAAAGATGAATTAGACTAATGTGAGTGTTATGGTGAATTTTTTTGAACAACGCGTTATGATACTTGAATATGTAAGAAATGCATGCAAGTATTAACGTTGACTCTGTCACTATGTTGTATATTTGGTAAAATTACCAAACTACCCATACTAGTGAACCATTGATGAACCACAACTTAATAACTATTTTTAAAAATCGTTTTTAATCGATTATTGAAATAAAAATATAGATTCAACGTGAAACTAAGGTATGTAGTATAGTATATCATATGCCACATTGTGGTTGTTCATGAAGATGAGTTAGACTAATGCGAGAGTTATGGTGAATTTTTTTGAACAATGCGTTATGGTATTTGAATATGTAAAAAATGCATGCAAGTATTAACATTGACAAGTGAATTATTAATGAACCACAAGTTAATAACTATTTTTAAAAATTGTTCTTAATCGAAATAAAAAAATATAGATTCAACGTAAAACTGATGTATGTAGTATAGTATATCATATGCCACATTGTGGTTGTCCATGAAGATAAATTAGACTAATGCCAGCGTTATGGTGATTTTTTTTTGAACAACGCGTTATGATACTTGAATATGTAATAGATGCATGCAAGTATTGGCGTTGACTCTGTTTACATTGTATATTAGGCAAAGTTATCAAAATACCCCTACTAGTGAACTATTAATGAACCACATGTTAAATAACTATTTTTAAAAATCGTTCTTAATCGATCATTGAAATAAAAAAATATAGATTCAACGTGAAACTGAGGTATGTAGTATAGTATAGCATATGTGAGCGTTATGGTTATTTTTTTTGAACAACGCGTTATGATTCTTGAATATGTAAAAAATTCATACAAGTATTAACGTTGACTCTGTCATTATGTTGTATATTAGGCAAAATTACTAAACTACCCATAATAGTAAATCTTAGATGAACCCCAAATTAATAACTATTTTTAAAAATCGTTCTTATTCGATCATTGAAAAAAAAATAGATTTAACGTGAAACTAAAGTATGTAGTATAATATATCATATGCTACATTGAAGTTGTCCATGAAAAAGAATTACATTAATGCGAGTTATGGTGATTTTTTTTGGAACAACGCGGTTATAGTGTTTGAATATGTAAAAAATGCATGCAAGTATTGTTATTGACTCTATCACTACATTGTTATATTAGGTGAAATTACTAAACTACCCCTACTAGTGAACTATCCCGTTTGATGAGCCGGTCAATTAAAAAGAAAAAGGTAATAGGGTTTTAAGAACAGAACCAAGGATTATGAGAACCGAACCGGATCTAAACCCTAAACCTCTGTGAAACCTGAACCGGTGAGTTTCTTCCTCACTTTGCATCACTTCGTGTAATCGATTCGATCGAGTGAGGGCGAGTTTCATGGCTCTCGTTCGATTTATCTCTTCTCGGAAGCTTTCGACACCGTTTTTCAGTAGAAATGTTGATCGATTCGAGCTGACACGCATTGGATCGATTCGAGCTGCGTTCTTCTCGACTCAGAAGCTCATAGGCGACGAACCAGTTCTCGTGAGTTTTCGCATCCTTGTATTCAAATTTGGCGGCCTTTGATTAGTTGAATTAGTGATAAAGTGATGAACTTTATGATTCTCAGATGATTAACGACTTAACTGTTTGGTTAAAACGGAATCAGGTTAGAGATTTCATACACAGAGCACTGTATGATGCAAAACACGGATACTTCTCTCAAAGATCGCAATCTGTTGGGGTTCTTGAGAGAAGCATTAAGTTCAACCAGCTTGAAGGTAAAGCTAAGCCATTCAAGTCTCACTTGCCTTTGATAGTATTGTTGGATTAAGTTACCATTTCTTGGAAGTATACCAATATTAGTTGTAGTCCTTCAGGATGGGGTCTTTATTGGAGCATTGTCGACTAGTTTTTTTCTTTGTGTATATATATAGGGAGAAAGGCGTACATGAAACTATTGGAGAAAGTTTACAAGCAGAGTGACATTTCTTGGTTTACTCCTGTGGAGCTCTTCAAGGTGATTTGTCTTTGATCTCTACTTGGAACAGCTTTCTCTTGTCGTAAGTATCCCATTTTTATGATTTCAATCCTCCTCTCTTGCAGCCTTGGTATGCTCATGGGATTGCAGAAGCTATACTACGAACCACCAATCTCTCAGTTCCTTTAAAGGTTTCACTTTTGTGATCTTCTACGTCTCACTACTTTATTTAATTTCAGGACAATACCAAACATGAAATGTCCTCTCTGGTTTCTGTAGTTGTACTGAATCCTGAGCTATCTTTACCTACCAGCCTATATGAGAGAACTAGTTAATGATAGCCTTAGCCTTTAACCTGTTTCAGTTGCTCATGCGTTGAAAACTTGAAATAGAGAAACAATGATTTACCTAAAAAAGTGTTTAGAGTAGTTTATAATCATTTGAACACACAATTGAACGGTGAATAGAAAGTAAAGCCATTGATTTTCTGTTTAAGATCATATGTTTGTTGAATATTTTCATCCCGGTTTGTGAGTCTACGTTTGCACTGATTCTTCTGTACATCGATAACACTTAAAACATGTGCTTAGATATATGAAATCGGCGGTGGATCCGGAACCTGTGCGAAGGGTATATTGGACTACATAATGTTGAATGCTCCTGAGAGAATCTACAATAACATGAGCTACACGTACGTATGCCCCTGTTTTAAGCATCTTTTTGCTTGAATTTCAGCATAGTGAGTTAGTAACCTGTTATGGAACATGCTGCAACTATATTAACTGCATGATTTTTTTTTTTTTCAGATCTATAGAAATCAGTCCGTCACTGGCTAAGATTCAAAAGGAAACTGTTGCCCAAGTTGGAAGTCATCTATCAAAGTTCCGAGTTGAATGCCGTGATGCATCTGACCTATCTGGATGGAGTGAGTTTCTTTCTTTTGAATCTGATGCAGATTCTCTATCATTTTTTCTTGTTCTGTGGCTAGTCTGGAATTAGTTTATGTTTGAAAATGCTAAACTTTGCGAGCTGTTCACCAAACTTCGTAATGTAACATTCTTAAAAACTTGATCTAGTCAGAGATATCGCTAATCAGATGAGGTTATGCTGAAAACTTAGCGAGTTGTTTCTAAGCTAGCCCACCACGTTAAATGAAGTTCTCTATCTGTGCTTATAGAGTAAAATTTCAAACAGGGAATGTGGAGCAACAACCATGCTGGGTGATAATGCTCGAGGTACGCAATTAAGTAGTTGTTAATAGGCTGTATTGAAGAGGAATCCACGTCTAAAAATTTGTATTAACTTGTGCCATTGCAGGTGCTAGATAATCTCCCACATGATCTTGTCTATTCCCAAAGCCAACTTTCCCCATGGATGGAAGTCTTGGTTGAAAATAAACCGGAGAGGTGCAGAGAATACTGGTTTTGGCTCTAATGATTTTTTTACATTTATGCTTCTTTTGATCCCAGATCTCTTATAAACTAGCAGCGAATCACTCTCTGAGCTATACAAGCCTTTAGAGGATCCACTGATCAAGCGCTGCATTGACATTGTTGAACACGAAGCTCCTCCGGTTTCAAAACCAAAAGAAATCTGGTCAAAACTGTTTCCCAAACCTAGGCGTTGTTGGCTTCCAACAGGTTGTTTGGTAAGGGGGAAAAATGGTGTCCACTTATTAAAGCAGGTGCTGCGTTGCTCTGTTCTAATTATGTGAAATTACAGAAACTGCTGGAGGTTTTACATGAAAAGCTACCAAAGATGTCCCTAATCGCTTCTGACTTTAGCTTCTTGCCGGACGTGAAAGTTCCTGGTGAAAGAGCCCCATTGGTTTCAACAAAGGTTTGTTCCCTTTTTCCACTTCTAACTATGCATTGACACCTTTCTCAGGATGTGTAGACTGTTTAATCACTAAACTAGATATGCCCAAAGTTAAGTCTACACGTCATTGTTTGAATCAAGAACTTTGTTTCAACGTAAGACAGTGTCCTTTTCCATTGCTTATATCAAACTTGGTTCAATCATACATGAGAATGGTTTTTCACCCTTTAAGTGGTAATTATGATCTCTTTTAACAACGTTTGTATTTGCAGAAAGATGGATCTAGCTCAGATTACAGTAGTTATCTGGACGCCAAGGTATGAGATATCTGAGAACTTCCTTCTCTGATTAATTGTTCTGTTTATTCTCCATTGCAACCTGGTTAGTCTTATTCAAACATCAGAAACATATGTAACTTGGGATGATCTTTTGCAGGGTGATGCTGATATATTTTTCCCAACTGACTTTTGGCTTTTGGAACGAATGGATCATTATTGTTCTGGCTGGAGGAAGACTGAGAAAGACGGGACACCATCGAAAAAAGGAAGGAAAAGGCGAACTCTCACTGTAAACACACAGATTCTCCTTAAAAACATTACAACAAGAGAAGATATTTCTGAAAACTTTCAATAACTTGTCTTCTATTTTTCGGCATGTAGCTGGATACATCAGCATTCATGGATGAGTTTGGTTTACCTTCAAAGACGAGAACAAAGGACGGATACAACCCGTTACTTGATGACTTCAAGAACACTAAGTTCTATCTTAGTGTCCCAACACACAACACTAAGTAAAGCAAAGAGGTACCATCAGCTCATAGAACGTCTGATTTTTGCAGAAGATTAAATGCCTTTTGGTAAAGGAGTCAGAGATTACAAATAAAAGATTTTTTAAACATTTGTTTCTCTTTTTGTAATAATTTTATATCAAGTTCAATCAAGATTCCCTCTGTGCAATGAAAAGAGCACACGAACATGATTACTGGAGCACATTTGAGAAACTCTGAGAACCAGAGAGATTTTATTTCTGAGATGGCCAAGACGTTTTAAGATGTCAAATGAAATAAACATACTATATTTGTGGAATCTCATCACTTCTTTTAGATATTGTTACAAATTCTGAAAAAAAGATTCGAATCTATGCTTCATAAAGAAAAAAATGTATATGATAGAGAGACAGAGGGAGATGTTGAGCTATCTTAACTGTATGATCATCAATGTCGAGAAACCCCTCTCTGCTTTGTCTGAACATTTCAAAGGCTTCCTTACCGTTCTAATCCAGCGACCGTGGAATTCGTCTGAGAAGTTGAATCCGGATCCCCCACACTCTCTAACCGACTTTCAAGAATCTCTACAACATTATCCGGCGGGCATTTGTCACTGGACTTCTTCGGATTCATCTGACAGAAACAATCAGGCCATGAGTTCGTGTAAAACGACTCAGGAGATACGCGTTTGTGAGGCCCTCCGAAGTTCGTTTTCAGCATTACTCGCC
Source organism: Brassica napus (assembly GCF_020379485.1). Lineage (NCBI taxonomy): Eukaryota > Viridiplantae > Streptophyta > Magnoliopsida > Brassicales > Brassicaceae > Brassica > Brassica napus. The sequence continues at coordinate 1,821,273 of NC_063443.1, forward strand.
TCACTGCTTCTTCGAACCCAGCGGTTTTTCCTTTCTCTCTAGCTATGAAGATTGGAGCTAAAGCCTTTCTGTCCGGTCTGATCGTGGTGCGGAAACCGTAGTAGAGGCGATGACCTAAGAGGTTGTTGGCGAAGTTGCTCGGTCCATCGTATGTTGGCATGAAAATGTCGGAAAGGAGACAGACCATGTAATCCACAGCTGATCCTATTAATCCTTGTGAGCTTGCTGACAGCTCCTCAGAGGGGTCCACCGAGCTATGGTTGTCAAGCCGTGGGAATAAGGTACGAAACGGTGACATGAACCTTTCCCCGCCAAAAAGCTCACCAGCTGCTAGGTATATCCTTGTGGAGTTGTCGAATCTCATCGCTCGTAATATAAGACCTACCTGCACCACAAGGATCAACCAAACTGTCATGTTGCATTTCTAAAGCCTGCACTTATGATTATCTGTTGCTGTCTAGCTTATCAGTTATCTACTTGTGGATTTTGGATAAAAAGAGTAAAAAAGAACTTTACCTCCTCAGGGGTCAGTGGACACTTCCCGATAGCCCTTCTTTCATTGTAGATAAGCCTTTTCTCTGCGAAATTCTCTTTACGGTACTTCCTAAGTATCTTCTGTTCCTCAGGGTTAAATATGTCAAAGCACCTGCATAATATAGACAAAAGAACCATGTGTGTTGATGTATGTAAGATGATAATACAAAGGCAACCAACTTCTTTTGCAAGAGGCTTCAACAAGAATCAACTTTGATCTATAAATTACTTAAATAGAAATGAAATTGCAGCTGATGGTTGAAGAAATAATTTTTTGTTGTTGGGACGATAGCATTACCCTGCAAAAGCCAACATATCCATTTCGAAACGAAGATGGATAGACATGAAGTGGCCCTGTGACCGGAGTTTGTCAACAATTGATTCACTCAACTTCATGATGTGTGGCTTGAATCTCAAAGCATGGTAGTTCACTCTGCACCTTAACCGTTGATACTCAGGATTGTCAATTTCCTCCGCCAACCGATGTGAAAAAGGTGTAAGATAGATAGCACTATGTTCTTTCATTGCCTTTAGAGCAGTTGTCAGGTACCAATCAATAGGAGCATCTCGAGGAGGACGAATCTGTTTCAAAGAGAAAAATGAGCACACGTGTATATATATTCTTTACTTTCAGAAGCTTATATGGAAACAAGTCGCATTCCTTTATGTTTGTACCTGAAACGCTTTGATCTTCTTGGTTTTCCCATTTTTGTGAACATCGGGGATCTTTCCCACAATCCTAACATCATACTTCAGTGTCTCAATAAAATGTTCTACGTCATATATTCCCTGGAATCCACTGCGGAAAAGAAAAGCAAATATTAGAGAACGCAGATACATACTCAAATCATTTATGCAATGGCATTTGCACTTCTGAGCATACTAACACCTCCTGTCCTTCACATTAGGTGATTAAACCATCTTAGAACTTATCTGTCTGATGATATTTATAAAAGCTACAAATTGCAACACGTTCACACTAGTAGCCACTATTAATCAAATCTTTATTTTACAGAAAGTCCCTTAATTTCTAATATTAATGCTATGCAATGTCTAAAGGAAGCAACGTACTTGGCATCATGCCAAAACGAGTTTGCATCTAGTTCGGGCAACACAAGTGTAGCATTCATGATCCGAGCAGCAAGTACTGCATTACATATCTGCAACATCCATCCACATGTCAATATTTAGCCATTAAGGGGATTGAACCTATCTCAAGTCCACTATATTTACAGATTAGACACCTACCGCACTACGTTGCTGATTCAAACCACCATTACACCGAACACGAAGATAACCATTCGTCTCCTTCGTCGGAGCTGCAAAAGTAATCGTATCATCAATACAAGCTTGGAACGCCCCAAGACTTCTGAGATTAGCATCAAGTTATAAATCTTTACAGCTCAAAAACATGAGATGAACATACGAGGCCAGTCAGATCGTGGAGCGGAAGATGGTCTCCAACCACCAGAATCAGCACTCTCCCAAAGCTCCTCCACGTTTATCTGCTCAAATACCATATACAATCCATCAATCAATCAACAAAAGACTGACTAAATCTCGATTCAGATCTCATCTAACCTGATCTACAGCCTACAAGTCACTAACTCAGAATCCACACTAAAAAGTGTAACTGACCTTAGAAGGACGCGTCGGCTCGGGACTACCACCGATGTTAAACGAGAAAAGCAGCGAGAGAGTACAGATCAGTAGAACTATGACTCCGATGGAGAGTTTCGCCACCATCCCCTTCGTTCCAACTCCTCCCGCCTTCCCATGGAGACGGTGGTGCCCTAACCTGCACCATCACTCAAAAATCAGCACCGATCCAACTAATTTCACTCTGTTTATACGAAAATCGCATCACACAGACGACAAATTTTCTCGAGAAATCAAAAAATTTCACAGAAAAGTGAAAGAGAAGAAGGAGCTTGGTTTCGTCTACCTTCGCATCGCGTTTGCAATCAGGAAGAGAACAAGATCTTCTCCGGTGATTTGTGAATTTGCACCACTTTTTTTCTGTTAAATCTCTCCGCTGGAGTCTTTCGTTCTCACTAGAGCGAGATGTGGATTTTTTCGTTAATCCAAGTGAATTAATTACAATCCCCGCATCAAACCGTAATCGGTTCTCTGGATTAAACCGGCCGGTTGATTGTTTTAGAACCAGGTTTAGTGGCTTACCTTTTACTAATTAAATATCAATATTGATTCATATTTGTTTTAAGCTCTATAAAAATTGTATAGTACTTTTATAAAAACAAATAAATTGTTTGTTATATTTATTAATTTATGGAAATTTACAATCAGGATTTTTAAAGGTTCCAATAGTAAAAGAGTTCAATTTATAAGAAAAGTTTTATTTTCCAACCATCATATAGTAACTCCCTTTGACAACAAAAAAACAAAGAAGTAGAATAATTGCAATGAGCATCATTGTTTTGTAATTTTTTATTTTCTAGAATCCTATTAAATCCTAAATAAAATCTACAAGGCTGAACCGAAGAGTAGATACTAATTGAATCAAGTAGCGGCTTTGGACAGCTGCTTCAAAATATCGGTTATCTCGTTAACCGGCGAGTCAGCCTTGAGAAAACCGATGAAAGGACTCTCTGACGGAACGATGTCGTCTCGAAGGTCTGTAGACCGGAGCAGAGCATCAGAGCCGAAAGTCACGAGCCCCTTAACGATCACCGTCTTGTGTGTGCCGGAGATAAGCTCCTCGTAGTCCGTATCGCCGTGTTCTCCCACCACCACGTACATGTTCGCCACGTTAAGCCTCCACCGCACGAACAAGTATCTGCACCGCAAATAGACAGACGAGATTAACAGATGTAACGTGGTTTTGTACCGTTTTCGGAATATTAAAGTACCTAAGAGCTTGAGAGCGAGAAGCAAGAAGAGGAACGATCTGCAATCTTGTCGAGTTCCGACAGTACATTGGATGGCAACGAAGACCTCTTAGACGTAACTTCTGACGCAAGTCATCAATTCTCATCACCTGAAGACACCCTAATTAGATATCAAAGACCTCTAAGAAGTAACTTATGACGCAAGTCATCAGTTCTCATCACCTGAAGAAACACTAATTAGATATTAAAGACATCTAAGACGTAACTTCTGACGCAAGTAATTAATTCTCATCACCTGAAAAAGCCCTAATTAGGTTTTAATGACTACGAACAAAAAACTTTACCTTGGAACGATCTTTGATCAAATAAGCAACGCAATGCTCATTGCTCGATGGCTTATCCTCCTCGACAAGACTCGGTGAGCCTTTGTTCCTAGCTTCTCCACCAACAGCTGTCGTATTCATCAGCTTCCACACAGTGTTCTTAAGCCCTTCATTACCCCATCTATAATCTATATGCGATGCATAGTCAGGATCAGGAAGAAGCTTCCCTTCTTCAGCTCCCGGGTAATACACTTCGCTCCCACTGCTGCATATCAACGTGTCGAACTCGCTCACCTGAATCTTAGCAGACTTGAAGAAGCTAGTCAACTCATCAAGCGGCATCGAAGTGGATAACGCGAAACCAGAGTTCTTAGCCATCTTAGGATCCGATCTCACGGCTTTGATGATGTTCTGAATCATCGTCACCATAGATTTTACATCTACCGCTCCCTCCTCGTTATAGCAATCAACAGCTATAACTATAAGCCGTTCACGTCGCCGTAAAACAGGAAACCTGCTCCCCACGTTATCTCCTTGCTTCTTCCCCTGCACTTCCGGTTTACTCTTGGTTTCAGGTTGCTTCATCCGGCTCATGATCTGTTTAACCGGATCATTACTATTCGGTTCAAGAGACGCGTTCCAGGAAGGTTTGTCTCCATCCACAGAGAGTCTCAGAGACATGTCTTGAACGTCTTTAAGAGAGTCGTTGAGCGAAAACTCGTCCTCTTGAGCCGCCATTTCGTCTGCGTCCGTTTGCCACTGCGGATGTCTCATACGACATGAGGCTACACGAGTCAGGTAAGTCCGGCAATGCTCCGGCCATGAGAACAAGTGTATGTTCTTCCAACCGTTGATCCTACACTCGTTCCATAGGTTTTTCTCTGATACCAACTTCAGTAACGCGTTAGCTATTGCTTCTTGATCATGTGGATCCACTAGCAAACCGTTATGCAATGCCTGAAAAATTCAAAACCATGAGAAAGAAAAGAAAAATATTAACAATCTGAAATGACCAATGTTTAAAAAATCGTTAGGTGGTGGTTAGACGTTTTATAGAGGATTATCATTTAGTTGGTGCCTATGCCGATTTTTTGAACGCTTAGACAGATTATTTAAAGAATCGTTCTATAAAATTGTTTCGTTTAGGCCTGACCGATTTTAGAACACTGGAGATGACTAAGTTTCAGGACAGGTCTTTTACCTGAAGTATATCGACCGGTCCTCCATTCTTGGTGGCCACCATGGGAAGCCCGTGGGCCGCGGCCTGCATTTTTTCAGATTTGGTTAGAGAAAATTTTGTATAGTTTCATTCAAGAAGAGACTTTACCTCAATGAGAGTAAGGCCAAAAGGTTCAACCAAAGCAGGATTAATGAAAACACCCTTTGTATTTGCAGCGAGACGGTATATGTCTGGAACATCAGACTGTTTATGATGTTTAGGATACGCAACAGACCCGTAAAGGTCGTACTTGTCAATGAGTTTCAAGGCGGTTGTAAGAACACTTGCGTTTCCAGATGGAAGCTCATCTATATCATCTCTATTCCCCATGATCAAAGTCTACCAAAACAGAGAAAAAAAAACAACCTTCAGAAAACTGAGGATCTTGTTTTCTTGGCGTTAGTTAATATCAGTAGTTACGAGATTAGCTAGCTCCCGTAGATGTCGACATTCTCCAAAGGCTTTCAAAAGGGTGGTTATGTTCTTCTTTGGATCTGGTCTAGATAGTGCCAAGATCATGGGTTTGTGAGGATTTGTGAAAAATCTCATAACCTGCCAACGAAGATATCAAACACAATCCACAAAGAAAAACTCCAAAGAAGATAGTGAAGCTGCTTAGGGAAAACTCACATCAGACCATATAGTTGGAACCGCTTTAGGAGAAGATCCCTCGGCTCCTCCTGCTAAGGAAGCTAACTCTCCATCGCCCTCAAGTGTCTCTTCTTGAACCACAACGTTTGTGAAATCCATTCCTGGTGGAATAACCTGCACAACAGACTCACTCACTAGCTCAAATCTTACTTCATAATCATAAGCAATCATAAGTAATGTTCAAAAAATAGTTATATAGTTACTAGGTGCTTTATAAAGGACTAGTCAAATTATCCAGGACCTAGACGTTAACAATATTGATATACATTTATATTAAACATTTTAATTACTTGTATCTAATTTAAAATATTTTTATGAATCATTAAAAATTGATATACAAAAAAAATTAGACAAATTTATGAATTTGAATTAACATTATTACTTGATGAAACAAATTTAGACAAATTTAAATCGATTCAGATCAATTTAGCTGATTTGGAACAGTTTAAACCGATTTAAATCCGATTTTAAAAAAATTCATTTTGGCTATAACTGATTTAGAGCATAGGTGCCGCCTATAACAATTTTTAGAGCATTGATGATAAGCTGGTTAGTTCTTGGTGTACTTACCGCCATTCTTGGCATGTACCGTCCGTGACAATTAACACCACGTCTAGCACGAGCTCTCAACACTTTCTCAAGCTTAACATCAAACCCATCATAAAGTCCCCACTGCTCATCAATCTCCTGCCTCGTACTCGTTATAACAAGCTCCGCAGCATCAAGAGAAAGCTCCTCAGCTTCGATTCTCCTCTTGATCTTATACGTCGAGTTTATATCCTCCTTTGACTGCCTCCCTTGTTTCAAAAGCTGCTCAAGCTTGTTTCTTCCTAGAGAATGACCCGTCAAGACCATAGGAACGTTCAACGCACCCGAAAGCAAAGCTGCACTGTCCCCCGCATCAGCGTAGTGCCCGTGAATCACGTATGGCCATACAGGCTTCCCGTTCCCAATCTGTTCTCCCAAGACTTTCGACATGTTGAGAATGTGAGCTAAGGCTCCATCAACGAACTCTTGGATGTAAGGCCAGAGAATCTCTTTTGGTAAGTACTTGTCGCGCGGACCAAACGGTATCCTGATGATGTAAGCTCCACTGCTTTCTCCTGTTTCGTCTCCGTCGCAGTCTTCAGCGGAAGCTGTCGTTAGCATCTCCGTTGGCTCTGCGTAGCTCCAGTCGACTTCTGATGAGCATATCTGGCGTGTGAAGAGATCTACTCGGTACACACCAGGCATTCTCGCTAGAGCTCTAGCTAGCTCCACTACATATTTCACCTGACAATTCAAACGAGTTAAAACCGGAGATATACAAGAGATTAAAGCTTATGGAAAGCTTGGAATACAAGGTAACCTGTCCACCAGTGTCAGAATCGCTACCAAGCTCCATGTTTTCACCACGAACCAACCCATGCAAACTGATACAATCAACACACATGTTTTATGTAGATCTAACGCATACTATCAATTTAGGCATGGCCACATTTATCAAGAACCGAAGAACCAAGCCGTACCGAAATTAAAAAAAAAAACGAAACCAAACATAATTTCATAAATAACCGTACAGATCTTTTAGAGCCAAAAACCGTAACCGAACCAAAAATCTAATGGGTACCCGAATTTTAACAATACATATTATATACTTGAAAATATCAAATTTAGTTTCTAAATAACCAAATATTCTAGAATTAATTATCTGAATATTTTTGTACCCAAAATATTTAAAACAATCCGAATGATCTAATATGTAACAAAAAATGAATTATCCGAAGTTTTATCCACAGTAACCGAAATTACATAAAAACCCAAAACCGAAAACCAAAATAATTGAAATAACTGAACCGAAAACCAAACACCCTAAATCAATCACTCAATGGGAAGTAAGCAAGAATGATAATAAGATAACTTACCTGATGAGGACAACGTAAAGACGATTCTCCTTTTTATCATCAGACCAAATATCGACACTGGACGAGTTGCGTTGCAGTTGTCTCCTAGGTGTCTCTGGTTGAACAATCTCTCCGAGACCATCTCCTTTCTCTCCTTCTGATAAATCCTCAAACAAATCCTCCGTCGCATCTCTTCTTCCTTGCTCTCTCTCCAATCTCCTGTTCGCTACTCGCTGCGAATCCTCCCACTCTAACTGTAACACAACATTTCATTCATAACATAATCAACGCAATGATACATATACATATACACAATGATGTAACATTACTTACCTGCTTCTTCTTGCGAGTGAGATGCCATATTCTCCAGCACATGTTCTCTAAGCGAGAGTTTCGCTCACGGGAGTTACGAGTGGCTACGACTTTGAGCCAAGTACGGTGAAGATCGGTCTCATCGACTCCGGTCACGACCTCCTCCACGAAGTATTTGGTCGGGTTGAAAAACTCTCCTTCTCCGTCTCTGAGAGCCACGGACGTTTGAGGTTTCTGCTGTGTTTCTTCGATCCCCTGAGCTTGGCTGTCAAGTATCGCCTCCAAGTAGCCATTAATCCACTCGTTCCCCGCCATTCTAAGGCTTTCTTGGAGTGTAAGAAACTGATTAATTAGGTTAAAGTGTGGGAAGAAACAATCGAGAGAGAAAGATAAAAAAAAAAGTGATGCGAGGATCTTTTAACATAAATGGCGGATTGAACGTGAAGAGATCAGTAATTAGCAAAGATGTTAAGCGGTGGAGCCATCAAGACGGTGACACGTTAACCGCATTAATGTAATCACGTGGCAAATGCAACGGTAAGAGAGAAGAAACAGGGAGAGTTTGTTATGTTCTCTTGTCCGATTCCTTCTGCGATGAATTTGAATTGGTAGGTATGTAACTAATAATTGCACAAAGGTATGTAACTAATAGTTAGGTATGTAACTAATAGTTAGAGACGAGCTATTTTTGAATAGTTTTGAATTTATGGGTATGTGATTTATAATTTATTTTATTCTCATCTCATTTGGTTAAGAAGTGAATAAAGAAGAAATTGTAAATGACCAAATGTAGTAAAAGATACAACCAAATATGGTTTGAATTTATAAGAGAATGCAGATAAAAAAAGATGTCCTTATTTAAAGAACATATGGAAGCTCTACTAACGCTGTATGAGAGAAAGAAGAACACACCTTCCTACACGTAAGGTACGTGGTGTTATGCTAAAATTAACAAACAGTCATGTAAAGCCTCAAGCAAGTCCTAACAAAGCTTTTAATCGTTCTTCATGCACTGCTCTCCGGATTGTGGCAGGAGAAGAGCCAATCTTCCTTTGTACCTCGCAATCTTCCTCGACCGTTCTTCTCTTAATCTGAAACCAAACCAAACCAAGCTTTTTGGATTACCAAAACGTTCTGCTATCATAAAACCAATCCAAGAATCTTATCTGGCTCGGTGAACATTAGTTTGGATGCTACAGAGAGATAACTATTGTGGAACATACCGTGCACGGACCTTCTTAGCTCTCTCGATGTGTCCTTGCAAAAGATCCTTCTCTGTTAAGTCCTTCACAGATTCCTCGTCCTGGAATCATCATAGATAAGAGTTGAATCAGTTGGAAGGAAGTGTTCCGTTCTGCTATGATTCTTGACGAGAAAGCACACATACCTCTTTATCTTCATCAGTTGGTTTTTCAGCTGGATCATTCGGCACAGCTGCTTCCATCACATCCAGAGGTAATGGTTTTGGTAACGCTTTCATTGTATCGCTCCTTTGCGACTGTTGAACAGAGAAACTCCAAGTTAGATTAGGCCCTATGGTTTATGCTGGCAAATCAAAACGGGAAACGCGCAATTGATGATCATTTAACTAAGGTTGGCTTGTAACAAAACCAAAAGGGGGGGAAAGAGACAACAAACTATATCAAGCAAGAATCCTTTATCTAGTTTCCTAATCTGGATGCAATTAGAGGAGTAGTCCAAAGTAATTAAGTCACCAGCAAAGCAAGATCCCAAAAGTACAAACCATGATTTATTTTTTATGCCAAGTGGAAACATCTAAGAAACTGAGCTTTTTTTGCATATACTATAACAGTAGAACATAAGTGATGGCGAACCTGCATTCCTTCATGGGCACCATTTCTCAACCACGATCGGCTAAGTGAATATAGAGAAGCTTCATCAGTGATTCTAACCTGGAAAAGTATTGATAAGAGTATCACAAATCAAAATCTTTTGAAAATACTTCTGTTCACATTGTCAATCCAAAGAAAAATGAAAAAAAGAGAGATAAGTAGGAAGGAGGCTTACCTTTCTCCCTCTAACAAGGACAAGCGCATCCCGCCTTCTAATAACATGGAAAAAAGAAACAGCAAGGTAGCTCAGTTTATAGAACATGTTTTACTCAATGCACTCAAGATAATATCAACGTAGAGAAATGTAATGTTCACCTGGCGTTTTTATTCCTGCCAGTGTCTAGAATTGAAGTTGGGGGAGGAGCAACCTACATATCAAAATTTACAAAACTGAGAAAATGTGACATGGGCAAGAATCAAAGTGATTAGCACAAGACTGCATATTAAGAGTAAAACAGCTGAGATACAAATAGAGTTTTTAAGTATCCTACATTCCAGAAATAAAAAAAGATCATTCATGAGACCAAATTTTAATCAAAATTATCACCACATAGCAGGACAAGGAACCTAAAATAGAAAGATAACACATATCCAAGAGAATCAGATCAATGAAGCATATACACAGAGAAGCATAACAGATTAAAAAAAAAGCGCCAATCTTTCATATCTTTGATACAAAAAGGTATAAACTTTAAAGAATGCTAACTGTAACAAAAGTAAATGAACTAAAAACGCATTAGTTCGAGCAAGAAGCACCATGGAGCAAATGGATTCAGATCATCTCGAGCATTATCCCTAATAATCATATCCACTAATCAATCTACAAATTAAACCAAAAGGAGCAAAATATTTTTGAACAAATCAAATACCAAATTTTGAATTAATCAGCACAGCCAAAAACCTCACCCGCGGTTGGAGAAATTGAGGAACTCCTCTCATGGGACCCGACCCGACAGGAGAACCCGACCCGGGACGAGTAACCTGATGCTGAATCTGAGGATTCCTCGCCCTCATTAACTGCATCATGGATTCCGCTAGCCGGTGGTTGTAAGGCAAACCCGGGTAACCGCTCTGATTACCCCCCGCAACCGTCACGGAAGGAGGAACGGCACCGGCGACTAACGGCGAGCTCATCCGGACGGGTCGGACCGAAAACCCTCCTCGACCCGGAGGAGGATGAGCAGCAAACGGGTAAAGAACCGTCGACGGATCTTGGTGATGGTGATGAAGCTGGCGAGGCGAATTAGGGCGCCGGTTCGGGAGGTTGTTATGAGTTTGTTGTAACGGATTAGCGTGCTGAACCGGAGCTATGGCTCTGTAAGGCAGAGACGGCGGCGGAGGAGCGTGAGGTGGCTGAGACGGGGTTGGTCTGAGATTGTTTGCAGGTGGAGCCGGAGTTTCGGATGCGGTGACGAGAGGCGGAGTCGCCGTTGCGGATGCGGAGGAGTTGGGATCTGGAGTCGACATTTCCGACGGCGGAAGAAAGCAAACAGTTAAACAAGAAAGTTTCAAATTTGTTTCACGGTTTAATATTACCCGAACCTGCTTGTTGATTAAGAGGGTTAGAGTTTGGGCCGATCTGGGCCTGAGGGAGAGAAGCGAGTGAGATTTATTATATGGGCCGATATGGGCCTGAGGGTATTGATGTAAAACTGAAGAGTGGAGAAAAAGCGATAGAGAGATTTATTTTCTTTTTTGTTTTTTTGGGAGGAGAGTGAAGGAGATAGGATTCAGAGGTATGAATGCACGATAAACCCTCTCTCTCTACCACCATCGAACGTTCGGTAACTTCTTCTTCCGTCTGAATCATCTCATGGGTTTTAAGAAAGTTTTCAAATTTTGTTTGATTTCTGGGTTTTAATTCGTCCGAGAGCTGGATAGGTTTGAAATGTTGTAGCTTGACGTTGAAATTGAATCTAAACTTGTGTTTTCTATAGGTAGTTTAGGTTGGTAATGATGATAAGTGGATGCAACGCGTTAACTTCACATGTTCTAACAAGCTCTTGGGGGTTCAAGCCATCTTCGTACAGAGCTACAGCTTCAGGACAGACTCAACGTTGTCTTGCTGGGAGTTCATTTTCTGTCATAAAGAACTCTTTGGGGTCACCTTTACCATTTAATGGGCTTCAAGCTAGTGTACAAAGAGGTATATAGATTGCCTCAATGATACTTTAACTAGGATAAGAAGAGACTTTGGTATTTCAAAGTTTATGCTTTTGTTTATCAGCTCAACCTTGTATTCTTTTTGTCGTTTCAGGTGTGCCTTTGTCATACCTCTCAGCCTCGTCTTCTTGCCTTCTGAATGGGGAACAAGGTAGTCTGTCTAGCACACTACCTGTGTTACCCATCCGCAGGAAAACCCTTTTGTCCCCAAGAGCATCAAAAGATGTACCCTCCAGCTTCCGGTTTCCTCCAATGACCAAAAAGCCACAATGGTGGTGGAGAACCTTGGCATGCCTACCTTACCTGATGCCGCTTCACGAGACCTGGATGTACGCGGAAACCGCTTACCATCTCCACCCTTTCCTAGAAGATTTCGAGTTCTTAACCTACCCGTTTCTAGGCGCCTTAGGGAGGTTACCGGGCTGGTTCCTGATGGCTTACTTCTTTGTAGCGTACCTTGGGATAGTGAGGAGAAAAGAATGGCCTCACTTCTTTAGGTTCCATGTGGTGATGGGTATGCTGCTCGAAATCGCTCTTCAGGTTATAGGAACTGTTAGCAAGTGGATGCCTCTTGGTCTCTATTGGGGTAAGTTTGGGATGCATTTCTGGACCGCTGTTGCGTTTGCTTATCTGTTTACAGTGCTTGAAAGCATAAGGTGTGCGCTTGCCGGTATGTACGCGGACATCCCATTTGTTTGCGATGCTGCGTATATCCAGATCCCATACGACTAATAGGAAGATGTTGTTGCGTTTTAGATGGCTGTTACTTTTCGTTTTAATAATCTGTTTGTTAGACCTTTGTATCTGTAACAACTGTGTCTTTTTAAATGACAGTTATGTTTCAAACATTTTAGCGTTGCATTAACTCAATCGTCAAAGTCTCAAACTTTTGAACATGGAATTGCTATGAAACCAAAGAATCTAGTGTTCATCAGACTTGTTCAGTTTATACATTGGAAGAAGCCGTCAAAGCACTACAGGTAGGCTTCTTCTCCTAAACCCGAGATGCTCGGGGAGGTGGATACACTCAGGACACTGGCACGGATCGGTATGAGTTTATGGATGGCGACTCTGATAAGCTCTCAACAAATGGCTGCAACATAGAACAGAGGAAAGATAAATTAGAGGTGTTTTAATCTCTACAAGCGCAGAGCCATGAATTTTCATTGCACATGTACCTCTTAATGGTTTAGAGGAATAATGACATCTCTGTAGAAGGGATGAAAGGAAGGATCCTATCACCATAGAGTTGGTGCAGTTTCACCAAGAGCCGTCCGGAATCGAGGTCATCTTTCCAAATCTGATCAAGGATAGCTTTCCTGGTAATAGCCCGGCCCTTGCTGTCATCTTTCTCCTTTGCGTTTCTGCTTTCAGGTGCGTTACCATCAGACGCTTGTTCTGACGAGGATGGTCGAACGGAGTTTTGTGGCGGATTGGCATCTCCCGTCGGTCTATCTACTTGCATTGGGGATGGACCACCATCTGACCCATCTGTAGCTATCAATCTTTTATGAGGTGACCGGTTTTCTGAAGAATCTACACCCAGCTTTCGCTTATCTGCCATATTCAGAAAGGGTGAGAATAAAAACAATTGTTATTCATAGCGCCATACTGGAAGGGTTGGGAAGGTTCTAGTTCCATATTTGTATAAATAAACGATGATTACGGCAATCATTAGTCCCTAAGCATGTGTCTGACCCTCCTAAGATTTAACTATTCGGGTTCAGTTAAATAAGCACCAATAACTGTATTATGCAGAAAAGGTAAATTGGTTGATGCAACTTACTTGGCTCAGTACTGATTACTTTCCCCTTTCCCTTACTGGGAAAACTTGGTGATGGAGATGGTAGAGTTGGGAAGATTTTAAGCCGGTCATGTATACACAGACCTGCAGCACGCTGGAGAAAAAAAAAATTCACAAGTTCCTTCAAGGACTTTCGATATACGAAACTACTGAGATTTCAACTACAGTTAGATTATAGAAGAATGTATCCACTAACCAGTATAGCTCCATATACACGCCAAGCTTCGTAGCTCTTCATCTGGTTCTTTTGCTTCTCAGCATCCAATTCTGGTTCGAGAAGACTCAGATACGGTTCAAGATTTGACAGAACAAGAAGGCGTACCTACACAAATAAATTAAATTCAGTTAACATCGCAGGAGTACTGTGCTTAAGTTATTTCTGGCACCCGTTCTATGACTATAAATCTTAGTTCCTAATTAAATGAAAGAGAAGCAGGGAGTGAAACAGGAAATAAGGATTTTCAGGATATAGTGCATGTTCTGGGTAACAATGTTTCCGGGGGAAAACTTATACAACTAATAGAACCTTGAAAAGAGCAAACTGATAGCAGTACAATGAAGCATCGCCACTAATATATCAGAGAAAGTAAAGGAACTACTTACGACATTGTGCCCTAAAGCCGCTAATCCTTGAATTGCACCGTAGTGCTGAGTCAAGGCCTTCTTTGGGTCCAAAAGTGCATTAACTAAAGTTTTCGTAAGACGAGACTGAAGAGTAATGTATGTGTTTCCAAACCTGAAAACAAAAATATTCAAACAACAGGATTTAAAATGACGAAAACCTTCTAAACAATGAAGAAAACTTTAGCAAGTTATAACTTATTATTTCTTTAATTCAGATCTTCCCATTCGATATTTCAGCTCAGGCCAGAAAAATACCAGAAGCCAATAGCAAAGAGAACAGCTAAGATGGAATTAGTAAAACTGTATATAGATATATTCACTCACGATATTGCATACAAAAGCTCAGTATAAAGATCATTTTCAGTAAGATAATCCCCACAATTAACCAAAAACGAACACAGAGTTACATGAAATGAAAGGGAAAGAACGAACCTTTTACATATCAGTGCAACCAGATTCGCAGTAAAATCTCTCAGATCCCAATGGTTGTCGGCAAATCTATTTCCAAGCTTTCTCGATACAAGGCATGTTACAACAGAGGGCATCAGCTGGTGAAGCTGGCACCAAAAGGAAAAGTTTCGTTAGCTTCATGGTTATGAAACAACGCGCAATATGCATCGTACGTAGCATGTCTAAAATGCAACTCGAAGAAACACACATCAAAAAACTAAAGAAAATGGAGGTACAAGATTCTATAATAGTTCGTAAGATCCAGACGGCAACTTACATAAGGTTCTATGTGTATATGAGGATTCTGCAGAAGACTTCTGACAACGTGCATTAAATTAAACAGGAGCAGGAAGTCATTTAACCCACGTGATACCTGCATCAGTAGAGAAAATAATATTGTAATGTGCATCAAGCAATTGCGATCCTTATTTCTTTTTGAGTTTCCTCGGTGTTGCTATGTTACCTCATCAGCAATGAAATTTGTGAAGTATGGAACTAGGGGATGAAGTCCTGAGTCTGAGGCCAAGCTCACTAATGCCTCTTTAAACAGAGAGGGATTTGACTTGCTCAATGTAAGTTCAGCAATCTTTTGGAAGTACAACTGTTAAGAGTGAGAACAACAGATTAGTCTGTTGCACGTAAGATACGTCCCTGCGGTATTTAATCTGTAAGACATACCTGAAGCTCCTTAGATAATACATGCTTCACAGGTAGCCTAATGTCAATAAGAGGTCCGTCCTTTTGTTGATAAATTTGATTTTCGGCAGGTGCTCTAATGACTACAAACACCATAAACAAGAGGAATATATATTTACGAAGGTAAGAACAAGGAAATGTATCAAACTGTCTTGGTCGTGATAATTCTCAAAACATCTATACAGATTCATCTCAAATATGTACTTAGATCGCTCATCAACATCAGTAACTACACCAAATAACAAGGGGTACAAATGTAGAAACAAGTTAATTCACCTCCGAACGTCAAGGAACATACTAATATTTGTTTAATGTCAACAAATTTGGTTAATGACTTTAAAACTCTAACCCAGGGCATAAACCTGAGAAGCAAACCTTCTAAAGGAGCGTTTTCTGGTATAGCTGGCTGCACTCCTTCAATCGCAAGCCAGTGACAGACAATTTCAGTATCAAGAGGAGCTTTTGGTAGTGGAGCTTCAATCACCTAGAATCATGACATTTCTTGAAAATATTAGAAAAACAACTAAACAAGTAGATATATGATCAACTGAAACAAGAAAACCATGACACGTGTATATATGCCAGCTTCCCCAACATCTTACATCTTTGAAATCCACCTCTCTGTCATCAGTGTAGAACAAATCCCGATGCCCAATAGCTTTTCTAAAACGAATCGGTCCTCCTGAGCCAAACCCATATATCGGCTACAATAAACATGATCATTCTCAAATAGATGCATTTGCTTTCAGTTAACTGTTTAATAGACGGCGTTATTCATATGCACCAGAAAGGCCAAACCCTCAAAACCAGATACCATATATATATTTCTCACTACTAATAAACTCCACCAAATAAAGTTCATAAACATTCTGCTGATAGTTCACTACCAAAGCTATAGAATATGGGAACTACTCTAGCATGTACCTCAAGGTTCCTTAAGTTGAGAGCACCATCAACATCGGAAGCTGTTAAAGTCGTTCTCTTAGAGTGACGCATGCATTTGATAGCTTCCTGCAAAGATTGCATTAATATCAATTGCTAATATACCTAAAACACACATAAATAAAGAAAAAAGGGTAACCTACCTGCATGATCTCTCGAACACGATACTCAACATCAGGAGCAAGCATCAGTGCAGCCTCAGGTGACAAGTTTGTAATCCCAATACTCTGTGCTATAACCTCAATCGTTTCCTTAGGTACAATGCTCATCTTCTCTTCTCCTTCCACGGCTCTATTGTATCCATACAAAAGATATATCAACAGTGAATGAATCCATGGAACTTCTCAATTTGAAGCAACGAATCGAAATTCAATAAAAACAGAAACAATTGCATACTTCAATGCTCCAAAATAGAGTGATTATCCCCAAACGACGAAGAACATAAAAAAAAAAACGATAAAACCAGACGCACCGATTCAATAGACCAACGCGTCTTAGTCACAGACTCGATTCGACTCAGAAGATAGCTCCACAGATATTGCTTCTACCTTCTTCTCCTTTACGCGAATTTCCTTAGCGAGACTTGAAGAAGCTCGTAAACGGAGCCTCCCGAGTCAGACTTATATAACCGATGCCGAGATTCCGTCTGGCTTCCTCCGGTTTATCATCGAAGAAGCGGATCAGCATCGGTTCGGGTATTTAATTGAGGTTGAATATACACCTGATTGGCTTATATCGGGTTCGATCGGTTTTGGGCTAACTCTTAAGATTATTGGGCCTTATTTAACCCAATAAGGATAGGAGATTTCTATCTCTGCCAACCTAAATCCAATGTTTATACAAGCCATAGTTTTTTTTTAACAGCGTCTAACTAATTTTTTTGTTTTAACACTAATTTATTATGATTTTGCATTTACGAAAAAGATTACATAAATAGTTCGAAAAGATAATATTACACTTAGATTATAAACCGTACGCATACGCGGGGTGAGTTTTTATAATCATGTTTGTTTATTAAATGGTTTTAATATTTTGAAACATTACAATCTTTATCAATTATAAAATGACGAATAGAAATATTGGTGTCTTAAATATATCATCGTTGTTGAAGAGTTAACGTATTACATCTCATTTTAATTTTTAAAATTTCATGTGCACAAAAGAAAGTTAAGTTTTGCGGCTAACACAAATCACCAAAACCAAATAGGCAATATTGATTGTATAATGACGAAAGTGGATTAGGTTTTCTACTCTCGATTTATTTACTATTGACTCTCCATAAATGAGTTTATTTTCTCCTTCTATAAAATTGTGCTTTCATTCTCGTCTTTATTTTATTGATATGAGCTAAGTTTCTTTTTTTAACTTTTTTATGAATTTAGTGAATTAAATAAGTGTCAATTTAAAAAAAATTGGACATCTGTAAAAAAATTAGTTTCATTCCAGATACATATCTAAAAATGAAAATTTTGAAAAAAATAACCGGCAAACTATATTAACATATTAGTGTTCAAATCTAATATATCAAGTTGTTATAGAATATATAAGTGCAGACTCGAAATATAAATGTCTGTCTAGTATATATTCACCAGCTCAGTCTAAATATTATCTAATTCTAGAACAACAAAATAAATTACTTATTTTACCACTTCAGGTAATATTTGAATCCAAACGGCTAATATCCAAACCCGAATGGATATCCGAAGATAACCAAAAATAAGTATACTTAACCCTATATTTCTAATTTACTTCTCTCATTTTATTCAAAATATTTATTAATGATGCTTATTGCTCAAAATTAGATAATATGTATATAGTTATGGACAAAATTATTTGCTACTCACTTAAAATATATATCAAGCTCTTGTTTCTTGCATTAACAAAAGTTGCATCTAAAATTTCAAAACAACAGCTAAATTAGTGTCTTTCTATTTTTAAAGTTTTATCTCCAAACCTATTAATAGTTTAATTTTTAAAAAATTAAAAAACCAGATAAGTTAAAATATATTTTAAATTAAAAAATTTAAACAATGAATCATTTATTTATTTTTCTTCAAAATTTAAATATCTGAACCCGACCCAAAATATCCGAACCCGAACATAAAATATCCGAACCCGACTCGAAGTGTAGAAATATCCGAATGGGTTTTATACATGTATACTGAAATACTCTATACGAACCCGAACGTGTATCCGAACGCCACCCTACGATATATGATCATCATTTGTATCTTACTTGAACAAAACAAAAAAGTTAAACCATTGATCACAAAATTTTCAATGTGAGACTTTTACTATTTTTAATAATTTATTGTCATTTTTAAAAATTCAAAATATAACATATAAGAAAAATTCTAATTTTTTTTATTATATGCTTAATGTGATTTTTAATTTCTTTAATAGTATAAAATTAAACAAAAAAAGAGAGAAGTTAGAAAAATTGTTATCAAATATGTATTATTCATAATCATTAATTGCATATATATATATTAACCATATTAGGTAATTCCGTAGTTTTTATTTAAGGAAATAAAAAATATTCTTTTGTACACTACTAATTAATTTGATAGTTAATTTAATAAAAAGCATAGTATATATTTATATGGATCAATTTATTTTTCTAACAATTCTAAGAAGCATTTTCGTGATGATACGTGTCTACCAAAATATGTTGTAATGCTCCAGGATTAATATATAGGGTATAGATAGTTCGAAAACCAATAATACTCCTGTATTTTGAAAAATTTGACGGTATTTACTTAAACCAAGTTGACTTGTAACAGAAATTGAAACAATGACCTGCTGGTATACAACCATTTATGAATTCACAGTCAAACCAAGTGAGCTTTCACGCCATAGAATGAAAATATTAACACTAACACTAGTTTACAACAACAACAACAAAATTGATCAAAACTCTAGAATGAAAAAGGAACACACAAAAGTCATTAGAACAAATCCACGCATCATTTTATTCTCATTCAAACAATCGTGAAAGCATTTTTTCACTCTTTCTTTCACAAACAATAAGGGCAGGCAACAGAAACTGTTGATGAATGCAATATGTGTATAGTTCACTTACTTACAGATAAATAATTGCCCCAGTCCCAGTATCAGTATCACAAGTTGGGACCATATAAAGTAAATTCTTTGTAAAACAACCCCCCCAAAAAATGTAGTTTATGATTGTCTGGTAAGGTCTTGTGCCCAAGATATTCCACCGGGAAACGCTCTGTGAACTCTGCTTCTTGTCACCACGGCAGGTTTTGTTTTCTCCTCCACTGGTTTCACCACCAACGGGCTTTCTTTCTCCAATACAGGCTTGTTGTGTATCACGTTCACACCCTCCTCTCCTTCTGTTAGGAACCGCAGACCCTGGAGTTTCCATAGTTCTTTTAAGTTTTAAAAATTCAAAGAAATGAACAGCACGAGTTAAATATAAAAGAGCTGCTAAAAACATTTCAAGTTTCAACAGATATGATCTTGGTGAGTTCTTAGTATGACCTTTATCCTTAGAACAAAAAGATATAAAAACGAAGAGTGTTGGTTCATCATTACCGATAGAGAATTGCTAGATGATGGTTTTGCATCAATTGGTAATTTCGCACCAACATCCTAAATCAAGAAGCCAAGAACACCAACTTTTCATTCAGGCCTTTCAATAAGTGAAAAAGGGTAAGGCAAGGTTTCTCTTAATTTGTCAGCTCTCACCTGAAAGACTTTAGTAGCTGGACTGTCTTTAACTCCTGCAATTTGACATAGATGCCATAGTCCCGAGAGGGTCACATCCTGAGAGTTTAACCAGCAGAAAAGTGTTCCAATTAAATAGGATTTAAGAAAACTGATTATGTCAACTGGTTGGTGGATGTAAATAAGATTTACTTGTTTGCTTTCAAGACTGTCAATCTTCCCTTCCTGTACAATTTTAATATAAGAGAGTGACATTAATCCATTTGAATTACAAAAATACGTTTAGTTCACATATAAGAGGGTAAAAGACGTGACTTACTATTCCAGATATCATTTCATTAATTTGTTGAAAGTCATACCCAAGTTGCGATATGCTTGATTTCACGGCTGTTACCTGCATCAAAAACAAAATTTAAATAATAATCAAGTCCTGATGCCGTTGTATATACAAGTGTGTCAATCAAGTGCCAGAGAGATTTCTCTTACATTACACTCATCTTAAGTCTAGAAAATTGAAGGCATCAGTACAAGCAAATGAGAAACAAGATGAGCGCCTTACATCATTTAAGATCATTTTAGATATCTCTGTCTGCTCTTCCACCTTCCAATCCAATTTCGATAGTTCCTTAGAAAGATGTTTCTTTGTTGACTGCATAAGCAAATACGCCAAGTCACAAACCACAAGACAATAAATATATAACAAGCAAGGAATGTTTTGAGAAAATGTCTTCTTTTTTTTACCGCTAGTGTTTCTGACAAGTCGTTTAGTTGTTTCGAAAAAGATTCAACTGCATTAGCCATATTTTTCTTTGTCACAAACATTGCATCGGAGAATGACCAACCCTGCAACGTAGAAAGAAATGAGTGAGATGCGCATTAACGTTACAAAGCAATGATAGATAATGCATAAAGAAAATAACATTTTACAAAACTCTAACAAAAGAACATAAAATAGATTTAAGAGACGGGCACCTTCCACCACATGTAACAGTATCCCATAGCTCCAACGGCGGCCGCTGGAACCAGGTAAGAAGCATAGCCTGCATCAGCAAAAGCACTTCTCATTAAAAATGGAGAATAGTAAGTAAGTTCTGCATAAAAACACATATATAAAGAGGTATGAGCATACCACTGTTGTTTGAATCTCCGTTAAATATGGTAACTGGATTAATCATACTTAGCTCTTTGATTTCATTTGCGAGCTGTCGAATCTGATTAGTAGAAAAAAGAAATTAAAAACGAAGTTACAAAACAGAGGAACCAGCTTTAGAGTAATGATTCAGAAAAATATTTAGATTCAGCTGATGAGAATATTAAGCAAACATAGCAAAAGGCAACCACAATACCTGAGCAGCTAGGGCGGCACTGTCATACTTATAACTATAAGGTGTGCTTTCAACTCCTTCAGCTCCTTTGAGTAATTCTTGAAGCTGCGCTATTAGGTCAGACAACCTCCCATGTCTCAGCACGATCGAACCAGATACACCTTTCAACATATAAAACAGAACCAAGCATCAAATTACACGAATCATAAACATAGTTCAATAGCAAAGCAGAGATTTTGCATAATGATTCATCAAATTTACAGAACTTAAGATCAGATTCCAACATAAATTTCCATTAAGGTCGAGAAATTTTTGCTAGATTACAGTCAAAGCAATACAAACGGGAACAATTGAATTCATAGACACAGAGATAGACCTGCGCCGAGTAAGATGAGGACTTTGGAGGTTTGAACGCCGGCTTGCACAGCCATGGATTCCGATTCAAGGTAGAAGAGACTTCAGCAGCCGGCTGGCTCTTCTCGATTGTTCTGTTCCGTGACGCTTTGGCCACCAGAAGAGACTTAATTACGATACACCCTTTTGCCTTTTTGGACCTCAACTTTTGGTTTGACATTTTTTAACATTTATTACGTTTACACCCCGAAAACTTCCAATTTTAATCAGATTCCCCCCCAAGTGGCAATTCAATATGGAAATCGAATGACAAGGGTATTTTACATTTTGGAATAGTTCCAGACCATTACGCAACTTGATTGAAATTCACCTTGTGTGTTAACCTGTTCTTAGTTGCAGTACAATGCTAATAAATTGAATCTGAAATGCAAATCGAATCAAATTAAAACACAAACTGGTTTAACGTTGGATGAAAATGCAGCAACTACAATACTCCAACAATAAGTTAACCAAAATAAAACAGTGACTCCATTTCAGAAACAACTCAGCTCTAAGACAAGGCTTGTCTGAGAAAACAAACTCAGAATGCTAATTTGAGTCTCTCAAAAGAATCAAGCATCAACGGTAGCTGCTTCGGAATCCTGTTTCCTCTTCAAATACTCATTCAAGATCGTCAGCCTCGCAGTCTCAAACGCAAAATACCCTATCGCCGAGAAGCAGGCGCTATGCACAACACGAGGCCCCATGCCTCGAGTAAAACCAACCAATCCTTCCTCTTTCAGTATCTGCTTCACCGTCCCAGCCACACCATCATACATAGCAGCGCCAAGTTTATTCGCCGCCTCCACGTGAACCTGCGTCATCAGCCTCGTCTTCACCACATCCAACGGCGTGGTTATCGAAGCGGATATAGCACCAGCCAACGCGCCGCAGCAAACACTCTGCAGAGGCTCAAGATTGTTCTGCTGCGTCTTCTCCAAAACCGCGGCTTTAAGATACTCAAACGACGAGTAACTCAGCACCCCCGCCGGTAAGTTTCTCAACAATGTTGCGGAGTAGCCGGCGTAGAGCCCCAAGATCCCATCTTTCTCTAGAATCTCAAGCAAAACTTGGTACGACCTCCTACCGCTAGCTCCGACCTGCATCCTCTGCGTGATGAGCTCCTTGGGAACCATTATAGCCGACGAGATAATGTTCCCCATGGCGCCGGCCGTGGGAGGGATGAGAACGGGAGGAAACTCCGGGAACTTGCCTAGGAGTGACTTACCTATTAAGAGTGTAACAAACTTAAACTGTGTTTTTGATTAATTAGTAACTGTACAAGTATATATTAGCCGGTTTAGATTACGGTTCGACTGTAAACCATTATCTAAACCGGCTGATAGTATAGTAAGCTTATAATATTACCGAACTCGCACGTGCCGAAATACACAGCGGAGGAGAACGTGGAGCCGACGATGACGGCGGAGACGCCGCTGTAGAAACCTAGAATCCCTCTCTCTTGAAAAGTTTTCACTACGGCGTCGAAGCTGCTGCTGTACAATTGAGAGGCGCCTTTCGCCTGGAGCTTCGTTTTGATCGTGTCCAGCGGGAGGAGGCAGACGTAGGTGAAGGCGCCGGCGATTCCGCCGCCTCCCGCGCCGATTAAGGCGCGCTCGAAGACGGAGAGGTGTTTCATTAGCGTTTGGATCTTTGGGCTGCTTCGCGACGCTGGCTTCATCCATTTCAAGAAGCCTGGTTTGGAGTCGGAATCAGAGACTGAAGCCGATGCGAACGGAGGAGATGGTTTTCTCGATTTGGTTAGAGATTTTTTTCTGACGGCGGGGAGTTGAGCGGAGGTGCGATCGGAGAAGTAAGTGAAGAGGGAGTTGAAATCGTTGGTGAGGTGGCAGTGGTTTAGATTCGGAGAGGGGAGGCCGAGGCTCTCCGAGAGTCTAGCTTCCATGGCTGAGTTGGTGGAAGCTGAGGACGAAGACGAAGCATCATAAGATGATACTCGAGAGCCCTGAAGAGAAACGGAGCGCAGTGTTGTGAATAAAACGCTGAACGGCACGAAGTTTGCCAATAATTTCAAAATTAAATACTTAAATCATCAGATTGTTGGAAAAGTATGCTTTCACCCCGAATACTTCCAATTGAATCAAACTATCCCATCCTGAATATTTTGTTATATTACAATTAAATGAAGAATTATGTTTTCACCCCAAATACTTGTAACTTGGTAAATTACCCCCTCTTGTTATATTACAAATAAATGAAGAATTGTGTTTTCACCCCGAAAACTTCCAATTTAGTCAAATTACCCCCCTCTCATGACAAGGGTATTTGGGTAGTTTCATAATAATCCAGACCATTAAGCAACTTGCCAGAGACACGACACTAACCTTGCGACCTGTTCTGTTCTTCGTTGAAGACCAAGCAAAGCTTCCTCATTCATTTGGCGTGAGAATTTATTAAAAAAAAAAAAAAAAACTTCGAATCTCCGCCATGGATGTTATTAGGTGGTGCTACTTCCTCCTCCTCTCACAAACCCTCTTCTTCTCACCATCCCACACGCAGACCGATTCATTCACATCAATTCTCATATCCCAAAACGGCCTCGATTTCGTGAAAAACCTCCTAGTCAACAAAGCTATCGCGTCGATTATACCTCTCCAGATCCCCAGGATCGAGAAATCAGTGAAAATCCCGTTCTTAGGAGGAATAGATGTCGTCGTCTCGAACCTCACGATATACGAGCTCGATGTTGCCTCGTCTTATGTCAAGCTTGGTGAGACAGGTGTCGTCATCGTCGCTTCGGGGACGACTTGCAATTTGAGTATGAATTGGCATTACTCTTATGCCACTTGGATTCCTCCGATGGAAATCTCTGACCAGGGGATTGCATCTGTTCAGGTAATTAATCATATCATTGACTTGCTTGAGACTACTTGTATGATCTAGACATTGATAGCATAGGAACCAATGGAAAGACAAGATTTTTCTTGCTAATGACAAACTTTGTTCTGTTTTGTGGTTGTTACTTAGAACATAGTTGGTTTTAGTGTTTTAGTGGGTGTGTTTTGCTTTGCTCATTGTTATATATGTTTTACAAGAAGGGAATTTGATGAGTGCTGATTCTCTCGCCTTCTCGGTAAGGTTGAAGGCATGGAGATTGGACTCTCTCTAAGCTTGCTAAGTAATGAAGGAGGATTGAAACTCTCTCTTTCGGAATGCGGATGCCATGTGAAAGACATATCTATTGAGCTTGAAGGAGGAGCTTCATGGTTTTATCAAGGGTATGCAATTACTTGCTTATTCAGCCTTGTTTCTATGGCTGTTGTTTCTTTCTTTTTTTCTCATTTGAATTTTTTCTTCTTTAGGATGGTTAATGCATTTAAAGACCAAATTGGAGCAAGTGTGGAAAGTACTATTGCCAATAAGCTCAGTGAAGGAGTCTCAGACCTTGATTCGTTTCTACAAAGCCTTCCAAAGGAGATCCCAGTAGATGATAAAGCTGCGCTCAATGTCACTTTCACCACTGATCCTATACTGAGAGATTCATCCATCACTTTCGAAATCGACGGCTTGTTCACCAAAGCAGAAACGAATCAAGTCTTAAAGTCCTCCTCCTTAAGAAACTCTGCACCTTCATCTATCTGCCCTGGAAATTCTAAAATGCTCGGAATTTCACTGGATGAAGCTGTCTTCAACTCTGCTGCAGCTTTGTACTACAATGTAAGTTCCCTCATGGTATTGATATTCATCTATTGATCATTTCTCATATGAGGATATTCAATCATTCTATATATATTCAGGCAGAGTTTATGCAATGGATAGTGGATAAAGTACCAGGTCAGGATCTTCTAAACACTGCTAGGTGGAGGTTCATCATTCCACAACTATACAGGAAGTACCCAAACCAGGATATGAATCTGAACATCAGTTTATCATCGCCTCCGGTTGTAAAGATCTCAGAGCAGTATGTGGGAGCTAATGTGAACGCGGACCTAGTAATCAACGTTCTAGAAGCAGACCAAGTAATACCAGTAGCATGCATCTCCTTGGTAAGTCTTCAAGTGAGATAACTCTGTACATACATGCTTTGTTCTATACCTAAGTTTATTCACTGTGTGCTTGGCTGCAGGAGATCCGAGGGTCCGGTGCTCTCAGAGTGATGGGTAATAACCTTGGAGGCAGCGTCAAATTAGAAGATTTCTCCATGTCTTTGAAATGGAGTAACATTGGAAATCTCCATCTGCATCTTCTTCAGGTAAGTGCACAATGTCAAGTGTTAATATATATGGAAAGAAGATTTCATTCAGACTGCATCTTCTTTATCTTGTAGCCAATAGTGTGGACGGTTATACAAACGGTGTTTGTGCCATATGCAAATGACCATCTAGAAAAAGGCTTCCCTTTGCCCATAATCCACGGATTCACACTTGAGAATGCTGAAATCATCTGCTCAAGCTCTGAAATCACAGTTTGCAGCGATATCGCCTACTTGGATTCGTCCCAACATCCTCGATCAGGTTTGAGTCTACCAAGATCTGCACCTTGGATAAACACTTTGTTGTAGTTTACAATTGGCGGTTGTAAGTGTCAATGCTGGTCTGGTATCTGGACCAGTGACAAAACGAAGCCTTGTATATTACTTTTGTATCTTGATGTTGAACAAACTGTGTATGCTACTTCTCTATATGAAATAAATATATTTCTTGTAATTACTATGGTTAAGTGTCGGATAATTAGTCGATGAAGAGGTTAGGCCGGTTTGTTGGATAAATCTGCTAGAAATCCAATCAATTGGTTTGATGTCTAATAAATTTGTAAAGTTGTGATATACTGAGGAGGCTGGATTATAAGATGAACCAAATTTTAGATATGTTTTAACAACGCCTCACTGGATCCTCCTCCAGTTTTCGTGCCAGTTGCTTTACCATCCAGACCAACTTTGAACAACGCCTTTATATGTGAAGCAAAAACAGCACTATATCTAATTATATAAAGTAGTGTTTCCCTCCTTCCTAGGCCCTCCACGTCGGATCCAGCCTGGAAATTCGACTCCTGTATGCGTGCCACGTGTCAACCTTCGCTCCGCGTCGTTTCATTAACACGTGACTTGGGCTTTATTTTGTGACTTGGGCTTTATGTTGGCCCTTGCGCTCTGTTTTGCCAAGAAAGTTACGCTAACCCTAATCTGGATCAATAAAAAAAAAGCAACTCCTTCTTCCTCTTCGATCCGAGAGGAACAAAAGCAACATCCATAGCCGTTGTGTTAGAGAGGCACAAAACATAGCAGTACGGTTGATCTGCGTTCAGGATTTATTTTCCGGCACCAGTCCTTCGACGTCCCCTTTAATCACACAACCACAATCAGACAACAAATGACGGTTTGTCTTCTACATCTAATGGAAGACCACAAGAGCCATAACCACTACGGTCAACGATAAACTTCGCACAGTCACCACCTATCTCCCTTGCAAAGTCGTTCATTTCTTCTCATAGATGTTACACCAAGAGTATCCTGGTGTCATCAAGATTTGTGATCACTAACCCTTCGTCTCAGGTCTCGGGTAGTCGGGTTCAAGGGGTAAGCCTCTCTTTTCATCAGTCGGTGAAAGAGAAGTGTTATATCGATCCAGTAGGTGTAACTCATCTCCATGCCAAGAAAAGGTTAGTAACTTTTTTTTTGTTCAAATGGGTTAGTAACTTAATCAAACTAATCTTTATTATTAAATCTAAATCTTAGAGATTTAAACAATCATATTGTTTCATAAATGGTACTTTGAAAAAACAGAAAATCTAGAATGAAAAGAGTGATCAAGCTTCCTACCGTAAGCAGCAAGATGGCAGATATTCCAGCAAATGAGTATTCATTGAGAAAATATGGTAAAAAACCAATCAAAGTCTCTCCTTATCCTCGGTTAGTCTTCCGCATTTGTTTTTGTTCTTTTGATATTGTTTTCTCTTTGTTTCGTTTGTTTTAGAATGCTTAATAGATTTGATTTCCTTTTTCTATGATAAGTTTATTGGCTTTATTATTATATTTTTATGATTCTATTACTCACGAGGAATATGAGAGATGAGAGATTGGTGACAAATATACACATTGATTCATATGCAATAATATATGATTGTGGTTCACACCATACTTTGGGTTTATTATGCTTAGAGGTTGTCTTTTCTAAAATATGGGACACATTTCTATATCAACAAAGACCATATAGCTAGCCAAAACTTCCTTGAATAGTAAGTATTTCTCAAGATTTTACAAGCAGCCAGTTATCATACTAACGTCCCTTGCCCTTGACCATTTATATTCAACTGGCAGTGCATTAATAAGGAGGGCTCAAGCTGTTCTGCAACCAAATATGGGGGAGTCCATAAATTTGAAAGTCTAACCGTCGCTGAGCTTAATGCATATGTACTAAATTCATAGCCACATAAGGTACTAGACCTCATCCCCTGCTTTGTAAGTCATTTACATCTCCCCTCTTATATTTTTTAAATGTGCTGGGAGATGATAATATCCTTGGTGATGACTTGCTTGGACCTGGAGCGGTGAAGATTAACCCTACTGATGGGTTTATAATTGGATCCCCTGAGAAAACAGCTAAGGGAGATGCTGCTGGAATGCTTGACAGAAGTGCTGTTGAGCCTGCTCTTCCACCTGTTGGACCTGTCTCAGGTCGATCACAACAGCTGAGAAAGGACCATTAATGGAGGATAAGTAGGAGGAGAAGAAGCCATGCATTTGCTCAATGTTACTGCCTAAGAACCTAAGCTCAATTGGACAACCTCAACTCTATCGCATCTCTGTTTTTTTAATTATGTTTTCACTACGTTTCGTTTAGCATGATTTTGTTTTTAATTGTTTATGTTCTTACACTTTTCCACCAGATGTTACATTCTACGCATACTCATGTTAACGTACCTAATGAACATACCAAATGCTGACTCTACCACAAATCACAACACAGACATTCACTCATCAATCCCAACAACCAACTAATAAAATACAAAATAATCTATACTTCGCACCTCATCAAGTTACAGAAGATAACAACATCTAATAACATTAATATACCCAATGGAATATTTTTTAATCCAAACTAATTTTTATTTTTAAAAATCATATAACAAAACTCAACAGAAAATTAATAAAATTAATGTTGTTGTCTAATTTTACTCATAAATGTTTACTTAATATATAATTACAAGTTCGTCTTTTTCCTCACAATGCTCTTTAGATTCACCCGACTCCAGAAAACTACTAAAAATTATGTGAAGGTACCATGAAAAAAAATTTAATCAAAAAGGCATTGTATATTTAGTCTTCAAATACAATAACATATACAGAATTTAACTAATATGTTTATTTTAAAATGTAATAATTTATATTGAATATTTAGTCTAACAATTTACATAATTTTCAAAAAATCATCCCGCCCGTAGGGCGGGCCGGCCCTAGTTATATATATATATTCCTCTGAATGCCTATGGTCAGATTGTAGTGATTTCAAGCAAAAAAGAAATAGATTTTTTTCACATAATAATCAGACCATTTTCATACACAGATATAAGGATTGTTAGCATGATTCGTCTAGATAAAAAGTTGCAGCCCCGGAGTATAACACAACTAAGCTCTTGTTCACTGCAATTAGAACAACTACAACATATTCATATTCTACGTGCTTCAAAGTTGTGACACAAGATGAGAAGGTCACAATAAAACAAAGAATAAATTATTGTGAAGAAGCTAGGATCACTCCCTACAATTATATACCTGCAAAAAAATTTTTTTTTTACAGAATTTGTTGATACAGTTCTTATTTTTAATATTATAGGAAGTAAAAAAGTATTTAGAAAAAATAAAATGAACATAGACAGTTATTGTGTAGAAAATATTGGCATTGATTGGTAACACTGCTTAATCGTAGAAAAATAATTAAGTTGCTGAAAATTTAAAATCTGCTGAACAAAAATACAGAATAATTTTCTAAACAATGTGATCTTAAAAAAAAGTTTTTCAAACAATTGGATAAACTTTATGGAATACTGAAGTATAAAAAAATCAAATTGTGATACATTGTTTAATCTATTGAAGTAATAAATATAAAGAATTTAATATATTATTATAATATAAATACCAATTAAAAAAGGATGTGTTATTTCACTTTAAAAAAAAAAGAAAAGGGTGGTCAAATAAATATCTATCTGAGGCAGGGAAAGAAATTCTACTTAAAACAATAGCATCTGCTATTCCGGTTTATCCAATGAATGTTTTCAAGCTTCCTAAAGGAGTATGTGAAGAAATAGAGAAACTATTTGCTGAATATTGGTGGAGTAAGGGAACGGGGAGACGGTCGATGCACTGGATGAGTTGGAAGAGAGTGAGTGTTCCAAAGAAAGAAGGTAGGCTAGGTTTCCGTGATATTGAGAATTTTAACTTGGCTTTACTTGCCAAACAAGTATGGAGGATTGGCCAAACACCAACAAGTCTACTTGCAAGAGTTCTGCGTGGTCGATATCATCAGGATACATCTATTCTCAATGCAAGGGTTGGAAATAAACCCTCATTTATATGGAGATCGCTAATGGAAGGAAAGGAACTCCTTAAATCAGGATTGAGGGTTCAAATTGGTAATGGTGAAGAGACTCTAATCTGGAGGGACGCCTGGCTACCCACTCATCCACCTAGAGCTCCAAGAGGCATTGATAATATAGTAAATTACTATCACACAGTTCATTCACTATTTCGCCTGGGTACAAGACAATGGAATGTCGAATTATTAGAGCGAATTATGGTACCAGAGGATGTGGAGTTAGTAAAACACATTGTGTTAAGCCAATATGGAGGACAAGATTTGCTGGGTTGGAACTAAACTGAAGATGGTATGTATACGGTTAAGTCAGGTTACTGGTTGAGCATGCATAGCCAAGATCAACAAGTTTTACCACCAAGAGGATCAACTGGAATTAAAGCTGCTCTATGGAAGTTAAATACTGCTCCGAAACTCAAAACATTTTTTATGGAGAATTCTATCAGAGGCAATGCCTGTGGGATCAATCCTAAAACGAAGACGTGTCTCTCAAGATAGTGTGTGTAGAAGATGTTGTGTGTTAGATGAAGATATGGAACATCTCTTCTTCAAATGCCCGTATACTCAAGCACTTTGGAGAGGGGCAAATCTACCAGACCGTACGTTTACTGATAATAGTATCAGTTTTGAAGAGAAGTTAAAGGCTATTGTATCCTCGATCAATAATAAGGTGCTTAACCCTATAGATAGGCAACAGCCTTTGTGGATCCTCTGGCGCATCTGTAAAAGCAGAAACCTTTTAGTTTATGGACGGAAACAGACTGATTGGAAAGTAGACCTCAAACAAGCTCAACATGAAGCACGTGAATGGACTCAGGTGTTGTATTCAACTGAAAGCAACAGCAATACAACCCAGAGGCTAAGTGGGAGACACAAACAATCAATGTGGGAGAGACCTCCTTGTGATTATGTGAAGATTAATTATGATGGGAGTAGGAGACAAAATATGTCAACAGGAGGGTGGATATTCAGAGATGCTCAAGGATTTTTCCTAGGAGGAGGCCAGGGTAAACAATCAGTTAATGGAGATGGAAGTCTGGAGACAGAATTACAAGCTCTTCTTATGGCAATGCAACATACGTGGACAAAAGGTTACCGTAAAGTTATTTTTGAAGGTGACAACAAACAGGTTCAGGAGCTACTAACAACGTCCAAGAGGAATTTCCACATGCATAATTGGATTCTGGAAATCAAAGGGTGGAAGTAGAAATTTGAAGATGCAGAATTTAGATGGATTCCAAGGGAAGATAATAAAGCTGCAGATCATTTAGCTAAACAATTTCATAATTCTCAAGTTTCTTTCAACTCTATATTCTATGTACCTGTATCAATAACTCAAATCCTCCATGAGGATATTTCTTCGTCATTATAATAAAGTTGCAAGTTGGAAAAAAAAAAAAAAAAAAAGAAAAGAAGAAGGATTTGTTATTTTGTTCAGAAACTCGCGGCGCGATGGAGAAAGCAACCGCAGGGGAGGAAGAATTTGCAGGTACGAATCCAAGTCGATAAATATATATAAGGATGTGTGTAGATAAATGATTTAGTAGCGATCCCTAATTTTCTGATCACCAGAAATGATTAGTTATTACCTGGAGAATGTAAGTTTCGGATTGGAGATTGGGCCCGAGGGTCACTATTGAAATTGTATGTATTTCCTTTATCAATCATGAACACGATACAATCAATATATACACAAGGTTGTTCTACGGTTCCTCTATACAAGGGATATGGTCAAGTATCGAGATCCTAGAATATAGGAACATATCGTTGAGCATATTCTTTCACCCTCCCTCAGTCTTATCGTTGGGCCTTCTAACGGAAAGACTGGTTTTGAACTCGTTGAAGAGTGACGTTGGAAGACCTTTTGTGAAGATATCCGCGAACTGGGAAGAGGATGGAACATGTAGAACTCGGACCCGACCCATTGCGACCTTCTCACGAACGAAATGTATATCTATTTCTACATGTTTTGTCCTTTGGTGCTTTACCGGGTTGGTGGAGAGGTAAACGGCGCTAATGTTGTCGCAATACACCAATGTGGCTGTTGAAATAGGACATTTGAGTTCGAGAAGAAGGTTCCGTATCCAGCAGGTTTCAGCTACGACATTTGCAACTCCTTTGTATTCGGCTTCGGCACTGGAACGTGAAACTGTATCTTGTCGTTTTGATGACCAAGATATGAGGTTGCCGCCCAAGAACACGCAGTAACCGGAGGTGGAGCGTCGAGTGTCGGGACATCCAGCCCAATCTGCATCTGTGTAGGCTGTGAGAGTGGTTGCGCTGGATTTGTAGAGCTGTAATCCGTCTGTGATGGTGCCTTTTAGGTAGCGTAATACCCGTTTTAAGGCGTTTAGGTGAGAGGTCCGTGGGTCATGCATGAAGAGACAAAGTTGTTGTACCGCATACTGAATGTCTGGACGTGTGAGAGTGAGGTATTGGAGCGCGCCGGCGAGGCTTCGATAGAGTGTTGGATCATCAACTTTGTCGCCACTGTCCTGAGAGAGCTTGGATTTGAGATCCACTGGAGTACTTACAGGTTTGCATTCTTGCATTGAGGCACGAAGTAGAATGTCTTTTGCGTAAGCAGTTTGTGAAAGGAGCATGCCATCGCCATTGTAGTCAACCTTTATGCCAAGGAAGTATTTGAGTTTCCCATCGTCGGACATCTCAAATTCTTTCTTTAGTAAGGTTGTGAAGTGTTGACGCAGAGCAGGAGACGATGCCGTTAGCAGAATGTCGTCGACATAAAGAAGGAGAAAGGCAATGTCGTTCCCTTTGCTGTAGACGAAAAGAGAATTATCGCTGGAGCTTTTTGTGAAACCCAGCCGTTCTACATAGGAAGAGAAGCGACCATTCCAGGCCCGTGGAGCCTGTTTGAGACCGTAAAGCGCTTTCTCCAACTTCCAGACATGATTTGGCTTTGACTTGTCGGCCATACCTGGCGGCTGATGCATATAAACTGTCTCATCTAATGTTCCATGTAAGAAAGCATTTTTGACGTCAAGGTGATGGACCTCCCAATCGCGTTGCAGAGCTAGGTGGAGAACAGAACGGATGGTCACTGGCTTCACAACTGGGCTGAAGGTTTCATCATAATCCAGGCCCTGCTCTTGTGACTTGCCGTTTGCCACTAAACGAGATTTGTGGCGAGTAACTGTTCCATCTGCACCAAGCTTATGCTTATATAACCACATGGAGCGCACAATGTTAGCATTAGGTGGACGTGAAACCAGACTAAATGTCTTATTCTTAACAAGAGCACCGTACTCATCAGACATTGAGGGATTCCAGTTAGGATCTTTTAAAGCTGTGAGGTGGCTTTTTGGTAGAGGAGAAATGGTCGAAGTGTTTAGGTTGATGACAGATTTTTGTTTTCTTGTACCATCTCTGCTCCTAGTAGTCATTGGATGACGTGGAATGGGAGCAGGAATAGGTTGAACAGTCGTCTGAATGGGTGGTAAAACGGACTGTAAAGGAGGAGGAGATGGCTGAGTGAGGATATTTTTGAACGTTGAAGATACCTCAGACGTGTCGTCCAAGAAATCATAAGGCTTTGGAAGTGAGGTGGATTGAGTTTGAGCCATGGGAAAAATGGATTCATCAAAGACTACATGCCGAGAAATAATGACTTTTCTTGTCTTTAGATCAAGGCATCGGTAGCCCTTGTGGTTTGATGGGTAGCCAAGAAAAACGCAGGGTGTGGAACGAGGGGCTAGTTTATGGAGAAAAGAGTGATTCAGGTTGGGAAAGCATAAGCAGCCAAAGGTTTTTAGGTGGTGATAAGAGGGTTGTTTTTGGTAAAGGGTTGTGTAAGGAACACGGTTTTGAATGGAAGCTGAGGGTAGAATGTTGAGTAAATGAACAGCAGTGTGAAGAGCTTCCACCCAGTAGGAAGGTGGTAGGCGAGCTTGGAAAAGGAGAGTTCGGAGAGTGTTATTGATGGTTCGTATCATTCTCTCGGAACGTCCGTTCTGTTGAGAAGTATGAGGACACGAGAACCGAACAACAATACCGTTGGTTGAGAAGAAGTTTAGGAAGCTGGTATTGTTATACTCACCACCATTATCACATTGGAACGATTGGATAGAGGATTTGAACTGCGTTTTCACAAAAGCACAGAAGTCAATGAACTTAGAGAAGACCTCAGATTTCTTTCTTAGTGGATAAACCCATAGAAAATGAGAGAAGTGATCGAGAAAGAGGACATAATATTGAATTCCACTGTTACTTGTAATTGGTGATGTCCAAACGTCGGAATGCACCAACTCAAAAGGAGCAGAAACAATTTTATTTGAATCAAAGAAAGGCTGTTTTAAGTGTTTACCCAATTGACATGCTTCGCAAACAAGTGGAAGTTGTCCTTTATTACAAGAGATGGAATTAGAAGAAATTAAAGAACGCAATGATCCATTGTTGACATGGCCAAGGCGTTTATGCCAGAGAGAAGGAGCAGCAGCAAGGAAAGCTTGAGGAGTGTTCGCCGGTTTATTGAGTTGTGGCGGAACAGAGTAAAGATCCCCTGAACTGTCACTGCGGAGCAGTATCCTCTTGGTGCTTAGATCCTTAATAGAAAAACCAAACGGGTCAAATTCAACCGAGCACCAATTATCATTAGTAAACCGACGAACAGAGATGAGATTCTTGATGATATTAGGAGCAACAAGAACGTTTTTCAATGAAAGAGGACGAGAGTATGAAGCTAAAGAAGTAGAGCCTTTTGAAGTAATGGGAATAAGAGAACCGTTTCCAACTTTGACTGACATTCCGGTGCTATTTTTAAGAACAGAATTTAGTGTACCTGACGACGATGCTAGGTGAGCTGTAGCACCTGAGTCCATATACCAGTCTGCAGCGCCTGGATCAGCAATAGTCAAGGTGTTGAAGGCTTGAGCAAAATCGGTTGTCGGTTGGTATTGAGTGTCAGCAACTAGAGCCTGTTGTTGCTGTTGTTGACGTTGAGGAGCAGGACCGAGAATGCCTCTGTTTGCTTGCTGAATCCATGGAGTAGGGAATCCAGGCCACTGCATCATTGGTGGTTGATAGAACGGTACAGAGTAATGAGGATTCCAATTGCCGGTTTGCCAGTTGTTGTTCCAAGAGCGTTGCTGGTTGTTGCGTCCACGACCACGGCCTCGATTGTTCTGCTTCCTGTTCCCATTGTTGAAGCGCTGAGGTTGTTTTTCTGTTGAGACTGTGAGAACCGTCGATGAGGAAGCGTTGTCTGCAGTCGCTGGCGGCTTAGTACCCTTCTTAAGTCGTGTTTCCTCGTTGAGAAGCATCTGTTTCGCTGTATCAAACGTAGGAAAGGGTTCCTTGTGTTTGATGACATTGAGGATGTTGTCGTACTTCTCGTTCAAGCCGTTCAGTAGGTACATCACGAGTGTTCTGTCCGGTACTGGAGCGTCGAGATTGGCCAAGAGATCTGATATGGACTTGAGTGTTTGACAATACTCGTGCACAGTACGATCTCCAATTTCCGTGGTGCGCAAGTCATGGTCGAGTTGGAGTGCTCGAACTTCCTTATTGTTTCTGAATTGGTTCTCGACGCGGAGCCAGATATCACGTGCGCATCCACCAGTTTGGAACGTGCTGCGGAACAACGGTTGAGTCAAGGTGCCGTATAACCATAGCTTTACCAATCCGTCCTTCTTCTTCCAGGCCATGTCATCATCGTTTGCAGGGAGAGAGGTGCCGTCGATGTGACCGATCACATCAAATGCTAGACAGTGAGTGAGAAACAACTCACGCCAAGCGTTATAGTTGTGATCTTCAAAGTCGAGAGTGATAGGGATGTGGGTTTTAATGTTCGTTACGCCAAAGGCACGGTCGAAATCAACGGGATTTGGCGCGGCCATTGACGGAGAACTTTAGAAGAGAGAGATGATGGAAAGAAATTTAGAAAGAAAGGGAAGAGAAGAAGATTAGGGTCTCAAGAGCTTTGGCTCTGATACCATGAAATTGTATGTATTTCCTTTATCAATCATGAACACGATACAATCAATATATACACAAGGTTGTTCTACGGTTCCTCTATACAAGGGATATGGTCAAGTATCGAGATCCTAGAATATAGGAACATATCGTTGAGCATATTCTTTCAACTATGTCCCGGCATTAAGTGGCCATGAGTATAAAGGAACTACTCCTCCGCGCACAATGGACGAAGAGTATGACCTCATGGCTAAACAAGTCACGGAGACTCAGGTTTTGTTGTATCTTATTTCTCTGTGTAAAATTGATTGATCGATCTTCAGGAATCTTTTTGGTTGGTTGGTTGTTTAGGGATTCGACATGGATTTCAGTCAGTTCCGCTACGATTTTAATTACAGACCCGTTGATTTCGATGATAACAGTTTGGTCATAGACGGAGAAACCATGAGAGATTTATTGAACAGGCTTTCTCGTCAATCCCTTGAGCAATACAATCAGGACAAGGTTGATAACTCCTTCCACTTTGCATTTTTATCTACTAATGGGTTTTTGCTTTACCAGGAAACAAAATATGAATTAGTGGAGGTTTTCAAAGCCAACTATCACATGGCTGGTGCTGGCATGATGTTTTTCATTACCTTTCAAGCTAAACAAGATTTTTCTTCTTCTGGTGATGTTCCAAAAACAACATTTCAAGCTAAATCTCACTATTCCTATTTTTCCCCAAATAAGTACATCACCTGCCATCTTAAAGCACCACCTGAGAAGAAAGGTACCAACCCCTTTTGTTGTTGTTTCTTTCTAATATTAAAATTTTGAATTTGGTTATCTATACTATTAAAGCAGGATCCTATTTTAAAAATTACCTTAGCCTGCCATTTTCTTTATTAACATTGCATGTTTCATTAAGGGTAATCAAGTAATATTAATAACTCATATATATTGGATCATTTATTTCGGATCCAGCCCACATCAAATCTCTTTTGGGCCATTTGGGCCGATTAAGAAATCAGATCCAATTCTCACATTTTTTTTTCCTTTGGGCCATTGAGTCCAAGTTCAAATAATTTTTTTTTTTAAATATCCTTAATTATTTTTTTTCTTTTCTTAATATAATTTAAGCATTCATAAAAAAAAATTGTTTTTTTCATTGAAAAATATATATATATTTTTTATTAAAAAATTAACTACATTATAAAATTAATTTATCAGAGTTACCAACTTAATTCATTAAAGAAATAAAGTTTATTTTTTAACATAAATATTCATTTAAAATAAAATATGATAAATAAAGATAAAAATTTTAAGTCTTTTATAAAATAAACATAAATATATGAAAATATAACATCTATACTATTAAAGCAGGATCCTATTTTAAAAATTACCTTAGCCTGCCATTTTCTTTATTAACATTGCATGTTTCATTAAGGGTAATCAAGTAATATTAATAACTCATCTATATTGGATCATTTATTTCGGATCCAGCCCACATCAAATCTCTCTTGGACCATTTGGGCCGATTAAGAAATCAGATCCAATTCTCACATTTTTTTTTCCTTTGGGCCATTGAGTCCAAGTTCAAATAATTTTTTTTTAAATATCCTTAATTATTTTTTTTCTTTTCTTAATATAATTTAAGCATTCATAAAAAAAATTGTTTTTTTCATTGAAAAATATATATATATTTTTTATTAAAAAATTAACTACATTATAAAATTAATTTATCAGAGTTACCAACTTAATTCATTAAAGAAATAAAGTTTATTTTTTAACATAAATATTCATTTAAAATAAAATATGATAAATAAAGATAAAAATTTTAAGTCTTTTATAAAATAAACATAAATATATGAAAATATAACATTTACTAAATATTTGTCTATTGAAAAAAATAATAATAATAAACCCGCGCTTTGAAAGCGCGGGTCAAAATCTAGTATATCTTATATCTGGATCGTCTTGGCAGTTCATCCCATTGATTCTACTGAGAGAGAATTTGCCAAGAAACCAAGGTATGTAAAATATATATATATATATCTCCAGTGTAGAGAGTTTTTTTTCTTCCTTTTGTTGGCTTTTTATATGGTTCTTAAGGCGTTTTATGTGTCTTGTTATCCACAGGTTGACACAGGACAAGGATGCAAGCACTGATGCACGATGACTTGCAACACTTCCATATACTATCTGCCTTTTCGTTCCTTGTTTACTAGAGATCCATTGGAATGTTGTTGTTCATACTTTTTAACAAGAGCTCAATTTTCACAAACTTTGAAAACAACTTCTGTTAACTATCTGTGTCTTTTACGTTTAACTACGAACCCGATATATAGAATTGTTAAACGTAACACATGAATCCCCTATTAAATTATCCCAGTATCTATCATTCGTTGCCAAAGTTAACTGCAATGTAAGTAACAACGATTGCAGTAATGATAGTTAACAATTAAAGGATAGAGTCTTGTGTCTAAGATTCATCTGGCTGATGTTCTCTCAGAGTGAATCCCTGTGGGCAGAATGGCATAGAAAGTACAGTCTCAATGGGATAAGCTTATGGGCAGTTCAAGAATCTCTCTCTGACTCGTGGGCATGGAAACAAATACTGAAGCTCCGACCAGAAGGCAGAAATTTCATAAAGCCAATCTTGGGAAATGGACAGAAAATTAGCTTCTGGTTTGACTCTTGGACTCCGTTAGGGCAGTTGATTCAGTTCTTAGGACAAGCCGGCCCAAGACAGCTACAGGTCCAACTTCATGCCTCGGGCTCCGCTGCTTGCAGTAACACTGGCTGGTGTATTGCCTCTCCACGATCTGATGAAGCCATGGAGCTTCACACTTTCCTAACTTCTATTCCCTGTCCTGTCTTTGCGGAGGCTACTGATTCTTATGTTTGGACTACCTCCACTTGTGAGGAGCCAAGGTTCAACGCAACTAAGACTTGGCAGGACTTAAGACCACGAGGCCCCACCCTTACCGCTTCTGACTTAATCTGGTTTAAAGGGGGCATACCGAGAAACAACTTTACTATGTGGGTGGCAAATGCGGACAGATTACCAACGAGGGCGAGATTAGCTTCTTGGGGTCTACAGATCCCAACTCAATGCTGTCTATGCTCTATTTCGAGTGAGACCCGTGATCACTTGTTCTTGACATGTCAATTTAGTATGGCTGTTTGGAGACTCTCAGTTACTAGACTTGGTGAACCAAACCGACTATTCTGCTCTTGGGCAGAGCTCCTCTCATGGATCCGAGGTACCTCTACTGCTGCCCCGTCCAT
The DNA here is from genome assembly GCF_020379485.1 of Brassica napus. Taxonomy (NCBI): domain Eukaryota; kingdom Viridiplantae; phylum Streptophyta; class Magnoliopsida; order Brassicales; family Brassicaceae; genus Brassica; species Brassica napus. The sequence continues at coordinate 1,860,737 of NC_063443.1, forward strand.
TCTTAGGAAGTTAGTAGCTCAAGCAGCCGTCTACCACCTGTGGAAGCAAAGGAACAATGTCCTGCACAACCAGATCGTGCTCTCCCCTGACGCAATATTCAGACTGATTGACAAGGAGCTGAAGAACACAATCAATGCAAGGAGCAAGAGGAAGCAATTCCTCAACCTTATGTCTAAATGGATGAGCTGAAATCAACTTAGCTTTGCGGCTATTTTATGTTACTATCTTGTTTTTTCTCTTTTTTTGCCAAGTAGTAACAAACTCTAGATCTACTCTACTTGTAAATCTTCTTTCATTTATATGATATTTATCTTTTAGCAAAAAAAAAAAAAAAAAAAAATAAAGGATATGTGAAACGACAAAGCTTACTTTACCCGCAACGGAAGTAACAACGATAATCTATACTATTAAAACATGATCTTATTGTCATAATTACCTTAGTCTGCCTTCACTAACATTGCATGTTTTATTAAGGGCAATTAAGTAATATTAATAACAAATCTATATTGGGTCATTATTTTGGGATCCAGCCCACATCAAATCTCTTTTGGGTCATTTGGGCCTACTAAAAAATCAGATTCAATTCTCACTTTTTTTTTCTTTGGGCCATTGAGTCCAAGTTCAAATAATTTTTTTTCAACTATTCTTAATTATTATTTTTTTCTTTTCTTAATATAATTTAAGCATTCATAAAAATAATTGAATTTTTTTATTGAAAAATATAAATCTTTATTAAAAGTATATAATTTTTTAATTAAAATATTAACCCCATGATAAAATTAATTTATCAAAGTTATACCAACTTAATTCATTAAAAAAATAAAGTTTAATTTTTTAAACATAAATAGTCATTTAAAATGAAATACGATAAATAAAGATAAAAATTTTATGTTTTTTATAAAATAAAACACAAATATATGAAAATGTGACATTTACTAAATATTTGTCAATTGAAAAAGAAAAAAATAAACCCGCGCTTTAAAAGCGCGGGTCAAAATCTAGTTAATAATTAAAGGATATGTGAAACGACAAAGTGAAATCGATAGTGCACTAAAATTTAGAGAAGGGTATTAAAATGTGAAAACGTTTCTGAACCAATCAATACATTAAATTAGCATCATGACCTATTAATATATGTTGAGTCCAACATAAAAATATCTATTCTATTAATATAGTTTCATGAAAGATAAGTTTGTAACACATGTATTTTTTTCTAATTATAAAGTATAATATATTTATTTTTATTCTTTGCCTAGTATAATATAATATAATTTAAAACTATTATTTGATAAAATAATATTTAAATGTAAGAATGTCAATTAAACTAAAATACCTCTGTGAGACCAATATTAGTTTGTTAATGGATTACTTAGAGAAAACGTCCACGACGAGAGATCCGGATTCATCCGAGAAGAATGTTTGGCGAAAAAGAGCAAAAATATTTAATTATTTTCATTAATATAATATTTTAATAGCAGCAACGTGTTTCATTATTGGTTGATAATTTCAGACCACATCCAATCTAACGCAACGTAACTAGCTCTCGATCTCAGATAAAGTAGCTCTACCAATGGATAGACAGTTATGATCGAACTGTCTTATCATATTTCGAGAGCTAGTTGCGTTAGATTGGATGTTATCACATGAGAAGTCTCCAACAGATCGGTGTACATCAGTTCGAAATATGAAACCTTTAGTGAGTTAGAACTGAAACTCGATCATGGTGGGGTGTCGGCGGTGCCGGTAATGATGGGAATAACGGTGGAAACATGGTTATGCCCGGAGATTATGGCGAAGAACAAATTTTTAAAGGTATCAACAAACGGCCTTCGTGTTAAAAATGTTCACGTCCACAACTAATTTATAATTCTATTATCCACGCTTTCGTATCCACATCCACATTCAAATTTGTTAATATATATAATATATATATGAAAATGGATCTTAAAAGATAGATAATTTTATATATAATTTATTGTGATAATTATTTTTGTTTAATACTCCCTCTGTTTTTTATTGTAAGTAGTTTTAGATGAATGCACAAATATTAAGAAAATTATTAATTTTTTCAAAAGTAGCATTTGATATATAAATTAGGTATAGTTAAACCAATCATAAATAAGCATATATTATTTGATTGGTAGCACTATACCCGATAAAGGTAAAAGTTACTTAAAATTATGAAAACTACTTATATTTTGAAACAAACAAATTTTGCTTAAACTACTTACAATAAAAAACAGAGGGAGTATATTTTAGAATTTGAGATAAAAGTAAATGAAATCATAAAGTGAAATGAGAAAAACAATAAAGTAGAATAAGAAGAGGAGATAGATTAGTGTGATACATATGAAATAAGAAGGTCATATGAGTCATTTTCACAAGAGAAAGTGTGTTTCAAGTGTGAAGTGTCTTGTAATGTAATTAAAATGTGAGAAAGTGTCTCTAAGTGTCTTTAAGTGTAAAAAAATTCTTTTATATATATGCTATTACATTTTTATGTAAGTAAATTGACCGCTAAAGTCAGGCAAAATTATTTCTAGTTTCCTTATTATTTACACTAGATCGTCTTTCCGTGCTACGCGCGGATAATTGCTCTATACAATTTCAGTTTAAATATGTTGTGTGAATCTATATATATAAAATAGGCTTTGGATCCCTCCCAGGTATGCCACATGTGCATCCACGTCACAAATTAGTCTTTCCTGCGCGCGACACATGTCCTCTGCACTGCGTTTCATTAAAGTGAGTTTATGATGTTTCGGGCTTGGAGTTGGGCATGCCGTTGCGCTTCGTCTACGGCCCATCGAACACAATCTCTTACGGAAACCCTAATCAGTCTCTACGCTCTTCTTTGTGTTCTTCATTCGCCTTCTATCAGCACAGGGATGATCCAGAATCTGTAACGGTGTTTGTGATTTAAAGGTCTTAAATCGTCTTCAATCACCATCCCACTACGAATCTGCTGCAATCTCACCGGTGCGAATCGCGTTATCTACACTTTTATAATCTCACATCTCACTCATACTCAAATCTTACCCCTCATCTCTCTCAATGGCTATGACAAAGGTTTTCTTTTCCGATCTCAAGTCTGTGCGGTGCTCATCAGTTGTGGAGGCGAGACTGCTTCGATTCTGGGAGTCTAAGAACGTTAAGCATGGTGGGGAGCTAATGTGGATGGATCTGCTCATGCCAGAGACTGGATGCTATTTGGGTTCTTATTTGTAGTTTTCTGGGCTATTAGTCTGGTATTCATACGTGTCTTATATTTTATTTGATTCCCTCCCCCACAAAGTTCCTTTTGCAAAATGGTTGTAGTTATGGCATTCAATCATCAATCCCCACTACGTCTGCTTCATTGCTTATTAACAACATTTTCATCATCGCTCTTGGACAATCTTTACCTTCTAAATCAGAAAATTCTTAATAGTTTTATCTTATCCACGACAATGGCAACTCGACGGCCCCACTTCTCTGAGCTAAAGGCTGGCCGCTGCAGTTAGAGTGTTATCATGAGGCTTCTTTGTTTCTGGGAAGCTCGAAACTTTAAGAAAGGTGGAGAGTTGCAGCCGTTGATGTGGTACTGGTAGATGAGAAGGTAACAACTCTTGGTCTTGATTTCGCTTTGATAACATGCATCCTTACGAAATAAGCTGATTACGTGTTATGTTCAAGTGGGTTGCAGTCCGCTTTCATCCATGCCTCAATCAATTTTCATCGGCTCATACTTTCAGAAACATCCTGAAGGAAGGCGGGCTCTTTGACCTAAGTCTGTTTGATGTATCAAGGAGCAACCAAAGCTTTTGACTGTCAAAATTCAAATACATATCTACCATTGCCTCTCATGTTTTTCTGCGACACTTCCAGGTTCTAGCCACTCACAATCTGTACGGACGTCACAGGAGGTAATGGTTTGCATAGAAGGGATTTTGAATAATTGGGGTTTGATATGCTTTCAGATTATGTTCTTACTCTTGTGGTTGAATGTGTCAAGAGAGAAATGAAATCGTGTTCCCTGATTGTTTTTTTTTTGGGAATACGTTAAGAGTTTCTAGGTGTATTTGATGTTATTATCCTTTTTATAAGAGTTCAGTAGAGAGAATTAAGCTTCTCTTGCATGTAAATATGAAAGCTTTATTTTTGCAAATTTTCTTGCAGCTTTGTTCGTTGGACGAGGAGTGCTGCTATGTCGCAAGATAGTGCAACTGCTGGCTCTGCTTCTGGAGCTAGACCATTTTGCTCCCTTGAAGGTACTATTGGGTCTATGCTCTGCAATCAATATTTAAATCAAATTTTCACTATAGATGAATGGCTTAGCCTTCTAAAATATGCTTCGTTTGTTGGTATTTTTGTTTGATTGTAGAGGCTTGATGTACCGATTACTGACTAGACAAAATTCAAACGACATACAATGAAGATACACATAAAACTGAGGGTATTAATACTACCATTCGCTTCAAAGGTCTGTCCAACTACTGTCATATATGTTGTTTGGCTAATTAATAGATTAGTTTTGTCAATTTGAAACTTTTCACTCACCTTACGCTTTACTTTACTCAGGCTGATGCCGGACTGACGACGGTTCGTCAACATGGAGGAGTCCATGATATTGTTTTATATTTTCACAGTTACTCTAATCCTTTTTTTTATTTAATTCCAAAAATTTGTAGCATCAATATGTTCCAGTTCATGTCTTTTCTGTGGGTGTTTTGAATTTGCCTGTCTAAAACATTTTCGTACCCATCAAAAAAATATGGTTAAAAAGTTTAAAAAGTTCACCTCATCTTCGAATTGAAAAATTCATATCTTCACTTGGAAATTAAAATTCGCAACTATGGTCCACTTACCAACGATTGAAGAGGCTTTGTTTTTTTTTGTTTTTTTTTTCCAAAAGAAGCATAGTAAAACTGAATCAAGAAAGTGCTTTCTTATGTGATTTTTAACAAACATGAGATAAACTGATTTTCTTTAATTAATTCTTGGTCAGTATTAGTTTAGAATTTTATACTAAGAGAATATATGATCTGGTTGTAAATAACTACAAGATGTTTAAACATTATTATGAATCTCCCACTTAAAGAAGACAATTCACATGAATCATATGTTGAGAAATAAGCAACCAGAAAGCAAACTAATTTTTTTAATTATTAATCACAATTTCCATGGCAATTTAACCATTTTCCTACGATCTCCACAATCATTCTTTTGGAATAAAATTAATGTACTTTAATATTTTTGATAAATATTGTATTTTAAAGATATCCTATGATTCCTCCGTCAAGACGTTCCACTTTCCAAATAAGCTCCTTTTGTGAAATATAACTTTCTCACGATTGTATCACTCTCTACACCACCAGCTTCTCCTACAATCACAACTCCAGCAACATGATCCCATATTCTTCTCTTTGTAAGTCACTGCGCAATCTTTATAAACACTTCAGCGTCTCCACATGCAAATCGCTGCATACTTCACCATGATGTACACTAGCATAGGCATTTCCTCATGAGACGTAAAGGACAAAACAAAGATTTGTTTGTATTGTAACACTACGAGAATATTTGAAATAAATAAACACTGTTAGTTTACCTAACTCCTGCGGTTTACAAATGATTAGATTTATCACTTTCTACTAGCTCACAAACTGTAACTAAAACCGGGTCATCTGACTGTTGAAACCTTAACAAGCTTTGCAAATTCTCCATATTCACTGAGGATTCACGGTGGCATCCAAGCTTGACCACCACCTCTCTTTGCATACATGACACACCCTTTTGATACTGATCCAGCTCGGTAGCAACGATACTTTGGCACTCTTTCTTGACCGGACAGATAAGAAATTAGGCTAAATATCAATAAACAAACTAATTAACTGTCCACTAAAAAAATATGTAGTTTATACAATATCTAAAAGTGGGAGCTCGAGTAATGATAACTGAAATGAATTATGAAAATATAGTTGATAACAAATAAAAATCCAAACACGTACATGATTATAAATTAAAAAAGGTCAAATGTTAACAAAATAATATATATTATTTAATTAAAAAAATATATTTATTATATTCAGTTTAAAGTATTTTTCAAATATTTTATAAAATTAAATATATTTTAGTATAAAATAATTTTAATGTAAACTTCCCGCCCGTAGGGCGGGCCACCCCTAGTATAAGATATTGTAGAACCATTTTCAATTTAAGAACTCATTTTGAATTATAATGGTAGCATAAAAAAGCACCTTAAATGAAGATTCTAATCTTGGAATTCTCAAAATACACATATGTTATATGTATATATTATATTAATATTTAATTGTAGAATTATTAATTTTACAGAAAATACAAATCAAATGATCAGAAAAAAATATTTTGAGTTACATTTTTTGTAAAGTTAAGAACTTATAATTAAATATTAATATATTTATACACATATATGTATTTTGGGAAATCTAAGTCTAGAATTCCTATTGGAGATACTCTAAGATAGATGAAATATTTTGTTTGTATACATGCCTGAATAAAAAATCAAAATTATTGCAAACATATGTATAAAAGATTTCTTTTCCAATAACACACTTATAAATATCATTCTAAGTTCACGTCATCAATTTGAAATTAATCTCTGAATTTTGTTTTTAAGACTGAAACCATTTTGAATATGTTTGGTTTTGCCGTATTGATTTTAGTAAAACAAAAAAAAATGTAAAATTAATTATAAGCACAATTTTCTTAAATATTTTTTAAGTTTTTTTCACCAACAGAGTTCCAAAGAGAAAATGTTCAAAATAGATTTAATTAAGGAGGCAAAAGATCGTTTTACCTTTTTCCCTCCCTTGCTCTATAGATATATAAATATAAATAATTATTTAAGTAAATAATAAAAATTAAAAATAATTTTTATAGTTCTTAAATTATATGTTATCTAATTTTAATATTTATAAATTTCAAATTTTCTTTTTGAAAGGTGAAATGATTTTTTAAAATTTTTGATTTATAATTCTAAATATTTATCAATTTATTTAAAAAATTAATCTCATCTCCAAAATTCAACCCTCAAATTTAGACTCTAAATTTATATTAGTTAACGCTAACAGTATAAATATCTATTTACTCTTTAATAAAATAGATAACATGATGACTTTTAATTGTGTTATTCATTGGAAACTCTTTTGGTGAAAAGATAAGATCAATCCTAAAAAAATATATTATAATATTATATTTTATTAGCATAAATTTTATTTTATTTTAGTTATATTTCTTTAATTTTATCATTCAATGGTCATAAAAGGTATAGTTCAGAATATAGTTTTTATGTATTTCAAATTTAAAACCCAACTTATAAAGAATGAAAACATAACACATGCTTAGGAAGGAGAGTACCTCAACTTCACAAGTTATTTATAAAAATATGCAAGAACAGAGAGTTCAAAAATAGTTTGGATAAAGAAATGCTAGACTCTCTATGACAGAAATGAATTAATCCAGGAGCATGTGCTCTCTTCATCGATTGCGTCTGGTTGGCTTTCTGCTACTACAAATGGTGGCAGAACTGCGGGAAAAACAACCCTCGTTACAATTATGGTCTGTCTCTTAAGGTTGGAGCTCGAGACTTCCACCAGACATTGTGGAGTTGGCATCTCATGGTTAGCACCGATGTCCCTATTAGCCTGCAATATCAAACATGATTAAGTCAGTTTAGATTGTTTGGGAGGTGAAATATAAGATGAGTATGAGTAACTTCGAAGTAATTGTCAATAAGCTCTAACGCCTGCCTCCATGTTAGCTCAGGACCAGTATTACCAAAGAGCACAAAGTTGCCTTAACGACATTGTTGTAGACAGATATCTCAGCACGGTACCTGTTACAAAGAGAAAGCATACATGAACGCACACGTGAACAACATGCTAAGCGAAAGTGTAAGGTGGGGGTTTTGTAATGTACATTTTAACTCCAGAAAAAACAATCAACTCACCATCTGTTCCGATATAATCAAAACACGATAACAATGTCATAGATTTAAATCTCAAGAAGACCATTGTAGCTTGCTATTGTCTAACTCACCATGAGTATTAAAAACTAACTGAATCGAAACTAAGAGGTTTCTGTTAATCTTATCTATTTATGCTTTGGACGTAGTTGAACAAAAACGGACAATTAAAAATACTTCATACTGTTTTGATAAATATAATGGAAATTAATCAAGATGTTCTTGAAAACTGATTCGTGATTTGATTAATCAAGATGTTATTGATTAAGACATGGAAACGTTTTACCTCCAATACGTTTAGTGTTAACTGCTGTTACTAATACAACAGCAAGAGTGGCGAGACTTTCATTGAACCTGTTGTGGGACTCATGAGAAGCCTGGTCCCAAAGGTAGACGTTATTCATAGGTCACCTGAAATTGCCAATTATAATTGTGAGACATTTAATGACATATGCATGTTGGCTGGTGCTAGTATGTAATCGTATATACTCACTGTTTTGGCTGTAGGTGGGAGTGCTGCCTCCGTTCAAGACCGGTTGTTTGCTGAGAGACTGTCAATTGATGACCTTCATGGGCCGATGATATATGCAACACATGTTAAAGAATTTAGTTGTATACAAATCAGGACAATATACAAATCAGGACAACACATGTTAACACAGGAAAGCCAACTTACCATACAAATCACCCCTCAAACTCTTGGAATGAGCGGAACCTGAACATGTTTCTATCGATCACAACTGGGTTGTACTGAAGCTCCGAGAGGACAATATTCTGAGTGAAACAGATGGTGAGGTTGTGATCAGTAACACAATAGATGTCTTTTCTTTTTGTTGCGAAGAATCCCTGAATAAATGGCATGTGCTCAGTTTTATTAGTGAGATGAACTGAATAAGAGAATAAATCGTTGTAGATCCATGTTCATTAGTCAATTACCTTGTCTACTTTGACATTGGCGGCTACAATACCACGAAAGGTGCTACCTGGATCAGCTATTACAGCTAGCCGGTAGGCCTCACCACAAGGATTTGTGCTTCATGACTGCACATGTCGGGTTTTCAGAATCTGATACGCAGTTCCACGCGGAGTCAACACCAAGATAATTGTTGTTTGACATTTCCTGCTCACCAGAAAATTTTTTCTAAGTAATATATGGCTGAAAAATGAGGATAAAGATTATAAACAGTAGTTGAGAACTAAGACCATTTGGCAATCAAAACCAAAAAGTAAAATTACTATACCCTTACAACTACAGTGGCAAAACGATTATTACCTTCCTCTGGAGCTGAAGCGATGTGATGCAATACCCTAGCACTCGCTTCACTAAGCTCTCCTCAACATAAAATGCAGATCATCCTGTATGGAGCTGAATCAGATGGTTTCCATACAGAATAAAATTTAAACAACTCTATTGTTGATTTCTCTATTATTGATTTCAGTTGAATTAAAAGGAGATCACCCCATTGGAAGTAAGTTTCTAAAAATTTGCTAAGCTTTAAACTAACATAAACACAAAACTAAAACATAAATAATCAGATAACAACAAACCTTTTTAAAGCCTTTCTCTCTTTGTCTCTCTTACAACCTTTGCACTTTGATCTCAGCTTGGTTACCATAACTCTGGATCTTTATCTGCATCCCAATAAAATACCAACAACAACAAAAAAAAGCAAAATAATGTAACTGTATTCGACAACAAAACCTAAACCTTACCATAGAGATTGCTTCAAACTGTTTGCATGAATGGAACCAGAACCAGTTGAACTCAATCGCTAAACTTTGTTCTTGAAGAACGGCTAGACCTTGAAAGTGTCAAAAATTTTTGAGATAATAGGTTAAAGAGGCTGAGAACCACGCTTCAGAAATTTTTATACCGGCTTACACGATTCTGAGCTATGCACCTTGTAGCACATATTCATGGTGAGGTGTAGTATAGGTTAGATGATAAAAAAAAAAAAATTATGAAATTCAGGGATTTAGAATATCAAGCCATACCTCTTCGCCATAAATAACAGATCAAGCCCTAAGAGGATCTTTCTTTTTGCAGATTCAAAGCTGTAGATGGAGCCAAGCAACCCCTTTTTTCTTATCCATGGAACTGGTGGCCGATTCAATTGGAGCTTTAGTGGTGATTTCGCTGGATTCTTAGACATGGATGCGCTGGTTGATATTGCCGAAGCTTTGGTGCTAGATTTATACAAAGCTTTGGATCTGGAAATCTGTCTGTTTCTCATCCATGGAAGCTACCAGAGGAGATTTGGATTCGGGGAGAGATGAAGAGTATGGATGAGTTGAAGCTTTTAATAGTTTGATGGTGGTGGACTATTACACAATCGACGTCTCCGACTCTTGGGTTTTGGCGTTTGGCTTTTTTTTTTTATCAAGACATTTGACTTTAGATTGAAACAAAACTCGAAATTACTTCTTCTTCTTTTTAGTGGGACCCACTTATTGCTGAGGTGGACATTTGAAAGCTTCCTATTGGCTAATTTTATAGTCTGATGTGGACACCCTGAACGTTGATCTTATTCAACTTTTAGTATAGGATAGATATGTACTTGTATAAAAGTTAGAACCCTTAAAACTAGATAAAAAGCGTCTACAATATCAATGATAATATTAGTTTACCTAAGTGAACACTATACATAAAGGACATTGCCAAACATCCAGCATAAAATTCAGCAAGATGTGGATAAATAAATTTTTACTTCACGGTTTTACAAAATTAAACTAGAAATATTTATTTGAACAAGACGAATAAAAATACCAGTAGCTGAAACATTCACAAAGTAAAGTGTAGTACTCTCTGTTCTAAGTCCCAGAATGATACTGGCTAGGCCTGGGAATTTGGGGTCCCAATCGGGTTTCGGTTTTATCCAATCGGGTCTCGGTTTTTCGGGTTTATCAAAATCAGTCTCATTCGGATTATATGAAAGTTCGGTTCGGAACCGGTTCAGTTTCTATCGGGTTCGGGTCGGGGTTAGTAAATCTTCAAAGAGCCGGCACATGATTTGTTCAGATTTAGTTTCTATCGGGTTCGGATCGGGGTTAGTGAAATCGATAGTGCACTAAACGACATAAGTAAAATCGGTTCTTCGGTTTTAAAGTACATGATTTGTACCTATTTTGTAACCAAAATATAAGTAAAATCGATTCAAAAATAAGAAAAAACATCAAACATGATTATTCAAAATCAACCGAAAGGTAAAAATAGTTATTGATAGAAAGAAAACCAAATAATGAAAGTATAAAACGTAAACAAAGTTCTCATAAAAAATGAAAAACATTATTCAATGAAAACAAAACCAAAATCTAAAAACTTCAAGATTCAACCGGCACCTTCAACAATCAACCATCAATCATTATTTAATAGATAATTATTTTAAATGTTCAATAATATTTTAGTATATTTTGGATATATATTAAGAATTGATATCATGTTTGATACAATTTTTTTTTGGAATTTTGAATGTTTCGGATTCTATCGGATATCCATTTAGGTAAGGGTTCGGTTCGGATAATACCCATAACCCGGTATACCATAAAACAAAATTCATTCGGTATAAAGGTTCGGATCGGTTCAGATTTATTTTTATCGGATCGGATTTTCGGATTCGGTTTATTTGCTCAGCCCTAATACTGGCTTTCTCTTTTCGACAAATGGGGCAATTTAACAATTTTTCAAGAAACCAAATTGAAGTAAATAGTTGTTCACAACTAGTAGTACGTTGACTCTGTGGAGGCAGCAGTAGCATCAATCATCTGCCATGAGTTCTTCAAGTGAGAACTCTTCTGCATCGACTACCTCTCCGTCTTTACCATCCCAAGCTTCTGTCTTCACAATCTCCAGTGTTCCATCTATAGGCAAATTCCCTTTTCCTCCTTTCTGAGCTTCCTTCACGAACTCACTGATGACACAGAAGAGAAAAGGCCCATTGTCAGCTTGATACCAAACAAATACATAGACCATTGGTTTGTATTGGCTGTCTTGACTATAAGAGAGACCAAGATAACACTTACATGAGGTGTTTAACCTCAAAACCGCTTTTAAGTGGAGCATAAGCTCCTTTCTTTGCATTCAGAGCTACCATTGCTGGATAACCATATCCTCCAACTCCAACACGCTTCTCCAAATCAGGTTGCTTCCCAGCAGCCACCCACACAAAGCTGCAAAATACAATCAAAATCCAGCAAAACAAAACCACAAAATAAGCAAGACAACGTCCGGATGCTATAAAATCAAAACTCATGCCATTCCTATTAGTCTTGAACAGTAAATATCTGTTGATTAGAAAGATTCAAAGATTAACATAGGGCATCAACTTCCATCTATATCTAATTTCATTATCCAACAAATTGTTCCCAAAATCTAGTTTACTTTGATTATATTTCAAACTTTTGTTCAGCTTCTCCTTCCCACGTGACAGGATCAGAAACATAGTAACTGAGAGCTGGAATATGATGATAGTAGCTAGAAACAAAGATATAAGAGATTTGTTATTTAGGTTACCTGATAGGGTCCTTCTTAAACTTCTCTGCAACTGATAACAACATCTCCAGATACTTGTTCCTTCCTTCAGCTTTTGAGTCCAGAATGTCAGGTAAGAAAGAAACAAAGCAAATAGCAGCAGGACCACACTTCTCTTCCATGGCATCCTATACAACTCAGAACACAACGAGTGTCAATGGCTTAGGTTGGAGACAAGTACCATCAGAAAAGTATATTAAGGGAAACAGTTACAGATGTGAGCAGTACCGGCCCAGTTAGCTCAGTTACTTCAGCAGGTCCAGCATTGGCTTCAAGCTGTTCCAGAGCAAAAGATTCAATGGCTGATGCAGATCTAGCACCCTCGTAAGGCAATGGGCTGCTTTTGTCTGCTCCAAAGACCAAGATAGTGGGGAACCCTTTCACCTTGAATCTGCTTTGTATAGCCTGCAGTATGTAAAATGAAAACAAGCATATAGTTATACGAAGCAGACTAACATTCTGTAGGATATGTAATGACAAAATCACTTAACTAACAAAAAGAATATTGACAGAGGCCCCTCAACCTAAATGCTTATTTCAATTTACTGAGATACATAGTACATCTAAGAAGTCTAGCGATTATTACCTTGTCAGCATCACAATCGACATGACCTAGTTTGACCTTCCCCTTCAAATTCTTTGCAGCCTTTTTCCACTCAGGAGCTAGCTTTTTGCAATGTCCACACCTTGAAAAAAAAACGATGGTTTTCAGCTACAAATATCCCAAGGAAGGTTATTAGAGAACTGAACAGTTCCAAGAGACAATAAGCACTAATTACCAAGGTGCAAAGAATTCCACAATCCAGAGATCTTTGCTTTCAGTGACCAGCTCGTCAAAATTGCTAGAGTTTAGTTCCACAGAGGCACTAGGCTCGGACTTCTTCTCACTGGACCCTCCTCCAGTGTTTGTGCCAGTTGTTTTACCATCCAAACGATCTTTTAACAATGCCTTTATCTATGAAGCAAAAAAACATCACTACATATATTAATCAGAATGCAGGTTCAAGTGCTTCATGAAGAATACTATCTATGGAGTACGGACTCAGATGATTTTCACCAACAATTACGGTTCTATACTAGTAATTCATTAAACAAAATCTACAACAACATGGAAAAGGTTAAGAGTATCATCCAATCAAACATACTAATTCCATGGCCAGATCATCAAGAAAGAGAGGGATTTTTCAAATATGATACATAGATTGAGGGATAGTTAGCATGATTCAACTACAAAAACTTAGCAGCATCTAGTTTTAAGAGGACACCACAGTATAAACAACTAAGCTCTAGTTCACTGCAACTGGAACAACCACCACATATTCCATATTCTACATGCCCTTGAAGTAATGACATAAATTGAGAAGTTAAGTATTAAAAATAACTCAGTAATCAAGAATCAGCAAGGGTGTGTGAGAGAGAAACCTGCTTGATAGCAAATTGAGAGATGGCTTTGGCGTCCCTAGCTCCTTGATAATCAATAGGAGGCTTCCCAGGAACAAACACTTTAATAGTTGGGAAACCCCTCACACCATAATCCTATAATAAAAAAATAAAAATAAAAAGGATGCATAACTTGGTTAACAAAAAGAAGTATCTTTCTTGTTGAGCAATCACACAAACCTGAGAGACGGACTTGTGAGCGTCAGCATCAATAGCAGCCACAGTAGCAATACCTTTCAAAGTAGTAGCAACCTTCTCCCAAGTTGGTGTTAAGGATTTACAGTGACCACACCATGGTGCAAAGAACTCTACCAAAACGACACCGTTTGAATTGATAACCTGTAATTAACCAAAACAACATCTTTAGGACTCACACACTACTACACTGCTAACAAACCAATAAAAGGACCTTAGACTTGAAATTAGAAGGAGTGAGCTGAAGCACGGGGGAAGAGGATCCGTAGAGAGCGTTGCTTAAATCGAAGGAGAACGCAAACACCAGAGAGAGAATCGTGAATACTCTTGTTTTGTTCATTTTTCTTTCCATCTTCATTCATTCGGCGAACGGGACATATAGTTGAAGAACTAAAAAACACTATACACGTGAATTTACGTGTAATAACCAATGATATTATTACACGTCACCACACTCTCCACTAATATTCTTATTAAAAAAGAAAAGGAAATAACAACGATGCACGTGCGAGAGACGGCGTCCCCACGTGTGGGGATGATATTGAGTGGGAGAGAAGCATCTCCTTCTTCTGATGAGCCAAGAAAACACCCTTGTGGTTGGTTGCTTTTAGATAGTTCTCGAGTCTTTTTTCACTTGGCTAAATATTTTCTTGAGGAAGGATGCAGCAAGCAAGAATTGATTCGATAAATGAGTCTAGTTCTTGGGACTAGTTTTACTATTTATCTTGTTTCGTTTTCTGTTTTCGTTTTGTTGTTCAAAACCCATACATACCACCAAAAAAAGGTTTCGTCCTATGTTGTTTTCATCCAAAATAAAAAAGAAAAAGAAACACCTTCAACCTCCACTCCTCTTCCACCAAAAAAATTAACAAAAAAAGGGCAAAGAGAGGGATAGATCATTGAGATCTTTAGAAGCCTGAGTGGGGGGAGGTCCAGCCATATTGTTGATGCTTTTCGTTGCTGTGATCATGAATCATGATCGTGGTGATGACAAGTCCTGCACTTGTTCCGGTTTCTCAGTCCCTGGCATTTCCTTCTTGACATCAGGCTTATCATTATGCATAGCCTTTGAGCCAGAGCGGCTTGGCGTTGGTGAGATCCTCTGATAATTGGATGGAACATGTGAAGGATAAGGATTAGGCAGAGACGAAGGCATGGGTAAGCCTGTAGGATATGGCAGCACCGAGTGGTCGAAGTTGCAGTTTGGTCCAAACTTACAGAATCCAAATGACTTGAAGCTACCACAAGCTGGTTGTCCCTGGAACAGCCAAACAAAAAAAACAGAACAATGCTGGCTCAATACATGGTTCAAATCAAAACCAGACGATAGAGCAAAGGGACTTACAGGTCTCGCTGGGAGAACAAAAGGGTTCATGAAATTTGGTGGAGGCGGTGGTGGTGAAACTCTTACACTGACGTGAGTGTATTTGCAGTGGTCTCCATATTTACATGTCCCAGTGTTCATAAAAAACCGACATTGTTGTTGTTGTTCGGATCTTTCAGACAAATCAACACCATTCAATGTCACACCCATGTGCATTGGTGCACTAGAACCAGGGTAATAAACTTGATTCTTCACAACACCATACATGGAGTTAGATGCACCCTGCAACATAACAAAATGACATTAAGGGAAGTAGCCTTATCAATGATTTTGTAGCTTCAACTCAGACTTACCATGTAAGTGGCCCAGCTCGGAGGAGGCATGAGACCTTGAGAGGGTGAAACCATCACATAGGACTGAGGAAGTTGCGGACGAGGCAAAGTTCCATAAGTAGGCACCATTGTTAATCCACCAGCATGATGTAAACCTGCAGAAGTAAAAGTAGGCATCCCATATGCAGCAGCAGTAGAGTGTCCATTATCAGGTTGAGGATGGTGGAATTTGCAAGCGACTCCGAATCTGCAAGTTCCAGTTCGCAGGTAATATGGACACGGCTTCTCACCCTGCAGACCAAACTCAAATAAGTCATCCATGTTCGATACAAAGAGAACGAGGATGAAATTACCTGACGCATTGGTAAGTTGAGAACATTGAACAAGACAGGTTCTGCTCCGTTCCTGTCCTTTGGGTGATGGTATTTACAAGTTGAACCGTACTTACAAGCTCCTGTCTTGAGATAATACTGCAGACAAAAATGTTTTAAGAAAGCAAATAATACGGTTCATCTACTTGGCTAAGTATCTATCAAATCAAGGAAAGACTAAACCAGACATGAGGAATATGTTCTGCAGTTCAATGTACATTCTTGTTAGTTGTTACCAATAAGATATGTTTTTCTTTCCTAAATAGACAATAATATTAACCCTATCTAACTTTCAACTCGAGTTAATTAATGACTTAACCAGACAAGAGGAATATGTCCTGTAATTAATTGTAGATTCTTGTTAAGTGAAGTTGCAAACAAGAATAAGTTATGTTACAAATTTGCTAGATGGACTAGTTAGGATGCATCAGACCAAACAAAGTTACCGACTTTTAACACTCTATAATGCATTCATACAACAACCAATCAAACTAATCAGATTTAGATAATAATTATATTAAAGAGGTCTAAGAAAGTGCACCTCACAATCCGGCTGGCCAATCCTCTCCGGGAGCTCCTCGTTGTAGTACATAACCTGTTAAAGAGTTTAAAAGATAGTGAGCAACTTTTAGAAAAATATGATCTTTCTTTCTTTCTTCCTCACCTGTGGAAGGTTAGTAGGATGATTAAAACGGCAAGTGCTTCCATAGCCACAGAGACCAGTTCTCAGATAGAACTGGCAATCTCTTTCACCGGGACGATCTGGATACGGATCAGGTTGCTCCACTCCGTTTCCATCATTAACTTTCATCTTCCTAAAAGCATCTAACAATCATAAAACAAAAAAAAAAACATCACATGGTAGTTAATGATGTCTGAACCAAAGAGAAACGTAAAGACAAAACTCATGTGGGTTCTTAAAGAGATCAACTTTCGAAATGCTACAGAAGTTTTAAAACCGAATATGGATCTCTCACGAGATTTAGAAACTTTACCTTCGATTTTTTGGGAAGATCGAACCGACCCAGTAGAGCTCTGAACATGGTGAGTTTCTGACATGGGTCGCATGTAAGAAAAAGACAAAGTCACAGCAGTTTCTGGACAATGAAGGACGACGACGATCACGATGATTCAACAGCAAACAAAGACAGATTCGAAAGTTTCTTCCTTTTTTATTTTCTCTTTGCTGAGAATGTGAGATATTTTCTCAGAGGAGGAAGATAGTTTTATTTTCGGATCTTTCTTCCTCTCTCTCTCTCTCTCTCTCTCTGTTCTTTTTGGTCTTTGCCTTTTTTTTCTCTCCTGCGATGTCTGTGTGTTTTCAATGTGAACAGAGATAGAGAAAATTAAAATGAAAATTAAATTAAAGAGTGCCAAGTAATGAGTCTTTTGCCTCCCCTCGTGTACGGCTTAATAAATTCTGCATGTATGTTAAATGACAGTTTTATCCCTACTTCTGTTGATATGCCTTCAATGTGACGGTTCGATGTGAACCATCGTTTACTAGCTTTTCCTAGGTGGACCCTCCTTTTTAAGTTTTAGCCACTGGTTATCTCCACCATATTAATTACATAATCTATTTAAAAATTAGTTTACATTTCAAATTGTTTTCTTTTAATTGAAGATCTGAATCACAGATTACTTTTTAAGTTTTTAATTACATGATCTATTTAAATTTTAACAATTTAACATTACATTTTAAATTATTTTCTTTTAAATGAAGATCTGAATCACATATTACTTTATTTTAAGTTTTTAATTACATAATCTATTTAAATTTTAACAATTTAACATTACATTTTAAATTGTTTTCTTTTAAATGAAGATCTGAATCACATATTACTTTCTTTTAAGTTAAATTTTAAAATATAATGCTAAATTTTAAAATAGATTATGTAATTAATCTTTAAACATCAGATCAATAATTTTAATCTAATTATAAAAGTAAATTAGTATATCATGTTCTCTTTAATTTCTCATAATAAATACTCTATCTGTTTTATATTAAGTGTCATTTTAAATTTTATTTCATTATAAGTGTTGTTTGTTTTTAACACAAATATTTAATGTTTTTTCCAGTTTTTAACCTTACACTTAGTTTATTAATTAATAAAATCAAACAAAATATAGAGTATTAATAGGGATAAAACAGAAAATTTAATTATTTTTTAATTCGTATGGAAAATTTTAAATGATACTTATAATGAAACAGTATAAATATGTTACTCCTGCTTGCTATTACTTTATTGTTTCAAAAAAACAATAAGTAAATTAACCAACAAAAATAAAGGTGTAATAATTTGCTTTGGGACCAAGTCATAGGACAGTTAGACACCTCGGACATGTTTATTTTACTCCAAAAACCGAATTAGCAAATAGGGGTAAAACGGTCAGATAAAAAGCAAGTCTTCTGGCACAAGAAATCTTCTGCGTCGCAGTTTATAGTGGTCGGGACCCACAGGTTAGAAAAAGGGAGCAGGCAGCAGTAGTAATTAGAAAGTGTCAGATAGAAGGCGGGGGGTGGGAGGCTGCGATTGGGTGGTCACTGGAGCAGCGTAAGAGCTGTGAGCTTGAGACGCTGAAAATCCGCCACGTTGGCTTACGAGGAAGTTATCCTCTGCAGTGACGACCACACCCTGTTACTGTGTGTTGTTTTCCGTGAATTTGACGCATTATTCTTCTGTTCCACCGGTTTGACCATTCCAACGACTTTTCACACGTAAACATAGAGAAAAAAAAAAGTAAATGATTTCATTGACTCTTCTTTATTAGGTTCCTATGACTTCAAGTTTCCGCATTCATGCACTCTTTGCCAGAAGATAAAGCGTATGTATATGTTCCAACAAGCCACTAAATGGTTGGACCTCGGATAATTTTGGACTTTGTTGTTGACTAGAAATGGATGTTGATTTACACTGGACTAAAGGTCCAATAAATTGGGATTTCAAAATAAAGCTCATTATTTTTGTTTACGTCTTGATGTTTCTAAAACATATGTACAAAGCTCTGATAGTCAAGTTAATCCTCCTATACATTAAAAGAGAAGTCACTTTAGTGATTTTTGCTGAGGTGACACTCATATAGAGCTTCTCAGGAAAAACGTTATAATTCTATTGGCTGGTTTTTTTGAATTTTTCATTTTCATTTATTTTAATCAATCGCTTATGTAGACAAGCCCAAAACTATTGTCGATTTCGTTAAGCCCATATATAGCTAGGGGATAATAATTATCGATTTAGTTTAGCCTTGGGTACCGGTTCGGGTTTGGGTCGGGTATTTCAGATTTTCGGGTATTTCAGTATAGAGGTATAGAACCCGTTCGGGTATTTCTATACTTCGGGTCGGGTTCGGGTATTTTTAGTTCGGATTCGGTTATTTCGGATCTGGTTCGGATATTTAGATTTTGAAAAAAAAATTAAAATTTTCATTTATCAAGTTTCTTATATTTAAAAATATAACTTTCAGTTAACTAATTTTTTATTTTTAATAGATTGAATAATTAATAGATTTGGACATAACATTTTAAAACTAAAAAGACATTAATTTAGTTATTTTTTTTAATTTCGGATGTAACTTTTTGTTAATTTTTTAAATAAAAAACTTGACATGCATTTTAAGTGAGTAGCAAATCAATTTTTTCGTAATTGTATGTATATCATATGAACTTAAAGTATGTGTAGTATCAATATAAATATTTTATATAAAATGAGAGATGTAAACTAAAAATATAAGGTTAATTATACATATGTTCGGTTATCTTCGGATATCCATTCGGGTTCGGGTATTATCCGTTTGGGTTCGGGTATCCAATCTCTCCTTATTCAATACCCGTTCGGGTATTTTGCTACTTCGGTTCGGATTTCAGTTCGGGTTTTTCGGATCGGGTTCGGGTGCCACTTCGGATATCGGGTAAAGTGCTCACCCCTAATAATTAGGTTGTTTGTTTTTAATAACTTACCTTTCTAATATGGATTACTTGCGCAAGTTGAAATCATTAAATATGCAAATAACTTATTGACAAAATTTATTTTTAATAACTTACATTTCTAATATAGATTACTTGCGCAAGTTGAAATCATTAAATATGCAAATCATTTATTCACAATATGGATTACTTGCGCAAGTTGAAATCATTAAATTTTATCGATTTAGTTTACCCTTGGGCAAGATTTAGAATTAAGACAAATATTAAAAACTTTCCTTATTATTCAAACGGTAAACTTGCGCATGTTGATATCATATTTATTATATTGTTTACAAAATATTTTAATGTTTCTAATTAGGTTGTCTGTTTTTAATAACTTACCTTTCTAATATGGATTACTTGCGCAAGTTAAAATCATATCATATGCAAATCATTTTTTGACAATACACATTTAATATCTTTCTTTAAACGATTTTATTATTTATTGTGTAAAATATTAAAATCATTAATATGAGAATAAATCGACTGTATATATATAGGAGACACCCAAAGTCTTAAAATACAAACATTCTCTTTTCATTCTTTAAAGTATTATTCACAAATCTCTCCTCTCATACTATTAAGGTATTACGACAAAGCTACTTGTGTGGTAAGAAAAATGTGTTTAGACGCAAAGGCTCATCATCTTTAGAACCCTGAACTCAACTCTTTGTGTCTTGTCTCCAAAAAGCATGTCTGATCTATCTTTTCCATGTGTTGAATACTGGTAACGACAATATGGTCTTCCTTTTTTTTATATTTAGACCAGGTCGTGAGAGTGATAGTGATCCAGAAAACCTTGATTGAACATGCTGAGAATCTTCGCCAAGTTAAAACAGTTCTTGAAGAGGTTCTTTAGTACTTTCTCTCTCTTTGTTGAATATTGTCCGGGAAAGTATTACATAGTATCATTTAGTAATACTATCTTATATCATTTTTTTTGTTGAATATACCATCTTATAAGTAAGCTAGCATTATGCATTTTTATTTAATTCATGAGGTCATTTTCTCACAGCAGAGAACCTTTTGAAATGGCACATGGAGGAAATTTCTCAGGGATATACAAGAAGGTTCAACTGAAGCCGCTGAAGTGGGATGGTGAAGGCGAAAAATAAAGACATGTAGAGGCTCTTATGATTCTTAAATATTCTTAAATACGGCGGTGTTCTAACTCACGCGGGTAGAAAACAGGTGTTTACATACTCTACCATTTAATTTGTCATTGTTATATATATATATATGTTTTCCAAATATGGAAGAATTGTTTAACTTATTGACGTTTAACATCATTTGCCATATAACCTAACGAATATTACAAATAACAATTTATGGAAACTATTCTCGAAATTATTGAAAGACTAATAATGTTTTATTTATTACTTTTAATATTTATAACCTATAAAATAAAATGAACGAAATTTTATATAAGATAATTATAATATTTTTATCATCTACTTCATGAACTGTGTTCGAATATAATTATATAATAACTATTTTAAATATTACAAAATCCAAAATTGTTTATTAGTATTATTTTTAAATTATTTATCGTTGTTTAAAGAATAAATTTATCATTATTTTGAAATAATTTATAAAATGCTTACAAAATGCAAGGCAAAGTTGCACTTTCAAGAGTTACGTCGAGATCTGGATTAAAAATCCTAATAACTCGTAAAGAAGGGAAGCCGAAAACAAAAACATTGAATGTTGTCTACAAACAAATTTTTCAGAATATTCCGTAGTCACGTACGGTACGTAATTTTAATCTACTTTTTTTCAAATACAATTTTTAAAATATATAAACTGTTACAATTATTTATTTTTTGTATTTGCCAAATGGGTTGTGATGAGTTAGGAGACCGATGACGGTATGTCAATTTAATATTATTTCATGTTCAATAAAATTTAGAAATTTATAAATCTATCAAATAATGTTAACCCGTCAAATTGCTTACAAAATTTATTTAATTTTTTACATGTTTCTAATTGAATTTGCTTTCTTTATCGAGAAATATACTTCATAATTTATATTATTTATGGATAATATTTTGATTTTTTTATATTTTCTTTTAATATGTCTACATAAGTGTTTGTTTATTATTTATGGAAAATAATATTATTCACCTAAATAAAGAATTACGACACATATACAATCCTCCTATACATTAAAAGAGAAGTCACTTTAGTGATTTCTGCTGACATGACATTAATATATAGCTTCTCAGAAAAATTGTTATAATTCTATTGGTTGATTTTTTTGAATTTTATTTTTCATTTAATTTAATCAATCGCTTATGTAGACAAGCCCAAAACTATTGTCGATTTCGTTAAGCCCATATGTAGCTAGGGGATAATAATTATCGATTTAGTTTAGCATTGGGCAAGATTTAGAACTAAGACAAATATTAAAAACTTTTCTTATTATTCAAACAGTAAACTTGCGCATGTTGATATCATATTAATTACATTTGCTTAGAAAATATTATAATGTTTCTAATTAGTAGGGGTGGGCGTTCGGGTACCCGTTCGGGTTCGGGTCGGGTATTTTGGATTTTTGAGTATTTCGGTATAGAGGTGTAGAACCCGTTCGGGTATTTCTGTACTTCGGGTTGGGTTCGGGTATTTTTAGTTCGGATTCAGTTATTTCAGATCGGGTTCGGATATTTAGATTTTGAAAAAAAATATATATTAAAATTTTCATTTCTCAAGTTTCTTATATTTAAAAATATAACTTTCAGTTAACTAATTTTTTATTTTTAATAGATTGAATGGTTAATAGATTTAAACATAAAATTTAAAACTAAAAAGGCATTAATTTAGTTATTTTTTAAAAAAAATTGGATGTAATTTTTTGTTAATTTTTTAATTAAAAAACTTGACATGCATTTTCGGATCGGGTTCGGGTGCCACTTCGGATATCGGGTAAAGTGTCCACCTTTCTAATATGGATTACTTGAGCAATTTGAAATCATTAAATATGCAAATAACTTATTGACAAAATTTATTTTTAATAACTTACCTTTCTAATATGGATTACTTGCGCAAGTTGAAATCATTAAATATGCAAATCACTTATTCCCAATATGGATTACTTGGGCAAGTTGAAATCATTAAATATTATCGATTTAGTTTACCCTTGGGCAAGATTTAGATTTAAGACAAATATTAAAAACTTTCCTTATTATTCAAAAGGTAAACTTGCGCATGTTGATATCATATTTATTACATTGCTTACAAAATATTTTAATGTTTCTAATTAGGTTGTTTGTTTTTAATAACTTATCTTTCTAATATGGATTACTTGCGCAAGTTAAAATCATATCATATGCAAATCATTTTTTGAGAATACACATTTAATATCTTTCTTTAAACGATTTCATTATTTATTGTGCAAAATATTGTGCGTCATTAATATGAGAAATAAATCGACTGTATATATATATGAGACACCCAAGATCTTAAAATACAAACATTCTCTTTTCATTCTTTAAAGTATTATTCACAAATCTCTCCTCTCATACTATTAAGGTATTACGACGATGTTGCTTGTGTGCTAAGAAAAATGTGTTTAGACGCAAAGGCTCCTCATCTTTCACTCGACTCTGCCACCCACTTTACCTTGGAAGTATTATATGCTACTTGATGAATCGACTCTGCCACCCACTTTCATCGACTCTGCCATCCACTTTACCTTGGAAGTATTATAGAAAGATTAATAATGTTTTATTTATTACTTTTAATATTTATAAACTATAAAATACAATGAACGAAATTTTATATAAGATAATTATAATAGTTTTATACTCTACTTGATGAATTATGTTCGAATATAATTATATAATAACTATTTTAAATATTACAAAATCCAAAAATGTTTATTAATATTATTTTTAAATTATTTATCGTTGTTTAAAGAATAAATTTATCATAATTTTAAAATATTTTATAAAATGCTTACAAAATGCAAAGCAAAGTTTTACTTTTAAGAGTTAAGTCGAGATCTGGATTAAAAATCCTAATAACTGGTAAAGAAGGGAAGCCGCAGACAAAAATATTGAATGTTTTTTACAAACAAGTTTTTCAGAATATTTCGTAGTCACGGTACATAATTTTAATCTACTTTTTTTCAAATACAAATTTTAAAATGAATAAACTGTTGCAATTATTTACTTTTTGTATTTGCTAGATGGATTGTGATGAGTTAGGAGACCGATGACAGTATGTCAATTTAATATTATTTCATGTTCAATAAAATTTAAAAATTTATAAATCTATCAAATAATGTTAACCCGTCAAATTGCTTACAATATTTATTTAATTTTTTGCAAGTTTCTAATTGAATTTGCTTTCTTTATCGAAAAATGTACTTCATAATTTATATTATTTATGGATAATATTTTGATTTTTATTTTATTTTCTTTTAATATGTCTACATAAATGTTTGTTTATTATTTATGGAAAAATAATATTATTCATCTAAAATAAAGAATTACGAAACATATACAATACAATTCTAATTAATGATAATATAAAATCTGTTACTTCTAAAACTATACACTATTTATTCTATTTTTTGAATGAAAGTATCTTCGTAAACACACAAAATATTTTGTGACGTTGCAATTATACATACACACAATATCTGCCTCTTCATACTGACGTTACTGTGTTCCCTCTCGTGAGGTACGGACCGAGAGAGAACACAGGATGCAGACCGATTATGTTCTTATGTCCGCACAGGGTGCGGACCGGTCACCTAGTTGTGTTTTAAACTGAATATAGTTTTCTTACTATTTTATTTATGTTGCATTTGTTTATTATAGTATTTAGTGTCTCTTATAGTTATATAATTGTTTTCATTTGAGCTTGGATCATATTTGAGCCTAAAACCAAGATCCGGTCGATCGTAATGATTAGCTTGTTGCAACCCTGAGAAGCATTTAGTGATGATAATAATAAAAAAAAAAACGACGGTATAATATCATTGAAGAAATCTATCTTTAAGATAAAAATTTGATTTTCACTTTAAGGTTTACAGACTGAAAATACTATGACATTTGAGTTACAAGACTTGGTGGATTTGGACAAAACCCAAAAAAATTAATAAAATTTGTGTCGGTTAAAGTATTCGCTTGTACGAAAGAAACTCTTCGTGCAGCTTCTTGGTAAGGAAATTCAAACACCTCCCTTAAGTCAAACTTGGGCAACGTAAACGCCACAACTCATTCAGTATGTCAACAATAAGTGGCACATCCGAGCATGCATAGGGCATGTTCATTATCCGATGGACTTGACTTTTGTCAAAAATCTCAGATAACAACCACCGATTTTTATAATGATTTTCTATGATATGGAAAAACAACAATTTATGGATGTATTCGATGTGGTTATCAATATAAAATGTCTTCAGTGAATTTTTTTTTTCTTAACACAAAATCGGAGATAACAACCCCAATAATTTCAACTAACTGAGAGAGAGAGCACTCGTGCGTAACTGCGTACGTTAACAGTCTTCTTGAAATGTTTTTTTTTTTTCTTTTCTTTTCTTTTCTTGAAATGTTCATTCTCAATATATCATCCTTTTTGTATTTTGATACGCAACTTCGGAATGGCATGATATCAATAAACATGCATGCCTTGGAAAAATCATGATGGGTTTATACAAATATTTTAATTTTATAAAAACAAGACATACGTTTTTCGACTCGTACTCGCCCGTCCGTCCACTATATATATTATGGAACCCTAATTTTATCATATGTGTTGAGGATTTATCCTTTGATTCTAACTCAAATCAGTACGCATCACAACCCTAGCAAGTCTAATCAAGATTGAATCAAGCAAACACAAAGAACACAAGAGATTTGTTTACCCGGTGTTCACCGCACTTCTCCAATGTGGAGAAACCGCTATACATCACCGGGGAGAGAATCATGTCTCTCAATCCACTATAATCAACATGATTACAGAGTTCACCAAAAGCCACGCTCACTTTCTTCCTCTCTCTTGGTTACAACTCAACTCAAGATACAAGAAGAATAGAGGAAGGAAAACAAGATAACGAGCTTAGATACACTGAGAACCTTCTCTCTCTCTAGCTCTATCTCTCACCAACCCAATCTCTCTCTCACCCCAGTCTCGAGCTTTCGCTCTCTCCGTTCTGTTACGGATCCGTCGAAGATGACGATGATGAAGCTAAAGACGCTTTTGACCTCGCTTGAGTTTAATCCTTAAACTCAGCTCACGTGCTTTTCACGAGACAATATAAAGCTTAGTAAACCCTCTCTTTGAATAAGAGTCTTCATGATACTTCAGCTTTGTGGATAGATCAGATGACACACTTCTTCACAATCTCCACCTTGTCACTGATCTTCTTCACGCCCTCATCTAGCTTCTTGAGCTTCCCTTTGGTGCTTGAGCAAACCTGCTCACCTTTTGCATCTCCTTGCAACCTCCTGCAACTTCTTTCATCCTTCTGCAACTTCTTGCTTCACATCCTTATGAACAAACTCATCTGCTTTGCTGTCTACCGAGCAATCTTGCTCTCTTGAGCTTTCTTGTTCAACCCTGATGCTTCTTTGAACCTGTCCGAGCAACTTCCTATGTATCTACCTCGATACAACCTGAAGACTTCTGTGACGCTCTCTATAGAACACTTAACCGTAGCTCTAACGTCAACCAACTTTAGTCTTCTAACATGAAAACAACCATCAATGGACCATACTCCAGAAAACTCAGTAAACTCCAACTGCGACTTGATTCATACCACCATTCTGAGCTATTGACGTTTTCACGTCTCCATAAAAGTCGTTTCCCAGCACATCACAGCCTCATGTTGTGCTCAACTTCTCCACTGATCATCTTTTGGCCCTTTTGTAACCTGTTATTGCAAATTAAGGTTACCAACCTTTTGCCAGAACTTGATTTCAATGTTATAAACCTGTTGCTGCTACTTTAAGATCACCAACTATTCTGCCCAGAAATCTGTTTGTGAAATTAGCTTGAAACACCTGAGGAAAACTGAATCACCACTGCTTCAAAACCAGAAACTCTTGACTCAGAAACACCCTCAATAACCAGTAGACATCCACTGCTTATCTTGAGACTTTCATTTACAATGAACACTCTCAACATGAACTTCACTCTGCACCGCCGTTGTGACCAACAGAACACGCCGCCTAACTCACCCGGTTAAGTAGACTTTCGATGTAGAGAATCTCTGCTCAACCCTTGTTCAAACCAAACCGCACTAACAGAATTTCCAACCAACAGATATAGCCTCTTGCTGACCTATTCATCCCTGTCTCAAAATTACAACCTCTGCAATTTCCTGAGACGCTTTGCTGTTGCAGTGACCTGCACTACCTCCAATGCCTTTAACTTGTCTGCAAACTTGGTTCCTTTGTCGACTTACTTGCATTGAACTTGGAATCCATTACCATTGAATCCCTGCAGAATACCAGAAACACACATGTTTCCACCCTGAATCAACCCTTGATTCAAACAGCCAAATGTACTCCACCTCGAACCGAACTCGCCGATGATGATTATCAAAAGATCACGAATCACAACTCTTTGTTGTGAATACTTTTGATACAAGTACCAGTAGCTTCTACCATAGTTCTTACCACCATGACATGTAAAGCTCCTGAGAAATTCCTTTTCAGCTTCTTCACATTATATCTTCGAGCTCATAATGTGTTTCCGCAACCGTCTCATACGTACACCACCTGTGACAATCCTCAAGACAATCCTCCTGAAGCAAAAGCTTGTACTTCGCTGACCTGCAAACCCCACCAATACTTGGTGCCTGTACCCTTTACTTTCTCAGACTTTACAGAAGCCTTGATGTCTCTCAGCTTCACTTTACCATGCTTCTGATATTTGAAACTTCACTCGACTGTCCCTGCATTAAGCACCACAGTCGCTGACAACGTTTCATGTAGCCTTACCCTTGAG
Organism: Brassica napus; assembly: GCF_020379485.1. Classification (NCBI taxonomy): domain Eukaryota; kingdom Viridiplantae; phylum Streptophyta; class Magnoliopsida; order Brassicales; family Brassicaceae; genus Brassica; species Brassica napus. The sequence goes on from NC_063443.1 coordinate 1,888,835, forward strand.
ACAGCTTCACAATTCTTTGATCTTCTGGCCTTTATTCAGTTTCTGCCTCAGAGAATTCCACTTATCACTTCTTTAGTTCCTTGTCTTCTCAGCTGTAACTTATTCTTGATGAAACAGCTCCACCTTGAACTAAGTATTCTCTTTTTGACAGTCCCAACACCACTAGCTCTGTTTCCCTGTAGTTACCCTTAGAGAATTCTCCATGATCTTGTTCAACTTGGTTATTGTCTCAAACAGCTCCACCTCGAACTGTTCTTGTGTCCCTGTGAATACCTGCAAAATCAGAACTCAGAAGTATGTTACATAATTGATCATACCTGATTTTCACTCTGCCTTGGTGTCCTGGTACTTCACGTGCTCCTTTAAGAACTCATGCTGACTACCGACATCTTCTTCACAACAAATAACCACATGTTGAACCCTTGAACTCCATCTGATTATACCATGTTGAGCTTTGAACTTGCTAACACTGACTTGGCTATCTTTTTCTCTTCTTACTGTACAAAACCCAACTTGAATCTCTGTAGCTCTTGTAAGCCTATCCGCAGGACCTCTGAAACCTTTTCACACTGACGTAGACCTGAGAAATCCGTCTGAACCAAGCACTACTCCTTCTGAAGTCAAAAAACATCTAACGATGTGCACTACAACACTTGTAGAGGCAAGACTCCACCAGAAATAATAATCTTTCAGACCCCATTGTGTTTCTCACACATAGCTTCATTTCTCAGATTTAATATTTTCCTGCACTTCTTTGATTCATTTAACTGCTCTGTATAGTTGACTTAGTCACTTATTCCAGAAGAACCACCAAGTGTCATCGCTTCTTCTAAGCTTCCCAATACGATCTCGTATCATCAAGATGAATGCGCTTCAACCATCTTGATTAAGCTCTAACAAATTGGTCTCTTACAATCAGACTTCCTTGCACCTTCGCAATAACCTGAGACTTCTCACACAGACTTGAACTTTTTGCCTTCAAATCCAAACTATGACCAGCAAAACCAACTCCTTTATTTCTTTTCCTTGTACTACAGAACCCAGAAACTTGCTTCTTCTCATTGTTTCTCTGCCACTGATAATCTATCAGTAATTCCCAAGAGTCATCACTTCTGAACTTATGCAGAAACACCTTGAGTAAAACAATGGCTCCTCTACCACGAGCTTGCCTATTTCGCTCACTATACCTCACCCAAGCTACCAACTGATGTTCCCACAAAGAAGCTATGTTACAGCAGATACTCATATGAATATGTATTCTGTAACTTTTCCAGAACTGTGAGCCTTTATTTTCTTGGCATATAACTTCTCTTAACCTCTGAATGCTACACCATTTTATAATTCTTTCCTCTAGAAGATTATACGCTGAGCTTCCACACTTGACCAGAACCTGCAGAGTTTTCTGCATCTTCCTGGAGATAAAATCTGATCAAACTTCCTAGCTTGATAATCTCTACGCTTTCTTCCAATGAGCCGTGACGTCCATTTATATGAAGAGAACGTCATGTGATGTTCCAACAGAACCACACCTGTTTCATCACATTGCTATCACACAACACCATGTGTGACATCCATGATCCATTTGTGCAGAAACAAACTTTGCTGCTACAAGCTCCTTATGACCCTTTCCTAACCTTTATCATCACCACATGAGCTTCTTTTATTCACCAGAACCTGACCCTTAATCTCTGTGACTGAACCTGCAACTCAAACTTTATGAAAAAACCCGAACCAGCCTCGAAGCCTCAAATTACCAAACCTGTCTTGTTCCATAACTGCAGAAACTCAACTTGTACCATTCTTCTCTGCAACTTATCTTCAAACTTGTATCTTGGAAACGTTAACAGTATCCAAGAAGCCTTTGCGACACATACTAACTCACTTTTAAAGCGTCCCTTAAACCTGAGGTTCATAAGTGCCACCAACTGCTACTCTTCAAACATTCTGAAACCACAACTGCATCTACCTTCCACAAACGAGCTGACCGAAACACTAGCTGACACCAACCTGAGCCTTGATCATTCTTTGCAAAGATACCATACATTCCTTGTGATCCACCACGATTCCATTCCTTATGCTCTTGACTTGATCTGAATCAATATTTATCCTGAGATATCCTCCACCTCAAATAACCAGTATCAAACCAATTTCAGGAATACAGATTAGCTTCTAATATCTGATTCTTCATATTTCAGTCGCTGGATCCTTCATGCGTTGGTGAACACAGCAACGTCTCTTGCGAGTCTCTAACTCCAGAACTCACACCAGCTTATAACTCTAGAGATGAGAGAGCTTAACTTACTGATGCATATAGTTCACAAACCATAAAGCATCCAATGTGATTGGATCTTCCCCGTGAGTGTTCCTTCCTTCATATTCGACGTCATCGTCTACCACAAACCAACGTCTTCTTCTTTGCTTGACATTGCGAATCTTGCAACAACACCTGATCCTACAATCTTGAATATGTGATGCAATCGAAACTTGAGATCCACTGATTCTCCTTCCCTCCATAAGAATCGATCATGTTTCGTTGCCGATAAATCTTTGAATCGCCTAAACCGAGGCTCTGATACCACTTGTTGAGGATTTATCCTTTGATTCTAACTCAAATCAGTACGCATCACAACCCTAGCAAGTCTAATCAAGATTGAATCAAGCAAACACAAAGAACACAAGAGATTTGTTTACCCGGTGTTCACCGCACTTCTCCAATGTGGAGAAGCCGCTATACATCACCGGGGAGAGAATCATGTCTCTCAATCCACTATAATCAACATGATAACAGAGTTCACCAAAGGCCACGCTCACTTCCTTCCTCTCTCTTGGTTACAACTCAACTCAAGATACAAGAAGAATAGAGGAAGGAGAACAAGATAACGAACTTAGATACACTGAGAACCTTCTCTCTCTCTAGCTCTATCTCTCACCAACCCAATCTCTCTCTCACCCCAGTCTCGAGCTTTCGCTCTCTCCGTTCTGTTACGGATCCGTTGAAAATGACGATGATGAAGCTAAAGACGCTTTTGACCTCGCTTGAGTTTAATCTATAAACTCAGCTCACGTGCTTTTCACGAGACAATATAAAGCTTAGTAAACCCTCTCTTTGAATAAGAGTCTTCATGATACTTCAGCTTTGTGGATAGATCAGATGACACACTTTTTCACAATATGTCGTTCCTCCCAAAATCATTATGTATCATGAGCCATGCAGTTTTATGACTTGTAGGGGTTAGCTAGAGACTCTTATCTCAGCTGTTTCAAAAGTTATATGATGTTTTCTTATATAATATCATTCTTAGCGAATCATGAGCCATGCGTGCTAATACTATATATTAGTCGTGAACAATTTAATGGACATATATAGCTTGATCGTGATTCATGACAAACGTCAACAAATCAATTAATCTATGATATAGGTATTTGACGGTGGAATTATATGCTTAATTCAACTGAGGTAGTTTCGTTTGGTCGAAATTGAAGGTTTTATCTTTGATGTAGATGTATGATTTAATATTCCCTTGATAGTACAATTATAAAACAGTGTTTACAAAGCTATTAATTTTCCAAACTGTTTAACAATAATTTTCCAAACTTTTTAACAATCAAAATCATAAAACTAAAGAAACGTCATCAGTCACTTAAAAAATTTGATCCATCTATTGTCACGTTTATTTTAACAACAGAATAACTATTATGTCATCAAGTTTAAAAGATGATAGAATATAGAGTTACGTGAAGCTTACGCGCACTGATATTCTGCAGGATTCCGAATATAACCAGTGGTGGATGTAGTGTATTAAGGATGGAGGCATGTACGTGTCTCATAAGTATAGTTTAACTAGTTCTCTCGTACACTCTTTGGATGGAGTTACAAGCTTTGGCTATCCATCGACGCGAAGTATGATATTCAATAAAGACCTAACTCGGTGCAATTAAGCACCCTTTTAGCCGATATTACTTTTTTGCAGTTTCGTTTTTGTTTGTTTTTCTTTAGGTTTTTTCAACTATTTTTTAATGAAAGAAACAAAATTTCATGATAGAACAAGAAATAAAGACTTATATGCTAAAAGATATTCAATTGAAATGTAAAAGAGAGCAAAATACATGCACAGCCGATGTCGTCGTACAAGTTTCTGATCAGCCCAAGATAGAAACATTCTTTAGGAACCTCGATTAAGGGAAAATAGATGACTGATCATTAAATTTTCAAATATAAACTCAGAGTACCCCTGAATTCAAAAATGCCACTAGATGATTGATATCCATCTATTAGTTGGAGGACTTGTTAGTTTACTAGTAAAGTTGCTTTTGAATGACAACATACAAAAAAACACTAAACCATTATGTTCTTTTGTGTAAGATAGATATATCATAGAATGGTGAAAATAAAAACTTCTTTCAATCCAAATCCCTTTTCGAAATATTCGATTTCTCTATTATTGGATTGTCATATTCACATTTTTAATAGGGCAAATCTCCAAAATAGCACATTTCTAAGTTTATATCACAAAATAGCACTCAAAAACTAAAATGACCAAAATAGCATTTTATCTTTTGAAAAATTTAAATTTTTTTATTTTTCAAAATTTGAAATCTTATCTCCAAAACCTCACTTCTCAACTCTAAACCCTAAAACCTAAACTCTAAACCCTAAACCCTAAATTCTAAACCCTAAACCCTACCCCTTGAGTGCTATTTTTGTGACTTTTGGCCTTGAGTGCTAGTTTGGGAACAAAAACTTGATTTAATGCTATTTTGGTTTTTTTTCTCTTTTTAATATAGTCCCTAGAACATGCATGCACTATATGTAATATATTCTTCAAATGAATGGATGATCTTTTTTTTTCATATACTCAGAGACGGTCTTAAGGCAAAGCAAATCAAGCACCCGCTTGCGGCCACCAATTTCACTGGAAAATATAGCCTTTGAAAACAGCCAATTTTTCTGAAAAATGTATAAAACCAGCCATTTTTTCTCTTTTCGATTGCGGCCTTAAGTGAATATGTTAATCTCAGGACCGGCTCTGCATATACTGATACATTTCTAAAACATTAAGTAGTCATTTGACACAAGTAATTAACTATTAGTTTATCTGATAATTACAATACTTTTTTAAGAACAGCAATATTTTGAAAAATTAATTCCCATTCAAATATTAATTGAAGGCAATATGATTTTTCCCGTACGTTCTTTTTACGGTAAGTCCTTTACGGCGTCGAAGCACTTTCGTACGTGGCGAAGCGCTTGCAACCCAATAATCTTTTGGAATCAGAAGGTATATTCCTTGGAATGTACCATTTTATTTTTATTTTTATGGAGTATATTATCCAATTAAAGGTTCTGTGTAGGCACTAAACGTTACATATTTCTGTCTCTTGCTAGTTATTAACTTATTATCAGTTTTATATATAAATTTAAAATGAAATTTTCGGTTGTGAGTGTTGTACAGAGGACAAAGACGTTGCGTGGATTTTAATTATACATTGTCGCAATGTGGTTCTTTTCTGTTGCTTACTTCGCATTGTTTCGTCTTTATTAGGTTGATAGACATATACTCTAACGGTTGGGATGATATTTTCAGTGTCGTCATAAGTTATGCAGCTAAGAAATCACTCATCTTGAGTTTTACAACTAATCAACTAAAATATGATTAAAACTTGGTACTAATGTACATCAAAAGTAGCTTTTAAGTCAGCAATATACATGTGGTAGGGGCTTAAATCTAGAGTAACATTACAAATTACAATCATACAAACAGAAAACTAATTACATCATGTGTCGATTGTTTTGTTCCTAGTTTAGCTTGGATCAAATCTGATTAAGATTCCACATATTAGCACATACATTATATAAAGCGGTGTGTGTGTATGACCGCCACATGACTCAGACTCAGTGATTGTTCTTCCCACCACTTTGCATAGGAAGCTCTTGTCCACTGGAATCTCTTTTTCTCTCTTTCTTTCGTTTTGGAATATCTCTCTTCGGCTAGTTCCTCATATAATATTGTCAATAATTGATCATTTTCAGTGAATAATATATACTTATTTTCAATCATAGTAAATATTCTAGTACAAATAGAAAACTAGAGTCCTAAAATACATATTCCATAGTAGTCGTAAAAGATATATTAAACCCATATAAACAGAAGAAATATACGGCTACTTGAACTACTTAACAGTACATCAAACCCATATTAACTCGTAATTAACACTTTAAAATGATTACATATATTTTAAAATATAATTAGTCGATGGTGCGTCACTCGTAACTAGTTCATAAAGATCTACTACGGGTGAAAAGTTAACCATGTAAGTTGATTGAAACCATTCAATAAGTAGTCTACATTTTAGTTCATGATGATCGGATCACTCGACCATGTATAAAATACAACCAAGACAGACCGTTACAAATTCGATGTTATTATTATAGTTTTCCCCTATAATGTTTTCAAGACCAACTTGAGTAGTATAAAACTATATTTCTTCACCTTTTGGGTCGGTTTTGTTTGAACGTGTTCCCTCAGGACCATAGTTTTCTTTTTGATCCCCTTTTATTTACCAAGTCAAGATTTGAATATGGCTTATAAACTGTACATTCATATGTATTTCAGGTGATTATTACAGTTTAATAAAAATATTTAATCATATAGGAATTTTAATTTGACGGATAAGTAGAACAATTTACACATTCTATATCGTAAGTTTCTTTCTTCCTTCTTCTTTTGAAAAAAAAGTCTTTTTTTTTTCTCTTTTGTCAACTATACAAATCAGATTCTGAAAATACAATAAATAAATAAAATAGTAATAAAAGATAAAAATGAATTTAACGAAAAGAGTCTTTAGTCCATCATCTCCTTCCGTTCTTTTTAACAGTCACGATAGGTAAGCCGTGTCTATATAAACACTAAGAGTCGCCGTTACGTAACGACCATCATCTCCTGTTACTACTCTCTCTCTCACCTCACCAAGCACACAAAAACTCAGTTCCAAAATTCTTTCCTCAAGAGATGAAGCTAGTTGAGAATACGCCGGCGGCGACTGACAAGTTCACCACCACGGAGGAGGAGGACGGTGAAGACGCCTGCCGCACGATCGAGGTCGTCGAGAGAAACGTGTTTCAGGCTCAGTTCGATGAAGCTGCTGATGCGGTTGAGGAGCTTAACCTTATACCGCCCCTCAACTTCTCTATGGTGGATAACGGAATATTCCGTTCTGGATTCCCTGATCCGGCTAACTTCTCCTTCCTCCAGACTCTGGGACTCCGCTCAATTATGTAAACAATTTGTTCTGCATTTGACAATTTGTGCATCTCATCATCCGAATTGCTGATGATTAGTTTTTTTTTTCTGGTGAAGTTATCTGTGTCCGGAGCCTTACCCGGAGAGTAACATCCAGTTCCTCAAATCCAATGGGATTACTCTTTTCCAGTTTGGCATTGAAGGCAATAAGGTTCGCTTCCTTGTCTCTCTGTTCTGTCTTTTCTTCATAAGTCTTTGTCCTAATTGCTAAACCTCTGGCCGGTCTTAATAAAATTTGTGGAGCCTGAAATAACTAATAAATGATTAAATATATAGTTAATAGTTTTAATCATTTTGGGATTAAATGATCTAATACAAATTAACTACTAATTTTTTTTAACGGATCAGAATCAAATGCTATGTCTAGGAGTGGCTTTTTTTTAATATACATATTAACCACTAAATGCTTTGAAAAGCTAGAGGTGATTGTTTTGTCTAGGAGTGGCTCTGTCTCTGGCCTGCTCTGTAATTGTTATTTACTTGGATTCATGTCTAGACCTATGGCTTCACTAGGGGGAATTCTATGATTTGAAAATTATATTTATTCTAAAACCTGCAGTGTGTTTAGACAACGAAATTTGCTCCCATTTATGGTGTTCTGAGAATCACAAAGAGAGTCCATTAACAACAACAAATGGACTCTCCACAAGTTTGGTATTATTTATTTATTACCTCAACTTAATACTCTATGGAATATGTTAGGGGTTTAACTGTTTGATATATTGTCTAGTTGTTCTTAATTATTGTTACATTGAGACATTACTAAATCTATTTAGTCTTGAAGTTGATCCTTCATGTCGACTTTGTTCCAAGCCATCATTTTTTAATCGAGTTACCAGAAAAAGAACACATCTTTGTTTATTGTTTGCGTCCTTGGCTCTTTCCGTCTCTCTTGACATTCCACTGCTTTGGTCCCACTCTTTTCTTTTCTGCCCCTTCAGAAACTCGTGGCCCTTATAGTGTCTGTATATTTAAAACATGGATAATGGGCTACGTCAAAATATTAAATTGCTAAGTGTTGTCAACGATCCACTACTCCAAGGCTTACTTTCTGTGCGTTCGGTTGGTATTGTTTTCTTGGTTCGTGTTAATTGCGTATGCACTTTTTAAAAATACAGATATGATATCTTTATGATATCATACCTCAGCAAAAGCGTTCCTTGAGGGTGGACAAGTAGTAGACCACCTCAAACGAATTTTTTATTTGTAAGAACTTGTAGAAAGCATGTTGATTGTGGTAAGTATACACACATATTAGGTCAGTTATAAATGACTAAGTTCAAGTCAGTTAATGTTGTTTAATAATAACCAGAAAATTTAGTCTTAAAGTTTATACGCTTATGAGTCATGCAGAATGTTACTTTGGTGAAGAGATTGCTATGGACGTAACTTTTGGTTGATACATAATCTTGATAACCAAAATAGGGGCTAAGACTAATTATTCTCTATATGTTTTCTCTCACAGCATCCGCCCTGTGTGTAGGTTCTGTTCCTAGGATAGTGTCATGTTTCTTCTAATGGAGATTCTTTTATGTGGGGAGTCGTTTAGATACTTACTACTGAAAAGAAAACTAAAGTGCTCTCCTCGGTGGGCTAATTGTATTGGAAGTACTTTGGGATTTATTCCACATTCACATCGTTGAATCTCATTGACTTTGGTTTTTTTTATTATTCGTTATGCTCAGTGTGATAACTTTGATCATGATAGGAAAACCTTTATCGTTGATATTCTTGGCTTTGCTAGGCTTTTTCCATCTCATAGATTCGTATTTCAATGGACCTTTGTGTTTATTCCGTGTGGTTGTTGTATGTGTGTGAAAGTAACTTTACAAAAAGAAAGAATATTTCTCTCAGTACGCAACCAGTAAAAGGTATCACATTAGACATGTTTTCAGAACATGTATGATTTGTCTCTCTCAAGTGTCACCGTTGCTTGTGTATGAACGAATCTTGCCTAGTAGATTGCCTTTTCTCATCCTTATCTGCTCGATTTAGTAGTATGATGATCGATCTTTTGATATTAAAACAACTTATAATCTAAGAAAGACATCCTTTTCTTAATTTTTCAGGAACCATTTGTGATTATTCCAGACCAGAAAATCCGCAAGGCACTCAATGTCCTTTTAGGTACGTATGAATAGTATAAGCCTTTATAAGAAAAAAAAAATACACAAGAAACTGCACACTGCTAACTCGTTTGATGCTTTCTCTTCAGATGAGAAAAACCATCCGGTTCTGATTCATTGTAAGCGAGGCAAGGTAAAGCTATTTCTCCAACACTCAACATTTCTTTATCTGCTGTGTCCCGACCATTGTTAATGTATGATTTTTTTTTGGAATGTGCAGCATCGTACTGGTTGTCTTGTGGGTTGCTTGAGAAAACTTCAGAAATGGTGTTTGACTTCGATATTTGACGAGTACCAGCGATTTGCAGCAGCTAAAGCTAGAGTTTCAGATCAAAGATTCATGGAGATATTCGACGTCTCCAGCTTCAGTCATGTTCCGATGTCTTTCTCTTGTTCCAGCAGGTAAACAGAGAAGAAGAAAGCCAACAACAAAAAATGAAGAGATTATTTAATCACATAAGTGTTCCAGAGGAATCATTCTTCTGTTTCTTTCCCTTTCTCTGGAATCAATAATTATATTTCAAGAAAAAACAATTCTGATTATGATTTTACCTTCTTTTTTTTTCTTCGGCTCATTGTAACCCCATTTAGGTAGATAAAAATACGTATACTAATACGTATATATGTATACGGATAAAATATATAGGAGTTTGTTTAAGATATAGCTTCTCTCTTGGGTATCAATTGTTGTAGTATTGTAACAATTCTCATCATTTTTGATAAATTAAATATAAAATTAAAACTCCACATACAACAAATATAAATTTCAATTATATTTATATAATAACGTTTCATAAACATACAACAACATATACTACATAAAAATTATTCGAATATAAAGATAATATATGAAGACTGTATTATAATGCCATTCATTTAGGCAGTGGCCAATGGTCCAACATTGTTGGCCACGGTTGTCTCCATAGCCTTCATGGCTTCAAACCTTGGTTCTTTGGCCTGAAACTTGACAGCAGAGTAAAGTTTCATGTAATCCTCAAACACAAATTTTGGATAGTTATCCTTCTTCTCATTCTCTTTTCCGATCAACTCCGGCGCCGGAAAAATAACAGAGTCGCTTCCAGGGTTGTAGAATGATGCAATGGACATTCTTCCTTCTCCGTCCGTCTGGGCTATCACTCTATGCTCCACGCTCTTGTACTTCCCATTGGTTATCACCTGGTTTATTATTGGTTAACACCAAGGTTTTTAATTGATATAATAAAATATTCGGTTCAGTACGGTTTGGTTTAATTTTTGGATTTAGCAGTTAGCACGTACCTCAAGCTGGTCACCGAGATTAACGACGATAGAATGCTTAACCGGAGGAACATCGACCCACTCACCGTCCTTAAGGAGCTGAAGTCCACTGACTTTATCGTCCTGGAAGAGGAGGATGATGCCGCCTGCGTCGGTATGTGCTCGGAGCCCCTTGATTAAATCCGGTTTAGGACAAGGTGGATAGTTGCTCACTTTGGTTCCAAATGTTGGACTTTTCGATCCGTAGAACACCTTTTTCAGATAACCCTTCTCCAATCCAAGATTCTCGCAAAGCAGATCCAGTAGCTCCTCCGACAACATCTCTATCTTACCGGCAAACTCTTTCATCAACGTCCTGTTAAAAATAGCCGTATAATATTTAAAGAACCGGTTTAATCGAAACTGGTACTGTTAAAAATAGCAAACCAGTGATACCGTAACCGGACGGAGAAACAAAATTTGGACCGGTTTAGAAACTAAAACGTTACCTGTAATCGTCGTCGAGATCAGGGACATGGGATATATTGGAGGCAGGAAGGTGCTTAAGGTAGAAAGTTGACTCCCAGTCAACGTCATTGACTTCAGACCGAACAGAGTCGAGTCCTCTGTTCTTAATGGACTCCTTGAATCTGTCTTCCATGCACTTCTTGTAGTGTTCCTTGGTCATCTTCTCCACTCTGTCAAGTAGTTCATGTGGAATCCCATGGTTCACGCACTGTATTTACCAACCGTTTATTATAATTCATTTTAATTATCTATAATTAGAAATCATTTTAACTACGAGTTTCCATTATTAGAAATGAAACTTTCTGAAATACCTCAAAGAACCCCCAGTTTTCACAAGCGTCTTTGATCTTCTCCATCGTGAGTCCTCTCTCTTCTCCATTAAGCTTCTCGAGATTGATGATTGGAAAACTCTCCATCTCTCTCTAACTCTTTTTTTTCTTATGACTTTCTTTTTTGGGTTTCTGGGGGGTTTGGCCTAACTTTATGTTGACGCTTTTGAAGTGTGACCTAAATCTGATGACCAGAGGATAGGTTTTATAGAGAGAATAGAGGAGAAGCTTTGAGTTACTTCCACGAGTTAACATGTTACAGTAATAATTAGGTTATTTTTTTGGACCCACACCATTTGAAACTTATTATATTACATTTCCTATAAAGTTTCACCAAATCATGTTACGGTTGAACAGAAGTCATGATGGCTGAGTTTTATAGTATTTTACTTTTGTTGTTTAAATTGTTATAGTCAATAAAGGAAAAATACTTCTATGATTTAATTTATGGAGTGTCCATGGAAGGTAGGGTTCATCATTGTGCGAGTTCTCCGCTAGCACGAATCATGGTTTGACCCGTTTTTCTACCTTTTGACTTTTTTTTTGTAGCTTAATCTCCTTTTAGTATAGATTTATATAACAACTTTATTTGAACATTATCTTGTTTTAAGAAAGACTTTTTTTTTTTTTTGGAAACAAAGAAAGACACTATTCGAAACTTACATCAAAAATACGTAAGGAATATTAATTCAGAGAGTCTAATCTTTTTTTGGTTACATTTTCTCTGACCTACATCCGTTTAGCCTTTCACTATTAACTAAAATCTACACTAATTGTTATTATGACATTCATTTTATTCTTCATGTATTGATTTTGATGGACCCATGGGTTTTCTGTGTGTCCCATTAACAGCTGCTGTGTTGAAATATCTCATGTGCACGTCTACATTTCGTATTCTCTGAGCCATAACCTTTGACCGTTCAGATCGAGTTAAGTAAATTCTCATTTCAGCAGAAGAGTGCAGATGCGACTGGTATTTGTGATTTGCTTCGTATGTTACAGATATCTAATTTTTCAGTTTGTTTTGATTCAGAAAAATACGAATATCCAGAAAAACGTATATCCGAAAACTAAATAAATATTTGTGGATATTTACGAATAATTATGGATATCTCATCTCTTTTAATTAATACAAATAATCTTAAAAATTTTGATACAAATTTGTTTTGTAAAATATTTTTTTTGCATGATATATAAAATAAAATTAAAAGAAGTAGTGAATCTACATATTTTGTAAATTTATTAAACTTAGTTAACAATTATAATAACACAAAACTTAAGAAAAAAGTTACAGGTGTCATAATTTTTCTTTTCTCTTTTTTTTTTATGTAATACTTTTACATAAGTAATAATGTACATAGAATTTGTCAAATTATATGTTAGAATAATAATTAGATAATTTTATACATTTACAACTTTAAATATAATCAAGATATACATGTATTTGTATATTTCTGGATCGGAGCAGATATCCGCTTTCCAAAATTTTAATATTTTTGATTTACTTCGATTTTAACGGATATTATTTTTTAGTATTTATTTTGCTTCGAAAGTTTACAAATATCCAAAATTTTTGGATCGAATCAAAACGAATAACAAATCGGATCAAATTTGACGGATAAAATGATCAGTCCTAAGTGCATATTCAACCACGTTCTTCTCTTGTTGGCCACATTGATAATTTGAAAGCTGATGATATACTTCATCACTATTGTTTTTTTGAGGTAAAATACTTCATCACTATTTGGAGAACAGTGATTAGCCTTTTCTTTTGCTTAATATTTACTTTGTGTTAACTCTGAAAATGATTTAAATCTTTGTGTACTAGTAATTCTCATTTGTTCACCACACTTTGTTTTATAAAAAGATAATTAAAAATCGATACATTCACATCTTCAGTATCCAATCTCACGGCATTCACATGACGAGCCTCCAATAATAAAATGTTTGCAATTCATCGGATTTATTTTTACGTTGATTAATATGCAAGTTAGTTATAAAAACGTGTTTTATTCATGTAGACTAATATATTGGACTGGAAGGTGAAACTCAAGAAGAAAAAGATTTGGCTTAGCAGCCGATGTTATATTTTTAAATCGTATAGTTGTGAACGATTTGGTAATAAAAGAATAAAATTGAGAAGTTAAGAACGAAGACTTGTAATAAAGAAACTCTACGTTCACGTCCAAAAGATTTTACCATTGTGTAATTTACAAATATATTATACAAATTTAAGAAAATGAAAACGACTCTGGCAATGCGGAATACAAGTTTTGGTATATATGTTCGAAGATTTGCTATTTTATTCGAGTCGGTTTGTAATTGAGTCCTAAATTATAAAATGGGTTGATTATAAAATTTAATTTTAGTTAAAAAAAAGTTTTGGTATATAGATAAATTGTGATGGGTTCTTATATAATTAGATTGAAAAAGATGTGTTGATGAATTGTGATGATGTGATTGGTAGATATCCCTCGTGGCTTTGGGGTCAAGCTACAGCATTGGTCAATCTCATACAATCGACGTGACAAAACCCACTTGACGTACTCTCTTTATTCCATTTAGCTACCATCTTCATCAATATCCTCCGTCAGTCTACATAATGCATGTATACATATATCATTTCACATCCACGTCGATGTATGCAAATATCTTTTATATGTTATGAAAATATCTGTTGCATCCATGATCTATATGTGAATGCAAACACACTTCGAATTGTTTATGAATGGGCTTTAACTTTACAAGTTACTAATGTTACTCCAGTGCTAATGCACGGATCAAATGACTGTATTAAATTATTTGATGATAAAACTTTAATTTTATAATTATCAATAGAATAAAATAATTTTATTAATTATATATTCTATAACTATGGATAACAATTGCCCATGAAGTGATGCTCTGTAAAAAAAGGTAAAATAATATATTTTTTTGGTAAAATAATATTTGTCATATTGTTTTAGCATAGATATATGTTTGCAAGTAATTTATGTTTGGAAACTGAGATATATACCAACACATAAAAATATAGTTAAAGTACTATATTTGATTCATTCAGTTTTTCTTTGTATATGTCTTGTAAAAAATATTCCATAATATATAAATATATATATTTTTGATAAAAAAAATTTATGATAGATTATGACAATAGTTTTTTTAAAAAATGTACTTAAAGGTTTTGATAATTTGAGACATGATATAAAGAGAAAGTTTCAATAGAAAAATAATTATGAAAAAAGAATATCATCCTGTTTACTCGAACACATCATTCATTAGTTCAAGCTCAATTGGCTACACTTTTTCTTCTTCTTTCATTTCTATTATGTTTCTTATTAGAGCCGCAAACAGAAACTTTGAGCTTTGAAAGAAAAAATATATGTGCAACAAATGCAAATACTAATTTTAATGTATTTCTTAAATGAATTGGGATAATACTTGAAAATTGATTTCCCGTCGTTGTTTGAAATTATTTCTGCAAACTCATTAATGGATTTATGATTTCTTAATATAAATACGAATTTTAAAGTGTTTGCATTTTTTTTCATCTGTAGCGAATAAATGACATAATTGTTCTAAAAATATTTAAGAAAACTCTGAGAATATAAACAAAACAGATATGAAAAATACTTTATAAATAAAAGAAGTAGAGAGAAATGCATTGTTACCTTCGTCGCTGATAAATTGGTGGAGTTTAAAGAAACTCTGAGAATTTTTTTTTTGTCAAAACTCTGAGAATATAAACAAAAGATAGAAAAGTTCTTTACTACATTTATCATTAAAAAAATTCCATAGTCACGATATTTGAAAATCTGAAAATATTGAGAAGAATCTCTATTATTAAAAGAGAAGTATCAATATAAATTATCCCTTAGTTTTCAAAGTTATTTACATTTGAATGACATTGAAGTAATAAATTTACCTACCTTTTAGTATTCTTGTCTTTTATAGTTTAATTAATGCATTTTCCTAAAATAAAGTATAACAAATTATGCTTATTTATTTAAAAAAAAGTTTTCTATAATCTGGGTAAACAATAAATTATAAATGTCAAAAATGTAACAAAATTTTATTATTACGGGGTGATTATTTATTTTGGTATATTAACTACGTCTAAAAAACATAAAAGTGTTATAAAATACATAATATTAACCACAAAATTTTGAATAATATATTGAATTATTTAATCGTATAAATCAAATATAAAATAGATAACCATTTTATTTTACATTAAAATTTTGATCCATAAAAAATACATTTGCACGAACACACAAGTTATATTTTAAAAATAGGGTTGTAATAGTTGACGGATCAAAAAATAAAATAAAATTATTCATTATAAATTCTAAAATGATTGTGTTTAGAAATATATTGATTAATTATTTAATATATATATATATATATAAATTTTAAAAACATATATTACCATTTATATAAGATAAATATTTTTTTTTGCAAACCAAAAATGAATACCCGCGCGGGTGCGCGGATCAAGCTCTAGGGTAGATTATAAAGAGAGAGAAAAAACAGTTTGATAATGAAATGTGGGATAATTGAGGAAAATTAGGGATTAAGTTAGTTAAAAGTTTTAACTGAAGGAAAATAGGAGATGAAAAAAAATCCATGGATTGCTTTTTTTAATCAAATTTTTATTGTTTTCAGAAACTTTTCTAGGTGACGATTGTTTTTTTTTGTTTTCTAAAATTTTTTCACATGATAGTTTTTGATTTGTCAAGCGACTTGCGCTTTAATATATAAGATAATATATAAGAGATTATTATATTAGAGTTTTAAATTTTGAATGGCGGAACCCGTATAGCCCAACTCAACACACTACATAAAAGGGCATGGTTCAATTCGATTACCATTAGATAAAATGAACAGTTATAACAATACCAGATTGTTGATATATGCATTCAGCCGGTGAAACTTGAATTTGAATATTTTAGCAAAAAAAAAAAAAACTTGAATTTGAATATCTGAAGTGTTACTTGTGTAGACATGCTTAACATTCACATTCTCAATTGATGTGAATGTGAATGTATAAGGGACATACTATCTTGTTTATAGATCTTTTCAGAAGGAAAGTGTAAAGATAGTATCCTAGTGTGTTGAGCAGAAAAATCAAACAATTGTTGTATTTCACTCTTCTCCTAGTTATGAAAAAAAATAGTTACAGTTCAGCTTACAATTTAACAAAAGAAAATTATCAAAAGAAGCATCTCAATCTCTGTCTAGCCAAATTAAGATCATATCAAGTGCTTAGCCATGATCTTGTTTTGATTCTGCAACCATAACTGCTGTTCTTGCAACACAGATTGCTGATTTACCCCTCCATTTTCCGAAACAGTCTCTCCGAACCCAAAACTCTCAAATGTTGCAAATGGGTCACACTTCTCCGGCAAACTCCCTATGGCCTTGAACGTTGGCGTAGACGACGGCTCAAAATCTTCAGGAAAGTTCACCTGAAACGTCGGTTGGGGCTGAAACTCCGTCACAGCCAAGGCATTGAACGTGGTCATCAGTTCTCCAGCTAAAGGCTGAAAGTCTGACTCCGCAGCTAACGGCGCAGTAGCTGTATCCTCCAAGAATGGATTGTATTGGTCCGTGGTGGCTTGCAACGCAGGCACCGGATCATTCAATCCGAACGGTACTATCGCCATCGAGTTAGTATCTTGCACTTGCGTAGCTGTTTCTTCCAGCGCAAGCAACCAGTTCCCTGATGGTACTATCGCCATAGGGTTAGTATCTTGTACTTGCGTAGCTGTTTCTTCCAGCGCAAACAACCAGTTCCCTGAATCTCTCTGATCCTCGGAGGTTGCAATCGATTCTACGTTCTTCCTCGGATCATCTCGCAACATCAACGCCTCCCAAGGATCAAAAGCCTCCTCCACCTTTGCATCTTCTTCCTTCTTCTTCTCTTTGGCAGAAACTGAGGGATTGTTCGGAAGAGACTTAGTCGAAACCGTATCAAAGTTATTCCCATTAAGATCATCTCTCCCTCCTCCGTAAGGCTCTGACTGACACGACATCGGAGGACTACTCGTCCCCGCATCAGTCCTGCTCATCAAATCCTCCAAAGAAGTACTCCGAAACGACCCACCACAGTCCCAGTACCTCTCCGAAGCCTCAGGCGAGCTCGAAACCGTCGCCTGAGGCTGCGGAGGAAGACTATTCGGCGGCGGCGGAAACGACGACTGATCTTTCAAAAACTCCCGCAACGTCTCGAGAAGCTCTAACGAGATCTTCTGAACGCTAGGGTACTCAGACGTGCGCCCCACGCCAATAGATTTACAAAGATCGTAGAACCCGTTGAGCTCGTCGAACTGCTTCGAAGCTCGAAGGCACGCTTGAAACGCGTGCATGCAAGACTGGTACTGGAGATGGAAAAAGCTGTCGAGGAGAAGAGCTAACCCGTCGGAGATGTCTCTGTAGAGGTCGAAGCTCTCCTGCGTGACGGCGTAGAGAGACATCTTCACGAGCTTGTTGGCTTTCGCGTCTCCCGTCGGCCGAGTCGCGATGGCTCTGTCTAGTAGTCTCTGCCAGTGCGTGATCTTGTCGAGGAGCATAACCGGTTTCATGTCTCTAACCGCCGGTTCATTTAATTTAGGACTAAACCGGGATTTGGAGGTGGTTATTCGTCCGGTTTGGTCCCGGTTAGTGTAACGTCTTTGTAATTTCCCGGTTAAGAAGCAATCGAGCCGCTCGTCGAGGTATAGCGCGAAGGTGCGGACGAAGGCCGTGTAATCCCAAGGGCACGAGTTCGAATCGTCGCGGAAGGTGGAGAGGTTTAATATTTTCGCGCCGCGTTTCATGGCGTGGAGGACTTCGCGAGGGAAGTAAGGATCGCCGTCTTGGAAGATCCTGAGGACGAGGACCAAGGATTTGAGCGCGACGATCCAGTTCTTTGTTCGCCCGATGCGGCGGCCGATGGCGGCGGCGCAAGCGGCGGCGTGCGATTTCTTCGAGGAGATGATTCCGAGGATGTCTGAGACGAGGCGGTCGTAGATCGGGACGTCCTCGTCGTGGCTCGTGGTTTTGAGGATGGCTACCTCGAGAGTGGTGAGGTCGCCGCCTCCGTTGGCTCCGGTGGCGACTTTGGCGAGGCTGATGCTCGTATGGTCTTTAACCGCTCCTATCGCCTTTTTCAGCTTGCTCGGCATTGTTGTCGTATTCTTCTCCTCCCTCTCTCTCTAGTTTTTTTTGTTGTTGTTTGTTTCTCTCTCTAAGGGGAAAGAGTTGGAAATTTTTTTGTTGTGTCTTCTAAATATAAAAGAGCGGAAGACAGGATAAAATGGCTGGAGATTCTCGTTACCCTTTCAAGACATGACAAAGATATGCGTTGACTAGACAACAGAGACTTCTATTATTCACACACGCGCGCTTTTTGGCGCGTAGAATAAACAATGTTAGTTGGTAGAACTTAGAAGCTTGCATAGCACGCTTCAAACTTTGTAGATGTATGTTTTACAAGTTTTTTTTGTCAAGCGATTCGAGTAAAGCTATTATATATCCCAATCAAGATGAGTTTAATTCCTACGCGCTGCTTATAGGTTGAATAAAATGACAAGCTGTGATATGTTATCTTTTTATAAACAACCAAAGGAGTGGCTAGCATCTTTAAAATTCAATATCTTTGGCGAAAATGTGATCACATCTTTATTGTTTCTTATAGACGTGCAAACCATTAGATGTATCATGAGTTGGTTTTGTTAAAGCTTGTGAGACGAATCATGGAAAATACATTTCAGTAGTTGTAAGACTTGTACTAAGAACTTGGGTAGTGTGAAAAAAAAATGCTTGCATCATTTCACAGAATCGGGTTATAATGGTATTTATGATCGTTAATACTAATCCGGTAGGACTAAAAATATCAGGCGGAAAACATGTCGAAGAAGTGGCATATTGGGATGAGAAACCAATCTTGAATAGAGAAAAAGCAACATGATAATAGCAGATCTGTCTATGTCTGTAAGATGGAAAGATATCAGATTGTGTTGTAAGACTATAAAAAGTTGCAGTGTTGCTATAAAAATGTTGGTTTGAGTGATTAAGCTTTGTATAGATAAAGGTTTCAGTCTGCAAATGTATACAGGAGTTTGATTAATCATTAACTTCAAAAGTTAGAGCTCTGAACTAGTCATGCATTCGTCTTGCTACTTGTTTGATTAATGAAATAAAATATGATCATTAGGTTGATTATTTAAAGTAAACACAAACTTACAAAGAGACTGCATTCAAAAGTTGCTACAAACTTGTTGAAAGTGGAAAAGAGAAAGAGAGAACAAAATGAAAGACTATGAGGAACGAGAATAGCAGCAAGGGTTTACGGGAATTGAGGTTATGCATTGGTTTGGAAGCATGGGATGATACATTTGCCATGGAGCAACTCTTTTGAAGAGGAAAGCCACATAGATCGATATTCCCTTCAAATGCAGACTCATTTTGCGTTTGAAATTGAGTACCCTGTGGTATTTCCCCAGTGAGTTTGTTGTAGGACATGTTAATATACGACAAGAAGGAGAGCTTCCCTAACTCTTGTGGAATTGTCCCAGAAAGTTGGTTACTAGATATGTCCAGTGACTCAAGCTCTGTGAGATTAGCTAGAGACGATGGAATATGACCGGTGAAACCATTGTTGGATAAGTTGAGGGCAAGGAGCGACTTCAAAAGACCAATGGATTCTGGAATCTCTCCTCCAAATCTGTTTCCAGAGAAATCAATGCTTCCATATGTGTTAAGAAGTTTCACTCGCGGTCGATCATACTCAAGCCTACTACTACTACTGATGGCTGCACTCCAATTCACAAAGTAATTTGGTGGCAGGCTCCCGTCAAACATGTTACGTGATATGTCAATGATCCTCAGTTTTGAAAACGTCAGGGGGTACTGAGGAGAATATATAGGACCGTAGAATCTGTTTGATCCTAAGATAAGTGCTGTCAGATTCGGCAGATCCTTCAACCAGAAAGGAAACGTGTCATCGATGGCGTTGCTCTCCACATCTACAAACTCTAGGCCTTTGCAATGTTCAAGAGACCTTGGAAGCTTCCCACTTATTTGATTGTGGCCGACGTCAAGCATCTTCAGTGAGCTGTTGAAGAATGTGTCGGGAAGGCTTGTAAGGTTGTTGCGACGGAGATTCAACATTGTTATTGATTCACTCAGGCATCTTGGAACCGCACCAGTTAAGCTGTTGTTCGATAGTTCAAGGACTAATAGGTTCCTTGGATTGCACAATGAAAGAGGAATCTCTCCTGTGAAGTTGTTGTTTGATGCGACCAAGTGCTTCACGGTTGGTGAAACGTTTGGGAAACTATCAAAGGAGTTGTGAGATAGATTAGTAGCGGTCAAAGAAGGAAGATTCCATAACCATTCGGGCACTTTTCCTTGGAAACTATTGTTAGAAATGTCTAGAAAATGAAGCTTGGTTAATACGGTGGTGTTTGCAACGCCTAGGTTGCTGATTGAGGATGGAAGCTCTCCAGTGAAGCGGTTTTGGTGAAGATCCAAGAACTCTAAGTCGGCGAGTCGGCCAAACTCTGCGGGTAATGAAGAGGAAATGTTGTTGCGAGAGAGATCCAGATATCTGAGCTGGTATAATTTGAACAGGCTACTGTTAGCATGGAGAGTGCCGCTGAGACACGCACCACGAAGTTTTAGCTCCGTGACACCACCAGTGTCTTTATCAAACAAAACCCCATCGAAGGAGATAGCGTCACGGTTCCAAGAGTTTGTCACTGATTTGTTGCATGACAGAAGAAACTCGTTTTTGAAAGAGAGAAGGCTCTCGACTTGGTCAAGACGACGAGAAGGTAGAGAAACAAGAGTATTAACCAAGAAGATCAAAGCAAATAAACAAGAGAACACATGCAACGTCATAGTGGGAAAAAAGAAGAAGATGTGCAAACTAGAGAGATGAGGATAAAATGCCTCTGTATATATGAACGGGCTTTGCTGCCATGTAATTTAATTTATAGCCATGGTTAGGATCCTTTGATACAGCTGCTTGACTTGGAACTTGTGCAAGTCTTCAGTTATGTATCAACCACATTTTTATTCCACGTAGACCGGGCCCCCCTATTATACTGGAATAGTCTTCTTCTCCTTTTTGGGTTTAATTGGAAAAGTTGATCTAATTGGAAAATTCTTGTTTCTCAAATTATAATATTCAATGGTTTATAAAAGTAAAATATAACTAAATAATATTACGTCCATTTACATATGTATGTCTGAAAGGAGAAGCTCACGACAGATAGCATCTACATGAAGACAATGTGCTACGGTCCATGGTAGAAGTAGAGCTCATTTTCTTGGAAATTTTGTAGTAGCGCTGAGAAAAGTGAGCTCACAATTATCTATTAGCTAAATTGTATATATAAAATTTTTAATCTATTTTCAGTGTTTCCCTTGGCGTCGGATTCACATCTGGCCAATTGCATTGTAGGTACATGTAAATATGTAATAGACAGACAGGGTCTAAATAGTTACAGTTGTAAGTTATAGCTAAAACTTGTGAACTTATACTAAGTAAGGGCTGTTATGTAAATTTCAACTGGCTGAGTTTCTTGTTTATTTACAATTTAGGTCATTCTATATAGAAGTGTAATCAGCTTCTACTTCTGAAATCTTCGTTTGAGTTTAGCGATCTCTGCTCTGTTGTGCTCTTAACAGTTTCTATAGTTAGCTCTGTGTTGTTAGTAATTAGAATCTCACAAGATGAAGATACTGCTTTTTGTGATGATTACTTTCTTTTATTTAGGATTCTGGCAACATTGTTTGTTTGGATTCAGTTTGGTAATATGCAAAATGTCTTTAAACTTGGAATGTGTTTTGGTCGTGTCTAGGCAGCTGCTGAAACGGATTTCAAACCAAGCCGGATGGCTATAATGGCAAAACACGTTGAAGCTTTCATCAGAGAGTTCTTTGACCAGAACCCCTTGAGTCAAATCGGTTTGGTCTCTATAAAAAACGGGATTGCGTGAAGATGTATGGTCAAAACGTTTCTTATAGACGTGCAAACCATTAGATATATCGTGTGAGTTGGTTTTCTTAAGCTTGTGAGACGAATCATGAAACAATATTGACTTCACGAGTTTTACAATATTTGATGAAAATACATTTTCCAAGTCTGATCTCTTTCTTTCCCTTCTTCCATTTTTATGTCACTTTGTCTCTGGAGTTTAAAGACGGTTCAATCTCTTAGAGTGATCGACCCTTTGTATCCACCGTGATTTTTCAACGAGTTCCTATTGCTGCTTAGCTCAGGGATTAGATAAGACCAGTTACAGGGCCAGCTCCAACTTCTTAGAAAGCATATTTGTTATGTTTTCTTATGGTACTTGTATGATTGATCTAGTGCTGTGGAGATATTGATAGATTTTAAGCTTCTTACATGAGTGTTCCAAGTATTGGCAGAGTCTGGCTCAGATCTTCGGATTTGTAAACTCGCTTAACTGATCTTGAACGTCATTTCTTCTTGCTTGTAAACATATGATTTTCTATCTAGTATTAGTAAGTTGGCCAATGACATAAGAACGAAGGGAAACGATCCTTTTCAGCCAAAACTGAAATCAGTGAAGGGAACAAGTAGAACTATTAAGAACTTGGGTAATATAAAAAAAGAAAAGAAAAGATGCTTGCATAAGTGGGTCATAATGGTATTTATGATCGTCAATACTAATCCGGTAGGACTAAAAATTTCGAGCGGGAAACATGTGGACGATGTGGCATACTGAGAATGACGACAGCACTACTATCAATGAGAAACCAATCTTGATTAGAGAGAAAGCAACATGATAATAGCTACTGTCTATTCTGTAAGATGGAATAAGATTTTTCAGCTTTGTATAGATAAAGGTTCCAGTCTGCAAATGTATAAAGGAGTTTGATTAGTCATTAAGTTCAAAAATAAAACTCTGAACTAGTCATTCTTTCTTGCTACTTGTTTGATTAATGACCAAAATATGATCATTAGGTTGATTATTTAAATAAACACAAACTCACAAAGAGTCTGGACTCAGAAGTAGCTACAAACTTGGTGAAATTGGAATAGAGAAAGAGAGAAGACTATAAGGAACGAGAATAGCAGCAAGGGGTTACGGGAATTGAGGGTATGCAGCATAGCTTTGGAAGCATGAGATGATTCTTTTGAGGGTTTTATATGGTGTGTATGTGTTGTTGCTGATACATTATCCCTGAAGCAACTCTTTTGAAGAGGAAGGCCACATAGATCGATATTCCCTTTAAATGCAGACTCAGGTTGGCCTACAATCTGTGTACCCTGTGGTATTTGGCCAGTGAGTTTGTTATATGATACATTAATATACTCCAAGAACGAGAGACGTGCTAAGCCTTGTGGAATTGTCCCTGAAAGTTGGTTTCGACGTATATCCAGTGACTCGAGATTTGAGAGGTTGCCCATAGAAGATGGAATATGACCGGTGAAACCGTTGTTGGATAAGTTTAGGAGAAGCAGCGAGGTCAAGAGACCTACGGATTCTGGAATCTCTCCTCCAAATCTGTTTACAGAGAAATCAACAGCTGCAAAAGTGTTTAGGATCCTAACCAACTCAATGTTTTTTACTTTGTTTCCCGAAGACAAAGAATGGTGGAATCTGAACTTAACCCTCCTGTTATCTCCCTGTCGATAATCTTCAAAGATACTCACCAGAGATGTACTCCAGTTCACAAAGTAATTTGGTGGAAGGCTCCCGTCAAACATGTTAAGCGATATGTCAATTATCCTCAGTTTCGAAAACATCAGGGGATATTGAGGAGAAGATATAGGACCATGGAACCTGTTTGATCGTAGGACGAGCACTTTCAGATTCGGCAAATACTTCAACCAGAAAGGAAATGTTTCATTGATTTGATTGCTCTCCACGTTTAGAACCTCTAGGCTTTTGCAGTTTACAAGTGACCTGGGAAGCTTCCCACTTATTTGATTGTGGCCAACGTCAATTGTTATTAGTGAGCCACTTCTGCATAATTCATGGGGAAGGTTCCCGTTAAGGTTGTTCTTACGGAGATTCATCTCTCCATTTATTGAATCACCCAAGCATCCGGGAATTGGACCACTGAAATTGTTTGACGATAGATCAAGGAGACTTAGTTTCCTTGGACTGCATAGTGAAAGAGGTAACTCCCCTGTGAAATTATTATTTGATGCAACCACATAGTCGATGGTTGGTGGAAGAATAGGAAAAGGCCCTCCAAAGGTGTTTGACGCCAAATCTAACATTTCAAGAGACGAATTTAGGAGCACTTCTCGCGAACCTTCAAAACCATTGAGGGAGTTGTGATACAGAGACAATCTGGTCACAGGCAAAGTCCATAACCATGCAGGCACTTTTCCTTTGAGCCTATTGTTTGAAATGTCTAAATGCTGCAAGTTTAGAGTCTTCGACAAGTTGGGGAACTCGGAGATGCTGCAGTTGGACAAGTTCAGTTCGATCAACTTTGTTAAAGCGTGGTCGGAACTGGTATTAAGCCTTAACAGATTATTCCAGGAAAGATCCAAATACTCCAGAGACTGTAAAGTCATAAGAAATTTGGGGAACTCGAAGATGTTGCAGTAGGACAACTTCAGTTCGACCAACTTTGGTAAGGCGTGGTCAGTGGAACTGGTATTAAGCCTTGATAGAGTATTGCCGGAAAGATCCAAATACTCCAAAGACTTGAGTGGCAAGAAAACTATGTTGATTGGGTAGATCATGTTGAGAAATGACAGGTCTAGAGACGTGAGCTTGACTAACTTTGAGATAGGCTCTAGTATCCGACCACTAAAAAGGTTTCCGCCTAGGTATAACCTTTCAAGCTTAGAGGATGAAGAAGAATTTAGATTTTCAGGTGGGTCTCTGAGACCGTTTTGTCGCAAATCAAGGTTTAAAAGGGAAGGCATGGTGAGAAGAGAAGAAGGAATGGTTCCAATAAAGTTATTATAGGAAAGGTTTAAATAGGAAAGCTTGGATAAATTATATATAAGGGGAAAGCCACCAGTGAGATCGTTTTGTGAAAGGTCCAAGAAGGTTAGGCGGCTTAGGTTATGAATTGATAATGGAACTTCGCCAACCAAGCCACTATAGCGAAAGTTCAAGAACTCTAAGTTGGCGAGTCCGCCAAATTCAGAGGGGAAAGAGTATTCTTCAAAGTGGTTGCCAAATTCAGAAGGGAAAGAGTCTTCAAAGTGGTTATAAGAGAGATCGAGATACCTGAGGTGATGGAATTTGAAGAGGTTACTATTGTTCTTGATGGTGCCTTTGAGACATGCTTCAGAAAGGTGTAGCTCCGTCACTACACCGGTCTCGTTATCAAACACAACCCCATCGAAAGAGCGAGTGTTTTTTGTCCAGGAGCTTAGCACCGTAGGGCTGCAGGTTGGCGATAGAAACTCCTTCTTGAAAGCCAGAAGGATCTCTATTTGGTTGGGAAGAGGAAATGGCACAGAAACAAGAGTATTAACTAAGAAGATGGAGACAAATACACACCAAAACAAACTAGTCATGGAGAAAACAGGCAAATGAACTTTCATCATCGGAAAGAACAGGTTTGAAACACAGGAAAATATTGAAAACTGGTATGTATGATTTGGTTTTGTAGTCTAACCCATTGTAGCAAATATATAACGATTATTCTTAACAAGAGTCATGTTCACGTTGGCTGATTCTGAAATTGTGGAAGTCTTCACACTACAAGAAAACATCGGGATACTGAGGGAAAAAATCGTCGGTATGTCGTCGGAATAACGCTATTCCGAGGACATACCGACGAAAAAAGTCCTCGGAAATAACTCCTCGGAAATTCATAATTCCTCGGAATTCCGTCGGAATTTTCCGACGGAATTCCGAGGAAACAAAATTCCGAGGATACTCCGAGGACACGAAGTTCGTCGGAAGGTTCCTCGGAAAATACCGAGGGAATTCCGATGGTCCAATCCTCGGAAGTTTCGACGAAATATTCCTCGGAATGTTTATCGGAAAATACCGAGGAACAAAAGTTCCTCGGACTTTTCCGAGGAACTTTCTTCCCTCGGAATTTTCCGAGGGAGTGGAGTTTCTCGGAAAATTCCGAGGAACTTTTTCCCTCAGAAAATTCCGAGGAACTTAAAGTTCGTCGGAATTTGCCGAGGGGAGAAAGTTCCTCGGAATTTTCCGAGGAACCCCATTCCCTCGGAATTTTGAAAAAATTTATTTTTTTAAAAAATTTATTTTTTTTTAAATTAAATTTATTTTTAAAAATTAAAATTTTTAAAATTTAAAATTAAAATTGAATAAAACATAAAATAAAACATAGTAGATAATATTCAAATTTAAATAAAACATTCAGAGTTTTTGGAAAAAAAAAAAAACTACGGGTCTTGAATGTTCGGGAACGTCTCGTTCGGGTACATCCTCTTCATCATCTCCATCATCTGCTCGTTCAGCCTCTTCTGGGTCTCATAGCCCGCCTGTTGAGCTGCCATCTGAGTCTCCAACGCAGATATCCGATCATCCTTGTCCTTCAGCTGAGCCGTAAGAACTTCTGGATCAACATACGCATGTGGTGCAGAAGAAGGAGCAGCCGACCGAGAGCGACGACCCAAACCGACCAAACGTCCCTTTTTCTTTGGAACCGACTGAAATATAAATAACCAAGTTTAGATAATTTAAATTGATGATAAAATAAAAATCAAGAAATAATTAAATTGAACTTTAAAAAAAAAAAAACTTATCGATTCAACGATTTCGTTGATTCGAACCCGAGACAAGTTGGTCGAGGCCGCCGAATCGTCATCATCGGTTTGAAGCTGAGACACTTCGTCATACACCTGAGTTTGGACCAGGTCGACCACGTCCCTCACAAGACCATCATCAATCTGGCCGGTCTTCTTGTTGGTATACGCCCTTTTCATAAAGGCGAGATCATCAACTGGGTGGCCTTCATTTTCTTCCGCCTTGAAAAAAAATAAATTAGACAAACATTAGAAATTTGAAAATGCAAAAAAATAAAATTCTGAAACTTAAATAATTGAAGAAAAAGCGGTTGAGCTTACCATGCGATCCGCCAGAGTGGCAATAGATTGAGCACCCAAGTTATGCTTGTAGATGCCCTTTCCTTTACGGTCGCTCCTGCGGTTGTTGGAGTTGGTGGAAGAAGTTTCTTTCGTCTCTTCTTTATCCCAATGCGCACACAACTCCTTCCAGACCGTGTCGTTCATCGACTTTGGGACCTTTTAATTTAAAAAAAAAAAGTTTAATAATTTTAAAAATAGTTTAATAAATTAAAAATTGTTAATAAATTAAAAACTACCTTGTTTACTTCCCACTTCTTCTTCCACTCGTACATCTGCTTCCCATAGTTGTCCATAACTTTATGGACAAAATGGTGATAGATAGAGAGCGTATCATCGGCATTCCAGTTGAATTCTTGCTGAAATAGTTTAAAAATAGTTTTTAAGCACAAAAATATAATAAATATAGAAATTAGTTTAATAATTACAAAAATAAGTTTTAATAATATTTAAAATGTCTAATAAATATAGAAAATAGTTTAACAGTAACCCATGGATCATCTCTGTTCCTTACCCGGGGGTACTTGATATAACAAACCTGATCGGCCTGAGAAGCAAGAATGAAAGGATCATAATATTGCAGCTTCCGTCTTGAATTTACTGATGTAACACCAAATGCATCTGTTCTCACACCTCGATCTGGAGTGTTGTCGTGCCAGTCACAATAGAAAACAGTACAGCGCAATCCAACCATGCCCAAATACTTGATTTCCAAAATCTCATTTATGTGTCCGTAGTATACATCATCTCCTGATGCAGAACAAACACCAGCATCGTAAGTCGTACTCGAACGTCTCCTCTTCTGAGTTGTGAATGCATATCCTCGAGTACAAAATCTCGGATATGACTACACAACAAAGTTTGGTCCAACGACCATCTCGCGTATCCAATCGTCAAATGTTTCACCTCTTGCCAAACCATCACTCACATAAGTAAACATCCATCCACCAAATTCTCTCTGCTTCATTTCTTCTAGTTCGTCCTCTGTGGCGTATCTATATTCAAACCGCTTTTCTGCCATGAAAATCCTTTCATATTGAAGAACATCTTCGCAGTTGGTGAGTAAATATGTTTGCAAATGACTGCGCTCCTGATCAGTAAGTCGACGGTCCTTTGGTTTTCCGCTAAGTCGTCCAACGTCTGTGAAAATGTCTGGAACCTTCCAATGATATGTTGCCCGTTCGCCTCTATCATCATGCCGAGCAGGTCTTCTGTTTTTGGTCTGAACTTCTGCTGGAAAGTAGTACTCGGCAAAGTTTGAAGTTTCTTCATTGATCATCTGTGCGACTATAGACCCTTCCACCCTACTTAAATTTTTTACCATCTTCTTCAAATGGAACATATACCGCTCATACAGATACATCCATCTATACTGCACAGGACCACCAAGTTCCAATTCTCTTACCAGGTGAATAACAAGATGCTCCATAACATCAAAAAATGAGGGAGGAAATATCTTCTCAAGGTTGCACTGAATCACAGCTATGTTAGTCTTCAAATTTTCAATACCTTCAAGAGTCACTGATCTTGTGCATAAATCGCGGAAGAAACCACTTATCCCTGCAATTGCTTCATGAACATTTCGTGGTAATAGTTCCTTGAAGGCAAACGGAAGGAGGCGCTGCATCATTACATGGCAATCATGGCTTTTCAAGCCAGTAAACTTTCCTTCCTTTCTGTCGATACAGTTACGCAAATTAGATGCGTAACCGTCTGGAAATTCCACATCGTTTGAAATCCAGTCAAAGAACGCATCCTTTCCCGCTGCATCAAGTCGGTATATGGGAAAAGGAGCCCTACCACTCTCATCAACATGAAGTTCTGAACGATCACATATATCGACTAAATCGAGTCTTGACTTCAAATTATCCTTTGTTTTACCTTGAACATTAAGGATCGTGTTCATGAGATTGTCAAAAAAGTTCTTCTCAATATGCATGACATCTAAATTATGCCTTAGTAGATGATCCTCCCAGTATGGCAGATCCCAAAAAATACTTTTTTTGTGCCAGTTATGTAGGTTTCCAACACCATCTACCGGAAAACGCTCATGTCCACCGACGTCTGGCGTCCTTTCTGCACCAAAATCTCTAAGTTGTGTCTTCAAATCTTTCCCACGAATTTCCGGAGGTGGACTGTCAAACACCCTCTTGTTCTTCGTAAACAAATTCCTACTTCTACGATATGGATGATCTGGTGGTAGAAATCTCCTGTGACAGTCAAACCAACACGTTTTCCTTCCGTGTTTTAGTTGGAAAGCATCAGTGTTATCTTGACAATATGGACATGATAGCCTTCCATGCGTTGTCCATCCAGATAACATACCATATGCTGGAAAATCACTTATTGTCCACATTAGTACTGCCCGCATTTGAAAGTTTTCTTTACACGAAACATCGTATGTTTCAGCACCTTGAGCCCATAGTTGTTGCAACTCATATATTAGTGGCTGAAGAAACACATCAAGTGATCTCTTAGGATGCTCTGGTCCGGGAACGAGAATCGAGAGAAACAAAAACTCTCGTCGCAAGCACAAGTTTGGGGGTAGGTTGTATGGTGTAAGAATGACTGGCCATAGAGAATACTGTCTTCCACTCTTGCCAAACGGGCTGAAACCATCAGTACATAATCCAAGGTAGACATTTCTTCTCTCATACGCAAAGTCGGGATACTTTGATTGGAAATGCTTCCACGCTTTTGCATCTGAAGGATGTCTGATCTCACCATCTGTTGAGTGCTCCGCATGCCATCTCATTGGTTGCGCTGTGCGTTCAGACAGATACAGCCTCTGCAACCTTTCCGTCAAAGGCAAATACCACATCCTTTTATATGGTACTGGAACTCTTCCACTCGTATCTTTATAACGAGGCTTCCCACAAAATTTGCATGAAACCCGCTGTTCATCCGCCCTCCAATAAATCATGCAGTTGTCTCTGCATACATCTATTACCTGATACGATAAACCAAGACCAGCTACGAGTTTCTGAACCTCGTAGTATGAGCCAGGAGCTACATTATCTTCGGGTAGAATACCTTTTACATAATCAGCAATCGCATCCACACAGTCTTCAGCCAAATTATAATCCGTCTTAATGCCCATCAATCTTGTAGCAGATGATAAAGCTGAATGACCATCTCTGCAACCTTCGTACAATGGTTGCTTTCCAGCATCCAACATATCATAAAATCTCCTAGCTTCGGCATTGGGTAAATCTTCCCCTCTAAAATGATCATTTACCATCTGCTCAGTACCTACACCGTAATCTACATCCGTTCTAATTGGATCTTCTAATCTAACCGCTGGCTGAGGTTCGCTAGTACTACCAAGTTCATAATCAGTTTCTCCATGATGATACCAAATTTTGTAACTTCGTGTAAACCCACTCAAATATAAATGAGTCCAAACATCCCATTCTTTAATAACTTTTTTATTTTTACAATTAGAGCAAGGACATCTTAACATACCTATTTTTGCTTCCGGTTGTCGGTGAACTAACCCCATGAATTCGGTTATACCTTGTTGGTATTCTTCCGTAAGCAATCTCGTGTTCGGATCCAAATGAGGTCGATCGATCCAAGAACGAAAATAATTTGAAGAAGACATGTTTTTTATGAATCAAATTCGTGTGTAAAGAAAGTGAGAGGGAGGATGAAGATATGGTGTGAATGAAGAGGAAGAGGGGTGCTTGTATTTATAGTTGAAATCCTGCCGACGGTCCGAGGAAATTCCGACGGAATTCCGATGCAAACGGCTAGTTCGTCGGAATTTCCTCGGAATTTTTAAAATCCCCCAACGGCTCTCCAACGGCTCTCTAACGTCTATAATATTTCCTCGGAATTCATCGGTTTTTTCCGAGGAACACTAGTTTCCTCGGTATTCCGTCGGAATATTCCGACGAAATGAATTTTCCTCGGAATTCCGTCGGAATATTCCGACGGAATTCCGAGGAAGCAAAATTTTGTGTTTCCTCGGAATTGCCTCGGAAATGCCTCGGTATATTCCGAGGAATTCATTTTCCGTCGGAACGTCCGTCAGAATACCGATGTTTTCTTGTAGTGTCACTTTGTAAGGGCCACATATTTTTCCACCAAGGATCATCAATTATAACTGGACGTGAATTTCACGTCTACGACTAGTTTCAACTGCTAAATGCTTTTTATTAGTCGTAAATATTATGTGGATTAATTGCTATTGAATTTTCAACCAGTTGAAAACTAGAAAATAAGACCAGTTGAAAAGGCAGAAAATAGTATGCGGATTATGGGTATGACTGGTTTAAACGCAGCGGTTGCGGTTGCGGTTGCGGGAGTTTGTGGATGTGGGCGGTTGCGGTTTCTAGCGGTTTTAAGAGATTTCTACGACTGGTATTGCGGTTAAAAATTGGTGCGTTTGCGGGTGACTTATGACTAGTTAACTACTAAATGCGGTAATAGTCAAATAATAAATTAACAATATTTACATTTAATAT
Source organism: Brassica napus (assembly GCF_020379485.1). Classification (NCBI taxonomy): domain Eukaryota; kingdom Viridiplantae; phylum Streptophyta; class Magnoliopsida; order Brassicales; family Brassicaceae; genus Brassica; species Brassica napus. Next base: position 1,920,875 of record NC_063443.1, read on the forward strand.
AATTATAAAAATATCAAACATCATAAAATTATAATAAATATAAAATTTCTATTTAGGGCCTGACTGGTTCAAACGCAGCGGTTGCGGTTGCGGCTGCGGGCGTTTGCGGATGCAGGTGGTTGCGGTTTCTAGCGGTTTTAAGAGATTTGTACGACTGATTCTGTGGTTAGAAATTAGTGCGTTTGCGGGATACTTATGACTGGTTAACTACCAAATACAGCAGCAGTTAAATAATAAATTAACAATATTTATATTTTATATAATTATAAAAATATCAAAAATCATAATATTATAATAAATATGTAAATTATATTTTCAAAGTTATAGTTTTAAATTTTTAAAATTATAGAAAATATTTTTGTTTTAAAATTTTATAATATTAATTAAAATATAGTAGATATATTTTAGTATTTTTATAATTCCATTTTAAAAAATTTATTGAATATTTTTATTTTTGTATTTATATGGTTTTAAAAAAAAAAAGAAAAAAAATTATCCTCCCGCAACCGCCCGCAACCGCAAACGCTAGCTGGAACCAGCTTTTGATTTTTAGAGGTTCGGAGCGGTTTGAAGCGGTTTGAAGCGATTTTTAGCGGTTTGTATGATTGTTTTGAAACGCTGTCAACCGCTACCAACCGCAAAAGCTGCGTTTGCGGGTGGTAGCGGGGAAACCAGTCAAGCTCTAGAAAGTTATAATTTTAATTTTTGAAAATTTATTGAAATTTTTTTATTATAAAATTTTATAATATTAATTAAAATATAATAGATATATTTATTTTAATATTTTCATAATTTCAATTTTAAATTTTTTATTAATTTTTTTTACTTTTGTGTATATATTGTTTTAAAAAAAAGAAAAAAATTTACCCTCCCGCAACCGCCCGCAACCGCAAACGCTAGCTGAAGTCAACTTTTAAATTTATGAGATTCATAGGGTTTGAAGCAGTTTAGAGCGATTTGAGTGATTGTTGCAAACCGCCGACAACCGCTACCAACCGCAAAAGCTGCGTTTGAGGGTGGTAGCGGGGAATTTTCAACCAGTTGAAAATTATAAAATAAGACCCACAAAAGTGATTTGTCACTTTATTAGTGATTCAAAATTTATTTAAATGTTTATATCAAAATTCATCATTTTGTACTTTATAAATAGAGATTTATTTCATCTGATTTAGCCATATAATTTTATTTTAATTTTATTTTAATTAATTTTTAAAAGGTTTTTTATATCTTTAACATTTTTTAAATAAATACATCTAATAATAAAGGTTACTTAATTTGGAATATATAAATCTTAACTATCAATTATTTTAGTATGTTTTTTCAAATATCATAATTTGTTTCATTAAAAGAAGTTCTTGATAAAATAGAGATAATTGATATAACATTATTATTTTTTAAATATATTGTAAAATATTAAAATTAAATATGTGTTAGATTATTAGGTGGAAGAAATAAAAAAATGATATAAAGTGTAAGAACATTTCAACTTAGTGGGGGTTAATATCTCAACTTAGTTGGCGTACATTCATCACTTATGTAGGTATCTTCTTTTCCTCAAGCTCAGTTTCTATATCATCTACGGGATTCACAGTTCAGATCTCGAGGATTCAGATACGGTCTTCGGTTTAGCCATTCTTGTTAATTGTTTAATGATTGTCAACTATATGAAATCTCACAAAGAATTAATTCATAGAGTAGCTACAAACTCCTTCAATCAAGAGTGGCACAAAGAAAGAGAAATAACAAAAGGAAGCACAAGATGGTTACTTAATTAACACATATATGGGAACCGATAACGAGGATCCTTACATATATTTCAACAAACAGAACGCAAATGCATCGTATCATAAACGAAACAATTTGAAGAACAACACTGGTTTGTATGAATAAATAACATGTCCCATTGCTATTCCAAACAAAACTCCGGGTCCATAACCTATTGCCACTGCTTTCCAGTTCAACATATGTTCTTGCTTTGGTAGTTTCGGCGATGGTGCTTCATTTTCCACGGAGCAAGACTCTTTAAGGGGACGACCACAAAGATCAATATTCCCTTCAAAGGAGGATCTAGCTTGCCCTTCAATCTGTGGACTCTGAGGTATTTGGCCAGTGAGTTTGTTATGTGACATATTAATATACCCCAAGAACGTGAGGACCCTTAGCTCTTGAGGAATTATTCCAGAAAGTTGGTTTCGAGATAAGTCCAACGACTCGAGTTGTGTGAGGCTGGCCAAAGAAGATGGAATATGGCCTGTGAAATTGTTGTTAGACAAGTCCAACACAATCAACGACTTCAAGAGACCTATGGATTTTGGAATATGCCCTCCAAGACGATTCCCAGAGAAGTCAATGAATGTATATGTCTCTAGGATCTTTTCGAACTCCGTGTTTAATCCTTTGTTTCTCAGATGCATGGAAAAATACGAAGGCCACCCAATGTCCAGTAAGTAAGTATTCCTGCGTCCACCTTCAGGCCTCATAAAGTAATTTGGTAGCTTGTACCCAAGATGTACCATGTACTTTGGGAAGTGATCTCCTTCAGGCATACTCATCAAGGGTGCACTCCAATTTACAAAGTAATTTGGGGGCAAGCTTCCAGTGAATTTGTTATGAGATATGTCAATTATCCGCAACTGCGGAAATGACCGATGATCTTGATCAGGAGAAGATATAGGACCATAGAATCTGTTTGATCTTAGCACAATGACTTTCAAAACCGGTAAAACGTTCAGCCATAAAGGAAAGGTGTCAGCGATAAGATTGCTTTCCACGTCCAGAATCTCTAGTGCAGTGCATTGTCTAAGAGACCTTGGAAGCTCCCCACTGATTTGATTATGGCCAACATCAACTGTTGTTAGTGACCCACTTCCATAGAATATGTCGGGAAGTTCTCCGACGAGATTGTTGTTACTGAGATTCAAGACTTGTAGTGATTCACTCAAGCATCCGGGAACTGCACCACTAAAACTGTTGCTCGATAGATCAAGGACGTTTAGAAATATTGAATCGCAGAGTGTACGAGGTATGCCTCCGCTGAAATGATTATTCGAAGCAGAAATGAACTCCATGCTTCGTGGGATAACAGGAAATGCTCCATGGAAGGCGTTTGAACTCAGATCTAACTCGAGAAGCGGGGAACTACCCGTTGATGGAGTTGTGAGAGAGTCTCACTGAAGTCAGAGAAGGTAGATTCCATAACCATGCAGGCACTTTTCCTTTGAGGCTATTGTTGGAGATGTCTAAATGTTGCAAGTTTTGTAGAGTCTTCAAAACTTTGGGGAACTCATGGATGTTGCAACTAGACAAGTGTAGTTCAATCAACATTGTCGGAAAGGCATTCTCTGAACTGATATTAAGCCTTGACACACTATTCCCGGAGATATCCAAATTCTCCAGAGATTGAAGTTTCAAGAAAGTGAAGTTGACTGGGAAGGTTATATTGAGAAAAGACAAGTCAAGATATATGAGGTTGACAAGATTAGAGATAGGCTCTAGGATTCCACCACTAAAAATATTGTTGCCAAGGACTAAACTCTCAAACATAATTGTTGAGTTTGGAATATCAAGAGGGCCACCAAAATTGTTTTGGCGAAGATCAAGGGATGAAAGCAGAGGCATGGTGAATAGATAAGAAGGAACGGTACCGGAAAAGTTATTATAGGAAAGGCTTATAGAAGAAAGTTTAGTAAGATTGTGCACAAGGGGAAAACCACCAGTGAGTTTGTTAACTGAAAGGTCCAAAGATGTTAGGCGGCTTAGGTTACTTATTGAGGATGGGACTTCTCCAGTGAAGCGATTATGGTGAAGATCCAAGACCTCTAAGCTTGTGAGTCTTCCAAACTCGGCAGGAAATGAGGAGGAAAAATCGTTGGAAGAGAGATCAAGGTACCTGAGGTGTTGGAATCTGTAGAGGCTACTATTAGCCTTGAGATTGCCACTGAGACATGCAGCACCAAGGTGTAGATCCGTCACTGCACCGGTATCGTCATCAAAGACAACCCCATCAAATGAGACAGCGTCTTCACTCCAAGAGCTTGTTGTTGAATTGTTGCAGATCGAAAACTCGTTCTTAAAAGCCAGAAGGGTCTCAACTTGGTCGGGACGACGGAATGGTTGAGAGACAAGAGTAGTAACCAAGAAACTCAAAGAAAAAACACAACAGAAGAAACGAGAGATGGAGTCAACACGCAGACGCAATGTCATCATGGAGAGATGAATAATAGAAAATGTTAATGAATGAATTCTGAAGCCTAACATACTATTATTTTATAACCCATGGTATGGGTTAGTCAGACAGCTTGACTTAGAATCGTTGAAGCCCCTATAGTATATATGACCACATATTTGTTCCACAAAGACCAGGACCCACTGGGAACAATTCCATATTTGAATGGTATTTGTTTCTCATTTTCTACGATCATAATCAGACTTCACTGTTACGTGTATGAGCTAAAGTATTTCTTTGTGAACGTAACCATAAAACTAAAGATTTTATTATGAAATTGGTAGGCACAAATGGGTACAGTTTCAACATATCATTCAGAAAGAGATGTGATTAAGACAATATGAGGAAAGTGCAAGAGTAGAGTTTTCCTATTTTTTTTAGATAGGATCAGGCATAGAGGCCAAATCTACTCCATGTGATATTTCATCATGAGTTGCTTCTTTGGCAAGTCCAATAGGCTCTCTATCATCATCCAAACTGTACCAAAAAATGACAATGTTAATTAGATGATAAACATCGATATTTGGCCAAACCTTTAAATATTTTATTGTGTAAGAGATCAACGTTTTGAAGGTTTCATCTGCGTCCATCTTATAATGCTTTGATCTCAAGCCAGATGAGTCTATCCGCCTCGAAGGAGATCGTGATCGAGGTCGCTGCAACGGCTGTTTTTTGACAGGAGGAAGCTGACCTTGGAGGAAACCAGAGACGGCGTTATCGAGATCCCAGCTGAATCCTTCGAGGAAGAAGCGTGCTGTTTCTTGAGACTCTGATGTTGCCTTGCAGAAGCTGATGATCGGATCTTCCCCAGGAGAATGCTTCGTCTTCATGGTGGTAAGTAAGGGTTAATGACAGTTCTCAGAAACTGTTGTAATATTTTACAATAGGATAAGATTTAACTCCTTTTGACTCTTTCAAAGTTTTTATAACAAAACAGAGATTTCGCAGGCGAAAATGTTTGCAATAATAGTAAATTTTTATTTTTGCAAGTTTAATATACTTTGTTTTTGTAACTGCTTAAACTACGTAGCTCCGAATACTTTGTTACGGATCAATTTGTATCTCGATATTTTAATACATACAGTATTCTCAATTTCTCAAGTTACTGCAAGAAACCTGTAAGTAATGATGATGAGGGTGAGAAACTCTTGCTGAGATGGATGGAAGTCACGTAAAGAAACTCTGCAACTTTGTTTTGGTTTTACTAAAATGTGTCTGTTTAACCACATAGAGTTCATCTATTGGTTTACCTCATCTCTTTTGGTTTAAAACGTTTAAAACCAAAAGTTTGTAATATTTTCTTTTGTTGATAAATGAATTTAACAGTTCAACAAAAAAAAAAAAACCTGTAAATAATGGTAAAGGGTAAAGTTATATAGCTTGATCTCAAAAACTGTAACTAACTATTTGTAACCTTTATTCCACAAAAATATTTAGCGTGTGAATACGTTCTCTCATTCTTCCATATCAAGGAAATAGATTTGGTACGGTGAATGCTCTCGCAGCCAGGACAGTTGTGTAAGCTCTCGTGAATGTATATGTCGCAGTCCAAACAAAAATAGTGCTTGTGTGAGCATTTAGGGTTATCATAAGTGAACCATAAAAATTTATACAATAAAAATTAATAGTGCATATTATAATAGAAAAACCCTTATAAGTAAATAAACTACTTTTTTAGTTCCTAAAAGATCCATATTTTAGAGAAAACTTTTGTTTCAAAAAGATACATATTTTATATTTTTAATTCAATTTTTGTCAACTAATAATGAAAAATTGTGAAGTTCAAGAACATTAATTGCATTTCTTAAAATTTTATTAGTTTTAAAATATAGAAAATACTACCTTCGTTCTTAAATGTAGGATGTTTTAAAGAATTTTGATGTTTCAATATATAAGATGTTTTCATTTTTCTAGTCAACATTTTACTTAATTAAAAACTATGCAATCAATCATATTTTATAATCTATTTTGTAATTGGTTGAATAACATTAATTTATAGTTTTAATGATACTTTCTAGACAAAACAATGATTTTCTTAATATTAGTGTTTTTTACCTAAACATTTTATATTTAGGAACATAGGAAGTATAAAATTACCAAAATATACATTTATAGCTAAATTTTGATATATTTTATCAAAAATATAAAAATTCTAAAACATGAATCTTTTTAGGAACGGAGAGAGTAATAAACAAAATAGTAATCATACAACAAGATTTTTTATATTTATTAAAAATATTAATCAAGTATTATAGTGCTTTCATCGTATAAACTCAAGTTATTATGGTTACATTATGCCTATGATAGTAGTAGATGATGCCCTTGATCTTTATTTTATTTTTGCTGTCATAAGCTAAGGTTTCTTTTTTTACTACTGTCGCATGGCACCAGACATGAATCCGACGCCAAGGAGCATATATTGAAAATAAATTTAAAACTTATACAAAGTAGGAAACTATTATAGCCAATAGATAATTGTGAGCCCACTTTTCTCAGCTCTACTACAAATTTTCCAAGAAAATGAGCTCTACTTCAACCATGGATCCTAGCTAATTGCAGGAAAAGAACGTAGAAGAATTAAATTGCATGAATGAAAAAGAATAGTTGTTTCATCCATATTTAACAAGAAATAATTTTACTTTTTTATTTATCTACAAAAACAAGAATAGTAGGAAATGAGAAAGAAAAATTATTCCTTATGAATAGTAATTTTTTTAAAAGAATGTTAAAGAATACATTATTCTTTGGTCACCGTTCATACCCGTAGAAGCTATATCCTGTGAGCTTTTCCATGTTCAGTCATATATGCAACGTAATAATTATTTATTTAAAATAATTATACTTTACTTTTCTTTTTTACTTTTGATCAACAAAGAAAATATTTTTCTAAACAATTGAATTGTATGATTTGAGAAACAAGAATTTTCCAATTAAATCCAAAAAGAAAAGACTTGTCCAACTAAACCCAAATAAAGGAGAAAATACTTTTCCAGTATAATAGGGCCCCCGGTCTACGTGGAATAAAAATGTGGTTGATACATAACGGAAGACTAATTAACACAAGTTCCAAGTCAAGCTGTATCAAAAGATCCTAAACCATGGCTATAAATTACATGGCATCAAAGCCCATTCATATATACAAAGGCATTTTACCCTCATCTCTTTTCTACTTTGCACATTTTTTTCCAGTTATGACGTTGCATGTGCGTTTTAGCTCCATCTCTTGTTTCTTTGCTTTGAGCTTCTTGGTTACTACTCTTGTTTCTCTACCTTCTCGTCGTCTTGACGAAGTCGAGAGCCTTCTAGCTTTCAAAAACGAGTTTACTCTCTCATGCAACAAATCAGTGACAAACTCTTGGACCCGTGACGCCATCTTCTTTGATGGGGTCTTGTTTGATAAAGACACTGGTGGTGTCACGGAGCTAAAACTTCGTGGTGCGTGTCTCAGCGGCACTCTCGACGCTAACAGTAGCCTCTTCAAACTACACCAGCTCAGATACCTGGATCTCTCTCTCAACAACATTTCCTCTTCACTACCCGCAGAGTTTGGGCGACTCACCGACTTAGAGTTCTTGGATCTTCACCAAAACCGCTTCACCGGAGAGCTTCCTTCCTCAATCAGCAACACCACTGTTTTAACCAAACTTCATTTTCTAGATATTTCTAACAATAGTCTACAAGGAAAAGTGCCCGAATGGGTATGGAGTCTTCCTTCTTTGACCGCTACTAATCTCTCTCGCAACTCCTTTGATAGTTTCCCTAACGTTCCACCAACCGTGACGTACTTGGCCGCATCAAACAACAATTTCACAGGAGAGATACCTCTTTCGTTGTGCAATCCAAAGAACCTATTATTCCTTGATCTCTCGAACAACAGTTTAACTGGTTCGGTTCCAAGATGCTTGAGTGAATCAGTGACAGTGTTGAATCTCCGTCGCAACAGCCTTACAAGCCTTCCCGACGCATTCTCCAACAGCTCACTAAAGGTGCTTGACGTCGGCCACAATCAAATAAATGGGAAGCTTCCAAGATCTCTTGAACATTGCAAAAGCCTAGAGTTTGTAGATGTGGAGGGAAATCGAATCAATGACACGTTTCCTTTCTGGTTGAAGGATTTGCCGAATCTGATAGCGCTTATCCTACGATCAAACAGATTCTACGGTCCTCTATCTTCTCCTCAGCATCCTCTACCATTTTCAAAACTGATGATCATTGACATAGCGGGTAACATGTTTGACGGCAGCCTTCCACCAAACTACTTTGTGAACTGGAGTGCAGCCATTAGACCGCGAGTGAAACACATCGGAGATTCTTACTCTCTTGTTGATTTCTCCGGAAACAGATTTGTAGGAGAGATTCCAGAATCCATTGGTATGTTGAAGTCGCTGCTTGCCCTCAACTTATCCAACAACGGTTTCACAGGTCATATTCCATCTTCTATGGACAATCTCTCAAATCTCGAGTCACTGGATATATCTAGAAACCAGCTTTCTGGTACAATTCCGCAGGAGTTAGGGAAGCTCTCCTTCTTGTCGTATATTAACATGTCATACAACAATCTCACTGGCCAAATACCACAGGGTACTCAGTTTCAAACGCAAAATGAGTCTGCATTTGAAGGGAATATCGATCTATGTGGCTTTCCTCTTCGAAAGAGATGCTTCAGGGAAAATGTATCAGCAACAACAACACATACACAATCATCCCATGCTTCGAAAACTATGCATAGTCTCAATTCCAATAACCCCTTGCTGCTATTCTCGATCCTTGTAGTCTTTAATTTTGTTCTCTCTTTCTATATTCCACTTTCAACAAGTTTGTAGCAACTTTTGAGTTCAGACTCTTTGTAAGACTGTGTTTACTTTAAATAATCAAAACTAATCATTTTATTCATCAAACGAATGACTAGTTCATTTTGAACTTAATGACTAATCAAACAAACTCATGTATACATTTGCAAAACCAATCTCATATTGTTTTTATTCATGTTTGTCGATATACCTGGTTTCTGTGTAGACTCGGTGATCTGTCACGCCTTTTCAAAAGTCAGATTTAAGATTCATAGATCTCTGATTCTGACGTCGGTGTGACGGTGTCCAAAGTCAATGTTGAATTATTATTCATTTAGGTCAACAACACGGAACTTGAGAAGATAATCGAATAATTAATTTTGGCGAGGTGAAAAAGAAACATTTCATTTTATTTTATTTATTTTGCTAATAAGAGCCATTACATTTGCTCTTCACTTGAAAATAAATACCGAAGGTTTTATGTAACTTAGTATTGATTGATTAAGTTATAAAAAAACAAAAATTGATCGATTCATGCTCTATCACCTTATAAACATCTAAGTATTGAGAATATAAATGAACATATAAACAAAGATTGAAAAAATCCTACATTAATATATGTGTAGTAGTAGGTATACATATGTCATATGTGATATACATCTCTATGGTTAAGTAAACAAATAGAGATAAAGAGTGTTTAGGAAGAAGACTAATTATCTGACTTTTTCTCATCGCTTGTTGTGCAAGGGATTTGATCCCGTCTTAACCTTCCGTTTCTCCGGTAAGATTTCATCGGCACTGGCGACCGGCAGGGTAGGTTTAGAAGGGATAAACCCTCTTTCTTGGCTAGATAAAGGTTCGGAGGAGAAGCGTCGTCTTTCAACGTGAACTCTTGAAGCTTTAGATAAAACAACAAGGAAGAAGAGAAAGCCAATGAGACAAAGAAGACGACCCCGATTCATATTCTAAGGACTTGGAGAATGTTTCTTTTTATTTTGAGAGAGAGAGACAGGGTATGACTATGAGAAATAAGAAGTTTGATGCACAAACTTCCATATGTGAAGTTAAGAGCGTGTATATATTTGCATTTTATTCAGGGATTAGGTGTAGACATAGATGGTCCACTTCATAAAGTTTCTTCTTTGTCAACATTAATTTGTATACTTACACAAGTATGGGGTGCCATTTAAGTATAAATATTATGTGACTATAAACTATTGAAGTTTATTTTTTTTTTGTTTTTTTCTGCCAGCATTTCACTATTTTTATTTCACAAGCATTCACCAATAGTAAAATTTAAATGGTAACATAGCAACATGCCAACAACATACTACTTTAGTACAAACGGACATACTACACTATTGTCATATTAAAGCGTTTTTGCTAATTGTAGTTTAAGTTGCAGTTAAGTGTACAGTTAGATAGAAATTTGATTAGCATTAATTTAGCTAATTAATTAAAGATCTACAAAAAAAGTTTGACAAATATTTGTGGAGCTGTCAGTAATTTGCAATGGAGAGAGGATATGATAAATACAAAGGTGAAACCGTGAACCCCACTTCCCACCTAAAAATGGCCGGTTTAAAAGTGAGTATTGATTATAGATGCAACGATTTGAAATTCAACTCCAAGGGAAACTAAAAATATCCAGTGGCCATAAATGTGGGGAAAGTTCACACACATATAGGAAATTAATAATAAAATTAATTATATCAGCTGTAATCTTTGGTTGATCTTTTTTTTTGTGGACATGTGAAACGTAAAACATTTTCTTAGAGTTCGCCACTTACGCGTGAAAGTGTTCGTATGCAGAATGATGAAGCTTTGAATAGCTACATGATTTTGTGTGAATATCATAATCACGAATATGAAATACAAAGAGACAAAAGTTACTTATAAAATTATATTTTCTGTTGACGTTTTAGAAATGAGACCGGAAAAGTCTACCTTCTTTTTCTTTTTTTTTTTTTTGCTAAATTGTAAATATCATTTCATAATGAAAGTTGAGATTTTACAAGATGTGATTAACAACTAGAAGATCTCAAAACTTGTTTCCACGGCAAAAAAAGTAAAAACATGGAAACAAAATCAATCAATACTTTAGCCGTTCTGCGTTGGAGCGAACAGGACGAAAAGTAATGATACAAACTTGAGAAGTCCGAGCGAGAAGACAAGCCGAGACAGGTTTAAAGGGAGAGGACCGAAGACTAGTGAACGAGAAAGCACAACACTCACAAGAAGCTGATTCATCCGGCTACCTGAACAATTTGTCATCTCTCAAAAGAACAAACACAAACCCGCTCAAAGACTGCCCTCAAGGTCCGAGCTGGGACACGGTCTGAGCCAAGATCCGACGAAAGACAGGACAACACTAACCACAGAAGCTTAATAGCGCTCAACTTCCTCAACCACGCTCGTCCTCTAAGCCGGTGAAGAGAAAGGGGCAGCATCACCACTTCCGAGCCTTACTACCTCCTCTAGGAACAAAGTGAAACCCTGAAACACCAAGAAAACGAAGAGCCTCCACCTCCACTACCCGTATCAGCTGAACCTACAATCAAAACCCAGACAACCAAGCAACGCCAAATCCGACACAAAGGAGGGATGAGGAGCTAATTAAAGCTACACTCAATAGCAAACACCTAAGCTTTGACCCATGGAGAGACGAACAAACCGCCTCCAATCCTGAGTCTGAAGTCCCGAGACCACAAGCTCGTAGTGGTGCACATCCAAATGACCCTTGACAGATAAGACAACTTTCACAGCGACAATTTAAACCAAACCGTTAGGGTTTTGCGGTGGACGGAGAGGCGGCGCAAGATCTGGTGAGGAGAGGCTGCGAAGATGCGGTACAGTCGCTAGAAGCACCAGCATCTGAGCTCTCTCAGCACGGCGAGTCCTTCAATCGAAGAGATGGAGAACGCTAGTCAAGACCAGAAACAGAGCGCTGATTCACCGACCGGACCCATGACGGAGTAGCAGATGGACATATGGGAGCGACAGTGGCCCTCTCACAACGCCGAGAGGCGCCGGAGAGGCGAGTTGAAAACAACGGCGGCTGCTCTCGAGACGAAGGGTTTCAGAGAGAGATGTTGGGGCGCGTGGGTGGCACGCCCTTTTTACCTTCTTTTTCTACAAAGACTAAAATTGAAAGTCATGATTATCAATAATAAATAAATAGAACCCCTACGATTTAAACCACTTTTTCTAGTGAAAACGACCTCGGTCTTGTGGTCGATAGATAATAAAAGATCTAATGTTTGAATTACAAAATGACTATAGGTGCAAAATTGACAACATCTCATCATGTCAAATATTGAACTAAACTGTTCGTGATGGTTGGTTATATTGTGAATGTATTGTTTGTTTTCTTAGTTTGCGGCTAATTTAATACTACTTTTTTTAGATTATGGAATGTTGCCGACCACGAGGATATGACATTGGACCAACTTATTGGATTTGAGGCTGTGAGAAGTCTGGCCCATACGATCCAAACATGATCCGGATGTCAATAACTCGGTCCAGACCTAAACCGACTGAGTAACCGACGACGTGGAAATATGAATGCCATGCCAGTCACGGTTAGGCCATATATACAAACTCGCAATATAATATGATTAATTGATTATGAATATGAACTACGATATTCAAGATTGTTACACGAGTGGTTTTGGAGCTATGATCTTTTCTGCTGAACCCTAGAGTTTCTAAGCAGCAGCCTGAGCATTGCTATTGGTTTTAATATTAGACTTGGTGGCTCCATCTCTCCATCCTTTTTGACGAGCTCTCTCTTCCCACTTAGACGTTAGCTTCTTCTGCTCGGCGAGTGCTAACTCCGCTTTTTCCCTAACTTCTTCGCATGTTTCCATACCCGAGTTGCACTTATCTGCTTCCTTTTGGTACGAAGAAGTTACCTTCTTGGCCTCTAACAGCCCCATGTCCGCTCGTTTATGTTTCTCTAAAGAGTCTGTTTCACGCAGCTTCAGTTCCTCGGTCAGAAGTTCGGCATAGTTCTTCTCAGTGTCTTCGTTCACTTCTGGATCATGCCTTGCACAATCTACACGTCGAAGCAAATATGTTTAATATTAAGACTCGATTACCTAAACTTTAAAGGACTCTTAAACTATATACAGTTCAAGTAAACAATGAATTCACCGGCAAAAGAAGCATTGCTGAGTCCTGCAATAAGAAATGAAACAAGTAGAAAAGTATCAATCTCTTGACTGTGAAAAAACGCTAGAGGAGTTTTTTTTTTTTTTGAAAAAAAAAACCCTATTAGTTTACAGATCGTAACCTAATGATGATACTGTTTAACTCAAACAATAGAAGAATCAATACTGTAGAGACTAGAGGCTGAGAAAATCTTCTATGATGGAGAGATCTCAACAACACAAGTAGATCTAAACCTACTCATCAGTACACTAATCATTGCGGATCTATATGTTCTCAGATTCAAACTCAAGCAACACGAAGCAAAACCTCAGCTTCTATTTACCTTTGGAAATCGTGAGAAGAGGCTGTGAAGAACAATCACACGCGCAGGGAGGACAAGAGGAAGCGGAAGAGTGGCTAACGGCAGCCAAAGCCTCAGTGAGATGCCAGTAGAGAGGCGGACCAAGTATGTAACCCCCATACTCAGCCCCATCAAAGCTAGTCCAACCTTCAACGCCGCCGCGTGGCTCGCCATAAAAAAACGCAGATCCGTCATTACGAGTTGAATTTCCGGCGAGTGTGAAAATGTATTTTTAGATTTTGACGCTTTGCTGTTTTAATTTCATCGACAGTTAATTATTACATAAAAAAAATCTAAAGTTAGTTACAACAACCAATTGGACGGTAACAGTTAAAAAAATAATAGATAACCAAAATCTAATCAAACCGGTACCGGTTCAATTAACTGGTTATCTTTGGTTTATACTGAAGCGTTCGTCTCCCTCACATTAGAGCATTGTTGACACAGAGAGAGACTCGAAATGGCGACGGAGATCTCGTCGGATCTGATAAACGAACTTAAGATCTCGCTTCGTAGGGAGGCTAAGCTCTCCTCATTCGATTCCTCTACCACCACCCTTTCCACAGCTCCGGAGGCAATCGCGGAGCTCGACGCTTCGCCTCCTTACCTCCGCTGCCGAAACTGTAAAGGAAAGCTTCTGCGAGGAATCGAATCGCTGATCTGCGTTTTCTGCGGCGATCAGCAACGGACGAGCGAGAATCCTCCTGATCCGATCAAGTTTGCATCCACTTGTGGTTACAAATGGTTTCTCACCTCTCTCGATCTGGACGGATCGGTAAAAAAACAATCGAATCTCATCGTGTTCATACGTTCTGTTGATTGTGCATTGCTGAGAATATTAAACAAATTAGTAGTCAGATGTAGAATATGATTGTGTTGTGGTATTATTGTAAAGAAGAATGACTTTATGAAACGATTTAATCTGCAGGAGATGGTGGAGCCACTAAAGGAAACGAATGGATCAAGAATTGGAGCTAAAGCTTCTGTAGCAAAAGGAATTGCTCTGTCTGAGTTTCTTGATTTTGAAGTCCAATGGTTAGCAAGGGAAGAGAAGGCTTCAAACAATGGACCTGATGATAAGAACCGTCTGGATTTAGGAGGGATTAGTCTTGATGATTATTTCGTTGAAGGAAGAGGAGATTTTTCTAAAGTGGATCCGGTTGAGAGAAAACTGGAGGAGGAAGATGATTTTAAGGATCCGCGTAGTCTTAGCTTGTTTGATGGTGTGAAGAGTCAGGGAGTTGCTGAATCACAGCAGAGTGGAAAAGATGCGCAGAAGAATGTTTCATCTGGAGAACATGAGAATCTTAGTTTGTTTGCAGGACGAGATGCACGGGATAGTGTTTCTGTATCAGAGCAGGGAAACTTTGGGTTCTTTGAGGAAACAAAAGTGAGGCACCATGTTAAAGAGGATGAAAACCTTAGCCTGTTTGAGGAGATAGATGAGAAGAGAACTAGTCCTTCTAAAAACACTGAGAGTTTTGGTTTCTTTGAGGAGAAAGATGCTCAGAGAAATAGTTCGTCGAAAGAGGATGGGAGTTTTGGTTTGTTTGTGAGTAAAGATGCTGAGAGAAGTAGTGCTTTGAAAGAAGATGGTAATCTTGGTTTGTTCGAGGGTGGAGAAGGTCAGAGAAATAGTTCTTCTAAAGAGGATGGAGATTTTGGTTTGTTTGAGGGAGCATTATCATCAAATGCTGGCCTCAAGTCCTTCGATGACAAGGTTGTTGCCTCTTCCTCTGATTGGGATTCTGACTTTCAAACTGTTTCCCAGGAAAAGATTAGTGGCGATCCGTTTGTAAATTCTCAAGTTGATCTGTCTGCTCGTATGGATTCTGTTTTTGGTTCCGGAAAAGATTTATTCCATGAAAAAACAGCAGATTCTTCAACTGCTTATGTTTCCAAAGCTGGTGACTGGCTGCAAGATGATTTGTTTGGTGGTGTTACTGGCAAGACTCAAAACAACGATCAGACTGTCCATGAGGGACAAGTTATGGGAGGCAACGGAAGTTCCTCCATGGATATTGATTGGATTGGAGATGATCTTTGGCAAACCAGTGAAAAGAAAGCAGTTGGGAAGACGCCTACGGATGATAATGATGGTGACGATGACTGGAATGATTTTGCAAGCTCAGTTAACTCCAAGACTCCTAGTAATCTGCTTTCACGAACCATGGAAAGTTCCCAAGAGGAGATATTTGATGGGCTGGCGCATGTTGAGAATGATATTAATGAACAGAGCAAAGATGAGAAGCAGAATACTGGTACAGGCGTGATATCTAACGTAGCCAAAGGTCAAGAAGATGATCTCTTTGGAGCTTGGGATAGTTTCACATCCTCAACCGTTTCGCAAACACCTGTGCAGCCTCCCACGAACCATGTAAATACATCTGCTGAGCAGAATCCGGAAATGAACCTGTTTGGGGAAAATAACCATCACAGAGACCTTCCCTTTGATTATTTTCCGGAAAGTAAAGACCAAACCAACTCAGAGGAAGTTAAAGGCATGCCTTCTGGAACCTTGTCCGTAGAGAGGTTTCTTATTTACTCCTTAACATCTTGTTCTCTGATCTCTGTATGCAATCTCTGATCTCTTTTGTTTTCTTTTTGCTTTGTCTTCAGAACGAGTGATCCTGATGGTAAAGATCAAACGCTTGATCTTGTAGGCACAACAGCAATATCTCGCAAGTCAAAGAGTGATGTTGGGGAAGAGCTGATGTCACAGATGCATGATCTCTCGTTTATGCTAGAGACCAAACTCTCTGTTCCTCCAATCTCCAAGGCAGAGTAATATTAAATACATTGTACTCTCTTATTTCTCTCTCGCCTCTCATGTTTTTCTTGGGGCTCGAAAGATTGTTTGTTTTCAAGTATATAATTCATTTTCAATTACTCTAGAGTACTGGCTTTGTCGCCAGCCAATGATGTCAGTCTTAGACTAGTCGTATGGCCCATTGATGCGTACGTTACCAGTGCACCCACTGGGCCTCTAGGTTCTTACGGAGAATTTGTTAGTTCTAAGCTTCTAGTCTCGAAGTATCAAGGTTGTGAGTTCATTTAGAAAAGTTATGCGTACGAACTTTGATTAATTGATTGTGTTTTTATGGTCTACTCATAAGCAATTAATCAACAAGTTCTTTATTTTCTTTAATGATTATATTAAAATATGTCATGTATCTATCTCTATTGTTGATCTATCAACCTTTTTTTTTGTATTGACAACCACACAAAAGGCGAAGGTTTAATAGACGATACCAAAACTTGAATGTCTGTACCAAGAAAAATGTCTTAAGAACTACAGAGATACATTACTTCGTCACTCGAATCACACGTTAATAGTAAAACATGTAGAACCGACGAAACTTTGTTAGTCAATCGTTTTCTCGAGGTCTCGCCAGCAACAATATTATATTGTAAACTATGTGTTTCGGTTCCACATGATACACGTTATTATTTGTAAAAGATGGAGGTTGAGATGATATGAATGTACACAATTCTTTAGCAACTCACCTTTTTCTCATCAATATATAAACATTATTTCAAGGAATAAGCTTTACCAAAATTTTAATATATATATAAACAAAACAGAGACGTATTAAACGTGAGAGAATGGACGGTGTTTTTGCTCTGATAAATTATATTTAATAATATTGTAGGTTATCTGGTTATGTGATGTAACTAAATATAAGCATGACACAGCACAAGTGAGATGCTTGTTGTTGGAGAATCCACTTATTTTAATTAGTAACTTATAAGCAAACTTATAAGCCACGCATCAAATTATCTTTCTAGGAATAATTAGTTTCTAGTCCTTATATTTCTTTTGTACCTCAAAAATGAAAATTGAATAACTACTCAACTAAGGTGATGATACTTATTTGTATTTACGCAGCTGTGAATTATAGAATTGATATTGCTTGGTAACTAATAAACCATGACCAAATGAATTAGTGTGATTTGTCAGTATATAATTGTAACTTTATTGACACTTTTACAGTTTGATATTTCTCAACTTCTCCTACCCAGCACCTTTTTAAAATAATGATTCTCTCATTTACTTTATCATTGTAATCATATGAAATGATCGTTTGGGATTTCATTGGCTGTGGTATTGTTGATAAATCACAACCTGAAAATATAGACTGAATGACGTTTTGCCACGTGGGTTTTTGAGTGCAGTTAGTGACTGATGTGCAAGTAACTTCTTTGTACTTTAAAAGAAAAATCATTTAAAGTCCTAAACTGAGAAATCTGACAGAAAAACAACTGGTGTGAATAGTTACACTTACACAACACAATAAAGCGATTCAGTCTCCATACACCTTCAAACTCAAACTGGATTGTAATTCGGTAGACAGTAACAACTTCACCTAACCGGTTCAATTACTCACCGTCGAGCCAATTGGAATAAATTGAATTGAATGTTAACATATATTTCTACATGCTGTATACACTCGTATGTGTTTCACATTTATGCTCCATCAAATGTTTTTACATACATTTAAGCTGGTATATTAACCAAAAAGCGAGTCGGCAGTTGGCCATAATTATATTATCATTTCTTTCAAAAAAAGATAATTATATTATCCTTATGTAGTTTTGCTTATTCATCATTTTTTATATATAGTAACATTTGGTTTACTTGATAATACATTAAGCTGATATATAATATCATCATCTGACCAAACCAATGTATAATATCATCATCATTCTCGATCATTAAAAATAAAGTTCAGGTGGTTTTTTCCTATAACAGAGAGAATATATGACTTACTTATATCATACTCTTTAATTTGTCTTTGATATTGATATCTAAAGTTTGTACTCTGAAACAACATAACCGCTCTATTCTTTTTATATATATAAAAGAAAGCATTTTCAGACATTGTATATCCATTTTTTACCGATTAGCTAGTTTGGTTTATTTTACTATGCAAAAGAAATTAACAATTGAATTGAGTAGGTTGTTGCTTGAGTAGGCTGCCACTCATCATTTACAAGAACCTTTTTCACTTCTCCTTGTATTCATGCTACGTGTTAATATCGATCCCTACACTCACACGCCTTAAAAGCATACGTACATGAAAAGCTTACATATCAAACTATGACCGTATTTCCATTCTTTCGTTTTCAACAGAAGAAATTTCTCTACAGAAATATTACTAATATGTATTTAATTAATGATTACCATCAATTTTTAAAATGGTATTCAACGATCTAGTACCAATTCATGTGAGTTACTATATATTGTAATAAAATTAAGAATCACAAGCCCTTAGTCAAAAGAAAAAAAAAAAGACACACAAGTCAGCTAGCCCAATTAAAAATTAAGCAGCATGTCGATGACATATGAGTCATATCAAACTGTACATAATTATGTATAATTCATGATTAAATTAAATATGTACTCATGAATGTTGAAAGTTTTACTTTTAAGTACCTCCATTGAACATAAACGCTAAGTAACGTGCACCATTTCAAAATTCACATGCTAACTACAAATATTCAAATGCTTAGACTTATGCGAAGTTTAAATCCGCTAGCCAATGTATAAACCCCACTAGCCTTAATTAAAGTTACCGAGTCACTTATTAGTAGTTTGCTTTAACATCCAATAATTTGCATCAATTAGTATTTCATAAAAATATTAATTACTACATACGCAATTACGCATGCAACTTTCACCAATGTACATAAGTTTTTTTAACACAACTTTTCTTTTTCAACATTTGACCATGTTTTCTATAGTAATACATACACTATACATTTTCATAAAATGTAAATATCTAAAACACGTGAATGTGGGAGTTAATTGCATGTGGTTGATAATAAAGCGTACATGTGCGTATGAGCTGTGAATGTGCGTATTCCAGTGGACAGCCGTAAATGCCTGACCAAATTCGTTTTCCCTGTCTTTCTACCCAACAGTACTTCCTGTGGGTAAACTCATCTTGTAGCTTCTTCTTACAAAATGCACGTCTAATGATATCTAAATCTACATATTGTTTCTAATTGTTATATTTGATTAAAATATTTTAATACATTCGGTGACGGTGAGACTACCACACGAACCTCCAAAACTTATATGAGTAATGTATCCTTAACTACATGAATAGTAACGCGATCAGAAGTGGGAAAAATAAAGACCGTGGTTTTATATATGTACATTTTTTTTTTAATTCTTAAATGTTTGTTAGTTTTTGTCAGATGTCACCCATGAAAGTTTTGTTATAAGTTAATGATGACTACTACTATAGTTATTCAAAAATTCAACTGACAGTGGGTATAGCCACCGCTCTTCTTCCGTTCTTGGAAGTTCTTATCAATTTCAATGTAGTAACCATACATTGTTTACAAAAAAAAGTGATTATATATATAACCGTATTCTTTTCCTAGCGACTGGAACTTATGTAAAAGTAACCAAGTTTTACATTTGATCTTGTCATTTGTGTTTTCTTAAAAATCAAAAACCTGATATAAATTCCAAACACAATCACAAATACAAAAAAAAAGAGAGTTATGTATACCATTTTCACAACTAATGCTTGGTTGTTTTGCTATGAAATAATATGATTTTTACAAATATCTATACAAAAATGTAACGACAAATCTCCAAATATGAAGAACATAAATACTATCGACCAAGCTTCAAATCTACCAAATATCCGTACGTCTCTTTTCCATATTTTTTGTATGTTACCTAATTCATGTGAACCTAAAAAAAAGAATATACTAGTATTGTTTACCTAAAAGAAGCCAAAGGAAAGATTTGGACACTTGTCGACACCTAGTCGCCTCCTAACTCTGACGACACGTTGCTCTAGACATATACGGAACTCCGGTCGGAACAGAAACAAAATAGTTATTTGACTACCTGAATTTCGACACGTCATCACTTGCTAGACTCACAGAGGTTAGAAAGACCAATAAGCACTCTACCATTCCTAACCAAGTGTCACGTCACTTCTTATCGAACCTTTCGTTAGATACGTTCACTGCCACCTCACTCCTCTTTGCTCACGTTTCTTGAGTTTCTCTTCTGTACACATTTTGTTTTAACAAAAAAATTTGGTAATCAACTTTTTCTTAAAACTCCACGTGTATAGACGACATCATCTTATACAGTTACTTATTCCATTTTATTTTCCCGTTGGTAGATAAACTCGATGTTACCAAAACTATACACTTTCTCTAATTATTCCAAAAAATAAACGAAAAATTAAAATCCTTCCTTATATATACCTTTCTCTGAAATAACAGAGTGAAAGCAAACAAACATTACAACAACCAAAAAGAGAAAGAAGAATCTTTTTTTCTTTTGGAAATAGTTCTCTCTAATGAATTGGACTAGAGAAAAAACAATAGGCCGTGGCTCGTCCGCCACCGTCTACGCCGCCACGTGTCAAGATTCCGGAGAAACCATCGCCGTGAAATCCGCCGAGTTTCACCAGTCGGAGTTTTTGCAAAGAGAAGCCAAACTCCTCTCCTCCCTAAATTCTCCTTACGTCATCGGATACAGAGGATGCGAAGTTACGAAAGAGCCCTTAGCTACTTACAACCTCCTCATGGAGTACGCACCGTACGGTACTCTCGCCGACGTGGCGGCTAAGAACGGTGGTTGCATCGACGAGGCTCGGGTTGTGAGCTACACGCGCCAGATACTTCTTGGTTTGGAGTACGTTCATAACTCGAAGAGAATCGCGCATTGCGACGTTAAGGGAAGCAACGTGCTCGTCGGAGTCAACGGAGAGGCCAAGATCGCTGACTTCGGCTGCGCGAAACGGGTTGAACCGGAGTTAACCGAACCGGTTAGAGGAACTCCGGCCTTTATGGCGCCGGAGGTGGCGCGTGGAGAGAGACAAGGGAAGGAGAGTGACATTTGGGCGCTGGGGTGTACGGTGATAGAGATGGTCACCGGTTCTCATCCGTGGAGTGGTGCGGATTACACCCACCCGGTTTCGGTTCTCTACCGGGTCGGGTATATGGGCGAGTCGCCTGAGCTGCCTTCCTCGCTTTCGGAACAAGCAAAGGATTTTTTGGGAAAGTGTTTGAGAAGAGAAGCGAAGGAGAGATGGACAGCGAGGCAATTATTAAACCATCCGTTCTTGATAACCAAACCGAGCACAGAACCGGAGCTGGAAACCGGTTTGGTTACTAACTCACCGACAAGCGTGACGGATCAAATGTTCTGGAGGTCAGTGGAGGAGGAGGATCAGGAGCGTCCAAGCTGGTGGGAATGTCACGAGGAGAGAATTGGAGGGCTAAGCTGGATTGGTCAGGCTGTGGTGGATCCCACGTGGGATATGGGCGGTGAAGATTGGATCACGGTTCGACGGAATAATGATTAGTCGGTCACATGATGAGGAATTGTTGATTTTATTTGAATTAGGGAAAATTGTTTAGTCTTGAAGAAAATCGAAAATTTTGAATTTGAGTGAATGAAGGTTGGGTAGAAGTTGGGGTTTAGATCAAATTCATGTACATACATTTACTAATTCATCATTTTTTTATAAAAAATTCTCATGATTCCAAGTTTTGTTGTTGATTGTTATTAAAACAAATAAAGTGAAATTGGACTTTGATATGTTACTCTAAACTCCCTATTAGCGAAGCATATATGCCAGAAATGGAATGAGTTATTTGCCAAAATGTTTGTAACTACAACTGTATGAAACTAGATTTAGCGAAGTAGTTAGGTAAAAGAATGAGATTTGTGGTAAGCAGACTAAAGGATGATATGTGGAGTGCAATGATTTTAGCTTGTAAGGAAAGTGAGAAATGAAGGCGACAAAGATGCCGAACCGGCCGAACTGGTTTGTTGGTTGGTTAGTTAGTTGGTCACTTCGGAGTGTTTAGGCAAACTGAAAGATTCCTTTCGAATCTTTGTTAAGGATTCGGACTTTCACTTCTTTTTTTTCTTGCGTGGAAACCTTTGGTTAGGTCATTTAGATGATTCATTCATTTATGTCTTTGCTTCTACACAAATCTAATTATCATTTGATAAAATAATTGACAGGTTTGAAAACCTACCTTATTATACTACTAAACCTCATTCAATAATTAAAACACTTTTCTTGCAAGGGAGTATCAAACCACAGATAAGTCATCATCAAATGTCTAGCTAGATATAAGAAGGTGAAAACGAGTTTACGGTACCAAATCTTACATACACACTAATACTTTTATGTTGTTAAAAGATTAAGTTAGGTGGTGAACAGAAACCTCATGTCTTCCGCTGTCAACTTCCCTATGGCCTCCTGAGAACCACCAACGGTCCTGTAATGACACAAAAAGAGTTTTCATGATAACCTCAAGTTATAATAGTTTATGTTCGGAAATAGAAACAACAGAAGTAGGGGGATCTTTTACTCACCCTTCAAACACAAGTTCCTTCTTCTTCTGAAGCTTCAGGATCCGTTCCTCCACTGTGTTCTCTATTATAAATCTCACAACCCTGTAACAAATGTATCCAAAGATTATTCTTAAGTACACACATCAACAATATAGAGATCCAAGGAGAACTAAAGTGTAAACCTGATTGGCTTGTACTGTCCGATCCTATGTATTCTGTCTTGTGCTTGCTTCTCAACCGCTGGGTTCCACCACGGGTCCATCATGAACACCTACATAGTTTTAATCCAATGTGAGAACAAATTTTGAATAGGCGCACATCTCTAGTCCACAGTTGTTATCTAGACACTTACATGTGAAGCGACTGTTAAGTTGAGAGCAACCCCTCCCGCTTTCAAACTCATTAAGAAGACTCTGCAATCTGGATCTTCTTTGAATCTATTGATGGCAGCATCTCTAGCTGCCATGGACATACTTCCCACCAGTTGGGCACAACCAACCCCACACTGTGTTGTAAACAAAATAGTGTTTCATTATGATTAAAACCAATGTCAAAGAATTAACATAGTCGGAGCGTAGTGGGTTGCTTACCTTCCCGAGGGTGTAGTGTATCAAATCCAAAAATGATGTAAATTGGCTGAAAACTATTGCTTTGGCAGACCCATCTCTTTCAACCATGAATCTGATTTCTTCCCTCTGCGCACAAACATGATCACGACATGGTTAAATAAAAAGAGCTCAAAATGCCAAAGAAACTTAACAGGGTGCACTATTTTGAGGGTAGAGACATACCAAAGCCTCTATTTTTGTACTTGTCTGAAAATCATCGAGCTTTATCCGATTCAAGATGCTTGAGGCTCTAAATCCTTTTAGTGTCGCCTTGTTTGCATGTTGCTCTGTGCCAGCTTTGGTAGTCCAATCCACGGTTAGTAGTTTCGAGCATGTCGGGCAGCTGACTTTTCCCAGGGATGCAGAGAAATCAATCAAACAGGCTTTACAGAACACATGTGCACACGAAGTCACCTTCAAAGTTAAAAAACCAAAGAAAATATTAATCTAACAGATCCCTGAACAATAAAAGGTTAGACAAGATACAGAGAAATTGAAAAAGATCGAAAATTGATACACTTACAACGCTGTCCTCAGCAGGTTCGTGGCAGAGACCGCATTCTTGCTCCTTTTTGTTCTCACCATTCAAGTTAGCGTTTTCTCCACTAGAAGCGGAATACACCACAAGGTAAGGATGATCAACAGCCTGCAAAAAGATTGCAGAGAGAATACATCACAAACCTATAAACCAATATCATCCTGAAAGTGCATTAACCAGAGAACTGTAGATGTCACACACCTGTCTCAGACGGGTGAGAAGATCAAATATATGTGCATAGTTATTCATCAATGTCCCAGCCTCAACGTACCTGCAAACAGAAACGTACAACGCACAGTCAATATTAAATTCTGTTACATGAACCAAGGAGCAGAAGACAGTAGAATAGAAGGTACTTAACGTATTAAATTGCGATTGACTGTTTTGGTATAGTGATTCATAGTAATCAAACTCTTTTACATCTAGTGCATCTCGCCTCAGAGTGACCTACAAGAAGTAAAACTTGTAAGTTCAAGCTGGGAAGCAACTATATAGTGAGCTTTATTTACATAAGGCAAGGGAGACAAAGCAACATACGAATCTAGGAGGAAGGGCTAGATCAGCCGCCCGGCCCAGTTTAGTACGTCTTATGAGGATGTCTTTCAGAACTTTGTGTTTAAGCAACACCATGGCTCTCCTACCCAGTTCGTGGCCTCCATATGCTGTTATTGGTCTAGCCACATACTATCAAGAATGAACATAACAAAAATTAGTTTAAAATGGTGATCCTGGTTTCAAAACTTTGGTAATATAAAGTGGCAAACTCATAGTTGTTACCTTGTTCCACCAACAGAAATGTCGCACTGCGTTATGAGTGCAGCTGTTACAGGTTACATGCGCACTGCAACCAAAAGGAGATCAAACAGCAGACATTATTATGAGCTAATAAAACAGAAGAGAAAGGAGCAATAGCTAGGAATCGAGTGTGGTTAGAAACTTACGTGTAATCAAGAATTCTACAGTCACAGTCCTTGCAAAAGTAATACGAGTATGGACGAATTTGTAAGAAGCGAATCTGAGGAAAACAAAATAGCCAAGTCAGATAATGTTTAAGTGCTATAGACAAACTTGAGCAAAGATTAACTAACCAAAGAGTAAAGCTCTCCAACACGATTCTGCAACGGGGTTCCACTCAAAGCCCATCTATAGGTAGCCTCCAATGCAAAAACAGCTCTCGCAGTGTTGCTACGCCTTTCTTTAATGTAATGAGCCTGGTATAATTAAATAGTAACCAACGTCATATCTATAGACCAAGCCACTTAACATTGACAAAACAAAAGAGACAGGTCTTGTACTAACCTCATCCAAAATGATCCGGTTCCACGTAATAGAGTGCAAAAGAGACTTCTTTCTATCAACTGAACCAAGCTGATCATCCTCCAATGCCTTTTTACTCTTCTTCCTGCCACGCTTCGTCTTGCTACCCTCTCCTTCATCAGCTTCCTTCCCTTTCTTGGACGATGAAGCAGCTACAGAGATCTTCTTCTTCTTCTGCTGCTTAGATTGTTTACTCGTTCTCACAGCGTTGGGCCCGCAGAAATACTTATTGTGTATAACAAGCTTCGCAGGATAAAACGACTTGCTGCAATACTCACACTGCTCCTTGGGAGACATCATGCACTTCCTGAACTCATTCTCAACGGTGGAATAAGTCGTCAACACAAAGTCATACTTCTTGAACTCTTGAGCATTCTTCTCACGCTTAGCCCCATGGTACACAAGCACCTTGGTGCTCCCCGGGGATGTAAACCGATCAATCTCGCTTAACCACTGAGAGACAGCAACGAGAGGACAAAGCACAAGCGTGCACCCCACAGCTTCTTTGGCCTTAGCCCTGTCGAAGTCGCGCCTGGCGAGAACGAGAGAGATGGCTTGTATGGTCTTCCCCATCCCCATCTCGTCCGCAAGAATGCCTCCTCTAACTGACTGCTCCTGTTTCGATCCCCACGCTAAGAACTCCTTCTGGTACCTTAACAGCGGCATGATCAGATCGTGAGGCGGCTCGGCGGTTTCGGCGATTAAGGTGTTCTGCTGGTTCAAGTCAACGTCCTCTGTGATGTGTTGGTCGATCCACTTCTGATCCTCTTCCTCCCAAATCTCCCACGAGAGGGTGCCTTTCTCTCTCACGACACGTGTGCTCTTTCGTTTAACGCCTCTTGGGAATGGTGGCCATGGCACAGGGGCAGGAGCACGAACCGGGGCGGGTGCAGGATTTGGCAAATCGACATGGACATTAGGGACATCATCATCATCATCATCATCATCCTTCTCCTCCTCTTCCTCACCTATGTTCATTCTTCACATTATCATTTAAATATCCTCCGAAACTACTTTTGCTAGTTTATTAATTAGTTTATTAATAAAAAGAGAAGTGAGTAGTCAAAAAAGAGAAACCTTGAAACTCTGAATCGTCGTCATCTGAAGAAGAAGGTATAGTATAAGTTTGTTCATCGACTTCTTCTTCGTCATAGAGATTCTCTGTTTCATAAGAGAAGAAAACAATTGAGCACGCTTAGATCTATTGTTCATGGTTCCGATGTTTCTCAGAATAAAAACAGAGACGATCGGAGGAAACAGAGAGTACCTTGGTTCGATTGAAGAGTCCGGTTATTGCGAGATCGAAGCTCCATATCGCAGCAAACTCAATTTCGATTTCGAGCGATTTAGGGTTTATCTAATCGTCGTGAGGTGTTTAATAAAGAGGGGAGTAGGTATGCAACTGCCGATAACGGCGGGAAACACAATGTCACACGTGTCAACTTCCCTTTTCTTTCTTAGCTTAATGGAAAAAACTAAACACAACAAAAGACCAAATGAAGTCAATTATCAAAGATGTTTTCCTTATTAAGTCTTCATCAATTAAGTATCAACTCTTTTAATTTCCTTTATAACTTTTAACTTATTTTACATTAGAGCTATAATCCAGTTTAGAATCCCTTATACAGTGATTCAACCGGACAAATTTAAACTTTGATGTTTTCCTTATAAGTCTTCATCAATTAAGTATCAACTCTTTTCATTTCCTTTTAAACTTCCGGTCCGCACCCTGTACGGACATAAGAACATAACCGGTCCGTATTTTATGTTCCCTCTCGGTCCGCACCTCATGAGAGGGAACACAATAACGAGTATGAAGAGGCATATATTGTGTGTATGTATAATTGCAACGTCACAAAATATTTTGTGTGTTTACGAAAATACTTTCATTCAAAAAATGGAATAAAGAGTGTATAGTTTTAGAAGTAACAGAATTTATATTATCATTAATTAGAATTGTATTGTATATGTGTCGTAATTCTTTATTTTAGGTGAATAATATTATTTTTCTATAAATAATAACCAAAAATTTATGTAGACATATTAAAAGAAAATATAATAAAAATCGAAATATTATCCATAAATAATATAAATTATGAAGTACATTTCTTGATAAATAAAGCAAATTCAATTAGAAACCTGTAAAAAATTATATATACCAAGCTCTTCTGCCTGCATACAGATGAAGCAAACATCAATAAGTTAAACAATTCTTTCATATTTGGAAAACATATATATATATATATATATAACAATGAAAAATTAAATGGTGGAGTATGTAAACACCTGTTTTCTACCAATGTGAGTTAGAACACCGCCGTATTTAAAAATCATAAGGGCTTCTACAGGTCTTTCTTCTTCGCCTTCACCATTCTACTTCAGCAGCTTCAGTTGAACCTTCCTGTATATCCCTGAGAAATTTCCTCCCTGCACTATTTCAAAAGGTTCTCTGCTGTGAGAAAATGACCTCATGAATTAAATAAAAAATACATAATGCTAGCTTACATATAAGATAGTATATTCAACAAAAAATAATAATATAAGATAGTGTTACTAAATGATACTATGTAATACTTTCCCCGAACTATATTCAACAAAAAAAGAGAAAGTACTAAAGAACCTCTTCAAGAACTGCTTTAACTTGGCGAAACTTCTCAGCATGTTCAAGGTCTTCTGGATCACTATCACTCTCACGACCTAGTCTACATATAAAAAAAGGAAGACCATATTATCGTTACCAGTATTCAACACATGGAAAAGATAGAGCATACATGCTTTTTGGAGATAAGACACAAAGAGTTGAGTTCAGGGTTCTAAAGATGAGGAGCATTTGCGTCTAAACATATTTTTCTTAGCACACAAACCGGATCGTCGTAATACCTTAATAGTATGAGAGGAGAGATTTGTGAATAATACTTTAAAGAATGAAAAGAGAATATTTGTATTTTAAGATTTTGGGTGTCTCATATATATATACAGTCGATTTATTTCTCATATTAATGACACACAATATTTTGCACAATAAATAATAAAATCGTTTAAAGAAAGATATTAAATGTGTATTGTCAAAAAATGATTTGCATATGATATGATTTTAACTTGTGCAAGTAATCCATATTAGAAAGGTAAGTTATTAAAAACAAACAACCTAATTAGAAACATTAAAATTTTTTGTAAACAATGTAATAAATATGATATCAACATGCGCAAGTAAATCATTAAATAACAAGAAAAGTTTTTAATATTTGTCTTAATTCTAAATCTTGCCCAATGGTAAACTAAATCGATAAAATTTAATGATTTCAACTTGCGCAAGTAATCCATATTGTGAATAAGTGATTTGCATATTTAATGATTTCAACTTGCGCAAGTAATCCATATTAGAAAGGTAAGTTATTAAAAACAAATTTTGTCAATAAGTTATTTTCATATTTAATGATTTCAACTTGCGCAAGTAATTTATATTAGAAAGGTAAGTTATTAAAAACAAACAACCTAATTAGTAGGGGTGGACACTTTACCCGATATCCAAAGTGGCACTCGAACCCGATCTGAAAAACCCGAACTGAAATCCGAATCGAAGTAGCAAAATACCCGAACGGGTATTAAATAAGGAGAGATTGGATACCCGAATCCGAACGGATAATACCCGAACCCGAATGGATATCCAAAGATAACCAAACATATGTATAATTAACCTTATATTTCTAGTTTACATCTCTCATTTTACATAAAATATTTATATTGATACTATACATACTTTAAGTTCATATGATATACATACAATTAAGGAAAAACATGATTTTCTACTCACTTAAAATGCATGTCAAGTTTTTTATTTCAAAAATTAACAAAAAGTTACATCCAAAATTAAAAAAAATAACTAAATTAATGCCTTTTTAGTTTTAAAATGTTATGTCCAAATCTATTAACCATTCAATCTATTAAAAATAAAAAATTAGTTAACTGAAATTTATATTTTAAATATAAGAAACTTGAGAAATGAAAATTTTAATTTTTTTTTTCAAAATCTAAATATCCGAACCCGATCCGAAATAACCGAATCTGAAATAACCGAATCCGAACTAAAAATACCCGAACACCCGACCCGAAGTACAAAAATACCCGAACGGATTCTACACATCTCTACCGAAATACCCGAAAATCTGAAATACCCGACCCGAACCCGAACGGGTACACAAGGCTAAACTAAATCGATAATTATTATTCCCTAACTATATATGGGCTTAACGAAATCGACAATAGTTTTGGGCTTGTCTACATAAGCGATTGATTAAAATAAATGAAAAGTAAAATTAAAAAAAATCGACCAATCGAATTATATCAATTTTTCTAAGAAGCTCTATATTAATGTCATGTCAGCAGAAATCACTAAAGTGACTTCTCTTTTAATATATATGAGGTTTATTTTACATTACATTTATTTTACATTTCTCTTTTAAATATTTACTTTTGTCTATTACTTTTTTGTTTTACTTTTAGTTAGTTTAAAATTTTATTTGATTCCCAATAAAATCCAACCACTTATATTTCTATATTTTGATTTATAATTTATTTTTAAAACAAATTGCATTAATTAAAAGTAAAACATCATATATTTGTATACAAGTAAAAAAACCAAAACATTATATATTTGTATACGGAGGGAGTATTTACTAACATAAGCAAAGCTATGTGGTAAAGAGTAAAATAAATATAGACACATCCTCATCAGAAAAAATGGAAGACGACGTTTTTTTTTCAAAAAAAAAAGTAAAATAAATATAAGGGATATTCAATTGAGAATTCGGCCAAAAAAAACCTCAACTTTACACGAATTGCCAAAACAAACATGAACTTTGGGGCTGACCAAAAAAACACCAAACACAAATTTAACAGAAATATTTGACGTCGTTTATTGTTGACGTTAAGTGAAACGACGCCGTTTTTAAATGAGAAGAAACGACGTCGTTTTACACGATTGAAATTAAAAATATGTAAACCCCTGGATTCGAACCCAGGTTGGTTGGTCAAATGGAAAGGTATTTTACCACTGGGCTACTGGCATTTTTAATGTACTTACTAACATGTTAACTTTTATTTGGTACATATTAAATTTAAAAAATTCTCTAAAAACTTAATAAGATCTTTAAAATTCCAAAAAATTAAACAAATAAAGAAGATTTTTATAAAATTAATTTTGAAATTAAAATTGAAAATAAATTTTATTTTTCTTTTTAAAAAATAAAAATTCTTCCAAAATTTTCTAAAAAATTAAAAAGAACTTTAAATTCCAAAAAATTGAAAAAAATAAAGAAATTTTTTATAACATAAATTTTGAAATTAAAATTGAAAATAAAATTTTATTTTTCTTTAAAAAAAATAAAAAATTATTTTTCTTTAAAAAAAATAAAAAAAATCTTCCAAAAATTTCATAAAATTAATTTTGAATTAAAATTAAATATTTGTTTTTCTTTAAAAAATCAAAAAAAAATCCAAAATTTTCATTTTAAAAAAAAAACAAAATTTTTAAAAATTATAATAAAATGCAAAAAATTAAAGTTAGAATTATCAACTTTTTATGTGTGTATAATTAATTTCAACTTTTAGCAAATGTATTAAAAAATTGAAATTTTGGAAGATTTTTTATTTTTTTGAAAAGAAAAAATAAAATTTTATTTTCTATTTTAATTTCAAAATTAATTTTATAAAAAATTTCTTTATTGTTTCAATTTTTTGGAATTTTAAAGATCTTTTTAAGTTTTTAGAAAATTTTGGAAGAGTTTTTATTTTTTAAAAAGAAAAATAAAATTTTATTTTTAATTTTAATTTCTAAATTAATTTTATAAAAATCTTCTTTATTTTTTAATTTTTTGGAATTTTAAAGATCTTATTAAGTTTTTAAAGAATTTTTTATATTCAATATGTACCAAATAAAAGTTAACATGTTAGTAAATACATTGAAAGTGCCAGTAGCCCAGTGGTAAAATATCTTCCCATTTGACCAACCAGCCTGGGTTCAAATCCAGGTGTTTACATATTTTTAATTTCAAATCGTGTAAAACGACGTCGTTTCATCTCATTTGAAAACGACGTCGTTTCACTTAGCGTCAACAATAAACGACGTCAAATATTTCTGTTAAATTTGTTGACGGCGTGCTAAATTGGCAAGTCAGCGAAAACATTGTTAATTAATTCTAAAGTCAATGAAAGTTTGATATTTTTTTGGCCAGCCCCAAAGTTCAGGTTTGTTTTGGCAATTCGTGTAAAGTTGAGGTTTTTTTTGGCCGAATTCCCATATTCAATTTAAAGTTTGAAGTGATTTGATTTTTAATTAGTTTTAAAATAATTTTATTTTTAATGAGTGTTATATAATTTTATATGAGTTACAAAGTTTAAAGTGATTTTTGTTAAACCCATTCTAGAATATCACCTAAAAGGTATGCGTTAGCATCTCGTTTCTCTCTGCTCTCGCCTTTCCTAATCATTTCAATCCTTTGGTTCAATGTTAGCCTTTAGTGAAAGTTTCCTATTTGTTGGGCTGTAGTTTCTCCTATGGGAGCTTATGTCTCCAGTTTCATCTGTTTCAAAGCTGGTTTTGGTGTCCTAATAACGTATCGACCTTGTATTCCTTTCAGTTTGGTTTAATATCACCGAGAAAAAAAAATCACCTAAAATCAATTTAATTTGTTTCTACGTACCTTTGAAATGTCCGTCAACAGAAAAAGGTTTCACACTTTGATTTTTGATCATTGGAAGTGACTTTTGAGTTTTTTTCTCTAGCGTTTATATTAAGGATTAGACAAGTTTCAAAAGTCAGCTTTTAGAAAAATGATACAAGTGGTTGAAGCATGATGACAACAAGCAACACAATGACAAATTAACTCATTATGAGAAAATGTTGTTTTGACATTACCACATCTTGGATTAGCTCCTCGATTTGATTTCTTGATATCAGTGAGGTCATCGGGTTAGCGATTTCATCTACGAATCTAAAGTTTTTCATGAATGTTCTATAAGAATGTGTACAAGGGTAAACCTTGTGAACATAGACATATTGATATCGAATGATTTGTGATATGAAACATCAACGGCTTCAGAATAATAAAACATAATATGTATCTTATCTCTAAACCGAGTATACAGGGCTGTGCCTGATAAATCTGGGCCGACAAGCCAAAATTTTTTTTTTGGCCCTTTTTACTTTTAAAAATAATGGAAACCTTATTCAAGTAGGAGGGAAGTTTGAATCCGGGTCTGTACATCTACCAACAAACAATGTTACTAGTAAAACTACACAATATTTCAAGTTATTTTTGGCCTCTTATTGTTACTAGATCATTTTTCCGCGCTACGCACGGATTGTGTGTTATAAATATTTTTTAAAATTTATATTAACTTTTAATTTTTCTGTTACTAAATATAAGATGTTTAGGTAGAAACACAGATATTAAAAAACTATTTTTTATCTAAAAAATGTCATTAAAATATGATTGAGTACACAGTTTTTAATAAAGTAAAAGTTACCTAAAAAAATAAAAACATCTTATATATTGGAACATCAAAATTCTGTAAAACAGGAACAGAGGGAGTATTTGTCTTGTTTTGACATCTTCTTTATTTATGAGGTTGTTTTTATTTCTTAGTTTTCAACCCATTGTGAATTTTTATTTCTATCATTATTTTTAAGTTGTAAAATAAGGATTTTTTAGATAATATGTACATACATCTTTTTTTTAATAGTGTTGTTACATATTAGTAATCCAAAAACTCAGTATGAATAAAATAATAAAGGAAAAATAATGATTGTTTGGAGTTTGTGTTTTCTTTAATGTATGTGGGTATTTATTATTTGTATTTTATTTTATCAAGTATTTTTTCTCTCAAACTTCTAACATTCCCATGCAGAATTAATTTGTGTTGTTGCTATTGGGGTGGGTATTAATGTTTCTCTCAAACTCAGTATGAATAAAATATATGTTTTTATATTAACTAGGTCTTTTATCCGCGCTACGCGCAGATTATGTATTATCAAGTTTAATTTTGATATTTTTTTGGATCTTGTTAAAATTATAAGTAGTTATACATATATTACTCGACCAAAACTATAGAATGTGTGACTAAAATAAATAAATACATGGCCAGAGTTTGATGAGTTATTTTATAAATTCTTGATTATGTTAACTTCTCTTCAAGTTAGCTTATGTGTTTATACTGCATTTCTAAAGGTTGACTACACAATGTAACAATGTTTTCCTTCTGGATATTCTAATAAGACTTATTCTTGGGTTCACCCTCTAGGTGAACATCTAGGTTTACCAACCAATAGGATTGTGTCATTTTAGATTCAGTATCTTTCAAAAAAGAAAACAACATATTATCAAAACATATTATATTTTTAAAATAAAAATTGTATTAATCACAAAAAAAAGATTTTTTAATCGCAAAAAAAAGAATTTGTTTTTCAAAAGTATTTTTAACGCTGCCAACAAATATTAAACCCTAAACCCTAAATCTTTAGGTAAAACCTAAACTCTTGAATAAATCATAAATCTTAAAGTTTAAGATTTGATCCAAGAGTTTCAGATTTATCCAAGGGTTTAGGGTTTACCCAAGGGTTTAGAGTTTACCCAAGTGTTTAGGGTTTAGGATTAGGATTTAGGGTTTAGTGTTTTGTTGATTGTGTTAAAAATATTTTTTTTCTAAATTCAAAAATTTTAAATTTATCAAAGGGTTTAGGGTTTACCAAAGGGTTAGGGTTTAGATTTAGAGTTTAGTGTTTTGTTTATGGTATTAATTTTTTTTTGAAAACTTTTTTTTGCAACTACTATTATTTTTATTTATTTATACTTTTTAATTTAAAAAACGTAATATAATTTGACAATATTTTGTTTCCTTTTTTAAAAGATATCGGATTTGAAATAACTAAATCCTATTGGTTGGTGAACCTATAGGTTGAACCCAAGAATAACTCTTCTAATAATAGACACTGAGTGGTTGAATTAGAAATATTTTGCTTCTGTTGACGTAACTAATAACTTTCATGCATTTTTAGAAGAAAATGACAAAGTATCATACTTGATATTCCAAATGTGGGACTTCATCAATTTTCCCTCCATCAAAATTTTCTCATGTTGGCCTTTAAAGATAAAATAGGCATCGGTATTTACCCGAACCAAAACTGCTGAATCGAAAAGTTTGGTTTTAGGCTACTTCAGTTAGAAGGTTCGGTTCAGTTTGGCAACTTAAAAAACTTGGTTTTTGGTTTGGTTTGGTTCGGTAATCTGTTAATTTAGTCTTCTAAAAAAATTCTTTTTACCAAACAATACTAACCTTAATCAAAATTCCGAACAAAACTAACCAAAATCTGAACCGAGTAACCAATCTAACCGCAAAATCAAAAATTTTGGTAAAATGTTTTGTAACTGAACTAACCACAATCCGAGCCAAATGTTTTCTCGATTCATTTCTGATAATATTTTGGTCGATCCGAAATAACTAAATTTCGAATTAACTGACCCGACCGAACCCACATGCCTCGATAAAATGGTAGTAACAATTAGTTGCAAGAGTATTAACTAATTTATAACATTTCTGGCTAATATTAAAACAACTTGTGAAATCTTGTGTTCTTAGAGTATCACTTTCAGTAATTTATGACTCGTTAATTTATTCAAATTTAAATTCATTTGATAATTATCAAGGAAAATAGTACTCCTTCACTTTTTTAAAATATGATTTTACAGTATATATGTTAAAAATGATATTTAAATTAAAATATAAGTTTAAATGCAAGAATATGAATGGTAAAAAAAACATAAAATTATAAAAATAGATATTTAAGTTTTTATGTGTAAAATTGTTAAAGTATCATTCGTTCTCTCAAATAATACTGAAAAACTGCATGCCACTTATATAACTTGGAATATTTTTTTTGTCAAATATAATTTATAATAATTATCTAAAAATTAAAAATTTAACTTGTTTTGGTGGATTGTTTGTCATAATATTAATATATGTTCACAAATCTGTTGGGAAAGACAAACCAATCATCAAAAGATTGCTCACATGTTAGCAACTTAATCAGCCACGAACTTGTTTGAAACATGCATAAACATTGCACTAACTTTTGCCACATTGAACAAAAACAAAACTCAATGTGAGTTTTCTGTATAACATTCTAATCCCTATAAGGAAAGGTTGATCCAATCTAAGCTCAATGTGAATTATATGTATACCTTTCTAGTACCTATAAGGAAGGGTTGAACAATCTTTGTTCACATTCCAATCAACTAAACATTAAGTCCCGTCTTGTTGCCAGTAATATTCAACCTTTGCTCCGCTTGGATTCAATTTACCAAACAAAAAAAAATAGAGAGTGACCAGGGTTCCTTTAGCCGTTCAGCGTTTGCACTTTCTAGTTTAACACGTCTAGAGATGTTCAAGAACACTTCTTCAAGAGTTGCAAAGCCAGGCTAGGCTGTATGTTCGGGATTCCAAACTCAGATTCTCTGTTTTCTAGCTTCTTGAAAACGCTCTATTCGTGGAGGAAACGATAATGGAAATCAAAAGATGAGACCCTAGAGTTAATATATGTTATATTTTTACCGTAAGAAGTCTGTTTGTTGTGGGGGATTGCAAATAGTCATGAAAACCTTGTTTTCATCTGCTGCAAATAATAATTCTTGTTGAGGGAATTGAACATAACAAATCTTTTTCCCGACTACGGATTCTTGGGGAAACATATTGCTGATCTAAGAGCTTTGGTATTGTTAATGTAGTAACCACACTCTACATTCATTCAGAAGATAAAGACTATTTGATAGAACCCCAGAGAGTCGTATCTTCAACTGAATACTGTAACATGAAAAGAATAAAGAAACAATAAGTTTGCCAGAGACCATTATATTTCAGTTTAAATAATACAATCAAAGATTAAGCATAATCTTTTACCAATAAATTTATGTCAGACCTGGGCACTCTCCTCACGAGAACATAAACCAGCCTAGGCAGCTCGTAGTTTTCTACATCGTTAAGACCTTTGTTTCCAAGGAAGACCTTTTCAAAGGAGTAACATTAAAAAATAAACAGATAAGTTTGGAAGTAATGTATACACAGAACACATAACAAAATGAAACAGAAAACGCCTCAGAGCATCTCACCTTGATCATGGCAGGATGATCGCGCACATTATTACCGGGCCAAGGAGTACCGTAGTGGATATTCTACACTTTTTCAGGAACTTTTGGTGCAGTCTCAACTAAACCATTGATCTTAAACTTGACTTCTTCATGAGCTCTCAATGTCCAGAAAAAAAAATGTAATTATGTTCAATAGAGCAGAAACTTAGGTAATAAAGGAGCGAGGATTAACAAACCAGGCTCTGCAATCCTAACAAACAAATGAGACAAAGTTAAACTTACTCATGCCGACCGCACGTCCGAAGGAATCCTGCCCAAGTTATTTCAGCCAAGAACAGCCCCAAATAATTAGATTTTCCATCCTGAAAGTTCTAATGAGTAGTTCAGGCGTGCATCTTAGCTTCAAGATAGAAGATTCATATAAGCAAAGCTTTAAAGGAAGATAGATATAGTTACACTTGATGTACCTCTGGAGCTCGCCTTTTGGCTCCTGATTAGATGGAAGAAGAATCCAGCCTCATTTTCTTGTCTCCTACACAAACCATTGCTCCCTGCAGTATAGTCCGTGATAGATGCATTGAATCCTCATATTTCATAGTAATCAATTTGTGGGATGTTACAGCAATCGGTGGAAAGATTAAAAAATTCTTGTGGAATGGTTATTTGTGTAAATGGGAAGATACCACGTAAACGTGATCCATGGCAAGAGATGGACACTTCCATTAAAGAAAATATACACGTACAATAGAATTAGGGGAAGTGGGGAGATAGAGCTATTAGATGTTGAATCTAAAAAAAAATATGAATCAGACCATGTTGAAGATCTGTAGCCCATCAATTATGACCTTGTCTGATCCAAACTTGTTATGACGAAAAAAAAACAAAACAAAGCTCAATCAGATTATCGGAATTCGAAAATAGCCAGATAAGAAAGAAAATTCGGGCCTTAACAACATCATATGACCTCAAAGATAGAAGCAGCGTCTCCGGCCGATAAAGCTTGTTATTAACAGAGATCTTCACAAGAAATCCCTAAAATTAATCGCAAACAAAGAAAATGATCTATAAATCTATGTAATCAGGCTAATAGAGATAAGAGAAGGAAGATACACCATTGAACACTTACTCGCGGGAAGAGACAGAGGATTTGTCCTTAGCGCCGATGCCCAGGCCGGCAGAAACACCGGTTTTGCCGATTGACTTGCTCGGACCGGAGGAGGCTGCAGAGAGACCTGCTGATTTCACGGAAATGACATCGCCGGCTTTGTCATCGTCGGAAGAGACACTGGTTTGATTGACGGGTTTGACTGGAACGGGGAACCGTAGCGTCACAGCTCGCTTTCACTAACTCGGAAACATCGGATAACATCATCACCGAGGGTATAGTATAATCGTGAGGAGGGAATAAGATTTGGTGAAGAGAGGAGATGGAGTGCGAGATCTATATATATAGAATCTCAGATTGAGAAAGCCAAAAGACTCCATTAATGAGATTAGATCGTGTTTAAGAATGGAGAGGGGATTGAAACGAAGATCGGCGGAGAAGACGAAAAGAAAAGGGGCCGAGAATCGCCTTTGGTCATCGCGTGTATGACGTGTCGTAGAGAAGCCTCCTGATTGGATGATTTAATTGTCCTACGTGGACACACTCTCCGATGCTCATATAACCCTTTTAGTATAGGTTAGATGTTTGTCGACAATATGATTGTTTGTTATCTTAATATCTTATACACACTCCAATCAGATTAGCCGAGTGAATACGTCAACTTCGAAACTTTCGTTCTTTAATTTTTATTAACCGTTTGAAATTAGCTGCTTCTTAATCCCATACAGAGAGAGGTATAAATCTTGACATGCAATAACTTCTTAATATGAAAGCTCCATTCTAGGTGACTATTTTGTCGGTATAATTGTAGTTTTAGTATATGCGTGTTTATAAGTAAGCTTATTGCAATTTTTATTTTCGTTTATTAATTTTGGAGATAGATTCTTTGTATAATGTGTATTTACCCCATTTGTTTTAAAAATAATTTATTTCAATTTACGTTTTTCCCTTAAAAATAAATTTGAGAAGTTACTTAGTAGGTATGCACTTGTAGTGGGAAATGTAGCAATTGATTGTAATTTTCAACCAAAATATAGGGAGGCGTCTTAGGAACATTCCTTGATTGAGAGTATTGTTGTTGTTCCCGTAACTTTGACATATGAATGCATCGTTAGTCTTAATTCCTATGGTTCAGATGTACCATGGATTGTGAGATTTCATAAATTTATATATTTTTGTCATCTCCATAAATTTATCTTTCTCGATTTCTTCGTGTTAGTTACAATGGTCATAGGGCGAAAATATTTTTTTGTACCCTTTGATATTTATATTTATTTAATGTTTAAAATATTTTAAAATTTTAATCATACTGTATATATTTTCCGATGAAAATAAAACTATATACTTTAAAAATATATTTTTGGGCCGTTTTCAATTTACTTTGTTATATTTTCTAATCTTTTGTCTAAAAATATAGATATATAAAAAAAATAGGCTCCTTAACTATTAATATACGGGGGCCACATACTTGGACCCGAGACGGTCGCACTGTTTGTCTCCCTACTCAGCCGGCCCTGAAGGTATAGAGACAATATTTGCTTCTCACTCTTTTTTTTTTTTGAAAAAGGGCTTTTATGATTTTCGTTCTCCACACTAATATTTTTCGATGTAAGTTAATTTTTTAATTTTTTCTGGATTGCTTTTGCAACGGATTGTGCTCAATTGGTGAAGATGGTTTCGGAACCAGAAGAGTGGCCAACCTTTGCAAGCTATTTGGAAGACATAAAAGTTTTGAATAGGAGTTTCAACAGTTCAGAGATCATTCATATACCACAAACACAGAATTCAAAGGCGGACAGTCTCGCACGCAATGCAAGGAAGCAACTGTCATTTGTCGTTCATATAGATGTAGAGCTACCGGGGTGGTTCGCAGAGTCTACATGAGTTTGTTTTGTTTGCTGGCAAAAAAAGAATCCTTTTTATTTTGATGTTCTCTTTCTTTTAGTCGGTATATATCGTATGACTATATGGTAAAGTTAGAGTAAATTAAAGCGGATGAAAAATTATTTCAGCCCATTTATTCTTCTTTCATCCAATCAAGTGGAATATGATTCTATTTCATTTACTCTAAAAAATGAGAAACAAAAACAGTAAAATAGAGTAAATCTTACCTCGACTACTAATAAGATGAAAAAAAATTATTCTAATTTTATTATTTTTCTATCCCTCTCGTTTTCACCATATTTTCCCACCATTTTACTCTAATTGATAACCAATTACATTATGTATTTGATATGGTTTGTTTAATGCTCTTTGGCTTATCCCAGTCTTATGATTTGTGTACGCGTTGTCAGGTCTCTTTTTAATATAATGATTTTTGTTTAATATAGTTTGATGGGTTGAAGTTGATGTTCACACAAGTTAAGATTAATTTAGATACGATAAGAAGTGACATTACGACACATGTGATTTTCGAGGTATATTATTTTAGATATTTTCAAGAAGAGGAATGATAATTGTGAAATAAATAAATTAAAACTTGGCTTTGTCATTTCTGCTTTGTTTAGATAAAATGCTTCTAT
The DNA here is from genome assembly GCF_020379485.1 of Brassica napus. Classification (NCBI taxonomy): domain Eukaryota; kingdom Viridiplantae; phylum Streptophyta; class Magnoliopsida; order Brassicales; family Brassicaceae; genus Brassica; species Brassica napus. Next base: position 1,960,983 of record NC_063443.1, read on the forward strand.
TTTAATTAACTGTCTTTCTTTTAGTCTGTGTCAATAGAAAAGTTTACAATCAAACCAAATATTAAGTAAATTAAAAGAAAAATAAAAGAGCTAGCTATGGTTTTATCATAAAGAAAATCAAGATAACAACAAATGAGGAAGTGACCGCATGATAGACTTAACTAATCTTCTTGTAGGAAATACAAATGTGATTTGTATTACTCTAAATATTTTTACAATTGCCTAAGCAGTTATTCGTGGACATATGCTCTTCCAATCTCCCAGTGAAAGCGTTTTAAGTTTCTCCAGCTTTGTTTCTTTTTTTTCTTTGAGTTTTGCGACCTAACCCAAAGCTATTTCTATCTTGCCTTTGATGGCTACTACGGGAGATTGAGTGATTGACTAAGATTTGGAACGCCATAGCTGAGTTATTCGAAAAGATTGAGTGATTGACTAAGATTTAATAATATGCAAGAATGATTAAAAGGTAAACAAAAGGAAATTACCTACCTTTTCTATTATCATAGTGAAACATGACGATTTTGATCAAATTATAAACAATGACTTTATATTTGCTTTTGAATTGTAACAATATTATTGACTTTATATACATACCATAAACCCTTTCTCTTTCTTGAGAGGATAGGACGATAAGTGTTCTTGATCTTCAGCAAATCATCATCATTTACCCTGAATCTTCCACAAACAAAAACAATAGTGCAGACCAAAATGATAAAATACAGAAAAGCCAACAAAGAGACCAGAGAACTTACCTTCTACATTACTGCAGAGAAGCAAGGTGTGATCTTTTCACATCAGCAGAAGCTGTTCAGCCCCAATTCCTAAATCACCAGCTAGAGTTGCAGAAGCTATTGGGTTTTCAACTCCTGAAGAGGGAGAAAGCAACAGCAGTTAAAAGAATATAGACTAAAATCTACATAGATAACCATATGTTTTGTTGTTCAAGAAAAAAAAAACCATATATTACCAACTCAAACAGTTAGCCAAAGTTACCTTGCTCACGCCTCTATCCATGAAACGGTTTCCAGTCTAACAAAGAAAATAAAGAACATTCATTAATACGTAGAAAGATGCATATCACACTAATACCATGATTCAACAACCCCCAGTTACCATTACTCAACAACCGCCAGTTAACAAAATAGCATGAAAGTGAGTTCTAATCTTCTTCTTCTTCATTTGTTTTGCTTCTTGCTCATTTTTCAATTCCAATGTGTAACAGAATCCGCGTGAGCCACTTAGCACCATCACAGATTTCTGAAAAATCAGTTTTGTGCCCAAACATAAATATCTAATGAAAAACATATAACGACATGAACTCAAAAACCGATTATCGACTTCGTAATACGCGAGGTAAAATGAAATGGAAAATTGCAACAAAAACTTCCCGGTAAATATTTTGCAGAAAACACACCTCTGTTATTGCAATCAGCATCAAAATTTTCCAAAGAACGAAACCTGAATCTCTTTGCTCAATCGAATGGCAGCAAGCTTCGAGGAACCGGTTTATATAGAAGTAGATAGATAGCGAGGTGAAACGCATAAATAAATACGGAAGTAAAGAAGACAATTGATTGATTATAAGTGGATCACAGTAACTGAGGCTTCATGAATGAACTCGAATTGGAAAAGACGAACTGAGAAACTGGCGGAGGAAAATATGATCGAAGAAGCCACGGGTGGTGGACTTTATTTTGGGCCATGACAAAATAATTTAGGGTTTAGGCTAAGAAACCCAACATTAAATCTCGACATGGGCTTAAATGACGTGGCGAAAATATTGTCTGTGATTGGTGGATTATTTAATCTGATGTGGACACCTTAGGTGTTGAGCTTATTCAACTTTTAGTATTGTATAGATTATCTCGCCTGCCCCAAAGCATATGCTTTATGGGCTTCTATTCAGGCTTGGTATGCAAGTATACACCTTATATATTTCATAGCTTCAAAATTTACTTACTATTGATTAAACTATCCTAAACGTTATAATTTGCAGCTGATACATAGAAACATAAACATAGATTTATCACATATATTAATTCTACAGTTGATCTGAACAATTTTAAATGTATCGACGATAATTCCTTTTAACATGCAAACGATATATTTTTTCTTTTATATGGTTTTCTTTTTATCTTTTTGGGATTCCCTATACACTACATCAAATATTGAATGAGAAGTTACATTTCATAAAACAATCGAATTGAACTGCATAACTTCAATTCATACGTAAACGATGAAAGAAAAACGTGAGCTTTTGTATAAAAATCAAAAGATGGGTTATGTAATAGTACTCGTGTTTAACAAAGAGATTGAAGTTTTGAAAGGGGGAACTGGTGATCGTTTACTTGCCTCAAGACTCAAGGCATGGGCATCTCCCATCCTTTTCTTCAAAGCAACCTTAAGAAAAGAGATGTCCATCTATATTCGATCAAACTCAAACCCAATACCATCAACTAGTAAATCCAGATTGAAAATTTTCTGATTTTAAACATATCATTTGCCATCATGTATATGCTGTTGATCTATGCTTCACTTCTTCTTCAACCTTTGATCCTGGTTGATGTTAAGACAATAAAAATGTTAAGACAATAAAAATGTATTACTACCAAAGCACACATGCACATGTATGTCTCTATACGGTAGAGCAATAAAGTAGATATCGAAGTTATGAAAATATAAAATTGCAACAACCAGATCGTTTAAATGAGGAAAAATAGATGAAACTAGAGCCATACGATCGAGAATGAAGTGATCATGAGTCTCTGGAGAAGGCATGGGGATCATCTCTCTCTCTCTCTCTTTAGCTCTCTGCTCAAACCATATGCATTATATGGTGATACGATATATCATATACGATTCAAAAGTATAAAAATAGGTTTCACCAACTTATTTTTTAATTGCAAGAAAGTAGATGGAAAGCTAAGTACTACTTTCTTTTTAATTAGTTTTTTTCGAATATGGAATAGGACTATATTTATAATTACATTTCGTCTTTTTAAGCATGCTTACGTTGGAAAATCATGGCGATAGCCCATACCAAAAAAAAGGGAAAAAGGGAAAATTATCATTTAAATCACGAACTTTCAAATTTGGTTGAAAAAAACATGAACTTTCATTAGGACCATTTAAAGCACCAACTTAATTTGAATAATCACTATAAACCTCAATTTAGTTTGACTAAACCAAATTAAATACGACATTAACTCGGATAATGGATTAATTAGACGGGGTTAATCGTCTTCTCTAATCTCCTTTAAGTCCAAACGACGTCGCTTTAATTTTTTTTAATTGCATCTGGACCATTTAAAATACCAACAGTAAAACTTGTAAATAACTTGATAATTAAAAAATTTCATGAGTACTTTTAAAAATATTAAAACCTATAAATAACTTAATAATTAAAAAATTCTTTATTTAATATTTTTTAATGATACTTATAAATAACTTAATAAATATTATAAGTTTTATTTTTTTATAAGTTTTAATTATTATAAGTTTTAATAATTATTTCAAGTTTTAATATTTTTAGTGAAGTATTATAATTATTAAGTTATTTATAAGTTTAATATTTTTAATAATACTCACCAAATTTTTTAACTATTAAGTTATTCACAAGTTTTAATATTTATAAAATAATTTACGGATTTAGGGTGTGAGAAAATGATTTGGAGGTTTCATAATAATATCTATTAGTTATTGTTTGGTCACAGGTATGATTCCTTTCAATTTTTTTTTAAAAAATTAAAACGACGTCGTTTGGATTTAATGAAGATTAGAGACTGCGATTAACCCCGTTTAATCAATTTGTTACCCGAGTTAACGTCGTGTTTAATTTGGTTAGTCAAACTAAGTAGAGGAACATGTAGTTGCTGGCAGAAACAGGATTGCCAATTCTATTGCACTAAGTGTGACCAGGGATCATCGCTACCAATCTTACGTAGCTACTGGTGGTCCTACATGGCTGAGCTCCCTATTACGAGAGGAGGAGTTGAATTCGGTGGTTCGTGTGTAGAATCGTTGGAACTTAGCTGCGGTGGACCCTTGTTCCGTAACCTGATCGTGTCTTCGGTTATTATTTACAGCACTTACTGGTGTTTTTCTTCTTCTTACTTTCTTTCCTTTTGTTTTCTTCTCAATCCTCTGTTTGGAGGTGTGTGTTGCTTTTGGGGGGACATTGTATTACTACTCTTTACACCATTGATATTGAATCCAACGTAAAAAAAAAAAACTAAGTTGGTGTTTTAAATGATCCATATGCAATTTTTAAAAAAAGTTTAAAACGACGTCGTTTGGACTTAACGGAGATTAGAGACGGCAGTTAATCTCGTCTAATCAATCCGTTACCCGAGTTAACGTCGTGTTTAATTTGGTTTAGTCAAACTAAATTGAAGTTTAAAATTGTTATTCAAACTAAGTTGATATTTTAAATAGTCCAAGAAAAAGTTCATGCTTTTTTTCAACCAAATTTGAAAGTTTATTATATAAATGATAATTTTTCCAAAGGTTATGTAGACTTAAAAGTTACAGGTTCGTTGAACCTGGTCTCCTTTTCGTTTAAGTATTGGAGAAAAACAATAAAGTGTGGATTACAAATTAGATATCTCGTTAAGTAAGCATTTTCTTTTAAAAATTCAGAAATAAAACAAGTTTTTTTTTTAACAAGAAAGTATTTGAAAGGGCGACCTAACCAGAGGATGAGAGGACAGTCTTTTTGTTAATTAAACACCTAAAATACATTCATGTTCCACAACAAGTATAAAGGTAAAGAAAATATAATGGCCACGTTGTTTTGTTCGTGACTAATTCTATTCCATGTTTTTGTCTTCTTCTTTCATATACTGTTGTAAGTTGTAATTAGTGAAGAAAACAGTATTAGCAAAATATTTGTCGTATGTCAGCGAAAAAAGATTAATTTGAGGATGATCCAACTTAAGATAATTAGGTTGAGCTTTAGTCCATCACCAAGCCCAAAAAAAACATTTTTGCTAAATAATACTGTTTTTGTTCGACAACTAGTTCGTTCCAACACTCTCTAAAAGATGATTAACGCGGTTGCTTAGGTAGGGTTTTTAATATTTTTAAATTAAAAAAAAAACAAAATCTTCTTATATATTAATTGAGAAGTCATTTAAATGATTTTTGTTGATGCATAGAAGAGCTTTCCAATTAATCTTTATAATTTGATTGATTGATTGTTTTTATCTTTTGATTTATTTAACTAAAGTTTTTAAAAAGAAACCAGTCCTAGAATTACCTAATCTAATATATGTTTAATTAAACATCTTAAATATAGATGAACTAGGTGTTTTGTCCGCGATGCGGGCCTAAACATTTTCATAAATTTTTGAAAAGTTCTTTGTACACTATTTTTATTATACTAAAATAAATCTTAAAATAACTAAATATTATATTTTTAATTATATAATTAAATAATTATTTTATTAATATTTAATTATGTGATTTGTGTTTTTAACTTTTTTACTAAAATACTTGTTCAGATAACAATACAATATATATATATATAAATATCTTTATATATATATATATAAATATCTTTATATATATATATATAAATATCTTTTTTTAATTATATTTTTAGATTTTGGATAATTCATATTCTATTTTTAATTATAAAATTAAAATTTTTATTTGATTAATATTTAGTTATATAGTTTATGTTTTTAACTTTTTACTAAAAGACTTTTTCAGATAGCAATACAATATATACAGAAGTTATCTCTTTTTAAAATTATATTATCAGATTTTGGATAATTCTTACTATTATTAATATTAATCAATTATCTAATCAAATCAATTAAAATTTCGTTTTTATTTTTTAATTTATTTATATGTTTTATTCATTAAGGGTATAAACGATATTAACCACTCTAACTTTTAACGTGAGAGCTCTGTTGCAAAACTTTACTTCGCAAATAAATAGTATAGATAGATAGATAGATTAATATGATTTATCTATAGAAATAATTATATATCATATATTACATTATATAAATTGACATATACATTTAATACATATGATACTACATTAACAACTATAAAAACAGTTTTTAATATATTTATATTAGTAGTTAATACAATAAATTATAGATTTCAGAAAACTAATTAATGTAAACGTAATAATGTTAATTAAACTCACTCATTTATTCTCTCTCTCTCTCTCTCTCTATATATATATTTTAAAATGTTTCAAATGAATGCAAAACATTCAAATATATAACTTTATAAAATCATCCTCATTTTCAAATGACAATGTGATATCATAGATAAGTTATCACTTTTAGAAATGATTAAAATGTACAATAATAAAATTTTAACAAATTTCATACAAATAAAAATAAACTTTTAAAATGTACAAGATAAAATTTTAATAAATTTTATTCAAATAAAAATATTATATTTTGATATAATATTGGATCTCACATGAATATTATATATCCCTAAAATAACATCATTTTTGTTATTAAAACATTTAAAACTTATTTTTCTTATTAATTAATCAAATTTAATTAAAATAGGTATATTTTAAAGGAAGAAGTGGTTTGTTTAACCAATTTAAGTATTATGTTAAACACTAAATAAACAATAAGTGAGAAAGTGTGATTGGTGATTTGACAAAATTATGAGAGAAATTACTTAGACTACCATTTCCGTCATAAATGTTTTCATGTTTACATTAACCAAATTTATCATTGGTTTTAAAGAGATAAATCATATTATATATTAATTGAAAAGTCACTTAAGTGATTATTTTTTTATGTATTGTTAATAGGTTAAGTATTAGAAAATTGTTATAATTTGATTGGTTGTTGACATTTATTAGTCATTTATTTTAATCAAATCTAAAAATAAAAGGTAACTATAGAACTAATTGATATAAATTACCAAATAACACAAGTAATATTACAAATAATGATTTATTTGGAGAAATATATATATATATATATATATATGTTTTATCAATTTCTTTTTCTTTATCAATTATTTATCTATAATTGAATAAAATACTTTAACTTTTTTTACTGAAAGAAATTTAATGGTTATATATTCTTATATAAAATAATTAGATTTGTAGGTAAAGAATTATTAGAACTTCTTATGTTTTCTAAACTCCTACACAAAAAAAAACTCTTTTTTTTTTATTTCTTGAAAGCTAGAGTATTCTCGGGTTTTTCACGTGATAAAATAAAATATAAAGTAATTCTAAAACCAATTATCTAAATTATCTATAACATTACTTTTCTATAAGAGAAATATTTGTAATGACTAAGGTTTACTTTATTGAACTATTTTAAATCTCACAAATCTTCTAAGAATATATACTGAAATTTTTGATTATCCAACTATTTAAAATTAAAATTAAAATTTTTTTAATTATTATTCAAAAATTATTACATTGTAAACATAATATATATTTCTTATAATATAATTATCCGTAAAATTACGGGCAAACACCTAGTTATGCATTAAGAGAAGGAAAGTTTCTTAATTAAGGACCAGAAGATATGTCTCTTATGGGACACATGTATGTCATTCATGTGTTTCTTTCTCTCTCTCGACGTTTATTGACAGAATCAATCGGCGTCTCTCTTGCTCTCTTTGACAGACCAGAAAAGGAGAGACAGGAAGAGTCAGATCTCTCTCTTCTTCTTCTTCTTCTTCTTCTTCTTCGAAAAAGATTTCCCAAAACTGATCGAGTTTTCAAAATTATATTCCTTTTGAAATCATTGTAGATTTTATTAAGGCCGTGAAGATCATACTAGAAATCTGAATTTTGATCAAGGGGTGTAGGCTTGTAGTCTAAGCATGATTTTTAGCGACTTTGAAAACCAGCCCTCGATGGAGAAGCTGAAGCCGAAACTCAGAAACGAGTTTGGGAGATTGTCTCTTTTCATAGAAAGAAGATATGATGGTGAAAATATGGATGCAGACCGAAACCAACTCACCTGCAAACTATTCTTCGTAAAAGAAAAATATGACATTCCATGCATAATAAAGGCAGAGCATTAAGAGGTAAATCGAAGCCTCTGGCATATCCGGCATGACTTGGAGTTTGCTCAGATCTTTCGCTGCAGAAGCAGAATTTTTCAAAGATGCAGGTCTCTAGAGCGCCGGCAAAAGACGTGGTGAAACAAGAGAAAGCTTGATGGGAATCCCCAGAGAAGGGGATGACGTGGAGTACGGAGAGTCTTGAAACACGAGTAGTAGCACACATATTTCAAACTCTCCGACCATGACACTGGAGCCACGAGAGAAGCCCCAGTCCATGTTCGAGCCCACATTGAAACAGAATGATTGAAAGAGGCCACCAAAAACACATGCAGAGAGGGAACAAGATTGGAAAAGAACCAAAAGGAAAAGAAAGAGCAAAGGTTTGAAAAGCTCGATGCCGGCGAGCAGAGGCTCCACCGGTATCGGAGGAGGGGTTCAAGTTCGGTGCCTCGGTAATAGTGTCTTTGAAAATTAGGGCCAGCTCAGTTTAACCCAAATCCTTAATAAAATATTTGTTTAGCAAAAAATTATAGTAGAACAAGAGATGAGAAATGCTAAATACATAAAGACAGAGACAATGGCATGAAGAAAACACACTTTGCCTCCTAAAGACCGAAAATGTTTGTTTGTGAATCCACATTCTGGTCTTGACTCTCTGTTCATCCATATGCCCATCATAAGTATCCCCGCTCCCGCAGTTGCTACGATCCTGTTCACCACCATCATCCAATATTCCACAAACACCACCACAAAGTGTCAATTTCATAACAAAAGTTCAAGTAATACTGTATATGTAATATATATTGTATATGTATTAAATATAACAAATGTTAATGTGTTGTATATGCTCGCCAAATTTGAATCTTAAAACAATTTATGTGATGATTATGAATCTATTTTTACTTTTAGAGTATTAGTTTTTTTAGTTACCAAGTGAGAGAAATACAGGCCAAGTGGATGAGTCTCGAGGTCCTATGTTCGAATCCTGGGATTCTATCAGCAATGTTGATAGCGGAGATAATGCATCCTATCATAACGGTGATGAAATGAGCTGCTAACAGACATCCTAATGCTATTAACCCTAACATGAAAGCTTTTTTGCTTGGAGATTTACACTCGAGTGACCATGAGTGACCATGCCCTCGTTTTCACCTGCATCATGGGCATAACATTTTTTTTTTTTTGGTCAAACATGCTTATATTACTACTTAGTTATCAAGGTTTCTTCTCACCACAGAGGGGTTGAGATACAAAGACAAAGCCTCTTTGGCCAGACGATCAGCGATCGTATTAGAGAGCCGAGGAACAAACTTAAAACATATAGAAGAGAAGGAAAGACTCAACACACTGATGTCATGGAGAATTCCTTGCAGAGCGATCACAGAAGAACTTGCTGTGATCATGTTAATCAAGCCCCTTGAATCAGAGAAACAAATGAGGTCTTTGATGTTAAGAGAGATGGCTGCTTTAATTGCTTCCTTGAGTGCTAAAGCTTCCGCAACTAGTGCAGAGGCCACAAAAGGGCAAGCAACAGCTCTTTGTGATCGTGTATCACCCGCAGCATTGGTGAAAGTCCATCCCATGCCACCTGCAGAAGAGGCACCTTTCCACGCTGCATCAGAGTAACAACAGTACACATCACTTGGGTGTTGTGTTTGAATCGCCTTTGAGGCGCAGTCTTTAGACGAACCAGACCGTGGAGAAGCTTGTGCCATTGAATGTTGCCATTCTTTAGCATGCTTAAGCGCTTTTCCTAATACCTCTGTTTCAGAGAAAGACTTGTTAGCGCTTGAAACAATCATCGCCATCATTATCATTATTTGTTTACTAATGGTATATATATATATGTACCTCTTGTTGGGCAACTTCGGCTTCCATTGCCACAAAACCAGCAACGACATCTAATGCCACTATCAAAAATAAACCAAAATAAATTGTAAAAACAAAGTACTTTCCCTCTTTTTCCCCCTCTCCCATTTTTATTATATTCAACTTTAATCTTCAGTATTCACTTTGAAAAGATTGGATTATTGTTGAAGTTGATAGTATTGTATGAAGGGAGAAAGTACGGTACTCCATCTTCTAAATAAATGAATTGATATATAAAGGCTAGTGTCTGGACTAGATCTTAGCTTACGTGGAAGGTAGCTGAGTGAGTAACTTTGTTCTCATTCCTATCTACATTATTAGTCAAATAAAAAAGTGTTCATAGATAATATCAAATTAAATAATGATAATCTTTTGGTCAGAAACTTTTATAGTCATATTTTTCTCTTGTTTTTCCTTGTTTGTTTTGGAATTCAATCAGCTTTGAGTCAAAATTTAGAAAAAGATTTGTTACAAAGATCTTAACCTTTCGATTTTTAGATGATTACATGTCATAGACTCATAGTTATGTTTGCTTGATCTCTTATTTATCCATGTTATACCAAAGCGGCAAATCCCAATATAATTTCTGACCTATATATATATATATATATATCACGTATCTGCAAATTTTGTCATCTGAAACTTTCACTAAAACAAATTATAAATCATAAAAAATTATGAATTTTGATATAACTTTTATTATTTAAAAGTAAAAATTATTCCTGATACCCCACATCAGCGTCTTGTGGGTCTCATCTCCTTTAAAGAAAAAACATGGGTTAAACGAGTGGGCTTCGTATTATATATTGTGTTGGACCTCCGTATTAAATTGGCACACTTATAGTTTGGTTTATTTTAAGTCGGACATAGCTGTGGTTTGGTCCGGACTAACATAATTGTAGTTTGGTCTGATTTGTGGCTTTTGCGTTTGGTATCATTAATGAGTAAAAACGTTGCGTTTTATTCTTACATCCGATTAGGACATCGGTGTTGTCCTCTTTACAGAACTCAACCTCGCCTTTTCTGCAAAAGTGATGTTTCTCTTCTCATTTCTTTACTTCCCCTATGGTTCAATGTATTTCTTTTAATTCAGGATTAATTGTTAAATCACATTAAACCCAGTTAGGATCTTGACGCCTTCGTTTCCTTCCCCGTGAAATCATATATATATCAGCGGATTGAGACCGAACCACTGTCTGGACAAGTTGCAGAATTTGGCTGGACAACATATTAGTGTTTCAGAGGTGAACAGAAGATGAAGATCTCCTTACGTCATTCATGGAAGATAAGAACACAAGATGACAAAGGAGAGAGAGAGTAAAGCAAATGCCTTTTCTGTTATTGAATAAAGTGTGAGCAACACACGTTATATACATGTTAACAGCTTATCCGGAACAAACCGGTTATAGAATCTAAAATGTACAACTAAACCGTATACACTATACCAATAATAAACCAATACAACACTCGGATGTCATGTCCGTGAGAGCTCGAGTCTCACTGTCATGAAACATGTATAGGTTCTAAATAGAGATTCATGTGAGTGAATCTTCGTAGATGAGAATGAGATCTGGGATTTATAATCTTGGTTTGAATGTTGGTTATGATGGCATGCTCCCAAATATAATATGATTTACTTATTTTTTTTCATTTTTACATGGCAGAACCAACATGATGAAACGGAAGCAAAGTTCTTGAGGAGAAGGCAGCTCTAGAAGCTAAGTATCAAAAGTTATAGCAGTCTTTCTATACCAAGGTATATAAAGGATCTTTGATTCTGTGCTCACATCATACATAAAACTTATAAAAGTTATATCCGTTACTACTTACTTAGATCAATAGTGGTGTGTGTTTTCACTTCATTTTGTATCGTCCCTGATTATAACTGGTACTGATAAAACTTAAGAATAGTTCAATAAGACCTCTCTCTATTCTATGATTGTAACTGATATTGATGGTTTCTACTTTTCTAATGTGGTCATAAACAGCGATATGAGATTGTGACCGGTGTGGTTGGAGTTGAAGATTAACCTAAAGAAGTAAAAAGAGCCGGGAGAGGATAAAGTGGTAAGTCCTTTAAATCTTTTTTTTAAGGCCGAAGCTCTAAATCTTCAACATTAAACGAGACAGTTCCATCGTCTAAGTTTCAAGATTTGGTTTATTGGAGGTTTTATTTTACTTCACCTGATTTTGAACTGATACAGATACTGGTTCCAGACAGAAGATTCACTCAATGGATGGGCATTACAGGCCACTGATATACATGAGGCCTCTCGCAATACGGGGAGTGCAATGGGCATTGTCGCTGCAAAAGGCAATCCTTGATACTCCTAAGATCAACATGATGGCCAGAGTTCACATGTCCCCTGTGAGCCGCATATTCTCTCACAACTCCAAAGTTGTAACACACAAAGTATTTTATCTCCTTCCTTATGCTTAATGGAGTTCCTGAGAGGCCAGAACTCACTCCCTATGAGTCCCATTGGTATATAGGCGGCATAAGCTAAATAAGGACTTGATATGGAATCTCTTTCCAGAGTAGAGAGTGAAGTTAGAGAGGAATTAGCACAAACACCATGACAACGAGGTTAATATTTTTTCGCCCACTATCTTAGCTCCGACTTCCTGTTTTCTTTTCTATTAAACTTTCTTAAACATTAATATGCCTAATACAGAAGCCTGAGCTGGAAGCAGTGTTATTTCGATTTCATTAAAGAAGAAGCTGGGCGGCTATTTAGAACATTGCAAACAATTCTCTGGTACTACCTTGAGGACCATAGCTACACTTTGTACAACGCAGAAATCTAGAATTACACATTTTTTTGGCAAACTTATTTATATACATTTGTTTGAGTTTAACTCAACATAAGTAATTTACATACATATATAAATATTATTATTGCATCGTTTTAAACAATTTAATATTATTAGATACTCTGGCTTAGTTTCTTAAAAAAAATTGGTTGTTTCTGTACTTAACTTTGATCTTCTTGTTTTGTGAATTTTTCAGGCCTGATGACACCCCATAGGATGGAGGAGGTTATGTTGTTGTAATTGGGATTTTGGGATCAGTTATAAGAGTATTTTTCTTATTGGCTCTTTCTTGCTTGATCTTCCTGGCAGGTACTTTCAAACTCTCACTGCAGTTCTCTGAAGATTATCCAAATAAACAACCAACCGTTCGTTTTGTGTCACGGATGTTTCATCCAAATAGTAAGTTATAGAGACACAGCTTTCTCTTTTCTTCCACTCGGTTAATGTTTAGCGCTTTTTTTTGGCTTACATTAACTTTCTTCTTCTTCTTCTTCTTCTCTACCTGCTTTGCAGTTTATGCAGATGGGAGTATTTGCTTGGACATTCTACAAAACCAGTGGAGTCCAATATATGATGTTGCTGCTATACTTACCTCCATCCAGGTATTGTTGAAACTGCCCTACCAACATCTTGCATTGCCCTGAAAGCTGGGGATCACTCTGTTCTTAACTGATCCTTTATCTTTTATTTTTAATTATAGTCATCTCCTGCAAATTCGGAAGCCGCTCGGATTTACAGCGAAAACAAGCGTGAGTACAACAGAAAAGTGTGTGATGTTGTCGAGCAAAGCTGGACTGCGACTAGTAGTAGTTAGAGTTGTAAGCTGTGTAACTCTCCTGTCCTATCTCAATGTCTTTCATTCATGTATTTTGTGTTGTGTGTTTCAAAACTCTACTGATTGGATGCTTTGATGGCTCTATGAAACCTTTGTACCAAATCTTTGCTAGGTATCAGAAACAACTCTGTACCAAAATTGTAAAAAAAAAAATGTTATGATATGAGACCATATCCAAAATGAAGAAAATGTAATTTGGCACCTGGAGTCAACACGAAAAATAATCTTTATCACGAAAAATAAAATATAATTTATATGATCTTATGTTAGCTAATCAAAATAAAGATCCGAGTCACAATCACAAATGATGAGTTCATTTTAGAGTTTGATAGGATACAATTATGATAAACGACATCATTTGCTAAATTTTATTAGATTAAAAAGGTCTTAATTATACCTCGCAATTTATGATTGTTAGATTTCATAATCTCATGCATTAGTTATTTCATGGTCATGGCCTTATGGGAGTTATCATATTTGCTATGGATTGCACTTTGCATATGAAACCAGTATAAAACAAAAGTTCAACATTGTAGATTTGTACGTACTTATTACATGTTCTTTGTAATACATACTCTTCGTTTTTCTTATATGCCTTGATCATTATGCATCAAATTTTGTAAGTTCCATCATTATGTATATCGCAACAAGCATTTAACTTGAAAGCAACAAGAAATGATTCTTAAATTTGAAATTTTACTCATACTCTTTCTCAGTTTTTGCATGTGTACTGTCCTTGCTTTTCTCACACAATTTTGATTTATCCCAAAGTTTGAAAGCACATATTTTATCTATTTTAATGGGGGTTTATGATACTTCGTAGTTCGTACTACTATATCCCTTTAATTTTTGAGAAATACCATAAGATAGCAATAAAATGGTTTATGTCACAAATATAGACTCTATGAATCAAAATGACCAAAATGTTTCATTAAAAAAGTAAATATACACTTATATCCATAGGGTTAAATAATTCAAACTTTAGGGTTTAGAGTTGGGGTGGAGATTTGAGATTGAAATTTAAAATTTTACAAAATAAAAAATAAATATTAAAAATTTAAAAATAAAATTTAAAAAATAGTTTCGAAAAGTATTTTCGAATTACAAAAAAAAATTTGAAAAAAAAATAAAAAAGAAAATTTGAAAAATATTCAAATTTGAAAACATATAATCTAAAACTATAAAAAAAATATTTTTCTATTTTTTTTATATACTTTTATATATTTTTATATGTTTTTATATATTTAAGGTGTTAAAGTCCTTTTACTTATTAAATTGTTTTAATAAAACAATTTGATCATTTTACTTTCTATTTTTGTGATCAAAACTTGAAAATAGTTTATTTAGAAAAATTGTCTGTCAAGAAGAAAAACAGATCTTGTGGCAGAGTGCCTCTTTAATTCCCCTGAATGCATCCAAGATGAGACTGTAGATCGCCATAATGCTCTGCATCTTGCTGTGGTACATGATAGATTTGAAGTTCTCCAAGTCCTCACTGGATGGATCCAGAGAATGAGCCAAAGAGACGCTGACTCCATTGAAAAGCGTGTTTTGAATAAAGTGGATATTGACTACAACAACACGCCTTTGCACCTTGCAGCATATAAGAATGATCATCAGGCATATTTTCTTTTCCTCTTCAATTCTTATTTTAAACTATATATATAAAAACAAATTCTGCCTCCTATGAATGAACTACGTGAGATTCTTATACATTAAGATTCTTTCCTAATATGATGATCTATTATATGCAGATGCTGAGACTGTTACTGGAATGTCGATCGGTTGAGCGCAATAAAGTAAATGGTGATGATTTAACTTTCCTTGATATTTTAGGAAGCCAGGGACCGAGAGTCGTAGGAGAGGACTTGGATTTGGAAGAAGTTTTTGCAAATACCGGGTGCAAAGAGGCGGCGTCCCTGCCAAAATCCAATAATGGCCCCTGAGCCCCGATTGAGCTGGTTTTGGAAGGATTGACCCAACATGTTTCACTTCTATTACAGGAGGAGAGAGGATTTTGAGAAGATAGAAGATGCAACCGTCAAAACATATGCAATGCCCCTTGTTTAGTCTTTTTTTTTTGTATTGCAATAATGTTCAGTTTTGTTATTTATGACTTTTATATATCCTATGCTATGTAATGAATGATTTCATGCATGTGAAGCTCGATACCATCTTTACTTCTATCTTCCTCTTGCTCAAACTTTATTGCTTAGAAAGGGACTCCTGCTCACAGACCTTCGGTATAACATATTATAATGCCCTAAGCCAATTCAAAAAACTATGCATTTATATCTTTATAATATTATTTGAAAAGTCAGTTTTCTACGTATAGTTTTCATGTTAATTTTAGAGTAGTTAATTATAAAAGTATTCTTAATGAATTGAAAATATTATGCATAATGCCATTATAATAATTTTTTTTTCCTTTTTGTTTCATAAACTTTTGCTTTTAATTTTCTTTTTTTTTATCATAATGTTTTCTTAAACTGCTAAAATATTAATGAATATATTTTTAAATAAGATAATTTTTTAAAATATTTTACCTTAAATAATATAATAAATAATAAAATAAAACAACCAAAAATATTTTCTATATATATGTTTAGATCAAAAGATTAAAAGTGGAAACAAAATATTTTTAATAATAGATTCAAAAAATATATTTTCTCAAATAATACAATTTTAATTTATTTTAATATTTTATCAAAAGGATACATAATAAATGACAAAAATTACAAAGAGATATTTACAAATCTAAAATAAAAAATGAAATTTTAATAACATTTAATATGATTTTAGCTATTTAAAATTCAAATAGTTGTAGTAAAACTTCAACTCAGTAAACACCAAAAATAAATAAGTAAATCAATGAAATTTTTAAACCTAGATTGCATATATAACTAAAATACAATAAATTATTTAAACACTATTTACATATGATATATATATAATTTCTAAATAAATGAAAATAAATAATAATTGTTATAATGATATATATATTAGTTAAAAATTAATTAATTATTAATTATTTTGTATATATTTATATTTGTGCATGAGCACATGAAAATCACCCAGTATATATTTAATCCAAAATCATATAACAACAGTAATAAAAAAAAACTTCCATTAAACAATCAAGTTTCACAAAAGGTTTGTAAGGAAACAAAAAAAATATAATAGAAAATATTTTATCAATGAAATATCCATCTTTTTGCATCTTTTCCTTCAAATCACTACTTAAACTTATGCAGTCAAGTTTTTCGAAAATAACAGTCTCAACTGACTATCATTAAGATTGATGAACACAAAAGAAGAGTAAACTTGCAACGACTCCTAATAATGTCAACACGTGATACTGCTCTCATCACAATTTTCTAGTTTTTATAAAAAATTAGAAATTTAGAAATTAATATATTTGTTAATACAAGTTTATAAATATTGCTAAAGGATCTGACAAATGTTATTCTGATTAATTATTCCCACAAGTATTATTTTAGCTAATAAAACCTTATAAACTTTAATTATTTGTAAAAAAGCAAAAAAAAAAACTAAAATGTCCCATTGACAACAAAAACATATACAACTAAAATATGCACTTCTAAAATTTTCTGCCCTAAGCTACGGCTTCACCTGCTTATGCCATAGACCGGCTCTGGCTGAGAGCATATTTGTGAGCGTAAATGTTTTTTTCTCGCAGCTGAATGTACTTGTGAGCTTCTAGCAGCTTCTCTACCAAACCCGATGAAAAAAACGTATGATTTCTTCAAATCACCAATCACGTTTTGGGCTTACTGCTCCACGCATACAAGACGCATTAGTTCCGACACGTCAGAGGAAGCTTGTGGAGTTTTTTTTAATTATATACACTTTGCTGATCACACAGCCACATACTAGACCTCCAGGAGGTGTCACCCAATCAGAGGGTCATGCGGTGATGAAACAGACGTTTTTCATCGTTCTATGGGTTTCCAACACCATAGGCTTCTGCTGCGCTTTATTCTCTCTTACCAGCCAGAGGTTTGTTGACGCTTGGTTTTTTTATATAGGAGCGTCTCTGTGCGTTTCATACGTGTTAGCACTGGCTGTAATCTCACCGCAGCTTTTAGTGTTTCTTACCGCGTGCTTTGCCTTGTACCTGCTGTTTTCTCTCTATGTTTTGATGGAAGTTTTCCTAAGGCAATGGAGGAGCCATCAGACAGTAGCACCTGATCCCAAATTGAGCTGGTTTTGGAAAGTTTGATACAACATGTGTGTGTGGCTTTTACCACAGACTACAGGAGAAGAGAGGATCCTGAGAAAGTAAAACCGTAAAAGACGCAACATCCAAACATATGCCTCCCTTGTGCCTTTTTTTTTTAATTGCAATACTGTTCAGTTTTGTAATGAATTGGCTTTTACGTACTACATATACATGTAGTTCAAAAATAAATGTGGTATATGTAAATAATTTCATGCATGTTAAAATATCTGACAATTCTCCTAAATAGACCATTTTCAAATTAGATCACAAAAATAGACCACAAAGAAGAAAATAACCAAAATATTTCATTTAATAAGTAAAATGACTCTAATACCTTAGATATATAAAAAAATAAAAAAAATATATTTTTTATAGTTTTAGATTATATGTTTTCAAAATTTTTATAAATCTTAAAAAAAAAAAATCGAAAACTTACTTTTACTATTCTGATTTTAAAAAAAAATTACATTAAAAATGCTCTAAAAGAGAGAGATTCTTGATTTCAATTTTCAGATCTCCAAATTCTGAGTCCATTTTTTCTAATGAAATCAAGTAATCACCTTGATTAGATCAAAGCAAACCAACTAGGCCTGGGGTTCAAATCTGGACTAGATGAACCCATAAGAGATCACAAAGGTTTGCACAAGCTTAAAAGCCCTAAAGGTTCTCTAACTAATATTTTTTTTTTTTCGTTACCAAAAACAATTAAGAGGAGTGTAGTTGTGTCTTTAATCCCATCCACATACAAGAGACGGAGCATACATGTTTGTTCTTTATCTCCTCTGTTTTTCAATGGCTTCTATAGTTTCTCTTCGCCTTACTCTCAAATCTCCAAAGAAACAATGCTATTAAACATCTCATCCTCTCCAATTTCTCATCGAATACCTCGCTTCCTCTCCAAGCTAAACAACCAATCCAAAACCCACCTCCCTAAATCTCACCTTTCCTTCACTTTCTTCAGAAACAAAAGAAACCCATACGATGGTGAAAGGATCAGTTATAAACCACGAGCTCTCGCTGGATTCGATATTGGAAGTTTCGAGTCAGTTCTCGAAGCTTCAGCTGTTCTCACAGCGATCATAGTCGTCCACGAAACAGGTCACTTCTTAGCCGCTTCTCTCCAAGGCATCCACGTCAGCAAGTTCGCGATAGGGTTCGGTCCCATCCTAGCTAAGTTCAATTCCAACAACGTTGAGTACTCTCTTAGAGCTTTCCCTCTAGGCGGGTTTGTCGGATTCCCTGACAACGATCCAAACAGTGGCATCCCTCTAGACGACAAAAACCTCCTCAAGAACCGACCTATTTGGGACAGAGTGGTTGTGGTCTCAGCTGGAATCGTAGCTAACGTGATCTTCGCTTACGCTATCATCTTTGCTCAAGTTGTATTCGTTGGCTTACCGGTTCAAGAAGCCTTTCCAGGAGTTCTTGTCCCTGACGTTAAGTCTTCCTCTGCTGGTTCTCGCGATGGATTGCTTCCTGGAGACGTTATCTTAGCCGTTGATGGCAGTGAGCTCTCCAGCTACGGTTCTGACTCCGTTTCCAAGGTTGTTGACGTCGTCAAGAGCAATCCGAATCACAGTGTGTTGCTCAGGGTCCAGAGAGGTAAAGAAGGTTTTGATATCATGATCACACCTGATAAGAGTTTCGACGGGACAGGGAGAATCGGTGTTCAGCTATCACCGAACGTGAGATTCTCGAAGGTGAAACCGAAGAACGTAACAGAGACTTTTAGTTTCGTCGGTAGAGAGTTCTTTGGTCTCTCTTACAATGTTTTAGACAGTTTGAAAAAGACTTTCCTCAACTTCTCTCAAACCGCTAGTCAAGTCGCTGGTCCGGTTGCCATCATTGCGGTTGGAGCTCAAGTAGCGAAATCAAACGCGGACGGGCTATACCAGTTTGCGGCACTGCTGAATCTAAACCTTGCGGTGATCAACCTGTTGCCGTTACCGGCTCTAGATGGCGGAACATTGGCTTTGATCTTGTTGGAAGCGGTTCGAGGTGGGAGGAAGCTACCGTTAGAGGTTGAGCAAGGGATCATGTCGTCTGGAATCTTGCTTGTGATATTTCTTGGATTGTTTCTCATTGTTAAGGACACACTTAACCTTGATTTCATCAGAGAAATGTTGTAATCTCTTGCATGACTCTCAAACATCATACACTTAAAAGTTCCAAACTATGCACACAAAAGTTCTAATAATAAAAAAAAGGTTACAAAGATTCGAATGAAAACCTACTT
This sequence comes from Brassica napus, assembly GCF_020379485.1. Classification (NCBI taxonomy): domain Eukaryota; kingdom Viridiplantae; phylum Streptophyta; class Magnoliopsida; order Brassicales; family Brassicaceae; genus Brassica; species Brassica napus. The sequence goes on from NC_063443.1 coordinate 1,980,993, forward strand.
TATTGTACTACTTGCTTCATTCGATTATTAAGAATCATCCGGAAACAACTCTTTCTTTTGCAAGGGAATATCAAATCATAGATGAGTCATCATCAAATGTCTTATGATCCTACATACAAAAATGTTTATATTCTAATAGAGTCAGTTATAGATGGTAAACAGGAACTTCATATCGTCCCTTGTCAACTTTCTCATGGCCTCCTGAGAACCATCAACGGTCCTGTAAGGAACAAAAGTTAGTTCATGAGAAATAAAATAGTTTTATGTTCGGATATTTAAAAAAAAAAAAAACACAAGTAAGGAATCTTTTACTTACCCTTCAAACAGAAGTTCCTTCTTCTTTTGAAGCTCTATAATCCTTTCCTCCACTGTATTCTCTATTATGAATTTCACAACCCTGTATTTTTTTTTTCACAAATCAAAAGGTTTCTTCTTACCCACACAAACAGTGTAGACTGACAGGAGAAATTAAAGTGTTAACCTGATTGGCTTGTACTGTCCGATCCTATGTATTCTGTCTTGAGCTTGCCTCTCAACCGCTGGGTTCCAGCATGGGTCCATCATGAACACCTACAGAGTTTTTCCCACAAACAACCAGTTGTAGAGCATGCTTTGAACGCGTCCAGCTCCAATAATTGTTAACTAGCCACTTACATGTGACGCGACTGTTAGGTTGAGAGCAACCCCTCCCGCTTTAAAACTCATCAAGAAAACTCTGCAATCTGGATCTTCTCTGAATTTATTGATGGCAACATCTTTAGCTGCCCTGGGCATGTCTCCCACCAGTTGGGCGCAACTAACCCCACTCTGTGTTGCAAACAAAAGAGTGTTTCATTCTGATTAAAAACAAAGGTTAAATCATAACAGGACGTTGCATAGATAGTGATATTACCTTCCCGAGGCTGTAGTTTATCAGATCCAAAAAGGATGTGAACTGGCTGAAAACTATTGCTTTGGCAGACCCATCTCTTTCAACCATGAGCCTGATTTCTTCCCTCTGCCATACAAATATGATGACGACATGGAACTTAACTGGATGCGATATTTGAGAAAGAAGGAGGGGGGGGGGGGGGGGGGGAACATAAGCTGTAATATTCATTCAAGAGCACATACCAAAGCCTCTATCTTCGTACTTGTTTGGAAATCATCGAGCTTTATCAGATTCATAATGCTCGAGGCCCTAAACCCTTTAAGTGTAGTCTTGCTTTTCGCCTGTTGCTCTGTGCCAGCTTTGGCAGTCCAATCCACGGTTAGAAGTTTCGAGCATGTTGGGCAGCTGACTTTTCGCAGGGATGCAGAGAAATCAATCAAACAGGCTTTACAGAACACATGCGCACAAGAAGTCACCTTCACAGTTTAAAAACCAAAGCAAAATATTAATCAAATAGGTTAGTCCAGCAACAGAAATCTGAAAGATTCCTGACCAAAATGTAAAAAGAAACCAGAGTTCAGATACAGCGAAATAGCAATAGATCGAGAAAATTGATACACTTACAACGTTGTCCTCAGCCGGTTCGTGGCAGAGACCGCATTCGTGCTCCTTTTTGTTCTCATCATTCAAGTTAGAAGGGGAATACTCCACAAGGTATTGATGATCAACAGCCTGCAAAAATTGCGGAGAAAATACATTATAAACCTACAATCTATATCATCCACCAGGTGCATTTTGGCTTGGTTAGTTGAACCAGAAAACTGTAGATGCCACACACCTGTCTCAGACGGAAGAGAAGAACAAATATATCTGCATCCTTCTTCATCCATGTCCCACCCTGAACGTACCTGCAAACAGAAATGTACATGGCCCAGTCAATAATAAAATCATGTTGCACGAACCAAGGAGCAAAAGACAGTAGAAAACCATAGAAGAGAAGGTACTTAACGTATTAAATTGCGCTTGACTGTTTTCGTATAGTGATTCATAGTAATCGAACTCTTCATCATCTAGTGCATCCCGCCTCAGAGTGATCTACAAGAAGTAAAGATCAAGCTAGGAAGCAACCACGCCGAGTTTCATTTTACATCAGACAAGGGAGACAAAGCAACATACGATTCTAGGAGGAAGGGCAAGATCAGCTGCCAGTTCCAATTTAGTACGTCTTATGAGGATGTCTTTCAGAACTTTCTTAAATACTATCATAGCACGCTTTCCCCGTTCCTGGTTTCCATAAACTTTGGTCACATTCTAGCAAGATTGAAGATAACAAAAATCAGAAGGTTAGGAACAGTATAAAATGGTGATCATGCTTTATAAAATTTGGTAATATAAGTTACCTTGCCCCACCAACAGAAATGTCGCGCTGCTTGATGAGGGCAGCTGTGACAGCGTGTATGCTTACTGCAATCAAAGGCAACATACAAAAGGAGAACGAACAGTAGAAATTAGTATGAGCTACGAAACGGAAGAGAAAGGAGAAAATAACTAGAAACCGAGTGTGGTAAAAAAAATTACGTGTAATCAAGAATACTACAGTCACAGTCCCTGCAAAAGTAATACGAATATGGAAGAATTTGCAGGAAGCGAATCTGAGGAAAACAAAACATTAGCGATGTTGGTGATAAGGTTTACGTGCTACAGATTAAATTCAGCAAAGATTAAGTGATTAACTAACCAGAGAGTAAAACTCTCCAACATGATTCTGGAGAGGGGTACCGCTCAAAGCCCATCTGTAGTTAGCCTCCAAAGCAAAAACAGCTTTCGCAGTGCTGCTACTTCTTTCTTTGATGTTATGAGCCTGGTATGAAGACAATGAAAATAAAACTTTAGAGTAACCAACATCAGATCCATAAATCCAGACAAAAGAGACAGGTCTTGTACTGACCTCATCCAAAATGATCCGATTCCACCTAACAGAGTGCAAAATAGGCTTCTCTTTGACCACTGAACCAATCTGATCTTCCTCTAATGTTTGTTCAGTCGTTTTCACAGCCAAAGGCCCACAAAAATATTTATTGTGGATAATAAGCTTCTGTGGAGAAAATGACTCGCTGCAAAATTCACACTGCTTCTCGGGCGACACGATGCATCCCCTGTATCCATTCTCAACCGTAGAATAAGTTGTCAATACAAAGTCGTACTTCCTGAACTCTTCAGCATTCTTCACTTTCTTAGCCCCATGGTATACAAGGACCTTGGCGCTTCCCGGGGATGTACACCGCGCAATCTCATCTAACCACTGAGAAACAGCAACAAGAGGACAAATTACAAGGGTGAACCCCACTGCTTCACGTCTGGCAAGAACAAGAGAGATGGCTTGTATGGTTTTTCCCATCCCCATCTCATCTGCGAGAATGCCTCCTGCAGCAGCTGACTGTTCCTGTTTTATTGCCCATGCTAAAAACTCCTTCTGGTACCTAAACAGTGGCATAATCAAATCAGGAGGCGGCTCGGTAGTTTCAGTAATCACATTATTCAGTTGTTCCAAATCTCCATCCTCTGTCTTATGTTCATCAATCCATTTCTGATCTTCTTTTTCCCAGATCTCCCACGGCAGCTTGCCTTTCTCTCTGGAGGCTTTCCTTTTAGTGCCCTTTCGCATCAGAGGCACAGGGACAGGATTTGGCTGGATCAGGGGAAGGAGCTCCTCCTCCTTCTTCTCCTCCTCAGCTATGTTCACATAATGAATAAATATCATCAGCAACTGTTTTCAGGACTAAGCTTACACAGCAAAAACAGATGCGAAATTGCTAATCAATAACACGTTAAATCCAGAGAACTCATTACAAAGAAGAAGATCATATACAAACCTTGAAACTCAGAGCCGACTCCATCTGAAGAAGATTCGTCATCGCCAACTATTTCCAGATGAACAATCAAAGATAACACTTGTTTAGAGTTGCAGCACACAAATCAAAAGTCACATCGCTTAGATCTGCGAAAAGAAACTGAAAATTCCAATCTGAAATCTCTAATGCGAGTCCAAGATCGGCACCGAAACACCATTAACGACGAAGGATCAATAGAAAGATTGATTGATTACCTTCGTTGGAAGGATGAATCGCCTTCTTGCGTAACTTCATCGCGCCCAGAAATTGACGGAATGCGATTGACGAGTTTAGGGTTTATCAAAATCGTCGCCCAGAGAAGGGGAAAGTTATGAGAGAAGCAAAAGAAGTGAGCATAGGTTTCTTAACAGTGTAACTGTCAATAACGCGGGAAACGCAAAAACACACGCGTCAGCTTCCTATTCGTCCACGTTTGTTTGATATCACACCTGATTATCAGATATTGAGAATTTTTTTTCCAACTAATTTTGTTATAGATAAAATAGATTTTGCTCTAGAAATAAACCTGTGATTTTTTTTTTTTTTGTGGATGTGAATTTTATTTTGCATTTAATCTTATGCTGAAATAGGAATACATTTGCAAAACAGAAAAAATCAATGTTTTGATCAATTTACATTATTAAAACGTTGTCTTCTCTCATGCTTGTGATAATACATCTAGTTTTGTTTCTCATTGTTAAGGACACACATAACCTTGATTTCATCAGATAAAATGTTGTAAATCTCTTGCACACTCTCAACATCATCATCATACACTTCCAAAGTTCCAAACTATGCACACACAAGTTCTAACAAAAAAAAGGTTACAAAACATTCGAATGAAAACGTGACAAGAGTTAGTTTTTCTTTCAAGCGGCTATCGGTTTCTTATGAGACTGCCCTGAGAAACAAACACACTTAGCTTTCATAGCTTCACCTTCACTCCCATACTCTCTGAACTTATACTCCTCCTGTTTAAACGAAGGCGGAACCTTCCCTTCACTGTAACACTGGTTACACAAACTAAACCGAGCTTTCACTTCCTTAAACCGAGACCCAATGATCGGATACCGACAAACCGAACACACATGGTTCCCATGCCGGTTTCTATCGTTGCCCTCCAGTTTAAGTATCGTGGACATGATACCAAACCCCCAGTCAGGATCATCGAACATAGCTAGAAACTGATTAAACGTTACCGTCACGGAGGAACCAGCTTCTTCTTCCCCGTGAACTTCTAGCATCTCGCTCATCCCGTGTGATGGAATGTAGATAGCTCTCAACAGCTTGATGTACTTGTCCGCGTCAGTTTTCGTGATCTGAGAGCTTCCTTCGTTGACCGGTCTCCAGAGAAGTGCCTCGAACGCAACTCTCTTCCGTTTGTCTGAATGTCCACCGCACAGAGGAGCAATCACCGCGTAAAACATACCCATGTCTACTCTACCAGACCCTGAATCATCAAGAACCGAGAGGATCCTCTCGTTGATAGCCTTAATAGCTCCCTGGAACGTCTCAGGCTTCAATGATACAAGCAGACGCCGGAGAATCTCCTCAAGATTCGGTTTCCTGATCGATTTAGTCGGCCCGCCGCTTCCTGAGTACGACACAGGAACGTCGTTGTCTCTCATCTCCTTCCTCACACCCTCCACGTCGCATTTCCCGAGCCTAGTCACCTTCTGAAAGGCTCTAACCTGAAGAGCGGTGGCTAAATCCGGCCTCAGAGTCGTCTTCTCACCAACGGTCTTGAACTTGGAAGCCTCCACGATGATAAACGGACCACCTTCTCCTCCGTTACCGCTACCATTCTTCTTACCTTTCTTCTTCTTCTGCAAATGCTTTAAATGAGAAACCGCGTCGTGCAGCTCGACGCGGTTCGTCAGCTTCAAGGCCTCCTTAAGGGCCCGTTTAGCTTCCTCCGTCTCTCCAGCGCCTAGCAGAGACACCGCTTTATTGAGCTGAGCGCGCCAATGGTTAGGCCAAACCGCCAACACCCTAGTGTACATCTCGGAAGCTCGCTGAAACCTACCTAGATCCATGTAAAGCCCGCCGAGGTTATACAAAGCATCAACATGGCCTGGCTTCAAGTCTATCGCCCTTTGAAAAACCTCAATAGCTCTCTCATCTTCCCCCATCGAATGCAACGAAGAACCTAAATCGCAATGAGCATCGGCGTAATCCGGTTTCAAGTATATAGCTTCCTCCAAGGCCTTAACCGCCGCTCTATACTCACCAACACCGAACAACGCGCTGCCTAGAAGCTTCAACGCTCTATAATGCGTGGGACAGAGAATCGCAGCTTCTCTATAATACTCACAAGCGCTCAAAACCATACCTTCACCTTCCAAAGAGATCCCAAGATTAACATAAATATGAGGAAGTAAGTAAGCCCATTGGTTCCCGCCGGACTCAGCCGCTTCCAACGCTAATAAAAACTCTTCTTTAGACTCTTTGCATTTCCCTAAAACGTAGAGACAGTTCCCAGCTTTGAAATGAGGTCTGACATCAGTAGGCTGCAGCTCGCAAGCTCTCTTGAAGCTGACGAGCGCTTCTTTAAAGAGCTGGTGCTCGTACAAGACTCTACCGATCGCCATGTGTCCGTCGAAGGCTTCTTCTCTGGATCTAGCTCCGTCTGCTTTGCTTCTCAACACTCCCAGCTCCTTCACGAACACATTATAATCATGACTCGACTCTTCCCAGTAGATTCTTTTATCAGAGAGCTCCGTGGAAGGACCTAACTCTCTAGACCATCCCGCATCCGAAAACGCGTCAGCGTTATTGTTGTTACCGTTGTTACTGTTATTATTCACTTTCTCCTGCTTAGACTTCAATCTCTTAATTAAAATCTCCAAATCATCCACCAACTTCCACGTGTCATCAAACACGATGCCGTGATTCGGCGAAACCGCCCAAGCCGCCGTCCTCTGTTTCTTCTGCGCCTCCACGGCTCTCTCGTCCGCAATCGAGGAAGAGGAGGCTTCGGAGGCTCCTTTGGTGATGATAGTCTCCTCGGGGTTGAGCTCGAGCCCCAGCGCGTCGAAGTCTCTGTCGACGTCTCCGGCGCCGTCGTCGTAGGTTCGGAGGAGGCCGTCGTAGGTCAAACCCTTGGCGGGATCGATGAACTCGGCGTAGGTTCGGAAGACCTCGTCGAGGATGGCGTTGATCTGCTCGTCGCTGAATTTGACCCTAGGGTTCACGGCCACGACGAGCGCCGCCATCTCCTCGCGGTTGAGGCCGCCGTCGCGGTTGCCGTCGAATTGCTGGAAGATGCGCTTGACTTTCTCCGATCTGGATCCTCTCGTCGCCATTTCTCCGATAAAGTTTCAACCTTTATGCAGGAGAACAGAGGATTGAGGATAAGGAGAGAACAATTTAGGGATTGGTCTTTGATTAAGGGGAAGGGAACAGAGAGGGGAGATTGATCAATCTTGACATTGGATCCCTCCTCTGATCTGTAAAGCTTCTCTCTTTAAGGGGAAAAAGTTTATTAAAGAGAAAAAATAAACATAAAAGACCAAAGTCGTGATAATATTATTGAAATGGTCCATGTCCAAAGGATTACAAGCTGTTTTTTTTGTCTATCTGTCTTTGTATGGAAGTAGATAGTGGACTGTATTGGTCAGTCTGTGCGGTGTGTTTGGGCTTTTTCTCCTTCAAAATTATTTATTTTATTAGCATTTTCTCATTTCTATCTCAGACAAGATCCTATTTTATTTAAATAACAATTATCGATGAATTTCTTATGAACCATTAATTAGCTTCTTTTTTTGTTCTGCACTAATTACCACTTATTCAAGATTTAAAATCTGTCAGAACTTGTGTATGATGATTTGCCAGAAAACCATGTTTAATGTTTTAGACTTAAAACAGGTAAGTGCTTTCAGTATGGACATTATACTAACAGATAATAATAAAAAAAACAAAGAAGAGAGAGAGCTCTGTTTCATGGAACAGAGTAAGTAGTCTTATGCAGTTTAGAAAGGAAGAAAGACAAGAGTCTCAAAGACTATGTTTATAAAAGAGTCAACCAACTCCGTAACTGATTAGCTCAAATTACTAACAGCGTCTTATACGGAGAAGATGAGAATCATGTTTTTACTGATAACTGATTCTTGCCAAGCAATTATCAGTTGGTCTGGTGTGAGGCAAGTACATCACTTGACACTCTGTGTTGCTCCTTTTCACCCTGCGCAATATGAATCTCCATGAATATTTTTCAACATAACACAGAAAGAGATTACATTTTTTTTCTAAAACTCTGCAAGACTTACTGATATTTGAGGAGGAAATGGTGAAGGAAAATAGAAATCTCGAGCTTAGCGAGATCATTTCCTGGGCATAGATGGCTTCCAGCACCAAAAGGAAGGAAGGCACCAGCTTTTGGTATAAAACCCTTCTGAAAAAAACACAACACCATACAACGTTAGCTTTTCCTTCCTTTGGATCAAACAGCACAAGATGAGACAACTAACTTACATCCCATCTAGAAGGATCAAATTTTCTTGGATCCGGGAAGACTTCAGGGTCCATGTGGACGTCCCTAAACCATGTCAAAACCTTCCAACCTTTTGGGATCAAATAGCCTGCAAGATTAACCGAATAATTTTGAAACATGTGCATTTAAAAAGTGTTTTGTATTTGCATTTTATACTAACCATTCATTTCAACGTCAGTTTTTGCCTCCCTAAATGCGGTAAGTGAGAATGTTATGACTCGAAGTGTCTCATCAACAACCTAGTGAAGAAACACACCTCTTACTATCAATAAAACAAGAATTTACAAATAAAATCTCTGTTGCAATAGACTCATATGAAACACCAAAACCTTACCTGCGACAAAAACTCCATTTGTCGAGTTTCTTTTAGAGTAAGGCCCTTCTGTCCCTTGGGCCTATTTTCCAGGATCATCTCTTGTTCTGCCTATAGTATTATCACATGCAAAACACGAATCACCATGACTCAATCCAGAAATAAAAACATAGAAAACGAATAAACGATAAGGAAATGAAGAAAAAAACATTATCTCCATTTACCTTTGCCCTTTGAAGAAACTCAGGGTGTTCCTGAAGGAAAATGGTAGCCCACATAATGGTGTGGCCAGAGGACTCATGACCAGCATTAAGATACATCAGAAGAACATCAATAATCTCTTCGTCATCCAACGTTTTCCCATTTTCATCTTCAACATCAATGAGATTGTCCAACATATCTTTCTTATTGGATGAACTGTTCTGCTTCCTTTGGTTTCTACGCTCAGTCACTATGGACTGAAACGCAGCTACGAGTTTCTTCCTCGCCTTGAGTGCTCTATGATAAGCAAAGCCAGGGATATTAACCGCCATCGCTCTCACTCCATAGTTAAGAGCGGTATACTCTCGTTCCAACGCGTCCATGACATTCTCACTCTCGGTGCTTAAAAAGATGTACATGATGATCCTAAAGGTAAGCTTACGCAGATGAGTCAAGAACTCGAACTCTCCCATCTTGCTCCACTTGTCTAGAGCGGTGATAACGTTTTCTTCAATGTAAGGTATGTAGAGAGAGAGAGCTTCGTGGCCGTTGACTGGAGCAGCAGTCAAACGCCTGAGACGTTTGTGTTCTTCATAAGGAATACCAATGAACGACTTCCTTCCAATGAGTTCCATTGTAGACGTTGGCCAGCCTGGCCTGAAGGCGTCGTCATCCGTCAGCACACGCCGGCAAGTGTCTGGTGTTGTCACTATTATACTTGGGTTCCCGAACATGTGTGTTTTATAGACACCTTTAGGTCCATACCTGCACTCCGTTGACAACATAGAGACTAGGGGAGTGAGTATTGATGTAAGTTTTGAAACGAATACCAAAGGTACACCATGGATCTAGTACAAGAGTTTTCTGGTATGGACTATGGAGACTATGCCTGGGCATTTTTACCCAAACCGAAAGTCCCAATCTCAATCCGAACCCGAAAAACTGATACCCCATCCGAAAGACTTAAGATATCCAAAACTAGTTAAATATATTTTGAGTAGTTTTTTTGTTAATTTTCAGTTTTTTTTTTAAAAAAATATTTTTGGTTTTGTTATAGTCCGGTCCAAACCAAATCTTCAAAGAACCTAACCTGAAAACTAGTAAAATCCGAATGGAACTTATGAACATAGTACCCAATGTCTGACTCAACTGGATCGAATCCGACGGCCCAAACGCCCCATGCCTAATGGAGGATAGGAGTGAGTACAAGATTAATTTACCTTTTGACTAAGGTGCGAGCAAAGGAGTCAGGGTCAGAGGTCTTGAAAGCTCTGAGAAAAGACGGCATGTTGCCGATGAAAGGCCAACCCATATCACCTGGTGGCAGATAGTGTTTGTTCTCCCCGAGGCTAGACTCATAGAGCCACACGTTCACCTTCTTAGCCAACCATTTCAGACTAAAGCACCCCAACACCATCAAAGGGAACCAAACCGGAATCCAACTCGTTGTTTCCGCCATAGCCTTTCCACTTAGTTAACTTCCCAAACACTTTTGTCCCCTTTTATTGGATATTTGTAACCTCCTCTTCATGTAGAGTACGTGTATAAAACTCTCAGAGCTGTCACATAGAAAAATTACCTTATGAGTCCCCAAATAAAAATGGTAAAGTATCTCAGAAACTGGAAACTTTTATTTGCAACTGCTGGTAGTAATATCATATCTTATATTTCTTCAAACAGACAAGACAATCATAACTGGTGGTAATTGATTTGCTAGAAAATTTCTAAGGGATCAAATGCGTGTACATGGCTAATTGGAGTGGTAACATGGGCTCTATTATGACAATGCCTCTCAGTATATTTAAGAGAAAATAAGTTTTTTTTTTGTTTAATCCAGTAAGACTAGTACAATCACTACATGTGTCAAGCATGAACGTATAAACCATGAATATCATGGATAAGATCCTATTGGTACCAAAGCTAAGTAATAAACCGAAATTATCAATAATCTGATAATACTTGGTCAGATGCGGGTAAACCATCGACCACCAATGCAAGTATGCGACCATATTGATACAAGAGCTAAACCAAACTCTGCAGGTCTAACTCAGACATAAGAAACAAGTAGCTTAGGTTTGGACCAACTGATACAAGTAAACTTTGCGAGTATAAATCACATAAAGAGTTACCAAGTAAATCTAAACCGTCAACAACTTCACTTTGTACGCCAGGTAGGTAGTCTAAACTTCATCAATGCAAATGAACTTAATAGTCAAAAACTACTCTAAAGCAACAATAAAAGCTTAATAATCAAAAACTACTCTAAACTCCATCAATGCAAATGAACTTAATAATCAAAAACTACTCTCAAGCAACAATGAAGGTGGTGCAGGAAGCCAAGGAGTAGAGAGCAGATACAAAACAGTGAAGATATCAAGGACTCTTGTAAAAATATCTCTGTGTAGTCCTCATTCGTCTTAAAGTTGTTTACTTTCGATCATAGTAAGCTTAACCACAGGTAAACAAGCCAGATCAAGAGTGAGTGGACTAAGTTCTCCAGATTTTGATCCATACACCTATGACACAAATAAAAACCAAAACTTTGAGGGGACCAGAAGAAGAAGAACCGAAACGCAATGAGAGGAATAGAAAGTGAAAGAGAATCAGACCTCTAATAAGGCAGTGAGAGATGAGAGACCACTTGACCCTCAGACAGTGGCGGAGCCACAGTGTTGGCACTCCGCCACTGCCCTCAGATTCCGCAACTGGAACACCATGCTTCCACAATACTCGTCGGAATAAGGATAAGCTCCGATCAGGATGCTCCGGCTTAAACTAATCTGTTAATCTTCTTCCTAGGGTTTTCAGTACGGAGTAGCTAGTTGGGGCTCAGGAACAACAGAAACCCAAAGTGTGCGTGACACACAGACAAACTAAAAGTATCCAACTTTATGCACGTGTAGCGCTTGATCATTTTCAGACAGGGCTCTCTCTTTATTACATAGTATTCCACTCAAACACATTACTAGATGATTAGATGCAGCCATAAGAATCAAGTCATAGTTTTGCATTGATGTAATAAATCCACAAGTTGCTTCATTTCCAAGTTATCCAAAACAAACAAAGCAGCAATGATTCTTGCCAGAGTTTTTCACACTTAATCTCTAGTCCTATGTACCTAATGTTTACAAAAAGTGTGTGGATATCTCTCTTGGTGATACTAATAAGCAAACAAAAAAAAAAGATTTGTATCTCTGCTTGACCTTCCTCTTTATCTCTGGGCTGTTTTTGTATTGGGCAGAACAACCGTTATGTTTTTATATGTCAAAAGGTGGCACTCCAAAGAGCGTTTTCGCCTTCACTGCAGCGTCTATGAACCTCTTTCAGACGATCTGCTGATCTGCAGATTCCACTGCATGTCCAGTCGAATGATGCTACGCAGATGTTCCCAGCTTGCGCTTTCCACTCACAATCTGCAATACAGAAAACTTAAATCCTTAAGAATTTGTTTTAGTAGAATAATTACAGTGTATGTTACACGTTACAGTAACAAGAAGTAAGATTTGATGTTTCTGTCAGATGTGAAACATTATGGTTCTTTCTTGTTATGACTTTGTATCAGTAGCTAGATTTTGATAGGGACTAGTCATCTCTTTTAAGATAGGGTCTCTTCACTTTAAAGCTTCTTACTTCAAAGCATGTATTATTATTGTAGTTAGGTGCAGAGCACGGAAAGATGTTGACGTTATATCTAAGTTGTTCTCAAAATCTATACATTGATTAAGACTTATCTCACTTCTTTTAAGCATTCATCTAAATCAGACCCCCTAGAAAATGTGCAGGAGATGAAAAGAGCCCAAGACTTACCAGGAGGAGTGCCACAGCATAATCTTCTATCATCAATGTGTTTAACATCAATCCCAATAAACCAAGCTCCTAAGGAAACATCTTCATTGGCATACTTGTGAAGAACATGCCTGAAACAACATTTAACACATACATAAGAACAAAGAGATACATTTGAGTTAAACATGATATTCAACGTAGTAATCTAATCTTGAACTTACTGATTGATTGATATGTAAGAAGCCAAGTCTCTTGAAATGGCATAGATCTGTCCAGTAGCATGACGGAAGTACTTGTTCCCGTTCTCACCAAACTTCCAGTACTCTGGCTCATGGTATCTCACCCCTCTGCTCCATTAAACCAACCATGACTTTTAACAAAAGGAATGAATATTGAAGGAGAAAATTGAGAGATGGTTTACTTTTGATAGAGAACAGGACCAGACTTCATGCAGCCTATATAGACCCGTGGTTTTTTCCGGTGTCTAACCAGAGTTTCTCCAAGAGTTGCTGCAGATCATTTCAAATAAAACCATTAGACTCCACTAGCAAAATGGGATCCAAATTAACATATATAAACTCGTTTGCCTTTCCACATTTAGAACTTACCTATGTTAACATGAACATCATCATCTACTTTGACATAGAAATCAGCATCCCACATTGAAAACGCTGTAGCAAAATAGGTCTTGGTCTTGCCTGACAGCTCTAGGTACCCTTCAACATGGTCCTGTCAATAACAAAATGAAGATAAAAGCTGAAAAATGAGGCCTTTGCACCACTAAACGGTAAACTACAGTCAGAACCATACCAGTCTCAAGAAGTCTCCATGCTTCCTGTCCTCAGCCTCAATGGCTCGGTCTAGAATACCCCCGGCCGTGGCACTATAGAGATATCAATGAACACACAACATCAATATACACAGAACACAAATAAAACTCAAAATCAGATTCTCACCTGTGACCAATAACAAACCGGATAATAATCCCCTTCTCTTCTTCAAGTCTCCTCCTCTTCTCACCTAAACATCAACATATAAACATGTTATGACAAGAGTCCATGGAAGAGACTGAAACAAAGCAAGATTGTAACTAAAAAACCTTGAGGCATCCACGTTGCACGAACAGAATCTCTTCTTTTCCGGCTACTAAAAGCTGTATTAATCCCAACAACCATCAAGTACCGTCTCTTCTTCTTCTTCCCCATATCATCCGATACAGGAGCACCGTTTGTTAAAGACTCCTGAACCGACCTCGCAGCAGCTAACTCCATCTCTAAGCTCGAAATAGTCTTATCCAATGTCCTGAAGTAAGCAACAAGACGACAAAGACAAGTAGTTAATTAATCATCACAAATTCCAAAAATTTCTCTGTAATTTAAAAAAAAAAAAAACACAGAACAAGACTATTAATAAAAAAAAACTCTTACTGTAGAGCATTGTGAGTATTGGAGACTTGACCAAACAAAGCCTGAGGATCTCTTTTAACTTCTTTCTGGTAAAGCTAAAGAGGAAACTAATCAGATGATTAAAAAAATAAAACTACTCAGATGATGATTAAAACAAAAGATGTGACACTCTATGCAATGGATCAAACTCTCACGGATTTTGGATTGCAGCCTCCTTCGGATATGAGTTTTAATCTCTCAGCTTCGGTTACTGATGGACGAGAGATGTCTCTAGATTCCGGAATATTCCACATCCTGCAACAACAACAACAATGATGATGAGGTTACTGAAACGGTCAAATAAAAAAGATTCAGTTAAAAAAAAAGGAAGTTACCGATCGGTGAAGAACATTCCGACGCAGAAGCTTCCAAAACAGAGCAACAACGTCCATCTACGAGACGCGGAGCTTCTAGAGGAAGAAGAATGCTCTCCTCCTCCTCCTCCTCCTTTCATCTTCGTCGTCATTTTCAATAAAGATCCACGTAAACTCTTCGTAGCTATCTCGAGACGATGAGCTTCATTTCATCGTCGTCCACTGTAGAATCAGCTCGAGAACCAAGAGAAAACTAGAACAACACCTGAATCTTCAGAGATTTGTTTGAAGGATCGCGAGAATATCTCTCTCTCTGTGAGATTTTTGTAGAGAAGAGAGAGAGACGACGTTACAGAGAAGGGAGACGAAATCAGAACGACTTCTTAACCGTTCAGTTTCGTTCAGTTTCCTATTTATTGAACAAGGCCAAGTTTGTTGTGAATTTACCATACTGTCCCTCTTTTTTTATTGTGTAATTATTTGTTTCTCCAGCTATTATGTATAGGTATGTGACACATACGGCATGCGTAGATATATTGTAACTAGAGAGGCACTGCGTTGGTTGACTTTGAAGTCTTTAGCCTGGAGCTGGTCCTCACCACGTTTTCTGAATAGATGGGGGAGTGTTAAATGTGTTAGTAAATAAATACTAGTATAAATTGACTATTCAGTTCTAGCTATGAATATTCGAAGAAAAAGATAAAATTCAACACACACAAATACGTTCTACTGTGATTCGTTTTCCATGAATATATTGAAATACGTAATTATTTTACGAGTTTTGATTATTTGATTGATTAAAATATTTCATTCATATCTTGGTGGAGTAGGCTTTAAGCTTTTAAATGATCCATATTCCGATCTTGTATTTAAATAAAAATATAACTACAACATTTAAAAAAAAAATTACAGATGAATATGTAAGGATTTTTTTTTTTTGAACTACGAATATGTAAGGATATGTTTGTCCAATAGGCTTTAATAAAAAAAATAATGTGTAAGATCATTCAAAACCATAGATAGTTATTACTATTTTAGTCGGGTCAGATCAGTGCATCAGAGAGTCTGCGACTGTACTGATACAGCATGTGATGCTTTCCGTTTTGCATCACTGCACCTGTATTCGACTCGTGGGTCCCTCCTCACGAGCTTTTTCCACGTGTCATCATGAAATCACACAAACCATGAGTTTTTGACTTATGTCCAAAATGATACCACATGCTTTGGCGACGACCGATCTGTCTCTTGGTCTTGTCTTCGCTTTCATGCATGTTGCGCGTAACAGTTCTTCATTTTTTGTGTGGATATGGATACTTTATTTTAACTTTGGAAACTAAGTATGTCACTGTTGATTTACTTAAGTTCATTTGACATAACTCAATAATTAGTAGCAAGCAGTTTGAGTGATTGGTTGCATGGTTTATTGTCAGTCACGATATTTTTGATACGTTAGTTTGTAGAGTGATTATGATTCAAAACTTCTCGAGGGCTACATATAATTAACTAAATTAGGTTTATCAGTTGATGTCACGATAAAGCTTCAATTCCCAATGTCACTTGTAAGATTTAATTAGTATTATGAAATTCAGCTTAAGGGACTGGTTTATAAACACCATTACTCCTAGGGAACATACATATGTATGTCGTTACTGAAACTTTCAGTCTGAAACACGAACACACACATACGGTATTTATTAAATATGTTTGACCATTTTTAATCTGGTATGTTTAGTGGAGTACGTTAGACCCATTTTCCTCACCCGGATTCTTAACTCAACTGTAAGGAAAAATAATAAACTTTGAATGTTTTGTTTTATATTCCATCGATGGTTGTGCTAATGCATCATGGCATGTGATCATTCAAGAAGTCGGTGCTATTTTATTTGAATAGCAACGAGACGAGACTGTAATTTATTGATTGGATCAATGTTATCCAAAAAAATTTAAATGTCAATACTTACTCAAGCTTCAGATCTGTCGTTGATGTTTTTATCAAATGAATATGGACGGGAACAACTATTTTGTACGTGGTCTTTTATGCTTAATTATAAGCAAGTACTGCTATAATATGGGAGTGGAATATGATGGTCAAGTACAACGTGTTTGGTGTGTCTCTGTGTCATAATAGCTGTTAATCAAGCAACATGGTTGTATTTCAAACATGTTTGTCTTTAAATAGATGTTAGCTATCGTTTTTTTTCTCATTTGTATATGTGTAAACAATATATCATTATTTTAAAAACTGTAATATATAGTTAAATTGTTTTTGTTGTAATATACTTATATCACAAACGCATACACAAAACAGAAAAATAAATACAAACATGAATAAGATATATGTATGTCAACAGCTAACGTACATTATACTGGTTTGAATTCAATGATGATAAAACTAAGGCTGATAATATTATATACCAAATTTCATATTTTGCCCAAAAAGTGTGGTGTCTCTGTCATTAGCCACTCGATTATAAATCTATTAGAGACTCAAAGAGGAAGTCAAAAGAATCAAAACTTACATTAAGTACATAACCATAAAAGTGAAGAAGACACATGCATACTTTAATACGTGTGTATGGCCACCAATAATTCAGCGAAATGATGTGAAGTAAAAAGGAAAATTTCAGGGAAATGAGTGTGTCATTTAAGTATACACCGTTCGCAACCGACATTGACGTTCAGTAGAATCATAATCAAATGTACGGTTCGGTTTACTGAAATGTCACTTTTATTCCAGTTACTAACCAAAATCTTCCTACCGCCCGGTTAAGAGCTACGTTACAAGAAGCAAAAGTCGAGCTACTCCTTGCACGTAAAAAAAAATACAAAACAATGACTAAAACCAAGCAATTGTCTACTAATCTGTTAACTTGCCACTTTATTAGTTAACCGATGGCAAAAATCGGCTACGTTCGGTTTGATTTGGTTTATTGGGCAAACAATGAAATGGCGAGAGAGGTGTATGTAGAACAAGAAGTTAGGTGCTTTGCTTGAAAGAGGAGACTGTCACTTTACCTAATTCAGTTTCAAAGTTTGGTCACTCTCTTCTTCAAGCAAACCCCCTTTAAAGCTGACAATCCCATTCACATCCATCGATCTGCTTCTTGTTGCTACTCCTTTTTCAGAGCCGACTTTATTTTCTTAACCATTTTATAATAATATTTTCTTATCAAATCTACGTATATTTGGATTTATTCTATAGCCACTTTTATTCCCTTTTTAATTTAGTATGTAGGTGCTTTAAACAACCCCACACCCACTTATAGTTGTCTGTTTGGCCTTCACATTGTATTTGTGGCTCCTATCTTTTCACTGGAAGCAGCAATTTCTGACATAATTTGTTCTTTGATGCCATTAACTTCTCTAGACAGTTTTAATATTCCATTTTGATTGATCCTAATTTCTAATCAGGGACCCCATTTTCTTGACAGAATAACTTTTGATGTAATTGGTGCTAAAATAACTTGTCGTTTGTATGATTAAAACCATCATTAAACCTTCTGCCGACTAATGTGGAGATTGGGCTTTACTTTACTCTCGCCTATTTTTGTATGTTTCTTCAATCTGGTCAATGTCACACAAATGCAAACCAAACCTTCCAAATTTTGGAACTTTGAGAACATCTCTAAACAATATTGTGCCGGCTGAGTCGTCCTTGAACAGTTATTTTTTAAACTCAAAAAGATATAAGAACGCTCTTCTCTCTGCTTCAAGCAAATGAGAAAGTGAAGAAGACCTTCTACAATGCCAATAACTGAGACTTGTGATCAATGCCATTGAAGATGTAAGTCCCCAACATCGGAACAAACTGTTTTGTCACAAGCTGCAACACATAGAGAGAGAGACACAACAACAACAACAACAACAAGTTCAATCATCTCTTAAAGCAAGTGAATTTAAACAATTAAGTTTAGAGTAATAAGAAGGAAGTACGGACCTTGATGGCCTCCTGAGACGCGATTCCTCCAAGAAAGGCAGCAACCACATGAAGCTCAGAGGCACCAAAGCGACACATCTCATTGATAAGGTCATCGGGCAGTACTGAGCCGTTACATCCCAAGTCGGTAAGGAGACTCAAGGCAGTAGTTTTTAACCGAGAAATGTCCTCATCCATCCCTCTACGAAAAACAGATTGCATATTATTAATAAAAGCCAAACAAGTACCAGTTGTTCAGAAAATACATTTGAGCTTGAGTTTCGTACCCATCAAACTGGCCAGGAAACTTGTTATAGTTGGCAGTAAATCTGTCCACGGCTCTAAGAAGGATGTAAAATCCCATTGCACCACTGCGACGGCAAACACCATTAGCATAAGAGCTAACAACTGGCTTCCACATGCATCCCTAGAATTGGTTTGGACTAAAACCAGAATCTCTGTTGTTGCTATATAAGCCTAATATGGACTAGATGTTTTGCTATATTCCATCACAGCATCTTATAACAACCTATCATGAAACTAATAAAGCAGCAAGCGTTTTGTAGCTAGGTCTTTTTTTCAAATCAGCTGATGCTTTTGTGTTAAATATGAAGACATTCGCACCTGTAATCCTCATCCGCTAAACACTTTTGAATTTCGGTTACAGAAGGATTACTAAATTCGTCCTCTACCATACGGTATCTGCATACCTACAAATTACATATTGCAGTTTGTCAATGTTTCTGAAACTGCTTCAAAAGGAAATGTAAACAAGCAATAGGTAGACCATCGACATTAAGTTTAGTATTCTCACTTTAAGTTTTCTTGCATTCTTACAGAAGCTCTTGATTGTTGGTTTTGAGATGCTGCTCGGATCTCTACCGATTTTCTTTAAAATATTTTTAACTCGTTCCTCCATGACAAGAAAATCAGCCTCAGCTTTCGCTAGATATATTTTCTGCAAATTGATGTAATGCCTTCAAAAAAGTAAAAACACAGCTACATTAGTAATCTGAAAAATAGATCGTGGATGAAGTTCAGTGCCATCGAGGCAGTTGTACTCACTCTGTTGACGATGTCATATCTGGTATAGAGCCTTCAAGGGGTGCCTCTCCATCACCTTCGTTCGAGACAAACTCCTGCAGGTGGTGATGTATGACAGCATGAGTATTATGAACCAATCAAAATGAGTGGCAGAGCAATTATCTAGTTTCAGACCTTCAGAGCCGCTACCATCACCCAAAAATCTGAGGAATTTGAACTCGGTTCAGCACAAGTATCACTGCTAATCTGTTGAATCTCTGAGCCTGGAATAGAAACAAGGAATAACTGATTAAAGTTTTCAGCTAGTTACGACACTACACGAGATATCAACTTACTGATTCCACGAGGAGCAAAAACTTTGAAAGCGGCTTCAATGGCTTCTTTGTAGTTATCCTCATCCATAGATATCATCTTGGACTTAACCAAATCCTAAGATTTCAAGGATTGAGATAGATTAGAACAAAAAGCCAGAAGAAAGCTAATGAATCTGCAAAGTGGCAAAAGAAAGAGCTACACCTTAAACTCTTTTTTCTCTTCCCTGGTCGAGGGAAGATTGCCACTATGGGACTGAGTCCATTCATCAGCCATCTTCACAAGAATGACGACGTAAGGTATGTGCTTATGAGCTACAGGATCTGATACATTTAGATCAATGGTCTCCACAAAGCTGCAGTTCAATGAATAGTTTAGAATGTCAGTGTTGTTTATCTGCAAGCACAAGGTTAAAGGATCCAGAGCAACGTAAGAATGTACCTCTTGAGTTCAGGCCATGGATTATTCAAGCGAAGGTCATCAAGAAAATGATCAGGCTTTGAGTCAATTATGGTGTGCTCCTGATAAAAAAAGAAGAAAACAATAATAATTCAACTAAGCATATTTCTAACTTACCATTGGCAATAGTACTCACAGTAATCCATTAGTTATCTAGCAAAAAAAAAGGGGTAAAGAAAGGTATTATAACCTTAACAGAGACACGAACAAAGCCAGCAAGGCCATAAGAGCGAGCAAAAACCAACTTGACGTTTGCTTCTCGACAGATTCTATCAAGTTTCACCATTGACTCTTCCACCAGCTACAATGACTCAAATAAAGGTATTATGATTCACGCACCAAAGGAAACAAAAAAAAAACTAAGTTTTTGCACAATCTAAATATATCAACCAACCATGCACAATCTAACACTCTTTCACTAAAGAATGTAACAACAAGTAGGAATCAAAGGGCACCTGAGTGGCGATGACGAGGGTGAAGTGAGAGAAGAAAGAAGGGTTAGTGATAATCAACGTATCCGGATCCTCCTCAATAAACTTAGCTTTAACAGAATCATTAAGCTCTTGAAGAAACGCACAAACAGACTTGGCTTTTGATTGACCAACACTCCCCTCATCCACTTCACACCATCATCAAAATCAAATCCCCTTATTAACTAAGCAAAATTTGCGTAAAAGTCAAATAAATACCCATGAAGTTGTTTCCAAGGTCTCCAAGCTCGACTTTGGATCCATCAACGACGGTGATGCTCCCAACTCCACCGAGGACGAGATTCTTCAACGCCTCGGAGCCAGTGGGGCCGCAATTGAGCAAACAGATGCTCGCTTCTTCCAAAGCAGCTTGCCCTACCTCCCCCCATATCCTGCGATTCGATGCGATTACTTTCCTTCTCCCCCCGATAAGAGTTATAAAAGAGAGAGAGAGAAGGGAAGGGGCGTGTATACCTGAGTTGACGATCGTACTTGGTTTTAGCCTCTGACATTGTTGCTTACTCTCTCTTCTCTCGTTCGCTTCTTCGCAGACGAAGAGCGAGAGAGAACAACGAGCAGAGGCGGCTCTTGGGCCAAGCTAATGGGCTTCCTGCCGATTCATTTAATAACTATTTTGGGCCCAAAACTAATGTATCCATATCCGTACAGATTGTGGGCTTCTCTTCCAGTCATCTCAGGTTCGATGCCCCTTGGAATCATTTATCCTTCTTCATTTTTTTTTATTTTTTGAAAACAGCCTGCAACGAGATATTTGAGTCTGACTGGTGACTATTCGAAAAATAAAAGAAATGAATAAAAAAAAAATGTACAGAAATAAAATAGCAGAAATAAAAAGAAAAATTGTTCATTTTCAAATTTAACAAGAAATAATTGTCCTTTAATTAGATGAAATTATTATTCCTTGTGATTGATAATTTTTTTTAAAGAACATTAGAGAATTAATTATCCTATTCGTTCTTTGATTACCATTTATACCATACCCTTAAAACCATTTTTTAACTAATTTGCAAATAGTTTCTCCCTTTTTACTAACATTTTTTCTCAAAGATTAATTTTTTTTTTCTCAGTAGTTTGCAACCATTGAATCATGGAGAATAGTTTCACAGTTTTAGTTTTTTCTAAAAAAAAGATTTGAGCAAATACACATTTCAACATAGAAAGGAGAACAACATGTAAAGTAAAATACACAACAACAAGAAGACACAAAAGATCACTTCTTCTTTCCAGCTTTTCCTTCTTTCCTCCTCACAATCTCATCTGAATACTTCACTCCCTTACCCTTGTACGGCTCCGGAGGCCTCCACTTCCTCACCGTCGCAGCAAACTGCCCTATCTCACTCTTGTCGTATCCACTCACCGTGATCCTCGTGTTCTCTTCCACTTTCACCTTGAGACTCTCCGGTATCTGCATCTTAACCGGGTGAGAAAACCCGAGGTTCAGAACCAGCTCCTTCCCTTCAACGGTAGCACGGTAACCAACTCCCACTAGTATCAGCTTCTTCTCAAATCCCTTTGATACTCCCACTACCATGTTATCCGTTAGCGTCCTAACACATTAGAGTTGCAAAACGGTTAGCAGCAATAAACAACCTGTAAAGTTCAAGACTTTGTGTAACCAATTGATAAAAAGTTGAGAACTTTGCAACCTATGTGACCAATTGATAAAAAGTTGAGAACTTTGTAACCACGTTCAAGATTGTGACCAATTGATATAGTAAAGGTGAGAGCTTTGTAACCTGAAGAGGCCGTGCATTTGGTTCGCTCTTCTAGTTTCCACGGTCTTTTTTACCCTCAGGACACCAGCATCTTCTTTGATGAGCTCGACTTCGCGTGGGTAAGTTAAAGCGAGCTCTCCTAGTGGACCTTTGACTTTCAAGTCTTGACCTTCCAATGCAATGGTTACATTGGTTGGTACAGCGATAGGTTGCTTCCCTATCCTTGATTCCTTACACTGGATAGTCTTCCTTGAGTAACCCACTTGAGCTGAAGGCGTGGCTAAGACCTTGAACACGTTTCTATCTCCCAAAAATGCAGACCTAAACAAAGGCAAAAGCATCTCATATCTTCAGACAAACAAACAAAAACATGTCTACACAGTTAAAGAACCAACAGACAGGAACTAGGATAATGTAATAACTTCTAGAATTCTACTTTTGCGAATCCTGAATAAATAAAAAAACAAATCACCAACCAAGTTCACAGTCGTATCGATTTCGAAATAGAAAACTAACATATGATTCTTTACATTCTCGGGGACTCGTGATTATGAAATTAAAGAAAGCTAAACCCTTAGGGAATTAGAGCCGGTATAATGTTTTTTAAATATGTCAATAGTACCTGGGTTGAAAAGAAGTGACGACTGAGGAAGCCATTGCTAGGATTGACGACGGAGCTGTGAGGCTCTGCTCCAGGAGAGAAGAGAGTGCTTTATCCAAAACGACTTATCCAGCCACTGTTTGTCCTCTGTTATATCTTTTGAAAGTATTGCTTTGCGGCCCATTATTATATAACTATTACAAGGCCCATTATTATATAACTATGACAAGGCCCATTATTATAAGGGGCACTAGTCTATAGACAAGCCCAACGTTCTGTTTTTACGTCCCGAGTTTGTGATTTTAAGACCCAACAAGACAGTCAAATTTTGAAAAAAAAACTGGAATTACGTAGAGAAAGTGAAAAAACTTATGAACTGTTCTCAGTTCTCACACTATCAAAGATGATACTTTGCATCAAATGATTTGAGGTCAATAAATATGCTCGATCAAATACGTGGGGGTTTTAAATCTTTTTTCTTCTTCTTCTTCTTCTTTATCGTCATACTCATACATACGTTAAAAGACATGGATGAAATCTAACAGACAAATAAACACAAGGATATAGAAGATGATAAGGGCCCCCACATTCTGAAAAAATACAAATAACAAATCGAATTAAAGAAGAAAAAATCGAATTTGTATATTTACTGGTCCAGATTTCTTTTAGTGTTATCTTTAAATATAAAAAGTGATGTTACAAGATCCCCCAAAGATCATTAGTGTGGGATCAATGACATGTTAATAGTGACATACCAAGTCTCAACAAATAACAAATGGAGCTCTATACTTTACAATATTCTTTTATGAACAATCTATTAAAGGTACAAAGAACAGTCGAGTCCATGTGTTTCATGCACCTTTTTATCATATGAAAACTTCCGGGTCCCAAAACTTGTAGTATAAAAACTTTTTTTTTTTTTAATTAAAATTAAATTAACGACCCGAAAACGGGAATAATAGTTTTGATTACAAGACCGGCTCGAACAAAATTACCCAAACCCGAAATTTTCCATCTAGTTTCGCTCAACCCATGTCCCCGGCGCGTTCCACTAAATAGAATCCTACATCTCTGAGCATCGATCACTGTTCTCAACCTTCAACGAGGATCGCGAGGAGGAGAGATTCGCCTCGTTTCCTCGGTTGCCGGGGTCTCCTCACGTCGCTTCCGGTGTAGCTAGTTTTCGATGAACTTACTAGTCTTGCAATCTACACTATCAATGAAGTGCAAACGAAAATAGCGGATACGAGACGACTGAGCTTACCAGAAGATCAATCGCCAAAAAATTCCGCTACCACGCCAAGACCGCATACAACAAAGACAACCACACAATCACCCTTGCATAGTACGGTAAGCAGAAAGACGGGTACGGGAAAGCAACCTCTTCTGAATCAGGGAAAGCTCCAAACCTGCAAGTAGATAGCAAACAGCACTACCAAGAATTCAAGTGAACCCACGGTACTGGGATGTGCTGTAAAGCCGCGAGGAGTCACTGAGGAGAAGGTGGAAACAGTTGACAAACTAGAACCACCAAAGCCCCATCTCACGCCGACTTCGAGAACCAAAGTATAAGTATCAAGCTGCTGTTAAAAGGCTGAGCCGGTGACAACGGAACAGCTGAACAAAGAACCAAGAGCTGATAAACACACCGAGAGGACAAGTCGACTCAACCTCGCCGGTGAACCTGAGCTGAAGACGGCAAAAAGGAACAAAAGGAAGAGAGGATGCGACAATGCCTCGGTGAAGCCATAGACGACTCCAGCCAACACCGCATCGCTGCATCACTCCACGCACCACCACTGCTAACACCAACACACGCCGGCGTCGACAGCTAAGCACGGCCCCGAGCTAGACTAAGCCTCCAAAGCTTCCAAGGCGAGGACTGAAAGGCTTCGACGCTTCAAGACGCCAGGAAGAAACGAAAACCCACAAACCACCGCCGCTCGACTGCAGACCGGATCTGAAGCCCAAACCGCCCACTCGCCACCACTCGCTACAAACCCTACAAACGGCAAAAGGGGGCCGATTGCGAAACCCTAAAAAGCCGACTCCGCCACCGGAACCCACACCACTCACCGCCTCCAGGCTCCACGACCGAGCAGAACTGCGCCAGAACCGGAGCTCCTTGCGCACGGAGACGAGACTAACGAGACTCCCGACGCACAACCGCGAAGAAAACGAAGAGGGAGACAAGACCATGGCGAAGCAAAAGACAAACGAAGAAGGCGGGAGAAGAGAGGCGCCTCCGGCGTTGGCACGCGTTCGGACGCGCAGCCGGACGCCGGAGCTTCACTTATATTCGATCGGACTCGAGAGAGAGTTTAGATAGGAGAGAGAAACTGGTTCAAGTACGGTATTTTTCCCTTCCAGGCTGATAATATCTCTTGGCTCAGGCTGATAATATCTCTTGGCTCTTGTTTTAAGTTGAAATTAATTGGCAAACATTGAGGAGAAGTTTCCCTTCTTCAAGCAACTAGGTTGTCAATTAATCAATTTTTTTTCTGGCTCTCTTCTCATATTTGAGGAAGAAGTTATAAACTATATTTTCCATAATGATATGAAAGTATTTCAAATAATATTATTAGTATTTTGCAATTGTTGTTTAATGGTTTATAACTTCTTCCTCAAATTTGAGAAGAGAGACAGAAAAAAAAAACTCGATTCTCCAATAGTATGAATAGACAAGAAAAGCATGGATACCCCACCACACCTTGGCCTACGTCCATCACTGACCACTCGAGAAATGGCACTCCCAACAAAAGAAAACGTAAATATGAAACACAATAATAATAATAAAAAGAAGAAAGAATATTTTGATTATTCTTTGCTTGAGCTCGAGTAACAGTTCTCCTGTTCCTCTTCTTCTTCATCTTCTTTTCTGTGTCTCTTTTCCTGTGCTCTACTGCTAACTCACTCGTTCACTCCAGAATATCATATTGATTTCTGATTCAAGTTTGTTGCACGTATTTATTCCAAGGTTGCTTCTTCTTTATTTATAGTTGCATTAATTTTGGTGTACTTTTTTGTTAATAGAGCTTGGATTTGTGAATTTATCTCCTAAAGTTTTGGTCCAAAGATCTCAAAGAAATCTCCTTCAAATATATTAAATTATAATATTCTCCGATAGGAATTTCGTTAAGTTTTATAAAAATAAAGAAAAAGATCGTCGAAATTTCGATATTCATATGGATGTACTATTATACTATTACATCATTCATTCTCCAACCACTCACTGGCCACTGCCATGTTCTGCAGAAAATTAAGGTCTACTTGCTTTTTTATTTTTATCAAAATGGAATATCACCGCTATTATTAGTTTCGTTTATGTTTTAATGATTTGGTTTGTGTGAAGAATAAGTTTTTTTTTCTTTTTAATTAATTGACATATCACTGCCACCACCATACATGATTCTCTCTGTTCATTGAATTATTAATTGCGCTTTTTTGCTTCTTTTTGCAAAACCATCTTTAAGATGGCCCTCTTATTACACTTCTTTTTTTTTTCAGTCCTAGTTTCACATGTAAGCACCAGTCTCCACAGGATCCAAAGGTCTTCTCTATATATAATAGTATATGAGTATGTATCCACCAATCTCTACAGAATCTAAGACCTGATTTCTTGGTTTGTTTGCCTTCCTTTCACTAGATTTTCTGGACCAGTTCTTGTCTTTTTTTTTTTCGTTGTTAAATCTTGGTTTTGATTCATGCTCCGAACTGACGAATTGTTTATTCTCCAGGTGTCATTTCAACTAATCAAATGATTACATAGGCCCAGGGGAAGAAAAGTCAGTGCTTTTTATTGGATTTTTCTTGATGATGAGAGGAGTCTCCATGGTGAAAGCAATGAGAATTATCTTGTTATGTGTTTCTGTCTTGTGGATCTTTCCAGAGGAATGTGCTGGTAAAAGTAATTTTTCAAGAAACTCTTCTTCTTCTACTGCTTCACCGCCGTTATCACAGACACCAAACTCTGTGAACGTTGGAGCTCTGTTTACTTATGACTCCTTCATCGGACGAGCGGCTAAACCAGCTTTCAAAGCAGCAATGGATGATGTCAACGCTGACCAAACCGTACTCAAGGGTACCAAGCTTAACATTGTCTTTCAAGACTCTAACTGCAGTGGATTCATTGGCACCATGGGAGGTATACACATACACTGCTTCCTCCCTATTTAAGCTAACAACTAGTGTGTGAAAGTGATGATTATGTTTTTTTTAATGGTGTAGCTTTACAGCTGATGGAAACACAAGTGGTTGCAGCCATCGGTCCACAGTCATCAAGCATTGCTCACATGATCTCCTACGTAGCTAACGAGCTACACGTACCTCTCTTATCATTCGCAGCAACGGATCCAACCCTCTCCTCCCTCCAGTACCCTTACTTCCTCCGCACCACTCAGAACGATCACTTCCAAATGCACGCCGTCGCGGACCTCGTATCCTACTCCGGATGGAGACAAGTCATCGCCATATTCGTCGACGACGAGTGCGGCCGCAACGGGGTATCGGTTCTTGGCGACGCACTGGCCAAGAAACGCGCTAGAATCTCCCACAAAGCTGCTATCACTCCCGGTGCGGACGCTACCTCCATCAAAGACTTGTTGGTTTCCGTTAACCTGATGGCTTCTCGTGTCTACGTCGTCCATGTGAACCCTGACTCTGGTTTAAACGTCTTCTCGGTGGCTAAGTCTCTTGGGATGATGGGAAGCGGTTACGTTTGGATATCAACGGACTGGCTACCTACAGTTTTGGACTCCATGGGGGCCGTGGATACGGAGACGATGGATCTCTTGCAAGGAGTGGTTGCCTTTCGGCATTACACAGCCGAGAGTGACGCGAAGAGACGGTTTATGGAGAGATGGAGGAATCTTAGGCCTAAAGAAGGTCTCAACTCTTATGCATTGTATGCTTATGACTCTGTCTGGTTGATCGCTCGCGCCCTCGATGTTTTCTTCAGAGAGAACAACAGAGTGACGTTCTCCAACGACCCGAATCTTCACAAGACAAAGAGTAGCAGTCTTCGGTTATCAGCGTTGAGTGTGTTCAACGAAGGGGAGAGGTTTCTTGAGATCATTCTCGGGATGAATCACACCGGTGTAACCGGGCCAATCCGGTTTGATTCAGAGAGAAACCGGGTTAACCCGGCATACGAAGTTCTGAACATAGAAGGCACAGGTCCGCGGAGAGTGGGATACTGGTCTAATCATTCAGGTCTCTCAGTGGTGCCTCCAGAGACGTTGTATTCCAAGCCTCCGAACACATCTACAGCGAACCAGCGTCTTTATGGAATCATATGGCCAGGGGAAGTGACAAAGCCTCCACGTGGATGGGTGTTTCCTAACAACGGAAAGCCGCTGAAAATAGCAGTGCCTAACCGCGTGAGCTATAAAGATTACGTCTCCAAGGACAAGAACCCGCCTGGTGTTAGAGGCTATTGCATTGATGTCTTTGAGGCTGCGATCGAGTTGCTTCCCTATCCTGTTCCAAGAAACTATATACTGTATGGAGATGGGAAGAAGAATCCTTCTTATGACAACCTGATCAATGAAGTTGTTGCTGATGTAAGTAGCTTTATTATTACTTAAGATCAAGATCACATTCCTTTCTTACGTTTTTTCTCTCTGCAGAACTTTGATGTAGCTGTAGGAGATATAACGATTGTAACAAACAGAACAAGGTTTGTGGACTTCACACAGCCGTTTATAGAGTCAGGGCTTGTGGTGGTGGCACCTGTTAAGGAGGCTAAGTCTAGTCCTTGGTCATTCCTGAAACCGTTCACTATAGAGATGTGGGCTGTCACTGGAGCCTTCTTTCTCTTCGTTGGAGCCATCGTCTGGATCCTCGAACACAGATTCAACCACGAGTTCCGTGGCCCTCCTAGGCGTCAACTCATCACCATCTTCTGGTTTAGCTTCTCGACGATGTTCTTCTCTCATAGTAAGTATAAGTTTCTCTCAACAAGATCAGTGGATTCATAGTGGGAGATTACTTTTACTTTTGATCTTTTCAGGGGAGAACACTGTGAGCTCATTGGGAAGGCTGGTGTTGATCATATGGTTGTTCGTGGTTCTGATCATCAACTCTAGCTACACAGCTAGTCTCACTTCAATACTCACCGTGCAGCAGCTGACATCTCGCATTGAAGGGATAGATAGCTTGATAACGAGCAACGAACCGATCGGTGTTCAAGACGGTACATTCGCTAGAAACTACCTGGTCAACGAGCTTAACATATCTCCTCATAGGATAGTTCCACTAAGAGACGAAGAACATTACCTTTCCGCTCTTCAGCTCGGTCCCAAAGCCGGCGGCGTGGCAGCCATCGTGGACGAGCTTCCTTACATCGAAGTCCTTCTGACAAACAGCAACTGCAAGTACCGGACAGTAGGACAAGAGTTCACACGCACAGGCTGGGGCTTCGCGTTCCAGAGAGACTCCCCTTTGGCTGTAGACATGTCCACGGCCATCTTGCAGCTCTCAGAAGAAGGGGAGCTGGAGAAAATCCACAGGAAATGGCTTAACTACAAGCACGAATGCTCGATGCAGATCCAAAACAGCGAGACCTCTCAGCTTTCGCTCAAAAGTTTCTGGGGACTGTTCCTTATCTGCGGCATCACTTGCTTCATAGCGCTTACTGTCTTCTTCTGGAGGGTGTTCTGGCAGTACCAGAGGTTGCTACCGGATACGGGGGACGAGGAGAGGGTGAGCGAAGTGACCGAGGGGTCTAGATCAGGGAGAGGCTTGCGAGCACCGAGTTTCAAGGAGTTGGTGAAGATTGTGGATAAGAGGGAAGCAGAGATCAAGGAGATACTGAAACAGAAGAGTAGCAATAAACTCAAAAGTAGCCAGAGTGGAGCTGGGAGCTCACATTCTCAACATAGCGAAATTCCGTAAACAGATATAGAGAGTTCAATAATTTGTTTTAACATATACTTAGGGGGTCCATAGATAAAATCATCATCAAGATTTTTGTAATAGCAAAGTTCAAGGAAACGAAAGACCAGAGATAAACTTGTAAATCTTATTCTGATACGTAATGGGAGCTCATCTTTATTCACACATCATCAGAGTTTAAGTGAACAGAAATATCAGAAGATGATATTGAAACGGAACTCCAAGAACCAATTTTTATTAGCATTATGACAAAAAAACAAGAGGATATCGTTGATGCATATTGAAAAGAAACAAAACATCAGAGTGTTGGCAATTACATGCTCAGTTGAAAAGTTCGAAGGAAACAAATAAAAGAGTGATAGCTTTACTCAAGTTTTGCTTCTCTTTTTGGAGGTTCCAAGTCGAGGTATGTGAATGGCTCTGTTGGTTCCTCTCTGAAAAAAAAACAAAACGAATGGTTCAGGCTCTACCACGAGGAAGATAAAGAAATAATAAAGGCTTAAAGATCTATACTTTATGAATCAGAAAGACAAGAAACTGGTTTTAGCAGGTAAGTGAAGAAGCAAGAACTCTTTAACTGTAAAAGCAACAACAGAACCAAAGGTTCTGGTTCTGCAGCCTATTAATAATTATCAACAACACTATGAATGTGAAAGAGTAGGAAAATGCACATACCCTGGCTTAGAGCGCATGCAACGGTAGAATAGTTTAAAAGGTCCTGGAACCGTCTTAAACGGGTTCCCCTCGAAAAACGCCTGCAAAATTTACCAAATGCTATAACATAAACAGATCACGAAGAGTGCCAATGTATGAAAATTGCAACAACCTTGCCCCCAAGCCAAACAACATTGTGTATGACACATCAAATCCAATAGCTGATACAAGCTACACTAAATAAGGATTCGTACAAGCCAGTGGATAAAGGAATTCAATTTGTAGTTCCTTAAGTAACAGAACCCTAGAAAAAGGCTAATTTGATTCTCTGATGTTACAAACCTATTACTCATCATCAACCCAAAAATACGAACTTTAAGAGAGATCCAACGAGAAAAACGAAGGAAGGAATAGGTGAGAGAACCTGGACGACGTCCTCGACGCGATCGTTGCAGCGGTGAGCTTTGGGCTCACGGTGACCTTCCGGTAAACCCCATGGACTCTCTCTCCTCGGCACTGGTCTCGTCTCGCTCATCGTTACGTTTCCTTTCTCTGGAAAATCTCAAATGTAGTTTAAACCAACCATTTGATTAAACCGGTGTGTGTATTCTCTCCGGTATACAGTCAATTACTACTTGACTGAACCGGAAAGAAATATGATTTGATTGAACCGGAGATTTCTTTTCTGTTATTTAGTTCGGTTAAGTAAACCAATAGTTAGATTAGTTACATAGTCAACGACGGTTTCGGAACTCTTAAAGAGATTTCGAATCAATCGGAGAAGAAGAAGACGAAGATGGGAGCTTTCGGGAAGCTGATCGACGCGATCCTATTCGTATGCTTCGCTCTGATGGCGGTTATCGGCCCGCTCATCGACGGACAAACGGCGCTTCCCAAATCAATCTTCCCGGCGTTTCTCACCGATCTGAAAACCAGTTACGTCGCCGAGTTCGGAGACTACTTGCTCATGGAGAAGCCGCATTTCCTCGTCGGACTCGTCTGGCATGAGCTCGTGTTCTTGTGGCCGCTCTCGATCGCTAACATCTACGCGATCCTCGCCGGAAAATCGTGGTTCGGTACCACCTGCTTGCTTTACGGAGCTTCCCTCGTCACTTCCATGGTACAATGAGGAGGAACATTAATCACATAATGTAGTTATTATATACAATTATAGTCTATACGTTGATTTTGAGATCTTTATCTTTACAATGCACTGACTAATGAGATTTTGTATGCTATGTGATTCTTGTATCTCAGTGTGAATGATATATAGATTAGGGTTAGCAGTGTTTCTTGGTGGAAAAGATATTTATTTTACTTGCAATGGTGAAACTAGATTTGATCTTGAACTGCATAGTTTTTTTGGGGTGTAATCTATGTTTATATCTGCTCTGCGTTTTTTTGGAGCTATGGTTTGACAACTGTGTGTGTGTGTGGATCTTTAGGCTGCAATCCTGGGAGAGATGATTGGTTCGGGGAAGGCATCTGAGAGATTGCTAATGATGTATGTGCCTTTCATGGGTATTGGGATTCTGGCTGTTCTTCGTGGTTTAGTCTCTAGTTCAACTAAGAGCACTGGATCTGTTGGAAAGAGGTATACTATTATGCCAAGGAGAAAGCTGGCGTAGAAGAGGTGTGTTTCTTATTTGAGATGGTTTTGTCCTTTTTTTTTTCTTTATGCGTCTTTGGATAACTTTGAATAGCTGACCTAAAAAAGGGGTCTGGCCAGGTGATTTCTTGTGGTCTGGTTTCTTATTCTACCATAAGATCCCCTGTTCTGGCCAGGAAAAACCTTGCTTGAGGGTTATTATTTCATTTGATTAGTCTTTTAACTCTTTTCTTTATCACATTGTATTTGATATTTTGGGATTCTGTTCAAGCTATTGTTCTCTCAGATAGTGTTTGCTTGGTTGGCATCAAATTCATGCTTGAAATCTCTGCTACATAACCTAAATGGGAGCTTTTTGATAAACCAACTTCCATACGCTTACAAAGCAAATACAAACTTCAAAGTCTTAACTACAAGACAGAAAGAAGAAACACAACTGTGACACAAAAACAAGTTTATGAGCGCATCTCTGACCTTTAAACTTTTAACTTTTCTAATCCAGTATGTTGCAGGGGAAGTCAATTCCCGAACCTCTTAAAACCATTTGCATTTTCACTTGTAAGTATAAAGTTTTTCCACTGCTTAGTTTCAACAAATAAGCAGAGCAAAAACTTAACACTACACACATAACCTTACTCAATGGTCTATCTTGTGAGGTTCGCTCTTGACTCCTCCGCTTAACACCAAAAAAGCTCTCTTCAAACCGATATCTTATTTCCTGCAGGAAGAACCAAACAAGTTTAATCACATTAAGGCCTAACAACAAGACAAAAAAAAAAAGTCTACAAACTGTTTACTTAAACTACCTAATGGGTGTTTTTTTATTCAAGCAGTCTCACAAGACATAGCAGCTTTGATCCTCTCAACAGTGCAAGCAATCAAATTGTTAACAGTCGCAACAGATCCAAGAGACAGCTTAGCCGTGGGAACCGAGTCAACCAGAATCTGAAAAGAAACGGTCAGCAGCGACCCTCCTTCTCCTCCACCAGTTGCATTACCATCAGGAAGAATAGCAAAACCTGATGGAAGCAGAGCCACATAGTCCGGATCGCCTCCGTTTAGCACAATGTTCATGGCTACAATATCAACCGGAGCATAGATCACAAAGGAAGCTGTAGGATCAGTACAACTCTCTTGTAGAATCAGCATGTTGCTCTGGCTAGAGTTTGCACTCTGTGACATAAAAAAAGATTGAAAAATATGAAAGCCTTGATCATATGAATTATAACAAACAAATCTACTCACATTCACCCGGAGGAGAGAAACACAGTTTCCTGTATCCCTCCCATTAGCAATATGTGCCATTTCTTGAACAACGCCTCCATTAGACAGTATATCCCACTGCAAAAATATCTCATTAAAAACTATGCTCAAAGTTGTTAGTAGTAGACCAGTAGTAACTAAAAGAGTTAACCTCATTTCTTGAATTCTCATCTCTGAGGAAGTCAAAGACTCTCTTTGGAGGAACAGGGATCCAAAAGGAAGTGGCTGCACTAAGAACAATACCCGGAGGCCTTCCTGGATCATCCACACTCTTCCTAGTCATCACTCTAACATCTTCAGCTCCTGTACCAGACAATGTAGTCCATGTGTGAGCAGTTGAAGCACTCACTCCTGCACAAAAGCTTATAACCATTCGCTCCGCCAATTTCAGCATGCTCCTCCTCCCTTCTTGGTTAGTTATCACTACACATTTCATCAAAATTAGTACTATGATTCTAAGAAAGTACTTGTGTACAACAAATAGTATTATGTTTATACCGCCAACTTCTCCTGAGGAAATGTGTGTAGCCATGACGCTAGCTAACCGCTCACATTGGCGGTCGAGAATAGCTACCCAACGCTTAGCACCAAAGGCATGACCAGTACTAACCATGTGTTTATACAAGTCATGAACTCCTCTGTCATCAACTTCCACATGTTCCACCCATGTCACCTGTTACATTAATCATCTCTACTTTTAAAAAATACATTTTGGAATTTACATTTATTTCATACATATAGCTTAATGTTTTTTATTTGTTGTTACCTTAGAGTATCCATTTGGCATTTCTTGAATCAAACATCCAGAAGCTCGCCGCCTGCATCTAACTGGTGGATTAGGCTGGAGACTATCCAATGAAATATCGACAACCGCCCAAGAACCATCTGCTTGTTGTTTACAGTAACGTGCGAAGTAAGTTTCCCGGGTGGGGACTAACGGTGTTGGAACTTGAAACTCTGCACTCATCTGACAAAAGCAGAGTGGTTTCTTGAGTTCCAAGTTATTAGGTTTACATTATTACAAGAGTAAGTAAGACTCAAAACTTACCACTTGCAGAGCTCCATTATAGTTTCCTGAAACCCCAGTCGATAAAACCGCTAATGTCACCGCTCTAGACACCATCCCCGCAAAAACAACCGACCATTGATTCTGCAACACCATATCAATGTTTAAAAAATATCAAACATATAAGAGAAAATTACTAATAATTTATAAAATGAAAAATGTTTATTACCACATCCATGAGAATCTCAACAATGTTGACATGATTCATGATCACAACCGCGCTTTCTCGTGAGGCTTCGGTTCTAAAACCAGCCGGTTTAGGTCCAATCCCTCTAGGAAACGTCCGTGCATATTCTTCTTCGTCTAAAACCAAACTTTTCCACAAAGGCTCCTCCACTTGAGTCATTCTCATGAGCTCTTCCATAGCAGAAACGGCTAAGTCGATGATCAACGGTTTATCAGATTCTGTTGGTGCGGTGATGGACTTGAAGAGATCGGTTGGGTTGTTTCCATAAACATCTCCTCCAAAGTTTCCCATGGCGAGTTCTAAGGGACGTGGAGGAAGTGGAGGTGGAGACATAAGAGGATAGCTTGAGACTGGCTTGCCTACGTATTTGGCTGCGATGGCTGATATTCTATCGATCTAGATGACATACAAGAAGATAATTTGTTTCATATAATATAGTTTTGGATCACAAGAAGAACTTACGTTATATATTAAGTTATCTATTTCTTGTTAGGTTGAGTAAAAGTATGTTTTAAGATATATTATTTCGACTCAGAAATATATGTTTTCAAAATGCTTCAATTATTATTTTATACCATGTGTGGTTAAGGCAATATAGTCTAAGATAAGATCAATTAATATACATATATATATATATACCTCTTCTCTTAAACGAGCATTTTCGAGACGGAGTTGGTGTTCGTCAAAGGACATTTCTCCAATAACCGTTGGACCACCACAGTTAGGACATGAAGCATTTGCAAGAGCCTCTCGATATCTAATGTTGTCTCCTCTAAGCTTTTCGTTTTCCGCCCGAAGATGCGAGTTCTCGTGCCGCTCGTGATGATTCTGCACCAATAAATTCATTTTTATGTTGTCTCCATAATTTTTCTATAATTAATAGTGTTTTTTTTCTTGTTGCTGTTATATATTATTATATAATTAATTTAGAAAACTAATAGTTTCTAATCTGAGTACAATCATGAAGCAACAAAAGGTTCTTACTAAAAGAGGAAAAGTATATATGTATATACTGCACACATGATATATACACTTATGTACACGTTATGTGTTTCACCGTATTTGCATAACGTAAGCACATGCATGAGTCCAAAACGTTTCAATCTATACATTATGGTTCCAACTTAGCTATTAAATGGGCAAGTTGTTTTCAACTAAACAATTTTTCTATGGCTGATTTCGCCAAAAAGATAGTTCGGCGGCCAAAGAAGAACTTTTCAAATTAAGAAAACCAAGTCAATTGTTTTAACTACATTTAAAAAAATCTGCCAAAGTTCTACTAGAATCATTGTAGAAAATTAGAAATCAAACACCAAAAATCCACCCAAAAGCTTGTCATTTGTTAGGCCTATATTATATTAATTAGAAAATTCCCTAATCTTCTTCTAAAATTAATGTGATTGAGATCAGACGCATTATGTAGGTCTAGCCGTCTAAGCATAACATAAGCCTTATATTTATACTTTGATACATATCCATAAGTGTATAAATGATCATAAGTATATATACCTTCATTTGGGTGCGTTTGTTCTGGAACCAGAATTTGACCTGAAGAGGTTCCAAACCCAGTTCACGGCTAAGTTGTTTCCTTTGCTTGTCATCCGGGTGAGGACACTCTTTGAAGAATCTATTTAACAACCAAAATGATGATACTAAATTAAAGGAAAAATAAAGTTATGAACTAAAACATGAAATTTGTGATATGCTATACGCTTCCATCTCCTGGATCTGAAGTTGGGTGTGTCTATGATATCGTTTCTTCTTATTAGGATGATGATTATCTTGATCATTTCCCGATCCTCCTTCTTGATTCTCACTTCCCGATTTAGTATTCGCACTGTCGAATTCCTCGTCGCGAAGAAATCTTTCATTGATATTATTGTTGTCTTCGTGGTTGTAGTTGTGGTTGTTGCTATCTTCGTTGTTCATAGCTGCAAGAAACATATTTGGCTCGAACATCTTTTTCTTACACTTGAAATTGAAACCAAACCCTAATAAGAAAAAGTAGAAAGTTTAGTCAGATGTTATAAAGAATTAGGGTTTTTTCTTGGATACAAGAATCAAGTCAATAAGAAGAGTAATTTCACCAAGATTGTGAAAAAAATATGGCAATACTTTTTCCACGTCAACAACTTAATATTTTTGGAGTTTTCTGCCTTTCTTTTTGAAGATCTTACAAAAGGTTTATAGCCTCAAAGAAAAACGACGATTTTGGAGATGCTGGTAGGAATCAAAGGACCCACTAATTGAAAGCAAGAAAGAAGAGCCTTTCGAAAACATCACAATCATATTAATACGTTATTTAATAACCAACCCAAAACAATGAATTTCACATAATACAAATTATTCGAACCTCCCAATCTTTTTGCCATAAAAAATATCCAGCAAGCTAAAATATATTTTCTTGAAACTGATTCATAAATTATATGTAGTGTAGATGGAAATCATTAGATGACTTGATAATGAATTTTTCATTTAGAGAATACCACACTTATATCCAATTTTCTAATAGAATGGTATTGGAATTCACGAGGAGAGAGAAGATGAAAAGAGAAATGTTGGACTCATTTGTTCAAAGCAAATTAAAATGGGCAAGAAGTAGTTATACAAATAATCCTCTCTTTCCTGGTTATGAAAAACAGAAAACAATATAGTATTTGTGAACAAAATGGAATTAAATATACTGTAATTATTAGCAGACTGTTATATTATAGTATAACTAAAATTCTCCAGGAAAAGTATTAATTTACTATCGTTTGCAACTTTTTCAAACAGTTAAAATGGAAAATGTTATAGTCTGTGCACGGTGCGATGGACCAACATTGAAGTTATTACACAGCTTACAACCAACGTGACATAAGGCCTGGATGATGTATTTAATTTCTCCAGCTATTTTTATTACCACTACCGTATATAAAGTTTTTTCTTCACAAATAGATGGAATATTTATTATGCATATAAAGTATAAACACGTTTTTTATATATCAAAACAAACGTATAGTAAGAAGAAAAAAACAAACGTATGGTAAGAAGAAACTAGAAGAGAATAGAATATAAACCTTTAACCTTCTTCCTCTACTGTTGTCTTCAGAAATACATCTCAATAACTAAAAAAAGAAGAAGATAGTAGTATCAGAAAGTCAGACGGAAAATAGTTATCAATTAATGTTAAAGAATGAAAATTAAGACTAAATAAATGACAAATTCAACATACACGAGATAATTTGGTTCTATAATCCTCATGAAAGTGAGAGTTTTATGAAGAGGCTTAAATATTAGTGTAATGATCAAATACATTAGACAAATGAAAAAGGTTTTGTTATCAATGAAAATATATATTTAACCTGATAAATGATGAGGTTTTCGAGACATACATTGCCAGGAAGACGCGACGAAACCCTAAAGGAAGAGAGAGGAGTATACCATGTGTGGCCTGAGATTTGTTTGTCGGAAAACCAGAGATGGTTTTGTACTGATCAAGCGGTTTTTTGTCGAAGAGTTTGAAAGCTAGGTGTAAATCTTGGAGGAAGAGAGAGGAAAAATTGGGAGAGGAGAGTAATGGCAGAGAGTATTGAGAGGGTGCAATGAAATTAAATGGTGAGAGTGGGACACTTTATTATCATATACTAGAGATTTTTTCCGCGCTTCGCGCGGATTGTGTCTTACAAATTTATTTTATTTATAATATTATTTGTTGGTTTTTTTCTTTTATATTAACTTCTTGTTTTTTCAATGTTAGTTTTTCTTAATTTAAATTTATATGTTTATAATTTTTCATTTTTCTTGTCGTAGATGGAGAATTATATTTTTTATTGATGGTTTTTTGTATGTGAAAGTGACATAAACTTTTTGAAATTTTTAAATAATGTTATATATAGTACGATTAACACATTAAAGAAGAGAAACATATTCAGACACATTTTACACAGGTTTTATATGCATAATTTTAAACATTATATATGTATATATTATAAGTTTGAAACATGTAAATGCTTTCTAAACCTAAATACTTTGTTCTGAGTTTACATAACTTATCGAAAAATTTATTTTTTTTTAAATTCAAATCACAGAAAAAATATCAAAAAGTCAGTATAGATGGGTTTTTTGGGCTTTTAAATCAACACTGAAAAATTACATGAATCAGATAACAACAGTTTTATAAACAACTGGATAAAATTTGACGGAACCAAAGATTTTCACACAATATGTTCTTTCTTCTTCAAATTGCGAAGAGCATATAAGCACAAGAAAAAAATCATAATTTTTGTTTCACTTATATAACATTTTTTCTCCTTTACACATAGAGTTTATTACACTGCTATAAGCAATGAAGAACTCTATTCATATAAGATTCACATCTATGCATTTTGTCAAAGAAGAATTTTAGCCATCTTTAGTTTCGGAATGGACCAACTTCAGTTATATATACTATATTTTCTCTATGATTCAAAACTTACACTTTTAATATATGTGCATATTTCCATGTGAAAAGGCACACACACCATCTATCATTCAACCTATTACTTTTTCCAAAGTAAACACTATAATCCTCGTTTGGTTAACTCCACAAACTAATCTATTTGGATCAGTTTACCAAAAAATATGGATACTAATGTCAGAAAATAATATAAACACTATCAACAATAAATATTGGCACAAGACTATTTGGTTCAAGGAACATATTCCACGTAATGCGTTTATATCATGGCTGGCTTTGCGGAGAAGACTGCCAACCAAGGATCGCTTGAGGCGTTGGGAGTTAAATGTCTCCGGAACGTGCGTCCTTTGTAATCTGGAAATAGAGACTCACCATCATCTCTTCTTTGAGTGCTCTTTCTCTCGCTTGATATGGGAGCCTGTTGCTGCTGAAGTTTGGATTTCTCCTCCGACTGATCTACACTCTGTTGCAGCCTAGATCAATCAACCTCGCGTCAACGCAGATGCACATGCTACTCCAGTCATCAAGCTCTACTTTCAGTCAGCCATCTACCTGTTGTGGAAAGAGCGTAATGCTCGTGTGTTCACAACTGTCTCCTCACCTTCATTAGTCATCCTTGCCTCTCTCGACCGTATGATGCGTGACCGTCTCCTCTCTTACCCGGCAAGTTCTTCTTTCTCCTCTTTTCTACTTCTTTTTATATTTCTTGTATAAGATCTCCTTAAGATTTTTTTTTACCTTGAGTTGTTGTTGGTTGTTTTTGTTTCCTTGCTGTAATAAGTTGTTTAAAAACAACAGTGTAACCTTTCAGAAAATGATAATCTTAATATCATACAAAAAAAAATAACAAATATTGACTTATTTATGTGAATATATATTTTATTTTAAATCATTATAGTGGACGAAGAAAGCACCATAATTTGTACAACAAATTTTTTTAGATTCACCTCATCATACTCACCATTTTACCATTTTAATTACATAATTTTACATGAGTTTCTCCACCCTTCCCGATTATTTTCTCTTTATTTATAACTACAATATAAAGTTATAAACTATATATATTATAAATTAATAATTTATTTACCCTTGAAGTCTAATGATTAAAAATAGAACATAATTCAATATAGATATATGATTCTATTAATAAATTAGCAGTTACAAATTTGAAATTTCTAGAAATATCAAAAATTGTATGTTAGTTAATTATTTTCTAAATGACATTTATTTTTAATTCTTTTTGGATGAGAATATTTTGGCTGAGGTGGATAGTCTCAAAAGCCTTGAATTTAGTCCTTTTTATATAGTAGCATGTAACAACATTTTTAACAGTAAAATGGATTTGTAGCATGGAAATTTATAATGATGTTTTGACACGTCATTTACATGTTATTTATGTGTATAGCGTTGCATTTTTTCATGGTTAATGTTTGGCATATGTATTAATATTTTTAATCACTTGGTTATGTTTTATGATTTATTTTTTCATAGTGCTGTTTGCTGGACAATATCAAATTCCAAATCTTACACATTTATTTGGCTATCAAAACTATGTTTATAGTGAACACTATAACACATATTAGTTCAAAGATGTTGTCATGTGAGTTATATAGTTTACGTAATTTTAATATAGTCTTACACGAAAGGAAAAATATGTGTATCCACCTAATATCCACTTAGGTAAAATATGCCATCTGGCCCAACTCCAAAGTGAAGGAGACATTTGTTTTGTAAACGAAACCATATACCCGATTACTTGAAATTAATGGTTTGGTTAGCTGGGCTGCATTTACAATTATTTTTTTTAAATCTGGCCCAACTCCAAAGTGACGGAGACATCAAACGAAACCATATACCCGATTATTTGAGATTAATAGTTTGGTTAGCTGGGATGCATTTTCGATTTCTTGGTATGGGTTACCAGTGACGTGGCAAAACGATTGGTCTGGAATATTTTGCCTAGGTGGCACCCTTCAGAAGTTCCAAAATTAGTCCCTATTATATAGTGGGATACAGGCTTATAGAGAGCGAGGGAGAGGATAGGAGATAATGATACAAATTTTGTTTTTCGTCCAAAAAAAAAAGTGTTTCAAAAAATATATATATTGTCGACAAAATATATATATATATATATATGTATATATATTATTGTTTATATTATAGTATACTCGGAATGACGGCTAAGGGCATCTCCAACCCTACTCCATGCATTTTCAATTCCAAACATCATTATGGAGTAAAATCTTCTCCAACCCCACTCCATTTTGGAGTAACCCTAGCCATTACTCTATTTTGAAGTTGAACTATTTTTATTTATAAAATGGTCATTTGAATATTTAATGTTTTTATTTCTTACTTAAATAATATTTAAAATGATACAATAACATGAAAATAGTATATTCTACAAAGGATTCTTTAATAATTTTAAATAAATGCATAAAATAACAGAAAACATAAATAATTAAAGATAAAGTTCCACCTCCGAATATCAAAATTGCAGAAGACGAAAATGTCCGATTTTGAAATTTTCTTGCTCGATTTAGGAATATCAAAGATAAAGAAGCTCATTTTTCATTACGAAATGCATTAGTTGATCATTTGTGGAAAAATATCCTAATACTCATTGTTGAACCCACATATATTATGTATTTTTTAATGATTTCTTG
Organism: Brassica napus; assembly: GCF_020379485.1. Classification (NCBI taxonomy): domain Eukaryota; kingdom Viridiplantae; phylum Streptophyta; class Magnoliopsida; order Brassicales; family Brassicaceae; genus Brassica; species Brassica napus. The sequence continues at coordinate 2,022,621 of NC_063443.1, forward strand.
TACTTTTTAATAATAAATATTTAATTCAAATAATTTATATTTTAATTATTTATTGTAAACATAAAATAGTTGGGGTTAATTGGTAATTTTTATAAGTATAAGATTTTATTTGCAATTATTAATAAAATAAAAATGAAATCATTTAAGAAATATTATTTTTGGAGTAGAAAATGGAGTAATACATTGGAGTAAAACCTTACTCCATTTTAGTGTTGCACCATTTTGGAGTAAAAAATGGGGTAATACATTGGAGATGCTCTAAAAGGCCAATAGAGACCACGCTATCATTATATAATTAATATTTATATAGTTCTTTTTTTGGGTCAAAATATACTTATACAGTTCTAAAAGTTTATTAATTTTATAAAATATCACATAATGAAACAACCAAAATAATCTTTGCTTATATAGCTACAAGCCAATACATCATCTCCATGATAAAATCCCTGTTCAAAAATGCGGCTGTCTAGGCGTTTTTCTGAGGTTTACCACAGTGAATATGCCTAAATCGGTGTAGTTAGGTGTTGATCCGCGTAAAATTGCCTAATTTCCGCGTTGACCGCTTAATTTTCGCTTAGACCGCCTAAATTTTTTTTTCGTCCGTGTAAAGTTGAAACACAGTTGATTATTTTTTACTCATTATTGACAGATTTTGTGTAATTATTCATTACTAAATAATTACAATTAGCTATCAAAACAAAAACAAACACATAATTACTTCATTTAGGAATTTTTTCGTACCAATCACACCATAATCTAGATGTTTGACGAATCAAAAAAAGGCTGCTTAAAATTATATATAAAAAATTGTATAATTATGTCTTAGAACATGTGTCATCATGTTTAAAATTAGCTAAATATATTACAAATATATTAAATTGTATTTAAAACTAAGCTCTGCGTAATTCCCGAGTATTCTCCGATTTTTTCGGTAACTCTCTAGATCCGAGGTTGCCGTCCAATTAGCACCTAGCGTAGTTTCGAACAACGGATAAAATTAACCCAAATCTAACATATATATTACGTTTTGTAAGTAATTTAATTATTTTTTTAACATAGATATTAAATTTAGATCACTTTAAACAATAATGTTTTCTTAAATGAAAGTTCTATATAGAAAAAGTTATTTAACTACGTACAATCGATTTTTTTTAACTCAGTTAATAAATTTAAGGACTTATCTAGATATATATTTCATATGACAATTAAATATTTATTTTAAGACATAAATTAAATTCGTTATTCTTTAGAGTGCAGTTATGCTATTTAAATACAAATCGTCACTATATAAATGATAAACATTTTAAATTAAATTCATGCATTCATATGTAATTACACTCTTTTTCACGGGAAGATATATAAAGATATTGCATATTTAATTTATTAGCTCTTACATACCAAGGTTAATAAAATAATTAAAAAAATTGTCATATGTAATTTTATAAGTTTTTTAAATATGTACGTATGTAGACATATAGATGGAGCTGTATGTAAATGATAGAGTGGCGAGTAGTTTTTTAGCATTAAATGTTAACACAGAGGCTGCATGGCTTCGGCCATTTACTGCTCTCATGCCTCTCTTGCACTTAACCTCCTCTTCATTTGTACTCTCCATTAACAAAAACTAATAATTCAATACCTAACATTTGAGTTTTTTTCCTGCTACTTACCTAAAAGTTAAAATTCAAAAGAACTGCTACATGTACATACCCAAAAACTGTTATAAACGTCATCGTAGAAAAAAGATATATGGGGGCATCGTGAAGAAAATAAAATATCGTATGTTCATTGTGAACCTGATTACAATTTTGTTTTTTTTTTCTGCTTCCTAGATGGGCCGTAAGACTGTGATCAATTTTAGGCCCGTAAACTAGAGCGGCAAGGCCTAAAGTCAAACACTACTGAGACCAACGAACATTGCTGACGAATATGTTATATTAATAACCTAATTTTAGGTCGTTACTTGTCCCACAAGAACAGTATATTAAGCCATATGATTTTCCAGTTACTAAATATAGCAACTTAGATGATTTCCTAAAATAATATAAGAACGTGGATTCCACATACGATAACAGTCTATTATAGTTTTATTCAACTTTGAGAGCTAAGAACTTAATAAAACAACTTCCCTAACTACATGTTGTCCAAAGTCAATAACTTTTCATAGAGCAAAAAGATGATTTAAAGATTTCTTATTCGTTGCATGATTTTGAGTTTTTATGCTTAGTGGAGGCCCTGCAATGATCTCCTCCTCTGTCTTTCAAACCTAAATTAAGAAACAGAGAAAAACTGCAAATGGGTTTATGTAAATCCCACTTTGACACTTCTCCATGGACATTTTCAATGTCTCTGGGTGGTGTATAAAAGGCCTGTGAGTCTCTCTTTCATCTTCATCTCCAAGCTAGTTCTGATATTTCTTGGGTAGTACTCAACAAAGAAAACGAGCTAAGAAAAGAGAGAGAGAGAGAGCAATGGCGATCAAGAACCTTCTTGTCCTCACAGTTTTTCTGAGCGTTCTTGGAGTTTCAGTTGCTATTCCGAAGGGTCTTGAGCTTAACTACTACAAACACAGGTGTCCGGATGCAGAAGCCATTGTCCGTCGTGTCACGGTTCAATATGTTTCTCGCCAGACGAGTCTTGCAGCCGCTCTTCTAAGGGTGTATTTTCATGATTGTTTTGTTAGAGTAAGCTCTTACTTCACTTTTTTTTTTTGCGTTTGTAAGTCTATAACAATGGGTATATGAACAACAATGCTAACTATGTTATGATCCATGCATATAGGGATGTGATGGTTCCGTACTTTTGAAATCTCCAAACAAGGACGCAGAAAGAGACGCTATCCCTAACTTATCTCTTAGAGGATATGAAGTGGTAGATGCTGCCAAGTCAGCCCTAGAAAAGAAGTGCCCCGGGGTGGTTTCTTGCGCTGATGTTCTTGCTTTAGTCGCTAGAGACGCTGTCTTAGTGGTAATATTTTTGCACTTCACTGACTTTTTTCTCATTAAAAAAAATTAAATAAGAGTAGTAGAGTACTATATATAGCTAACTTTCTTATGCTTTTTTTACAGATCAATGGACCGTGGTGGCCAGTTCCATTGGGCCGGAGGGATGGACGCATCTCAAGAAAATCTGAGGTTAATTTACCATCCCCATTCGCCGGAATAGCTGCACTGAAAAAGAACTTCTTCGACAAGGGTCTTAACACTAAAGACCTTGTCGTTCTCTCAGGTATGGCATTTTTGGAGTGTTTAATAGGGCGAAATCTTAAATTTTGAGGTTATAAACATTTAGTAAGAGTTTTAATAATTTGAGAGTCTATTTCTATGTGTATAACCTTTACAAGTTTTGTGGGTTTATTTCTGTGTACATAACCTCTAAACTTTATTATAATGGTTTATTTTCTTGTGCAGGGGCTCACACCATCGGAATCTCTAACTGCGGTCTCATAAACAGCCGTATCTACAACTTCACCGGGAAAGGTGACTTTGACCCTTCTATGAACCCTAGCTACGTTAGGACATTGAAGAAAAGGTGCAAGCCAACTGATTTCAGGACATCAGTGGAGATGGACCCAGGCAGTGTCAAGAAGTTTGACTCTCACTACTTCAACATTGTATCTCAGAAGAAGGGTTTGTTCACATCTGACTCAACACTTCTCGATGACCCTGAGACCAAAAGGTACATTGACACACAGGTTGCTACCGCTGGATCTTCATTCAACAAAGATTTCTCCGAGTCAATGGTTAAATTAGGTTTCGTTGAAATTCTCACCGGGAACAAAGGAGAGATCAGGAGGAAATGTGCCTTCGTAAACTGAGTTTCATCAAAGCTTTCTCTCTTTCTTTGGATTGTGGTTTCAACGTTGTTCAAACTGTTCTTTCTTTTGGATGTTTTTCCTTGCCTTCAAGTCTGTTTTCAGACAAGAGTATTTCAGTGTCCTTTGTATGATGGAATGTCATGTTTCTTTAACTATCATCTCCTTTATAAGATGCATAAATCATAATCATTCCGCTGCAGACACGACAAATAATCCTCCTCAGTTTTTTTATAGATCATTGGAGCGCATTTAAAAAAAAATCATTGCAGAATTAGGTAGCCATCTGTAATAAAAATATGTTTCCTTTAAACAAGAAAAAAAATGATGCTGGTATGATGCCTAAATAAATTCAATTCTCAGGATTCATCTCTACCGGCCCTTTTGCTCTTTGGAAAGACTATTGACTTCTTAAAATATGCAAATACTATATTAGTAATATGTAAGAAAATAGAGATAATAATAACAACTACTTTGTCATGTGTGTTACACAAGTTCATATTCTGGCCTGAATCATCTTTTTTATCTTTTTTTTTCTCTTCCATCGTTTCTCAAACTACATCGTGTGCCTCAAGCCTCCTCATCAGTGGTGGAGCCAGAAACATTTTCTACCGGGGTCAATAATATTTTAATATTAAATATATATTATATCATGTAAATTTAATAAATTATTATATGTACTTTAATATTAAAATTGTTTAAATTAGTTATATATTTCATTAAAATATTTACTATTAGTGAAAACAAATTAAACGATCTCTAGACAAATCTTATAATTATAATTTAATTAGTTTGACCAACTATTAAATAGTGACTTATATATATGTGATGAAATTAACCATTTTTGCTTAGTGTAAGATCACCGTAATTGGTAGTTATTTTAGTATATGTAGAGAATTGTAGCAAAATAGCACTTTATTTAAATTATGTATAGCAAGGAAGAAAAAGAACTACAAACATTTACATTTTGATTATAAAAACAATAAACTTCTTAAATTTTCCAATACAATCGAAACTTGTGTTTGTATATTAAATTTTAATAAAATAATAATTATGTATAAGATATAGACATTAATAGACACAAATACACTTTTTTATTACTTTTGCAAACTTATTTACGTTATCTATACCACTTACATGGATATAGTGATGAAATGCATAAACTTTCAGTAAGATTAAAGTAGGTTTCAAATACATAGGGGTCAGGAGAAATTTTTGACTGGCGTCAATACTAAATATTATTAGAAAACGTTGTTGATAATTAAAATTGACCGGGGTCAGCTGACCCCCCTACCCTTAACATGCCTCCGCCCCTGCTCCTCATCCTTATTAGTTACCCCCCTTAACTTCTAATTTGTCAACAACATACCCTTACAAAACAAATTGTCAACAAAAAGTTATCTATTTGACATATTTACGTTTATCATGGGATAGTATAGCATGACCACCAATTTAGACAACATAATAGTTGATACACAGCCAAAATAATATAAAACTAGGTTAAGACATGCGCCTTGTGTATGTTGAGTTTATTTGTATATAGTATTGATAATATTTTTTTAATATTTGATCATATTATTTATACATATACAATTTTTTTTTGTTTTTATTATATAATTCTTTCCGATGGACCGGATCAATTTTTATTAAAAATTGTGGAACTAAACTATAATTAATATATCATGGGTTAATCGGATTGGACATTAAACAAATTATGACAAAAAAGTCTTATTTTTTCCACCGTACACATTCTTGAAAAATGTGAACAGTTATGTTTCTACAGTTGAATTATTTTGACATTATCTTTCATATGGTTTTGAAAGGTTTAAGATCAGCCGTCGAATTGATACATGTCATTTTAATGATTTTAGTCGTATACTTAAGGATAACTTACATTTTTGTAAAAATTTAAAGTCATTTTAAAATATAACATATAAGAAAAAATATAACATATAAGAAAAATATAACATTTAAGGTTTCCTCATTTTTGTAATTTAAAGTTGTTTTAAATTTTTTAAAATATAACATATAAGGTTTCATCATTTTTTAAAATTAAATTCATTTAAAAAAATCAAAATATAACATATAATAAAAATAGATTTTTTATTATATAGTTAATGTGATTGTTTATTTTTTTAATAATATAAAATTAAACAAAAATGAAGAAGTATGCAAAAATTGTTATCAAATCTTTATTATTCATAGTTATTAATTATCATATATATGTTAATCATATTAGGTAATTTTGTAGTTTTTTTTAAAGAAATAATGCATGCTTCTTATATTTGGGTTAATATAATGTTTCTTAGTAATTAGATTTGGACCAACATTTTTTTCAATTGATTCTTAAGTTACCATGTAAGAAAAATTGTCATCTTAATTAAGCCACCTAAGCATGATCTTTTTTTATTTAGTATAAACTTAACGTTACAATTTTTTTAATGATCTTCGATTAATATATATGAGATTTGGAAGGAACTGTCGTCCCGTCTCTGTCAGAGATTCTCTGTGGCATAAAAAAAACATATCACATGTACGTAAAATGACAATTCCAAATCCCGCCGAAATTAATTATTTATTTCATGGCTAAACTTATGTTATCTCAATAAATTAACCCTTCACCAAATATATGTATATACATATATAGATCATGCATTTCTTATAAATTTTGGAACACGATAGGAAAAGCTTAAAAATTTTAAAAGCCTATAATTATTTTAAACTTTTCTATAACCAAATAAGTAAGTCAGCTATTGTACGACCTTTTACCCTATTTCAAGGAAACCAAAAAAAAAAGTATACGACCCGTGCATAATTATTGGTATACAACTATGAACTATGTGACTAGTATACCGATACCGGATGTGGAACAATAGAAAACAGTTGCATTACTAATAATGTCGAAAAGAACATTACAAACGGAGCATACTGAACTGGAGCAAACATAAAGATAAGAATGAAAACATTGAATCATAAAGTAAGCAGAAAACGTTTTAAAACAATAATAATCCAAAAGGGACATCGCTAATTAGTTCACGAAAACGCATCTCTTTCTGATCTCACCCTTGTTCCCGGTAAGGATTTCGACGAACCCTAGTTTGACCATTGAGTGAGCGAAATCTTTGTTGAATGAAGATCCAGCAGTAGCAACTTGTGTGTAAATGTAACTTTTGGTCTCAGGGTCATCAAGAAGTGTTCTGTCAGATTTGAACAAACCTTTCCTCTGAGCCACCATGTTGAAGTAGTGGGAATCAAACTTCTTGACACTGCGTGGGTCCATCACTATCGTCCTGTTATCAGCTGGGTTGCACCTTCTCTTCAATGCCCTAACGTATCTTGGGTTCATCGAAGAGTCAGAATCGCTTTTGCCGGTGAAGTTGTAGATACCATGGTGGATGACACTACAATGAGAGATTCCAATTGTGTGAGCTCCTGAGCAAGAAACCATTTTCATTCAGTTTGGTAACAAAAAGTTGTCAAGTCTTTTTAGATAGCATTCAAGGTGTTTATTAACTCACTTGAATAATTTTTTATTCTTTCACCATTCAAAAACAGTCACATGTGATGTAAAAAAGGGTTTTGATAAATTAATTTAACATTCGATTTTTTTTAATAAACTTACCTGAGAGAACAACAAGGTCTCTAGTGTTAAGACCCTTGTCAAAGAATTTCTTTTTCAGTGCAGCTATTCCTGAGAGTGGGGATGGTAAATTAACTTCAGACTTTCTTGAGATGCGTCCATCCCTCCGGCCCAATGGAACCGGCCACCAGGGTCCGTTGATCTACAAAAAAGCATAGAAAATAAGTTTTAGTGCGTACTATTATTACAACAGTTATGTAATGAGAAGGACCGGTCCATTATGAATTGTTACCACTATGACGGCGTCTCTAGCGACTAAAGAGAGAACATCAGCGCAAGAAACAACACCAGGACACTTCCTCTCGAGCGCTGACTTGACAGCATCTACCACTTCGTAGCCTCTCACGGACAAGTTGGGGGCAGCGTATCTTTCCGTCTCATTATATGGATATTTCAGAAGAATGGAACCATCACATCCCTATTTGCATGGATCATAACAAGAGTTAGAAGTGTTTCATATATATAATCCAGAATGTGTCTCAAAGAAGCAAACTTACTCTAACGAAACAATCATGAAAATGCATCCTAAGAAGTGCTGCGGCAAGACTTGGCTCGTGAGAAACATATTGAACTGTGACACGTCGGACAATGGATTCTGCGTCTGGACACCTGTGCTTGTAGTAGTTAAGGTAAAGACCCTTAGGATGGGCAACTGAAACTCCAAGAACGCCAAGAAGAATCACAAGGACAAGAAGGTTCTTAATTGCCATTGTTCTCTCTCGTGTCGTTAGCTTTGAGGAGTATTAGCCAAGAAATATATATGAGGAGTTTTGTAGATGAAGAAGGATACAATCACATGGTTTTTATAGATAAACAAAAGACGTTGAAAAGTTATACATGTGGAGAAACGTTAACTCGAATTTAAGAAAAGTTACATGCAGTAACATTGCACATTTTCAATGTTACATGCAGTAATAGTGCACATCTTTAATGTTATACATGCAGTAACATTGCACATCTTCACACTTGATGATTGTATTTTTCTCAGAGAATTAATATATCTGATAAGGCGGGTGTGGATCACACGATTCCCTTATTACTCCGACATATAGAGGTCAGGTAATGGCACGGATAGGACAGTAACAGTCAGTCACAAGATAAACTAACGACCAAGTCCACACTATTAAATTTAAAGTCAATTGTTTTGCCATTATAATAGAAATGTACCTTTGGTTTAAAAGGGAGGAATGAATTATTGAGTGAATATGACATGTTAAATTACAAAAAAAATATTTATAAAATGGTCCGCAGTTTTGCAAAAGTGCTTGTAACTTTCAGTTTAACTACTTACGAAAGTGTCCCATATCTTTCGATATTTACAAAAACTGCACAAGAGTTTTTGATACTGATAAAACTACGCTTGGTCCTTTTTTTTTGCCAACAACTACGCTTGTCTATTTGAGAAGATGCCAACGTTTGACTGACTTCGAGAAAAAAAATGGCGTAATAATTAGACGAAAAGCCCTCCTTGAGCAGGTAAAGCTTTTATTTATTTTAAGGCCATCGTCTGTTTACCCCTGTTTATTTATAATTTAATTCTATATTGAAGTTGTGTGAAATTCTAGTTTGCTCTCCAATTCTCCTTGTAATACAATGTTTCGAAATTGATTCTCTTGTGACAAAGAAAGATAGGTTGAAGATGTAAGCGACGATAATTTAGGACAAAACATAAACGCCAAAATAAGAATATACGTGGTAAAGTTGGAATACATGTACAACTATGGTGTTATGTTCTATTATCATATGATATATTCGCATATAAAATCGATATCGTTACCAAATCCCTTAATTAATCTTATATACTATTACCTTAAATATAATTATAATAAAAATATCGATATTAATCGTGGAATGCTCTCTTGCCCGCTACTAGTTTGTTCGTTGCGGTTCTCTTAGTTGTACTAGGGATAAGGTCGAGTACTGTAATTTTGCCATAAAGAAAGATCAGTGGTATCAAAACGAATTGTTCATTAGTGAAACATCTGGATGTATTGATAACAACAAAACTATATATTCAAATTTTCATTTGTCAAAAAGAATTATATATTCAAATTCACGATTAAATTGGTCTTATTTTGGTCAATAATCTTAAACTTTGTCTATAATCTCAATAATATATAAACTTTTTGTTATTGTTGATTATGACATGCAGTATAAGGCTCAATACAATCAATTAAGTTTGGCTCTGAGTTTACATCTATTATATTAAAACAGAAGTCACAACTTCTCTTTATGTGTGATTTTTTTTAAAATAGACCTTCCCTAGAAAATTGTATTTCATTTAATTCTAATTAACGTTATGACATCTTAAATAATTGACATATATAACAACTCACCTATAAAATTATCTTATTTTTTAATTATAAAAATATATTGAAAAAAAAATCTACAAAATCTTATTAGATATTTTAAATATTATTTTAAAATGAATCATTGACTAATTTCGTGATTAGTACTCTAATATTATTATAAATTAATATTAGTTAAGATTTTATTATAAAAAAATTTGCATACTATTTTCTTAAAATTTCTAATTATAGTCTATATTATTTATTAAAATAGAAATAATGAATTCTTTCATGTATTGTTTTATAATTTGGACCATCCTTTAATTTTTTTATTAAATAAATTTTATTAAGACTAATAATATATAGAATCTTTGAACTACGTTAATCATAATATCTTTTGATATCTTTTCATTTTAAATATAAATATATATTTTAAAAGTTCTAAAAAGTCTGTTTAAAAGATTTTAACAAGATCTTAATTTTTAAAAATTATATGTAAATATTCTCATTAATTTTGAAATTAGTTATGAAATAATATTAAACATTTATATATTTTATAATATTAAAAATATAAATTCTACCAATCATAATCAATCATTTTAAGAGAAATTATTAATTATTATACTGTGCTAAATATGATTAAATTATTTTAAATTGTCAAATTTATATATTTTATTTTTTGTAAGTATTTATATTCGAAATATAATATGTAGGTAACACATGTTAATATTAGAAAACTATATAATATACGTATATAAATTAACATGTATTTCATCAAAGTTAATAATACAAATCATTTATGCATGATATCTTTTTATTTTAAATATAAATAAATATATACATATATATATATGTATAATTTTTTTAACAAATATTTTGAAAATATTATAGCATTATCTTAATTTTCAAAAATTTTATGTAAATATTTCAACTAATTTTTTAATTAGCAATGAACTATTATTATGCATTAATATATATATATATATATATAGTAATCATTTATAAAAAACAAATTACCTTTTTATCATTTTATAATAATAATAGTTCATATTAAATGAGATTATTATACTGAACTAAATATGATAACATTATATTAAATTAATAAAATTGTTAAAATAGTTTTTATAAATATAAAATATTTATGCTAAAAATATAATACGATGATATAACGACTTAACATTCAAAAACTATATAATACATGTATAAAAATCGACATATCTTAGACTTTTGTATATATAATAATATATTATCTGAAATAAGTAAATGTAAAAATATTGCTAATAGAAAACTTAGTTTTCAAGGTCGGTGGGTCAAAAAACTGAATATAATTTTAATACAAAAATAATATTTAATATGGTTTTAATGCATATATTAATTTGTTAAATAAAAATATATACCATAAATGATGTAAAAAAATATTTGTGTATATAAAATGAAAATAAACACCCGCACGGTTGTGCGGGTCGAAATCTAGTGTTACTTACAACTTACTATAGCTCCATTTACGGACCAAACATTCACCTTCTTTACATATAGCTCATCTAATCCTTATTTTATTACTATAATAGTTAGTAGATTGTTTGAACTTCGGCGTTTTAAAATATATTCAGTGAAAAATATATTAAATTTGTTCACGAATAAAAATTTTGAAATAAGAAAAAGGAGTAATACATTCAGATTTCCTAAACGAGACCAAAGTGTTATTAAAACACATCACCGTATGCCATTTTAATACAGTTTATTTATATTATATAATAAATAGATAAGTACTGTGTCAAATTTTAATTAAAAATATATAGAAAAAAAGCAAAACCCCCCAAAAAATCATGCAAACACACAAAATAATAGTAGTTTTTTTTGGTTTTGACAAACATATTAGTAGTACTTAATAGTACAGACAATTTTTCAAAAATATATATTCGAATAATTTCTAAGAACTTATATGAAAATTGGAGCGAAACATAAAATCTACTCAATAGTAAGTGCAAAGGTATTTTATATTGAGACATTTTATAGTTATATTTATGCATTTGAAACTTTCAAATTTATTGTGGATGGCGCTGATTCCGCTGATTATGAGTCCGAAAATAAAAATAAAGGACAACTCATAAGAGCACATGTTAGTTAGCTTAGTTGGACCCAGGCACACTAACAAACATGCAAAATGTTCTATTTTTTTTTTTTTTTTGTAACACTCATGCAAAATGGTCTATATAAGCTATATTTTTAACGTCTCAGTAGACCACAGAGTGAACATATTCCTCCAAAAGAAACAGTCTCAGAAAACAACAAATATAAAGATGAGGTGCTTGACAACTGTTGCTCTTTCACTCTCTCTGTTTCTTGTGGGACTGGTCGGACCAATCCAAGCTCAATTGCAAATGAACTTCTACGCCAATACTTGTCCTAACGCCGAGAAGATCGTTCAAGATTTTGTTTCAAACCACATTTCTAATGCTCCTTCTCTTGCTGCTGCTCTCTTGAGAATGCATTTCCACGATTGTTTTGTTCGGGTAAACTAATTTTTCATCTGTTTCAAAAAAAAAAAAAAACTAATTTTTCATCTTTTTTATAGAACATTCTAAATGGCTACTGAATTAATGACGGACATATATAGGGTTGTGATGGCTCAGTGCTTATAAACTCGACGTCAGGAAACGCGGAGAAAGACGCAGCTCCTAACTTAACGGTTAGAGGATTTGGCTTCATTGAGGCAATCAAAGCTGTGCTTGAAGCTCAATGTCCTGGAATAGTCTCTTGCGCTGATATTATCGCTCTAGCATCTCGAGACGCCATTGTTTTCACCGTAAGCATTATATATTCACATACCATTATTGTAAATTACAAATTTTAGTATCTCTCTTCATAAATTTTGGTACGTTGTAGGGAGGACCAAACTGGAGTGTTCCGACCGGAAGAAGAGATGGGAGGATATCGAACGCATCAGAGGCATTAGCCAACATTCCTCCTCCGACCAGTAACTTCACCAATCTTCAGACACTCTTTGCAAACCAAGGACTTGATCTTAAAGACCTTGTCTTACTCTCCGGTATGGCCCAAACCCACATATATATCACACGCTGCTAAAAATATAGCGAAGAATGTTTCAAAAGCAAATATTTTCTCCATGTAAAAATAAATGTAAATTATAAACGCAATTTCTTCTTGATTTTCTCTCCATGTTTTCGCTTTCATTTATTTATAATGTCTTATAGTTTATAACTCTAGTAAAACATTTTGACGTACCTTTTTTCACGATAAAAAATTACGTTTCAAGATTTTTATTAGAAAATGTGTGGTGTTTGTAACAGGGGCTCACACTATTGGTGTATCTCATTGCTCGTCTTTCACAAACCGTCTCTACAATTTCACGGGTCGTGGAGACCAAGATCCTGCCTTAGACAGCGAATACGCAGCAAATCTCAAGTCTAGGAAATGTCCTAGTCTCAAGGATAACACGACTATCGTGGAGATGGATCCAGGGAGCCGTAAGACGTTTGATCTAAGTTATTACCAGCTCCTTCTCAAGCGTAGAGGTCTGTTTCAATCAGACTCTGCTCTCACCACCAACCCCACAACGCTCTCAAATATAAACCAGATCTTGAAGGGTTCGGTGGAAGGTTTCTTCTCTGAGTTTGCCAAGTCGATGGAGAAAATGGGTCGGATAAATGTCAAGACTGGGTCATCAGGAGTGGTTAGAAAGCAATGTTCCGTTGCAAATAGTTAAAGGGGTAATAATTTTGAGTATGTGGGAGTTTGGGGGTATTTGTGAAAAATAATAAGGATGATGCTGTGTGTATGGATTTGGTTATAGACTTGGTCAATAAAGAGATGTTCTTGTCTTGTAGGAATCATGACATTTTAGTTGGTTCGAGTACATTGCCATTTCATTTATCAAAGCCTTCAGAAAAAAAAACTTTATTAAATTCTCATGAAAAGGTTTCATCAACTGACATAACAAGTGAACAGAGAAAAAGAAGAAAAACTCGACCCCATCTCTTTCACCTTCTTCTTGTAAGACGAATGACCGAAACAATAGCTATCCCTGCAAATGAGCAAATCCAATTGCCACTAATGATACTATCCTCTTTACTGTAAAGACTGACTCCGGTATCTCCATTAGATCTTTAATCTGCAAATTCCATGAAATTATAAAATAAACCAAATCCAAGAATGCTTTAGTTCAGAGATTGTCAACAACAAACCGATATAGGTTGCTTCCAGTTCTTCTTGATTCCATCAATATGCGAGCTGCCAACAACTGCCACAACTGAACTGCGCTCACTTGCAACACTCAGTAAAGCATATGACATGTACCTGAAATTTTCATTTATATTGCCACCACCAATCATCATCAACCTTCTCTATATTTGCCAGTACCAACATTACTATTTCAGTTTATATAGAGAGGGATTGAGGAACACTAACTGGTCACGCTCATGCACAAATGTATCCATGACAGATGGATAATCCTTGCTCATTTGTGTGGTTGTATCCAACGAGTCCATTTCTTCCAGTTCCTTCATCCAAATTTATCATAGAAAAAGACATCAAAAATTAAGAAATACTTGGATATGATGAAGGAACAAAAATTAAAATACATGTGTAGAAATGGAACAAAAATTATAAAGTAAGACTAACCTTTCCGTCCACTTGAGCGCTCGGCAAAAAGAAAGCTACAAACAGCGTGAAGAATATACACTTTACCTTGAGCCATAGAGGCATCTTTGCCCATGTTCTTTTAAACGTGATCTGCTCATAAAAAAAAAAGGTGAAATCTAATGAATATAAACTAGAACCATGCTAGAGACAATGCAGCAACTCCATGTTGTAAGATGCATTACATGTATTAAAAAGAATACATTGAAACTGTGGACGAACATATAACCTCTTGATGACGATCGCCGAGAACCACCTTGCCGCCATATTTAAGGGCCTCTTCATATGCCACACGAAACTCATCACCATAAACATCCACATCCTTAATGGAAATCTAAAAGAGGGACAGGGAAAAAGTAAAAATAAAAAATAAAAAAATAAAAGAGGGACATGATGTAAATTATTGGTTCAGAAAGTTCCGTAAAAAATATCTTGATGAAGGAAACCTGCCTTTGCAAGAATCAACTCAATAAATATTTCAACCATGTTCTCTCTCTGCTTCCAATTTTTTATCATGTCTGACATGGTTGGAGTTGGAGTTGGAGTTGGAGTCTAGAGAAACAAAATATATGTCAGAATAATGAAAAAGGGTTAGAAGAGAGTCGTGTATCAGTAAATGAATCTCTGATATATCATCAACAACAAATAGGCATGGACAGCAACAAAACCTATCATCGCAATTTGTGAAAAACGAACCTTCACAGTCTGAGATTGGAGAGCAGACATTCGACGACAACACAACTCCAGGAAGACAACCTATTAATCATCAGTCACGTGGTTAGACCAAAAGATATCAAACTTAAGTTCTCAGTGAACATATGTAACGAGAGACGAACCTCTGGTTTCAATATACTGATTATTGCTTGAACTTGTCTACAAGATTCCTGTAACAAAATAATTGCAACGATTATCCAACTATGAATGATTGAATGCTAGTCTATCAAAGTCTAATCAAACAACAAAGAGCTAACTAAGCTTGAAGGTCAGCAAGACTTCTAACCCATCAAAAAAAAAAACTCCAAAACTGTATCTTTTGTTAACTTAGAAATTTACAAGAAATATCATATATATGTATTCACTTATGGACTGAAGAAACGGTCCGCAGTTTGGGAGGGTTACTTTTTTAATCCAAGAATAGAGCATGAAAAAGCTCTCAGGCACGATCTTTTAGAATGGTTATTACCCATGTTGACTCTTATCGTCTTTCCCTTCTACCCGACGGTTTCTTTCCGGTTTTGGCAACAGATCTACTATAACTGGTTCACCTTTTTAGAATTTTCCCAGTTTGGGAATTAACCGCTGGTTGCAAGAAAACTCTGGTCTTAAACCCACCGGGTTCTTCCCCCGACCCAGGTTGGAGGGACCGTCTCCGCCGCACCAGCCCACCGGAATTGTCGCCGAAGCAGCTAAGATGATGCATCAAGGAGTCTCCATTGTTTACGCCATGTTAGTACACTTCTTGAAGCTGGAAACAGAGGTTGTTTAAAACCCTCTTCTTTGACCGGTGGTTACTGGCTAGCTCATCCCTAAAACCTTTCACCGGAAGAGCTTCACCAGGACAAGAAACCACTTAATTCTCTATATCAGCTCCTCTGTACCTTTCACTTCACCTTACAAACTTCACAAGACGACTGTCTCCGCCATGCTCCGTGACTTACTTCCCAAGCCCTACCCATTTGAGACTTACTTGCCCCTCCTGATGCAACGAAGGATTTCCTCCGCCGAGAAGGGGAAATCTATAGCTTTGGAGCACTTCCCCGCTCCACGGAAAGCTAGGGTTAAAGTCATGGAACCTGATATTTCTGTCCTCAAACAGAAACACTCTCTCACCCTCATTGGTAGGGTTACAAATTCGTCTGCCCAAAAGGTCTGGTCGTTAATACCATTCTTTACTGAACATTGGAAGGCAGACATTCCTCCAATTGGTTCCGACCTTGGTTTGGGCATGTTCCAGTTTCAATTTGAGCTTGAATCAGACCTACTCACGGTACTGGAGAAGCAACCGTATCACTACGCTCGTTGGATGATTATCCTACAAAGATGGGAACCCACATTCTCTCCTGACTTCCCATCTATGATTCCCTTCTGGATCAAAATCCATGGAATCCCGATTCACTTATGGACTGAAGAAACGGTCCGCAGCTTGGGAGATGATATAGGAACATATAAAACCGCAGAGATCACCTCAACATCCATTCGTATGAGAGTCCATGTTAATGGAAGGCTTTCTCTCATTAAAGAATCTGTCATAGAGTACCCAAATGGAGATGAGGTAATTTCTACTCTGGTCTATGAGAGACTTGAAAGGCATTGCTCCCAATGTGGTAAGTTGGATCATGAGCTTAGAGATTGTTTGGAAGCAAAGGCTCAGAAGAAAGCTCTGAAAGCCCAAAAGAGCAAGGATGCTCCGGTCGCTGAGCCTGCTAGTCGAGCTCAAGAGCGTGCTCACCCCTCTGACTGAGGTTTTAACCAACCTTCTCGTCGTGAGGCGCTTACTCGCCCGGGCCAAAGCAGGAGCTCAAACCGTTACCCTGCTCACACAACGTATGGTGGGTCTTTCAACAGAAACAAACAACACGAACCCCATCACAGAGATAGGGACCATCACAGACAGGCATGGCAACCGAGAGGAACCAACGCGAAGGACTCCTTCCCTCAAGATCAGGACACACGTAGACATCCTAATAAGGATGATTCTCGAAGTAGCTTAGATGACTTTAGTGGGGATTCCCACTTACACCGATCACTGAAGTCCCGCCAACAGAGCGACCGAATGAGCTTGGAGGAGGAAAGATACTCCTCTGCTAAGTATAGAACTCCTCTCCAAGAGACTCACTCTACTTCTCGGAACAGAGCTCAACCTCCAGCAAGGGAGTGTTCCCCTTCTGGAGTGTGATATCTCAATACCCAAAGAGGCAGTTGAAGCTGCAATGGGAGAGATAAGGGGGGGGGGGTAATGACGCAGTATACAAGCTGTGCTGACCCGACTGAGAGTGCAGCGCGCAAAGAAAGACTAAGGCAAGCTGAAGCACAAGGCCAAGTTGAAGAGTCTGCGGTGCAGATGGTTAAAGCTTCAATAGCGCGGGAAAACGCAGAAGCTGAGAGTTTGGCTGCAGTAGGAGTGAGTTCACAAGAACGCATCCCGACCATTTCGAGATTGGGCCCTGTGAATGTAGAGCTTATGCGGGAACCTAACGATGCTCAAACAGGGGAGAACCAGGATGCGAGAATCCCGGTCGTAGATAGACTTGTACATACTACTGGAGATGTTACTACTGCAGAGAATCCTCTGACCACTGAAGAAGCAGGAGGAAAGAAGAGGAAACCTGGAAGGCCAGCTGGCCGTAGAAAGGTTGCCTCGAGTCCCAGACTTGCTCCGGGTTCCTGCTCTCGCAAGAGAAAACCCAGGACAAACCCCCTACAGGGCGCAACAAAGCAACAGGAGATGGAGTTAGACCGAGAAACGTTTCAAAGACAAGCAAGACCAGAGCTCCAAGGAGAGATACCCCGTCTTCTTCAGATAACGTCCCCTTAGCAAAGCTGCTACCTTCGTCTGTTAGGCGGAGGATGGATTTTCGGGCACCATCCAACCTCGTTCCTTAGCAATAGCAAGTTGGAACTGTCAGGGGTTGGGGAATCCCCAGACAGTTCGTAGATTAGGAGAGATATCAAAGAAGTTTTGCCCGGATATCATCTTCATAATGGAATAAAAAACCCCAACAATGTAGTGCTCAAAAAGCTAGAGCACTTGCGATATGACAACCACCACTTAGTCTCCCCAACGGGTCATGGGGCTGGTGGTCTCGGCCTCTTCTGGAAGCAGGGTCTAAACCTTCAAATATTGGAGTCTAATGCAAATGTAATCGACACGAGCATTGAATTTGAAGGAAAACAATTTTATGCTTCGTTTGTCCATGCAAGTACGGATAGGAATCAAATAAACTTATTATGGATCGTTTGATTACAAAGACACTCACCCGTGAAGAACCTTGGTTTATCACCGGAGATTTCAACGATCTTCTGTGTACTGATGAAAAGGAGGGTGGACCTGATCGTCCGGAAGGTTCCTTTACTGACTTTCGCACTTTCTTCTCGGAAGGCGATCTGTTTGACCTCCAGCACTCAGGAGATCCGCTGTCATGGAGAGGGACACGAGGCTGAATGCTTCCCCACTGCTAGATGCCAATATCTGGAAGCCGACCTAACCTCAGATCATAAACCGCTCCTCACATTTTTTGATAATGGGGCTAAAAGGCGCAGGGGACTATTCAGATACGACCGCCGATTGTGTAAAAATGAAGAAGCAAAGAAGGTGATTGCAGAAGCGTGGAATGGTACCGCTAATGCATCGGTCAGTGGAAAACTCTCCTTTACAAGGAGTGCTATTTCAGCATGGGACAAAACTCAGGACAGGAACAGCCAGGATTTGATTGATCAGAGAAACCGTGACCTCGATGCAGTCCTGGCAAGCCTGCTTAATGATATTGCGCTGATTCAGGATATCTCGGCTAAACTGAATGCGGCTTACCTAGCTGAAGAAGAGTTTTGGAAACAGCGTAGCCGACTACTCTGGCTGAAACTCAGAGACCGTAATACATGATATTTCCATGCCATCACAAGGACCAGGAGGAAGGCAAATGCATTCTCGGTCTTAGAGAAAGAGGATGGACAAATGGTTCATCGAGAAGATGAGATAGTCGAGGCGATTGGCTCCTATTTTTAGAGTTTGTTTATATCCCTCCCAAGGGAAAGAGAAGACACAGTTCGACAGGCTCTCCGGCCTGTGGTGACAGATGAAGATAACAGCAGACTCACAGCTATTCCATCTGCGGAGGAGATCCGAGAGGCAACCTTCTCGATCAATTCTGAGAAAGCACCGAGACCGGATGGCTTCTCGGCGGGATTCTTTCACACGCAAGAAAGTCAGACCGGATATCGTACGAGAGGTGCAGGGTTTCTTCGATGGAGAGCCACTGCCTGAGAACATAAATGACACTCACATCCGCCTCATCCCAAAGATTACAAACCCGCAAAAAGTCTCGGACTATCGGCCCATCGCTTTGTGTAATGTCTATTACAAGATCTATTCAAAGCTCTTCACCCGACGACTCCAGCCCCTAATGGATAAGCTCATATCCAAGAACCAGTCGGCCTTTGTTCTGGGCCGAGCCATTGTAGATAATGTCTTAATTACTCATGAGGTACTGCACTACCTCAAGACATCAAAGGCGGAACAGAGGTGTGCTATGGCAGTCAAGACCGACATGAGCAAGGCTTACGACCGGCTTGAATGGGAATTTATCTAGCTAGTTATGCTTCGGTTAGGATTCCACCAAAAGCTTGTTGACTGCGTAATGCAGTGTATCTCGTCTGTTACATACTCCTTCCTCATTAACGGCTTGCCTAGAGGAAAGGTAGTACCGAGTAGAGGAATTTGTCAAGGTGACTCTCTCTCTCCCTACCTATTTATAATGTGTAGTGAGGTTCTCTCGGGATTATGTAATAGAGCGCAAGAAAGTGGCTCTCGCAAGGGGCTGCGGGTGGCACGATCAAGTCCTAGGATAAACCATCTACTCTTTGCGGATGATACGATGTTCTTCCTTGAAGCTAGCAAGGAAAAGTGCACAGCACTCACGGGCATTCTGAACAGTTATGAATCAGCCTCGAGACAGGCGATCAACAAAGAAAAATCCTCCATCACCTTTGCTCAAAAAACCCTTCCGGCGCTAAAAAAACTGATGAAAAATGAGCTTCAAATCCAAAAGAAAGGAGGTACCGACAAGTATCTAGGATTGCCCGAACAATTCGGACGGAAAAAGCGTGATCTGTTTGCCTCAGCGGTTGACCGGGTAAAGCAAAAATCCCAAAGTTGGTCGAATAAGTTCCTCTCATCAGCCGGGAAACTGGTTATGATTAAAAGTGTTCTAACAGCTGTTTCCACATTCTCCATGACATGTTTTGAGTTACCGGTCTCGCTATGCAAACGCCTACAATCAGCTGTTACGAGATACTGGTGGGATAGTAACGAGAGCTCTTGGAAGATGGCTTGGGTCGCTTGGGACTCGATGTCAAAGCCAAAAGCCGTGGGGGGATTGGGTCTTCGCGATTTACAAAGTTACAATGTAGTCTTGCTTGCCAAGATAGGTTGGAGACTGCTTCAAAACCCCAACTGTCTACTTGGACGAGTACTCTTTGGAAAGTATTGTCCCAATAACAACATGCTGCTCGCTACGGAACCTTCATCCATGTCGCACAGCTGGCGAAGTATCCTACTAGGAAGGGATCTCCTACTGAAGAACTTTAGGTTGCTAGTAGGCAATGGACAATCCATTAAGGTGTGGCAAGACCCTTGGTTAAACACCATCAGCTAAGAGAGGCCTATGGGACCGGTGCATGAAAACTCCCTGGAGCTTAGGGTGTCGGACCTGATGCATGCTGAATAATGCGACTGGGATCTACGAAAAATTCAACTCTATCTTCCAGAGTATGAAGAGAAGATCCAGGGAATTAAGCCGGAACAAACCGGGGCTCCGGACAAGCTTATTTGGCTGGGAACAAAATCAGGAGAATATTCAACAAAATCGGGATACTATACCGCTGTTGACAGAGCTGAAGACAGAGATGGACTTTGGAACGGTACTGATATTAACTGGAAGAAGAACGTCTGGAAGCTTGAGTGTGCACCGAAGATTAATCTCTTCTCTTGGAAGATGCTCAAGGGAGCTCTCCCGGTTGGAGAACGACTAAATCAAAGACACGTACCGGTGGACCCGCTTTGTAAGAGATGTGGTGACTATGAATCTATTACTCATCTGTTTTTCCATCGTAGTTACGCGAGAAAGGTGTGGAGTCTCGCACCATTCGTATCAGAAGTGGAGTGCAGCGTAATGGTAGATTTAGCAGCCAGCTGGGGTTCATTGTGCGCAAGACCATGGCTTCCCCCTGCGGGAGTCACCTCAGACGCGCTTGCCCCCTGGATCCTCTGGAACTTGTGGAAGGCACGTAACAAACTTGTCTTTGAAGGTCGTTCGGATTCCTCTGAAGATACGTTTATCGATTTCGATATCTCTAGCAAAAGAGTGGTGCTCAAATCAGAAGAAAGAACCCTTTGCCCCTTCCAAACTGGTGAGGAACCCGCCCCAAGAACTGTTACCCGCTGGTACGGTAGTTATCAGATCGGATGCAGCATGGAGACTTAAAGGAACGGCAGCGGGCTTAGGATGGGTGGTCCATTCTCCTAATGGGATACGACATTTCAAGAAACGAGTAAACCATGTGTCGTCAGCTCTATTGGCTGAAGGACTAGCGCTGTTGGAAGCTGTCCGGACGGGAGTAGAAGAGGAACAGAGGAACGTGAGCTTCGAGTCAGACTCTGCACTGGTGATCAAGGCTGTTAATTCTGGGACGTGTGTACCGGAGCTTTATGCAGTGGTTTCAGACATTCAATCTTTGTATCTCTGTTCGAATTTGTCTCTTTTGTTTGGATCCCTCGAGAGAGGAATGGCCAAGCCGATATGTTAGCAAAATCTGCTTTGATTGCAGATGGAACCCCGGTGGTTGATGGAGTTAATACTCCCAACTAACTCTTTAAGTTTTTTAATGAAATATGTGTTACAAAAAAAAAGTATTCAATTTTTGTTAGGACAGCTTTACTAAAGAGAATTAATGTAACGTAATATAATATGGATGTTACCTAGAGCCTAGAGGATGTACGGAACTTACAACCCTAAAGTCTAAGAAATCTATTATGATTATATATTCGATTTTCATTGGGAGGATCTGCTTTACTAAAGAGAATTAATGAAACATAACATAGTATGTATGTACCCCAATGTACTGAACGGACCTTAGAGCCCATAACCTTCTAATCATTTGTTTTTAAAAGAATACCTTTGATGTATGATCAGTCCCGATGAGATACACATCGCAAGATCCATTATTCCCTATGGACTCGCACGTTAAGATCACAAGGCTTTTCGTCAGATCCCCGGGGAGGTCCACTCTCCTCGTCTCCGGTGAACACTCACCAACATCCGCTCCATTTCCGCCGCTAACCACGAAATCAGAGACTTTGTTTCCTTCTTCCTCCTCCACAGCCTTGTCGAGCAGTTCCGCCTTCTCCACATTCACTATGCTGTCGTTTAACGACATATCGCCTGTAGGTTTGGAGTCTTCCATGTGATCTAAGTCCTCGCCAGAGTAAACCTCCGAAGGAGATTGCGTCGGCTCCATCGACAACGAGAAAGTGATGGCAGATTTGTAATTTGGAGGATAGAGAATGAGATCAAGAAGTGGTTACTTATTTCATCGAAACAAAGGCAAATCTAACTATATAAAGTAGAGATTCTCTTCTTCTGGGATGAGCCACGTCATCAATTCGTTGAACCTGAATGTGCCACGTGTCCTATTTCACCGATCCGCTCCGTTTCATTAAGTCTTCTATGTACATTTTTTCGGGCTTCTCTTTTATTAATACAGAAGACTTAAAAACTATTTTCAAATTGGGCCCACAGGTTATTAGGGTATCTTCGTTCCCGATGTCTGGAACACCTCTGTAACCGTTTCAGTTTCATCAAACATTGTTTTTCTCGCCAGAACTTTGTAACTGAAGAAGTTGATTTCAGCCTTAACTTCCATCAATAAATTATTAGAGATTAACGATGGAATTCATTGGCATCAAAACCATGAATTTTTCATCCTTCTAGCTTCCCTCAAGTCTTAACTATTTTCATACACTATTTATATGGAGCTGAAGAGGACGGCTATGTGCATCAAATCGTCACTGTCTTCTATTATACCTAAGAACCTGCAAGCAGGTTACAACATGGCGAATCCTCAACTGCCTCTTTCTGAGTTGGCTGGTCGGTACAAGGAAACCGGATCCGTCTCCTGATCAGTTTATGGGAAGCAAGGAATGTGGGGGAGAGCTGACGGGGATTGACATATTTTGGCTGATGAGAAGGTATGTTATCTACACTATATCTGTTTTTTCACAAACTCAGTAATGAAAAACTGAAAATAATGTGTGACTGTGTTTTATTGGGATGTGGAGTCTAATCTGATCCAGGGATCTATGAGCTGAGAGGAGTAATCAGTACTTCAAGCTCACCACATCACCGCCTCTATTAGATTCACGCAACATACCACCATGGTCTATATTGCAGAAACCATTAATCCATTACCAACGGAGGTCTTCATGTTCCATGATTAGGATGAGATGGTGGTACTAGCAACACAGACACATACTTACCAGGTCAGGTACCTTGATATTGGTTGGGTTAAATGCATTGGTTTGACGATGGAATGTTTTACTTACACACGGTTTCACCCCATATTGATCGGATTAAATGGATTGGTTTGACGATGCGAATGTTTTACTTAATCCTGGTTTCATATTACATATTGTTGGTGAAGTTTTGCTATAAACAGTGGATTTCATGATTTTTTATGATTTCTAAAATAATAACATTGAACCAATCTTCAGGGACCTGACTGTTTGTGTAAGTGTGTTGACAGGATCGCAATGCGCAGAGAAATTGGTGGCCTCAGGTGTTGAGCCCAAGGTGGTCGTCGCTACCAACGTGAATCCTAAGCTGGTTGGAGGTATTGGTTTTCCATGACTAACTTTAATCAACTTTAGAACTTGCTACCTAAAGTTTGAGTTTTTGATTTCCTGACAGGTTGTGTCTTCCTAAACGAGTGAGTGGCGCTGGCCAGAGCGTTTTTGAAGCTTAAAATCTAAACTCTCCAACTTTATCTTTTAACCAAAATTCTTTCTCCTGCTTAAAATTTTTGATTGAAACAAGAAATTTTCCCAAGATGTCTCAACTTCCCAAGTTCAAAGGTGTAATAATTTAAAGTTACTGGACATACTGTTATTGAAGTTGTTTTCTTGGTTTTCTATTTTCTAGGCTTGGTCACTGAGAAACCTTTCGTCCCTCACTTAACTTTTAAAAAAATACATGTACTGAAGATTATCATCTATTAGTTATTCCAAAGACAAAAACATGCAGGTCCAATAAAAGTAAAAATCAAAAGTCTACCTTCTTAGCTAAGAAACTAGATATCACGTGTGATAGCAAAATCAAAATCGGAGCTACCAAATATATTAGTACGAAAACAAACTTCTGATTCCTTTTTGACCAAGCAAATAATAATGTTCTAAACGTTCTAACCTCGATCGTTTCATCAACATTAAAAAGTTACACAATGCATTTAGTAAGTACTTATAGTTAAATATGATGGTGATCACAGTGAAATACATTAGGTCCACATAGGAGGTGCGTGGTCCTTGATGGATCCCCTAGCAGAATGTGTGCTTGATCGACATATTGGATGGGTTTCTGTTTATGAACACAACATGGTTGGGTTGACTAGAAGTCGAGTCACTGTGGTAGATCTTGCTGTGGGAGGAGTTTCCTAAGATTTTTTTAACAAAATTCTCCAGCTTTTTGCAATGTTTTAAATGAGCAAGTGCGTTCATCTGTTGGGTTTATTAACCATGTACACGAGCAAATAAAGTTCACCCAAAACAGAGACATTTACAGTACATTAAATGAATTAGGCACACCCAACAATCTTAAAACGTCTAAGATATAACTCAGAAACAAGTTCACTCCCTTCTTCGGGGTAACTTCTAAACACAAATAAACCCAAGCTTCCTGAATCACACTACCTATGCGGCGAAAATGATTAAGAAAAACCTGTAATAAAAAGATGAGAGAATTTAACAACATGGAAAATAGTTACTTGAAATAAATAAACATATATAACCAAAAAAAATATCACACAAAAGAAACAATGAAAAAAAAAACAACAATTGTTAACAATATCAATTACTAACATTCTCCAAAACAACTATAATAACTTTGACATAGAATTTATCTAAATAAAAATCTTATTCTGCACTAATTTATAGATCCTCACAAGAAGTGGTATTAGAAAACTCAATTTCATTCTTTTTGATCAAATTCAATTGATTTATGTATTTTATTGTGTTATAAAACTTAAAACACTATAAAAGCTTACAATTCGAGACTAAAACAACAATAATACTAAAAATTCAATCATTTTTAGTTCTAAAATTATAATTTGGTGTAGGTAATATAATCATGCTCACACCCAATTTAACATAAAAGAAAATTCACAAAAAATATATTTTATAAAAAGTGATCCATCAAAAAAAATTAAGAATTTTAGTTAGGCATATGCGAAGATGATATAAAAATGTGTTCTTATTATTAAAAAGATAATAAAAAGAAAGATAATAACTAAATAGTATAATGTCATAAAATATATTTGACAATAAATAAAAAAAAGCAAAAATAAGTTAGAAAAATAAACGAATATCAAAGGTTAAGTAAAATGAATATAATATCTCTCCTCACTTAAAAATTTCTAAAAAATAAAAATCATCATTATACACATCTCTTGCAAATGAAAATCTAAAATACAAACTACAAAATCATATAAAAAAATAAAAACTTAAATCACAATTATAAATTATATCCCGCTTCTAGGGCGGTCCTACCCTAGTAGTTTATATAATGGAGGGAAAATCGTATGGGCTGTTGCTAATTAGTAGGATAACACGGTTACTATTATAACTCTGTTTTAATTCTTTTTCATTTTACCTTTAATTTAAACTTAACTAGTGTAGATCCCGTGCGAAGTTATAGTTTTTCTTATTAATAAAACCAAGTTTCACTTATATACATACAACTAAACCTTTGTTTATAAAATAAGTTTGATTAATCTTCTTCTTCAAAACAAACTTTGAATAATCATAAGAATATGAGTATAAAAATCAAACCATTAACACTTGTCAGTTATCTCTAATTAGCGACATATAAAATATAAGTTAATTAGTTTTCAAAACCACATTGATCTTAATTAGTTCACTGAATATAAATATTAGTTTGAAGCTTTTGTTTTACTTCTCCATGTCTTGTTTTTCGTGTTTTTTTTTCCTCATTCTTATCTTACAATCTATAACTCATTTCTTTTATTACATTTTGTATCAAAATACCCACCGTAGTACTTAAATGGTGTTTTCATTCTATATTTTGTTGTAAAGCATATAGTACAGGAGGAAATAATTAAAATAGAAGCAATTTTACCTTTTATCAAAATTTGTTCCTCGTATAGCACCATGTTTGTGTCACTGCGTGTTCTATCCTCCTCCTTTATCCTTTTTAGTCGGATCTTAATCTCTTTGCACTGGTTGAATCTCCAGTAATTCAGAGCCACATATCCAGTTTCTTGATTTTTCTTCGTCGCAAAGAAGAAAGATAGTCACTGGAGAATATATTCTACTGGAACTTGGCATTGGCTCATAATATTTTATATACGGCTCCAGTTTTGTATCTATGGTATTGAATTTGAAAAAGAAGGAAGGTGAATTATCTTAATTTGCTCTTCTATTGATCGAGACTTTGGCTGCCATTTGTTTACTGAATTTTAAAAATATATATTGGAATAGAAAAAGAAAAGTTTGCGAAAGAAAGGAAGATTTGAAGGTAGTGGATACGTTGGAAACATTATTTTTCTGTTGCTATTTTTTTTTTTGTAAAAGAATTACGTGGCATAATTTGATTGGTGAAACGACTTGCGCTTTAGTATATAAGAGATTAACGTTATTTTCCGATCATGCTAAACCAGACTCCCGGTTTGTTCACATTTAAATTTCGTTATTGTGACTTGCCTTTATTCTACACTGCTAAGTGCTATCAAAATGTTGGATTCTTATCTTGTGATACAAGTAAACTATCATTCTTTAAATGGATACCTAAGAAATAATAATTTAGCCACCCTTAACTGAAGTTCCGATTTTTTTTTTTAATTTGCCAACGCGTGTTCACTGATTCATTCTTTTCGTGCTATTCAAATCCTCTTCTCTCCCGTTCTCGTACATCTATTATATGTTTTGAGTCTTTTGACCATTGGCCAGAAAAAGATTATATTACCATCATACTTATTTTATTGTTGCATGTTCATAGATTCTCAATTCAAATACATACATTTCTTAAAGGATGTTACGGCCGGTGAATATATCAAAAATAGTTAACCGCAAATCTTAAAAGTTGAAAGGTAACAAGCTGATTAACAGTTTAATATATATAGTATACGGAAAATAAAAACTATTTTGCAACGATATAGGTTACATTTGGATAGCAATGAAAAACAGGAGGGTATACTAGTATATTAGTTACGTTGCGACTAGGGTTGCATATAGATGAATTCATCCTCTTTGCATTCTCGAATCGCAATTTCCATTACTTTTCCTTCGGTCGAATTATGTAAAATATCACAGCACTGTCTTCTCGGAGCCTTCAACTACCACATCCAAACAAAGATGAGTAAAATTTAAAATAAATAAAAATGTAAGATTTTTACTTGCAATGGAGAACCTCTTAAAGTATTCCCAAGCATGTATCTTCTTCTTTTTAACATTTTCAAAGCGTTTATACTGAATTTAATATGTGATATTTCTAGGGAAACTTTAGTGATTGACATTTGAACAAGTACTTTTAGCTATGATTTTCACAGATGACCAGCATTTCACTTTTCATCCTATATATTATCAATATTCAAACACAAAATTTTAATTAGGTAAGTTTACTTACTTGTCTGATATGGGGATCGAGTCTTGTTGAGAACACTCTAATCTCTTCAATTTTGCGGGGCGATGAAGTGGGATCATAAGTGCAATTCTCGTAAGCTTGCTTATACACACTTTTGATAGTTCCATCACCGGGATGAGAGGAAACATATTCCATGAAGAAAGTGACAGGTCTTTTACAGGGATCAGGATTAAACTCTCTTGTGTTGAATGTGTACACACTTGCCAACCCGCCGAAATTTTGCCATGGTCGGAACGTTTGTTGTGTTCGCAAAACATCACGTACAAACATATGCCTACTCTCAATCTAACATTGACACAACAAATTAATTTGATTTAATAACAATAAGTTACATTTTCTAACGTTAAGATTGGCAAAATGATATTATAACTAACCTGAACAGTATATCCCCAGGAGACAGAGATGGTCCAAGAGTACCGACGGTCGTAGCAAACGGAGAGTTGAAGTATACGAAGAGGATCAAGTTCTACGGCGGAGAAGAGGTGTTGGACGGCTGAGAAAGTGGTTGAGTTTGGGAAAAGTGGATCAAGGTGGGACATGTGATGTAGAGACACCAATGGTCTCGTTGAATGTGACGTCAATATTCCCAATGCATTTCCATTCAGATCAAACTGCATAAATAAATAAATAAATAAAACAAGTACATTAATCAGTTTTTTAATTAGACCAAAAAAGTACCTTTAATCAGTTTTTGATCAAAAAAACAAGAGAAATTCTGTATGATAGCTTTTTTTAGTTTATTTTTCCGGAAATATCTCTCAATGAAAAAAATGATCAAAATAAATTTTATTAAAGGATAAATTTTTATTAACTAATCCTAGGATTAACTAATCTAGACTTAACTAATCTAGATTTATGGTTTAGAGTTAAGGGGTGAAGTTTTGGGATAAAGTTTCAAATTTTTAAAAATAAAAAATAAAAAATTTAAAAAATAAAAAACTATTTTGGTTATTTTCTTCATTGAGAGTTATTTTAAAAAATTGCCCAAAAAATGATAACTATATAAAGAGTTGAAATTTTGTAAAACCTGATGGAAGCCAGGTTCGTGAGACAAACCAACTCCAAGCTCAAGCACACAAGCATGAATCCTAGAGTCTCCTCCGTACAAATATGGATACCGTTCGATGCAAGAATCAAAATTTTTAGCTAAAACGTTAGCTAACGAACTGCTTAAAGCGATTCCTCCACCGCCAAACGCCATGTCGTTTCCAAACACCCTGTTCGACTCATAAATCTCTGAGGCAGCTCCTATGTAATACCAAGATCTGTGGTCATACTTAGAGAGTGTTCTTGCAAGATTTTTCGGGATGAATATCGTGTCGTCGTCTCCAAACACGTACCATCTTACTTCATGTGCAGAGGTATTAAACATTCTTACAGTTTCTAAAACGCACCGCGCGATTCTAATCGCGCGTCTGTCGCCTCCTGCGCAAGTGTATCTGCATAGTCAATAATTTAATTGGTCGATTCAGTTTAGCTATACTCTATTTAGAAAGGAAAACTAAAAGAATAAAACCGAAATATTAATTATAATTTATTATTTTATGATTTTGACTAATAGAATGTCAACTTAAATTTGTTGGAAGTAATGAATTTTTTTAGAAGTTATATACAATTAGAGTATAAACTTTAAACTCATTTGTAAACCTTTTTAAAATGTAAGAAATAAGTTTAAAGTTCCTAAATAAATTTGAAACATGGGGTAATAGCACAGATTACACCTACTTTAAAATAATGATGATATAAATAGTTTGCATAGTTACCTAAACCGTGACGTATCTTCAGAAACACAAATCGGAGGGAGAAGATGAGAATCTGTGTTGTTCTCCAAAGCCGAGAGAGGTTGGTCAACAAATACACACCCTCTCATTCTTTGAGTATCCCACCAAAGCTTAACATAATCTCTACGTGCAGGCCACGAGTTCAAGCTCGATCCGATCCCAAAGACAATGTGATCGATCTCTGTAAGGCTCTGAGGTTGATCTTGAGAAGATGAGAAGTAGGAATTAATATTGTCTTTAGACTGAAGCATTGATATGGAGAGGGAGGCAAGAAGGTAGACAAAGGAAAATAAAACAGAAAGTAGCATGCAATTCATCATACGGGTTGAGAAAATTGGAGAATAAGAGGATGAAGAATAAGCCTTCCATACGGGTCGGAAGAGACACATTTCCTTAGGGTTCAAAAAAGATGTATACGAAGAAGGATACAATTTTGTATAGTACCTATATATATACAAAATAAGGATATCAAAATGTATAAATGCCACGACGGTGGCGACATTAAAGTGGTGGTCGCGGTGTCTATAGACGGTTGAAGCGGCGGCGGAAAATGAAGGTCGATCATAGGGAGGGTAATGGAGTAATGTAAAAATGTATTTTCTTATGTACGGATTAATGCGGCCTAACTATTTACCTAAAGCTAGTAGTAAATTAATGAAGATATGGCGTTGACAGGAAGGAGTTTATTACATTATTTGTTTTATTTCCTTTATATCTCTATTATTAAAGAGAGACTTACTGTATGAGACACTTATTTCACTTTTTTTACTTCATTAGACACATCTCACTTGAGGGACACTTCTTCCTCTCCCTTCCTATGTGTTTTGACTCATACACCCTTTTGCTTTGGTTAGTGATGAGTTAGTTTTATTATTATAAAATGGCTGCCAGCTTTGTGGGGACCAACGTGTTTCCTTAGATGAGATATTAAAGTTTTTGTTTTGGTTTGGGAGACAAAAAACCACCGTAGGATTGAAAGCGATCCAATGGTCGGTGCTTGTTGTGTTTGAAAAAGGTAGGTCAGGTAATAAATGCATATTATCTTCCGGGTTGAAGGAGAAGGAGCTGCAGCAGGGAGGCGAAGAAAGGTGAGTTTTTAGTTGTTTCTTGTTTAAAACCAAAGACGTAAAATCTGTTTAGATTTGCTTCAAAACGTTTAACTATAATCGTTTTAATTTTGAATTTTTGTTTTAGTTTGTGAAAGAGCTAGCTTTGAAGATAGACGACCAATGTTTGGTTCTAAGTGGAGAGTGGGTGTGTGGGGATGGAGGAAAATGGGATTTCATCATTGAGAAGCATCGAATGGGTCGTATGGTGCCTGTGTACGAGGGCATTGGTTGTGTGGATCTTGAACGCAACATTCTGCGGGAGTTTGTGGTCGATGAAGCTCGTTATGGTGTTTTGTTGAGCTACTGGCCACCAACAAGCCTGGAGCTTGCAACTGGGATTAGGACCCCACCGGTGCTGATTACAAATGATGGTACTGTGAAGTATTTCTGCAAGCATCTTAAGGTGACCGGGGCGATGAATCTGTTTGCTCAGTTTAAAGAGAAGCCAAAAATTGTGGACAGTGATGTTGTGGATGACACGGATATGGGTTTTGTGTCACCAGATGCAGCAAAATTTTCGTCTGGGTCATCTAAAAGGGGTTGCATTCCACCAGGTGCTTCAGTGACTAAGGTGATAAACCTTGAGGAAGATGATGATTTAGTACGGGAGGTAGAGAGGGTGGAAGAACATTTGATGAGTGGGAAGAGAGTCAGAGGAGAGAGCAGCTGCGGTGTGGAGGATAGTGGTTTGAGTTCTGGAGCAAACAGTGAAGGAGATGTTGTTTTGGACGAGATAGAACTGAGGCCCAGAGGTTACGACCAGGAGTTTTGGGACCCGTTGTTGGCTGGAGATTACGGAGGTTCCAATGCCGTTAATGTTGTGTTTAACGAGGATGAGATTATTGAAGGACTGAAAAAAATTTCGGGTCCTAGAACATATGTTGAGGTTGGGGGGTCAAGCGGAGGAGATAAGAAAGAAAATCCACTGAAGCCGGAGGATTACAATCCTTGGATGGGAGGAGGTGGTGGCCCTCAGGCTGGGGTTAATATGGAAAGGCGACCTGCACGTAAACTCGCTGATGTTGACGACGAGGAGTTTGATATTCCTCCAATGTTCGACGACACCGAATATGATGTGTCAGAGATCCCAGACATGGATGTGGACGAACATGACAGTGAAATAGCTGTTGGGAAGATATTTGGGAGCAAGGAAGATTGTCAGATTGCTTTGGCAATTTATGCAATAAAAAAACAGTTCAAGTTCACGCAGACTCGAACGAAAGTTGATTCATTTGTTGTGGAGTGTCCAGACAAGAGATGTGATTGGCGTGTAACTGCGCACGAGATCCGGGGGTGTGGTTACTATGAGATAAGGAAGGCTCAGCTTGATCATCTGTGCCCCATTGAATACAGACAAGGCTACAAGAGCAGAGCAACATCTCGTGTCATAGCTGCCGTGTACAAAGCAAAGTTTGGGAACCCGGGGAAGGCTCCTGTTGCGCGTGATTTGCAGAAACTACTTCTGGAAGACCTGCGTGTGAATGCTTCGTATATGACGTGCTACAGGGCTAAGGAGAAAGCAATTGTGGGTGTGCGTGGTTCTGATGAGGATGCGTATCTGAAGCTCCCTGAGTATCTGTACATGCTTAAATTGGCAAATCCCGGTACAATAGCGGATTTGGAGACAGATTTAGACGACGATGGCGATGAACGTTTCCTTTACTTGTTCCTTGCATTTGGGGCTTCAATCAGTGGATTTAGGAAGCTTCGCCATGTGTTGGTGATAGATGGTACCCATCTTAGTGGCAAGTACAAAGGAGTTCTCTTGACAGCTAGTGGGCAGGATGCAAATTTTCAGATTTTTCCTCTAGCTTTTGCCGTTGTGGATGCTGAGGACGAGGATGCTTGGACCTGGTTTTTGCAAAAAGTGGAGAGGATTTTAAGCGATTCCCCCAGTCTAGCCATAATATCAGATAGGGCTGTGTGTATTTCCAATGCTGTGAGCAAGATTTATCCGCAAGCCAAACATGGAGCTTGCATAGTACATTTGGCAAGAAACGTGAATTCAAGGTTCTCAAGTAAGCACTTGGCAGAAATGGTGACCAAGACAGCCATGGCGCATGAGCCACGTGAGTACAAAGATCTTTATGGGAAGATCAGGGCCGCTAACAGTGCATGTGGGGTGTATTTGGGAAAAATAGGTACAGCTCGTTGGTCAAGAGTAAATTTCCCGGGTGAAAGATATAACATCATGACTAGTAATATTGCTGAGCAGTTGAATAATGCGCTATTGGAAAGTAGGGGAGCCAACATTCTAGAGTTGATTAAGTTCATTCAGAGAATGATGACTAGGTGGTTCAGTGCGCGTAGGAGGAAGGCGGAGAAACACAGTGGCGCTGTTGCTATAGAGGTGGACAAAGAGATGACAAAGAACATGGCGACAGTTAAGGGGAGTTACATAAATTCTGTCAATGAGTGGACTTGTCAAATTTTAGGAAAATTTGGGAGGTCAGACAAGGTTATGCTAGCGGAGAGGAAGTGTAGTTGTAAGTATTTTGATAATATCAAAATACCCTGTGGACATGCAATACTAGCAGCTAACGGGCTTGGAGTGTCAACGGAAACACTGTACGGTCATTGGTACAAAACATATGTGTGGAGGGAGACATATGCAGGTGTGATAAATCCAGATGAAGATCCAAGGAATGTAGACATACCTGAAGAAGTAAGCAATATGGTTGTATACCCTCCCATCACAAAGAGGCAGCCTGGGCGTCGTCGCAAGTCACGCATTCCCTCCACGGGGGAGATCAAGGTGAGTAAAAATGATTTATTAGACATAAGATGTAAAACGGACCGTTGCTGATGAAGAAAGGGTTGTTTGTATTGTTTTAGGTACCGAAGAAGAAGTTGAGTCAGAACAAATGTGGGAGGTGTAGGGGGATTGGACACAACCGGACTAATTGCGCTTGTCCCATCTAGGCGTGTAGCTGAATGAAGTTATCTTGTGGAGCATAACGGCGGAGTTTGTTTTTGTACGTCCGATGCTGAGGACATAAGTTGTTTTGTTATTGTTGTTCTTGATGGTCCTTTTTTGAAACAATATATCTAGAGCAAACAATAATGATTTAGGTGACGAGGCATGTTTGTTGGATTTCAGATATCTTTTTCGGTGATTTATGAGATCTTTATTAGGTGTTTTTTGTGGATGTGGACAAGAAGATATATGTGGTTGTTGCTTTGTTTTATGTTGACTACATTATGGTGAGGGATGGTTGTTGTTGTGTTTTTTGGTGAAAGTACTAATAAAAGTGCAGTAGGGTAATGATCGAAATCATAGTAATCTTAAACACAAAAGCATTAGGTGATAACATAGACGAAGAGTCTTGCAACAGAGACATTGGCACATCCAAATTAATTCATCTAGTTGGTCAACCTAGCGTGGATCCATGCCATTGTTCCCAGTGCAATGGCTGCGACTGCAATGTTGGTCAATGGGTTGTACGCAGTAGCGGCCACAGTTGGGGAGGCAAGAGTAGATTCTGTGGTAAAAGCAGGGCTGTCCTGAGTGCAACAGCTGTCGGTCTTGGCATCCATTAGAATTTTGAGTTGATGGAGTGTGTGCTCGATGTGTTTGGCCTGGATTTCCAAACGTTTGGATGTGTAAATCTTGTAAGAGTCGACATCTTCCTTCAGTTGGGAGTGTTTTGCATCTACCATGTTGATCTCGTCTACAATGGCTTCGTCCACCCACTTAAACAAGTGGTTCTCGGTTTTTCTCTGATAATGAGAACGAAAATGAGATCTATGTTTTTGAAAATATGTAATGAGAGAACAATAGACGCCTTTAATTGAAGAATCCTAATTGAATGTACCTTAAGCCCAATCTCGCAGCGATAGAACCTGCGGAAAAGATTCTCCTTTGTTTGCGCGCCGAATGTAGTCAGATTAGCTCCACACCAACAACGTGTGGGTATCCCAGTTGTTTGTCTCCCTGTATGTGACCGTGAGGAGGAAGAGGATGAGCTCATGATTAATGTAGGAGATTTGCACAGGGTGGGTAGGTAAGAGGAGAAATCAGATTTACTTTAGCTGAGAAGTAGTGTAGCTGAGAAGTATTTAGGGATTCTGTAGTTGAGGAGACTTAATGGAATTGAATATTAGGATGAGGTCCGTGTTGCAATGTAGGTTGTGGTCGTGGACATGTTAGATGAAATTTTTTTGGGGGTAGTGGATGTGGACATGAGAAAACTTTGATTGATTGTAAGCGTGAAATGGGGTATAAAAATTGTTCACTTTGCACGCTATATATAGTAGAGAATCGATCAATAGCAAATGCAAACGTTTTCCATAATGGAGGCCTGAAAATCAAGTCATAATACATCAACAAGTCTAAGCGCTTTAAAAGTTTTAGAAAGTGTTACATAACCGAGAATAAGATAAGAAAAAAGGCAGGTGTTGTGCCAAAGAGAAAAAGTCCAGAACCCTAATATATTACACACAAAAGGTGGGGTGGAGACAGTAGTTGTAGCTTCTAATCATAGTACGCAGGCAGCACCATGGTCTTGTAGATGTCCATTGCGTACTGCTTGCGCATGTCATCGACAATCTGGTCTGTTATGCCAGCCATTCCAGGTGATGTATCACCATGTGAGTGCAACTCTAGGAACTTCATTGTCACAGGTCCGCAATCGCCGGATCGAGTGTTGATGTAGATGTCTGGGATACGGTTGCAGATAAAAGGCTTGACACCTTTGAATTGGGTAAGTTCACAATTGGCAACTTTCCTGACAAGGTAAGGGAGGCAAGCAAGTACGGGTTTCATCCACTTAGCCATGCGTCTTGCTCCGTTCAAGGTGGGGAGAGGGTCAAGTACTTCAACTAAACCCATATCAAGATTGATAGCTAACCCAACCCAGTGAAACTGGTTCCATAGCATAGGGGTGTAGATGGTGTAGATATCCTCCATCCATTTCTTTCCAGGGCACAGAACAATGTCGATCAATTCCTGGGGCCAAACGAAGCTGTCCTTCTTTTTCTTACCACACTTGTTGAAATCGTCCCAAATGTCGTTGATAGCTGAGCAAAAGATAGGTGGGGCGAAAGCTGCATTTTCAGTCTGAAGAATGTCGGAGTGTCTTGCAGAGAGCATGTGGACCAGAATTTGCATTTGCTGAACATGTAACAATGTTTGGAGTTAAAGGAAGATTAAAACAATAAATAACAGGCTTATATGTAACAGAGAGTGTGACTTACGTAAGTGGTTGTCCATTGTTGAGGGTCTGCGATGTCGAGAAGAGATTTATTGGAAAACTCGAATTCAGATGGAGTACAATGGAACCTGTGACAGGCAGACATTGAGTCAAGAAGCGATGGAATGGAGAGGCACTGTAAATATTGGCATGAAAGAAGTAAGGAATTGTTGTTAGAAATATCTTACACATTCATGTTGGCTCGAAGGATTTGTTGGAAAAGGTCCCATTCCTTCTGTGGAAGTGGGGTGATGAGATCCAAAGCAGGAATCACTGGAGATGCGATGAATTCCATAGCGAGAAGGTCCTCGAGTTCTGATGGAACATGTGGCGGGGGGTCTTTAGTTTGAGTGAGATCGACGGTGGGGTCGTCTGCAGCCAGTTCCTGTTAAAGTAAAGTGATTAGATGATATAATTATACATGTCTACTATAAGTTACTGAAAGTGTTCTTGGTTTCATACCTCCTCAGCAGAAGTGGGACGCCCGATGCCTGGTGGCGAGATAGACGAAGCTGTGGCTTTAAATGCATTGGGTGTCGTTGCGTGGCTAGCGAAACCAAGACCACTTTCATTGCTCTTGACCGGTGATGTTAGTGAAGTGAAAGGAAGTGGTGAGAACCGTAAACGAATGGCTGTCGGAGAGGATGGACCAGCTGTATTGTCGAATATTGGACCTTGGGAAAGAGGTAGGTCAGGGCTTATTGCGTCGTATATCCTGAGACCATGATTGAGGATGTGACTAATCTCGGGGCTGTTTGGGTGATCAGCTTTATCGTAGATTTTGGATGGCGGGTCCCACCGGCCGGGGAATAATGTGCCGAAAGTACGAGTCTCGGTGGGCTTCTGAATGGTTTCTTCACGAACAGGACTCTTGAGGATACCGTTGTTAGGTCCATTGTGACTTGTTTTAGTTGACTGAGAATGTAGGTGCACAGCTGCTGTTTCCTCATCCATAACATCCACATCCTATAATGCAAGCAAACAATCTCATATCACAAATGGGGGCCAAAGAGAATAGACTGCTGCCGGTGAATATAAGTGAAAAAGTGTATTCGTGAACATCACCTGGTCCGTAATATTCTGCTCATCATTGTTCACCTCGTCTGATTTGTGATCAACCAAATTGTGGACGTCCTCTCGGTCGTTTTCAATAGCATCGACGTCCTACAATGATAATGACTTAGAGTTAGTGAAGGGTCTCCAAAGAGAAAAGCGCTTAGTCACCATACCGAGATGATGGAATGAGAAGAAACGACTCTAACCTCCGTGTCCAGAACGTTGGTTGTTTTAAAAAGAGGCTCAACCTCGTCGTGTGATATGTGTATCTGTGAGACGGGGACAATGACTGCTTCGTGGGCCACATCATCCGCGGGTTCCAGCTGGTGGTCTAAGTGAGAGTTGTGGATGGTGTCTTTATTTTTTTCCATACCATCGAGAGCCTACCATGAGAACGGTGAAGGGGTTTTAATGAAGTTTTACAAAATAAAATCAAACGATAGGTTGTAATTCGAACCAAAAGATGATTGAACTTCACCTCGGAGGCGTGGACAGTTGTGGTGTGGACGGTTTTGTTGGGAATGTCATCAGGAGTAGTGTTCATGTTTTTAGAAGCCTGGCGGTGGATATGAGCTTCGTACTGACTTATGAGAGGTGACTGGGGGTCCTCATGATCATCTCTCTCCATAGCATCCACACCCTACAGGGACCCAGAAAACATTGTTCCTTTTAGATAAATTATTTTAGGATAATTGGCTATCGTTTGGAGGGTGATTGAACATCACCTGATCAGTTGGAGGATCGCTAGCGAGAGGTTTGACGGGTGCAGTCTCAACACCGCTCTGGTGTGTGTCAGGGAAATCCTATAAGTAAAACCGAAAAGGTCAAAAATGAACTTTTAGAGAACATTATAAGGGTCATGCTGAACAAAACAAAAAGATCAATGCTGAACAAAACAAAGATCAAATGTGTGTGAACATTATACCTGATCGATGGGTGCTCCCTGATCTTCATGATGAGATGACCGTTGTTTTTTGCAACGAGATAGTACTGTATGAAATGATGATTGTCTACCATGCGCTTTTCTCTTCTTCTGATTTAGTAAATTTTGCATCTGTTTCATCTGCTTTTGAAGTACCAAGACCATCTCCGTTAGTTGTTCGTTGGTGAAAGTGTTGACGTTTGAGCGTGTAAAGTAAGAACTTATGCGCCTTTGCTTCCTTGAAGACGTCTCCTTCTTGATGGTCGGCTTTGGTTTGAGAGATTGTTTGACACGAGTGAGCTTCTTATTCCCGTGACGGTGACCACGAGCTTTAGGATTTTTAAGTAGAGGCTCCGTTGTTACCCCACCAGGCCACATAGCTTTGTTGAACGTGAACTTCTCAGATATCAAGTGTTCCAGGTACATAAGACGGTCATCCTTGGTTTGGTTGGGCCAATCTCCCCAACCAGGCTCCGCTTGGTTTTCGATAGCTATGACCGGTGAGACAGCAAGCTGAAAAACATGATTAAAAATGTGAAAAATGAGTTTTATATAAAAGCCGTGGACGTGGACATTGTTCTTCACATTATCTATGTTTATTTGACAATTACCAAAAACATTAGAATTTGAGAATCTATACTAGACCGGTACTTACATTAGAAGAGAATTCGACACGCCTAATATCAATGAAATTTATGGAGCCGTGCTGGGGTAGGTAACCATCTTCAAGGTCCATAAGCGTGCGGCTATCGATGGGAGCAGGGATGAAATGAAGCAGTTGCGGGATGGCCCGGAAAGCAACCAATTGGAGTGTAAGGGGGAAGCCCTGCAGTCTGAAAGATCGCT
Source organism: Brassica napus (assembly GCF_020379485.1). Taxonomy (NCBI): domain Eukaryota; kingdom Viridiplantae; phylum Streptophyta; class Magnoliopsida; order Brassicales; family Brassicaceae; genus Brassica; species Brassica napus. The sequence goes on from NC_063443.1 coordinate 2,061,571, forward strand.
GCTTGAGTTTGTGCACGAGCCAAGCGATAGGATCCTTGATCTTCGGTGGAGCAGGCTTGGGTGGTTTCATGCAGGAGATGGTCTTCAAGAATGATTCTCTACCCCAAGGAAAGGCGAAGAAGGTTTTGAGACTCGTAAGCATTCTCACATATCGAGGAGTGGGGCGTGGGACTTGTTTGTGCGCAATGAGAACGCCGTCGACTATGATAATCAGAGCTATACGAATCTTCTTCCAAAACAACATGTCCTTGTCTTCCTCAAGCATCTGACAGAGTTCAGCTATAGTTATCATGTTCTTCTCCCCGAAAAGTTTCTGCCAAACTACATCTTTGCCCGCTACAACAGTCTTGGCGGTGTCGGGATGATATCCTTCTGTAAAGGGGGAACAATTCAGACCTGTTACAGCTCCAAACTCTTGGAGACCGTAACGGAAAGGGTTTCCACCAAAAACAGAGAAAAGCGTATGGTCGCCTCCGCATATAAGTTGGCGTGAGAGGAAGGAGTGAATGAGCTTTGTAGAGATAGGAGCTTGTCGGGAAGGGATGTCGAATAGCTTTCCGAAGCAAGAGTGTCGGATGGTTTGAAACTCCTTTGTGTCACTGAGAACACGACGAAGGAATGGTAGGATCTTCGGTGAAGAATATATGTTAAGTTTGTTGATGGGGAACCTATCAGTCGCAAATAGCCTCAACGGGAGACGATGATCCGGTTGCATGGTTCCTGAAAAGAGAGAGGAGAAACCCATTACAAGAAAACCTCTGTAAAAATGGAGAAGAAAATCGGAGGAAAAAAAAAAAAAAACAAGAAAATTGTAACTGGGTTCAACAAAAACACCATAAGAAGAAGGTAACTGGAAAACTGTTGTAATTGAAAAGGTGAACAGATAAACCGAAAATCCCCAAAAATGGTTTCCCCAAACCCTAGAATTGAAATTGAAGAGATGAACGGGGCTACTCCTGAAATTATGAAAAAGATTAAACCTTTACAAAAGAAGAAACAGAAGTGGGGGGATGCTAACCGGAGGAAGACGGCGGTGGGTCTGAGTCCTGAGAAGCGGCGTTCTTCTTCTTCTCCTTCGCCTGAGGAAATGAGGGTTTTTTTTTCGCCATTAGACTTCGTCGACTCCGTGACAGATCCGGTTGGCTTCCGGCGATGAATCTTCGTAAATCTGTCTCAACTCGATTTCGAGAATGGTGGAGCTAAGTTTCGAGAATGGTGGAGCTAAGGTGTTTTTGGAAGATTTGAATGGTGGAGCTAAGGGGTTTTCGAGAATGGTGGAGCTAAGCCTCTCTTGTTTCAAATCTGTCTCGATTTGTCCGACACAGAATCAGAGAAAAAAATAAAAAATGTTGAACCATGGTTACTTTATCAGTGGTTAGGTAAGTGTGGTGTGGTCTAAAACGAGGGCAAGAGTGACTTTAGACAAAGGTAATGTGTGCTCCATGTGGGATGTGTCTAATGGAGTAATTCATAAGACATAATGTGTCTTAGAAAGTAAAAAAATCATTATTAAAAGAGAAATACTCATTAGAAAATACCCTTTAGTTTTTAAAGTTAATTACACTTCCATGCCACTAATAATTAAATTGAATTTCATATTTTAATGCTTGTTTTTTCAGTTAGATTAATGTGTTCTCCTTATTCAAATATAAATTTAATGTCATTAAATGAACCTACCTATGAAAATACACGCCTGACCAGATTTACTTGCACCATGTTGAAGATCACTTGCAAGCATTTCCTCTGTAGTCTGCATAATTGTTTAATAAACCGCTCTCTCCGGGACTTGAAACCTGGATTTCCTGTAATCTGGCTCAGGTGATTCAGTTAGGCGTAGGTCTTCATAAGGCAGGTAGTATTGTCGGTTGTCGAATCGTCTATGTAATCTTTCATATATCATAATTATAAGAGCGTAATAAATCAGCGTTAAAAAAAAAATGAACCTAGCTATTTTAATGCTTGTATTTTTCAGTTAAATTAATGAGTTTTCCTTAATCAAATTTAAACTTAATGTCATTAAATGAACCTAAAAATACATCATATTTAACGTAGCTTATTATGGACGAGTACAACCCAATAATGAACTTGAATTTTATTTTTACGAAAAAGTGAATCACTTGACATATGTAATATTTAAAATATATTAACTACAATATAACAAATGCATATAACCTAACTATACTTTAGTTTGAAATGATCATGCTCAAGTTTTATATAGTCAACTTACATCATGCATCTATCGATGTACAATATTCAAACCACCTATAGTTTTCGTTTTCTTTATAGGATGTATCAACCAACCAATCATCCTATTGATTTTCTAAGCTTTATAAAAAAACAAATCAATAAATACAAACTCAAAATCCAATATCTTTTATTAATCAAAACAGAATATCTTCTTGTCGTATCTTTAATGTACCTATTAAATATAGAAACTGTAACCATAATTACACTAATATAAGAATATATTTGATTCCAACCAATTGATCTATTACTTTGGTAATTGATTTGCTTCCAGAAGAGGAAACAATAAATTTAAAATTTGTAAGAATATAAAGATATAGAGATTCCAAACAATTGCCTATATTTGCGTATGATTTTCGCATAATAAGCTTCAAATTGAAATTGAAAAAGATAGAGAGATTTTTTTAGTCTTTTACCGACACAGAATTTAAACAAAACGAAGAGTTAAAGGTAATTTTTTTTTGTTACACTTCCCGGAAAAAAACGGTTACAACATGGGCTTTCATAATACGGCCTTTTAACATATTAATGTTATGAACATTTAATAATTATCTTGACGAAAAACAAAGACTATAAATAATTTATTATTAATAAAATTATGAAATTATTTACAATTTGATGACTAATTCGCCTTTTTTATATGTTAAATTTTTCATAGAAGTTTAAAAATCATTGTATTTTCTTTAAACATGTATAACTGATTTATAATCTTTTATGACATACTAAGTCATAATATAATATTTCTTCATATTTTACATTAATAACCATTGTTTTTATATATCATCTACAATTCTCTAATTACATCTATTTGTTCAATTTTTTATATGATATTAAATATTCGTCGTAGATAGATGGTTTAAGATGCTAAAAAAATATTTAGTTGGTGAATATAATACATCAAATATTACAAATACATCATTTAGTTAAATAAATAACCAAAAACTGAAAATTCATACCCGCGCTGACGCGCGGGTTAGGGTCTAGTATAAGTTTAATTTGAGTGTAGAGTCTTTTTGGACTCTACATCTCCACTTTATAATTTTTCACAATTTAATGTAGGATACATCTTAGTTGGATATATTTATTGACTGTTACTTGAGTGGCAAGTGAGAGAGAAATGAAGATGAAGAAAGTTTGTTACGATCAAAATGAATCTTCTTATCTTTTGTTAAAGTTTTAGTTACAATGTATAATCCTTTATATAGGATCTAGTTAACCGGAATGAGCTAACCAATATAATACATTTAACCAAAGTAAACCATTACTCTAATATTGACTAAACATGCCTCTTCCTTGTCTTCTTCATCTTTCATGTATGATCAAGTCCTGATGAGATACGCATCGCAAGATCCATTATTCCCTATGGACTCGCACGTCAAGATCACAAGGCTTTTCGTCAAAATCTCCTGGAGCTCCACTTTCGCCGTCTTCGGTGAACACTCGCCAACCACAGAATCGGAGACTTTGTTTCTTCCTTCCTCCTCCACAGCCTTGTTGAGCAAGTCCGCCTTGTCCACATTTACTATGTTGTCGCTTAATGAGATGTCGCCTGTAGACTTGGAGACTTCCATGTGCACCTCTCACGGAGATTGCATCGTCTCCATCGTCATTGAATCGAGAAGGTGATGTCAGAATTATAATTTGGAGGATAGAGATTGAGATCATGCAGTGGTTAGTGATTCCACCGAAACAAAGGTAAATGGTTTTATATAATGGAAAATTTGGAGAAATATCTTTACATGAGATTATATTTTGAAAATTACACTATCTTTTTATTTTTTGGAAACTACAATTATTGATAAGTGAAATGACTAAATTGACCAAATTTAATGTTTATCTTATCTAATATTTAATTTGATATTCTAATTAAAACAGAAATGTGGAAGCACCATAGCCTATTGGTTAAGGTTTAAAGGCTTCTACACCCAGGTCTGGGGTTCGAATCTCAGACTATGCAATTTATTGCAGATTACAGGAAATCCAGGTTTCAAGTCCCGGAGAAAGCGGTTTATTAAACAATTATGCAGACTACAGAGGAAAGACTTGCAAGGGATCTTCAATATGGTGCAAGTAAATTTGGTCAGGCGTGGATTTTCATAGGACGGCTCAGGTGATGCAGTTAGGCGTAGGTCTTCATAAGGCAGGTAGTATTGTCGGTTGTCGAATCGTCTATGTAATCTTTCCTATATCATAATTGTAAGATCATAATAAATCAGCGTTAAAAAAAAAATTAAAACAGAAATATGCGTTTTAAAAAAAAAATTAAACAAATTGACCAACAAACATACTTATTTTAATATTCTTAATATAAAATTAAAAAATTGGTGGCTCCGCTATCTTTATTCATAGAAAAGAATTGTCGAGTTTACCAAATAACTAAATGATCTCCTATTATAGCCTGAGAATTTGTTTCTTGTTTTCATATGCGACATACACATGAAACAATCCAGAGAAATTGCTATTCTTTTAGTTAAAAAAGTTTAATCCGGACAAATTTTTTGAGAATCAAATAGTGTGTTAGTATATTTCTCCTCTTTTTATTATAATTTTTTTTTCTTACTGAAAATTTCTACCAAAGAAGATATGATACAATGTTAAATTGTGCGCACGCGGTGTACGAGTACATAGAAACTCTTGGAAATGATTTGGAATATTTTCACCATTCTTAGAATGTTTAAATTGTTTGCTTTTTATGATGTGAAAAAGGATGAACTTCTAAAAGAAAGAGATTGAAGCTATTGTTCCGTTTTTCTGCAGAGACACCAAATATTAATATTTTTTTTTGAGAAAAAAATATTAACAACTTTAGCAACAAGAATATTAACAAAGATTACAGAAAAGTTTTACAAAATAATAAACGTGGAAAATTATCGAAAACTATAAGTTTATAAGATAATAATCAAAGTTTTAAGGGAAAATTTGGAGAAATATATTCATATCAGATTTTAATTTGAAAATTACACCATGATTTAGGTTTTTTCGAAAATACACTTATGTATTCATGAATTTATTAAATTATCCAATATGAATACTTAATTATATCATCAATTTTTATCATTATAATTTATTTAAATTATTATTTATAACAAGAAAAATATTTTTTTAAAGAAATCTCTTTAATATCTACAAAATATCTTCTTAAATATATCTGCATATTTATTTTTTGAAAATATAGAAGAGAACAAGCGAGCGTCATCTGTCGTCTTCTTCATGATATTTTTTCCAACAATATATGAGAAGCTTTATTAAATGGTTCTTCCTATAAAAAGCGGATACAAAAAATAATATCTAACTTGCGGATACACCTACAGATATGAAAATGGATTACAGGAAAAATATCTAAATAACTTTTATGGATTTCATCTACTTCAGATTTCACCAAACTATCTCTTTCTTTCACCACTGTATAAAATACACTGATAAAAAGAAGAGATCAAAAGCAGAGATCGTTTGATCAAGAAAAAAATGCAGAGATCTAAATAATAACACTCTAAAAACTTGCAAGAAGTTAATAGTGAAGTTTATTGTACCTTTGCAGATCAACATTTTCTAGCTTCTTTTGTATTGGTGTTTGATAAATTTCAAAACTCATTATCACAAACCAAAAGAATATCATTCAACCCGCAAAGGATCAAGAATCATGTTATTTATTTTATATTTTGAATACACACACTCTAATGTCTAATGACAATCTCAACATTAATTCAGGAAAGAGGCAAAGAGCTAAGGTGCAACAATGCTTTTGAAATAAAATTATGGAACGAAAGAGAAAGACTGCAGATATAGAGAATTATTATTATTAATTTTGAATTTATATTGTAGTTATAACAATATCTAATCTGGATAAAAATGTCTTTTCATATTTAGTAAAGTGTATTTCTCAAAAAGTAAAAAAAAAATGTGCTTTTCACAATATAAACTATTAATAGAGTATTTTTCAAATTATCCCAAGTTTTAAATTAATTACTAAAGTTTGTAAATTTAAAATAAAAATCTCTTACTACATAAGAGAAAGTGTAGTTTAAAAAAAAAAAGGAAAAATGCATTTTTCAAATTTTAAATTGTAAATGGAGTATTTTTCAAACTATCCCTTTATATAATGGTGGAAAAGTCGTCTAATATCTCTGGTCTGTTGCTAATTATTAGGCTAACACTTATTATAAATTTTGTTTATTCTTTTTTTTTTTTTTCTCTTAAATTAAAATTTAATTAACTTTAATCATGTACTTTTCGATAATGCTTTCGTGGCTAAGGGCATCTCCATACCCACTTCATTTTCTATTCTAAAATAGAGTAAAAGTGAATATGAAGTAAAAAATACTCCAACCCAACTCCATATCTCACTCTATAATGAAGTTTACTCCATAAATGGAGTAATCTATTTTGGTTGTTCATCACTCTATTATGGAGTAGGAAATGAAATAGGGTTGAAACATTTTTGCTCCATATTTACTTTTACTCTATTCTGGAGGAAAAAAAATAGAATTTTACATTGGAGATGCTCTAAGCCGGTCTCTCAATCGGTTCACATTTAAATTTTGTTATTTTGACTTGCCTTTATTATACACTCCTTTCAAAATGTTGGATTCTTATCTTGTAACACAAGTAAACTATCATTTTATTCTTTAAATGTATACCTAAGTATGAATAATTTAGCCACCCTTTAGTTAACTGAACTTTCGAGTTTTTTTTTTAAAAAATTGCTAACGTGTGTTCACTGCTATAGACTTCGCGTGCCATTCAAATCCTCTCCCCTACCGTTCTTATATTGCCATCATACATATTTATTGTTTCATGTTCATAGTTTCTCCATTCAAATACATATGCTTCATAAAGGATGTTACGGCAGGTGAAAATAGCTAACCACAAACCTCAAAAGTTGAAAGGCAACAAACTGATTGACAGTTTAATTTTTAGTATACATTAATTAATAAGAAACTATTTTGCAATGATATAGGTAAAATTTGGATAGCAATGAAACAAAAGAGGGTATAAAGGTATTAGGGCTCTCTCTACAGTGAGGCCTCCCAATATAAATCAGTTTGTTGCTCAAAAAAGAAAAAGAAAAAAAGAGTAACGCTGCTACTAGGGATTCATATAGATGAGCTCATCCTCTTTGCACTCTCGAATCCCAATTTCCATTACTTTTCCATCGGTCGAAGAAGTAGGTAAAATATCACAACACTGTCTTCTCGGAGCCTTTAACTATCACATCCAAAAACAATAAATTAAGATAAATAAAACTTAAAATAAATAAAATTGAAACAGTTTTACAGAATATATAAAAATTTTATATAGTTTTATTTTAAAATGTTAACATGTAAATGTCAAATTAGTTTACTCAACTTCAGTTACTAAAATGGAGACACTATGATCTGTCCAACTTATCTGAATTATCTTGAATTTATCTTACAATAAGAACCTCTTAGTCCTTATAGAGTACTTCCAAGCATGTTCCTTCTTATTTTTAACAATTGAGCGTTTATATTGAATTTTATATGTGATATTCGTAATTTTGTTGGTACTTAATTTTAGAGTAAAAATGATAAATGTTACTAGGGAAACTTTAGCGATTGATATTTCAATAGAGATTTAACTAACCTAGCAATGGTTTTACAGATGACCAAAATTTCACTCTTTATCAAATCTAATATCAATACTGAAACACGAATTTTTATTTTAAAAATCCAAAAAATCAGAAAAGGACCCTTACTTTTCTGATATCGGGATCGAATCTTGTCGAGAACACTCTAACCTCTTCAGTTTTGCGAGGCGATGAAATGGGATCATACGTGCAATTCTCGTAAGCTTGCTTATACACACTTTTAATAGTTCCATCATCGGGAGTAGAAGAAACATGTTCCATGAAGAAAGTGGCAGGTCTTTTGCAAGGATCAGGATTAAACTCTCTTGTGTTGAATGTGTACACACTTGCTAACCCGCCGAAATTTTGCCATGGTCGGAACGTTTCTTGTGTTCGCAAAACATCACGTAGAAACATATGCCTACTCTCAATCTAACATTTGAAACAAAAAAATTAATTTGATTTAATAGCATCAGGTTACTATAATCATTCAAAAATATAATGTACCTAGGTAGTACTAGATATTTTAGCCGAACCAAAGTTTACAAACTAAATAAACTAAAGATAAATCGAACCGAAATTTTATTTGAATCCTAAAAGTATCTTTTTCTAAATAGACAAACTAAACCGAACAAATTAAAAATCCAGGATATACTAAAACGGAAAAAAATCAGGGAAATTTTTTTTTCCGACTTACTACACACCTATATAAATGTTTTAACATTTTCTAAAATTAAGGTTGGCAAGGCGATATTAACCTGAACAGTATATCCCCAGGACACAGAGATGGTCCAAGAGTACCGACGGTCGTAGCAAACGGAGAGTTGAAATATACGGAGAGGATCAAGTTCTACGGCGGAGAAGAGGTGTTGGATGGCGGAGAAAGTAGTTGAGTTTGGGAAAAGTGGGTCAATGTGGGACATGTGGTGTAGAGACACCAACGGTCTCGTTGAATGTGATGTCAATATTCCCAATGCATTTCCATTTACATCAAACTGCATACATAGATATAAAAAAAAGGAAGAAGCTAGTTAAATCAATTTTTGAGCAAAATTAAAAAATATATACAAAGGTGTATAAAACCTGATGGAAGCCAGGTTCGTGAGACAATCCAACTCCAAGCTCAAGCACACAAGCATGAATTCTAGCGTCTCCTCCATATAAATGTGGATACCGTTCGATACAAGAATCAAAAATTTTAGCTAAGACGTTAGCCAACGAGCTGCTTAAAGCTACCCCTCCACCGCCAAACGCCATGTCGTCTCCAAACAACCAGTTCTGATGATAAATCTCTGAGGTAGCTCCTATGTAGTACCATGACATGTGGTCGTATTTAGAGAGCGTTCTTGCGAGGTTTTCTGGGATGAATATGGTGTCGTCATCTCCAAACACGTACCATCTTACTTCCTCTGCAGAGTTATTGAACATCCTTACGGTTTCTAAAACACAGCGCGCGATCCGAATCGCGTTTCTGTCACCGCCTGCCCAAGTGTATCTGCATGATCAATAATTTTGTGGGCTCGATTCCATTTATATTTAGAAAGGAAAGTTAAAGGAATAAAACTGGAATCTTAATTATTATTATTATTATAGTGGAATTGAATTATTATTTTTATATATGGTTTTGAAAATATAATATTAACTTAAATTTCGGAAAATAAAATATGTTGGAAACAAAGAATTTTAGAAGTTACATATTAAATTAAAATTTTGAACTCATTTGCAGACAGTTCTAAATCGTAAACGAATAAGTTTTAAGTTTCTAAATAAATTTGAACTTAGAACATCTATTAATTTGAAACGGAGTAATTAATAAGCGCAGATTACATCTACTTTCAAAGAATGATGCTATAAATAGTTTCCATAGTTACCTAAACCGTGACGTATCTTCAGAAACACAAATCGGAGGGAGAAGATGAGAATCTGTATTGTTCTCCAAAGACGACAAAGGACTATCAACAAAGACACACCCTCTCATTCTCTGAGTATCCCACCAAAGCTTAACATAATCTCTACGTGCAGGCCACGAGTTCAAGCTCGATCCGATCCCAAAGACAATGTGATCGATCTCTGTAAGGCTCTGAGGTTGATCTTGAGAAGATGAGAAGTAGGCATTAATAGTGTCTTTAGGCTGAAGCATTGATACGGAAAGGGAGACGATAAGGTATACAAAGGAAATTAAAACAGAAAGTAGTATGCAATTCATCATACGGGTCGAGATAATTGGAGAATAAGAGGATAAAGAATAAGCTTTCCATAAGGGTCGAAAGAGACACATTTCCTTAGGGGTCAAAAGAGCTGTATATGAAGAAGGATACTATTTTGTATAGTACCTATATATATAGAGAATTAAAATAAAGATCTCAAAATGTATAAATGCAACGACGGTGGCGACATTAAAGTGGTGGTCACGGTCTCTATAGACGGTTGTAGCGGCGGCAGAAAATGAAGGTCGATCATAGGGAGGGTAATGGAGTAATGTAAAATGTATTTTTTTAATGCACAGAAGTAATGCGGCCTAACTATTTACCTAAAGCTGATTGTGAATTAAAGACGATAAGGCGTAGACATAGAATGAGCTTATTAGCTTATTGGTTTTATTTCCTTTATATATAAATTTAATTTGAGTGTGAGAATCTTTTTGGACTCGTACATTTGTTGTTTCTCCACTATATAATTTTTTTAAATTAATATACGATACATCTTAGTTGGATATGTTTTTTTTTTTAATTGGATATGTTTATATTTTTAGTAATGAATTTTTCTTACGGTATATGTGCATGGAATGGAATTCAGTTTTCTAACACCATAGTTTTTTTCCTGTTAAGTTATTGGATATTTTTTACTAAAACTAAATTATGGTATTGTTGCAGATATCCTATTTTTGTTGCTTCTTATTTTGAGCTGCTCTCCGTTTGGATCTCACGAGAGGAAAAAAAAGCAGACTCCTTCGCCAAACAGGTCTCCTATTGGGTAAATATGATTGAGTGAAAAAGTGATGTTACAAAAAAAGGATGTTTAGTAAGTGTGTAGTTAGATCTCGTTCTTAATTCTATTTGTATCAAATGTAAAGATTACAAATAAAACTGGATCAATAAATAGTTTATTTTGATATGTACTCTGTTTTTCTAATGGTTTTCTTGGTGGCATATAATATCACACATCAAAAACATTGAGAACGGACGAAATAAAGAACGTTTGATAACGTGAATTTTGCTGCCTTGAACATGTACAATATTACATGGTCCAAGCCACACTGCCTCAGGGAATATTTATGTATTTTCCTTATGATAGTTGAACTTTGTTTCGTGAAATATGATTAAGGAAAAGTTAAAATGCCACGAATACGTGATCTGCAACATAGTTGGTTTATAAGTGTTTAGATATCAACTATCTTTTTTTTTGAAAAAATGGTAGCCTTTCAGGTATTAAAATTGGTATACGAACTTCTATTAAAAAAAATGTTTACTCACGAGCAAACAATCCCTTATATTATCTCCTGCTTCTGCGTTTGGTCGAGCGAGCGTTTACGTCCATAACGATTATGATTATATGATCGCAACCATCTTTTTATTAGGTCATGAATATATTAGTCTCTTTATTAGTATTATTTGCTCGTGGGTCATAATCATAATCTGTACCAGCTTTTGTAAATCTTCCTTTCAATCGTCTGTTCGTATCAGCTGTAGATTTTCGAGATTCATATCTAATTTTCATGAATATATTAGTCTATTTATTGGTATTGTTTGCTCATGCATGCATTCTAATCTCGAGATTTAATTATACCTAGCGTCTTCCTTTGAGTATCTATACGTAAAATTCAATATATTTAATTCATCAAAATCATAATAATTGAATTTTACGTATAGATACTCAAAGGAAGACGCTAGGTATAATTAAATCTCGAGATTAGAATGCATGCATGAGCAAACAATACCAATAAATAGACTAATATATTGTCTCAATATATTTAATTCATCAAAATCATAATAATTAAAAATGAACATGCCTCGTTGAAGGCCCATTTATCGAGACAATCCTAGAACAAAATTTTGTTGCTTTTACACGGCGGCTCCGCCGTTGGCTCTCTTGCTCTGACTTCTCCTCTGTTACGGTGGATCAAATCCATTCCTCAATCTTTGTGCTTCATCCAATCTGTCTCTGTTTAAATTTCCATGGATTTGCCAGAGATTCCACCTTTCCGAAAGAAAGATTCGCTGCCCTGCAACAACAACCATGGCTCCACTGCTCCTTCGTCGACCACAACTCCTCCGTCGACCACAACTCCTCCGTCGCAAAGCAATAACAACAACCACGACTCTGTTGGAATTGCTGACCACAACTCTGTTGCTCCTTTGTTGACCACAGCTCCTCCGCCCTTTCACTGTGACGACGAGATCTTTGATGTTGTTCATGTAAACTCTGACCAGGTAACAAAAGTGAGTCAGTCTCTTGAGGCTCCTCAAACACAACTAGATGTTCCTCACCAAACAGAAGATACTATGGAAGAAGAACAAGCTCTATTCGTACCTTCAATGGGAGCATGGTCAAAGCCACTTGTTCTAAAGTTCCCTTCTCCTTGTACACCACCTGAGCCATCAACGCCTTGTAACTATGATCCACACTTGGTGCAAAGCCAAATCGAGAAATTTTGGCCTTCACTGGATGAAAGTACCAACTTTAAAAAAAAGAAATCTTCGCTGAAAGTACCTTCTTCACCGAACCTCCCAGTTACACAGTTGCCGCCTCCAGAACTAAAGGAAGATGGCTCACTCCGCTTTCCATGGGCTGCAAGGATGAACCCGGCTACGAGGAACTTGTATCGTGCTTCCAGACCAACTTTCAGACTTGATGGCACTCCTGAGATCATCATTCCAACTAAGGTACTTCAGCTTGGCCCTGAGAATGTAGGAGAATATGTGATTGGGCAATTTCATCGCTGTTCTGCTCCTTCGGGTGGTCTTACACATGCTGTTGTAAACCGTCTCTGGGGTAGAAGCTGTAAAATTGGTAGCCGAAAACTAGGAGAAGCCTCTTACCTTTTCCATGTTCCACACAAAGAGACAAGACAGTGGATCATTCAACGTTGCGTCTGGCATGTAGATGACTGCTTAATGTTTGTGGCTCCTTGGAATCCAGAAGGTTCTTTAAAAATCCCTGAAATCTCCACGGTACCAGCTTGGGTGACCCTACAAAATATTCCAACCAGCTGCTACTCTAGACTTGGAATCTCGCACATTGCTTCAGGTCTAGGTGAGCCCATGCTTACACATAAGCCAAGGCTGGATCCCTTAAACATTGGAGAGGCTAAAATCTTGGTTGAAATAGAGCTCGACAAAAGTTTTCCCAAACAGATTGCATTGGACGATAAGCTTGGTAACATATTTTTAGTTGATGTGATCTACTCTTGGATTCCATCAACTTGTGAAAGATGTGGAAGTTTAGGTCACAAAGCAAAGAGGTGTCTACTAAAGGAAGACAAGATTCCACCAACAGATGAAAAAAGATCTGAACACAAGGATGTGAATATCCCAGTGGTTGCTATAGACTCTCTTTTGGATAATACTGATTCTGATGTCCAGCAGAATCAACATGTTCCCTTTGAAGTAGGGAAGCCAGTAGCGTCCTCAACGGACATTAGTTCTTCACCAGCAACTACAGAGTCTACGTCTCCTCAGGTAGCTAATTCTCACAAGGATAGCCCTGCTACTCATGATAATTCACTTCCGAATGCAAAGTTTACTCTATCTTCTACACTAGCAGGTACATCATCTGCTCACACTTCTTTAAAAGTTATGGACGATGCTCCATCAGAAATTATCATGGATGAGGGTACAATACTCTCAGCAAGTGATCCTTTAAAAATGACTCCTCTTTCAACCGAGTCAATCCAAGATGTTAGTAACATGGAAAGTGATTTTCATATTACTGAACAAATGGATGAAGTTGGAAACATGACAAGAGGGGGTCGGTTGATCAAACCGACACAAAAGTACCAAGATATGGGATGGATGACAGTTCGTGGAAAAGGAAAACGAGGCCGTAGAGGTCGAGGTTCCAATCAAGCGCACTAATATCCTTCTTAGTTTGGTTAAGCTAAGAGTTGTACTAAGTTTTCAAACTTTTATAGCTCTTTTTTATGTCTACTTCATGTATCACACTTTCTCAAACTATATGATCTAACAAATCACATCTGTACTTTGTTTTAAATTTTAATGAAAGCCTTTTTTACAAAAAAAAAATCATAATAATTCATACTTGCGTTTCTCCTTCTTTGCGAAATATCTCTTCAATGCTTCTAATCGTGCTTGCGGATCATATGCACGAGATGCAGGTTTTTATCATCCCATCCCATAGTGACATATCAATGATACCAAATGTTAGCAAAAAAAAAAGACATATCAATGATATCATGGGCATCTATCAGAATCAACTGCGATGGCCCACAATCAAGTTGAAAGAGCGTTAAGGAAGATTTCAACATTATTAATGATCTCTTCCTTTGACGTTGAGCAAATCATTTGATTCTTCTTGTAATCTTCATAACTTGCATTAGCCAAAGCTGCAGTGTAGTACTAATCTTTATGTGTGGCCGATGACATACCCGATGACAAAGATGGTATAACCTGCTATGCCAAAAAATAGTTAATCGTAAAATTAACTGATCAAAACATCAATATGGGATATATTTGAGTTGATGTTTGTTAATACCTCTGCCTTGGTTTCTGCATTGTTTCGTTATTTTATCGATTAGCTGATCAGTTAGGATCAATTCATCTGCGGTGAAACATTCTTTTTGGTCGAGTACTGCCTTGTAGTCGTCAAATGTTCTCTATCTCTTTAGTTTCGTAACAATCGAAGCCTGAACATGAACTATATATCCTCTGTAAAGTGACACATAGACAAAGACACATCGAATCGACCACAAATTCATCGTCAAAATAATAAAATGCCGACCCCGCTGTAACTGACTATAAGAATATACCTTAGGAATGTCCAAAGGGCTGAAGCTTTTGCACTTGATGATCAATACTATTCTTTGAATAATTGTCAAATTTTTGAAAATTTCCAAAAGAGGATGATGAGTCCCCATAATTGAGAGGTAACCGGACAAATGATTATAGTGATTCCCAATCGAAATTAATGAAAGAAGATGACGAAGAAGAAGACGAGGAAGAGGAATCAAGATCGAAAAGTGGTGAAAAACTATAACCCGAATTATTGTTAATACGTGAGGCGTCATTGGCGTTTCAAAAACATGTTTGGCAGAGGGACAATCCTTGGTCATGGCACTGGACAGCCTCGGTCTGTGAAACGCAGTTATTGCACAACAGAAACGCAGTTTCTCAAATCACACATATTATATCTCCATTTCTCATTCAAATAAAACTTTTTTTTTGACATATGAACACATCTATCTATCTAATACAATAAAATAGTTTTCTCTCTCTTCTCCTTGCGTCACATCAGTAAGCAGCACGGGGCAAATTTAGACACTTGTCACCTAGAAAAATCAACGAAACCTATTTTCCCTTCTCCGGGCTCTTTTATTTGGGCTTCATGTTCGTTGTCTCAAAGCCCATAATTATTTTTCGTTTCATATGTGTTATTTGATTTAGGTTTCCTATTGTTTATCTCCAGGCCCATATTTTGTGTATTCTATAAAAAAAAACTCCATTTAAGTCATATCGTCGTCGTTGTCCGACGGAGGCCTGAAATGCCTTGCGTTTCCATTAATTTGGTCCTTTAATCCGAGCATTAACAAGCTTTGTCCAACTCGCCCCACTACACGACATTAAAGTGAGCTTGGAGTCTTCGTATGCAACCTGTAACCGACCAAAGATCTCCCATAAATTACCATCGTTGCAGAAGACTGCCGTGTGTACGAAAACTTCAAGTATCATCTCTGCTCATTATCACGTCCAACAATGGCGAATTCATTAACCATGCTTGGTGATCTGAAAGCTGTGGTAATGTGAAGAGAGGCGGGGAACTTATGGGTGTGGAGTTGATGACATGTCACTGATCGACGAGAAGGTAATCTGTCCCGAATTTTGTAAATCCTTTCGATGATTCCAGTTTTACAGAGACTGTAATTTTTTTCATTTGTTTGTCTGTAACAGTCAATCCTTTTGCAAGGATGCGTGAGTGCGAACCGTCTCAGCATCTTCAGGTAGTGTTTCGCTGAAGGCTCTGTCTACACGATGAGCGGGTTCCTGGAATTTTCGATTGTCTGATGCTCCCCTTTTCATACTTTCACTGATGGCACTTCTTTTGAAAAGTTGCCAGTACGTGAAGCCAATACCAACTGATTTTTCCGATTCCATACGTACGGCCAGTTACTTACACTGGCGAACACCAACAGACAACTAGGAGTGTTATTTGTTTGTTTCTATTGTCCGATCTATCGTATCTCTATGACTCCTGATTCTTTTGTTATCTTATAGATTTATTGAAAAATGCTAATCTTTTTGTGGTTAGCTTCGTAGCTCTTTACGAGAGGATTGGATCGAGCAGTCCTTCTGAATTCTCTTGAAGTCATTTTTATTTAGACTAAGCAGAGATTTTTGGGTTAACTTCAGGGATTTGTTTTGCCTATTAACTTGAACTCCATGATATGTTTCTATCTAGGATGTAATGTGAAAATCTGTGTTACTCTTATCCACTCAAAAAGCTCAATTTTTACTAAAATGTAATTTTCTACAAAATCACCGTTGTAAAACTTTTCTGTGCTTTAGTTCTCTCAGGCAACATGTTTTAGATTTTGTTGGTGTAGTTATTACTTATGTTCTAGCCTCTGTAATTTAGTATTGACAGAGATTGATGTAACTTGGGTTTTGTTTCAGAGGTATATGCAGCAGTACGATGATGTTGGACTGTCTACCCTTGGGATGGGTATGTATGTTCTTAATCACTCTCTCCTATACATTGAGACCGTAGTAGTCTTTCTACTGATATCTCTTCAATCATAAGAATGTGCAGCCACTGCAAACATTGTTACTGAAATACTGAAGAACAGTAGTGGTTTTTTCTGTTTAGAAGAGTAAGTATCTTTATACTGTTTGAATTCAGCATATTATATATTATAAATTGGAGGTTTTGTTACGAGCAGACTATGAATGTCATAGACCCCTTTTTTATTTTAACATAGAGCCATAGATTATAAGCGAAAGATGAAGTAGCAGATAAAGAGGAATCTGTATCAAAATCTTCAAAACCAAGAAGGTATCTGATGAGAGAATCTGAATCAGCAGGTTGAATCAACACAGCAGAAGCTGCTGCAAATTGAGAATCAAAGAATCCATTTCATTTTTATAGTGTTTTTGAGTGTCATGACAAAACGTCTTCAAGGAAAGAGGCTTTGATCAACAAAGATGGACTCTTTCCAGTTCGGTACCGGTTTAAACATATACATAGATCTTTTTTTTGTGTGTAAAAACATATACATAGATCCTATGTACATGTCTAAACCCGAAAATTGTGTTTGTGAAGCTAAGCGAGCTTTGTTCTATATATTTTTGTTTCAAAGACTTGAGTGTAACGTTATTGATTCAAGTATCCCCTACTCTGTGTAATTCTGTTTCATACCATATAAACAAATAATTCTGGTTCATACCGTATATACAAATGTTTTCCTTTAGTCTTGCAGATTAATTTTTTTTCTTTGTGTATTATAATTAATCAACTAGATTTTGACCCGCGCTTTTAAGCGCGGGTTTATTTTTGAAATTTCAAAAAATTTATTTGATATGAATTTGTAATTTGATTATGTATTTACATATGAATGTAACAAAAAATATACTATTTTTGTGCATATTATTGAATATTTTAATTTTTAGAGAGGTACATATAAGGTTTGGTTTATAAACGGATTAAATTATAAAGAACATGCATTGCATTTACTTTATGCACTTGCAATATATTTTAGTCAACGGTAATGAAATGGGGTCATCTTTTGCTATCTCTATAAAATTATGTGATTCAGTTACGTTTTAACGAAATTGTATATTTTTTGCCTAAACTCTTGTGGATATGCTATCTTTGAGACTCAAGAAATGAGCGATATAAGTTGGTATTATATTCTTCTTGCTCTCTCTCTCTCTTGCTCATCAGAATAATAGACCTATTTCTCTAAACTTGCATTATTAATTTATTAGTAGATATGTTTAATGTGTATCTTAAATGTCTCTTCTTGCAACCGAAAAAAGTCAAAATCCTAAGCACCTTGATGATTTTCTCGTTTTATTTCACTTCTTGATGAATCTCTCTGCACAAACAGCTTTTCACTTATGTTGTTTTTACTAATAAAAATAGAGTAAATCTATAACAATGAACTTGCGTTGTTTCCTTCTCTCTCTTGAAACCACTAATAAAAAAGGAAAAAACAATGAAATTTACCTAACAGTACTCACGCATTAACTTATATCATTTGTCCTAACTGAAATCTATCAAATTTTTGCAGTCATGGTGTTGCTAAATCACGTTGAATTGTATTGTTTCAGATATATTTGTCGCTATGGTGAGAAAAGTTTATGCGTAATGAAAATCATATAGTATTATAGTCAATCATTTCAGAATATTCTTGAGCACAAAAATATTCGCATATCTTCATAATCTAAGTGTTACCCATCTAGCCAAAAGCGTTTATAAATGTACGAAAACATTTATTAGTATGGAACAATATCCCGGATATATATAATTAATTTCTATATCTTCCAAAATATTTAAAACATGCAATCAAATACCCGTTTTCAGCAAAAAACAGAAAAAAAAAATCAAAAATAAACGGGTATATTCTCTTGATTTTATTAGCATTGTTATATTTTGATATATAATGTAGGCCTAATATAATGTTAGAAATAAAATTGGACAGATTATATTTGAATTCAATGTTATTGACGTAACGGGTTACAATCTCAACTAAATCATGTCGTAATCTTAGCTAATAATTATATGTTTATATTTTTCAGTTGAAATATCTCTGAATTTGATTTTAGATACCATATAAAGTTTAAATTATTACCTAAAAGCTGTTCGGTAACTAAATCTGTAAATGACCGATTCAAGATATATAGATATCAATTAGATTTGATAATATTGTAGTTTAATAACCGGTAGTAATTCATGAATTAGGATTTTGTGGTATATGTATTAGTTTGATATCAATCTATATTATAGTTAAGAGTTTCAAATAATAATGGTATATGAGATTTAATAGTTTTTTTAAAAAATATTTATTTTAACAATAACACACTTTAGCATACAAATATGTTCATTCCCTTTATGAGCTACTTTTCATAAATAATCATTTTCCCATTCTTTTACTCAAAATTATGTTGCAAATCGATGTCAAAAAAAAATATGTTGCAAATGAAAAACAAATGATCGATTGTGCTAGTTAAATAATAGTATAAGACTAATATTAGTTGTATGTTAAAAATGATTAGTTGTATACAGATACATGTATTGTAGTTCAAACTGTGAATAACCATTTGTGCATGATTTAATTATTATTTTGACTAATGGATACAATACAAACCGTTTTGAACTCACGGTTACGGAAAGTATTATAAATTTTATATTAGAAAGTATAGGACAATGACCATAGATAACAGATTAAGTAAATAACTAATAGGTCTAACAACCTTGTATAAGTAGATTTTTTAGGAGTCCTTCCCTTTTAATAGTATTGATTTCCCTTTGTAATTTGTCAACTAAATATAATTTTTTTCTTTACTCTAACAATTAAGGTCTGAACTGTTGAACTTTGCAGGTGGTTAATTTTGTTTGATTTATTTTAAAATATCTGTAGCCTATAGTTTACAGGTACAACAAATTTAACTATAGCAAAAGTCTCTGCAAAAATAATCTACAGTAACAACTTTACAGCTACAATCAATTTATTTATAGCTAAACTTTTACAACTAAAATTCTATAGCCACAGTCGAACAAAAAAAATACAGTCGTGTTATCTCTTTCTGAATTGTAGGTTTTATTAGTTTCCTGTTATTTATAAGACTAGGTGCGTAGCTTTAACAATCTCTTTTAAAAAAAAAGTTAGTCACCTGCTGGAAAGTGATTGCTCTCACCTCCGGCTGAGAGGAAGTATAATCTTTGTTCTCACCATCAGCTTAAAACCAAAAGAGAAATTCAAGTTTTATAGCATACAGTACGGTTTAGATAACACAAAAAGAGCAGACAAGTTTACCACATTACCATTTTTAACACTAAAAACCATAGTTTCATAAGCTTAGAGAGAAACTAAAGACAAATAGAGAGAGAAAAAAACATTCGTTGTTGAACTCAAAGCAGCAGAAAATAAATCAGCCCAGTCACGGGCATCTGGTTTTCTGGCAACATTCACAACCACATTGTAGCACTCATGGTAATTTTTAATTAAATCACAAGCTTTCCGCAAAAGGGATAATTTTCAAAGATATCAAGGTCCTGAGATCTGGCTCCTGTTTGCATTTCACCTAAAATTTGTATTATTCCAAACATGTAGCCAAACAAATCAAAGACACGACAAGATGGCTAGGAAAATAAGTATATGAGAGATGCTTTTAGATATTAAACAACAACTCAGCGTGACTACAACAAGCTTTTTGTTGTGCATAGAATTTAAAAAGCACACATGAGAGTTTCTAACATCAAAACACGATAGAGGAGAAAGCACATATTTCCCAATCACAAACCTGACATAACTTTCTTTTCTATTTCTCCAAGAGTGCCACTGTGCCAGACTTGTGGTTTCCATTTCTTGAGGCCAAGAGAATGTATCGATAACTAAGACCTCTGGAAGAAAGTTACAGATTATAGAGATTGGTCTATGGGAATGTGTTCTTCGATGTCAACGTGCCAGATTTCAAGAACAAGCTCTTGGTTCTCTTTCTCTAACCGGTCTACTTCTCTTCCTTAAGCTGTTACAACCTCCTCACCTGCAACAATGATTTTAATCAGCTTTCGTTTCTATCTAGGAGCATAAAACAATGACAAATACGCAAGTAGAACTTGGTGCATGCACTGCATATCGTAGTTTGACATAACATTGAGCATTCCAGAATCATCTCCTCTCTTTGCAGCCTCGCGAAACTAAGCAAACAAACCATAAATTATCAGAATTTTTTTAATAAACTAATGGCATTGTTCATCTTCAGCTTAAAAAGCACAACTATTAGATAAAAAAAAGCTGCACATTTAGTTACCTGTTTTGCGCAGTCTACACACTCATTTTTCTTCACATAGTTTTGGACAACAACCTGCCCGTTGAAATCTGTTTGCATATACCAGTTAATACTTTCTTTAAGGTTTGCCTTTTTATCTTCTTCTTGCTAAGCCTACGGAACAATCCAAACCTTTGAGCAGTTGAAGAAACTAACCTATTTCACCCTTAAATCTGAAGGATCCAGGGCCAATCACTTCACTTTTGCAATCGTATAAAGCATCTACAGCCTACACCCCAAAAGTTTCATCTATGAATAAGCACTCAACTCTATATTAGTCAAATATAAGATATCGAGTTATGTAAAAGGATATAAATCATAGATACATATCTAAATCCAGAATCAGGTTACCCGTTGAACTAATATTTGAACCAATAAATAACTTTTATTTATTATTCTTATATTTTTTACTTGAAGAAAATAAAGTGAATGAAGGTAGAAAGAACTAAAATTAGTTGATTTAATTTGGTGCTATTGTTATAGATAATTTATTAATGATATTTTACTTTTGGTTTATTTTAGATTAGAAGTTTAATTTTATTATTCACATTAGACATTTAAATATTTATGAATTTTAATGTCTTGATTTAGTTAAATGTCATAACACTTAATTTGTTACAAAAAAATTAAATATTCTAAACTATTTTTAATATTTTGTATGTCAAATGTAATATAATATAAAACTAAATTTAAGTATTTTTAAATATCCAAACTATTGTTTTATGTTTTATAAAACATTTATAAAGTACTTAAATTTAGTTTCTATATATCTATTTACATACCTAATATATTTTTATATAATAAAACTAATTCATTTTTTAACCCGTGGTTCACCTTGAACCGCAGTCGACCTGATGACTGATACGGAACATCATCCAGTTCAGTGTCTGGATGGGTTTAAAAACATTGCTAATAACTAACTCATTAGACACTAACCAACCCTACAAACCTAAGTTTTTTTTTACATGAAAACGCTAAAAACACTAATGTTAAATCAATTCATTACAAATTTACGATCTCAAATACAAACAAATAAGAAACCACTAGGTATACTAATATCAACCTAAACAATCCGTGTGCCTTTCACTCTTCCATTTATCAACATTATAGACCACGAAAAAACAAAAGTTTTTTTTTATAATAAGTCCCGTACACAAAATTACACGATGCATCAACAATGTACCCGGCCCCGTGCTTGCCGGAATGACTTAATAATAATAATAATATATATATATATATATAATATTTTTTATTTACATAATAGTTTGCAAAGAAATATTTATTGTAAATAATATCATAATTTTATAAAATACTAAAATAAATTGGGTTGGTTTTCAACTTTCACAAAAAAAAATTAATTTGTTAACTTAGAAAATAATATATCAAGAATATTCTTTTTCAGGAGAGAAAATAAAAAATACACCAGAGACCAATCCATCTCTATTATGAAATTCCTCTATTTTAGAGAAAAAAATAGAAGAATACATTGGAGATGGTCTAAGACAAGACATGGCCGACGTAAATGATCGACGTTGAGATTTCAGCTTTTCTGATTCTTACTATTCTAATGTTTCAATATAATTTTAATATTCCCTTTCCTTTATAATATAATGTATTAAAGTATTTTTTTGTTTCATTATATAAATTTTTTTATTTCAATGTAACTTTATACTTATTGGTTATTGTGTGGTCAATCAAATTATGTAAATTACTGTGTAATTGATTAAATCCCCTATATATGAATTGATGAACATTTGAAAAGATGTAACCTCAATTTTATAATAATTAAAAAAGACTCATTGCTTATGTGTCAATCAATTAAGTAGTTAATTAGTTCTATGTGCCAGCTTCAAATTGAAATTGAAAAACATGTTGGTCAAATTCGATTTTTATATCTCACTAGAAATATTTAATACCATATAATATTAACTAAAGCAAGGTGGTTATTTATTATATATTATTTCCTTAAATAAAACCTACGGATTTACCTAATGTGATTATGATATATATAGTAATTAATGATTTTAAATAATGAAGATTTGCTAATAGTCTGTATGTTTTCTATCATTTGTGTTTAATTATTTACTATTAAAATAAATTACACAATTACATTTATCATATATTAAAAGTTTAGATTTTGCTGTATATGTTGTATTTTGAATTTTTCAAAAAGAGTATAAATTACTAAATTGTTAAAAGTCTCACATAAACTTTTGTGATCAATGTTTAAATTTTTTTTCTATAATAAGATACAATGATAATAAAATCATATAACTAAATAATTTTATTTTAATAGGTGTTTACGTTAATATATATATACTTCATATTGTTTAAATTTAATTATATATCATATACGATAGATAAGATTGATTGTTGTGATTTATTTATTCTAAAATAATTGCGAATAAACAAGAGCGATCATTTGATTTATATGTGCAAGCCAATTTATTACATAATATTAACTGATTTCTTAGATAATTAGTATTTTATTATTTTATAATATGCAGAAAATATAAAATAAGTATTTATTCTTCACAATGCGCAAATATTAATCTAAGTATGTATCTCTTTAATAATTTTAAGTCTTAACATTTTTTAAATCTCAGGCCAAAATAAAAAAAAGAAATGAGAATAAACTCAAAAATCAATATTTATATCGAACAATATCCAAAATGACACAAAAATGAGAAAAATATCAAAGATAAATAGGATTGACAAGTGAACGTAAACTTTTCATAACCATAATTAAATTTTAAATTGCTAAATCATGATATAAAACTGAGCTGGCATAGTTTTATTGTAACCAAATAGTAGGCATGAGATTCTTCGGCCTAAATGTTAGGTTTTTATGTGATAAATAATTTTTTAACCTAAAATACTTTTAAAAATGAGATAAGTTCATTAGTACAAATTATGTAATTAACAAAAAAAGTTTTAAAAAATTGTTTAAGAGCCAAATATATTAATTCGATCAATAATATTTTTTTCCATACAATATTTCTTAAATAATTTTTCATATAAATTTACCCTACGCAAGCAGGTCTTATCCTAGTTTATATATTAAATGACAATTTTTTAAAGTAATAGCTTTTAAATATTACAGATTTTAATTAAAACTGGAGGATATAAGCCTCATAAAAAGTGTCAACGCAGGCGAAAATAATCGGCCAGTGAGAAACTATATTTTTGCCATGTCACCTCCTCTATTTGTTTTTACAAAATGATCTTTTAACTTTTTACTTAATCAATTATAACCGAAAATATTTTTTATTGAAATATATTATTTATATAATATATTTTTATTTACATAATAGTTTATAAAGAAATATTTAGTGTAAATAATATCATAATTTTTATAGAATACTAAAATAAATTGGGCTGGTTTTCAACTTTCATAAATAAAAAATATTATTTGTGAACTTAGAAAAGAATATATCAAGAATATTCTTTTTTAAGAGAGAAAATAGAAAAATACATCGGAGACAAATACATCTCTATTATGAAATTCCGCTATGTTAGAGAAATAAATAGAGGAATACATTGCAGATGGTCTAAGGCATGGTCGACGTAGAGATTTCAGCTTTTTTGATTCTTACTATTCTAAAGTTTCAATATAATTTGAATATTCCCTTTGTTTTATAATATAATGGCTTAAAAGTATTTTTTGTTTCACTGCATAAATTGTTTTTACATTTCAATGTAACTTTAAATTTATTAGATATTGTGTGGCCAATTAAATTATGTAAATTACTGTGTAATTGATTAAATTTTTTATATTAAATGACAGTCTTCTATAGTAATAACTTTTAAATATTACAGATTTTAATTAAAACTGATTACATTTTAAATTAGAGTAATCTATAAACTAAGTCTATATAGATATGATGACAAAATTTTAAAGTGGTCTCACCTTGAATTTTTTTCATTTTGTGCATTCCTAATTGTAAGGAGATAATCAACATCTAATATTATGTTACTCTCAGTATATTAAAAATTGTCGAACGGTAAACCAGTTAAGGATGATGCAAAGAAGATATAAAGATGTATTTCCACTTATCACAAATATAGAATTAATTGACAACAAGTTAATTATGTCCAGCGTAGGACAACAGAGAAGAGTTTCCATACCTTCAAATATTATAATATCTCACTATATTAGTGGCTAAATCAGTTTTCTTTAGCACAAATACTCACTCCATTCTTGAAGTTTAAGCTTTTCTATCTCATAATATTAGTAGTTTGATCCAAGAAAAAAAAAGAAACGGTCGAACTGTACATTGTAATTGGAGAAAGAAAACAAACAAAAATCAACCGAAGACTTTTAAGGTATATGAAACAAAAATTGGAAATAACAATTCTCTACAATTAAAGAATAAGGCAATAAAATTGTAAAAATAGAAAATAAAACAAAAATTATACACAGAAAGAAAGATTTAGTAAAATAAAATCATAATATAATTTCCATAATTGATAGTGCTCAGTTACACTAAAAAGTCTAAATTTACAACATACACAGTTTTATTTACATCTTTAAACCTATTATCAAATTAAAATGATTCTAAAAAAAGTGCCAGCATGAAGAGTTAGAAAATATACGATAAAATATAATACATAACGTTAAAATTACGTTATCACTGATCACTAAAAAATCATGTTAGTAGTAATAAAAATGAAATGACAACACGTTTATTAAAAACTATAAAATGGCACGCAACAAGGTGTTATTAAATATACAAACTACAAATTAAATATGGTCAATGCAAACACACATAAAAATGAGACATCATATTTGGATATATTTTAATAAATACTTTTAAATATATTATATTATTGATAATTTTAAAATTACTTAAAAAGAAACTAAATTATTAAAAATTAATATACAAATAAAAATAAAGTAATATTTTGAACGTGAAAATAATAAATGAATAAAAAATATATTTTTCTAATAAAATAGATTTTAGATTTTAAAAGACTTCTAATTCATGTAATATTACAAAATTCAAAATTTGTTTATTACAATTAATATTTTACCATTAGATATATTAAAATAATATTCTAGATCGATATTCACTTGTGAGTTTTCAACTATTACACGTGAAAAAATATTATTAAGTACACTTTTTTTTGAAAAGGGGATTTTATATTTTAAGTAGGTTATTGGAGTACTTTTTATTTTCGTGAATTTATTCAAGATGAGATTCCAATCTTTTAAACTAAGATATTTATGTTCTATACATAATTATATTTTTTTTACATAACTCTAAAATCTTGGACTTGATTCTTCATATTTTATTAGTTAATTGTGTTACATATAATAGAAATACTTACTTCAAACTAAAAATATATAAAAAAACAAATTTAAAAATTAGTTATATATAATTTAATATACAAAAATTCACATATAAATAAAAATAATTAATATAGCAGATTTAAATATATTATTCGCGCGTAGCGCGGGGAAATGATCTAGTTTATACAATAAGAAAAAGATATAAAGCAAGATATTATACTCGATTAGTAAATATCTTTCCCTCCCAGGCCCCACATAACATTATCTTATTATTGTACTACTACTATGATAAATAAATAAGAATATTTCACAAATCTCCTAGATATTATTTACCATGTGATTTGAACATGCATCATTACAATCATTCTAAAAAATATAATGATATATCAAACTAAAAAATATAACATAGATCATTTTTAATTATGAGATGGCTTAAAATTAATTCTGATAAAATTCAGTTACAAAAATAAAAATATAAGATACTAAGTATATATCCATTACTATATTTATAAACATAAGTAAAACAAAATTGAATATTAGATTTGATTTATTATAAACTTTCAAACTTAACATAATAATAACAAAATAAAACAAAAATTCATCTGTTTATTGGAATTTTATTTATTTTCAATTTTTTAATAAGAATTGTAAATTGTACGAAGGTATTTAATTTCTTTATTATATTTAAGTTTTACGAATAAATTATTTTGTATACTTCTCATGTTTATGATTTTATTGAATATATTATATACATTGTATTATAATCGATGTCAACAAATAAAACTTTTATGCAAACTACATATGTTTTACATCTCCAAAGTATTATCGAATTTTACGAAAACAATTATTCTTAAAATACATACTATTGATTTTAAATAGTTATGTCGTTC
This sequence comes from Brassica napus, assembly GCF_020379485.1. Classification (NCBI taxonomy): domain Eukaryota; kingdom Viridiplantae; phylum Streptophyta; class Magnoliopsida; order Brassicales; family Brassicaceae; genus Brassica; species Brassica napus. The sequence continues at coordinate 2,088,805 of NC_063443.1, forward strand.
ATCTTTTAAAAAATCATATATATTATTTATCAACTGATTTATTAAGTCTATAGTCACTATAAAAAGAAAATGATGACATAAATTATTAGAAATATGACATATCTATCGTTCATATTATACAACAATAAAATGATGTATAAAAATTATTATTCAAAAAAAAATTATTTATTTAAACTTAATGCAGTGGAAATTAAAAGTTTCAAAAAATAAATAGAATCTCAATTACAAATGATTTCTTTATATTTTTTTAAAAAATTGAATAAAATAAATTAAGTAAAAAATTTTTAAATTATTATGTTTGCGCATGGCGCAGAAAAATATCTAGTAAACATTTCTCAAACAACATTTCTTAGAGACGATATTTGTTAAATAAAAAACAACAGAGATACTGGCATGAAGGAAACACACTATGCCTCCTAAAAACAGAAAATGTTTGTTTGTGAATCCACATTCTGATCTTGACTCTCTGTTAAGTCCATATGCCCATCGTTAGTATCCCCACTCCCGCAGTTGCTATGATCCTGTTATATATAACAAATGGTAATCTCAGGTGCTCTCTCAGTATCATCCAATCCACAAACACCACCACCAAATGTCAATTTCATAACAAAAGTTCAAGTTATATATAACAAATGGTAATGTGTTGTATATACTCGCAAAATTTAAATTTAAAAAAAAATTCATGTGATGATTATGACATCTATTTTTACTTTTGCAGTATTAATTTTTAGTTACCAAGTGAGAGAAATACAGGCCATGTTGATGTGTTCTGTGATCTCAGGTCCGCTGATTACTGTGGCTGTATTGGAGAGACTGCATCCTATCATAACGGCGATGATATGAGCTGCTAGCAAACATCCTAATGCTATTAGCCCTAACACGAAAGCTTTTTTGCTTGGAGATTTACACTCGGGTAACCACACCCTCTGTTTCACCTGCATCATGGGCATAACATAAACGCAACCATCATTGTCATCATTATCATCACTTGTTTACTATCGTATATATACAAGATATGTATATATGTACCTCTTGTTGGGCGTCTTCGGCTTGCATTGCCACGAAACCAGCAAAGACATCTAATCCCACGATCAAAAATATACAACAAAATATTATAACGGTACTAGAGCATCTAATCTTCCCCTCTTCTTCCCCCTCTCCCATTTTTTGTTATATTCAAGTTTTATCTTCAGTCTCCACTCTGAAAACACACAAGAAAAGAGTGAATCAAGAAGACGAGAGATCAGAATATTTGTTGAAGTTGATGGTATTTTGTCAAGGGAGCAAGTATGGTACTCCATCTTCTGAGGAAAATTGATTAATATATAAGGCCTAAAGTTTTGACTTGGATCTTAACTTACGTGGAAGATGGCTCAGTGAGTAATTTCATCCATTCCTATCTACTTTAGTAGTCAAATAAAAATGTGTTAAAAGATAATATCAAATTAAATAATGATTATCCTTTGGTCAGATATTTTATGTTAGAAGTTATGTCTTTTCATAAATAACTAAAATATATTAATTTTAAGAATTGTGTCTTTTCTTTATAAAAAGTTTGTGTCATTTTATAAGAAATTAAACTCTATTAATTTTTAACAATTGTATTTTTTCACTATAAAAAATAAACTAGTTTAAAAAGTAGTTAAAATATCTCAAAAGGTTTTTTTATTCTCATTAGTTAAGAATTGTGTCTTCTCCTTATAAAAAAAAATAATAATAAAAATCCTAAAAAATATTAAAAATTTGTGTCTTTTATTACAAGACTGAAATGTATTATTTTTAAGAGTTGTGTTATCCATTCTACAATAAGTAGTTTTAAGAGTTGTGTTTTTATTATAAAGACAAATTAATAATAAGAATCCCAATAACTTTAAAGTTATGTATTTTCAATAAAAAACTGTAATATATTAGTTTTAACTTTTAATAGTTGTGTTTAAAAGATTGTGTATTTTCATAAGAAATGAAACTTTATTAGTTTTAAGAGTTATATCTTTCCATATAAAAAAGTAAATTAGTCATATTTTATTCCTTCCAAATGGTGTCCTCTCATATCAATTGAATTTTCATCAATCAATTTTCCAGATTTGTTAATTCTAGTCTAATGGGCGTGGTTTGGTCATGATAAAAAAAAAACTGGTTTGGAATGTAATTATTATTATTTTTATCTTTTTTTTGTCATCAATTTAAACATATTTAAACTGACTCTGTAAACCAAACGGGATGCTCTGCATTCATATGAACGACGTAGGAAGGTTGATTCTTGGCACTCCGTGCTAGTCTGTCCGTCTTTGTATTTTGCGTTCGTGGTACATGAATGATCCCTGAGCTGAAGAAACTTTCTTTCCACAATTATTAGTTTTAAGATTATGTCTTCTCATTATAAAATATAAATAAATAATAGAAATTCCAATTAATTTTTAAAGTTGTGTCATTTCATTTAAAAAAAAACTGAAATGTATTAGCTTTAAAAATTGTGTTTTCATTATATAAAAGTTGTGTCTTTCCGTAAAAAAATTGAACTCTATTAGTTTTAAGAGTTGTGTCTTTTCAGTATAAAAAAAAATAAGAGTCATTTGTTGAAATTCCCTATTTTCAAAAACAGAAGGGAGAATGGTACCCTTCCAAAGGAAAATTGTTAAAATGGTCCACCTTCTTTTGAAATTACCATTTAACCTTTTTCCAACAAGAATGTCATTATTGGTTTAACAAAAATTAAAAAAATAAATAAAAGATAACATTATACCTTTATCTCTTCAACGACCTTCATCTCTTCAACCCCTCTCTCCCATTTCAGATACATAGTTGTTCATACCTTCAAGCCTCAGCACTACTTTCTCTGATGTCAGCTTTAAGTTAATTTATTGGTGGAAGTCGAACAGATCTGAGAAACAAGGTATGAAACCAGATTTGAGACACCAGATTATATGCGATTTGATTGAACAAAGGTGAAGACTTTTTTTATGTTTGCCTTAACAATGCTGTTCTCTTGCCGCTACAATTCACTATACCTTGTTGTCTTTCTTAAAAAAAAGTTAAGGAATGTGTCTTCGGATCTATTGATGCAAGTTTTATTATGCAGATAATGTTGCACTTAATTACTATTTTTGGACAATGGAAGATGAATAATGTTGGTTGGGAATTCGTTCTTGATCCAAGTAAGAAGGAGATATGCTTTGTTTGTTGAAGACGGTACGAAATATGAAGATTTTCTCTGCATGGTTTGTGAAGATGACAAGATTAGTGAGATGGAAGCGGTCGAGTTTGCTTATATGTTGCCTAATCGTATATTGGAGCAAATGCCTAGCAACACTCCTCCAATTTTCTTGAGTAACGACATACAACTTGCAAGCTTTATCACATTTTTCAAGACAGACATAATGTGTATATATGTCTCATTGACTGCAAACAAAGGTCGTCATGATTTGAACATAAATCAAGAGCGTGTTGTCAGAGAGAATGTTGCCGCAGATTTTGGTAGTTTTGGAAATGTTTAGTACGAGGCTATGAAGTCATCACATGATACTATGAAGCCATCACTTGATACTATGAGGCCATCACAGCTGCGGAAGAGTGATACCATTAAGTCTGGTGACATATTCAGTGGCAAGAAGGAACAAATAATGAAATTATGCAAGCTTTCAGTCATCGAAAGGTTTGATTTCATCATCAAAAAGTCTTGGAAGCATGTATTTTATGCAAAGTGCTGCGTTGCTGGATGTTCCTGGGGGATACGTGCTACAACTAAGTCGAAATCATCTCCAGAATTCCTCATTCGTAAATATACTGATCTTCATACATGCTCTGCAGTCATTAGGTATTCTCGCCACCGACATGCAAATGCAAAATGTATTGGCAAGGTGTATGTTGAGGGATTTAGTGGTGGCAGTGATCTTAAAGGAATCCAGCCCAAACATATAATGGAGTGTATAAGGGATGTTTATCAACTTGACATTGGTTATACAAAGGCTCATAGTGCATTAGCATATGCACGAGAGATGGTTAGAGGCACTCATGCTAGTGGCTATCAGGACTTGCCTTCGAATCTACAAAAAATAAAGCAGGCCAATCCAGATATAATAACAGAGCTTGAACTTGATGCTGAGAAAATGTTTAAGTATTTGTTCATTGATTTTGGCGCATGTATCAAAGGGTTTCCATTCATGAGGAGGGTTATTGTTATAGATGGAGCACATCTAAGTGGTAATTTCAGAGGTGTTATGTTAGTGGATGCATGTCAGGATAGAAATAGGGGTATATATCCTATAGCTTTTGGGATTGTAAATGCAGAGGATGCAGCTGCATGGGAATGATCCATTTTGCATAAGTACCTCCTCCAAAGGTTGCACAATGCAAATGCAAAGATACTAAGCACACCTAAATGTAAGCTAAATGGATGAATACATGTGTAAGTACACAAAAGCTAAAACAATGCAAAATCACAATACATCACTTGGCTAAGCCAATTGTGTTAACCATGGATAATATAACTAAACTTTTTCATCTTTTGTCCTTTCATCTTTTCGGACGAAAGTTTGTGTGTTGTGCTCTACTTGATTTTGAAATCATTTCTTACATTTTGTAAAACTATATGACTATATGTCATAGCCTATATAATATTATATTTTTTTTGAAAAAATACAAATAAGAAATTGGAAGGAAAAACTAAAATTCCTCGAAACGCCATCTGAAACATAGCTTGTTTAGATATCAACTATATTTAAAAAAAAAACTAGATTTTGACCCGCGCTCAAAAAGCGCATGTTTATTTTTCATTTATTGATCTAAAATTGATTTATAAACAAACACTATTTTTGTTTCAAATCATAACAATCGAGTTTGTTTTTTTTTTATCATTTGTTTTCTTCAAAATATTGTATTTTTTTAAATAGATTTAATAATAATATATATGATTTAGTAGAATAGATATTCTATATTGAAGAACGATGTGTTCTCATTATAGAAATGCAGTAATGATATGAATTGTTGACTTTAAACTGAAAATGATTTTTGTGTCATATGTGTATCATAGTTTTAACAATCAATCTACGCTATTTTTATCCCTATTTGATTTAGAAACTACTCATATCTTTGAAAACGCGGATATTTTTTTGTTGAAACATTTTGATAAAATTTGCATAAATTTATAACTTTTTATTAAAAAACATATAATCTAAAAGTTGTTCAATAATAATGTTTGAGTTTTAAGAAGTGTTTGTGTATCCGACTCAGATCCGTGATTGAACCGGGCAGTGGCGAATCTAGAAAAAAAAATTAGTGGGGGCAAAAATAAATAAAAAGGTAAGTAAAGGTGCAGGAGGGGCTTTGAACCATATCTAGGGGGCAAACTCATGATTGAAACCACCTATACTACAAAAAGCTTAATGTTTCTTAAGCAAAAATATTTATTTCTAGATTATTGTGGGGACAGCTGCCTCCTCCCTAGACAATGTAGGTTCGCCACTGGAACTGGGAGGCCTGCTACTTTGTATATAATCCATTTTGGATTTAATAAAAATTTGTTAATTAAAAATCCGATAGAATCCGGGTAAACCCCAAAAACTCGCTATTAACCCGCAATTTGATACCATTGATCCGATAAAAACACAAAATATATAATTATATTTTTAATTTTTAAAATTAAATTACTGATATTGTTTTTGATATACATAAATTGTGATTCCTTAAACTTTGATGGAATTTTTATTATGTCATCTAAATAAAAATGAATATAAGAAACTTATCGATATAACAATATTTGTTTATTTTCATTATTAATAACCTATTATAAGTTTGTATTTTACATTTAAAATTTAATTTTAGATATTTTAAAAGTACTGTTAAACTCATAATTGCGATATCAATATTATGTATAAAATGACGTAGTAAATCATTTTTAATTTTTGTACCTATACTTATTTTTTATCGTTAAATAATTTTACACACAAAAATGATATACAAATATGTATATGATATATGGTGTAGGATATATAATTTTGGCTTGTATGTAAATATGCATAATATATGAATGATTTATTTTGAATATTGATACATAGATTTAAAAAAATTATATTTGATGTCATAATGTTTGTTAATTTATATAGGATTCATAATATACATAGGTCAAATATTTAAAATAAAAATATTTTTATTAAATTTAAGTTTAGCATATCTTATAAATATATGTAGGTCCAATATTTATTGATTTATTTAAGTGTATATGTAGGTTTAAAACTAAAAAATTTAAATGCCATTAATAAGTTTTGTTAATCTTTTATAAAAGTAAGGGTACTTTTCAATTTTTATTAAGATATAAACCATGAATGATCAGTATTTGATTATTGTACGGAACATTAGTTTATATTTTTGATTGTAATTTTCTAAATTGCAAAATCATGAAATATTTAATTCAAATATCGATAGTGGTATCAAATCAAATTGGGCTTTACATAATTGAACTAAGTTAGACCGAAATAAAATAAAATTTAGACCTAAGAAAAGTCAACCTCTGCGTCTTGTTGAAATTAAACTTGTTTCACCCGCAGTGGAAAATACAGATAATGCTTTTGGCTGCTAATAGTTACTTTGTTCCATATCAGAATCGACTAAAAAATATATACATACCCAATCTTCATTTTTTGGAATCATGATTATGTTGCTTCCTACCGCGACTGGCGAATCCTCGCTACACTTAAGGTTTGAAGACAATATAGTTACGGAAACAATAAAATATAAACAATAATAAGACTGCTATAACAAAGACCTATAACTTTTTTATTTTCGTGTTAAAAACTTTTTAACTTATATAAGACCATATATGTGGGTTAATTGTAGATGTAAGATCTACTAAAATTGATAGAGATATGGTAAGACCAAAAAAAAAGTATTGTTAGAGAAATATAAGATAAAACAAAAAAAATAAGATCTATCTCTGATAATTTTTTCTTTTCTTTTTTACCACAAAACTATCTCTTATCATTTATTGTTAGAGATATATAAGGTAAGACCAAACATAATTAGTTAATGAAAAGATCCAACAACTTTTCATAAGTAGATTTTTTAAGACTCGTTCTCTTTTAATAGTATAGATTCTAGTCTTTCGGTCATCACAAATTGGTATACGAACTTCTATTTAAAATTCATGAGCAATCAAATCCCTTATACTATCTTATGCTTCTTGCGTTTGGTCGAGCGAGCGTTTACGTCCATAACGATGATGATCATATGATCGCAACCATCTTTTTATTAGATCATGAATTTATTAGTCTCTTTAGTATTATGTTGATTATGAGAAATTTGGTGGATAACACTTTCTTGGCTGAGTTATGATATACACAAGACTTGAGAAGAAAGCACAAGACTTGAGGAAAGCACAAGACTTGAGGAAAGCACAAGACTTGAGAAGCTAAGTTATGGGAAATCTGTTTATGACTTGTTGGGCTTTATTATGGTCGAAAGTCCATTAGTGATTAGGTTTAGGGAGACACTATATATAGTCTCTAAACCTAATTTCTTGCCAACTAACACTCATTTAACATAAGGAGAGATTAGAGAAGGAGAGAGGCAAGAAGCAAGAGCAAAGAGAAGAGTTTGAAGGAGTATCTACAAGGAGAAGCCAAAGGGAGATCTGGTCAAGAGTCTCAGGCTGTTTCTTCTCCAGGGAGTGTGGGTTTCATCTCTTATACACACAGGTTCAGTGAGCTTAGGTCTTTAGCTCATTGTTGTGTTGTCTCTAGGTGAATAGAGAGACACAGAGGTTGTTGTGTAAAGAAAGCTCTTGTAAACACTTGATACTAGTGAATCGTTGAGAGTGCCGTCCTCTCCCCAGATGTACCGAAAGGGAACTGGGTCAAAAAATTCTCTTGTGTCTTTAACAAACTCAAACAACATCAGGAAGTGTGCTAGGTTAAATTAGTCAAGTGAGATATAAACCGGTTAATTGGTTTAAGGAGAAATATCTCAACAAGTGGTATCAGAGCATCAGGTTCAGCAGAGGAGAGGTTGTGGTTTCAGTTTCTGATCTGCTATTGGTGTTTGGCTGCACATGTTCAGGGGTTTCTGGTTCTGTTCAGTGTTTGGAGTTGTTTGAAGAAGTTACGGATTTCTGGTCTGAGTGTTCAGATTTTTTTAGCAGAAGTTAAAGTCTTGAGTCATGGAGCCAGCTCAAGGTAAATTTGAGGTGGAGAAGTTTGACGGTCAAGGAGACTTTGGGTTATGGAAGTTTAAAATGCTTATGCAGCTTGAGCTTCAGGGTTTGGATTTTGTTCTTGAAGAAGATGGATCCAGCAGTTCTGTTAAAGGGAAAGAAAAGGAAGGTGAGGTCACAGAAGCTATGAGTTCTCCGGTTGATCCGCTGAAAAAGGAGAAGGATAAGAGAGCAAAGAATCTGATATGCTCTGCTCTTAGCAATATGATCTTACGGAAGGTTATGAAGGAGACAACAGCTCTAGGAGTGTGGAAGGCTCTGGAAAGGGATTATCAAACCAAGTCCTTACCTAACCGAATTTATTTGAAGCAGAGGTTTGCCAGCTTTAAGATGGAAGAGCACAAAAGCGTAGAGGAGAATCTTGATGTGTTTCTGAAACTGGTAGACGATTTGGCGAGTTTGAACATTAATGTGAGTGATGAGGACCAAGCTATCCAGGTCCTGTCGAGTCTCCCAAGGCAGTTCGACTCACTGGTTAATACACTTAAATACGGTAATGGGAAGGAAACACTGACTCTGAATGAAGTAACCAGTTCTGCATATGCCAAGGAAGTTGAGCTAAAGGAAAAGGGGCTCATTGGAAAGGCTAAGTCAAATGCAGAAGGTTTGGTTGTGTCCAGGGGTAGACCTGAGAGGAAGAGTTCTGGTCAGTCGAGTGGAAGATCCAAGAGCAGGGATTCAAGGTCTAAATCTAGAACAAGGAATCAACAGAAAGCTAGAGAGTGTTGGGTATGTGGGAAGGAAGGACACTTCAAGAAAGATTGTCCTGAAAGGAAGAATAGGAGAACAACTGATTCTGCAAATGTTGCTCAGGAAAAAGAGTTTCCTATGATCTTGACAGCAAGTGAAAAGGACCCCAAGAGTGAGTGGGTCATGGATTCTGGTTGTACATTCCACATTACACCAGATAGAGATGCTTTATTTGATTTCAAGGAGTTTGAAGGTGGAAAGGTATTGATGGGTAACAATACTTCAAGTGAAGTCAAAGGTATGGGCAAGCTGAAGATCATAAACTCAGAAGGAGCTACAGTTATCTTGACTGAGGTGAGATATATGCCAACCATGAGCAGGAATCTCATATCTTATGGCCAGTTAGAAAAGAGCGGTTGCAAGTATGAAGGGGAAGACTTCATGGTTACTTTCTACAAGAATGGTCAAAAGGTGATTTCTGGGAAATATCAAGATGGGCCTTATTATTTGCAAGGGTCGGTGGTGAAGGGAGAAGCATCTGTAGTCAGAGCTGAAGTGAACTTGACAAACAGATGGCACTCAAGGTTAGGACACATGAGTCTGAAGAACATGAATCTACTGGTCAAAGGAGGTTATCTAGACTCAAAGGAGGTCCACACATTAGATTTTTGTGAGGAGTGTGTACTTGGAAAGTCCCACAAGCAAAGCTTTCCAGAGGGGAAACACACTACTAAAGGTATTCTTGAATACATTCACAGTGATCTATGGGGCTCGGTTTCAAATGAGCCAACTCTGTCGGGATGTAGATACTTTCTTACATTCATCGATGATTACTCAAGGAAGGTCTGGATCAGATTCTTAAGGAGTAAAGATGAGGTGTTTGAGAATTTTTCAGAGTGGAAGGCACTTGTGGAAAATCAAACAAAGAAGAAGATCAAGTGTCTAAGGACAGATAATGGATTGGAGTTCTGCAACAATCAGATGGATAAGCTTTGTCAAGACTCAGGGATTAAACGGCACAGGACTTGCGTTTATACTCCACAGCAGAATGGAGTGGCTGAGAGGATGAATAGGACAATAGCGGATAAGATCAGGTGTATGTTGGCAGAAACGGGGTTAGAGAAGAAGTTCTGGGCTGAGGCAGCGTCGACTGCGGTTTATCTGATAAACAGGTCTCCTAGTGCATCTTTGAGGTTTCAGATTCCAGAGGAAGTATGGTCAGGGTCAAAGGTTGATTACAGTCATCTCAGGCGGTTTGGTTGTGTTGCTTATGTACACAGAACAGAGGACAAGCTAAGTCCAAGAGCTGTTAAGGGATTCTTCATGGGTTATCCACATGGTACTAAAGGTTACAGGGTGTGGTTACAAGATGAGGAAAGGTGTACTATCAGCAGGAATGTAGTCTTTGATGAGGAGAAGCTGTATAAAGATCGAGATCAGAAGGAAGCGACTAAATCTAAGAAGAAGAAGAAAGTCACTTTTAGCACTGATCTGATCCAAGGACCGACTACAACTGGTTCAGTTCAAGAGTCTACCGGTCAAGGTGGAGAAGCTTCAGGAAGTGGAGAATCTACTGGTCAAGGTGGAGATACTTCGGGAAGTTCACAATCAGAAACTGAATCAGAAGAGGAAGAGGAATCTGAGGAAGAAGAGGAGGAAAATCAGAGCCACGTGGAGTCTTTTGATGATTATCTGTTAGCAAGAGACAGAGAAAGGAGAGTCATCAGACCACCATCGAGGTTTGAAGGATCTGATTTTGTAGCTTATGCTTTGGCAACAGCAGAAAGCTTGGAGATAGATGAACCAAAGTCACTAGCAGAAGCTAGAAGGAGTAGAGACTGGGATAAGTGGTACAAGTCTATGGGAGAGGAGAAGCAATCTCTGGATGAGAATGATACTTATGAGCTCGTCCCAAAGCCGGAAAACCAAAGGATAATCGGGTGTAAATGGATTCACAAGATTAAATAAGGTATTCCAGGAGTGGAAGATCGCAGGTATAAGTCGAGACTTGTTGCTAAAGGGTATACACAAGTTGAGGGAGTGGATTACAATGAGATATTTGCTCCGGTGGTCAAGCATGCTTCTATTCGAATCATGTTATCAATTGTGGTGAACTTCAATCTGGAGTTGGAGCAACTGGATGTCAAGACTGCTTTCTTACACGGTACACTTGATGAAGTCATCTACATGGAGCAGCCAGAAGGTTTCATAGAGAAAGGAAATGAAGACAAGGTTTGTCTTCTGAAGAAGTCTCTCTATGGTTTAAAGCAGTCACCTAGGCAGTGGAACAAGAAGTTTGATGATTTTATGAAGTCTCAAAAGTTCCAGAGGTGCAGGAAGGATCCATGTGTTTACACTAAGGGATCAAGTATTGATGATATGGTATATATCTTACTATATGTTGATGACATGCTTATAGCTGCAAGGGATATGGAGAAGATCAAAGCGCTGAAAGCAAGTTTGAAGGAAAAGTTTGAGATGAAGGATCTAGGGCCAGCATCTAGAATCCTAGGGATTGATATCATCAGGGATAAAAACAAGGGTATTCTGAAGCTATCACAGGAAAGGTATCTTAAGCAGGTGCTGAGAACTTTTAACATGGAGGATTGCAAGGCTATTGTAACTCCATCTAATTCACAGTTCAAGCTTAAGAGTTTGACTCCTGAGGAGTTGGTTGTGGAGACACGGTTGATGAGTTCAGTTCCTTATGCAAGTGCAGTGGGAAGTCTGATGTATGGCATGATTGGTACTCGTCCAGATTTAGCGTATGCGGTCGGTTTGGTCAGTAGATTCATGGCAAATCCAGGAAGATGTCATTGGTCTGCGGTTAAGTGGATTTTTAGATATCTTAAGGGAGCTTCAGATGTGTGTCTAAACTTCAAGAGGTCAGACAAGTTTGAGATTGAAGGGTTTTGTGATTCAGATTACTCTGCAGATCTTGACAGGAGAAGGTCAATATCTGGTTATGTCTTCAAGGTTGGTGGTAATACTGTGAGTTGGAGGTCTACTCTTCAGCATGTTGTGGCTCTTTCAACTACTGAGGCAGAGTACATGGCACTCACAGAGGCAGCTAGAGAGGGAATTTGGTTGAAGATTTTCTGCAGGGAATTGGGGTTAAAGTCAGAGAGTTTCAAGTTAAATTGTGACTCGCAGAGTGCAATTTGTTTGGCGAAGAATCCAGTTCATCATGACAGGACCAAGCACTTTGAGAATAAAGTGCATTTCATCAGGGACAAGGTGGAGGATGGTTCAGCTAAGGTGCAGAAGATTCATACTTCTCTAAATCCTGCGGATATGTTGACAAAGAGTTTACCAGGCAACAGCGTTGAGAGGTGCCTGGTGACACTCAATGTCACCAACTGAGTTGAGACAGGGGAAGCGCGAGATGGTTTGTCGGTTATCACCTCGCAGAAGCAAGAAGTTCAGATGGTCAAGTCTGGAAAATCGACAAAGGGTTCAGATGGTCAATTCTGAAAACGAAGCCAAGGGCAGTTTCAATAAGTTGAACAAGAGGTTGTGTCGAAAGTCTTCCTAGCAGTGAGTTAGGCGGCGTGTTCCATTATTACTGATGGCGGTACATGTTGAGTTCAAGGATTGATCTGTTAGTGCTGTGGGTCACCGGTAAAGGTGACATGACTGCTTATTTCTGGTGGTGGAGCTGGAAGGGTTGCAGGAATGATTCACTAGTTTGAGACTATGACGGAAGTCTCAGGTTCATCTTACGTTGAGGAAAATCGACATAGAGATGATATTTCAGTTATAGATTTCGTAAGCACAGGTGACCAAAAGCTCAAGGTGGAGATTTGTTGATTATGAGCAATTTGGTGGATAACACTTTCTTGGCTGAGTTATGATATACACAAGACTTGAGAAGAAAGCACAAGACTTGAGGAAAGCACAAGACTTGAGGAAAGCACAAGACTTGAGAAGCTAAGTTATGGGAAATCTGTTTATGACTTGTTGGGCTTTATTATGGTCGAAAGTCCATTAGTGATTAGGTTTAGGGAGACACTATATATAGTCTCTAAACCTAATTTCTTGCCAACTAACACTCATTTAACATAAGGAGAGATTAGAGAAGGAGAGAGGCAAGAAGCAAGAGCAAAGAGAAGAGTTTGAAGGAGTATCTAGGGAAGACGACCTATTTCCACATCAGAACTATCATATAGTAACAAATGTACACAATCTTTCAACATCGTCATAATTGCACATCATTTAAGTATAACAACCTATTTCTACACGCAATAAAAGTTTGAAACTTATTTCTCCCTAAACTTTAAAAGATGAACCAATAACGACAAATAACGGTTTAAAGTTGGTTGGTGTTCCTTAAACCCGAAACTTAACCACTGACTAACTTAACTAAACCAAAACGACCCGATTTTGACCCAAGTAGAGAATATAAACCAGATTAAATCAACCCAGTACAATTGGATCTAATAAACCAACCTAATACCCAAGTTAAGCAATTAAATCCTCTTTCTCTTTTGTGTCGTTGCTCCTCCACGTTTTTTTTTTTTAAAACTCTCCTCCTCCACGTTGTTGCTCCTCTGCTTGGCTTCAATCAGGTAATTTCGCAATTCTCTGTCTCTATCTCTCTCTCTCATTAGTGTGTTGTCTCTCTATCTCTCTCTACTATTGACTATATGTTTCTCTGTTTTGCAGAAACGATAATGGAGTCATGGACTGATGTAAATGTAGAGTGAAACAGAAATCAAAGAGGAAGAAGATGAAGGTTTTAATGCGGACTGAACAGAAGAAGAACCGTGTTGGGACCCACACGATCGGACCTTCAATTAAAGTTTGGGAGCCTTACAACGTCTTCGATTCACCTATGTTTCTCTTTGCCTCTGGATTGAGCTAGATCCATGGCTGTTTCTCATTAGTTTTGTGTATTTTAGTATATATATTATTATATAAAGGATAAACACAAGAATCAAGCATAGTCCATTGGTTTAAGTGCTCATGTAACTGATTAACAATCCGAGTTCGAATCCAGGATGGAGCAACTATTTTTTCCTTCTGTCTTTAATTAATGTAAAATGGCGTAAACGTCCTCATCTTCTTCCTCCTCAATATTACCAGGAATCCCTAACCTCCGCTTCAGTTTTTTTCTTTTCACGATTCTTGACCAAATCTACTTCTTTTTCTTATGTATTTACTCAATTATGGGATCCCCAATTATATTAAGTCAAATATGATTTTGAACCAACAAACTAACACATACATACAAATAAACTTTCTGAATTTTTAGATTTTAGGGTTTTAAAGGATTGAAATCGATTTTGGGGCTTTTAAAATGGGTTCGGGTCGGGTTTAAATGGATCCCTAGTTGGATCTTCGTTTGAGTCAGGTTATACCAATATCAATCGATGTGAACTGGTTTACTATCGATTTATGTCATAAACCATTAAAACCAAACCAAATTTTAGTGTGTGTGGAAACGAGTTTCGAACTTTTATCGTATGTGGAAATAGGTTGTTATACTTAAGTGGTGTGCAATTACGACGAGATTGAAAGACTGTGTATATTTGTTACTATATGATAGTTCTGGTGTGGAAATAGGTCGTCTTCCCGAGTATCTACAAGGAGAAGCCAAAGGGAGATCTGGTCAAGAGTCTCAGGCTGTTTCTTCTCCAGGGAGTGTGGGTTTCATCTCTTATACACACAGGTTCAGTGAGCTTAGGTCTTTAGCTCATTGTTGTGTTGTCTCTAGGTGAATAGAGAGACACAAAGGTTGTTGTGTAAAGAAAGCTCTTGTAAACATTTGATACTAGTGAATCGTTGAGAGTGCCGTCCTCTCCCCAGATGTACCGAAAGGGAACTGGGTCAAAAAATTCTCTTGTGTCTTTAACAAACTCAAACAACATCAGGAACTGTGCTAGGTTAAATTAGTCAAGTGAGATATAAACCGGTTAATTGGTTTAAGGAGAAATATCTCAACATATTATTATTTACTCGTGGATCATAATCATAATCTGCACCAACTTTTGTAAATCTCCCTTTCAATCGTCTCTTCGTATCAGCCGTAGATTTTCGAGATTCATATCTAATTTGCTTCCCAAACCTGCATGAACGCGTTATAATCTTGAGATTTTGAATATACCTAGCATCTTCCTTGGAGTTATCTATACTGAAAATTCAATATATTTAATTCATCAAAAATCATAATAATTCATACTTGTGTTTCTCCTTCTTTGCGAAGTATCTCTTCAATGCTTCTAATCGTGCTTGCGGATCATATGCACGAGATGCAGGTGTTTGATCGTCCCATAGTGACATATCATGGATATCTGTCAGAATCAACTGCGATGGGCCACGATCAAGTTGAGTCAAAGCGTTTGGGAAGATTTCCACATTATTGTTGATCTCGTCCTTTGCCTTTGCGCAAATCATTTGATTCTTCTTGTAATCTTCACAACTTGCATTAGCCAAAGCTTCAGTGTTGTAATCCTTGTGTGTTACTGATGACATAACCGATGACAGAGATGGTATAACCTTCTATACCCAAAATAGTCAGTCGTAAAATTAATTGATCAAAGCATCAAATATGGGATTAGATTTAAGTTGATGTCTATTAATACCTCTGCCTTGGTGTCTGCATTGTGTTTCGTTATTATTCTATCGATTAACTGATCAGTTAGGATCAACTCATCCGCGGTGAAACATTCTTTTAGGTCGAATAGTGCCTTGTAGTCGTCAAAATTGCTCAAACAGATGTTCTCTATCTCTTTAGTTTTGTAAGAATCAAAGCCTGAACATGAACTATCCTGCGTAAAGTGACCCATGCACAAAGACACATCGAATCGAAATAAGAAATTCATCATAGAATTTATAAAAATCCCAATCCTGTTGTAATTAACTATAAGAATATACCTTAGGAATGTCCAAATAATCGGGTTGAAGCTTTTGCACTTGATGAACATAATATGAAATTTATAAACGAAATCCACTTTTTTACAAAAAATGGTAACTATGTCCCTTAGGAATGTCCAAATAATCGGGTTGAAGCTTTTGCACTTTATGTCTGTCATGAGTAATCTTCCTTTGGGCCTTTTGTGTTTAGTCCCTAATCTATTAAAATAGAAGTTATAATTTCTTTCATGTGTGATTTTTTAAAACTGACCATTATTAGAAAATCATATTTCATTTATTTCTTAATAAAATTTTGACATCATTACTAAGTCACCTCACTTATTTTTTTGACATCATTACTAACCAAACAAAATCGTACTCCCTCCGTTCCTAAAAGATCCATGTTTTAGAATTTTCACACTTTTTAATAAAACATACTAAAAATTAGCTATAAATGTATAGTTTTTTGTAATTTTATATTTCGTATATTTTTAAACCAATAAGATTTTAAGAAATGCAATTAATGTTCTTAAACTTCACAATTTTTTATTATTATTTGATAAAAATTACATTGAAAATATAAAATATGTATTTTTTTGAAACAAATTTTTTCTCTAGAATATGAATCTTTTAGGAACGGAGGGAGTATGTTTAACTTACTTATTATTAACCGGAAACCGGTATTCCGATTTAGCATACAATTATTAAGCTCTGTAAACATGAACATATGATCAAGTCCGGTGCCTCATGCGCTAGCCCTGTGTACGAACCAGCCTCGGCGTCTCCTTTTCAAGCATCCAGCCACCCTATGTAAGGTCTTCTGTCAGAGAGAAATCCGTCTCTCAACATAACTCTTCTCCATTCCTTCTTCTTCATGTAAGTCTGCACTGATCTCGAGTTAGGTTTTGTGGAAATTGCGATTAAGTTCTGATTCTATTTTTTTGTTGGGTAACTGGATTATGAATCAAGGTGACTCTGAAGCTTGAGTATCGGATTACTCGACCAGTGAAAGACGTACTACTTTTCCCTATTGAATTTAGATTCAGATATGAATGTTTGATTTCAAATTTCAATTGGAATGATCCAAGAAGAAAGGAAAAATAATTATTGAGTAAAAATGATCATATTATCAATGTTTCAGCGTCAGTTATTGCCTCGAGCTGTAGATATTCCTCGGTAGGGTTTTCAGTTCGACTTCGGTCTAGAAAGGACAGTCATGGTGAAGGCAGAGAAAAATAACCCTGGATGGAGCAAGTTTGGTTCTGAGAATCCTCCACCTGCTAAGTTTCCAGCACCAACACCTTCTATGGTAAAGCTTCTTTCACTTCCGTAAAAGGTTTTGTTCTATGGAAACTTCTTATAGAGTTAGGTTTGTGTTCTTGGATGAATAAGCATG
The DNA here is from genome assembly GCF_020379485.1 of Brassica napus. Classification (NCBI taxonomy): domain Eukaryota; kingdom Viridiplantae; phylum Streptophyta; class Magnoliopsida; order Brassicales; family Brassicaceae; genus Brassica; species Brassica napus. The sequence goes on from NC_063443.1 coordinate 2,105,949, forward strand.
GATCATCCATCATCTATGAACGTTCGTAACTAACACACCATATTTATATGCGTAGTAATAGATGGGAATTGGGTCAAAATAGATCGTTGATTAGTGTGGTGTGGTACTTAGGTTTTGATTATCATCATTATCAATGGATTCCAGTGCAAACGTGTAGATTATCATCATCAACAGGTTTGTTTTGTGTGCTCATTTATGTGAATTCTCTCCATCTATCTATATTCACACATATATATACTTTCTGATGTAGTGTAGCTTTCCGCTTCATCACTTTCAGTGTACTGATTAACTCATGGTTTTGTCTATATGCTGCCACAGAAAATAGGACACCTTACTTTTGACAAATATGACCAGTTAGCTATAGAATTTGTCATTGCTCCTGCAAATATTGGTGCGTAGTCTTTTGGAATTCCTCAGCACAGTCTTTTAAAGCCAAAGGTATTGCTGGGATCATTGTTCATGCCGTTGCTAAGACTAACGCCATTGTTGCTGGTTTGATTGTTATTGAAGCAATAAAAGTGCTGAAAAAGGATGTGGACAAGTACAGTCTGTTACTTTAAAACTTTCTTTCACCGTATTTCATAAGCTTCAGAATACTTAGTATCTTATTTAAATCATTTTATTCCAATATCTATCTGTGGAATGACATATTGCTTAGAACACCCAAGCCAAGAGATACTTCTTATGCCATTTGAGCCTAATCCATATTGTATTTACGAGTTTGTGTGTTTGTTTATGTTTCCATTTTTACTTGGATTTTAACGTGATTTGATTAGATTGAATGAGGTATGAATTCTTTGCAATGGTTCAAAAATGAATTTTTTGGTAACTAAAATTTATACCCGCACGGATGTGCGGATCGAGATCTAGTTTTATATACTAAAACTAAAGTCACCTAAACGAATCAAATACAACACATGAAAAAGTTTTACAAAACAATTAAAACTAAAAATAATTGAAATTAAAATTTCTTTGATCTCCTATTTTTCTCAAAAACTTTAAGCTAAGTTGATTTATTTATTTTGCATGTTTTCTTCATCTCCTATATAAATTAATCTACTCTTCTCGGTTATTTCTAAACGCAGATAGTACTTTAACATTTTAAATCTCCATATCCATTTGTCTTCATCGACAACTACCTATATTCAAAGGTGAGATTTCTCAAATTGTTAGCGAGAAACTGAGATTGTTTTCTTAAATTCTCTTCAAAGGTGAGGTTTATTCTCTAAATTAAAATTACATATAAACTGTTATACTTAATAATACAATCCATTCAAGAACATCAAACATCATCAAGGCACAGAAAATGTTTTTTTCTAATGTATAAAATTCATGATGCATCTTTAAGCATTAAATATTATGAAAATTCACATAATACCATATTCCTAATACCACTTTTCATGTTTACTTTAATCACTTTTAAAGAGGTAAAAAGACTTTAATAACTCTAGAGTTAACTAATCTAGACTTAGAGTTTAGAGTTAAGGGGTATGATAGGGTTTTGGAATGTGAAGTTTAGGATTATAATAAATATATTAATAAATACTTTAAAATTTTTGAATTTTTTAAAAAAAGTTTCAGAAAGAAATTTCGAATTTCAAAAACAAAATTTGAAAACAAACTTTGAAAACGAAATTCAAAAACAAATCAATAAATTTTTTTATAAAAAAGTTCAAATTTGAAAACATATAACTTGAAAACTATAAATAATAATATTTTTTTAATTTATTTAAATAATTATATATATATATGTATATAAAGCAATGGTATAATAATTTTTTCTAAAATAAAGATATATGTTATAGAGGTGAAAATGTTCCAATGTATGACTCTATAATAGAGTTCCTCTATTTTAGAAAAAAAAATATAGAGGAAAGTTACTTTTTCCATCTACATTTAGAGGTGAATATAGCATATCTCTATATTTTCTCTTATAAATAGAGGAACTCTATTATAGAGGCATACATTGGAGCATTTTTGCCTCTATAATAGAGTTTCTCTATTCTAGGGAAAAATATAGAGATAAAATAGTAATGGGTTGGAGATGGTCTTAGTGAATAATGTATTTGTGAAAATGTCTATTTAGTGAAGGTTGTTGGAACTTGTTTTTGACAAAATGGTTTAAGACCATTTTTCGGTAAGTTTCCGGGCGAAGACGTTCGTCAGAATAACCGTAGACACTATGAAGTAGTGTAACCACATGTCAAAATCTTAGTTCATTTGAATGAGAAATGGTGGTCCAAAATCATTGACTTGGAAATCACAATTTGATTATGTTTGAAAAACTAGTGAATGTCCCACATGAAAATACGAGGTAAAAGTCCTCTTGTTTATATATGGAGAAGTAATAAAAAAACAAAAAAAACTAGTGTCATACACTGTGTTTTGTGTATAATGGTTAATTGTATCTCGAATAAAAGATGACAAAAATCATTAGATAATTGATCTCGACTAATCTCAAAAGATTATGTTCACTGTGATGACAAACTAGGATCCTTTTATTAAAAGTATGTCATGAGATCAAATTGTTATATCATCTAAAGAAATGGGTAGCCTATGAATTAAGATGAGGTTTTACGGTAATTCTACATAACTGACTGTAGATCCCAAGAAATAGGTTCAAGGAGACAACTAAATCAAACTAAATCTGCCCAAAGCACTGTAAGACTTCGGTCTATACTCAATTCCTATGATGATTAAACAGTGCTACATGTAAGGAATAGAGAATAAGCATTAGCTTTATGATTTGTGTCCATTGTTTTGAGATATGAATTGAGTAGTACATGAGACTCCTCTAAACAAAACTAATGGCAAATCACATTGTGAGGGTGATTAACCAGCTTTGTTCATGGCCAAAATGAACACAATAAGGAACTTAGTTCTGTGAGAGAATGAAATTGTGTTGTAGCTATTGTCTAGGTTTACACCAAAGCCCGGGAGGTTCAAGACATCATGACCACCTCATGGCCGAGTAAATCCGATAGCTATTAACAATGATTGGTTCAAGGCTGCAAAATTGCTACCAACTCATCATGCAGTGGATTTTTCGTTTGTACTCTCAAAAGTCCTTAGTTGAGTCTTGTCGAGTCTTGTCTAGGAAGTCAAGTATGTCGAGTCGTCTAGTGTCTAGAGTCATTTCTATTCATATGGGGGATTGTTGGAACTAGTTTTTGACAAAATGGTTTAAGACCATTTTTCAGTAAGTTTCCGAGCGAAGATGTTGGTCCAAATAACCGTGGACACTATGAAGTAGTGTAACCACATGTCAAAATCTTAGTTTGTTTGAATGAGAAATGTTGGTCCAAAATCATTGACTTGGAAAGCTTATAAAGCTTGACAATTTGACTATGTTTGAAAAACTAGTAAATGTCTCACTTTAAAATACGAGATGGAAGTCTTCTTGTTTATATGGAGAAATAATAAAATGGTTCATGACCATATAAATATACTATGATATATTGGTAAAAAGATATAGTCGATTAAAATGTGTTTGCACATTAAACCGAGTTAACCAAATTAAATTTGGAAAAGACTAGTTTGGAATTAAAAATTAATTTGATAAATAGACAACTAGTCTAATACCCTAATAATGTTTTGGGTCAAATTCAAATTAATGTTATGATTCAAAAATATATTTTCCATTGATTGTAAAAGACGTTGTCATTGACTCTCATAATGATCGGTTGGAATTTAATTATTTGAGTTAATGTGTACGTTTTATTTTTAAGTTATTGCTTTTGGAACAAGAATATAAAAAGCACTTCTCCTATATAATATTGGTATTGTAATTTTGATTTATGTTTTTATTATCTTTATATAAATATTAGTTGTTTCCAATGTAGTAAAATAAGGTTTTTACAAAGGTAAACATGAAAATTTCCCGAATTTTATAGACAAAATATATAGTAATTAGAAGAAAAAACATAACCATCTAACACATACCCAGAAAGGGATTATACCTTTGCTGGTTATGTTGTAAGAACTGTTGAAAATCTATCATTAATCTACCAGATGACAAAAAAAAAAAAAAACACATACCCACGGTCTTTCTTCTGTCCATGACCTCTTCTTCTCTTCCTCTGTACTTTTATACTAGAGATTAATCTGCGCTACGCGCAGAACTATATTAATTTTCAAATGTTAATTATCTAACTATTCTTATTGTTTTATAGCAGATAGTAATACTAAAATATATTTTTAATATATTATTTACTTATTATTTATTTTATTTAACATTTTTCAGATAGATAGTTAATATACATTTTCTACTTCTTATATTATATATTTTTTATTATTTATTTCTTCTATATTGTGTATTTACTTATACTAATATTACGTTAGATATTTAATGTAATATTCTTATTTCTTATATTGTACATTTAATTATTGTTTCGTTTTTTATTATTATGTTTTATATTTATTTATTCCAATAATTTTTACTTTATATTAAATAAAAATATTGAGATAATATTTTAACCTCATATTTGTATTTCTTCTACTGCATATTTACTTATTATTTATTTTTTTCTTATATTGCATATTTACTTATTCTAATATTACGGTTGATGTTTAATGTAATATTTATATTATTATATTGTATATTTACTGATTATTTATTTTAGTAAAAAAAATTTAGATAGATGTTTAATTTAATTATTATATTACTTATATTATATATTTACTTATTTTTTTATTTTTCTTATATTTTCTATATACTCATTCTAATTTTTTTGCTTTTATATTAAATGATAATATTACGATAAACGTTTAATGTAATATTTATATTTATTATATTGTATATTTACTTATTATTTATTTTTATATCATACATTTATTTATAAAAATATTTGGAAATAATAAAAATGTAAAAGTATACATTTTTCACATAGATTTTTAATGTAGTTTTCCATTTTTTATATTGTATATTTACTTATTATTTATTATTTTTAGGGCTTTATTCTTTATTGTTTCTTATACTGTATATTTACTTATTCTAATTTTATTACTTTTATATCTAATGGTAATATAATGATAAATTTTTAATGTAATATTTCCATTTTTATACCGTATATTTATTTTACTATACATTTTTCAGATCGATTTGTAAATTTTTTTTTCCTGCATTTATATTGATTTTCAAATGTTATATTATTTATTCTAATTTTCTTCCTTTTATATCAAATGATAATATTATAATAGTCTTTTAATGTAATATTTCCTTAATATTTATTTTATTATACATTTTACAGATAGATTTTTAACGAACTTTTTCTATTTCTTATACAATATTTTTATTTTTTATTTTTTCAATATTGTATATTTACTAATTTTAATATTACCCTAGATGTTTCTTGTAAAACCAAACATGGTGGAACCGGAAGAAAGGCTTTGGATGAAAGGTAAATTTTCATCCACCATGTTTACTGTTTGAATTGGATTTGTAATAATATTTTTGGAAAATTACATGTTTACCACTTTCATGCTACCACTTCATTTTTACCACCAGTAAATGGACATTTTCAAAAATCTAATTAACATCAATATATATTTTTAAACCAAATCTAATTTATCTTTATATGTTTATGGTTAATTAATTATATGTGCTAATATTTGTATGCATACACATGTCCTGACAAATCAAAGTTAAACTATACATGTGCTTTTAGTTATATATACTAACTATCGGATATTGCTTTTTCGGGTTGAAAAGCCTGGAGTGATATTCAATAGGAGCGTTGGTGTTCTTTGGTTGTTGGTCTAAGGTGATCGGAAGTATTCTGAGATCCTCGGATCAACCATCGAGGAACATCGACCGTGTCATTTTCGGTCATCTACGATCGGGGGTGTCACAGTTATGGCTCGGGTATTGCCTGAGAAGTTGTGGTCTGTAACTTTCACACAGAACTTATGTGTCTGTCCAATGGTACTGATCAGAGCTTCCGGGACAGGCATCTCATGGTCAGCTCCTTCGCTTTTATTAGCCTTACAATCAATTATAATAGTGTCAGCTTAGTCACTTGAGAGATCAGCAACAATGACGAAAAAATGCATTTGAGATTATAAACTGATGCTCAGTTACCTCAAAGTAGCTGCTAACTAACTCGGATGCGGGCCTCCAGTCAACTCACGCCAGCATCTCCAAGTAGGACAAAAAAAGCTTGTTCACTGTTGTCATAAACAGAAATCTTTGCCCGGTACCTGTTGTGAAAGAATAAGAAACTAACGTCAAAAATGCAATAATCAAAAACTAATACTATTGAAACCGTAATTGAATATTAAAGCGAGATAACATACTGTGGAACGCCAGCTGTGTTAACCTTCCCACATTTTGTGTTTGTACAAATCAACGAACTTGGGCCGTTGGTAGCCTTAGAATGGCACTCACTGCATGCAATGTAGTACCAAGGAGAGCCATGAACAACATCATCAATCGTAGCCGTGCACTCAAAAAAGGCAGCCTGCGAAAGTTTATAAACATGAGATTAAAATATATCAGTGTTTCAAAATGAGTAAGTAATACAGCTTTACTTTTACCTTTGCAGATTCCTGAGTCATATAGGAGAATATATCTGCTATAGTCAGTGTCTCACGCTTAGTGATGACGTCTGCGCTAACTTGATTAGCAATCTTTGGGTTAGAGCCCAGCCTGAAACAAAATAAAAAGCAGTGCTTCAGTCAATCACTGCTATAAGTGTAAGTTTACGCTTCAGATGAATCTGTATAGAATAGATGCTGAAGACGGATATACATACCAGGTGAAATAATCCCTGGTTTGTTGGACATCATAGTCCATGAAGACCCGTGTGGAGGACATAGAGGATAGGGCAAGGGTACCTGTTCAATAATGTAAGAATCGTTAAAAAGGATTGAGTGAAAATTAACAACTATTGATAAAGAAGAAAACGTTTTAGGAATGGTAAATAATTACCTCCGAGACGTTTAGTGTTAACAATTGTGACCAAAAGCACTGTCGGAGTGTTTTCACAGGAGTTGAATTTCTTGCAAAAGTCTGTTGCAGCCTGGTCCCAAAGGTAGAGCTTCATCACAGGTCCACTGCAAAAATAAACTCATAGGTATTTAAGAACTACCGGGAGATGATTACTTGAAATAAAAGAACACACTTACTCATGCGACTGCACATGAATCATAATATGCCGAGTGGTAGCGATCTTCATATCGTCAAGGCTGGGACGCACAATAAGAGTCTGTCCATCGACCAGCTTCATGTGGCCAATAACATCTATAACATTTACACGAAAAGAGTAAGTTATATGACTAATAAAACTCTAGAAACCAAATATTTGAACTACTTATTTAACCCTTAAAATATAGATTTTTTTACCTAAGCAGGAGGATTTCTACACACAAAGTAATGTAACTGAGAGATGATTTCTAAAACTAATATGCTTACCGTAGAGGTCACCTTTGAGATCACAGTTGGCTTCAAAATCTTCGTATGAATGAAACCTGAAACAGTCTTCATCAAAAAGATGGGAATCTCGTGAAGAACCGACATTTCAGAGTTCCATGCGAAAGACACGGTTGCGAAATGATCAGCAACCCGATACACCGGTTTGTTTTTCAATCCGTAGAAATTGATGATTTTGTAAACTGATCCGCGTTTCATCTCAGGCAAGTACTTCTTAATTCGCCCCGGTGGGATGAATCCTTGAATAACAGTTCCCTGAAATAACAGATCACGAAATGAGAATGAAACCTCAAAACTAAAAAGATACGAAACAAACACATAGAAACGAACCAACTTCAGAATTAAAACAGACACGAAACAAAACACTACTTTAACTAATTAATCAAGCGTATAATAGACGTCTAAAAAACCTCAGAACTAAAACAGATACGAAACAAACACATAGATACTAAACAACTTCAGAATTAAAACAGATTCGAAACAAAACACTACTTTAACTAATTAATCAAGCGTATAATAGACGTCTAAAATAACCGTCGACAGATACGAAACAAAACACTACTTTAACTAATTAATCAAGCGTATAATAGACGTCTAAAATAACCATCGAAACCCTAGCCTATCAAAAATTCTCGGAAGCATAGATTTAATGATCTGGAAACTATTTTGGGAGAATCGACTAACCTGTTCGTCGATGAGGAGCATTTCGAGGCCAATCAGTGTCTTCTTCACCGGGTTCCGAGCCTCCCAGAAATGGATGAGTCGGAAGCGTAGTTGAGCTTCATGGGGACCTAGAGAGACATCCTTGAAGGAAATGAATTTTTCATCAGAGTCGGAGGAGACATGCGACTTCCCATTTCGTTTCATCGCCATGGATCGAGTTTTGAGTGGTTCTAGGATTTTGGTTTATATGAAATAAAAAGATCAATATATAAAGAAGGACGAAAAGGGGGAGGTGAAACAATATCATAAAAGAGCTATTGATTGTGTAGAAGTGGCTCGATTAAATCTCGGCTTCTCTGCTCTTCGATCGGAGAAAATGAAAAGGTAGAGGCGATGAAAAGACGAAGAGGCAGAGACGATAAGCTTCGACGGAGACTTTGAGGTTACTTTTGTATTTTATGTTTCGACGTAAAAGTTTAATAAAACCCTTTTGTAAATTACAGATGAAGCCCACAGAAGCCCATAACGCTCCAGACAAAACAGCACGGCGAGCACGGGATGACGTGTCACATAAAACGCTCCTGATTTTTACGAGTTAAAAATCTGACGTGGCACGCTGTATACTCTCTATATGCTGCTTTTAGTATTGTAGATGATTGAAATTTACCTTAAAAATTAGTTTTATTTTGTAAGCAAAAATATGCTCATGCGTAGCATGGAATCAATACTAGTTTGTTAATAAACATTCAGTTGATAAAAAAAACATATAATTTTTTGCAAAATGATTTTCGCATTCGAACTCTCACGTTAAAATTTACACTGATTAACATCGTTGTTACCCTTAATGAATAATTGTATTTACTTATTTGATTAAATTACTGATTATAAATTAATATAATAAAAATTATCCAAAAATAAAACAAATTTTAAATTAGACAATTCAATTAAAATTTATATAATAAAATTAGCCAAAAATAAAAATATAATATAAAATAAAAATATAATTCCTATATATATTGTGTTGTTATTCAAAAAAAAACCCTTTAATGTATTTTAAAATAAAAAGATCTATATATAATATTATTAAGACATTAACCATAAATAATATTTTTTAATCATAAAATATTTAAAATTAATAAACATAAAATTTATAGTTAAATATTAATGAAGTAAAAATCTTAATTTTATATGTCAAAAGAGAATATTGGGTGATTTCAGAGATTTATTTATTAAAATAAAGTGCATAAAATAATTAAAAATATTTATAATATGAGAGCTTTCAAAAACATTAATGCAATAACAAAATATATATTTTGATAAATATTTTTCATATATGAATAATTTGATATTCAGTTTAAAATTTTGAAGATATAAATAACAACTTATCATACAAGTAAATATAAAATGATTATGCCGCAATTGCGGACAATACACCAAATTTTGATATTAAAAATATTTACTTTATACAATTTTAGAAAGATATCAATAATGATATCATGCTCGGTTAGTAAATCTCACTTCCCTCTCCCGGACCACATAACGTTATCTTATTAAATAAAAATATGAGTAGAACAAAATAAAACAAAAAAAATACGAACATTTCACAAACTAGCATTAATGCATACAAACATTTCACAAACGACATTTTTTAGAGATGATATTTGTTAAATACAAAACGACAGAGATAATGGCATGAAGGAAACACACTTTGCCTCCGAAAGACAAAAAATGTTTGTTTGTGAATCCACATTTTGATCTCGACTCTCTGTTCGTCCATATCCCCATCGTAAGTATCCCCGCTCCCGCAGTTGCTACGATCCTGTTCTCCACCATCATCCAATCCATAGACACCACCACCAATTGTCAATTTCATAACAAAAAATCAAGTAATAATGTATATGTATTATATATAACAAATGTTAATGTGTTGTATATGCTCGCAAAATTTAAATCTTAAAACAATTTATGTGATGATTATGACATCTATTTTTACTTTTACAGTATTAAATTTTTAGTTACCAAGTGAGAGAAAGACAGGCAATGTTGATGTATGCACACATCTTAGGTACGGCGAGTACTTTGAATATATTGGAGAGACTGCATCCTATCATAACGGCGAATATATGAGCTGCTGCCAAACATGCTAATGCTATTATCCCCAACACGAAAGCTTTTTGGCTTGGAGCTTTACACTCGAGTAACCACACCTTCATGTGTTTCACCTGCATCATGGGAATAACATAAATGAAACCATCATCGTCATCATTATCATCATTTGTTTTCTATGGTATATATATACACATATAAGATATGTATATATGTACCTCTTCTTGGGCGACTTCGGCTTGAATTGCCACCAAACCAGCGATGACATCTAATCCCACGATCAAAAATATACAAACAACTATTGTAACACTAAAGCATCCACTCTTCCCATTGTTTTCACCCATTTTTATTTTATTAAAGTTTTATCTTCAATCTTCACTTTGAAAAGATCGGATTATTGTTGAAGTTGATAGTATTATGTGAAGGGAGCAAGTATGGTACTACTCCATCTTTTGAGTAAAGTTGATTAATATATAAAGGCTAGAGTTTGGATTGGATCTTAGCTTACTACGTGGAAGATGACTGAGTGAGTAATTTTGTGCATTCCTATCTACATTAGTAATCAAATAAGAATGTGTTACAGGATAATATCAAATTAAATAATGATTTATCTTTTGGTCAGCAACTTCTGTAGTCATGTTTTCCTAACTAGTTTTTCCTTTCTTTGTATTTTTTTCTGAATTCAATAAGTTTTGGGTCAAAGTCTAATTTCTTTAGATGAGGGATAAGAATCAATTATTAAATATCTTTTACAATTATTAAAATTCGAATCTAAGAGTATCTTCAATGTATGTTTTCATATTTTTCTCTAAAATTGAAATTTCTATTATAGAAGTGGAATTTCTATAAAATATGCCTCTATAAAAAAGTTTTATCTATTTTAAAAGATAATATAGAGGAAAGTTATTTTTTGTCTCTATTTTTAGAGGTGAAAATAACATATTTTTATATTTTTTCCTATAAATAGAAAAAATATATTATAGAGACATATATTATAGTAAAACCACCTCTATAATGGATTTTTTTCTATTTTTGAAAAAAATATAGAGATGGAAATAGAATTGGGTTGGAGATAGTCTTCTATTTTTAAGGAAGAAAACTTTACTAATAGAACTACCAATTACACATACCTTTCTTTGTATCTTCACAAAACACATATTAATATAAAAAGATATACACTTAACATACCTTTTCTTTGTATCTTTACAAAACACATATTATTAATAAAAAAAAGATATACACTTACGTATATGTAAGTTCTCACCTAAAATACACCATTACTAATGAAAACAATAAGATTGATAGTCTAGTACTATTTGGGAACAAGAAAGGACTTTAAACCAACTTAATTTAATACTCCCTACATTTTATAATATAAGTAGTTTTAGCTAAAAGCACAAAGATTAAAAAAATTATTATGTTTTAAAAAGTATTGTATAATAAATAGATAAGATATAATTTAAATAATAAAAAATAAGTCTATTTAATTTGATTGATCACACTGTATCCAATAAATATAAAAACGATAAGATATGTCTACATATATCTAATAATAATCAGATCGTGACACTTGTCTTGTATCTTTATAGCATCTCCAATGGTACTATATATTTCTCTCTAAACACCAAATATAGAGTAAAAATAACTTCAATAGTGTGATATATCTTGCACCAAATAGGATAACGTTGTTCTTTTACTCTGTTTTTAGAGTGAAACTTTTTCTTTATAAAATGACGCTTCATTTTTATATGTTATCATTTTTTACCAAAAGAAAATTGTATATAAATTTACACATTTTAATACTGTGTTTAGTACAATGTTTGTTTATAATTATATGTTGTAATAAAATATTAATTTTAAAATAATTATTTAGTTGTATAAATAGTATAATTGTGCTAGTTATTATTATAAGATAAAATCAATGGTAATTTTTTTTTAATATTTTGAAAATTAATTATTAGATAATAAATTAATAAACAAGTAAAAAGAATATATTTGAAATATTTTTTTATTAGAAAATAGATATAACCACTGGAACAAAATAATTCTCTACTTTTAGAGTAAAAGATAGAAGCAGCCATTGAAAATGATCTTATAAATAAAATAAATTATTACATAAACAAATATGATAAAGTAGGAGAAAGAAAAACAATAATATCTACTAAACGTAAGTTGTGAGAGATAGGATTATACGAATATAGCTCCGAAAAGTCTTCTGAGATATTGTATATCGTCTAGACGATGTCCATGGAAGTTTTCTGGAATAGTTAATCTTAAAAGTAATTTTAAAAAAATTAAAAAAAATATTTCGACAAGTGAAAAATTAAAATCATGTATTTATAAATAGTTTTAAGTGATATAATAAAATTGAATAGTTTTTAACATAAATTGAATAGTTTTTAAAGTAGTTAATCATGATATTCTTTGGCTTAGGGTTTGACAACATATGTTGTAGTATTGTATGTATTCTTAGGGTTAGATTTTGGAAAGCTTAAAAGTTATTTTGAAAAATTAAAATTTTACCTATATGTGTTTATTTATGTGTATAGTAAACACTTTTTAAGTTTAAACTGATTTTATGAAGTGTTTAGTTAGTTAATTTAGTTTAGGGTTATGTTTAGAGTCTAGACGACTAACAGGTAAGTCGTCTGGCGATTAGAAGACTTCTCTGAAAGTCTTCTAACTCCCGCTAAAAATATTTTAGTTTCCCGCTAAAAATATTTTAATTTACCTCTAAAAATATTGAAGTCTTCTGGGCGACTTATAAGTAAGTCGTCTAGGAATTCATCTATTAGAAGACTTACTTGAAAGTCTTTTGAATCAAAAATATTTAACCTTATTGGAATTTTTGTCTCCATATATAAAGTAAAATTTACATATTCTCTCTCCTCCTCTCAAATGGCTGTAATAAAAATGTTATGTTCCTTATTCTAAAACTCTCCAACCTCTCTCTAATCTCTTTGAACTTATAAACACCAAACTTTATATCAATATATTGTTTTTGTCTCATGCATTTCTTACTAGTTTATCTTGTTTTGCAGGTTTTTCTTCACATGGTTCTCATCTTCCACTCATTTAAAGGTAGATCTATTAATTTTAGATATGTATTTTTGTGTGTTTTATAAATGTAGATCTATATAATCTTCCACTCATTTTCTCTGTTTTTAAGCCATTTGAACGTTTTTTGATACGCAGATTTTTCAGATCTGAGTTTGATATACATGTTTTTCAGATCTGGAGCAGACTTTGGAAGACTTACGGGAAATCTTCTCGGAAGTCTTCTAAAATATAATGTGTTAGAAGACTTCCAAGAAATCTTGCAAATTCTGCTCCAGATCTAAAAAACATGTATATCAAACCCAGATCTGGAAAACCTGCATGACTTCTAATGAAAGTGTTCCAAAGTCTGCTCCGAGAAGATTTCACAGAAGACTTCTAATAAAAGTGTTCTATCATTGAACTTATGTAATGATTTATTTTTTTGTGAATTTGACTAAGTTTTCTTGAGAATTCTTCCCCTTTAGTTGTAATAAATTTGATTAATTTTTTTGTGTTATTGTGTTTTGCTATTGAATTTGTATCAATAACTTTAATTATGTCACGTAAGTTTGGCAAGATAATATTGTGGAATATGAACATATTTGCTATTGAAAGTCTTCTCGGAAGTCTTATAAAATATAATGCGCCAGAAGACTTCCAGGAAGTCTGGAAGTCTTCTGGCGGAGTCTTCTTCCATATCAAGTGGAGTCCAAGCTTGTATTTGTAAAGGAATAATCTATAATAGTTTTGTTTATGATCTATTTTGTGATTTGCATGTGTACTCCTTTAGTTGTGTTTTTTTTTTTTGTAAATTTGAAGAGATATTAATAAAAAAAGTTAGTAAATATGTTCATACTCCACAATATTATCTTGCCAAACTTACGTGACATAATTAAAGTTATTGATACAAATTCAATAGCAAAACACAATAACACAAAAAAATAAATCAAATTTATTACAACTAAAGGGGAAAAATTCTCAAGAAAACTTAGTCAAATTCACAAAAGATAAATCATTACATAAGTTCAAAGATAGAACACTTTCATTAGAAGTCTTCTGGTAAGTCTTCTCGAAATACTTAAATTTAAAGCGAGAATTTGAAATATAAGCGGCAAATTTAAGCGGAAAATTAAAATTTAAGCAGGAAACTCTAAATTTTAAGTGAAAATTGAAATTTCAAATTTTTTGAAAATTAAAAAATATATCTTATGATCTAAGAAGACTTATGAAACCATGTTACTTGATATTCTTGAAGTTGCTTAACACTTTTGAAAATTAAATAAACATATCTTAAAGTTACTTAAAAAATTTACAAAAACTAACGTAGAAGACTTACATGGAAGTCTTCTGAAAACTTTAATACACATGAATGTCAGTAAACTCATAGTTAAAACCAATTAAGTTATTGAATTTTATTCAGGACCTCAAATATCGACTAATATACATGAATTAACAAAAAAATATTAAAAAGTCTTTATAGTTTTAGAGAAAATGAAATTTTATTAAACATTGACGCAGACGAATTCCATGGAAGTCGTCTGGTAGACTTCTAGAAAGTCGTCCATTTGGGTTAATTTTGCAATTGATTTTTAACCTAAACGACTTAAATGGAAGTCGTCCATCTTTGTTTGTTAAAAAAAGTTCGAGGAAGTCGTCTTGGGTAAAAAGGTTAGGTTTGCATTTGACCGGATTGTGTCAGAAATTTGATTTTTCCTGGACGACTTACATCTTTGTTTGTTAAAAAAAACTCGAGATGACTTCCATGTAAATCGTCTAGTGTAAACAAGTTAGTTTTGCATTTGACCGGATTGTGTCAGAAATTTTATTTTTCCTGGACGACTTCTATGTAAGTCATCTCACGTTAGTTTTACAATTGAAAAATAAAACAAATTTTTTTTTCTAGACGACTTAAATAGAAGTCGTCCGTCCGACGACTTACATGGAAGTCGTCCGTCCGACGACTTACATGGAAGTCGTCCAAGATAAGCAAGGTTTGACCAGAATCTCGGAATAAAATCATGGACGAATTTCGTGTAAGTCGTCTAGAAAGAAATATTTTTTTATGTTTTAAATTTCAATTGCAAAACTGACCTGAGACGACTTATATGGAAGTCGTCTATATATAACAAAATATTGATTTTTTTTAATTTTCTACTGGACGGCTTATGGGTAAGTCGTCCAAAAAAAGTCAAATTTCTGACACAAGCCGGTCAAATGCAAAACTTACCCATTTACCCTAGACGGCTTATATTGAAGTCGTCTCAAATTGTTTTTTTAACAAACAAAGATGGACGACATCCATGTAAGTCGTCTCTAAAAACACATTTAAAAGTCAATTGGAAAACTAACCTCTGCATTGGCCAAAAGACTTCTATGTAAGTCGTCTACAGCCAGAAGACTTACACGTAAGTTGTCTGGGCGAACAGGTCTGAAAAAAAAATTGATGTCATAGTTTCAACCAGTGAGATAATTTGTTTAGCACACATAAGTCTTCTCCAAGCAACCAGAATCTCAAACAAAAGTGACCCACCAAGAATCGTAAGCTTTAATGGCTCTATGAACCATAAAAAATTTAGAATCTAAATCTTGGGTTTTTTGGATGAATATGGAGAAAAAGTGAAAGAGATGTTGTTTTTAGTTCATAAGAATTATGAAAGAATAAGTGTAAATCGGTTTGAGGTGCATTAAGAGCTTCAAATTGGTTGTTCATGGTGGTTGGTGTATTGATGGCAATGACAATCTTGCAAATACTTGAGGTTGAGAGAGTAAAAATGTCATTTTCGTAAAAAAAAAAAATTAATGGCATTTTGTGAATAATCTGAACTTGTAGGGTGAATATGGTAAAAGAAATGTCCAAAACAAAATATAGGTTAGTTTTGTGGTTGACTTTGAGTTTTGAGTCAATTTTGCAAAAAACCATATATTTTAAACATACAATTAATACAAAATTTTCAATACAAAATATTATGAATTAACAATGATCATTAAATTAATTTATAATTAAAACTATAGATATATTACTAAAAATGCATGTGTTATTATAAACCATAGCGTTTTGTTTGAAAACCATGACATATAATTTGATTATTTTGTAAAATCATTTTCAGTTCCAACTAGTACGATCGACAGACCCGTTGAAAATAATAAAATTCACAATCATATTTGATAATTTGTGTATATAAGTTAAAAGCATTTCCAACTTTTTGAAATTCAATAACTTTTTGGTTATAATTCTTTTTTTTTTGGTTCATTTTGGTTATAATTCATATAATACAAATTTCTGTTATACAATTTTCAAGAAAGGCAATGGATCATGTCGAGAAACATTACATTATAAGTGAAATGGTGCATTCAGATTTCAGAGCCAACAATGGATCAAATGCACTGAGACACTACCGTTCTTTCGTAAGGATCATATGCACTGAGATAGCCCTTGCAACTGCAGACTCAGGTTTGGTAATTTCCCACCTTTGTTTAATGTAATGGTACTTGGTAGTAGTCAACTATATACAATTTGATTGAGATGGAATTTACGAGATGAACAATGTTGCTTACGTGGCCGTGTAAATATTGCAGCAAGTCATTTTTAACTGGAGATGCCTACAATCTATTTTGATTTTCTAAAAGAAAATTCTCACTACGAAAACCATGATAATATATTGTATGTATTTAGTTTTATGAGTGGTTTTTAGTGGTTAGATATTATATGGATCTGATGTTGATCACTATAATATTAGTTCCCATACATTCATTTCAGACTTATCGAACAAAAACTATAAGAACATGGTTGAGAAACTAGCAAGAATGCAGTCTAGATCTCTGCCTAGTTTTCAATCTAATGTATTAATTTAATGTCCTATTTTTTATCTACTATACAATAGTCTTTGTTAGACCAATTTTAGATTATTAACGTCTTACTTGATATTTGTTTTAGTTAACCAAAACTATAGCCTTAAAAATAGGTAAGATTAGTTATATTCTGTTAAAATATGATTTATTTATTAATTATGTATACTATTAAATTTATAATAGCACATTTGTTTTTTTTTTACTTTGGAGATGGCCTACGAACATTAGTGAATAAAAGAATTTTTTTAGTTGTTGAAAATATATGGCTTATAATAATTATATAAAAACAATAATTTCATTTGTGGCTTACACTTATATAATACGTTCTACAATCATTTCATATAGAAATACTTGTAACATATATTACGTCAAAAATTCATTTGAAAATTTGTTTCATCAAATTTCATTTGTATAAAATTCTTTCATTCAGTGATAATATTCCAAATACCAATATTGTAAATTATTATTATTATTTTATATACACATTTCAACTGTAAAAAATGTAACTCATAGATTCATATGTAAACAAAATGTTTCACTAAGTTTAACACGTCTAAACTTATTTCATGTAGTATTAATAATATATATATTAAAATTCCAAATTATGCAATTATAGTATCAAATTTTATACGGTTATAAGTAATGGTTATACATTTTTAATATTTTTGGGTTAAAGAATAAAAGAAAACAAAAAAATTGCTTATTATTTTCATTACATTCTAAAGAATATGCTAATAAGATTTCTAGCTTAACAAGTATTATAACCCTTAAATATATAGCATATTCGTAAAAATCAAAACGTAATTTAAAGGTATACTGACAAGATTTTATTGTTCTAGGAATGTAACTTAATTATTTTAAACAAAAAGAAATATTTAAAAATTTACAGTATATCTAAACTCCTTATAATATATTTTGAAGGAAAATTGTAACTATTACGTAATATCAAAACTGGCAATATACAATGATATGATGTCTTTTCTGTATAGAATATACTTAATGATAGATCATAATTTTCGAGTTTTATCATTTAAGGTTGTTTGATAGCATGAGGGAGTTTTCTTGATCCCCTTTGATATCTTTAATATTTGTTTGGTTAAGGAATAAAAAGTTTACAAAAATTTGCTTATTATTTTCATTACATTCTAAATAATATGCTAATATGATTTTGTAGCTTAACAAGTATTATAATCATAAATATATAGCATATTTGTAAAAATAAAAAATCATCAATTGACTATATTTTCATAATCGAAAATAAATCCCGCGTTTAGCCCGGATTGCAATCTAGTTTACGTTTGAAGTATTAGAAAAAGATCATCAACTTTTGTCGTTTTACACTGCCGAGTTTCTTTTATTCATATTCGTAGACTTGACATATTTATTTATAGCCAGCCACACACAAATCTTTGACATATGGGCTTGACATTGTAATTCAAGTTTGATTCCTATTTTGATTATCATTTAGTTATTTAGGCATGGGCTATTTAGCCAAATTCTGCGCTTTCTAAAATCTATATTATCAAAAAAAATATATATATATATCTATCTATATATATAAAAGACAGTTTACTCTTTCCTAGACGTGCCACCTCAGCAGCCACGTAGATAAGTCGGCTCACCTACGTTTGACACATGTCACGGGTCACTAAACTCGCCGTTTCATTAACTCTTGCATGTCTGATGGGCTTTGAATGTAAGCTGTGTATTCGGCCCGAAAAGATTTATTTCGTATGTAACCCTAATCCTGAAGGATCAATGAATCGTTTCTTGCCTACGCTCGATTGCGAGTTTCATGCCTTACCACTCCTTATACGATGTCTCATTAATTACGCTCCTTCTTTCTTCCATCCATGGTATGAATCTACAACCTATAAATATGTGAGATTCTTAGACTTGAAATTCATCAGTTACTCTCGTTATAATTCATCTCTCTCTCTTTCGATGGTTTAGTTTCCTTTCTTCTCATGGCTGCTATATTTCATCGATCAATTTTGTTTGTAATGCATCTCTAATCTCTTTTGATGTATTTTTTCCAGAATTTATTTCCTGCATTGACTAAGATCGCCTGGACTCTCGATCCTACATCCCGATCCGTCAAAACTCTCTGCAGTTGTCTCAAATCGGAGATTTCAAGTACACTTGCTAACGTGATTCGTGTTTTCCTCACTGATATTTCTCCATGGGTGAGGCTGATGATCTGAAAATTGCTGTGAAGAGCACTAAGAAGCTTTGTATTGTATGTTCTTTTCTTCTCCTTGGATCATTTGATTTGATGTTTTTGCATATACGTGTTGAGAGTAGTTTTTGGGTTCTTTAGGTTATGATTGATAACGTGGGATGAGTTGCAAGTTATGAACAACTCTGAGAAAGCTATTACTCTTCTATAAGCCATGTTCGTTTCTTCAACGCTGACTCCAGCGGTTACGTCAAAAAATTAAGCTTTCAATGACAGAAACACACGCCACCGGTGAAGCACGATTCACTGATTTTCAGTCGCGGCGACAACTACTAGCTAATATCACGGACGCGGAAGAAATCAGCGTCATCAGCGTCTAAGTTTCTGCGTCTCCGACAATGTATTAGTGACTGCTTTGGGTTTTCTGCGTCTACGGCTTTGTTATTTTTGTCTCCGTCACAGAGCTTTTTTTTGACGCAGCCGCCGCCGGAAGCGGCTATCAAACGAACAGGGCTATAGTCTTTCCCATTATTTAATGTGCTTGCCACTGTTCGGTCACTTTGAGAATGAGATGATATCATATATCTAATCAATGGTGTATTGAGTTTCCTTATAGTTCCTGTTTGATGTGTTCAGGCAGTGAAAAAAGCAGATGCTATCTTTGTTGGGCAATACATATTCACTGGTACTGAAACAACTTCAGTTTTGCTTGAGGTAAAATAAAATAGAAGCTTAGAAATGGTCTCTATGTTGAAGTCTTAGACAGTTGAATTAATATTTGTTAATAAACAAAAAAGAATCGATATGATTTTTCAAAGATTCTCTTCTTCCTCTGTTCTTCTCATACTTCTCTTGGTTTGTTTTCTTGATTATAAATCTCAGAAAGTTAACATAAATATTGGCTCTTCATTTTGATGGTTGAAGCAATTCCATGACCACATTGAACTCTGTCATGACCACAGTCATGGAGACTGAGGATGAAGAAATCTCTTAGATCACAAATCGTTCTGCTGTTCATCTGGAGATGGGGCAGGTATAGTCTTTGTGAATTAATAGAAACCTTATATTAACTGTGTTTTATAAGGCATAGGTTTGAATCGCTTACATTACTGTTATAAACCAAACAAAATCACAACAATTATTCAGTGTAATATCCAAACAAAATCTCTTGATCCTTTGAAAAAGACCAGAGGCTGATACGCTCTGCATATTTTGTTCAATGATCAGATCATGATACGGGATGGTGATGAAGCTGCAGCTCAGGAGGATGAGATGGTCAGGAACGAGCCTGAGGTAGAGAAGAAAATGGAACTCGAGCCGGAGTTTGAAAAACAGAAGGAGAAGAAGCAGTTACAAGGAGAGAGAGATACGGAAACAGCAAGAGGTGAGCGGTTAAAGAGCGAGGCTGCTGAGGCATAGAGGAAGCGCATAGAAGAATAAGAAAGAGGGTCGGGAGAGCGAAGAGCGTGAACTTGCAGAGAGCTCTGCTCGACTGAGAATGAGCCAAGAGAAATTACTTCCTCTTGACAGAACTGAGAAAGGACCTGATGCTACAAGAGTCAGAAGATGTTAGTTGATTCTTTGTCGATGCTAGATGAATTCTTTGGAAAAAAATTTGAATCAGCATAAACATTATGCATTACATTATACATAGATGAATTAAAAAACCTGTTTTATTTTGTGTCTCAAACATTTGGTGGAAATATAATGATCATGTTTTGAAACTATTAAATACGAACCAAATGTGATGTGTTATTCCGGTGTGTATATAGGATCCTGACCACTCCAACTATTGAGAAATGAAGCTGGCCAAAAATATCTCAATTCCATTTCTGTTAAGTTTTTACCCTTCACTGAATAATGTAGTTGTCTTGCAACTTTTTAATTAATCAGTTCTGGTCTTTTTTTGTTGAAATATAATTGGTATACCTGGTAATTTTAGTATTTACGTTGTGGCTATGAAACTTTTTTGTTATCCAGATTTTTGGTTCCGTATTGTTTTATTGTTTTGGTATTATTTTGGAAAGAGTCAAAATTTATATAGCAACAATAAACACCAATAAAAAGCTCAACCATAATTTTAATATTGATATGAAACTAAAAATATATATATACTTGCATAGTCCAACAAAAGACATAATGTACAATAACCCGATAACAAACAAAAAATGACAGAAATTAAATTAAATAACTTATACTAACACAAACATAATTTTAATATTGATATGAAACTAAAAATATATATACATGCATAGTCCAACCAAAGACATAATGTACAATAACCCGATAACAAACAAAAAATGACAGAAATAAAATTAAATAACTTATACTAACACAAACAAATTAAAATACATATTTTTAAAACATAATAAAAATAAAACACAATAATTCATTAATAATTGTAACAATTGTCTTAGAAAATTTAGTCAGACCTCAACATTTACTGCAATTCTTCTGCAACAAACAAATTCAACGGAAAAATATTACTTTTTTTAAAAAAAAATTACAAAATAAAATTTCATACGGAATTAAAATCAAATCATTTAAACTAAATACAAATGTTAAAATAAAATATATTGGAACAAATTTCCGCGCGAACCGCGAATTTTCCTTAGTTAAAGAAATATTGATTAAAATTCTATTAAAATGTTTTAAAAATCTATTCAATTCAAGAAAAACAAATATTGTGAACAAAGTAAAATATTTATATTTTAATGAATTATTATAATATAATAACAAATATATAATTTCTAAAAAAAAAGAATTAGTAAAATTTGTAGTAAAATAATGAAAATATAATTAAAATAAACTAAAAATTTATTAAAATTTAAAATATATTTATATTATTTTGTTCATTTGCTTACCCGCCCGTAGGGCGGGTCCGGCCCTAGTATATATATATATATATCTTTGACAATGAGAAGGGTGAGGAAAGGATAACACACTTCAATACATGAACGGAGAAGGAGCAAATCCCGACGATGATATACGATAGGTTGTTGTGTTTCTCCTGCATTCAAACAAAAAATAGTGTTTCTCTCCTATTCCCTAATAAATAAATATACAAATAATTGACAGCTTTGTAATCTATTGTGAATGTAACATCGGTGGTAAAGTTTTATAATCTATACTATACTAAAACGAGGATATAAGCCATGGAGAGGGTGTCCACATAGGATAGAAAAATCAACCAATCAGAAAACCCGAAATTGCCATGTCATTTCATTTATTTTTCGCAAAAAATAGAAAAACAATGCAAGGTGAGAATCGAACCCGGGTTAGTATGATATATATATAGGACAGTTACCACTAAGCCATTGAAACTTTCTTGAACACATATACAAGAACCACTAAGTATATAATCACAAACTCTTATGTACATTTACAATAATATGAATTCAACTTTCAAGACTCCGATACTTTGTTTTGTAAAAAAAAAAAGTAAGTGACAAACTAATATATTCTTAGAAAGTGTGAGAACGTTGACAAATATGGAAAATCATAGATTTTTGTTTTCGTGACAAAGTTAAGAATTTTGTAAAAGTAAGTTTAACATATAAATTTTCGTGACAAATATGAAAAAGCATAGATTTTTGTAAAATTTTGACAAAACAACTCATAACATACTTCTCTAATGTCTTAATAAAATATTATTTAAGGGTGCAATAATTAAATATATTAATTCAATAAATTTTGTAATTTATAGACAAAACAATAACACAACAAATTTTGAAACATTTGTTAAACCTATCGATTTTTTTTCATGAGAATCCAACTAAACAAGATAAAAAAAATAATTAGATTTACAAATATTTAATTACCATTTTATTCAATTTTGATTAATTTCAAATTGTCATAATGTATCTTTTTGAAGTTACAAATATGAAAAATCATAGATTTTTGTACAATTTGACAAAACAACTCAAAACATATTTTTCTAATGTCTTAATAAAATATTATTTAAGGATGCAATAATTAAATATATTAATTCAATAAATTTTATAATTTATAAAACAAAACAATACCACAACAAATTTTGAAACATTTGTTTAACCAATCGATTTTTTTTTTTCATGAGAATCCAACTAAACCATTAGATTTACAAATATTTAGTTACCATTTTATTCAATTTTGATTCATTTTAAATAGTAATAATGTATCTTTTTGAAGTTACAAAAAAATAATGTTCTTTCTTTATTACACTAGCATTATATATAGATTCTATATACACAAAATAAATATAATATAACAACATAAGCTTGCTTTCCCCGATTCATATGAAAACTTTTTAAGTTATCCACCAAAGCAAATTAATTAAATCAATGAAATTGTTAAAATACAACAAATTAATATATAATTTTATTTTAAATTAAATTATTTAAAAAGTGTATTTTCGTTAAAACAAAATAATAAATAAGTAAAACTGATTTGATGGTAATTTTTATGATATATATATATATATATCAATTCTGTGAAAGAAATAAAGCTTAATATGGAAAAAAATCTTAAATACAAAAACCTCTAAAAATTAACAAAAAAACTAATAAATTAAACTATGATATCACTTAAAAGCTTCTTAGACCATATTAATAAAATATTTAAGCGATAATTAGACAAATTTGATTTTTTTTTCCAACAAAAAGTTTATTATTAATTAGCATCAGTTATTTCAAGATGTTTAAGAAATGGTGGACAAAAAAAATAGGATGGACATTAATGATATATGAACTATGAATAGTACTTTGTGAAGCAGATTTAGATAACATATCTGCACATCCATTTTCAGTCTTTTTTTATGCCTAAATTCAATTTCTTCAGAGTAGTTATTCCACAAATAGATCGTATGAGATATTGTTTTGATATGTAGATTTGTTTTTTCAATGTTAGGAAGATTGATAACTGTAAAAATGTCTCCTTCGTATATGATATGTCTATAACCGAGTCTCCAACATGAGACAAGTTTGTTTAAAAAGTAAATAATTTTATTTTTCTTATATTATATAATCAATATATATTATTTTCTGATAATAAAAATATAGATATTCATCTATCACAAATATCTATGCAAATATGTGAATCAAGTACAACAATCAAACAACATAATGATTTCCACAAAGAAAATTTAAAAAATATATTTATGTTATGTAGTCATATTTTATAATTTTTAAATAATGTAATATAATATTATACATTATTTTTTTAGAATTGAGAAATACATATATCAGTTAGACAAATTAAGCGATAATTAGACAAATTTGATTTTTATTTTGTGAGCAAAAAGTTTATTATTAATTAGCATTACTTATTTCAAGATGTTTAAGAAATGATGGACAAAAAAATAGGATGGACATAAATGATATATGAACTATAAATAGTTTTTTGTAAAACTGACTTAGATAACACATATGCACATCCATTTCCAGTCCTTTTTGATGCATAAATTCAATTTCTTCAGAGCAGTTATTTCACAAAGAGATCATATGAGATATTGTTTTGATATTCAGATTTGTTTCTTGATTGTTAAGAAGATTGATAGATGTAAAAATGTTTCATTTGAATATGATATGTCTATAACCGAGTCCCCAACATGAGACAAGTTTGTTAAAAAGTAAATAATTCCATTTTTCTTATATTATATAATAAATATATATTATTCACTGATAATAAAAATATAGTTATTCATCTATCACAAATATCTATGCAAATATGTGAATTAAGTACAACAATCAAACAACATAATGATTTCCACAAAGAAAATATAAAAAATATATTTATGTTATGTAGTCTTATTTTTTATTCTTTAAATAATATAATACAATATTATACATTATTTTTTAGAATTGAGAAATACATATAATATCTTATCCGCGCGTAGCGCGGTTAAAAAATCTAGTAAATACTAAACAGTCGAGAGCAATTTTTTTAAATGCAACCAGAAACGGTTAACCAATAATAAAATCACAGTAATTTTATTACCAGGCTCTCTTCAGTGTCATCTCTCTACGTGAGAACGGTGTCATTCTTCGAGCAACAGATTTTCCAAATGAGACATTAATCCTGCGATGGTTACTACTCTCTCCGGCGAAGACGGTGGATGCATCCTACGGCCGCCACCTCCGCTTTCTATGGATCATCTTCCTCTTCGGAGAAAGCGGCGCGTGGCGATACACACTTGGAGAGATAGTCGTCTTACGTGCATGCGGATTAATCGCGGTGGAAGATGAGTCGTCTCCATCTGTTGGAGAGGAGCGATAACACTGACGAATTAGATAGAATAACATTTTAATTATCTTGATTTGACGACGGAGAAACTGTTCATACATGCATATATCATTTATATGCATGTTTAATATGTGTGTGTATTGCAGATTTCGAAACTGAGTTAAAGTTTTTTCTAGGGTAGTTTAATGTGAAAGATTATATTTGTTTCATTTCGATTCATTTCCATACAAGTTTAAATTAAAAGATATTGTTTTCTTTTTCGACTTTATCCATTGCAAATAAAAAATAATGATCTCTTTCTGAATTTATCCATCGTGATATGTGATTTTTCGATCACTAGAATATTTAGCTTTATATGGTATAAATAAAAATATTTTTGATAACTGTAACGTGTTCCCCTCTTTTTCTTTGTCCGGAATCGTAATCTACTTAAGTTAGAAAATAAAAAGGAGTCAAGATACTATTATACTATTTAGCAAAAATAAAGAAGATACTATTATTACTAAGAGAAATCTCTTTCGAATAGTCAGTAGTCACTAGTCAGTTTCTCCTCTAAACGCGTAGGATTTTTTTGTTTTGTTTAAAAAAAAATCATGAATTTGGCCAACGTTTTCGCTATACTAGGAGCATAGCTCCACGCAAGCGCGGAGCCGGGTACGTTGTTGATGCGTTGAATAATTGTGTGTACGAGATTTAGTTGTTTGTGTGTTTTTACATATGTTTTTATGGCTTAATTAAAATAGTATTGACGAAACATTAGAAGGTATCTTTTCATATTTTATCTTGTAATGATTTGATCGATCGATAGTATTATTGGAGCTTTTGTATTCAGAAGCAGTGGTTTATGGGGTTGGTCAGTGTCAAACGTGTTAGTTGTTAGTACATTATTCTCACATAGTATAAGGGAAATGAAATAAAAAAAAGTGATTTTAAGAATTTTTGCAAATTATACAAAAATAATAATTTAATAGAGGAAAAAAAAGGATACATGTTTATTAGTGTAATGTTCTTTCTGAAATCATGTTGTATATATATTGTTTTAAGTATAATCTATCTATATTATTAAAACTGAAGTACCTTTAGTACTGTTTGGAAACAAGGATAAAAAAATAAATGAGAATTGTTTGGAAACATGGATGGCAGATTAATTATTTTTTTTTATTTACACATTTAGTCACTGCATTTATAATAAATAACATATTTTCTTTTTGTATTTTTTTTTATTTACAGATTCTGCCACTACATTTAAAATTAATTTAAATTAATTAATTACAATGGTTGTTGTTTCTTTAAAGTGAAAATAAAAACACAAACTGAAATATATAGTATATATTATATAAAATAATTTTAAATATAGTATTACTTTATTTAGTTTAATCAAATATAAAAAAATCGAGACTTCAATTTTTAAGAAAACAAAATATCATAAAATTAAAAATAATTCTAAACTAATGCAAAAATTCAAATTTTAGGTATGTTTTTTTCATTTGAAAATAAATTCACGAAAAAAACAACAGTTCAATATATGAATAAAACAATTACATCAAATTGTATTAAGTTATACAAAAATAATATAATAGTATGTATAAATAAAAAATTTATTATCAAACACCTATATTATTAAATAAAATAATATATTATATTCTATATGTATGGAATTTTTTTTATCAAACCAATAGTTTATGTTTTTATTAAACATAAATTAAATCAAGCACCCGTGGGAGAGGGCGCGGATCAAGTTCTAGTATAAGATTATAAAGTGAGAGATGTGAAGGATAGACTTTTGGTATTTACTGAAACGTATTGTAATTTCACGGTTTTAAACTTAATCATGGGGAGTAATTGTTATTGTGTAAATGTATAAAACAAAAACTGAACGGTTGAATAATAACATGAAACACGGTTCAATAATAACATGAAACGGTGGACTTCTAGTTATCCTATGCTTTAGTTAGCAGAGAATTACAAACCAGATTATAGTGTTAAATAGTAAACAGATTTCTTAAATACCAAAGTGATTAGAAAATTTGGAACTCAAATTTAAAAGCTATATGGTACGCCTCAATCACCTTCATATATGACGATCTCATCTTCAACAATAAACAAATAAATGTATTATCAAAAGTTGTTCACAAATAGAAAATAATATTTAGCCACGTATATAATTCAATTTTAGTTGAATGATTGCGTAAAATGAGGGATATGTTTTGTTGGTGATTCCGAGATCCAATCTATTGACTATACAAGTATTGATAATGGCCCAAATCTCACACTTACAAACTATGAAATTAAAGTTACTAAGGGCAACATTATCAGGGTCGTTAGCTTAAGTCCTTAGGGATTAAAAGATTTAATTTAAATCAAAATTCCTTTAAATTCGGTGGGACGCGTCCGTTTCGTCGTTAGCTAACATATTTTTTTTTTGTCCTTAGGTGATACGTGTCGGGGAGAGATAGGTTGAAGGGTTTTGTTATGGAAAAATCAAATTGGGATCCAGATCGACATTTCGCGTCTCTCTCTTGTTCTCTCTGGCGGCGATCGAAACGGAGATTTTGCTCTCACCGTCGCATCTCCTCCGTGACCGTTGTCCCGTCGACGAACCTCCTTCCAAGTCGTCTCCGTCGACGAATCTCCTCCCACGTCGTCTCTTCTCGACCAATCTCCTCCCAAGTCGTCTCCTCTCGACGGCACATCTCCTTCGTCACCGTTGTCCAGATCAACGAACCTCCTCCCAAGTCGTCTCCGTCGACGATTCTCCTCCCACGTCGTCTCTTCTCGACGAATCTCCTCCCAAGTCGTCTCCTCTCGACGGATTTCATCCCGAGGCATCTCTCTGCGATTGGAAGGTGAAAGGGTATGTGTTCCTCCTCCTTCTGATTTGCATGTATATGGTTTATGTTTTCGATCTACTTTGGACGGGGTTTGCATGTATTTAGACTTACGGAACTGAAATGATTGATTGTTGTTTATAGATTTAGGGATGTCGTATCATATATGTGTGAAAGGGTATGTGTGATTGATTGTTGTTTATCTCATGAAACTGAGATGTTTGTTTACATGTTTGCGAGGTTATTAGGTGAGGTGAGGTTCGACCACCAGGATTGTATTAGCAAGGAGATCGAAGAGAAACAACCATTTCCTCCACAATTTAAGGTTAAATTTTTTCTCATCATCTCGAATGTAATGTAGTTGGTATAACAGTGAAAACGTTTTCTTTCTATGTTTTCATTGCGACCAAAGCGTTTTCTTTCTCCGTTTTGTTTGCGACCAAAGCGTTTTCTTTCTATGTATTGTTTGTGATCAAAGCGCTTTCTTTCTATCTCGCTGAAAGTTTTGATTGTCACCAAGGCTAGTTTGCTAGGTACTTAATGCACTTGTACTTAGATGAATTGTTGGTTGTGTTAATGTTGCTCTTAATAAGATGTACTTTTGTAGTTAGGTCATTATGGTAGTTAATGAACTAGTTTGTTAGGTACTTCACACTCTTGAATGGTAGTTAAAGAACTAGTTTGTCTAGTTTTCTTTCTCTGTTTTGTTTGCGACCGGAGAAGGCTTATTGTATACTAGTTAAAGCATATAGTTTGTTTGCAAGGCCACACTTTATTGGTAGTCTCGAGTCCGTTTTGATTGTGACCAAAGCACTTGTACTTAGGTAATTTTATGGTTGTGTAATGTGAAGTTACTGAGATGTACTTTTGTAGTTAGGTCATTATGGTAGTTTTAATTACCATTTTCCACTATTTAACCCTCCTTTCACCTTCATCTTCTTTATCTTTTCTCTGCTATAACTCTGTCACATTCCTTTTTCTATTCTCTTTTCACTGCTATCTTCTTCATTCTATGGATCCAAGGAATCCGTATAGCCAGTCTGCTGGTTATACGGGCCTTCTTTACAGTCAACACGAAAGTGTAAATGATGGAAACTCTCCTTATGAGAGTTTTCCTTCTGGGTCTTCACAGTTCCCCCAGTTCAGTTCTCAACAGGGTGAGGCTCCAACGCCACCCGCACAGCCACCCGTAGAGCGGGGGAGGAGACACAAATGGACCCCGGCCGAAGACGAGATGCTGATCAGTGCCTGGTTAAATACCTCGAAGGACGCTATTGTAGGGAATAACCAAAAATCAGGCACTTTCTGGAAACGAGTTGGAGATTATTTCTTCGCAGCTCTTTCTGGTGGAGAGAGTGTTGAAAGTAGCGAGCATGTCCACTACAAGCAGAGGTGGCACAAAATCAGCAATGACACTTCCAAGTTTTGTGGTGCATATGCGGCTGCAGAGAGACAGATATCTAGTGGTCAGCATGAGAACGATGTACTGAAGGTGGCCCATGAAATATTCTTCGCAGACCAAGGGTCCAAATTCACACTGGAGCATGCTTGGTGTGTGTTGAGGTATGAGCAGAAATGGCTCAACCTCAACAACACAAAAGCTTCTGAAAGTTCAAAGAGGAAAACCGTTGAGTCAGATTTCCAAACTTCAACAACAAGTGTTGGTGAAGAAGAGATACGCCCTGAAGGTGTAAAGGCTGCAAAAGCTAAACGTAATGGAAATGGGAAGTCTGTTGATTACTATACGACGGTACTTGAACTGAGGAAGGTGGATTTGGATAGGAAAGAAAAACTCCAGAAGCTAGCCATCTTAGACACTCTCCTAGCAAAACCCGAACCACTCACTGAGGCTGAAGAAACAGCCAAAAACAAGCTCCTCGCCAAATATATTTAGAGAAATATCTCCTTTGTGTGTTTTCTGTCAGTTTACTTTGTATGTTTATGTTTTTAACGGAACAGCCGTCCCGGTTGCTTTGTACTGGAACCTTTATCAATTAATCTATTATGTTTACTTGCAAACTTGTTCTTTACTTGCTTGTATGATGTTTACTTGCTCGTATGTACTTGCAAACCTTTATCAATTAATCTATTATGTTTACTTGCAAACGTCTAACTTTTATCTTGTAATTTTTTGTAGTTCTCGGATTACAAATGGGTCTTGATTACAGCTACTCACAACCTTCACAGGATGAGACGTTTGGTGGGGCAGAGACGGACAGTGACTACAATGAAGTCGAATCTCTCATTCAGCAAGACCAAGCTCAGTTACGCGAAGCTCTCATTCACCAACAGGAAACTCTCGTTGAGCAAGACCAAGCCCCTGCGTTTGTGTACCCTCCGCAGCCGGAGGTTGAATTCGGATTTCCACAGATCTGCTACTGTGGAAGTGAACCGAAGATTGCTACGTCTAGCATCGAACCAGGTCGCCGATACTACACATGTAGAAATGCAAACGATGGAGAGTGTCATGTGTGGAAATGGTGGGACGAGGCTGTAATGGAGGAGATGCGAGCTAGGGATAGACACACACTTCAGTTAGCCGAGAAGGTAGATTCTATGACATTCTTCAATGACCACGTTAATGAGCAGAAGCTCGTTAGATTAGAGAACATGGTGTGTGAGTTGGCCAAGAATAAATCAAAGTGTAGCGTAGAGTACTTAGTTGCGGTTATGGTTATGGTCTTTATTTCCATAGGTCTCATCATCGTATTTGTCTAATGTGTTTATGGTTATGGGAACTTCTTTGTAATGACTTCTTATTATGTTTCTGATGTTATGGTTGTGGAACGTCTAATGAACTTTTTTTTATAATAACTTTTTTGTAATGACTCGTAATAGTTTATGGCTTTGAAACTCCTATGCACGTTTTAAATTCAGAATAAGTGAACCTAAAAAGTAGTTGAAAATGTCATGAGCCAAACATGTTGTGTACCTAAAAAGTAGTTGTAACATTCACAAGACAAATAATGTACAATCACAAGATTGTAACTTTATGAACCTATAAATGTGACGGATATTTTCGTTGAAATTATAACTTCTCTACTTCCTTCTTATATTAAAAAGAAAATTACAACTCCTCTGCTTCCAACCTTATATTAAAAACATTGCCTTTTTTTCATTCAAAATGGCTTCTTCTTCACATTATCATTATAACCAAAATGACGATGATGATGATCCATTTGAAAATATTTTTGAAGATTTCTTAGAAATCCCAGATATTCTTCCCAAACCGAGAGAGCGAAAAACACGTATCTTTATTGAGAGAAACCGGGAAGAAGGCCAGGACCACCTTTGGAATGATTATTTCAGCGAGACTCCCACATTCCCGCACAATATTTTTCGGAGACGGTTTCGAATGAACAAGACATTGTTCTTGCGTATTGTGCATCGTCTCGAGCAAGAAGTGGATTATTTTAGACCTTCACAAGATGCAACCGGTCGGTCTAGCCTAACCGCCCTCCAAAAATGTACCGCAGCTATTCGTCAGTTGGCGTATGGTGGTGGGGCTGACACCGTTGACGAATATGTCCGACTAGGTGAAACCACAGCTAGAAAATGTTTGCACCAATTTACCAACGCAATCATCCACTTATTTGGTGATGAATACCTTAGATCTCCTACTCCGGAGGATCTGCAAAGACTACTTTATATCGGGGAACAACGTGGATTTCCGGGAATGGTTGGAAGCATCGACTGTATGCATTGGGAGTGGAAGAATTGCCCTGCTGCTTGGAAAGGAATGTATTCACGAGGAACCGGAAAACCGACAATTGTGCTGGAGGCGGTTGCTGACTACGACCTTTGGATATGGCACGCGTTTTTTGGAGCACCAGGTACCATGAACGATCTTAATATTCTTGATCGATCACCTGTTTTTGATGACGTTATTAACGGAATAGCACCACAAGTCAACTTCTATGTTAATGGTCATCCATACCATTTGGCCTATTATCTCACTGATGGGATTTATCCTGACTGGGCGACTTTTATTCAATCTATCCGTCTACCACAAAGTGAGAAACATTCGTTATTTGCTAAAACCCAAGAAGCTGTTAGGAAAGATGTGGAACGTGCCTTTGGAGTCCTGCAAGCTAGATTTGCAGTCGTCAGAAATCCATCTAATTTATGGGATAAACACAAAATAGGAAATATTATGAGAGCATGTATCATCCTCCATAATATGATTGTCGAGGATGAACGGGCAGAAATGACACAATATGTGGTTCCTGGATATGAAGAAAGTGAAGAGGAAAGATTTTCCGTCAATATGCCTTCGCCACTCGGTAATACAATGGATCGTCGAACAAACGTTCGCAATAGACAAGCCCATCATAATTTAAAAAATGATTTGATTGAAAATATTTGGACTAAATTTGGGCATCTTCCAAATAATATGTAATTTTTATGTTTTTTGAATTTAATAAAATGTTTGTTGTAATTTTTTTTTTTAATGTTAAACTTCTCTTTTATGTTTTATTTAAAATGTATTTTTTATATCTAATTACACATTAAAATAAATAATATAAAATATGCTAAGGACTTTTTTGGTCCTACCAATAATCAACAAAATTAAGAAAGTCCTTATGCACTTGTCCCTAACTAAAAAATAATATTATTTTATTCTAAGGACAAAATTAAGTAGAACCAATAATGTTGCTCTAAGCCCAAAAATGGAGGTCCAATATACCGCTCCAAGCCACCGCCTTAAGTGATAGGCAAACAGCCACGCATCGTTCATGCAGTTATCCTCTTGACCACGCGCTGCTGCCTGGTGAGAAAAAGCTAACACAACTTCGCCGGTAGATCCTCGATTTACCATGGCTTTGTTGCCGGCCCACCAATCTTCACCTGTAAAGGGATGCACCTTCTCTTTGATCGCCTTCCTCGCTCATCATCAACCTTCAACATCTGGCTGTGATGAGAGCGTTCACGGCTCCAGTGAAGGTAATTGGAAGAACTTCGCCGCCCCACTCAGGATTGACGGAAAGCAAACACGATATTGCCCTCTTCAAACTCGGTCGACCTAGTTGAGTAGAGATCAGATGGAGTTAAGTGATGCTTAGAGAGCTACCCGAGAATCCAATCTGATAGATTGGAAATTTATTTCTCGACTCAAACAAAAGAAAAATAAAAACCATTGAAGAACGGTTCTGTTTGAATCGAAACAGACAACAAAAAAAGTACAAACTCGCTAAGCGAAAGATAAAATCCGACCAAGCATAGATCGCTTGACCAGAACTAAAACAGAAAAAAAAAAGATCTGATCTGAAAGATTAAAAGATTTCACAAAAGGTTTAGTCTCCTCTCTTTCTCCGTGAAAAATAGATGTGAGAGAACAGAGAGAAGAGAGAGATTTATAGATTTGAATGTGAACGGTTACAGATAATACACTGTTTCAGATATACATAGGAAATATAATAAATAAAAAATTAGGGATTACGATAAATTAATTATACATCTTATTTAATTGTAAAGAAAAATTGAATAGTTGCAGGTCCCACTTAACTCAATTTTGTCGACGTGTAAAGTTTTAGAAGAGAACAGCAATTCATCTATTATTACTAGAGCCATTTTCCGCGCTACGCGCAGATTACATATTTTAAATTTGTTTTATTTATATATAAAAATTTAGTAATATATTATTTCTAACTAAATTTGGAACAGTTTATTTGTTACCAATTTAAATTGAATATTGTGTAATATTTCCAAATTTTAATTTGGGTTTATTTTTTTCAATTGTATCATAGAATTTATGTTCATGTAAAACATATTTAAACTATATGTAAAATAACACAATTAACATAACAAATACGATGAAAATAAACTGAGTTTTTTTTATAATTATTTTAATGTAATCATTTTGTATTCTTTATTTTTTCAAATTTATATTTGATGCTAATAAATTTTACAAATTTATCAGTGGTAGTTGTATATACATTTTGGGTCATTTTAGTTAAAATATTAAAATTTGATCACACAAATAATACATGGGAACAAATTATAATATAGTTTTGAATTTGTTATACTTAGTTTTTGATCTATTTGGATTTAAACATATGGGTTTGTTTCCAAAGTTTAATATACTATCTAATATTAACTTTATATTTAATGTTTCTCTATTTTTATTTAGTAAAGAGAGAATTTTATTCTTAGAGATTTCTTCCATATAATACAGAAGTTTTTATTTCATAACCAACTTTTTTTTTTGATGAAATTTTTCATAACCAACTTTGTTATATCAATTAAATACAAATAGATAGATGTCTTTGCTCAAAAGAGCTTGCAAAAAAAACATTTTGGGACATAGAATACTTTGGAGACGGAGCTGCATTGGTTCTTCTTTTCGGCTTCCTTGTAATTGACTTGAAAATTAACCGTCATTGTACCAATGTTTTTCTTGCACAATTCCGCATGAACCGAATAGAAATCAGAATTCACATCTGGTCTCAGCATTATCCATGATTCAGTTCCTGAGAAGGGATTCCATGTTAATAAACCCATGCAAACCAAATTGAACCAAATAAACTAAAGTTCTCAGCTTTAACAACTTGATGAATACTTTGTCCTGCAGTCCAGAGCTTAGTTATGTCACGGCTTTAAGTAAATTCCAGTGGTTAAGAACTATTACCATCTGCAACAAACAGAAACCGTCTACGCTGATGGATCAATAGACGTCTGGAATATATAAATAACACAAAATTCAGTTACTAAGCTCACGTTTTGAACGAACATGATGAAACTAAGATTGTAAAGTTTTTTATCTAATTACTTGTAAATGTGATAGAATTTAGCTTATTAACGTCTGGATCAGAGTTTTTCCGAAGGACAAAACAACAATGGTTTTGGATATATGTCCGTACAGCAATCTCCATGCAAGAGCTGTCCGTAGAGCATTCTCCATGCAAGAGCTGTCCGGAACAGAACATAATAAGCACAACACTCCATGTCCTATGGTTGCTGATATAATTTAAGTTACATTAACAGAGGCTGTTGGTATCCGACAGCAAGCAGCTGTGAATTTCATAGCCAGTTCTGTCCAAATAACCCTTTACCATCCATAACAAAGCTCAAATCAAGAACCGCCACAAAGAATCTGTGCTCATCTGATCTCTATGCAAGCAATCTCTATGCAAGCAAGCATGGAACTAACCGATACAGGAAGCATTAACTCCTAAAACACAGAAAATGGTAAAACATGTTAAACAGTTGCAGAGACACCATCATAATTTGATGCAATGCGGCTTTAGGAGAATGCTCATCGGATCTGATATCACACGGTTCAAAATTCGTATTCCTAGTGAAATAACATGCAGAATCAACATTTTATCTAACTTAGGTACATATACAACCCTTGGAAAACTCACCTCAAAGTGCTATAATGATCCTGAAAATCCTTGCGGTCTTAAGTATGATTACATTTTTAATATGATATTTGCTAAGAAAATAAAAGAAGATGCACTTTTTCACTTCTCAATTAAACTCAAAGAAGATGCATGTCTCCTAGCTATCGTCTGTGCAGTTTATAAATAGACCATGATTATGAAAAGACCATTCGAGTTCAAATCTAGAAGACAACCTTATACAAAATGGAAAAAGCCCACCTATACATGAAGCTATGCTCATGACTATACCAATCAAAAGAAACTACAAATGCTTTTTTTGTAAAAAGTATTGGTGTCGAAAGTGGATCGATGGTAGCAGGTTGAAGTTGAGTACAGCAGTGGAATCCTAAATTCATAAATAGTTGTGAAACACTTAGAAATGCAAAAAAAAAAAAAAAAAAAAGAACAATGATCACCAACTCCACTCTATATATAAGAAAGAATAGCATTTTTTCAACAATAGAAAGAAATCACCTCTACCATTTCTCATTAGTTTCAAACCTGGAAGCCCTCTGTAGTTGCAGAAGACATGGTTTTTTCAATAGCTGGTGTTACTGCACGTTCTATGGCTGGAACAATTGCAGAAGACATGGTTTCTTCCTTGCCTTCGACTTTTCACCACTTCACCTAAATCCACAAAAACATTAGAAATCATAATTAATGAGACAAAATCTTGAGATAGACCACCAAACCTGCTATTTTAGGTGTCACAACTTATCATCATACGCTAAGCTTCCAAACTTCAGATTACTTGTCTCCCTTTGTGATCCATCTCCCTACTGATATCTTGATGATGACCTTGAACATAAGTGTAACAGTGTCTGATTGGTCCTCAAAACTAAGTTCAATGCACACTTATCAGTCAAACCTCAAGCTCCAAATTCAATCTCCCTTCATCATATAGACCCACTGAAAAGAACGTAAAAACTTAAATAAATCACATAAGGTCATAGTTTTAGCTTCTGAAACGCAGAAGAAGATGCTATAGTTTAAACAAAAAAAATTAAATCATCAAAACACCTATGAGAAAGATGATGTACAATCCATTGATCAAAGCTGATTGTATTACAAAAAAAATTGATCATTAGACAAAAGGTAAGATACAAAATCAGAACTTTTGATGGGAAAAATTAAAGAATCAGACATATAACAGCTACGGATCCAAGTATTGTACAGGTCACTGATGTCCAAGTTGTCAAGATTGGTATCAAATCTTTCAACAACGCTTTTAGAGTTTCTGATAAGTTACTCTCCGCTCTTCTCATTGTCTACAATCTTCATTCTTGAAGGTTTCCCCTAGACTGTGAATCTCTGCTTTGTAAGGCCAAATGCTCTCGCTTAGCTCCAATCACTTCATCAGCCTGCATATACAGAGCATCCGCAAGGGTCGTGGCAACTGCTACTTCTGACTTAGCCATTTTCTCATCCTTCCCAAAGCTGGAAGACACAACGGTTGCTCCTGCGACAGCAGTAACAGATGCATCCACACCAGCTACAAAGACAGCAGCGTTAATCTGAGCCTTGTGTGCTCGAGTCTCCTATTTCTTCTTCTCCAGTGAACTGTTGCTTGCTCGTCAAAACTGTTGCATAGCAAGTCCTACCTCTGGAAATCATTCCTGCAAACAGATAATGGTTAGAATCTTTTGTTTCACCGAAGAAAATATAAAACATTTGTGTTACAATTAATTAAAATTTTAATGGGCACTCATATTCAAACAACCAAAGCTTATTTACTCGTATAGGAGAATCAGTGATACACAAAAGCCTTCAGTGAAACTCAAGCGTATAATAATACAAAAGATAATGAGAAATTTGAACATATTAAGCAACTACGCCAAATACTTATACCTTTTCAAGTGAGTTGGCTAAGCTATGAGGAATGTGTCTCAAAAATAGATTTCCTCTCATTACCAGATTACCTTTGACACATATAGATCTGTGTTGAGACGGTATCGGAAGGTGGTGAAACAGTTGACATTCAAGGTGGGTGGCATGAGTGTTAACTGAAACACATGTGTAAAAAAGCCAAATCAACAAACAGGTTCAATATTTATCATTCGACAGAGTTTGAATACAGATCTCGTTACTGTGTTTTGAAGCAAGCTTATGAGTTTCAACGCCATAAACAGTTTTTAGATAGCTGTTTATGAGTTTCAAGAACAGAATACCTTAACATCGACGAAGATCATGTAGACTCCCATCAACTCCCCATCGCGTTTGAAGTTTTTTGGCTTTCCAGAATCTGAGCAACCACACCTCGGTGGAAGAACACTGGCCGGCCTTCAAGTTCAAGTCGGCAAGTAGAACAGAGACTGACGCTCGTCAGAAGATGTGTGGGACTGGGACTGAAGGTCGGATGCTTTGAAGTGTAATTGAAAACAAATATACATTAACAAATGAAAACAAAATCAATAAACGAAACCAAAAGCATCTAAAGCTTTCTAAACATACAGCACCAAAATCATCTTACATTAACAAATAAAAACTAAATCAATAAACGGTAGAAAATCATTCCACAGTAATAAAAGTTTCAAAAGTTATTAGGATTTTTAGGGATGATGTTCACGGGATGAAGCCTCACCTATTTATAGTTGAAGAACCACCGTCTGGAAGAAATGGAAGATGAGTGGGTCAAAGAAGTTAAGACAGTTGTTAATGACAATGAATCAATGCATCCCGTAACGGTTCTAGGACCACTCAAGCAAAACGATACGAAGGCATCTAGATTCAGAGATTCGTCACAGAACCCTCCCGGATCTCCATTGTCGGCTGAACTGATCAGAGCTCAAAGAAGGGGATGAACCCTAGATGTCGATGATTTCTAGGGTGGTGAAATCGTCTGAGAACGCAGACGAGCTGTTTTGGTGTCGGAGATCGAAGAATAGGCCAAACCCTAAAACGGCGTGTTGTGTTGTTCATAAATAATGTACATGCCATATTGGGCTTCACCTCATTAACCAAAACAAACAATAAATTGCAGAAGCCCAATTTCATCAATAGAAAATGACATAGAAGAAACAGACAACCTGATTGGTCGATTATAAATGCCCACGTGGACACTCCCCTTGATCAGATTATCCTCCTTTTACTTATTGTATGTATGATATAGATTTAATTTCGTTTGATCTTTTGATCTAACTAATCAGCTAGCTGTCAGTTATTATAAGGTAATTTGAACTTTGAAGAATTGAACATAAACTCCATTAAATATGATTATTTTTCTCAGTTTAAAGATATATACTTTCGTTTTCAATTAAAATTTTCTTTTAGGCAAAAAAAGGAGTGATTTTCTAATAAATTTAACATTATTATCAAAAGAAAAATTCTAAGAAGTTTTCCCTATTAAAGCAAAAGGTTATCATACATTTTATTAATACACTTTATTACCTTATCTTTTTAACTAACAGACTACACCTGAAATTTTGTTTACAAATATACATTAACACTATAAAACAGCATTTTTTGGTAAAAGAAGTACAGAAATCTAAATCGATATTTATTAGGAAACATCTCGTATTAACAAACAATAAACTATAAGCGTAATGGGTTTTTTTTTTGGTTGCTAATTTTAAGCCCATTTAGCTAAAAGTGACATAATTCCAGCACCGATAAGAAGAGAGATATGGGCCATAATTCGAAGCCCAGTGTTAGATTGCATCTTAGGGTGCATAAAATCAGCTGCGAGAAAATCTACGAGAGACATATAGATGAGGATCCCTGCGGATGCAGCATTAAGCACTCCTTGAACTATCAGAGCCGTCTGGCTCGACTCATTATAAGAGCTTGCTATTCCCATTCCAACTGCTATTCCGATTGGTGTCGTTACAGAAAAAAATATCGACATTATTGTTATCGACATACAATTAAATTTCCCCTGCGATATATATATATGTACGTTAGCTAGTTGACGTATTCAATTATGTATAAAGTGTGAAGAACCATAAACATAAAATTTATGTCAAATATGTGTGTAACGAGTTGAAAAAAAGCTGTCACTAGTCACTTTTGAAATTCTTGCAAGCGGAGAAGAGTCAAGGAAGCCGCAAATACGGACGACACACAAATAAGAGAAAATTCAACGATAAGTTCAATGAGTACTGCTAATCAGCAAAAAAACAACAACGAATATTATACCCAGCGCGCCTTAACATTGTTATGGCCCTCGGACAAAAATTTTTCTTTTACTTTCTAAAATTTATATTGAAATAATATTTAAACTATTTTTAAAATTTAATCAGTAATATTTTATATATTTTGTGATGAAAATAAATCTACATGTATATCAAATATTTTTGGACTCTTTTCAATTTTATTTATAATATTTTATATAAAAATATAATTTTTTTTATAAAATTAAATCCCTTGACTATTAATATACGGGAGACACGGTTTAGATCCGGAGCGGTCGGCACTGCTTGTCCCCCTCCTCAGCCGACCCTGATTATACCTTTTCTAATATTATACACTTTACTGTAGAGCTTAATTAGCCCGTAAAGAATATTATACACTTTACGGTATACTGATCTTAATGCATGTTTTAACTAGAAAGAAAACAAATTATGGAGAAGAAAAAACGAAGGAAGAGTATAGGTACCTGAGCGATGCAACCACCAAGGCCAAGACCTTCGAAGCATTGATGAAACATTAAAGCAGCAAAGAGAGCTTTGGCAGTGTCTGGACTTTGTGATGCTCCCAGTGATATTCCTATTACCACTGAGTGTACGATTATTCCCACCTCCAACACCTATTGTATTTTTTTTGTAGATAATAATAGTAATTAGCTTCACTTTTACCTAAAAACAAACCCAGCTACATGAGACATAAAAAAAAAGCTAGGAATCTATGGAATCTCCATCCGAGAATTACGTAAAGAGTTGGAAAAGGGAAGCAAACGCATGTGGCTTCATATGGACCCTTGTATATCATTGTTTTATGCTAAGTTTCATACACACGAAAAGATTCCATATTATTATCTTTTATCAAATTTCAGGCTTTCCCGACATTTAGGTTGGCTTCACTTTTATTCTAATATAGAATAGATTAAAGGTACAAACTGTATTAAAAGTTATTTTCTGGAATCAATCTCCTATATTAAGAGTAAGAGTTGATTTCTCTTTGGCTTTATCCTAGCAGTCAAATTTCTCCGAGAATCATTTAATGCCAGGACCCAAAAAAAACTATGCATTAAAATTTAAAACCCATACTATATAACATAAAGATTACATATTAAGATTATATATTAATATTTTCATCTTCTTTTTTTCTGCTAAAGGATTATTAATATTTTCATCTTCATGTATATACTAAAAGATAAACGAAGATAATCAATCATGTTTTATAAAAATCCAAACTCGAACCCTCGTCCATCAATAACGAAAATAAAAAACCAAAATATGATTAAACTATTTAATTTACCTGGGCCACAACTCGAGTACGGTGAAGCTGAACCTCGGATTCACCAGAATCTACACCGACAATTCCGTGCGCGTGACCATGAGCATGCACGTGCAACCCGAGCACGTCTCCACCACCACCGCCACCGATTTGCTCTTCACCGTCACCGATCTTCTTAGACGTCTTATTATGCAATCTATGAAAATATGACGTGGCAAAAGAGTCAACGGAGAGGGTTAAAATCGCTGCGACCATCGCAATGAACCCAGTGAACGGAAACTCCCAAGCTTCTCCTTTCAGACAGGGTGACGTAAGCTTCTCGTAGCCTTCAGGCAGCACGTGCATAAACCCCGTGGCCAAGATTACTCCTGCGGCGAAGGCTTTTGTCACGAAGAAGAAGTTCGTCTCCGGTCTTAACGACGGAAAGAAGTTTCCTAGCAACGGAAAGAGAACGCCGATAACTCCGGCGACGAGAACGGAAGGTATGGCAGCGATCTTGTATTTCCTGGCTCCCGCTTTGTTTCCTTCGTCTTCTTCGTGTGAACACTCGCACTTAGACTCGCCAGCAGATACGGAGATGAGGAGGAGAGAGATGAGGAAAAAGAAGAGTAAGAGCTTGACGTTATGTGTGATTCTCATCGTATCAATTAGGGTTTCACAAAGGTGTTGAGTTTGTGTCCCTTGATAATGGCGAGAGAAATGGCTGAATAAAGAAAAAAGAGTGGTCAAGAGATCATGTAGAGTCTATATCTCAAAATGTGTGTATATATAATAACAGATAAATATTAACAAGCGATATTCCAATGGAAAACTTATTTATTTAAAAAACTTGTTAAATAACAGTATATCTTTATTTACCTTCTGTCTTTATATGATCTTAATTTTAGGTGGCATGCACATATATGGTTATTTCCGCATTTTTTTTATTTTGTGATCAAAAAGTTAGTTATACAAGGAAAATGATACTTTTCTTTTCAAAAAAAAAACTCTGTAATAGTTTTAACTATCTTTAATATATTAATTCTATAATCATATGGTTTGAAGCTACCTTTCTATTTTTTTCACTGACTCCAGTTTAAAAATAAAAGAATACCTATTATTCGCAATCATTGGTTCATCATGACTAACTGGCAATGGCCCATGTCATCTGTGTTAAAAACTTAAAATTAACTAAAATATATTATAAAATTGAGAAGAAAAGGGTTCATCGTACAAATTATTCTTAACTCAGATTATTTTATATCGAAGAAATTTCCAGGCCAAAATATCCGTATAGTTAACATCTGAAAAACCAAAAACATATTTCTCCTTTTATAGAAAGACTATGCCACACCACTCATCAGAGTGAAGAACACTATTAAAAATCAAATATTTCGGACGTTGTACAAAATTGCATATTGTTGATAGCTACTTCAAGTAGTAAATTTTTTTTCCGAAAAAGGGTAAATTCAAGTAGCAAAATTAAATAAAACAAATACGCAACGCAGTTTTTGTGTCCAGGTCCTGGATATATAACATAATTTTGTTTTCTTGCTGTTAAAAGCGAGAGAGACTACGTGGAAACATGCTACGTGTTATTTTTTTTTAAACACCACTAGATCATGATTAACTCGGGTTTTTAAGATGAGATTCTTAGCCGAAGCTAAGAACCGTTTCTAGTTTTTACTAAGAAAATCTAAGAATCGTCTCTTAAATAAAAGATATAAGAACTGGTTTTTAGCTGAAAATATAAAAAAAATATCAAATCATGAGTTAAAATTCTAAATCAAGAACCCGAATTAATCATGCTCAACTACGTTTTCTTTTTTTTTTTTTTCTCAAATTGAAATTATATATATACGAAAACGATTTTTACAACCATCACCACCTTCCCGGTCTCCTACTCCAGAATATACCAAAAAATACCGCTAGCATGACTAAACACTAATCCACGCCCAACAATGGCGGACCAAAAAATTGCAGTCAATTCTCTTAACCATCAGATGAATTTCGTTCACTCGCATAAAGGTGATCTAGCCATCTAGGGTGACCAGCAGCCACATAAGACTGAGTCAAACCAAGACTCATTACACTCTGAGCAATGAAAGATGCGCATCTGACTGTCACCGGTGATCCGATCCTTAATTCCCAAGCCTCAAAAGCTTGCAGCTCTCTCTTTATTTCTGAGGCTTCATATTGCAAAGCTGGCCAGGAGATAGGTTTTTCAACTGCCTCCACAAAATCCCCAAAAGTTGAGACAAACCTAACCTTCTTCTTTCTCAAGCTCTTCATACTCTCCATTACCCACAACCATACCCGAAGCTTGGCCTCCCCCACTGTCTTCACATCAGAGAAGGCTCTCCTACTGTGTTCCAACACTCTGCCATTCTCATCTTTTACAATCCAAGCGGCCCCCATGGTGTCATGACGCTTCGACCAATCCATATCAACTACGTTTTCTTTAAAACTGTTTTCCTCGTGAATTATTTTAATATTATTAAAGCTACTACTATAGTAGTATTAAAATAAACTAAAGAGCTTTACTCTTTTCACGTCTAGGTTATGTCGTGAGAATGTCGACATAAAATGAAGGAAACAAGTTGACTACTTTGTTTCATTAAGCATGTGTCAAAGTCAAACGGCTCAAACCTCTAATAATGTCGATATTATTAGTCCATCAGTCTTTCATACTATTTCTTAAGTATTATTTTAATAATTTCCAACAAAATCTTTATTTTCTCTACGACACCAAAGTCTTTTTATCTTGTTACTTTTGTAGTGTACGCTTGAAAATAGAAATTGAAGAAAAGATATTGCAATAATCATAATAGCGAGATCTGAATTTATTAAAGGAAAATTCTAAAAAAGTTTGACAAGATAATCCAATATATATGAAAATATTAAAAGATCTATTTTTAGTGGAGGGGAGTATTAAATATTGGTAACGGATGTTTTGAGGATTAAACAGGTTATCAAGGTAAGTTTGCACGTTTGAAAATGAAAGAATGAAAGAATGAAAAAATGAACTAGGTAATTTCGTGACGTCACTACGCATGTTTACCATATCGAGTGTAACACCTACCGAACATTTCAAACTTTTTTTTTCTTTTTTTCAAACATTCAATCTTAAAATCTACGGATCCAACGTAGCTGCTCACACAAGTCGACTCAATCCAGAAGTATATATATCCAGGGTTTTGAGACTTAAATCACGAAACGCACACAACAAAGAATTTACATGAGATATACTGTCTCGTAAACCAAGAGCACAGAAAATGACGAATCTTGTTTCCCACGGAACTCTCGAAATCAACTGCGATAGTTTTCTTTTGTAGGAATAGATGTAGTATTAAACGAAACTGAATTATTGCATTTATGAAGTGTGAATATTTTACATGTGGATCTCAGCTATATGCTAAACTTTTACAAAGAAATAAAAAGTATGGATTTGATTTGAGGGACATTTTCTACCAATAAAAACGATAATATCCACTCACTGCTTTCCCATTTTTATTTCAGTGTCAAATTAATTATTTATTTTGACTCAGTTTTTTTTTTTAAATTTCTTTTGACATACATACATGCCAAGATGACTATTTTTCTGGCCAACGACACAACAAGATAATTTATTGTTCAACTCTTTGAAATGTAAATATATATAGATATACAAGCAAACGATTTTCTTGAAACTTTTT
Source organism: Brassica napus (assembly GCF_020379485.1). NCBI lineage: Eukaryota > Viridiplantae > Streptophyta > Magnoliopsida > Brassicales > Brassicaceae > Brassica > Brassica napus. The sequence goes on from NC_063443.1 coordinate 2,150,714, forward strand.
TGTATTCATTTATAAAGCAATACTGAAGTATGAAGAGAACAAAAACCTTTTATTAATTAAAATTTCGAGTTGTGAAATGGTCCACACACCACTCCGAATGAGATTGATTCTTGAAGAAAAAACAAAATGACTTTGATTCTTCGGTACACTGCTTCGTTTCACATTACAAAATACTTCCTCTAACACCGACGTTACGTTGTCTTAGAGGGTTAAATCACAATAATCAACTGTAGGAAGACGACCCTCTACCTAGTCTCTGACGTGACCATTATTTATTTTGTAGTGTTGAGCGGTTGGGACTTATGTTGAATATGACAACACAATTAATGAATTTATATCCAAAGTTTTGTATACACAAAGATCAGTGAAGATAAGACTGGTCATGTAAAAATCCCCTCGTAATTTGAAGATATATGCAATATATACTTTGACTTACACAAATGTCTAATTGTAATACTTGCAATTGCATGCATTTGATCCATTTTAAACGCCTATCTGGGATACTAATATCTTATGAACACACAGAATGAGTATTACGGAGACTTAATGTCATAATGCTCAACCATTCAAACTCGAATCTATGCTAGACCAGAAGAATTGCGTATATGAACGCCCAACCAACCGTCTGTAAAGAAAGCGGTAGGAAATTATTGTATGGGCCGCACAAAGAATCAATTTGACTTTTCCTTTGTGATATAGTCAATAGTCCTTCATTAAAACCTTGCTTTATTCTGGTTTAGTTTCAAAGTTTTGAAGTTGGGTTTTAACGACTTTTGTTCAAAATATCTATATCTAAAGGACAATAATAACACCAGGTAGCAAATGCACATGACAAGTTCACATATACGACCAAGAAATTCAAGAATCTTGGATTTTAAAAAAAAAAATGCCAAAAGAGTCAAAATTACAATAAGTGCTTATTTATGCACATAGACATTGGTGTAGATCGGTTGATCACATACATTGAGTGAGACAAGAGAAAAACAAAAGATGCAAAACGAATACTGCATTTGAATTTTCAATTGCGCGAGCTACGAAGGAGATAACAAAATAGTCATGAACAAAATAGTCATGAACAAACTAGTATGACGTATTGACCAGAGAGTCACAAACCACACACGAACCATTTGAAACATAGAAGCATTTGACTGCTAAAGGCATAAAAAGGACGAGTACTAGTAGTAACCAGTAACCACTATGCACTAACCTATTCAGTAATAACCTAAAATTTGTTCCTCTAGTTACTTTTTGATCGTTGTTGCACCTTTTATACGGCATTATGTTGCTCTTCAATCTCGTGATAGTACTCTTTAACAACTAGTGGAACAGCTTATCACGTGGAAGAGTTGTTAAAAGGTGAGGTCTTGGGTTCGAGCAACGCCAAACGCCTCAATAACCTAGGAGGAGTCAGTGAAGGCTCACATGTGAGGGGTTGATAAAGATATTTCTATGTTAAGTCAAATCAATATAGTATTTAAGAGTCAATCCAATTCTAAGTGGTTTCAATGTAAAGAGAATACATGTTCATACTTAATCTAAGTGCACTCAGTGTAATGAAGTGATAAGGTTTAACTAGCAAGACTCTAAAATAACAAATTAACAAACTTTCAAGCAATGGGATAAAGGAGGAATCATGGGTCTAGGAATTTGATTTCAAATGACTAAGATCCAATCTAAAATGGTAAGGTATCAATCAATATATTTCCTTAAGTCTAGACAACAATCCTAAACAAGTTCTTTGTCAAGATAAATGTTCATTTACTCTGATTGATCAAACATCAAATGCATTTGGTTTGTGTCAATCAAGCAATCATCAAGAAAATGTCATATAACTATCTAAACTTTCCTAATATCAAATGTCTTTGGTACGGCAAGCTAAGAGCAAGTTGAGTTGGCTCAGACATTTCATCGAACACTTTCCGGAGCAATGAAATGTCTAAAGTTCTAATCTAAAGAGGTCAACTCTAGACTAGCATTAAGAATACTCAGCAAGTAAGAAAACATATTAGTCTGACCCTAAACTCTAGATCTTCACTTAATCATCCTAATCATCCTACCCCATGAAACCAAAAAGAGTCCACTCACTAATCTTCATGATTAACCTTAAATCCATAATAGATTCAAGAGAAATCATGTTAAGAAGATAAGATAAACTCAAATTACTAAAGATTCAAACTTTCTCCAAAGTATCAATGTATTTTGAGGGAGAAAAAAAAAAGATAAATTTCAAAATTATGTCTAAAAAGTATTTATAAAATTTCAAAAACGAGTGGGCCCAGTTCACAAATCTGAAAAGGCCCATAAAATAAGTAAAACTCGACCAATCAGAGTGTGGGAGCGGCTTCGTCATCCCGCTCCATGGACCGTGTGAGGCACAACAACCTCCTCAGACCGCTGCACACGACCGCTCCACTACTTAGCTTCGAAGTTGATGCCCGTTGGAGGATGCGAGCGGGTCGGTGATGTCGCAAGAGAAGCCCGCTCCAACTCATGCTCATGGTAGGGCGAGAGCACTATCTCGCAACGTGACCTCGCTCTAAGACGCGTCCGGTTTACAGCGACCTACACACCTCGATGCCACGAACACTTGAAGACTTCGATTGAGCTTGGATGATCACGCTCTCTCTGTGTACTGCGGCTTCACTTGGTCTCAGCGTAGCTTAGTTCGTGGTACCAAGTCACGCCACCGTGCTCTGTTCCTCATCCGTAACCGTCGTCCTCAGCCAAGCTTCGCTTTCTTCGTGAGTCTGTCCCGTCACACGATTCATCAGTTCATCTCCGTCGTGCTGCTCGTCGTCGCCGTCGGGATCGAGCTGGAGAAGATCTCCCATGGTGATTTCATAGAGTATTACAGAGTAGGTCCCTAAACTTCTAGTTCCTGACAAAACGCCCCACGACTTTGTAAATTGCAGAAATATCTTTTTGATTCAGCCCCAAACATTTTAATTGCACAGACCAGCCCTTTTCATAATTTCTCAATCAGTCCCTCGCCTTTTGATTGTTTCCAAATCAGCAAGAAAGTCTTGAATACACAAGAATGACCTCACATTTTGGCTCCAAACTTCCATTTGTGCAATCCAAACCCTAGAATATTCAAATGGACAAATGTATGCAATATATACACTTAAATGCAATCTAGAATGATCACAATGAACTAAATTATGAATCTAAAATTCATCAAAATCATTAGATATTAGAGATTAGGGTCGGTGTTCTGCAGAGCTGTGAACCTGTGGTCCACGAAACAGGTTGTCACATTGATCCTGTTCGAGCAGTTCTCTAGACTCTTTTTGCATTAACTTCTCTTGGCTTCGGTCTCTGATGGCAGTTCCCTAATACCTATACAAGTTATTTTATGGCAGATTAGTCGTGAATCGCGGAAAAGATAAAATAGTGGATTAAGTTAGGTTTTTTTAAGTTTTTTTTTTTTTTTTTTTGCAACCAGTTTTCTTAAGTTTCTACAAAGTTTTAAACTCACCATTTTATGGCAGCCTTCTTTAAACATTTCAAGGAATCTAGCTACCCAACGATCTGCATTCTCCACCCACTCATTACGAAACGTTTTAAAAGTTTGGATCTGGAAGATTGCTTAGTAAACCACATCAGCACTTAGAACTGACTCTAAACAAAACGAGATAGCCAGCAAGAACGAGTGATTGGAGATTATTACATTTAGTATGCCATATTCAAACACAAGAATCACAGCAAACTCACACACAGTACGTAAGAATAAAAAAAAAAAAAACAGACTCATGATATTAATCTAACAAAGAAAGGTGAGAAAATACAAACCTTTCCCCCTATCTTTCTCTTGTTGTTCTTTAACCTTCTCCTAAAGTTTCTTCAACCTCATATTAACTCTAAGTCTCTTTTTTTTTTTTTTTTTTTTTTTTCTAAGTCTCTTTTCCTGTTGCTCTTGTGAGGTAATATTTTGTTTCTGAGGTAAATCTTGATTTAGCGATGTTGGTAACATATCCTTGATGTTTTAAGTTGTATGCGAACATCATTTTTTGGATGAATCAGAATAAAAAGGCTGTCTTTTTTTTTTCTTCAGTGCACAAGCTCACTCCTTGAATGGGATCTTATTTGGCAGATTCCTTGTTGGTCTTGGTATTGGCGTGAACACAGCACTTGTTCCTATTTATATATCCGAGGTAATAAAATGTTTGATTCCTTAACATCGATCTTACTTACTCCCAATATTATAAGTTGTGTCCTTAGCATTCTTTTGATTAACATATTTCGTATGTTTGATGACAGTCTCCCTTGTACTTGTGAGAAGTGTCGTCATTGCATCATCCCACAAGAAGGTAAGCGTTTGGAAACCTATTAAGCCAATACCATAGTAATGCACACAGTATAATGAATACATGAAACGAATCTACACCTACAGCAAAATTCAGTTCACAATAATAAACATAAGCTATTCTATAATTCGAAGAGATTACCGCGAGATTCTACGAGCATGACTCCATAAAACCCGAACAAACACACTGAAACTTGAAATAGAGTTTGAAGAATATTTTTGAAATTGAACTGAACCGGTTGGTCCGATATCGCACATTTTTCAGTTTCCACTAACTATATTAATGTACTGTTAATTAAACTAGGGGTATTCCGGCGCTACGCGCCGGGTTCAGATGTTGATTTCTCTTTTGAATTTTATTAGTTTCATTTTCATCTGTTAGTCCAATTAAATCTGAATTATTAGTTCTTGCCAATTTAGATTTGAGGGTCTTGAACTAATAATTGATTTTATGAGTATATGTTAGTAGATCTCATGATGTCATGTTTGCGTTTCTGACTCCCAATGAGTGAATAAGATAATTTTTTTACTTATGGGTTAGATGCAGTTTTTTGGTTTACGTATGTATTAAGGATTTTATTTATTATTTTAATTTTAGGAGCCAATACAGGTGGGTGTAATAATTTATTTTAAAAGTAAAGAAATATATAAATTAAAGATTTCTTTATTCATGATAAGAAATGTAAAATCTGGTTTGTCTTTAAAAAGCAAAGGAAACAATGACATATTTTATTTGGATCTATTAGCAATGTAATCGATAAATCTCTAAATTCTTAAGAAGTAGTAACAATTCTTGCATAGATGATTTATGTTTTGGAGGTTGCAACTTCTTGGGAGTTTGAGTCTTGCCATGTTTTTTAGATATATGTGCTCCAGCTGAATCGGATAGACACTGAGGTTTTTTTTTTTAATTTTCCTCCAACAACACTTGGACTGTGTGTTCCCCCGAGTCTAGGGTATTTAGCTCCAGCAACTGCATTACCAAGAAAGAAGCATTATCCCAACCTCCAGCCAAGAGCACGACAAATGAGATAATATGGTCCCCACACAACCCTAACCAAGGAAGTTGTTACATAATAAACTTGTATCTCAGTTTTTCAAAACACAGCATTAGTGAAAGAATCAAACATTTATTGTTCCTAGTTATAGGTTTATAACGCTAAGGTAGGTTATTTGTTTACTGAAAATTTTGCAGAGAATAAAAAGAACAAAAGATTATGAATAAATGCAACAACAAAAAATGAAAGCAAGAAACTTTCTCTATCTATCCAAAAGGTATTCACTCTTGTTGTCTCGGAGTTGCTCTTTGAGCTTTTATTACATCAAATATTGTCTGAATATTTTTCCTTTGGTTAAACTCACGGAACAGTTTGATGATATGAAGTTGTCTTTCTATTCAGATTGATTTTGCTTCTTGTGGTTCCAGTACCCAGTTTGTGGTTCGGGTCGAGAGCTTCAATGGCCTGTAGAGAAATGATTACATTGTGTAAAGAGTAAAGCTTCTTCAACATGTTCTACAGAAGAAGAGTTGGTCCTAAACATTTACCTGAAGCAGACTTCAAACGAAGTGTATAGTGGCTCTTGCGGAACCTGTATGGAGATAGTGAAGCCCTTTAGCGCATATCTCAAGCTTCTGTCTCCAGCTCAACCTAGGGTTATCCGAGTCATTCCGATGGTCCTTAAGCGTTCCCTTTTCCCTATACTCATACACATCGATCATCTTGCTGTCCTCATTGCAATACCTGATTAAAGAAACAACATGCATGAGTCTGAACTGAGACAACATTTTGATCTATGTCCTGAATTTGTTTGATGTAAAGCTATATCGATCTGATTACTATTTCTGTGTTTGAATCTTTTTTTTTAAAAGACATTACATTCTGTATTTGGAGATACTCACAGTAGAAACAAATTGATTGATTCTGGTGAGATACCATGTAATAAGAAAGCTTTCTTTCCTCGTCTGCACTTTATCTCAGGAACACTGCATCAAAACAAAAGAGAACAGTTCGATCCAATTAATATTTTTAATATATATTCAGTATTTCATCAGTGCAAGAGCAGAAAAGTTGGTTTCAAACCTTTGGATATGGCACCAAGAAAATGAAAGTAATTGTCGGTCAAGAAACACACAAACATATGGGTTACGTGAAAGTGGTCACCTGTGGGGCGATATGATATAAGCATTTAGCTAAGACAGTGTTAACGTTTCGATCTTCTTAACACCACCATATTTCGTAGACGTTGACAATGAACCTTCCTACCGAGACCAACCTTGTGGTGACTAACTATGTACATGATTTATAACATGACGACATGTATTCACAGTAACAAAGGCTATAATCCTTACTTTGTGAGATAACTTTGGCTGGCTACACTCTCATGGTCAAAAAAGAAAAGTGTTCCTGGTGTAGCATTTAGAAAAAAAAAATGGCTTAAAATAACAGATGAGTGTTAGAAATGGTTACCTCCAACTAATTTAGGGTTGATATTGGTGCCTACAGCAACCTTTTGTTCCACACCTGACATTACTAATTCCTCACTGGAGCTCCGCAAGGTTGTCGAATACACTTATGCATGCGGGTCTGTCACAGTCGGACGTTAACAGTTAAATGTCATTTTGCAACCTTATAGCTTCCACCTTTCCACAGATGAAAATAGCAAAAGATATAGAGAAAATTGAATAAAAATTAATACCACTACACAAAGTCATAGATTTTTATCATGACATTCGTCACATAATAAAATGTTTTTAAAGTTTGATACAGAGAAAACTAAGGGTTAAGAGAAAGGGTTTTCCTATACCAAGCTTCTTCCTCCGCTCTGTACCAAAGACAAATAAAGTTGTATATATTAAATTAGATCCACAGTTCCTAAAATTAGATATCTCAGAATAGCAGGAAGTAGTCAACAACACAGAGAATGAACATTTTCTCTAACCACACGCAGACTTAGTACTTCAGGGAAGCATGTTAACTAAACCTGAAGATGTAAGCTAGATGTCATGTAAACGATGTATATTGTGTGCGACCTGTGTACGACTAAGATCATGTGAACCAAAGTAGGATAGTCATGAATCAATCAGCTCACCGTACATAAAGAAACGACTAAGATCATGTGATGGAAAATAAGTCATAGCACAATAGTAAAAAAGAAACATGTTAGTTTATCCGAAAACTTGACTTTTTTTCTTGGATGCAGTCAGAACCTCGTAAGAACAACTAAAATCTAGTCAATTCAACAACAAAAATACTGTTAGAGTAAACTCTAAAAAAATATAATTATGGAGAAATCAAACAGAATAAGGTGATGTGTTTTACTACATATGTAGAACGAATGAGCTTGGATATCCCATTGACTACCAAAAACTCATCATAGGAATCAAACTCCACAGAGAAAATAAAATAAAAATCAAACTGCAAAGAAGGACTACAGTTTCTAAAATCCAAAATGGAGTTAATAAGTTAACCTGTTTAACGGCGAGAAGCTCTCCGGAATCGAAGAGAATAGCAACTGAACATGCAAGATAGATTAATAGACAAATTAGATTATCTTGTCCAGCACATACCCTATTACAATATTGAAAGCATATAAAGTACAATGGAGAAGCGCACCTTTTGCTGGTTTCTCAAATCGTAGGCTAATATATGTCGATTATTTCCATACAAAAAAAAGAGAAACCATAGAGAACTCAATCAGTTAGAAGTAATCACCATGAGCATAGCTTAAAAAGCAACACAAAAATTTAAGCTTGGGAGGTAATCAATCAAAGATAAACATATAGTGTCCTGAGAAAATGACAGGGAAATCAATTCTCTTATTGCATTGCCATCTCAAACAGGTAACGAATGAATGATACTCAATTCGTCTACAAAACAGTAGATAATATTTACATAATATCAATTCAAATTTGTTAATGCTCTCTCAAACGTACGTCCATTCGTGAGTGGATTTCGAGCCTCCCAGAAGTGAATCAGACGAAACCTCAACTCCGCTTCGCGTGGGCCGAATGAAACATCTCGGAATAACATGACTTGGTCTGCATGCGTGGAGGAGAGAGCGGTAGCAACGTTTGGTTTCACCGGAACGGTAGATGAAACATCAGTCTTCACAATCGCGGAGGAAGCGATGGACTTCCCATTTGGTTTCACAGTAGCAGAGGAGGCGATGATCTTCTTGCCGGTCTTGCGGTCACTGGAGTCGGCGGAGTTGCCGGTGGGTTCCATCGGGATGAACGTCTGAGTTTGTTTTTCTGAGAGAATGATTTCGATGGAGACATAAGATAAGAAAAGAGATCTATAAATAGAAAAATTGAAAGGAAGGTGAAAAGAAGCCAATGAATGAGTTGAAACAAAGTTTTGATTAGAGCAATTAGTGATGAAGTTAATAGGCTAAACGGATTTGCAGAGAAGGGGAAAGGAAGAGGTGAAAGTCGAAAGGTAGGGGAAGAAGGAACTTAGGTTACACCGTCTTTGCGTCTCCGAAACACGAACACAACACATGTGGGCCAAAATAAACATAAGCCCAAATAAGCGGGTCGCAAAATACACCCGAAGCCCAACTTGAACCAACTCGTTGTGACATGGCCGAATGCTGATTTCTTACTGGATGAATTTCCAGTCCGACGTGGACTATCTCAGAAGGCTTGATATTTTACTGAAAATTTAGGTTATTTGTTTACTGAAAATTTTGCAGAGAATAAAAAGAACAAAAGATTATGAATAAATGCAACAACAAAAAATGAAAGCAAGAAACTTTCTCTATCTATCCAAAAGGTATTCACTCTTGTTGTCTCGGAGTTGCTCTTTGAGCTTTTATTACATCAAATATTGTCTGAATATTTTTCCTTTGGTTAAACTCACGGAACAGTTTGATGATATGAAGTTGTCTTTCTATTCAGATTGATTTTGCTTCTTGTGGTTCCAGTACCCAGTTTGTGGTTCGGGTCGAGAGCTTCAATGGCCTGTAGAGAAATGATTACATTGTGTAAAGAGTAAAGCTTCTTCAACATGTTCTACAGAAGAAGAGTTGGTCCTAAACATTTACCTGAAGCAGACTTCAAACGAAGTGTATAGTGGCTCTTGCGGAACCTGTATGGAGATAGTGAAGCCCTTTAGCGCATATCTCAAGCTTCTGTCTCCAGCTCAACCTAGGGTTATCCGAGTCATTCCGATGGTCCTTAAGCGTTCCCTTTTCCCTATACTCATACACATCGATCATCTTGCTGTCCTCATTGCAATACCTGATTAAAGAAACAACATGCATGAGTCTGAACTGAGACAACATTTTGATCTATGTCCTGAATTTGTTTGATGTAAAGCTATATCGATCTGATTACTATTTCTGTGTTTGAATCTTTTTTTTTTTAAAAGACACTACATTCTGTATTTGGAGATACTCACGGTAGAAACAAATTGATTGATTCTGGTGAGATACCATGTAATAAGAAAGCTTTCTTTCCTCGTCTGCACTTTATCTCAGGAACACTGCATCAAAACAAAAGAGAACAGTTCGATCCAATTAATATTTTTAATATATATTCAGTATTTCATCAGTGCAAGAGCAGAAAAGATGGTTTCAAACCTTTGGATATGGCACCAAGAAAATGAAAGTAATTGTCGGTCAAGAAGCACACAAACATATGGGTTACGTGAAAGTGGTCACCTGTGGGGCGATATGATATAAGCATTTAGCGAAGACAGTGTTAACGTTTCGATCTTCTTAACACCACCATATTTCGTAGACGTTGACAATGAACCTTCCTACCGAGACCAACCTTGTGGTGACTAACTCTGTACATGATTTATAACATGAAGACATGTAAATTATTTTCACAGTAACAAAGGCTATAATCCTTACTTTGTGAGATAACTTTGGCTGGCTACACTCTCATGGTCAAAAAAGAAATGTGTTCCTGGTGTAGCATTTAGAAAAAAAAAATGGCTTAAAATAACAGATGAGTGTTAGAAATGGTTACCTCCAACTAATTTAGGGTTGATATTGGTGGCTACAGTAACCTTTTGTTCCACACCTGACATTACTAATTCCTCACTGGAGCTCCGCAAGGTTGTCGAATACACTTATGCATGCGGGTCTGTCACAGTCGGACGTTAACAGTTAAATGTCATTTTGCAACCTTATAGCTTCCACCTTTCCACAGATGAAAATAGCAAAAGATATAGAGAAAATTGAATAAAAATTAATACCACTACACAAAGTCATAGATTTTTATCATGACATTCGTCACATAATAAAATGTTTTTAAAGTTTGATACAGAGAAAACTAAGGGTTAAGAGAAAGTGTTTTCCTATACCAAGCTTCTTCCTCCGCTCTGTACCAAAGACAAATAAAGTTGTATATATTAAATTAGATCCACAGTTCCTAAAATTAGATATCTCAGAATAGCAGGAAGTAGTCAACAACACAGAGAATGAACATTTTCTCTAACCACACGCAGACTTAGTACTTCAGGGAAGCATGTTAACTAAACCTGAAGATGTAAGCTAGATGTCATGTAAACGATGTATATTGTGTGCGACCTGTGTACGACTAAGATCATGTGAACCAAAGTAGGATAGTCATGAATCAATCAGCTCACCGTACATAAAGAAACGACTAAGATCATGTGATGGAAAATAAGTCATAGCACAATAGTAAAAAAGAAACATGTTAGTTTATCCGAAAACTTGACTTTTTTTCTTGGATGCAGTCAGAACCTCGTAAGAACAACTAAAATCTAGTCAATTCAACAACAAAAATACTGTTAGAGTAAACTCTAAAAAAAATATAATTATGGAGAAATCAAACGGAATAAGGTGATGCGTTTTACTACATATGTAGAACGAATGAGCTTGGATATCCCATTGACTACCAAAAACTCATCATAGGAATCAAACTCCACAGAGAAAATAAAATAAAAATCAAACTGCAAAGAAGGACTACAGTTTCTAAAATCCAAAATGGAGTTAATAAGTTAACCTGTTTAACGGCGAGAAGCTCTCCGGAATCGAGGAGAATAGCAACTGAACATGCAAGATAGATTAATAGACAAGTTAGATTATCTTGTCCAGCACATACCCTATTACAATATTGAAAGCATATAAAGTACAATGGAGAAGCGCACCTTTTGCTGGTTTCTCAAATCGTAGGCTAATATATGTCGATTATTTCCATACAAAAAAAAGAGAAACCATAGAGAACTCAATCAGTTAGAAGTAATCACCATGAGCATAGCCTAAAAAGCAACACAAAAATTTAAGCTTGGGAGGTAATCAATCAAAGATAAACATATAGTGTCCTGAGAAAATGACAGGGAAATCAATTCTCTTATTGCATTGCCATCTCAAACAGGTAACGAATGAATGATACTCAATTCGTCTACAAAACAGTAGATAATATTTACATAATATCAATTCAAATTTGTTAATGCTCTCTCAAACGTACGTCCATTCGTGAGTGGATTTCGAGCCTCCCAGAAGTGAATCAGACGAAACCTCAACTCCGCTTCGCGTGGGCCGAATGAAACATCTCGGAATAACATGACTTGGTCTGCATGCGTGGAGGAGAGAGCGGTAGCAACGTTTGGTTTCACCGGAACGGTAGATGAAACATCAGTCTTCACAATCGCGGAGGAAGCGATGGACTTCCCATTTGGTTTCACAGTAGCAGAGGAGGCGACGATCTTCTTGCCGGTCTTGCGGTCACTGGAGTCGGCGGAGTTGCCGGTGGGTTCCATCGGGATGAACGTCTGAGTTTGTTTTTCTGAGAGAATGATTTCGATGGAGACATAAGATAAGAAAAGAGATCTATAAATAGAAAAATTGAAAGGAAGGTGAAAAGAAGCCATTGAATGAGTTGAAACAAAGTTTTGATTTGAGCAATTAGTGATGAAGTTAATAGGCTAAACGGATTTGCAGAGAAGGGGAAAGGAAGAGGTGAAAGTCGAAAGGTAGGGGAAGAAGGAACTTAGGTTACACCGTCTTTGCGTCTCCGAAACACGAACACAACACATGTGGGCCAAAATAAACATAAGCCCAAATAAGCGGGTCGCAAAATACACCCGAAGCCCAACTTGAACCAACTCGTTGTGACATGGCCGAATGCTGATTTCTTACTGGATAAATTTCCAGTCCGACGTGGACTATCTCAGAAGGCTTGATATTTTCCTTTTAGTATAGTTAGATATTTGATTATATATGCCTTTAAATATTTCGGTAATATACTGAAAAAAAATAAAAGAAGTTAAAAATCATTTTTAACAGCATTATTCCAAGCTCAATTATATAATTTATAAGTTAGAAGCAACCGTGTTTCATTGATTTATTTAATTGAAATTACATTTTTTTAATTTATTGATTTTATTAAATATCGAAATACTGTAACCACTGGTCTCCATCAATAATAGTCATGTTAATGAATTGAGCAACTTGAGTCTCGTTAAGCTTCTGAACATACTGTGCCCTCTTCGAGATATTAGCCCCTGGACCCGAACAATTATACTCTCCATAAAATATTGTCCTAGACACAAAACATAAACATGTCTCTGATATTGTTATTAATCAACCTCCTTAATATAAACAAAAATATATGGAAGTCTTTTTTGTAGTGTTTGATATGCTTACGCATCCCTAGATGGATCATTGAAGTTGTTCCAGCCTTCAGGCGCGATAACATCGGTCATGAAAGTGGAAACAAAGATGACACGTGAGTAGGGCCTCCATGCACGACCGAGCCACACGTGGCCGGTGCCGCCTATCGAGCAGTTGACGAAGGAGAAGCCACTGTTCTCGTCCTTCGAGTTACGGCCGTTTGCAGTCACGGCTCCGTTGATAGACTTTGACCCTGGACTCACTTGGTTCGCCATTGATATTATCTGACAGTCCTACTAGGGAAGAACTAATCTAATAAACTGAACATATATAATCTTTAACTCTCTTAGTGTCCCTTCTAAAATACATGGTCAGAATGTAAGTATATACGCATCAATATATATCAAACCTGGTAGAGAGATTTAGCGTTGCCGAAGATGAAATCAATGGAGCCTTGAATGTAGCAATCTTTGAAGTAATGACGACCTCTATCGTCATGAAGAGTGTCTTGGGCTCAGAAGAAACCACATCCTACAAACGCCGACTCATCTCCCGATATTCTTATCGCCACCGCCTGAGCGCCTACATCTCCCGGCTTTGGTATCGGTGCCACGTTCTGTCACCAAATATATATCACATCACCAAAAATTATTGATTAGCCTTTTTACTAATACTACTAATAGTGTTTCAAAAAAAAAGTGTTTCAAAAAAAAAAAAAAAAAAAAAAAAAAAGCCTTTTTACTAATAGGCTATTGTTTAGGGAGGTCTATTCCGGTTTGATAACCGTATCCACAAAAAGTGATAAAAAATCAAAGATATTAACTGAAATCAGTTTCATAATTTACACATGCGGACAAATCATCAACCGAACATAGCTCTCGGATTAATATCTTTGATTCTAGTTATTTAATTGAATTATGTTAATTAGTTCAAAAAAATTAATTACCATGAAACTAATGTTTTTAGCGAGGAACTGAGAACCAAAGACTTGGACCGAGGCACAATAAAAAGTGCCATTAGCCGAGTAGGCCGTATCGTTCCACGCTATGGATGTGGTTTCGAACCCTTGTCCTTGCAACGTTATGTTTGGTTTAGTCTTCGGGATCGCCACTTTTTCACTGCCACACAATAATATGTAATTATTTACTTTATGTATACATATTTTTATTGTTACAAAAAATGATTAGATATTTAAAAAAAACCTTAATAATTAAATATGTTGTTATAACACTGAGCTGGCAAAAAAATATGGCTACGTACTAGTACATGCCGGAGTTTATCCAAATGACGTTCCTTCTCTCACTAAAGTTTCCGATTGCGTCCACGGCTGATTGCACCGTTGTGAAATTGCAGCAACCGTTCTTATCCACACAGAGATAGGATGTTGTGTCGGTGTCCGGTGGAGGTATATTTTTGGGAAAATCGCCGCATATTGAAATTTTCTTTTTACTATGAGATGGTTTGCGGCGGTGGTGATGATGATGGTGGTGGCTGCAAACGGATGTTATAGCTGAATATGATATTGCTTTAATACCATATAAAATATCGAAAGGATTGTGTATAAAGACTCTAGGAGGTGTGCTAAAGAGAGTTTGGGATGCTAAAATGGCTATAATGGCAATGACTATAGATAAAGTTAATAGAATGCATGGAGATTTCATTTTTTTGGCATAAATGATATTTGGAAAACAAAAAAAAATTTGGAACTTTTTGGTTTATTTGTTGGTTGTGTTTACGGTTCTGAGAGGGAAATGGTAAAAGGAATTCAATGAATAGAAGAATGCAAAAATAGACACTTATGTATACTAACAAAAGGGAGCACATGAAATTGCATGAAGTGTAAGGATTTGTTGGAATGCCTTGCAAATTACCCTTTTCTGATCTTTGCTTACATAAATTATTATCTATCTCAGTCGACCTACCAAAGTCTCATAACTTCTGCAAGAAAACTAGAAAATATATATATTATGTACTCATCATTTTACTTTGAATTATATTTTGAAGATTTTATTGTCGATGTTATAAGGTACTCTCAAATGTAACCTGATTATACTATATACTGTATAAAAATGAAATTTATTATTCTGTTTGTGATTATCATTTATGATGGATTTACTTCTGTTAATTCGGCTTCAAATTGTTGCTATATTAGTTCACACATAAACTTCCAACCTAGATATGCACACATTCAACAAACTTCATTATTTGGAAGTTGGGTACACATTTAAATCCATTGATTGATGTTTGACTATATATTTTCTTCAACCTTATGATAACTAGGATAAAGCTGTATTACTACTAATCGTTGACAAAAAAGAGTAATACTTCATCCGTTCCTAAAAGATCTATGTTTTAGAATTTTCATATTTTTTAATAAAACATATTAAAATTTAGCTATAAATACATAGTTTTTATAATTTTATATTTCCTATATTTTTAAATCAATAAGATTTTAAGAAATGCAATTAATGTTCTTGAAATTCACAATTTTTCATTATTAATTGACAAAAATTGTATTGAAAATATAAAATATGTATCTTTTTGAAACAAAAGTTTTCTCTAGAATATAAATATTTTAGAAACGGAGGAAGTACTACTAACTTTAACTCCAAATCTTTAAGTTTTATGGTTGTTGTTTGACAGATAACACTAGAATTTTTTATTTATTTATTATAAACTTTGTTGATGTTCCTCTATTTGGTTCTCCATATTGATATGGGCCTTTCCAGCAGCCATTTTCAGCCACCATATCTCATATGTTCTTTTGCCAATTGACTCATATAACCTCTTCCCAAATTTTTTTGAAAAAATTCTCATGATGGTTTTCAAGCTAAAAATACAAAAAAAAAAGCAATAACAACAAAAATCTTGGTTTAGAATGATACTAATTAAGTTCCCTAATTATTAACGATGAAAGCATATACGTTTATTGAATCAACGCTCAAACCGGGAAAACCAAGAGAGAGGGCATAACAGGAATTTAAGACAATAGATCCGCGGGGTTGCCTTTCAAAATACAAAGAGTTGATGTCCACTTTATAAACACAAAGACTTCTCTTCGTCTTCCATTGACATCTCTTCATCTTCTTCTTCTACTCATGCATTTGTGAGAAAACAGATTCAGCAGTTTAAACGTTCAAGTAAGCATCTCCCATCCACCACTGTTTCATCATTTTTTTTCTTTGGTTATTGTATCTTTGATTTGATATTTTCTTTCTCTAGCCTTGATTGATCCCTAGTTGTTGATATACCTTTATTTATATTTTCTTAGAAGAATTAGCTTTACGATGTTATGATGTATGCTTCGTTTCTCTCATTCTCTTGAAATGATTTTTTTTTTTTTTTGGAATTGATTGGCTCAAGTCGTCTCTCTGTTTTAGATTTACTTGAAACTTAATATCTGAAAGTGATCGCTATGATTCGGCTTTGGATTACAATCAATCAATGGATCGATCATTTCTTCTACTAGTAACGTTCAAGAGTATGTCTCAATAGAAAGACAGCGTCTAGAAAACAACTAGTAACAACTAAAAGGAATATATGGAATGATAGAAATTATAATTTCTGGAATTTAATGGAATGGAATCAACATTCCACTTATTCCAAAACGTTTTTGATTTGGAATGATTTTTCAAATGATAGTTATTTTTTTTTCATGAATGGTATGGAATGTTATGGAATGAAATGGAATACACATTCCATTTTTTAGTTGTAACTGGTGAATTTTTTTTGGAATGCACATGAATCAAGCATTTTGGAAGTTTTTATTCCAAAAAAAAACATTCCAGTTGCTAGGTTAATGATTAATTGATTACAGTTTCTTAATTCCCTCGAATATTCTTTGGTTATCTAATCTCAAACCCGGTTTAGCCTGATTTAATGCATATATCAACTACGTTGCAGTATCTTCTACGCAACTGTAACCTTTGATCATTTTTGTTGTGAAACCAAAATTGATAGAATTTCTCACAAATTGTAAGTAATACTCTTGAATCAGATTTTTTTTTTCCAAATAATAATATTTTTAAGAGTTAGTTTTGGAACAATTCTTCTTTCTTCTTTTTCTTCTTAAACTAATATACTTGTGTCATCACTCTGCATCTGGTCGCTATTGCTTACGATTTTTCTTATTATTATTTTTTATTGTCAATGGTTTTCTGATTATTTACTTTAGTTGAACATAATAAAAAATTTCGAATTCTTCTAATCTTCAACTATTATTAACTTTAATACTAAAATTTTGGCGTCTTTTCTTTTGAAATTTATTTTCCTATCTTACTATTTAATACTTTCATATCTAAAATATTATACTCTCTCCGTTTCATTAAGATATATTTTTTAGAAAAAAAATTGTTTCACAAAGATAGTTTTGTGTTTTCATAAAAAAATTGTAAATTTCAATAAAATTAATTAATTTTATTGAATTACTATTGATTAAAAGTTATTAAAATTTGAAAATTACAAAAAACAATATATTTATTAGAGTGATTTAATGTGTTTTTTTTAATATGTATAAAAACACTAGAAAATTTATCTTTGTAAAACGGATAGAGTATAATTCTAACCACAATTTATTTTACACAAAATTTCAAAAGAGAAATCTACTAGTATGGTGGCCACTTAATGTCTTTAATTTATTGGGTAGTAGACTTTATCGATTGACACCCTGAGCACAACTTATTCAGTGCAAATGCATAAAGTATTCAGTTGCTATTCTTTCTTTATTGATTGATAAAAGCCGTTGTTATTGTTAACTTGTTATCCTTTGTCAGACGACACAGAATGACAAAACAATGATCACGTAGTTGAATATGTTTATGCGTAATGGTTTGATCATAAATCCTCAAACTAATCAAAATAAAACGCTAGTTAATCATTGTGTTTGGTCACATTGTAATTTGTATGATCATAAGGTCTTAATCTAGGTTAAATTCCTTGTGATATACTCATATACATACGGGCGTTGACCCTTATTTACAGATCTGTCAAGCCTTGTCATTTTTTTGCAATATTCTTTTACAATATTTTAAAGAATGATGGTGGCAAGGCAATAATAAATCTACCATATAGAATTGAATTTCTTTTTGATAATGGAATGGAACATTAAATGATGTATGCCTCTCGCCGGTCACAAAGAGATGAATATTAAAATCTTGTTATTCTTTATCTTATTTGTAAGACTTTTGGTTTCTCTTTCTTACAAGTTATGACTTTCTTTTTGCCGATAAACGAAACTTTTGCAGTTGGAATGTTCAACTGAACTTGATCACCTATCTTGTTGATACAAGAAACAAAACTCTAAAAAATATTGCTTAATATTGACATTGACGTTTGACACTTACAAAAAAAAACATTGACCTTTGACATGTCGTTCATGTATACAAAATATACTCAAAGCCCTAATTTTCCTTGGTTGCAGAATAAAAGGTTATAGAAAATTTCTTGATGGACCAAGAAACAAAAGTTAGTTCTGAGGTTCCTGTAGTGAAAGGTGCACCTGAGGATCTAAAGACGGTCGATGTTTCTGTTAAGGTATAATGATCTGTTTTCTCATAATATTTGTGAGTTTTTTTCCCTTGTAACTCTAACTCGAATGTTTCTTTTTGTTTTGCATTGAACATTTTCTTGAAAGTCTCAAAGATTCAAGTAGAAGTTCACTCCTAACCAAAACTCTAGGAGAATTGTTTCTTATATTATATCCAATTTAAGTAGGATTAAATTAAGATTTTAGTTCTATCAAACCTATCAATTTTTTTGTGTTAGTTCTTGTATGAGAGTAAGTATTGTGACGGTTTATTACAGGAGGTGAACAGAGAAATCACAAAGGAAGATAAAGCTATGGAGCAAGAAGAAGAGGATACTACATTTGATGGTGGATTCGTTAAAGTTGAGAAAGAAGGAACTAACACTAAGGGTGATGAGAAAGCAGAGAAGCAAGTTCCACTCACTATAAGCTCAAGCAGTTCACAGAGAGAACTAGAGAAGAAGGAGAAAGCTTCTGAGTCTCGTTTGGAACCAGAGCCATTGCCTCTTAAAGTCTCTGAACAAGAAAGCATTAATCTAAAGCTAAGGGAAGAACTCAAAGAGAAGGAGTTGCTCGTTGCCTTATCAAAAGACCAAGAAGGAAAAATCAGAACTGCTAATGAGAAGTTGACCAAAGTGTTGCAAGAGAAAGAGATTCTTGAAACATCTGTAGCAGAGATCACTATTATTGCAACTAAAAGAAAAGAGATCTGCGATGAAATTGAAGAGAAACTGAAAATTTCAGATGAAAAGTTCTCCAAAACAAATGCTCTTCTATCTCAAGCTTTGTCCAACAACTCTGATCTTGAACAGAAGTTGAAAGCTATGGAAGCATTATCTTCTGAAGTTTCTCAACTAAAATCTGCTTTGATAGTGGCTGAAGAGGAGGAGAAAGATTCATCTAGAAAGATGCAGGAGTACCAAGAGAAGGTGACTAAACTTGAATCATCTCTGAACCAATCATCAGCGAGAGTTGCGGAGCTTGAAGAAGACCTGAGGACAGCTTTGCAGAAAGGTGCAGAGCATGAAGATCTTGGAAAAGTGAGTACTCAGCGCTGCCTTGAGGTACAAGGTTTGCTTCAAACATCAAAGTCAAAGCTAGAAGAAAAACTAAAAGACCTGGAAGCAGTCCAAGTGAAAAACTCTAGCCTTGAAGCTGCTCTAAGTGTAGCAATGGGAGAGAAGAAAGCGTTGGAGGAAACAGTGAATGGGTATAAAGTGAAAACAACTGAGTCTGAAGAGAGACTTGAGAAGCAAGCAAAGGAAATAGAAGAAGCTAAAACAAGAAGCAGAGAGATTGAAGCTTTGCAAAAGCACTCAGAGCTTAGTATCCAAAAGGCAATGGAGGAACTCAGTACCAGAGACACAGAAGTGAAAGATCTCAAGGAGAGAGTAAGATTGTATGAAGAGAAGTTGGCTGAAGCATCTACTCACTCGTTTTCTTTGAAAGAAGATCTTGATCGGTCTTCCTTGGAGAACGAGCTACTAGCAGATACAAACAACCAGCTCAAGATCAAGATTCAAGAGTCTCTGTCTAAGCTAAAGACTTTTGAAGATACAATCAAAGAGCTTGAGAAAGAAAATGGATCATTGGCTGAGGTGAACTTAAAGCTGAACCAGGAACTAGCCAATCATGGGTCAGAGACCAGTGACTTTCAGACAATGTTCACTGCTTTAGAAGCTGAGAAAGACCAGACAGCAAAAGAGCTTCATGCTTCAAAGGCGGCTATAAAAGAATTAAGAAACAAGCTTGCTTCTGAAAGAGAAAGATTACGATCAAAGGTAATCGGACAATCTCATAATCTTAAGTATTAATGATATATTGACACTCTTTTCTGTTGTAGATGGATTCTCTTGCAGAAGAGAATAACCAAGTCAATGAGATATATCAAAGCACAAAGAGTGAGCTTGTGAAGCTTCAAGAACAACTCGAAGTAGAGAAGTCTAAAGTTGATGCTATGGTATCTGAAATCAAGAAGCTTAGTGCTTTGGCTGCTGAGAAGTCAGTGTTGGAGACTAACTTTGGAGAAGTAGAAAAACAATTGAAAATTTGTGAAGCTAAGTTGAAAGAAAAGGTAAAAATAATTATATGCTATTGGATAAATACTTATACACCTAGCTTGATGATGTTTCTTGTTTTTTTTCACACCAGGTTGAAAAGGTTGACGAACTGACCTCGAAATTGCATGAACATGAAGTTAAGACGAGTGACAGAGACTTGGAGGACAAGAAAGCAACTCAGCTGTATAAAGCGCTTCAAGCATCTCACACAGTCATCTCTAAGGAGGTTACTGAATTTTATTTTTTATTTTTTTTGCTTCTTGTTACTTCAGAACTAACTTTTTCTACATAAGTTCTGATTCTTGTTTTTGATTTGTGATGGAGACAGAAAGAAGCAGTTTCTCAGAAGCATTCGGAGTTGGAAGCTACTCTAAAGAAATCACAAGAAGAGCTTGAAGCTAAGACAAGTAAGATCGTTCACCTAGAATCATTGGCCAAAGATCTTGAACAGAAAGTGCAGCTTGCTGATGCTAAGTCTAAGGTCAGTCATCATATAAACAAAACCGCATTTCCATTATAACTGTTTCTTTAGTATACAAATACTTTGTTTATGTAGAAAACAAACTTTGCAGGAAACTGAGACTATGGGAAAAGGAGAAGTACAAGTTAAATCTCGAGGCATTAATTTATCAGGAAACGTTACAACAACTAAGAAAGCTGAAACGTCTCATCTCATGACATTGAAGATCGTTCTTGGAGTGGCTATCTTGTCTGTCATTATAGGTATCGTTCTTGGGAAAAACTATTGAAGTTCTTCAATGGTGTGATTGTCTTTTACCGTTCTTTTCTATTTGTTTGGCCAAGCAAGACCAAATGTTGTGTTATAACACAAGAATCTGATCGACTGTTTAGATGGTTCATCTACATTCTTAGAAAAACCATTCAAGTGTGTGCTAACAGCAATGAAAATAAATTTACTTTGAATATTTTCGTTGGTGAAAACATCTAAAAATATTTTTGCATATTAGAATAGAACCAATTTTATTATACATAAAATTTTCAAAATTCGTTTATGAGAAGGGTCAGTTAAACTTCTCATATGTATCTAAAAAGTTATTTTCTTTCTCTTTTCCTTCTTATCACTTGTACTTTTTATGAGAAGGGCCAGTTAAAGTTCTCATATGTAAATAAATTTCCTTTGAATATTTTCATTGGTAAAAACATAAAAAATATTTAAAATATTATTTTTTTAAAAGAATTGTATCTCTACTATAAAATTCCTTTTCTCTTTTGATTTTTATTACTTTTACTTGTTTTAATTATGAGATATTCCATTAATGACTAAATCAACTAACATTAAATTGTCTAACAAACAAAACAAAGACCTAATGTTTCGGCTAATATATAGGCCGCAACACTTTAGATTCAATCATAATCTCTTTTTTTTTCGTAAACTAAAAACCATGATGAAAGACAATACTCATCCTTCTCCCTTTAAACTGAAACTTGACCATCAACTCGAACATCGACAAGAAGCAGAAGAGTTCACTATCGATGCTAATGTCAAGATTATCCGACAAGGGTCTCTTCCATTACAAGAGGCCTTCTTCTCCTCCACTGTCGACAATTTCATATTTGAAGACGAAGATTGTCCAGAGAAAGTAGAACTCTACGAGTTATTTATCGACGCTGGAATAGTCGAGTTCGATGCTCAGTTTATGCTTATTGACATGATTTTGTACGTTTCTGAAAAGACAAAGTCGCTTGATGACGATTACAAAGGAGTTTTAACGTTGACGGTTGAAGTTACGTTACCACCGAAACCGGTTGAGTTTAACCGTGTCGGTTCGGAGCAAACTCAATCCCAAGAAGCAAAAAAGACGAAGACGGTAGAGCAATGGCTTAAACCAGATCATAAAATACAAAAAGCCGTGTACAAAATTGGGGCTGATGGTGTTTCATTGGTGCGAAGCCCGCATAAGGTAGCTACGTAGGGTTTGTTGCTTGGAAGAGAAGCAGGACTTTTAGGATATTTTAATCCTTTTGTTTATTCCTTTTTTGGTTAACAGTTTTGGGTTTTTTTTCCTTGTCCATTCAGTGGCATTCATTAACCCTAGTACTAAACTAAACCAATGAAGGCTTAGCCACTGCAAAGCAGAGACGACACTTTGCATATGATCCCAGGTTTCTACTTATAAGCCTTCATTGGTATATGAAAGATACGCACTCAGAGTCGATCTCGAACCAGTATTCGAACGACCTGGCTCCGCCTTTATTCTCGGACTAGTGGGTACCCTCGTGCTACGCACGAATCTAAATAACTGTAGTTAAAATTATTTAATAACCAAAACTATCATGTTTAAAGTATTTTATGTTTAAAATTTGAGATATATACAACACAAACTATAGTTTATTATATTTGATTCACTAATTTTTCTTTGTATTTTTCTTGCAAAGTAAATCTTCCATTAAGTTATGCATTTTTATTTTAAATACAACAGAAAAAGTTATGACAAAATATAATCGAAAATATAATACTTACTGTTTTTGATATTTTGAGACCTAACATAAAATGTGAGACCCAATAGAAAAATCAATTATGAAAATGAATATCCATATTTTAATGCTACAATAACAGGTTCATCATCCTACAACTTTAAAAACTCCATGTATATTCTTAATGGCAACATTTTTTTCTTCTTTCATTGTTCTATTTTTTTATTATTAAAGTAGCAAACATTTACTTGGAGCTTTGAAGAGAAAAATGTATCTTGGAATGCAAATTCTATTTAACGTATTTTAGATGAATTGGGGTAATACTTAAAATATTCTGATTTTTGTTATTTTGAAATTTCTGCAAACTCAGGGGTGAACTCCTAATTTCAAAGTGTTCACATTTTCTCCATCTGTAGTAAATACTAAATAGATAACATAATTTTTCTAAAGAGAAGTCACACAACAGATATTAAAATAAATCTATAAGTAAAAGAAGAAGATAAATACTTTATCTTGTTGCAGAAAGATGTTTATTTCCCATTTACCTTTGCTTCCTTCTAGAAGCTCTGAAACATAAGTATACTCAAATACCATTTCCAATCTGAATTATTTTACTGTTGGGTTCATACTATATCTTGCAAATACGGTGAAATTTGAATCTTTGAAAAAAACAGTTAGAAATAGACAAAAGGGAAGAGCAATATAAGTTTAAGAAATTCTTTACTATTTCAATCATTTTAAGAGCATCCACATCAATGAAACCCCCTCTTGGAGTTCATCTTTTCAGTTTTTTATTATTAAAATTTTTTTCTTTTTTTTTTGGTTTTTTTAATAAAAAAAAAAAACTAGACCAATCGCGGGCCGCCACGACACGTATGGCCCGCGCTACAGTGATGAACTTTAGGAGAGAGGGGTTCAGCCAAGAGAGCTTTAAGAGAGAGGGGTTCATGGGATTGAATTATTTTATTTTTTTTTCTTGATTTTTGTGTGAACTCCCCCCCCCATAAACCCTCAATGGGGGTGTTCTAAGACCATCTCCAATGTATTTCTCTATTTTTACCTCTAAAATAGAGGAACTCTATAATAGAGTTGAATTTTACTCCAATGTATTTCTCTAAAATAGAGATCTCTACATATAGAGCAAAATATAGAGGAATGCTATTTCTTCCTCTATAAATAGAGGAGAAAATAGTAATCTCTATTTTAAAGGCAAAAATAGAGATGGGTTGGAGTGATTTTTCCTCTAAATGCTATTATAGAGGTAGAAATAGAGGTGGGTTAGAGATGCTCTAAGAAGTTCTAGAGTCACCATATTTCAAACTGCCTGTGAAAATATATATTGAGAAGAAAACAGTTTCAGGATAATGAAACGTGGGATGAAAATTTTTGAGAAAATTTAGGGATTGAGATTTTTTTTTCTCGGTTTCTTTTACCTTTTTTCTTTTTGTAAAATTATGTGTTAAAGTTTTATTGGTCATGTAACTTGTGCTTTAGTATATAAGGAATTATGTAAAACAAATAAAACTTTAAGATTATATATTTTATAAATTATAAGGGTCATTGATTGATAAGTTGATAACCCTATATATTCTCGTAGAGCAAAAGAAAATTAAATAAAAGTACCAGAAATTTTATAAAGACAAGAGAAATTTTAACAATATGTTCGAATACAAAACCCATCTCTAACAAGAAATTAATAACCAATAATAGAATATTTATTTTTTACAAAAACAATAGGCGAGAGAGAACAATTCACATCACATTCACACAACTCGTCGTAAATAAAACCACTCCAATGTTATAATATCGCTAATCTCCTTAGAAGCAGATGTCCAGGGCGCAACAGCAACACATGGCCGCAAGACTACAAACACAAAATTCCATTAAAAAAATTACATACTGAATCATCGAAAACTCTTAACTTTCTAAGGCACAAAAATATAGTTATGTAGAAGCATAGTTTCATGACAATTACATACCAGCCTTTAAAGAATCCGTCACCCTTAGAACTGGTCTCGACTTTAACAGGAGCTGCCGAACCATGACTAGGGTCGACCGTCGGGTAACCAATCGGTGGTGGTGGCGATGGACCGGTTGACATAGGTGGTGGAGGGTTAACTCCTACGTTATATAATATATCATTAGTCTTTATACGATCAATAATTCGAGAACTTGCTTACGGTCTTTCAAAAACTCCTTTGAACAATTTAGTGAAAAAAGACAAGAAAAACATAATAAACGTGATTTTTCTTACCTGAAGATTGGTTGTGATTGTACTGGCTCATCTTTGAACGATTAGTTGTAACGTATTTGATCTAAGGCAAGAGCTTTATGTGTGTGTGAAGATGTTTTCTTTGTATGGATCAAGAATGTTTTTGATCTTTGAATATCTTTACAAATGCGTGTGTATGTAAAATATATAGAGCGAGATGTAAAGGAAAAGAAAGTCGGCTTTTAAGAACCGCGTGGAGGATAGAACATTAATGTCACCAGAATATATTCAAAGTTATTATAGTATAATTAACAATTATGAGTGAGTCAATCAAATTTCTTATGAAAATGGTAAAGTAATGTGGATAAGTTCAAATGAAAAGCTTGGTATGGGGTTATATATCGACACGTGGAGTATTCTCACCGTGTTTTGGTTGCAATTGTGTTTTAGTTGAATTTGAGAACACGTCATGATTCGTGAAGTTTTTTTGCTTCTAGCTTTGTTGGATCAAAATGAAATAAAATATTATTTTAATCAAAAGATTTTAGCTGATCTTTTCGTGGAAGTTAACAAATAACTACGAATTCAAACAAATAATCTCTAGCCAAACCGATAACTAAGAAATTAAATTAAGTGGGGATATGATGTTAAAGGAAATAATTTGGTCCTCCACACAAAAACGCAATATTCAACTCACAACACGTCACCTTATTTGAATTTTAATAGTTTATTTCATGTGGTCAAAAGTTCTCCGCCCAAAACGCAAAAGAAATAAATAAATCGCGGTCCACACGTAACCTTTAGTTTTGATTATTTGGAGACTTGAAAAGCTTTTCTTAAAGGAATTAAATTACATTTTTACCTGAAAAACTTAAATAATATAACGATAACTTGTAAAAGAAAAAAAATATCGTTCTTTCTTTGTTTTTCCAAACGATGAAAGTACCACTTATAAAATCTCAGAATGATTTATACAAACTTCTTGTTCGGAACTTATGATAACAGGAAGTTATATGAATTTTAAGGGAAAAATGCCATTTAAATCCTTAACTTACCAAAATAAACCAAAATAAGCCTCAACTTTTAAGTAAGCCAAAATAATCTCAAACTTTCAAAAAATTTCCAAAATAATTCCAAAGTTATGTTGACTCGGCTCTTTTAAGCATCACGAAGTCAGCTGTTAATTTTTCTTAAACGTCTGTTAACTAGTGAAACGATGTGTTTTGCTATGTCACTAAAAACCATAAAATTGGTTGAGTCGTGAACCCTAATTCCCCAAATCATTCATCAAAATCTCTAAATTGCTCCATTGATTGCATAGAAGAAGAAGGCGAAACTCTTGACGATTTAAAGAAAGTATATGGGGAGACTGAATAAGGTTGCTCATAGATGTAAGAAGAAGGATGCATCGAGTGAAATAGTCGAAAAGGGACACGAAGAAGGTCATGATGCAGGTGAAAGAAATAAGGTTGATCAAGATGCCGCAAATGAGGATGTCCGCCACGTTTTTTTTTATTATTATTATGTAATGGTTCAAACTGTTGCTCAAAAAAAATGTAATGGTTCAAACCATCGCTTTTGTTATGTAATGTCTGAAGCCATCTCTTCTGTTATGTAATGACCCAAACAATCTATTTTGTTATGAATAACTCAAAACTCTGATACATTGGTCTTTATGTTTTGTTTCTAAAACATGTTCTTAAACATCAAACAATCTCCTTTGCTACGTTTTAGGGCATTCAAACGACATTCATCTTCTTAAACATCATGAAAAACACGTTCCTAAAAATCAAAGCAACACAACTTCTTAAATCATCATAGCACACATTGTCTTAAACAAGTCTAAAATAAACAACTTCTCATCGAATAACTTGGTTCTAATAGCTAACAAACTTCTTCTCTTGAACCTGCCACACCAATAGAAGATATATAATTGCAATTGTCATCAAGAACAACAACACAAAAACGCATTTGGTAATGCGTTTCACCATTCGAAGCTCCACTTTCACATAATCTCCATCCTCAAGCAATTACTGAATCACACCTTTTATCCATTCCACCTCTAATCTCACATTGCATATTTCAGCTTCATTGTTTCTGATTTTGGATTGTGCATCTAAAAAATATTCAAGAACAGTTTTTTCCCACCCATTAATAAGTGCTCCTACACAATAAGCAATGAGGAATCAATGAATCTTAAGCGACTCAGACCAAAATTTCTTAAGAGATCATCACTTACATCAGCTTTGGTTAGAGAAACTTTGCCCCCATCTCTCTTGCTCACGCATCTGAAAAATGGTTGACCCAGATTCTCTTGCGTCCTAGACGTGTACACATTTTTTTGGGAATCCACAAGCCTCTGAAGTTGATCCCATGGTGAAGAGGGAGTTTTTTTTTTGGGAATTAGAGATTTGCATTTGATGGAGAAGAAGAGAAGAGTACGATTTTTTAATGACAAAGCAAAACGCATGGTTTTACTAATTAACAGATGTTTAAGAGAAATTAACTGTTGACTTTGTGATGTTTAAAAGAGCCGAGTCAACATAAGTTTGAGATTATTTTGGAAAATATTTGAAAGTTTGAGATTTTTTTGGCTTACTTTAAAGTTCAGGTTTTTGTTGGCTTATTTTGATAAGTTTAGGATTTAAATGGCGTTTCCCGATGCAGCCTGTGTGGAATGTTTCTGGTCGTACTTCCGGCGTGAATCCTCCTGTGTTTGCTTCTGGCGAACCACCACCAGCCCTCCCTCCAGACCCTCCAGACCCAGCTTCTTCCCTGTCTCCTGTTAACTTCTCCTCTCTTTCTGATTCCAAAACTGTCAACTTTGGCTCATCCCGAAAGGGATCTCGAAAGTTGTCAAAACCTCAACTCTTCATTACCTCCTCTTCGGAAACGAAGGAGGTTGAAACTACTTACTCAGAAACCGCTCCAATGGAGCTTGAACAAGATAACCAAACCTTATCCACAAACCCAACTGTTCCAGAAAGTAGATCTGCAACTACTACAGTTCAAATATCCACAGCTCAAACTGCAGCTTCCGAAACTATTTCCACCCAAATCTTCGCCATCCTCGACCCCAAACACTCCTCCCCTATCCAAACAAACCAAGCCTCTTCTCAATACAACCTTCCTCTCCTTCCCTCCCCACGGCCAGTAATCCCACCTGTCCTAATCAACCAAAACTTGGCTGATCTCCCACCACAGAAACAAACCCTTCTTGAAAAACTTTGAGCCTCTGCAGACAACTCACTGAGGCGTCTTTCTCCAGCCACCAACACCTCTTCTGGTCGCCCAAGAGTGGTCATCCCTGATGCAGTTTTCAAAAAAGGCGCAGAGTTACATAAAGACTATATCATATGTTACTTCAATGGAAAGTCTCCACCATATAACCAAATACAGAGTGTGTTTAATTATATGTGGGGGAAGGGTAAGAAGCTTGAGATCCACAACCACCCCCTAAACCAGTCGGTTATAGTGTGAATTCAAAGCGATTACCTCAGAAAAAAGATACTGGAGAAGAACATATGGTATGTAGGAGATTCTATGCTTCATACTGCTCAATGGAACTCTGATCATTCGATGTCCACTCCCCCCTGAAGGCCATCCAGATATGGGCACATCTTACGGGAGTTCCGCTGGACCTTCGCTATGATGAAGGCTTGAGCTTGGTCGCAAGACTGGTAGGAGAACCTAAAGAGACTGATGATTTCACAAAAAATATGGTCAATCTCACTGTTTCTCATGTCAAAGTTGAAGTAGACCAGACAGTACCCTTACCCCCGGTGGTGGAATTTGAACGAGAAAGTGGGAAAGTGGTGGAAGTCTCAGTTTATAACCCTTGGGTCCCCCCTACTTGCTCGCATTGTCATGAGCTTGGCCACATAGTTCGGAATTGTCTCACCTACTCTTCCCAGCCACCTGAAAATGAAGCGGGAAAATCTCAAAATACTACCCAAAATAACTCAGCAAAACCTCAAGGAGATCATCCAAAAACCCCTAGTGAACCCATCAGAAACATCAAAACCCACAATCTTCCTTTATCCCTTCCAAAGCCACCAGAAAATACCAGAAAAAAATACCAACCTGTGCATGTGCCTCCTGTTGCTCCTCCCTCCATCCCTACTCTTCTTGACACACCCTCTCAAAAATTGTCCTCAACCACTGCCCCACCGCCTAATGATGTTTCCCCAATTCCTCTATCTTCATTACCCCATTTCCTTGTTTCCTCTTCCTCTTTTTCCTCCCCTGACCACTGCCCAAGACCCTCTTTAAAACACTCTAGATCATCTCCAACTCTGTCTCCACCAACTTCCTCAAAGTCAAACCCTTTCTCTGATCTCCAAAACCCTTTTTCACCCTTAACCCTAACTGTTTTAGACCCCTCTCTTCCCCTCTCTTCTCTTCACCTCCCCTTAACAAAATCAAAGAAACCTTTACTATCTTTTGTTGACCGAGGACCTCCTCATCCCGAGGAACCTCCAAACCCTTCTCAATGAGTATTAAGCTCTTTTTTTGGAATGTCCGTGGTCTAAATGACCCGGATAAGCATAAACCTTTTGTAGATTGGCTTAGTAGCCAAAAGCTCCTTTTTGGTGCCCTTTTAGAAACTCATATAAAAGAACCCTTCCTATCATCTCTAAGATCTGCCCTGGCTGGAAATTCCTCTCAAACCATCTCTCAGACCCTGATGCCCGTATAATTCTGATCCAGAAAGATCCGCTTGATGTTCAATTTCTGACTCAATCAAGACAGTGCCTGACATGCTCAATCTCTATTCCAAACCAGGTTCCCATTTACTATACCGCCATTTATGCCTCAAATCAAAGTGATTAAAGAATGGAGCTCTGGAATGAACTGCTACAAACACACTCAACACTTGATCTTGACTCCAACACTTGGGTTGTTGGTGGTGACCTGAATCAGATACTATTTCCCTTTGAAAACTCGAGCCTCACAGTGGATCACGCTGATAATCTCATGTACCAAGTTCAAGACTGTTTTCTCCAAGCAGGTCTGTTTGACTTGCGTTACTTGGGTCCCTGTCACACATGGACAAACAGCCAACCAGATAGTCCTATTGCAAAAAAGCTCGATCGCTTGCTGGTCAACAATAATACCCTATCCTCATGCGGTTGCCTCATTCCTTCCCCCCGATATCTCTGACCATTCTCCTTGCATATTAAACCTAGCCCTTTTCCTACCCAAAGCCGGATCCTACTCCTACAAATTCCAAAATTACCTTACTAAGCACCCTGGTTTCGCTCAGTTGATTAAAGACGCCTGGATTCTAGCTGGAAGTACATGCCAAACACTTGCACAACTGTGCTGGAAGCTGAAACAAATAAAGAGTGAATTAAAAAAGATAAACAATGAGAACTATTTAAAGATTCAGGAGAGGGTTATCGATACTCACAGTTTGCTTCAATATGTGCAGGTACAAGCACTGCAGAACCCGAGTTCAGAAAACTTCCAGGCTGAGAGAGACCTTCATCAGAAGTGGAATTTTCTGAGAGAAATAGAGGAGATGTATTTTCGCCAGAAATCTAAAATAAACTGGCTCAGAGAGGGTGTCCTTAATACAACGTTTTTCCACCGGATTTGTCAGGCTAGAGCGAGTTATAATACAGACCCGGTGGAAATGAGTGAACTGGTGGTCATGCACTTCTGCTCTGTTTTAGGACCCTCTCTATGTGCTCCAATCACCCCATCTCCTCAGATATGGTTCCACAGACTGCTGAACTTCTCCATATCAATTGTCCAAAGTTCCCAAATGATGTTGCTCCCCTCTGCAGATGAGATCAAGTTTATAATGTCTAAGCTTAATGCGAATAAGGCTCCAGGGCCGGACGGTCTCACCTCCGGATTCTTCAAAGCGGCTTGGGACACTGTGGGTGATGAAGTCACAACCTCCATTTCTCAATTCTTCCATACGGGTTTTCTGCCTTCAGCCATTAATGCGACGATCCTCACTCTAGTCCCAAAGTTTCCTGGCGCATCAAAGATTACAGAGTTCAGGCCTATTTCCTGCTTAAATACGGTCTACAAGGTTATCTCAAGGCTACTAGTGAAAAGACTCAAAATAATTCTGCCTAGCTTTATCCTACCAAGTCAGACGACATTTGTTCAAGGGAGATTACTACTAGAGAACACGGTTTTGGCAAGTGATCTAATCAATGGATACCACAAGAACAAAAGAGCGAAAAAGATAACAATCAAGGTAGATATTGCAAAGGCGTTTGATACCTTGTCATGGGATTTTCTGTTCTCTTGCCTTCACGGGATGGGAGTACCTCAGCAGATTCTGCACTGGCTGTCTTCTTGTATCTGCAAGACAAACTTCATGGTCGGTTATAACGGTACAGTAAATGGGTACTTTAAGGGCACGAGAGGATTGAGACAAGGTGATCCCCTATCACCATATCTCTTTGTTATAGCCATGAACTGTCTATCTCACATGCTAAATGCAGTAGCAGACCAGCCGAGATTCAAATACCATACAAACTGCAAGAAAATAAAGTTGACTCACCTGTCATTTGTGGATGATCTTCTAATTTTCATTGAAGGGAATATAGAATCTGTGCAATGTGTTTTATAGGTCCTCAAAGAGTTTGAAGACCGCTCGGGCCTGGCAGTAAGCATGCAGAAAACAAGCTTCTATGCATCAGGAATGTCAGAAGAGGAAATTGACACAATCCAAGCATCAACGGGAATGGCTTGTGGAAACTTACCTTTTAGACATCTAGGAGTCCCAATGAACTCTAGGAAGCTCTCGCTGGCTAGCTGTGAGCCGCTCTTGCACCAAATCAAGACTCGGCTATCCTCCTGGACAACAAAAACTCTATCATTCTCGGGCAGATACTGCTAATTAAGATGGTAATTACAGGGATTACCACCTTCTGGTGCTCTTCCTTTGTGCTCCCAAAGACCTGCATTGCGAAAATAGACTCGATGTGTAGCACTTTCTTGTGGAGAGGGGATGTCGATGGTAAAAACACTGCCAGAGTCGCATGGTCAACGGTAGTGAAAACGAAAGAACAAAGCGGCTTGGGAGTGAAGGATCTCCAGACTTGGAACAAAGCGTGCTGTCTACGGTTGATCTGGCTCTTCTTCTTTCGACCGGACTCGGTATGGGTTTCCTGGTTCAAGGAAGTTGTTCTTAATGGATCAGTAAGTAATTATTGGACTACAAAACCATCACAAACATTTTCTTGGCTGTCAAACAAATTGCTAAAGTTAAGGAGTGTGGCATACCCCTTAATCCACCTTCGAGTTGGAAATGGAGAATGTAACAGGTTCTGGTTCGACAATTGGAGCCCGTTCGGGAGCTTAAACGAATATTTGGATGGAAGAAGAACGAGACTAGGTGTTCCTAGAGGAGCAACACTGGCTTCTCTACACATGAATGGAGTATGGAATCTCCCTGCAGCAAGAACAGAGTGTCAGCTTCAAGTCTTCTCCTTTATTACTACGATCCAATTCACTCCAGAACCGGCTACTATGAATGGGAAATCAAGGGAAAAGTCAGTGGAAAGTTCAGTACGGGTCAAATATACCACTACCTCAGAGGACATATTGAGGAAGTGGACTGGGCAAGGGCTGTCTGGACGGCTAGAAGTGTTCCACGACATAGCTTCCACGTCTGGATAGTGGTACAAAACAGGATCCCAACTCGTGATAGGATGCTCGGCTGGGGGCTTCAAGTTCCTTCCATATGCCTTCTATGCAATAGAAGCGATGAGTCAAGAGACCACTTATATTGGGATTGTGATTTCTCCTTTGGCCTTTGGAATCTTGTGGCAGTCAGATGCAGAATAATACCAACCCGTCAGTGGGAAGGTTCCTTAGACCAGATGATATCGCTCCCACCACCAACTTCTACTAGATCACTCACCTTGCTCGCCTGGCAGTCTACGATGTATTGGATTTGGCAAGAGCAGAATCAACGTTTGCATGTAAATCAATTTCGCTCGATCGACTCGCTGTTCAACCAGATTGATCGGCAGATAAGGAACAAAATCTCGAGTTTCCGATCCACAAACCCCCAAAGAGCTTCAGAGATGATGCAACAATGGCTCCGATGATCGACTAAAGGCAACGACTGTTTCACCTCTCCGTAACTCCTCCTCTCCATCTCAAAAAACACTTCTTCCTTTACTTCCAGTTGGGCTTTTCAAGGGTAATTGGGTTGTTACTATATGAGTTACTGAGCTTGCTCTTAAACTAGAGCCTTTGGGCTTTTGTAAAACCTTTTTAATTTGCATTTAATATATATAAGAAAGCTAGTTTACAAAAAAAAACTTATGATAACAGAGATCCATGCAACACATGCAAAAATCGTATCTCATCTTTGGTAGACAATAGATAAAATAAAAGAGAGAGATAACATCATCCAAAAAGTATTTAAGTTTATGTCCATGAGATCCAATTTATCAAAGGAAAATTGGGGGATATGACAACGAAAAAACAGTAATTGACAGAGTAGATATTTTACCTAACGGACAGATACACGGCGTCATATATACATAATAATATAATATTACCCTTTTAATTAACTGGCTGCACCTGTTACAAAAATAAATTAAAAAATAAATTTTAATTGCACAAAAGTAAATCGTGTCTTCATCCTATTCACATCTTCTCTTTTTCACTTTCTTCAGTAATTTCTCGAAGTCAAAAGGTCTCTGCCTCTGATCTGCTCCAACGCCTTGTCTGTGCATGCAATCCAATTTTCCTGTCGGTCGCCCTCCCATTTAATCGTGTTTGTCGTAAGGGTTCGGCAGTTGGGTTTTGCGTTACAGTTTCGGCAGTGGGTAGTACCACAACCGACCTCCCCAACTTCACCAACTCGATTCTTCTCAGATCTTTGACAGTCCCGTAAGTTCTCGGTGTTTCTCCGTCGATTCTAGTTATTAAAACTTCTTCTCTGCTTATCTGAATTTATTTTGGGATCCTCTTTGATGTTCTTATTATAAGTTATGTTTGAATTGAGGTTTTTGTCTCTGCGGTGCATAGTTCATGGTGTAGAAATATCGATTTTTTTTGTGGAATAGCATCTGCAATATATAGATGTTTCATCGTATGTCTGTATCTGTATATCTCGTTGCTATATGTCATGTCAAATGGAATAGTATAAGGTTCACATTATTCCATTTTACATGGAATCATACTTTTACATCATGTCTTTCCATTCGTTAGCCATTCTTATTCGGTTTGACTCATAATTCATTTCAATATTGAATATTACAGTGTGAACCGTCCTCACTCTTTGTCTCTCTTACTTTTCATTCTTCAGGTTTGGTATGGACGAGTTAGACCTTCCAAGTAGATTGTTTCAGACAGGGTTTGATGTCAAGTGGATTTAGTTTCCCGGAGATTTGGGTTGCCTATGGTGGATTGGGGTTTATATTTCTCTAACTTAGGTCTAGTGTTTAATGTCAAGTGTTCTATTACAAGTCCCATTAGCTTTGTATTTCATGTTTCTTGTTCTATTATCAGCCCCATTAGTTTTGTTTTTCATGTTGCTCATGAGAAATGTAAATACATGTCTCTAGTATTATGGCAGGTGGATTTAATTTCACAAAGATTTCGGTTGCCTATATATTGAGGTTTATATTTCTCTAACTTGGGTTTAGTGTTTACTATCAAGTGTTTTGTTACCATCACCATTAGCTTTGTATTTCATGTGGTTCATGAGAAATGTAAATACATGTCTCCAATATTATGGCAGGTGGATTTAATTTTCTGAAGATTTGGGTTGCCTATGGATTAGGTTTATATTTCCTTAATTTTGGTTTAGTGTTTATTGTTAATTGTTCTATTACCATTCATATTATCTTTATATTTCATGTTGCTTAATATTGGCTATAGTATGCAAATAGTATCATTTTAAATAGTACATTGTATATAGTATAGAAGTCTTCTCGTAATGGACGGTGCAAATGTGTACGTAACCCTATAACACATTTATAATCATTAGCCTATATCATTAAAATGTGTGTATGGTTTACAAATCATAAGTTAGGGTTTAGAATTCCCAGTTAAGGTTTAGTATTCCCTAAACAACTTTTCTAATATGGAATAGAATATGTTAGCTATTCGTATAGAATAGCTTTATTCATTTTTATACTATACATATAGAAAAGAATATTGTCTTTTCAGTTTAGTTTATATTGGTTTCAGGTTGGGTAAGAAGTACATACTTCGATGTCAGCATAGAAATTCAAAAATGTTACTATTAAAATTATTTACTGTCAAAAATAAACTGTAAAAACATTTCTTCTCCATTCTTGTAAAAAAAAATTGTGTTTCGATATGTGGTTTTCATCACGACACATAACGCAGGACGTCACATACTATCACTTGTAACTGGTTACCTGTTAAGGTAAGGATCAAAACCGGATAATTTTTGTATAAAATGGCTGACACTAAATAACATCAAAATCAAGGTTACTTACTTAATTTAGTCTCGATTTATGGCTAGTACGCAAATTAACCCTTTATCAAACCCCAAACACTCTTTTTTGTTTATACAATTGCATTTGCCGCCTCTTTCAAGTAAAAAAAAAAACTGCTGAACAACTATATTCTGTATTTTTACCACAAAGACTCAGGCAGCATTAAGAGCCTCGAGCTGTTTCTTCAGATCCTCAAGGTCGTCCTCATCCTCCTCTGCCTCTCCAGACCCTATAGCGATTGCTTTCTCATACTCATCTGCCTCTGGAAGCTCCCGAGTAAGCCCTTCTGGCAATGCACCTATACAAACACAAACTAGATCATTGGAAGAAGAAGACCTAAACCTGATAAATTTTTCACATAAATAGTACAGAGAATCCCAAGTTGAAAATACCTGAACTTGAGGAAGCTTTTGTAGTATCCTTCTCATTTTCATCATCGACCACACTTATAGTAAGACATGAGATACCCATCAGATTTCAAGTTGCAATTAAAAAAGAGAAAGATCTGAGCTGTTACCTTATGTTCCACTCGTTATCATCATGGAGTGGACCATCATCTACAGCTGTTGCTGCTTCGGCTTCCATCTTAGCTTTAGCAGCAGCGTCCCTTGCTGGTTTCGCAAGCATGTACTCCTTCTGCAATTTAGAGGTTTCATTTTTTTATTTAACCAAAACATGATAACAAAGACCAGCTGAGAAAAGTTTTGTAGTCGATTTTTACTCTCAAGTTACCTGCCGTTCTAGACAAGCTGCATTCGAGCATTGTGGATTTGGTCTCATTTGCATGGTTGGGAAAAAATCCTTCAGTGAGTTGTAACCCTGTGGGTCAAGTAGCACAAAAAAATAAAAACAAGTTAAAGTTAAGTGAATCATATGATAATGTTTCTATAATGAACCGTTAAGTGTTATGTACCAGGTATGGAGAAACTTCACCAAAATTCAGTAAGAACTTGAGAGAGTTTTGAACCAAAAGACCAGCAACAACACCCTGAATTTGACATCAAGAAACTCTTACAACATAGACAATGCTCAAAAAACAAAAGCATTATCTACAAATATGACCACTAGTCAAGAATATGTCCAATTTTTTTGTTAGGGTGGTCAAAAAATTACCATTGTAGTGGGAAGAGATGCAGCACAGACCCCTTCCCTCTTAAGCGTTCGTTCATCAATTCCAGATGCAACGACCTACCACAGAAATAAAGATATTATTTAGAAGAGAAGTAAATGTAGTATCAATACTAAGGCAGGGCATGGTAGGTTAAGAGTTGTATGAGTGATAACAGAAGAGAAAATAACATACCAAAGGAGGTGCACAAGCAAAACAAGCAGTTTCTCCAGGAACCAGAAGCTGTATGTGACCTGAAACAGCATCTTCGGAAACACCTGCACAAAATATCATATTCTTTTGTTAGTATAAAGTCAGAAGCCTATGTTCCGTGTTTTTATTTATTTTTGTATAACTTGACACAACGCATAAAAGGATGACTGATCTATCAGCATTGGTGAATTCCCAACGATACATACTAATTATAAGTTTTTCATACTATTTACCTGACTCCATCCATGTCTGATTTAACTCATTGCATGCCTATACATCAAAGAATATACTCAAATCAGAAGCTGATCCAGAATATTTATCTATCTCTTCCATTCAGAAGCATAACCAAATGATGTGAGTGATCGAATCGTGTACAATGTAAGATCAAATAGGTCGATGGTGAAGTAAGAAAATCAGAGCTACCTGGTTGACAGCCATCCTTGCTTCATAATTATCGACACAACTCAAAACAAGATCCACGCCACTGCCCTCCTTGTTAGGACAAAACGACTTGTTCTTCAAGCTCGACGTGAAGGTTTCAAAGCCTTGCACTGTTGTTATGTTCATTGTGAAACTCTAGGAAACAGAAAAAGAGAAATTGAATAAAATAGAATTCTCCAGGCGTGAAATTAATAATACTCAGCATAATAAAATATCACGAAAGGATCATAAGAAACAAACATCATACATCAAAGATCCCCTACTTAATTAGTAAAAAAATCAAATCAAACACATCCATCGGAAACTAGAGAATATGGTATCAACAACCTATAAACTAGCATCAGGTGTGCTTAAACCCCATGACGTAAGACATCAAGTAGAAAACATACCTCAAGTACTACGTCGGGGTTAATTTCAGCAAGCGTCTGAACAGCAGCATCAGTCTTTGTCATACCAACCTAGGTTCACCATTACACACACATTAGAATCACGTCATCGAGCAGAGGAGACAGATGATGAAAACTGAGAAGAACCTGATCAGGTCGGAAAAAGAGTCTGTTCATGTTAGCTAGCTCGACAGTGTCATAGTCATACAACAAAAGACGACCTATACCACATCTGGTCAGCATCTCAGCAGCCACACTTCCAACACCACCAATTCCCTGCTCAATGCACATGTACAGTTTTAGCTAAATACAATTTTAAAAGGAAAACATGGAAACAAAGAGAGCTTTAGCTAAATACATACAACAATAGCGACTGAAAACTCTCTGATCCTCTCATAGTTCTCCACAATACCCATCCGCTGAAGTGCCATAAGCCTACTGTAAGGATTACTATCCACCACTTCCGAACTTAACTCCTTCAATCAAAACGTTCAGCATTGATATTATATAGTCAAACTTAAACTACAATAATTTTGTCAAATTAGCATATAAAAGCAGACCTTGACTTTGGAACGCCGGTGAGGGTTACTCTTGGACAGAGCCGCTAGATTCTCAACATGTGATCGCAGCTGCAGCAATGCAACAACCAAAAGCTTTGACATTTTGCAAATTCACATAAAGATGAATGCTTTTAATAGAATCCAGAGTCAGATCGATACAAGGATCACTCTTAAACACACACAATGCATGTGAAAGTTCAGTTCTTTTCGAATCTAATGAGATACCCACAAAGAATAATCCACTAAGGAAACGAGATCTGAAGCAAAATTTCAAACACACCTTGTGGATGGGAGCAGGATCGGAGAGAGATTTCTCGAGAGCATCGAGATCGTCGAGCATTGCTTTGAATTCAACCTCCATCTCGGCTCTCTTGGAAACGATACGGAGAGAACGAGAGTGATGGAGAAGATCGGAGTGCGGAATCTGCGAAGAGATCGAATTGGATTGTTGAAGAGAAACTCTGTAAACAATAAACGTTATTGCCTTCGCAAAGGAAAGTGTTGACTAAACGCGTTGACCGAGATAACAAGGAAAGAGCAGAATTGTCATAATGGGCCTTAAACTTAACCCATCGTAAATTCCTATCGGCCTGCTTTTCCTTTGTGATGGTTCACATTTTTTCAATCATTATGAAAATTAACCTTTTTCATAGTCTCTCCAGCCAGGGGCGTCATTAACCACAATCTCTTAACCAGAATTCTTAATTCATAATTTGACACTTTTTTATTTTTTTTACATTTTTCGGCTAAAAAACGACTCTTATATCTCTTATTTAAGAGACCGTTCTTAATTTTTCTTATTTAAAATCTAAAAGAAACTAAGAACTATCTCTTACCTGAAACTAAGAACCCCAGTTAAAAGACTGAGGTTAATGATGGTCTACCAACTCCAAGGTTAAAAACTTAAAATGCATCCAAAATAATTCATCTTTTTTGAATTTCCCAAAAACATGAGCATGTATGTTAAACTGAGAAATAGGGTTCGAAAAGAGTCCTCGTCTATTGCTTAAGAAATTACTTGGATTTTCAGTTTCTAGTTGAATCAGGAAAAAGGCGAGCATTTTTCCTAGATATGGATTACTCTCAACAAATTTACTGAAAAGTAAGCAACATTTAACCAGTAATATATTATGGATTTAGAAGAAAAAAAATTAAGTTAATGAGTTTGTCCACTAGCTAAATCATGTATAGTAGTGGGTGGCTAAGAGATTTTTTCTCAAACATATAGTTTCGTTTAAAAGACGAAATCAGTTTTAGGAATTTACTACAAAAAGTGACAAATGAAAGTGACAAATGGGAACTCATTGCTCCATAACCCGACAAAGAGTAAAAGTCGAGAGTGTAACAAAAAAATCTGTACATCTCTGTATTTGAATTATTTTTCCCATGCGAAGAAGACACAAGTATCAACAGTTCAACCAAAAGAAAATGACCCCGAAAATTATGCAAGAAAAGGTCATTTTAATATATTTTGTTTTGAAAAAGTAAACTTCCAAATAGAAAATGCCTAAACCCAGGTTACGTCATATCGCTTCATGAATGTGATTTTGTATAAACCTTGATGCAATGGCGACAACTGCTCCAAGACATTACTAATTTTTCTACAACAATAAACCTTATACTAAAATGCAACACGATGCATATACACACAAGCACTAGAAAACCGAAGACAGTTCACATTGACCTTTTTAATCAATTATATTAGTACACATTTACTCGATTGACACATATTCCTAACAAATATTGAAACTAGCTGAATAAAGTAATGTCAAACCAATAACCCTTATGGTCTATGCCTGCATGTATTTTTCTGTCAAACTTAAAATGTGGTAGAAAGAATTAAGATTGAAATTTTGTAAAGGCTATGTGTAGTATCCCAGTTTAAATAAAGAAATCTATAAGTTACGTAGCTCGACATTTTTTGTATGAGGTCTTTCTCCTCGCTTGGAACTAATTCCGAGTAAATAACAGAGCAGGTGAGTGAATGGTCTTAAAACATCAAATGTATCTTTATTTGTTTTTTAGCTAAAATAATCGAAACAACTCTAAACTGTTTACACCTTCTTCAGTTTTCTTACTACTATAAGATTATTTTGTTTTGTCAACGGTTTGCTTTTTATTTTATTTTATGATTAGGAAATAATGGGGTTCACATGTAGGTACTTGTATCCTCTAACAAATAAAACAACAACAGTAACATCGCATGTTCTCATTTGAATTCTCCCAATGAGCCATTCTCCGTCACGACCACGTTGTCTAAGCGAAGACTTTTTGTTGTTGTTGCATGCTTATCCCGAAATGTGCCCATGGCAATTATTAATTATAATCATCTATATTATTAAAAGAGAAGGAGTCCTAAAAAATCTATTATAAAAAAAAGTTGTTGGACCTATTAATTAAACTTAACCTATTATATGCAACCAATATTAATAACTAAACCCTATTACTATAGATCAACCAAAGTTAGTTACTAATATTTCGGAAACTTACGTGAACAAATCAAAAATGTGATAAGACAATAAATAACTTCCAACTTTTAGTAATCATATTTATTTTTATTTTGCTGTCGTCTCCATAA
The DNA here is from genome assembly GCF_020379485.1 of Brassica napus. Lineage (NCBI taxonomy): Eukaryota > Viridiplantae > Streptophyta > Magnoliopsida > Brassicales > Brassicaceae > Brassica > Brassica napus. Next base: position 2,191,581 of record NC_063443.1, read on the forward strand.
GACGAGTTAATCGACTACACATTCATATATTATTTTCTTAGCTAATAAATTCTATTGATTGGAAAGATTTTTTTCTCGTGATTTATGTATCAATTATATTATTTAGAATAGCCCCATATTATACTAATTTATACATCGGTTTCAACTAACATCCTATAGAAATCATAATCATCATTTTATATGAATATGCATCGTCAGCTATGACACAGCTAATATACATATGATAAATATAAAACAATAATCACTATTTCGGTCGGTTTGAATAGCAAAGTTTGGAACCAACTGATATCCAAAGAAATACGGGTCCAATTAATTTGGTTCCGGGTTGATCATTGTTTTTGGGTCATTTCAGATTTATAGAAAAAAATTCAAATAATTCTAGGTTTTCGGTTTAAATATTGACTAATTCGGATTGTTCAAATAAAAATATTAAATAATTTTTTATTACTATTTCGAATTAAAAAATCTGGGTAAATCATTTTTGGTTATTAAGTTTATAAATAGTATTTTTGTGATATTTGGTTATTTAGAAATTAAATATGATTAACATTTGTAGGTATATAAATTGTACTTAAAATTTTTGGGCATCCATTGATTCTTGGTTCAGTTTCCTTTTTTTTTGGTTTCACATATATAGGTTTCACTCGGTTATTTATGAAATTTGGTTCGTTTTTGTTTTTGTTTTTTTTTTCTGGTTCCATACAGCTCGGTTTCTGTACACAATATCTTATATTGCAATTTATACCAAAAAAAATATTTAATTTTAAAAATAAAACCGCGCTTTCTAAGCGCGGATCAAAATCTAGTCATCTATTAAAAAGCTACGAAAGTGTTAAAGTTCAAATCATAATCTTGACACAACGCATTCAAAGTTCAAACGATTGGGACAATATAGATAACTGAAATCAAACCATTAGAAAACTGCTAAATAAATAAACAATTGATCAATAAAATTATTAAAAATACATGTGACGAACTAACACGATAGAAAAAGTCAACAATAATGGAAACCTCTTGTAACAAAATGGCAACGAAAGTTATATACTACTACGTACTTTCTTCATGAGGTGAATGAACTATAGCTTCATAAGCTAGAACCGTTGAGACAAAGACACGTGGCGGCGTCTAATCTGCGTTGAAACAATAGAGACGAGACCACCGAGTGGGGGCCGCATCTTTGACCTATAAGTCATTTCATCGTACGGTCTACGATAGAACTTGAGGAAAGGAACGAACGTATCCCTCGGTTTCTCAATTTTGCTGACGTGTGACTCTCGCCGGAAAAACACCGCCGGAGACTGGAAGAAAGACGGGCGAGGTACCCGCGGGTCACGGAGAGTTCCTCCTATAGAGTGACAGTCAGTCGTTCTAGCTGGCATTGGCGTGGAAGCGAAAAAGCTTTTCCTGGGTCCACCGATGGGCTCGCGCCTAGCCGCGGGTGACGCGAAGGAGAAAGAACGCGCGTTTAGCGGTGAGAGGTACGCGCCTGTGTGTCCTAGCTTCGATGATGACGTGTCGGTCAGCGTGAGGCACCACGGTTTGACCGTGTCGAGACCGTCGCGAGATACGGTGAAGGCGAACCTAGAGGATGCGCAGGAGCCGATCTTGTCCGTTGATTTTATTGATGACGTGTCGAAACGGAGGGAGGAGACTCGTGATGGGTATGAAGAAGAGAAGTCGTCGTAGTCAAACGAGTTTTGGAAATTCTGCATCGATACAATCATCGTGGCCGTCGAGAGATCCAGGAATGAACGAATACCCTACACGTGAGCGCAGAGGATCAGTATCCGCTGTCAACTCGTCAAGTATCAGTGGTACGTTACTTTAGATAGGTGAACTAACACTTTGACTCATGTCTGAGTAAGTTCAAATTCTTATCAAGTAAAAAAGAAGTAAGTTTCAAAATTCAATCGTATTTTAGATGTATAGCTAACTTTACGATATGGTATACAGTAAAAATAATATTAATAACTGAAATGATTAAATTATTTACCTTCCAAAAGTACGAGAAAAGAGAAGGCGGGTCGATGACAAAAGCTTTGAAAAGACGACAAGGATAATACTCTGCAACTATTTTGAGTGTAGTCACAAGTATGTTCATGAAGGCTGATGCTGATTTGAAGAAGCCTGACATTTCATAAGGTTCAAAAATATTAGCTAACCAGGTAATTAACGTGTGTAACAAAATAAAATAAATGTTTCCTTGCAAAGAATCATCATCTTAATGAAAAAAAAACAACTCCTGTTTTTTACTTCTAGTAAAAGAGTGTACTGTGGAGTTGCAGAGGATCAAAAGAGGAACATTTAATGAAAAGCTAAAGAGTCCTATCAAAGTTGAGAAGTACTGCCATTGTTGTAGATGTAGAAGCTTGACATATGTAAATGCCAATAATGCCCTCAATAATTGAGATAGTGATTGGTGTGTGACCGTGACTAAACAAGGACACTACGGACATATCAGATCGTTACCTCTCCCACTTTCCTGCCGGAGTTCCGACATGTTCCGGTCCCCAATTTTTACCAAACTTCATTTTTAGTTAAAAGTAGTCATTTATCTTTTACCATGACAAAAATTCCATTGAAGATAAAAAGACAAAATCAAAAAAGTTTACCTATATTTTGATTTTTTTTTCACTTTTCACCTCTATTTAGAAACTTTTTTTCCTATCTAAAAATGATTTTAGACAAAAAAAATTGTAAACAAAAGAAAGAGAGAACTTACTAGCATCGAAAAGGATGACAAATTCTTCGACGTTCCTGCACATGGTTGAGATTGCTACCTCCAATGTAAATACCACCAAACGAGTCAACCTATTTTTGAAAAAGCAATACAGATTAATATCGAGAATTTATGTTTGATTTTTTTATCTTTAATTTGTATGGTTAATTTATACATACTGCTTCTGCGTGTGTAGCTTCTGGTAGTCTTGTTTAATGCGGAAAACCTAAGAGAAAACAAAGTATACTATATTAGGTTTTTGGTTACAGAAAATAAGCCAAATCATCAAAAGAAGAAAAAACGGTGAAACACTGAGTTACCAAAACGGGTCTACACTCGTCGTCAAGGCCGGCTACATAAGCAAGACCTTCAGCTAGCTCCGCCGTGAACTCGTCAGCGATTAAGCTCTCTGTAAATATTATAAGAAAATAAAATAAATTTTAAAAGAATCTTAAAATTTTAAATAGAAAAGGTTTAATTAAATTAAGTGGGTGCTATAATGAGTGGATATTCACTTTAACGCTCAATGTTCAAACATGGGACACATCAAACCACGAGAAAAGCAATGAAACGTCTGTTTTCTAATTACACAGAAGATATACAAATATCAAAACGCTAACCACTAACCAATCTATCATCTATACACTGCGTCATGCGTACTTTAAGCTTTATGATTTTATCCTCTCGTTTTTAGTTTAAAATTTTAGACAGTCTATTAAATAAAGCTTTGCACCTTGAAGATGTAACGTGTGTGTAGTAAATATACGTGTATACAACTATACAAGTATATTAACATACAAGAGTAATTCTTGGGTTCACCCCCTAAGGTGAACCTCTAGGTTCACCAACCAATAAGATTTCATTATTTCAAATTTGATATCTTCTAAAAAAGGAAACAAAATATTGTCAAGTTATATTATGTTTTTAAAATAAAAAGGTAAAAGAAATAATAGTTACAAAAAAAAAGTTTTTTAAAAAAAAAATATTGTTAACGTCGTCAGCAAAATACTAAACCCTAAATCCTAATCCCTAAACCCTAAATTCTAATCCCTAAACCCTAAATCTGAAACCCTAAACCCTTGGATAAATCCTAAACCCTTGGGTAAATCCTAAACCCTTGGATAAATCATAAACTCTAAATCAAAAACACTGAACACAAAAATCATAAACCCTTGAATGTTTTAGCGTTTAGGGATTATGATTTAGGGTTTCGGATATAGGGTTTAGGGATTAGAATTTAGGGTTTAGGGATTAGGATTTAGGGTTTAGTATTTTGCTGACGACGTTAACAATATTTAAAAAAAAAAAACTTTTTTTTTGTAACTATTATTTTTTTTACCTTTTTATTTCAAAAACATAATATAACTTGACAATATTTTGTTTCCTTTTTTAGAAGATATCAAATTTGAAATAATGAAATCCTATTGGTTGGTGAACCTAGAGGTTCACCATAGGGGGTTAACCCAAGAATTACTCAACATACAAGAACATCGTAAAAAGGAAAAAAAAAACATACAAGAATATATGAATATATATACAGATTTTGAATATACGTGCCTCCATAAACTATATATATACATTTCAAAACATATATATATATGAACAGGTTAATAGAGAGAGTATATACCGATGCCAAGAGAAGATCTCCATGAAAGGCAAGACCTTAACTGTTTAGCTGCTTTCTTCGCATTGTCTCCTTTTGTTCTCAAGAATCTACTGACACAAGCTCTGTTACAGAACTTCTCCTGCAATATTTATTAACCCGAGAATATAAAAAACCAGCACTTCAAAACAAAAAGCTGATAGATTAATGGAAAGATCAGTGAGATAATTAATTAGTAAACAAACCTGTTTAAGAGTGAGAGGAGAATGTTTACGAAGGAGATGAAGAACAGCTTCGACTTTGTCGTCGCTTTCTACTGTTGAATGATGATCTTTCTGCTCTTTCTTCCCCATTTTCTTCGAGATATCAACCTCAAAGATATCACCTTCTTCTTCTTTATTTGTGAAAGATATTGATAAACTAGCCCGTTGTAACAAATATACCAATCTTGTTCTTCAAGCGAAAGAGAGAGAGAGTGGGAAAAGGAGATTTGAAAAAGATGGAAGTGATTGAATGGTGAGAGAGAAGAGATTCCCTTGTAGTATATATTTTGGTAAATGGGATTAACGGCAACTGACGCCGTTAATGTACTAACCTAGCACATTTGTCTTGGTCAAGGTCATATATTGGATATTTTATTAATATATTAATTAAACTAGTAAACTTTGTTTTGTTAGCAAGCAAGCAAAACAAGTGAATAGACTTAAAATAATAATGTTTTTTTTTGCTAACTAAAATTTTAATATTTATCTTTTATTTTTTAAAATTGGAAACCATATCCCCAAAACTCCACTCTAAACACTAAAATAATAATGTTGAGACCTTTAATCTAATGATCTATTTTTTAAACATATATCTAAAATCAAATTAACATGACAGAAAGTTTTTGAAGCAATATTGAAAAATAGTATATTCTCGTAATGAGAGAAGAAACGTAAGCATTTTCTGCTGGAACAAAAAATTTAGATGAATAAAATAGTAATACAAGTGAGGAAGAAAACAAAGAAGAAGAAAAAATAGGTCAAACGGCGTCGATAGTTTTTAACAGCTGCATGTTTGCCCGTTGGAACAGAGATTATTACAAGGATTCGACTTTACTAAGAACTCGCTGAACCTTCAATAGTTTTCTAAAAGCAATAATACTGATCACATCAATCTCTCTTTTTCGTTTGAAATGTATGAAATCTTGTTGTTAGTACAACAAACATATAACATACGGTATTATTATTATGTGTTGGCGTCTACTACAACAAACGTATTCTTCTTTTTATATGTATAATATATCATCTTTCTACAAGTCTAGAACATACGTATTCTTGTCGCGTTTAAAACAAAGTATATGTCATTATGTCATATCCGAACTAGTCCAATTTGTTTCCCGTGGACATACAAACAAGATATAACGATTGTCTATTTCGTTGGGTATAAAATAATGTCATTGCATCTTACGTTCAAAATGTTACTTTGTTTCAGATAAACGTTATATTTCTTATGAAAGTACTCCCTCTGTTTGTAGTTTTAGTTTAAGCACCAATATTGTGACAAAAAAAAAAGTTAAAAGCACCAATAAAAACAGAGGAGTATCGTTTTACATCAAACTAACATCATATAGATGATGGTATAAACTAAAAACTGGAAAAGAAAACTACAACTACAAATAGTGCTTGATTCTTTTACCCTGATATACACACACATGTGAGTACATATACGTGACAGAGTTTTTTTTTTTTTGAGCAACAAACTGATTTTATTAATACGAATTAAATAGAGTTTTGGGCCAGAATAAAGGATGATAGGGTTGCTTTAGAGCATCTCTAAAAATAAACTCGATTTTAAAGTTTCTAAAATTCTATATTTGAAGTTTAAAGGTGTTTTTCTCCAAGAACAAAACTTTAAACTTAACTTCAAAACTATATGTATTTTATAATATGGTTCTTATATTTGTCATAATTAATTTGAATTCATAAAACTTTTGTAAATAACTAGTACATATATAAACATATTACAACAATATTAATTAATAAAATATTATAGTAAAATATAAAATTTTAAACAAAATAACTTAATTAATATTAAACTTCAAACAAAATACCATATTATTCTATAAAGTGATTTTCGTAATGAATATATGATATACTAGTGCATTTCGAAGTAAAAATAGCTCTCCTCATTTTTAATTTGTAGATTAGAGATTACAATTATTGAAATTAGGAGATATTAATACTTGTAAATACATTAGATCATAACAAAAAAGTAAAAGAGAAACATAAAATATTGCTAAAACACTAACTTTTATCGATGATATTAATACTCGTGAATATATTCAATATGAACAAGAAAGAATTGTACGGAAAGATATCACCAACAACAACAATAACCATCTTCAGTTACACAAAAAAATGGACAATATTTGGAAATTTTAAAGGTTCCGGATCAAACTTACTTGATTATTAGTGTTGTTGTAATATTTAAATTCGTGTGATAATTATGTCTTCATGTAATTTTTTTAAAAAAATTTTTTTGTTAAGTTTCTTTAGTATATTTTTGTTATCTAAATCTAGTTTTAAATATTTTAAATCTTCTTTTAAAGTTTTGTTTAATTTTATGTGTAAATTTAAATTTTGTAAATAAAACTTAAAATATTTATGAGATATAATTTTTATAAGGATTAAATATAATAAACAATAAAATATTTATGAATTATAAATGTGATGTGTAATTGTAAGGACCAAAATATAAATAAAAATATGATGAGAAGTAAAACTTCAAATATAGAGTTTTACTCCTCAAAACTTCAAATTTGAAGTTTTGAAATTCATTTCTGGAGAGCAAAAAGTTTCATATTTGAAGTTGTAGAGTGTCTTTTGGAAATGTTGTTAGCAAGGTCATCTGCTGGTCTATTACGATCTCTAGAGATGAAGTTTAAAAGAGGAAACATGAAAGGGTCAGTAAATAGGTTGATTGGGCAAGGTGTCTCTCGTGCTATGAATCGGTTTTAATTCAAATCCCTTTTGTCCTCGGAGTAGTAAATACGCGTATTTAACATTGCACTTGACTTTCAATTCTAGGTTATTAAGTTATTAAGTATTCTTAGAAATTAAATGCAATTACTTTATCTTTTTTTTTTACAGCAAATAATTTATAGACTCATGTTGACTTTGTAAACCAAATCGGTAACTCCGCATCTATGTACACGATAAAGGAACAACAATGTGAGGTTGAGAGAGATCTGAAGAAACAACTAAAAAAACATAAAGCAAACAACAGATCAATTAACGATGATTAATACTCTCATTATGTTCCTAAGTGTATGATGTTTTAAAGAATTTTGATGTTCCAATCTAGAAATTGTTTTCATTTTTCTAGGTAATTTTTTTACCGTATTAAAAATTGTGTATCATATTTAGTAATATATTTTGTAATTGGTTGAATACTATTAATTTATAGTTTTAATGATATTTTTTATACAAAAATATAATTTTTTTAATGTGTATTTTTAATTAAACATCTTATATTTTGAAACGGATGGAGTATTTTCTAAATAATGTGCAGAGCTCCTATAAGCTACTAAGTTGCAAATTGTGGCATCTCAAAGAAATTTAGTAAAATATCTACATAATAACTTTCTTTTACTGATATAATACTGTATCTTTAAGTGCAATTATATTTAATAATTCTCACTACATTTTTGAATCTAAATTTGAGACATAATTTTTTTTTATTGTGAATTCTGGTCGATGTAAGGGCATCTCCAACCCTACTCCATTTTCAACTCCAAACATCATTATGGAGTAAAATTTTCTTCAACCCCACTCCATTTTCAACTCCAAAATGGAGTAATGGCTAGGGTTACTCCATTTATGGAGTAATCTTACCCATTACTCCATTTTGGAGTTAAACTTTTTTTTTATTTATAAAATGATCCTTTGAATCTTTAATGTTTTTATTTTTTACTTAAATAATATTTAAAATGATACAATAACATGAAAATAGTATATTCCACAAAGGGTTATTTAATAATTTTAAATAAACGCATAAAATAACAGAAAACATAAATAATTAAAATAAAAATAACATAAAATAAGTAATTTAATAATCGGAAAATCCATTCCGGATCCACTAAGGTCGGTGAAATATCGTCCAAACAGAGAAGTCTCAGAAAGAGCTTGTTGATCTTGTGATTCAACATTTCGCTTTGATATTATTTGTATTTGTTGAGCTTGAATATACGTACGAACATTTGGATCTTGTATGGATGAGCGTGAACTCGATGCACCAATTGAACTTGGAAGAGAAGCTCCACCTCCAGGTATCGAAATTGCAGAAGATGAAAATGTCCGATTTCAAAATTTTCTTGCTCGATTTAGGAATATCAAAGATAAAGAAGCTCATTTTTCATTACGAAATGCATTAGTTGATCATTTGTGGAAAAAATATTTTAATGCTCATTGTTGAACCCACATATATGTTGTTTTTTTAATGATTTCTTGTACTTTTTAATAATAAATATTTAATTCAAATAATTTATATTTTAATTATTTATCGTAAACATAAATAGTTGGAGTTAATTGGTAAATTTTTATAAGTATAAGATTTTATTTGCAATTATTAATAAAATAAAAATGAAATCATTTAAGAAATATTATTTTTGGAGTAGAAAATGAAGTAATACATTGGAGTAAAACCTTACTCCATTTTGGTGTTGCACCATTTTGGAGTAAAAAATAGGGTAATACATTGGAGATGCTCTAAGACGTTAAAATTTATCTGATCTCGTTGTAACTTTGCTTTGATGATGTACATGATTTTATCCGTCTATTATTTTCCACCAAATCTAAGTTTGAATTCTAGTGGGTTTCTTATGGTAATGGATACTAGAGATGATTAGATATTTAGCCAATGAGCAATGATGTGAAATACTTGTGATCGCACGGCATTAACAACATGTACACAGAGTAAATAATTAATATAAGTATAATTCACAACGGTCCAAGTTATAAATTTAAAGTTTGGTGATACTATTAGATAAGAATACAAATATTCATCAATAGGAAGTGGAAACGACATCTTAAAAGGCTCTGTCTTTGACAGCCAACAGCAACAAATCAAATATTCGTATCAATAAAGTTGTACCTTCAAGTAGAATGTAGTAGCCTTGTGTTTTTCATTTTCATTATTTCTTTCGTTCTTTCATACCGGCCATGAAAATTCGCATTCAATATAGTTTTTTTTTTGACAAAGGGCTTTTAAGCATTCAATATAGTTGATTGATCTGGTCGTCTCTATCCAATACCATGATCAGATTCTCTTACAAAATATGAAAACTTGTGTGTTAAAATTATTAACATTAAATATTTAAAATTTGTTAATTTTTAATTACTCAAAGTCTAAACTTTGGTTGCAATTGAAATTTAAAAGCGTTGTTTTAAATAAAAATAGTGATAAATAAGTAGATCCTATAATTAGCAGTTTAGCACAAACACACACACATATATATATTGTAATGATAACCACTATAATATAAATCATCATTTTCAACAAAATCTTGTCACACTCTATTTGTCAAATGTCAATGGGCAGTTCTCTCGGATAACAATTTTTAAGTTTTTGTCACAAAAATAGTATTTAAGAAATAAAATGACCAAAATAGTTTCTTTTTATTTTGAAAATTTTAATATTTATTTTTTATTTTTTTTTTAAATTTGAAATCCTATCCAAAAAACATCACCTCTTAACTCTAAACCCTAAGTCTAAATTAGTTAATCCTAGAATAAAAACATATTTTTACCTTTTAATAAAATTTATTTTGGTCATTTTCTTTATTAAATGCTATTTTTATGACAAAAACATAAAAATGGCTATCATAAAGAATTTTTCAATGTCAAATTGTTCCCATCCGCAACATTTATTGAAAATATGATTTCTTTCAATTAATAAACAAATATCTCTTTTTTTTATTAAAAAATATATATATATATACATATATTTGTTTGAAAAAAAACAGTCTCCCGTGCTCAAAACATGTATGTTATAATATTAAAAACAAACAAAAATAGAAATATAAACAATAGTCTTACTTTTGATCAAAACTAATTTCGTTTTGAAAAGTAACAAAAAAACAAAGGTCTGTACACAATTTAGTCAAAAAAAAAACAAAGGTCTATACACAAATGAAAAGCGGGATGAAAGGAAGAAAAAATGCCCGTGAACAAATAGTTGAATGTGTCATTAATCTTAGTTTATGTTTTTTATGTTTGTATTTACCTATATTTTGGAAGAAGGAAATATTAAATATAATGGGAGGGGAAGAATACATTTAATAATTTTAGTAAAAAAAAAAAGAATTTGTTTATTAATATGCAATGACGACTTTGAGTTTAGTTCAAACTTTTGATTATTATCGCATGAAAAGTCATTATGATTATGTTTGTTGTTCATTTACAACACACTCGTTGTATTTTAATATACATTAAGTTTGGTTATAGCTTTAAGTGACCATGGTAAGTTATCAGCCTTTAATTCAAATGAACGTGTATGCATAGTTGACAAAACCTTTTAATAGTGAGCTCTAAATTTGTGTAGATCTGGATTTCGTTAATAAACAAGCAATATATTTACTACTATTGTTTTTTGGTTTTACTTCACTCGACTGGAGATTACCTAACGAGAAAAATATTCACTTGATGATTAATTTAATGTGAACTGATACATTTAGTTTTAAAAATAATAATTCTTTGAATAGTTAATACACTTGTTTTCTTTATTTCTCTCGATCCAAGATTAATTAACAAAAAGAAACTCGATGATTAATCTAATGTTACTAAATAATTTTTGTGCGGAAAATTTAACTATTTGGTCAGTTAAATGTCTTGATGAATCAGACACCTGATATAGATATGTATAAAATCAAAAGTAAATCCGTCTTTAAATATTACAGTTTTCATTTCCGATATGTATACAAAAGTACAAACAATCCATTTTGAACTACCAACTTAACCAGTATTTATTTATTCAAATATGGATTAACTATGATCTTCTTGACTAATATCAATATCATGACGATTAATAAACACTAGGTTGATTGTATCAGCCTAACGCGAACTAAACGTTAAACAGTTTACTCATCTAGGAATGTATATACTTGTTAGAGTAAATATTTACTCTCATTTTTTTTGCCAATCAGATGAAAAAATTTTACCAACAGTTTATTCTAAACATGTAACACATAACTTACATAAAGACTATGTATCTTCAAATTTACATTAATAATAAGATGGATGTTATAAAAAAAAGAAAACTCTAATAAATTCTCCATTCACTTTAAACAAATGGAAACCTTTACTTTAATTTTTTTAAATTTATTTCCTTTATTTCATCTCATTTTCCACCATTTTTTTTTTCATTTTTCACCATTTTATTCTATTAACTATTCATACTCTACATATATATATGTTATGAGACAAATATAGCAATTTTCTATTTATAGAAATAAATATAGCAATTTTCTATTGTAGAAGAACACATTGGAACAAAAAATTTATTTCTATTTTTTATTTTATTTTAACGATTTCTATTGTAGAGATACGTTGGAAATTGTCCAATGAAGTCGACAAATCGATGTTTATATGCTAATTATCATAATGAAGTCCGACAAATATTCCTGATATTAGATTTTCTGAGAAGGATATTGACAATATAGTATTTACAGATAAGAAACAGTGGTGACATTATTATTACAGTAATAATTGACTTAGCGACTTTTGGAAATACTATAATGTTATATGCACTGACGCAATATGTCAACAACAACTCACGTGAGGCCCCCCAAGTCACCTCTACTTCTCCTTATTCTTGCTACACATTTCTCTCATATGTACCAAACCTCCTACAAACTCGATCTCATTTTTTTCCTTCTGTTCGTTCAAATTTTGAAATCTGGCAGTGTCAAGATACTATGATAATTTCACTGAGTTAGTGGCGTTTGATAATCATTCGATTTTTTTTGTTCATCATTTCACATTTTCATATGTCTTTGATTGATCAAAACAATATAATATATGTACCTTTGTAACCTATTATTGCAGATACACAAATGAGGATACTATCCCTTCTTCCACTCCGTTCGTAAAAGGGGTCAACACAAATCCTGCACGTTTTCATCATTCAACTGAACATTTCTGCACAATTTGATTATGAAACTATACGTCGAAATTACTATGGTTATGTTTATTTGATACCAATTCTATAATTAATACTCGATGATTGTTCTGCGTCATGCCCATGCACGATATATATACTAATTTTGAATATGCATGATTGTTTTTTTTTTTGGAATAGAATGTAAAATTAATTCAAGCCCAAAAACCGTTTTATGTACAAGCAGTAGCTTATGTTTTGGAAAAATAAACCAAACGATGAACATTGTATTCTTGGTATTATGCATGATTTTGCTCAAGCTTAGTAATATGATTTACTTACTATATTTTGAATATATCATGACCTCTTTTGACACAAACATACCACTAATTAATAAAAAACATGAAATCTAAGAGTGCGGTCTATGACTTGGTAAAATCTGAAATAAAACATACAACAAAAACAAAGCTAATAACTTAAGAAAACAAAGACAAACGAACTTAAGGTAACCATTAGAATATAAATTTTAAATTATTACCTCATATCAAAGAGAACAATATAATGTCAAAATAAGAATTTCTGCTTAATTCATAGAAAATCAATGTGTATATATAATATATAATAAATACCAGTATTTATTTGATTTAAAGATGCAATATTATAGTTTATCCCTTATATATTAATCTTGAAGCATTACAATATGTTTTCGTAACAACATATCATCACTAGTATGATTCTTAGAATCATTAGAAAAATAAATTAGTTCATATAGATATATATATCATACTTTTTATTAAACTAATTATCAAACTGATTCGTAGTGTACAAAATAATATTCTCAATTCTTTCCTTAAATAAAAACTATAAAATTACCTAATATAATTAACATATATATGACAATTAATGATTATGAAAATGCATGTTTGATAATAATTTTTGTATCCTCTTTCTTTTTTGTTTAATTTTATATTATTAAAAAATATTAAACAATCACATTAAGCATATAATAAAAAAAATTTAGATTTTTTCTTATATGTTATATTTTGAGTTTTTTTAAAGACTATAAATTACTAAAAATGGTAAAAGTCTCACATTAAAAAAATTTGTGATCAACGGTTTAACTTTCTTTTGTTCAAGCAAGATACAAATGATCATAAATAATATGAATATGAAATCTCATTAATATATTCATATTATATATTAATATAATTTAATTAAATTATATACTATATAAAATATATAAATATGTTAATTTCAAAATTTGCATTGAAAACTACTGAGATCTTAATATTTTTATTTTGAAATTTGTATTGATATATATCACATTAAAAGTTTTGTGATTAACAGTTTAAAATTTTGTTACAACAAATATACAAATGTTAATAAAATTATATGAGTAGAAAGTGTCACTAATAAATATTTATATTAAAATCTACTAAATATATCTATGTCAATATCACTAAAATGTAATACAAATTATACAAATGTATACTTTTATGTATACAAATTAATTTTTAAATAAGTGGTTTCTAATATGTTATTTGATAATGACAATCTGAGAAATACACTTTTTCAAATCGAAGTGATTTTTTAATGTTGGAAGCACTATATATATATATATATATCTTATTTCATTCAGATTAAATATTTTAGTCTTGTTTTTTATTCTTATAAATAGTTTAATGAAATATCATGACAAGATTCTAATCACCTCCTTTTAAGTTTTCTCGAACAATGAGAAATTTAACCATTCATCTAATATTTGTTTCTTCACAATATCCTATCTAGCTATTATAATTTTAAAAATGAGAGATTTGAACTATTTATTATAAGCTTTCTTGTTTATCATCTAATAAATCAAACAATTTCTACTTTAAACATAGTTTACATATACTAGAATGTCAAAGTATTATATTTTTTAGGTAGACTCTTAAGTAACTAAACCTCAAAGGATAGGTTAATAAATTAAGTAATTTATTTTATTGTTCTAGAATTAGATGTTGTTTAGATTTTTAGAATGAACTAGTGCATATATACTAGACATACATTTATATTTTGAGTTTGCACTTATATTATATAACAACTTGATATATTAGATTTGAACATTAACATGAGAATAGAGTTTGCCAATTATTTTCTTCAAAAAAATTAATTCTTTGATATGTATCTCGAGTGGAACTAATTTTTACAGATGTGATTTTTTTTTTAAATTGACACTTATATAATTCACCGAATTCACAGAAGAAGTTAAAAATAAAAACAAAACTCATATCAATGAAACAAACACGAGAACGAAAGCACAATTTTATAGAAGCAGAAAACCTAATCCCCTTTAGTCATTGTACCATCGATGTTGCCTATCTGATTTTTGTAATGTTTGTCACCCGCAAAACTTAAAAATAGTTAAAATGAGTTGTAATACGTTAACTTTTCAACAACGATGATACATTTAAGATACCAACATTTGTATTCGTCATTTTGCTAGTGATAAAAATTGTAGAGTTGCAAATTATTAAAATCATTTAATGAACAAACATTAGTATAAAAAATCTACCCCGTGCGCATGCAGAGAGTTATCATAATCCCATATATATCAATTGAGAATCATTTAAAAAATTGTAACCTTAAATTTGTAATAATTTTAAAAAGACCTTGTTTAGGTGTCACTTAATTAGAATATCAATTTAGCTTATGTGGCAGTTTAATAATCAATTGAAAAAATGTTGGTCCAAAATCCAGTTACTGGAGAATATTATATTAACCCAAAACATAATAAACGGTTGTTCTTTCCTTAAATAAAAGCTACGGAGTTACCTTATATGATTAACATATATATATATATATATAACAATTAATGATTATAAATAATAAAGATTTGGTAACAATTTTTGCATCTTTCCTCATTTTTGTTTAATTTATATTATTAAAAATTAAAAAATCAAATTACCATATATTAAAAAAATTAGATTTTTTCTTATATGTTATATATATATATATATATATATATTTTAAACGACTTTAAATTACAGAAAAATTGTTAAAAATTCCTTTGAAAATTTTGTGATTTGGTTTAAAAACGACTTTAAATTTAGTTCAACCCCTTTTTTTTTCTTAAATATGCCTAGAACAATTTTTAATGATTAACTAAATGAGCCACATATATACTAAAATATGTTTTGGTTTAAAAATTGTTGCACACCCAAAATAAATATGAACCATCATCATTTTCGTTTAAAATTTTGTGACAATAAAAATATAAGGTTAGGCAAAAAATCTGAATCCAAAAAACCGAACCAAGGCCGATCCAAAGAATAGTACTGAACTTTAACCAAAATTATATATCCGAATGGGTTCAAATTTTTTGTATCTAGAGAACCGGAACTGAACCCGATCCAAACTTTAATATTTTAGGTATCCAAATATATCCAAACAATATTTATATACTTAAATATATTAATTATTTTTAAATTTAATATCTCAAAGTATATATAAAATATATAAGATATTTTTAAGTTGTCCAAAATACTTGGAAATATATGCAAATAGTTATCAGTACATGTTTAAAATAGCTAAACGATACTTATAATATCTAAAATACTTAAAATATCTATTGATTTCCTTTCCAAATATTTAAGCTAAACCACATTTTATGTTAATTTTAAGTATTTTAGCATACATCATTAAAATTTATATGTTATATATTATTTTTATTTTTAGATTTTGAAATATTTAAAGTATATATAAACTTTAATTTTTGAAAAAAATTAAATAGGTTATCCGAATCCAAACCAAACCTGCAAAGATCCAAACCGAACAAAACTCTCAAAGATCTGAATCAAATCAAATGATACTCAGATGTCCACCTCTAATCAAATGTAAAAAAAATTATTGATAACAAAATGTATATTGTTTATAATATTTAAGTAAAATATATTTTACAAAAAATTCTCTCTGCGCGGGACGCAGATTATCATCTGGTACACTGGTAGTAAAATTAAGATAGCATGTTGTATATAAACATCTTTGAGTTATAGCAATAAATCTATTTGAGAAAGAAACATATAATTTCTGGGCTTTGGTGGTGTATTTCGTTGGCCCATGAACACCTCGTCTCTTTCCGAGGCAACAGTCGAGAAACAGTAAAGAATCTCGATGTACCAGAGGGGGGTAATTGATCAATCACAAACTATAGGGTGCATTCCGAATTAAAATCTTGAGTAACTATAAATAAAATCCGAGAAAGAAAATAAAAGTTTCGTTTCCGTTTCCCATCTTTCGTACCGCTCCATGGATCAAATGCTACTATGGACCATTTGGGGTCCAAAAAATCTCATTTAGACCCGTCCTTTTTTCTTTTCATTTTGTATTTAAATTTAAATAGAAATTTAAGTAAAATAACTAAAAAACCTAAAGACTTAAACATATTTACTTAACCATGCCATTATTATCCGATCCAGAATCCGACCCACCCGAAACCCGACCCAACTAACCTAAATCTTCTTCTTCTTCTTCCCCCTTTCTTCTCCATCGATAGTTTTTATTTTTTAAAATAAAATCAAAAAAAAATTTCAATTATCCGCTAATTTTCTCTTTCTTATACCAAATCGATCAACCCATAATC
Source organism: Brassica napus (assembly GCF_020379485.1). NCBI lineage: Eukaryota > Viridiplantae > Streptophyta > Magnoliopsida > Brassicales > Brassicaceae > Brassica > Brassica napus. Next base: position 2,208,660 of record NC_063443.1, read on the forward strand.
ATATTCAATCAATTATAACTTACCCAGAATCAAATTTCATCTTTTACGTACTAGATTCAAAATAAAAAAAACGCAGAGTATTACTAGTATAACTAGTACAACTCAAATTAGTACAACTAGTATAACTAAAACAAGTATAACTAGTACAAATAGATTGAGTATAACTAATATAACTGGTACAAATACAATGCATATAACTAGTACAACTTTGCAATTAATATGATGATATTTGGTTTTTGTTGTCAGTGCTATAGAAGATGATAATGCAGAATCAATAAAAATATTGGTATAATCCTCCTGCTTATATGTGTCAAAATATGTTAATAATTTTTTTTCGATAATATTTAATTTGGATAATGACTTTGTTTTACTAGTTATACTAGTGTACTATTTAGGAAAAAAATGTATCTTCATTCTTTATGTTCTAGTAGCAAAAGAAGGCGGCTGCAAAGCTTAGGGGTGGACGTTCGGGTACCCATTCGGATTCAGTTCGTATCTATTTGGATTTTGTGTTTTCGGGTTTAAAGATTCTGTCTCCGTTTAAATTATTCAAATAAATTTTAAATTCATATATAATTTAAATTTCTCAAAATCTATAAATAAAAATAATATATAACATAAAATTTTGAATAATGTATGCTAAAATACCTATACTTAACCTAAAAATTAGTTTAGCTTGAAAATTTGGATGGAGAATCAATCAATAGACATTTTAAGTATTTTGGTGTTTTGAGTTAGCTATTTTAGATATTTATTTTTGACTATTTGTATATATTTTTAAATATTTTAGACAATTTCAAAATATCTTATACATTTTAGATATTTTTTTGGATATTATATCTAAAAATAGCTAACATATTCAGGTACATAATTCTAATTTGGATATATTCGGGTATCTATAATATTTCAGTTTGGATCGGGTTCGGTTATGGTTCTTTAGATACCAAAATTTTGAACCCGTTCGGATATTTAACTAATTTCGGTTCGGGTACGGTACTACTTTTTGGATCGTATTTGGTTCGGTTATTCGGGTTCTCGGATTTTTTGCCCAACCCTAGCAAAGCCAGAAAAAGTTATAGTAGGTTCAGGCCCGTCTTTGGGCAAGTGCAAGTGGTGCTTATGCATGTAGACCCGCCCGTAATAAACAAATGAACATATAATATAAATGTATTTAAAATGTTTAACTTATTCTCAACTTCAATTAAATTAATTTTCATGTTTTTACTAAAATAATTTATCAAGTTATTTTATTATTTATTTTAAAAATCGTAAAACTTATTTAATTATTAAAATTTCTATAGAAGATTATTATTTTGCTTTCTTTCAACTATAGTTTTAGTTTTATTAAAATAATTTATCAACTATGATTTTCTATAGACATTACACATATTTGGAGAATATTTTAATGTTATCAATAGTAATATACCTCCATCAAGAAAATGGCATCACTTAATTATGAGATGTATAATTTCCTTTATTGATTGTTTCTAGCATATGAAAATGCTAGAAAAGAGAATGATGTAGAACCAATAAGACATACTGGTCTAATCTCTTCTGCTTGCATGTGTCAAATATATGAATAGTATATTTTTAATAATATTTGATTTGGAATTGATACGTTTATAAGTTATACTAGTTGTATGATTTTCGGAAAAAAAATCATCTTTATTTTTTAGTTTCGAGGTGAAAAAGCTAGATGCGGAGCCAGAAAATTCTTCAACCATTGCTCTAAAGACACGAATCACCGGAAAGAAGAAAAAGATTGGGTTTGATGTATGATTTTTGTTTTTTTTGCAAATAATTGTTTTAATCGTGATGTATTAATACAATTGTTATCGACAATTGTACAATTTTAATTTGTTTATCAAGATAATAATAGCTATTAGAAAGAAAAAAAATTGCAACAAATAATACAAATAATCGGTAAAAATATTAATTAAGAATTACTTACCAAAATAAATCATTTTAATCAAATATTTTTTTTAAATTGCATTTAATTAGTAAATGATATAAATCAGCAGTTGTAAATGATTCATATTTTTGAATAACTTCTTAAAATTGATACTAATTTTGTGTAAAATGAAATGATGCAAATAATTTATATTTTTACATATTTAAATGGGATGATATATTTAAGTTACAACATGATGCATATTTAAAATAATACTAAATAAAATAACAAGTAGTTGTACCAGTTTTCTAGTTGTACCGACTGTAGATAGTTGTACTAGTTTTTGAGTTGTACCAGTTTGTGCATAGTTGTACTTTGGCAGTGAAATCATAAAATATTAGTTGTACCACATAATAAATACATTTACCTCAGTTGTATCACTTATTTATGTTTACAAGTCTTTGCCCGGTTACAATGAAATCATCAATTTTGTAAAACTACATTTCATGTATGTTTTCCAAAAATTATGTGGACAAATAAGTTAACAAACATTAAAAGTATAAGGTAAATCATGTAAACTTATGGAATTGTGTAATAGTTTTTATATTTTTTTTTAAAACTTCAAATTAAATTAAGAGAAACTTTATGAGTACATACCAACTGGGATATATGATTGTTTTTCTCATATGAAATACCAAATTGGTTTTGTTAATTTCTGAAACGTCGAAGTTGTACTAGTTATACTAGTAATACTCGTCTAATATATAATAAAAGTTATATACATATATATATATATTGTTTATATGTCTAGTTATAAGGGTTGTCCCAATATTTTCACATCATAGCTTTATAAAATATGTTCGATGTTTGATTATCATAAAAATATGGCTAATATAGTTAATAACCTTAAAAGTATACAATACATAATATAAAATTAAATTTGTAATGCAATAATTTAACAAAGAATTGAAAAATCTTAAATGAATTAGATGACATTTTTGTCATCATATACCAATTAGAATTTTTTTTTTTTTCATGTGTAAATTATAACATTTGTATACTAATTATATAATTTTTTAAAATGTTTAGTTTTACGAGTTATACTAGTTTTACCAACTCGAATGAGAGAATGAGATAACGAAGATTGTGTGGATGTGAGTGGCTGAGATTAAAGAAAGAGAAGGAGGGAGAATTAGATATGTATGAAGTTGTATGACCAAGATTAAAACATAGATGTGACGATCCAATGGCTCATATTACTCTTTTATTAATGGCAAAATCGTCATTTCCCTTTAATTGGTCCATGTAGATTATTTTTGGATGCTCTAGATTTTTTTTTGACCATTTGGTCTATAAGAGATTTTTGTCCCCGCTCCATTGCGCCCCCCTCCCCCTACCCTCTCCTTCCCCTCGCGCTTGCGGCGGAGTTACATTGTCACCCGCCGAGGAAAACCAGCAACCGTCGAAATCCCGAAGCTCAAAACCTCCTCACGCTCGATCCTCAACGATATTCCTCTGAGACTCTCATCTCTCCTGTTTTCCGATAGGATCGAAGCTTTCGTCTCTCCTCACCACGGATCCGGCGATTCGGGGTGCGATTCGACGTTTATTGAGTATTGGGTTTATCGATTTGGGTGATTTGCAAACGGGAATAGGATTAAAGGTCAGTACTTTAGAATTTTTTGTTTGTTTGTTTGTGGAGTGATCGTTTATATGGAAGGAGGTAGTGGGTCGGGTGAGCGGTCACGGGTAGTTGCGAGGTTGAGTCAGAAGGAGAAAAGAGATGGGCTTTGCAGGAGGAGTGTGTCTTCTTCTACTGGAACAAAGCGTAGTTTTCATAAGAAGAGACCCAAAGTTGTTGTTAGCGAGTCCGAGTCGAGTGATGAGTTCATGAAGCCTCCAGCTAGGAGCGTTGACCGCAAAACCCTCGGAGGGAAAGGCAAGAAGGATGACCGAAATGGGTTTGTGAGGAGGAGGAACAGCGAGTCTTCAGGGACGAAGAAGTTGGATGTGTTTGAGTTTGACGAGTACGATGGGTTCGATAGTGCGAATTTGATGAGGAAGCGTTTTGATAATGGCACCGTTGGTGTCAGCGGGAGAGTCTCTTTTCCGCCGAGAAGGTTTGATAATGGTGTTGTGGGAGGGTCTGGATCAGGGAGAGAGGGTGTGTTTGTTAGGAGGGAAAAACCGTACTTGAATGGCGGGAGTAGTATGAGTTTGAGTAGTGGATCTGATTCAGATGAGGCGATAAGGGTGCAGGGGAGAAACGGTGTTCTGAAGGTGAAGGTAAACAATAAAACAAGCACACTTCCTGCTTCAACCAGCCACCAAGAAGCAGACATATATGAGAGACTGCCTTCCTCCTCTGGGAAGGGACAGAAGCGTGAGAATGTTGTAGCAAAACCATCCTTTAGGAAACCAAACAATTATTCAGAGTCAGAAGAGAGCGACGTGGAGAGGAAAGCGAAAATAAGGAAACCAATTTTCCGGAAACTCAAGAAAGAAACCGATGAATCGTTGAAGCCTGCAGCGAGGGAAGAGAGAAGGGGACTGCGTAATGGCGGAACAGAGAAGCAAAGACTACGTGAGAAAATTAAGGGAATGCTGACTGCTGCAGGATGGACGATAGACTACAGACCTAGGAGGAATCAAACTTACCTGGATACTGTATACGTAAACCCCTCAGGGATAGCATTTTGGTCAATAATTAAAGCATATGATGCTTTTCGGCAGCAGTTAAAGGAAGAAGACATCGATGCTAGATCGAGGAAGGACGTTGCTGCAGTCGTTTCTGTATCAGAGGATATTGTGAACAATCTAGCAAGGAAGGTGAAGAAGACAGGGACTGAGGCTTCAAAGAAACGGGGAAAGGATTACAGTGGTAGCGAGAGTGAAAAGGATAGCTATGGAGAAGGAGTGGACAGTGATACCTGTGAAGAGAGGTTCGTAAAGATGAATGGGAAATCTATAAAAAGAAGAAGAATTGAACCTATTCGTGATGATCTACACTCAAAAAGTAAAAGACCGTCGTACTACAATGATGCAAGGCCATCTTCTAGATCAGATTCACATTATCTAGATGGAAGATTAAGCAATAAAACAGGAAGATGTACTTTGAAGGTGCGTACCTCTGAGGATAAAAAGAATCCAGCGATCAACGGGTTCAATCCATACTCTGGAAAGAGGACATTGATCTCTTGGTTGATTGATTGTGGAGTTGTCCAGGTAAGAGAAAAGGTGCAGTACATGAACCATCAATGTACAAAGGTGATGCTGGAGGGATGGGTAACAAGAGCGGGGATTCATTGCGCCTGCTGCAGTAAAATCCTTACAATCTCCAGGTTTGAGATCCATGCTGGGAGCAAGTCATGTCAGCCTTTCCAAAATATATACCTGGAATCTGGCAGTTCTCTTCTTCATTGCCAGATCAGAGCGTGGAATATGCAAAAAGATGCTAAGAATCTTGGTTTTCATCACGTGGACGCCGACGGCGATGATCCGCATGATGATGCTTGTGGTATCTGTGGCGATGGTGGAGATTTGCTTTGCTGTGATGGTTGTCCATCAACGTACCATCAAGCCTGCTTAGGTATTGAGGTATGAATTACTGTGAAGTCTTACCTGTTTAAGCCTTTTGTATTATTATTTATTTTCCATTTTCTGGTTTTGGAGTTCCAACGTACTTGTATCATGTTTTAATTGTAGGTGCTTCCGGTGGGTGACTGGCACTGTCCAAATTGCACTTGCAAATTTTGTGATGCTGTGGTGCATTCTGTTGGCGAAGACCAAAATCCTTCATTGCTTTCCTGCAACATGTGCGAGAGAAAATGTGAGATGTTTCCTCCATTGAGCTTGATTATCCTTTTCATGAACTTCCATTGGTAATAATGGCGTCCTCAATATTTATAACCGGTTTTGCAGATCACCAATCATGCATGAGTGAGGTGGAAGCTCATAAGGTTCAGTCTTCAGCTTCTTCGTTCTGTGGGCCTAAGTGCTCAGAGGTATTTTGACGTCTAATACCTTCCTCAGCAATCTTGCTGACTTAATTTTTAAGTCTGTTTTTCTTCTTATTGATAAAGGACATACATATATGTCAAAGCACAAGGTCTCAATGTATGAGCATCATGTCTGATAATAGTATTATCTGGTTGTTGTCTTGAATTCTCATTTCTTGTTTTTATTGGTCAACACAAATCTCATTCTCGTGTTAGATTGTATAGTTTATGCATCATTCTCATATATGTAATAGCATCGGTAAAAGGCTTATGGTGTTTCTAGGAGAGGTTACAATTTCTAACGATGGTCAAATGCTGGTTTGCTTGAGCTTTTGATCTATTTGTTCAGTAATTTTCTTTGTCAATGTGTGGTTGGTCTTTCTTGCCTCTTTTCCTCCTTGTATGCTAATTACATTGTTTTCTACAGCTCTTCGAAAAGCTAAAGAAGTATCTTGGCGTCAAACATGAAATTGAAGGCGGCTACTCATGGTCTCTTATACATAGGGTGGACACGGATTCAAAATTCAACTCACAGTTGTCGACACAAAGGATTGAAAACAATTCAAAACTAGCTGTCGGGCTGGCTATCATGGATGAGTGTTTTTTGCCCATAATTGACAGGAGGAGTGGGATCAATCTAATTCGCAATGTCCTTTATAACTGTGGGTAAGTTTTTGTGCTTAATCCCTCTTTTAGTACTTATGCTGAAAAAGCATGATGTTTTTATTACTTAGGCATTGTAGATATAGTGAATCAAAGGCTAGTGTTTGTCTTATAAAGTTCAACACTTAAATGTTGATAATTTCTGAGATTCACGTGCACAGAACTATAAACGCCTATAAAAAATTTGGTGGCTCTTTGTTATGTATGCTTGATTCCATACGATGACTGCCTTCTCTACGCAGATCCAATTTCAGCCGGATTAATTATACTGGCTTCTACACTGCTATCCTAGAGAGAGGAGATGAAATCATATGTGCAGCATCTCTCAGGTATTGTCTACCTTCTCAGTTAACACTTTTTAATAATAGGCACATCATTTTCCCACGAGTATTATCTAATTGTCTTGACATTCATTGGAAACTCGTTGTCTTGATTCATTAGCCACACTCTTTTGCTACAACTGTGACTCCTCTAGTCTTCTATTTGTCTGTCTTCTGTCTGCTCGAATTAGTTTCTGATAGAACAAGCAGGCCATTTAACTTGCGGTAATTAAGAATTGCTATTATTTCTTTAGTTTTTTCAGTTGAGGACGTAAATGAGTGCATATGCTCATACATTCTAAAGGACCTTCCTGAAGTTAATTTTTGTTGTCTTGTTAGGTTCCATGGAATGCAATTGGCGGAGATGCCATTCATTGGAACCAGGCATATATACAGGCGTCAAGGAATGTGTCGTCGGCTTTTTGATGCCATTGAGTCGGTAAGCTGGTTGGACTGTACAATCATTCTCTGTGCATCATGTGCCGAAAGGTGCTTTCAACTTCTTAACTTTTGGTTTGTCTTTTTTTTCATAAAGGCTATGCGTTCTCTCAAGGTTGAGAAATTGGTAATCCCTGCCATTCCAGACTTTTTGCACGCCTGGACCGGTAACTTCGGATTCAGCCCTCTTGATGATTCAGTCAGGAAAGAGATGAGGTCCCTCAACACGTTGGTGTTTCCTGGAATAGACATGTTACACAAACCTCTCCTCCATGAAGAAAAGAAGTCCAAATTCGCAGCTGTAGGTGACTGTGTCGTTGTACATAAGGATGCCATGGGTTCAGAGGTAGAGACAGAGAAGAAATCTGAATCTGCGTCTTTTGCTGAAACTTGTCTAAACTCCAATGGACATGTCGCTGATGATGATGCAGACTGCGACAAGAAGACTCTCGTTTCTGATGAGAAAACCAGTCCTATATGTACACCAGTTGAAGCAACCATGGACACGGTTTCCAAGCCGGAGGGTGGTGAATCGAGGAGATATATACCTGGTGAAGAATCTGGGATTAGCGTTTCTTCTTGTCAGTTCACGTTGAAGTCTTGCTCTAAGCAACGTGACGATACAGGATCATCATGCGAAGATGTGAATGTAGAAGCTGTTGCTAAGTTACTATCTCTGGAAATCGTACAAGCATCCACTGAGGTTCAGATTGAAAACAATCTCTCCTCATCTACTTCCGGTTTAGGATCATCAGATATAAGCTCTATCACTCAAGAAGGCAAGACTGAACAAAACTCACCGAACAGAGAGGCCACTCCTTCATGTAAAGACAGTGACAGACTCGGTCCTGGTGCTAAGTTGGCTGTATCGAAAGCAGATGGTTTACTTTTGTGAAAAGATTGTGTTCAAGACGTGAGTTCTCCAAGGAGGAGGAAGTACAATATATCTGTCTGGATTTGTGATGCTCATTGATTATAGTCAAGCTTGCATTCTTCAAAGGTTGAGATTAGGTAATGAGAGATTCAGTCAGTTTCACATAGAAAGATATTTGTGATGAAGATATATGCTTTACGCCTTATTGCGCTATGATACTACAGAGAATAAGGAGAAGCATGCCTAAGTTTTTTCTCACATTCAGAGTCCTGTTGTTGTTGTTGTCTGTCTTTACTTTGTATTTATCAATTATTATTAACTCCAATCCAGGGATTTACAACATTGTATTATATAACGTTCCATTAGTAAATTTGGAGCTATTTGTTAGTTTTGTTGCATATCAGAACATTTCTTTTCCGTTGCTTTCACAAGTTCTCAAGTATAATAAGCATCAATACAAACATGTTACATCAAAACTTGTAGCTGCAGGATCTGCTCACAAAAACTCTTCAGCCCTATTAAGATCATCCAAAATCTCAGCCTTAACCTCATCAGGAAGAGGTGCAGAAGGTCCCGCCTTTGAGTAAAACGTGGCCAAAGCTCTGATGACTTTCTCCAGCTCAGCGTAAGATTCCTGAACACATATCAAAATGGTTTTCATTCAAAGAGATGGAAAAACAAACAAGAAGGAAGCAATGTGACTTACTTCTCCAGCTACACTCTTCTGCCCTCTCCAGTTGCTCAAGTAATCACGAATCGACTCCTTGGCGGAATCAGCACTTCTTCTAAACTTGGCATTGTCTTTCGGGTCTTCTTTAAGCGACTCCCTCATCGTCTTCACAACCTCTCTTGCAGATTTCAAGTAAGCCTTTGGCAGCTCTTTCCCAGACTTTGTTCTCTCGTTAGAATCAAACAAAGACTTGAAAGCACCAACAACTCCTTCATCTTTCTCCTCTGCTTGAGCAGCTTGTAACCCAGAGAACTCAAGTTTAGCCATCAACGAAGCACCAACAACGCAGTGCAAGAAACCACGACGAGCAAACAAAGATCTCTCTTGAAGCTTCTCCTCTGTTCAGTTGCAAATTTTCAAACAGTTCAAATAAAAACAGAGTCACACTTAAATAAAAAACAGAGGAAAAGATGTAAAGGTGATACCTTTACTACATACATGCTTCGATTTCACTTGTTGATGGATCAATGTAGTAGGAGGAGGAACATTAATGGCGGCTACAAGGAAACCCATGAATCTTCTTCTTCCAGTCTGATGGAAACGAGAAGCTCAGTATCCTTTATCGGAGAAGAAATGAGTCACCTTGACGACGGCGAAGAGTTTACCGGAAGCAGCAGGCGTTTGTCTGAAAGGAATAGGAGAGAGATGAAAAATGGATGGTTCGTGTTGTTTTGTTTAAATGACGAAATTGCCCTCTAATTCAAGAGGAGATTCAAAAATATAAATAATGCGCTAGAAGGAGGGGTCGAACCTCCGACCTTGTGGTTAACAGCCACACGCTCTAACCAACTGAGCTATTCCAGCTTGTTGATGGGTAAGGAACAATGTTTTAAAATAACGAATATAATCTCTTTTATTTTCCCCTTTCATAGCATACATATTTCAATCAACCGTATGTATCATTTTACCTAACGAATCTTTCATATCTGAATCACCTGAGAACACGTAGGCAATACTGTATATGTAAAATGAAAACGTATATGATTCTGGACTTATCTCTCTCAAACACATGTGCTCAAAGACATACATATATGTACTTGACCAGGGAGAATCAGAGACAAGCGGCAGAAATGCAGGCAATAATAATTCATACCACATTACAAAATCGTCTAGATAACAAACTTACTTAGTTTCTGCGCCAGAGAAATCATATGCTTGCTTAAAATATAATGTTAGTGCATTAGTAGTTCTTAAGTCTTACAAAAACAATATATTTAATCTTATGTTTCTTAACATGTCTTATTTACATTTAATAATTTTGTTTGGTCAACTGAATTCAAATATTGCGGTTGAATATGCATAAAATCTCCCGATTGGTTCTCCTCTTTTGTTTTTGTCTCGCCTTGTGTTATAATCTAGTACATAAACTATGGATGCAACAGCAGTCAGTGTAATGTGTATATTTAAACTCCTCTTTTGTTTTTGTCTCGCCTTGTGTTATGTGTAAAATCTCATGGGCAAGAATCACAAACAACATATTTCAATATTGAAATAGAGTACCAGTGTTTGATATTTTAATTTATTTGTACCACCTTGACTTATCAATGTTTTGATGTGCTTCTAAAAATTATTTTTCACGGGTCTATATATCATTCTTGCGTATCATCTCTTTAAGAAAATTAAGAAAAAAAAAGAAAATTGCATGGCTTTGACCAAAAAAAAAAAAAAAAAAAAAAAAAATTTGCATGGCTTGTGGATTTTTTTGTCAACGTATTATCATCCATATTAATTATTTAGCTTTATATTCAGATTAATAAATCAAAATAACAATAGTTTATGATGACGAATATAGTATTAAACTAGTCTATTTTCATTAAATAAGTTTTTATATATCTAATAATTCATCATACAACACAAATCACGCCTTGATTTAATATAGGGTCTGTGACAAGAGTTTCTGATGCCTTTTTGTTTTGGAGTCACTGTAATACTGTACCAAGTTCAACTGTCACTATCATATATAGTATTTTGGACGCATTTAATTTGCTTCGGTCGTTCCATAAATTAAATATCCAACAAAAAGAAAATAAAATTTGTATATAATAAATACTGGTTTTGAATTTACAGTTAATTTTGCTACATCTAACCAAGTTGTTTTCTCTCCTACAAGCCGCATCTCAACTCCGATTTATGTATATTACCACATTTTCTATGACTTTATTCTTAAACCCAGAGTTTTATGTGGAGCCAATTTCTAGTTAATTATATGTTACAACGTATATCATCATATTGGTCGAAGTCGTGATTATACTATGCTACTATGAGATTCTTCGTATAGCTAGCTACGAAAAATGTATTTCACCATGATAGCATTAAACCAGCGTTGCGTATTGATAAAATGGTGAAGTTCTATCCGGCCTAAAAGATCCTAAGCAAAAATATAATAACTCAATGTATAACTCATTATATATCATTTTTAGATTCTGTATTCAATGTAAAAATGCATATGAAAGTGGGAACATTACAAAAAGCAGAGAAGAAAGTCAATTACAATTTTAGATTCTCTCTAAATTGATACGTTATGATAAAAGAAGAAGAAATAGTTCCAAATGTCAGTCGACATAGCTTTCTTGTTTTGTCATGGACGTTTTTTTGGTAGTCTCTCCAAAAGACAAACTTTTGAAACAATTAGCCCATTTATATATATATATATATATATATATATATATCATATTCATATATACCAATTAGCAATTAGCCCATTTAGGTAATTAATGTTATAGTCCGCAAACTGTATAAGTGAAAATGTTATCACATGCAGTACTACTTCTAGCCTTCTACCAATCACAAGTTTTTTTTACCATTCGGCAAGATTAATATAAATGTAAAAATAAATAAATTATACCACTCTTTTTTTTGGTAAAAAATTATATCACTCTTGAAGTTGAGGTTCCTCCGTTTCATGTATTTACAATCTGTGTTGAAGGAAATGTAAGTTTGAATTGATGAATAAATATCAATTAATTCTCATTTACCATTTATTTAAGAAGGAAAAAACAAAACAAAATAAAAAGCAATCTAACTGCATGCGATCGAGACAAAACCTCACGCCTCTCTCGATTTTCTCGTATCATTACACAATTATTACATTTGATATACCTATCTTTTAATCCTAAAGCGCTAATCCCAAAACATGACTATTTTTTTACGCAGCATGAGGATTTGCCACGTCAGTTAGTCCGGTGACCGTCAGATAAGAGAGATACGAGAACGTCGGCGAAAGCTCTGATAATGAACTTATGTGTATCTTCTGCATTCAATGAGAGGTAGCTAAGTAACAGCTCGTGCAAGAACTCGTAACGGCGAGCATCTCCTGCGTCTGTAACGGCGTCAAGCATCTCTTGCATTGATCGGCGGAAGTCGTTGTAAGGATCAGGAGATTGCACGCATTGTTTAACGGCGGCTCCCCCGGTTAGAAGCCTAGTAGCAGCAGTAGTAGTGGTGGAAGTTTTGTATTCAAACCGGGGACGGAGATCCGGAGAATCGGTGATTGAGTTGGAACGGCCAGGGGAAGAGAAGAAGAAGCGACGTGTGGCAAGAACGGCGGTTAAGTCCGGAGGGGGAGAGTCTTCAGGGGCAAAACCGTAATTATCAGACTCATACAAGGAGGAGGAGGAGGAAGAGTTACCGGTGGTTGAGGTGGAGGTGGAGGCAGTGAATGTCGTGGCGGTTGTAATGGAGGAAGGTGGAATGACTTCAATAATAGGCTTAGATATGCGGCGGCCGGTGGCTGTGGAATCGTCGTAAAGATGGTTGAAGTTGTTGATGAGAAGAATGGATGGCCGGTTCGGTTCTTGGGAGGAGGTGGCGGCCTCGGAGGAGGGCTTGATGAGATTTGTTGGAAAACAAAGATGGAAGTCTTTCCACATGGTTCTTGGCATTGTGTTTTTTTTTCTTACAGAGAGACTGATAAAATGTATTGAGCAAGTGACTTTAGCTAGTTGGCTTAGTTTGTTTGATAGTATGTATCGTGTACCATCTTCTATTCACTTATTTATATATCTTCTATGTATATGGTTCTATTTACACCATGCATCGTTCTTTCCTGGAATTTTGAACTTTCTATTATGCCTTGTTATTTTAGGATGAAATATAAGTTTGCAGAATTGTATAATAGTTAGATATAGTCAAATCTAGTAAACTATAAATCATTTTGAAAACTAAAATATTACATTTGTTAAAATGCTTTTAGAGTTACCAGTTTTCAATAAATTATACAAAACATCTGTCAATTACTACTATCATAGGCGAAGATGATAACACATAGTGCTAACTTTAGCATATTAGTTTTCTTATATCAACATTTGGCATAGTAAATTATAAAATTCATATTATAATAGTTGTTGTTGGCAAAAAATAGTTATATTGATTTGTATTAAAGATTTAATAAAATAAAACTATAAATTGTAACATTACAATTTCAGTCTAAAAAATAATTAGAAATCTCAGTAGTATTTTTGTTTATTTGTCTAGAATTTTATGAAAAAGGTTGATCTGAGTGGTGCTCAAAAGCTTACCTGTAAAACTAACAGACGACAAAACTATTTGATATTCTTGTTTGTTTTCCATTTAATAGACAAAGGAAATTAGATACAGACGGAAGATATTAATATGTTTCTTCGTTTTTTATATATTATACTAGAACTCGAGAAAACAATCTATACTATACTAAAAGGTGAATATACTCAATGGAGAGGCATGCCACCTCAGATTAAAAAATCAGTCAATAAAAATAAACTATAGTGCCACATCGTCATGTTATTCCTTCTCGATGTTGGAGATGACCATACCTCTTCAGATCACACCGTCTCCGAAAACGCGTCTTCAACGTTTCAGATTTTTACCACTAATCCTCTCATTTATTGATGATTTCTCTCCAGTCTCCGCGAATGTATAAAAATCCTTTCCACAATCCTATCTGGAGACATCTTCGGCTTCCATGATTGGGAAGGACTTTGGCTCGGTGATTTTTGTTTTGAAGCCATGGTTGGAAGATCTACAGGTATTGATTATGTCTTTCTCTCTGGTTCTGTTCGGTTTCAGTCCGAAGTAACTTACTCTGTGGTTTCATTGAAGGATATGGGGTGAACGGGAGGATGAAATCGAATTTCTGAGTTCGTGGAAATCTTACCAGAGATGCGTTAGATTGAATCAATAATATTGTTTCCTCCATGGGTGAATCCAAGTCGGGTCTTTTGTTCTTAAAAGCAACAAAGTCCCGGCTCTTGCGTATTCTTACGTGTCTTCTCAAAAATATTATCCAGATTATGTTGTAGATCTCTAATTGTTAGATCCAATGGTGCTGTGCAACATGTGAAATCAATTGAAGTTCTATATCTGCTATTTGTATATATTTGATTCATCAATTGTTTTTGAGTAAAGCTAAATCGTAGCTTGAACAATTTGTATTTTGGACTTCAGGTGCTAACCAATCAGTATATGCTCCAAAACCATCTTATACGTAGCATAACTTTCCTAAATGTAAAACTCTTTTTATTTAACTTCTATTCTCAGTCTGGAAATCATTATGGTTCTACACTTAATACAGTTCTAAAACTCCATGGTTTGTTAGGAGAAGCTTCTTTATATATGCAGTTTACACTGTTTGGGCCAAACAATTTAAATATGCTGAATAAGACATTGTCATCAACCATAACCACCTTTTTTGTAGGTATGTCGTTTCTTCAGAATGTGGTTCACAGAAGAAAGGTGCATGCTTGGGTTCTCACTGATCATCCAATATTGCTAAATAGAGTTTTAATCTAGGAAGCAATGGTACAATAAAAATACTCTTCCAACAGCCTCCATGGTATGTAAAGCTTCAATTTCTGTATGGTTGATGGTATAGCATTTTGAAATATGTGTAAAGCATAAATGTTATTCTATCTGCAGGTGATAACAAAAGTCTCAATAACAAGATATGAGAAATCATAAAGCATACAAAAGACAATGAAAACCTTTAAGGCTTCCCTATATATGTTGTATGTGACAGATTGTTCTATTATGTTTTTTTTTCTCCGAAGAAGTCCGAGGATGATGAAAGAAGCAAGAAGAGCCGGTCACATTTTGAGGACATGAACAACATTTTGTACGAGTTAAGTCATAATGCGCCAACACTCACTGTTTAAAAGAGAACTTTAACGTAGTGGCTAATACCATTGTTTATATGATATAGGTTTCCACTGAGGCCAGGCTACCCGCAGTGGACAGAACTATGAGATCCAAAAAGCAACGAAAATAGTCTATGTAGAGTGTAAGAAGGGGCAAGTGATTGATGTGCCAGTGATGGAAGGAGCAGGGATTCCATAGCCGAGGACCATGCACGTACCAACAAGAACGAGAATAAGAATGTTTTTTTTGCTAGAGGAACCTTTTTCCAACCATTGCATGGTCTGTCCGTCTGTGTTGCAAAAGTAAGCTCATAAAATGTAGTACGTTATTAGCTCTTCACTGTACGGTGTTAGTTTGGGATAGTGTTCACTTCTGCGTGTCTACAGAGCAAAGAATAGAAAGAAAATGCTCCACCTAATACACCAAACAAGAGACCATTTAGATAATATGAAGTGAGAGATATATAAGAACACGTGAAAATTTAATCATATGTTGTCATTAGCGTTGCATACAGCAAAAATGTATTTGAGAAGAGGGATGAATGTGAGGGGATAAATGATTAACGATAGAATGATATACTCAATAACTTTGACCCCGTGAGGAAATGTATAGTATATTATATCAATTATGTATGTCATTATAATTTGTTCAATAATATTCATTTTTGTTACTACATCACTAGAGATTCAAATTAACAAAACAAATCCACTTTTAATATTGGGGTTTTTGCCAAAACTAACCCACAACTTGATTTTAATCCAAAACCTATACCCAAACTTGAATCAAATGCAAAACTAACCTAAAAACCTAGTGAAATTACAGCTCAGCCCCTTGTGACCAAACAAAAAAACAGAAGCTATTTTTACGAATATAGCCCCAGTAAATCGTCTGAGTCGTCTGAGATGTTGGAAGTCGTCTGGACGACTGAAGTGTAAGTCGTCTGGTACCAGTTTATTTTAAAAATAATTTATAAATCTTAAAAAAAATATTTTGATGCGTAAAAAATTAAAATCAAGTAATTATAAACAGTTTTAACTGATATAAATTAAGATATGATAAAATTGATTTGTTTTGAAGATAGATGAGTGGAAGTAGTGAATCATGAAATACTTTGGTTTAGGAGTTTGGCAAACATATGTTGTAGTATTGTATGTATTGTTAGGGTTAGATTTTGGAAAACTAAAATGTTTTTTTCAAAAATTAGTTTTCACCTATATGTGTTTATTTCTGTGTATAGTAAACACTTTTCAAGTTTGATTTGGTTTTATGAAGTGTTTAATTAGATAATTAAGTTTAGGGTTTATGTTTAGGGTGTGGACGACTTATATTTCAGTCGTCTGTTGAATAATTTACCCGGACGACGTATATTTCAGTTGTCCACATCGTACCGAATCTTATATTTTACCAATGTGCGTTTTAACCTAACCGGATCATTTTATTCGGACGACTTACATTTCAGTCGTCTGGTGAAGAAATTAAAACAGACGACTTACATGTAAGTCGTCCAAATATTCCCGCCTAAAATTTTTTAAAAAAATTATTTTCCCGCTTAAATAATTTAAACCAGACGACTTAGTTTACCGCTAAAAATATTACTTGTAAGTCGTCTGGAAAGTCTTCTATTTTAGTTTCCCGCTAAAAATATTTAATTTCTCGCTAAAAATATTAAACTCTTCTGGACGACTTACATGTCGTCTGTTTTAATTTCTTCACCAGACGACTGAAATGTAAGTCGTCCAGGAAGTCGTCTGAGTCAAAAATATTTAACCTAATTGGATTTTTTGTCTCCCTATATAAAGAAAAATTTACACATTCTCTCTCCTCCTCTCAAATGGCTGCAACAAAAATGTAATGTTCATCATTCTAAAACTCTCCAACCTCTCTCTAATCTCTTTGACTTGAAAACACCAAACTTTATATGAATTTTTCAGTTTTGTCTCATATATTTCTTACTAATCTATCTCTTTTGCAGGTTTTTAATCAAATGGTACTCATCTTCCACTAATTTAGAGGTAGATCTATTAATTTTAGATATGTAATTTTGTGTGTTCTATAAATGTAGATTTATCTAATCTTCCACTCATTTTCTCTATTTTTAAGTCATTTGAACGTTTTTGGATATGCAGGTTTTTCAGATCTGGATTTGATGTGCAGGTTTTTCAGATCTGGAAGACTTCTGGGACGACTTACCTGTTAGTCGTCTGGAAGTCGTCTGGAAGTCGTCTGGACTTCTTGGAAGTCTTCTGACAAAGTCGTCTGGACTTCCAGGAAGTCGTCTGGACTTCCAGGAAGTCGTCTGGACTTCCAGGAAATCGTCTGGACTTCCAGGAAGTCGTCTGGACTTCCAGGAAGTCGTCTGGACTTCCAGGAAGTCGTCTGGACTTCCAGGAAGTCGTCTGGACTTCCAGGAAGTCGTCTGGACTTCCAGGAAGTCGTCTGGACTTCTAGGAAGTCGTCTGGATTTTTCTGAGCGTTTTGGTAAGTTCTTATGTCTGATTTTTCTTCATTTGGTAACTTCTTGTTGTATAAAGTTCTTACTTTTTTCCCAAACTAAAACTCTCCAAACCCACTCTAATCTCTTTGACTTGAAAACACCAAACTTTATATAAATTTTTCAATTTTGTCTCATGTCTTTCTTACTAATCTATTTTTTTTTTACAGGTTTTTAATTAGATGGTACTCATCTTCCACTAATTTAAAGGTAGATCTATTATTTTTAGATATGTATTTTTGTGTGTTCTGTAAAGGTAGATTTATCTAATCTTCCACTCATTTTTTTCTGTTTTAAGCCATTTGAACGTTTTTGAATATGCAGGTTTTTCAGATCTGGATTTAATATGCAGGTTTTTCAGATCTGGAAGACTTCTGGGACGACTTACTTGTTAGTCGTCTGGAAGTCGTCTGGAAGTCGTCTGGACTTCCTAAAAGTCGTCTGGACTTCCTGTAAAGTCGTCTGAACTTCCTAAAAGTCTTCTGACAAAGTCGTCTGAACTTCCTGGAAGTCGTCTGGACTTCTTAGAAGTCGTCTGGACTTCTTAAAAGTCGTCTGGTCTTGTCTACTCAAGTGGAATCCAAGCTTGTCTTTGTAGATGAATGATCTATAATAGTTTTGTTTGTGGTCTGTTTTGTGAATTGCATGTATACTCTTTTAGTTGTGAATTTTTTGTAAAATCAGTAATAATGTTTTCCAAGATGTATTAAATGTGCTAAGAATGTGTTTATACATTTACAAATCAATGAAATAATATACTTCAGTAGCCTTTTTCTTATCTTTGGATCTCTCATATGTAATAATAAACTCCAATGGCCTTTTTCTCATCTTAATAAACAAGAATGTTGGTAGCTTCATATTGATACAACATTTTAAGAAGCATTTTAACCCTTCTTCCAACTCATAACAATAGTCATCATTATTGTCTATAACAATAATACTTAAGAGATGGAAACAAACAATAGTAACTAGTCAAAGCATATCATATTTTTTATAAGTTTGCATTGAAAAACTTAGTCAAATTTAGTAAAACTAAGGGAGAGAACATATTTTGTAAATATGAGTTTTACATATCTTGAAGTTACTTATCACTCTTAAAAATACAAGTTATTCAAAAACTAACGTAGAAGACTTAAAAACTAGTGGAGAAGACGCGGACGACTTCAATCTAAGTTTTCTAGACGACTAGACTATATGTCGTCTGGTCGGCTGCAAAACTAACCTATGACTACTTAATTGTAAGTCGTTTACTTTAAAAAAAATATTATTATTTTAATTTTCGCCAGACGACTGAAATGTATGTCGTCTGGGGAAGTCAAACTTCTGAAATTATCCAGTCAAATGCAAAACTAACCTATGACGACTGAAATGTAAGTCGTCTAGGTTCTTTGGAATTTTTTTTGAAACCAAACAATAGTAGACGACTTAACTTTCAGTCGTCTCAGGTTACAGATTTCAAAGTCAATTGCAAAAATAACCTCTGCGTTGACCAAACGACTTCCAGGTAAGTCGTCTACAGCCAGACGACTTCCAGGTAAGTCGTCTACAGCCAGACGACTTCCCAAGTAAGTCGTCTGACGAACAGATCTGGAAAAAAACTCGATGTCATACCTTAAATTGGTGAGATAAGTTCCTTAGCATACATAAGGCTTCTCCAAGCACACAGAATCACAAACGAAAGTCACCCACCCATAATCGTTAGGTTCTATGACTCTATGAACCATAAAAATTTTAGAATCAAAATCTTGGGTTTTTTTAGCTCATTGTGGAGAGAAAGTGAGAGATATGTTGTGTTTAGTTCACAAGAATGGAAAAATAAGAAGGGTAAATCGATTTTGGGAGCATTAAGAGCTTCAAATTGGTTGTTCATGGTGGTTGTGGTATTGATGACAATGACAATCTTGTAATTACTTGAAGATGATGAGGGTGAGAGAGTAAAAATGTCATTTTCGAAAAGAAAAAAAAAATTGATGGCATTTTCGTAAATTATATGAACTTGTGGGGTGAATAGGGCAAAACCAATTTTCAAAAAAAAGGAGGTTAGTTTTGTGTTTGACTTTAAGTTGTAGGTCAATTTTGCAAAAACCCCTTTAATATTTCAAAAGACAATTATGAGTTACAGCGATGTGACTATATATTACCCATATATAAATAAATATATATATATACTATATATATATATCTTCTAAAATTGTATAAACATTATACCCAATTATTATTAAACATTTTAGAAGCATTGAAAAGTACAGAATGCTACAACATACTTTTATTTAAAATACAATATATTATCCACTAATTTATTTAAATAACCTATTCAGCCAATAATGCTAAAGTCAGTTGATATGGAATAAAGCAAAATTATTATATTTTTAGAAAAAAAAATTTCTTTAATATGCCAAGAAAATAATTTTACATTTATAGAATCACATTAAATACATATTAACAATCAAATTATATATATATATATAAACTGTTACATAAAAAAAATATAACGTTGAAGCCGGAAACACCCCTAGTCTTATCAAAAACCAAAAAGAGTCAAGAAACTGATATACTCGCGTCTATAAAAATTGCAAAAGAAAAAAGAATCATTGTCCTTGTAAATAAAACAAGGACTCACGAGGAGGCAATGTCTTGGACTACCTTAAGTGGCCATCTCATGGCTCAACGATGAGAGATCGACATTTGTGCAAAGTACACTGACTCACTTCACTTCTCATTTCTCATCTTAACTAATCTTTGTTCTTTCCTATGTTTTCATCTTATCTTTAAACAGTTTAATCAACTTGTTTTCATTAGCAACAAATTCACCGAAAAATATAATGACAACGATGAATATGCTTTTTGACGAGAATCGACCCGCTATCTTCAAGTATATTACTACCCCGAAATCTATGACCGCATAATCCCCTTTTTTTTTTGTAATCCAAATATGTTGGTTCGCGTTAAAGCATACTTTTTATACGTTACATGGAAAAATATACCAAAAGTATCTTATAGAAGAATCAAATTGTAGACGTAATGTTTTTCTACTTCGGCAGCTTTTTGGAACATCACCTAAATTCAGCATCTCCCTATTCTATCAACCGCTAATTTTCAGAGGTTGTACCATTGATGATTCTGTGTATAGTCCTACTTCAGCAATTTCTCCTCACCTAACTGCAACTCGGGAGATCAAGGTATTTCCAGTGACAGTTTTCAGCTGCTCTCAAAATCCATTAGTTAAAATTTTCAACGTTGAGTCGAACACGAACATGGGTTTAGGACTAAAAGTAAAGATTTTATTTGGGTTTATTTTCTTTATACAGTTCTATTTTTTTTATATTTTAAATATATTAGCTTATCAGCTTAGCGTCGAGTATCTCTCTGATTGTAATCAACATCGTTGAGTATCTTTCTGGTTGTATCGAATCTCCGGTTATAATCAATTTAGCTCATTGAGATTTTAATTTTAATATAAGCATTTGTTGTTTAAAAAAAAGATTTCTTCAACTGATGATTTGGCATCAAAATCAATCTTTGTTAAGGAAGAGCCGATAAGGATTTTTAAAGAGAAAAACTTGAGTTCACTCCTATGGTGAACCTTTACGTTCACCTTTAGATTCACCAACTAATAAAAAAATAGTATATTAAATGCAATATTTTTATAAAAGAAACAAAATATTTTGAATTTACTTATTAAAATAAATAGATAAAAATAAATAAAAATATTAGTAACTGTAAAAAAAATATTTTTTTCTATAAATTGTTAATGCCGTCCACCCTAAACCTTAAACACTAAACCCTAAACTCTTAGGTAAACTCTAAACCCTATGTAAATCATAAATCCTTATGTAAATCATAAATACTAAACCCTAAATTCATAACCCTAAACACTAAACCCTAAGCCTTTGAATAAATCCTAAATTCTTGGATAAATCCTAAAACTTTGGGTAATACCCTAAACCCAAAAGATTTTATTCAATGGTTTAAAATTTGCCTAAGGATTAAGATTTACCCAAGGGTTTCAGATTTACTCAAGGGTTTAGGGTTTACCTTAAATTTTAGGGTTTAGTTTTTAGGGTTTATCTAAGGATTTATAATTTACACAAAGGTTCAGGGTTTAGGGTTTATCTAAAAGTTTAGGGTTTAGTGTTTAGGGTTTAGTGTTTAGTGTTTATGATTTAGGGTTTAGGATTTAATGTGGACGTTAACAATTTTTAGAAAAAATGTTTTTTATTTTTATTTATTTTTTATCTATTTATTTTAAAAAGTAAATTCGAAATATTTTATTTTCTTTTATGAAAAAGACTACATTTAGAATGCTAATTTTTGATTGGTTGCTGAACCATAGGAGTGAACCCAAGTCTTTCTCCTTTTCAAAATGAATCCATGTTTCTACCTTAACAAAATCCAAACAGATATTTGCTCGAGAAAATATATGCAAAGCAAGTTTCTTTAATCAACAACGATACTTAGATTTGATCAATCTCTCTCTCTATCTGTGAGAACCCTGCCACAAGTTGGGACAGATAAGTCATGTCAAATGTTTATACAAGCATTGATCTACATTCTAGGTCGATAATTAATTATATGGGAAATTGTAAATGCTTGTAATACGTATACCATAGGCCGTTATGCTCTTATCATTGCTTTTGTGCATAAATAAAAATATGGTATCAAGGTGTCATATAGAGTGTACAACAAACTTTAGCCCCACAAGTTGTCATTTTCTTTGGAAGAAACATTGAGATCAACTTCTATTTTTGTATTAGTTTGAATTCATCATATAGTTTCATTGGATTTTATCACAAGAGGAATCTCATAAGATGCAGAATGAGTGGTTGTTTTCCTTGGAGGGGGGCTATCTATCTATCTATCTCTCTTTCAGTCTTTGTCACTTAGTGTCGTTATTGTAGGGACAAGCAAAAAAAACTTATCGACAAAAAGCTCCATTAATTGGAGACATATCAAGACTCAAATCACATGATTTTCTTGAAGCTGTGAAAGTTGTCTGAATGTGAACATCAGTCTCACCATAAAACTCCATAGTAGTTCTTTGTCAATGCGATTCAGTATCGTTTTCCAAACCCCTTTAACTAGTACCTGATTGCAATGTAACAATTTTGTAAATGGACCCCACGAATCCCTGTGACGACGAATAATCGGTTTAACCGTACCGGAAACACTCGGATAATTGGGATAATCCCTTAAATTCATTTTCCTATTAGAGACGGGCCCATACACGGCCCAAGAACGGCCCAGTAATAAGATTGTTATTGCGAACTTTGATTTTTGTAGAGAGCACTTTTCGCTTTCTTCTTTAACCGTCGTTTCATCCAAAAAGCCACTCCTTCGAGTGTGACGACGGACGGCCATTATCGCGAGGTTTCACGGGGGAGAAAAGAAGAGAAGAAAAAACTTATCATCGTCAAGATCTTCAGAAATTGATCGGTGCGCACGACGTCTCTGGAGTTTGTACGTTATCTCTCTCTCTCTTCCTTTTTACTTATTTTCATCGTCCGTAAAATGGATTTGGTATCGCTGATGTGTTGTATCGAAACTCATTTTCTTTATTAAATAAAAAAAAAAACTGTTATTCCGTTATTGTTTGGATTTGGATCTTCACTATATATATTTTGATTATTTGCAGGTATTATTATACAATCATGGACACTGATAATACTACTACTGAGCAAAGTAACAGAGAGGTAGTACCACCTCGCCTTCATCTGAGGCCAGTAAGGCCAATGGAATCCGGCATAGGCCTACCTTACGCACCTGAAAACTGGCCTAAGCCTGGAGACACGTGGCGCTGGAAGGTAGGACCGAGAATCACCGGCAAAGGCACCTTTTTGGACCGCTACTTATACCCTCCCAAGCATCTCCCCGGTTTATCCAACACTGAAACATTGCGGAAAGGCACCGCCTTTAGGAGCAGGCTCTCTCTTGAACGCTACATTCGCTTAGCCTTCCCTGATGCAGATGTCCGCAAGTTCTTTGCTTCTTTCAGCTGGGCTGTACCCAGCACAGATGGTCAGATTCAAGTGATATACTCCCTCTGTTTCTTTATGCAAGTAGTTTTAGTTGAATGCATAAAGAAAGTTATTATTAAAAAAAAAAATAGCATTTGATATATAAATTAGATATAGTTGAACCAATCATAAATAAGTCTATATTATTTGATTGATCACACTATACTTAATAAAAGTAAAAGTTACCTAGATATATGAAAACTACTCGTATTTTGAAACGAACAAATATCTCTTAAACTACTATTCTGAACTAATAGCTCCTTGTGGTGTTATTCTGTTTGATAGTCATAGGTATGAAGCAGTCTATATTGCCAGTGTATACCTCAGATGAAGATCCAATGGATGCCAACGTCTCTGACATTATGGTTTGCAAGGCTGGTAATGACAAATGCGGCAGCCTGATGCCACCACCGAGTGAAACCGAGCCAATGCCTTGTGACATTTGCTGTAGCGAGCCTAGTTTCTGCACTGACTGCTCTTGCATCCTCTGCTGTAAATCGATAAGCGTGGAGCATGAAGGTTACAGCTACGTTAAATGCGAAGCTGTGGCTTCCGAGGGTCGTGTATGTGGACATGTTGCTCATATCAACTGCGCTCTTCGAGCTTACATGGCTGGAACTGTTGGAGGCAGCATTGGGTTGGATGCTGAGTACTATTGTAGGAGATGTGACGCCAGAAAGGACTTGGTTCCGCATGTTAACAGGTTCCTGGAGATTTGTAAGACTGTAGAGTACCAAGGCGATGTGGAGAAGATCCTCAATCTCGGTATTTGCGTCCTGCGTGGCTCGCAGAGAGTGGATGCTAAGGAGCTGCTCAACTGTATCGAATCAACGGTCATCAAGGTACAATAAAATTTAGTATTTACTGAAGTTTCCTGAAACTAAAGAGGCTAATCTTTGGCAGCTTAAGTGTGGCACTAGCTTGGAAGATCTTTGGAATGATGATACACCAACTATATGGTCAGGTAACATCCCTCATCTCTACTATCTTTTGCTTTGTGATTATATGTTGAAGATGATTTTATCTTCGTCTTGGTTGTTAGATTTCTCTGAGAGTGGAGAAGGTAAAGACAATGATGATGCAGTGCAAAGTCTACAAGACGTGACACCGATCGAGCCCATGCCGTTCAATCACGAGGCAGAGATGCACAAGCTCGAGGAAGAGATCCGTGAGGTTTTAAAAGCGCTGAGAGAAGCTCAGGAATCAGAGTATCAGATCGCTGAAGTCAGACTTCATGCTCAGAAAGAATGTCTTGGTGATCTGTATAGGCAACTTGAGGAGGAGAAGTCAGAGCTGTCGAGGCGTGTGTCAGGCTCAGATGCAGATAGCTTGATGACTAATGTGTTGAAGAGATTGGATCAGATAAGAAAAGAAGTGACAAAGCTTAAGGAGATGGAGGAAGTGGCTAAAGGATTTGGCAGGACGCCTAAAGGAATCCTTGAAGAGTACTTTCATCTAACAATCGAGGAGTAGAGAGATATCAAATAAGCATTAGCAACAATTATAAATTGTACATTCGTCGTTGTGACATTGTCTGCTAAGTTCCTGTTGGATTCTTCATCATGTACCCAAGTTTTGCTTCACCATTATACATAATCATCTTGCTTAACAGTTCATACAAGGTACCCTGAAGATCTTAAAAGCCTCAACATTTTTATTACATAATAGTCCTTTCATGAAATGGGATTCAAAATGGGAATGAAACCTGAAGCCATGTATATAAGTTAAATGGAGCTTCCAGAAACTCAAGACAAATTCATCGTGATAATCATCAAGCAGTAGTAGAAAGCATTCTTGTTTTGTCTCGTCTAAGCAAGTTCGTACTGAGGAGTACTATTATTAATTGAAGCTTCTTCACGGTTTTTCCGTCTCTGTCTTCGCTGAGCTCTCTTCTGTTTGCGAGTTTGCGCTTTGCTTGAAGCTTTCGCATTAACCTGCGCAGCAGTAATGCTCTCTGTTGGTTCTGGTCCACCAAATACACTGTCAAGACCATCTTCTTCATCCACATCCGAATTTCCGTGAATAAGATTCAGCTTATAATATTAGAAACAGGTTCTTGTCCAAATGATGCTAAGCATTTGCAGAGGCATTAAAGCTTAGTACTCACAGGGCTGTTTTGGACCCCTGGTTTAGTCTTTGAAGCATCAGATCCATGGGAAACGCTTCGGTTATGAGGGTTTTGTAAGCCATTGTTGGTGCTCTGAGGTTTAGCTTCATTTACATCATCATCATCATCATCATAGGAAGCGGCAATCTCTGTGAAAGTTCTCCTCTTACGCCAGCGCATCTGAGGCTTCTCTCCTTGATCGTTGTAAACAGCTTCAGGGTAGAAATGCTTGGACATAAGCTGCCATCTCCAAGCTTCACCTCTGTTGTACTTGACTAAGCTGTAGTTAAAGAAAGATAATATAAAACATCCATCAAAGGTAAATCAATAAGTCTCAGAGGCAGATGCTTACACATTGACAAGCTCTCTCTGCATACGTGTAGCATCTTGCCTAAGAATATTATCAAGGCATGAAACAGCAGTAGTGGAATTTGACCAATCCCAAGCAGCAGTAAAAGCCGCCACTGCCGGTACTGTCGTGGTGGTGAACAGAGAATGAAACATTTAAAATAAAAGATGATGATAACAAAACATGTAACCAAAGTCAAAAAAAAAAAAAATACTTACGAACTGTAAGAGGAAGCCTCAGCATTTTGAACCGTTTCGCCACTGAAAGAAAGCAAAGTAAGTTAGAGGTAATGAAGAAACTTCCACTAGACTTGGGTGAGGCAAATGAATCCAAAAGTAGTAGTACTACTGTAGTACGAACCTTGCCAACCTAAACCACCTGCAACACTAGAGGCAAACCCAGCAGTCCACAAGACTTTGAGATGGCAAGAGGCAATCACACTCATCTCTTCTGCCGTTATCTTCTCCTAAAATACAAAGCAAAGATTTAGTTTTTTTTTTTTAAACCCAAATTTCAACAATTTAGTTCAGAGAATTACACACATTCTCAAATGTTAAAAGCTTTATCCTTTAGAAACAAAATCGAACAAAAAATGAGAGGATACCTAATCGAACTAAGAAACAATCGTTGCAACCTCTATCGATTAAAAAAAAAAAGAGTTCATTTTTTTGGGGATTCAATTGAAAAAAACCTGCTCGGGTTTATCCGCGAGGGCGAGATAGAGCTGATTCAAAGCGGACAAAGCCATCGTCTTTCCTTAAGAATCGATTCTCTCTGTTCCTGATCCAACAAACTTATTATAAGCCTCTCTCTCTCTCTCTCTCTGTCGCATACAACTCTGAATCTTCATCGATTATGAAAGAACCGGTTCGAATCAGGTTAAGTTCGGTTTAATATAGAGTTTCACATTAGACCGGACATTTCCCATATTTTCTTGACAATTTCTTCACAAAATTACGGAAAAAAGGTATCGAACCGAACCAAAATTTTATAAACCAGTTGATTTTATTGTAACCGGTTTGGTGTAATTGAACCGAACCAGATGGAATAAAACATGTATTTGAGCCAGAACCAAACTGTGAACTGGATTGTATTTAACCAAAACGACAGCCGGTTATAGTTCGTTCTCCCACAAGTCAACAGTAAACCGACAAAAAATTACATGAAACCAACTACTACATAATAAGCACTTGTTGTTCATTGACTATACTATTACAACCTAATAGATGATGTTGAGGATGACAAGATGTCAATGCTTTGAAAGGAAGAACCAACAAAACGATTGCTAAGTTGGTGTCATTGTAGTGCTAGCCTCTGATACCACTTCACTATACAATCTCCCTGTGGCTGAAAACATCCAGAAAACCTCTCTGTTGACATCCTTTGCTGCTTGGACCATCACGCGTGTCAGGAGATCAACTGCCATTGACAACAAACTCGAACTCTCCATCACTGAGCTTAGCCTGTACTCAAGAACCCATGTGTTGGGATCTAATTGCAGAACTGATGTGCTCAATTTTGTTCTTCTCCACGAAGTGTTCGCCTCATGTATCGAGTAACCAAACTTCCCTTCTGACCACTTCAATGACAACATCAAAAGAACACAAAGAAATGAAGTTAAGACATAGATATACACAAACAGATACTAAACAAAGAAAGCATTGAGATTTGGTTACCTCACTTACACGGCCTGATAAGACGGTGATCGAACTTGAGGAGAATCCAGTACTGAACAGTCCAGCTGTCTGCAAAGGCCATCCCCATATACTCACTTCTTCAATGACGGACTTGTACAGAACACACTTTGAGTTCAACATCGAACCATCCTAGAAATAAATAAAATAAAAAACAGTACTTTTTCAAATCCGCCAAATAAAAATTAAAACTTTAGTTGAAAAATTGGAATAAAAATGCAAACTTGACTAAACCTGATTGAATCTCCATCTGGAATCGGAATCTACGCAGCTAGAAAACTTTCCATTTTTAGCAATACCCTTTAATTCATCTTCCGAGATTCTCATCTTCCCATCAAGATCATTAGCAGCCTGAGATCTCTCCCCAGAGACTCTCACTATCTCCTCTGAGAACTCAGGTTTCAAAACCCCTTTAACCACCCAACCAAACACTAACTCCAAACACAGAACCAAACCAATCGCCAAAACCACTTTCATAACAACCACCAAAGTCAGTGTCTTTCTCTCCTTCTCGATCTTCTCTTTTGGCTTCTTCACCACTTTCTTCTTCGGCTGAGAGATAACCCTCGAGATTGGGCGAGAAACAGAAGCGGGAGTGGTGACTACTACATCCGGGTCAAACGACGTCGGAGTGGACTCAACGGTGGGTTTGAAAGTGGATGATGCGTAAGAGAGCTTGGTGAGGGAGCTTCTCTGCACGCTCAGAGGCATGAGATCGAGCGTCGCGTTGAGACTGTCGAGACAAATCTCGCAGGTGCAGTTCGCGTCTTTGCGACAGTCTGGGAAGTAGCAGTTACTACTGTCTCTTCTCTCTGAATCTTCTTCCGTAGAGACCATAGTTGTCGTTGTCGTCGTCGTCGTGGTGCTCGAAGATGATGATGCCATTGATTTTCTCCGACCAACGATGAGGAATCTCAAATCTCAAATCTAAAAACTTCTCTTTTGTTTTTTTTTTTAAATTGGCCAGATTTTTGTTTTTATTTATTTAAATTTCTTTCAGTTTCAAATTTAAATGTCAAGTACCCAACGGTCCTCTGATTTCGGCAGTTTTTCTTATTTAAAAATTACTAGATTTTAATCCGCGCACCCGCGCGGATGTATTTTTCAAAAATATTTTGCTACTTGTTTTTATGTTAATATTAGTGCTTGAAAAAAATCAAAATCTGAAGAACGAAACCGATCTTGATCTGAAAGTGTAATACCAAACCCGAACCAAAATTGATAGCAAAATATTTTGAAAAATATGTTAATATTTAATCTGCGCGCCTGCGCGGATGTATATTTTGAAAAATATGTTGATATTTGTTTTTCATGTAATTATTAGGGTTTGGCAAAATGAATCCGAGGAACAGACCCGATACCGATCCGAAAATATAGTACCAAACCCGAACATAAATTGATTAAATATTCAAATTATTCAAAGTTTTGTTATTTAGAGATCCAAATCTGATCTGAACCGAAGTATTCGGATACTTATATATTTAATTATATTTAGATTTAACGTATATAAAACATCAAGAATCATACTTTTAAATTGGTTTAAATACTTGAAAATATATATAGATAGTCAAAAGTAAATATCTGAAATAGTTAAGGTATACTCAAATCACCAAAAATACTTAAAATATTTATTGATTTTGTATCCAAAAATTTTAAATGCTAATTGATATGTTAAGCTTAGGTATTCTGACATATGTTATTTAAATTTATAGGAAATATATTATTTTATTTATAGATTTTGAGAAATTTAAAATATATAATGATTTAAAACTTTAAAAATAATTTAAATGGATCCAAACTCGAACCAAACCCGCAAAGGTCTGAATCACACTCAAACCAAAATTTAGAAACATCCTAATAGGGCTGAAATCTTTGACCCCGGAAATCTGAAATGCAAATCGATCAGAACCAAACTCGTATGGGTAACCGAAAGTCCATCCCTAGTCATTATTATGTATCGTATATTGTCATCATATAATTAATCGTATTTTATATGTACCTTCATATAAATAATTACATATATTATATTTTAAAAACTTAATATGAAATATAAAAACCATAATTTGAGTTTGTATTTCAAATTGGGCTTCGTATTGTATTTTTCTTATATATATGTTGACAATATTTTTTATAATGGTTATTGAAAAATAGTTTAGTAAAAATCTATTTTTGAATATATGTATATTTTTCAATCAATTTATGATATGCATCAATTTTGAATTATTATTTTGATTTGAAATATGTATATAAAGTTTAAATTTTGTTTTATGGTTAGTTTAGAAAAAAAAGTTTTAGGCAATTAGATTGACTCATTTTAAAACTGGCTCAAATAGATAGTTTCTTATAATATGATGGACTTTCAATTTTTCTTAATAACATAAGCCCATTACTTTTTTGCTTAATAATATTATCCTTGTTTTCAAACAAAAGTAATGGTTATTGAAAAAGAGTTTAGTAAAATTTCATTTTTGAATATATGTTTATTTTTCAATTAATTTATGATGTAAATCAATTTTGAATTATTATTTTGATTTGAAATATGTATATAAAGTTATAAATTTTGTTTTATGGTTAGTTTTGAAAAAAAAGTTTAAATGATTTGACTCATTTTAAAACTGACCCAAATAGATAATTTCTTATAATATGATGGACTTTCAATTTTTCTTAATAACATAAGCCCATTACTTTTTTGCTAAATACTACTATCTTTATTTCCAAACAAAAGTAATATTTTTTTAAAAGACTACAATCCATGTTACCAAACACTCTTATTTTTTAAACTCATATACATGTTTCCAAACAATCTCATTTTGTACTTCAGTTTTAATAAGATAGATTACTAACATACTGTTTATTAACACGTATGGAGAACACATATATATATATATATATATATATATATATAGCTTAATTAATTTGCAACAAAAATACAAATCTATATACTATATTAAAAGGGATATATAATCAACAGAGAGAGTGTCCACGTCCTCAATTTAAATCAGCCAATAAGAATTATTCTTTTTGCCACGTATGCTATTTTAGCCCAAAACATGGAAACCAACTTCGATTGTGATTCATCTTCCTCGATTCCAACTGTTTTTTTTTCTTCAAGTTTTCATTCTTCAACGCCTCCTACGGTCCTACCTAATTAGGGTGTGGAAGAGCCGTCTATTCTCTTCATCTCTTCGTCTCTTTTTTTTTTTGCTCAAACATCTCTTTGTCTCTATCTCTTCCTCTCTGTCTCTCTCTCTATGTCTCTCTTCCAATGATGAATCCACAAGGCCATCCCGAACCTCCTCCGACGATACCTTCGAGTTGGTGGGTGTTGAGATGAGGAATGGTGAAGAAACTAAATGTGTTTTTCCCTTGACGAGTCTTCTTTGCGGTTTGGTGGGTTGATTGAAAAGTTAAGGTCTTTTGATCCTGTTTTGTGTTCTAATTCTCTGTAGTTAAGGCTTTTTACTGAGAAAATCTTTTGGGTGATGCAGATCTTTGATAGTTTTCAGAGAAGTATCAATTTTTATTGAATTGCCTTTGTTGGTTTGTGAGGTTTGTTCCTCTGTTTCGCCGCCGCAGAAGGAGAGGTTTATCCGAGGAATAGGAAAGTTTGATCTGCGGCAACGAGATGGAAGAAGCTTGGTTTCGTCTGTGTTATCTCTCTCAAACTAGATTTGATTTTGAAATGGCTTGAGGAGATGAGAAAAGAGGACGAGGAGAGGAAGGTTTATATAAAAGGAAGGACGAAGGGTGAGAGAAAAGAAGTAACTTCGAAATTGTCATTCACCCTCCAAAAACGACTACGTCAATTATGGCAGTTGAGCCGCTCATTTTCTCTTTAATTATCAATAGGGTGACACAAAGGGATCAGCAAAAGGTGGGGATGCAAATTCAAAGAAAGAGGTCAATCAAGCCAAAATGGCCAGGTACAGACACCTGGTCTTTCCTATACTCGAGTTCCTTCAAGAGCATCAACTTTACCCTGATGAGCAGATCCTCAAGTTCAAGATCGAGCTTCTGAACAAGACCAACATGGTTGATTACGCCATGGACATCCACAAGAGTCTCCACCACACAGAAGACGCTCCCCAAGGTATAATAATCTCTGTGAAAGTTTGCCTCTTTCGTCTTTGTTGGTTGATTGGTTTATCATGAATGTTTCTGGTGATAGATATGGAGGAAGCGGCTGCATTGCTCGTGACGTTCCTATTGAACCCTAATGCTGTCCAGGAGCTAAGAGGTGATAAGAAATACAATCTCCAGATGCTGAAAGAACGTTACCAGGTTGTGATTTTGTGTTGTTTCGTTTGTGTTTAGTATGAGGAACTCAGTTTTGATGTATAATATTTTTTTATCAGATTGGTCCAGACCAGATTGAGGCGTTGAATCAGTACGCCAAGTTTCAGTTTGAATGTGGGAATTATTCAGGTGCTGCTGATTATCTTTCCAGTACAGGACTCTTTGCTCTAACCTTGAGAGAAGTATGAGTGCCTTGTGGGGGAAGCTAGCATCTGAGATATTGATGCAGAACTGGGACATTGCGCTTGAAGAGCTCAACCGTCTCAAGGATATTATTGACTCAAAAGTCTGCTTCTTCTAGCTTTTCCAGCCTTTTGAGAGATCCCTGTTGATGTGATTTTATAGATACTAATTGGCAAAGATTTTGTTTCAGCTGCTGTTGGGTTGCAGAAGTCACGATTCTGGTGTGAGCCGCTTGGTGAGTTTTGGTTGCTTGTGTTGTTGTTTTCCTTTCTCTGATGTTCGTAGGAGAGATGCATCATTCTTCATGATGATTCTTTCTCTCTCTACAAAAGCTCATCTTTTCTACTTACCATTCAGTTCCCAGATGCTCGAGGAGACACTATATGTAAAGAACTCACACAGACACCGCAATCTCATTAAGTATCTAAAAGACTATATTGACTTCATTTCCACAAAATATCCTTTTTGGAATCGAACTTCTGGAGCTGATCATTTCCTTGCCGCCTGCCATGACTGGGTAACGTCTCCTCCTTGACATGAGAATGTTTTTAGACATTTCTGATATATCTATTGAGTTATGTAGATGCAATCTTTGAGACCATTTTCTGAAACCGTAATGTCTTTTTGTTAAATTACTCTATGTAAGTTGTAAATATGTGAGTTTTTGAGAACAAATTAGTATATGGTCTTTTGTGACATTTTATCTATGTGAGGTTATAAAGGTTGGATCACTGAGATCATTGTCTGATACATGTATGTCTTGTGACATTATGCTATGGAGTTGTAATTAAGCTTTGGGATCATTTTTATGAAGGTTGGATCATTGAGATCATTTTTCTGAGATCTATGTGAAGTTATGAAGGTTGGATCATTGAGATCATTTTTCTGACGAATGCATGTCGTTTGTAACATTTTGGTGGCATTGTAAATATTGTGAGATTTGAGATCATTTTTTTAGAATATTATATGGTGTTTTGTGAAATTTCGTCTATGTGAGGTTATAACGGTTGGATCATTTAGATCATTTACTAATAAATGTATGTCGTTTTGTTACATTTTCAGGCTCCATCGGAGACACGGAAGCATTTTTCCAAGACTATAAGGGCGTTGTGTAACTCGGATGTTAAAGAAGGCTTTGTCTTTGGAAAGGACACATCTCTACCGGAGACATACGTTAGATATCCCAAGAAACCACTAAGTAACATCGGTGGCAAGTCTGCGTCCAAAAGGCCAACAGTAGCTTTCTTTGCTGGTCAACCCGGTCACGGGTACGTTAGGCCAATACTACTCTCTTACTGGGGTGAACAACAAAGATCCTGACCTGAAAATTTTCGGGAAGCTTCTGAGGTCTAAAGGAAACAAGAACTATCTTCAGTTCATGAAGACGAGCAAATACTATTTTCTATGGTTGTGTTCCAGTAATCATATCTGATAACTTTGTGCCACCTTTCTTCGAGGTTTTGAAGTGGGAGTCGTTTGCGGTTTTTGTGTTGGAGAAAGATATACCCAACTTGAAGAAGATTTTGATGTCTATATTGGAACGTAGGTATAAGCAATTGAAGATGAGAGTGAAGAGAGTACAGAAGCATTTTTTTGTGGCATGTGAAGCCTGAGAAGTATGATATGTTTCACGTGATTCTTCATTCTGTTTGGTTTAACCGAGTTTTCCAAATTTCGGTTTAGAAGTTCTTTATCAAACAAACAATTCATTTATACATTTTTTCACAGGATAAATCCAATAGGAGTTTTAAATAAAAAAAAATTAGTGATACATTATATTGTTTACTACATTCACGAGCCAAGCAGAGTCGCATGTGAACTGAAACTGCCATGATCAGAAAACTAATCTCAGTCTCTGTACGTAATATTTCTGGAGTTATCTTCCTAAAGCCTATCTTCTTTTTATGAATTCATGGTAATTCATGATCAGATGGTGGTGTTTGACGTGACTGGAGACATTTTTCTTTATCATATGTTTTGTCTGTCTCTTAACATAAACCTTATCATTTCAACTTTCAGTGTTTTTAACTTTTCACCAAACATATACATAGAAATGTATTTTCTATATCTGTAGACAACGCAGCATGGAACAAAGGAGTCGACGGAACTAGGATAAGAAGTTTTTTTTTAGAACAACTAGGATAAGAAGTTTAGGATAAATATTAAATAATTTACATGGGTTAAAACTTTAGATTACCTAATTGATATTTTAAAATTCACGCACATTTAGGTTGTATTAGGAAAAATTCATTTCCAAAAAATTAATTTAAATGAATTTAGTTTCATTTTAAAAAGATGTATGGATTACTCAAAATTATCACTTGCATCATTAACATTTAAATTAAATTATACGGGCTCAAAAAAAATTTATCATACAAAAGAAATTGCATTTCAATTTTACTGAAATTAGCATTTCCCCCTTTTAAAAATATTTGAATTTTTAACATGCGGTAAATATTCCCTACGAATTAGAACACAATAAAAAAAACTTAATCAACTACAACAAAATTACACTGTGCAAAAATTACAGCTTTCTTTTGTAAAAATAACATCCCTTATATATTAATTGAGAAACTTTATAACTTCTTTTTGTAGCCACATGTCATCATTATGATGATTCTTAAAATCACAAGATAAATATATTGGTTCATCTAATTATTAATAAGTTTTTTATTAAACTAACCATAAATTCATTATTAATGTTCTTTATTATTTCCTTAACTAGAACTTATGAAATTGCCTAATGTGGCTAAAGTATATATGACAATTAATGATTTTGAATAATAAAGATTTGATAAAAAATACTTTATCGTCTATCTTATTTGTTTAATTTTGAACTATTAAAATAAATTAAACAACCACATTAACCATATAATAAAAAATAAATTTTCTATATATGTTATATTTTAAATTTTTAAAAACGAATATAAATTATTAAAACTGTAAAAAATCTAACATTCAAATTTTATGATCCATGGTTTAAAATTTTTTTATAAACAAATACAAATTAATGATTACAAAATTATAATATATAGAAGTCTGCTGAAAGAGCGAGTTAAGTTTTGCTGCACGTGCAGCTGCTGAGCTTTCAAGCAAAGAAAGGATGAGGATGACGATGCAGAGTTTCACAGAGTCGCCGAACTCATCCTCTTATGATAATATAAGAAATGAACCTTCACATAGACATAGTAGATCAAATGTGCAAAGCGGAGGTTTTGTTAAAGAAGAAATGCCAAGAAGCAGTTGCAGGGAAGAAGAAGATCAATCTACTACCAGGGCAGAGCTTTCTAAGAAAAATGTTGATGAACAATCATAACATGCTTCATGGAAGAAAGGTCATTCTCGAGATAACTCATTGGAGATGAGGCAGAATGATTCCTTTGCTAAAATAGGCAGAGCAAAGCAGCAGCCAATTAAAGATGATGTCAACGATAGCTGTTCAAAAGATGTTCAGCTCAAGAAACAGTCAAGCTTGGCTTCATCGCGTTCACACACAAGCTATGTTTCTGATGACAATAACGTCATCTTTGAGGATAAACGATTCCAGAGCACTATTGAAGATACAGAGAGAAATAGTTGTGGTCCTGATGTTGCTCCAGTCATGGTCACGGCTGACAAAAATATATTATCAGTTTTTGTTTTATGCTGCCTTAGTATCTCAATTAATATTTTAAAATTTAGAAGTAAGTCTATAAATATAAAGGTTACATTATTTATGGATTGGGTTTGAATTTATGAACCTTTAAAAATATTTTATAAATGATTTTATATATTTTTAAATGATTTATAATGTCAGTTTTATTTTTTTCAGAAATTTAAAGTATTTATGAAAATAGTTATATCTTAAAGATAAATTTAAATAATGATATCAAATTTGGGGTAAAAGCTAAAATTAAAATTCTCTCAGAAATCATAACATACATTTGTTTCTCCAAAAATTCTAAAAAAGGATGTTCTTGTCTGATTGCAGCTTCTAATGTTTTTTCCTTCCATATATTTAAATTTATATTTTCAAAAGAAATTTTGGTTCATACACTATTATGCGTTGTAATTAATTAGAAAAAAGTTTATCCATATATAATTGTATTTCAATTTACAGAAGTCCAAAGCCACATAAGACTTATTTACTATAATGTTATCAAAATTCTATTAGAACAAATTTACAAAAACAACATTTATACACTCTAAGAAGAGTTTTTTTTTTGTTTACCCTAGAGCCTGTCATATCATATTTTTTTTTTTAGAAAAAGCAAAATAACAAAAATTTGCTAAGTTATATTTTGTTTTTAAAATAAAATAAAAATTAAATTTTTTTAAAAAAAAATAGTACAAGCTGCAAAAAATGAGTTTTTTAAAAACATTATTAACGCTGTCAGTAAAATTACACTAAACCCTAAAATCTAACCATTAAACCCTAAACCTTTAGGTAAATCATAAATTCTAAATCGTAAAAACTAAACAATAAATCCTAAACACTAAATTCTAAACGCCGTCAGCAAAATTCTAAAACTTAGCCCTAAACCCTAGGGTTTAGGATTTACCCTATAGTTTAGGATTTACCCAAGGGTTTAGAGTTTACCCAAGGATTTAGGATTTACCCAAGGATTTAGAGTTTACCCAAAAGTTTAGGATTTACCTAAAAATTTAAGGTTTAGTTTTTAGGGTTTAATGTTTAGGATTTAAGGTTTATTGTTTTGATGACGGCGTTAACAATGTTAGAAAAGGTTTGTACTACTTTTTATTTATTTTTACTTAAAAAAATATATGATATAATTTGGCAAATTCTATTATTTTGTTTCTTTTTTTTCAACTACTGAATATGAGCTTGCAGACTTTTATTGGTTGGTGAATAAATAATATTTCTAAGAAATATCAAAGTACGGATCAATAATTTTTTTATAATTAAATTATTGGTCACTAATAATAGTATTTTTACGTCACTTCTAATTAATATTAATATTATTTTATAATTTAATATTTTTACTATTTAATAATGCATAGATAAATTTTAAACAGTTTCAGTTCTAAAACAGTTATCAATCATCAATTTTATAAAATTTACGTAAAACAATAATAATAAATGCAGGTGCATTATTGAACAAATTTGTTTGTTCTGAGCCTCGAGAGGATCCGACTAGCGCCTAATGACCGTCAGGTTACTCTTTTTCATTTCATATCATTGAAACTTATTTGAGATTAATATAAATAAAATCTTAAAACGATAAATAAAATTTTAAAACTAAATTTCCTCATTTATACAAAATATTTACCATGAAAGTAAAAATAGTAAGTTGCAATTGATTAAATAAAAAAAATTAATCTAAAATTAAGATAATAATTTACATGTGAAAAAATATGAAAAAAAAATTAAAAGTATATTATCCGCGCGTAGCGCGGAAAAACGATCTAGTCAATATAATTTTAGTTTAAGAAGAGATATACATGAAACATTTAATACATGGTGTGTATTAATTATCTTTAAGAAATATTAAACCAAAATTTATTAGATTCTAAAGAAGATAACAATAGACAATCGCATAGAATCTGGTAAATAAAATCTATGAAACATATCTTGACTTGTTTTCGATTTTAACTTTGTTTTTAATGGAAAAAAACTAAATTAGTTAGTATATATTCAAACACACAATTAGTAAAACAATTTTCTTACATTGATTTCATTAGCTTTCTCTCACAAATTTCATTCCTTAAATCTCATTCTCTACTCTTTTTTTTTTTGTTCTTACAACTCGAATTTTCGTTTCCAATTATAATGAAGAGTGGTGAAGATGATCACTATCCTTTGCGCATGAAAATAGATTGGTCTGATAAAGTGACCAAAACTTTAGAGGAAGCTATGCTTAAAGCAAAGTCGTCTTGTATTCACAAATTTGATCTTAATAAACTTCCTCCTTCTGATACAGATGATGAAGAGCAGGATGAAGCAAAGAGAAGAGACCATAAAGTTTCTAGTGGAGCTCCCTCTAGGTTTTGTAATAATTTTGACCTTAACAAGTCTCCAAAGGAAGAGCCACCAAACCACGACGGTCACAAGGTAACTCAGAACTTGCTAAATCCTAAACCTCTCAAGAAAAGGGGAAGAGGTAATAGTGGTAGGTTGAATAAAGCAAAGAAGCAAAGAGTCGATGTTGTTCTGGAAGTAAAAGACGCGATACTCATCTTTGAGAAGACTTTACTTGTGAGTGATGTTAATCCAAATCAAAGCCGTTTGTTAATCCCTTTCAAAACGCTAAAGAGAAACAACTTCTTGACTCAAGAGGAATCGAGTTTCTTAGTACAAGATGAAAACAAGAAGGGGAAGAAGCCTGGAGTGGAAGCCTTTCTCGTGAACGAAAGGTCTCAAACGTGGAGTTTGGTTTTCAAGAGATGGGTGATGAAGAAGGAGAAGGACTCTCAAAACGGTTCGTTGCACTACGTTTTGAACCGTGGCTGGAACGACATCGTTAAGGACAATAAGTTGGAAGCCAACGATAAGATCAGTCTCTGGTCTTTTAGGTCCGATGGAGTTCTTTGCTTTTCCCTTGTTA
Organism: Brassica napus; assembly: GCF_020379485.1. Classification (NCBI taxonomy): domain Eukaryota; kingdom Viridiplantae; phylum Streptophyta; class Magnoliopsida; order Brassicales; family Brassicaceae; genus Brassica; species Brassica napus. The sequence continues at coordinate 2,247,364 of NC_063443.1, forward strand.
CTCATCCTTCCACCATTAGCTCATAGTAGCTCTTGTGCTATCTCATGATTGTCGTTCTCTCTTTTTTTTGTAGGTGGTAAATTTTGGTTTTTCTTTACGTTTAACTAGTAAGGTTTGACATTATTTGTTGGGTTTTTTTGGTTCACATTTTTGTTTCAATTCTTCTTGATTGTTGGTGCCTATATGTCTATTTGTTGTTTCTGCTTCCGTAGACATGAATCTATGTTTTTTTTTTGTTTCGTTTTCAGAGTGAATGATCATACAAAGGGAAACCCTCTTAATAAAGTTTTTTAACTAAAGAAGCTGCTAAGGGAAACAACTAGCTAGCTAGCTAGATTGATCAATCATCACTCTAAACTTTTAGTATGTTTTCTGTTCTTGTTATTTGCAATTACATTCTTAAGATTACTCTTTTAAAGATTGAAGAGTTTTCTCTAATCATAGGATAAAATAATTATAAATGCATATACATACACGCTTTTTAGACTGAATTCTCTAAATATCCATTAATTTATCGTACATGTGATAGTTGATAAAAATCAAATCTCACGATAGAGGTAGAGCTATATATATACATTGTTTAGTCTCTTTTTTCTGTCACATAATTTGTGAAATAATCTAAACTTGCAGCAAACCGATGAATGAAAGAGAGAGATATAGAAGCAACTTCGTCCCTACTTTTCTTACTAACTTTTTATTTAGCAAATATACAAATAAAATATGATAGCTCATTTACACACAATTACCTCAAACTTTTTAAAGTAGACAAATACATATATGAGATGATAACTATATATGTGAATAAAAGTTCAGTAAGAAAACTATATATGTGAATATATTCAAAAATGTCTGAGATCTTTCTACAGTTAGATTATGTGGTAAAGACTATTTTAATTTATAATAAGGAGTAGTGTTGAATCTAAGATTAATCTATGGACAATGTGGGTCGTTATGATTAAAACTGCATCAAGGTACTCGAATTTTGATATCAGTCCATATGAAAAACCTTCAACCATTGTACTACCATAGTTGGTTGATAGTAAAGACATGCAAACTATAAGAGGTAGTAGTAATACACGTAATAACTGATTTTTTTTTTTGTAATCGTAATAATTGATTTTGTATACAAAAAAGGGTACGTAATAACTGACGTTAAGTCTATCTAGGTGGTAGTAACTTAAACGTACCGTTGAACTAACTGTGTTTGTATTATTTAGTTCATCTTTTTTAATATAACACGTATTAAACTTGTTTTCCAAAAACAAATATTGCTAAGAGTACTTTATCATTTTTTTTTTGACAAAAAAAAATATTATGGTTTGTCATATAACTCATAAACTCAATATAAATATTATGTAAGTAGCCCAACTTTGTGGCAACTTTTTGTTGGTGTTTGTTTACAGAAATCTTTGAAGCACCGACCAACCAAGAAGCACGGCTCTTCATCTACATCCCATTAGAAGTAGTATTGTGTTTAGTTCAACAAATTATATGATATTACTCTATTTGGGCAAACTCCACATACATTAGAAAAGTCACACGTCATCTCGTTAATGTAATCACGATGCGGTCCAATATTTTTCTCAGTCGTCTTCAAGTCACAATTTATCTGATACACAAATTTAATATACTTCTTAAAGTATTATCACTATGTTGCCATAATATTAGTCTTCAAAGTCTTTTAATATATTAACTATCATTATTTTAAGAAATAGCTTTCTAATTAAAAAGGAAACATATCCAAAATTTTGAATAAACATTATGGTTTTATTGATGTAATAATTAAAATAGATAGTCAAATAAATGTTTTGACTATGATGATAGAATAATTTTTAAAAGGAAGCAAATTAAAAACTAGCTTTCACTGGTAAAAGTTAGTTAAGGTAGTTGAGCTTCAAAAGTCAAAATCAAAACCAACTTCCACAAGCTACCTTATTAGCCCTTCTCTATCTCATGTATATATCATTTACACAAAGTAACCATAAAAACATTACCATTTCATTTCCACAAAACAAAAATTCTATTTATTTTCTTGACCAGAGGAAAAAAAGAGATTCAGTTTGCCTAAACCCCTAAAACACACAGCAAAATGGATCCCAGATTTTGCCTGATCTCAGCTCTAATCTTCTTGTCTCTACTTTCAAACTCTCCCATATTGATTCTTGCTCAAATCAGTACTCCGTGTTCACCAACCATGCTCTCAAGCGTTACGGGGTGCATGAGTTTTCTAACGGGAGGTGGTAGTTCTCCGACTTCTGATTGTTGTGAGGCTCTTAAATCGTTAACCGGAACCGGTTTGGACTGTTTGTGTCTAATTGTAACCGCAAGTGTGCCCATTAATATTCCTATTAACCGAACTCTGGCCATCTCTCTTCCTCGTGCATGTGGCATGCCTGGTGTCCCCGTTAAATGCAAAGGTTATCTAATTTCATTTTTCTATAATTAACACATTGAGTCGATTAATATATGTTTAGTTTTGATGTTCTAAATCTATATATGAACATCGATCTATATTTTTCAATTTCTAAATTTTAATAACGTAAAATTTGTGAAATTTCGCAGCTTCTGCAGCACCTCTTCCTGCTCCAGGTAAAAAAAAATTCATAAAATTTTATTAGAGATTATTTAAATCTCTTTTTTTTGACATCCATTACAATTACTTGTAATCAATATTTATTTTTTATTAACCAAAGCTTATTGTGAATAACACACAGGCCCTGTGTCTCTCGGTCCAACCACTCCTACAGAAACGCAATCTCCTCAAGGTGAATTAACAAAATTTTAACTCTCCTAAACAATATTTCGAGTTTATTTGACATCACGTAGACCGGACTAAGGACCCAAACTGGTCCTACCGTTTTAATGATCTTTATTTGTTAACATAATAAGCTCATTATTCATTAATATACGTTACTCTCCCAGGCTCAGCTTCTTTCGGTCCTACCACTTCTCCATCAAGTTCGATAACTCCTGATGGTAAACACACAGATTTTCTTACATACATAAAAAGTTTTTTTTGCTAATTTTTTTATTGATAATTTGTTACTAACACATTCGAGTTTTATTGTCATTACGCAGACCAGAATATTCCCGCATCGGACAAGGGAGAAAACCCGACAGCCTCAACTCCTTCAGCCTCGTCGCCTTCCTCTTCGCACTCTATCAAGCTTCCGCTTCTTCTACTTACTTTTTTCGCCTTTCAGATTATCAGTTTACTCTTAAGTTAAGCCCAATTACATATATCATAATATCTGGATCATTACTTTCATATTGATCTGATTCTGGTTAAATACTGTTCTAAATTTATTTGAATTTGATGCTTGCATGTCTCGTATAAACAAAGATGTTACCACAAAAGTTTATCCACACCAAATTAAGTGGTTATTAAAGCTATGAAAAATACACCAAAAGGTTCCAGAAGATACACAAACGAACGTACCAACAAATCCAAAATAGCCTTAGTTCGCTCATCAACATTACTTGCCCATAATATTATCAATTTACTTCCACCCATCAGACCACTCGTCGGTATTCTTAGTCCCACCACCATTGTCGTTCCAACCATCAGACCATTCATCAGTATTCTTAGTCCCACTACCATTGTTGTTACAACCATCAGACCATTCTTCTTTTTCCTTATTCCCACCACCATCGTTATCATCAGAGCATTCTTCTTTTCCCTTAGTCCCACCACCATTGTTGTTCCAAACATCAGAGCATTCTTCTATTTCCCTTGTGGCATCATTGTTGTTCCAAACATCAGAGCATTCTTCTATTTCCTTTGCGCCACCGTTGTTGTTAAAACCATCAGAGCATTCGTCTTTTTCTTTATTCCCACCACCATTGTTGTTCCACTCATCAGACCAATCGTTATTTTCCTTCGTCCCAGCAACATCGTCGTTCCATCCATCAGACCATTCATTTTTCTCCTTTGTGCCGTTGTTGTTGACCTCGCCGCTCATGTTCCACGCTTCTTCTACAGAGTATTGAGGAGGAGCATTGCTGCTTTCTTCTTGATGAAACGGTTCCTCCTCAAACTCTTCCCTCTCTGGTAAACCGCATCCTTGGTAAGCATTGTTATCCACACATCGCCACAAAAGCTTGTTCCAATTCATGTCCTGTGTCATATAACACAGTTCTACATTAGTAGGGAAGTATGAGTCACTGCTTTTAAGTTAAAAGCAATCAAGTAGAGTACCTTGCATATGATATGTGGGTTCCCGATGATCACTAGCAGAGAGATTGCACGGGTGATTGCGACATTAAACCTCCTTGGATTGCTCAAGAAGCCCAGACAATAGGCTCTATCAAACTCGTTGTGTTTGATTGTAGATCTTACAGTTGAGATAATGATGACTTGTTTCTCTTGCCCTTGGAACTGCTCGACGCTACCGACTTTGACTTCAGTCATCTCTAACCTATCGAGAACCTCCTTGATCTTCGTTACTTGCTGCCTGTAAGGAGTTATAACTCCGATATCCTCTTCCGCCACACAGTCGTTCGCTGTCAATCTCTTGATTGTCTCTATAACTTTACTGATCTCTATACGGTTGAACCATGACGGATTGTTGCCTTCCCTCTCATCGCATCCTTGGATCCCATAGAAAACCATTGGGAATTCTTTGTTTGGGAGGAATTTCAATGTCGCAAGAACAGAGTCTGTGTCTTCTTTGGACGCTACCAGTTCTCCATCATAGAACAGCTCTGATGGGAGATCAAGTATCTCTGGGTGGCATCTGTAGTTCTTCACTAGCTTTGTCACATAGTTCTCATCCCCTTCGCAGTAATAATCGCACTCAAACAATCTTTCCAAGTATGATTTCCCCAAGCCGAGTGACTCCGCATCTCTCGAGTATATAACCGGACCCAACTGCCTTGGATCTCCAGCAAGCACAACCACAGTTTCTGACAAGCATAGATTTGAGAGAGCAATCATGTTTTCTGGCTCTGACGCTTGACCAGCCTCGTCTAAGAAAATATGAGTGAAGTGACCACGCTTCACACCTTCTGCGTTAAGAAGGGATGCACTCATATATGTTGAAACAATGAGTTTGTAATGATTCAAAGCTTGGAGCGGAGGGCACTTGAAAACAAGCTCATCAAAGAAGCAAAACCGGATAATCTCAGGTTTGATTTCTTCGTAGGAACGAGTAGCTGCATTCAGCCTGAAAATCTCATTGTCCTTGATGCGAACTCCCTCCAGACAAAGCAGCTTCTCTAAAATGTGATCAGCCGCGCTATTGGAAGGAGCACAGACGAGAATCCGAGCATTTTTCTGAGTTGTATAGAGTTGAACTATCGCCTCCACCACTGTCATGGTCTTCCCAGTACCGGGAGGTCCATGGATCACATACGGCGGTGCTCCTTCGCATCCAAGAATCATTTCAACGGAACAAATCTGCTCTGCGTTAAGAGCTGGCGAAATGGGCACGATGGGTTTCGTCTTTATCATCCTTTTCCCGGATTTCAAGGACGGAAAAAGGAAGTTAGGATCCAAACCTTCTGCCGCATCAGCAGCCTGGTACAATCTTCTAGTGTTGATTCGATTGTAAGTAAACCTCACATTATAGACACTCCCAGTTGTGTGGCGAAGGTGGAACTCGGAAGCAAACTTCAAATGCACTTCATCCGCCTCCACTCGGTGTACAAAGCCCTGTGAAAAAAATCGTTTCCACTTTTTTAATTCCTCCAGAAGATAAATGGTGAAACATATTTGTGAATCAAGTAAATCAAGAAGATAACCTGATAAGCTTGAGCAGTTACATCATCATAGGCATGTCTTACAAAGATATAGTCACCATGGACAAGGGAAGGTCTTTTCTCCGCAAGGCCAGGGACTTCGAGAGACAAGTACAGACCCCTTCTCCTCATCGTAACATTCTCCATGTCATAAGCTCGCATGTCTTCCTAAAACCCCATAAATTACAATTTACATAATTGTAACATGTCTGATGCAAAAAAATTGAAACAATGAGAATAGAATACCTCGAGTTGTAGCTCTTCCATAATAAGCAACATTTTATAATACTTCGCATAGTTTCTAACCGTCAGACCTTCGTTCAAAAAATCAGGAACCTCCTTCTTCTCAAGCATCACTCTAGTCTCCTTGGGAATCTCATACCGAGGGAGCCTATTCTTATAAGCACGCTGCGCCACCGCCTTCGCAGGCCTTGACCCCGTCACGTAGCTATCCACTGCAAAATCCTTCCTTGGCCCCCTCCTATTCCTCGAGTAAGGCCTGTTAGTCGCAAGAGAGCTCGAGATCTTATCCTCAGCCAAAAGGAAAACAACCCTCTCAACGTTGTCACATCCCCAATCAACGCTAATCACAGTCGTATGCAAACCAATATCCTTCGGCTTGCAAGAGACAAAGATAGTCAAGGCGTCGCCAGGCTCGAGCATCCTGTCTTCGAGAGTGAACGTCTCGTAGAAGCTCTGTATCTCCTTGGCGTCAGAGTCTTTGGAAGGCGGTTTGAGGACGGAGAGGGTGAAGGAGTCCTCGGGGTTGGATGCGTAGATCTTTGTCCAGAGATCAACGGCCTCGTCGGTAGTGTTCTTGATGGTGAAGGAGTCGTGAGAAGTCTCTCCGACGGTTATTGATTGAGGCTTCTCGTTTCTGAAAGGGAAAGGGGCAGAGATCACGACGGGGCCTTCGTCTAACGGATTGTAGACGCCGTCGTTTTGATAGTCTATGAATCCGATCTCTCCCTTGTCTGCGATTACAGAGTACTCGTCATCTGACTTGTATCCACTCACACTCATTGCTGCCTAAGAATCTGAAACGTTAATAACAAACCTTATAATATGATTATAAAGTAACAATTACACAATCTGATGCTAATTGCGATTACTTCCTCCTAACCTAATCATTCAACAGTAAAACCCTAAGAACCGAAACGAGATTGAGCAGATGCGCTGAGAGAGTTGGAGCGTATACGTACTAAGTCTGTAACGAATTTGGATGACGATGCTCGTTGAAATGGAGAAGCGTCGAGGGCAGAAGAACAATCGCAGGGTTTATATGGGAAAGCACGAAAAGAGTGTGAGTGAGTGAAGAAGACTGAAGACTCGCAGAAAATTGCTTATTGGAATCAGTTCCGTCTCGGGAAGAAAGCATGTGGAGTCTTTATTGGGCCGTCGATTTTTTGTATGTAAAGCCCATTATATTCATGGCAATGACGAACGAGTGACATGATGGGTTTATAAATCACGATATGTATTAGCCCGCTATTTCTTTCTTATTTTCAAAAACTAATAAAGGGTTCCCAAATTTTGGGAATGTAAAAATGTTTATTGTGCATTTGAAAGAATTAACTAACGAAGATTCCATTGAGAAATAACAAATAAGTACAAGTTGTATGAGAAAAGGGTTTATTCATCTTTTATTATTTTAAAAAAAAATATAATATTTTGTAGCTGATTATAACTTTTATTTATAAATGTGATTTTTTTTTTTGCTTTTCATGAGATCAATCAAAATAGAACACACACTTTATGTAGCTAAGTCATGAATTGAGAAGTCTGTGTAGTTTTTTTAGGTATGAAAGTTTGTATAGTTGATACAAAATAACAACAGTTCGTGTGGATCCACCTTGTTCGTGCTAGCTTGAGTAAATTTCTACACTGATCATTGCTTTATGCTCTAAGAATTGACATTTTGAGACGTTATAATTAGTTTCATGAATAGTAAATGTGAGCATACATGTTAGTCCGCGTCGAATACTAGTATCATTATTGTTACCTATAATCCTAAAGTCATTAAATCTACAGATTTAGATGATTGACGTTAGCCTTTAGGTATAATTGAAAATACAGCGTAATAAGGAAGGTTTATCGATGGAATGATGGTGAGATATTTGTATTTTAAGTGTTTACATGATGTTGCAACAAGTATATGTTCATATTATACAATATCTTGAAGAGTTAACGTTACATGTTTTTATACTGACAGTCATTAGAATCGATTCAATCGATATGTGGTACTTCAATGGTGATAGTCCTTCAAATTTGTGTGGGTTATTGGGCACGACAAATGTTCCATCATTAGTCAATAACTACAACATTATGTGTTTACCAACTGAAACTTGTTCTAAGCCCTAGACAAAATTGAAAGGAATTGGTACAAATTGCTAACTAGATGGGTAACAGGAGGAATCTAAGTGGCACTGTTGATTTAGTTCTGTGTTTATTTTCCGAGTGAAGTGACACTATGTTGCCTACCCTGAGTGTCTTTTCAGAGCCAGTGGGTTTTGTTAAAAATGAAAATAAGAAGCATGCTGTTTTGGTTAGTCTGCTAGCCTATCCTTTCACACTCTCAAAAGCCTATACCAATCAAATCCATGCTCTTTAATCTAATGCAAACTTATTTTATTTTTATTTGTACAATTAACTTTGACCTTTTTTTTTCCGTCAATCGATTTATATTAAGCCGGCGGAACACAATAAAATCTCCGGAAACATGTCTCATAGGAAGGAAACTAAAGCCCACACATAGGCATCTGAAACATAACTTAAGAGACTAACACAAATTTTTACAACTAAAGACTTTCTTACAATCCTTCAAAGTTCAGATAAGGCCTTCATAACCGTAGGTCTAACGAAAGACCATAGATAACTAAGCGAACAAGTAGGCGAAAGACCAAAGCGGAGCCGAAACTCACCTGAACTTCCTATTCACGATGAAGAGACAAAACCACGCCGAAGAGCATCAACCACACACACCAACCTCGCCGAATAGCTTTGACCTTCTTCTACAAGAGAAACACGATATATCATTATAAAAGATAAAATCATATTTTTACTTTATATTGACTAGTGTACATAACAAATCATAATATTTAGATGATATGCCAATATTTTTCTTAAGAAAAGCTTCTCCTTTGTCAATATTGCTCTTATAATCGATATATTACCTGACAATCCAATGTTGACATATCCTCCTAAACTAATTTGCTTAAGTTTGGACAGGTGAACACACTAAAGAACTCATCGATTAATTCAATGAACCATAATAAGAACTCCATGTATTTGAACATCAAATTACTTGAATATGCAATAAGTTAGTCCACGAATTATTGTTTTATCTAAACAATATTGTTATCTCATAACGTATTGTTTAAGTAATAGAGTTTCTTTTCATAGTTAATTCATACGAATAAAAATGATCAGGAGATTAGAAACGAACAACATAAGCCTTTGAAAAAGATTATTATAACTAGCCACCAAGCTTCTAAACAACACTTTCTTTCCCTTGGATTGTTAATGTTTTCTTTACAGTAATTCTCTTGGAAAAATCAAACTTATCATTGTCTGTGTAATTAATCATATGGCTAGTTTTACAAGAATTTTAATAAAATATTGATAAGCGTTGTTGTGAATGTGATCAACAAAAGCTGAAAGAAGACAAAGCATGAGGAAACAGGAAAAAGACAAAGCATGATTTACGCAGAACACTCTCTTCACTTTCATGCTCTCTTTTTTAAGTTTTTAATCATTCCCTTCTACATTTACTGGTCCAGTCTTTGTCTCTCACATATAATATTTATTTTATCAAAGGTATAGTATACACAAATCAGAATCTCGGTTTTTGAAAAAGTTCTTAACATAAGAATCTTTGAATTTGTTGGAAAACAAAATCTTAGACTTTAGTGAAAACAACATGTCATCTAAATTTCTCTTGAACCATACTGCTTAGGTTATAGTTCTTGTCTTCTTGAAATGAAAAATAAACATAGAAATCTTTATGGTAACTTGTAGTTAAATGCAAGATTGATCATTAGTTTATCTAGAAACCCAAACTATTTATAGTCAAACGATCATTACAAGAAGGCATCAGTTCCCTTTTACTTTTAGGCAATTTTCAGTAAATAAAAACAGAAATTCTTTGTTTGTTTTTTTTGTATAATTTTCGTTACACTTGACATTAAGATCACATAATAAACATTACAAAATGATTACCGTGGGGACACACACACCACAGTTGATCACAAAAAAAGAACATAAAACCATATTTTCCCTAATTATGCTAAATCAAAAGAATGAAAACTAAACAAAATCAAAAGAACTTTCCTAATGTGTCTACTTGGCGATCTCTGATTGGGTTAGTTGATTGCCTGCACATAACAAAACATAGTTTGTGTAAACAAAAGTGCTTAGGCTACACAATTACTTGAAATGAAATTGGAATTAATTTATAAGCAAACTATAAATTCAATGATTATCAACTGGATTATTACCTTATAACGTAGCTGTAAAATTTCTAATCCATCAGAAGTTAGCAAAAACCATGATACACCACAGAACCGCCGGTATGTGAAAATTAGTTAACCGAGGCCAAAAACAAAACACTGTCTACACCTGCAAACCGAAAATTACACGGTACAATGAGATTAAAAAAGCAAACCAGAAAATGTAAAAGATAATACTAGTTTTTACAACGAACCTGTTCCCTTTGAGCTAAAGAAGCAAATGTAACGTCTCCATCACTCTCAAAGATCCAAAAAACACTTTAGTTCACCTGACAAAAGCCAATCCATTTCCACCATTAGTGAAAAACTTTCATCTGGGTTCAAGAAAGTTTAAATCTTTGTAGAATTTAAATTAAAGACAACAAAGACTTTATAATATGCAGAAGGTGATGACAACCTTATCAACCTTTAAATGTTTTGACTTATCCTTATATGCAAAAAAAAATCTAATGGGTCCAGGGAAATCAAAATCAAATGGTTGATCTTATAAATGATCTAAGAGGTGGCGGTGGCTCATTCTTTGGTTGAGATTACACACACACCTTTACACATAAATGCAAGAGAACTACATTAGACTGGTCTCCACTCTATTATGCAACTCAGGACCACAGACATCTTGTGGACTTCTTTAGTTTCAAACAGCTCATGTCACTGACACAGTGACATTATCTACCTACCTATGTCCCAATATGCTGGTTTGGTGAAAAATGAAAATGAAAGACTTAAGAAAAATTACCGTGAAGAGTTCTGTGTGTTTTCTTCTAGAAGAAGCTGAGCTCGGTGTATCCACGGGAATAAGGTAAGAGCTCTTCCGCTTGGACACGTGAAGCTGAACAACTCATGGTTCGCTTTAGCTTATTATGAGCTGACTCAACCTCAGCGCAGAAAATGCCGTAGACAGGTCTATGATCTGAGAACTTTGACTCTCCTCTTACATAAGATAACTGATGCAGTCCTTCACCGTACCACAATATCCTATCACACCTTTTTTTTTTAACATAACAAAACAAACAGTCAGATGATAATAGATTCATATACAAGAAGTTCTTGGTTTCTTGATGTTGTTGTACAAAGGGAAAGTTACCAAGCAGGAGTGCGACGTTTCTCCTTGGGATGCAAGTCATCTCCAGAGTATCTATCTGAGTTTCTAGAGTACTTGTACGTTGGTGGGAAGTAGATCTTTCCTTCGTTCCATCCTTTGAACACGTGCCCTCGTTTCTGCTCTATTCTTAGCTGGTCGTTTTCTAGCAAAGCTCTCCAGTTCTGCATCTCAACGAGGGCTTTAGCAGATCGGTAAGTGAGTGCTATCCGGTAGTTCAGATCTCCAAGCCATATCACCCGGCTGAGTAATAATAACATATGATAAAAAAAAATAGATTAAGAAACTGTTTTTTTTTTTTAATTGTTAAGATCATTGAAACTTACTCATGCTGAAGTATATTTTCAGGAGACTTCTCCTCCTCTAAGCTCTTAACGCGAGGAAACCTCGTCTTCTTGAGTATCTCCATGACATCAGAGTTCCTCTTCAGCTCATCACCTTCCTTTTGTCCTGAAGTCAAGTGAGTGCACACAAAGCAAAAGCTTGTTTGATGAAGCAACATGCTTATTGAGATTGATCCCTACAAAACAAGAACCAAAGAGGTTAAGACAGTAATGTAAAAAGACAAAACAGATCAGCATGTAACGAAAGAACATTATCTAACCTTGTTCCCAAGATAACCCATTAGTCCTCTCCCAACGCAAGACACTTTCATGTTCTTGACGTGTTCTCTTAACTCACTTTTCACCCAAATGGTTAAGAAGACACCAACCATTTGCTTGCTAGCGACTAAACAATACTGAGAAGAGTTCCAAGGGATCCTATAACCGCTCTCGTTCGCTGCTGCAGAGCCTGGAGAGTACAGGACAGTGCTTGGAGAGTCCCCAGTACCGTTATCATCGTCTGAGGACCTTGAGAAGTCACTCGGCCGTGAGTAATCACTCGGTCTGGAGTAGTAATCACTCGGCCTATTAGAGTAATCACTCTGCCTTGAGTAGTCACTAGGCCTTCTAGAGTAGTCACTAGGCCTGTGACTGCTGCTGCCACCACGGAAGCTAGGGTCGAAGTCACTTGGTCTTTGGCTGAAGAAGACACGGTCACAGACACTGAAACGACCTGGCTGAGGGATGGAAGGATCGTTACACGCACTGCTTGGGGTTTGGAAAGAGCGTCTGTGGAAGAAGGTGGAGTTCTTTTGTCTCGTGGAGCCAGAGAAGTCAGCGTCAAGCTCAGCCATGGGGACAGGGAGAGGGGAAGGCGTGTGGTAGGCTCCGCCACCGCTAGCTCCTGGTCTGTTGTTGAGAGTTTTGCGGATGAGGGAGAGCCATTTCTGAGCAGGTCCGTTGTCTTCGGATCCGAGGACGTTGCCAGCGTTGAGAGGAACAATCTCTTGGAAGCCGAGGACGTATATGTCTGCGGGAGCTGAGGAGTGAAGCCACTCGTCGAGGTTTAAGTCAGGAGGTGGAGAGCGTCCAGCTACGTTCCATGTAGCAGTAAAGATGCTGCTCAAAAGTTATGACTTTAGTAGCAATGGATCATAGTTATGAGTCATGACATGTGTATGTTATACCTGTAGTTTTGGACATCAATGATCCTAGGATTCTCATAGTTCATTCTCCTTTGGCGAGCTTGCTGCTCCCAGTTCTTACTTAGCTTCTCTGTTAAATCAAGAAATCATCAGTAAAAATAAATAAAATTAAAGTGGAGTAATAATATGTTACTATGATTATACCAGTTTTGGACTTGTTGATTGTGGTGGGAGCTTTCTCTACTGAGAAGCTACTTCTGTGCTCTACTTCAATACCTTTTAATCAAAATATATCAGAAACAAATGAATTAAGATTATCTCAGGAGAGACAAAAAAAAACAAGATTAAGTTACAGAAAGAAAGAGAGAGACTTTACCATTAGAAGCAGAAGGAGCAGGAACATCTGTTTGAAACTCCTCTGTTTTGCTTTTGATATTAAACCATTTCCTGACCATCTTCTTGGACCATGCCAGCTTCATTTTCAGAAACATTCAAAAGAAAAAATGAGCCTTTTGAAAATTCCATCAAGATGGGCAATAAAGGTAACAGATTTAGAGAGAAGAAAAATAGAAACCTTGTTTGTTTTGGATTTGTCTTCTCTCATTGTTACTCCTTCTTTTGATTCTGCACTAGTGTGTGTGTGTATGGCTCTTTTTCTCCTTTTAACAGAAACTCAACCCATCCACAAACAAATATGCCAAAAAAAAGTATGAAAATTTCCCAAATTTGAGTGGAATTGGGGTTTGGTTTTCTCCCTATGGACCAGACAGAAACATAAACAAGAGAGTAAGCTAGAGGAAAGCAGAATCTTTGGTTTCTCCCTAAAGATAAGAAGTGAGTTTTAGATCCCTTAGACTTTTTTTTTTTTCTCTCAAATTGAGGGAAGGTTTTTTAATGGGCGTTAGGGAGAAAAGGAAGTGTGTTCAAAGAGAAAGAGAGAGAGGAAGTGCTTTAAAATAAGAGAAAGTGTTTTTAAAGAGACATCAATTCTTTGAAGTAGAGACAGAGGCGAAGAGACAATGAGGGGCAGATTTTTAGAGTGAGAAAGTTAAAGTGGAAAAATTCTATAGAGTGAGAGAAGAGTCTTAAGCTTCTTTTTGTGTTTGTGTGATCTGTGAAGGAGAGAGAGATTAGTAGTCTTCATTGAAACGGCAAAGTAAGTAAAAGCAGCGGAGGATTTTGAACAAAATTAAAGTGCGGAGTGACTTGGTTTTTAGTATTTGCTCTACTTTTTTTCATTTATTTTTAATATTAATTAGGTATTATTATGGGAATGTGTATATTTCTTTCCAAACTTTATAACCATCTAGTTTAATAAGATGACAGAGAGATAACCCATTGATTAGATCTCCAAAACAAAAATCTTTAATTTTTGCAACGTCTTTATAGTTCAAATCGCATTAGCTTATAATTTTGTTTGCCAATAATATTTAGGATTTTGTTGGTGTTGAAAGTTTGTTAATAAAATAATCTCTATGCTCTTTTATTTTCAACACGTTTTATCTCTAATCTTGAAAGGTGACAACCTTCATAATTTTTGTTCATGGATTTACTCATTTTAATTCAGGGTTAAATGCATTGAAATACGTATAAATATATTGGTTTAAGTCTCTGTTCAAAAAATACTAAACCAGTTTTAATTCAGCTGAAAAATCTGTGGACTGGCATAATCATTTATGCATGTATTATTAAACCTGTAGAATTATAGAATAAGTGAATGTAAATCATGATTCTACGGATATTTATGATTTGATAAAAAACATGCCGAGTGATTTTGTCAACTCTAGTAGAAATTATCATTTCATCTTGTAATAATACAATAAACAGAAAATGCAAAAGAAAAAGTCGAGGCGTTTTTTTTTCTTATAATCATTTAGCTAGTGAGACGTGTCAAGTGCATGCTCTTAAAAAGAAGATGTGTAACATAGCATGTCAGATAATAAAAAAGCTTGAAATCAAAATTAATTTTAAACAGTTTTTTATCAACCATTACTGTATTAAAGGCACAAAATGTCCTAAACCAGAAGCGTAACATTTGAAACTTTACAAACTAATTTAAACATTATTGTTGGTGCAACTAATATTTTCAAAAACTATAGAAATTAGGACGAAATTTGCAGTTCTCAAAAGAGGTGCATGGTAGAGTTGTATATGTATATAGAATTATATTCTCCAAGTTAAAAATTAATTAATAATTGCACCAACAATAATGTCTCATTTAGTTTGTAAAGTTTCAAATGTTACTATTTTTAATTAATATGATCTTCAGGCTTATATGTCTACATTTTCTCTCCAGGATTTTGGTCTATCAAGAAAGTAGAAGAGCAAATAAAGATAAAGAGATAAAGAAAGCTATGTCTTGTTCTATTGTTATAGTTGCCATATCATCTATCTTTTTCAACTTGATTATTTATTTTCTATTTTGCTATTATTTTTCTGAAATTTATATTTATTTAAAATTTTCACTTTCTAAATTTCCTAAATTTGGACGGTTATTTGTATATAGAGTTATTCTTTTCTTGTAGCACAAATGCTGGACAAAAGATACTGTATTAAAGTCCACTCGCCACTGGGCACTGGATATCAGGAGTTCTCCTTTTTCTGTAATTTTTCTCGAGACTCCCATCTATACTATACTAAAAGGTGGATATCCTCCCCTCTAAACCTATCCACGTCAGTTAATATATTCAGCCAATCAGAGAGCATTATTATGCTACGTCATACGAAGTTTTAAGTCAACTAATATAAAATCGGGCCAGGCGTTTGGGCCATTAATAATATCCAGTGCCAATATGAAGCCCACCTCATCAATACCAAATCTCCAATGAAAGTTATTAATTTATTATCGTGGCTGACTCTTCTTCTTCTTAGCTGTGTGAACGCTCACGGTCTAACTCCTCCTCTCAATTGATGATTTTGAGAAACGTCTGCAATTATGACATTCAAGGAGAGGGATCGCCGTCGATAGTATCAACGGTGGAGAGAACGAAGACGAACCGGAGAAGAAAAGTGAAGAAGAGCAGAGATTAAAACATCATCTGATACGAGAATCTTCTAGAACCCTACCTTCTTTTTTATGAACTCTCTCAATCCTTTCCCCGTGACTACCGTCACATGTCTTAAGCTCGGAGATATATGCAGCTGCATCTCTCTGTTTATGTCTTTGTTTTCCTCTTTCTTCTCTTATCTGAATGTGGGTTTCTTTGAAAGGAGATGGATGTCCGAAGAGGAAATATTGATCTTACGTTGTTATGTATTGTTTGATTATTCAAAAGGGTCTATGTCATTCACCTAACCTTGCTTTGTGTTTAGGTTACTAATGGCAGATCGTATCTGATTTCCTGTTGTTCATTTTGTCTCAGGTGATTTGGCAAGGAAGAGCCCAAGATTCACGGTTAACAGATGAGAGCTAAGAAACAGAGGATGTCGACCATTGACACCAGAAGAGATTGATTCATTCCTTTTACCTCCAGGTTTCTCCTAGATGTCACATTATACTTTACCGGATCTTTTGCTCTCGATGCAGCAATAGTAGTTGGTGGCCTTCCCAGGGTAGACATCTCTTAGTTATACTACTTCAAAAAAAAAAAAATGTGTCCTTTGTTAATGTAGAGATATTACTGGTCTCAGATTTGGGTGTTGTAGGGTCTTGAAGAAAACAACACGGGCTGAAGCATTAAGCATAGAAACAAGGGGTTATTGTTTATTTCTTCAACTCTATGACTATGTTCTTTACTGAACGATATTGGATTCAAAAGGTCTGACTTTTCTTAAAAAATGTATCTTCGCGTACAGGGACCTGTGTGTTTGTACATGCTGAGCATTCTATTGACTCGCCACTTGCTAGGGTAATCTGTATAAATACAGAAAATATACTTCTATCACAGCCTAATTGGCGCGAACAAGCCCTTAGTCGTGCGGATACTTCAATCCGAAGTGGTTCGGTTGATGTTATTGTTGCTGACAGTGTAATTTAGGTGATTCAAATGTGATTAATAATGGATCGATGAGTTTGGTCGGAGCTATTTCTCTCCTCACGTTTTTATGTTATTTTTTTTTTAAACAGGAGCACTTGAGTATAAGATGGGTGATGCTCATATGATTATCCAAGCCGGTAAGTTTCATTGACACCCTAAATATTTGATCCCTTTTTTTTCCAAATGCTTAGAGTGTTTTGACTTCCTGTATCAAAAGACTCATCCATGACTGATCATTAGTTAAAATGTATTTGTTTCTTTGACATAAAGCTACGTGTCTTGAACTTCAAAGCATGGTAGTATTGAAAAGAAAAGGCTCGCCAAGGTAATAAAGAAAACAGTAAAAACTCGAGGAAGAGACGTCACTAACCAATCTCAGAGTCAGTACGTTAGAGGTAATAATGCTATAAGTTCATGTCATTTTCGTTGATGTTTTGGGTAGTTAGGTTCATGAAATAACAATACACTTTTCTATACAGCAGATACCAGATTATGAAAGAGTGTTTTGTGGAGAAGATAGCTGGAGTCATTGTAGAATTTGTAATCAGCGGATGATAACACATCGTGGTCTGGTTTAAAAGAAGCTAAATGAGAAACTATCTATACCAAAGGTAAACATCTAGAGTAGTTTCACTTGCAATCATTGTTTCGTCTGTCTTTTAGTTGGATGAATGCACCAATCTGACCAACTTTGATTCTCCATCTTACTATCTCTCGATCTTTAACTTTTATTTTAACATAAAACCTCTCCTTCCACACTAATGCAGCTAAAAGCAAGTATGGATCTCTATTTACATTAGTTGAAGTTGTTGGGTAGTTAAGAAAGCTTAGTATAGATAAATAAATAAACATGTAACGTTGAGGAAATTATATTATTTTCTTGGAAGAGATTATTGTCAAATTATATGATAATTTAAAAAGATTACGTCTGCAGTTATATTATTTTCTTGGAAATGAAGTGTGTGAACCTTCGAACAGGCGTGGAGATTCTGCAGATGAGGAGAGTAAGAGGAACTCTGCAAGTGATGGGCCAGCGAAAGCTAAGCGCCCAAGATGTGAGAAGTAGAGCTCCCATTCATCTTCTCACTTATTGCATGCTTCAATGATGTTTAAGTCTTTTTTCAGTTTAAGTATTGACTTATGATTTCCTTTCAGTTTTTTTGCTTTTCAGTGTTTTTTTTCCTTGAAACATTTTATCTACTTTGCATGATTAGCAGCTAAAAATCATGTTTACTGTTTTATCACTCTGCTTCATCAGAATTACATTGCTCAGTTTATTATTTATGTCTTCAGAAACAGGTTCTATTGTATATTTGATATCTATGACATGAAACGTAAATAGTTCAGAGTTTAGGAGAGGAAAGACATTAATATATGATTTTGTGATTACCATTGACCAATAAATTATCAAATAATATAAGCTACTTACAACCAAGCCGCAGACTTTAGATCCTTACAAGCCAAGAGAGATAGAAGATTTCATGTTCTTATCGTCACAAGCATCATCCCAACAATATATAAAGGCACTGATCCTTATTTAATTTATTATTAATACAACTACTAAACTGCAAGGACCTAAAATCTGTGGCAATTTTACTATTATTTTATTTATTAAATTGAATTTTGATTTATTACTAGGTGTTTTCCTGCACCATGTGCGATAAAGAATTTTTTTACGATTAGATATTTAAATTTTTAAAATATTGTAGAAATTTTTGAAAGCTTTAGTAATACAAATTGTATAATTGTACAAAAATAATAATATTTCGAAATTTGAAATGTTATATATGAATACATTAATTTTATAGGAGATGTATGAGCTATTACCATATTAAAAAAAAATTACCAAAAAGAAATATCAATATTAAATGTAATATATGAATTATTACCATATTCTAATAAGTTTGCCAAAATATAAATCAACATTAATGAAATTATCCATGTCATATTTTGCCGCAAGCCATGTCATCAATTTTAGTAGGCATGTCATATTTGTTTTGTGAAATTGATTGTAAAATGACATGTGACAATCAATTTGTATAAAACTAATAAAAATGATATAACATTGCATGATTGTAGGTATATAAAAAACTAATGATCTTACGATTAGATATTATTTAATTTTTAAAAAATTGTAGAAATTTTGAAAGCTTTAGTATTACAAAAATAATAATATTTTGAAATTTGAAATGTTTTATATGAATATATTTATTTTATAGATGATGTATGAGCTATTACCATATTTTAAAAAAGTTTGCCAAAAATAAATATCAATATTAAATATAATATATGAATTATTACCATATTCTAATAAGTTTGCCAAAAATATAAATCAACATTAAATGAAATTATATATGTCATATTTTCCTGGAAGCCATGTCATCAATTTCATTAGTCATGTCATATTTGTTTTGTGAAATTGATTGTAGAGAAAACATGTGGCAAAATCACTTCGCAAATATAGTTTAGAGAATTAATTTCAAGTTTACTACTGCAGGAAAATTACAATTCTCTTCATCACTAGCTACGAGTACCTATATATGTTATCGGAGCTACAATTTAATGTTTCTTATATCATACCATATATAAGATCAAAATAGACATGAAAAAAATATTCAAACAAATTATTAAAACTCAGTTATAGCCATATTGCTTTTACATAGTATACTGATCACTTTTTCTTTTATGTTTCTTTTTTTTGTTACGATCATTAAGTTGTTCTGGAGACCATCGCTCAAGCTAATGTTCTTTGTTAGTTATCAAACTCATTTTTTATTTCATAAGTTGTAAACATATTTTATAATATCGAAGGATATTTGGTATTACATAAAAACTTCTTAATATACAAAAAAATATATGCAAATTAATACAAGTTCAACAGAATAATTTATATAGTAATAAGATAAAAACTAATAATTCAGATATACAAACCTCATAGCACCACTTACCAAAATTATATAATAACAGTTGAATCAATAACTTCAGCCATAACCATCCTTTTAAAAGAGATGCATTACTCTGTATATATAAAAAGAATTACAATACAATCTCACCAGAAAAAACCCTACTCAATACTAAAAACGCAAGTTTAAATCAATTTAATAATATTATAGGGAAAAATCCGGGCGTAGCCCGGAAAAACCCTCTAGTTGTTCTTAATTGAACAATGAATATACATATAAAAGTATTTTGTACCCACATTTAATTTTACAGTATATTTTATTCACTTTCTAAGTTACTAGACATTAGACTTAAAGTGTACAAAATAAACATTCTACAACTCCCAGAAAATCCAAAGTCTCTTTCAAGTTATATAAACTTGGTTGTTTAACTGTTAGGAAAATCGATAAACACATGGAGTTATTACAAGATCACGGTGGGAACATTGGCACCGTGCTATTATTGTCGTTTTGCCAAATTATAAAAATATCTAGAGATATATACCTTATACAGGATTCGCTGATAATCAATCGATACACCTTTCTAAGTAATATGCTAAACTCCAGCTTTGAACATTCTGTATGAACCTTATTTTACTACCATAGGACAACTGATATTTGTAAAGAATAATAAGAACATAAACTAAAATTTCAATACCAAAATATAAAAATAAAGAAGAATTGCAGAGTCGAGATAGTTAATCTCTTTCCTTAAATCTTTAAACGCCCCGTAGTGTGACGGTTTTATGGCGCTCAGATTCCCAAGATACAACTGCAGCATTGTTTCTGTTTACTATCACCGAAAAACAGAATCTATCGAACCTATTTCTGTGATGTACTCTCAGACTCAAAAGAATAAAAAATACTAGCATAACTATTCTGAGTGGGAGAAATGTTCTTGATTGTATGAATGTGTGTGTTTTCTAAATGGCTCACAAGCCTTTATATAGAAATATAATGAGAAGCACAAGTTTCATTTTTCAACACAAAAATGAAACCTCCATAGTGCACTAATGGAGTTTTTAATTCTTGTCATTATTATGTGAATTTATTCCACATTTTGACCAAGAAATTAAAGAATAAAATTATTATTGTTTTGACCAATTCAAACAAAATAATATACTTTAAAATAGATTTCTTTTTTATATTTTATCAATATAAAAGATCAACATATATTTGGTTTATAAGATTAAGTCAATGAACATGAAGTCCAACTAACAAATCAAAAAACCCAAATCCAATTTCAAATATCCAATGTGTGTATTTGTTACTTTATACAAGTTTTTCAAATCACACACATTAGACCTCCATTTCTCATTCAAATAAAACTTCTTTTTTGACATATGAATACATTATTCATAATGTTCAAAAAATAGTTCTAACACATTCACACCGTGATATATACAGTAACTATGTTGTTATGATACGATCTTATCTTGAAATCCCACAAACCTTGTTTTACGTATATAAAATTATATAAACCTAACTTAACTAAACGAGATACGGAATATAATTAAGAAACCGATAATGGCCATGACGGCGAAGAATTCCATGCTGGGACAGTCCAATGACCCATACGATTAAGACTATCCGCTTAATCGGGATATAGATATTGTAAAAGTAAAATTAATCTAATTATAAAACAAAATCTGCAGAAGTTTTATCAAATAAAATGATCAACAATGCAATAAAATACGAAAATTAGCTCCACTATAAGTCCAACACTCATGATTAATGCTAATCATGATTAGCATATACATCATTAATTCGTTTTGCTAATTGCTTTGTCCCATCAAGCTACATCCAATTTGTTTGAAGACAATGGGAAACGCAATAGCAAACTCATACGTGAAACAGTAACAGTTATCTATTTGATGAGACGTAAAGATTATTGATCATAAACTTGATGCATGATTATATTCAGCATATATGATTTAACCTTTTTTCTGTCATCGTTAGAGTATTCTTAAACACGTTTTTAAAACACTAGATGGTCCATGTTATTCGATAAGTGTTTGATAATGCTTAATTCTCAACACATGCGATTTTCATTGACAACACAATTACAGATTTGCGTCTAGACTGGTGAAGAAGCGACAAGTAAATAGAATAGAGGAAGAAACAATATATAGTTATACTCTATGCGCAAATAGACGCATTTGAAAGAAGAAGAAAAGTTTACAATAGAACTTCAATTCTTTTATCTTTGTGTAACATATCTATTACATGGGTGGACTTTGATTTTATTGGTATCTAATCAGCAGGAATATTATCATTAATTTGTCTCCACGAACTCTCGTAGATGATGTATACTTTCGCATCATGTGAACACTAGGCAATGCATTTTCGCTTTCTTTACGAGCTAGATAAATTTTTAAAAGAAGAAACAATCGAGGCCATGTAATGCAAGTATGTTACACATAATAATGATAAAGTCAATCTATTATGTTTTTTCTTAAAGCATTTTTCCACAGCCTAAAATTCAGGATTCAAACATCAAACTATAGCAAATATTTGTGTTGGGTGTTACCAATATAGTTAAAAAATCACAACCACTAGATCGAATCATTAATGAAAAATTTGTCTTCTTTACATATTCTGTATGCAATTTTGTTAAATGCGCAAAAGAGCCAGAGACATGACCAAGTGGTGTCAAATGGAAGCGCATTTGAAATGTTAGTCTATATTTGTCATCTCCAATATAAAAGGGATATTACCTAATTTGGACTATGCTTTCCTACACTGTGGAGCATTTCAGCTTTGTAGTTTTGTTATACAGTACTTGATAAAATACTAATTCTGGAGAGATAGAATCTCCCTGACGGAGGCCTTTTTTACCCTCGAAAAAACCGGCCAACTCCCCATTGACGGCTATAGAAAATCTGGGAGATGAAATACACTCTCTTATCCAAGCAACAAACATAGGAGGAAACTGTTGTGCTTCCAATACCTTAATCACAAAATCCCAACAGATTGTATCAAACGCCTTTCGAATGTCTATTTTCAGCATAGCACTTTTGAGGCAGGAGGACTTGTTATAGTCCTTGATTAGCTCAGTTGCCAAGAGGACATTTTCACCTAAGCTGCGACCTTTCAAGAACGCTGCCTGGTTTGGGCTGACACACTTGGAGAGGATAGGCTTTAGACGATTGGCAATGATTTTAGAAATGAGCTTGTACACAATATTGCAGCAGCTGATGGGGCGGTAGTCTCCTAGTGAACACGCTTCTGGCTTCTTAGGAATCAAAGCAATGGCGGTTGTGTTCATGTCCTTTAGAAGTCGACCGTTCCTGAAGAACTCGCTGACAGCTTTAATTATATCCACACCCACTGTATCCCACGAAGCACGAATAAACTCTACTGAGTAGCCATCTGGTCCCAGACTTTTGTTGAGAGGCATGGAGAACAGAGTAGCCTTAATTTCCACTGCAGTAACCTCACGTTTCAGGTAATTTTGTTGAAGCTCAGAGCACCGAAAAGGCATCAGGTTGCTTAATTCTTCAGTAGATGCCGCAGAGATAGGCAGGTCAGTAAAACCAATAATTCCTTGAAAGTAATCAGCTGCATGCGCTTTAATGTCTTCCACTCCATAGAGGAAGTTGTCATTAGCGTCCTTGAGAAAGTGAATGTGATTCCTTGTAGCATGTTGACAGACAGTGCGATGGTAGAAAGGAGTATTCCGATCGCCAACATCTGCCCATCGAACCCTTGATCTCTGTCTATAGTATTTCTCCTCCGCCTTGAGAAGAATGTTCAGTTTATCTCGCTCTAGGTGCTCTTCACGGGCAGTAGGCTCATCAGGAATGGTAAGTAGCCGCCTCTGTAGCTCATCCACCTTCAGTTTCTGAGCCTTTACTCTTTGCGAGATACCACTAAAATGACGCTTGTTCAGTCTACGCAGCGGCCTCTTTAATAACTTCAAGGAGCGAACAAGCTTGAACTGATCTGTACCGGTAATCAGCCTGCAATTCCAAGCATCAGTAACTGTATCAGCATATTCTGGATGATCGATAACATGATGGAAGAATTTGAACGGTTTAATAATCTGGCTCCTCATGGCTGGCATTCGAAAGAGACAAGGCGCATGATCTGATTGAGAAGGATCCAAGAAATCCGAAAAAGAGTCAGGGAAAGAAGAGGACCAGGATTGGTTAATGAATGCATGATCAATCTTATTGGAAACTGGATTATCATCCTGACAGTTTCTCCAAGTATAAGGCAAGCCTTTGGCTTGAGCTTCAAACAACTGAGCATCTTGCAATCCTAAATTTGCTTCCTTCATACCCGCATCGTCAATACGAGAAGAGAGATGTTTGGAGTGGTGAGAAGACCGTAGCATCTGATTAAAGTCTCCAAGCACACACCAAGGATGAACTGACAACGGCGACGAACCCTGAAGATCAACCAGTTTTGCCCAGAGACTGCTCCGTTCCTCCACTAAGTTAAACCCATAGACAAAAGTAACCGTAAACGAGATTCTTTCAGACAAGATGGTGATCCCGCAAGTGACTGATTGAGCTGAAGCATCGTAGACAACAAGAGTAACCCTTGGATCCCAGACAATAACTATACGGCCAGAATCGTTGTCTCCATAATTCCCATAAAAATTCCAACCCCTCGGAATTGCTCCCAAAATTCTCTCTTTATTATTCTCCAAAATATGAGTCTCCAAAAAAGCTCCAAAAAAAGGCCTATGGATATTAATCCAATCTTTGGTCATAGTGTGGCGTCTTTCACTATTCAGTCCACGAACATTCCACGCAAAAAAACACATATCTACTGATATTAGTTGTGTTTGGTGACCTTCCGGCCACTCTTCCTGTTTTTAACCAGGCAGAAAGGGTTCTCATGATCCTCCGGTGGATCAATGTCTTGTCCTTGTTCTCTACCCGGCCCTGCGAGTAATGGTGGAGTAGATCCATCCTCGTCTTTCAGTTCTAGTGCTGTAACACTTCTATCGGCATTAGCTGTGAAGTCTGGAGGGTCTTTATCTGATTGCGGGTTACTCTTTTCTACTGTGATAATCCCTGCACCCTCTACGGAAATTTTTGTGTCTGAAGACACCCTATCCGTTATACCAGGTGCTGAAGCTGTAGAGTCTGAAGGAAATACAAACAAACCTTTATCTGATGCAGTAAGCTCAGTCTGCAGACCACACTCCTCAACATCCTTAATTTGAGGAGCCAAAGGAGCTGATTCCGGAGGCACAACACAACCTGCATTAATCTGAAGCTCTGCTTCGCTGATTTCACCCTCCTCAAGGACCTGATCAGCAGTTCGAGGAGGTACTAACTTATCAGCAACTTCTCCATCTGAAGAATTGAGGACTGTTTCCTCAGCCACATCATTCCCTTCCTTTTTGTCAGACCGAGCCACTGGAACATAACGAAGAACTTCCTTCTTCCCAACCTTGTCTCTTGAGCGGCCAGGCCTAGACTTCGACCTTCTCCGAGATGGTTCAAAAACAAACTTCCTAGCACTCTGGTGCCCTTTTGCGTCATTAGAAGTTCCAAAAGTACACTTATCTGTTTTGTGGCCAAACCTCTTGCACACATCATAATGGACAGGTAACCAAGGATACAATACATCAATTTGAACCTCTCTACCATTAGAGAACCCAGATACAATCTTTTGAGGGAGCGGAGCCGTAAGATCGACCTTAACATACAATTTCGCTACTTCAAAGTTCTCTTTGCGTTCCGTTTCAGGCGCAAGAGAATCCGGTTTCCCAATAGCCGTAGCAATACGACTCAAACTTTCTTGGTTGAACAAAAGATACGGAACGTTACGCATCTCAACCGGAACGATTGCAGTTGTGAGAGGGGGCTCATCGGGTGAATAATCGGGAGACCATGGAGCAACAAACATAGGTAGACCTCCGATGTTCCAGCATGTCCTGGAAAGCAGAACCTCACGAGCCTTTGGGTTTGTAACGCGGAGAAGGAACATTCCTTGTCCAATGTTATGAACATAGATACGAGGGCCAGTTTTTGCCCAGACAGCGTTAACCACACCGATAATCTTACCCATAGAGGGATAATCTCCATGGAATCGAGCGTAAATGAAGTCCTTGAACTCCAGTTTCGCAGCCTCAATATTCTCATCGGGAATAAGGACGAACGGCACACCGGAAACATGTTCCGTCGGTGAGCCCAATTCCCGCAATTGAGCTGAGCTCTTGAGTAAAGCAGCATAATTCCTCTCCGGGGCGATGACATCGTCTTTAGATTTGAAGCCAGAGAGAGCAGATCCAGAACTCGTAGTGATATTTGCAACCTCCGACGGAGGAGAAACCACAGATAACAAAGTAGAAGGGGGAAACCCCTTCGGTGGTAGCGACGACCCATCGAAGCCAGAGCAACTAGCCGGAACATGGTCAGAGGTCGTGGAAGCAGCGACCGGAGGAGAAAGTGTCGGAGGGTTGGACGACCCAATTGCAGCTACACCGAGATCGGCGAGAGAGATCGACATTGTCTTCTTCTTTGCCAAACCACCACTTTTAGACGCAGCGAGCGCTAGACGGCGAGATTTGAAAGACAGAGAGAACGGCGGACGAGGCTTGGGTTTCTTTTTCCGGACAAACATCGCGACATGAGTGAGGCTCACAGGATAAGAGAATAGAAGGGCGGAGAGTTCTCGCCGGAGAGCGTGGTGCCCACCGACGGCGGAAGAAAGGGTTAGGAACCTTATCTCCTTAGGAATCGCACTTTCTAGAGAGAGAAAGTAGCCGTTTTCCTTATAAAAACTATTAATAGTTGAGAACCATCACAACTAAAAATGAAGGCTAAGATACAGTATCAAACCGAAATTCAGAGAGGCAATCAATGACCACTAGCCCGCACGATCTTTAATCATGTTGATGGAAGTTCTATCCCTGCTGCTGAACAAAGCTGAGTCTGATGGTGCTTTCAGTTTACATCCGCTATGCATTGCCCCTAAGATTACACATTTATTGTTCGCGGATGATCTTTTAGTTTTCTATGATGGAAGGAGGGACTCTACGACCGGTATAAAGGATGTACTGAGTAAATTCAAAGATTGGTCAGGGTTGGATACAAATGAGTCGAAATCTGAGGTGTTCTATGGAGGTTACTCGCCAAATCAAGCATCAGAGTTGAGTGCTCTCTCGGGTTTCAGACAGGAAGAATTTCCTACAAGATACTTAGGCTTACCGCTAAGTCCTAAAAGGATTTCTGCGACAACCTTGCAACCGTTCCTGGATCGTATAACATCTAAACTTCACTCTTGGACAGTCAAGTTCTTATCTTTTGCCGGCAAGGTTCAGATGATTTCGTCAGTTATTTATGGGATGGTGAACTTCTGGAGCTCGGTCTTTGTCCTGCCTAAATGGTTTTATGCAAAAATTGACTCCCTATGTTCCGGGTTCCTTTGGAAGAACAGCACCTCATCTTCGGCTGGAGCAAGAGTTTCGTGGGCAGATATTTGTCAACCGAAAGCTGAGGGTGGGCTCGGTCTTAGGAAACTAGAGGACTTTGAGATGGTTTTCAGGTTGAAGAGAGCATGGCTTTTCTTCACGGGATCGGGTTCTTTATGGGTCCCTTGGCTCAGAAGTAACAGGTTTGGGGGTAGAAGCATTTGGCTCGTCAATGACTCGCCGAGGTTCTCGAAGACAGTTCGGAGTATGTTAAATCTGAGAGATCAGCTTCATTCCTATCTCCGATGCACGGTTCGTGATGGGCGTACAGCTTCGTTCTGGTATGATTATTGGACTGAGCTTGGTCCATTGCACCTCCTCTTCGGTAGCTCAGGGCCTGCCGCGCTCAGGATCCCTCTCAATGCTACTGTCTCACAAGTAGTGCGTAACGGACACTGGAATTTGCCTCCGGCAAGGTCAGAGTATGCAGAGACGCTTCAAATAATACTATCAACAATGACGGTTCCCTGCGATTCAAATGGCAGTGACGTTTATCTGTGGAGACTTCACACGGGGGGCTTTGGGCCTTCTTTCTCTTCTCCAGTTACTTGGGAGAGGTTTCGTATTTCTAAGCCACTGGTCCAATGGCATCCAGTGGTTTGGTTCAAGGAGGAGATCCCTCGGTGCTCTTTTATTACTTGGACTGCTTACCTTGGAAGGCTTCCAACTCGCGACAGATTGCGGTCTTGGAGAATTACAATTCCATCAGGTTGTGTTTTATGTTCTATGGCCGATGAATCTCATTCTCACCTTTTCTTTGAGTGTTCCTATGCTGCTGTTGCTTGGAATCGTTTTTGTGGCAGGTACTTGGCGTCTCCACCTATCTCGGTTGCAGCAGTGGTGGATATCTCCAGTCAGCTTCAAGGTCCTCACGCCCCTCGGATTGCTGCGATACTAAAACTTCTCAATCAAGTCATTATCTACAACCTTTGGCGCGAACGGAATGCCCGCATCTTCAGAGTCACTTCGAAGACTCCTGAAGCGTTTTTTAAGGTGGTGGATCGTGGTATGAGGGATAGGCTCCTGTCTCTGTCATCTGCGGCAGTCTCCCCCCCCTCTCTTCTCGAACTGTACTTCTGGTTCGTGTCTCCATATAGTTAATCACCCCTGCGTTCTTGGTGTTGTTGGTGTTGTTATTTCTGCTCCCTCTTTTGCTACTCTCCTTTCCTCTGTTCAATAAGTTGTGTTTTCACAACAATGTAAAAAACTAAAAATGGTTATAAATCTTAATATTTAGACCAAAAAAAAAAAAATACCAATTCTAATAAAATAAATCAATTTTCATTTCACCGGTTATCTTTACTAGTTACTATGATACAATTTATTATATAATTTTAGCTTGAATGTCCTCTTTGATTAAAAAACAGTGGTTTTGGGGTTTATGGTTAATAACAGAAGCATTAGTTTACTAGGTGAATACATTTCATTTTGGAAAGAGGTCTCCATCCTTGTATTTAAGCTATCGAGAAGTGGCTTGA
Organism: Brassica napus; assembly: GCF_020379485.1. Lineage (NCBI taxonomy): Eukaryota > Viridiplantae > Streptophyta > Magnoliopsida > Brassicales > Brassicaceae > Brassica > Brassica napus. The sequence goes on from NC_063443.1 coordinate 2,276,007, forward strand.
AACTAATAATGTTTGACGTGTTAATGTAAATTAATGTTATGTCTTCTGTTTCATTCTTGTTCTCTGGTTTTTATTTCAATGTTTAGTTGAAATTTGACTCGTGACTTACATGCATCTCAAACAAAGTTTTTTTTGGTCTATATATACTATTTCACTTACATGTATAATAAAAGAGAAATTCCCATAATAAAATGGTTTTTACGTTATGTTATCCAGGCCTGAATAATCAATCTTTTGGATTAAATGCAATTTATATAGAGTCTTAACTAAAAAGAAATATGTGCTTTAGTTATATTAAAATGATTCCCTTAAATCATTTCCATGTACCAATACTCCAATAGTACGTAACTTCTAAGAGTAAAACCTAGCTACTCCTCTTCATGTAGAAAATATCCTAGAGATAAATTTTCTTCTACATATTAACTATTAAGTATATATCATGTGTGATTTTTCCATAGTATCTCTACTTTAATAACCACTTTACTTGCACAAAACAAAAAAAATAATCTCTAATTTAATTTATAATTTGATGCCAAAGACGCTATATGAGTCCATAGTTTATGATAATCATGAAATGACATCCATTGATGGTTAACAAAACGAAAGGGACAAAAGTAGATTGCATGGTTTCACATGGTAATTACATCTAATCACCAAAAAAAACCTTAGTTAATTAAAAAAAATACAACTAAGATTTTGCTTTTACTTTCTCTTTTTTAGTACAAATCCCATCTCTTATATTTCTAGATTTACGAGGCAGTCAGAGCAAAGAAGATTCACCTATATTAAATAATAAAATTATACTATATAATTAAGAATTAAATAGTAAATGCATCTGTTTTTTCTTTTGCTTTTATTGTGGGGAGACCCACATTTTCTTTATGTTTGATTGTAGGCTATGTAATGCCCGTTTGTATTTATTTAGAGCTGGGTCACATAGCATTTTCAGAAAAAAAAAATGAATTTCAAAGTTTGGATAATGTTTGCTAATTTTCCTCGTATTTACAATTAACTCTAAATGATTATAAGGGGTAAACTAAGTTTCCTAAACAAGAAACACTGTTCTTACACAAATTTTCTGCTTATATATATCAAATTGCTTTGTTCAAAAGTTTAAGATTGTTTCAAGCATCGATGTTGATGGACGATGATAATAAAGCTAGTTTTGTAGTTTCACTGTTGGTTAATGGACATAAACCCGTTGGTCGGTAAGAGTGTTAATTTTCAATACAGACCAATGTTTCTCCTACATGTCGGTTTAATTAACCGTCCGGTTCCATCCTAACTCTGCAACATGAAACATTTTGCCATATAAACCAAAGTTCATAGCAGTCAAGGCAAAGCCAAACATATATAAGCCTTACAAGAGGTCCATCAATATCTGTGATCATTGCTCAGTTGTTTAGAGAGACTCATGAGGTCCATCTTTTTACCTGTACAGTTCATTCCATCGTTTCTAATAAACTCTTTGCAGCATATTATAACATTAAACCTGATTACTCAAAAGTTCATAGCAGACTAACGCAAATGCAAACAAAAGCCAAATTTGTTTCTCTCTGAGAATGGAGATACTCAGATAACAATCCGACAAAGCAGAGCATAAATAAGTCTTACAAGATTATTTAAAATTTTTAAAATCTTCAAAACAGTTAAATAAAGTTTCTAACTACTATTTGAATGTGATGATATAATTGAAAACGCATTAAGATAAAATTAGAGCTCAAGTCGATCTCTTATTCAAAATATAAAAACATTAAATATCTCGTTTAATGAGATTAGTTATCCGAGAGATCCTTCTTCAAGCTAAGCTTTTTTGTACTTGGCTTCTTACGTATGCATGGTACCAACTTCAACTTGTTAGTCTTGGTCCTCTTCTTCTTTTGCCATCCATCCATCCTTCTTTTTGCTACCATCCCCAGCTTCCTCCTCGATGGGAATTTTTTGATTCAATGTCTCGTTAGAGGGCCAATTAAATATTTCCTCAGCTTCAGTGGTGCCCACTCGCAGATACTGAGCCACGTCCAAGTAGATGGACTGATAGCAAGGTAATTCGGTGCTTACCATCTGGACCAACTCCTCATCTGATTTATCGAAGACATATTGGACCACCATGTCTTGGAGTGTCTGAAGTTTCTCAGCTCTAGCCACCTATATATGAAGTGAAAAAATGAGAGAGGTGTCAAGGATGAATCAGTCAAGTGTGAAACCTAAAAAATAAAATTGAAACAGTGTGTGTGACCCAGAAAATTTTGATGAGAGCCTTGAGGTTTTGGTTATGGATTTCCAGGGAAAGCTGGTCTATGGATTTACTGAGGATAAGGTTGTGCACAGCTTTGCACAGTTTCTCATAAGACAAGGGCTTAGCCACCTATATGCACACACACAAAAGTGTATCAGGATTGAGAGGAGGCAAGTATATCAGGATAGTTAATTAATTATTGGAATAAACACAAAACCTCGATCAATTTGATCAAACCGAGGATATCTTCTTTGGCAATCATCTGGGAGAACTCTTCTTTTGATTTCATTAAAAGGGACCGCACAGCAGACCAGAGCTTCTCAGTCTCTTCCAGGTAATAAAGAGCCGACTAGTCGAAAGACATATAATTAATTGAGTTAGGAGGCCGAGAGACAAGCAAACACACACACATATATGATTTGTGTACAAAAACACCTTGACAATCTTGAGGAGACTCTTGAGATCTTCATTGCGTACCATATAGGATATTTCTTCTTGTGATTTGTCCTCCACATACTGGATGACACCAGCATACAATGACTGAAGATCCAGATAATCAGCCACCTATATATTGAACAAAAACTATAATTAAGATCATAATTTAAAAATTAAAATAAATGTTGATTAACTTGATATCTGAAAGAACGACAGACAGACAAGAGACAAGAAACCTTGATAAGGTCCATGAGACTGGTCAGGCGCTCTTCACCGTGTAGGAACTCGTCATACATCCAAGTCTTCAGCACGTCCGAGGAGCAAGTGGTATCACTGATCCTCACGCTGTAGGTTAAAAGCTTCTTGAGGACTGTGCTTTTCACATGGGGCATCTCCACCGGCTCAATTTGCTCATCGTATCGTTCCTTTGGAACCATCTCATTGAACAACTTCCATGTCTTGGGATCAACTTCTACAACCTTCCTATCACAGCAAATACACACGACACTCTTAGAATCATCCGCCGTCGCCATTAGAAATCCTAAAGCAGCAATTAAGATTTTGTCTTTTAGGTTTTGTGATGATATAATTATATACATGATTTTTTTAAGAGAAAAAGACTAGAATAGCACTAAACCAAGTTTTTGTTCCCAAAGTAGCACTCAAGGCTCAAAGTCACAAAAATAGGTTTCATTAAAGAGGTAATGTACACTTATATCCCTAGAGTTAATTAATCCAAACCTTAGGGTTTAGAGTTAAGGGGTGGAGTTTTGGAATTAGGGTTTAAAATTTTATAAATAATAAATAATAAAATAAAAAATAAAAAATTTAAAAACAGTTTCAAAAAGTATTTTTAAATTATAAAAATAAAATCTGAAAAAAAATAAAAAAAATTTGAAATTTTTTTTTAAAAAAAAAATTATAAAAATTTCGAATCTGAAAACATATAATCTGAAAGTATAAATTTTTTTTTTATTTTTTTATTTTTTTATTTTTATTTTTTATTTTTTATTTATTTTAGTTTGTTTATTTAATTTTAAACCAAGGGTATTATAGATATTTTACCCTTTAATGAATGTCATTTTTGTGACTTTCTCCTTCTAGTGCTATTTTTGAGACATAAACTTCAAAAGATGCTATTATTGACAATTGCCCATTTTTTTAATTATTTTTAAAAAGTTTAATGGTTCAAATTTAGGTTTTAGTAGTACCGACTCTCACAGCAAGTTAATTACACGCCTCACTTTTTGTTAGGGATGGACACTTCGGTTATTTTCTCGGTTCGGTTCGGGTTCAGTTTGGTTAGTTCGGTTCTAGTATTTTTTTCAACTGAAATAAACCATAGTTAATTTAGTTCGGTTTGTGTTCGTTTCGTTTTGTATTCGGTTCGGTTTGTAATCAATTTGGTTTGTATTTAATTCGGTTTATTTGATCGGTTTAATTAGGTTCTTTTTAGTTTAGTTTTTTTTTAAAAAAAAATATGTTTTAACACATAAGTAGTGTGAACTCAATTCAGTATAAAACTGAAAAAAACTTTTAAAACGTCACAAAAAGTATATAGAAATTAAAACAAATAAAAGTTAACTAAAGTAAAAAAAAAAACAATATCAATAGTAATGCCTCTAATAACAATGGTTTGGTTTATTCAGCACCCTATTTTTCTCTTTTTAAGTTTTGGGGATGATTGGTTTATTTGCTGTAGCTTTCTTTGCTGTAGATTTCTAAAGCACTAATTTTTGGCTCTAGAAATAAAGCTCTCTACAGCCATATTTTGATTTTTCAGAGATTTTTTTGCTGTGAGTTTTTTAAGGAAAGCAAAGCTCGATTGGTTGAAATATATAGCTGTAGACTAAATTTTGGCTGTCTAGAGCATCTACAGCCCCAACCAATCATCCCCCTTAACACTCCACATCATCTTCTCTCTCTTCCACATATTATTCAACAATCATTTCATTTTTATACTCTATAATAGTTTAGTTTAATAAAATTCAACACCCTACTTTATCATTTTTAATTCACACTTATATCAATTACTCCCTCCGTTCCTAAAAGATGTATGTTCTGGAAAAAAAATTTGTTTTAAAAAGATACATTTTTTACTTTTTCAATGTATGATTTTATGAAAAATTGTAAGTTTCAAAAAAATTAATAGCGTTTATTGAATTTTTATTGGCTTAAAGTTATGGAAAATTGTTATTCACAAAAAACAATGCATATTTAATGAGTTTTCTTAATATATGTGAAAAATCTAGAATATGTATCTTTTAAAAACAGAGGGAGTATAATTTAGTAGCTACATATTAATAATTATTTAAGATATTAACAGATTATAATGAATATCTATTTAGCAAAAAAAAAGTTTAAGAATACCAAAACACTTGATTAAAAATAAAAAAATAAAATTATAAAGAAAAAGTGACATTTTTAATATATATCCAAATTAAATGAAAGTAATCTCTATTTATAGACTATAAGAAATGATGAACTTTTGCTATTATTTTTAGTTTTTAAAAAGTTATGTTTTTATAGAATAATTGAGTTCTAAGAATATGGTGAAAATAGAAAAACACTAAAATGTAAACAACCAATGAAAATCTATATATATATATATAAATATGTTTCTCTCCTGTGAGAGAGACACGTCATCAATTAGAAACAGCAGAAGGCGACACGTGTCTCATAGCAAAATTTATCACGCTTTCGTTTGGTTTCTATTGGGCCTGCGAGCTAAGATTTTGTAAGTTTTGAATAACTTTAATTGAGTTGAATGATGTAAAAAGAAGTTAGGCCGTTTAAACCTTCGTCTTCTCACTTTCTTCAAGAATGGCTAATCTAAAATTTAAGAAAGGATTCTTTGTATTTCTGCGAGAAGCGTTTAATAACGGCGTGAATCCACTGTTCGTATCGATTCGAGTTCTTCTCACCGGCAATGGAAAACCAGTACTGTTACGGATTATATTAAATCGTCGTCATTAACTCATTATCCCTATTCATTCCACTGTTTCTCATTCAGTGCATCTCTTCTTCTTTAAGTCGGTGAATCTGCAAGTATAAATAATTGAGTTTGTATTGTATAATTCATCATTTCATGCTTCAATTTCCGTTGTTACTGCCTTCTTTGTTTTGGATTTGAGCTCTCCGGCTTTAATGAATTCATGGACGTGTTTCTGCGATCAGGTTGGAGTGAAAGCTCATGGGACAGCAAAGAGAATGGCTTTCTTCCCGGCAGTTAGGGAGGAGACGGGGATCGATCGAGCTAGGACTAGGAGAGAGTGGAGTCGGGGAGTTTGTCTCCGATGGAAATGGCGAAGGAGATGGTGGTTGAGTAGGAGCTGCGGCTGCTACTGAACTGAGGGAGAGATTAGGAGTGAGAGAGTGTGTGAAGGAAAGAGGCTATGTTTGTGGAGGTTGGGAAGATGAATGGTTTGATTTTTGACCGACTGTGGTGTTACATTTCCCGGTGGAGCAGAGCAGTCGTGTCTTATCCTCTGGTCTCCACATACCGGAAAGAAATCCGGAGACGTTAAGCAAGTGCGTTGAGTCCAAACATCATCTATAATGCCATCATTAACAACAACTTCCCAATGCTCTCATGATCTCTCATTCAGTGCCTCTCCCACTACTTGGATAGAGTGAAACTGCGAGTATAAATATGTAAGTCTCAATCCTCTTCAAATCATCACTTCAATCCTTTGACTCTCAAATTCGGTACGATAAAGGCAGAATGTGAATAAGGGTGGTGATCTCATGGCTGTTTATATTGCTTTGGTGGATGAGGAGGGGATATATTTTCTTAACTTATGCTCTGATATTTTACACCAAAAGTAGAGCTTATTATTTCTATTTACTCGACGCCCCGTTTCTATTAGGTTCTCGGAGAAGACCAGTTTTGTTGAGATTGCAGAAAGCATTAACCATTTCCTTACGTTGAATCTCTATTTGTAGTTACAACATGGTCAATTATAGGAAAGGACAAACAAGAGCGATGGTGACTCCTTCTTGGCATGTTCTTTGAATCATTGCAACTTCTTAAGATTTCTCAAGCCCACATCAGGTATATTATATTTAATTATTTACAGCTCCTTTAAAACATAGATATTTGTCTTCAAGCTTTCAGCTGTCCAGTAAGACAATCATAGGGTTTCTAATTTTACAGAGATATTTTGGTGTTGCAATTGGCAGAGGAAAACAAGCTACTAAAACATAAGCTACTGTGAATGTGTTCGCTATAATCGTACTGTGCTTTATGTGTATGGTCTGAAGCAGTTATAACGAACTTCACAATGGACCAGGCAAGTAGATTATGAAACCACGAAGAGCTTCTACGGTTAATGGGATTGATGATACTGATTAACAAACTAAATGGAGGCATAGCTTTACAACAAATGTTTCTTGATTGCATAGCTGTTGGCCATTTTGGACATGCTCATCAAGGTTTACTCTTTACTAATCCTCAAATTCAAATTTGGTATATTTAGTTTTCTACCTCTTTAGATGGCTTTCACAATCAAATCTTCAGTATTTATATTGTTCTTTCTGAATAATTTGTCTCTTGCGTAAGGAAATGAATTAGATATATACTCTTCTGATTTATGTTTGTATAGATAACAAATTGAACTCCATCATAGAATTACAATATCATATTTATTCACTGTGTGCACATTCTTTCATGGCAGGAATAGTAGATAGTCAGGGGCTCAAGTCACCCTCATGATGATGACAACAGGCGGAGGAAGACATAACGCCATCTACAGTTCTGAAAAATGGTGAAGAACTTGAAATGTTGAAATTCCATATGTCTACTTCATAAAAGTACCTTCTCATTGCAGTGTTCTTGCTCAAGAAACCCAACCATGCTAGATGGCTGGATGTTAGACTCCACTAGAGGAAATCAGTGGAAATGGATAATCGTAAAAGAAATCAAAAGTAAGTTGTGGAAACAATATCTGTGTAACTGTGTTTCTCACTTCTTCTTTTTTTAGAACAAGGCTTTAGAATCTGAGTTTCGCTTTTGGTGTATATTTCCTATTTGATGACAAGCGTACGTAGTGGCAATTGCTCTGTTGACATATACATTTCGTGTTAATTCGTTCTTATCTATTTTTATGAGTTCATTTACAGCTATTATTTATTTTAGCTATTTGATAGTTTTAGTAAAAATGTATTTATATGTTACAATGATACCTAAAACGAAGGCTTTTTTTTTTCAGTAGGCACGGCACTGAGTAACACATGCTACTGCTAAGTTCATCAATTGATTCCCTAACGATCATTTCTTTTTGCTATCATATTTTTAATAGTTTTCATCAATAAAATAATAGTGCCATTTACTTTTTTGAGTGAAAATATAATTCACTTATGCTACAAAGTTCCATTGTCTGTATATCTATCTGACAGAAATAATCATCAATTGGTCAACATAAAAAAATTTATAATGTATTATACTACATTTTAAAAGAAACTATGATAATGTTTAAGTTTACTCTAATTCTTTTCTGTAAAATAACATCTCATCATAAAGTACGTAAAAAAATATGTTTACAGAAGAGAAATAAAACTGGTTATTTTGGAAGATAAATACAAGTGGGTTAAATCGTTTATATATGTCTCTAAATATTATTATAGAAATAAATATAGAAATGTCTTGAAGATGTTCTAAGCAACTTTTATGATGTTAGTTGTTTAAAAAAATAATCCTCTCTGTTTATAGAAAAAAAATATCATAATTTAGCTTGAATGCAACTTAGGATCTCTTCAAAGAAACCGATTTCAACCAATTGGTTCTCTAAATCTTGACAACAAAAACATCTTGATAGCTAATCTCGAATGGAACATAGAAACTATTATGAATTTCTTCTCCCATAATCTGAAATCCCCATGCTTAAGATTTAAGACTAACCAAAAAATGGTCCAAAGATACTCATATTTGGTCCTAACAAACAGTAAAACTTATTTTACCAAAATCGATTATCACCCAACAATAAACCTAAGAAATGAAACGATGAACATCAGAAACAACATTCTCAACCCATGAACACTATTTCGACCCAGCTGGATGGCTAATATTTGGTTTGTCAATTTCTCACTAAAGTTGAAATTTTCTTTTTGGAAAATTATGCAAAGGCCTTACGGCTGGTGAGAGCCTCAAACAGAGTTGTATACATTAGTTGTTTGATACAAATTATTCAACTGCAAATGACATAACAACTCAATCATGGTGATGACATAAAAGAAAAAAAATTCAAAACAAAAATTACTTACAAACAAACTAACCAACAACTTAAATTAATAAAATAGAATATCTCAATACCAGCCAAACGTTCCTTACGCCGCATCTCTATATTGAAAGAGAAGTGTTATGGAACTAATATGATCTTTATAATGCCACCAAGAAAGTGCCATCTCAATAATCTTGAAGACGATGCATTTTATTACTATAAATAAATGGAGAAGTTTTTGGAGTTGGTTTAGAGTGACTAACAAGTGCATACACTCATCGACCAGTACTTAGTTTTCACACTTTCGTGTTTCAATATTTTCTTATTTTTATTAGCTTTGCTTTACTACCTTCTTCGCATTCAATATAACATTCTAATTTTAATAAGAATGCAACTTCAGATAATCATTATTTCCACTCTAATAGCATGTCGAAAGACTATGATTTCAACATAAACAGTAATTACTCTTATAACATACACAAAAAATTATCCACAACCCAATTCTTCCGAACCTAAAATATTACAAATCATAAATAACATACCGACTATGAAATCAAACTTTTGTAAAATGAAACAACATGAAGACCATTTGAAGCTCTCGCAGCATATCAATACCAAATCTCTTTAATTTTTTAAAAAAACTATTATTTATTTTGGACAACATAAACAACTATTGTAAACAAGTAAAACATATCTTATCACATATAATTTTTCCTCACTTAAATTTTTTTAAAAGACATAAATCATTATCACACACATCTCTTGCAAATGCAAACCTAAAACATAAACTACAAAATCATACAAAAAATAAAAACCTAGATCACAAGTACAGTATATCCCGCCCGTAGGGCGGGCCTACCCTAGTAGAATATATAGCAGTGTGGGTCCTATCTGTTTTTTCTTCAACATGTTGAAGTTCTTCAAGGGGTGTTTACTCCACCTGTATTTTTTCTTAATTCAACATCCAATACATTGGTTTAAGCGGTTGAAATATTTATTCAACAGGTCCATTGTAAATGGTCTTATATCACTAAAAAACCTGTAATGAAGTATTTTCTTAAAAAACCTGTGATATCATAAAAAAAACTGCAACAAATCAATAACTAATATATGTTATACACAAACTATATGAGTATTTATTTATATCTTTATTACTCTAAGTCTAAACCCATGATTCCATTATCATAAACCTAGTATACTCTTTTTTTTTTTTTTTTTGAATAAATGTAAAATTTTATTCAAAACTATCCTTTGTACATCAAGTGCTTCTATTTTATATGTAAATCAAGCTAAAAGCTCTAACAAAATTAACTCAAAAACTTTCATGACCTTGACTCTCTAGTTCCAAACCATGTGATCAAACTCTCCTCAAAATGTTTTTTCCCCAACCCCTTCACCATTAGAAGCTTTAGGCGGATTGCTTTATCCACAAATCTGGTAATCATGCCTGCACTTTGTGGTGTTTCACCATGTCTACGGTTGTTCCTTTCTCTCCATAAGGCATGAACCGTGGCTTGGAATGTGTATCGTAGCAGAAATTGTTTAGTTGGAGGTAAGGTGGTTTGTGAGACCATCCCAACTAAATGATTCCATTCCGTGGTGAAAGCTCCTTGCAAGATGCCCCCCACCAGCTCCTTCCATACTTCCTTTGAATATTTACAGTTGAAGAAGAGGTGACTACAAGTTTCATTTGCTTCATCACACAGCACACACACCGGGTTGACTGCTGTGTTCCACATCTGCATTCTATCACAAGTTTGCAATCTGTTTCTCAAAGCTACCCATATCAGGAAGGAGTATTTCGGCGTCGACTGTGTAAACCAGATGCCCTTGCTCCACTCACATCGAGGGGAGCCAGAGCGAAGCTGCAGCCATGTTTTTTTTGAGGAAAAAACCCCAGCGTGGACTCCTTCTTTCTGTTTCCAGAGGGGAAAATCTTCTTCTATACTAGGCGCAGACCGCAGGGAATCAATTTCAGCTTCTACCTCATTTAAAAAGTTTTCTCTGTGTCGTCGTCTCCTTCTTCTTCGTTGGTTGCCAAGAACATCAGCAACTACTGCTTGATCTGAAATTCCCAGAACAATGCAGCCTCGATCTCCCAACACTTCCTTCAGACATCCAAATTTCGACCAATTATCATGCCAGAATAATGTGTTCTGCCCGTTCCTTACCTCCATTTTATAAAATTGCTTCGCAAGATCTCTGAGTTTGAGTAGTTTCCTCCATACCCAAGACCCCAAGCTAGTACTCTCTTTGATTGTCCAGAATGAGCCCTTCCTGATCAGATAACACTGCACCCATTTAACCCAAAGCGATGCTTTCGCTGAGTGGATCCTCCATATCAACTTAAGACTGTGTACCGTATTTATCTCCTTCAGCGGTCGAATCCCTAGACCACCCTCATCCTTTGGTAAACAAACATCCACCCAACTGACTTTTGCTTTACTTGTTTTCAGCTCTGGTCCCGACCACAAGAAAGCTGAGCATAGTCTTTCTATATCCTTCAGGCAGCTGCTGGGAAGTTTGAAGGCTTGCATCCAGAAGTTTGTGAGACTCGTAATGACTGATTTGATGAGTTGCAGTCGGCCAGCGTGGGATAGAAATCTTCCAGTCCATGATTTCATTCTTTTCCTAACTTTTTCCACAAGGGGTAAGTAATCATGTACTGTCATTCGCTTGGTTAGGAGTGGTAGGCCCAAATACCTTACAGGCAGGCTACCCGAAGCAAAAGGGAAGCTACCGAGGATGTCTTCTTGAGCAGCTACCGTGGCACCAGCAATGTACAAGGTGGATTTTTCTAGACTGATCTTCAGCCCTGACATGACTTCAAATTCATCAAAGACCTTGAGAACACCTTCTATAGAGCGCTTTGATCCATCGGTGAATACCATAAGATCGTCAGCGAAGCATAGATGTGTGAGCAAGATGTTCTGGCAGCGTGGGTGGAAACCAATTTGCTTCCTTTCCGCAGCTCTATCAATCATGCGGGAGAGAACATTGATGCAAATGACAAAGAGGTAAGGTGAGAGAGCACAGCCTTGGCGAAGGCCCCTTTTGCTTTGGAAAAAGCCAGCTAATTCCCCATTGATTTGAACTGAGAAGGAGGCAGTGCACACACACAATTTTATCCAGTGAATGAAGTCCTCTGGTATGTGCAGAGCTCTCAGCGTGTTCAGGAGGAAATCCCAGTTAACGGAGTCGAAAGCTTTCGCAATGTCGATCTTCATTGCACATCTTGGGGTGATGTCTTCCTTGTGATAATCCTTTACTATCTCTGTTGCCAGCAGGAGGTTTTCCACCAATAATCTGTCCTTTACGAAAGCAGATTGGTTGTGGGAGATACACTGAGGGAGAGTAGCCTTTAATCTGTTCGCGATGATTTTTGAGATCACTTTGTATAGGACATTGCAGCAGGAGATTGGTCTGTAGTCTTTCATTTCTGTCGCAATGTCTTTCTTGGGAATAAGAGCCAGAATGGTGGAGTTCAACCCCTTCGGTAGAAACCCTTTGCAGAAGAAAGACTGGACCGCAACTGTGAAATCCTTTGCAATTACACTCCATGAAGCCTTAAAGAACTCAGTGGTGAATCCATCTGGTCCAGGAGATTTGTTGCTAGGCATGTGGAAAAGGACCTCTCTTATCTCTTCTTCTGTCACCAGCTTTGTAAGTGATGTTCTCTCCTCCTCACTACATCTAAAAGGTAAAATCTCTTGTAGCTCTTCGACTGTGGCGCTACGAAGGTCCGGTGGTTCAAAGGTAAGGAACTCTTTGAAGAATCTCTCTGCTTCGGCTTTGATTTCCTCCTGCGAAGTAACCACATTCCCGCTAGGACATTTTATCTCCCTGATAGCATTTCGAACCTCTCTAACTTTGGCAGCAGTGTGGAAAGCTTTGTTGTTCCTATCCCCCACTTGCAACCAGTGCAGCTTTGATCTTTGTTTTAAGAACTTCTCCTCGATGGTGGAAATTCTCTGCCATCTCTCAGCTGTAAACAACTCTGCACGTATAGTATCCTGATTCGGATTACTGAGTAAGGCTTCTTGTTTGTCACAAAGGTTTTGATATGCTTCTTTAACCTTCCTTGATAAGTCCCCCAGTTTCGCTCTACTTAAAGATCTGATCAAAGGTTTGAGGCCTTTGAGAGACTTTGTGAGGCGATGAAGCGCAGAAGTTGAGACAAACAACGGCTGAGTGTCTTTCCAGTAATCCTTTATAGCTGCAATAAACTCTGGCATCTCAGCAAGCGCATTTGTGAATTTGAATGGCTTCCGCTTCCCTAATGTTTCATTTTTTAAATGAAACCTTCCTCGAAGGTGATCTGAGCATCCTCCTGCCTCAAAGACACCATACGCTTGAGTGCGTTGATTCTGCCATGTTTCATTTACCATAATTCGATCCAGCTTTTTGCAAATGAGCCCCTCTTCACGCTTGTTGCACCATGTGAATTTTGGCCCCTGAAACCCCATATCAGTGAGGCTGCAGTGCTGAATAACCTCTTCGAAATCTCGCATTCCAGGTGTGGATATGCCTGCATCTTGGTAGCTTGAGTGTTCATCTCCGTCAAGTATCTCGTTGAAATCCCCCATGATGATCCATTCTTTATTTCTGAACATGGGAGAGTTCTGTTGATCTATGATATCCTTCCATAATTCCTTCCTCCTTTCAGCTGTGTTCTCCGCATATACAAAAGAACACAAAAACTCCTCTGTTTCCCCCTCCGCAAGAACAGAAACAGTGATGATCTGATCTGACTTGAAGACTGGGGTGACTCTTATTTGTGGACTCCAAAGAACCCAAATTCTGCCTTTCCTGTTGTACTCATAATTATTTACAAAGGACCAGCCCTGGAAAGTTGAAGAAACAATATGCTCCGACTTGCTTTCCTTGACTCTAGTTTCTAGCAATGCTCCAAAGTGAAGCCCCTTATTTTGAATCCAGTTCTGTACAGCTTTGTGTTTTGAGAGTCTGTTGAACCCTCTTACATTCCAGAAGAAACCACTCATTGAGAAGATTTCTGAGAGGACCTTTTTCCCAGAGTGCCTGGGTTTCCTGCTTCCTTTCCGGTACCGTCGGGGATGACCCTATGGTTAGTCTTGGATACTCTGGGAAGGGAAGGTCGCAAAGCTTTCCCTCCAACCGATGCACCAGTACTTTCTCCACTCATCCCTTTCTTAACCTTCTCCGCAAATGTTTCTGCCAGCTCGGACCTCATCACAGCCTGCTCCTTTGTAGGCGTGTGTAGATTTTCTAAAGACTCCTCGATACTCTCAACTCCTCCATTTGCGTCAGTATTTTTCTCACCATCAACCACAGTTACTTCAATTACCTCTTTCACTCCAGTGACTTCATTAACTGCCATACTCGTGATGTTTTCAACTGCCTCAGTGTCCCCTACAGCCGCTTCCAGCTCATTCCCTTTTACCTGCTCAACCAGATTGCCATCATCATCTGCAGCAGCTAGAACTGAGAACCTCGTAGCTATTTTCACCTGTCCAAATTCAAGAGTTTTCCTTTTCTGACTACCAGATTTCTCTGGAGAAACATTTGCCCAACCCTCCACTACTTCCCCCTCTTCTATTTCCACCAACGCTCCATCCATTACTGATTTCTCTGGAGTCTTCTCCTTAACAATCTCCCTTTCCTTCTGTAAGTTTAATTCCTCCCTTGCCTTTCCTTCCAAATACCCCTCCTTTATTATCTCTGTTACTGTTTTGGATGAACTATCTTTCTTGTTCATCACACAAGTCTTCTCCAAATGGCCCCATTTGCTGCAGGTATGACAGCGATCTGGCAGCCATGGATAAATAAACTCCACCAAAGAAGGGACTCCATTCTTTGTGAAGTTTATTTTTGTTGGTAACTCCTTGGAGAGATCCGCTTTGACAAAGATTTTTGCCACCTTGAAGTTCGAACATGATGCAGTTTCAGGGTGAAGCTTCACCGGATGCCCCACTGCACTGGTGATGAAGCTCAGTCCCTTCCACGAGAACATGTTCATCGGCACGTTCTTTAGGTAGACCCACATTGGTATCGACTGCACCTCAGGCTTCTCCTTCAACTCATCTGGAGTCCACTTTGTGACTACTAGTGGAATGTTGCCAATATTCCACATTCCTCTTCTCAGGATTCGAGTTCTCATTGCAGGATCTGGAACTCGGAATTTTTTCGTAGTTGCATCCACTTCGTGAACTTCCACTGGCTGCCCTTTACCTCCCTCTCTCCAAATTTTGTTTACTATAGCGTGGATTCGAGCGTTGTGAGGCGCTGTATCCAAGAACTTACCTATCAAAAAATCCTCCTACAGAGGATTTGCGTTGACAACCACTTCATCCGGAATCTCCACACTAAGATGACCCTCCTGAGATGTGATGTCGAGCTCGTACTTCCGCAAAACTTTTTTCTCCTTTGCTGCATCGACCCACGATGAAACCCTCGGAGCAACTCTCTCTTCTGTCTGGATCTCCTTCCCTAAGGCTGAACCTCCTTGCGAACCCTCCTGATCGTCCTTTGAACCCGTAGCCTCCGAGTCAGCCCCCGACGAGTCCGGCGGCTGCGCCGAAATCATGTTGGGAAACCTAGTACGAAATCACCCTGAAATCGCCAATCGCCTTAGGATACAAAAACGGTGCGTTTTTCCTCTCTTGTCCCCCTTAGGATACCGTTACTCTTTTCACCAACTAGAACATAAAACATAATGTTTCAAAGCATATGACTATTTTTATATTTCAAAAAGATTATTATCTCTATATAGAATGTCTTCTACATAGTGCTACAGTGCTTACTTTTCTATTTTTTTAAACTAAATCTTTTGATGATTAATATTAGGTTAGAAAAATATATGCCAATGAATGAAAAATGGAAAACAAGTAGGTTTAGTATTATAATTTTAGTATATTGGTATTACTAATATTTTTAATTTAAATAATTATAAAAACACATCAGTTTTTGGTTTGGTTCGGTTTAAAATCAAACCGAACCGAACCATTTGGGTTGGGAAAATCTTCAACCAAATGGTTTGATAATAGATTTTGGTTTGGTTTAACTCGGTTTGGTTCGGGTTTTTTTTGCCCACCCCTATTTTTTGTGATTTTTTTTTATTTTCACCTTTTTCATATTTGTTAAAAAAACCGGCGAGTGAGAGAGCACAAAACCACGTCTTTTAAAAACCAATACAAACCAGATGAAAATTGAACATCATTCGGTTCGGTTCGCATCTTAATTAATTAAATTCGGGCTTTTAAATGGGCCGCGCCATGGGTCCATTTAAGTCTCTTGATGAAGCAGCGATTATTCGTCGTCTTTTTTCCCGACGCCTACATGTCTCACTGTTACCGTCCGAAACTGGGACAACGTTTATAATCAATCTGGTGTCTTTGCTTGTTCATCGGAAACACCTCAAAGCTCTTCCCAGAAACACTTGATGAATCAGAGCCGCCGGTGAGTAGAGTCAGTGAAAAAGATGGGAGTCTTTTGACGATGAAACAGAGTAAACCTCTCTGATGTTTTTGATTCATAAGCTGCTCCATAGATGACTGGAGATGAGCACTCGGTGTTTTGAAATGAGAATTTGTGGAGAGGAGGTAAAGTTGTTTGTCTTGGTCTCTAACGAGTGTTAATTTTCAATATAGACCGACCAATGTTTTTACTACGTACCCGTTACAACCCAACTCTGCAACATAAAACGTTGTACCATATAACCCAAAGTTCATAGCAGACAAGGCAAAGCCAAACATATATAAACCTTACAAGAGGTCCATCAATATCTGTGATCATTGCTCAGTTGTCTAGAGAGACTCATGAGGTCCATCTTTTTTACCTGTACAGTTCATTCCATCTTTTCAAATAAAACTCTTTGCAACATAAATAACATTAAACCTGATTACTCAAACTTCATAGCAGACTAATGCAAATGCAAACAAAAGCCAAGTTTGTTTCTCTCTGAGAATGGAGATACTCAGATAACAATCCCACAAAGCAATGCATAAATAAGTCTTACAAGATTAAATAGAATATAAGGAAGAGAGAGTCATGGCATGAGTATGCTGAAGCCTTCAACTAAGTCAGCTTCCTTTGGTTGGACAATGAGATTATCAAACATATCCCCAAGCTTCAGATGCTTCACCATAGTGTCCAACACTTTATCCTCAGTCACAGCCTCAGCAATCTTCTCTTTCCCCTTATCAGGCCTTGAAGAACACGCAAACACCAGCTCCGAGATCCTATCCTTCTGCGCCTGCTTACAATACTTAGTCCCCTCTGGAGTTCCTTTAGCAACCAAGTGATACGTGTAAACAATCCTCTTCTGCCCGATCCTATAAGCACGGCTTATAGCTTGTCTCTCCACCGCAGGGTTCCACACAACATCCAAGAGAATCACCCTCGATGCTCCCACAAGATTGATCCCTTCAGAGCACGCTTTAGTCGAAGCTAGCAACACTTTAGCCTTGGACTTGGGGTCGTTGAACTCGTTGATCAAGGTCTGTCTCTGCTTCTGCTCGAGCTTCCCGTGCATGTACAACACCTCTTCCCCTTCTGTCCATTTAAACCAGTTCACCAAATGCTTCATTATCAGCTTCAGCGGGTCAATGTACTGACTAAACACAAGCACCTTCTCCTTGATCACAACGCACAGCTTGATGAACTCCATGAGGAACCTTGTCTTCACGCTTTGGTTTGGATCAAGCCTCACCTTCTTCAGCTGCGCAAGCAAGGCTTCATTGATAGTCAAGCTCTCTTTCCCTGTCAATTTGCAGTGAGAGACAAGAGAAGGATGGACCGAGACAAGAGATAGCTTGTGTTCCGTCTCGAACACATTCTTGGTCTTCTGGTTGTGTGTGACTTCAATGGACTCCAGGACTTTCCTCTGGAGATCAGGAGGGTTTAACACCACAACACACTCTCTCAAACCGGGGAGGCTCTTCTGAAGAATGCTTCCTTTGTGAACATGCACAAAGGGAAGCATCACAGCCTTAAGCTCCTCTATCCCACGGTTGTTGATTTTATCCCCCAAAGCTTTTTTCCCTCTCTTGGTGACTGTCATCCCACTCTTCTTGAGCGTGGACATGAGCCTCTCTAAGTACTTAGGCCTCGCAAGGCCCAAAACATTGCCAAGCTCTAAGAAGTTGTTCTGGAAAGGCGTCCCAGAGAGCAAGATGCGTTTCTGTGTCTCCACTTTAGACAGTGTCTTCCATATACAGCTTCTCTGGTTCCTAGGGGTATGTGCCTCGTCAAGAACGAGCAGTCCAGGCACATCCATTAGTATCTCTCTGATATCTTCCAGCTCTTTGTCTGGTTTCCCTTTTGTCTTTCTGTCCTCGTCCTTAACTCCTGCAAGCTTCTCGTAGAGGTTGTAACTGATCCCTAGTATGCTCTTTGATTTTATCCAAGAGTAAATCTTCACCATCCTTATCTCGTTATTGCTTCTAGCGCTTGAGTTCTTCTGCATCAGGAGCTTGGAAGCAGCTGAGTTCTCTCTCCCAGTGAACTCCAAGCTGCTGAGATTGTGAAAGGGAATGCTTATGTTCCATTTCTTGAACTCCTCAGCCCACGTGAGAAGCAGGCTTGCAGGAGCAATGATCACAGGTTTGCAATTAGGGAAGCACTCCAAGTAAGACTGAAGGAAGATGATGGTGAGGCGAGTCTTCCCTGTCCCTGGAGCGTGTGACATGATGCATCCTCCTGTTTCTTCACTGTTCTCAAAGTCCTGAAGCTCGTTCAACATAATGGTACCAGCCAAGTTCCTCCAGATGAACTCAAAACCTTCTTGCTGGTGAGGGTACATCTGAGATTTGACGCCTGGGATCTTATCCCAAACAGTCCCTTGAGTAGATTCAGATCCTTCCTTTAAATTGTTATTGCTGTTAGCTTCAAACTCAAGGTTCCCAATGAAGTTGCTGTTTTCTTCCTCTTCTGATCTGTCATTCTTTCTCCTTCCACTTGTGTTCCTCTCTCCCTACATGAAAGAAAGAGTTACCATCACACATCAAAACGTTTTTTAGTTAAGACTGTTCAATCATTTAAAGAAGATATATAAACTGACCCATTCAGATACATCTAGTCCTCTGATCTCTCTCAACACAAAGCAGCAGTGTATGCACTTTAAACCGATCTCAAGATCTAGACAAAGTTCATGATTCCCTTGTCTACAAGCTGCTCCTGGACTATCATCAGCTGATATCTCTTTCTCAATCTGCAAAAAAAGGGTTCAAAGTTAGAGTTACTGCTGTTCTAAAGCAAAATGAGTTTTAAGAAAAAGGAACTTGCCTCTGAATGAAGCTGGAGATCGACTTCGTTTGCATTAGTGTAAAACGCCACCTCTTCCCACATCGTATCTTCTTCTATCTGCGCCTCGGAAACCACCGGTGGTGCAGGCTCCACCATGCCAAACATCTCCACCAGTGGTGGTGGCCTGATGATTAGCAAGCCGTCATCATCGTATTTTCTTTCATCTTGTTCTTCAGGTTGCTCTTCTTCAGGTGAAGAAACAAGTATGTCATCTTCTTCTTCTTCTCCTAACCGATCATTCTCCCTAACGGAGTTGACAAGAAGCCTGAAGAGATCAACTTCTTTACGGCTCCCATCCAGCATTCTCCACCCGGAGTTGTTGTTGTTAGACTTGGCTGCCTCTTTCTCTTTAAGTGAAGGCTCAGATTCATATCCGGATTCATCTCCAGAGATGAGGGAAGAAGCAGACTCATTATCCACTGTCTCATTCACCAAAGCAGGCGTGGATAATCCTTCTGCAGGTGTAACAGGCATACTTGTCTTCAGTGAAAACTGTCTTGACGGCATTTCAGGAGCTTGGATCTCTTTTGCTTTCACAGTTTCAGGTCTTGATGTGGGCAGCCTCGCAGGTGTTATCACTTCTTTTGGATTCTCAGTTTCAGGTCTGGATGTGGATGGCTTCTCAGGGGATTTCTCAGTGTTGATAGGAACATAATCATGTTTGTTCAGATCATCATCATCATCAGCATCTTCTTCACCTCTTGTAATAGCATGTGGTCTGAAGCAAAAGCTGTCTGAATCAAAGATTCCTGTATTCTCTTTCTCACAGTGAACACAAGTGAACACCACACTGCTATTCTGCTTTGTTACTCTTTCAACTTCTTTGTGTTGATGTTCTTCTTCTGGACAGTGGAACTTCTGAATCCTCCTGTCCTCATTTCTAGGCTTGTCTTGAAACCTATCTTCTTCTTCTTCTTGGAGGTTAAACTTCTGAATAGTCTTGTCCTCATTCCTAGGCTTGGTTTGAAATCTATCATCTTCTTCTTCTTGACGGTTAAGCTTCTGAAGCCTTTTGAACTCTTGTACAGGCTTGGCTTGGAATCTTTCTTCTTCCTCTTCTTGACGGTTAACCTTCTGAAGCCTTTTGAACTCTTTTACAGGCTTGGCTTGAAATCTATCTTCTTCTTCTTCTTCTGGACGGTTAAGCTTCTGAATCCTTTTGAACTCTTTGGGCTTGGCTTGAAGTCTCTCTTCTTCTTCTTCTTCTGGATGGTTTAGTTTCCGAATCTTCAGTAACTGTTTCCTAGGAGTGATTGAGCTAGGAGCAGACCTTTTATACCTTCCCAAAGGCTTCCTTCTCACTTCAGATACTTTCCTGATTGGTGAACTGGCCTTTCTACAATCATCATCATCTGATTCTCCAACCACCTCCTTTGAACTGACTTCATCTTCACTTGAGGAGGAGGAGGAAGAGGAAGATAAAGATAAAGCTGAAGCTGAAGATGAAGAAGAAGATGATGAAGAAGAAGAAGACAAAGACTCCACGGTTACATCATCTTTAGCGTTATTATTGGCTTCACTAGCTCCTTCTTCCTCGCTGCTTTCACTGCTAGAGTCTAAGACTCTGCTACACTCCGCAAAAGAAAGCTTCTTCTTGGCTGAATGTTTGGTTTCAGACTCAGAATCTGAAATGATCTCTATCTCAGCAGGAACTGGTTTTGCAGCTTCCATTCCTCTAACCTCAGAGGAACACTTGTCCTTCACACATGTGTTCTCTTCTGACCCTGAGGATCTCGTAACAGATTTGACCACATCAGAATCCAAACTCTCATTCCCCTTGTTACTTGACCCAGAGGAGCTAGGAACAGACTTGACCACATCCACATCCGCATCCATAATCCCATCAGACAACTTTGGAACTGGTTTGACCACATCCACATCCATAATCTCCTCAGACAACTTCTCCTTAATACTTGACTCTGAGGAGCTTGCAGCTGATCTAATCACATCCATGATCTCATCACACAACTTCTGCTGAATGCTTGACTCAGAGGAGCAGCTAGGAACTGACTTGATCACATCTAAATCCGGAATCTCATCAGACAGCACTGGAACTGACTTAACCACATCTAAGCCTAAAACCTCATCAGGCAAGCTTGGAGCTGATTTGACCATATCCAAATCCAAAACCTCATCAGACAACAACTTCTCCTTAATACTCAACCCTGAGGGGCCCGGAACTGATGTGTCTACTTCCTCAACCCGAACACTAAACAAACCCTCCTCCTCCTCCTCCATGTTGTGTTCAGACTCGGTTCTTTTTACACCACCACCATCAGAGAAGTTGTTATCAGTTACCTCAGCAGGGAGATTGTTGTTGTAAGTCACTGTGACATCTACAAGGTCTGAGTCATGGTCCGTGTTGCAAGTCTCGGTGACATCTACAAGGTCGGAGTCATGGTCCTTGTGGTAAGCCTCGGTGATGTCTTCAATGTCAGAGTCATGGTCCTTTCTCCTTCTTCTTCTTCTTACACTACCAGAGGACTTGCTTTGAGTTACATCGGTAGAGAGATTGTTGTTGTGGTAAGTCTCGGTGATGTCTTCAAGGTCAGAATCATGGTCCCTATGTCTTCTCTTCCGCTTTCTTTTCCGGCGAGAAGACACGTGAGCCTCTTCCTCTGCCGGTTTCATCTTCTTCACTTCTTCAAGACGCTCTTTGTTCCTAAACTTGATTCTTGAACCAATCCAATCCATTTGAAAGCTGAGCAGGAGAAAGAGAGATAAAGATTATGAATCTGAAGAACAAAAGAGAAGAATCAAAGATAAACAAACTGTAAGAGAAAGAGAAATGCAAACCAAATCTTCAAAGTGAGCTTCTCTCTAGATCTGTGGTTTCAAAAACTTTTTGCTTTGAGATGTGTCTGGGCTAGTGAACCAATGAGAGTGAAATAGGGTTTAAAATGAGCGTTTCCGTAAGAGAGATGGCTTTTGCTAGTTTTAGCAAGTGTGAGAGAGACATAGAGAGAGTGATGGGTGGGAAAGAGAAAATGGGCATGAAGAAAGCGTGATGACAAAGCCATAGCCCCTGCTATTTCAGAGAGGACTCATACCGCCAAAACTTTGACCCAAAAAAACGTACTAGTGACTAACCATTCTTCTTCTGTTCATTTTCTTACATTTTCATTAAAGCAACTTCATTAGTCAGTTTCCATTTCTAGCATTGTTTTGTTAAAATAAAAACAAAAATATATCATATATTCTGATTTCTCACTGGTCAAAAAAAAAAACTGGACAAAGTAATATGGAACGTCATTCGCTCTTCATTCTACAAGACAAGAGATTCATTACAAGACAAAAAATCTTGTACTAAAATGTCTTATCGCTTCTGCTTTTGTTGATTGTGATGTTTCACTTGTATTTCCTTCTGAACTTATCCGGTTCAACCCACCGGTCAATTGGCTCTTCTTTCTAAAGTAAAACTTATTTATGTAAATGAATGTTTACTTATTGCTTTTAGTTCTCTTTTCCCTCTTGCATTTGCTTCTAAATATATCCGGTTCAACCACCGGTTAATTTGTTTATTCTTTCTAAAATAAAACTTATTTCTGTAACAAAATGTTTTTTTTTCTCCGACTAATGTAACAAAATGTCTTACTGCTTTTAATTTTCTTTTCCACTTGTAATTGCTTCTAAATATATCCGGTTCAATCACCAAGTAAACTTTGCTTATGTAATACTAAAATTTATTACTTCTTTAACTTTTTTTTCTTTTTTTTTAATGTGATTTTCGACTTTTATTTGTTTCTAAACATTCAACCACAAGTTTAATTATTTTTCTTTAAATAAAACTTGTTTATGTCAAATCTCACCCTATCCCGTGTTTCAACCATATGACGTGTCGACCGTTAATAGGTGCGGAAGATAAGTCAGCCTTTTCGTTTCCGTCGGTAGGATAATATGTTAATCTCTAATTAACTTAAGACTAGTCGTCTTTAGGGCTGTTCAATATGGTAAAACCGAACCGTACCGAACCGAACCGAACCGAAATAGACAATATGATTTGGTTTTGGTATATACCATATAAACCGAATAGATATAATTTTATAAAAACCGTAGGATTTGGATATGGTTTGGTATATAACCGATTAAACCGAATAAACCGAACAAAACCGATTAAAAGTAGAAACATGTAAATATGTATCTATTTTAAAACAATACATGAAAATCTATTTGTTACATAAGTTAAATTTGTGTTAATAACTATTACCATAATTTTATAGTAATAAAAAACCTTAATTTGTAAAACACTTGAACTATAACTAAATAACAATACATCGCAATTCATACATCTTATTTTCTAAGTCTTTTTTGATCTTTTTGATTTATTTTAGTCTTCACTTAATTAATATGAAGATTATAAATTTGATGGACAATAATTAATGGAAAATTTTCAATTGAAAAAACATGACTTTAATGAACACTAAATATGGAAGAGTGGAAAAACTTTTCTTTTATGTTTCTGTTTTGTTTCATATTTTTATTTTCAAAATTTCAAGCTTTGATTTTAGTTATAGAATTGATTATTTTATTTGATAGAAGAAGCATTTTTACTTTTTTTTTCATCTATTTGAACATGTAATATATTTGTAATAAATGACTGTGTTGACAATATGACTATAAAATTCATATAATATGATCTCAAACAAAATAATTATGTTTTTTGGTATAAAACCGAATAAACCGAAAACCGACGGTATATAAACCGAACCGAACCGAAGTAAATATGGATTTAGAATGGTAGTTATATTTTACTAACTGAAATACCGAAAACCGAAAAAAACCGAACCGAAACCGAACCGATATCCGGATTGAACACCCCTATCTTTCACTAATCCCAATCTATAATTTTAAAATTTCTTAGAAAAATAAAATAAAACAATCACTTTTAAGTCTAAATCGATTAAGCTCGCGAAGAAGCTGAATCGAGTAGGGACTCTCGGGCGAGAGAAGAATGGGATTCATAGTGGGCCTTGTGATCGGACTAATCGTCGGAATCACCATCATCATCGGCTTTGTCAAGGCCGAGAATTACCGATCCAAGCTTCGCTCTGAACTTGTGAGCCCCACACACTGCCTTTGAAACGATTCGCTTTCCAGATTCGTTACAGCTCGATTTGAATTGTCTTTTTTCGCAGGCGAATACGGTGGCTGCTTTCGCGAGGATGACGGTGGAGGATTCGAGGAAGCTTTTGCCTGCTGAGTTCTATCCTTCCTGGGTCGTCTTCTCCGAGCGTCAGAAGGTTAAGTTTGCCCAATTTCCTCACAAAAGCTTCTTCCTTTTTGCGAATTTGTGAGAGTATATGCTTACTGATCCTCTAGTTGCTTTGGCATTTTTGTTTACATTCAGTTGACGTGGCTGAACCATCACTTGACGAAGATCTGGCCTTATGTTGACGAGGTATGTCAAGATCATTATTGCGTTATGTGTAATCATTAATTATATTGTTTCTGATGGATGATTTATATTTATTGAGTTTAGGCAGCGTCGGAGCTTATCAAGGCATCCGTGGAGCCTGTTCTTGAGCAATATAGACCTGCCATTGTCGCCTCCTTGACATTTTCTAAGCTCACTCTCGGTACTGTGGCGCCTCAGTTTACAGGTTTGCTTTGTTCCTTTCTGTTTTGATATGTCACTTTGTTTTGTGAGGTACTGCAACTTGTGCAATTGAATCATGTTGAACTGGCGCTTGCTTGTGAACTTTTCAGTTTTGTGGAGTCCGCATCTTCTGGTTTTATTCGTAATCATGTTGAAATTCGTTGTTTTTAGGCGTCTCCATTTTGTAGCCTGCGTGTCTGTGATAGTGAGTGATTTCATGTCAAAGGGGGAAACTTGTTTGCAAGTGAATACAAATCTGAGATGTGGTTTAATTTCGACTGGAAAATTAATTAGTCAATGGGCGCGGTCTGTGGATTTGATTCTGTGTTTAAAGTTTGCAAAAGAGGAGCCTTATCTAATATCATGCTGTTACTCTAGAATTGATGAGTCTGCTTGTGTTCCTTGGTGTTCTTTAGGTGTTTCCATTGTCGAAGGTGATAAAAATGGGATGACCATGGAACTTGATATGAATTGGGATGGAAATCCAAACATAGTACTTGGCATCAAGACCTTAGTTGGTGTATCTCTTCCAGTTCAGGTACAGGACATGTATCTCATGCCTGCCTTCAGTTGCTTGTTTTTATTCTTTGCTTGCTTGAGATCTAGTTTTTTTTTTTTTTTGTCACATCTTGAGATCTAGTAAAAAAACATTTTAAGCGTAAACTAAACATTTAAGAGTCTGGGGATAAGTTAACTAAAGGGTATCTACTGTGATTGTCTAGATGTTCATCCTTGTTAGACTTCTATTACTTGTTAACTAAAAGGTATGTGGAAGTAAATGCCTTTATATTACTTGTTAGACTTTCTGACTTGTAGAACCTGTGAAGAAAATACTAGTTACTTATATGTGTTATTTCAGTTTGATAGTCTGACTACAACTGATTTCTTATTGTCTGTTTTTCTAGGTGAAAAATATTGGATTCACTGGTGTTTTCAGGCTGATTTTTAGGCCACTGGTTGATGAATTTCCTTGCTTTGGAGCTGTCAGTGTTTCTCTCAGAGAAAAGGTTGGTGCCCTCTGAAACTTTTGAAGCTGTCTCTGTAATTGACTAAGAGAGTTCACAACTGTTTTGTTACTTTTGCTTAATGTTGTCGTGTCCTTGTCCATGCATGCCTGAGCATGCTTATTTGTGTGTACGTTTGATATTACAAAGTCGTGTTGACACAAAATCGTCGGCTGAAAATGTGTCTGTTGTTTAGCTTAAAACATCCAATTCTGTGTTGCAGAAAAAGTTGGACTTCACCCTTAAGGTCATTGGAGGTGACATTTCAGCAATTCCTGGACTTTCTGATGCTATTGAGGTTTGGCCTACTGTTCTTTCCTGGTGTTGTTACTAAATGAACACATTTTCATCTAGTGCCAAGAACCTTTTTAACACATGAATGATTTTTGTAATTAAGTCTATATTCCTAGTTTTCTATTCCTTTTCCATCTTGTTTTTTTAAAGGGCAAATCTCCAAAATAGCACATTTCTAAGTTTATATCACAAAAATAGCACTCAAAAACTAAAATGACCAAAATAGCATTTTATCTTTTGAAAAATTTAAATTTTTTTATTTTTCAAAATTTGAAATCTTATCCCCAAAACCTCACTTCTCAACTCTAAACCCTAAAACCTAAACTCTAAACCCTAAACCCTAAATTCTAAACCCTAAACCCCACCCCTTGAGTGCTATTTTTGTGACTTTTGGCATTGAATGCTAGTTTGGGAACAAAAACTTGATTTAGTGCTATTTTGGTCTTTTTCTCTTTTTTAAATGCTCCTTTATGACCTGGGGCTTATGACGTTTACCAGTAAGTTGATATGTAACAGGAAACAATACGGGATGCCGTGGAAGATTCAATCACATGGCCTGTTCGGAAGGTCATACCGATTTTGCCGGGTGATTATAGGTACACCTCAGATTAAAAAGATGAAGTTGAACCGTGACGTAATGTTTATTGTTTTTATAGAGGGTTTAAGTCCTCACTTCGGTGGAGTATATGTTCAACTTATTTTTTTTGCCTTTTCAACTCTCTTGCTGTTGTGTTGTAGCACTTCTAGATTTAACTTTCTATTTACGCTGTTTTATGTTTCTTTTCCCAGTGACCTGGAGCTAAAGCCTGTTGGAATGTTGGAGGTGAAGCTTGTGCAAGCGAAGAATTTGACTAACAAAGATCTAGTGGGAAAATCAGACCCCTTTGCTAAAATGTTTATACGCCCTTTGCGAGAAAAGACTCAAAGAAGCAAGACAATCGTAAGTAGTTCATTTGATCCTTTTTTTTGGTGCTTAACCTGCCACAATGATTTGATTGATATTTATTCCTTATTTCCATCAGAACAATGACCTGAATCCCATCTGGAATGAGCATTTTGAATTTGTTGTGGAAGACGCATCAACCCAACATCTAGTGGTTAGAGTATATGATGACGAGGGTGTACAGGCATCTGAGCTTCTTGGTTGTGCCCAAATCCGACTTTGTGAACTTGAACCTGGTAAAGTGAAAGACGTCTGGTTGAAGCTGGTCAAAGATTTAGAGATCCAAAGAGATAACAAGAACCGTGGAGAGGTTAGATAAGCTATAAAAGCTCCTCATATACAATCGTCATAACCTATAAATCCTGTGATTATCTGTCATGGCTAATGATTACACGTCGTTATTGATTCTCTGTAACTTAGGTTCACCTTGAGCTACTATATGTTCCTTTCGGTGCGGGAAACGGCGTAAACCCCTTCACATCTTCATCGATGACTTCCTTAGAAAAGGTGCTCAAGAATGATACGGCAGACGAAGTGAATGCATCATCGCGTAAAAGAAAAGATGTCATCGTAAGAGGAGTGCTCTCTGTGACAGTGATATCTGCGGAAGAGATACCGATACAAGATCTGATGGGGAAAGCTGATCCATTTGTCGTCCTCTCCATGAAGAAATCAGGTGCTAAGAGCAAAACTCGGGTAAGATCTCTCAATCTAAGCATCAAAGAGTTATCCTAGTTATGGATACTCATTCTCCAAATCTAACTAATTGTAATTTTTGCTTCACCAGGTTGTCAATGACAGCTTAAACCCTGTCTGGAACCAGACTTTTGATTTTGTTGTTGAAGATGGGTTACACGATATGCTGGTCCTTGAAGTTTGGGACCATGACACCTTTGGAAAGGTAAAACCAAACCACGACACACTCTTAAGTCTAACCATACAACCTTGATTGCGCTGCATTGCATCAGATATATGTTTTTTTTTCTCGCTTGTTTTGTGTTGTTCTGCTGGCAATAAAAGTTGTGGTTTTACTTCACTCTGTAGGACTACATTGGGAGATGCATCTTGACGTTGACAAGGGTTATAATGGAAGAGGAATACACAGACTGGTTCGAGTTAGACGAATCCAAAGCGGGCAAGCTGCAGCTGCATCTCAAGTGGATGGCTCAATCAATTTATCGTGACTCCTAAGTTTGTTTGCTCAACTACATATTTGGAGGATTCTCAACTTCAAATGTACATTGTGTCTAGTAGCCTCAAACGTATTTGTTCTGTCAAACAGAGACGAGTCTTCATGTAGCTGAGAAAGCTAGAGACTTGGAAATGAGGTCCCCTGTTTTGTGAAATTCCTAGTCAATAATTTTGTTACTTGCTTTAAAAGGAAACAAGAAACATCCACTCGAGTATCATAAGATTTTGCTAATACCGGAAGCCATAAATAAATTATTTCCTACATTTTAATATGAGCTCATAAAAGTCTACACGTATCACTATCTTAACAGGTTTCTGAATCTGTTGACACATCTTGACAAAACATTTTTGACAAGTTCTTGTATATATCCTAGTAAGCCACGCACACTCGGTGACAACAGCACCATATGCCACATGTCACAGTCCATGCACATGTTCATCTCTTTTTATTAAGACGAGATGTTCGTCTCCTTCACAATCAGACTGAATAATTAAAGAGATAGAGAAGAAAGCAGATAATCAATTTGTTCAATGGAGAAGGCAGTCCATTTGTCAACGAAAGGTGGACCAGAGGTTCCAGGAGAGCCAACAAAGATGGGAACCTCCATGGTTGACTCGGCTGCTGCAGCTGTACAAAGCTTCACTCCGATTAACCAAATCCACCAACATCTCTGCGCGTACTATTTTTAGAAACTATCCTTATTTTCATCACTGTTACGTACATGCATGGATGAAATAACTCTTGAGTTTCTTTTTTCTTTCTCCAATAAAAAAAAAACTTAAAACAGTATTTTTTGCCTTATGTTAGGTTTCATTTCTATGCATATGACATGACTCGACAAGTGGAGGCACATCATTTCTGCGGTCACATCAACGAGGACATGCGTCAGTGTCTGATCTACGACGGTCCTGATGCCAACGCTCGTCTGATCGGTCTGGAGTACATAGTGTCAGAGAAGCTTTTCATGACGTTGCCTGATGATGAGAAGAAGCTTTGGCACACTCACGAGTGGGAGGTCAAAGGAGGGTTCCTGTTCATGCCCGGTGTTCCCGAGCCAATCCAACGCCAAGATCTCGAGATAGTTGCCAAGACTTATGGAAAAGTTTACCATTTCTGGCAAGTCGATTTGGGGCATGAGCTCCCCATTGGTTTGCCTAATATTATGATGGCTGTTACTCGCGACGGTCAACTTTATCCGGAGATGGTCAAGGGTAAATCCGTCATTTAATTTATTGGTTATAAGTAGTAGTAGTAGTATATGAACGGTAGATTCAAATATTCAAAGCTTTATATGAATGTGTGTGGTGGATGAATATGTAGAGACGGAGAAAAAGTTTGGGATATCGATAGATAAAGAGAGAGAGTCAAGGGCTTATATGACAGGACCAGACCATGGGATCCATCCGTTGGCGAATGGAGGTGGTAAAGGGCTGAAGTTGGAGATGCGAGAGGTTGACATCAAGCCTGTCGAGTCTGTTCCAAGAGTCTTTGTCTAAGTTAGTTAAAGAGAGAGGGAGTCTTAAGAGAAGAATAAATAAAGAAGCGGTCGAGCTTTGCTTTTGTTAAGTGTATCCCTCGATCATGTGTATTATGTTGTAAAAGACACTTGAAAAATAGTATATGTTGTGTTCTTTCTTTTGTTTTGAAGACTTGTGAGAATCTTGTTTAATATTGCGAGGATATATGTTTTAAAATGTATCATCCAGTTTAAAGCTAATATGATCCGAAGAAACAAAGAAAAAAGTTCATATTATATAGGGAATGCATATTAATAGGGAAACGTTCCCGAATGATCATCTGTGCATCTTCTTGAGGTGACTGTGCAAATGCCTTTACATATAATAAATAGAGATCAAATGAAACATGCAAGGTTGAAAACCAATGCCCTGGTCAATTGCAACTACCTTTACCCATTACCTGGTGTTCAGGCTGATTTTGATAGCCTAAGTTACGCCACTGCGCTATGGTCATTCCATGGAAAAACAGCAACATTTATGTAAGAATCCAACAAGATGATACGGTCTGCAGCGATGGAAGCAAGCAACATCCAACAATGCAGGCTGAGGTAGTGTATTAAATGAATAAGTTGTTAGAGATGGCTGAATCATAACAGAATGTTATAAATTGGCACACAGATAAATTTACAGCCTCTCCTATTTCACACTTACCTGGACACTGTGAACCTCTGAGATTAAATGCAAACTGAGGGAATAGAGAGAAGTTTGGATTTAGAGTAAATGAAGCAGGATCATCCTGACTAATAAGGTTCCTGACTAGACATCGAGTAGCACAAATCCCTCATGAGAAAACATAATTGAGTGTGATTAACCAAAGACAATTGTGAAAAGAATTTAACAATTAAAGAATGAAAATTCAAGAGTCTAATAAATTTGAAAGTGCCTGAATTTAACAATTACCTCTGTTTCCATTTTCAAGGAAGCTAATCTGACCATCACCACGACAGCAGCAGTTTCTGATCAAAACCTTGCACCAATTCCTGAAGAAATTACACACCTCATTAACATCTATGTCCACATACGAAGACAAAAACATGTAGGTTAAAAAGATCATAAGAATATGTATGAAATGAAAAGCCACAAAAAACATAATGTGGAAGACAAAGATGCAAGACAAGGTTTCTGCAGAGAAGGTAAACATAACGAAATGTGGGTGCATGCATACTCCAGAAATATAAACAAAATTGACAATAAACAAAATTTATTTTCTATATTTTAATTTATGATCTATTTGTAATGTATTTTTGTTTGCAATCTTTTATTATTATTATTATTATTATTATTTTTGCAACATTTTAAGTAATTCGAAATTTTTAATTTCAAATTTAGAATTTTAAAATGTTTAATTTTAATTATTAATATTCTATTTTGGTAAATTTACAAATTTTAGATAATTATGATATATTGGCTAAATTTTGACGTTGGTCGGGTATTTTTGATTTATTTTGAGTCCAAATATTCCAACCGACTTGGATCCGCTATTCAACCAAAAACTGAATATATTTTACAAATATTTTAGTTTTAGACCGAACTCCGGAAGGAACTTACTGAACATCAAATTTTCAAGTACCTAATTTGGTTCAAATGTCTAAAACCTGAAAAATTCATATCTAAAAAAACTCGATCAAAACCCGACCAGAATATCCAAACTTAATGTATAATATAAACTCGGACCTATTTTATTCCAGGCATATTTTAGTTTTGATAGTTTATATATAAATACACAGGATCGGGGTTAACCAATTTCATAATATTCTTTAAAAATAATTAAATAATATTATTGTGACAAAGAATTTGTGGGAGAGAGTAAAGTTGCCTACAAACTACGAGAAGGCTATTGAAACCATTGACAAGCACTTGGTAAGGGAACTTAGATGTTATTGCATAGTTTGATGCAACAAGGGCTAGAGTTTATTCTGTTTCTTTGGTTGTGGTTGTCGTTTTGGCCTTAGTTGTTACATCCCAAGATCAAACCAACACTGACCAAAATTACTCATATTCCATAATTCGGATGAGAATACTGTGTCTCTCAAGACAAAGGTTGATCCTCTTTCAGAAATTGTAGTTTCTTAGTTGTATGTTGCGGTTGATTGTTTGGTGGTATTGGTTTTGTTCACATGGTGTAGATAATGACTACACTTTGGAGGGAAGGCAAGAGTAAATCAAGAAGAGAGGAAAAGGCGTTTCTGATTATGATTAGGCAGAGACCCAATCTGAGAATGGTCGTTATTCTTCTAGCTGATTTCTGATAACAAATACACTGTATTTCCCTATGTAATTATTTGATTTAAGATTCTTGATAAATAGTTGAATTGAATTAATGGAGGTTTTGAGTTTTCAAATCTGTTAAATTATGTTAAGTGTTGGTTCGTGAAAATAAAATCTTTCGATATTCATAGAGAACAAATGATTTGATCAATCAAATATGTAATGACATGAGACATCAAATACTCATGTGAGCTTGCCATTAACCCAACCAAACACTTCTAAAGTACCGTTGATCAATCAAATATATAATGACACGAGACATCAAAAAACCATGTGAGCTTCCACGCGATGCCATAAATCTGCCAAACTCTTATACACATAGATATTTGAACCGCTTTAACCAAAGAATGTAAGTAACTTTTGTATAAATTTTTTGGGCTTACGCAAATTATGTTTAATATTTTAGATGATCATGGTAGTAGTATATGTTGATTTTTTTTAGATGGTTACGGTTAAAATTATCTTTTTGGATTTTAATGGTTTGTTACGGTTTAGTATAACCATTCAAATTGGTTTAATATAATAAGAATAAATAAATCATTCAAATTCTAAGTAAATTTGTCAAAATTAAGTATCAGATCATATAATTAAGGGATGTAGAATTTGAAAAAATAAAATATTGAAAGATTCCATTATTGTGTTTCACAAAATGGAAAGTGGAAAGAAAGAAAGAAATCTTGGTAACCAAGCCTAACCTACTCTTTTTTTCTTATAATAATTTTCTAATTCATCAAATCATTATCTGAGGTTTGTTTGAAGAATATACAATGTCTCAGCTTCTCTTCCGTCTCTCCAAACTATCATCTCGGAACAACAATGTTCTTGTATGTAAAATCTTCTCTGTCTAATCGGTTTGGATCTGTAGTAGTTAATTAGGTCTTGTTTAATTAGATAGGCTTTTAGGGAACACCAAAGAGTTTGTCTTCGAATATATTTTGACATCAGGAAGATAAGGATCGGAGGGTTTGAGATTTCCCCTTGGCTTAGGGAGTGTTTTTGAAACTAGCTACTGTTCGGTTCTGATGTCTGATTTGCTTTTTTACTTGGCAGATACACAAGAAGAGCTCTCGTTTTTTATCAACCAGCCCGTATCTGATACTTGGCGTATTTGGGGATGACTTTAGGTCAGCATGTGGCAACTTCCTCAGTGATATCCTCTTGTTTGACCCGGCAAAGGAAGAGTTACTCACAGTGCGGGACAAAGCAGTGCCCGAAGAGCTTGTTTGCTCGCAAGTGATGGGAGCGTCACATGGATGGGGTTTTTTCTCTGGTCATAATGCCATACATGTCAGCGACACTTTTAGTCCACTGGCTTCCAAATCAGACAGCAAGGTAATTGCTCTGCCTCCTATTACTAGTATGATCTATGGCCAATCCGAAGTGGTCTGGAACGTGGCCATGTCGTCCTCTTCTCCTTATCGTCAAGACAACGAGGAAGGAGACTGTGTAGTGGCTATCAAGTTCTTGGGTAATCATTTGACCATGTGCAGGCCTGGGCGTGACCTAGGTTGGACTAACAAACTGATCCCTTTCGTCTCCTTCGAAAACTCAAACCTCATGTATTCAAAGAGAGAACAAAGGTTCTCTCTGCCTGCTCCTGGAGGCAACTACTTGTGCTCTTGGGATCTCCACTTTGAGAACGAACCTAAGTTCACTGAGTTGGTGTTTCGAAACATTCCCCAGTTGCCACAGTCCGAATGGGAGCTGATGGATTCTTGTTTCAAGGAGGACCATTGGGTGGAGTCACCTTGTGGCCAAAGTTTCCTAGTCAAATGGTATAATATTAATTAACAAAGTAACATGCAGACAGAGAAGTTTGAACCATAATCATTTTCTCCTATATGTGCTTGTGCAGGTACTCTCATGTCCCTTCTATAAGATGCAAAGAGCCGATGGTTATGGTGTTTAGAGAGGACCAAGACACAAACGAGGGAACAAAAACCATGTCTTACACCGAGGACATAGGAGATCTTTGCATATTCCTTTCGAAAAGCGAACCTTTCTGCGTTGTGGCTAGCTCTTGCCCTGGTCTCAAGCCCAACTCCATCTACTTGATGGGCCATAGCTTTGCTGTTTACGATATAACCACTAGAACCTCCCGTCACTTTGAACGTCCCAAAGGTTTACCAGAAAGTCTTACTACTTTCCTCCCTTACTGGCTTGCTCCATTTTCTATGTAAAGTTCTGTGGTGTGGTTAGCTGCAGCTCGAAGAAAGCGTAAGGTTAAGGGTTGAAAGCAGTCAAAATAAGGAGTCTGAGAGTGTTATTGGTGTGTAGTAGTAGTACTAGTATAGACCTATATTGAGCTAAATAACTCTGTCTGTGAGTGTTCTATGGTGTGGTGTATTTCATTTTAATATTTTCTCTCGATACCAGTGTTTGGATTGCTTTTAGATAATGTGCCTTTTGTTTTCGGTGCAGTTTCTATACTGATGACATATCTTTGTTATTTAAACTACCATAATAAATATATCATTTTCTGTAATTTTCAATTTTTCAATAATTTTTAATCAATAGTAATTCAATAAAGTCAATTAATTTTCTTGAAGTTTACAATTTTTTTCACAAAAAACACAAAAATACATCTTTGTGAAACAATTATTTTCTTCTAAAAAGTCTATCTTAATGAAACGGACGGAGTACAAGTCACGTGAAAGTTATTGAAATCATTTTACAAACAGAAAAATGGTTATCGAATGCACTTGATTTTATTTTGTCAACAAAAGTTATAGTCCATGGTCAAATGAATATTGTGTAACAATCTACTAGAATTTGAAAACAAAATCTCAGAAACATTTGAAAAAATGTAACCTCAATTTTGTAATAATTAAAAATACATTCCATCCTATGTGGCATTTCTAAATGTCTTCTAAATCATGTTTCTAAGAATTTTAGAGCACCTAATATAAACCATAGTTTAATATAAGGTTGTCACATATTTTTATAATATAATGTTATCTATTCTTTCTTTAAACGAAACCTACGAAATTACCTAATGTGATTAAAATATATATAGCAATTAATGATTTAAAAAAATAAAGATTTGATAACAATCTGTATACCTTTTATCATTTTTGTTTATTTCTTTATTATTAAAATAAATAACACAATTACATTAATCAAATAAAAAAATTTATATATTTTTGTATATATTGTATTTTGAATTTTTTCAAAACGAGTATAAATTAATAAAACTGTTTAAAGTCTCACATAAACTTTTGTGATCAAGGTTTGAATTTTTTTTCTATATTAAGATATAATGATTATAAGACCATATGAATAAATAATTTTATTTTAATAGGTTTTTATGTTAATATATATATATATATATTTCATATCATTTAAATTAAACTATACATCATATGAAAATACATACTTATATTTTGATATTTGCATTGAACATATATTGAAAACTTAATATTTTAATTTTGAAATTTTCATTTTTTAAATGATTATAAAATTTTGAAACTATTAAACATCCCACATAAAAAAAATCGCCGGTGTAAAATTTTGTCACACAAATATGCAAATAATCATAAAATCATATAAGTATAAATCTCATTTAATAAATATTCATATTAAAAGTATACTATATATCCATGTTAATATCATTTAAATTTAATTATTATATCATATATGATAGATAAGATTGATTGTTATGATTTATTTACCTTAAAATAGTTGCGAATAAACAAAAATGATCGTTTGATTTATATACACACGCTAATTTATTATATAATAGTAACCGATTTCTTAGTTATTTAGTATATATACTTATTATTTTATTATTTCATAATATGCAGAAAACATAAAATAAGTAATAAATATAAAATATTTATTCTGCAAAAGGTGCGGATCTTAATCTATATATGTATCTCTTTAATAATTTTAAATTTTAAACATTTTCTAAATCTCAGACCAAAACAAACAAACGAAATGAGAATAAACTCTAAAATCAATATTTATATCGAGCAATAACCAAAAAAAAATTGAAGATATATAGGATTGGCACGTGAACGTAAACTTCTCACGACCATAATTAATTTTTAAATTTCTAAATCATGATATAAAATTGAACTTGCATATTTTCATTGTAACCAAATAGTAGACTTGAAATTCTTCGGCCTAAACGTTAAGAACGTTTTTATGCAATAAATAATTTTTTGACCTAAAATATTTTTTAAAAATAGGATCAGCTCATCTGAATATAAATTATTTAATTAACAAAAAGTTAAAAAAAAAAATTAAGAACCAAAATATTAATTCGATCAAGAATATAAATTTATTTTCTATACAATATTTCCTAAATAATTTTCATTTAAAGATTCCACTATTGTGTTGTGTTTCACGAAAGAGGAAAGTGGAAAGAAAGAAAGAAATCTTGGTAATCAAGCGTGACCAACTCTTCTTCTTAAATGGTGGAGACTTTTTTCTTATAATTATTTTCTAATTCATCAAAATCAGTATCTAAGGTTTGTTTTATCTGGTGGGGTCTAGAAGAATATACAATGTCTCAGCTTCTCTTCCGTCTCTCCAAACTATCATCTCGCAACAACAATGTAAAATCCTATCTTGCCTTGTCTGTCTATTGGTTTGGATCTGTAGTAGTTAGGTCTTTGTTTAACTGGATAGGCTTTTAGTTTTAGGGGAACACCAATGAGTTTGTCTATGAATATTTTGACATCAGGAAGATAAGGATTGGAGTGTTTTGGAAATTACTTTTTATTTTTATTTTTTTGGGTTCTGATGTCTGATTTTGCTTGACTTGACAGATGATACACGAGAGCGCTCGTTTGTTCTCAACCAGCCCGTATCTGACACTTGGCACTAGGGTCAAGGAAGTTCTGCCCGGTGGCTGCAAAATTGCAGACGTTCTCTTGTTCGACCCTGCTGAAGAAGAGTTAGTCACGGTCCCCGACAAAACAGTTCCCAAAGAGCTCATGGACGAAGAAATGGTCGGTGCTTCCCATGGATGGGGTGTTTTCTGTGCTCGGCACGATCGTTCCGTACGCATCAGCGACTTATACAATCCATTGGCATCCAAATCAAACCCCACCATGATTACTCTGCCTCGGCTTACTGCTCTGTCCTCTAACTACTGCAACGTGGCGATGACCTCTTCCCCTCACCTTGAAGACTGTGTAGTGGCTATCAAGTTCGTCGGTGACCATCTGAGTCTGTGCAGGCCCGGTCGTGACCTTGAGTGGACTAACATCTTGACCCCTCCTAGCTGCTTGGAAAACTCAAATCTTATGTATTCCAAAAGAGACCAAAAGTTCTACTTGCCTGCTCCTGGAGGTAAATACTTGTTCTCCTATCATCTCCACTCCAAGGAAGAAGATTTCCCTGAGGTCCAAGAGGTGGTCTACCGTGGCCACCCAGAGTTGGATCAGTCGGAATGGGAGCTTTTGAGTTCGTGTACCAGGACGGAGCATCTTGTGGAGTCACCCTTTAGTGATGAACGTTTCCTAGTCAAATGGTTTTATCTCTATACACCCCTTGTTAATGTGAATAGATAAAAAAAAGATTGTTACAAAAATGATGAGAACAATTTTGGTGTGCAGGTACGCACATGGCTTCTACTCGTCTGTGTTGGAAAGAATTGACCACATAACAAAGAGGTTTATGGTGTTTAGAGAGGAGGAGACGACAGAAGGAAGCATCATGTGTTACACTGAGGACATTGGAGACATGTGCATTTTCCTTGCAAACAGCGAGGCTTTCTGCGTCCCCGCTAGCTCCTGCACCGGCCTCAAACCCAACTCCATATATCATATGGGACGTGGCTTAGGTTTTTACGATCTCACTACTGGAAACCCACATCAGTACCTAGCTCCTGATGGTGTACCCACGCTATCTTACTGGCTTCCTCCCTTCTCAATCTAGAGGTAGTTGTAGTAATGGTGGCTATTCTTGTGTTTAATTGTTAGTTACTATTGACAAGTTTGGATTGCTTTAGATAATGTGACTGTTGTTTTCAGTGCAATTTCTATACTGATGACATATCTTTGATGATGGGCAGCTTATATATATAGTTATATATATATTATATTAATTTGTCCAAGACATACACAAATGTATTTTTGTGTTGTAATACAACCAATTGAAGGATCTAGATTCCTTTTGAACACTCATCTTTGTCTTTAACCTCCTCTGCTTCACTGAGCAGAATCTCATCCACAAAAGCCTCAATGTTCTTATCACATGACCCACCTTCTCTACCCGCTTCAACCGCTAAACGCCTCCATTCCTCAGCGTTTCCCCTCAGCTCCACCAGCTTCTCATCCATCACTGCCTCCAAACACCTCCTTATTTCTCCCCTCTCCACCAACCCTTCCTCGTTCTCCCTCACCCTCACACCTGTCCCCCACAACTCCTCCAGAAGCTTCGCGTTCGTAGGTTGATCAGACCACATCGGAAACGCCACCACCGGAACTCCAAGAACCAAACTCTCAAGCGTCGAGCTCCACCCGCAATGAGTCACAAAGCAACCAACCGCTCTGTGTCTCAAAACCTCAACCTGAGAACACCAAGACACGATCATCCCAACCTCTTCCAGCTCGTGCCTAAAACCAGCAATCTTCTCGATCTCCGTCTCGTCCTCTCCTTCTAACTTCGCTTCTCTGTTGGATTTATCAGTTATCACCCACAGGAACGGTCTTTTACCTTCTATGAGAGCTCTCGCTAGCTCCCCTATCTGTTTCTTGGACAACTCAACCATCGTTCCAAAAGAAACGTAGATAACAGAGGACTCTGTTTTCGAGTCTAGCCAACGGCTATAACTACTACTTTGATCATTTGACAAATCCTTAACTGATTCTGTGAACATCTCCGAAGGAAGTAAAGGACCAACCGCCACCATTCCGACACTCGGTATAGCCTTTAACGCCTCTTGCTCCAGAGAATCGAACGTGTTAACGAGAATCTTCGGGTTGGTTTCTTCTTTGAGAAGCTCCATGAGTTCTTGAAACGAGTTGTACGCCCCTTGGTTTGTGTTAGCAGGCGTGAGGAAAGAAGGAAGATCACGTGTTGCTATAGACGAAAGGTTCTTGAACTCGAGACAAGAGTTGTTGTTGTTTTCGTTGATGTGGTTGTAATAAATGTTAAAAACCAAAGCAGGTTGGATCCAGAGAAGAGCAGAGGGGAGCTGAAACCTACTCGCCACTTTTGGAGCCCAATTGAGGAGTATCGTGTAGACCAAGCAAGTCACCGGAGAGTCACCTTTCTTGTTACCTTCGATGAACTCCGACAGGGCTTTGTCGCCGTTGTTCTTGAGATTCGCAGACCGGGTCTTGAGCTCTTCGGCGGTGGTGAGGCCTCCTTGGTCGAAGCCGTCGGAGAAAGTGAGGAAAGAGAGGTTGTCGAGGTCGCTGTGCTTAGATATCATAGAGCGGTGGAAGACGGAGGCGCACGTGACCAAAGTGACACGTGCGCCGGTGGTTCTGATGAGGCGACGAGCGAAACGGAGAGATGGGTTCACGTGGCCTTGAGCAGGGAACGTTACGAGTAGAAAGTGTGGTGGTGGTGCCATTAATTGTTGTTTGTTTTGTTCCTCACACTGAAGTTAATGAAGTCCAATACAAGAATAAATGTCTCTTGGAGTCTTTGGTTGTTATATATAGAGAGAGAGAGAGAGATGTGTAATTAAATTTTGATACTTGGTCAGGTATGCATGCACATGCATGTATACGTCTTCATCAAAAAAAAAAACGCAAAACTGTATCAGACTACTTGTGACGTCTGTGGTGACGCTCGACTGGTGGTTTGCCTTTGGCCTTACTTCGTGTAAAAATCCAAATTTGCGTTTGTGTGGTTGCAGACTTTGACATTGACGTATGATTGGAGATGCAAACATTTAACTCTGTTTCCCTTTACAGCCACAAGTTGCTGTAGTATTGTTTGAAAGTAAAGATGCTTGCTACCCATTTTGTTCACATAGATTAAAATGATATTTAATTTTAATTATACTTTTTTATCTATACAAAATCCTTTTAAATATAAGTTCTAAAATAGGGATACAGTTAATCTTAAATTAAAATATTACATTTTTAACAAAATTGTTCTTTTTGAAAGCAAAGCCCTAAAACGACTTCTACTAGAAACAGAGAAAATGATAAACGTAAACAACTAATGAAATAATTATCAACAATAATTGGTAGTCGTTATCATGATTCATGACGTACGAGAAAACAACATATCATATGTAGAGAAGTTCAAATGATGCACATGTTCTTGAGTCTTTTAAATCGCGGGGATATGTTAAGAGATACGTCTAACTTTCCTTTATGCATGATTGAGTTGGTGAATAAACCAAAAAAAAAAGAAAGAAGAAAACATAGTTGTATGAAAGTTATAAGGCTTCTAAATGTAGATAACTTGTGAATCAAGCAACATATAACCATTAATCTATATTTACATGTTGCATGTCACTCCTTGTTTTTGGAAGACCTGTCTTTTCTGTGACCACCAAGAATACGAGAAATTTGAAGACCTCTGCTAAACGCTTGGTTAAAGAGCATTCTTGTCTGGAACTCAGACACAAAAGGAAACCAAGCCAAGAACGCAACCGGCGTGAACAGAAGCAAGCCCATCACGATCTCATAGCCGCGTGCTAGCGTCTTAACCGATGACCATACCCCTAGATGTTGGATCAGAGGCTTACAAGCTTGTGCAATCTGATGACGAGGACAAAAAACAAACCAATGTCACAAAACTGGCATCTTAGAGACAAAAGAAGAAAAATAAACTTACAAGAAGCATTCCCCATCCAGTTGGCATGAAGGCAAGCATGCAGATGAATAAGTCTTTGATTGTTATCAGAGGAAGTGCAAGGAGCGTAATGAGAATTGTAACAAATGCGAGGAACACAAGACCCTTTATGATTCTGAATAGAAGCTGGAAACTCGTGCTGAATCTTCTCCTTCCCATCCCCAAACCCTGCAATGATCATTACACTACATAAGTAGGGCGGCTCTGAGATTTATAGGGCGATTTATTAAAGATTTCAACTAAAATTATTTTTTACAAATTTGGGAGCCTAAAATTTTTTTCGGAAGTGCCTATCTCTAACTTTTTTCAAAAATTTTGGGGCCAAAGCCAATGTTTTATTCGGCTTTGTCCAAGATCGGCCTAAATTCTCAAGAAAATCAACTGAGAAATGTGAATAAAGATTCATACCTTCACAATGAGTAGAAGGAATAAGATGACAAACCATGAAGCTCCATAAACCTGAAAAACACCAAATCTCATTAATCAAATTCATTAATCAACTATTTAGAGTTATAAGCTGATAGCATTACCCAAAAGCTTTGATTTTTCCCTTTAAAGATACTGAGCTGATACACAAGCCCATACTGAAATATAAAGAACCGCAACGCCAAGAAAATCTCAAGTACGATACCGCGGACCCCCGAGTGCTTAAGATGCTCCAGCTCCTTCTCCCACCAAGACTCCCAGCTCTTCTCAGCCGGAACACCGATCCCTCCCCTGTTGTATATCCACTTGTTCCAGTCCGTCCAGTCATCAACGATCTTCTGCCACTCGAAGCCAGAGGGATTAAACAAAAAGGGAGCAAACAGCCACGTCACCACCATGAACCATATCGAAACAGTGATGAGAATATAAGTCACAACGCCCCTGTAAGATTGACCAAAGAGCTGATACACTAGCAAGAGAATCATCAGCTCGATGCCCTTCACGAAGTGGCTGCGAGAGTAGAATCTATAGTTCTCGGCGAATTTGGCGTGGAAGACAACAAAGCCACGTCCGGTTCCTCTGTACTCCGCGCCTCCGTGGAACAGTGTTCTTCCGTAGTAATGCGTTTTTGTGCCGAGCTGGAACGTGAAGAAGACAGAAGCGAGTTGTAGCTGCATCAGGACAAACTCGATCAGTGCGTTGTGGAAGCCTCTTTCGAGTCCGATCTCCATCATCATAGGGAGAGCCATCAGAAAACCGATCT
The DNA here is from genome assembly GCF_020379485.1 of Brassica napus. Lineage (NCBI taxonomy): Eukaryota > Viridiplantae > Streptophyta > Magnoliopsida > Brassicales > Brassicaceae > Brassica > Brassica napus. The sequence goes on from NC_063443.1 coordinate 2,317,955, forward strand.
GCACGAATGATTGGGAAGCGAGAGCTGCCTCGAGAGGCCTGTTGTTACGGAAAGCTCGTTGGTTGCTTAACCCTTGTTCAAGCCCACTGAGTACTAGGTATAACCGGCCGTAGAGAAAGACATATACTGTAAGCACTGTTAACTGTCAAAAACACACACAGAAAATGGCTTCAGACATAGACATCTAATGATTGACACCAATGTTCAAGAAATGGCTAGGCATTAGCTAGACGCTCTGTGTAGACGTTAACGAATTATTAATTTATTTTATATACATTTTATATTTATATAAAATATTTTAGTTTTTGGTTTAATTATAAAATTATTTTGATGAATACAAAAAAAAAAAAATTAGATAAATTCGTGAATTTTTACTAACATTATTATTTAGTTTAACATATTTATACTAATTTAAATCGATCTAAAGCACTTTAGAACGTTTTAAACCGATTCAAAATGGTTTAAACCAATTTGATTCTTCTAAATCAGATTTTAAGAAAAAAATTTCGGTTAGAGGGGATTTGCCACCTTGACACCTACTTTTTGAACCTTGATTGAGACAGAAAAAGGGAAAAACTCAAACTTACCATGGTACTGAAATAGAAACCAATGGTGGTGAAATAACAAGACAGCATCCGGAAGAAATCAAAACGGTGTCCCAGTCTGTACAAGTCCCGGCTCAGAGTTTGCTCACCGTTTCCATTGGCGATTTTGGCCTCAAACATTGAGATCTGGTTGAGTCCCACGTCTCTCCCTTTACCAACTTGTATGTATTCATGATGAGTTACGTTTCCTTCACGCAGAGTTGAGTTAAAACCTGAAACCAGTAATCAGGTATGAGAAAATTAAGTACACTACATCATATGTGTAACCACCAGAGAAGAAGAGATCAAGCAAGTACCTGCAAAGATGTCTTCACTAAGATTAATGACTTTAGAAGCTTTGCAGATACCACCTCTGGTGAGGTGAAACAGACGATCAAAAATATCTGGATGACCGTAATGGAATCGTATCCTGGGAGCAGCAAAAGAAAGAACACATTAACTTTGACAATCACAATATCCACATATTTCACAATAGGGATGATAATACTTACTTTAAGGGACTAGCTAGCACCCTTTGCCCAATTGTTACAAAGCTGTTCTCCTGATTTGACATAAACCATGCAAGAGAAGACACACTGGGCCACAAGAAACCACAGACATAGGAGATCAATATTGTCTAAACAATCTAAAAGAGAGAAACTAGATCATCCAGTAGGTACCTTCCAGTGAAAATATGCTCTCTGAGACCAAGAATGGTAGGGAATCTCACGCCTCCATGCTTAACAAGAAACTCTTGCAGCAAGTTCCTCATTTTGAAAGCTTCCTCCATATAGTTATCCTATTTTTTCAAGTCTTTAGAGGTTAAGAGTCTCCCATGGTGCAAAAGAAAATTAATGCAACGCACCTGGTTCATGTCAATTGTTTGCAACCCTTCTCCACGTGTAAAAATGATAGCATGGTTCTGATTTTCCGGCTTTCCCTCTCCTAGTATAGCTGGTCCCGGAAGCTTAATCCGATAAATGAGCTGACAGAAAAAAATATAAGCTCAGTCTCTCCACAAAGTAGAACAATAGCATCAGTATCATCTGATCTCATCTTTGTAGTTTAGAAAACACACAAGAATCCACTGGTGTGAACAGCATCAATACTCATTTAGGTACCTGATCTAGTGTTTGAACAGATTCAGAAGAATCCATTGGTTTCGTCTGTGGAGCAGCTTTCACAAGAGCTGAGTAATAAATCTTTTCCTCTGTCCCCTTATAACTTTCTTTATGTGTTTGCTCGACCTCATCAATATAAGCAACACGAATAGACGGATACCTAACACAAAAGAATAAAGGCTAAGAAATTAATAACAAAGAAGATCAAAGGATGAAAAAAATGAAGACATTACGTTGTCATAAGTCTCAATATGTCTTTAGCACGTTGGTCACCAGATCTCTTGTGGATACTGTATTGTTGGCAGGAAACCACAAAGGTGAATTTCATATCCGCAAGTGCTTGACACTGTGCCCATAGTGACTCTCCACTCTTTGATGCTTCTTCACTGGTTAACTCCAGAGCCTTGTAGCCTTTCAATAATTCTAGAAGAAGAAAAAAGGTAGTTTAAGGAGTGCTTTCACACTTTACAATAAGTAAAGGAGATCACAGTGAAAATTATTCAAGAACCTTCATCCTTTGCCATGTCAAGGAAGGCCTGAAGTTCCAAAGCCTTTCGATAATACATCATGCCTCGCACTAGTTGAAACAAAATCATAAAAAATCAGGCACAACAAGGTTATCAACAAGATCAAGAGAGGACACTAAAGTCAAGTCTATGTACCAGTTTTAGTCAGAGTTTGGCCTCTGTAAGATGCCCATAGACGAAGCTCCTCTTCCAACTCATCTTTTGTTCTTAGTTCTTCTTCGCTGCCACATTTAACTCGTTCCAGGAAGTTCGTCCATTCGTCTGACGTAAGCCATGAACTCAGCTGTTAGCTCAAAAACAATAATAGCGCCCATCTGATAAAAGAAGCGGAAGAGAAAAGTGAAACCTGGGAAGATCTTCTGCAAGTAAAAAAGTATGGAGACTCCATCTTCATTTTGCTGTTCTAAACCAAATATGGAGAAAAGAACATCCTCTGAAAAGTATGGTGTTAGGACCCTACGAACAAAAAGAAGAAGCAAAATGGGAGTTGTTAAGATAGAGTAAGGCTAAAGCTTTTCACATTCATTTACTGCTTGTATGAAACATGAAACTGAGAGGACAGTTAATAGATGTGTCATAGATGGCCATGAAATAAGTAGAAAGTGATGGAACCTACGAGAAGGAAAGCATGTTGCGGATCTTGGGTGCAGGAGGCATGTCCATGAATAAAGAATTTGAAAAGAAAGTTAGACGCCTTCGAGCTTCCAAGTTGGACGGAACATCCATAGCTGACTCCTTGACAGTAAGCAAAAGATGAAGCCTCTTGATCTGCAAAAAGAAGCAAAGCAGATAAACCACTTAGACGCTCCTCATGTGTAATGAAAACAAGAGTTAGATAAATGAAATAATTTTTAAGGAAGAGCCTTGCTTTTTCTTTCCAGGCTTCCTTTTGAGAGTAAACAGGGAACTGAAGTTGGCTGAAATATTTGCGCTGCTGATGAAGAGGGGTCATGACGTCGTACTTGACATAAGCTCCATTGTGGGCAGTCTCTAGTAAGCTATGGATTGAAAACTCTATATCAAAGTGCTTAAAACAGAAAAAAAAAATGTTTGACCAGGTTCATGCAAATGGTGTTCTTACCTTGGAACTTCTTCGTCCATTATGTCTCTAGTCACCACTTCTAACATGTTCAGCAAGACAATTACAATCTGATCCTTGTCCTCCTCTCTGTTTTGTATCTATTGCAAGTAGAACAAGCTTAGTAATTTCCTTAAGTTCATGCAAATTTAGGCAGAGATATTCATCGTTGTAATGCTACAGGATGTACCAAATATTCGATTAGCTGAACAAACTGGCCATACAGATCAGGAAGAGAACTCAGGTTCAGTTCTGTTATCAGTGTTTCTTTCTCGATGTGTTCATCAATCTTGGAGAAGATATCATTTATGACCCTGGACAAGAACAAGTTAGAAAAAGGCGGTTGGAACAAAGGAAAAGAGATTTTAATAACTTACTGTCTTTCTCGTTCTCCAATAACCAAATAATTAATGAGATTCTTGAAGGAGGCATAGCATTCGCTAACTGCACAAGTCATGTAGCTGTCAACAGCCAGTCTCTTTTTCAGTTCACGGTCTTTTCCATTGCTGTCTTTAGCCATATCCAAAGCTATTGGGATCTATGACATTTAAACATGATTACATCAGCATAATAAAATGTAACACCCGAAGACATAAGTCATAAGATAAATCTTCACCTTACTAGCCAGTAGAAAAGGTGGCCAACGGATAAGATCCAAATCAGGGTCAGACCAATATGGCACAAGTAAAAGTTCCATCTCCCTGTACAAAAAAACAACATTATCACATATCATTAGTTTCAGATTGAGAGAGAGATGAAAATTATTCAAAGCTAGACTGAACCTATCACTAATCAGATCCTCTTCTCTGAAACTACTGATTATTTTGTTCCACATCTGAGCAAACCGTGCTGCTTCCTTGTCTTTACTAGATGGGAGCTGGATACCAAAAGAAAGAACACAACCTTAAATAGAGTTATGATAGTGAAAATAGCTGAAAAGATAACAGCAGTAATCAAACCTGATCAAACTTGCGAGAGAAGGTTGCCTTGAATCCCCTTTTCTTTGCATCGTCGCTGTTATCATGTGGCACCAAGCAATCATTAAAGGCCCCTGGTATGGACTGAAATCTTGACCTCAACATTGCAAGTGTCCGGATCTGAAGTGAAACAAACTTCTTTCAAAAGACCATCTCACTTTATAACTAAACAAGTGAATGTATGTAAATTAAGTAGTCCTATTTGAAAAAAAAAAGTAGTCCTATTTGCTTTTTTAATACAGAATGAGTGCAATTATAAACCTCTCCAAGACGGCGGAAAGCTCCATTTAAACCTCCAACCAGAGTTGAAACGATAGCATACCATATTTGAGTGTCCATGAAATAAACCTGCATATAGAAGTTAGCATTCAATAAGGGGAAACCACAAGAACAAAAGAGAATATAAGAATTAACAATATGTTTAAAACTCACGAGAATAACCGGTGACCAGAGTGCAATGACGACCCCTAAATTATTCTTAGCTGCACAAACCAACAAAACAACGACAGAGTTACTTAACAAAAACAGCATTACCCTATAAGCAAATCCCAACATACTAATTTCCATTACCATGAGGGAAAAACTCATGCCAGCTGTAGACTGATATATGGATTCGCATTATATCTTTGGTTGGACCAACAAGTGGCTTAATCTGTTTTAAAGATGGAAAGCATGAGAGAACTATACATTGATGGACTGATATGAATGTCATGTTACTAAACATAAACATCAATGCAAGAAAATGTTGATAAATACCTCAGCGTAAAAACTGAAAGCCAGCTTTGAAATCAGAAGAACAATCCAGAACATCGTGTACCTAGAAATCATTAAGCAGTGTTGAGATAACAACCAACAGTTCACTATTTCAGCCTAAGGGTGTAAAGTTTTTAGGCTCCTTACTTGAAAAGTGACAACGCACTCTCATGCATACCCCTTCCTATGTACAGCCGAGGCTGTATCACCAACAACCATGATAAGTCCGATCTTTTTTCGGTTCAACACAAACATTTAATCAAGATAAAAGGCACATGGATAACTTTGTACCTGAGACCACCACATCATCAGCATCATTATCTTAAAATCAGATCTTTCAAGATAACGTCGAATGAATGGAAATAAAAACAGCAACGCAGAAAGCATGTTCGGGGACAAGTAGATAAGAATCGCCACTATGAAAAGGGAAGGCGAATTATGGCTGTGTCCACCAAACCAATTCTTTATGGTCAGCGCAAAGCCAGAAGCGTTTTTCCAGCTGTAGGCGTAAGCAACCGGCATGACTATAACCCATCCTGCAGCCGCACCAGCCTTCAAGACGTATCTGAGTTTCACATAGGGTGACATGCTGTGTCTTGCCTTCCAGCTGAGGGCTATGTCAAGGAGAGCTGTGAAATATTAAGACAAAACAGTCAGAAAACTGATAGGAAACAACAGAAAATTTGTAACTGTGTAATGCATTATCACCTTGTGCAAGCTTTAGTACAGCTGCGGTGATGAAAATGCTCAGAACCTTAAGGAAGACATCACCCTGAAATATGGCACTCAACTCTCCGGAACCATTCCATGCAATAACAATCATTGCCTTAACAAGAAACGATACATCAAATAACACAACAGGTGATAAAAATACAATATATTTGGAAGATAAGCATACTAAATACGTACTTGCAAACACAGGATGTAGAAGCTCCACATTCTATCAAAGCTTCTAAATATATGCCAGAAGGAGCGTATCTCAACAAAATTGACTTTTCCCATCCACCGATCTCCACTATTTGATTTTATCTGCACCATTATTATGAACATAAAACAATGATTTATAGAAACAAAAAAAAAACTTGATTAATTATGAACATAACATCTTAGTTTACAAGTTTATGATCCACAAGACCAATTTTATGCAAAATATGCTCACATAACCAGAAGGCTACATATGCAAGACATTGTTTAGTCTCTATTAGTAATACCTCGCTGTTCTCAACTCGAAGTTCTTCAGCTGTCAGGCAAAAGAAATCAGCATCAGCTCGCATAGGCCACCCTAAGCGAAAACATCGAATTGACCTGCAAAGTTTACACGCAACAAGGAAATTAGACCACCATTAATTCTGATGGATAGCATGAGATTCCAAATAGTTTATTAGCATTTACCAAAAATACTCATTCAAGTCATCATAGTTTCTCCAAACAGAATGCTTTGACTTTCCATTTCTACTTCTCTTTGCTTCCTGTAACACACAAAGATCATTGAAGGAAGGCTCGAGAAGAAAAAGATGGCCACCATAAGTTGAACCAACTAACCTTTGCAATTGTCTTGTATATAGGAGTCACTACTTTCTGCAGGAAAGCTTCATCGTCGCCACCATAAGCTGGCTTTACATGCTCCCCTGTCATTGGACTAACACTACCAGCCAACATACCATACAACTCGAAAGCCATCTGAACATATACAAAAATCAAAATTGCACTTAAAACAGCTAGGAAAATGTTGTTCTTCTTCTCAAATAATCAGAAACTGAATTGGATCCGTACATGGTGGTATATATAACAGATGCATTCTGGCATGAATCTCAGGTTTGCTGCTTCTCCCCAGATCAGAAGATAAAGTCCCATGTAGAGCAATTTACGCTGTTGTACCTCTTGTTGAATAGTCGGCAACCTTCAAATTCAAACAAGAGGATAAATTAGACAGAAGGTATTATAATCTGGTAAGTTAGAAAAGTATGAAATCTCACCAAAGACTACTTTTCCGACCCAAGTACTTGCACCATTTTTTGTAGTTTCTGAACAGTTTCTTCATCACTATGGTCAAGGCCCGATCATCCAACTAGAGAAGTTATTGTACAACAATCACTTTAGTAACAAATGCCTAAGCAAAGAGCAATAGGAAGACAGCAAAATGCATACCTTTGGTTCTTGTTCTGGTCTTGGATATTGTCGGATGTGGACATTAGCAAGTAACAAGATCAGGTGCTCTCTTTGATTGGAAACACTATCTTCCTGCACTCAAATTGTTAAATAAAAATCAGTAAAGACAAAACTTTCAAGTCAGAATATTCTCTAACATAATCACCTGGAAACCAAACATGGACTGAAGCCAGTCTAGAATGTCTTCGTCTATTTTCTTCTTGTGACCTGCTTTCCATGGCAATCCCCTTATATTTCTAAGAGCGGTTACAGCAGCTTGTATCTGCAGAACATCATTCAAAACAGATTGCTTAGAGTGAAAAGACAATTATAAAAATAAAAGAACAGAACATTAAAAAGCTAAGCAGGTGGATAAAAACCTCAGGCAATCTCATTATAGCCTGATTCTGACTATCAGGGTCTAAGGGAAGTATATTGTAAGGCTTGTAAATCTGTGTCTTCTCTTCCACCTTCTTCTGCTGTTGCAAAATCTACAGCAGAAGAAAAAAAAAGATGATCAGAAACAGATGTTGATCAATAATTCTACATTGGATAATATCTATTATCAGCTTCACCTTTATAGGCACTGGCACATCTTCTGTCTGGTTAACAGCCTTCAAGACTTCAAAGAGAACGGCAGCAGTTTGATAGGCCTTTGTAAGTTGAGCACTAAAAAATATGAAGGTAACGTTGTAAGAATAAAACGCAAAATTTGAATAAGTTTTTTATTCAGTCAAAACACACAAACTAACCGGTCAGCTTTATCAGCAGCATTCAAAGCATGGATGTACTTCTCGTAGTAGTGTTGATAAAATCTCTGCATCTCACGCGCATCACTCTTTTGCCTTCCTGCCAAAGTTGTTTCATTCTCCTAGCAAATGAAAAAAAAAAACAAAAACGGCATGAGTTTAAACAACGCAAACATGTTATTAGTGAATCATAGTGTTAAGAATCATTCACCCTTTCTAATCGTTGAAGAAGAGCAGTCTTAAACTGGCGAACACCACGTCCACTTGATGTCGGATCAAGCCTATGCGCCTTTTCAAACGCGTAAAATCGACCTGGTAACATTAGCCAAGATCAGTTAAGATGAGTAGTCAACTTTCATTTAATCACAGTCAAAAGCAAACTCACATAGGTAAGCAACTCGTGGGTTACTAGCTTCAACTTCATTAGCCACACGAAGGATGGGAGCAATCTCCACTAAAGAAGATGGCACCACTTCACTATCAAGCATAGCTTCTCCAAGACTACCAAGGGTCTGAGTCCGTTGAATCGGCCTGTGCGGCCGAGACGGACCACTCTCCCTTCTTTGAGACATCTTCTAATATCTTCCGACAATCAGTCTTGAGCTTATGAAAAAAAAAACACAACCATAAGCGATATAAAAGAGAAGGAACCAAAATTAAATATCCTAAATAGTAAGATGTTACTTTAATAGGTAAGCAAACTTTCGATTCATCTTTGCAAAAGGTTTAATCACTATAAACGAGAAAAGCTATCTTCTTTTTTTGAAAAGAAACAAAAGCTGCAGACGATGTAAAGCACAAACCTTTAGCCAATTCAACAATCCATTAGCCAAATTCTGCTTCTAGAAACAGAAAGTTCTAATCTTTACAAAGCTTAAACCAGTTTAGGCAAGCTTAAGAACAAAGACCTAGAAGATGGATCATCATGAGGTAAGTAAAAAAAAAACAGTGAAAGTTGAAATTTTTCGAAACCATAGAATCAGATAAGTGAAACCCACAAGCAAACAATGAAAAATCAAAAGACTCAGAATCTGCCAAAAATCGAAACACAGTGAAATGACCTAAGCTGATCAATCACCTGACAGAGAGACAGAGGATGAGAAAGAGAGGACCAAATACTCAACCAAGCGATTGGTGAGCAGAAGTCAAAGTCATCAGCTTTATTCTTCGCCGGTTAAACGGGTCTCCGGCGACGAGAGTCGACTAGAGAGAGAGAGGAAACGCCGGAGGAGGAAAGCAACGGCTTCAACTCAGGCGCCAAATTTCTATATAGGTAGACCTTTCCTTTTTTGCAGCCTTTCATTTCAACCACTAATAATTTGCCACGTCATCATTACTTAATGGCGTTTTATATTTTTGGAAGCCGCCTGATAAGTTTTCCTTTTTTACTATATTTTTATCTTTTTCTTAATGTGTAAACATTATGGTTCGAAAAGTCAAATGAATAACATTACGTCCAAAACAATGATTATGTCACAGTTTTGTATTCTACTTGGATAAAACATAAATAAAAGAGTTCAGAACTTTATTTTAATTGTCTCGTGGATATTGTATATTAGTTCAATTATTATTATTATTAAAGATGTTTATTAATTACAAGGGTATTTGGAGTATAGGTTTGATATGGAATAATTCGGATCCCTTTTTCTTGTTCCAGGTACTCGTTTTATAGACCTTGGGAGATGGATCATAAGTCATAACGACCACACGATCGAGCATCAGGTGACTTTATGATCGTCTTTAATGCCTCGATCTTCTTTACGTTTTGGTTTGAGTATGTCAACTCGGCATTGATCATCCTAAAGAGCTGGGGATGGGCATGTGACCTTCGTGAGCATGTTGCGTTTGTTCACAACTGGAACTCAATGGCAGCCCTTGACAAGTACGTACCCTTCCATATTTTATGTTGGAGGTGGAAGCAGAGGACCTCCTTCTGTTATGCTGTCTGAGAAAGCTCACAGCTGTGGGAGGTGAAGAAGCTAAAGAGTTAATGGAACCTATTCTAGTCGCTAGTTAACCTTTTCTCAAATGAAAAAAAAAAGAAGTTTAATACTATTTGTTGACTTGTGGCCAATACTATATGTTGATTGAGGATGCTAACTTGCATAAGGCCAGAACGAGTTACAGCCGCTTATATGGTACCAACGGAGATGTGATTGACTATATATGTATAATCTTATGTGTACACGAGTCACAACTCAAGCGATGCAGTTTCACATTCGGCGAGTTGGTTATTTGATCGAGACTTCTTTGGGTTTCATGCTTAGAGAGGAAAGAGGAGGGCCAACCAGAGAGACGTAGACGTACCGTTTGAAATCAGTCAACGTGGAGACCATCAATCCTTTCTTTTCCAGCAATATGTGTCTCGGTGGTTCATGGAAAAAATCCACTTTAAGCGCTCTACACTTAATCCCACAGATTTTGTCATGGATGGAAACATCTAATCAACCTTTGGGACCAAGAGAGATCAATTTAACCCTATTCTTCCTTTGAAGAAAGAACACTTCCATCAAAAATTCATCTCTTCGAGAAAGGTCCTTTTTTTGAGATACAATTTCGAAGAAGAAGATCTTTATCCTAACCGTCTTGCACTCTTGTGCGAAGGTATTTTGGAACCGGTAGATGCAGCGAGATTCATTTTAATGAAATTCGAGGTTATGGACTTGTATTTAAAGCCGCATTCACAAGTTGGTTCATCAAAAGTCGTTTGAAGAGATTAAAGTGAGATTGTTCTCTTTTTCTAGTGTAGATGCACTAGGGGCGGAGCCCCCGCGCAAGCGCGGGGTCGTGGAACGGAGTTGTTGTTCTATATGTCTGCAAGTGATGCCGTATTTGTGAAGTTTACATTGTGCTTTGATCATTGATTTTTCAAACTTTGTATTGTAATAGGATTGAGGTGTGATGATGAATTATGTATGCAGTTGTTTCTCCACTTATAAGGAGTAGACCCTTTTAGTAATGAGGTTGTTATAATTGTGGTGTTGCTTTGCAGAAATTTGTATATGCAAAGGGTTGTAGTTCCGGGCATCATTAGCGAGATGTTGGTGTGTTGTTTGTGAAGGGGGACGGGGTGAGGGTTGTAAACGAAGGGCTGTTGGCATGTGTGTAAGTGTGTTGTATGGGATGGTATTTAGTTACGTAAATTAACCAGCATCCACCTAGAGTTACATTTTGTTTGTTACTGAGGTTTTTTGTTTGTTTGTTTTGTTCTAATCTTTTTTGTTGAATTTGAAGTTTTTGACCTTATTTTTCGTGAATGTATTATCCAAAACATAAATTTGTTGATTTCTTAGTGCATGTATATGATTTGATATGCCGTTCAAAAAAAAGTATATAATTTTATAATTTTATAATTTTATCTTCATTATCTTGTTTCTAGCATACTGATTTTTTCGGAAGAAAGGCTTTATAACATTTGTTAAAATCCCACTTAGACACTTAAACTATATGTTGGACCCTCAAAAACTTTATGGTTAGAAATCATCGATTCAGCTACATGGTTAAACTCATTACATGTCAAATACATCCATGGCTTGATTAGTTAATACAAATTACAATTGTGTTGAAAAGCAAAAAGCAAAAAATAATATGAGATAAGTTGTTTCAATATATTCATCTGTCTAACCTCACCTGCTGTAACCCTATTTAACAGTGGAGGACACTTCATTCCTTGGATGGGAAGCAAACCTTTAAAACAAAATCCAATCAACTTTAAAACATGGGAGAAGTGAGTCAACCTATACTTTTGTTAATACAAAAATGCTTACATCGATCTAGATAGCTCCATGCATACTTATTGAATACATGAAATACTAAAAAAAAACGTGCTACCAAAACAGCTGTGAGTCAGCAATAGTGTATTGGCCTCCAATAATCTGAAGCTTACCCATTGCGAGGTTTCTTCGAAGTGCGCACACTCCACACCATCTGCCTCTTGAAACTCTTCGGGAGACATGTCAGATAAAGCATGGATATCGTTTAGTTCAGTATTTCCTCCTGGGTGGCCTTCCACCATGACAATTACTGGGGTCACTGCTGTTGACAGCTAAACTGCTTTCAACGTTGGGATGAATCTTTTTTTTTCACAGCTCCAGCTCATGGCATCTCATCGTCAGGGTTATCATAACCTCACTGGAGAGATCATTGGAAACATAAGGCATTAATGCAAGGAGTGGTGAAATGTAAGTATGAATGGAGTCAGCTTACTTGTGCTGCGGGAGGGGTGGACGTTGGTTGCGACAAAAAATGCGGGATACGGTGAATGACTACTTGGTGAATAACTGCTTTCCTGAGAAATTAAACTCCGAAAGCTTCAGCTGGAATGTTAAGTTCCTCACTACGATATCTTCAACGCATTGTGGTAGGCTATGCTCTCTGGGTCTTCCACTCCGGCGCCCTGTTTGAGATTGAGTATTTATTAAATGATCATCCCATTTTATTAAATCTAAAAACAGATAACAAAGGTCATTTGGTGGGTGTTACCATGTCCTGAGACAGTGATGAGGCAGGGACTTCGGTAAGCTTGTTCATCTCAGCGTCCAAACCACAAACAGAACAGAGTTCGAGTGATCTGTTACCATCTCAACCTGGCACCTAGTCATCGAAGATAGATAAGATTTGTTAGGGATTAGGTGCATTTGTTTCCTTCTCAGAAGTTTTAAAGCACGTCTAAAACTTTGTACAACCTGGATTACCTAACAATAACTACAATGTTTGCATCATGACAGGCTGTGCATGTAAGCGATGAGAAACTACGCTAAAGTTTCCGGGAGCATTTAGATTATGAGAAGTAGCACCACCCATTTGCTTTTTCAATGCTGTCAACTTTCGCAGTGCACAAGAACTCTGCAGCCTGCAAGTGTTTGGGTTTGTAAGAGGGTAGTTGCAAGAGAGTAAGCTGGAGGTTTTAAGTTCGAGGCTAACTTGTGGTGGTGAAATGATTACATAAGAATTCAGCTCTCACAGTGTTAATGATACAATCTTCTTCACCCCTCCATATTTTGTAGCAGTTGAGGCGGACCCATCTTCACTCCCCTGGAAACTGAGAAAAACCGTGTATAAGTACAATTAATACAAACTGAAAATTAAAAAAGAATGCAAAGCAAAGCAAACACCTCAGACCTTACCCTATGTTACTCTCGCTATCAAAATAGAAATGGGTCCTTGAGGTTGGGTTCTCCGAAGATGAAATATCATACAACAGGGAGTCAACATGCCTACCTCCCACTATTTTTGGATTTAAGCTCGTTGAACCGATCACGTTTGGATCCATATCAAAGAACAGTTTCTCATGGTGCTGCCTGCTATAAAAGTTTGTAATAGAAATCTTTGAATGAGCGAAAGAGTAAGTGTTTTTTAAGAATTTAATAGCATTAAGGGAATAGTTTGTTCTAGCATCTGAATACGTAAGTTTTCCATAAATCACATAAAAAACAGTCTGAGCAATTGGAAGCTCTTGTTTCTCTGGTTTCCAGTCAAAAGCTCTGCCCAAAAATGAAAGCAAATTAAGAAATAGATCTCCGTTAGCGCTTTGACGACATTTGTGTAACCGTTGACGATATGATGATGAAATAGAAAGCTGGTGTTAGGGTACCAATATCGTTACCTTCTCTCATCTTGTATCGTAGGTGGAGGATAATGCTCATGAGATCGTCGTTATTCTTGATGTTAAGTTAATCTCGGAAGCGGCTTTCGATTTCTCACAGGAGACTGAACAGATTGAAACCCTAATCTACATCGAAGAGGAAGACTACGAAGAGAAGTGGCTTTCGTTGTAATTGTTTATTCTGATTTTACTGGGCCACTTTGTCCAAAAACACACTTCAGAGTCAGTGAATCAACCCATTTCGTAAATCAATACACGCGAAATCGAAAATGCAAAACGCAGACTCATTTTTCTTTGTGGGACCCACTTTGCCTATGTGGACAGCTTTAGGAGTGAGCAAAAACTCATCTGTTATAATGGGCTGGGCTGCGAGGAAAATGAATTAGCTGGCCCACACGCAAAATCACGGAGGCGTAGATTAAGTAAGCGCAAACGAAGCCCGATCGTATTTCATGGGTTTTTTTTTAAGCCCAATCCGTCAGTGACTTGGCACAATGAGTGGTTGAGAATATTTTGCCCATGTGGCATCCTTTATAACATCCAAAATTAGTCCATTTTATATAGTGGGATTTAATATGAAATGGATCTGACTGGTGACCATTCAAAAAATAAGAGGAACAAATAAAAAAGTAATGTACGAAAATAAAATAGCATGAATGAAAAGAATAGTTATTCTAATATTCTTTATCAATTTTAACAAGGAATAGTTTTGTTCTTTAATTCTCTACAAAAAAAAAGGAACGAAAGAGAATGAGAAAGAATTATTATTCCTTATGAATGATGTTTTTTAAAGGAACGTTAGGGAATACATTATTCCTCGCCGTTTCCTGGTCACCATTCATACCCGTGATGTATTCATGACTCATCAATTTTGAGCAAAAGTGTTTGTTGGACTCCAGTGTCATCAAACTTGATTTTCCTTAGAAATTTCTATATAAGTGTTTATCTATATATGATCATATCTTAAGTAGAAATTAAAATAAATGATCATAGCGACTCTTAAAACATTTATTCTTTTAGCGTATCATCTAATCCAACTAGTAGTCATTAGTCAAGAACAGTGGTCTGAGATATTATTCTAGGCTTTCTAGGTAATTCACACATTTTCTTCTTTCTGATAATTAAAACTAAAGAATAAATGCACAACTTTTCTACCCACTAGATATTTCCAGTAGTAGTGTATATACTCTGTCATTTATTCTCCTTAAGTATCATTTATTCTCCTAATACAAGTAGCTTTCTATAAAGAGGTACCAGCTATAAATAAACTATCATCATTTTCTGGTTGCCAAAATAAAACATTATTCATATATATATAGATATATATATTAATATATATACAGCATAGAAAATCGGTTCGAAAGATATGATGAATATTTGGTGACGAATACTTAACTAACACGCTGACGTTTTGTTTCTCTTGTTTAACATGGGCTCACGTCATTTCTTGTTTTCTTAATCAATCATGAATCAAACTGGAGATTAAATTACAAATAAACTTTATAAAAAAAAAAGAAAACAAAAAAATTTATAAACAAAGGAAATTGAACATTATCTAACATGCAGAAATAATATTCAAACATAATTCACCAGAAACTACTGAATCATATACGTTTTGTGATTTAGCTTTCCAGTGGTGACGATGAAGGAGAAGCAAGAGAAGAGAGTCTCATGGAAGAAGGAGACATCTCGCCGCCTGCAGGCATATCCTGAAGAACCGCCAAAATCCGGCTGATGCTCGTGGATTTCGCTGACCGGAAACTATGAAGTCTCTTCATCGTGTTTGACTTAGAGAAAACACTCGAAGATGTAGAGAGAATAAGATATACAAGAGCTTGAACCATAGCGAAAATGCTCACTTTCATCAGCATACCTTCCAAGCTTCCTTCCATTAATGATATTAAGAGTCACACAAGAATTCTATACTGCACCGTTGACTTTGTTATTGTTGTTCTTGTCTTAAGATGGATCGATGAGTTAGAGATTTAAGTTTTTTCAGGCAAAGTCACTTGTTTAAATAGGGCTTGACACAAGAGCGAGCCATATTTGACCAGAGGCAAGAACGTCGAAGTAACGAAATAAAATTATAATATAGTTTATAGAGGCCTTAAATTTCCATTAGAACTTTCAATCTTATCTGGTCAAAGCAGACGTGGAGTTTTTGATTAAAAATATTGTAGACAAAATGATATGTACTAGAAACAGAATGAAAATTCAAGATTTTATCTTCGAAAACAAAACGACAAAGATCATGTTGTATTTATTTAGTTCATGTGCTTAATTATTCTCAACCTAATGTATCAATATAAGTAACATGCATGCACTGACGCACATGATGGCATGAACATACGTGCGCGCGTACGTAAGATATAACCGTATATATAAAGGTTTTAAAACGTGAACGAAATAAATTTCTGTTTGCATTATATCAAATAATGAGTCATTAAGACATAAATGTTCAAATTGTGATCAATTAGCTTCTAAAACCTTCAGTTAGATTACCCAAAACCACTTTATGCCAAAGACCTCATGATATTCTAACAATTTGTGCGCTTCATCCAAAGTCGTGTTTAGAGGCTTTTGAAAAAGACATTTGCCTAGGGTCTCCAAATTTTGTAGAAATTTTAGGGTCCTAAATTACAAAAAAAATACTTTTACATGGTAGTTAACATATTCTCGTAGTTAGATTTTTATTTATATTTGAATTTAAATTAGACTTCTGTTTAAATTAACTAGGTTTGTGATCATTTTTGCTATATTTTAAATAAACTATAAAGATTCTACTTCTAAAAAACTGTAAATATTTTATCACATTGGTCTTTTCTTTTATATGCTATGAGTTAAATTTATTTTATATATTTATGAGAATTTGATAAAGAAAATATAATATTTTTAATATATAGTTTAGTATAGTTAATTTAAATGCTAAGATTTACATTTTTGACAGCTACCAACATTTCAATCAACAATTTATATCTTTGTATTTATATTACAAATTCATATTTATTGTTCATATTTAAAATTTTTATTTTATAAAATTTTGGTGAAGAAAATTTGGAAAACGTTTATGTAATAATTCAAAACTTTTGAGTGTTATATATATATATATATATTATTAAAAATATATCATGTAAAATATATTTTTAAACTCGCCTCGGACCTCCGAAAACCTTCGCACGGCACTGCTTCATCAAACTGAACTTCACTGAACTAGTGAAAATTTTACCCGTCTGCATCCATTCACATATCACAGCTAGATAATCAATCATAGCTAAGCTTCATCAGTTTTGAGAGTTGCTCTCACTACACGTTTATGTCCTGATGGATCTCCCGAAATGTTTCTGCAGCGTTGCTGGTTCGGTTTAATGGTATTATTTCCCGTCATCAAATCATCATCCTTCGACAATGAACTCTTCATTCTTAGACACGACTTCATGTGTGAATGCATCTTCTCGGGTTTGAATGACTTCCCACATTGCCTATATTATGAGTTACCATCCATTTTAATTACATCAATCCTAATAATATTATTAAGGGATAAAAAATAGTTAGGCTTACGAGCATAGTGGAGCCATTGAAGGCTTGCTTGAAGCCACCTTTGGTTTACAAAATTCAATTGTGTCTTTCATCTTTATGGCATTCCATGCCCCTTCAAAGCTTTTTCTATATAACCAAAAGAAAAAACATGTTACCAATTTGATACAAATTATTGATATAGTATAACAAATATTATATAATTTAATTAGCTTGAGAGCGCCAATGATATGAGAACTAGTCAGCTAAAAAGTAATGATTTCTAGTTGAGATATACTATCAAAGAGTAGTAGTCCCAATCATATGCGGCATTAACAGCTAAAAAGTAACGATTTAAATATTTAAATCGTTAAACAACTATTAATTAATTGATTAAAAATACGAGTAGTTAGTACTTTGGAGTAGGGCTGGACATTTTATCCGTTAAATTTGATTCGATTCACTATTCGTTTCGATTCGATACGAAAATTCCGGATATCTGTATAAACTTTTTATAAATTTATAATCATCAATAAAATAAATATATTCGAATATAAAATCAAATAAAGTAATCCGTATAAAATTTTTATAAATTTTGAAATATTATTTAGTCTATTTTTATAATCCTACAAAACAAATTCAAATATAAACTTTTAGTCGTAGCACCATTTGTTTCCTTTTGATATTTATAAATTCTATTTAATTTTATTTTTTTATTATTTTTTTCATATCATTTTTTTTTTAAATTATATAAATTGATTTAATATATTTTGACCAAAAGTAATAAATAAAAAGATATCTGAAATTACAATTTTAAAATAAATAAAAATAATATTTTATCTTAATTTTATTTAAATAAATTAAAATTTATATTAATTTATTGATATGAAAATAATAAAATATTAACAAAAATTTATTTTAAAGTTTTATTACTGCACATGATGCATGAAAATACCTAGTATAGAAAGAAATAGAATATTAGTACTTATCCATTTTTTTCATTATAACTGGTAAATATTTTATGGAATAAAAAAGAATAAATATTCAAGAATTTTTTATTCAAAAAATGCATTTCAATTGCACCCTTTGTCTCGTGAAGTTATTATATTTTGAAACAATGAAAACACAAAATAAAAATACCCAATATGATTTATGAAAACTACAAAACAATCCATTAATGAAAATATATAGTTTTTTTACAGCGGAGAGCAATATCTATATATATAAAGAAATGTTCGCCTCTCTCCCGTGAAGCCACGTCATCAATTCGTACGTTCGGGGAGTGACACGTGTCCCATTTTATATTTAGGGCCAAAATAAATAAATGCAGTTAAGGGTAATTGAACCCAGCACCTCTAGCACATGTAATTTCTCTTAGAACCACTAGGCTAAAGTCACTTTTTATAAATATGTGGCCGCGAAAATACTTATTATCGTGTCAGCTGGAAGCCCATGCTTCTTCTGCTTGTGGCCAGGGCCGACACTGAACTGACGTCAAGATGAAGATCGTGAAGTTAAAAACTTTGCTCCAAACAGTTTTGCAATGTTTCCAACCTTTATAACTTGATGCATATAATATATATCAAAATACATTTGTTGTACACGCTTTTATTAGTTTTGCTTTTAAAAGAAGGATTTACAGTTATAAATGTTTTGTGCCAGTGAAGTAATGGTTGAAAAATCTCTATACATATGTCATTTTAAAATAACACTCAACTTCTATATATAGTCAATACATATGTACATGTTATATTTTAGACTAATAAATATTTTCTCTTTTAAAAATATAGAAAACAATTTTTTTAGTCTACAAGCAAATGTTGTAAAACAAGTATGCATTATACAAAATAATATATATTTAAAATTCATACACAAAAAAATAAAAATTGTTATATGCCTCTTTCTGACACATGCACACTCCACTATGAATAAGAATTAAAAAAAAAACAGTATTGTCATCAAACTTTATCACAAATCCACATTTGTACATCTATAATTATGAGTTAGACAATTAGTTAATTTGATACAATACCAAAGCAAGAATAATCGAAAAACAACTATACCACCGCATACTAATAAGTAAGACATAACAGATAACCAAATTCTTGAATCTTAAAATAAATTTCAACTCGAGCATTTAGTGAATATCAAATTAACTAATATCCCGCCCGTAGGGCGGGCCGACCCTAGTCTTTATATATAAAAGAGAGTTATCTCTCTCCTGGGTGCGCCACCTCAGCATCCACGTCAAAAAGTCGGAGGCTGTCGTCGCGACACGTGTTCCCTTCAGACAAAACACATCGTTTCATTAACTCACGGCAATTAGAGCCTGACTGGTTTAACCGCAGCGGTTGCGGTTGCGGTTGCGGGAGTTTGCGGATGCGGGTGGTTGCGGTTTCTAGCTGTTTTAAGAGATTCGTACGACTGGTTCTGCGGTTAGAAATTTGTGCGTTTGCGGGATACTTATGACTGGTTAACTACCAAATGCAGCAGCTGTTAAATAATAAATTAATAATATTTACATTTTATACAATTATAAAAATATCAAAAATAATAATATTATAATAAATATAAAATTTATATTTAGAAAGATATAGTTTAATTTTTTTAAAAAAATAGAAAATATTTTTATTTTAAAGTTTTATAATATTAATTAAAATTTAATTGATATATTTTAGCATTTTTATAATTTCACTTTAATTTTTTTTATTGAATTTTTTTATTTTTGTATTTATATTGTTTTGGAAAAAAAATAATTTTTTTTTATCCTCCCGCAAACGCCCGCAACCGCAAACGCTAGCTGGAACCAGCTTTTGAATTTATGAGGTTCAGAGCGATTTGGAGCGGTTTAAAGCGGTTTGAGCGATTGTTGCAAAACGCCAGCAACCGCTACTAACCGCAAAAGCTGCGTTTGCGGGTGGTAGCGGGAAAACCAGTCATACCCTTAGATGGGCTTGGCAGCGGGTGGGTTGATACGTCTTCCATTATTAAAACTCGCAGTTGCATTAACGATTATGCAAAATCGATAAATTTTGGGCCTTTTTGTTTTCTTTAATTAAGTTGGCTGTGTATCTTAACTGGGCCTTAAAATATATCTTAAGAAGCCACATACATAGAATGAAATCCATCGACAATAACTTACTCGCGTTAAGATTTAACGGCGTCGTTGCAGTAACGATTAAGAGTTCACCCCACCGCCTCTGGTCAGTCCGGCGTTACGGTTTACGACTGCATTCAATCAACCTAATTACCCTTCTCATTAACGGTACAGATAACCCTTCCACTACCTCGCATTCAATACAACCCTTCCTTCATCCATGATAGTGATTGTACTCCTATAAATAACAGAGCCAGCTTCGTTGAGATGCATCACTTTCTCCTTCTCAAGCATTATAATCCTTAGAGATTCACTAACCAGCGATGGCAACCTCATCCGTTTTGATCGCCAATTTGAATGTTGTCCGCTGTAACGTCACCGTCTACGTCCGTTTTCACTGATGTCATTCTCCGTTGATCATGCTGTCAAGAGCATCTCAACAAGCAAGAAGAAGCTATGGCTATTTCATTGGTGGAAGCCGATAATCTGATGGTAGAGACTTTAAATAAAATCGTAGATCTGAAAGCTTTATATTTCAATGCATGAGTAGGGGCTAGAGAATGCTAATAAATCTCTGCCGTAAGCGTATAATTGTGTCGGCGATGTTGATGAAAGAGAAGAGGAGAAGAGACATCACATCATCATATTCTAATGATATATATAGATATGTTCATACGTATATATCAAATATGAGATTCTATAATAAAAGATCTGGAGTATCATTTTGGTATTAAAAAGTTTTATGACATGTGTATGAATATATAAAGATTATTATCTAATATGTATTCCTTCGTTCCAAAACTTCTTTTTTGGTTGTTCCAAAACTTTAGTCTTTGATATTCTATAAAAAAAGAATATCTAAAAATACATGATACATCACCTCTTTGTAAATCTAGGTCTCTTTTTTGTCTCTGCTTTGGCCTTTAAAATAGAATTTCAAACTTGCATTCTCTGTTTACGTTTAGCAAGAAAAGGAACAACCTTTAGTTCTGACTTATGTTGCTACACCTCGCTCAAGCTGGGGCAGAGTTATTCCCAGTGGTTTAGGCTTACGTTGCGTATTGAAAGTTATGTTTCAACACTTAATTTTATAAAACTATCTACAGTATTGGTGTAATATCTTTTTTGGCTCATGACATGTGAAGCAAATAGTGAGCAAGATTTCCGAGTGAGACCTACTATGCATATATAACTCGCTATAAACTATCTACAGTATTGGTGTAATATCTTTTTTGGCTCATGACATGTGAAAAATCTAAAATAATTACATTAATGAAAAAAGAAAAATTTCTTATTAATTACCAAGCCTTTAAATTCTAATAAGAACAACAAAACAAATAATGAAGATTAATATTATTTTAAGTTGCGAATAAATGAAATATTTTTATAAATATAATAAAAATTTAAGGTGGTTTTAATTAACTTTCACTTTCTTATTACCCATTCATACATAAGTAAAAATATTATAATTATCATCATGACATCATATTTTTATACAAATAAATTTTAAAAGATTATTAAAGAAATTAAAATAAATTAAAGAAAGCATTATAATATTAAAAAATCAATCATCCAAAATTAAAAATAAGCGGAGTTCGACAACAAAGAAGAAAAATTAATTTACATATATTTTCATCATCTTTATTATTAGTTCAGAGTATTTTTTGGTTCCGTAAATATGACCTTAAATAAATTGAAATATTTCAAACTGAAAAAATTAGATTTGCACGTTTATTAATTTTTTATTTTTTTTTAATAATCCGGTGTATCGTGCCCTCCACCAAAATGAGTCCAGACTATCGCGAGTGTCCGTAGCAGCCTACATTCACCGGACCGTGTGAGAGTCTGGATGTTATATTTTATCTCCAACAGCCAGAGGGATTCGAACCCATGTCCATGATCATATCTTTCTATTTTACTCAGCTCTTCAATATCATATTCAGCTTAACATAAACCGTAACAAAATGCAATCATGTTGAGTCCAAATCGACTCATATAAATGATAATCATGAGAACCACAAAACCATTTTTAAGAGTACAAAATATAAAAAACCACAAGCAACCAACTAACTATGGATTCAGAATTATAAAAGAAAAACATACCACGAGAACACCACCTACAGCTCATTCACTCAAACAATAATATATTATATGATACAACTTAATTATATAGACACAAACAACAAAATAAAACATAATTAATCTTAACATCATAATTCCTCCGCACATCCTAACATTCTTAAAAACGTTATTATACACTTCTTTTCTAAAAACTTACACAAAACACACGTAAAAAATGTACAATTAAATAGCTATATACATGATAATGATAAGTAAAATATATCCCGCCTGTAGGGCGGACCGACCCTAGTTGAACATATTTTACTGTTGAGGACATTTATTACATTGGTCAATCACTAATGAATTTACGGTATTTTATAGTGAAAGACTCTAACCACAATTATCAAAGAAGACTACATAACTATTTTTCAGATTTGATCAATGTTTTTTTGTTTGATATCATCAAAGATTTGATCAATGGTTGTTTGACTCTTGCATTGTGTTGATTTTTTTTCTCATGATTGGAACTAAATATAGTGTCAACTGTCAAGAAAATCCTGCTATTTGCCAAAAGAGACAATAGAACCGACGTGTATTGATCTCGAGTATTGTTTCTCAGACCTTAGGATTCTACAGTCTGAATTTCAAAGTTAAAATTCTGAAGAAAAGAAAAGGAAAACAGAAACATGAGACATGCTCACAGATCGATGACTACAGACAGCTTCTGGATCCAGGTCAATGGTCCGATGACCTTGTGTAAACCTTGAAGGTGTAAATGCCCCTTTCAGTTTCTCTCCACAACTTTCTTGAATCAAAAGAGCAAGAACAATAATCTTGAAAGTCTGATTTGGATTCAGTTTCCATAGTTGATGCAGTTTTAAAGGAAGAGGTTCTTCCACTAATGCTTAGAGAAGTCAAAGCCTTCCTGAAAACAATATCACAATTCAGGTTCTGAGTCATATACAAAACACACATCTCAACAATGTCAAAAACCAAAATTTATATCTTCTTTACCTGTTACTCTGGTTAGCCATTGAGGCAATACGCGACATATGCTGAAGCTTCTTCCAAAATGATCTGAAACAAAAAATTACACAGAAAAAATAATTTAAGAATATATGTATTACGAAGTAGATGGCAACTTACAACATTAAACTTTGTGAAAAAAGAGAGCAAGTAAAGTGGGATAAATAACTCAGTGATTGATGACTTTTCCATCTTGTTTCTGCTAAGTGCCACGAGAGTTCAGTTAGAGAAACCTTCAAGGTATCAAAACTGCCGAAACGTTTCTACAAAAATCATGAACAGGGTGTTTGTTGCAAAGTCATGATACTTTGTATCACATACGAAAAACAACATGCGATGGTTAATAAGGAAAAGAAAAGAAAAAATGTCCAGATCACATAATACCCAAAATGTTTGATGATAATTTGAGAGACTTAAATAACAAATAGAGAGAGAAAAAACAAAGCCAACATAGATAAAGAGCATTTGGTACTCAGAGGTTGAGAGGTGAAGTATACAAAATGTGACAGTGAAGCTGATGTGGAGGAGGAGGATCCAGTGTCATGATAGCTTGGGACCACAAAATGTTTCCTCTAATCTGGCATGTCTCCTTGTGTCTCTCCAAAGAGACCTCTGCACACCAAATCTCTAACTTATTAGGAGCAAGCACGTCCCAGAAGATCAACATGTTGTTGTTACCAGAGTTGCTCAGTTTGTGGCCGGGAAGTTTTTCATTGAGTTCTGTTATCTCTAATCCCTGCGCTAGCATCAGCGGTTTGTTGGACTCCCAGAGATCCCATAACCGTCCAGCATAGTTGACGAGCTTGGAGGCAGCGAGAGTTTCCCTGAGAGACTCCAAGCCCATCACCTCTCTCCACTCCTCCCATTCATGTGACTCACGCCACAATATCCGCCCACCTAATTCACAGCAATACACCACATTCTCTATCAAATGCCAACACCTATTAAGTTCGGAGGTTTCCTAATTCCCTATTTTCCATTTGCTTTCACTTGGTATGTAGGAAATACATGTCAATGCGCCATTCATAGATACCACCTTCTCATCCTCTATCGCTATGCTTTCGCACATTGTGGGAAGACTATAATAAGGCGGGGGCATGGGGAGGGCATCCCAAGTCTGCTTCTTTGGGTCGAAAACTTCTCCCCACTTGCTGGAGTTACGGTCATCACACCCTCCGAATATATATACCTTCCCGTCCACCACACCAGCCACAGCTGAGTATCGAGCCACCCCCATGGAGGGGAGAGTGTTCCACGTGTGAGATTGACAATCTAGAAACATTACACTCGATGTGGCTCTCCCGCCAATCCTACCACCCGGGAAACATTACACGGGATTGTGGAGGCCTTTCCTTCCTCTGAACGCCAATGTGTGGTGGCCTTATGCTTTACTTGTTTTCTCCTCTGTTTGCTTCCAGGAAGCTCTTCGCTTTCTTTTCTGGACGCTTTACATGTTAACTACTCTCACACACTTGCTCTTCTTCTTTTGAGTTAGAGAGCTACAAATTGTTAATGCTTGGACTTATCATTATTGGAATCTATCTGAGTTGTTATCCAAAGTTAATTACTCATACACTTGGGTTGGTTGCTGTATAGATTGCTCACATGTTATTATTGTTGTTATACTGAAGGAGGCTTGATGATGTCTTGGATTCCTTTGCGGATCGGATCTCAAGGCCCCGCTTGTTTCTCACTGATAAACTTCAGATTGCTCTTGGTACGCTATTCCTGTTTATTTGTTGAAGTTCCAAGTTAAGTTCGTAGATTATCTGCTGATTTGTTATGTTAGGACAACACTACTGTGGACTCCTGCTGTCTGGAAAAAAAAACATGTGATAAATGAGCTGCAATTATCTTGTTCTGGAATAGGATATTATGTTCTGTCTTTGATTTAGAGCTTGTCTAATCGTACTTAGGCGTTATTTTCTGATTGTGGGAGAAGGAGGATGCTGAAAGGGACCCTGAGAACACTTGCTGGGCATCTGATATATAATAATAGAAACAGTGCCATGAAAATAAATGGGATATTATGTCTGCATTGGTCTTAAAGCTTGTCAAATCGTGTTTAGGCGTTCTATTCTGGTTGTAGGAGAAGGAGAATGCTAAAATGGAACCTAGAGTAGAGAACCATCAGGCACTTGTTGTTGTGCATCCGGTTTCTTACTATTTGATATGATCTAAGACCATCAAAATTTTATGCAGCTGGTGGTTTAAGTCATGGTGTGGCTCATGCTGTCTTCTTTTGTTTGAGCCTCTTAACTCCCGCATTTGGTCCAGCCACATTCTATGTCGACATATGTTCGAAGGTCCCATTCTTTCTCGTCTCTGGTGAGTCAACTGAACCCAAAGTTCTGTTTTTTACAGCGTAGATTATTAGCTTTGTGACTTGTTGATTGAGTCGCAGGTGGTTTTATTTCCTTGTAGTAGACTAGTTGTACTCATGATGTAGTCTTACTACCATGTCTTTACAGCAACCATTGCTCTTGCATTTGTCACGATCCACACATTCTCGATGGTCATTGCTTTCGAAGGGTATGCAAAAGGGAACAAAGTAGATCAAGTTATAGTTCCAGTCATACACCTTTTTGCTGGAATGTTGGTAAGATCTCAGATCTTTGTCCTTCTGCTATGTATGATGATATGCTAATGCATTTTTGTTTCTCTTCTTCTAAACGTAATCTTTTGTTATCTTGGTGCTTACCAGACATTGGTGAATTTTGCATCGGAAGGCTGTGTGATCGGTGTTCCTCTTCTTTACCTTGTGGCATCATTGACTCTTCTGCATTGTGGAAAGATGGTTTGGAAAAGGCTGATCGAAAGCCGGAACCAAAGTGGCCCGACCTTACGGTGATCTGGCCACATGCTCAGTCTTTTAGGCTTTAATCCTCTCTAATTGCGTCAAAACTTAAACGTTATGTCCTTTTATTCCTTTCTTAACGCAACCACGATCCTGTATTGTCGAAAACTTGGACAAAGTTTTATGTAATGAGAAAAAGAATTCTTGCAGAAAAATCAGTTTATAACTTAAACAGTGAGATATATATGGTTTGTTAATTAGATGGAGTAATTAGCTGAACAATAAATTATGCTAAAATCAGTCATCCAAATGGCCTTCCTCACTTAATTTTAATGTATGTGTTTCCAATTTCTGAAACTGGGCTGGGCTGATAATGACCTATGTTGTTTTTTTTAACGCAGGATTTTTTTATAAATTTTTCAAAATTTTATAACTTTCTATTCGAAAATAAATTATTTTAAAACTATTTTATTATAACTTTTGAATTTTGTCATCCGACCCAGACCACTGGTCTAACTGGATCTATCCGATGATCCATATACATTATGGTTTGGATTTAATGAAAAATCAATTATTTATAAATTTGATAACCCGATAACAACCTAAACTATTAGCCCACGATACGATACTGGTTTATCGATTTTTAATAGCTTTTTTTTATAGGACTGGTTTATCGATAAAAGCCCAAAAAATCTGATAATATTTAAAATAAAATTTGATTATACTTGTTTTATACTTTTTTTTAATATCACACAAAATTGAATAAACTTGTAATTCTTTAGATTTTGATTAAAAATTTATCACATCATCCAAGAAAAACAAAAAAAAATCAATATAGAAAGAAAAAAAGACAAAAAAATTATTGATATATCAGTATTAGTTTATTTTCTTATTAATAACCTTTTATAATCTTGTTCAAATACATAATGACAATCATTCATTACATAAGCAACAAATTAATTCACAATGATCATACATATCAAACAACAATATTAAAGAATCTCTAGTTGTTTCTCTAATGCTATTTTGCAACGATCTCCAACCATACTTCATTTTCATATTTTTTGTTTATTTTGAAGTAAATTTTGATTCAATCCTATTTCAATTTGTGTTTCAGAATGAAGTAATGAATAATGAAATAAACCATTAGAGATACATTAATCTATGTTTCGAGATGTGTTTTTGAGATTGTTCTTTGCTAATGATGTGGTTTTCATTTGGCTTTAATTTATGTTATATTGTATATATATATGTTATTATAAAATTTGTTTTATGTCAAGTTTTGCCATTATTTGTGCAATTTGGTCTCAGCATCAGGCTCGGTTTTGGGGTGGCTACTCTTTTGTGATCCAAGGCATGAAATGCACAAAATCTGAACCTGGAATTTTGTTTGATCATCACAATACAATGTTATATACTCTAGTAACCAACATGAGTAGTAACACTATGTTCAATCTCATAGAAATCAGTATGAGTAAGAACATGATCATTTCATAGACTCACGATCTAGAAGAAAATAAAGAAGCATTGTAGATAAAGATTGCTTTTGAGTCATCATTCAACGATTGTGTTTCTTTATGGTGCGGAACCGATCTACCCATCGAGAGTATCGTGCTGTTTTGATTTCAAGAAGATCAATGGTATCCGACGTAGCATGGTCCGATGAGGAATTTTTTGCAATGAGCTGAGCCAAACTACCCAAGGAGCTACGCTGAAATTATTGTGTTGTGTAAAACATCTTCTGATGTAAAATCGAAGATCAACGAGCATATGCTTGCAGCCATTATTACTACCGATGGATCATTAGCACCACTTGCCCAACACCAAGACTTTCAGTAGAAGTGAAGGGAGATGAAACCCCATCTGTTGAAATCGGTACGGTTCACGACGATAGTGATGATTTCGAGGAGCATCTTCACGACTATGTTGTTGACGTTGGTTCTGATGGTGATGGCGTTGACATAGGAGTATCTCGTGATTTTGGAGAGTACCATCACGATGATGGTGAAAGTGTTCATACTCTTGCTGTACATGCCCCCTATGAAGATGACCAAGGTCCTGGACCCTCTCAGCGAAGACCCATCGGTGACTACATTGACATGTTTCAGATGATACACACTCATTACCCAGGACTCATGTCCAGCCTGTGCCTTCCAGAAGATGATCTTCTTACGTTTGATCAGAAGAGCAAAGCCACGACTAAAATGTTAAAACAAATAATGGGGCTTATTAAAGCTGAGAGTGACAGAGCTGAGAGGGAGATGGAGATGATTGGAGTGCAAGAGATTGGGGATCAGGTGCCAGAAGCTGGTGGACGAAAGCAGATAGAAGATGGGAAACTTAAGCCGTTTAAGGAAGTGGTGGTGACCATCATTCATCAGTACTTCAGTTCCAATGATATACCTGAGCTCATACGCAGTATTGAGGATTTAGGAGCACCGGAGTACAAGGCAATATTTGTAAAGACCAAATCCTCCGGACAAGCTACACGTAAGCCTGTTCATAGGAACCCAGTAGGTAAAGGAGCTAGTGCATCAAGGAAGATGAACCCGACAAGAGGAAGACAATCACCAAAGAAGCATAAGAGCTCGGATAATGTTAAGAACGTCTCCAAACAAAATTTCCCTCCTACTGAGGTGTTTCCCTCTGCTAAAAGTAAGAACTCGTGTGCTGTTTCAGGTTCAGTGGTGTCCCAAAAACCATCCAGTAAGAAGATATGAACACCATCTCATGGAATTGTCAAGGGGCCGGAGCCTACTTGACCACGAAACATCTCCGGGAGTTACATCGTTTTTTTGCACCTTCTTTTCTCTTTTTATCTGAAACAAAAAATACTCGTTCTTTTTTACAAGACTTTCAAGTTTCTTTTGGTTATAATAAATTGTTTACCGTGGAGCCGGAAGGCAGAAGCGGTGGTTTGGCTTTGTTTTATATGGATGCGTATGATGTGTCGATCCTCTATTTTGATAAACATATGATAGATATTTCAGCAACAATAGAGGGACATAGAGTCTTCACGACTTTTGTCTATGGAGATCCGGTCGTTGAGTGCCGAGAATATGTATGGGAGCGCCTTACCCGTATGAGTACGACGAGAACAGGGGCTTGGCTCATGTGTGGAGATTTTAATGAGATAGTAAGCAATCAGGAGAAGCGAGGAGGACGCAAACGACCAAAGATGTCCTTCCTACCTTTCAAGTTGATGCTTAATAATTGTGGCATGATGGAGTTCCCGTATAAAGGCAATTCGATGTCATGGATAGGATACAGAAGTTTCGGAAAGGTTCAATGTAGACTGGATAGAGCTGTAGGTAATGAAGACTGGCATCAGTTTTTTTCCCACACAAATGTGGAGTATTTAAAATTATGGGGCTCAGATCACCGTCCTATCTTGACCCGTATACAGTCTCGATCAGTTAGCTTACAGAGATGCTTTAAGTTTGATAGACGCTGGCTGTATAAAGATGGTTTCAAGGACGCCATAGAAGCGGGATGGGGTTTCACGGAACCTGATCCAGACCGACCGCTCCATGCAAAGATTAGCGACGTTCGGCGGTCTATCTCTCGATGGAAGCGGACAAATCCATCAAATACAGAGAAGAAGATTGAGGTGATCAAGGAACAACTCGAGAAAGCTCAAGTCGACCCCAACACCCCAAGCACAGAAATCCTGAACCTAAAGTGGAATCTATGTACAGCTTTCAGAGAACATGAACTATATTGGAAACAAAAGAGCCGGGTCAAATGGCTGAAGGATGGAGACAAAAATACGAAGTTCTTTCATGCTTTGACAAAGAAAAGACGAGCCCGGAATCGTATAACCAGACTTAAAAAGCCACAAGGTGGATGGGCAGAAAGTGATCAAGGAATCGAACAAGTAGCCTCTGAATATTTTCAATGCTTGTTCACCTCGTCACAACCAGAAGACTTCGATGAAGCACTCTGGTATGTTACCAAGAAGATTACCCCAACGATGAATGCGTCGCTTACATGTCAACCATCAGACCGGGAAATCCAACAAGCCATCAAAGACATAAATCCAGATAAGGCACCAGGGCCGGACGGTATGACTAGTCTTTTCTACTAGAGCTTCTGGGAGACTACAGCGAACGAAATCATCAACACGGTAAAGGAATTCTTCGCCTCTGATGCTCTTGACCCGCGGTTGAATCAAACAAACATATGCTTGATTCCTAAGACCGAACGGCCGAGAGAGATGACAGAGTTCCATCCCATCAGCCACTGTAACGTGAGCTATAAAATCATCTCCAAGATCTTGTGTCAACGTCTGAAGAAAATCCTCCCGAAAGTAATATCGGAGACCCAATCCACCTTTGTGGCGAAACGTCTTATTACAGACAATATTCTTTTAGCTCAGGAAGCCTTTCATGCTCTGCGAACGAACCCAATATGCAAAGCAAAATTCGTGGCAATCAAGACAGACATGAGCAAAGCTTATGATAGAGTAGAATGGAATTTCCTTGAAGCTTTAACGATCAAGATGGGATTTGCAGGGAAATGGGTTGAATGGATACGAATATGTATTTCCTCGGTCTCCTATCAGGTTCTCTTGAACGGTGAACTTAAAGGTAATATCACACCATCACGTGGACTTAGACAAGGCGATCCCTTATCCCCATTCTAATTCATAATCCTTACTGAAGCGCTAATCTCACAACTTAGAGGAGCAGAAGAAGAAGGGCGAATATCGGGACTGAAGATTGCAAGGGCATGCCCATCCATCTCACATCTCCTCTTTGCAGACGACAATATTTTTTTTCTGCATAGCAAACGTCCAGCAATGTGCTGAGTTGATGAAAATCATCGATACATATGGCAGAGCATCGGGCCAGCAGTTAAACCAAGGCAAATCAGCTATCTTGTTCGGAAGAAAAGTCCCACACGAGCTAAAAGGTACACTGAAACAGACTTTGGGTATCCACAAGGAAGGTGGCATGGGCATGTACCTCGGGCTCCCAGAGAAGATATGTAGTTCGAAACGACAAGTATTTGCCTTTGTGCGAAACCGGCTAAACGAGCGTATTAACTCATGGTCAGCGAAATTTCTCTCCAAGGGGGGTAAAGAAGTCCTTTTAAAGTCGGTAGCCCAGGCACTGCCTACATATGTGATGTCCTGCTTTCTCTTACCCAAAAAGATCATAAAGAAATTGCAAGGAGCCATAGCAAAGTTTTGGTGGAGCACAAAAGCAAATAATCGCGGTTTACACTGGATTGCGTGGGAAAACAATCTGTAAACCTTACGATAGGAGTGGTTTGGGCTTCAGAGATCTGAGTGATTTTAATATGGCCTTACTTGCCAAGCAATTATGGAGACTGCTACAACGCCCCACATCCCTACTTGCACGGGTACTAAAGAGCAGATACTACCGACATACTAATCCTATGAAGGTTAAAACATCTAACTCCCCATCTTTTGGGTGGAAAAGTATCATGGCAGCGCAAGACCTCCTCCGTGCAGGCCTGAGAAAAAGGATTGGCTCAGGGTATAATACTCGTGTATGGTCAGAATCATGGATTCCGGTAATCCCGCCATGGCCACCTAAGGATAACGGCAGCCATAGAGATCACGACCTATTTGTTAATAGTCTGATCGACCAAACGTCTAAGACCTGGAGGGTGGAGCGGCTTCAATCTCTGTTTGATCCGGGAGATATTCTGTTGATACGAAGCTTGTGGCCTAGTCATAACTTTAGCGATGATATATTTTGTTGGATCTACACAAGATCGGGTGCTTACACAGTTAAATCAGGGTATAAACTTGCGACACAAATGAAGGAGGAAAAGGAGGAAATACGTGGCCAAGAACCGAGTATAAATGGCTTAAGGGAACAAATTTGGCTACTGAAAACTCCTAGAAAGATCAAACACTTTCTATGGCAAGCTCTCTCAAATAGCATCGCAGCTGCTAGTCTTCTAGTTGATCGCCACTGCGGTCATGACCGATCATGCCAGAGATGCGGTAGTGAAGAAGAATCGGTGAACCATATCCTGTTTACATGCCTTCCAGCACTATAAACGTGGGCCTTGTCGGATATTCCTACTATTCCGGGATCTTTCCCGAGTACCTCTCTATATGAAAACTTTGATTACCTCCTTCTACGTGCGAAAAGAAGCAAAGCGACCAGCTCGATGCTCTCTTGTTTCCCATGGATCACTTGGTTCATTTGGAAAGCAAGGAACAACAAAGTGTTCAATGGAAAAGACATCTTACCGCCAGACACGGTAAGTCACTCAACACAAGAAGCAGAAGAATGGAAAGTGGCACAAGTGATACAGCACTCAGCGTCAATGACGAAGACACCTGGATCGAGCGAAGACGATCGGACCGAGCCATGCTTACCAAGATGCCAAGTGGATGCATCCTGGGTGGTAAAGTCTGATGTCTTTGGAGGTGGTATCGTAATGGAGACAGAGCCAAGGAAGTGTCTATACGGCTCACTCGGGAAGGAACAGGTCCTTTCCCCCCTGCATGCGGAGTTCTCTTCCCTCTTATGGGCAATGGAGTACTCCCTACATCTGGGAATCTTATCAATGAAGTTTGAATCAGATTACCTTCAGATGGTAAACTTGATTAATGATGAAGAAAAATGGCCATCTCTGGTTTCGGAATGGAATGAATTTATCCATTTACGCTCCTCTTTTACTTGTTTTTCATTATTTTACATTCCTCGTAATGCAAATGTAAGAGCCGACCTCTTTGCTAAAGGTGCTCGTGCTCAAAATTTGAAATTTTCCCATGTAAACTTTCAGATTCCTGTATGGTTAGCTCCCAAGGCTATAACTTATTTGAATCTTCTTAATCAAAACATGGAGTTCAATGTCTAAAAAAAATGCACAACTTTTCTACCCACTAGATATTTCCAGTAGTAGTGTATACACTCTATCGTCATTTTTTCTCCTTATACAAGTAGCTTTCTATAAAGAGGTACCAGCTATATAAATAAACTATCATCATTGTTCTGGTCGCTAAAATAAAACTATATTCATATCTATATATATAGCAAAGAATCGGTTCGAAAGATATGAATGAATATTTGGTGACGAATACTTAACTAACACGCTGACGTTTTGTTTCTTTTGTTTAACACGGGCTCACGTCATTTCTTGTTTTCTTAATCAATCATGAATCAAATTGGAGATTAAATTACAAATAAACTTTATAAAAAAAAAATTTATAAACAAAGGAATTTGAACATTATCTAACATGCAGAGACAATATTCAAACATAATTCACCAGAAAATACTGAATCATATACGTGGTGACGATGAAGGAGAAGCAAGAAAAGAAGAGAGACTCATGGAAGAAGGAGAAATCTCGCCGCCTGCAGGCATATCCTGAAGAACCGCCAGAATCCGGCTGATGCTCATGGATCTCGCTGACCGGAAACTATGAAGTCTCTTCATCGTGTTTGACTTAGAGAAAACACTCGAAGATGTAGACAGAATAAGATATACAAGAGCTTGAACCAGAGCGAAAATGCTCACTTTCATCAGCATACCTTCCAAGCTTCCTTCCATTAATGATATTAAGAGTCACACAAGAATTATATACTGCACCGTTGACTTTGTTATTGTTGTTCTTGTCTTAAGATGGATCGATGAGTTAGAGATTTAAGTTTTTTCAGGCAAAGTCACTTGTTTAAATAGGGCTTGACACAAGAGTGAGCC
Organism: Brassica napus; assembly: GCF_020379485.1. Taxonomy (NCBI): domain Eukaryota; kingdom Viridiplantae; phylum Streptophyta; class Magnoliopsida; order Brassicales; family Brassicaceae; genus Brassica; species Brassica napus. The sequence continues at coordinate 2,351,680 of NC_063443.1, forward strand.
TTATTTGACCAGAGGCAAGAACGTCGAAGTAACGAAATAAAATTATAATATAGTTTATAGAGGCCTTAAATTTCCATTAGAACTTTCAATCATATCTGGTCAAAGCAGACGTGAATTTTCGATTAAAAATATTCTAAACAAAATGATATGTACTAGAAACAGAATGAAAATTCAAGATTTTATCTTCGAAAACAAAACTACAAAGATCATGTTGTATTTATTTAGTTCATGTGCTTAATTATTCTCAACCTAATGTATCAATATAAGTAACATGCATGCACTGACGCACATGATGGCATGAACATACGTGCGCGCGTACGTAAGATATAACCGTATATATAAAGGTTTTAAAACGTGAACGAAATAAATTTCTGTTTGCATTATATCAAATAATGAGTCATTAAGACATAAATGTTCAAATTGTGATCAATTTAGCTTCTAAAACCTTCAGTTAGATTTACCCAAGCCCACTTTATGCCAAAGACCTCATGATATTCTAAAAATTTGTGCGCTTCATCAAACTGAACTTCACTGAACTAGTGAAAATTTTACCCGTCTGCATCCATTCACATATCGCACAGCTAGATAATCAATCATAGTTAAGCTTCTTAATCTTTGAGAGTAGCTCTCACTACACGTTTTTATGATGGATCTCCCGAAATGTTTCTGCAGCGTTGCTGGTTCGGTCTAATGGTATTATTTCCCGTCATCAAATCATCATCCTTCGACAATGAACTCTTCATTCTTAGACACAACTTCATGTGTGAATGCATCTTCTCGGGTTTGAATGACTTCCCACATTGCCTATATTATGAGTTACCATCTATTTTAATTACATCAATCCTAATAATATCATTAAGTGATAAAAAAATAGTTAGGCTTACGAGCATAGTGGAGCCATTGAAGGCTTGCTTGAAGCCACCTTTGGTTTACAAAATTCAATTGTGTCTTTCATCTTTATGGCATTCCATGCCCCTTCAAAGCTTTTTCTATATAACCAAAAGAAAAAACATGTTACCAATTTGATACAAATTATTGATATAGTATAACAAATATTATATAATTTAATTAGCTTGAGAGCGCCAATGATATGAGAACTAGTCAGCTAAAAAGTAATGATTTCTAGTTGAAATATATCAAAGAGTAAAAGTCCCAATCATATGCGGCATTAACAGCTAAAAAGTAACGATTTAAATATTTAAATCGTTAAACAACTATTAATTAATTGATTAAAAAATACGAGTAGGTAGTACTTTGGAGCGTACCGAGCATTGTGCTGTTGGTATTGGAATCTGGGTTCATCTTCCCAAGTCGCACCAAAAGACCTAGACGCAGACTTATTCAAAGGCACTAATACGGCGTCGTTCGTGTCCAAACCACCGCAGTACTTTATCAAGTTCCTTAGCACTTGCGAGGCACGCCTGCTCGAATAACTCTTACCTTTAATAAAACTCGAAGACGACGTCGTCGACGATACACTTGTTCGACCTGACTCTGTGTCGTTACCCGACACTTTTCCTGTCGACCCGTGTCCTTCGCCGGATACTTTTTTCAGACCTGGTTTCTTAAGAACGAACGTTTCTTCTTCGTTTGTGGTGGATTCATCGGTGACTGTCGACGTTGTCGCCGTCCAACGTTGAGAGCAGAAGACGGGAGACTCTTTGTGGATCATGTCCGACGTTAACTTCGACTTCAGTAGATTTTCCTTAGCGTCAATACTGCCGTCACCAAAGTTCCTTGTCTTCCAAGCTTTCTTTTCCGCATGAGGAGACTCCTCTGTTTTAAAATATTAAGAGCCCTAAATTAACCTCAATTCATGGAATATAGTGATAATTACATGACATACCTTTTGGAGTGCTTAGGAGAATCTCAGATCCTTTGAGAACGTATTCATTATCGGAGATGGGAGTAATAAGATCGTCATCCAATAAATCTTGCCATACATATCCATTCTTATACCTCCTGTAACATCCCAAGACCCATATTTAAACCACTGAATCATATATAAATCGGTAAAAGCAATAATTTACTTAATATTTTTACCTTTTGCACGACCAACAGTATTGGTCTGGCATGGCACTCCCTCGTACACCCGCTAACCATCGCTTCACATCTGCGTTTCTAACACAATTTTAGATGATACTGATCGAGATAAAAGAGATAAAGAGAAGAAAGATCAATCTTTAACCTCGAAGAAAGACACCATTACGGGAGAGATGATGAACGGACAAGAGATGAGGCTGGTCAACTTGACCAGAACGGCTGCTAAGGAAATAGACTAGTTTCACTCTTCTTACTTCTCCAGCTCCACCGATATTACTTTCCATCTCTCTCTTTTTTTGTCTTAGATTTTATTCCTTGTTGGGTCTTTTGCAAAAGAACTTGTATAAGCCAAAGGTACTTAGATTTTAAACAATATGAAAAAACTCTCAAAGAGTTTCGTTTATCAACTTTTCAGACAACAAAGTGACAAGAGATCGGACTAAAACATGTACAAGGGCTTCTTTTTCTTCTTTTGTTAACTTATAGACTCTTTTAAATTTGATTTTTCGAGAGCAAAGGTTAGTTTATTCCCTGAATTTTGAATGTATAATAAAAAATTTAGGTAGAGACAAAAATAAGGCATGTTTGTGGAGACAAACCTAAACATATGCATAGATAGATGAGGTGAAGAAAAGACTTTGCGGATTAACGGAAACTGCATATGTATCGTTCGAGTACAAAAATCAAACATAGGGTTTCGAGATCACTCACATTTTCTTTTGCTTCCTTGGTAAAATATATTTTGTATCAAAAGCCTTTGACACCGTCAAATGGTCTTTTATTGAGGACACTCTTCGCACCATGAACATCCCTGAGCAATTTATTCACTGGATTCACACATGTTTATCTACTGCTGCGTTTTCAGTATCTGTTAATGGGGAACTGGAAGGTTTTTTTCCTAGTTCAAGGGGTCTACGACAGGGATGTGCGCTGTCTCCGTACCTCTTTGTTATTGCCATCAATGTGCTCTCTCTTGCGCTTAACAAAGCCGCTGCTTCAGGTGACATTGGTTACCATCCTACTTGCTCTCAGATAAATCTTACTCACCTGAGCTTTGCGGACGATGTCATGGTCTTCACTGATGGTGAACCTCGCTCCTTGCAAAGTATTTTCTCCGTTCTACACGAATTTGAGCGCTGGTCGGGTCTTGCCATAAGCCCCTCCAAATCGGCCATTTACATGGGAGGAAAGGTTCACCAAGGGTTTATTGATGAGGTGAATCGTCTCAATCTCTCCATTGATACGCTTCCGATACGATATCTGGGTCTTCCACTTACGACCAAATCCATGACTCGAGATGATTATGAGCCTCTTATCGATAAAATCAGATCTAAATTCTTGTCGTGGTCAAGTAGAGCCCTCTCGTATGCTGGACGACTTCAACTGATAAATTCGGTGATTGTAAGTATTACGAACTTCTGGTGCTCTGTTTTCAGATTACCGAAGCGTTGTCTTGAAACGATTGAAGGCATGTGTAGTGCTTTTCTCTGGTCTGGCTCGCCAAACTCAAGTAGGAAAGCAAAAGTGGCTTGGGCTGAAGTGTGTCTTCCAAAGGAAGAGGCAGGTTTGGGTATTCGACGTCTGGTTGATTCATCAAAGGTATTTGTCTTGAGCCTGATTTGGCGGCTCCTAACAAACTCAGGCTCCCTTTGGGTTGCGTGGACTCGCACAAACCTACTGCGTAATCGATGTTTCTGGGATGTCAAGGACACTCAAGCAGGCTCTTGGATATGGCGTAAACTGCTAAAGTTCCGCCACCAAGCAGCTATTCTCCTAAAGTGTGAAATAGGTAACGGGAAGGACACTCTTTTCTGGTTTGATAACTGGCTGAATATGGGAAAATTGATAGATATTGCAGGTGACTCGGGTACCATGATTCTTGGTATTAGCAGATATGCCACAGTCTCCGACGCAGCCTCGTCTGGGCAATGGAACATAAGAAGATGTCGTAGCTGTCACCTACGGGCGATGATAGCTGCCATCAACTCTGTTCCACCCCCGGTAGAGGATGCAGGAGGTGACCGTGTGCTATGGAAGCATGGAGATGACAGTTACAAAACTTGGTTCTCATCATCCAAGACATGGGACCAACTTCGAGATCATGGGAATGTTGTGGAGTGGAGTAAAATAATATGGTACTCGGAAGCAATACCACGGTTCTCGTTTATAGCGTGGCTGGCCGTGCGTAATAGACTTTCGACAGGCGATCGGACTCGAGCGTGGGGAGAGGTTCAGGTTTGCAGGCTCTGTGGCGAGCCAGACGAAACCCGAGACCACCTATTCTTTGCGTGCCCGTACTCCTATACTGTTTGGACTGACTTGACAGGCTCTCTTCTGCCTCGGCCAAATCCAGACTGGAGTATTACCATCAACACCCTGCTTTCTCCTCGCCGTAATAAGGTTGATTCCTGCCTGCTTCGGCTGGCTTTTCAAGGATCAATCTACTCACTGTGGAGAGAACGCAATGGTCGGAAACATAACAACTCTTGGAACTCCCCGGCTCAGCTTGTGCGATTGCTAGACAGAACCATACGGAACAGAATCTCCTCCCTTCGCGGCAGGAACCCTGAGTTTAGTAGCCTCCTTATGCAAAGATGGCTGGGAAAGAATTAAAATGATGGAACTGCAATAGCTCTTTCAAAATTTCAGTATTGTAAACATTTTTTCTTTTGTTGATATATAAATTTAACATTTCAACAAAAAAAAAAAAATATATTTTGTAGAAGTTCTCTCTCTCTTTAACCCCTTTTAATGTTACCTTAAGGCCTAAAAATCTAAAAATGCAGAAAATATCCCTTTTTTATCAAAATATCTTTGATCAAAATGCAGAAAATATCTTTAAGAAAGAAAAGGTTTTTGACAAAAAAAAAAGAAAGAAAAGGTTTTGGTAAGAAGAGATCTTGTAGGAGAGATTGATGGATTATGGTTAAAGACTTAATTAAAGTGGTCTTAGTCTTTGTAAATCTAAATATAGAAAGGAGAGAAAGTCTTTTTAGCAGATTTATCGTGCCGCAACGATATATTTTGAGGGTCCTTAACACATAATCCTAGACTAATTGGAATAAAATAACATTAATAAAGCTCAGTTTCGTAAGGAGCAGTCCTAATTAAGAGATTTTAAGGAGCAAATCCTTAGTGACGTGGCAAGCTCTTTTCCGATCATCATCGGAGCTAACTTCTTCCGATCACTTATAGAAACCACTTTTAAAATTCATTAAAAGATTAGAATTGCTATAGAAACTTGAAATTTTTTTTTAAAAAAAAAACCTTATAGAAACCATTTTTAAAATTGATTAAAAGATTAGAATTGCTATAGAAACTTGAAAACAAATTAAAAAAAAATTTTATAGAAACCACTTTTAAAACTCATTAAAAGATTAGAATTGCTATAGAAACTTGAAAAAAAAATTAAAAAAATAACTTATAGAAACCACTTTTAAAATTGATTAAAAGATTAGAATTTCTATAGAAACTTGAAAAAAAATAACTTATAGAAACCACTTTGAAAACTCATTAAAAGATTAGAATTGCTATAGAAACTTGAAAAACAAATTAAAAAAAAATAACTTATAGAAACCACTTTTAAAACTCATTGAAAGATTAGAATTGCTATAGAAAATTGAAAAAAAGAATTAAATAAAAATAACTTATAGAAACCACTTTTAAAATTTCTATTAAATCATGTTATAAATAAAAAAAAATTTAATTTTACTTTTTAAAAGAAAATATAATTTTTTTATTAATAAAGATTCCAAAACTAAGACTCACCATTGGACTTACATATTGGATTAGGGTCTTTAACTATTTAAAAAAAAAGTAAAATAAATTTAAGGATTCCATGGTGAACCTCAACATTGCGGATGCTCTAACATATGCATGCATACCTAGCTACCACCTTTGAAGAATGTTATTTTGTATACATATACGCAGAATATTGTGTATCATACGATATTTTTAAAATATCCAACTTTTAGGTTTTACCATTAACACAAACCGGAAGACAAAAAGCATAAACAAATCCCAATTATTTGAACTGTAGTCTAATAAGGGAATGTTGAGTCGCCTAGGGATAAGTAATATTAGATGATAAACTAAAATATATCTTTTCCTTAGAAAAGGAACAAATAAAATAATAAAAATGAAGATATACGAACTAGGACGACAAAATACTATCTCAGTTGAAGTGTTTCAAGGAAAAAACAAACCATCTCATTCGAAGTTTTTTGAACTATCCCTTTAACGTGTATTTATATGTACACTATTTTCTTTCTAGTAGTATTCATACTTTTGGATTTTTAACATAAAACCCCCCTAATTAAGTTTATTTTGGCTAAAAACCTCTAAATTAAAGATTCAATGGGAAAATCCCCAACCTAAATAATTGTAATGAATTGGCCCCTCCGTTTCTCATAACGTTAAAACCAAACGCAGCGTTGTGGGAATGTCTTAAAACAATAGGATTTGTTAATAAAACAGTACAATGTTTAAGTAAAATGTCATGTTGTTTACCATTTAATTTTAAATTATTAAATGTCTTAAAAAATCTCACGAGAGATTAGAATGATAAACCCTAATTTTTAAAAGAGATGGGTGTTGAGTTTCATTTGGTTCGATTGTGAGAGTTTGAGAAACGCTAAGTTCGGGAGAGGGTGAGTTATAGTCTGGTGACAGAGTTGAAACCGAGAGCTGAGTCGACTCTGGTGAGAGAGTTGAAATCAAGAACCTGATTCCGAGAGAGGCTGAGTTCGAGTCGCTTGGAAATGTGAGAGAGTTGAAACTGTGAACTATGTTTGCTTGTTGCTATAAATGTGGCTTGAAGGGTCATGTAATTTGTTTCTTCCAACGACAAATGCAAGACATACTGTCTAAAAGGGTCACGTTATTAATCCACTCGTCAAACACAACAACAGTAGAAAAACAAGTTAAAAACAACACTTAAAACACTATCAAATGTCACACAGACCAGTTGAAAACATCACTTAAACCACAAAGATGATAGTCCTAGAACAAGCTACTGTTGAACTTTTTCTCTTGGCTTTACCTCTCACGGCCGGCCTCTCTTTCTTCTCTTGTTCATACTTGGTGAGATTCTCTCACCTTCACTCTATTTTACTTCACTCACACTCTCTGTTTATGTCTACTTGTGTTTCATGACTTCATCTTAAAACAACCTTGCTCTTTCTCTTTACTCTCTCACTGACTCTTCTTATCTAGGCTTTTATTCAACACTCCACTCTTCCTTGATAGCTTGGCCAACTTATATCTTTTCTTTTCATCCTGATTCTTTGTGACTAAAGTCACATCTCAACTTCTCGTTGGACTTCTTGTTTTTAGTTGGCTTTTGCTTCTTCTTCTTCTTTCCTTGGGTGGTAAGCAATCTCTTGCTTCCACTTCTTCATTCTTCTTCTACGTGACTCCTTGGTCACTTCTTCTCCTTGTTCATTTTCTTGTGTGGCAAGCTTCCTTGCTTCCATTTCTTCTCTTCGAGGATTTAATCAAGGTTCAATCTCGAGAGCTACAACCACAATGACAGTCCTTGAACCACAATGATATTCAAAGACACAAGCTACAACACGCAGTATCACTTCTAAAACTTGGCTCTAAAACTCTCGAGCAACATAAACTTTTCGTGAACAAAATCAGTTGAAACAAACACCGTACGTTTTCAATTACGAAAACTAAAACTTAATTGGGGAAGAGGAAAACGAAAGCTTTAACTTGAGGAACAAATATAAACTCAAAAATTTGAAGAACCCTAATATATATTTGGGTATTTTCTAGTCTCAGATATGAAGAAGAAGAAAGTCGGGTCGTTTTTCTGTTGATAGAAAACGTTGTGTTTCAACTAAACGGGGTTTTCAAAATTTTAACGTGACGAATAACGGAGGGGTTAATTCATTACAATTACTTAGGCTGAGGATTTTTCCATTGAATCTTTAATTTAGGGATTTCTATCCGAAATAAACTTAATTGAGGGGGTTTTACATTAAAAATCCCATACTTTTCTGGTATTCTGTTCAGTTTGAGACTTTGAATTGAGCTAGTCCTTCAGGAAAGATTGTTGTTATTTCTCAGATAGAAGATTTCAATCCTATGTAGCGACAGGAGGACCTGCGTGGCTTCATCATTTGCTTATCCAGGAAGCGGCTGGTAACCCAGCATAACGGTTTCCTCTGCTCCCCCCTTTATGAGAAGAGTGTTCACTGTATTACCACCTACTGGTGGTCTTTTGGCTCTTCAATGAGTGTTTTTGGTTTTTTAGTTACTCTCTTTTAATCAGTTTTATGCTCTTTTTCCTTGGTTGTATACATTTGAGGCTTAGTCCTCTTTGGGGTTCCCCCCTATCAACAGCATGATAAGTTTCAGTGTTAAAAAAAAAAATAAGTTCTACCATGAGGAAGATCATATATATACGTTAATAAATCATCAATATACATCTTTCCAAAAACAAATTCTTAGAAAGCAGTAAATAACCTTGTCACGTAAGACTAGCTAGTTTGAACAATAATTAATACCATTATATCCGAGATAAGAATTCATAAAACGGATTGAACAAAAATATTATTTTCAAGCAAATTAAATTAATCGTTTCACAATGAGAAATTTCGAATTCTCCAAACTGAATACAATTACACTTTTCAAGATCCTTCACATTCATTCTGGCTAATTAAATACAAGCATAGTTTCAAAGAGCATATATGTATAATACAACTCATTACCTGTGAATTCCATAGTGGTGCTCCTCTTCTTCATCATCCCCATCTTCTTCGTACATAGACTTCATAAATGGCTCATCATCATGAGTCTTCTTTGGCACAATTCCAATAGCTTCTTGATTGTTACCGACACCTCCAGCCATCGCTCCAACAGCTGTTGTTGCGGCTGCTGCTGCTGCGGCTTGTCTGTTAACGGCAGAGAATTGTTGAATGACTAGAACCGAAGCGTGCATTGTGAAATTGGACGAAGCTAATGTGTCCCCTATTGTCCCTAGCTCAGGACTACTGCTCCAGTCGTTTAAACCTGCGGTCACGGGAGAATCTGAGTTGTACCCTCTTCCGACAACGTAAAGATCATACGAGTTATTGTCTTCCATTTCTCTGATCGTAGATATCGTGTCTTGACCATCATTAACCACCTTTTCGATATATTTCACGGAAGAATCGTTCATAGTCTTGAAGTTGAACTCATAGATGCACTCGTCGTCGACTTGTTTCTCCCTCTCGTACTCGGCCGCAACTTTCCCGGCCGAGACTAGAGCTTCCCGTCCCGGGACGAATCTTACTACTGTGAGATTGATCTGGTGTTGGCCGACCATCCGCCATGCGTACGATAACGCCTCCCGGTCGTCTGGACCTCCCACGAAGAGCATTGCCACTCCTCTCTTGTTGGGTTCGCCATGGAACGACTCGGAACGGACCATGGCCATGCCACGGTCGACTAAAATCCCGACAGAGCAAGGTGCATGGTTCAAAACGTTTTGGTTAATGTCGGCGTGAGACGAGTTTCCTTCTCCCATCCGACCGTCTGGTGTCAAGTGTTTGTGGTAAGGCAATATGATGAAACAAACTCGCTTGTCCTCAGCTAAAGCGCATATGTCTTCGTGCATGGTCGCGTAAGGAGAAACTGCGGTGATGGTCTGAACCATCATAGCGTCGTTGTTCACTTCCATAGCTTCGAAGCTCTCAGCTATTTGGTCGGATTCTGCTCTGACTCTGTCCGAGAAGTTAGCTTTAGGTTTGTTTTCGTCGTTCATGATTAGCAATGAGGCAGTGGTTCGACCAGTGAGCTCCACGAGGTGAATGGCGAAGACATTGAGAGGTGATTGTTTGGTGGGGTTTGAGACTTGTAAGAGGTTGGTGACCCCTGAGACGTTAGGGAGAATATGGACGCAAGCTAAGACGCGGAACTCTGTTTCTCCTTTGATCTTTTGGACCGTTCGGTGCTTGTAATGAACCAGCCTTTTCTTGGGCTTGTATGCAACTGCAAGAAGTGGCTCGACCACTAGTGACATTACTAGAAGTGCGATCGTCATATGAGTGTACATTGGACTATCCAGTGCCTAACAATTTAACACAAAAAAAATTAGACAATGTTTCAAAATAAAATATAGTCTACTATAGTGCACGATAATGCGTGTAAATAATAAACGATAAATATAATTATACTAATTCTCTATCATTCATATTTTATTTGTAGACCCAATAAGTAGCATATGGTTTTGGTTAATACCTTGGTATCACGACCAGCATTAAGGACGACAAGTGATAAGGTTCCCTTGGTATTCATAAGAGCTCCGATAGCAAGAGCGTCACGAGTAGGCATTTGCATGAATAAAGAGACGACCACAGTGGTCACGATCTTTACTAAGAATGAAGAGCAAATGACCAAAACCAATATAAACTTGTCAGTGAACCTGAGCATGTAACCAATATCAGCTCGTAACCCACAAATGATATAGAAGAGAGGCATGAGTATTCCGGAGAGGAAGTCATGAAGCTTCTCCTCAATCATGTTACGTATGATGTGGTCGTGCGGGATGGAGAGACCGAACAGGAAGGCCCCCGTTATGGAGTGGACCCCGCATGCGTCCGTGATCAGCCCACATAGGACCACACCTCCTAAAATGAACCAAACGTGGGTGTCTCCAACTTGACCTGCCTTTACGGTTTTGGCGAAGATCCATGTAATTCCGGGACGGATCACGTAGATGCAAAGGAGGACGAATATGAAAGTGGTGAGAATCACCCACGGCATCATTTGGTTCCATGTCCCTTTTGTAAAAAAAAACAACAATCATAAATCTTGCATTACGTACAATATAACTACTTTTTAAATATAACAATCATAAATCTTAAGTTACAAAAAAAAAAAAAAAAATCATAAATCTCGCAAGTTTTCGTTATATAACTACTTTTAAAATTAAAATATAAAACATATTTATGATTTATCTATTGGATTCATTCTATATCCGGTTAAGAGAATATTAATTTACCTGCTTTGTTAAAAGAAGCGAACGCGAAAACAAGGAGAACCCAAGTGCACAAATCAGTGATAATGGCTGCACACATAGCCGTACGGCCCATGTCGGACCGCAACAGCTTGAGATCCGCAAGGACCCTAGCGAGGTCAGGGAAGTTGGTACAGGCCAGCGCAAGGGACCAAAAGACACAGCCAGACGTGATCTTCTCTGGGTCACCATTTCCAGGAAGGTAGTAAAGGAAGACACCAACGGGTAAGGCAATGAGAAGTCCAGCAAAGGCGATGATGACCGGTTTGGCCTCAGTGATCCGCACCATCCTCAAATCCATCCCAAGACCAAGAAGGAAAATATTGTAGACAAGAGCTAAGTTTGCGAATGTCTCAAGAACCATTGTGAATCTGTAGGGGAATACATGCTGGACTATAAACTCTGAGTTCCCAAGCACACTTGGGCTAAACAATAACCCACACTGCAACAAATATAAATCACAAGAACACAAATTAAATTACGTCATTGCTAAAAGACTAATAAAATACCCAAAAAAAATAATAATTATGTAGCATACGCACGAGGATCTGAGCTACAAAAGGAGGAAGATAAAGAGGTCGGGTTAGATAGTAGATGACGCGGTAGCTAAGGTTAGCTACAAAAAGCTGCGTGATGAAGAAGGGCAGGGAAGAGGCGAGCGTGCTTCCGCTCTCCCATCCCTTTTGTTCTCTCTTCTCAAAGAGAAGAGATTGATCATAACACACAATTTTTCCAAAACGAGATACGTCAATCTCATAGGCAGTGTTCGTCGTACTATTAGGGAGTCCTGAAGTCATCTTGTCTCACGATGGCTTCTCGGAATCCCCTAAAGACGACGGTACTCTCCGCCTGAGGCCCCAACGTATTTTTTTTCCTAAACCCAACGTTTTAGCTCATATATAGATATATAGGTGTCAACTGCATGAAACAGCTAAAATAACAACCTCATTTTCTACGTTCTTTCTTTCAAACGCGATGGCTAATTATAGCTGATGCTATTAGTTGTCATTGGGGAGATGATTGACCACTCGTTTTAAAATGTTTTTTCTTCTTCTTTTAAAATTGGACTTAGCAGAATTATTAAAAGGTTTAAACGGCTGGTTGTAAACAAACACTTGATGCAACAAATTCTTTTCTGAGTCTTAATTGTGTAACACACTTACAGTTACAATTCTGGTCTTATTTGGTAACGAATCGTCTTAATTTAGTTTAACATGCTGAGAGCTACATTACGATTACTAATCTATGAGTGAAAATCGTTCTAGATCACATACAATGTTGTGTTAGGCAAATTCAGGCCCTGATCTGAGGGCATACGAAAGAAACATTGGTATGGGGCCCACAATTGAAAAAAACAAATATATAAAATTATTATTTTGCATATTTTATATATTATATTTAAAGGGTTTATGTAAGAAAAACAAATAAATCAATTAACTTAATGTAAAAAGGTATTATAATAGGTTATTTTCAAAAAATTATGTAAGTATCATAGTAAATATTTTTTTAATTTTTTTTAAAATTTTATGATATGATATTTAAAATATTTTTTTATTTTTGTATAGGGCCTCGAAAATTTCAGAACCGGCTTTGGGCAAATTTTTTGTTTAAACTTTTGGGTAACAAAATAATGAAAATGTCTAATTTTACACAATTGAATTAATAAAAATTGGAAACAAGTTACATTACAATTAAAGTTTGTTAAATAAAATAAAATGCTAACAAAGTTTAATGATAAAATACGAGTCCAATATATAATTTGGTAACAAAAGTTAAAGAAGAATCTTTTGTTGATAGATTTCCTTAATTATTATTTGACTAGCAGAATATAACTTCTTCTTCTTCTTTTTTTGCTTTTGGCACTAATCATGTCACATGTTTGAGAGAGGAAAGACGTTCATGGATTGTCACACATTGAAGTCTAAAAGGGGGGTTTAACGAGTAAAATAAATAGTTATGGGGTTAAAGTTGAAACCTACGTTATTTACCGATTGCGACCAAAAAAAGTCAATACTTTCTCTTCCAAATCCTTCGTTCTCTCACGAGACAGAACTCGAGTTACTGTAGTAGCCGAAATCTCCAGGTATGTCTGTCTAACCTCCCGATTCCTAAAGTCTCAAACTTTAACTTGTTACAATACTTTCTATGGCTAATTCAGTGGGAAGAAGTCAGAAAGCTTATCACTTTCAATTCGATTGAGTGAAAAAATCAAATCTTTATGCTGGCTGAAAGTGGTTGTGAGTCGTTGAAGAAAAAAGTTTCGAGCTTTATCATCATCAATCAATCATGAGCGTTAGATGGCCGAGAGTGTTAACGCCAACGCTTCTCTCTCAAATCCTAAAGAAGCAAAAGAGCCCCGTCACAGCGCTCCGTCTCTTCGACCAAGCGAAAGAGCGGTTCCCTAGCTACAACGGCCACAACGGCTCCGTGTACGCCGCCATGATCACCATCCTCGGCAAATCCAATCACCACATTCCTGAAATGAAGTATGTCATAGAGAAGATGAAGGAAGACTCTTGCGAGTGTAAAGACACGGTCTTTGCATCGGCTATTAAAACATTCTCCAGAGCTGGGAGGCTAAACGACGCCGTTTCTCTCTTCAAGAGCCTCCGCGAGTTCAACTGCGTGAACTGGACTCTTTCCTTTGATACTCTTATGCACGAGATGGTTAAAGAAGAGAAGCTCGAAGCTGCTTGTGGCTTATTCAGAGAGTATTGTTACGGGTGGGAGGTGAGTTCGAGAATCAATGCATTGAATCTGCTTATGAAGGTTCTCTGCGAGGCCAACCGGTCTGATCTTGCTTCCCACGTCTTCCAGGAGATGAACTACCAGGGATGTTATCCGGACAGGGAGAGCTACAGGGTTCTGATGAGAGGGTTTTGTCAAGAAGGGAAGCTTCACGACGCCACGCATCTGCTGTACTCCATGTTCTGGAGGATCTCTCAGAAAGGCTCGGGCGAGGACGTTGTGGTTTACAGGATGTTGTTGGACGCGTTGTGTGACGCTGGGGAGGTAGAGGAGGCTGTTGAGATTCTCGGTAAGATCTTGAGAAAGGGACTAAAAGCTCCGAAGAGATGTTATCATCGTATAGAAGCTGGACACTGGGAAGGTACCAGTGAAAGTAGAGAACGAGTGAAGCGTTTGTTGACAGAGGCTTTGATCAGAGGAGCTATTCCCAGTTTGGAGAGCTATACCGCCATGGCTACCGATCTTTTCGAGGAAGGGAAGGTTGTTGAAGGCGAAGAAGTGCTTCTTGCGATGCGGAGGAGAGGCTTTGAGCCGACGCCTTTTATCTACAGCGCCAAGGTGAAGGCATTGTGTAGAGCCGGGAAGCTTGAAGAAGCGGTTTCTGTTATTAACAAGGAGATGATGGAAGGCCATTGCCTTCCAACTGTTGATGTGTACAACGTTCTTATAAGAGGCTTATGCAACGAGGGAAAATCTGTAGAGGCTGTTGGATATCTCAAAGAGATGACTAAGCATGTTTCTTGCGTAGCTAATGAAGAAACGTATCAAACTCTAGTGGATGGTTTGTGTTGGGATGGCAAGTTTGTGGAAGCGAGTCAGGTCATGGAAGAGATGTTGATTAAAAATTTCTTCCCTGGTGTTGAAACTTATAGTGTGGTGATCAAAGGTCTTTGTGGTATGGAGCGGCGGTATGAAGCTGTGATGTGGTTGGAAGAAATGGTTAGTCAGGATATGGTACCGGAACCTTCTGTGTGGAAAGCTTTGGCTGAGTCTCTCTGCTTTGGTGCTGTTGATGTTCTTGAGATACTTGACCATCTCGTTAGTAGCAAATGTTAAATTTTACTCATTTTTATATATCAAGTGTAGTCGTAGGATAAAATTTTCCTTACTAAAATAGATGTGGTTTTAAGATTTCAATGCAATTTATGTTATTAATTTATCTCTTGTACCCCATGTTCGAAACTACGCTAGGCGCGAGTCGGGCGCTCGACCCGGGCCTAGCGAATTAACAAGAACTCGGAGATTAAACGGTGATTAATCGGGGCGTAATTTTCAGGCTTTCTCTGTGTATGTCGGAATATATAATATATTTGCATACAACATACATTCAATTCTTCTGTCACAGTTGGTAAAGGAGTGGTGTATTGTGCCTTGGACCTGGGTTCGACGCTTGACATTACCATTTTGGAGTGTTTTATTAATTTTTTGTCTTTTAATAAAGGGTACAAGCGTCTTTTCCTAATCATCTTCTTCTTTTAACCTATTATTTTTCTGAGCATCAAGTCGACGGCCGCCATGCTTTTTACTGATTTCTTTTGTTTTCATCATTTTCTTCTTCTTTTATGGATAAATTCATCAAATAACATGTGAAATTACTTAAAAATGAAAGAAGATATGATTTTTCTCCAAGATCCGAGTTTTTTTCCGAATAGTCTATAATCGAGACGGTAAGGGGCCGCCGAACGCTTCTCCGCCGCGGAATTGGCCGCGTTGACCGCGTTTTCGAACATGGCTTGTACCTTTATATAAATTCATTTTTTTTTAATAATTAAGTAAAGGTAGAAGCAGTGTTTTGAAATTCGGACTGGATTGGCCGGTCGGACCGTGACTCGGCCTTTTAACTTATTCCGAGTTGTACTAAAAACTCGATTTTAATTAAACCGGTAAACTTGGTTAAAACCGATGAAATTCGCTAAAACCAATGATGTGGTCCTATATTAAAATCTGGTCTTTTCAAATTCAAGTAATTTTTTTAAAACTGCAAATTTTTTAAAAGATTTCATGAAAAGATCATATTGTTTTTTAACTAACTAACTATCTATCTAAATAAATTATTTTTTTATTATTTTTGAAATCTTCATTTTATTTTCATATCATTTTAGATTCTAACATTGATATAAAAATTTTAAAAATAAATTTGTAGTTATATATATATATATATATAGTTACTTAATATAAAATTTAATCGAAAATTAAAATCCCGTTGAACTAGTTGGACCGGTCCGATCATTGATCTAGGTACAATACCGAGTAAACGTCCAGTACAATTTTCAAATATTGGTAAAACTGAACATTTTTTTAATTTACCTAAAAAATTTAGAACGACAACTAATTTGAAACATGAAGCATAACCAGCGTTGCTCGATTTGTGAACTTAAGCAAGTTTGGTACATGTGTAAGATGATGAATTTTGCAAATCACATTTTAAAAGAATTTATTTTACATTGAAAAATGATGAATTTTGAAGAATGTGAAAAAAAGTTCAGATGATGGAGTCGTTTGGGATGACTGCGTTTCGAAGTATTACAATGATTCCTTCTCTTATGACATATCCTTCAGCTTCTCTGTTGCTTTCTTCAACATTGTCTCTGTTGATAATCTGTGAATCAAAAAGATATTAAAACTATGGAAACTGATTATTAGTTTAACTTAGCTTGAATGTTAGTTACCATAACGTTTTGTCCAATCCTAGCATTCTTATCTACAATGGCTCTTCTTATTCGACTCTTTTCACCAATCCCTATTCGAATCTCTGTCTTCTTCTCCTTCCCTTTTCTTCTCGCATCTACTTCCATCTGTAGACACATTAATGTAAGCTGGTCTCAGCTACTCAGTGTAGCTTGCGATCCAAGAAACCATGTTTACCTCATAGATGTTAGAACCAACGATGATTGAATCTTCTATAAGCACATCATCTGCGATTCGTGTTCTCATCCCCACCACTGATCCTCTGATGACACATTTCTATTCCATCAACCCCAAAATCACATACAACAAGAAGACATGAGCTTTTGATCAACAATGGCTGCTAGGTTTTGAAAAAGGGTTTTGTAAAATTACATTAAGAATGCAACCGTCTCCGATGATACTGTCGGTTATTACAGCTTCACCCATTGAGCTTGGAGGCAAACACCGAGGCATTGTGTAAAGAGGACATTGTTTGTCGTAGAATCTGCAACTACAAAAAGAAGAAACTTTGACTTGAGTCACAAGTTTTCACATCTTAGAGTCATTAATATGTCTCACAAGGGTTTCCCCCACCTCTTAATGCTCTCCATGTTAGCTCTATAGTAAGCTCCAACGCTCTTCACATCTTCCCAATATCCATCAAACATATGAGCTTTCACCTGAATAAAAAAAACAGAGGTCTTAAGACAAATATAGGCTATAATGTGTTTAGTTCGGTTCGGATTTTTGGTATGGTTTGGTTATAATATTTATTTTAAAAATGAATTAACCGATTATCGAACTGAATCGAAACAAAAACCAAATTTTTTTGAAACCCTACCTACCGAATCAAACCGAACTAACTGAAAATTTTGGTTTGGTTCGGTTCAAAATCTCAGACCTAAACGTAGCTTATGATTGGTTATTGTCTCTGTACCCTTTACCTTCATTCCATGAGAGATAGCACCAGGAATGATCTCACTGGCCATGTCTTTCGCTTGTACCAAACATTCTCTCAGAAGCTTCACCATCTGTTCTCTACCGATCACGTAAATCCCTGTGCTCGGAACATAGCAAGAAGAAGTTCCATCACTTCTTGTTCTGCTCTCAACCTGCAACTATTCACATTAGTCTCCATCTCATTAACGTTTATAGAGATATCTAACTTACGGAGATCGAATCTTGTTGACCCTTAAGGGGACTGATAGTGAATTTAGTGACGAGATTAGTGGAATCAACTTCCATTAAACCGAAGCCAGAGTCATGGTCTGTAGCAGAGCTTAACCCAACAATGGTTATATCAGCTTTGCTTCTTCTATGATCTTCTATTAGCGTATTGTAGTCCATTCTATAGAGATGATGTCCCGGAAGAACCAAGAACTCAGTCACTGGAAACTCCTCGAATACCCACAAGCACCTTCTAATCGCATCAGCAGACCCCTTTTTGTAACACACAGAGAAAACAAATGTTACTTAAGCAACACGCAACAGATCTAAAAACGGAGGAAGTTGATTTTTGACCTAACCTGAAACCATCCTTGATCTTCAAGGCTCTGATAAGCTGCGATGACTTCAACGAACCGGTCTTTCCCGAGTCCGAATCCACTGTAAGCTTTAGTGAGATGTGAATTGAGAGAAGTTGAATTAAACTGAGTGATTGCGTAGATCTTGGTGATGTCACTGTTGATGCAGTTGCTGATGACTGAATCGATAAGTCTGTAGTTTGCTGCAATGGGAATAGCACCTTTGGATCTAGTTTTGGTCAGTGGATAAAGCTCAGAGTCTGGTCCTCCTCCGAACACAATGGCAGCAACACTTTGGTTCAAAGGAAGCTGCTGAGTGTTTGAAACAGAGAGGTTAGGGCATGAGTTTGGAACAAAGATCTGCTTCAAGTTATAGTTATGTCTCTCTTGGTTATGATTGCTACTCGATCTTATCATATGAAGATTGGTTATTTTAGTGGAATATGGAGAGTAAGAAGAAGAATAGATCTGCATTTTCGATTACAAGCAGATATGCTTCAAGAAATAAAGAAAATGGGTTCGAGGTTTGAGAATATAAGGTGTTTGGTTTTTGTATTGGAGATTGAAACGTGTGATGGTGGTTTGTGGTGAGAACCGCCCGACATTTTCTGTTTGCAGACATGATTTTTAGCTTTGCCCTTTGCTTGTGAAACTATGTCTTCTGAAAACCTCTTTAACTTGTCCTGTCTCTTTACATTAGATTCCTACCTTCTTCTGCTTCTTTTTCTTTTTCGGTATTATAAAGATACCTCTAGCTAGTGCTAAATATATATAAAATATATCCGATCTAAGCTAATTACTTTATAAAAATGGAAGGACAGGAGAAAAGGATATCTAGGAAATGCTTGAAAAAAGAAACTTCAGAGGTTTTGAGGAATAGACTGAATAGTGCATGCATCACATGAATCATGCATGTGGAAAAAACTACTATTTTATAGTCATTTATGGGAAACGAATAATATTGCCGAATATTTCTGAATAGGATTGGTCAGAACTGAATATAACGAAAGCAAGAATATAAATTATTTTGTTGGGTTCTCACTAATCCTACTTTTTGTTTTCAAACTATTCTCTCTAATCATACTTAAGGAGTTGTACAAACTTGAACCGCACAATTTCCTATCAATTTTCTTTTTCTGTGTGTATGAATTGTATACTACAAAAATCAATTGTGGTAAAAAAAAAATTTTAAAAGGATTAAAATATGTTCAGTTAAAAATCCAATAACAAAAAAAGCAAGAGCAAACAGTTTTTATTAAAGATTTTTAGAATCCTAAAATGATATTAAGGGCAAAAAATGGTAAAATAATATCAAGGATGGCGTGGATCCGAAGGTAAGCATGCTATGCCCTTGTAATCATTTGTATCTTTTTGTTTTTGTCAATCTTACAAATTAGGCTTTAGTTTTAAGAAGCTTGAAGCTTATTTAGCCTCCTTTAAAGTTTTCGTAGCAAATCAAACATACGTATAAATAAAATTATGTTTACGAATCAGATTAACGTATAAAATTAACATCTGTTTTTACTACGAATCATATCAACATACGTACAAAAAAAATATTATGGGGTTTACGGTTTCAACTTTTAGGGTTTGAAGTTGTATGGTTTCATGGCCAAGGACAAGGAGTCAGTAGATCTCCAAGTAAATAAGAATCAGATTAACATCTCAGTTTTAGTTTCTTAGATTAAATTATTAAACATTAGCAGTCAGTCAATAAACCAAGTACTATACCACTTTTCATGTTAAAGAACAAAGTCCTAGACTTTGTATACATCTTCATTAATTTGACTTCGTCGAATATTATGAACAAGGTTGCGAGATTCTACTGAATCGATGTCCGAGTATCAGAAAATTACTTAAAAAAAAAAGACAAATCTTGTGTATTTCAATGTCAACTTTGTTGTAAGACAAAAGCAGTTATATCATCAAAGAAAATTCAATGAACCTAAGCACCTAAAAATAATCTTATGAATAATTAAATTTATAATTTAGTGAATGAAGATGATTATTACCTAATTAGTAAAAAAAAGATGATTACTAACTAAAACCCAAACAAAACACAGGAAAAATAATGACCTCAGAAAAAACTCAAACAGACCTACTTAGAGCATCCACATCAATGAACCCCCTCTTGGGGTTCATCTTTTTAGTTTTTTATTATTAAAATTTGTTTCTTTTCCTTTTTGATTTTTTTTTAAAAAAAAAAAAAAAAAAAAAAGTTAGACCAATCGCGGGCCGCCACGACACGTGGGGCCCGCGCTACAGTGATGAACTTTAGGAGAGAGGGGTTCAACCAAGAGAACTTTAGGAGAGAGAGGGTTCATGAGATTGAATTATTTTATTATTTTTTTTCTTGGTTTTTGTGTGAACTCCCCCCATGAACCCTCAATGGGGGTGCTCTTAGCCATCATTAGGTTTTCTCAAGGATCACAATTTAGATTTGCCTGAATCAGTGGAAGGCGGAAGAAGAATGAGAGCAAAATAGAGTTCACCACTGGAGTGAAAAGACCATAGGCGAATGTTATCTTTTTCTTGAAGGTTTATCTAATTTGACCAATTGATTCCACCCTGTAAGCAAATTACACATAGGACGGCCGGTCATGTCCCATATCCTCAGGTTCACCTCCCATGCATCTATGCAGCTTGCAATCAACAATAGTTGCATCCAAGCCTTTCCCGCTAAGCCCCTTTTCTTTGATCGTTTTCTCTAATTCAGTCACGAAATCTTCATCAACGATTTGACTAGAAGGCATTGAGAGACGTCCGTTATTTTTATTGAGATCAGTAGCAGTCAGGCTCTTCTCTATGATCATCTTTGGTCCGATTCCGTTATTGTTTCTTATAAACTTATCCAGCCAATACGGCATCTTTGATTTCGTTCCCACGTCCAAACAACGACCAACGTTGCGGTCTTGATCAGTTTTAGGAATAATCTTTAACTCCATAGCATTAGCAATATTTTTCCATAATTGAATCTTCTTACACTCTTCCGCGCTTGGCTATTCAAAGCCATAAATAAATTTGCACATTCCATAACGTATTCAGGCACCTCTCCTTTGCTCGTCATTCTTTCTATCTCCTCTCTCTCTCTGGGTTTTTTTATTCTGTTTAATCATTATACAAAGATAACTATAGTCTATATATATAGAGATATTTCTCCTCTCTTCACCTAATTCTATTAAGATTTAGTATTTGAGTTTGTTTCAAACTTTTTATTTTTTAAACTATTGTGGTTTCCTTGATGTATTAGTCACGTTATCCTCAGAGCTATAAATATTTTATAAGAAAATTCGCAATGAAGATGTAGATAAATTATTAAGAAAAAAAATACATTAAAAGCCCTAAAAGACCTAGAAAGTAACCCTTTCTTACTTGGATGACACATCATCATTAGATTTGTCAATGTGATCTTTTTTTTAATTGAATGTTAAATTTAATTTAAAGAAAAAAGATTGTTTTTACAGCAAGTGCATCATCTTTAGAAAATTATATAAAGTGTAGATATTTTATTGGTTGTTCTGTTCCGGTCTGGTTACCCAGCCTATTTCAAGTTTGAGTAATAGAATGACCGTTTGACGTCAAAAAAAAAAAAATCAACTCAGCCTTGTATCAAACCATGTCGCCATTCCTCCCTCAAAATCTTTGTCTCCCTTCTTCCTAATAATAGTGAACTTGTTCCTCATTGTTTTGTCAATTTTCTTGATCAAAACTATAGATGGTGATGAAACTTCCCCATGCCTTCTTTGGTTTATCTCCCTCCAAATAGTATATGGACCGTCACCTGGAATACATATCTCAAAATGAAAAGCCGGATTCTGCTCCAATTCAAACCATCTGAGGCAATCCATATAAGCCTTTCCCAATCAACCGAGAACTGATCTTCCATTAATCCCTTCATCAAACTCTCCCATATTTGCTCTGAGTATGAGCATTCAAAAAACAATGTGATCTTCTTAGACTCGGCTCCATTCTTAATTTCTTTGTTGACTAAAAGGCTTTCGACTCGTCTCTATTCTTGCTTGTCATCAACTCCAACAAGGCAAAAAAACACTAGGCATTGGCTCTATGGAGTCTCCCGTTGCTGAACGATGATCGGTCTTGCGTTTTACCGTCCTATACTCCTAGGTTGTTTTTCAATGGGATGAATGAAACAAACAATCATAAAACGTTTCTTGCGGTTTCTGGTGGGCTTTTTGGAGATTCCATTAATAGGTCTTCGTCAAAATGGTATAAGTATATATATTTTTTAACTGGCCCTCGTCAACAACTCAACATGGTATAAGTATATCAAAAGTCAAAATATTTGTTAAAGTGAAAATTTTAATATTATAATAACCTCATAATCAATATGCCAATCCAATCATGCCATCATCATGCATTGCACGATCTCCATGTAGATAATAATAATAAATGGGCAAATCGAGAGAAATATGAAAACAGTAGGGGTATAAGCATAAATTAGCAAAAGTAAAAGAAGTGAACGTGACAAGGACAGGAAGCATAAAATATTGAAAATATAAATGTACTTCCGCCTCTCTGACTGCTTCTTCCTCGGAAGAATCACAGAACACTCACAGAAAAAAACCACAGAGACATGAAAACAATAACAATAACAAACACATTCACTTCCGTACATTTGTCTTCGTCATCAAGTTTCTGCTCTCTCCCGCAACGACGTGCTCTCCTCTATCTCACTCCTCTCTTTTTATCTTCCCCATTCTTCACATTTACCTTTGATCATCGTCGTCATCATCATCATCATCTTCATCTCATATGGATTATCGAATCATCAAAGAAGAAGCCGAGGAGGAGGCGTTGGCCTCTCTCGTCCCCTCTCCTCCGCATCGCAAGACGCAATCATTCAACCAACAATTCGACGAGAAGCCGCCGCACCACCAGATCCGCAAACACAGCCTCGACGAGGTCCGTAGATCCTCCACGCTCGCATCCGCAACCGAATCCGCCGTCTACTTCGACTCCTCCGACGACGAATTCTCCACCGGAGGAGCCATCCTCAGCGGAGACAGCTTCTTCGACGGAAGCAGCGCCGGCGAGGATTACTCCGTCGTCACTCCTCCTCCCAACGCCCTCGTCGGAGACGACTCCGTCGAGTCCCTCCCGGAGTTCATCGGCGCGGGAGGCGGCGCCGGGATATTCAAGGTTCCGGTACGCGCGGCGGTGCATCCCGGCCGGCCGCCGTGTCTGGAGCTGAGGCCGCACCCTCTCAGAGAGACGCAGACGGGGAGGTTCTTGAGGAACGTCGCTTGCACGGAGACGCAGCTGTGGGCGGGTCAAGAGAACGGCGTGAGGCTCTGGAAGTTAGAAGATGCTTACGTGGCGGGTTGTGGGGTCGGCGGGAAAGTAGAGCGAGGGGATGAGGATACGGCGCCGTTTCGTGAGTCTGTTGCTACTTCCCCTACTTTGTGTTTGGTGGCTGACGAAAGCAACAAGGTTCTGTGGAGCGGTCACAAGGATGGGAAGATCCGGGCTTGGAACATGGATCAGCATGATGATGATTCGGATCCGTTCAATGAGCGAATCTCGTGGCAAGCTCATCGCGGTCCAGTGAACTCAGTTGTCATTAGCTCTTATGGTTAGTTTATTCTGATTCAGATCTATGATTAGTTGGTTTTGTTTTTAATCATCCTTATGTTAGCTTATGTTGATGAATGATTATGTAGGTGATATGTGGTCATGTTCTGAAGGAGGTGTGATCAAGATATGGCCGTGGGATTCGTTAGAGAAATCTCTTCTGCTTAAACCAGAGGAGAAATATATGGCTGCGATGTTAGTGGAGAGGTCTGCCATTGACCTCAGGAGCCAAGTGACTATCAATGGGACATGCAGCTTATCTTCCTCGGAAGTCAAGTACTTGTTAGCCGATTCAGTTAGAGCTAAAGTCTGGGCTGTGCAGTCACTCTCATTCTCTATCTGGTAATGACACATTGATGTATAGACAGTTCTTTTCAGACACTTCATTAATCCTTACATTTCTGTTTAATTGTTGATGTATAGTAAATTATATGTTGTTTTAGAATTCCAATACAAAATTTATTAACAATATTCTCTAGGTAATGATATTTTTATTTTGGAAATATGCAAAATTAAATATTTTTTAATATGTTTGTATAAACCTAAAACAACAACAACAATTAAAATGAAACAGAAAGTGTATAATAGATTATTTAATATGTTCAGGGATGCTCGGAGTAAAGAACTTTTGAAAGTTTTCAACGTTGACGGACAAGTCGAGTGTCGTGTGGACATGCCATCTATACAAGACCAGCAAGTCGACGACGAGATGAAAATGAAGTTCTTCTCACCTTCCAAAAAGGAAAAACCACAGGGGTTTCTCCAGCGATCGCGTAACGCCATAATGGGAGCTGCTGGAGCTGTACGCAGAGTCGCCAGTAGAAGTGCAGGAGCGTTTTTGGAAGATACAAGAAAAACAGAAGCTATTGTCTTAGCTGCGGATGGAACGATTTGGACAGGAAGCATGAGCGGTCAAATAGTCCAGTGGGATGGAAACGGGAACCGCTTGAGGGATGTGAACCACCACCACAGACCTGTTTTGTGCTTTTGCACGTTTGGTGATCGAATCTATGTTGGTTACGCGAGTGGTTACATCCAGGTATTGGATCCTGATGGGAAGTTGATAGCAAGCTGGGTTTCGCATAATGAGCCTGTGATAAAGCTAGCAGCTGGTGGCGGTTTCGTTTTTAGCTTGGCTAGTCATGGTGGAGTACGAGGGTGGTATGTGACATCTCCGGGACCGTTGGATAATATTATCCGAACTGAGCTGTCTCGGAAGGAAAGCTCTTACGCTAGACAAGACAATGTTAGGATTTTGATTGGTACTTGGAACGTTGGTCAAGGACGGGCTTCACACGGTGCGCTTATGTCGTGGTTGGGATCTGTTACTTCAGATGTTGGCATTGTCGTTGTTGGGTTGCAAGAGGTGGAGATGGGGGCAGGTTTCCTTGCTATGTCTGCTGCTAAGGAAACGGTAACGAACTCCTTTTAGTATATGTTTTATTTTGCTTGAACTTGAATTCACGTGAGATCATGTTGTTCGTGGTTGTGTAGGTTGGACTTGAGGGAAGTGCTGTGGGGCAATGGTGGATTGATGCAATTGGAAAAGCACTTGATGAGAATAACACTTTTGAGCGTATGGGTTCAAGGCAGTTGGCAGGACTTCTAATATCTCTTTGGTAAGTGAAACTTCAGTCATGAAATGCATTGTTGTGTTACAAAAAAGAAGAAGAAAAGAAATGATGCTGTCATGCTTAGCTTGTAACATTTTTTTGATGTCTATAATCACTTTGATTATTTAGCTAAAGTATGTGTCACATGTTTTTCTCCCCATGTTAAACTCCGTGTGTTGTAAATTTTCTGCTTAGGGCGAGGAAGGAGATTAGAACACATGTTGGAGATCTTGATGTTGCAGCAGTCCCTTGTGGCTTTGGCCGTGCCATTGGCAACAAGGTAGGTCTTACTCTATCTCCACTTTATTTTGAATTACAAAAAAAAAAAAAATATTCTGTCTCTATCTATATTAAAATGTGTGTGAGGAGCTTGTTCCGCTTACTAAGATTCTACTTGTCAAAATAGGGAGGTGTGGGTCTGAGAATCAGAGTTTATGACCGAATCATGTGCTTTGTGAACTGCCACTTGGCTGCACATTTGGAGGCAGTTAACCGCAGAAACGCTGATTTCAATCACATTTTTAGATTAATGGTATTCTCACGAGGACAGAATCTAAGTAACGCAGCAGCTGGTATGGTGCAGTTCCTGTTTATGTCTTGCTCACTTGGCTTATCCACATATTTATTCTGGCTGCTTTACTCTTCTGGTTTGCCGTGGGCCCTCTCTCTTGCAGCTGGCGTCTCCACAGCAGCTTATACACTCAAGACTACCACTGTATGTTCTTTATCATATCACCAAACTATTACAACTCTTACAAGCACTAAAGAGTTTACAATGTTTGTTTACTAGAGTCCAAGCATTGGCACTGAAGAAGCCAAGTCTGATTTAGCAGCAGCAGACATGATAGCATTTTTCGGAGATTTTAACTATAGACTCTTTGGTATAACCTATGATGAAGCGAGAGACTTCATCTCACAGCGGTCCTTTGACTGGCTCAGAGAAAGAGACCAACTCAGACAAGAGATGAAGGCTGGAAAAGTCTTCCAAGGAATGCGTGAGGCATTAATCACTTTCCCTCCCACTTACAAATTCGAAAGGAATCGTCCAGGCCTAGGAGGTAAACATATACTCTCTCCGTTTCAAATTAGTTGCCGTTCTAAAGTTTTGCATACAAATTAAGAAACTTAACTATTCAAATTTACCCTTATTTGACCATTAGAATTGCATACCATTTATTGTTTATCTTAGTTTAGTTAAAAACAGAAAAAAATAGAAAAAATTGCACTGAAATCATAAAACAACACATTTTGTAATGAAAATGCTACAACGACATTTAATTTGAAACAAATGGAGTATGTTATTAACATATGAATTTGAGGCAGTTTTGTTCTGCTCTAGAAAATTTAGACTCTCTGTTCTGTACTCTCCAGGATATGATTCAGGGGAGAAAAAACGAATACCTGCATGGTGTGACAGAGTTATATATAGAGACACTCAATCAAGTCCATTTTCACAGAGCAACTTGCAATGCCCTGTAGTTTCATCGGTTATAATGTATGAAGCTTGCATGGATGTTACTGAGAGCGATCACAAGCCCGTGCGCTGCAAGTTTCACGCGACCATAGCTCATGTTGATAAGTCAGTGCGGAGACAGGAGCTGGGGAATATAATAACGTCCAATGAGAAGATAAGATCCATACTAGAGGATCTAAAATTTGTTCCTGAAACAAGTGTGAGCACCAACAACATTGTACTTCAGAGCCAGGACACTGTCATACTAACAATCAGAAACAATTCAACCACAAGCAAAGCCATTTTCAGCATTCTCTGCGGTGGCCAGGCTATAGTTAGGGATGATGATGGTGAAGAGTCTGATTATACTCCACGAGGCTCCTTTGGTCTACCTCGCTGGCTTGAGGTATTAAATTATATTACAATGCCAATGAAACTCAAGATTTTAATGATTTTTCCTTTTGTAGGTTTCGCCAGCAGGTGGAATAATTAAACCAGAAGGATCAGTGGATGTCAAAGTTCATCACGAAGAGTTTTACACGTTGGAAGAGTATGTTGATGGTATCCCACAGAATTGGTGGTGTGAAGATGCTAGAGATAAAGAAGCAATCCTGATGGTGAACATTCGAGGAAGCTGCTCAACTACATGGACAAGCCATTCTGTTAAAGTCCGTCACTGCTACTCAGGCAGAGTATGTCTCCTTGATCCCAAACCCATAAACCTTACAAAGAACCTAGGCGGTTCACGTCGCCATCCAACGGATACTAGACGGGGTAAAAGCCGGTGATGAGCTCTTGTAACACTGACACTTATGAGTTATTACTAGATCTTAGAGCAGAAGAACAAACAAAGCCATCACATAAAGAAAATGAATGAGGTGAAGAATTGCTTTTATTCATTCTTTAATTTGACTCTTTGGAGAATCCATTTTGTGTAAGAAACTGTAGATTTATTTTGAGACCATCTTCAGGTAGGATCGTATTCAACTTTTGACTCTCCCCACTTGAATCTAAATGGTTTAAGTAGTCTTGTGTAAACATTTGTTACTTATTGAGACTTAGTCTAAGAGTGCATACATTCTCTTGTTTGATTTGCCGCTGAGAATCTCTGATTTGCTTCTCTCCTTCCTCCTGCTTTTCAGTTTAGATTCTCAATCCAATGCATGATCACACAATAACACACATGTGATTTTGACAGGTCAAAGTCTTCCACTTTGTAGTAATATGAAATAAAATATTTTATTTAATGAAAAAAACTAGCACTTTGGGTAGTCTGAACCGGTTGATATCCAAAGCCATTGGGCACAAAACTATTTGAACCATCGTTCTGTTGAATTTTTATTATATTCACCGGTAACAATGATTAAAAGATGAAAAAAAACTCAATCCCCTAAGCATTTTACCATTTCACCATACACAAAATAAATGTACACTTTGAATATTTGATGTTATTTGTTTAGACAACTCGTAGGCTGAATAACACCGAGATTAGTTCCAGCAGCATTAAAACAGTAGGAAGTAGCAGGAGTTCCTTTGTTGTAAGTAAGCTTAATGTCTTGTAATGTGATTCCAGTGCATGGATTGGTCTTGCTGCATGCCAGATTCATCGCTTGCTGTGTCGCGGACGTTCCTTGTATGTTCCTATACGTCACTTGGCTAATCTTTACCCCTGAATGCTATATTACATACATACACATAAATCTTTATCAGAATTTATATCAATGATTGATAAACATGTATATTGAATCAATTTCGATCAAAATATATGATATGCATGTTTATATGTACCTCGGTAGGGCAACCTTGGTGGGTAGGACAATAGTTTTGGTCGATTATGATAGGGTTTTGGACGTTCTTCATGATTAGGTTTTGGAAGAAGACTTTATTAACGAATCCAGTACTCGCCCTCGCCCACGACTTTATCCTTACGCCGTTTGTTGTCCCGGTGAATACGGAATTCGATACTGTCACGTTTTCTACTCCATCTTCGTTCAATGTCTTTGCCAAGCTCCCAATGCTGCGAACCATCACATAGTCAAATCTAAATTTTTATGCCACCTCAAACTATATTGTTACATTTAAATGAAAGTCTTAAACTAACTAGACATTTCGTTAAAGCATCACTCTAATTCATCAGAGAGTCTAGTATGCAGTGCGAGTTTGTATATGTAGGATTTTCTAATAAATTAGACGGTGTGTGTGACACATACCTAACCCCATGACCTGGGCCACAATTAAGTTTGGAGATGAGGAAGTTGCGGGTGCCAGGGCCGATAGAAACACAATCGTCTCCGGTCTGAACTGTGCTTCCGGTGAGTGTGATTCCTGTGGAGGATTGAACGCCAAAACCGTCGGTGTTTGGGCTGTTTCCGGGAGCGACTAGCTTGATGTTACGGACGGCCACATTGGTGCAACCTTTGAGGGTCATATGGGACATCTGACTGTTCATCGATTTCACTCCACTTATGACCACGTCTTTTGCCGCGTTGAACGTTATGGACTACAATAATGCATGCATCAAAGATTTTATGAGATCTACATATCTATAAGTACATAACGCTTCAAAATTTTCTTTAGTATATATCATAATTCGTTATACCATAGATTAATTAAGACTACCACTACATTTTATTCCTTAGCCAAAATTCATTATTGTAAAACTTACTATACATGTTTTTATTAAAAAAGTCGTAAAGTTTTTCTTTTGAAAAATGAAAAATAAAAATCACAAAGTTTTTTTTTTGACTAAAGACTTTCAAATTTAAATAGCATAAAACGTTTACAAGATATAGAGCGATAAAACCCTATAGCGAGATAAATCGTAAAGATAATAAATAAATAACGAATGAATATTAGATGATCAAAAATTTAAATTATCAACTTCATGTTTTTAATTAATGAATAACGACTGGAACATGGGTGCAATTGACTATTACTAATGAATAATGATTAAGGCTTGGTATATATGCATATAGAGAAGCAATGCATACCCTAACACCGGGAGGACAATTCTGACCAGATTTCCGGCAAGCCCAGAACCCACTAGCTCGGGCGTCGAAAGTCCCACCGACAAGTGACATTTTGCTAACCCTGTTGAAGAGAATCCAGTAGCCGGAGTTTCCAAATGCCCAGTAATCTGCCGGAGCAACCACGGTTCCGGCTACTTGAAACTTGAGTTTGCTCTTGCATGGCCCTGTAAACGTTATCCCCTTCACTAGAAACGTACCAGCCGGAACCATCACAGTGGCTGAATATGCCGCGACACAAGCCGCTTGCCATGCCTTGAGGAATGCTGCCGTCGAGTCCGTGACTCCGTCAGGTTTGGCCCCGAAGCTAACGACGTTGAATACGTTGGAGGAGCTGGTTGAGACATCGATGAAGGTGAGGAGGGTGAAGAGAATTGCTACTGTAATTTGTGATTTCGTCATTGTTAGTTGTGTGAGTTTGAGTTTGTGTTTTGATTTGGGGTTTGATGCATGAGTGTATATATAGTGCATGAATGGCTCGTTATTGGAGTCTACGGGTACGATTAAGTACATGTGCTGTCTATATGATAAGAGGTTGTGAAATTATTTGTGTTTGATAAAAGAGTTTACATTTCTAATCATTAGGTGCACACATCACATGGTTGGTATCTAATTTTTAGGAGCAGCGGTCGTTGCATTAACGATGACATTCTCTTTCAAATAATCAATTTCCACTTATCTATTTTTTTATAGGAAAACTTATCTATATATATTATACAATTGGTAGTTGGTGTATGTTGCTTTTATTATTGATGTATAAGAAAATACGTTGG
Organism: Brassica napus; assembly: GCF_020379485.1. Lineage (NCBI taxonomy): Eukaryota > Viridiplantae > Streptophyta > Magnoliopsida > Brassicales > Brassicaceae > Brassica > Brassica napus. The sequence continues at coordinate 2,382,125 of NC_063443.1, forward strand.
GCTAAACCGTTTATTCACGATAAATATTAGAGCATAAATTGTATTTATGTTAAATTGATAGAGAGACGACGACAACTAGGAACAACGTGAATGTCATACGCAGCTAGTCACGTATCTATATGCACGTCACGGCAAAAAATAGTCATTCCGTTAATTAAAGTGAACTGCAATAAATTAAAAATATAGTAAAATAAAGGAAGAATTTCAATTTTACCACAAATATACCACTTTAAAAAAAAATTGTCCGTTTTTAAACTTTACTTTTGAAAATAACCAGTTTCATAAATACATTAAGTTTATGAGAAAAAAACTTGACATTTTTTTAAACACACTAGGAATTAAAAACTAAACTAAACATGCCAAATCATTTATAAATGTTCAAAAATCATTTATAAAATATTTATATAAGTTTATAAACTCAACCCTATCCCCTAAATATTAAATCCTAAACAATAATTAATAAACTCTAATTTACATGTTAAGGTATTTTTGAATAATTTTTTTTTTGAAAAGTGGTAGTGGCATTTCAAGCCATTTATTTTCTTTTTATTTGAAGCAATTTTTTAAAACTAAAATACATATGTACATACATCACGATATCACCACATATTTTAATTCATATGACCTTTGATTATAGGAGTTGACCAAAAAGACGTGATTAAGTAGCTCATACATTATTGAAACTAACCCAATCATATCCATTAATCATTCTAATCAGAATAACTGAAAAGTCAATCTGTATATAAGCGGGCACATGTATGTGTTAGTTATGTATATGATTAGGGGTGGGCACTTTACCCGATATCCGAAGTGGCACCCGAACCCGATCCGAAAAACCCGAACCGAAATCCAAACCGAAGTAGCAAAATACCCGAACGGGTATTGAATAAGGAGAGATTGGATACCTGAACCCGAACGGGTAATACCCGAACCCGAATGGATATCCGAAGATAACCGAACATATGTATAATTAACCTTATATTTCTAGTTTATATCTCTCATTTTATATAAAATATTTATATTGATACTACACATACTTTAAGTTCATATGATATACATACAATTACGGAAAAAAATGATTTGCTATTCACTTAAAATGCATGTCAAATTTTTTATTTCAAAAATTAACAAAAAGATACATCCAAAATTTTTTAAAAATAACTAAATTAGTGTCTTTTTAGTTTTAAAATGTTATGTCCAAATCTATTAACCATTCAATCTATTAGAAATAAAAATTAGTTAACTGAAAGTTATATTTTTAAATACAAGAAACTTGAGAAATGAAAATTTTAATTTTTTTTTCAAAATCTAAATATCCGAACCCGATCCGAAATAACCGAATCCGAACTAAAAATACCCGAACCCGACCCGAAGTACAAAAATACCCGAACGGGTTCTACACCTCTATACCGAAATACCCGAAAATCCGAAATACCCGATCCGAACCCGAACGGGTATCCGAACGCCCACCCCTATATATGATTATATTAAGATTGAAATTAAGTAGTAAATAAAAATAATGTTATTTTATTGACGTTAATTTAATCTTAAGATTGAAAAAGTCAAAATAGTGTATAATTTTGAATATTTTACCTCATCTCTTACCACCAGAGAACAAAAACTGTTTATTGATAAAAGACTTTCATTCCAACTGAAGATATATAAGGACAATGGCGATTGTTTTTCTACAAGAGTATAATGTAGCGTTAGTACGTTCCTAAAACCGTGTCTGGCCTAATCTAAATATAAAGTTTTCATCACAGCACAAAGAAATCAAGCCCAGAAGATCAACATGTTGTTGTTACCAGAGTTGCTCAGTTTGTGGCCGGGAAGTTTTTCATCGAGTTCTGTTATCTCTAATCCCTGCGCTAGCATCAGCGGTTTGTTGGACTCCCAGAGATCCCCCAACCGTCCAGCATAGTTGACGAGCTTGGAGGCAGCGAGAGTTTCCCTGAGAGACTCCAAGCCCATCACCTCTCTCCACTCCTCCCATTCATGTGCCTCACGCCACAATATCCGCCCACCTAATTCACAGCAATACACCACATTCTCTATCAAATGCCAACACCTATTAAGTTCGGAGGTTTCCTGATTCCCTATTTTCCATTTGCTTTCACTTGGTATGTAGGAAATACATGTCAATGCGCCATTCATAGATACCACCTTCTCATCCTCTATCGCTATGCTTTCGCACATTGTGGGAAGACTATAATAAGGCGGGGGCATGGGGAGGGCATCCCAAGTCTGCTTCTTTGGGTCGAAAACTTCTCCCCACTTGCTGGAGTTACGGTCATCACACCCTCCGAATATATATACCTTCCCGTCCACCACACCAGCCACAGCTGAATATCGAGCCACCCCCATGGAGGGGAGAGTGTTCCACGTGTGAGATTGACAATCTAGAAACATTACACTCGATGTGGCTCTCCCGCCAATCCTACCACCCGGGAAACATTACACGGGAATGTGGAGGCCTTTCCTTCCTCTGAACACCAATGTGTGGTGGCCTTATGCTTTACTTGTTCTCTCCTCTGTTTGCTTCCAGGAAGCTCTTCGCTTTCTTTTCTGGACGCTTTACATGTTAACTACTCTCACACACTTGCTCTTCTTCTTTTGAGTTAGAGAGCTACAAATTGTTAATGCTTGGACTTATCATTATTGGAATCTATCTGAGTTGTTATCCAAAGTTAATTACTCATACACTTGGGTTGGTTGCTGTATAGATTGCTCACATGTTATTATTGTTGTTATACTGAAGGAGGCTTGATGATGTCTTGGATTCCTTTGCGGATCGGATCTCAAGGCCCCGCTTGTTTCTCACTGATAAACTTCAGATTGCTCTTGGTACGCTATTCCTGTTTATTTGTTGAAGTTCCAAGTTAAGTTCGTAGATTATCTGCTGATTTGTTATGTTAGGACAACACTACTGTGGACTCCTGCTGTCTGGAAAAAAAAAACATGTGATAAATGAGCTGCAATTATCTTGTTCTGGAATAGGATATTATGTTCTGTCTTTGATTTAGAGCTTGTCTAATCGTACTTAGGCGTTATTTTCTGATTGTGGGAGAAGGAGGATGCTGAAAGGGACCCTAGAGAACACTTGCTGGGCATCTGATAATAATAGAAACAGTGCCATGAAAATAAATGGGATATTATGTCTGCATTGGTCTTAAAGCTTGTCAAATCGTGTTTAGGCGTTCTATTCTGGTTGTAGGAGAAGGAGAATGCTAAAATGGAACCTAGAGTAGAGAACCATCAGGCACTTGTTGTTGTGCATCCGGTTTCTTACTATTTGATATGATCTAAGACCATCAAAATTTTATGCAGCTGGTGGTTTAAGTCATGGTGTGGCTCATGCTGTCTTCTTTTGTTTGAGCCTCTTAACTCCCGCATTTGGTCCAGCCACATTCTATGTCGACATATGTTCGAAGGTCCCATTCTTTCTCGTCTCTGGTGAGTCAACTGAACCCAAAGTTCTGTTTTTTACAGCGTAGATTATTAGCTTTGTGACTTGTTGATTGAGTCGCAGGTGGTTTTATTTCCTTGTAGTAGACTAGTTGTACTCATGATGTAGTCTTACTACCATGTCTTTACAGCAACCATTGCTCTTGCATTTGTCACGATCCACACATTCTCGATGGTCATTGCTTTCGAAGGGTATGCAAAAGGGAACAAAGTAGATCAAGTTATAGTTCCAGTCATACACCTTTCTGCTGGAATGTTGGTAAGATCTCAGATCTTTGTCCTTCTGCTATGTATGATGATATGCTAATGCATTTTTGTTTCTCTTCTTCTAAACGTAATCTTTTGTTATCTTGGTGCTTACCAGACATTGGTGAATTTTGCATCGGAAGGCTGTGTGATCGGTGTTCCTCTTCTTTACCTTGTGGCATCATTGACTCTTCTGCATTGTGGAAAGATGGTTTGGAAAAGGCTGATCGAAAGCCGGAACCAAAGTGGCCCGACCTTACGGTGATCTGGCCACAGGCTCAGTCTTTTAGGCTTTAATCCTCTCTAATTGCGTCAAAACTTAAACGTTATGTCCTTTTATTCCTTTCTTAACGCAACCACGATCCTGTATTGTCGAAAACTTGGACAAAGTTTTATGTAATGAGAAAAAGAATTCTTGCAGAAAAATCAGTTTATAACTTAAACAGTGAGATATATATGGTGTGTTAATTAGATGGGGTAATTAGCTGAACAATAAATTATGCTAAAATCAGTCATCCAAATGGCCTTCCTCACTTAATTTTAATGTATGTGTTTCCAATTTCTGAAACTGGGCTGGGCTGATAATGACCTATGTTGTTTTTTTTAACGCAGGATTTTTTTTATAAATTTTTCAAAATTTTATAACTTTCTATTCGAAAATAAATTATTTTAAAACTATTTTATTATAACTTTTGAATTTTGTCATCCGACCCAGACCACTGGTCTAACTGGATCTATCCGATGATCCATATACATTATGGTTTGGATTTAATGAAAAATCAATTATTTATAAATTTGATAACCCGATAACAACCCAAACTATTAGCCCACGATACGATACTGGTTTATCGATTTTTAATAGCTTTTTTTTATAGGACTGGTTTATCGATAAAAGCCCAAAAAATCTGATAATATTTAAAATAAAATTTGATTATACTTGTTTTATACTTTTTTTTAATATCACACAAAATTGAATAAACTTGTAATTCTTTAGATTTTGATTAAAAATTTATCACATCATCCAAGAAAAACAAAAAAAAAATCAATAATAGAAAGAAAAAAAGACAAAAAATTATTGATATATCAGTATTAGTTTATTTTCTTATTAATAACCTTTTATAATCTTGTTCAAATACATAATGACAATCATTACATAAGCAACAAATTAATTCACAATGATCATACATATCAAACAACAATATTAAAGAATCTCTAGTTGTTTCTCTAATGCTATTTTGCAACGATCTCCAACCATACTTCATTTTCATATTTTTTGTTTATTTTGAAGTAAATTTTGATTCAATCCTATTTCAATTTGTGTTTCAGAATGAAGTAATGAATAATGAAATAAACCATTAGAGATACATTAATCTATGTTTCGAGATGTGTTTTTGAGATTGTTCTTTGCTAATGATGTGGTTTTCATTTGGCTTTAATTTATGTTATATTGTATATATATATGTTATTATAAAATTTGTTTTATGTCAAGTTTTGCCATTATTTTGAGAAATGAAAATTTTAATTTTTTTTTCAAAATCTAAATATCCGAACCCGATCCGAAATAACCGAATCCGAACTAAAAATACCCGAACCCGACCCGAAGTACAAAAATACCCGAACGGGTTCTACACCTCTATACCGAAATACCCGAAAATCCGAAATACCCGATCCGAACCCGAACGGGTATCCGAACGCCCACCCCTATATATGATTATATTAAGATTGAAATTAAGTAGTAAATAAAAATAATGTTATTTTATTGACGTTAATTTAATCTTAAGATTGAAAAAGTCAAAATAGTGTATAATTTTGAATATTTTACCTCATCTCTTACCACCAGAGAACAAAAACTGTTTATTGATAAAAGACTTTCATTCCAACTGAAGATATATAAGGACAATGGCGATTGTTTTTCTACAAGAGTATAATGTAGCGTTAGTACGTTCCTAAAACCGTGTCTGGCCTAATCTAAATATAAAGTTTTCATCACAGCACAAAGAAATCAAGCCCAGAAGATCAACATGTTGTTGTTACCAGAGTTGCTCAGTTTGTGGCCGGGAAGTTTTTCATCGAGTTCTGTTATCTCTAATCCCTGCGCTAGCATCAGCGGTTTGTTGGACTCCCAGAGATCCCCCAACCGTCCAGCATAGTTGACGAGCTTGGAGGCAGCGAGAGTTTCCCTGAGAGACTCCAAGCCCATCACCTCTCTCCACTCCTCCCATTCATGTGCCTCACGCCACAATATCCGCCCACCTAATTCACAGCAATACACCACATTCTCTATCAAATGCCAACACCTATTAAGTTCGGAGGTTTCCTGATTCCCTATTTTCCATTTGCTTTCACTTGGTATGTAGGAAATACATGTCAATGCGCCATTCATAGATACCACCTTCTCATCCTCTATCGCTATGCTTTCGCACATTGTGGGAAGACTATAATAAGGCGGGGGCATGGGGAGGGCATCCCAAGTCTGCTTCTTTGGGTCGAAAACTTCTCCCCACTTGCTGGAGTTACGGTCATCACACCCTCCGAATATATATACCTTCCCGTCCACCACACCAGCCACAGCTGAATATCAAGCCACCCCCATGGAGGGGAGAGTGTTCCACGTGTGAGATTGACAATCTAGAAACATTACACTCGATGTGGCTCTCCCGCCAATCCCATCGATACACACGATCTGGTGTGAGAGAAACAGAAGAAGGCATGGTGAGGACTCTTGTCCTGTGGAGCTCTTGATCCGAAGGATTGATAAGAACATGCGCAACAAATTCACAATCTTGAGAAGGAGAGGTTACAAAGTATTAGGAGATGGGATGGTCTACTGGTTTAGTACAAGAGAAGATTAAAAGAAGCAAATAGTATTTGGAGGTTTTAGATTGATAGAGATTAAATTGGGTTTCAATTAAATGTTGCATCCTTTGATGTAAGAACAATCTTTTTTTTAGTTAAATTTAACATTCAATTCAAAAAAAAAAAAAAAAAATTCAGACAAAGGAATTAAAATGAGTGTTTTATATCCTTTATTCTACTAGCTAGGGGTACTCCCGCGCTGCATGTGGGATTTTGAAAAAAATCTTACTCGTTTGCTGTATAGATGGTTTGGTTCTACTTGGCTACTTGATTATGTTATTGAGTACAAGTTGGTATGCATAAATGGTTTGTGGGAGGATGGTGTTTTAGATATAATTGGTCGTGTAGTCACATATGTTTGCCTACACGGATGTGTGTGAGTGGTGGCTGTATTATTTAGTGAGACTTAGAAGGTTGATAAGGTTTCATTTTGTACTGGCGGAGTTTTTGCTTTGGCGTTGGTGGGTGTATTATAGTGTAGTTGTTGTGTCATTAAATTGTTGGTTGCATATGATATGCAAATGGGTTAATTTGATTGTTTGGGTTTGGGCTTGCTTGTGTTTTGGGAAATCGATATACGGGAAAAGGAAGATTGGATGTGTAACAACCATAGCTTCTCTAGAACAAATCTAAATGATAGCAAGGAATCTACTCATCTGTATGTAATAATAACACTTATGGCTTTGGTCTATTATAAATTTCATGTAGGAGTTTTTTGGAATTCTTTGGGCTCTTAAATTAGCGATGTAAAGTGTCAACCATAACTCAAACAATAAAGAGAAGCTCTTTCGTCATCATTCATCGTCATCTTTACAAGCCACCTGTGGCCGGTTCCATTTCATGACCGAGAGCAGATATCTTTGAAGAGCTGGTTAAGATAGCTCTCTCAGCAGAACATCATCTCCTACAGCTTCTTTGCAATGTCTGCTCTCGACATATTCTCCTGCAAACATCACATAGATTCAGTGAAACAATTTTGACATCTTTGACATTTGGGTAAAGTAGCAAAGTATTTAAACAGACTACTATACTGAGTATACTCTTACGTTGTTGGTAATCAGCCGTGAACAAGTCCCTGAAAGTCTTTCAGGGCAATTTTCCTTGAGATTGCATTGAACCTCCACTTAGTACCCTTCCGGCCCCCTTGCTTTAAACAACTGTTCCAATCAAAGATACACACTGACCACTTGAGAAGGAGAAACTTGTGAGTTCTGACCTTACCACCAGCTAATTGGCTTCCCTCAATTCTTCATCCACAAGATAATTCTCTATTATCTCATCAACAGGATCTACAACTGTATCTGTCCTCCCCCTCCCCTTCAATTTTGTATCACTGAAGAAGTCAAAAATCTCTTTATCCGCAGCAATTCCTTCTCTTTTCATCTGCTCAAATACGTCTCTCGCCTCCACAAACTTCTTCCTCTTAAAGAACCCCTTAATAAGATCACTATACGTGCCAGCAGAGACGCTAAACCCTTTCTCCACCATCCCTCGGTACAAAAACCAAGCCTCCTTCATGTTCCTCGCCTTGCAATGCCCTCTAATCAGATTCTCATACGTCTTACCATCAGGCCCCACTTCCCGAGCACACATGTCCTTATAAACCGCAGCTGCTGCCTTCACGTCACCTCTAACGCAATACAGCTTCACTAGAGAGTTATACGTGGTTGCGTTAGGTGCTATCCCTTTCGCCAGCATCCAGTTCAGAAGCTTCTCGCCATCTTCCAACATCCCATTCAAACAAAACCCGTTCATTAGTACGTTGAACGTGACAACCGTAGGCTCAAGCCCTCTCCCTAGCATCTCCTTCAAAACCTCTTGAGCCTTAGACATCTCCCCTGATTTACAGTAGGCGTCCATTAACGTTGTATAAGTGAAAGCGTCTGGATTAATCCCCGCAGCTTCGAACTCTCCAACAAGCTTAATCGCCTCTTCGATACTCCCTGACTTGCATAAACCATTGACAATGGAGTTATAAGTAAAAAGATTCGGCTGAAGACCTATCTTCCACATCTCATGGAGAAGGTCGTTAGCTGAGTCTAAGTCCCCTTCCTTACAGAGACCATCAATCAATGCGGTGTATGTGACAACATTAGGAGAACATCCAGCCTGAATCATGCGATTATGAACGCTAAAAGCCTCTTTAATCTCCCCTGCTTTGCAGTATCCATTGATAACTTCGGTGAAAGTAACACTATCCGGTTCCAAACCTCTGCAAATCATCTCATGGAAGAGCTTACCAGCCTCCACCATGTCTCCAACACGACAAAACCCTGATATAATAGCGGTATACGTCACAATATCAGGTGCAATATCCAGAGAGAGCATCTCGTAAAAAAACTTCGATGCAGCCTTTATATTCCCTCCCTTGCAGAAACCATCAATAAGAGTTGTGTACACTACATTGTCAGGAACTATGCCGTCCCCTATCATCTCTCGAAAAGCCTCCTCTGCTTCAGCTAGCTTACAGCTTCTGCAAAGCAGAAGAATTACGCTACCGTAAGTATAAGAGTTTGGCTTCAACCCCTTCTCTCTCATTACTTCAATGAGCTTCCAGACCTTTTCAAGCTCCCCAAATCTACAGTATCCGTTTATCACCGTACTGTAACTCACTACATCAGGGATATACCCTTTCAACTCCATGAGAACTAGTAGATGGTGAGCTTCGCTTACTCTCCCAAGCTGACAAACGCAATGAATCACAATGTTATACGAAGCGACGTTCCAACAAACACCCACCTCAGGAAACTCTTTGAATACTATAACAGCCGTTGCAGTTTTTTCTTTCGAAAGGTATAAGTTACATGAATCAACAGAGAGAACCAATCCGTAACTCAACATCTTCTCAAAGACTTTCCTCGCTTCACGGAGCATCCCAAACTCGACCAGTACTCGGAAGAAAACATCGAACACGTTAGGATCCGAGCCCCAGTCCTTGTAAGTATACACTAAAAGATCAAAAAACTGTACAAAGGAATCATTAACACTCAGCTTCGGTCTCTCCCAGAAGCTGCTTACAAGAGAATAAGCCACGTTTAAATCCTTAGACGCAACAGCTAAGTGAGTGACGATGCAGAGTGCTTCAAGGGTGGAGTCTCTGCGGGAGCGCGCCCACTCAAAGAAGTCAAGAACCAAATTGTAATCAGACCTAATCTTCATCAGCACCCAGATCAAATGGTCCGTCTTGAACTTGCATTCGTAAGGCTTTAAGCTGCGTCTCAGAGGCTCAGCGCGGCGGAGCTTAATCGCATTGGCGATTTGGTGGACGAGCTCGGTGTCTCTTAGTGAAGGTTTCTTCGGGGAGTAATCAGGGAATGGTCTGGTGGTATCAGTTATCGACGAGGAAGAGAGCTTACGAGCGTTAAATGAAAAGAGCTGGATGAAACTTCTCAAGGCAAAGGTAGTACCTTTCTTCATCACAGAGTACAATAGATAGCTGCGTCATCGCTTCATCGCAAACCCAGAAACACGTCGCGAGCTGAGTTCATTCGCTCGCTCGATTCGATAAACCCTAAAAAAGAAAAGCTGTTCCCTTTTTGAAAACGAAGGGCACAGTGTGTGCAATTGAGGACGACGACGATCGATTTGGGGATTTTGGTTAAGACGGCGTTGGGAAAACCGAAAACCGGTTCGATTTGGAATTGAAACTCTTAAGGCCCATTAATGAGAACACAAAGGCCCATTATATGTACCCTGCCTTGCAAGTTACAACTATTCTTTTGTTTATTGCGTTGATTTTTTTATTTAGCATGACTGTTAATAGTGAGATTAAAACTGTGAAATAACAAACTAAGTCACACATTGGATAATTAGACAAGGAGTAAGGAGTGTCTAGTATATAAAGAGATGTCCAACTCTAATAGTACGAGGCCTTTTGGAAAGAAAACCAAAAGTAAATTCATGCAAGCCGGCCTCTAAGTCTCAATGTCATGTCCCCGATCCTGGATAGGATCGTCCGGACGGACTGCGGTGCAAGGAAACGCACCAGTCAGGTCACATGACCTAAGGACAAGCGTGTCATGGTCCTGAATGAAGGTTAAGGGCATCAGTCAGCTGAGACTTAACCAGGATACGATGGAAACAAGGGTAAAGGAGCTGGGTGAGTGTTTAGGCAGCTGGACGAGTGTTGGTTTGAGTTCAATCAGCTCGGTTCAGCTGGTACTCAGTTCACCATGATCTGTTCAGCTCACAGGAGCTGGGGGGCTAGCTCAATCAGCTGGGAACAGCTGGAGGTCAGCTCAATCCAGTGAACGGTGCGTTCTGGTTCGGATCAGTGTGGGCGAGTCCGGGACGGTTACTGGGCGAGCCGATGGTCCGGGTGCAGGACGGTTCGACCAAATGGGTCTTAGGCTTTGGACAGGGAGCGGGCAAGCTCCCAGAGTGTGAGCTGAGGCTCAGTGATCGATTTGCCAAAGGAAGAAAAGGGGAGAAACCGCCAAGGGGGCGGTTATGGGGCGGTTATGGGACGGTTATGGGACGGTTTTGGGAAGAAGGGATGGGATTTTGGTAACTGCTCGCCCAGGCGGTTGGGGACAGTTTAAATCGTCCTCTCTCTCTCATTTCTGATCATTCTGGTCGATTCCTACACCCTGAAACACAAAGAAACACAAAGAAAATACAGAGAGTTGGTCGGATTCCCAATCCAAGACCCATGGTGGTGTGAAGGCCATAAAGAGGCAGTTTTGGGAGAGATCAAGGGGGAAAGTTATGAACGACTTTCTGGTGGCTTTTGATCCGTGATGTTATCACCCAATGCATCCTCCAGGGCCTGAGAACACACGCAAATGGTGAGGAGAGAAGGTAGATGACCGGAATTCATTCCTAAAGGCCAAGACAGCCTTAAGGGCAGATGTGTGTAGAAAGGCAGTTTCATGGAAGTGCAAGGGGAGTTATGAACGACCCTGTGGTAGGTTTCCACCACTGATGAACACGTCCTAGGCTTCCTATGCATCTTGGGAACACACGCAAACACCCAGGAGAGAAGGGAGAAGGCCGGACTTCACTCACAATGGCATGAATAGCCTTGAAGGTGGATGCAGTGTAGAAACTGGTTTCATGGAAGTTCCATGGAAGGAGTGATGGTCACGAACCATGGTTAGATCTTATCAATACTGGAAGTATGTGAAAAGGGTTTGATGAAGGCGTGCTAGGAAGAGCATGGACGCCCCTGATGAGGTAACAGGTGGGGACTGCAGACCATTGGGCATAGTCTGGTACACTATGGGCTGATCTGGTCCTGCAGTTACACCTTACTCTGTTTTATGATTATTAATCATATTATTCCTTGTTCTTATGATTGAGATTGATTATTAGACATAGTAGCACTGAACCATGGCTTGACCGGTTCAGAAGAACCCTCCATGGCCTTGGTTTGGCAGCTAAGTCTGGATCTCCTACTTCCTGATGGATTTATGGTGATCTGAATTTGGAATCCTCTTAGTGGTGAATTATCATGAATTATCATGGTATTTGGGGATTTTTATCTGATTGATTTCGAGATGGTCAAGGTGGCCGGTGGGGCTGTCCTAGGTCGAGATCCATAGGATTGAGATCGGTTCTTGGAATTCTGACTTGACCATTCTCTTAGTTAAGATTTATCATGAATTATCATGAATCCTAATGAGTTTTTAGGGATTGATTTAGAGATGGTCCCTTGGGCCGGTTTGGCTGATCTTGGCCGAGATCTATGGGATGGAGGCCGGTTCTGGGAAATCTGATTGGACCATTCTCTTAGTTATGATTTATCATGAATTGTCATGAATGTTAATTGATTTTTGGAGCAGGTTTGCTTGCGGTCGAAATTGCACCTGAGGGCATATTGGGGTCAGATCCTTGTGTTAGGATATCTGATCATATGTTGTGTGCTGGAACATATTGTCACTTATGATATTGATCATAAGGAATTGCTGGTTATCAACCTTGGTGTTGGTAAGGCAGGCCGTGCATGATCTGATCATTGGCAAGGATGGACGACCTGATCCTTGGATGATGGATCAAGGTGTCTGATCTGATTGATCAAAGGATGCACCGGTGGTAAGAGAAACACTAATCAGGTTCAGTGGGACATGGTTCTATGACTGATTAGGAAGTATGAAGACTCATCAGTTCTGAGTCATGTGGGGTGGTTGGTTGATTGACTCAGGATCTGATGGGCATTGTTAGTCTTTGTGAGGACTTGATCTGGTTAGTCCATGAGAGGACTTGGTATGATTAGTCCATGAGCTGGACTTGGTATCATAAGTTGATAAGGCAAAAGGATGTGGAACAGTGCATGAACCGGTAAGGGCCAGATGCATGTCCTTAGCTGATTGAAGACTTCCCAAAGGTTACTTATGTCTGTGGGGATGGTTGGCTGAATGACTAAGTACCCAAGGGAAGAGTTTATGCAGGTATGATCTGTCAATGTTGCATAGATCTAGATAGAATGGCTTAGGGGAACAGAACCTCTGATTGTATGACTTGGTCTAGGTTCAGATTCGACCTTGGAGCTAGCTGGCAGTTGTGTTTACTGACCAGTAGCTGAGGTGATCTGATCAGACAAGTGTTAGATTGGATTTAGTCCAATGGATGATAGATGTTATTCCGCTGTGCATAAGTTGAAATGATCTAAGCTAGGAAATGACTAAGGTAGTCTTGAGCTAAGATCTGAGTTAGCCCTCGCCTATGGGCGATGTTTTTAAATAAAGGGCAAAATTTTTAGAGGTTCGGTCAGTGTATAGACCGAGCGACGTGAGGCATCGACCGCGGTCTAGTCGGCCGGGATCGGGTCTTACAAGTTGGTATCAGAGCATGCTTGATCCTGTTACAGACAGTGCTCAAAGATGTTGAGTTCCAAACCGAAATTATTTCTGAAAACTGAGATGACTTGGAACCTTAGTTGTGGTGAGCCAAGTGAGAGTTGAGGTAAGTTTGGGTTTCATGCTTGTGAACGGGGAAGTTCCAAGATGAGCCGGCTTAGCCAAGATACACTCTCCCACGGCAAGGCCCTGAAAACATAAAGGTTAGTTTATCTAGTTATTTGGGAATAATAGACGGATTGGATGATGGACGCAATGCAAGATCTTTGTATGGACGACCTGGACAAGGGAAGTAACATAGACCAGAGAGTGGCTTAGGTTGAAAGAAACGTGCAGCACTCTCTTGGAGGTAAATGTTATCCCTTGATGGCCGTTCAAAACAAGTGAGCATATGCAATGTTCATGTTAGTCTAAGGGAGACACTACATGGCTAGTACATGAGTGGGCTTGTGATCAGATGGATCAGCTTGGACTCAGTGTAAGTCAAGGTAGGATTCCTTAAGATTGAGTGAATGAAATGGATCAATTCCAAGAGGAATTGGAAACACGATGTTAAGTATCTTAGTATGATGAGGATTGAGGTATACTATAAACACTTTTGTGAATGGTATGGGACGTTCACAGATGTGTGATGCTTTGGAGAATGGTATGGGACATTTTCCAAATGTGTGATCAAACCGAAATCCTACTCATCTAAGTACTTAATGATCGGTGGTGTGGAAACACATTATTTGATACTGGAGCTACACATAGTGCTGTGAGTCCAGGAATGGTTGGAAAAGGTTTGTCCTAGTATGGAACATGGGATGGTCCTGAACGAGTGAGTGCGGCCGGAGGGCAAGTTATGAACTCACTCGGTCTGGTTAAGGACATCCCTGTGGTGATCTTGGATAGGCCGATGCCTATAGATCTGATTGTTGTCCCCCTCAAGCATCATGAAGTGATCTTGGGCATGGACTGGTTGGGAAAGTATCGGGCAACTCTAGATTGTCACCGGGGAAGGGTGCAACTTGAGAACGAGTTTGGACCCCGATTAAGTACCAAGGAATCAAGCCAACCTCTTGTAGTTGGTGGTTTCAGCAGTCCAAGTAGAACGGATGCTTGGAAATGGTTGTGAGGCCTTTTTGGCTACCATTTACACCGATGAGGTTGTAGGGGCCTGTGACCCAGAGGGTATACCGTTGGTTCGGGAATTTCAGGATGTGTTTGGGGCACTACAGGGCATTCCCCCTGATAGGGCTGACCCATTCATCATTGAATTGGAACCTGGAACGGCCCCATTATCTAAAAGTCCATATAGAATGGCACCAGCTCAGATGGCAGAGCTGAAGAAGCAACTTGAGGAGTTGCTTGAGATGGGGTTCATACACCCTAGTGTATCACCTTGGGGAGCACCAGTCCTATTTGTTAAGAAAAAAGGATGGTAGCTTTAGGTTGTGCATTGATTATAGGGGTTTGAACAGGGTGACTGGGAAGAACAAGTACCCTTTACCCAGGATTGATGAATTGCTGGAATCATAAACCTTATTGTCCAGGAAGGACTTAAGGGAACAGAACAATCTGTTAGGACTCATGGTAGAGTGAGCAGCCTAAAGATTGGAACATGTTCACTAGGACTTGGCTGGTGCATCGAGTGGCTTGGAGATTGGTTGAATCTACTAAGACTTGAGTACTCAGTATGTTCCTAGGTACTGAATTTGATCTAGTCATGGAACTAAAGTGTTCTACATGGACTTGGTGTCTACTAGGAACGCAACCTGGAGAGATGGGTCAGTGACACAAGTCATGTCTTTGTATGGGTGCTTGATGGACCACTTGATAAGATTTTGGGTTACAAATCTATCAAGTGGGGAAGACTTGTTGTGTATATGATGACCAAGACATGGTCAGTGAGAAAGAACAAGGTGGGAGATGCAACGAACTGGTTAGAAAGAACCAATTGAGCATGCTCCATGTTCTGGGTACAAAAAGGTCGGATGGAACCTTGGTCATGAGACAAGAGGTTAACACCACTGGATTCGAGGACGAATCCTTCGTAAGTGGGGGAGACTTGTCATGTCCCCGATCCTGGATAGGATCGTCCGGACGGACTGCGGTGCAAGGAAACGCACCAGTCAAGTCACATGACCTAAGGACAAGCGTGTCATGGTCCTGAATGAAGGTTAAGGGCATCAGTCAGCTGAGACTTAACCAGGATACGATGGAAACAAGGGTAAAGGAGCTGGGTGAGTGTTTAGGCAGCTGGACGAGTGTTGGTTTGAGTTCAATCAGCTCGGTTCAGCTGGTACTCAGTTCACCATGATCTGTTCAGCTCACAGGAGCTGGGGGGCTAGCTCAATCAGCTGGGAACAGCTGGAGGTCAGCTCAATCCAGTGAACGGTGCGTTCTGGTTCGGATCAGTGTGGGCGAGTCCGGGACGGTTACTGGGCGAGCCGATGGTCCGGGTGCAGGACGGTTCGACCAAATGGGTCTTAGGCTTTGGACAGGGAGCGGGCAAGCTCCCAGAGTGTGAGCTGAGGCTCAGTGATCGATTTGCCAAAGGAAGAAAAGGGGAGAAACCGCCAAGGGGCGGTTATGGGGCGGTTATGGGACGGTTATGGGACGGTTTTGGGAAGAAGGGATGGGATTTTGGTAACTGCTCGCCCAGGCGGTTGGGGACAGTTTAAATCGTCCTCTCTCTCTCATTTCTGATCATTCTGGTCGATTCCTACACCCTGAAACACAAAGAAACACAAAGAAAATACAGAGAGTTGGTCGGATTCCCAATCCAAGACCCATGGTGGTGTGAAGGCCATAAAGAGGCAGTTTTGGGAGAGATCAAGGGGGAAAGTTATGAACGACTTTCTGGTGGCTTTTGATCCGTGATGTTATCACCCAATGCATCCTCCAGGGCCTGAGAACACACGCAAATGGTGAGGAGAGAAGGTAGATGACCGGAATTCATTCCTAAAGGCCAAGACAGCCTTAAGGGCAGATGTGTGTAGAAAGGCAGTTTCATGGAAGTGCAAGGGGAGTTATGAACGACCCTGTGGTAGGTTTCCACCACTGATGAACACGTCCTAGGCTTCCTATGCATCTTGGGAACACACGCAAACACCCAGGAGAGAAGGGAGAAGGCCGGACTTCACTCACAATGGCATGAATAGCCTTGAAGGTGGATGCAGTGTAGAAACTGGTTTCATGGAAGTTCCATGGAAGGAGTGATGGTCACGAACCATGGTTAGATCTTATCAATACTGGAAGTATGTGAAAAGGGTTTGATGAAGGCGTGCTAGGAAGAGCATGGACGCCCCTGATGAGGTAACAGGTGGGGACTGCAGACCATTGGGCATAGTCTGGTACACTATGGGCTGATCTGGTCCTGCAGTTACACCTTACTCTGTTTTATGATTATTAATCATATTATTCCTTGTTCTTATGATTGAGATTGATTATTAGACATAGTAGCACTGAACCATGGCTTGACCGGTTCAGAAGAACCCTCCATGGCCTTGGTTTGGCAGCTAAGTCTGGATCTCCTACTTCCTGATGGATTTATGGTGATCTGAATTTGGAATCCTCTTAGTGGTGAATTATCATGAATTATCATGGTATTTGGGGATTTTTATCTGATTGATTTCGAGATGGTCAAGGTGGCCGGTGGGGCTGTCCTAGGTCGAGATCCATAGGATTGAGATCGGTTCTTGGAATTCTGACTTGACCATTCTCTTAGTTAAGATTTATCATGAATTATCATGAATCCTAATGAGTTTTTAGGGATTGATTTAGAGATGGTCCCTTGGGCCGGTTTGGCTGATCTTGGCCGAGATCTATGGGATGGAGGCCGGTTCTGGGAAATCTGATTGGACCATTCTCTTAGTTATGATTTATCATGAATTGTCATGAATGTTAATTGATTTTTGGAGCAGGTTTGCTTGCGGTCGAAATTGCACCTTAGGGCATATTGGGGTCAGATCCTTGTGTTAGGATATCTGATCATATGTTGTGTGCTGGAACATATTGTCACTTATGATATCGATCATAAGGAATTGCTGGTTATCAACCTTGGTGTTGGTAAGGCAGGCCGTGCATGATCTGATCATTGGCAAGGATGGACGACCTGATCCTTGGATGATGGATCAAGGTGTCTGATCTGATTGATCAAAGGATGCACCGGTGGTAAGAGAAACACTAATCAGGTTCAGTGGGACATGGTTCTATGACTGATTAGGAAGTATGAAGACTCATCAGTTCTGAGTCATGTGGGGTGGTTGGTTGATTGACTCAGGATCTGATGGGCATTGTTAGTCTTTGTGAGGACTTGATCTGGTTAGTCCATGAGAGGACTTGGTATGATTAGTCCATGAGCTGGACTTGGTATCATAAGTTGATAAGGCAAAAGGATGTGGAACAGTGCATGAACCGGTAAGGGCCAGATGCATGTCCTTAGCTGATTGAAGACTTCCCAAAGGTTACTTATGTCTGTGGGGATGGTTGGCTGAATGACTAAGTACCCAAGGGAAGAGTTTATGCAGGTATGATCTGTCAATGTTGCATAGATCTAGATAGAATGGCTTAGGGGAACAGAACCTCTGATTGTATGACTTGGTCTAGGTTCAGATTCGACCTTGGAGCTAGCTGGCAGTTGTGTTTACTGACCAGTAGCTGAGGTGATCTGATCAGACAAGTGTTAGATTGGATTTAGTCCAATGGATGATAGATGTTATTCCGCTGTGCATAAGTTGAAATGATCTAAGCTAGGAAATGACTAAGGTAGTCTTGAGCTAAGATCTGAGTTAGCCCTCGCCTATGGGCGATGTTTTTAAATAAAGGACAAAATTTTTAGAGGTTCGGTCAGTGTATAGACCGAGCGACGTGAGGCATCGACCGCGGTCTAGTCGGCCGGGATCGGGTCTTACACTCAAAGTGGACAATATCGTACTCATCGGAGAATATATAGTTGGACATGGGATTTCACAATCCCAACAATTGGGGTATCAGACCGGTTTGACGAAAATTTGCAAGAAGACCAAAATACCCTTCGAGTAGGAACGGGACTCATCGAGTTAGGATTGAGAGGTGTGTGTGGCAGAGATCAAGTCAAAAGATCTTCGAAGTCAGTTGTGGGACACGAGATGAATGTGATCTTTAGTTTGAGGGAGAGAATGTGAGATAACAAACTAAGTCTCACATTGGATAATTAGACAAAGAGTGTCTAATATATAAAGAGATGTCCAACTCTAATAGTACGAGGTCTTTTGGAAAGAAAACCAAAAGTAAATCCATGTGGGCCAACCTCTAAAGCACAAAGTAGACAATATCGTATTAATCGGAAAATATAGAGTTGGATATGGGATTTTCCAATCCCAACAAAAACGACATTAAAAAGGTACAAAGTGAAGTTTAATTCGTAAACGGCTAAATGTAGCGCCATATGGCCTTTGACAGTGGATAAGGCCGTCACGTTTTAGCAGCCTTTAGGGTGTAAATTTCTTCTTTTTAAAAGTTTCAGGTGAATTTTGTAAAATGTTCCTTGTAGATTGGTATGGGGAACGGTTTGTGGGTGTGTATAGTCAGTCAACTTTATGAAGTTTCAGGTCAAATTAGAAAAAAATTTATTGGCAGGTAGTCAATCATTGAAAGCGAAATTGTGACTAAAAATGTCACATAAAGTTAAAAACATGGCTGACACGTCTTGATTAATAACATCTTAGAGCATGAATGGAGAGCATATAATAAGTGGTCGATACACACCAAGTGGAAGGACTGCTTCTCACACGCATAATCGATTGAAAAAAACAAGAGAGAGGTGAGAGAATATTTCTCTCCAGTGTCTCTCCCCTTCAACCCTTCTTAACCTAATTTCCGCTGTCAACCTTGTTTCTCCTTTGGCGGTCGGCGAGCCACCTTCGCTGTCGACCTCCCACCTCTTCCAATTTGCGTAAGCTTCAGTCTCTAGCCCTTTCTCCCTCTGTTTTCGTTACCTCCTCTCTGCCTCAACTTTCTGGATCTCTGCTACGGTGGTCTTAAACAGAAACTTGGTGTGTACTAAGTTTCTCTGGAAAGTTGGCGAGGAGGTCTTGAACAGATCGGGCACTGGGTCCTTGCTTCTCTGGTAGAGCGGAGAACCGCTGTCGGATCTGGGTCAGATTCGTTTTCTCAAGGTTTGGCGGAGCAAATCTGGAGCGTAGCTACCTCCACTATGCTCCTCCCCAATCCTTTTGCTCGGTTCCTCTACACTCCCAGCGCTTCAAGGTTTTGTAGAGCCTCTCCTCAAAGAGCGATCTTTCGAGAGCGGTGGAGTCGAGACACTCTGCTGAGGGCCTCTGAATCTAGTTTCAAGTATCATTTCCATGGCTCTCTTCTGTCCATATGGTTCAGTTCTCTATCTATTTCAATTAGGGTGATTGGAGGCTTAGGGTTCTTTGAGGACAGTCCCGATGTCTCTATCTCTTGATATCTGACGATTGAGACTTGCCATTGGTGGGTCTAGCCTGTTTTGAGAGTCCTTGGACTTCTCCTGTTCTTCATCTCCGTCTGCAAGCTCCGGTTTGTCTCTTCAGACAGCTTTGATGTGTTAGCTTATTCTTTGGGTCGCGTGGTCGGATTGGGGAGCGTTATACCGACTGCGCTTGACCATCGTTCTTGTGCTCTATTTTCAAGTGAAGACAACTAGGCACAGTCAGAAAGCTACTTTCCGAGTGGCTTTGGGTTTGGTTTCAACGAAGTCCCTCCTCAGCTTGCACCGGAGTGTAAGCCAGGCTCTCCGTTGTCGCAGCTTGAGAGACCTTCGGGTTAGTCTTCGGCAAACCGTTCCCGCTTAGCCAACTCCTCTTCTCAGCCGGTTTCGATCAGCAAAAAGATTAGGAAGCGCTTGTGTTAGGGGAGCTTAGTTGATACTTGTTGCTTAACCTTAGTTCTAAGTTTGTTGTTACAATATCCTTAGATCTTTCCTTGATGCTATAGGTTCTTTTACTTTTTTTGCGGCCTTTAGGATCAGATCAGCTCTTGAGCAATCTATGATTCAATTTCGATTGTAATCAAACTTTCATTATTCAGTTAATGATATTTACAATTTAGCAAAAAAGAAGGACTGCTTCTCTATTTCCATTCAACAATTTATTTACGCTAACGTTAGACTGCTTTTTTTAAATGATAAAATAATAATGAACCACTAGCAGTTCTATTATATGAACAAAAGTTACAGAACCACTTTCTACAGTAATATATAGCAAATCCACTGTTCGTACTTTTTCTTTTTTAACTATAAGAAATAATATTTATTTGTGATTGTAGTATGTTTTTTATATCCTTACTGTTTCGCACTTGTGTTCACGATATATCATTTGAAAATTACACTACTTTATCAAAAAACAATATTGTTTTTTAATCATCCAAATTATATATATATATATGTGTTAAAACTAATTTTCTATTATATTCTGAATTAAAAATTTATATTCATTTCATTTTTTAAATAACCATAAAAGTAATTAAAAATCTAAATAAAAAATTAATTCTTAACGAAATTATTTTAAATTTATTTTATACCGCTTTTATCAATTTCAATGCATCCAAAACCAGGCACATATTTAATTTTAAAACTCAAAATAATAATATATATACTTAAATCATTTTTCTTATATTTGAATAAAATTATATAATTTTCATTTGTAAAGTGTTTTTAAAAATAAATAGTATTATAATTTCTGTAGATTAATTTAGATTTGTACAGTACTTTGAAATATCTTTTATTCACTTTCACCATTCAAACATATGTTTTGTACCGCCAGATCCGCTTGATCCACTTTTGTTCCGCTCAATCCATTCTTGTTCCGCTTGATCCGCTTGGTCCGCTAGATCCGCAACGCTTGATCTGCTAGATCTGCAACGCTTGATCCGATTTCTCCATTCGGAGCCTTAATTAACTCAAAACAAAACAAATTTGACGATAATTAACAGTGGAAAACAATCTTACTCTTTAATTTATAATTTTGAAGTAGACAATTACTTTCTAAAAACAGATTTAACTGGAAAATCTAGTGGAAATATCAGCTATTACAAAAAATTAAAATAATGAAAAGACATATGAAATGGTAAGAGAAGTTTCAACCGGCGCAACTTTCAGGGCTGTAACACCTGTTACCAAAATGTTGGTTTAAATTTGTAAAGAAGAATGAAATCATTTTATCATTTAAAATTATTTTTTCTCTCTTAGAAACCTTAACATCTTCTTGCCGATGAAGATGTTCTAAGGGCATGATTAACCCCGGTCTCTTAGCCAGGATTCTTAACTTATGATTTGACACTTTTATTTTAACATTTTTCAGTTAAAAAACGGTTTTTATATCTTTTATTTAAGAGACGGTTCTTAACTTTTCCAAGTTAAAATCTAAGAAAAGTTAAGAACCGTCTCTAAACCGAAGCTAAGAATCCCAATTAAGAGACTGGGTTAATGATGGTCTAACATCTCAAATTAAACTCTTCAATAAAACATAGAAACAAACTCATCGATGCTCTTATCAGAACTACCTCCTTCAGAAACAGCTTCCAGAGCCAACACTTTCCACTTCTCAGCATTCCTTCTCATCTCTTTCCCTTTCTCTCGTTCCATAACTTCTCCCACACATCTCACAATCTCATCTCTTCTCACAAACCCATCAGCTTCTGCCTTAACCCTAACCCCAACCTTCCACACATCCTCCATGAACTTAGCATTCGTTGGCTGATCTGTCCAATGAGGCATACCAATCATTGGAACTCCTAAACTCAAACCTTCCAACGTCGAGTTCCATCCACAATGTGTCAAGAAACAACCCACAGATTCATGGGCAAGAACTTCAAGCTGCGGACTCCAGCTCACAAACAATCCTTTCTCACCGATTTCCTCTACATAGCTTTTTGGAATCTTGTTCATCTCTGTTTCTCTCACAACCCATAAGAAGAAACATCCGCTCTGTTTCAGACCTTCTGCGAGCTCCATCATTTGATCTTCTTTTAGAATCACCAGGCTTCCAAAAGATACATAGACAACTGACTGACGCTTCTTTAAGTTTAACCACTCCATGCATTCAGTGGATTTTGATAAGTTTCTTGGGCTTCCATCTTAAAACCAATTGGCAATTAGTGGATTGGCCCAAATTCCTTATATATTATTCAAGTCCCTTTCATATATCCGATGTGGGATCTTCTCTCCAATACCCTCCCTCGAGATAATGGTGCGTATAACCATTAATCTCGCAGAATCCATCATACCCCCTCCAAAATCATGCTTTATTTTTCTAGCGATCTCGGCGGAACTGAACCTTCTATGGGCCATCAGCTAATGGGATGATCGGGCCACTGTCCGGGCCGGATTAATGGGTCAGGGTATTGGGCCGGCTCTGATACCATGATAAGTTTCTTGGGCTTCCATCTTAAAACCAATTGGCAATTAGTGGATTGGCCCAAATTCCTTATATATTATTCAAGTCCCTTTCATATATCCGATGTGGGATCTTCTCTCCAATAGATTTTGCAGTGAAGAGACTAAATCCGTAGCTTTTATCTTTAGACTGTCGCTTGTCTAAATACATCGATGGAACCGTTGGTCCTATGTTCAAGACTGGCCACAAGCTTTTAACCCATTTCAACAACTAAAAAACAACAAAATAAAATAAAATAAAACAAATTAATCATAATCATTTACATAGATAAACATATACAGGACGATAATAAAAACAAGGCAATAATTTTTTTTTTTTAACAAATCTAACATTTTATATAATATTTTTTTAAAATATCTCTGATTTAATTCGATATTTTCCTTAAAAGACATGGACATGTTCCTATATATGTGGATATATTCAGTACCTTTTCTTCCAAGTTATCGAAAGTGTTGCACAACAATATGTCGACTCGATCAATGTTTGAGAGCTGTTCGACCACAATCCTTAGTATCTTCGGGTAAGAGGACGATTCACAGACGTAAGACGGCAAATCGTTGGCACTCAGCATAGGAAACGCAGGGAAAGATGCTAACGTCGAGTGACCGTGCTTTGTAGACGGTACGGAGAACGATCCCTTGTGAACATGGTAGTAAATAACCGAGACAAGCCAAGGTTGCGTGAAGAACGAGGCACCTCTCAAACCATGATCATGAGCTACATCAAGAAGCCAAGGCAAGGTGGAGTCGTACACGAGAGCCCTAGGAGGATTCTCCAAGAGTTTCATGTCTTGTATCAACTCCGGTAAGTGTTTTTTGATGCTGGTGTATACTCTGTCGATGTAATCATCGAGGTCTTGTAGCGGGTCCTTGCCTTCTTGGGAGCCACTGGGTATGGGGAAGACAGTGATTGCGTTATTCTCTGTTTTGTAAGGTGGAGAGGGTTTGTCGGAGACGAGAACAAGAGTGGACGTAAGACCCTTTGAGGCTAAGCGTTTGCAGAATTGGAACATTGGACTAAGGTGGCCTTGTACAGGGAAAGGCAAGACGATAACATGAGATCCGTGTATCATTTTTGTGTTTTCTCCTTTGTTATTGGTTATACTCTGGTTTGATGTGTGGAGTGTGTTTAACTGTTTATATAGAGCCAATAAGATTGGATTAGATGATTTTTATTGGCCTACGTCTTTGTTGGGATGATTCCTTGGACTAGAATCCAAGAAGGGTAAGAGTTCTTGTCGACCAAGAAGCGATGATAATGCAATAAACCAATCTATGTTGATATAACAATTGTAATTTTAGTTTTACCTTCTTCTTTCTTTTGTCAACTTATGGTTTTACCAATAGCATGTGATACGATAGGATCGGTTGGTCATCTTCCATGAGAGAAAGAGAGACTGCATCTCAGCTTGTTGGGTTTTGTTTTATGTTTTCTGTGTTAAAAAATATTATTTGACTGGTAGGAATCTTTTTTTTTTTACTGAATAGGAATCTAACTTGAGATCTACAATTTTTTAGACTAATATACTGATTGTACAATGTTTTCGATGCTTTGTAAAAAAAAATAAAAGTAGGGTAACAAAAAAATGTAATATCCATGTGCGTCACTTGAAAACCAAATGAGAGCGACTTTGTCAGAATAATAAATTTTAGTTTTTAGGGTGTTGATGAGATCCCAAAAAAGGTGTTGATGAGTTTATTTGCCAAATAATCAAAAAAAAATAGATTTATAGTGAAAGGCTAGAAAAAGATAGAAAAAAAAATGAAGAGAGAGAAGATGCGTTTGGTTAAATAGTGAATTTAAAGTTTTTATGTATATTAAACTACCGTTTCAATCAACAATTCGAAAAATGTCCATGGAGTTTTGTCGAATATCAAAACCCTATTTATTTCTTTCAATTCTTGTTTTTCTCCTTTGTTTTAAGAGAGCATGATAGGTTTGCATACTGTAAGGCTAAATTTGCTTTATATAATATGCACTCCTTTCGGACCTGGACGTTTATCTTTATAAAATTAAATATGTTGGTTGCTCAAAAAAAAAAAAGGGATAAATTTAAGATATCCCATTAATTGGATTGTTGCCAAAAATAAATAAATATCCATTAATCGGGCTTTAAAATAAAATTATTGGGCCAATGCTAACAAGGATCACTAACTTTGGTGTATACTCTATAGTGCAATTCAAGATCAGCCGCCATAATATGTCTTTCAATCTTTTCTTGGCCGCTATATATAAACGACGACGTTTTGTGTGCAAATTTGCTACTTCCCGCCGCGCCCTTTGGTTTCTCTGTATTGAGATTTAACGACGAAACCACTTGGCAACGAAGCTTCTCACCCTTCGCGTTCATTGTCTCTCCCCCTCTCACTCTCCCCTTACCCTTCAAGATTAATATTATCAGCGTTGAGTTCGTTGTTGACGATTAACGGATTCTCACTCTCTGCGTAAGTGAATGACAATGATTCTTTCCTTTCTTCTTTCTTCTTGGTTAACAATTTCGATTTCTTTGAGCATTTTCTGTCGTTCCACGTTCTGGGTTTTGACTACTTCCTTGAATGACTCAGAATCTTCCGTACAATTTTCACGTTTTGATCTGTTTTATCGAGTCACCAGGATGCTATTGTTCTTTGTTCTCTCGTTTCTTGATCTTCAAAATCTCTGTATTCTCTTTGATGTTCGTTTAAGTATGTTGGCAATGGTCTTGACAATCTCTGTATCTCACCGTTTGATCTTTTTGGATTAAGACTTGCTGTCCAAGTTACTAACTTTGTGTTCTCTGTTTTGCTCAAATGGGATTCTTGACTTTTTTTTACCGAGTTTTGATTCTTCTTAAGCTATAAGATTGCACTGGATTAGGGAACTTGAGAGTTGAGATTTGACTCTTATGTTTCTGGTAGCTTATTGCATTTGATTGAAAGAATCGTTTATGTTCCTTATGAGAAAGAAGAAGAGTCTTTATTGTATATATATGCTTCTCCTGATGATGAGTTGATTATGTTTCATTCTACAGAAACAATGTCTAGTACCAAGATGAACATTCCGAAACCTCCTCCTCTTCCTCTTCCTCGTATAACCTACCAGCGTCCTCAAGCTTCTTCCACAAGGAACCCTTCCAGCTCATCATCACGCCTTGTGCCAAAAGAATCAGTAGCAACTTGGGAAAAGGTTTTCATAGATGGAACTGGAGGTGATACCAATGTTCACACCGAGGACAACTTTTATCTATTAGCCCATTCAAGTATCCTGGTACGTTCTTGTCATAACATGAAGCAATGTGCATGAGGGATGAGATAATTCTTTAGAATAGAGAACTAATTTTTTTTTTCTTTCCCATTTCAAACTCATAGTTACATCTTATTCTACAAAAGGTTTTTTGGATGAATAAAATTTTACATTTATTTTGCATGAGGGATATACTAAACAAGGTGTTGTTGACTTGTGCAGTCTGCAGCTTCACCTGTTATGGCGAACCTTCTCAATCAGTCCAGGGGCCAAAATGGAAAACCATACCTCAAAATCTCTGGAGTGCCTTATCAGCCAGTCTACATGTTCCTTCGGTTTCTCTACTCGTCCTGGTACGTCCTATCCTCTGTGTTCAAATGCTAGTTTCTCTTTTTTTTTGTAAAGCTTGCTTGACATACAAGAAAACACTTGCAGCTACGAGGAGGAAGAAATGAAGGAGTGTGTGATCCCTTTGATTTTTCTCTCGCACATCTACTCGGTTCCATCTCTCAAAAGAGTTTGCGTAGAGGTTCTCGACCAAGAAGGATACATCAACAAGGAGAACGTGGTCGACGTGCTCCTGCTAGCACGAGCCTGCGACGCCCCGAGGATTTGCTTTCGATGTATCTCGATGGTCGTCAAGGACTACGAATCTATCTCTCCAACGGAAGGATGGAAAGAGATGAAACGGTCTGATCTTCTCCTCGAACAAGAAGTCGAGGCGGTTGTCGAAGCGCAGGAAGAGAGACAAGAGAGAAGGGTAAAGCTCAAGGAGAAGAAGATGTATTTGGAGCTTTATGAAACCCTAGAAGCTCTTGTGCACATTTATAGAGAAGGTTGCGTGACGATCGGGCCTCGTGATAAAGCGCTTAAAGGAGGAAGCGAGACGGTGTGTGAGTTCCGGTTTTGTAAAGGTGTTGAAGGTGCGCTTCGACATTTCTTGGGATGCAAGTCTAGGGCTTCTTGTCCTCGTTGCAAAAGGTTGTGGCAGCTTTTTCAGCTTCACGCTTGTATCTGTGATGATGATTCTGATTCTTGTGACGTCCCTCTATGCCGGTAAGTCTCAGTTATAGGTTAGAGATAAAGTCCAGTCTTGTGGAAACTGATTATGACGGTGATTGTTTTAAATCTGTTGTAGGAGTTTGATGGAGAAAATGAAGATTAGGAAGAAAGAAGATGAATCTACAGTGCGATTGCTTGCGGAAAAAGTTATTACAGCCAAGAACAGTCTAGGGCCATTCTCTGCACGTCTTTTTGCTTTGGTATAAGACAGGTTTTAGAGTCACTAAAATGTAAATATATTCAAGGGAAATTGATATAGACTATGTGGTATATTGCGCAAGAAGAAGGCACACAATAGTCTTTGTAAAGAAGTTTTTGCACCATTGTACACATTTGATGTGTAGTGTATGTATTATGTTAGACGTCAAGATATACACAATATTGTCCTAAACGACTTTAAGAGTTTAGAGGAAGACAAACGATGTTGAAATTATTGACTAATGCTATTCATATCATGCTTGTCATGTCTTTAGCATATTTACAGAAAAAAAAAAAATATATATATATATATATATATTTGCTAGCGAATGAAAATCAATCTCTTACAAAAAGATGAGTAATATATATATATATATATATCTTTTGTTAGGATAATGATTTGATATATTCGGCGGGTCATTCGTTTACTTTTGAATTTTGATGGAGATTTGACTTTGCGGTATAGTCAAGATGAGCAAGTAGCTAATATAAATCACTTAATTATTTTCATTTCAGAGTTTACTTTCAGAATAATTATTTTTTTCGTGTTTAAGTACAAGACTTCATCACGTCAAAGTTTCAGAAGATCAGACTAAAATGGAAACCTTTCGTGTTCTCAGTTTGGTATATTCAGCAGCTTTTGCTTTGTGTCTTGTCGTTTCGGTTCCTGCACAAGACCAATCAGGTTATGATCTTCAGAAGTATTGTTTAGTAAAGAAAGCCTAAAATCTTTAACTTCTTTTACGTTGCATGATCACAGGTTTCATAAGCATCGACTGTGGAATCCCAAGTAGATCAACGTACAAAGACGACACAACGGGCATAAACTACGTCTCAGATTCATCCTTTGTCGAGACAGGAGTCTCCAAATCTGTTTCATTCACAGCTCAAAGACAGCTTCAAACCCTTAGAAGCTTTCCCGAAGGTTCAAAAACTGCTACACGCTGACTCCAAAGCAAGGGAAAGGCAAGAAGTACCTCGTAAGAGCCAGTTTCATGTACGGTAACTACGACGGTGAAAATGGTTCTCCAGAGTTTGATCTGTTTCTCGGTGGAAACATCTGTGACACTGTCTTTCTCACCAACGGATCGGTCGTTGTATCCAAAGAAGTCGTTTACTTGATGTAGGGGATGGATTTAATCATCCCACAAGGCCCAAGGAATAAAAGGCCTGGTCCGGACCAGAGAAAGTGATGGCTTGGATAGTCGGCTTAAAAGGTCAGTTTCTCGGCTCGCTTCTACAGTATCTCGAGCCGAGCGACTTCGACTAAGAGGCACCCAGCTCGGCGACCGCTCGGATGAATGCGGGCCTCTCGGCCCGATAAAGAAGGCCTACGAAGACGACCTAAATTAGGTCAAGAACGACACATCAGAGGACTATATAAGAAGAAGGAAGAGGAACGAGAAGAGGATCCGAAATCATCTGACTAACACTTGGCGGCTAGATTAGGGTTTTCACCTTTGCTTCATCTTGCCGTTGTTTGTACTTTTCCGGTAGCTCTCCGAGTTACCGGCCTCTTCTCTGTCGCACTTTCTTACCTCTCTTGTAACCGACTGATTGCCTCTTCCGACCATAATAAAACGTCTTTGTTAAACCCACATCTTCTTTATTACCGTTTTCCGATCAAACAGTTGAGCCGAACAGAGAAAATCTTTGTCTATTTGGGTAACAAAGGCAAAGGAACTCCGTTTATGTCGACGCTAGAGCTTCGGTTTCTCGGGAACGACAATACGACGTATGATTCTCCAAACGGTGCTCTCTTCTTCTCCAGACGCTGGGACTTTGGCTCTCTTATGGACTCACCTGTTAGGTAAAGCTCTGTTTCCAGGACCGGCTCAATGGTGTCGTGGGCCTGGGACAAAAAGAAAAATTTAATTTCAAACTATTTTTTTTTAAATGATATATGTTTTTTTTTCAAAATACCAAAAATATTTTTAAAAATAAATCTATGGAAATAAAAAAAATTGGGCCCTTTTTCTTATTTTTAGTACATGTATTTTTTTTCAAAATAGGATTCTTATGTATTAAGAAATAGGGGGGGGGGGGGGGGGGGATTGGACCCTTGCCCCCCTATATAAGCCGGCCCTGTTTGGTACTCTGTTTTTGCTCTGTTTTGTGTTTTGTTTCTTTGACTCAAAGTTTCGTATATCTTTTTGACATTGAATCAGATACGTTGAAGACATGTACGACAGAATATGGATACCTAGAAACTTTGGATACTGCAGAGAGATCAACACATCATTACCTGTTCTCTCAGACGATAATAGTTACAATCTTTCAAGTTTGGTGATGAGCACAGCGATGACTCCAACGAACACAACGAACCCCATCGCAATGACTTTAGAAAACAGCGATCCAAACGTCAGGTACTTTGCTTACGTTCATTTCGCCGAGGTAGAAGATCTTAGTCTCAGACCGAACCAGACCAGAGAGTTCGATATCCGAATCAACGGAGTCACAGTTCATGCTGCCTTCAGGCCCAAGTATCTTCAGACAAACACTTTTGTTCTAAACCCTGAGAGCCAAACTGATATTGTGTTTTCGCTCGTGAGAACGGCCAAGTCCACTCTTCCACCAATTATTAACGCACTAGAGATCTACATCGCAAATAGTTTCTCGCAATCTCTCACTAACGAAGAAGACGGTAGGACCGTGCTAGTAACATGAACCAACAAGTTTTAGTTTTGTTTTCTCATTTTGATAAATTGTTTTAACATATAGTCAACGCGGTTACGGGTGTAAATACAAGCTATAAAGTGAAGAGAAACTGGCAAGGAGATCCTTGTATGCCTAATGACTACCTTTGGGAAGGACTTAACTGTAGTTATGATAGTCTTACTCCTCCAAGAATCACATCACTGTAAGTGTAACCTAATCTTCATCTCTTCTTGCCAGCTCAAAGATTCTGTAACTTAACTTAAATTAGTTGCTTGGATGCAGGAACTTATCTTCTAGTGGGTTAACGGGCCTCTTATCACCGTCCTTCTCCAACCTCACAATGATTCAAGAGCTGTGAGTTAATCGAATCCATGTTTTTTTTTTTTTTGGTCAAGAATCCAACTCAAGATTAGGGTACCAATTTTTTGTATAGTGTTAAAGATTTTCTTGACTTGAACAAGGCAACTCTATAGTCTTCTTATAACAATTTTTTTTTAAAAAAACTATGTTATCTTCTTAACCGACCGAGACTTATCAAACAATGGCTTAACCGGAGAGATACCAGAGTTTGTGTCAAGACTGAAGTTCTTGAGGGTTTTGTAAGTTCTAAAAATATTGATACAAAGATATAAAAAAAAAAATATAGGTCTATAAAGTTGGACTCTGACTCTTAATAATTATCTACAGATATCTAGAGAAAAACAAGCTAACAGGTTCAGTTCCATCCGAGTTATTAGAAAGATCAAAGACTGGATCACTCACCTTAAGGGTTGGGGAGAATCAGGGACTCTGTACCGAGATTTCTTGCGGAAAAAGCAACAAGAAAACACTAGTGATCGCCCTTGTCGCATCATTGTTCATTCTCCTTTTACTCTCTGGTGTGTTTTGGAAGATCAAGAACCGAAGGAAGAAGTCTGGTAAAAAAATCTTATCTTATTAGTTATTACATATATGTTTAGTTTATCATGGTACCAATTGTTGAAATTTCTCTTGCATAGTAAACTCTGCGGTTGTGAAGGCAAAATCAGAGAACAAGTTACTGTTTACATATGAAGACGTTGTGAAGATGACAAATAACTTTGGTCGTGTTCTCGGCAGAGGAGGATTTGGAACAGTCTACCATGGCTACTATAACAACATTCAAGTCGCTGTTAAACTTCTATCAGAAACATCAGCTCAGGGATTCAAAGAGTTTCGCTCTGAGGTAATGTTAAATCTCAGATACTGATACCAGAAGGATAAATAATCTATAGTTAAGCACTAACTAGACGTTTTTTTATATGCCAAGCTGATGGACAAAACATTTGGAACCTAGGTGGCTACTAAGCGTTAACAAAATATTTATTTATTTATTATATTTTATCGATTTATATTACCAATTTTTAAAAAATTTAATTATAAAATTATTTTGACAATACAAAATCCAAAATCAGACAATTTCGTGGACTTACACTAACATTGTTAGTTGATTTAACCGATTAGACCGATTTTTACAACATTGCATGTATATGTTCATATAGGTTGAAGTTCTTGTGAGGGTTCATCATGTAAACCTCACTGCACTCATCGGTTACTTCCACGAAGCTGATCAAATGGGGTTGATCTATGAGTTCATGGCTAATGGAAACATGGCTGATCATCTCTCTGGAAAGTATGACCATATGTTGAGCTGGAGACAAAGGCTTCAGATTGCACTCGATGCAGCACAAGGTCTTGAGTATCTTCACTGTGGATGCAAACCTGCGATAGTTCACAGAGATGTGAAGACTTCGAACATATTGTTGAACGATAAGAACAGAGCTAAGCTTGCAGATTTTGGACTCTCGAGGAGTTTTCAGACAGAGAGTCGTTCTCATGTCTCAACTCTAGTCGCTGGAACTCCTGGATATCTCGATCCGCTGTCAGTTTTCTCTCTTTTGTCTCCCCAACAATTTAACAAAAAAATAATAATAATTGAATAATTGTTTTTGTTTTGTTTTGTTTGTGTAGATGCTTTGAGACAAATGGGCTAAACGAGAAGAGTGACATTTACAGTTTTGGAGTTGTTCTGTTGGAGATGATTACAGGCAAGACTGCGATCAGTGAGTCGCAGAGGAAACGTGTTCATGTGAGTGATTGGGTGATATCGATTTTGAAGTCTACTAATGATGTGAACAATGTTATAGATTCCAAAATGCCTAAAGATTTTGATGCGAACTCTGTTTGGAAAGTTGTGGAGCTTGCTTTGGCTTCTGTTTCACAAAACGTTTCTGAGAGGCCAAACATGCAACAGATTGTTAAAGGACTGAATGAGTGTCTTCAAAGAGAAGAGTGTGACAAGAATTATTGATGTCAACACCACAAATGTGTAGAAGTAAAGGGGTTGGAAATGAAAAAATGTGGAAAATTTGGAGGTGTTTTTGTAAGTTTGTGCTGTGTATCTTAAAGCCCTAAAATAGTTGAATAATGAGTAATTCTCATGTTGTGACTTGTGATGCAAACTTCTTAGAAGATTGGTTCTCTTGTTTGAGGGATAAATCTGCGGTGTTACATGGCAGTTTTGGAAGCCCATATATCAATTTACCGGGCCAACAATAAAAGTTTTGGAAGCCCATATGGTTTGCTTTCAAGAAACAAAGGAAAAGTAAAATGAGGGAGAGAAGAAGATGGTGACAGGGAGACAAAGACCCAATACCGCGTGGTACCCACGTACTTTTTTGCAAAAAAACGCAGATTCCTTTGGACTTTTGAGACGCACGGTCTGTGCCGCTGTCCCTACAAATCTTCTGTTTAACTCACGCGATCGCTCACTCCACGGCTTCGTTTTCAAAACGTGCTTTTTGTTATCGCGCAACATGAATGATTCACAGCGCAGAGTTCGGTGTTTCTTCGCACACGCGCGCGTCTCGTAGCGTCTATCTCTGATTTTGGGTTGACGTCAGACAAATTTAGTTTTGTCTTACTTGTACATTTTAAAATAAAAAAACTCTCGAACACAAAAACTTCGTAAACATTTATAGTATGGGACAAAGATACTCCCACCTTATTACTTTAAGTGGTGTTTGGAAGAAAAAAATTTGTTTCAAAATAATTGATTTTTTCATTATTTTAGATAGAATTTAGTATCATTTAAACTTTGTGAACAATTGTAAAATAATAATTTTTTCCTTATTGGTTGAATTAATTTCATTTAATGATATTTTTATGTAGCCAAGATAAATTGTATAGAAGTTTGTATTTTCTTAATCCAAGTGCAAAAATCTTAAAAATCACTTAAATTGATACATAAGAGGTTATACTTAATGCATGTGATTAACTAACAGAGATTAATGTTCCAATTGTATTAGTATGATTATGTGTATGTGTATGATATTTCTAAACAATCATGGTAGAAGTTAAGAGCACCTCCAACCTCACTCTATTTTTCACTTTAAAATAGAGTTTATAGTAAAAAATATTCTAATTGTACTCTATTTCTCACTCTATAATAGAGTGAAAAATAGGTTTACTTCAAATATAGAGTAATTTGTTTTTTTTTGTTCATCACTCTATTTTCTACTCAAAAATAGAGTACCATTGGAGCAAACTCAAATTCTATTATAGAGTAAAAAATAGAGTGAGACATTGGAGATGGTCTAAGTAGTACATTGGTTGAGAATTGATGATATTATGTGCAATGGATTTGATTGATTAATTTATACATTTGTATTGATATGTCAACAACTCCAAGAATTGTACTGGCTGTGTGACTAGCTAGAGTCCGATATTATTTGCAACTCCAAGTTAAGTAGTACATTGGTTGAGAATTGATGATATTATGTGCAATGGATTTGATTGATTGATTTATACATTTGTACTGATATGTCAACAACTCCAAGAATTGTACTGGCTGTGTGACTAGCTAGAGTCCGATGCGTTAACCTCTTCTCTGGCTGATAACTTTATTGGTTAATTTCAAAGAGAAGAGAACAAAATTCAAAAGAAAGAAAAGGGCCAAAAAGTGGAAAGGGTTGCACATAAATAGAATAGGTCAAATATTTAGACAAAAACTCAATGAATAACCCACTAAATGTCACTGTCAAACTAGAAAAAAAATAGTTATAATATTCAGTCTGTAATGATAATAATGAGTGATGTTGAAAATAATAAAAGCCAATTCTACCTGGGACTGATATAACTACGACTACAACAACCTCTCTCCATCCCCATAGGTTGGATAATAGCTGTCAGATTATGAAAGAAAAATATCAAATGGTTACCACGAGGGTAGTATCATCACTAGGAAATTTAATTTCTTATTGGTATAGTAAGTAATAGTCCTAAGTAATAAGGAGTAGTGATTACTATTTTTATTTATTTTTATTTAAGTAGTGATTTTTTTTTGGAGCAACTTATATAAGTAGTGATTATAATGGAGTATTCTGTATTCACTGTTTTTTTTTTCTGAACAGTTGAAGACATCTTTTAAAAAATCAACGTGAATATTAATGTTTTCGTAACTTTGATAGATTGCTAAATGTCAAACACAGTTTAGTTATTCCGGGTGAAACAAAATGCAACTAGTCTGCTCAATTAGGAAGAATAAGTCTTTTACTCTTTAGTCATCTGTTACAATTCAACCATTAAAAATAGTTTGCACATTTGTCAAATGGTAGGTGGTAGTCTGGTAGATGATAATGTTGAAGATCTGATTTATATAAGGTAACTACTCCATCGGAAACTTCATTGAAGAGCGGTGTCCAAAGAAGGTAAAGGAATAATGTATGGATTGTATACTTAAATTATGGGACATCATTTAAATCTGAAGCCCTATGCATTTAACTGAAGATATACAATCCCAACGTCTTTATTGAAACTCTGGTTTGGGGTTGAGACTTTTAGGAATAAACTAACTAACTTGCTTTGATAAGTCCAGCTCAACAAAATTATAAACCACCACAAGTTTGAAACTAGCTACTAATCTAAAAAACTTAGTAGTATTTTGTAAGGAAAAAAGTTTCTCAGCTACACCATGTTTAGTATAATACTAGGTGATTTTTCCGTGCTCATGCACGGATATAAATATTTCTAAAGTAAATATCTATAATAATTGATTGCTATTTACTTTTAATTTTAAATTAATTTATAATTTGTATGCATCATTTATATTAATAATATTATATTACTTTAATTATACATATGATTTTCTATATGTTATATCTAATCGGTTTTGTTGTTTTTACAGTCAATTTAGTTATCATTTAGGTAAATTAGATTGCATCTCTGAATTCAATTGTAATATTTTTTTATTCTATATATTAAAGTTTTGATTAATTTCTTATTTGCATTTAGGTGGTTGTTGTCTTAGATATGTAAATATACTTTATGAAGATTATGTATAACTTAATATATATCGTGCTTAGAATGAAATAAAAAAATAAACTAAAGTATATGATTCCAAATTACATAAATTAATTTAACAATAATATTCTGAAGTCTCATGCATATATATAAATTTTACCAAAAAAAACTAAATTGTAACAGTTGGTTAAAATTTCATTTTCATTTTTAATATGTTTTGAGTTGTCCTATGATTTATATTTATAAAATAAATTACTAATCTTATAAAATTATATATTCTTATCGTAGTTAAATCTATGATTTTATATATAAGTTGGATTAGTCGAATCACTCATATTATGAATATATTGAGTTATATATATTCTTTCAAATTCAAAATGAAGTATAATTCTTTTATTATAATTAAGTCAAATCAGGTCAATTTTATTTATCGTTTAAATGTGCATGTATTTTCATAATATTTATCAAATTATATGTTGATGTTTTTTAAAAGAATATTAAAAATAAAGCGGTGATCAATAGGAACTTACATGCATATGTAGTTGATACATTTTTGGAATCTCATGAACACATATCAATATTTACAATAATTAAAATATTTTATAAATTCTAAATAACTTTATGCCTTTGATTTATTGAATGGAAACTGAAATTTATTTTAAATAATCTTAAAAATGAGAATTCAGATTTTCTTTGATATTTTGATTATGGTTCTATTAAGTTCCACAAACATAAAAACATAAAATATAAAAGCAAATTTAATATTAAGAAAACAAATAACTTTAAAAATGATAAAATATAATATATCTACCTCATTAAACTATTTTGTAAGTATTTGATCAAACCATGTTTATTTTTAAAATTTATGTTCAGTTTTTTTAATATTTCTTAATTTAATGAAATC
The DNA here is from genome assembly GCF_020379485.1 of Brassica napus. Lineage (NCBI taxonomy): Eukaryota > Viridiplantae > Streptophyta > Magnoliopsida > Brassicales > Brassicaceae > Brassica > Brassica napus. The sequence continues at coordinate 2,418,256 of NC_063443.1, forward strand.
ACATTATATACAAATTTATATTTTTCATCTAAGAAATATAGATATAAAGAAAGTATTTGATTACTTCAAAATATATTTTATGTTATTTAAAATATTTTTAAATGTAATATTACTATTTTGTGAACTTTCCTTTTTTTATGAAATCATATTATATATACATATATTCGTTTTTCAATTTGTTTTTTTTTTAATTTATAAAAGTTTTCCTTTTTTATTATATGTATATGTTTTTTGGAAATTTTTAAAAAGAAAACTAAAAAAGTAGAATTTCAAATGTAATATTTTTAGTTCATTAAGGGTATCAGTGTAATAAACCATCGTGAGAGTTAACGTGAGAGCGACACATAGGAAACTGACTTCTCAAATAATATTATAGAGATGGTGCAAACCATCCAGAGTTTAGAATTGTGTCGAAACCTACACGATGTATATGATAAATACATGCCACATATATGACGTTAATAAAAATATGGTACCAACATCATAACGAGGTTTAATTGATTTTAGTTAAAATAACTGGGGTCAGCTCGTAATTAAGTAAAGTTAAACTCCAATTAACAAAATCCGACCTGAACCAAACGAAAAACCCGACCCAGACTTAACCATTTCCTCCCCCAAATCGATTTCATTTAGAAATTTAGGGTTCATCGTTCAAAACAGAGAGAAAGAGAGATGGAATTTGGTGGAAGATGGAGCAATAAGGGAAAGGGCAAGGCAAACGAAAGCATGCAAGGGTTCTTACCTCATTGTCGCCTTATTTCTTCAATTACCACATCCGGATTCGATTTCGCCGAAACTGAATCGATCTCTCTCTCTCTCTGTCTCTGCAATCTATCTTTGTCTCTGACGAATCTTTCACTCTCTTTCGAAATTTCCAATTTTTTCTTGTTTGAAACCCTAAATTTCTAAATGAAAACGATTTGGGGGAAATGGTTAAGTCTGGGTCGGGTTTTTCGTTTGGTTCGGGTCGGGTTTTGTTAATTGGAGTTTAACTTTACTTAATTACGAGCTGACCCTAATTATTTTAACTAAAATCAATTAAACCTCGTTATGATGTTGGCACCATATTTTTATTGTCGTATATGTGGCATGTATTTATCATATACATCGTGTAGGTTTCGACACAATTCTAAACTTTGGACCATATTATACTAAACATGGTGTAGCTGAGAAACTTTTTTCCAATATGTAATCTAAATACGTTATATTTGCCGACAAAATGTCATTACTTGCCCCCACAAAAATGTTGAGAGGAAAAAGACATATAGAAAGCAGTTCCTTTCTATATTTCTTTCGTTTGGTTTTACCATTCACAGAATCAAAGACACAGTTTCTTCTTCTTCTCTATCTCTCTCTTTTTCTAAAGAAACGAGGTCATTTTTCGCTCAAGCCTGAGCTCTTCATCAATAACTGATTTCGCGTTACAGCACGATCATGAACGCCATTAACGAAGGAAAAGACTGGAGTATATACTAAATACCATCATACCAGTTAGACTGAGAAAACTTAAAAGAGAAAGAAATATTTATGTGTCTTATCGGGTGTTGTGTTGTCAAGAAGCTGTAAGGACAAAAACAAAGCTTTTTATGAGTTTCCTCTGCCAATTTGTGAGTTTCTCTCTCTCTCTCTCTTTCCCTCTCCTCTGTTTTTCAACTTCTTTCGCTCTGTTTCCTTAGTTCTTTCTTCTGTTGCTCTGTTTGGTTTCTCCATTTCTGGTTTAACTACTCTCTCTTGTTCTTGGTTCTATTAATTTCAGTCGGATTAGGTTTTGATTATCGTTTAGATAATTCTCCTGATCAAAAATGTTCCCATCTTTGATAGTGTTAAATGTTCTACTCATATAGTTTTTATTGTAATGGAGTAAGTTAACTTATAGTTTTAAGTTAATTCAATAATTCTCCTATAATCCATGGAGAATTCTGTGTGGGGTTTCTCTTGTTTGTTAGGGACGCAAGTGATTCATGCATATAAGATGTTCTTGTCAGTAAGTAAGTATACGGAAAATAGTTTTAGTAAGTTATGATAAGATATTCTGTTTGAGCCATGATTAACCCTAATCTTTAACTGGGTTTTTATCTTCGGGTAAGAGACGATTCTTAGTTTTTAAGAAAAATTAAGAACCGTCTCTTAAATAAGAGATATAAGAGCCGTCTCTTAGCCGAAAAGTGTAACAAAAAATAAAAAAAAATATCAAATCATGAGTTAAGAATCCGAGACCGGGGTTAATCATGCTAAAATAGTTTTGCTAATGAATCCTTAAAATAATGCTTAAGCTGATGTCAACTCCTCGCCTACTTCGTTGACCAATGAATGTACCTTTTGTCTTGGTTTAATATTCTTAATCCATGTCCTGTCTCCCAATGCATTGGTTGGTCCAAAAACATTCATAGATCTTTGTAATCAATGGTCTTGGTCTCTATAAAATTGCATTAGGATGGTAACGTCGTACATCATGTCAATTCTCATTTCTTGATGTTTTCCTCATTGACAAAGGGGGATGGATTTTTCTAGTAACGCCGGAATGATGATGGAGAATAAGAGGAATGTCGTCTGCTCTCTCGAAGAAAGCAACATCAAACGCCACAAGTCTGATCTCTCTTCCAAGGTACTGCTTAAATTAGTCTTTCCATCTTTTGGCTTATTAGACCAAAGAGTGCAGAGTTAGTGAACCTTTCCTTCTCTTTATGGTTAAACAGGAGAGGAAGGACAAAGTTGGAGAACGTATCTCGGCTCTTCAACAGATAGTTTCCCCTTACGGAAAGGTAACTTTCTCTGATTAGAAAATCATGAGTTTTCATCTCTTTTCTCTAAATCTACTTTTGACAAAAATGCCACAGACCGACACTGCGTCAGTTCTTCTAGACGCGGTGCACTACATAGAGTTTCTTCACGAGCAAGTCAAGGTCTGTATTCTTCTCTTCACCCGTCAAATACCATTGCCCAGCATGGTTATAACATCTGAGTTTTCATGTTCTTTTTGAACAGGTTCTAAGCGCTCCGTATCTGCAAACAGCACTGCTACGCTGGTGAGCATGCACTTGAATCTTGAACATATTATACTTTTGTTCACTGTGTTCTGAGAGCTCGAATACCTTCCACAAAATATTTTCTTTATAACTAGGTGGAGATAGAGCAGTACAGCCTGAGCAACAGAGGATTATGTCTTGTTCCAATGGAGTCTACAGCTGGAGTTGCTCAAAGCAACGGAGCTGATATATGGGCGTCAGTGAAAGGTCCTCCATCTCCAGCTTTGAATGTCAAGTCTCAATCACCCTTTAGATGACCGCTTCAGACGCCCCACAACCTACTAAGAATATCTTTCTCTTAAAGTCTAATGAAGAATAACAATTATTTTTATGATTTTAGACAGACACATAAACATAAACATGTTTTTAGAACAGCTTATGGTTGGCAATGGCTGTTATTTATTTAAATGCTTAATGCATACCCTTACTCGGGGACTTATGTAGAGTTTTAGAAAAATTAAATTTTTGAAAGCTTTATCTTTCCTTTGAAATCTCTGAGTCAGAGTTGGGTGATGACATTGTTTTAGGATTAAAATGGGCACCGATAGATAAAAGACCAGGAGTAATAGGTTCCACGAAAACCACCAAATTGAGGAGACTCTCCAAGCCTAAATGAAAAACTTCTCTCTGAGCTCAATGTGTACAAGCCTTGGCTGGCTAGACCGAAGGGACCGTACCTCCTTGATGTTGGTGGTGAATGTGAGCTGTGCGATATTATAAGAATCGCCAGAGGTGTGATATAGACCACTGATTCCAGAAATGTACTCAGCCGGATGGTTCAACTCAATCTGCAGACAGTTATGTCAAAGTTAATATTGAAGAAAAAAAGAAGATAGGCAAATGAAGATCATTGCATGGCATCTTGTTGGAACTATTTTTTGAACATTATGAATAATATTTTTTGAACATTATGAATAATGTATTCATATGTCAAAAATGAAGTTTTATTTGAATGAGAAATGGAAGTCTAATATGTGTGTGATTTGAAAATCTTGTATAAAATAGCAAATAAATACATTAGATATTTGATCTTGGATTTGGGTTTTGATTTGTTAGTTGAACTTTATGTTCATTAACTTAAATCAAATATATGTTATTATTTTATATTGATAAAATATAAAAAAAAATTCATTTTAAAGTATATTATTTTGTTTGAATTGGTCAAAACAATAATAATTTTACTCTTTAATTTCTTGGTCAAAATGTGAAATAAATTCACATACTAATTGACAAGAATTAAAGTTTTCATTAGTGCACTATGAAAGTTTCATTTTTATGTTGAAGAATGAAATTTGTGATTCTCATTATTTTTCTATAAAAGGGCTTGTAAGCATTATAGAAAAAATAGATTTTGAACAACAAATCACTTTCTCATACTTTGAATAGTTATGTTAGTATTTTTTATTTATTTTGAGTATGAGAGTACACTTATAATTTATTTTATAACAAAAATGAATTTATTTTATTCTAAATTCTTCTAAATCAAACATAAAATTCTTGGAAATTAATAATTTCATGTTCTTCGTTATTAACATTTAATTAGATAAAATATATAATAATATAAACTTTGAACTTAATTATGTGACATTAACACTTATAATTTATTGAAATATAAAATAACAATAAATTAAAATCAAGAATTAGTTTGAGATTCATGAACTAACGCGAAACAAAGAGTAACGTAATGAAAAATAAAAGGGTTTTTAGTAATTAAACCCCTCAACTAAAGATGAATTGTAAAATAAATCTTCAACTAAAAATCCTGTGAAATAAACCCTCAACTTCAATTCCGTTAACATATGTTACCCTCCGTCTAAAAAACCGTGACGGAGGGTGACATACGTTAACGGTTTGTAAGTTGAGGGTTTATAATGTTGAAAACTTAGTTGATGGGTTTTTTTACGATTGAAAAATAGTTGAGGGGTTTTTTCACTAAAAATCATTAAATTTTTAAATCTTTATTATCATTTATATATTGTTTTAGATTGATTTATAAGTCTTTAAAACTAATTTATAAATTTTAATACATTACTTTATAACCGATTTATAAAACTTCATAAACATTTTAATACTTTTACATATGATTAATACGGTTTCACAATTATTTTATAAGTTTTTACAGATTCTGATACTTTTTAGGATAAAATAATTTAACATTATTCGTGATACTACTGAAACATATATTGCAATACAATAATAATATATCAAATATATTTCTATTGATCAAGAAAACAAACAAAAATATAATGTATTGGAATAAAAATAATCATGCATTATTTTTTGGGATATGGGGAAAGTATGAGCCAGATGACGGAAAATCATGAAAATAAGAAAAAGTGTGTCCTAACTCTAAATAGAAAGATTGACTTCGTGGATGAATTATCCTCCACAATTTTTAAGACTTAATATAACTTAGAAAAATTAAATTATTTGATAGTTGACAATGACAATATAAACACACAAATTTTCTTATATCACTATTACCAAATATCAAATAATTTAATATTTTGAAGTTATATTAAGCTGTAAGTAGTGTTTAAAATTATTAATTTAGGATCTATAAATTAATTTTATAATAAAGTTATGTATTAAAATTTATAAATTAGTTTTAAAGGTTTATAAATCAAACTAAAACAATATATAAATGATAATAAAGATTTTAAAAAAATTAATGACTTTTAGTGAAAAAACCTCTCAACTGTTTTTGAATCTTAAAAAAAAACCTCAACTAAGTTTTTAACATTATAAACCCTCAACTTATAAACTGTTAACGTATGTCACCCTCCGTCACGGTTTTTTAGACGGAGAGTAACATATGTTAACGGAATTAAAGTTGAGGGTTTATTTCACAAGATTTTTAGTTAGGGGGTTTTATTTACGATTCATCTTTAGTTGAGGGGTTTAATTACTAATAACCCAAAATAAAATGATCGATATTCTGGTGAATGATTTAACGTACGATCACACTCACATTCCACAGAGTGTAGCAGCAACAACATGCGCTACTTTGTACGGCTCATTAGTTATCGTTGATCATATACTGTTTCTCAATTAAAACACTATATTCCTCATGCATGGAACCATACATTAATTTATTTATTTATAGCGACATTTTCATATGTATTCATGTATAATTTTGATTATCGTTTGTTCATAGTGAACATTCAGTAAAAAAATATTATTAGCCCAAGACAATCTTTGACTCCAGTACTTTTGCATTGCTTTTATCTATTTTGGGTTGAACTGTTTTAGGCCTGAGGTAAAAACCGATGTACTGTAGTCCGGATGCATCGTAAGTCCCATGGAAACCGCCAAGCTGAGGAGATCTCCCGAGTTTAAACGAGAATTTTTCGTTGCTGGAACTGGAGGTACCAAAAGGACCGTATTCACTAGTGTTGGTAGTGAATTTGAGAGATCTTATGTGAGGATTGCTACCTTCGTATTTGTAACACTCTCCACTTATTCCAATTATGAACTCGTGCGGATAGGTCAGCTCTATCTGCAGGATCCAAAATCACATGTTTGAGTTCTAAACTTATAACCATGATCATGGATCAATCTGTTATATACTCGTACTAATTAACCATATATATATTCTATACTCTATCATGTGGGTAACTACTTCAAAAATAAAAAAAACTTATCATGTGTCTCTTGTGATCTAGTATCACATATTAGCTAAAACAATGCAAGTTTGACGATAATTATTTGTTTGTTTTGTAAAAGGTTTATGAAATAAATCTTCTTATAATAAAGTGAATCCCTAATCCAAGATGTTTCATCTTGGTTGTTCTTAGCGTTTAGTTTGTAAATAAATATTGTGATGGAGAAAAAGAAGAGTAAAAATCAGACTTACAACGTCAAACATGTTGCCCAAACCTGGACCGTGACAGTCGGATAAAACAAACTTTCCGTCTACCACGAACTGGAACTGAATAGACATGATTCCTGAGGTATTATGAGATATAAAGATCTGAGAGAGGATGCCATTGTGACTTCCTTCATCCCAGTTAACAATTGTTGTGCTTCTAGCATCATGCTTCCCTACTGGTCCTATCTTCATCAACTTTCCTTCCATTCTTTTACGACCAACTCTCTTAAGCTTTCTTATTGATGTTACGTTTAATTTCATACAATATAGCCCATATCCCTTATATATTAATTGAGGAACATTTGAAAAATTATAACCTCAATTTTGTATTAATTAAAAAATAGCCCATCTTAGGTGTCAATCAATTAGGATGTTAAATAAGGTGACGTGTCAGCTGCATAATCAATTGAGAAATTGGTGAGTCCATGATTAAATGCTAGAGAATGTGACCATATCCATCGATATTTATAAAAAAGGGCTCATGTATTATAACGAAAGAAACACATAATTTAAAAACGATCAAACACTGTATAAACGAAGCGTTTCATCCTAATAAAAAAAAGATCATACAGTAAAGTGGATACTGTCGCGTGGCCACGTATATCGAAAGTAATCCGTATGGTTGTGAAGCCTTTATTACTCAGAATTGTTTCATAAGAAGACGTCATGAACAATAATTAGCGTAGACCATGGAACTGTCGAAAGTTGGTTGCCATGGCGTCATCTATCGTGTCTAATTCAGACGTTGGGATTAAGTGATCATGTATCTGTTTATAATTAAAAGTACACAATCAAATTAACACGTTGCTAAGAAACCATAGAAGTAATGTCAATAGTGTTCTGTAAATAACAGAGTTTTGATCAAGGTAAAGCTGGTGGCCGGTTTATAATTTTAATTAGAACCGAACCATATGTGAAATAAAACAGTCGGTATGAGTATTATTTGAATTCTCGCAAACCGGGATTTTGACATGGTATAGCGTCGAAAGTTGAATAAACTTGGCATGCACACTTCTGGATTATAAGGAAATGGAAAAATAAATTGAATATGGTAAACCTTAATCCCCAAGGCTTGATTAAATATAGATTGGAGCACATACGGAAAACTAAATATGTAATAATAATGGTATGATTTTTATGGCTTTTTTACAAAAAAATAATAATAATACTGGTACGCTCTTTCCTAAGAAGTCGTTATAATTTCCTTTAATTCGTAGAAAAGATATTTTTACTTGCTAGAGGGTTCTAAAAAAATCTATGACGGCAAGTCCCTAAGTAAAATGGAAAACGTTCTCACCAAGGTAAAACATTCCAATTTTTTTTTGGGAATTTAGTTAATGTTTCATAAGTGCAATATTTGATTTTTTCTTAATCATCGAAACATTTAACCTAAAATATATTACTATAAAAAAAGCTCGGTTTTCACCTTTGGTTGAGCACATCATATTGCGACGCTGCCAATAAGAACAAACAATCGATTCCCACAATATGGCATCTGTAACTTCTATTGTCGATTTGAAACCGTTCAAAACCAGCTGGACGATCAAGGTGAAGGTTATTCGATTGTGGAAACAAACAACTGGTGGTGGTGGTGAGACCATTGATATGGTTCTGTGCGATGTTAAGGTTTGGATGTTTTTTTTAAAACATTTCCCATGTACTATTATAGGGGATATGCATGCATCTCTTGACATAATTCTTTCTCCGTTTTATACACAGGGAAATAAAATTCATGCTTCAGTGAAGAAGGAGTTGGTGGCTAAATACGATCCCTTCCTGAAAGAAGGACACTCAAACATGTTCATCAATTTCTCCTTGGTGCATTCTGTTGGTTCGTATAGAACAACAACGCATCCTTACCGGATTAGTTTCCTATCCAAAACCCGTGTCCTACCCAGTGAACAACTGCCGGGGGAACTTTGCGGATTCCAACCCGTGAAGTACAACGAAGTGCTTGACGGCAGTCTAAATCCGGATTATTTAATTGGTTAGTGTCTTTTATAAAAATGTACTCTTTATTGCACCACTTATTAGATCTTACAAAACAAAACGAATCGTTTATATGCAGATATAATCGGCCATATTGTTAAGGTTAGTCACATTGAACATGTTAATGTCAATGGACAGGAGACAGAGAAACTCTGTGTGGAATTGCGAAACTCCGAGTAAGTGTTTTCATTTTATTTGATCGAGACCTTCTTTTTCGTTAATATAATTGTTTTGTTTTCTAATGTTATTATTTAATATTTTTTTTTTAATTTCAGTGATGAAAGAATTCCATTGGTGCTGTGGGGAAATGCTGCATGTGATGTTAATTATGCAATCCAGGTGCGAAGCGAGTACACAACCATATGTGTCTTGCGTTTTGGAAAAATCAACGTGTGGAATGGTAATTATAATAAAGCGTTTTTGTTTACTATTATTTCATAAATTATTAAGAGCTTAAAATTAACGTACCAATTGATCGTTATAACAGGAGAACTATGTGTCAGCAATGCTTTTAATATCAGTGATATTGTATTGGATCCGGCGATGACTGAGGTTAACAATTTCCTTGCTAGGTATTCACGGTTTTTTTTATGCCTCTATCAGTTGATTTATTTTTATGATATGGACATTCGTGAGCATGGAAAGTTTCAATGTATTGCCTGCTATTATATTTGATGGATTTGAATAATTAGTTTGCCAGAGGATGATCTCCCTTTAGCCATTGTGGAGTCACAGTATGAAGCCGGGGTAAACGGTTCCTCAGATGGAGATGCTTCCTTCCGCCCTACACCTAGAAAAACACTTGCGGAGGTTTTACAAACAAAACAGGTTTGTTACAAATGTCTAATTAACTATTGGTTTCTTTAACTTACAAACAATATATTTTCAACTTGGTTGTGACTTTAACTTGAATCATTACTTTCATGCAAGGTTGAGAAGTGTATTGTGCTGTGCACAGTCGCTGCCATTGATGCGGACATGGGGTGGTTCTACTGGACATGCAAAGTGTGTTCTAAGGAAGTCTGGAGTGTGCCAAAGTATAAGGATGATGTGCTCGAGCAATGTTGTTATTGTGCAACGTGCAATACTTACAATCCAAAAACTGATACTAGGTATGGGATTTTTTTATTTTTTCATTACTTTGCAATACACGTTGAAAAATTCAGGCCACTAACAACTGTGTATAATGTAGGTATCGGTTGCATTTGGTTGTGCTTGATAACACAACCAACACTAAGTTTGTGTTGTTTGATAATCATGTTGCTCAACTACTCAATCAACCATTGTTACATGTTGGTGGACCATCCGATAAACCGGAGGTTGTAATCTTACGGTTGCGTCGTACATAATTTTAATGTGGAATCTCCAGTTCTGATCTTTTGTTTGCAATTTTGTAGATTGCCCGAACAGATGTCCTCCTACACGCGCTTAACACTGTAGTTGGTAAAACATACCTCTTCAAGATAGGAATTGAACGAGAGAATCTACTCAACAAACACCAATCGTACCCGGTCTTAAAGCTAATTACAGACAAGAATTCGAAAAATCGGTATCAGGACATTGGTTGTACGAATGTAAGCTAGCTTTTTTTGGTTGATCTCATATTTTACAAAGGATTTTGTTTTAGTTTTTTTCATTCTATACGTTGGTTTTCTTCAGGCAGCTGAAGGCACCAACATTGATAGTATGGACATTCACTCCGATTTAGCAGATATGTCAGATTCTTTTGCTATGAGGCCTGCTAAACGAATAAGGGCCTTGAACAGGGACTTTGGTGAGAGCAATGCTCAGAATTCGGGATCAAACTGTTTCAGTTCCGTCATGATCAAGAAGGAGAAGTTAGACAAAAGTGGCTAAAATTTGGTTGAGTTTCTAGAGATATTAAGGCTTTCATTTTTTGCATTTTATAAGGGAGTTAGTTTATTTTATTTTGTTTTGTTTAATATTGCAAACTTATATTGCTTTAGCTATAAAGCACTATCTGTTGATTTCTCAGGTATTTTTATATTAAAGAAAGCCTCTTTAACGATTCTTGACTTCAATTTCATTCTACTCTATTATGTATTGTCTGAGTTGTTGTTTCATTCCTATGATGCCTAATTCCGCATCGATTTTAGTTTGTTTGTCGTGTATAGCTTTCACGCATGCAAGTATAAGTTGTTTATGCAACACTTCATAAAGCACGTCCAAACGAGAAGAATATTATTCTTCGTGATCTGCATCTTTAGGACGTTACATTCGAATTTACGTGCATACATGCGGAAATTTTTTTAAAATCAGACAACGTACTCATCCGTTCAAAAATGACAGGGTGTTAAGCTTCTTGGAAAGATTAAGTCATGTGTTTATTTCGTGTTTTGAAGTATATTCTTCTCGCCTTTATTTAAACAATTAGTATTTCTTTTAAGTATAAGAATATTTGTTATTATCATATATATTTCTAATATATATATATATATGGAGGAATAACTGGTTTTGTTATTTGAGATTTGGTAAATAGGTAAAAAAAATATTGGAAAACAAACATTTATTATAATGTTGTAGCGTCTGTGAATTTGAATTATATTAATATTATTGGATTCTTGCCGCTATGTAAATATTATTTTCCATATTAATGTATTTATGTATATAAACACTATATACATTGCTCCTACGACCAAGATATAGCGATATAGGTTGACGCCTTACAATTTCCTAACTCTTTTTCAAGCAGACTTATTATCGTAATACTTTCCTACTTCTTTATCAAGCAAACTTAATGGCGTCATACTTTCCTACTTCTTTATCAAGCAAACAGTTTTGGAAACTTTAGTACCATACACATATATATGTATTGAATGTGAGTAAATATTTAGTCATTAATACTTAGCTTTCTCTTCACGTTGAATTCAATACAAACCCTAAATACCATGGCTATATAACCAATTCGAGAGTTTCGGACTTCAATACACAGAAACACCTTCATCACAAAAGCTTAAAAAAAAATAATGATGCGTACCAGCGCGATCTCTGAACTCAAACCGTACAAGTCGATGTGGATGATTAAGGTTAAAGTGATTCGATTATGGAAGCAATATTCGGCTGCCGGTGGAGAAACTATGGAGATGGTGCTCATTGATTCAAACGTAACTTTACAAATATTTTTCAGTACTTCTGTCCAAAATGTTTGTCTATATGGCTTCATGTTCTCTTTGGCATGAAATCTAACTTATTGTCTTATTTATTGTTACATGTCTTAGGGTGACCGAATCCATGCATCAGTGAAGAAAGAGCTGGTTGCACAGTTTGAACCAGCTCTGAAGCAAGGTTACAGGAAAATACTCCTCAATTTTGCACTAACCCAATCTGTTGGTTCCTATCGAACGTCCAAGCATGCTTACAAAATCGGATTCCTTTCCACCACCCGTGTTCGTTACTGTGATGATTGGACAGATAATGTCCCGGAATTCTCACCTGTGAAATACAGAGAGGTTCTTGAAGGGGCTATGAACCCTGATTATTTGGTTGGTTAGTACCGATCTTTCCCTTTACTCAAATCATATTTTGAATTCATTTCTTTCGCTTATAGTGGTCTATTAAGTGTTAAAAGGTCTATCTGTTCTATATTGCAGATGTAATTGGACAGGTTGTCGAGGTGAGTAATGTTGAAGTTGTTGCTGTGAATGGAAAGGATACAAATAAGATAGCATTGCAACTGCGTGACTCGGTGTAAGCTTATTATACACATATTTGTGTGCCCCATCAGTAATATATTGCCCATCAATTCCTGGTGAAATGCACTGTGTTTGTTAGCGTATCTGAAAGGTGTATTTACAAATGGTGTCGTAGGGATGATCGGCTTACAGTTGTCCTGTGGGGAAAATTTGCCAATGATATTGATGATGCTATCCAAGGAAGTAACGGACAGTCTGTCATATTTGTGTTAAGGTTTGGCAAGATTAAAGTGTGGAAAGGTACAAATTGAATTATTGAATACTGAATATACTGTTGTACTTTACGAATTCATATGATGGTCCTTTATTTGTATCAGATGAGTATAGCATTTCAAACGCTTACAATGTTTCTGACATCTTTGTCAATCCAACGAGCGCAGAGGCTCATGCTTTTATTGAAATGTAAGTTTTTTCATCAATGTTGAATGTTATTAAAAATATATATTAATTAGCAACTAACATTGTATAATCTTTTATTGTCATTAGGTTGCCAAAGGATAACATGTCTTTATCAATTGTCGAGGCTAATCCTAACAGAGCAATTTCTGGCGTGTCTGATAAGGATGATTTTTTTGTGCACACAAGCAGAAAGAATATCGCTGAGCTTTTCTGTACTAAACAGGTTAGCGTTATACCTCTGCGTTAACTTTTTAAAATCTGGGCGTTCGTATCCTAGCATAAACTCTTTTAAATTTTTCAGTTGGAGAGGTGCATTCTGATGAGCACGGTTGTTTCTATTGACGCTGATATGGGGTGGTTCTATCTTAGCTGCAAAGTGTGTTCCAAAAAAGTTTTAACTGTACCAAATGAGACCATAGAAGATGGTAGTGGCGAAGATGTGATGGGGCATATATACTTTTGTGTCAAATGCAACACGTATAAACCTTCGATAATGCCAAGGTGAGGAACACGTCTTTGTTTTTATAGTAAGGTATATTTTATACCATAGATTCACTTTATAAACAGCATACCTATATGAGTTCAATTTATTATGAATTAGGTACAAGTTGCATTTGGTTGTTGTTGATGAAACAAGATTGACGACAAAGTTGCTTCTGTTTGATAACCATGCTGTGCAACTTCTTCGTCAACCATGCACTGAGCTTGCAGGACCGATGCTAAACGATATGGTAATCCGTTTTAAGTTTATTAAGCGTTTTTTCTTAGTTTTTTTTGTGCTAATATATACAATTGTTCATTGTAGCTGGAAGAGACTAATGTCATCCCTGAAGCTCTCAACAGTATTATTGGGAAAACGTTTCTCTTTAAGCTAAGTATTGAGAAGGAGAATTTACAATACAAACATGATACCTACAAGGTGATGAAAATCATCAGCAACAAAGAACTGATTGAGGAGTTTGAGCAATTCGTGTCGCCTAAGGTATTCACATTTGCCTAAAAACTTTGGTCTCCCAAAACTATTTACCTTTCCAGATTTTTTAACTAACTATTCCGTTTTTCTAGGCAAGTGAAGACACGATGGTGCCATATATGTCAGCCCAATCCGATGCTCCTGAGGTATATCTACTGGCTAATTCGTCAATTTGTTAATTCGTGTAGGGTTATATTCTAAATGTACTTCGTATCGATTTCACTATTCATTATAGGCTAATCTGACGCTACCCCGATCGTCGTCACCGAGCTCAGTTTCAATTGATCAGTCCACACCAGCGAAGCGTTTACGTGGGCCCGTACTGAATTTACAGGAAGCATTTGACGAGAGTTCCGTGAGCAAAAAATCATGTCCACTCAAAATCAAGCAAGAGAAATTAGGAAAAAGTGGCTGAAGAGTGTTGACGATGAGCTATTACGGAGGCTTTCTATAGATTTTTAATATTATAGCTGGTTTTTTTCCTTTCAGTTGGTGTTTTGCTTTTTGTTTACGTTGAGCAACTAAAGTGGAGTTTACTCCTGTTTTAATATATAATAGAAAGCCTCTTTCAATTTTATGTTATTTGCTTTCTGGTGCTGCATTGCAACTTTACTCTTTTTTGAATTTCGCTATTTAGTACCGGAATATTCAATTATCAAAGAAACATTGATTTCGTGTTTTGGTTTTGTCAAGTATTACACAGGTTTTTTATTGTCATCGCCCTTGCCTACTTTGAGTAACAATAATAGTTACTAAACTGAAATAAAATCTAACGTGCTATGGCCGAAATATACAAGGACGCACTGTTTAAGATTCAGCAATTATTAACAAATTTACAAAATAAATTTGACTGCCATGTCAATGACCTCTTTAATTGTATCATGATACAAAACTTGGATGACAGATGTAATATATTTGCGTAAGAGATATGAGATTAGTTTCCCATATGACATATATTTACTTTCCCTAAAAGTGATTCCATAATAGGGGAAGTACTTTTACTCTTATAAAAATAGTAATTGACTGTTTATTCCGTGTGTAGCAACCATGGATAAGCACACGCATACAACGGATGGTGGAGGTAAGCACTATATGTTTGATGGGTGAAAAAAGAATTTTGGTTCTATCCTTGCTAAGCACTTTAAATTACTACCCATCTATATGATATGCAGAGATACCGGTGGGAGACACTGGTGAGTTTACACAAAGCACTGTAAATCACATTGGAAGACAAGGGACATACAGAGCTGCACGATCCCAAAGGCGTCGTATTTTAAGCCAAACGAGATTAAAGAAGCGTGCGTTTTTCTAATCTATAAAACGTTAATGTTAATTTGATATATTTTCGCAATACGCCACTGTTGTATCCGCAGAGATCCGCGCAATGGGAAGCGCTGAAGACGAATCAAGAAATATTCATAGTGTTCAGAGGGATGCAAGGGCTAATAGGCGTCAAATTTTAGGAAACAAGCGAAATTTCAATGATATTCACTCTTCTAATACAGAGTCAGCTGATCTTTTAGAATCCAGTTCTACAGAAATTTTGACGAGAAGGAGTTTCTGCAATGGAATTGTTTTGACAGAGGGTACGTTAAATTATATTAGGTAGCATATAACCTCTTTCTGTAAGTTGAGAGTCAATGTAGTTGCTGTTTTTTATGTTAAAATTGTAGTGCCTATTTCGCAAGTTGATGTGCCAGTGAGAATAAACGTAGCAGAGAAGCAACCATCATTGCGTAATCAAGAGTTGTTCAGAGGAATGATATTGACAGACGGTCGTTGACTATATCTTTTCAATTAAATTTATACATACGAATAAATTGTTGCTACGTTTACTAATAAAGATTTTCACTTGCTTTATGGTTAATCATAGTGCCTCTCAGCGAAGGGTATGCTCCAATACATAAAGGAGCGAAGAGGCAACAAGTTCGCCAACAGACTTCAAATCAAGTGAGAATGGATGTGAATACGGTGGCATGGAGTTCTACAACGCGTATGAAAGCAGGGCGAATTCAAAGTAACATAATTTGCTCCAACACTCAACAAAATGTTTCGAACAGTCAGCAAACCATGAATCTGTCTGGTATGCGAAGTCATTTAGGAAAGGATAATATTATTCAAACATAGATGTTTCTTAACAGACATACTCATGCATGTTTCATATTATTAACTAAGGCGAAGTTGTCACACAAAAGGAGGACCTCCGACAGAATAACCGGGAGACCAATTCAAGATCCACTATCTTTAATGACATAACAAATGTTTTGGGAACTTCTAATAGAGTTGGCACTAATCAACGGCCAGTTCAAGTGGGGCAAAAGAGAAAATTGAGTCGAAGGGACTCCATATGTGTATCCCCGGGCGTTGATAATGCGAATCAGAACAGCAGAGGTAGTTTTGATTATATGCTTCTTATTTGTTTTAAGAAAACTATGACTAAGAATATATTTTACATTCTGCGCATATTTCAACGGATATTTGCGTTACGTTACAGGGACGGATTTGGATTGTCCAGTCAAGAAAAAGTCGAAAGGGCAAGAGATAATGAAACCAGATACTCTGCTTAACGTATCTAAAAATAACAGCGTAACCATATCTCAGCCTGTAAAGGATCCAGATTTTATAACTTGGTCTTCTACATTGTCATCGATACGAAGACATGATACTGGTTTAGTTATCGACTGTGATCCTACCCAGCCTTTAGATAAGTCATTCGCACCCGAAGTTGATGTAAGTTGTCAGACAGCCCCGGAGGTGGAAACTTTTACTACAGTAGATGAGAGTGATGAAGAAGGTAATACTTTATTATATGCTGTCTTTTCATTATGTTGTTTGATAATTTTGAAGCGAAAAGTAAACCACCTTTATTTTATTCTTTGTGTGTAGATTCGGGTGATGAGTACTGGGACTGTTCTAGCAATGATGCAGATGATTTGAACTCTGATTCAGACATTGACGAAAATGGTACTCTCGCCCAGAGGCAGCAACGTCAGTTATACATTAACAAGGTGTCCGAATGTTTTTCAAATTCATTTGGGGGGAATACGCAGAGTAATGCCATAACTTCAGTGTCTGGACCGCCTACCAGAAAAGAAGAAGGTAAAATGATACATACGTTTAAAATAACCCAACAGTATATGACAAACTATATAAGACCCTGTTGAATTCATCATAACAAGTAATTGACTGGCAGAGTATAAAGATGACGGAGATTTGACCAACGAATGTGCATACTGTGGAGCGCTATTTTGGTTTAACGAACGAATAGGGAAGGGCAGGAAGACAAGAAATCCAGTATTCACCATGTGTTGTATGAGAGGCAAAATAAAGCTTCCTGTTCTTAAAGAACCACCGGAACTGCTTTTAAGGCTGCTTACTAATGATGATGTTATCAGCAAACATTATCGGGACAATATAAGACCCTTAAACATGATGTTTTCCTTTACATCACTAGGAGGGAAAATAGATAATTCTATTAACACGGGAAAGGGTCCAAAAGTTTTCAAGATGCATGGGGAGAATTATCATTTAATTGGAAGTGTGAAGCCAAAACCTAACGAGACGGCAAAGTTTTCTCAGTTATATATCCATGATACAGAGAATGAAGTTCAAAATCGATTGTCTGCATTGAGGTAATAAGGTCGATAGAACTATTTCCCTTTCTTCATACTACCCTATCACTTATCGTGTTTCTGGTTCAATTTTGTATGTTGCAGTGGGAACAAAGAGAAAAGCAAAATTAGGGCGGATCTGGTAAAGGAAATTATGGAAATGTTGAGGGCATGCAATGTTCATGTGAAGTCTTTTCGGAATGTTATGGATAGATTTAATGACGCAGACGATACGGAAACACTGTCTTTGGTCTTGCTCCATACGCGTTTACAAGATGGACGTGTTACCAATCTACCCACAGCTTCGGAAGTAGCTGCGTTGGTTGTTGGTGATTTTCGGGAGAATATGGACAAGCGTGATATTATTCTAGAGAAAACGTCTGGGAAACTTAAGAGGATAAATGAGTTGCATCCTTGCTATCTACCTATGCAATATCCTCTTATTTTCCCTTACGGTGAGGACGGTTTTCGTCTAGGAATAAAAAATGGTTTCACAGGAATAACTAAAAACAAGAAACCTAATATAAGCATGAGGGAATTTTTTTCCTATCGGATTATGATTCGCAAAGTTGGATCGCATGTTCTTCTTCTCAGCCGACGTCTACTGCAACAATTTCTGGTTGATGCATATACTATGATTGAAAGCCACCGTCTTCGATTCATCAGAAAAAACCAGGCAAAACTAAGGACGCTAAAGTTCAGTAAGTTTGTTGCTGCTGCAAATGAGGGTCATTCAAATGTGTCTATTGAGGGAAACCGCATTATCTTACCAGCTTCTTTCACTGGGGGTCCTCGATATATGCATCAAATGTATTTAGATGCCATGACGATTTGCAAATACTTTGGATTTCCCTCTCTATTTATTACATTCACGTGTAATCCAAAATGGCCTGAGCTGGAAAGGTATATGCAGAAGTTTAATCTAAAGGCTGAGGACAGACCCGAACTGTGTTGTCGACTCTTCAAGATTAAGTTGGATAGGTTAATGGACGATCTTACAAAGAAATATCTGCTTGGGAAAACTGTTGCTGGTATGTATATACTTTGTGTGTATTGTGAATTTTAAAGATAGGTTGTGATGTCGTTTTATAATACCTAACTTATTCAGTGTATTACTCACAGCAATCTACACAGTCGAGTTTCAAAAACGAGGCCTTCCACATGCGCATATTCTGCTATTTATGGATGCGTTGCACAAGCTACCGGGAGCGGAAGATATAGATCGTATAATTTCTGCTGAAATCCCTGATAAAGAGTCTGAACCGAGATTATATGAAGTTGTGAAAAACATGATGATTCATGGGCCATGTGGTGTTGTGAACAGAGGATCTCCATGTATGGTAGATGGACGATGTAGCAAGTTTTTTCCACGGAATTTTGTAGAGACAACGACAGTAGATGCTCAAGGGTACCCCGTGTATCGAAGAAGGGACAATGGAGCTTTCATTGAGAAGAAGGGAATTAAATGTGACAACAGGTTTGTAGTCCCCTATAACAAGGAACTCTTACTTAGCTACAATGCACACATCAACGTGGAGTGGTGTAATCAGTCAAGATCTATAAAATATTTATTTAAATACATCAACAAGGGCCAAGATCGTGTCACCGCAACAATAACTCAAAAATCGACAACTGAGTCTGCAGCTGAAGGGAATACTGATGCATCTGGGGTCACAGCAGCCTCTGTCACTACGAACGCCTCAGAAAACGTTGAACCACAAGTTGATGAAATTAAAAAGTACTTTGAGGCCAGGTATATATAAAAGAGCTTTACTTGGGTAACGGTTTTTTTAGCTATGTTGTACTGTTAACAACAACTATATAATCCATTCCAGGTATATTTCTTCTTGCGAAGCAACGTGGAGAATACTGGCTTTTCCAACGCATTACCGATCTACACCCGTGGAGAAGCTTACATTCCATTTAGAAGGCGAACAACCGGTTATATACAGGGAGGGTGATACGGTTTCAAGTGTTATGGAACGCAGTTTTTTATGCAAGACAATGTTCTTAGCTTGGTTTGAATGTTGTATCAAGTACCCCGAGGCGAGAGAACTGACATATGCGCAAATGCCAACAAGATTTGTTTACGACGCAAAACAGAAAGAATGGAACCCACGGAAGAAAGGTTTTGCGATAGGTAGATTGGCGCCGGTATCCCCAGGTTCAGGTCCGCAATATTATCTAAGGGTTTTGATAAATAAGGTAAAAGGCCCAACGTGCTATGCAGATATCAGAACTGTCAATGGTGTTATTCACCCGAGTTATGAGGATGCATGTTTCGACCTTGGACTGTTGGATGATGACAAAGAATATATTGAAGGTTTGAAAGAGTGTAGTTTCTGGGCATCAAGTGGATATGCGCGCAAACTGTTTGCTAAGATGTTGATATCGGATAGTTTGTCTATGCCTAAATTAGTTTGGGAAGAAACTAAAGATATTTTGTCTGAAGATGTGCTTTATATGGAGCGAAAAAAACGACGTAATCCAGGTATATACTGATTGATTGTTAATGTATACGTCTATATGGTAAGGAGCGTTAATTTACTTTAAGTAAAAAAAATCGTAATTTTGTTTTTGTAGGTCTGATTTTGACCGAAGAAGAGATTCTTAATTCAACTTTGATTATGATTGAAACTATTCTACGTCAGAAGAATACTTCTTTGGATAAATGGACAACAATGCCAAAGCCAGTGTATAACTGTAATTCCCTCTGCGAGAATCAGTTGTTACAGGATGAGCTCAACTATCCAAGAGATGAGTTGCGTGTTAAACACGCTGAATGGCTTCCGCAGATGACAGATGAGCAAAGATCAGTGTACGAGGAGATAATATCTGCAGTTATAAACAAAAAAGGTGGAGTTTTTTTTGTTTATGGATTTGGAGGAACAGGAAAAACATTCATGTGGAATATTTTGTCAGCTGCAATACGATCTAAAGGTGATGTTGTACTTAATGTGGCATCCAGCGGCATTGCCTCTTTACTACTACCTGGTGGGAGAACAGCTCATTCACGGTTCGGAATTCCTATCAATCCAGATGAATCCTCCACTTGCAATATTCAACCAGGCAGTGATCAAGCCGAGGTAATAGAAAAATCTTCTTTAATTATATGGGATGAGGCACCTATGATGAGTAGACACTGCTTTGAAGCACTAGATCGGAGTTTGGGTTATATTATGAAGACTGCAGATGGAACACCTTATGGCGGAAAAGTTGTCGTTTTTGGAGGGGACTTCAGACAGATATTACCAGTTATTCCAAGGGGAAATAGGGCCGACATTGTAATGGCGACGCTTAATTATTCATACTTGTGGAAGCATTGCAAAGTTCTTCAACTGTCAAAAAATATGAGGTTGTTAGCAGAAACAAATATTCGCGAAGCTGAAGAGATTAAAGAATTCTCAGACTGGATATTGGCTTTGGGAGATGGAAGAATCAATGAACCAAATAGTGGAGAAGTTCTGATTGATATTCCGAAAGATCTATTGATTAAAGAGGCTAATGATCCAATTCGTGCTATTGTTTCAGAAGTATATGGAAACACTTTCAAAGATTCTAGAGATCCAATATTCTTTCAAGAAAGAGCTATTTTGTGTCCAACAAATGCAGATGTTGAGGTGATAAACAACTACATGCTTGATCAGCTAACAGGTGCGTCAAGTTGTACTATATATTAACCGCAATTTTCAATTAATACTTAGCAGTTCGTAAGCAAAAGAAATATTTTAAAAATGTGTTTTTCGTTATAGGTGAGGAGAAGATATACTTAAGTTCTGACAGTATCGATCCAACTGATACGAAATCGCAAGATGATTCTATTTTCTCTCCGGAATTCCTCAATAGTATAAAAACTTCAGGGTTACCAAACCATACTCTTAGACTGAGAGTTGGAACCCCTGTTATGATATTAAGAAATATCGATCCGGAAGAGGGTTTGTGCAATGGAACGCGTTTACAGATAACCCAGCTGGCAAATCATATTCTACAGGCGAAAGTGATTACAGGAACTAGAGTCGGTGAGATCGTATGGTTACATCGAATGTTAATTACGCCATCTGATACAAAGCTTCCATTTAAAATGCGGCGTAGGCAATTCCCATTAAAGGTTGCGTTTGCGATGACAATCAACAAGAGCCAGGGTCAAACATTATCAAACGTAGGGTTGTATCTACCCAAATCGGTGTTTTCCCATGGACAGTTGTATGTCGCTGTGTCTCGGGTGAAGTCAAGGAAAGGATTAAAGATTCTGATAACCGACAAGGATGGAAAACAGGAGAATAGTACCATGAATGTTGTCTATAAAGAAGTTTTCCAGAATTTGTTTGACAATGAGCAATGATTTGACAATATTTCGACATACTTGGCATAGCTTTGGTTGGTAAACATATATGCTTTCTTATCACATAAATTATACTGTAATTGTGCGTTTAGTAGTTGCGGTTACATGTTGTGTTGTCTACATGGTAGGTTTTAAAGAGAATGTCGATTTCGTGAAGGAGTGATCTCATTGAAGTATGACATCTACATTTTGCTCGACTATCTTATATTTTAACAGACGTATAAAATATAAATTTGTACACCGTAACGGATTGTTTAGAAACTATTATTTTGACTAACTGAAAAACTAATTCTTTTGACATAAGATAACAACAAATGCATTGATCTTTTTTCAAGCAGGTATATAGCTTAACAAACATCAGTAAGCAAGCGGAGACTTAATCCGGGGTTCACTAGGGCTAGGCTACAACGAGTAAACCTAAATGCTAGAAAACCTAAACCAAAGTCAAACATTGATCTACTTTGAATTAGAACTATTTTGTGTTATTGTGAACTGACCTATTCGGTATAATATTTTCCGTCACTGCAATGTGGAAACGCAGATCCATTTGAATGCTTTTTCTTCCTTTGTTGATGTTCAACGACATGTTCGTGTTAGGGCTGTCATTATTTATAAAAAATTTGGTTAGTATAGTAGTAAAACAACTCATTCTACCTAGAATGCATATGTCATGTTTAACTGGCAAGAATCTATATAACTTGATTATTGGTATTGAGCATCACTATTATTTTAGAAATTAAGATTAGAAACATAAAGGCTAAATAGTACATAACATTGTTTACGTTTTGTCCAACCCATCTACTATAGTTGCACGTAGTTATAAATTATTTATGGAGCAGCTAATTATGAGTATTAGAGCATACTGCATTTAATATCCAAGTTCGTCATTTCTTTGTAGTCAGATGATATATATAATCGTAGAAACCGTTTACAATAAGAAAAAATGTCCAGAATGTACATAGGACGGCAAACAAAAGTGGGCCACATTTAAAAAAAAAACTAAAATCCAATAACTACGGAGTACTAATAAGGTCCCGTCCAACTTTAAATAAAGGTCCAAGGTATTTCTGTATCGAATTAGATGTGCGCACGAAGTCGCTTGGTCCATCAAGGTATATGAGAGCCTTTTAAAAATATACTGGAATAATAATGAATGCGAGATTATAGATACTTTTCCATAACTATATAATCATTAAATACTATAGAAATTGTGTTTAACATATAAAGAGTACTTTGTAGTGTACTTACACGCTTAAGGAAATCTCCAATAATGATTCTAACACGCTTCTTTATTCACTTTCGATACGTAGCATAATATCTACAGTGCCGTTGCTCTAACAATTCCGTGACATTTAATTGCAAACATATCTAATGTTTTAGATTTCCTGTGTACCACCGAGTTTTCGCAAAGGTAAAAAAAATATTTATCACTGTCGTAAACAAGCTTACAAATATTTTATTACCTATACATCTAGGTTTAAATCTATTCTTTCTTTGCCATGCACGTTATTAAACTAGATGTGAACCCTAATTACTCTAAGACCTATATATATATACGTCCATGCCAGTGCACCAAAAACACACACAAAGTCTTCTATATTAACCTCTTTTAATTATGTCTGCTTTTACCTTACTGTCAAAACTGCAGTATGAGATTAAGAAACCTGCTATTCGTGTTCAAGTTATTAGCAAATGGAGGACCACAACTTCAGAGACAGAGCTGTTAGTTGTGGATGAGATGGTTTGTGTTTTTTTCTCATAAATTGTATATCTTTTCTTGAGGCCATAACTAACGTTAGGATGTATTTGTTTATATAGGGTAGTAAAATTCAAGGAACATTTCATGATGAATGCATGGAATCAAACAAAATCATTGTCAAGGAAGGTGAATGGTATGAAATATATAATTTCAAACTGATTCACAATTTCCGTATGGTCAAAACTACAACAAACCGCTACCATGTTGTGACCAACGTCAACACCGTTATTACCAAGCTGGAAGCACGATTGACATGCAACTACTATGTTTTTAAAGATTTTAAAACCATAATCCGAGGCCTTGCCCATCCCAAGTTCTGCATAGGTATTGTGTCTTGCATTAACTTATCTTTAATTATTTACAGTCTACAAAATCAAACTAAGTTTTGGTCTTTTACTTCGTAAATTTGAGTTGCGGTTTGCTTATACGTGTAGACATCTATGGATCTTTGGTGTTTGTTGGGAACCTTGAATTTGTTGAAGTTGCTGCTGGTATTGTGAAACCTAAAACGGTTTTTAGCTTAATAAATCCAGAGTAATTTTTCTCACATTTATACAGTTCAATTGTTAAATCTAACTTTGTTAGATTTTGTCATAATCTGACACTGTTTAACTACATCAATGGCAGGTACAGTCCTATTAATTGTGTTGCATATGGAACTACTGCTGTTGAATTACTAACTTATTGGAATTCAAGGAAAGCAAATGTTGTTTTGTGTGTGTTAAGTGTTTGGCAAATTGAAAGGGACGAAGGTAATAATATATAGCTTTATATTACAATGTATATAACGCTTACCTTTTCATTGTTTAAGTTATTAGTTTTCAATTTGAAATCGGTAGGTGGA
This sequence comes from Brassica napus, assembly GCF_020379485.1. Classification (NCBI taxonomy): domain Eukaryota; kingdom Viridiplantae; phylum Streptophyta; class Magnoliopsida; order Brassicales; family Brassicaceae; genus Brassica; species Brassica napus. The sequence goes on from NC_063443.1 coordinate 2,442,783, forward strand.
TTCAGATTCATGACCAATATTGAAGGTTGTTCGAAGATTGTATTTGAGCCTAACATTCCAGAGATTGAAGAATTTAGGAAAAAGTGAGTAGTACTTTACATTTGTATACCGATAAAGGAAGCTAACCCATAAAAGTGATTTTACATTTCCTTTTTAAAATTTTTAATATTTTGCAGGATTCCACCTCATGCCTATTGACGACTTGCACGAAGACAGACAGTATGACAAGGATGTTTGGTTTTTTTTAATTTACGCAGTTTTCTACAAGACTTTACATTTTTTTATTTGTTTCTTTTTCTGCTCTATTATGGTTTTCTTTTAAACTATGCTAATGTGCTTTACTACCTATTCGTTGTCTTATGAATAATATTATTTCGTGTTTCTAAAACATCTAACTTATATTTACACTTGATATATTTGTTCACTTTTCAAAGAAATTTATAGTTATGGATAGTTATACTCCTAATCTCATAATTTTGTATTTAATGATTTCGTGTGAAGTTCATAACCCAATCACAAACATGTATGCTTTCGGAAGCTAACCTTGAATCAAGTTGAACAAAGGTTCTTCACAATGCGCGGACAGTTGTGAGGCAATATTTCATCGTTACGAATTCTGTATGCCTCGCTTTGTTAATGGCGTTAAAATTGTCTGCATTACATTACTCTCGATTCATATTTTAGGATTAATTAACAAATAGAACTTACCAAAAGGTTTTGTTGAAAATACCTGCTTAAATCAGCATAGGATCCGCTTTATTATTTAGTTGTTCAGTGTATCCACTTTCTTCAACCGACTCCTTTTTTCCAGATAGAAACACCCAGATATCCCCTTTACAAGCATCACATAATCGATCTTCTGTGCAACAAAGAAGATAACAAATATAAAACCTGCATCCATATCAATTGGGATTTTGCAATTCGATTTATATAGCCGAAAATTATTTTGCGTTGTTTCAAAACCTCAATCTAATACATGTCCGGGTTATCTACATCTTACAAGGACAGAGTGGAAGCAGGGAATATGAAATTTCCAGAATCAATACGCTTTTCAATATCAGATCCGAAAACTATCATAACTAATTTTTTTATTGGGAAATGGAGACTAACCTTAGCGCGTTCCATCTTGATCGAAGAAGCGAATTTCCTGATGTATAGATAGTCGGACAGTAAAAAGTCGAACCTTGATCTGCTATCTGGGATGTTAGATAGTCTATGAAGAAATTTTGCGGACGAATGCGAGAGAAGAAATAAAAAAAAACCGACAAAATGAGTGAGGAAATGATGCATCGTAGCTGGATTTACTTTAGAGGATATGATTCAGACTTTATGATTTTGGGCTCCATTTATTAAAAATGGATGCATTTTTTTAGCTCATTATCTCAGAAAAGGCCATTGAGATCCGATCAAATAAACTCACTAAAAGGCTTTTGGCCCATCAGTCCCCTCAGTCAGTTCAATAACCATATCACATAAAAATATTCTTCATCTTGCCCATTATGGTTAAATAAAATAACCAATTAGAACCAAAATGTAATCTGTCGATAAAACAAACGATCAAAACATTGAATCATGTCCAGTTTAACAAATCTCAACTTCATTGCCTAACCCCGCGCAAGGCGCGGGTCTTATCCTAGTCTTTAAATAGTTCTCTAAGTTTGAAGCCTCGGATTGGAATATTCCTTTCCAGTCTTGTTAAACTTCTAATTTCATTTTTCCAGTACTTTATTACTTTATAATTTTAGGGGTAGTCTTCTACATTTTGAAATATTCCAATCTTGCATCAAATCCCTTCCAGAGATATTATTCGTTTGTTTATTTCCTCATAATAAAGAAGATTGCGTGTTTTTATTGCAACGCCCTCATATATTAACTCTTCCAGCAATCCTAAGCCCTTTTTGTGTTTCTTATCTATTGTAGTCTTGTAGCTCAGTTTCAACTTGTCTATTTTTTTACTCATTTAACAATTATTTCCATGAAATTCATGAGATGTTCAATCATATGTTAAGCTTTGAATGCCTAATGAACCAACACAATGTTCAAATGCACTAATGCAGAGTATAAACTAAAATGTTAAACAAACATTGGCTCTGAACAAAGAAAGACATCTCATGTAACTAATTTTAATTTTGATTATTTCTTTTCAGTCAAGTCCATCGCTATTTAGGCGACAATTGATTTTGATTCAATTATAAACCATAGGAGTAATTCCGAAAACAAGAAAAACTAAGAAAAAATTACATCTAGACATACTTTTTCATTGCCAACTTACATCTAGACATACTTTGAGCATGTCACATACTTTTTTTGGACAAAATACCTAAAAAACCCTTTGAACTCTAACCAACTAAAAAAGTGGGGTGACTTTACTCAATCAATCTCCCTTTACATTTACGATGGAACTTTAATGTCCTAACTCTCTAATTGGTTTTCTCTCTCATTCTTTTCTCCCACACATCTCCTTTGTCAAACGCCATATCTCTTTGAAAAATCTATCATTTTTTTTTTCTTGTCCTTCTTTCTTCATTTTCCTCTCCTCTTTCCTTCTTCTCGTTCTCTCTTTCCTTTTTTTTATATTTTTCAGATCTGAAAATCTTTCAAAACAACACTACCATCTTGATTGTTTACATGATTACTATCACCACAATAGTTTTTCATTGTCATCACCACAACTCTTTTCACGGCCACCGCCGCACTCGAAGAACCACCGCTGCAATTCTTTCTGAGAAAACCCTGAATACATAAACACAGAATTTTGACCACATGAACATTAATCCGACCACTGACCCTGATTCTGACCATATGAACAATAACCCTGATTCTGACCCTAACCACATCTCTACCAACAACCACGTTTCACCAAGCCAAGCTTCACCAGACAACGTATCAGCCAACCATCCTTCACTCAACCACACTTCTTCCAACCACAAAAGGCAACAACCACCATGTGGTGGTTTCACAGAGGAGCAAATAAGTAGTCATATATTTCAATTTAAAAATATTGACCACATCATATCTGACCATACATATTTATCTGATTTGTACTTTCTTTTGCACCTGTCGTTAGATTGGGTTTATCACACTTTAATCTAACGGTTCCCATTAAAGCACACTATTCAATAAATCTACCAATTAATTGTAACAAAAAAAGACCAACTAGTGTTTACTTTTCAAAATCAAAGTCTCGTTTCTATCAAGGGTACTTTGGGAACAAAAAATCAAAAAGGTAGTTCCAAAGTACACCTCCAGCTGAAAGTACCTTCAACATGTTATAGATCCAAAAAAAGTAACCCATAATGTAATGCTCTCAAAAACTAAAGGGGTATAAATAAAATATAATTTAAAAAGAAGCAGCATATTGTAAAGAAAGCGGTCGTCGTCGTCGTCTTTTCTCGTCGGAAGCTATCAAAAAGAATCGGCAGAGCCTCTCTCGCTTCTCTTTGCATTCACCGACTCACTACGGTAAATCTCTTTTCCCCTCTCTGTTTCGAATCCGAGAATCTAGCTCGAAGGATTCGAATCCCTTTGCTTCATTTGCCAAAACCGATCCTTGATGGGTTTGGATGATCTCGACCTTTGACCAGCTTTACTGTTCTAAGTTTTATCAAAGGTAGCTACTTTTTTTTAAGGGTTTAGAGTAATCAGATTTTAAGGATCAGTACTCTATTAGACAAGAACAAAGTTTGAATCTTTTAACCTGTTCTCGATTACTTGTTTTATGCATGATGAGACAAAACTCTACATTATCCTTTTTGGACATTGTTTCTAGATATAAAGTTTGTGACTTGATGTTACTACTATATTCTTCTAAGCTCTGTTTACCTTAAAAGTAAAATTTGTTCAAGCTTGCTTATGATGTTTCCTCTGGCAAACAGATCTTAAAGTGGAGTTACCAAGATGGCGTATGAACTAACTGAGCAAAAGAGTAAAAATTCTCTCTCTCAACTTAATATGTTTTTTTTCAGCTACAGTATAACCAGCTTCTTTGCTAGTTGTAAGCATTATGTGTAACTCTTTAGCTAAGATTATATATCTCTCTTTGTTGTGATTTGAGTCAGTTACAGAATGCACAAACTTGAAAACTCTTAGATTCTTTTTCTGTCTTATGACATCCATTTCTTGATTTTTTTTTGTTTGTTGGTTGCAGAAGTTGGGTTAGGCCTGATTGGCTTTGGTTTATCCTTTTCGTTTCTTGGTATCATCTTGTACTTTGACAGAGGTTTGCTCGCTCTTGGAAACGTGAGAATTCTCTCCCATTCTGTATCTTAGGAGACATTCCAACATTTGAATCTCATTTGGCTTTGTGTTGTTGTGTGCAGTTGTTTTGGTTGATAGGTGTTGGGCTTTTACTTGGTTGGCAGTCAACTTGGAGACTATTCACCAACGTTAACAACTTGAAGGTATGCATAGAACTAAGGCTAATCTTTGTTTAACAGTTCTTGTAGTAATCAATTCCTTTTGGGGGGTACCTTGTTGCAGGGCACAGTCTGTTTCGTGCTTGGACTCTTTCTTATATTTGTACGTTGGCCTATAATAGGCATTATCCTTGAGATGTATGGTTGCATTGTCCTATTCGGGTGAGACCATTTGTTTCTAGTTTCTTATCGATTTCTTCATACAATTACGTCTAAACTAACGTCACATGTTTTTATCATTTGCAGCGGATTTTGGTCAACGGTAAAGATGTTCCTTTCCCAGATTCCTTTTGTTGGGTGGATGATTCAGTATCCTCTCATGGTAAGCAATCCTCGTCAATACTTCCCTTGTCTCCTTCCTTTTGCTTTCCGAACGAACATTCAGAGCTTAGGTTACTGCCTTAAGTTCATTGCGTCCCTTTGTGGTTAGCTAAGTTAGCCTCTCTCGGAAATAGATAGACTCAAGCAACTTGTCATGAAATGTAGTTTCCACAGGATCATCCAAACAATGATTTAGAGCTATGAACATTTAAGGATTTTGGTTTCTTAGCTTAAATTGTTTTGTCTTTTTTTGTTTGTTTGGAATGTTCTGTTTTTGCAGGTTCTTGAGCAACTTGTACGAGGTTCTCGTTGAAAAAGATACATAAATCTCAATCCCATCTCTTCAGCCTCTTCAAAAAGCTTCTCTAGAATTCCAAAACAATTGTTGCTTTACTTTTTTTGTTTTCTTTTAGAAATAGAATCAAATCCTTTTACGTTCCTTTTTTTTGGGACATGACAGAGACTTTGCTCTGTTTCACATTCTAACTTTCTTTCTATATATATAAAAAAAAAGTAGTTTACTTCCTTTAAATGTTTTTTTCCTTATCGTAACGTACCAACTCAATCTTCATCATGTAACGTAGGAATGACGTAACTAAAGTTTAAAAAAAAAGTATTTATTTATTTATATCTCGTACGGACATTAGTTTCCAGCTGGTGTCTTGTCAGCAAAAAGATCAAATTGTTTTGTCTGAAAACATATCTGAAACAAAAATCGTCATCCAAGTGCGGATTTGTCTCGGAGATGTCTCTTCGTGCTTTCATGCCCGTCGAGACATTGACCTAATCTCCGACAACGACCAACGGAACAAGAACACAAACATCAAACGATCAATGTGGATTACGAGGTTGAAGAGAGTTAGGAGAACGATATTGGTTCTCGGCATTGCCAATTTGGCCGTCATTGTCTCCGGCTGTGTTCTGACTCTCGTTTCCAACTCAAACTGCGACAGCGCCTCCCAGCTATTCCCCCTCTACGCTGTTTGTTTAGCCGCATGCGTCAAACTAGCCTCCATGGTTAAGGTTGCCACTACACAGGAACTCATGGCTATCACCATCATGGATTCTCCTACTCAGATCAGCCTCGATAGAAAGGTGACGTGTTAAACAATCAAAGTCTTTGAATGCATGGCCGGTCCCGAGATTTTAGAAACTTTGACGATTTTGTTATGATTTCAATAATTAAAAAAAAAATTGGAAATTTATATTTACGTAATATTTTTCAAAAAAAAATTGGAAGTCATAGGCCAAAGATTACCAGGTCTATGCCCAGGACCGGCCCTGTTTGAATGTCATGTGACTCTAGAGGTCCATAGATATTTAGGATAGTGAGTATACATTTCAGTTTAGTGTGTTAATGACTATGGCAGATGAAGTATAAGACATGGCTTTGGTGGACTCGGTTTGCAATGGTAATAACTCTACTGCAGTTTCTTGGTGCAACTTACCTTATGTTCCGTGTCTCCACATTCGTTTCCCCTGATGGCATGCCAAGACATTGCGTTTTAGGTAAAACTTATGTCACAAAATTTACATTTGAGTTCTTTGTACTTATTCTTGATTTAAAATCTCTTTAGTAACTTTTTGTGCTCAGGGCTATCTCCAGAGACTCGTGGGTGGAAGCAAAGGCTGCAGGCTTCCTTCTTGATCACAGTTTGCTTCGTTGCGTTGGCTCAATGCTTCACGGGATCAGATATATTGCAATGGCGGTCTTTCTACGCAACTCAAGATGATGCATGGAAAGCTCATTACCAGGAGGTGTTTGACCATGGGATTCGTGAAGTTTTGTGCTGTCTTGGACGCCGTGAATATATGTACGTTATTCAGAAAGAACTTATTTCTTCTTCAGACTCTTGGCAAATTTGATATGTCTCTGTCTGCTTCCAGGGGTGTTATCGAGGAAGATGAAGTGTGTTCAGTTGCAAGACTGTTGGGTGATCTTGTTTCATATAGAGCATCAGGCACTGGCCATTTGGAGTTTTTGGCAGGTTAAAGATCTGAAACTCTTGTCTCTAGTTTTCTATTAGTTTATGAACCTTTTTTATCTAGTCTTTTGTCTATTGTCAGGCCTTGCTCTGTTGCAGAATAATAGCCAGTTTCCTAAATCATATGATGAGGACTGTATGGAAGCTCCAGCGTTTCATCTTCAGGAGGCTGCTACGTTTCATAAATTTGCTGAAGCTGCTTATACTGTACCTTTGAACTACACATACTCCAAAAGCTATTTTTTAAATTTGGTAGATGCATGTTTCTTAACCTGCGTGTGTGGTGGCATTATGCAGGGGCCACTGCTTGATGTTGGGAGAAACCCTGCCTTGTTTTTATGCACATGGGTCTGTAGGCAAGGGATCTTAACACCTTGGAGCCGTAAATGGTATACTATATACCTGGTTAGCTCGTTTCTATACGTTTTTCTCACTTGTCTGATAATGAGATAGAAAATTTTGTATGATATTAATGTAAGAAGTTTCCTTTCAGGAGGCCTAAACTTGATGGTGATAATTGGTGGAGAGGTCATGCAGCTGCCTTCCTTAAGTTTATAGATTTCCCTGCTCATGTTCTTCGCCGAGGTCGAATTTGTAGTGTAAGTTTTTTTTTTCATTTAATCCTATGTTCTAATACCAATAATGAAGATGGGATTCATAGCAGTGTTGTGTCAGAAAGATCTTGTATGACCAGAGTTTATTAACGGGAGAGGAATCGAACCATTGTGTTAGAGGTCCACATTTCGAGTGACCGCTGGGATGAAACTAATATTATATATTGTGGTTTCGGCCTTTCGGGTCTGGGGGAATACATAACCTCCTATGGTCTAACACAACGAATCAAAATAGTGGAAAAACAACTGTTTGAAGTTGTTTGGTATCTTGTGGCTTCAATGCAGCCGTTTCTCATCTATTCGTGTAATTGTTCTTTTATTTCAGGAGAAGTGTAAAGCAACATACTTCGTTGTAGTCTTACATTATCTTAGATGTGTTGTAATTGCTGTTCGAGGAACTGAGACGGCTGAAGACCTCATAACTGATGGTTTAGGTCGTGCTTGTTCACTAACTCCTGAAGACTTGGACGGCCTAGCAAAGTTAGTCTCTATTTCTCTACTCGTTTCTTCTGCACCTAATCAGTGGTAATGATTCTCCCTTTCTGCCGTTTTCATGTGTGTTTATGTTGTAGTCGCATTCGTGTTATGGATTCTTCTCGTACACACTACGGGCATTCGGGAATAGTAGAAGCTGCGAGAGATCTATTTACGCAAATAGAAGGAGACCCTGGAGGTAAGAGTTTAGGTTATAATGTAAAAATGTTCATAACTTGTCACACAAGCTTTCTATAAAGCTATATATATAAATGGAGAATGCAGAGTCAGGATCTAGTGGCTTCCTGTCCTCGTTGATTGGTGATGGAGGCGAGTGTGCTGGCTACAGCATTCGCATCGTTGGGCACTCCTTAGGAGGTGCTATTGCCTCCTTATTAGGAATTAGAGTATGTTTTCACTTCACAAAATATTACAGTACATTACCTTAACTCATCTTTTATGTCTGACTCTTGTTGGCGTATAGCTTCGTTGCAGATTCCCTGACCTATATGTATATGCCTACGGTCCCCTCCCATGTGTAGATCAAGATGTGGCAGAGGCATGTTCTGAATTTGTTACAAGGTTAGATTTTTTTTATTGAATCTTGATGACTTTAATTTGTTTACATTAAGTCATTTATGTTAATCCTCAAACAGCATCGTACTGGATAATGAATTCTCATCACGCCTTTCGTATGGATCAATCCGCCGACTACAAGTAGCAGCAATCAAAGTCCTGTCTCAAGATCCTAAAGCTGACACAGCACTCATTTTCAGACTCGCACGCCGGTTCTTGTCTGCTAGCAAACGGCACAGACAAAATGATGTCCAAGAACAAACTACAGGAGAAGCTATACCATCAATAGTAGTTGGTAACAACTTTTATCTCTAAGTCTGATGATAACTCTTTAACTTATAGTTTTTCCATCAAGAAAGATTTGCTTCTCTTCTTGTCTTTTTGTTTTTGTCAGTTGACGATTCACAAGAAGAAGCAGTAGCAGAAATGAGGCAACATGATGAGGAATTCATTAATCCGTTCCACGAGACGGCGGTCTCAACAGATAGTCCTGTCTCTCAGTTTATAGGAACAGTTCAAACAAGAGTAGATGATGAAGCTCCGGAGATGTTCTTGCCTGGTTTAGTCATCCATATTGTACACGAAGGAAACAACATGAGCGTGCCTATATGGCGAGGGTGGCCGATATGTGATGTGCCAGATGGTTACAAAGCTTATGTTGCAAACAGAGAGAGCTTCAAAGAAATTATGGTTTCTCCATCAATGTTCCTTGATCATCTTCCCTGGAGGTAACTACTCTCCTCTTTATCCATAACGTCTATTTTTATTTTATTTTAAGGTGAAGCTCTCTGAATCTTAGCTTTCGGGATTTTTTTTTGTTGTTTCAATGCAGATGCAGACACGCAATGCAGAAGGTTTTAGAATCTCGCAATCTCTACTGCGACCTGACTAGTGATCTGACATAGTATGACACAAGACATGAAAGATGTTTCGATTAAATAACAGCAGAATGTGCATATATGTTTTCCTAACCAAACATTCAAACAACATTACTGAATGAACAATGTCATTTACCTTCATAATGGAATTAGTTATTTCTATTTTTGGCAAAGGCCACTAAAATAAAATGGTTAATATTTAGATGGTACGTGAAGTGATTTAACACTTGACTGGTTAGGACAGTTTGCAGTAATAGATTCCTTTAGTATTGTCGGCTACTAGTCGTTATTATAGAATTATTTTAAAATTTAGGTTTTTTAGTTACTTGTGCAGCAAGAAGCTTTGAAATAATTATAGCTTTGATTTAGAATCAAATCCAAGAAGCCTCACTGCAGCTTCCTTGAAGAGCAGACTTGTCTCTTAATTTCTTAAAGTAAGGCAAAGATGGATAACCCTCGAACCAATTCTGGCTGCTATGATACATTCAAAGTAATATTCAAAAAGAAGTTTTGTTTAGACTATTAATATAGAAATTCATATTTGACAAGATTCTTTTTTCTTGTCAAAACTTCTCAAATTCGAAAACAGACAATGTTGGTGACTATAAAAAGAAAAAGGTAGCAACTCAAGTTGGTTAGGATGCTCTTGAAAAATCATAATCTTATAGTGTTATTGGGGGGATCGTTTGAGATAGTTATTCGTTTTGCACTATATTGAAAGTTGAAAGAAGAGAAGCTGCTGGGTAGATCCATTGAAGCTGGGGATTTGGACTAAAGGAGTCTCTTCTCTCCTCTTAATAACAGAAAGTTATTTTTGAATTTCTTTCGACAGTCTTCCATCGAACTATTTTATATATTTCAAGATGGCTGGTCAAGTCTCACGTATGTTTTCCTTCCGAAATTAAAATTGAGAACGAAGTTGATGGTGTTAATATGGTCTAACACGAAAAATCAGCAAAAGATGTTTCATGAAATAGCTATTCACTACATTTTATGGTTGTTTTACATCATTCCAATGAAACTATTATTTGATTGTAAGAGAAAAAAAAATAAACAAAACTAAGATTGTTGATCTGTCTTAATTAATCAATTTTAATATAATGCATATGTTACTTCTCAATAATATAGCATACGTACTTCTTTTACGAGTATAATAAAATAGTAGTTGATGAATAACGAATCGCAGTAATGACAAATTAAACATTATAAAGTGTATACATTCATCATGGTGCAAAAAGAATATCTTTGACTCGAGCTTTTACGCTGAGTGGATCGTGGATTTACTCCGTCCTTAGATTTGCCTTTTCCCCTTGATATTAAAAAGTTATATATCTAATCTATTAAATCCAAGAGTCAAAACATCTAGTTTGGCAAACATATATAATATGGAAAATCCTTTAAGGACTAGGAGTGGCCACAAGCCGAGTACTTGGTATTTTCGGTATACTTAGTACTCGGCTTGGCTTGTACAAGTATTAAAATTTTGGACTTGTATTTGATTTGTTAAAAACGAGTATTTATAATTTTAAGTACTTGCGAAAAATTGATGGACTTGGTAGTTACTTGTCTTGTTTTATTAATTGTTACTTGTAAATTTTTTACAAATTATTTGATATTTTTTGGTAAATTATTTGATAATTAGTTGAAATTTAAAAGTAAATAAATTTATTATATATAAATAATATGTCTTTGTTTTTATTTTGTCATTGTTTTTCCTGTTTTTTAGTCATTCATAAATAGATTAAACTAAAAAAGAAAAATTCCAAAATTCTTATATAAATATATCATTTATGTTTGATTCACTTATAAACATTGAAATATAAACGAGTTGTTTTACTATAATTTAGGAAAATGTATCTTTGTTCAACTAAAAAATGAATAATAAACCAAATAATTAATTTTATCTTATGATTTTGTATTTGTATGTATTTGCAAGTAGTTTAAATAGACTACTTGATACACATCTTGGTCAAAACAAGTATTCGATTTTAAAGATCAAGTACCAGCCAACCAAGTAGTGAACATAGGCAAGTAACAAGTAATTGTAGCCACTCATAAAATACATAAATTTTAATTAAATAATGAAATATATATTAAGTATTTAATAAACCAAATATATATAACAAATAACTAAATAAGTAAAGGATAACAAGTAATATACTATGTAACAAACCAAATAGTTAAAATTAAAATGAATTTGATACTTAACTTGTACTTGCGAGTAATAAAATCCGCTTACTTGTTAATCGACTTGATTGGAGCAAATACTTGTTTTTTCAAACCAAACCGAGTCAAGTAGCGAGTACAAACCGAGTATCAAGCATTTGTGCTCAGCTCTATTAAGGACCACACTTTTAAATTTTTGTTTCAAACATACTATTACTATTTCGAATATATATAACTTGTAATATAATACGCTTTTACTTCTTGAGTAATTGTAATACCAAATAATATTTAGTTCAATCATCAATACTATTAAAACAGAATCAATATTTATCTACTTACAAATAGTCTAGGTTGGACCATTATATTCAATTATATTTCCTATTATTTCTACTCATATCTAATTTAATTGTTAAATATACATCATACCTAAAATTAAGGAACTAACTAACTAATCTATTATTTTTTAAACTAATGAATTTAATTTATATTAATTCAAAATTCAAATAACTACTCAATTATATTTTAGTTATTAATGTAATAAATAATTGTATATATATATATATATATATCTATTCATTCGTATATATACAACTATATATTAATCCAAATGCAAAAACAAAAAACAAATTGTTCAAAACTCTCACCAAATACATAAAAATATAATTCTTATAGTTAGAGTATTAAAAATATATAAATATATATCATAAAATAAATATTAACAGTAATTATATGATGAAACATGTTACTATTGATAGTTTAATAATTATATTTTTTACGGGTTACTCAAACAAACATGTAATATATATATCAAATATATTAACACAAATATATCATAAAACATTACATTAAGTCATTAACATAAATCGAAGCCAGAGAGTAAGAGTCAATATTTTAATTTTTTAAAAATAAAAATATATATATATATATTATAAAAATTAAGAACTAAACATATTAAAAACATATATCCAAATTAAAATAATAAATATTTACATTTCTAATGCGAATAATGAAATTAAATTTTAAATTTAAATAAGCCATAGACAAAACATCAAAAAGTATTTAATAATATGTGAATAACAAAAGTAAACTAACTAAATAAACAATTATATTTTTTTTGCAAGTGTAAATCATTAATTTGTAATAGACGTATACACATTATTGATGCTCAAATCTATTTTATTTTTAGTATGCATCCACTCAAATATTAATCCATTAACAAGATGGAATTTTAGTTGGACTAAAATTGTATTAAAATTGGAATATCAATTTCATAATATATTTACTATTCATCTGAACGTTCATGAATATATATTACAATACTCAAAATATAATAATAAATCAAACCGGATTACATATTGGGTCATCTATCAGTTCAACCAATAACCAGATCTCGGGTTTTAGTGGTTATTACGGGTTTTATAGAATTTTTAAATAACAGTTTTTTTTAACTAAAATGGATTACATATGAACCACTGAATTTAGCAATTTAACTACGGGTCGGGTCGGGTTTCAAAACATTGAATATAATGTTTCATTTGTAATATCTAAGTGTAGATACAATAAAAATACAAATTTATATCAAATAAATTTGGAATGTTTCAAAAATAATTCCGCGCTTTGAAAGCGCGGATCAAAATCTAGTCAATTAATTAAAACTTAAACCATTTATTACTAAACTATAAAAACATCATAATTCTTTCCATTTCACATTTTTTGTCAACAATCTGAATGAAATAAAAACAACGTTTGTAGTGTAGTAGTTTTGTTATAACGACTTTATAAATGTATATATGTCTGTGTATTTAATTGGCTTTTGAATAGTAAAGGAAAAAAGTTAACTAAAATAAAGCTGAAAAAATGAAGAAGTAGATAGAGATCTAGAGTTACAACTTACACGTACGCAGGAAGAAGTCAAATAAGGAACAAAGCAAAACTGAAAAACTTCAGCTGTAGCTTTTCAGTCTCTCTCTCCTCACTTCCCAAAGTTTAGTCAAACTCATTTCCTTGCCGCGTAAAATCTTCCTTGGTTAGTGCCCAAAAACACTCTTTCTTGTTTTTTTTTTAATTGGCTCGTATTTTTCCATTCATTCTTCTTCTTTTGTTTTTGATAAAATGTTATGTCAACTTCGCTCGTAAAAGTAAAAGATAAGTCAACCTCGCTTACAAAATGTCAATATTTACAATATATTGTTTTAAAATCATTATTACGTTAGCTGGCTGAAGTCCTCAATATATACCGTGGTACGTACGTGTTTAATTTTCTTTTCTATTTTTTCTTGGATATTGGATTTGGCTATACACACTTACTTTCACACGTACAACCCTAAAAATATGTGTCAGAGTTGTGTGTGTTGGTTATGTCAACTATAATTTCTGAAATGAAAACATGTTACGTAGTGCAGCAATAGATTCTTTTCCTCTTTTCAACTACTTCACTCACTAGGTCATATAACCCGTATGTAATTTAGTTGCTGAAGATTAAAATGCGTCGTTCAATAGAAAGTAACAATAGATAATAATAGATCATAGAAAGTGATTCCAACTTCCAAAGCTATTGCAAATACTTCTATAGATTCTTTTATGGCTACCATTAGAAAATTAAAGCGTAATAGATTGGCCATGAGCTACATTAACAGTTACATTGTAACAAAAAAATCAGAAGCTTGAATCTATATTTAAGTAATATAAGTTGTTTATATCAGCAAGGCAATCAATGGCAGGTATGTGGCAGCCGGTGAGATGGTGGTTACAGCCAATAGGTGACAAATGATCAAGACAATGGCAGATATGCGGCATTTTTCTCAAACATATGTTTCGTTACATATCAAAAGTAACAAATAATTGTATATGTTTGAGCAAAAAACGCAAATAGCTCTATAACTTATTTTTATGCGGTAAAAATAGCTCAAAATATAACATAAATATCCTTCCATATATTGATCAGGTTCATCTGAATTACTTTTTTTAAACTAAAAAAAAAGAAGTAATTCAGATGAACTTTCATACATAGTTCAACATATATAACAAAAACCTGTTCATTTTCCATGTAACTGGATATTTCAATGTAACAATATTCTTTTTAGAAAGTCGAGTCGTTGCTCCCAGGTTTAAGTCGATCCGACAAAAATGCATGTTTTTGCCCTTTAGAAAACTATCAAAACTGATTCGACACCCAAAGAGACTAAACTTTCTTGTTAAACAATATTTCCTCCATTTTCGAAAGTAAAATTTTCTAAAGTATACACCCTTATTAAGAATTTAATAAATATTTATAATTTACTTTATTTTTTAGTATTTTATTATACACTTTCCAATAATTTTCTACCAATGAAATTTAATCAATTCAAATATTTTCAATTAATATTCCTCAAAAGTATAAAAAGGTACCTTAACAATATAGAAAATCTATTTTTGTAGAACAAAAAAAATCTAAAAAATTTTACTTTCCGGAACGGATGGAGTATATTTTAATGTTAATTGAAAATGAATTACAATAATAAAATTACATTTTAGTTCTAAATGAAGATAGTATTTCTGTTACTCAAAAAGGAGAGAGAGCATTTCTGATATATTTCACTTTCGGCAACTCATTTTTATTCATTTAGTTCAACAAAAAACTAACTCTACAGTGACCAGTAAAAAAAAGAGAGAAACTATTTCTGACATGTTTCACTTTCGGTCACACGAATTTCTCTTTCTTTAAACAACTAGAACTTTACAAAGTTAGAAAATTTTATGACAATTCATCGTCGTATTATTAATAGCTAAATCTATTCCACTAAAATCGATCATTTACCGACTGTTACATATAAAATGATATTATTGAACTACGATCACTGTAAATGAATGAATTTCATTAGTATGAAAGAAACAAAAGATTTATCTAACTTTAAAAAACAAACATATATCAGTTTCAAACTTCTGGGAAAAAAAATCCAAAAGGAAAAAGTAAAAACGATAACCCGAAGAACAGACAGCGTTAGGATTTTGACTTTAGGAAGCAACATAGAAAACCCCACTTGACATTTCTTTCTTGCCATTTACTCTCTTGTTTTCTTTCTCTCGTTATTTTACCTTGTTTTTTTTTTTATAAGTTTAGCTTACTTTGTTTCTGCATATTTTTAAAACAAAAAGTTCTATTTTTTAGATAATTATAAATAGAAACCAGTCATATGCGTTATGCAAAAATTATAATTTTAAAGTAATTATAAATAGTCACCAGTTTTTTTTTTTTGGCAACAAATAATAGTCACCAGTTATCGGCGTTGGATCTACAATTTTCATATAATATGGTGAGTCATGGGGGCGATGTCAAGGACACTTCAACGCACAATTTTTGTATATTTTTTATTTCCAATACAGAAATATGTAATTCTTCAATTTAAATATAGCTCACACTTTGTCCAGTACTATGATATAGTATATTTTAAGATTATAATCACCACGATATACACCCTGAATCTAAGTTGATTAGTAAAATTACCTAATGTAGTTGCTATTGTTAAGTACAATTATTATTTTCTGTACTGTATAAACATTCTCCAATCCCAAAGGCATTTTTAAATTTAATCAAACCATAGCAAAAGTTACCCCGATCATTCACTAATTTTGTTCCAAATAAACTCATTCATTCTCTTCTTCTTTTTTGGTAAAACATTCTCTTTCCTTTTTCCCCTAAAACGATTGTTGTACGCTCTAAAAAAGGTGTAGATTTTTTTCCAACAAAAGAAAATAAGAATCAAATGTCACAATTTTTATATCCATTGTATAAAACTCACAGTTATAAAGTTCTCCGACCACAACCCCCTAAATCATTATAGAGTACCTAGTTAAAAGTATTGTTATTTGTTCTATTTTTGTTTGTATTCAGACACCGAGTAGTCAGAGTATATATAAGAGAAGCATGAGGCATGAACAGAGATTATAAGATTAATAGAAAAATGTTAACTAACCGGAACCGACCACATAAATAATTAATTCTTGCCTCCCAACACTTTTATTAAAACTTTTGTACCAACGATAACCTTTTGAATATTTAATTTCTCAGTCAATACTCGCCGAACAAGTTTTGCTTTTTCTCTCTCCTCAAAATCTCCATTCACATTTTTGCTCTATAAATATGCATCTCACTTGTTGTCTCTCCTTTTATACTTGAACCAACATCTCTCTCTCTCTAACATAGTGGCCTCCATTAATGGCGACCAACATATTCACTCAAAGCCCTAACTACTCTCCATTTCTTATTGGAGAAAAAATTCCTCAACAGAAACACAATCTTGGCCACATCTCTCTCTCAGACAAAACCTTTAATAAAAAGCTTGTAATCTCTTCTTCTATAATGGCCCCTCCGATTCCATCTTCTTCTCAACTCTCTCCTCCTTCTTCTTCTTCTATGGTGGCTCATCTTCCTCGCGCACCACCAACATCATCTCTGCCGTTGTCTAGAGTATGGAGAGAGATACAAGGAAGCAATAACTGGGAGAATCTAATTGACCCTTTAAGCCCTATTCTCCAACAAGAGATCACTCGCTACGGGAACTTACTCTCCGCTTCTTACAAAGGTTTTGATCTAAACCCTAACTCCAAACGTTACTTGAACTGCAAGTATGGCAAGAAAAGTCTGCTTAAAGAATCCGGAATCCATGACCCTGATGGCTACGAAGTCACCAAGTACATCTACGCCACGCCAGACATCAACATCAACCCTATCCAGAACGAGCCTAATCGCGCACGTTGGATAGGGTACGTAGCGGTTTCCTCTGATGACTCGGTGAAACGTTTGGGGAGGAGAGATATTGTGGTGACATTTCGTGGGACCGTGACCAACCCTGAGTGGATGGCTAACCTAATGAGCTCCTTGACTCCAGCTAGGCTTGACCCTCATAACCCTCGTCCTGACGTCAAAGTTGAATCTGGCTTCTTGAGTTTATACACATCCTCTGAGAGTGAAAGCAAGTTCGGGCTAGAAAGCTGCCGTGAGCAGCTTCTCTCCGAGATCTCGAGGCTTGTCAACAAGCACAAAGGCGAGGACATGAGCATAACCCTTGCGGGACATAGTATGGGGAGTTCTCTAGCTCACCTTCTAGCTTACGACATAGCAGAACTCGGCTTGAACAAGAGAAGAGGCGAAAAAGATGTTCCAGTGACTGTCTTTTCGTTCGCGGGGCCAAGGGTTGGTAACTTGGGATTTAAGAAAAGATGTGAGGAGCTAGGAGTCAAGGTCTTGAGGATCACGAATGTAAATGATCCCATCACGAAACTCCCTGGCTTCTTGTTCAACGAGAATTTTAGGGCGTTAGGTGGCGTTTACGAGCTTCCTTGGAGCTGCTCTTGCTACACTCACGTGGGAGTCGAACTCACGCTCGATTTCTTCGACGTTCAAAACATTTCTTGCGTCCACGACCTCGACACTTACATCAGTCTAGTGAACCGTCCGAGAAGCTCGAAGTCTACGGTTGCAGAAGACAATTTTGGCAGCAGTTTTTTCAACAAAACAAGTGAGATGATGTTCCCTAAAGGACAACGTCGAGCGTTGCGGTTAAGAAACGCAGCGACCAAAGCGGCGTATCTAATTGGGTCTGTATCCAATCATATGATGTACTGTAATATATTTTAGGTCTAGATATTGATCGGAGGTAAAAATTTTGGGTCTTTTTTTTTAAAGATAGCTAGGTAAAAAACATTTGTAGTACATGTATAGTTTTTCATATGCAAAACCTAATATTGTTTGCATATGTATTCAGTAATCAGTATATATATACATGGTGTTTTGATTAGTACTTATTTCTCATATCTTAGGTTAATAATTATTTCCCGCACGTGCGGGCATAGAGATTTTATAACTACTTATTAATACATGTATTACTAATTAAAAAATAATTTTAAATTATTATTTATGTTTTCATTGAAAATTCTTATTATGTATTAGAAATTTTTAAAATTCCTTTGTGCACTATCTTCATTATTAATAAATAATATATAAATCTTAGAGATCACTTGATATTCTCTTTCAATTATATAGAATTAATAATTTTACTTAATATTTAGTTATGTATTTTCTGTTTTTAAACTTTTAACCATTTTATTAAAATATATATTTTTGCATAACAACACAATATATACATGAATTATCTTTTTATTTTAAATATATTTTTAAATTATAGATAATTTTTATTTTTATTAATTATAAGCACTTATCTAATCAAATAAACAGTAAATTCATTTTTTATTTTTATCTAATTTATTTAATTTATTCATTAAAGATATAAACAATATTAACCGTGCTAACTTTTAATGTGAGAGCTTCGTTGTCAAAATTTACTTCGCAAATAATAGTATAGATTTCCAGCACAATGCGTAAACAAAGGATTTACTTTTAAAAATTCCTTACTATTTGTCATGTTTGTATTTCTTTTTATTTTATTTTATGTTTTTGAGAAATTACTGGATTACGTTATATTAATTTTCGAATTTTTTTTTCTGAACGATAATGTACATGGCTATTTTCGTTTCATGCCTCTTCTTGTTATTTATGTTCTATCAGTTTTTTGGATTAAAATACAGATACTAATCTCAAGATCTAGAGAGGTAATGCAATTCCACTAGCTAGAATTCAGTGGAAAACTTATAGCTTAATTTGCTACTCCCATTTTTAGTTTTGTCACATCTAACATGTTGACCCTACTCAATGATGCATTTTATTGTTGAAGAGTAATATAAAATTAGTTTAAGAAACTGAATTTATATGAAAGAAAATAAGTTTTAACAGATTTATATTAGGACAAGGTTTGTTTCACATAGGAAAGACATTTTGGAACAATATGCATGCATCTTAAACGAAACTCTATGAATGTCCGGGAAAGATCGTCAAGGCATAGCAAAACATTCGTCATGATGAGCACGAGAAATGAGAAAATAAAGCCCCCCTAAACATTGGAGATACATATGTACATCCAAACCTAAAGCCACGAGTCTATTTAAGAAAAGAATCTGGAAAATAAAAACCACAAAGAAAACCCCAAAGCATGTTTCATAATGACAAAGACTAATTTTCGATATATCGTGTCTTCTTGTGCACTAAACCGAGATGTTTTGAATGATGTCATCAGGTACAAGTTGAAATAATTCCCGATTAACGAAAAAAAAAAACAGAATTACCAAGGAGGCTTTAACGGTCAACACTTCTTTTGGTGATGACTTTGTAATTAACATGGCTGTAGAAAATGGGGTACGAAATCACTAATTGAGTAGCCGGTAGGGTACTAATTAGGGATCACAGCTAGTTTGTTGACTTGTGAAGATCCCTAAATCTTTTTTATATTCCGCGGTTTGATCCGATGATTGATCCACTGTTTATCTTAGGGTTTTTTTTTTCTCTTATCTAGCATTTGTTGCTCTGGTTCTTTTTTGTGCTTGAGCGAAAACAAAAGAGAGTACTTATTCATTTAGACATAGTACTTATTCATTTTGACATAGTAAATTTTCGCAGCAGCAAATACGTAGGGCTTCACACGGATGATCGATGCATTTGAATGAATTATGTATCATCTATATATTTATTACTCTTTTCGTTTTCATCGTTTTCTGATTGTCATATTTAGTTGAAATGCATGCCGTGAAACTAATTAAAACTGAACAACTCAGAAACATCGAGTTTACTCATGAAGGAACTAGAAAATTATCCGGTAGTCAAGAGATTTTAGTACTCTTTCTGTTTCACTATAAGTAGTGTTTTAGTTTTTTTTTTTTTTTTCAATTTAAAGCTATTTACCTTTTACAATTATTTGTATTACGTAATATGATGTCTATTGGTTGAATTTTTTTAATTCAATGATGTTTTGATGTAAAATAGGTAAATTTAATAATTTTGTATTTTCTTAATTATTATGCCAAAACCTTACAAACCAAATAAAATGAAACAAAGGGAGTAGCAAACTTATGGCTGTGTGACAAAGAAGTGTGCAAATTCTGACACAGATTTCAGTATGAAAATGGATTACTAAACATATTTGATATTTATTACTAGTTCATCATTTTAATTAGAATAAAGCTATTACTATCACACATTTGCTACAAATATGTTAAAACTTGTTACCATTTTCAATTTAAGCTCTGACAAAAAAAAATCAATTTTTTTTGTATAACCCTTCAGGGATTTAAATTGCTACGGGAAAAAAATCCGAAAAGGAATCCCTTTATTTTTTATTAGTTAAAAGTATATTTTTGTCAAAACAAAGAACCAGCTGAATAGAAATGATAAATTTGTATTAGTTTAAACACAAAAAGATTTCATTAGTTGCCTTCTTTACGAAGCACTGTTGATCTTGCAACTACTATAACAATTATTTATTTGTTATTATGAGTCCACAATAATATAATTAAATACTTTTCTATTCGTTAAAGTTCATAACATCTATGTCCCAAAAATATATATTAAGATCCGTCAAAACTTAGATTCTGAATGAAGAAAGGGACATCCAATGTGGCGCGTACTTACTAGCATGGTGGTGTAGGTTTCTATTTTATATTTATTCGTAGATGTATTTTTAATTTTCTTGATAATTTGTGAGAGTACATAAATATACCATCATTCCTTTTCTAATCGATCATAGAACTTTAGGCTTTTGGCCTATAATATTTTCTGATATCAGACGCAATGTTTACTAGGAAGCACTGTGGCCTAATAGTCAAAGTTTAAAGGTTTCTACATTCAGGTCTAGAGTTCAAATTCTAAACAATGCAATATCTACAGAAAAAGGTCTGGATTTCAACTCCCGGAAAATGCGGAACGTAGAAATGACGAGACCAAACAAACATTTAAAGGGTATCCCTACAAATTTGTGACCAAAAGGTATCCCTACAAATATTACCTTATTTGTATATATCTATCTTGTAGAAGTATCTTTAGTATCTGTTAAGAAACATATACAATAGTAAAAAAATAAATATAACGTTGTTTGTAAACATGAATAGCAGTAAGTTAGAAAAAAAAAATAATGAGCTTATAATATAAAAACAAATTGGAAGTCCATGGACTTATGTTATTTGATATACATATTCAAATCAAAATAATAATTTAAAATTGATTTATATCAAAAATTAATTCAAAAATATACATATATTTAAAAATTGATTTTTTACTAACATATTTTTCAATAACCATTATAAAAATATTTTCAATATATATAAGAAAAATACAATTACAAAGCTCAATTTCAAACACCAACTTAAATTATGGTTTTTATATTTCACATTAAAATTTAAAAATATAATATATGTGATTATTTATATGATTGTACGTATAAAATATTATTATTTATAAGATTCCTTATTTGATGGTACGCATAAAATACGATTAATTATATGATAACACATATTTTGTGACCTATGATGATACATATAAGATATATAATAGTGATTAGGGTTGGGCGTTCGGGTTTGTTTGGGATTTCGTGTTCGGTTCAGATCTTTGAGGATTCGGTTCAGATGTAGTCATTTAGATAACAAATTTAAATTATTTTAAGAATTTTAAAATTTATTATATGCTTTAATTTTTTAAAAATCTATAAACAATACAATATATTACATATAAATTTGAATAATATATGTCAGAGTACCTAACTTAACATATAAATTAGTTTGGTTTAAATATTTGGATAGAGAATTAATAATTATTTAAGTATTTTTGGAGTTGTGAGTATATCAACTATTTCAAATATATCAAATAATTTTCCATAACTTTTAGCCAATAGAAATTCAATAAACACCATTAATTTTTTTTGAAATTTATAATTTTTCATTAAATAATACATTAAAAAATAATAATGTATCTTTTTGAAATAATTGTTTTTTTAGAGTATGGATCTTTCTGAAACAGAATGAGTATAATTTATATTTTCAATTTAAAAACTTCATACGTCAATTTTCTTTTATTTTCAAAACTAAGTCATCGAGTATATACATATAGAAAATAACGTTTGATATATTTTACGATTATATAAACTGTCCGTGCTCTATTTGTCAATGACAGCAATGGGATTTATGTACACACACACAGTCGCACAGATATACATCTACAATATTTTTTCTTATTTTGTATGTCAAGTCTCCAATGTGTTGCTTCTCGTGTTTTGCGAGGATCTATATTTCCTATATATTCCTTTTGGAAGCTTACAGAGCAATATAAAATTGCACAGCGTAAATCAAATTCGCAAGATTTACGCTGTAGTATTATTATAAACTCAACGTTACGCTTACGAGTTATGTTAACTTACGTCGATAAAACAGATGAATTTGTGAAACTGAAAAATGTTAAGCCATGCACGAGATCAAAGTTTGCCAACTAATGTTAATCATCTGATCTTAACTCTATATATAGTCTTCTAGATCATCATGAAACACAGCAAAAGAGGCCAAATTCCCTTAAAATTAATGTACAAATTCATATATACGATACACACAACAACAAGAAAAAGTCTTGGAAAATGTTAAAAATATTTGAGAAATAACACTTTGTCATCATTTACTTAGTATTTAACAATATTTGTAAAATATATATTTTCCAAAAACATGTAGAATTTAATTACTATTTCTAAAAAGTTAAGTTTTGTTTTTATGTTTTTATGCTTAAATTTTAAATTATATATAAAATTCGACTCAGAGATAAAATTTGTAGGTACATCTTTATTATTGAATAACATAAAATCTAAATTAATTTAAAAATAATTGAATAAATAATATAAAATTTTGATAATGAAACTTAAATCATCCAAGACAGATAATTATATATAAACCAATTACCCAAATTAATATATTATTTTTATTTGTATTTTAGACACTTATATATATGTCTTTAAAATGTATGTATATCCATTTTCTTTTATTTTATATATGTAGACGGTAGCTCTTGTTCTTTTGAAAAAGTGTATCTATCGAAGAAATACTCTCATCCATTATGAAATTCATAAACTTATATATGGTTTGAATCAACCTAATTGTTTATAAAAATATTTTTCAATGAGTTTTGTTAATTATGGAAATGTCTTATAATCTCCGTGCCACATCCGTTTGGCCCGCGGTACGATATTATATTTAATACGATAAAAAATATTTTTCTACAGGGAAAATAAAATCGGATTTGAAACTTTACTATAAATATAGATTTAATAAATTATTATTGATTATTTACATAATCAATATACAACCTTGAACGGGTATTTGCCTAAATAGTTATTTTGATCCTTAAGTTTTTCTTTTTTATCTTTTTTCTAAAGTTAATTAACCTTTGTTCACAACGAGTTTCGTAACAAAGAATACGAACAATGATTTTACAACGACATGGAATTTTCTAACTTGAGACTTTAATTTTCAAAAGAGGTTATCCAGCTCATTGGCCCCAAATTGATTTCATTTGACAAACAACAAAAATCTTGTACAGGGAAGAATCTAACTAGAACTGTGTTTGTAAAAGCATAGAAATCAAGCATGAATGTGACCTTGATCTTTGGTTTGACGGTACTTATCCAAAACTGTGATCTGATTGGCGAGTTCGTGGGAACATAATATGATCTCAAAAGTTAATTGAAGAATTGTATCCTCAAAAGTTTTTTTTTTAAAATGTTTTTGAAATTAAATATCGTTCAGACTAGAGAACAAGATTCTATTTCTCTTTCTGACTACAGATTGTTCAAATTTTCGCCAGTGATATGAAGATGTTCTTATAAAGTCAGACAAAATGTAGAGAAATTGTAGAAAACAAATTAAATCACAAGAGACATGTCGTTCTCTTCCGTGTTTGTTCATATGGGCGTCTGAGCAGACCGTTTATTTAAGTCGGATTTGGACAATTTAAATGTCTGATGAACGAACGTTACTGCGCTCCCTACATTTTATATTTCGCACGTACGTGCAACGCAACCCCGTTCTATAAAAATGCATTTACATGAAATTATATATTTACGGAGTTGGATTAGCATATGTTTGATAACACGATAGTGAATCTATATGCCTTTCCAAAGAGATTAATAAATGTTTTTTACTGATGGAGGTTTGTCTAATATTATTTAATGGCCTCAAACCCAAGCTTTCTTTAATTTAGTATACTATAGTATACTACAGTACTCTATAGCTACAATAACACCTTATTTATCTATTAGGCAGAAAATTTGGAACTGTGTTACATTAAAAGAAAAGACGACAAAGCTGGGTTTTACTGAATTATCTGACTGTTTTACTCAATCATATAACAGTTGAATTAGTATATAATATTGCAGTTTTTTTTTTTTCCATCTGAATTTAATTTATAAAACTGAGAAACATACAAAGATGGAATCCAAACCGGCGGAAACACATTACAATCCCCGGAAACTTAGCTCACAAAAGAGAATCTAGAACCCAAACAACGGGCAACACATAACAACTACAATTATCACTAGATAAAACTACACTCCTGCATCTAAACCCATAAACAATCCTAGACCAGGAGAAAGAAGAAAGTCCTTTAATCATTGAAACAGCCGGAACTCTTGCCGAAACCCATACAAGCACAAGAGAGAGTGAGCGATGCAGTGACCAATACAACGAAACCAAACTCAACATACCTGAACCTCCAGTTCACGATACCAAGCCAGAACCACAAAACCTACCAAATTCAAGAGGAAACAAACACCTGAGGTTAAACGCCCCTTCTCAACCAAACCTTCGTCGGCAGGCCTAAGACCTCAACCTCTCTGTATTGCTTCAACGAACGAAGCCACCGAGGAACAGAGAAACATAAGACCATCCGGGAGAAACACTTATTAAAAGGCCGGGAGAAGGACTCCTTAACTGATATGGAGAGGTGACAGGATATCTGAAACTTCTGAAGGATGTAGGCCTGTTCTGCTCACCACACAACACTACGCCACCGTTACCCCACCGCTTACACCGTTACTGAAACAAGACCGAAGACAACCACTAAAACCCAATAGAGAAGCTTTAGATTCAAACTCCCGAGAGAAACAAGATCAGAGTACACAGATCTGAGGAAACTCGAAACTGGTTCCATCCATCGAACTTCACCGGCGCTAGAGACACGATATCCTCTTTAAACAAGACAAAAGACAAACCTCTAAACCTCCTTGTTCCTCAAACGAGCATGAACCTGATGGGGAAGAGATGTTGCCGGAGAGCAACCTAAGAACCACCAACTGCTACAGCCATAGATGAAAGAAGACAAGAAAATCATCTTCGGTGCCGGCGAGGAGCGCCAAACACCGGAGAACGGCGGATCTAGACCAGACGGGGGCTTGGCGGCGTGCTTGATAATATTGCAGTTATATTACTAACTTAATTTGTATTTTAGCTCACGAGATATTTTGTTTGAAAATTAAAATAGGAAGTTTGGTTACAGATCACATCATTTAACATTAAACATGTCGGGAATAATAAAGACATGTTTATATATGGTCAGAACTGAAATTAATATTCAAATTTCAAATTTTCACGAATCACATTGGTCAAGAAGGGTGGGGCAGAAAACACGTACGTTTATATTCCTGAATGTGCATTAGATGTGTGTATATTTATATTAGTTTCACTCTCTCAAAAAAAAAACGTTTAACTAATTGTGATTGCGTTTACAGAAAGAAGAACGTCTGTTTTGCATGCAAAAAAATCTCAAGAGTTCGTACGCATCTTAATTACGACTCCAATTTGTACTCTTAAGAGAAGCGTTGGATGATCCAGACAATATGAAACATCGTTTTCGTTCTTTCCTTATAAGGATCGATGTAGTAAATTTATTTGTTATTTTTGAGAAAAAAAGAGACGGACAACGAAAACGATAGGTGAGAGAAGAAGTTTCCATCTTTGCGGGCTCTATATTTCAACTTTTTTTTTTTGAGCAACGAGATTTTATAAATTAAAGCAAAGCAGGAAGAGTTTGGGCCCGAAGGCAATAGCTAAACAACAGAAGCAGAAGGATTATGGGCCTTAAGGGCCCGTTTTGCTAGAAAGTCAGCTTCTCCGTTCTGGGAACGGGAGATGAACTGAAAGTTGATAGAAGCAAACAGCGATGAGAGATGATGGATATCCTGTAGGACACCATAGATCTCTGTAATCTGGCTTTTGCTGACGATTGCTCTGATGAGTGTTGAGCAGTCCGAGAAGATTGTTGTTGAGCGGATGTCTGATTGGATCATCCTCTCGATCCCGTTACGGATCGCAATTGCTTCGGCCATGAGTGGGGAAGAGACAGAATCGACTGTCTGGGATCCTGATAGGTTCGTGGGCGATCGGTCTCTGTATATGCACCAAGCGATTCCAGCTCGATTCGTGGAGACATCCCATGCCGCGTCAACGAAGCATGTGGTTTCACCATTCGAGGTCGGGTTCTGACGCATGGTGTTCATTGGTTCCCGGTGAGTTCCATTTCTTCCTTTCTCTACATCTTGAGCTTGATCCCATTCTAAGGCAGCTGATACTCCTTTCGTTGCTATCTCCTCAGGGCGATATGTCTTGTCTTCGAAAATAAGCCTGTTCCTCGCCGTCCAAAGAGCCCAGCAGATCCATGGGAGAAGGGGAGATCTCACTCCTGTGTGGGGGAGGCAGATAGTTTGTCTGAATCGAACCAATGCCGTTGCAAAGTCAGTGTCAACAGCTATGTGAACTGGTGTCGAGATCGGTATGTGTTTCCAGACTTCTTTTGCGAAGGGGCATAGAAAGAGGGTGTGCATTGATGTTTCTACCTCCTTGCACCTAGGGCAGTGGCCAGCGGCCATCATACCTCTTCTTTGTAGCTCTGCTCCAATAGGTAAAGCTCCTTGGATGATTGACCAAAGAAAAATTTTAAGCTTTGGGCTTGTTTTTACTGACCAAATGTCTTTTATCCAACTAAATTCTTGATTAGATTGAGCGTTGATTGGAGCCGGGAGAGAGGGTATCATTGGTGGTAGCGCTTGAGAATTATACCCTGATTTGGTGGAGTAGACTCCCGTTTGCAGGGGGAGCCAGACAAAGATGTCCTCAGCGCCTTCTTTGCTTGGCTTTATACACTGGATTTGCGAGCTGAACTCTGGTAGAAGTTGGTCAATTCTCATCTTGTTCCACTGTAGATCATCTGTTAGGAGGTCAGACACTCTCAAGTCTAGAGCTGATTCATTAATTGGGCCGAATGGCTTGAGTTGGGAGTTGCTCGAAATCCATGAATCCTTCCAAATTTTTGTGTTTTGACCATTGCCAATGGCTTTTCCCAGGTTCTCAAGGAGCAGATCCCTTCCATGGAGGATGCTTCTCCATCCATGTGAGCAGACCGCTGGGAGTTGAGCCTCTAAGAAGCTTCTTTTGTGACAATACTTCCCGGTAAGCACTCTAGCAAGCAAACAGCTAGGATTGGTTAGGATTCTCCAGGCCACTTTCGCAAGAAGTGCTTGATTAAAGAGTTGGATGTCTCTCAATCCTAGACCTCCTACAGCTTTTGGCTTAGTTAGTTTTTCCCAGGCCACCCAACACATTTTTTTCTTGTCTGTTGATTCATCCCACCAAAACCGCGTGAGGGCTGATTGAATTCTGTTGCAGAGATTCTTTGGGAGTTGAAAACAAGACATAGCATAGGTAGGGATCGCTGTAAGGATCGCTTTGAGCATGGTGAGCTTGCCTGCTCGTGATAGGAAACGGGTTGACCAGTTCGAAGCTCTCTGCCTTATCCTATCCACAATTGAGGTAAACAGATCCTTTTTTCTTCTCCCAAAGTGCTCTGGGAGACCCAAATATTTACCCACTCCTCCCTCCTTTTGTATTCCTAGGATTGTTTTAGCTGAGGTCTTTGTTTCTGCTGGGGTTTTGACAGAGAATGTGATCGATGATTTAGAAATATTGATCATTTGACCTGAAACCTTCTCATACTCTTGCAGGATCTGAAGCATGGAGAGGCAACATTCGGATGTTGAGTTGCAGAACATCATTGTATCATCTGCGAAAAGCAGGTGATTGACGCGGGGGCTGCCTCTAGCAACACGGACTCCTCTCATCGAGCCATCAAGTTCTGCGTGTCTACAGAGGCCAGAAAGGACTTCACCACTCAAGATAAAAAGGTATGGCGAGATTGGATCCCCTTGTCTAATGCCCCTGTGCGGTTTCACCTTTCCATATATTGAGTCATTGATTAGGAAAGAATAGGAGACAGTTGTGACACACTGCATTACCCAGTTGATCCATCTACTGTGAAAGCCCAACCTTGTCATCACTTGAGCAAGGAAATCCCATTCTACGCGGTCATAGGCTTTTGACATGTCCATTTTAACCGCCATAGAGCAATTTATTTGAGCCTGTGAGGTTTTTAGATACTGCAAGACTTCGTGAGTAATTAACACATTGTTTGTTATTACTCGTCCAGGGATAAACGCTGATTGATTCTCTGAGATGATATCCTTGAGGACCGGTTTCAGGCGCAGGGACAAGAGCTTTGAGATGACTTTGTAATAGACGTTACACAGAGCAATAGGTCTGTACTCTTCCACTCGCTTTGCCCCTTGGATCTTTGGAATCAGTCTGACGTGTGTTTCATTTAGGCTGGTAGGCACATAATCCCTGTATCTCTTGGATTATGGACGGGCCAATAACGTCCCAGTTTGAATGAAAGAAGCATGCTGAGAAACCATCGGGGCCCGGTGCTTTGTCTGCATGGATAGCAAACAGGGCGGCTTTGATCTCTGATGGGGTCGGGTCTCTGATAAGTGCTTCATTCCATTTTGGGGTAACACATGGCTTGAGGGCTCTAGAGATTATTTCTTCGTCAGTTTCTACACGGCTTGAGGTGAAGAGCTTATCGTAGTAGGCACATACCAGATCAGATATCTTTTCTTCATCAAAGACAGGTATGCCATTTTCGCTTTCTAGGACAGTCAATCTGTTTTTTGCTTTTCGGGATTTTGTGACTGCATGGAAGTAACCTGAGTTCGAGTCTCCTAGTGTTAGCCAGAGTTGGCGACTCCTTTGTTTCCAATAAGCTTCTTCGGCTTTATAGGCTTCTAGGAGACTCTTGTTAATCTCTAGGATTCTTCCTTCATTAGGAACATCACTTGTCATCTGAGTTTCCAGCTCTTCCCTTAGGTTTTCTATTGATTTCCTGCTGTTTTCTTGATATAGCTTACACCACTTACAAATCGCTTTGCGGCACAGTGCCAACCTGGCTTCTACTCCAAGGTAATTACACGTTTTCCATATCTCAGTCACTAAGGCTTTAATCTCTTTATTATCTTTCAATCGTCTGTCGTATCGAAAGAGGTTAAGGCCTTTCTTCTTTGTGGTGTCTAGGAAGGAGATGATTGGGCGATGGTCAGATGCTTCATATTTGAGATATTGGCAGCGACAGGAAGGGAAGAGGTCCGTCCATTCAGGGTTGCTAAGGGATCTGTCAAGACGGCAACGCACCAGGTGATCTCCTCTTTTGCCTCTCCAGGAGAAGAAGTTTCCGGAATGCTTGAGGTCGAACAGATCATTCTCTGATAGAAAGGATCTAAATGCCACAAAGGTACCTTCTGCTCTAACCGGACCTCCTTTTTTCTCACTGTTATCAACTAGCTCGTTAAAATCTCCGGTTAGGAACCAAGGTCCTGTAGGTTTTGCGTGTAGGGAAGATAGAGTAGTCCAGAATGCATTTCTCTTTGCATGATCTGGTTCCCCGTACACAAACGTAGCGATAAAAGATTTTCCTTGTGAGAGAATTCTGGTATCGATGTAGTTTTGAGAGAACGATAGTACTGTAACGTCCACATCTTTCTTCCAACTGAGTATAAGACCTCCTCCTCCGGGGCTATGTGGGGGAACAATAAAGTTGTTTTCTTCTTTCAGCCACGGGAGGACCTTTCTAATTGTTTCTTCTGTGTTCTTTGATTCCATCAGGAAGGTGATATCAGGAGACTTCTTTTTACGGAGCTCCTTTATGCGCTGGACTGTTTGCGGGTTCCCCAGGCCGCAGCAGTTCCAGCTCAAAACCACTAAGGAGCCTGGTTTTGGGGAAGCCGAAAATCCGAGCTTTTCCTAGACATGGCAGGGATCAGCTGGATAGGCGGGTTCAAAGAGGAGACGGGGGGGGGCTCGTGGCTTTGTTTGAGGAGGGTTCTTTTGGATGACCTTTAGAAGAGGAACCACCCGTTGATCTTTTCTTATAGCTTGGTGAGTTCAGCATTTGAGAGATCCTCCTCTTCTTTGAGCTAGCACCTTTTAAGATGTTCGGTGAGTGCCTTGGTGATCTAGTTCTCGGCTGCCTTGTTGATTTTTGTCTTGTTTTATTTTGAAACTCCAGGAGTGTTTCCTCCTCTTCCTGCACGGTTCCAGTTTCCTGAGCAGTGACATTAGTCCCTTCAGCATGCAGAGGAGGGCTGACGATAATTGATTTTAATCTTGTAGTGTCTCCCCTGTTGTCAGGTGAGGGGGTTCGGGCTCTGGTGGAATCTTTTTTCCTACCGTTGGGGCTCGAGTGTAGATCTCCTTCTACACTTGCCGGTGGTGTACGGAGGCTCGAAGTATCCGGACGCCTGGTTTCTTGGAGGGAGGGAACATTCGCCGGTGGAGGAGTAACTGGGTTACACTCAAGGAACCGGTTATGGTCTGCACTTGCCTGCTTATCTTTTGCAGCTTTGATTATAGCTCTAGCCGTTTCTTCCATCTGGCCATTTGCATCTCCCGTCAGAACTCTCTGTCTCCGTGCTGCTGCTTCGACAGGGTCAGGGCAGCTTAGGTATTGGCGCGTTACCTCATGTAGCTCCTCCATAACTGCTTCCATTGACGGGATATGCGAGCTAAGATCTGTGGTTGCCTGAGCTTTTGGGGGCCTGGCATCTATCTGAATCTCTTCTGTTTGTGTGAGTGCATTCAAGACAGTAGTCTCGGTGGGCACACTTTTGGGTCTCCATTGGCCTGCACTTCGAGATGGGAAGAGATCTCTGTTGCGAAGTTGGGTTCGGCTTATAGGGCCTCTCTCCTTTGTGTAAGATGGTGAAGCATAGTCCCTTGTTTCTTTTTGTGGAGCTTTTTCCTTCCATGTTAAGGTGGTCTCCTCAGGGTGTTTTGGATTTCTCACTGGTGGAGGTATGCGCGTTTGTTTGGTGCTAACTCTCTCACCGAAAGGAACACCATGCCTGTCAACTCGCTCATGGAACACCTCAGTAGGTTGTTTCGTTAGTGCATTGGTGTTGGCCTCCTGCAGCTCCCCTATATACGAAGGAAGAGCAGATGAGTTGAGGCGTGGAGATCTAGTGGGAGGCTTCGGGAGATTTCTTGAGGAGTTTTGGTTTGGACCCTCTCCCCATCTGGTCTCTATACCAGGAGGGGGTTTGGGTATCTCCTCCAGTAGTTTACGAGGGCATGCTTTCCTCTGGTGGAGTAGAGAGTAGCAGTAGGAGCAGTGCATCTCAAGTTTTTCGTATTCCAGTGTGATAGGGCTCTCTTCTCCTGAGTCGAATTCCACGATGGATTCTTTGATGAGAGGTTTGAGTCCATCGATCATAACTCTGACCCTTGCCGTTGTTCTGGTGAGTTCATGGTTCTCTAGCGTGCCAAGCTCCTGGCCCACGCGCACAACCATATCCTCATGCCAATAATGTAGAGGCAGCCCTTTGATTCTGATCCAGAACGGGATCTGGGAGGGGAAGGCGGTGGAGATGATGGGCTCCCACCTCTGGAGAATCACCATCCAATAGGCAAAGTGGTAGGGTCTATTGTCGAGGACTCTTCTCAGATCATCTTCTCTCTCGAAACGGTACTGGAAGCAGTTGTTTCCCAAGTCTGATCCTACAGCTCTTCCTATCAGATTCCACTTGCGAGGGAGGGACGGAAGGAGGGCCCAGATCTTCTGCTCCTGTGGATTCGTGATTCTTCCTATGAGCGTAAGTTCATTATCTTTTATCAGGACTGAGGTATCGAGACTTGGAGCTTTGATTCTCATGATGCCGTTACCCTTTTCTTCTGTCATTTGACCCTTTCCTTTCTCTGTAGACGAGAGTCTCAAAGCCATGAGTTACTGGAGGAGTATCTATGTCGACTCCAAGCTGGGGGGTGGCTCTGTAAGGATCTTAGGAATGTGTAGGAAATGGGGAAACAAGATTGAAAGAAAGGGGCGTCGTGTGTGTGTGAAACTGTAGTCTGTTGGTGGAGATTATGTGGGTAGCTTGAGCAATAGGATCTCTGGATGGTTTGAATCTGAGGCCTGAAGTTTGAAAATCTCTTTTGGTATCGATGAAGGAGTGTTTGGAGGAAGCTTCTTTTGGCAAAGAAGCAGGGTTTCCAAGCTGCTGGTGGTTAGAGACCAGTAGACACTTTCCTTCCTTGGCAAAGAAGTGAGTAGTCACTTTCCTCCCAATATCCTTTGGTCAACTGGTGAAGCCTTCCTTGGAAACTGTGTCTGGGAGAGTTTTTCTCACCGAGACTTTTATCTAACTCCTATATTTCAACTAGTAATAAAAATAATTACTGATAAAAATGTTTCTCTTAACTGCCAATTTGAACGCTGGATTTCTATCAGTCCAGTAATTACTAAAGGGTAACAAGTTTTCAATGTGAATTTAATTAGTTGTACTGTATTTATTTGATATTAGTTAAACATTTAAGCAATACTATAGCAAATTTGAAAACTTGTAACAATGTTTTTGTTAAAACTTTGCACTTTCATGATCGTAATAATTTAATTTTGAATTCAAAATTTGGTTCTATAGTTGTGTTGGATATTATTTAATCCCATTCGGCTTGGTAAACCATGCTTACTGCACAGGCTTGGTAATTCTTCTAGATTGTTTTGGAAATTGGATTTTTATTTTACATATAGTAATTCAGAAAGGAATTATTGTCTGTGAATAATATATGAATTCTTTATGTGAAAAATAGATTTGTTGCTACAATTTTCACGAAGCAATATAAGATGAGTTTTCCAATCAACCACACATTGATATTCTTGTCAATATATTGTTTTACTTTTTTCACACACGTAAATAGATTTGTAGCTGTTTTTCTATATCAAACATATCTTACAATATTTCATAAGAAAGGCCGGTGACAAAAAACAAAGGTTTTATATCGAGTTTTTGTGTTTCCTATTTATATTTTATTCAATTTGGTCATGAGTTTTTACGTAATCCATGACGCACTCGAGTAGCGTGTTTAAAGTATATATGTTTGGAAAAACGATAAAAGTAGGGGACTGGCGTCAATAATTTTGTTGGTCCGTTTGTAGCAATCTCTCGTTTATCATGTTCTTACAAATGAGGAGATAAAAGAAAAGTAAAATTGGCTTGATGTATAATACCAGACAAAACCAAGTGATCTCTGGATGTGTTTAGCTGTTTAAGTCCATGTGCGTTTTTTCGAAAATCTTTAAGCTAAAGAGTGGGGATGTACTAAGTACTAATGCACTGTTCCTAATATATAACAAGTAAATTTGTATGGTTGAATGTTAAAAGTTCCATTATTATGACATGGCTGGAGGGTTTACAACAGTTACATGGAAATGGATCTGATTAAAAACTACTCTCTCCGTTTTATAATATAAATAGTTTGACTAAAAACACAAAGATTAAGAAAATTATTATGTTTTAAAAAATATTGTATAATAAATATGTTTGATATAGTGTAACCAATAAAAAATAAGTCTATTTAATTTGATTGGTCACACACTGTATTCAATAAATGTAAAAGTTACATAGAAATATAAAAATTAATTACATTTTGAAACAAAAAAATTTCCTTAAAACTACTTACAATAGAAAAAGAAGAGAGTAATATTTTATAAACAATATTCAAAATCAAATTTATAGGGGAATTTCGGGGAACCCAATAAACACGAGGCAAAATAAGTATCATTTGTTACTACTTGTTTAAAGAGTGATCAATGAATGAGATAGGAATAGGATTGGTTTTTAATTGTCGGAAGTCGCTTAGCTAGGAAGTCCGTACGTGGTCGCATGAGCAGCCGCAATAATTAAGGAGGTCCAATGCTCAACTAGACCGTGGAGGGGCCAATGGTCCACCCAACTCTAAACTAATTTTGTAACCATTATGCCAAAAAACCTAACAAATCTTACAATGGTCAGATTTATTCTAAGCGAGCCGAACCAAATGATTAACTAATTAGCTTTTAGTTAAAGTTATACTATATCAATTACCCAAATAAACTACCTATTACAATTAGTTAAATCTTCCATAAACCAAAATTCACAGAAATAATGCTTCATGAAATATTTAGATATTAAACCCCATAAGAAAACAAAATTTCATAAACAAGAGTTATTATTAAAGCCTTTTTTGTTTTGTGGCCCAAAGGTGATTAAGCTGACTCGATAATCGGTTTAATATAACATTAAAGGTTTACTTTTGATTTGGTTCGGTTTATTTTTCTATAATCTATTGCGAGATCACGTGAGGCGCATGTGGACATCCAACGAAATGGGCCAATCGCTTTAAAGTGAAGACTTTTTATTACCCCATAAAAAAGCATCTAATCTTTTTCTTTCTCAAAACGTCTTTTGCATCTCTCTCTCTCTCTCTCTTTCCCCTCCTCCTCCGGCTCCATTTGGCGATAGAACAAGTCATGTACCAATCATCTTCCTCCACGTCATCATCGTCGCAAAGATCATCGCTCCCCGGCGGTGGAGGCGGTGGCGCAGGACTGATCCGATACGGGTCAGCTCCCGGATCGCTTCTGAACTCTATGGTGGACGAAGTCATTGGAGGGTCAAACGCTCGTGACTTCAACTATCCACCGCCTGATAACTTCCTCGGTGATTTCTTCGCCGGAGCTGATTCTTCCTCGCTGAGATCCGAGTCCATGACTTGCGGAGTCAACTCATCTGACGGCCAAAAACATCTTGGCAGCAACAACAACAACAATAATAATAATAAAGATTTGCTCATGGACAGATCCTACGGTGGATTCAACGA
Organism: Brassica napus; assembly: GCF_020379485.1. Lineage (NCBI taxonomy): Eukaryota > Viridiplantae > Streptophyta > Magnoliopsida > Brassicales > Brassicaceae > Brassica > Brassica napus. The sequence continues at coordinate 2,478,119 of NC_063443.1, forward strand.
GATCTCACAGCACAAGATCAACAACCACGTCGGAGGAGGAAGTAGCTCTGGATCTTACTCTCTAGCTAGACAACGTAGCTCTCCCGCTGACTTCTTTAGCTACCTCTCCGGTGAAAAAAACAGTGAGTTTACTATTTTTATTCTTTTCAGGAAAAAAATATTTGATTGATATAATATAAAGGATTCATAACTTCTAGGATTTGCCATAATCGTAATGTAGTTATAAGATTAAGTTGGTTACTAGATGAAGAACAACAACCATCATTCATTCTGACAGATCTATTTGGTGAAATCTATCTGTCAAGAGGCTGCTGAGGGTACTTTTGGTATCTTATTATACTTGATTACGTAGCTTTATAACAACAGTTTCCACTTTCCACAGTATTTTTTACGATACGACGCTATAATAAGTTGACATTTGTGAGATCAAGGGTGTTTGGTAATTTTGGCTGGTTGGTATTTGTGCAAGACGTGATCCTCGTATCTTTAAAATGACGAAAAGGTCCTTTGTCCGAACCACGTGCTTGAAAATACAGTACAATGTGGCTCGGTTACCCTTAAAATAGGATATTATTTAGTATATATCTTCGAGGGATCCTATAAGCCAAGTTGTATTTTAAAAATTTAAATAAAATAAGAGGATGGTGTTTGTAGTTCGTGACCAATAGTATGTCTGCTGATGTGGCGTAATAACATTGGTTGTTTAGAAGACTATTTATATGGAAAGCGATAGATCTTAATTGGTGGATCTATCTTTTTTTTTTTTTTTTTTTTTCAATGGTCCTGCAGATTTCATTTGCCTCGTTGTTATCTAGTAATAATAATATCTTCCACTTCCACCGAATCTGGATGTGACTTCCAACAACTAACCGGTCACCAATCTGAACCGGAATCTAACTAACCGATATCCATAAAACCAATCTTGCTTTTGGATCGATTCGTTTTGCTAACTCTTTATTTACATACACGCAATTTGTTTCTAACACGACGTGGAAAGTGAAATGATTGCTTCGAAATTATTCTCGTAATAATGTGATAACAGTCTAATACACTTTACTTTGAAAATCAGGCTTCTCGTTGAACCAACCAACCAGTGATTATAATCAGCAAGGAGGGTCTAATGCAGGACGTGGACCATCGAGACTCAAGTCTCAGCTAAGCTTCACGAGTCACGACCCACTGTCTCGTATCTCTGAGGTCAATGAGACGTCTGTCCACGATGGTTCAGGCCATTCGTTTTCCGCGGCTAGCTTTGGTGCCGCCACTGATTCTTGGGATGACGGTTCCGGTTCAATAGGGTTTACTGTGACCCGACCCACTAAACGACCCAAGGACATGAACTCAGGTCTTTTTTCACAGGTAAACCATTTTGTTTTGATATAGGGTTTCAGTTCACTATACTATTTTTGTCAGGGGTTAATCATCCTTTACATGTTAATATGTTATACTAGTATTTTCAATTCACCAATAAAAATACTCTTTTTTTTGTAAATGAAATAAAAATACTTTGTTTTTACATGTTATATTAGTATTTTGAATGCAGCAACTTTTTCTTGATATTGTTGTTGTTGGGATCAAGGGGGCAAACACTAACGGAATCTCATTTTATTAACATTGCTTTTACAGTATAGTCTTCCTTCAGACACTTCAATGAACTACATGGATAACTACATGCAGCTTCCCGAAGATTCTGTACCATGCAAAGTTCGAGCCAAACGTGGCTTCGCCACCCACCCGAGAAGCATCGCCGAGCGGGTAAGTTCAACACACTCTTTTCTTTCGTAGCGAGTTGCAACCTAACTAATTATGTTGTTGCTAATCTATCACAGTTCAGTGATAAAATAACCTACAATTATATGTCGCTGAAAACATAGAAAACGATTAACGAGAGGTTTATTTATTTGTTTAGCATAAACCTTCTTGTCTATATGTACTGATGATGACGATATATGCAGGAGAGGAGAACGAGAATAAGTGGGAGACTAAAGAAGCTACAAGATCTTGTCCCCAACATGGATAAGGTTACTCTTCACTTTGAATCATATCAAATTTAGTGTATAGTTGTAAACATTATTAAATAAAAATGTTAATTTACTTATATGATATTTACTTTTTACTGTTTTTATTAGCAAACAAGCTATTCTGACATGCTGGATTTAGCGGTACAACATATCAAAGGCCTTCAACACCAACTTCAGGTCCCCTACAAAACTATTAACCGGCTTATTTTTCTAATTACATCAGCTGAATCCATTTTTAGATTTCTCTATAAATTCATTGATAAATATATACATATACGTTTTAATCTACAAACGCAGACTTTGAAGAAAGAACAAGAGAATTGCACGTGCGAATGCAGTGAGAGACCAAGCTAGCCTAGCTACGCAACTCTAACGCTAGGGATGCAGTGAGAGAGAGGTAGCTGCAACCCTAACGGTAGGGATCATTCTAAATTTATCATATGCTGTTTGATAATGTAAGAGAATTAGAGAAGATGTAAATAAATACATTATCAATTGCCTAATTCTCTTATAAGCTTCCCTCATCGAAACAGTGCCAATTGTCCATTACATTTTTTTCAAGTCTTATGTTCTCTGAATATTTGGAATCATTCGAATTATGAATTGACAATTATTTGGTGTTTCAAAAAAAAAAAGAATGACAGTTATTTGATTTTACAGTTTTTATCTCCTTTTCTTCTAGTTTCAATTTTCATAAAATAATATCTCAAACAGAAGATTGATATGTCAATTTGTTTAGTTGCATCTCAAATCATTTTGAGTCCAATGCAGACTCTCAACTACTCCAGCCCACACCAGTTTGCTATGCGTCCTCTTTCTGGATCTTTTTTAAATCGTCATTATAATGCTTTAAATCAATAAAAGTAGATCTCTTTGTTCATCAATCTGCTGTTTTTTTTCTTTGTAATATTTAGAGCATGTTACAATTGATGATTATTCATCTATGTGACATAGATAGGTGTTGGACATGTGTTTTCATTTAGAAAAGTGTCACACATCACCTCCTCATAATTTTGTCCTTTTCTCACATGTTTAACCGACTTTGTACACTATAAATAGTGCTATTTGTTGTAAATTAGACGAGATAATGAAATATTTATGTGTATTTTTATAAGTGTTTATATAGTAGTATATTATTATTTGTGTGTTTGAAAGTAACGAAAGAAGTGTGAGATAATGAGCACAATCACTTTGATCTCTTACTCTTATTCTTATGACTTACAACAACAACTGAACTCCTATTTAAAGGAGTAACAAGTCGGTGGACTTAACCCACATAAGAAGAAAACAAATATTTATATAGTAAGTTAATGGATAATCACAATCCAAAATCAACTTTATCTTTTTGGATCATTATCTTTAATGGATCATTATCTTTAACACTCCCCCTTGATTATCCATTTTTATATTACGTAGTGCCTCGTTAAAAACCTAGTCATGGAAAAACCCATTGGGACAAAAACCATGACAAGGGAAAAAGAGTACACTGTCCGTAATCTCCCCCTGAGAATAGAGGATCTAGCTTTCTTGTCACAGGTCACGCAAATGCCGCATTCCGATACTATAGACGTGTTTTCGGAACGTTGTAGTCGGAAGGGCTTTTGTGAACAAGTCAGCTGGATTGTCGCATGACCGTACATATTTAATGTCCACTTCTTTATTTTTCTCGAGCTCCCTTATGTACGAGAAAAATCTTGGAGGGATGTGCTTTGTCCTGTCGCTTTTGATGTAGCCTTCTTTGAGTTGAGCGACACAAGCCGAGTTATCTTCAAATAATTTTGTCGGCTCTTTCACGCTGACTATTCCGCTTGATTCTTGTATGTGGTGACTCATTGATCGAAGCCACACACATTCTCGACATGCTTCGTGAAGTGCAATAGTTTCAGCATGATTCGAAGATGTCGCAACCAGAGTTTGTTTCTGAGACCGCCAAGAGATCGCAGTTCCACCAATTGTAAAAACATAGCCGGTTTGCGATCGAGCTTTATGAGGATCTGATAAGTATCCTGCATCTGCAAAACCAACCATACCAAACTCGGGTTTTCTTAAATACATTAACCCTAAATCAACTGTACCTTGAAGGTAACGGAATAAGTGCTTTATTCCGTCCCAATGTCTGCGAGTAGGAGCAGAACTATATCTCGCAAGTAGATTAGTAGCAAAAGCTATATCTGGTCTGGTACAGTTTGCAAGATATAACAGCCCACCGATAGCACTCATATAAGGTACTTCTGGACCTAATATCTTCTCGCTATCTTCGCAGGGCCTAAAAGGATCACTCTCAACATTGAGAGTTCTACCAATCATTGGAGTACTCAAAGGAGTCGCTTTGTCCATACGAAAGCGTTTCAATAACCTTTTCGTATAGTTTGATTGATGCACAAATATTCCTTCTCGGAGATGCTCTATCTGGAGCCCAAGACAAAACTTTGTCTTGCCGAGATCTTTCATTTCGAACTCCTCTTTCATATGAGTTCGAGCATCATCAACCTCCTTTTGATTTCCAATTATGTTCAGGTCATCAACGTATACAGCAATGATCACAAAGCCAGATGACAATTTCTTTATAAAAACGCATGGACATATCGCATTATTAACATATCCTTTACTCAAAAGATATTCACTTAAGCGATTGTACCACATGCGTCCGGATTGCTTTAATCCGTATAGTGATCGCTGTAACTTGACCGAACAAATCTCCCTGGATTTTTCTTTCAATGCTTCAGGCATTTTCAATCCCTCAGGGAGCTTCATATATATATCGCTATCCAACGATCCATACAAATATGCAGTCACAACGTCCATGAGATGCATTTCAAGATTTTTAGACGCCGTTAGGCTCATCAAAAATCTAAATGTAATTGCATCCATTACCGGGGAATACGTTTCCTCAAAATCAATTCCCGGTCTCTGAGAAAAACCTTGGGCAACTAATCGGGCTTTATATCGTGTTACTTCATTTTTCTCATTTACTTTTCTCACGAATACCCACTTATACCCAACAGGATTTATATTCTCAGGCGTTATGACTATAGGTCCAAAGACATTTCTTTTATTCAGGGAGAATAATTCAATTTGAATGGCCTTCTTCCACTCCTCCCAATCATGTCTTTTTTGACATTCTAAAATGGACCTTGGATCGGGATCATCATTTTCATGATCGATCTCTTTGGACACAGAAAAGGAGAACATTCCATCAACATCTTTTATCTTATTTCTGATCCATATCTTTTCATCTCGGGCGTAGTTGATGGAAATCTCATACTTTTCTGTTCCCTTCTCGTCATCTGGACCATCTTTATCTATGTCTTCTTTCAGACATTTTTCAGTATCAGGTTCTTCTAGAACCTTACTTTGTTCATCCAATTTCTTTTTCTTTCGGGGATTTTTATCTTTAGAACCCGCTGGCCTCCCCCTCTTTAACTGAACCCTAGGTTCATTCATTCTGTTACCATTAGTTTGTTCTTTAGGAATATCAACTCTTGATGGAACATTTTCAGCGGGTATACATGACTTCGTCACCCTTCTTGTATCTGTGAATGCATCTGGTAACTGGTTTGCCAAATTATGCAAATGCACAATTTTCTGAACTTCCAGTTCTCTTTGATTCGTAGGGGGATCAAGGTGTAACAACGACGGTGTACACCAAGTAATCTCTTTAGGAATTTCTCTAATTCCTCCCCCTAATGCTGGAAATTCATCCTCATTAAAGCGGCAATCGGCAAACCTTGCCGTAAACATATCACCAGTTACTGGTTCCAGATATCTTATTATACTTGGTGACGTATAACCCATATATATTCCCAATCTCCTTTGTGGGCCCATTTTTGTTCTTTGTGGCGGAGCTATCGGAACATAGACCGCACATCCAAAGATACGGAGATGGGATACATCTGGCTCTTGTCCAGATGCCAATTGTAAAGGGGAGTACTTATGATATGCACTCGGTCTTAGCCGAACCAGTGCAGCCGCATGCAATATAGCATGACCCCATACAGAAATTGGGAGCTTTGTTCTCAAGACTAACGGTCTTGCAATCAACTGCAACCGTTTTATCAATGACTCAGCCATGCCATTTTGTGTATGCACATGGGGGACTGGATGCTCCACATCAATCCCCATTGACATACAATAATCATCAAAGGCTTGCGATGTAAATTCACCAGCATTATCAAGCCTTACTTTCTTAATGGCATATTCTGAGAACTGCGTTCTCAGCTTTATTATCTGGGCAATGAACTTTGCGAAAGCCGTATTTCGTGTCGTCAAAAGAGACACACTTGACCATCTAGTAGATGCGTCAATCAATACCATGAAATACTTAAATGGCCCGCATGGTGGGTGGATCGGCCCACATATATCACCATGTATTCTTTCTAAAAATATTGGTGATTCATTGCCTACTTTTGCTGGTGATGGCCGAGTTATAAGCTTTCCTTGAGAACATGCATTACATGTAAACTCGCCCGTTTGCAAAATTTTTCCGTTTTTCAACGGATGGCCATTCGAATTTTGCACTATTTTTCTCATCATGACTGAACCAGGATGTCCTAGCCTTTCATGCCATATTTTAAATGTATCAGTAAACTTCATGTTTACCACGGCATAGGACTCAGTCATGGTTATTTTTGTACAATATAGTCCAGAGGATAACATTCTTAACTCTTCAAGTATATGTTTTTTCTCGGACTTAATGCAAAGAAATTCAATGCCATCTTTACTCATAGTCTCAATATGATATCCATTTCTTCGGATATCCTTAAAACTTAACAAGTTTCTATGAGACTTGGGGGAATACAATGCATAACTTATTTCAAATATCGTTCCCCCTGGCATTGAAAATTTCGCTCTTCCAGAGCCCATAATAATCTTTGCATTACCAGATATTGTACTTACGCTTCCAGCGTAATTTCTTATTTTGAGACTGGAGAAATATTTCTTATCTTTGATTATTGTGTGCGTTGACGCACTATCTGCCAAACACAAATCTCCATCCATAGTCTCAAAGTTTGGCATTCTTTCTGAATTTAAAATATTCATAAAACATATATTATTAAACATTAAACATAACAAACATAACATATATCTTACAACAAAATATATAGATACTATAATACAGTCTACTTATATCACATCTATTTATATTACTCATCGATACTCTCTGGTTCAACCAGAAAGTCTGATACGTCGAGATGAGTATCATCATTTAAACCATGAAAGGATGGCCCAGGTTCATCAGAGATGAAGTTAGTTTCACCTCTTCCTTTCTCTTTTCCCTTTTGGGATTCTCTATACAGATCGGCTAAATGTTTTGGTGTACGACAGGTACGTACCCAATGACCTTTCATGCCGCATCTGTAGCAAACCGTTCCCGTTTGCCTTTTATCATCCTGGCCCTTTTCATTCCTTTCATTTTCGTGGAAGTCTTTATTATTTCTTTCATCATAGGGACGGAATCTTCTTCCTCGTCCTCTTCCACGACCATGATAACGGTTTCCACCACGTCCACGACCTCGTCCTCTCCTATTATCATAACTGGATGATGCAACATTCGCTTCAGGGAATGGAGCAGATCCAGTGGGACGAGCTTGATGGTTTAAAGTCACGAGTTGATTATTCTGCTCCGCTACAAGGAGGACTTGCATCAACTCCGAGTAACGGGTATATCCACTCACTCGGTATTGTTGTTGCAGGATTACATTTTCAGGATGGAACGTGGAGAGAGTTTTCTCGATCATATCATAATCACTTATTTTCTCTCCACATAACATCATCCTCGAAGTAATTCCGAACATCGCGGAATTAAACTCACTAACACTTTTGTAATCCTGGAACCGGAGATGGATCCACTCGTGTTTAGCTTTCGGTAAGATCACATATTTCTGGTGATCGAACCTCTCTTTTAAAGATTTCCAGAGGTCACAAGGATCCTCTTTCGTAATATATTCATCCTTTAAACCATCATGGATGTGGTGTCGTAAAAATATCATGGCTTTAGCCTTTTTCTCATCCGACACCGTTTTTGAACTATCGATGGTTTCCAAAAGCCCGTTTCCTCTCAGGTGCATTTTTGCACCCACTGCCCAGGTCATATAATTATTTCCCATAATATCCAGGGCATTAATTTCGAGCTTTGTCAAATTCGACATGATAACTGTATTCATAGAATAATATATATAGTTATAGTAATTACAAGAATTTAAATGCGTAATTTAAATGCAGAAATTAAAGGCATAAAATAAAAGCATAAACTTAAATTGCAGAAATTTAAATTGCAGAAATTTAATTAGCATAAATAAAATCGGGAGGCTCAGCCTACCACATGATCCGAGGAGTCATAGACTACCATATTGATCATTTTTCAAAGTCCGAGGAGACATGGTCTACCATTTTGACTTTATTTATTTTAAGGTCCGAGGAGACTTAGTCTACCATTTTTGACCTTTTTATTCACGGAGGCAAAGCCTACCACGTGTTTCTCTGATCGTGAAGGCATAGCCTACCATAACGATCAGTCGGGGAAGGCAGCGCCTATCATCCCGAACGGAGAAGGTCCAGCCTCTCACTCCGAAGCAATAATAAAATTTAAATAAAATAAGTATATTAAAAATACATAAATTTAAACATTACCTCGGCTGGTTTAAGAACTTTTCGGATTAATAAACTTCAGTTGGTCAGAGCCTCGTGCTGATAACGTGTTGTAAATTAGACGAGATAATGAAATATTTATGTGTATTTTTATAAGTGTTTATATAGTAGTATATTATTATTTGTGTGTTTGAAAGTAACGAAAGAAGTGTGAGATAATGAGCACAATCACTTTGATCTCTTACTCTTATTCTTATGACTTACAACAACAACTGAACTCCTATTTATAGGAGTAACAAGTCGGTGGACTTAACCCACATAAGAAGAAAGCAAATATTTATATAGTAAGTTAATGGATAATCACAATCCAAAATCAACTTTATCTTTTTGGATCATTATCTTTAATGGATCATTATCTTTAACACTATTCTCTTTTGTAAAAAGTCAGAAGTAATAATCTCATTTCTCCTTTTCCTTACGTACACACACAAACATAATATAATATTAATACAGAAAGTAAAAGTACTCTCTCTCTCTCCTTATTTTATTCAACACGTTATCAACACGAAGTTCTGACCAACTGAGGTTTATCAATCCGAAAGTTCTCAAACCAGTCGAGGTATTGTTTAAATTTATGTGTTTCAATAAACTTAATTTATTTAAATTTAATTATTATTTCGGAGTGAGAGGCTAGGCCTTCTCCGTTTATTATTCGGGATGATAGGTGTTACCTTTCCCGACTGATCGTTATGGTAGGCTATGTCTTCACGATCAGAAAAACACGTGGTAGGCTTTGCCTCCGTGAATTGAAAAAGGAAAATTTACGTGGAAGGCTTTGCCTCCGTAAATAAAAAGAAAAGGTCAAAAAAGGTAGACTAAGTCTCCTCGGACCTTGAAATAAGTAAAAGTCAAAATGGTAGACCATGTCTCCTCGGACTTTGGAAAATGATCAATATGGTAGTCTATGACTCCTCGGATCATGTGGTAGGCTGAGCCTCCCGATTTTCTTTCTGCAATTTAAATTTTTGCAATTTAAATTTCTGCAATTTAATTTATGCATTTATTTTATGCTTTTAATTTATGCATTTAAATTCTCATCTTTATTATAATATTATTCTATGAATAATGTTATCAAGTGAATTTTGACAAAGCTCAAAATAAATGCCCTTGATATTACGAGAAATAATTATAAGGCTTGGGCAGTGGGTGCAAAGATGCACCTGAGAGAAAATGAGCTTTGAAAAATCATCGATATAATCTATATTGGATGAGAAAAAGATAAAGCCATGATAATTTACACCACTTTAATGATGGTTTATAAGATTAGGTGTATCATGAGAAAAGATCTAGAAGATCTTTGAATAATTAAATCCTTGAAAGAAAAGATTCGGTTGGAATAAATAGTTGGAGTTGATGTAAATCCTCCTTGAAAACTAAAAAAAAAAAATGAAATCATGATACTAAACCATCAAGTCGGTCCTACTAGAAAAGGACGAGGGTGTAGATGCGGTTGAAACCCCCTATCGTGGTTGTGGAAGAAGACGAGGAAGAAAATTCCGTCCCTATGAGAATAATGAGAACTTCCACGAAATGAAAGTGGTCGGGCAACAAAAGACAAACATAAAAGGTTTGCTATAGATACGGCCAGAAAGAAAATTGGGTACGTAGTTGTCGTACGCCAAATATTTAGCCGATCTATATTGAGAATCAAAAAGAAAAAGAGAAAGGAAGTATATTAAACTTCGTCTCTTATGAGCCCGAACCATCTTTCATAGCTTGAATACTCATCTTGATGATTCAGATTTTCTGGTTGGTCCAGAAAATGAAAATAAAATATCGATGTGAAATGAGGATTATTTTCCTGAAGAATATTTTAAGATTCAGGATGAAGATAGAAATACTTGGCAGATATTGAATCTCGCACATGACTTCTAAAGGTAACAAATATCTCTCCTCTCTCATAATAAATAAGTATAATATTTAGTAATATACACATATTATTGGCTCTAGAGGAGTTTATGATGAAAATACATACATAAGAAAAAGGATGGCAAAATTATAAATGAGTGGTAAACCTGGAGTTTACTGATAGCCATCTCCAATAATGTTATCGACATTATTGTGAAATGTTGAAAAACCAGAAGTTTTTCACATATAGTATGTTAAGAAAATAAAGAAAACCATCATGGTGATGAATCATCAAACAAGTTCACAATATGTGATTTCTTTAAACAGACCCCAAATTAAGATCTCACTCTAAAGGATTTGAAACATAATTCAACCCAAATGGGAAAACTGAATATGTTATTGGTTATAGTGTGGGATTCAGTACGAGATTTTAGACATGGAGTGTTATCATCTCGAGGGGGAGAATTAAAGAATCCTAGTGAGTGGAATATTGAAAAATTATGTTCGCACTTGAAAAAGAACTTGATAAAGTAAATTCAAGTAAGATGATCCCCTTGATCGGGTGTAAACATGCAGTTGTGCATGTAATAAAGACATATACAATCCAGAGGGATAAAGTATATGGATACTTAGAAATATGCTCGCAAGTTTGCTAGAAGAATATGATAAGCTGATGGAATGAGATATGTGAAATGGATTACAATGAAAAGTAGAATAATCCATTTTACATATCTCATTCCATCAGCTTATTTTGATATTCTTCTTTTGAATATGAGATATCAATATGAGATTATTCTACTTTTGAAAAGTGGGTGTTTTTCAAAACCAACCCATATTTTCAATTCAAATCCAAAACCAACCCCTTTTTTTTTGTCCATACTATTCATCAATAAAATTTCCATACTATCCTTATGTTTTTGAATTATTCACAAAATTGCCATTTTTATTTATTTTTTTATTAATTTCGAAATTAGCAAAAAACCAAATACACCCAAACCATTTCTTCTTATTTACAAAAATGCCATCATCATCAATTTTTCCAACCACCATGAACCACCATTTTTGAGCTCTAAAGCTCTAGAATTCAATTTTCAACCACTTTTTTTCTCATTCTAACCCAAAAAACTTCATTTCCTCTCATCTCCTCTACATTTCCATCTAAAAAACTCTCATAACTCTCATTTTCAAAACCACAAACTTCATATTTTCGAGTTTCTTCATTAGTGAATCGTTAAACATGCTTCTTTTTGCTCATACTTGGAGTTTGGACAGTTGAAAAGGTTGGAAACGAGCTTTACACAGGAAAAAGGTAACTATTCACATGGTTTTCATTTTTTTTTCAGATCTGTGTCGCGACGGTAGACTGTTTTGTATGTCTACGCCTCCATGGAGACTTACGATGCAGTCTATTTGTCAACACACGGGTTAGTTTTGCAATTGACCAGACAAATTTTTTTTCTAACGCAGACTTCCCCAGTAGTCTCTGTCTTTACCTTTGACAACAAAAATAAAACTTTCGGTAGACTTACTCAGACGTCTACTTAAAAGAGGTTAGTTTTTCATTTGACCGAACTTTTGACTTTACAAAATAGACTTCAACGGAAGTCTACAAAGTGTAGACTGCCAACGAAGTCTATAAAATGTCAGTTTTGCATTTGACCAAAATTTTGACTTCGTGGAATAGGTTAGTTTTGTGTTTGACCAAAAAGTTTAAAAAGCAGTAAAAAATTTATTAAATTGTAGACTTCATATGCAGTCTTCTTATCCTAGAAAAAAAATTGTAGACTGCGTATAAAGTCTGTCTTTTTATTTTGGTCAAATGCAAAACCAACCCGTCGGATTTGAAAGTAGACTTCAAAAAAGTCTACACACAACGTAGACATTCATTTCGATCTAGTGATTGGAAGTCAAACTTGGTCAATTGCAAAACTAACCTCTTTCAAAAAATTTCAAACATATAGACTGCATATGAAGTCTAGTTCTGAAAGTCAAATTTTGGATGAATTCTGGTCAATTGCAAAAACTAACCTTTTTAAATTGTAGACTGAAATGAAAGTCTACATGAACAAAATCACAACTTTTTTTCAACTATAGAAAGCAACCCGTGAAATGGTCAATTGCAAAAACCAACCCAAATCGTAGACCTATTTCACAGTCTACGTTTGTAAACTGAAACGAACGTCTAAATTGTCAGAGACGGAATATTAAGTCTACGTAGAAAAATCTATAAAAATGCAAATTTGTGTATTATTCATTAAGTTTTTTCTAGTTTTTTTTGTTTGAAACTGTGTGTTAGTTAATCCTAATGGGTTTGGGTGATTTTGAAAAGAATTGTTTTTATAATTATGAAGGTATAATTTATTTGATTTGACAATGTTGTTAGCTAATAATTGTAGACGTATTTGTAAGTCTTCGTTTATAGTTTTATGAAACATGAAATATTTCTTTGCTGATTATGTAAACCTGTATTTTTTTTTGCAGGATATGGCTCAGATACCTGTTGTATATGGAGAATGGGTGGTGAAAGGCTCTTTGTGGGAGTTTGTGGTCAATAATCGGAAAGGAGGGAGAATGTTTCTTGTGCCAGATGGTTGTACACATGGTGAACTTCATGAAATGGCACAAGAAGATTATGGTCTGGACAAGAAAATCGAGAAGGTGGAGCTAACATATTCCTTACCAGACGTCATTCTACAGCAAATGGCTCTGGATACTCCTCCTATGCATGTCACGAATGATAGACAAGTGCGGAACTTGATCGAGTTGGCCAAGACACACTTTGTACGCCTTTGTGTATCAAGCCAGAGCCAAGTAGAAGCTGGAGTTGATGATGATGCGGATGTGTCTGATGGTGATGATAGTAATTTTGCTGATGAAGATACTGGTCAAGATACTGATTCAGAGTGGGATGAAGATAGTAATGATGCTGATGATGTTCAAGCAACTGCTGATGATGTTCAAGCAACTGTTGCTGTTGATGTTGACGATGGTGTAAACTACAGTGATTACGGGAAAGTGAAAGATGAGGATTCTGACGAGGATGCAAATGAAACGCTTTATGATGGTTATAAAGCACAGTTCTCTGGTGGGGAAGGAAGATCGTTGTCCTTAAAGGACAATATATATGTCGGTCAGAGTTTTGCTAGTAAGGATGAGCTTGTTTCAAAGCTGAAGTCGGTGGCTGTGGAATATAAATTTACATTCTCAGCATATAAGACAACGAAAACTCTGTATGTGGCTAAGTGTCGTGTTCAAGGATGTGGTTGGAAGCTTAGAGCGAGTGTGAAGCATGGGCCAAAGACATTTTGGGTGACAAAATATTCAAAAACTCATACATGTTCAGTGGCGGATCGAATGGCTCAACGGAAACATTTTACTCCGAAATATGTTGCAAGACTATTTATAGAACGGGTTGGGATCATAGATGGGCTTACACCAAAGCATATCAAAGACGCGATGAGGAACATGTTTGGTATGAAGCTTGATTACAACACTTCGTATAGAGCTTTGTTATCTGCGCAAGAGTTGGTGAGAGGAACAGCAGAAGATGGATATGAGAATCTGCCTTCTTATTTGCGTCAGATCGAGATATCGAATCCGGGAACTGTCACATGTCTTGTGAAAGATGGTGAAAACAGATTTAAGTATCTATTCCTATCTTTTGCAGCTTCGATAGCTGGTTTTAACTATCTTAGGAGGGTTATTGTGGTGGATGGGACTCATCTATGTGGAAAGTATGAAGGAGTTATGCTAGTTGCTGCTGCCCAAGATGGTAATTTTCAGATTTTTCCGTTGGCTTTTGCGATTGTGGATGCGGAGAATGATGAGTCATGGGAATGGTTTTTTACCCAATTGCGGAGATGTGTTTCAGATCAGTATGCTTTGGTGATAGTTTCTGACAGGCACGGTTCCATTAAGAAGGCGTGTGAGAAGGTTTTTCCTTGGGCAGGGCGAGGAATATGCTATTATCATCTACAACAGAACATAGTCCAAAAGTTCAAGGGAAAGCACATGTTGTACTTGGTCAAAGGCGCTGCTTACGCACATACGCTTTTCGATTTTAACCGCTACATGGATGAGATACGGAGTATAAACCCAAGCCTTGCAACATATTTGGAGAATGCTGACGTCTCTTTATGGTCACGAGTTCACTTTCAAGGTGACAGATACAACATAAAGACTAGCAACATCGCAGAATCCATCAACTCTGCACTTAAGCCAGCCAAAGGATTCCCAATCTCATTCCTTCTTGAATTTATACGCGAGAAGCTAGGAAGGTGGTTCTTTAAAAGGAGAGAAGATGCTTTGAGTCTCACTTCACATCATAGTCGGGGAGTCGAAAACTTGTTGGCTATTCGTGAAGAGTATGCAGATATGATGAATGTGGAGCGTATTGATGGTTGGCGATTTGTTGTGAGAGGAGGACATCGAGATTGTGTTGTTGACTTGGAACTTCGGAGGTGTCAATGTGGTGTGTTTGATATTGAGAAGATACCTTGTTCACATGCCATTGCAGCTGCAAAGGATGCAAATATTCATGTCTCTACGCTTGTATGCCCATCCTATTCAAAGAATTATCTTTATGCAGCATACGCGGCAAATATATATCCCAAAAGTGACGTTTTGGAAGCTCCCAACACTGATGACACATCACCTGCCAATGAAGAAGAAGCTCCTAACACTGATGACACAACACCTGCTAATGAAGAAGGAGCTGATAAGGCACGTAAATGTCTTCCTCCAGAGGTCAAGCGTGGAAGGGGTAGGCAAAAGAAGTCGAGGTGGCAGTCTTGGCTAGAAATTTCCAGGATGAGGGGAAACCAACCGCGAAAACTGCACAAGGATTATAGTTGCTCCCAGTGCAAACAACCGGGTCACACTCGTCCTAACTGTCCAGGTTAAACTGGTGTTGGCTTTCTTATTGCTTTAGATGTTGTCTTATGTCTTGTGTGGAACTTATTAGTTGTATTGTTGCTTTGGATGTTGTTTTATTGCTTTGGATGTTGTCTTATGTCTTATGTGATGTGTGAAACTTATCAGTTGTCTTATTGCTTTGGATGTTGTCTTATGTCTTATGTGATGTGTGAAGCTTATCAGTTGTCTTATTGCTTTGGATGTTGTCTCATGTCTTATGTCTTAATGTGTTAGTCTTCTGTTACAGAACGCAGACTTCTTTTGTAGTCTTCTTTTACAGAACGCAGACTTCTTTTATAGTCTTCTTTTACTTACCGCAGACTTCTTTTGTAGTCTTTTTGAAAAGAAGACTAAGTCTCTGAGTTGTCTCGAATTTGTATTTTTGATCGAATATGAGCTAAGAAAGACTAATATACTGATAAAAAGATGATGTCTAGATAGTAGTCGAGTAGCAGACTTCTGTAAAAGTCTTCTGTAAAAGAAGACTAATACTTAAGTCTGCTGCAAGCAAATTACATAAGTTTGTTACAAACAAAAGTGTGCTACATCAGCATGTTACTCACAGCACAATACAATAGTCTGGTACAAAAGACTACTACATCAACCTACATATATCCGATGAGGAAAGTCACCAAAAAACTTCATACTTTCCCTCAATTCTACCCAAAGAAGTGGATTAACCTTAGTCATAGACACCGAGATGCTTGTAATCACGTTTCTCTGTGCCGTTTATCCTGGTCTCATCAAATATCTCACTCGCCATCTGAGACCTGATTGTCTTGATCTTCTTATCACACAGCTCATGAGGTGGGAATGGCATGCCAAGTGCATGACATTCTATATACTTCAAGCAATACACTCCACAGTCACCACTTTGTTTGTTTTGTGGCACCCCAGATTCACGCTCATGTGTGAAATCAACCGTGTACAACTCCCTCTCCGCACCGGTAGATAACATACGCAGCATGTACGGCAGCATGTGTGCAATAGGCTTCACGGCCTTAGCAATTTCTGCATCCGTAGCGTAAGCAAGATCACTATCCCAAATGACTATGCGTCTCCTCGGGATTGATATCCAGCAAGCTACCCAATGATCGTTCTTGACCAATAATGGCGCATATATATCATCAATCTCCAGTGCCCATGTCTTATTTGATCTGCTATACGCTGGTTCCTCGCCTGTGTAGTAGTCTAAGGCGCCAGGAGGGAGTAGTTTACCTGAGCCGTCAGGATTGGCAGGAGAGGCCAGAAACTCTGAGTACTTTGCTGTCCACATTTGAGTAAATACAGCATCCAACATGCAAATTCTGTCCGACCTAAACCATTCAGGGTGCTTTGTGTATCGGAGCCTTAAAAGATTAATGCCAGCATCCATGTGCTGCAGTTACAACATTAGAGACTTCTACATCAGAGACATCTACATGCGAGAGAAGTCTACATGAGAGAGAAGTCTACATACCGTGTCAATCAACCATTTTGTTGGAGTTAGTAGTATGTAGAACCAATCACTTGATGAACCTTTGACCTTCTGTCGCCATTTGCTGTGAATAATCAAATTAAATAAATAAAACACTACAAAGTCTTTATATAAAGAGCAATTAATTTAGGAAATAGATGACTTACGGGTCAAGTTTCACCCAATCAAGAAGAGCAGAGAGCTTTTGGCGATCAGGATTAGCAAATGGGTTATATCCCTGGCCTTGCTTCGGCTGGTTAGGTATAATAACCTTTGCCGTGCTGTTTCCATCAAAAGGAGACTGCTGAGTTGCAGCAAGCCTACGTTGCCGCTCACTCTTAGCACGGGCCACAATGCGAGCAGCTCTCAGTTTACCAACTTGTTTCAGTTTTTTCACAGAACCATAATCAATGTGTGATTGTTCTTTATCTACTACAACCACACTTATGCCTCCATTCTCATTTTCACTCTCACTCTGCATTTGTTTTCAGTAGAAATAACACATTAATAACAGCCACAAATTTTATACAAACCAAAAGAGAACATACAAATGCACACGTTTTTCAAACCAAACAAGCTAATTTTCCAAGGTTCCAAAACAACATGAAAAAGGGCTAATATTCCAAGGTTCCGCACAACATGAAAAAGGTTCCACCGTTCCAAATCCAAATGCAAATGCAAACAAGTTACTTCTTTTTCACTGATTTTTTTCCTCTTTTCGGATCAAGTGGTTTGGGAGATGTTTTGGTACTAACCACAGTGGCTTGGGTGTCTCTAGCTTTGGCTCTTGTTGTCATTCCTTTGGGAGCTGTTTCCGCAGCTTTGCTTTCCTCGGCTCTGCTTTCCTCGGCTCTGCTTTCCTCACCTTTGCTTTCATCACCTTTGCTTTCATCACCTTTGCTTTCATCACCTTTGCTTCCTTCAGCGCTGTCCTTCTTAGCTTTGTCTCCATCAGATTTGTTTGCCTCAGGTACATCAGTAGATGAACCAGCTTTGGTGTGGTCTTCTTTCCAACCTTCACGCACCATCTTCTCAACAGCTCCCACTTGAGTTGTAAGGCCCTCAATCATGTGGGATTGTGTCTTCAGAGTGTTCTCGCATCTGCTCAGCCCCTCAACCATATTAGAAGTCAGGCCAGTTAGCCAACGAACTATTTCTCCTTTCATGGTCTCCACATCCAGGCCAGGGGACTCACGAGCCTTTTTGCGTGATTCTGCATCAGACTCTGTGCGAGAAGGGGACACTGTCTTCAAGCTTCGCATCATCTGACCAGCTTCTGTCTTCATCGGATGGATCTCCACCTTCACATTTGTCCACAGTTTTGTTCCGACAAGAGGCCAGTGACTTTGTTCCCACGCCCAGCCTGAAGAAAACATTGCCTTCACTATGTTATCAGCCTTCTCATCTTCCAGCTCACCATCCCAGCGAGGGAACATTTCAGAGTAATCCTTCATAGCAAAGTTCTTAGTCCTAGTCTGCAGAAGATAAAACTATTAAGTTAGTATAAAACCACTTTATATCAAATTAATGCATATATAAACATAAGAAGCATACCTGTTTCAAGATATTCTCCTGGAGTCTTCTCTGGCCTTTGGCACCTAAGAAGGCAAGTAGAGGTGGGGTCGGAGAACCTTCTATAGGGAGACCATACCCAGCTCCGAATTCAGGGAGACAGCAGTAGACCCAGACTTGAAGAACCTGAACAAAGCCTTCAATAGCATACGTCTTTGTCAAGTCTACACCCTTCACCGACTCCATCAAGAATTTAAAGGCTACTCTTCCCCACGGATAATCTTCAAAAGCATCTAGATCCATCACTAACCTAGCCAGGCTAGCCCGTGTGGGTGACGAGGTTCTTCTTGCTTCGATGAAGCCAGCGTAGATGGCTAGATACCCTAAACGCAGCCGATCATCTCGAGACCATGTTCTGCACATCTGACACGCTGCAGTTAATTCATCAATACTTGGCCCCCGGTCGAAATTCACTCCCATCTGCGCCCAAAATGCTTTCATGTCAGCCGTTACCTCAACCAACGGATTCTCGAGATTCTTCACATACTCGCAGTTCAGGCCAGTTATCTCTTCAAATTCATGCAGAGAAAACCTCAATGGTTCAACACCTACGAGACTCCACAACTCAAACTTCTTCTTGCAGTCAAGCTGAAAACACAGTATATAGTGCACCAGCCTTGAAGCCCATCCAAACTTCATTTCGTGGAACTTTAAGAACACTCCTACTCTCGAGTTCTTGAGCTCCTCCCATTCATCTGCCTCGAGTGCTTCTTTAAGAGCAGGGAAGAGCTTGCTGTCATTGCTGTAGTAGGCAATGCTTTTATTCGGAAAAGGTTCCTGGCCTACACTATACAGCCTTTGTGGGAAATCAAGTTTATCCATTTTGAAACCTGCAGCAAAAAAGCACAAACAAAAAATTACACAAGAGAAGTTTACAAACGAATAAAAGAAGTCTACAATTCAAAATTAATTCTATGCGAGAAGTCTACAATTCAGAATGAAGTCTACACGAGAAGTCTACAATGCAGAGTGAAGTCTACACGAGAAGTCTACAATGCAGAGTGAAGACTACACGAGAAGTCTACAATGCAAGATGAAGTTTACCCGAGAAGTCTACAATGCAAGATGAAGTCTATCCGAGAAGTCTACAAATCAAAATGAAGTCTACACGAGAATTAACCATTCAAACTAAATTAATAACCCAAACTCTATCATAAATCGAGAATACGAAACCATCTAACCAAACTAAATTTGTCATCCTTCGACGGAAGCCAAAAACAGTATACAACAATTCAAAAAATATGTCTACATATCAACAATGATGTGTACCTTAAAGTAGACTGACCGGAAGCAGAAAATGGATTAGAGAAGAAACTAATAGGTTAGTTAACAAACTAAGAGAGAGGTTACAGGAATATAAGTCAACTAGTTAGGTTATTAGTTAAACGAGAGAAGACATAGAGAGATGACGTACCGTTCGTTCCCTGAAAAGATGAAACACAGTTTGTTAGCTCGCTAGAGTAGAAGCCGTGAGACTGACAGGAAGCAGAGATTTGGAAGTCGCCGGCTCAGATCTGAAAAAGAAAAAGGTAAAGGTGGTTACTTTTAGCAACGGAGCGGACGAAGCCGAAGACAAGCCGAAGACATTTAACTTACCAGAGCGACGGAGTGGACAACGACTAGTTTAAGCGGCGGAAACGGTGTGGCTAGAGTTCGCCGGAAATCTCCCCGAAAATCGCATGAGAGAGAGAACGGCGGGGATTAGGGTTTTTTTTACCCCAAAAAGCTTAACAAATCGTATTTATATTCTGGGTAACTTTTCTGGTTAGGTTAAAAGAGGTTTGGTTTAAATTCGATTTGGTTAATATTATATTGGTTAAATCCGGTTAGGTTAAATTTGATATGTGGACTTCTTTGTCAGTCTACAACGATTTTTTTCTTTCCCTTTATTATTTGCGAAAATTAAAAAGATAACTTACTAAATTTTTTATTTATTTTTTATATTTATTAATATATGATTTAACATTCTTATTCATAAATATGGAAATTTAATTTAAAATAAAAAGATTTTATGTGAACACCAATAAAATAGACTGAAAAGGACGTCTCCAGCTAAATAGACTTTTCTGTAGGTCTACGAAACCCTAAACCCCAAATATCAAACCCTAAATGTTTTGCTTGATAATCAAAAAGTCCCAATTATACAAAATATAAACTACTAAACATTAATATGCTGATTTAAGTTAATAAAACAAAAAAAAACAAAATCTAAAATCTAACCCTATGAAATCAACCACTAAAAGACATAACATGTTATAACCTTTTGTTTGTAAACTATAAACATTGTCCAACACATGATAACCAAATTAGTATATATTCTTGAAAATTATTCAATTATATGAAATTTTAATTTATTTAGTTCATATTATCCATTATATTGATGATTAGTTAAAAATATCACTATAATTATTTTTATACATTTTCAAAATTAAAATTTTAGATCAAATTAGAGTATAGACTACAAACTAAGTCTATAAGGTAGACTTCTAAGAAAGTCTAAACATTTGTAGACTTCGTTTTTTACGTGTAGACTTCCAAAGGATAAAAACGTAAAATACATTTATGTTTTTTGTTTGGTCATAAGGGTTAAATAGTACTTTCACTACCCCTTTAGGTTGGTTTTGCATTTGACTGAAAGTGGGGTACACTTTTATATTTGACTTGAATATTTGGGTTGGTTTTAGCAAATCTCCCTTGAAAAGTAGAATAATCTCATATTGATATTCCATCAGCCTGCCAGACATTTTGATGAAATAATGATATCTCATATTACAGCTGAAAATGCTCCAATAAAAAAATAGTGTCATAAATGGACGATATATGAGTCTATGGCACGCTAGAGACGTGATAGACCACTTTGGTTCCAAAGAGTCCTCGAAAAACAGCAAAAATATAAATAGAGGATGAATCTCATGATGAGACCGTTGATATGGTTAATGTAACAGTCAGGTACCTGGGTAAATCATCCATGATGACAAAGAGATCTCGATTAACCATATCAGTACGGATAAAAAGATGGAATCAAAGAGAAAATAGATTGTTGACAATAAATAAATGAAAAAGCGCTATAAAAATAAAGATTATGAGTCTACCTCTATGTATGAGGGTAGAGTGAATTGATTGGCCATCAATTCGATATAAAGCTCGTTAGAATAACGAGAGATTTTTGGACCAAAAGTCCAAGGTATATATTTCTCCAAAGAATGAAATGAAAGATGACCTTGAGGTATGAAAAACGGCTTGTTCCAAGGTCACTGGAGAAAATTTAAAATAGATGAAATATATTGAAATGTCTGGCAGGAAAAAAATAACTTAAGTTGCATCTTGATGTTTAGTAGTCCCTGGAGAGTTAAAGATACTCTCGGGAATATATAAAACTCTGAATGAGTTAGAACAAGCCGTATATAAGGTATCTTGAACCAATAACTGGTGATATGTTTACGGCACGATTTGGCGAAGGATGAATTTCCTGCGTTAGGGGGAGGAATTTGAGAAATTCCTAAAGAGATTACATGGTGTACACAGTTGTTGTTACACTTTGGTCCCCTACGAATCAAAGAGGGCTGAAAATTCAGGAAATTATGCATTTGCATAATTTGACAAACCAGTTACTAAGTGTGTTCACAGATACGACATGATATACCCGCAGAAAATGTTCCATCCAGATTTGATGTTCCTAAAGAACAAACTGATGGTAACAAAATGAATGAACCTAGGGTTCAGTTAAAGAGGGGGGAGACTAGAGGGTTCTAAAGATAAAAATTCCTGAAAGAAAAAGAAATTTGTTGAGCAAAGAAGAAAGATTCCAAAAGAACCTGATATTGAAAGATGTCTGAAAGAAGGCATAAGTGGAAAGGTTCCAGAAGAACCTGATACTGAAAAATGTCTGAAAGAAGGCATAGATAAAAAGGTTCAAGATGAACCAAATAAAGATGATCCCGATGACGAAAAGGGAACAGAAAAGTATGAGATTTCCATCAACTACACCCTTGATAAAAAAAGTTATAAGATAAAAGATGTTGATGGAATATTCTCCTTTTATGTGTCCAAAGAGATCGATCATAAAAGTGATGATCACGATCCAAGGTCCATTTTAGAATGTTAAAAGGACATGATTGGGAGGAGCCATTCAAATTGAATTATTCTCCCTAAATAAAAGGAATGTCTTTGGACCTATAGTCATAACGCCTGAGAATATAAATCTTGTTAGGTATAAGTGGGTATTCGTGAGAAAAGTAATACGGTATAAAACCTGATTAGTTGCCCAAATATTTTCTCAGAGACCGGAAATTGATGTTGAGGAAACGTATTCTCCGGTAATAGATGCAATTACGTTTAGATTTTTGATGAGCCTAACGGCGTCTAAAAATCTTGAGATGCATCTCATGGACGTTGTGACTGCATATTTGTATGGATCGTTGGATAACGATATATATATGAAACTCCCTGAGGGATTGAAAATGCGAGGGGCATTCAAAGAAAAATCCAAGGAGATTTGTTCGGTCAAGTTACAGCGATCACTATAAGGATTAAAGCAATCCGGACGCATGTGATGACCTGAACATAATTGGAACTCAAAAGGAGGTTGATGATGCTCGAACTCATATGAAATAGGAGTTTGAAATGAAAGAACTCGGCAAGACAAAGTTTTGTCTTGGGCTCCAGATAGAGCATCTCCGAGAAAGAATAATTGTGCATCAATCAAATCATACGAAAAGGTTATTGAAACGTTTTTGTATGAATAAATCGACTCCTTTGAGTACTCCAATGGTAAACAGATCTCTTGATGTTAAAAGAGATGTTATTTTAAAAGATCCAGGTAAGATCTTATATAAATAAGTACTTTGGAGATGCATATGGTAATAAAACATTTGTGAGCTTATATGTCTTGCAAGTTGTATTTGATAAAATATAGTTTTAGACACTAATGTCTTTGCAAGATACAGCTCATTTCATATTTATGAAAATTAGAATGGCGTCGAGAACATGTCAGTTCTCTCCGAGGTACGTATTGATTCAGGATTGGTTTACCTAGAAACTCCGAGTTTGGTATAGTTTTGCAGATACATGCCATTTACAATTGGTGGAGCCGCGATCTCTTGGCGGTCCCAGAAACAAAATCTGGTTGCGACATCTTCGAATCATGCAAAGACTATTGCGCTTCACGAAGCATGTCGAGAATGTGTGTGGCTTTCGGTTAATGAGTCACCACATACAAGAATCAAACAAAATAGTCAACGAGAAAAAGCCCACAAAAATATTTGAAAACAATTCGGCTTGTGTTGCTCAACTTAAAGAAGGCTACATCCAAAGCGATAAAACAAAGCACATCCCTTCAAGATTTTTCTCGTACATAAGGGAGCTCGAGAAAAATAAAAAAAGTGGACATCGAGTATGTACGATCATGCGACAATCCGGCTGACTTGTTCACAAAAGCTCTTCCGACTACAACATTTCGAAAACTCTTTTATGGTATCGGAATGCGGTATTTGCGTGACTGATGATAGGAGTTTTAAGGCTCCTAATCAAATGTTGTAGTATAAAGGATGTCTAGCCAGTTTTAAGTGATTCTAAAGCAAAGGGAATGCAAGACCATGCTTAATCTAAGTGCTATCAATTGGTGAGATGATTTTTTAACTAGATTACTACTAAAATGCAATAAAGGATAAAGCTTTCTTTCTCAATATGAAGCATGAGGACTCATGGGGCTAGGCATTTGATCTTGGATGATGTAGATCCAATCTAGAGGTGGCAACCTATCAATCAAACACTTTTCTTATGCCTAGACACTAAGCTAAACAAGCTCTATCTCTAGATGAATGTTCTTTTGAATAAGCAATTCAAGTATCTAATCTCTTAGGTTGAATGTTACTAAATCAAACATGGAGAACAAGCCTAATAGCAATCTTAACTCATTTATCAACTAATCTCTTAGGTAAAGCAAGCAAAAAACATTTAATAGTTGGTTAAGACATTTCAACATACACCTTATGGGTAGTAAATGCCTAGAGATCTATTTTAGTATGATCATGACTAAAATAGCATTGAGAACCCTCAACAAGCAAGGAAACAAGTAGATCTATCACTAAACATTCTAGATCTTCTCTAATCATCCTTAATTACCCTAACCCATGAATCCAAAATAGTCTACTCACTAATAAACATGAATAACTCAAAATCATGGATGATTCAAGCCTAAACATGATTAGAGAGCTAGATAATCAAGCAAAGATTAGATCTTTCAACTCAAAGTTCTTTTTGATTAGATAGAAATTAAGATCTCCCCTTAACCTTAGCCCTTAACCTTAGGATTACAAGAGTATTTATATGTTCTTGGTAAACCTAATGGTTTCCATTAAAAAGTCTAAAATGCCCATAAAAAATGTTTAAAATCGCCAAAGTAATAAACGCGACCCGGGGTAGGGATAGTCAGCACCAACCCGCGTGAAGCATTCCGCGTTGGAGCGTCGAGCAGCTTCGACTCATGCGCGCGGGTACGGCTCCCCGCGTCTCTCACCCCGAGTCGAGACGTCGACATTTCCTCCTCTTCGTGCGCGCGGGTTCACGATCCCGCGAGCCTTCAACCCGCGTCGTCGAGCTTCATCTCCGGAGTCAAGCTTCAATCAAGGCCGAGCTCGGGCATCTCCGTCATACTCTCAGCCCTCACCGCTGCGAAGCTCAACCGCGACCAAGCTTCGTCCACGGCGTCAGTATCTCCATCTCCGCCGCTTGCGCCACCACGGGATCTCGTCCAAGCACCACTCTTCTCCAATTCTCGTGCTATACTCCTTCATGGAGTGCTCAGCTTCATCACCGCGTTCTTGTCCCTGTCGAATCGGGCCTCGCCGTCGGGATTCAGATCCGGAGAAAAGAAGTTGTGAGCTCCAATGGTGGATTTTGGAGTTATTGCACATCTGGCCCTTGACGTTTCAGATAATTACGATTTGACCCCAAACCTATCAAAAGCGCAGAAAGGTCCACTCGAATCGACCCCAAAGTTTTCAATCGTGGATTTAGCCCAGGCGAATATTTCGAATTTGCAGCATTGGTCCCTGGATTCTTGTCAACATCACAGTGGACCCAAAACTTCTAAAATGTACAATTTAACCTTTGAATTTCGCCCCAAACTTCCAAATGAGCATTCCAACCCCTATTATATGCAAATGCGTATACAAATGCAACACAAGGACCTAAATGCAACCTAAAATGATCATAATAAGCTAAAAGATGAATCTAAAACTTATTAAAATCATGAGATATCAGTGATATGTGACAAGAAAGCTAGGTCCACTATTCTTACGAGAGATTACGGGAGTGTACTTTTTTTCCCTTGTCATGGTTTTTGTCTCAATGGGGTTTTCCATGATTAGGTTTTTAACGAGGCACTACGTAATACAAGGATGAATAATCAAGGGGGAGTGTTACAATTGATGATTATTCATCAGATGATTATTCATCTATGTGACAGGTGTTAGACATGTGTTTTCATTTGGAAAAGTATCACACATCACCTCCTCATAATTTTGTTCTTTTTTTACATGTTTAATTGACTTTGTACACTATAAATAATGCTATTCTTTTTTGTAAAAAGTTAGAAGTAATAATCTCATTTCTCATTTTTCTTACGTACACACAAACATAATATAATAATATAATATTAATACAGAAAGTAAAAGTACTCTCTCTTTATTTTATTCAATAGAGCGCTGTTTTTACCACTTAAGAAATAATATATTGAAACTGTGACAAAAAAAAAAGGAATAATATGTTGAATCTATTTACAAGTGACAAAAAAAAAGGAATAATATGTTGAATCTATTTACAAATGAGAAACTGTGGTCTTTTCGTAGTATTTTTTTTTTCCATCGTGGACTTTAAAATTTCCTCAACTCTTCCCTGATAAGCTTAGAATTTATATCTTTCACTCATAGAAGTCGGAGAAGCCCATAAACAGTTGTACAAAAAAGGCCCAATTAGTCAGGTCGACTGAACTCATTTGGTAACATCTGAATTATTACCTAAAATAGTAATAGTTTATTAATAATAAGTTTCCTTTTTTACTAAACTATAAAAACTAGAATTTCATATCTGATTTAGGTACAATGATATATAGCAGATGGATATGTGTTTGTATCCTGGTATGTTATGAAATTGACAGAGCAGTCCTGAGGTTATTTCTGTTTTAAATAATTTAGAAGTTATATGTTTATATACATTATCTTATAAAATTTTGAAAATACTATGTCAGTGTTTCAGTATGATCATAAATTTAGTGCTGTAGTTATTTTTTCTTTCGAAACAATGGGATCCGAAGCTAATAACAAAGCATGCAACATGAATACTGTATTATGGAAACTCAAAAACAAACTTATAGTAATATAATAAACGAATAGAAACACCATTCGCAACACACATTCTTTCTCTACTTTTACACATTGAAAATACAACAATTTCAATACCATATACAATACACAAAAATATAAAAATTTCGTTTGTATAAGTTCTACAGGGGCAAGCCCTAAATAAAAATCACACACTTATTGTACGTAAACACTTCTCGAGTGAAGCAATGTGACTTGAGAACAAAGGCAAATACGGAGAGAGACTTACGAAGAGTTAGAAGACGGTGCAGTTGCAGGGTTGAATGCTTTCTGCTCAGCGCAGCTGAGCTCCTCGTTTGGCCCCGCGTCTTCCCTTCCGATACCCAAGAGGTCGAGGAAGTACAAGTAGTGTGAGACTATGTTGCTCATTGGCTCAATGTCGCCTTGACCACATGTGTACTCTCCGTACAAAACGTTCATGGTGGTACCAAAAGTTGGGCCACGTTTGGACAAAGTATCATTCTTTGTCGGTTTCCAGTTCCCAACAAAGATGTCGTGAGCCGAGGGCTGAGCTTTCTTGATTGGCGTCATCCATCTCCAAATTGCAGCTTGGAAGGCGAGCGTCGCGTTCTGCTCGATGTACTCGGGGTGGTTCAATAGATCGGCTTTTAGGGCTTCTCCAGCTGCACCGTAGTTGAAGTTCCTTCAAATAAACATAAGTAAAAGTATTAATTAGCCATGGCGCTTTGGTTCCAGTCAAGAGGATAGTGTCAAAATCAATACTCCATCCGTTTTAGAATTTTCACTCAGAAAACATGTTAAATTTTGATTACAAATGCATTGTTTTTTTTGTAATTAGTTATTTCCCATAATTTTTAGTCAATCAAAATTCAGTAAACACATCTAATGTCTTTAAAATTTACAATTTACCATTATTACATGCATTGAAAATGTAAAAACTGTATCTTCTAAAAACAATTTTTTTCTTTTCTAAGAGCATCTCCAAAAAGACTCTCTATTATAGAGTTTTGCAAACTCTATATTTGAAGTTTCAAGGTGTTCTTCTCCAAAAGGAAAACTTCAAATTTAACTTCAAAACTATTTGTAATTTACATTATGCTCCTTATATTTATCATAACTAATATAAATCCATAAAACTTTTGTAGATAACTAGCACATATATAAAAATATTATAGTAATATTAATTAATAAAATATTACATTAAAATATAAAATTATAAATAGAAATACATAATTAAATATTAAACTACAAGAAAAATACCACATTATTACATAAAATTATTTTATTAATGCTCCATTTTCGGTTATACAAAATTTGTTTGGACAATATTTTAGAAGTTCCGGAGAAAAAATTTACTAGACTATTAGTGTTGATGTAATATTTAAATTTGTATAACAATTATGTCTTCATGTATATATCTTCTTAAAAGAATTATTAAGTTTCTTTTGTAATATTCTTTTTGTCTAAATTTAGTTTTAAAATATTATAAATCTTTATTTTGATTTTTAAAAAAACTTTTATATGTAAAATTTTAATTTATAAAAATAAATTTGAAATATTTAAAATTTACAAAAGTTTTAAAAATTAAAACCATGAATGAAAAAATACTTAAGAATCATAAATGTGATGTATAATTAATTATAAGGACCAAAATGCAAATAAAAAGATGAAACTTCAAATTTAGAGTTTTGAGTAGTGAAACTTCATATAAAACTCTAAATTTGAAGTTTTGAAGTTCCTTTTTGGAGAGCCAAAAACTCTATATTTGAAGTTATAGAGTTTCTTTTGGAGATGCTCTAAAACATGGAATATTTTGAAACAGAGTGAGTATTTGAGTATCCATTTCAACAAAACTAGAAATTTCTATAAAACAGTTTTTCATTTGAATAATTTAGCATTCTTTCAAAAAATAATATATTAATTAACCTTTGAGATCCTTGAAATTGAGATTCAAAATAGAGGAGAAATGAATACCAGTAAATGGGTAAAGCACCACGTCCGTAGTACTCAGCTCCAGGGCTGCAAGGGTACTTGTATTTCCAGGTCTCGTCACAGTAAGATTGCATTGGACTCATCTCCCTGTTATAGCACAGACCCCAAGCTAAAGGCCCTCCTGTCGCGACTCCGTATCCACCTACATAAACACAACCACATTAACACTCATGCTAGTAATGCACAGCTGCTTTCTAAGAGTTTTGGAAGAGAAACAGACAGGAAGTTTTGCTGGCGACATGACCGAGGAAGGCAGCCATTTCTTTCTGTCCCATGAGCTTTCCACCAGTGGTACCAAACCCGAGAGGCTCGAAGAGAGCAGCGGCGGTGATGAAGGACTGGTAGTCCCAGAAACCAACAGCATGAGCTATGGGAGTGTTTCTTTTGGCAAAGAGCTGCTCAAACTGGTAAACCTGAAAGTAATCTGATATGGTCTGGTTACAGCAGTACTCGGACCACCAGACACATTCCCATCCCTGCGTGCACACCTTCTTCCCCTTCACTTTCTTCACTTTAATCGTCTTGTCTTCCCCGTTCGCAACCAAAGCCAGGGATGATATAGCGAGTAGAACAAGGATAAACACTGAAACGCTCCGGATCGTCACCATAGCTTAACAAGCAAGTATCAGCTACAAAAATCATTTTTTTTTAAAAGAAAACAATTTAGACAGCTTTGTACATGTCTTGTCTGAATCAAAACAGCAACAATACAAAAAATATTGGAGTTCTTTTATTTCTAGTAACAAACAACAGTTGTGTAGCTGTAGATTAACCAATATCATACAAAATTGGAGAGGATGAAGTACAAGATTATAATTTCAATTATAGAATTGGGGTATACATCAATGTAGATCAGAGATTGTTAGATTACGAAATTAATATTAAATCAGCTCTACATAATCTCAAGATTAGTTATGAATCGTTACCAATGTTAGAACCAAAGTACTAGGGCAGTACCGCTTACCTGCAATGTTGCGCAGCTAGATCCAGAGAGAGACAACTACTTTTTTTTTCTTTTGCTTCGTTGCCGAGATATTAAGAGATTCTCAGGGGAACGAGAGAGGAAGGACTAAACTAAAGCTGGTGATGGGTCAGCGGTCTCTATCAACCGTTGGATTAGAGTGTAAGCAACGGCGAAGATTGCGTTTGGTGAGGTGAATGTGTCGGTATGAGAAGACAGGGTGGTAAGTGGTGTGGGCCCTACTCAAGTGAAGTGGAGCCTTCCACCGACAGCTGAGCAGTCCAGAGAATCTCCTTAACCAACCGGTTCATTACGGTTTGATTTCGATCCGATTCGATCTAGCTTCGATTATTTTTAGACTTTCTGTTTATGTTGTACGGCCCAATGGGCTTTTAGTTATGGCCCAAGAGGCGGTTTCTTGTAAACCAACCGATTCGATATAGCTCTCCTCTCCTCCTCCTCCTCCTCCTCCACCACACACACTCTCTCTCTCATCGCCGTGAGAATGGCGTCTGCTTCGAAGCAGAATCCTTCTTCTTCAAAACCTCCAAGACACCCGTTTTCAATCGCGGCCTCAATCCCCTCGAAAGCCTGCGCTGGGGAAGAATCCCAATTTCGAAACCCTAACCCTAGCTCAAGCCTCTTACCGTCGAATTCGCCGATTTCGATGTCAGTCGAAGATCAGATCCTCGGACGCTCCACTCACCTAACCCGACCCGAGCTTCTACGACGCCGATCGCACAACCTGAAGCAGCTCGCAAAATGCTACAGAGACCATTACTGGGCCTTAATGGAGGATCTCAAGGCCCAACACAGAGAGTATTACTGGAAGCACGGTGTTAGTCCTTTCAAAGAAGATAATCATCACCACCAAAACAAGAGGCGTAGGATTGATGGCGGTGAAGTTGAAGGTAGCGGAGACAACGACAACGGCGTTAAGAGTGATCCGAGTCTGACAGGAAACTGTGTTGCTTGTGGTAGTGGAAGCAAGTCAAAGGCCATGCCGTTGACTAATTACTGTCAGCTTCATATCCTGTCGGATAAAAAACAGAAGCTTTACACTTGTTGCACTTTCGTCAACAAAAGGTTTACTTTGTCTCCTTTTGTGTTGCATAGGACTGTGTCTGAGGATATAGTCTTTGTTATTACATTTGATTTGTGTTCTGAAATGCAACTAGCTCTATTCTAACCCGGTTTGTTGTTGGAATTTGTATATGCAGAGCTCAGTCAAAAGCAATCACGTGTCCAAAACCAACGCTTGCATCGACCGTGCCTGCATTGTGTAACGCGCACTTCCAGAAAGCTCAAAAGGATGTTGCTAAGGCTTTGAAAGATGCTGGTCATAATGTTTCTTCAGCGAACAAGCCTCCCCCTAAACTACATGATATTGTTGCCGCGTTTGTGCATCATATTCAAGCGAAGAGAAAGAATCCGGGGAGAGAGAGCAAACTAAGAAGCTCGGTGAAAGAAGAGATTACTAGCTAAGTGGGAACTGTTACAGTTGCAGATGGGATAACTTGTGTTCCACGGTTGTGCGCAAAAGCGGAATACTATAGCATCATGAGTGAGAGAAATGGGCAGCTGATACTTAATATGTGTAACGATAGGCATAGATACTGTATTCAACTATGCCTCTGATCATGATGAAAGTTTGTAGATCTTGGTAGATTTTTGAATGACTAGCTTCTAAGAGTTGTTTTGTGGTGTTCAAAGTTCATTCCATTTTGCCTATGTTAATGGTGCTGACGACAGTCATTGTTAGTATTCTTGCTTAAGACTACATAGTATATTGGCCTTTTATATTGTTTTTTTTCGGTAAACACTGACCCTGAGGCTACAATTTACAAGGAGCTTCAGCCAAGATTGGAGCAAGATTGACACAAAGGACTATTTAAGCCTTGCAGATATAGAACGACCATGAGGGTATCTTCGAATTTTGCAAGGCACTATCTAGATACACATTTCAAGTTATATACTTAATCAATGTAGATTTTCAAACAGTTTGCTTTTGAATAATGTCACAAACTTGATTCAGATCATCCGTATTGAGCATCCAAGGATCAGTATCAATTGTTGTCAGTCATCCACTTTTTCACCAGTTTGGCCAGTTAGTGAATAATGAAGAAGATAGCACATAACATAAGAAATCCATCTATCTTCTTTCTTTTCCTCCCACTCGATTCTCCTGAGAAATCAAGGTGCAACAGCACGGAAATAGGCACACAAATCTCTCACGAAGAAGGTTAAATTGATCCAGTTAATATTAGTTACCTCAGCAAGTAGAGGCATGTAGCCAGTTAGTGATAGCTATTATAAAACACAAGCCTCTCACCACTGCACAAGGAC
This sequence comes from Brassica napus, assembly GCF_020379485.1. Taxonomy (NCBI): domain Eukaryota; kingdom Viridiplantae; phylum Streptophyta; class Magnoliopsida; order Brassicales; family Brassicaceae; genus Brassica; species Brassica napus. Next base: position 2,510,219 of record NC_063443.1, read on the forward strand.
AACAATCCAGCTTTCATATCTCAGCACTTACAAAGCTTTACAATTGTATAGCTCAAGGCATATTCATTCACAAAGCAAATTAGGAACTTGTCATTCTCAACATCACACTCGGTTAACAGACATAGTTAGATTAACTGAAAGCTTGAGACTAGCAAGGAAAATGAGAAAGAATATGATGCTTTTTATTAAGTGATACCTTTATTGCCCGTTCACAAAAAATAAATAATTAGACTAGATACTACTAAAGATACATGGAATGAGAGTAAAAAAAAAATTATTATTCAGTTAAATTTCAGAACCTTCCAATGTCTTTCTGAGATCTCCTCCTCATCTAAACAGTACCATGATGTCACACCTTCACTAGACTTCCTGCTTCAGACGTGACAATGAACCATTCAGCTGCACAACTGGACAGTACATGCAACGGCTTGAGCCCAGTACTTGAGCCTAGCTTTCACATCATCCGGATTATCACCTGAGGAACAACAAAAATAAAAACACTTTCAGACATCAAAATGGCATTAATGTAATTTTCAAACATTTTCAGACATGAGTCAGATCTGTGGTCTGAACGATTCATAGTAACCTTAAACATTTGTTTAGAGTTTTTTTACCGGGGCTAGATATCTTCCAGTTGGCAATAGGAGGCGCCGGAGAAGAATCGTCCACCGGCGAATTTTCCGGCGATGACTTGTTGTTGTCGTCAGAGAATCTCTGGCTCATGGAATAGCAAAGCTCTAGAGCGGGGAGAGTGCTGCAGAGCTCAGGGATCTCGTCGTAGCTGAAACCAAAGCCTAGATCTAGACAACCCTTGAGATCTTCGAGATCGTCGTCGGTCAAGCTCTTGGATCTCGTCAGATCGTCTTGGTTATTATTATCCAACGTGGCGAGACTCTCCACGTAGCCTTCTAGCAACACGTGGCTCTTTTTCTTCTTCTCCAGCTTCTTCCTACTCTCGATGGATTCGGAAGCAATGACAGGTGTGCATTGCGATGGATCTGATGGTTTGTAGCGAACAGAACTCATCACTCTCTCACTGTTTTCTCAGGTTGCGGTCTGAATCTCTCTGTCTCTCAGCTTCCTTTTATAGCTGTGTGGTCGGGAAAGTATGTGGAGTCGATTTGGTTTGGTTGCTTATAAAAGCTGCAATGAGCTGTACATGCATGATCATGATGATGATAGACTGATAGTGATGATGATGGAAGTCATATTCTCTCGCGTGACTATTGACTATTGTCGTATTAAAATTGGTGGGCCCCAGCGATAGGAAGACAAATTAAGCAGCGATTAACGGAAGGTAATTACTTCCATATCAAATAAGTATCATTGACTCAAAAAAGTTTAAAAGACTTATAGAAAGTTTTTTGATTTGATAATTGATTTGTCATCATCCGATCCGTTACTCCCTATTTCTTTTTTTTTTCTAGTCAGCTGATTAATCAGCCATTTATGTTAAGGCGACATGTAAATGTGCATATTGCTAGTAACGTGGTGATCATCAGGATTGAGGACGGCATGTTCTCCATGTGTTATTATATCATATGGACCCTTTGGCCTTTGCGTGTGAATGTGAAACAGTGACCATTGGTAAGGACTTTGTTGTGACACCCAAGAGATACAGTTGGAGTTAGTGCTGGGGTGGGACACGTGCCTGATAAAGAGTGGAGAGATCCTTTTTTTTTTGAACAACTGAGTGGAGAGATCCTAAATAGAAAGATGAATATAGGCCAACAAACACCACGTCTCCATGTCCTTTATCACTCAATAATTTTTTGGAGCTGGTAGGAGAAGAATACAGAAGTCACATCATTATTGGTGTTCAGCTCACACTTAATACATATATGGTCCAATCTTTTTTTACATGTATGTCCATTGTCCAGTCATATTTACAAATGATATGTTCTGGTATAACTCACTTTTTAACCGTAAACAACAAAGTTATTAAGATTTTATTTCTTTCCTATAATCTTTTTCAATCAAAAGCAGATAGATTTATTTTGCACACTTGCACTCTCGTGTGTTGCGAGCCATAACGGAGACACTGCCTGGTGGGATCGACATGATCTATCTAAAAGGCAAAACATGATCTATCTAAAACGCTTTTGCCTTTTTCCATTAGCCCTTGAAAGGCTACACACATGTCACTTTTACAACACAAGAAACTCGTAAAGGCACAACACAAATATCAACAAAGACTATGGCTCTGAATGGTAACAGTGGGACGAGCGGTGTGGGGACGAGCGGTGCGGAATGAACGGATTAAATACTGCGGTATGAATAAAGTGCGGTTTTGTTAACTGCGGAATATTAACAGTTAAAAAAGTAAAAGCGGTATATAGTAAAATGTGAATGGTAGCAAAAATGAAATGCGGTACCGAACCAATAGTAGAATGGTAAAAATATTATAAGTCATGCGGAATACAAATTAAAATTAAATATATTAATATAACAAAATATAATTACTAATAAATATATGATAAATTAAATTCTTTTTATGATACAATATAGACAAAGATACTATCAAAAATTTAAATTTACCCACAACATATTTGTAATTTTATCTATCATTCGAGCCATATATTCGTCATCTACTGCATTTGTAGATTTGATATTTCTGTACATCACAATCGTTGTCTTAGCATGTGTTGTTTATTATCGTCTCTATCAATACTTCAACAAAATCTGCATCTCAAAATTAGAAATTTTGATAATATTATATAGCCCCATTGTACATTAATTTACATGATATATTCTAGATTAAATTATTTAATATATATAACTAAGTTTGATATATATATATTATAATATATTTTGTATATTACATAGTTAATTATTGTCTTTCTAAAATGACATTTTCTGCTTATAAATGAAAAATTAGATTAATATATATTTTAAACTTAATTATTTATATTTAATAAAATAAATAATTTGAAATGAAAAAGTTGAAAAGAAAGAAAAAAGCTCACCAAACACATCAAACCGCACCGACTTATCTTCTTATGCGTTTCATGTCCGGGTCGTAGACCACACTTCCAATTCTATTTTTTTCTTTTAATCACAAACCACACTATGTGTTATGTGTGTGTTGGTTACAGAAATGAAAATACGCATGCGTTTACTTGTATCCACTACAAACATTGATAACCTATTTCTTAATAAAAATACTAAAAATTATAATGTTTGAGGGATGATAAGAAGATCAAAGCCTCGTTTTCCTTTCTTTCGTCTGAAATTTCTTTTTCATTTCGTGTCCTTAACTACATTAAACGCGTTATCCATGCATCTGGTTGAAATAAACAGATGGTGCACTTATCCGATCTAGTATATACATATATGTTTGATGTCAGCATTAAAAATAGCGTAGGGATTCTTTAGTCAACTAAGGTTTAAACTTGAGTTGAAGAGACGAATCCAACCAACTTGTATGACAAATTCTTCGAGTGTTGCGTCTATTCCATCGTGTCATCTGAATAAAAAAACGCTTAGGTAATGGATTTAAACATATTATAACAAGTTAATTCAGTAAAACTTCCCTAGATATACATAATGAACTGATTCGGTTCAGTTTTACACAGTTCCGGCTAATTATTTTACGTCACCACTACAGGTACCATTTCCTCAGGGAGGCTCCTTCTTAGAAGAAATGAAAATAGAATTCCCAATCCCACTTATTCTAACATGTATGACTTTTTAACATCTTTATATATAAAAGAGAGTTTCCTCTCTCCAGGACGCGCCACGTCAGCGGCCAGCTAGATAAGTTGATGCCTCTCATCGCGACACGTGTCGCGTGCGAACGAAACTATGCGTTTCATTTATTTGAGAATCGTATTGGGTTTTCCTTATTTCTTACGTCTTGCGCTCTATGTCTATCGTTCGCTGCGGCCCAATAGATATTACGCGACCTCTAACCCTAATTGCTCAATCACGTGAAATCCTTTCGTTCCTCTCTTTCTGCAGCGGCGATGTATGACGTCTGCTATACCTTTCTCTTGATTGAAACGGCCGGAGTTATGGATCCGTCTTTATTCCAATTTAATTCAATCGTCCACTACAGACTCTTTGCTGCGCCGTTCGTATCTCATGGGCGGTGTGGATCTGTATAAATATGTAAGTACTTCTTATCTCAGTCTCATACTCTCTTTATTCCGGCGATGATGAAGAGGAAACTGAGGACCGTAAAATCTTCTCCGACGACAAGGAGTACAAAATGTTCCACGACTTTAAGATCCAGGCCTGAAAGAATCGGGTAACGTTATGACCCTTCTTTGTTTATCCAATTTTATAAAGTTGAATAGTTTATCTGTTTCATTTTTAGGGTTTTTTTGAAGAAGATCCCTTCAGGTCCATCTTCCCCCTTACTGATCTGGAAGAACCTTGGATCGACATGACCACAAGGGAATATTTGGAGTCTATTGTCTCCTTATGTGTTAAGAAGCTCAACGAGGAGAAGGTGAGAGTACTCATCAATTCAAATATAAGCATTTTGTGTGTTTTAATTTTGTTGTTATACTCACATATAGGATGGTTGTGTGTGTTGTTTACTTACTTAGAATACAACCGATTTGTAAGCATCCTGATGGTCCTCTCATGGAGTATCAAGCCAAGGCCATGGATTTTGGAGGAAAACCTCCTTTTCCCATCCTCTGCAGACCAGCTTCTACCATATCCTAAGCTAAGACTTGCATAGGTATATTCATATGTTTAGTCTTTTATTTTCTGTGGAATTACATAATTGCTGTGTTATTTGAATTACTTAGAGCTCTTTCAATGTTTGTCGATGAAGTGATGTAAACATAGTTATTCGCCATGTCGTTTGGGGTGATTTTTTTTTTTTATTCATCTTAGTCTCTATTCTCTAATCCTTCAATCTGATCATTGCAGATTTGGTATGCTGGTGGTTGACTACGAGGAAGACCAATCATAATGTATTGAAATGAGTCTTTTATGAGTAAGCTGAGTCCCAAGTGGATTTAGGTTGTATTGATGCTAGCTATATGTCTTTTGCGTTGAGACTTATGGATTTAATATTGTTGAGACTTATTGATTTAATATTATGGATTTTAATGATGGTTGTTATATTATGTTTGATGTTTATTTTATATCTTGGATACTTTTTTTTTGAGCAAAAATATCTTGGATACTTATATGGAGAGGATACCCTTAATCATTCGTTGAGTGAGAACGGTTACCTGAGGTAAAATTGTAAAAGATAAAAAACTGATGAATATAACTCATAACGTTATGATGTTTATTAGTTTATCTTTATTTGGAGTACTGAATTTGTTGATACTTTTGTATTTCGGACGTTCACATGATGCAATTTTCCATTAGTAGATATATACACTTAAATATAATTATGTACAATATATATAAATTTGGTTATTAATTTTGACGATGAAGCGAACGTCTTGATAAATATGAAAATATTAGACTGTTAAAGATTTGGCAAAAAAATATCTTCCAATTCAATGAACATGAGTTTTTAAAAATTGTTGACAAGTATTCAAGCATGTTCAAAAGATTGTTCTCAAAGAGATGACTGGATTTAGTAATTTAAAACAAAATAAAATAAAAGAAAAGTAGAAACAAAAATAATAATATTTCGAAAAGAGCTTGGATTTAAGAAGTCGAAACATAAGCTAGACAAAATAAAAATAAAGAAAATTGGAAAGAAAAGTTGATGAAACTAAACAGGAAGTGTAGGCCAAATTTACTTCTTCTTTTTCTCAAGCAAATGGTCTCGATAAAAGATGTCGTTAGTGGTTCCTGTAATTATGATCCTCCCATGACATGCGACTCTCCAGTTGACTCCCCATGATAAAAGTCCGGCAGGTGTTCCTCCCACGGTTGAGTGTAGGTTATTGCGTTTCTGGGAGGTCAAGAATCTGAAGCGAGGTGGTGAACTCAGGCGGTGTCTTATATAAACATAAAAAAAACATCTTTTAAAAAATGAATTCATCTTGCTTTTTTTTATAAAAAATTTCACTCTTCTGATGTTTTCATTGAATTACAAATAAAAGATATTTATATACTATCATCAAATTCAATACACATTATATATCAAATAACTTAATTAAGTAGATGAAATTTAATTAACATATATTATAAAGTTATTTTTTTAGACGACAGAAACAACTATTATAAACAAGCAAAATATATCTTATCACATATAAATCTCTCACCTAAAATTTTCTAAAAGAAAAAAATCAGTATCTACACATTTCTTTCAAATGCAAATCTAAAAACAAATTACAAAATCATACAAAAAGTATATCACAAGTAAAGCATATCCCGCCCGTAGGGCGGGCCGATCCTAGTCTAATATATAGAATAGTTGTAGTTTGCATGACTTATATATCGAAATCAAGATTAATCTTAAAATACATATACAACTGGTATGAATTATACACTAATATAAACTGAAATAGTGAGATATGAAATGACATTTTAACAATACCAATGTGATTTTATAAAATGAAAAAAAAACAATCATTAAAAATAAAAGAACAAATTGAAAAATAAGAGAAAAATAAGTCAAATAAAATTTAAATCTCATATCAGCAGTTTCATTGTTTTGGAATGTATCTCCTGTTTCCATGTATTCAAAAACTCAATAACCAGAATTTAAAAGACCACTGAAAAGTTTAGAGATAAAGTTTAATATAGATAGCTTGTCATAAAAGTCAAGAGACATTGCAAAACTCATTTCACATTCATAATATAAAACTTCGACGACTTGGTCTTCTTCTTTGTGTGTGCGTTTTGATTGGCAAGTCTTCGTCATCTCCCATTGTCCAACACGAGGGAAAAGTCGTGAGACTTCGTCTTATTCCATTGAATTATTTAAACAGGAGAATAAAAACTCATGAGACTTATCTTCTCTCAGTTTGCTTTCTCATGGATGATTCAGATATCAAAAGGCTGGGCGAGATCCTTATTACAGCGGAGGAGGAGGAGGAGTGGTTGAATACACCTGATGAACATGATCACACCGAAACATCTACCCACCAGAGTTATGTAACCATTCTGAAAGAAGGAGATATCCGAAGTCGTATGAAAGAGGAGATCCAACGTGTTTCAAATACTTACTCAATCTCCGAAGACGACGCCACGCTTCTGCTAGCTCACTTCCGCTGGTACTGCCTCATAACATTTGTGTATTTCTTGTTTCTCAAGAAACCTATTTTGATCTATCTATTTATTTAAATTCTATTTACTCTCAGGGATGATATTGAACTTCATAAGAAATGGTCAGATAACGCTAAAAGTGTTAGAGAAAGCGTCGGAATATTTGAGTTGGAGAGACCACTTGATTTACCTTCTGACGACAAAAATGTAACATCCATATTTCTTTGTTCCACCGAGTCTAAGTTCAACAATACATGATGATCACCTTAAATAATCTTTGTATAGTTCTGTTGCGGAATCTGCTTCAAATTACTCTCACTTGAGAGGTCTGCATCGGTCTCATGTGGCCATCGTGTATGCAAGTTCTGCTGGAGAAGTATGATCTCCCAAAATTTTATTCTAGTTCTTTGTTGACCTTAATATATATATAAATACTGACCTGTAAATTTATAGGTCATATCAACAAAAGCATCAATAAGATTGCAGATGTTGACTGGTATGGGACATTAAAATGTCCATACGATATTTGTCGAGCTTCCGTTGGTGGAGACATGATAGAGAAATTTGCTTGCGAGGAAGAGAAGACTAAGTACTATCGATATCTCTTTAGATCTTACGTTGAAGGCAGCAAAGTGGTACATTAAGTCATAAACACAAACCTTAGATTGGTCATTATATATCAGTTAGATTTAGATTGTTTTTTTTTTTTTGGAAATAGATAAAATGTTGTCCTGCTAAGGGGCGTAGCTGCGATGTTCATCTTACTCCTGGTTCCGGAAACTTTGATGTCTTATGTCTCTGCCTGCTTAGTTTCTGTTGGAATGTGAGTATCTTGGACTTGAGTTATTTTCTCCACTCCAGTTACTATATATGTACTGAATTTTAGCTTTCAGTGCAGCAAGGACGTTCACAGTCCCATGGACTGTGAATCAGCTGCAAAATGGTTAAGAATGAACAGTTCTGATTACCAAGACCCCAACTGGTAAAACAAAATTACTATCTATTTTACCATTTATTTAAATCTTGAATCTTCTTTCAAATGTTTCAGTTCTTTTGGATTATGAGTTCAGGGTACGACAGAACACGGTGCCTTGCCCTAGGTGTAACCTAAGGATCAGAGAAAATCAAGATTGTTCACTGAAGATGAGATGCTTTCCACCTTGTAACTATGACTTCTGTTGGTAATTTACTAATATGTGATCTCTGATTCTTCCACTAGTTCATGTCTTTGTGATTAACTCTATTTCCTCCTCTCCAGGCGCTGCCGTGGTCAATGGACTGAACATGGCTTAGATTTATACACTTGTACCCATGATGAGGTCTCGGTACTTGCCATCTGATCTTGAAAATTTATATTGTTTGTGTATTAACCAAAATGTCTTCTTTAATCTCTCATGTATATATATATATATATATATCTTTGGTTGATGTTTTGTAGTATGAAGAGACTGTTTTTGGGAATATGGCAGAATATGCTGCAGGTAGATACAAAGACTGTCATGAAAAGTGGATGAGTAATGAATCGGTATATTAGAAACTTTTCAATGAACTTCATATCCTATACTCGTTTAAGAATTTTCATTGACATCTCTCTTGACTGTGTTTTTGGATGCAAAAAGCAAAAGCAAAACTCCAGCAATTACACACTGATGTTGTAAGAGAGATCTTATGATGTTTTGTTTCAGCTCTGTAGATTACAGTTGAATGAATCTTTTTGTTTTTTGGTCAGATTCCGGATTTAAGTAACAAACAGTTAGCAACTGTACATCAGCTTGAGTTCGTTGCGGAAGCTTGGTCTCAGGTTAGAAAAACTAAAACTAGTGACAGACATCTTTGTGTTGTATTGTGTTGTGTGTTATGGAATCCACATAATTGAAGTGGTACCTAAAATACAGATCATGGAATGTAGAAGGGTCTTGAAATGGACTTATGCTTATGAGTATTACCTAGGAGAGGACCAGGTCGAAAAGCAAGCTTTCTTGAAGCTTAAGCAAGGTTTGTAACTTGAAGACGTTCACTATAGCTAGTAAGACTAAACTAACTATTCAATGTTGTTGATCAGACAATGCAGAGATTCCTCTGGAGAAGCTCCATTACCATGCAGAGAATCAACTGAATATGTTGCTTGACTCAGATGGACCATCAGAGAATTTTAATAAATTCCGCAGCGATTTAACTGACTCAACTAGGTTTTTACTATATACTTCTTTCTTGCTTCTCAAGCAATCCAACACCTAAAAGCCCTAATCTTCAGATATTTCCGTTTTGTCTCCCAACAGAATAACGAGAAATCACTACGAGCTTCTTCTAAGAGATCTTGAAGATGGCTTAAGTAATGTTGTCGGTGCTTCAACGTCGCAAAGGGCACATAACGAGGATGATGCTAGTGGTTCGAGCAGTATACATGACGATTAATCGAGGCCAAATTGTTGATGATTTATTTTGATGTTTAAATTGCTAAATATTTATAGGAAATCATTGGATTTCTCATGTCTGATATGAACTCTGTTTCGTTTTGGATATATCTCATAATCTTCATTCGCTATTCATACAAGACACACAAGGACCAGTTTTTGTAGACAGAAAAACCTAGAAGAGTTTTATACTTTTACTTCCAACCAACTTCGTGTTTATACAAACAACACACTCTTTGATCACCATGTTCATATTTTAAAATGGAGCAAATCAGAGGTTCCGTCATGTCTTTTGGCACTGCGGTGAGCAGCGAACTCCTTAACTGTGATCTCTCTATACTTTGGAGGGTTATCTTCAGACACAAGTTCTCTTATTGGTCCGTATATTCTAGGATTCGGTCTAATACCGGTTGTGAAACAGGCGACCGAGACTCTAGCTCCTGTGGCTCTGTTGGCCAAGACTCTATGCTCCGAACTAATGAACTTGTCGTTTGTTATAAACTGCATGCATAAAGAAAACTTTGGCCAGTACCCTTCACGGAGAACTTGAAGCCCTTCGATTTGATTTGAAAGAAGGACGGTAAGAAAAGAGCTGTCGCTATGTTTACTTGCGCCTAAAGTTAGGTCAGGCTGAGGACAGGGTGGGTAGTAATGGCAAAGCATGCGCAAGCCCTTGGAGCAATCAATGTCCTTGAGGTGATTAGGGTTCAACCCTAGAGCTTCTGATAAAAGCTCAAATAGAAACTCCCCTAGACTCACCACTTGCTTTGAGTATTCCAACATTACATCCCTGAAAACACTTTTCACCATATGAATAGAGAGAGCGAGAGAGGTGACATGATAGCTTGCATATTTCTATTGTTTTATCCATTCATCCATGTGCATTTTGATCGTATAGATTAGGATTTAGCCATGTTTAAGTTTCATTTTGCATACATGAGTCCTTATCAGGTATTGGAGTACCACATGGAGTTCTTGGAAACACTTGGAGGCATTTGGAGCTCAAAAAGGAGTGTTTAGAGTGGTCATTGGGCGAGCAAGGCATGGGAGCGACCAGTCCGGAGCGACACCACCAAGTCGCTCTGACCTCCCTATTGGAGCGACCTTACCAGAGCGACAGGGAGAAGTCGCTCGCGGTTTCATCACTCGGAGACGCGAGAACGAGCCCGGAGCGACCTCCCGGAGCGACACCCCGAAGTCGCTCGCATCTCACACCCCTCTCGGAGCGACCTCCCAAAGCGACACCCCGAGGTCGCTCGCGTCTCTATGGCGAGACGACACAAAGCGTAGCCTGGAGCGACCTCTCAGAGCGACCCACTGAGGTCGCTCCCGAAGGCCGGAGCGACTTGTCGGAGCGACATCCCGAGGTCGCTCCGCGTCTATTATCTGCTCGATTTCTATTTTACTTAAGGGCCTTTTGGTCATTTCATTATGCACGTTTTACATTTCTAAAACCTATGTTTTAAACATCTTTTGTAGCCACCAGAGGCAGATTATCTTTTATCTTTTTCTATTGAGAAATACATAAAAACTCTCTGGAGAAGTTCATCTCTTGGATTTTGATTGTTATGTTTTTGTGTTGATTTCTTATCTATTTCTTTACATGATTAATCTGAAATCCAATATGGGTTTAAGAGGAATCATGGAGATTAGTGAGTAATCACCTTTTGAATTCATGGGTTAGAGAGATTAAGGGTGATTAGGTTAGAGCTAGGATGTTTTAGTGTAGATCATTCATATTTCCTTGCTAGTAGAGTAATCATAATGCATCTTCTGAGTTGGCCACTCAGTTGTTGATCCTTAGGCATTTCTCACCGAAAGGTGTTCGATGAAATGCCCGAGACAACTCTCCTAGGCTTTTAGTATACTTTGCCAAAGACATTTGTTGTTAAAGGTGCTAAGATAGCTAATAGACTTGTTAGTAATGATTGCTTTCATATTATTCAACCAAAGACATTTGATGTTTGAGATATGTTAGCAAATGAGCATTCATCTAGACATAGAGCTTGCTTAGAATTGTGTCTAGGCTTAAGGTTGATAGTTTGATTGATCATTTGCCATCTTTAGTTCGATACTTGATCACCCAAGGTCTAATCCCTATGCCCATGAGTTCTCTTTTTCCTTAGTCAAGAAAGTATCATTCTGTTATTGCTTTTTAGTTTTAGTCATAACTTAAAACCCATTTAAATCATTGGTTGCACTTAGATTAAGTGAGTACTTGCATTCTCAGTGCTTTGATATTCCTCAGAACTGGTTCGACAATCTTTTATACTACAACATTTGTCTTAGGAGCCTTGAAAACTCCTAACATCAAATTGGCGCCGTTGCCAAATTCTGAGTAGATTTCAACATTGAGATTTAGTCACTTGCTTGAGACTAAGTCATTTTTATTTTCTTTTGTTACTGATTCTTCTTCACCTCCCTTTAATCTACAGGTGTATGCACTTGAGGAGCAGGGGTCCATCAAACCTAGTTCCAAGAGCTGCAGATATCAGAGCTTTAGAGAGAGAGTGTGCTAGAAAGAGAAGAGAAGAAGAGCAACAGGCTCAATTACAGAGATTGCACACTGATATGGGAGACATACATCAGCATGATGCAGGCGTAAATGGCGCTAATAACAATGCTCCAGCTAACCAACAGCGAGCAGCTCGACCCATTGGCACTTACGACCGTCCCAACATTCATGGTCATAGATTGGGAATCCGAGCACCCGCTGTGGCAGCCAACAACTTTGAGATCAAGTCAGGACTCCTCAATGTGATCGAGAACAACAAGTATCATGGCTTGGCTCTGGAGGATCCATTTGATCACTTGGACAGGTTCGACAGCTACTGTGGGTTGTCAAAAACCAATGGTGTGTCCGAAGATGCCTTAAAGCTCAAGCTATTCCCTTTCTCTTTGGGGGATAAGGCACGTCAGTGGGAGAAGTCTCTACCCAGCGACTCTATCACCACTTGGGATGACTGCAAGAAAGCATTCTTGGAGAAGTTCTTCTCTACTTCAAGAACTGCAAAGCTGAGAAATGAGATCTCCAGCTTTCAACAGAAGAGCTTGGAAGGCTTCAGTGAAGCCTGGGAGAGATTCAAGGGCTACCAAGCTCAATGCCCACACCATGGTTTCTCTAACGAGAGCTTGCTGAGCACATTCTACCGTGGTGCTCTTCCTAAGTACAGAGCCAGACTGGATACAGCTAGCAATGGGTTCACCTTGGGGAGAACTGAGGAGGATGCAGAAGAGCTGGTTGACAACATGGTAAAGAGTGATGCAGTCTACAGTGGAGACCACGACAGAGGCAGTAGAACAGATGATAAGCAGACGAGAAAAGAGATCAAAGCTTTGGAAGACAAGATCGATCTACTCATTGCTGAAAAAGCCACCCAAGAGCAGTTGAAGTTTGTTGGTAACTCCAAGCAGGAAGAACCACTTGCTGTCAATGAGGTTGAGGGTTTGGAAGGTCAAGAGGAGTTGTGTTTCATTAACAACAATGGTAGCTGGTACAAAAAGGAGCCCAACTTTCAGTACAACAACTACCAACAGAAATCCTATCCCAACAACCAACAGAGTGGTTATCCGCCTAGAAATAACCAGCAAGGTAGCTATCAGCCTCAGCAAAACCCCTCGTCTGGTTCCTCTGCTCCTCAAGAGAGCAGCACTGATACGTTACTGAAGCAAATCTTGGAGTCTCAGACTAGAAGTGAGAAGCATGTTGGTTATGAGTTGAAGAACCTTCATTCCAAGATTGATGGGAGCTACAATGAGCTCAACAACAAATTCTCACACCTTGCTTCTACAGTCAAGAATTTAGAGAATCAGTTTGCTTCCATGAACACTCACCAGAATCGCCAGCAAGGATCTCTACCTGGAAAATCTGACCAAAATCCCAAGGAGGCCAAAGCTATCACCCTTAGGAGTGGTAAACAGTTACCTCCTAGAACCCTCACCAAGGATGCTGAGAAACTAGGTGAGGGGGTTGCCATCAACATAGATGATGAAGTGGTGATTGTTGATGAGAAGATCAATGACGAGATCTTGGAGAAGATAGTGGAAGCCAAAGGTAAAGGAAAGGTTGGGGAAGAGAAGAAGACAGTAAAGGATGGTGAAGTTGTTACTCCAGCAAGTGAAAGTTCTTTTGTTCCTCCTCCCTATGAACCCAAACTTCCATTCCCTGGTAGATTCAAGAAGCAGCTGCTAGAGAAGTACAAGGCTCTGTTTGAGAAGCAAATGAGTGAAGCTCAGGTTGCAATGCCCATCATCGATGCTTTCATGTTGATTCCTCAATACAGCAAGTTCCTTAAAGATGTTGTAGCTGCAAAGAAGAAGGAGATGGAAGGCATGATGATTCTTACCCATGAGTGCAATGCCATCATCCAGAGGCTTGATGTTCCAGAGAAATTAGAGGATCCAGGAAGCTTCACACTACCTTGTGCTCTTGGACCTATGGTATTTGAGAAATGTCTCTGCGATTTGGGAGCTAGTGTCAGCTTGATGCCTTTGTCTGTTGCAAAGAAGCTTGGATTCACTCAGTACAAGAAGTGTAGACTCTCTCTGGTGTTAGCTGATCGTTCAGTGAAGTATCCTGTGGGCATCTTAGAGGACCTCCCTGTGAAGATTGGAAGGTATGAGGTACCTACAGATTTTGTGGTGCTTGAGATGGATGAGGAGGCTCAAGACCCATTGATTCTAGGAAGGCCATTCTTAGCTACAGCAGGAGCTATTGTTAATGTGAAGGAAGGCACGATTGATCTCCATTTGGGTAAAGAGAACATCCTCCACTTTGACATCAAGGAGAAAATGAGGAAACCAACTGTGTTCGGGCAAGCCTTCTACATTGAAGAGATGGCCACTCCTGCTGATGAGCATCTTGAAGAGTTACCACCTGAGGACGACGAGGAGGGAGCATCTCCCTCTACTCATTCCCTATAGAAGGTAAACCACCACACTCCCTTGTATATACCATTTCATTTTTGCATATTAGTCTTCTTTTCGGTATCTCTCTCCACTTGACAACACAGAGACTGTGTAACTCAAGTTTGGGGGAGGTACCAAGTATTTGATCATGTTTACTTTGATGTTGTTTCATTGAGTCATGCATTGCATACCTATTTGCATATAAAAAAAAAAAAACAATCATTTAGTTTGCATCATTTGCAGTTCTAGGAGAGTCTAGAGCATATAGGTTGTATTCACTTGCATTGGGAGCAATGATTTTAAATGCCTTGTAAAGAACACTACGTTGCACCTGAGTAGCTTTTGCACCTCTAAAAAAGACTTGTATGTTTCGAGCCTTGAAAACTCTTCCTGAAACTTGTTGATTGCTGAAACTCAGTCTTTGAAGCCAACTACGACCTTATTTGAACTGAACGAACTTAATGCTTCTTGCTCATGGTCCCTTGTGTACTGAGTCATGGCTATACACACTTGAGTTGTCACATCTTTTATACCAATCTTTTTTGACAAACTCTAGTGGTAGACCACTCCCAAAACCTTTTCTTCCTTTTAAGCTTTCATTGTTTGATGAGTGAGGCCTTTTTCGGAAAGTCTTACATGTGCATAATGTTGAGAGTATCGGGAACGACAATGCTTGATCTTCATTCTTGCTAGATTGGGCACTCTATTGTCTAGCTATAGGTGGGGGTGAGTGTTGTGATTATGATTTGGGAGAAATGAAAAAGGAAAAGAATAGACTCTTTGTGCTTAAGTGAATTGTTTTATTGGGATAAGTAGAGAAGCCTCTAGCTCAAGTTTTGAAAGTCTTGGCCCCCAGCCTAAAAAAAAAAAAAAAAAAAAAAAAAAAAAAACGAAAAAAAAGAGAAAAGAAAAAGAAAAGAAAGAAAAGGGGGCTAGCAAAGTTGTTAGGAGCTAAGAAATATTTTGAGGTTCTGAAAAAAAAAAAAATCCCTTGTAGACTTTAAGGAAAAGGAGTTAAAGTTCTTAGGATCTTTTGGTGAGAGATGTGAGTTGGGTTTGACATTGAGAAATGATTGTGTAATTGTATGTTTGGGAAAAGGGTAGAACAATGGAGATTGAGCATTGTATGCATGAGTTGATCCCTTTCTTAGATATATTATGTGCAATGTCAAGTCTACTTGTTTCGAGAGTAAACCACCTTAAAGATCATATGTTTTGAACCTCTTGAATCACTTGAATAAAAGCCTTCCCTTACCCAACCAAATGACTTGGACCAACTGACCATTTGCAAGAATTCACCTGATGTTTTGTGCTTAATGAATGTGAGAGTTGGTTGATTTGAATGTGTGGATGCTTGATGATGAGTGTAAGAACAAAAAGAGTTAAGATATGCCTAGAGAAGCTAGAGTGTAATAAGAGAGTGTGCTAGTTGTGTTTCTTTTGGCTATGTGCTCCCTCCTTCAACCTCTCTCCCTATGAGTTCTAGAAAGTTCACTTGTGGACAAGTAAAAGAACAAGTTTGGGGGAGTTGATAGCTTGCATATTTCTATTGTTTTATCCATTCATCCATGTGCATTTTGATCGTATAGATTAGGATTTAGCCATGTTTAGGTTGCATTTTGCATACATGAGTCCTTATCAGGTATTGGAGTACCACATGGAGTTCTTGGAAACACTTGGAGGCATTTGGAGCTCAAAAAGGAGTGTTTAGAGTGGTCATTGGGCGAGCAAGGCATGGGAGCGACCAGTCCGGAGCGACACCACCAAGTCACTCTGACCTCCCTATTGGAGCGACCTTACCAGAGCGACAGGGAGAAGTCGCTCGCGGTTTCATCACTCGGAGACGCGAGAACGAGCCCGGAGCGACCTTCCGGAGCGACACCCCGAAGTCGCTCGCATCTCACACCCCTCTCGGAGCGACCTCCCAAAGCGACACCCCGAGGTCGCTCGCGTCTCTATGGCGAGACGACACAAAGCGTAGCCTGGAGCGACCTCTCAGAGCGACCCACTGAGGTCGCTCCCGAAGGCCGGAGCGACTTGTCGGAGCGACATCCCGAGGTCGCTCCGCGTCTATTATCTGCTCGATTTCTATTTTACTTAAGGGCCTTTTGGTCATTTCATTATGCACGTTTTACATTTCTAAAACCTATGTTTTAAACATCTTTTGTAGCCACCAGAGGCAGATTATCTTTTATCTTTTTCTATTGAGAAATACATAAAAACTCTCTGGAGAAGTTCATCTCTTGGATTTTGATTGTTATGTTTTTGTGTTGATTTCTTATCTATTTCTTTACATGATTAATCTGAAATCCAATATGGGTTTAAGAGGAATCATGGAGATTAGTGAGTAATCACCTTTTGAATTCATGGGTTAGGGAGATTAAGGGTGATTAGGTTAGAGCTAGGATGTTTTAGTGTAGATCATTCATATTTCCTTGCTAGTAGAGTAATCATAATGCATCTTCTGAGTTGGCCACTCAGTTGTTGATCTTTAGGCATTTCTCACCCGAAAGGTGTTCGATGAAATGCCCGAGACAACTCTCCTAGGCTTTTAGTATACTTTGCCAAAGACATTTGTTGTTAAAGATACTAAGATAGCTAATAGACTTGTTAGTAATGATTGCTTTCATATTATTCAACCAAAGACATTTGATGTTTGAGATATGTTAGCAAATGAGCATTCATCTAGACATAGAGCTTGCTTAGAATTGTGTCTAGGCTTAAGGTTGATAGTTTGATTGATCATTTGCCATCTTTAGTTCGATACTTGATCACCCAAGGTCTAATCCCTATGCCCATGAGTTCTCTTTTTCCTTAGTCAAGAAAGTATCATTCTGTTATTGCTTTTTAGTTTTAGTCATAACTTAAAACCCATTTAAATCATTGGTTGCACTTAGATTAAGTGAGTACTTGCATTCTCAGTGCTTTGATATTCCTCAGAACTGGTTCGACAGTCTTTTATACTACAACATTTGTCTTAGGAGCCTTGAAAACTCCTAACATCATGACACAACCAAAACATCAGGTTAAAAGAAAGTGAAGCTATGTACCTACAAATCTCTGGCAGGTCCTGTGGTTTGGGAGGATTTGGAGCCATGTAACAAGAGAAAGTATCTCTCCAACTTGCAGCTGATGAAGTGTAGAGATCGAAGTTACTTGTATACACAAACTCTCTCCTAAAATCTCGGCTGTAGTATTGTTTCTTCACTTATTAGGGGTTTAACTTATTAGGATCTCTGGGCTCTGATACCATGTTAGTATTGGAGATAAGATCCCACATCGGATATATGAAAAGGACTTGAGTAATATATAAGGGACTTGGACCAATCCACTAATTACCAATTGGTTTTAAGTTGGAAGTCTAGGAAACTTATCATGGTATCAGAGCTGGCCCAATATCCTGACCCATTAATCCGGCCCGGACAGTGGTCCGATCATCCCATTAGCTGATGGCCCATAGAAGGCTCAGTTCCGCCGAGATCGCTAGAAAATAAAGCATGATTTCGGAGGGGGTATAATGGATTCTGCGAGATTAATGGTTATACACACCATTATCTCGAGGGAGGGTATTGGAGATAAGATCCCACATCGGATATATGAAAGGGACTTGAGTAATATATAAGGGACTTGGACCAATCCACTAATTGCCAATTGGTTTTAAGTTGGAAGTCCAGGAAACTTATCACAGGGGCTTGCTCGTTAAACCCCCGAACTCCATCTTTCATCTTCTCCAAAAGATCCAGTGAAACGCCATGGTTGACCACCTGGAAAAAACCTGCGTCTCTAATCCCATCAACCGTATTCTTGCGCTTAGTCTCGTCCTCCAAGATCTATCGTTGGAATCGTCGTGAGATGTAGCTAGTCCGAGGAAACTGGCTTGGGGTTTGCTAAGTTGGAACGTGAGTCGTGGAAGATGCGTGGAAGCTGTGTTATTCCGGCGTCAGCGAGCCCTTTCACACCTGTCTTTGTCTCGTCGAAAGCTTTAAGCTCACTGATACGTTCGAATGCAGCAATCTTCGTTGTCTCCATCGTTTCTTTGTTTCTAAGAAAACAGAACATTCTGATACTCAAGAGAAACTTTCTTCTTGGGTTTTACAGCAAAACCACTTGCTAAAGAAAAAAGTTCACTGACCATAGATAAGTTTGAAAGAAAATGAACGGTTTGTGACAGTTTATGGCCCACTGGCTGTAAGCCTGTAACACAAGTCTTGTCTTATTAAAAAAAAGTTGTTACAGGGAAACCAAAGTCCAACGCATCCTTATTAAAACATAAACGTGCATATTATTCAGATCTTGAGATATAGTAATCCAGAGGTACCATCGAATCCTTTGGATCTGTAGAACTTTGAATATTCTGTAATGGTGGTGTCTCTATATATGGGAGGGTTTTGTTCAGACAATAACTCTTTGATAGGTCCGTAAACTCTAGAATTCGCCATCAAATACGAACTGAAGAAGCACGCCACTGAGATACGCGGTCCAGCTCCATTCGCCAAAACACGATGTTCCATGCTTATGAACTTGCCGTTTGTAATAAGCTGCACAAAATGCCCCAATAATATTAAAACAATCGATCAAACTAAAAAGGTAGGTTAGTTAGTTAGTTAGTTAGTTAGTTAGTTAGTTAGTTAGTTAGTTAACCTGGAGAAGGTCTCCAACGTTGACGACAAGAGCTCCAGGGACAGGAGGAACATCAACCCAGTATTGGTCATGGAGAACTTGTAGCCCTCCGACGTGGTTTTGTAGAAGAACCGTGAGAAAAGAGTTGTCTGAGTGTTTGGTTAAATTCTAGAGTTAGGTCTGGTTGGGGACAAGGCGGGTAGTAATGGCCGAGCAGCAGCATTGAATTGGTGCAATCCATGTCCTTGAGGTGATTAGTGTTTAACCCTAGAGCTTCGGAGAGAAGCTCAAATAGCATTTTACCTACTTTCATCACTTCCTTTGAGTATTCAATCATCACCTCCCTAACAAAATCTCCCACCAAAAATAAAATACAAAAAGAGTCAATTGTTGAATTCTTAATAATGGAGACAGATTCCAACATATGCTTAATAAGGCCTTAATCTTCTTCCTACTATAGCTCTTAAACAATTTGTCAAGTAAAAACAAAACATTGTATCAAGTTATTGTTCTATCTATTATTCCATTCGTTTCATTTTAATTGTTGTTGTACCGTAAAATTTTCGTTTAGAAATAATTATCGTTTTAGAATACAAAATTTATTAACAATATTCTCTATTTATTTTTCTATTGGTTGAAATATAGTTAGATTTGTAGATAATAATGTTTTTGTTTTAAAAATATATAAAATTAAATATGAATAAACCTAAATCTACAACTAAAATAAAATGGAAAAAGTACTCAATTTTAGAAATCCAACAAAAAATGATCATGACGAGACAATGATTTATGCTATAGTCGTTGTTTTGACTGACACCCACTAGAACACATACAACATGTCACTATCATCAAATCATTCACTATTGGATTTTTTTATTGTTACCGTTTTATCTATATTTTGACTATAGGCAAGTTTTCGAAAATCATTACCCACAAGCGGCTGGCAAGTCCTCAGGTCTGGGAGGATCAGGAGCCGTGTAACAACCTAGCGTATCTCTCCAGTTAGCAGCCTGCGAGCTATACAGATCGAAGTTGCTGCTGTAAACCGGCACCATCTTATTACTCGAATCTCGAGAGTAGAACCGTTTCCTCACTTCCGGGTCTTGCTCGTGAAACTCGCGAACCCCTTCCTTCATCCTCTCCATCACATCTAGCGAGATGCCGTGATTGATCACCTGGAAGAAGCCCCACTTCTCGGCCGCGTCTCCGATCTTCTCCACCAACAAGTCCCGCCTCCTTGGAGATCGATCGTTGGGATGGTGAACTGCAACGAGGAAGGTGGTTTTGGGGTTGTTATTATAGTAGCTTGAGGTGCACGGAAGATGGCGGGAACCTCAGAGATTCCGGCGTCGACGAGGCCTTTCACGCCGGTCTTGGTCTCGTCGAAAGCTTTTAGCTGAGTTGAACGGTCCAATGCAACAGTTGCCGTTGGCTCCATTGTTGTCGTTTTTTTGCGTTTATGCAAGAAATGGATTTGCAGAGATGTAACTAACAATTAGCTTCTTTAAAACTTGTGTTTAACGTCAAACTACCAAGCCATATTCTAAAACGTGATTCACGTGGGCGATAATAGCACTCACTGTCTTCTTCTGGCAGTATCATTGAACGATCTTGTTCAAAATCATTGTGAATGCTTTTTTTTAACAACTATTTTATTTATATAAAATATAACATTACACAAAATAATAAAAATATAATATAAATTTAAAACAAAATACTATAATCTTGCAATATTGATAATATGATGAGAGTAGATGATTGGAAGAATTATATATTGACTCTCATAGAAATAATAGAACTACATACATATATATACTAGTGATATTTCCTAATCTATGTAGATACAAATATATGTAATATCTTATATAATAAATATACAATATTTACTAATAATGTCTATGCTATTCTATATCTTTCTATATGCCCCCTCAATCTCAAGGTGGTAATGGAGTTGTAGTGGAATGACAAGCTTGAGATTGAACGATAATAGATCAAGACGTGACGGAGGTCGCAATGGTGGCTAGGAGCTTGAGGCTTTTTTTTTTTTTTCCGTTGGTGGCGAAGAGATCTCATGATGAGATGAAGAGAGACGAAGACCCAATGATCTGTGAACGCAGCGGATCCAGTAACTATGGTAGCGGAGACGGAGGAATGTTGCAGTCATGTTTGATGGAGAGACCGAAGGACATAAGATTTGTGTTTTTTGACATTGTAAGTCTCGTCTTGTTGACATCGTGAGATGGTTGGAGAGGAAGCACCTTGGCTTGGAAACAGAAAATAGAAGCTCGGGGCTTATAGATTCATAGATTCAGAGGCTCGTTTGATGAGCTTGGATGATGGTAGGAAGCTTTGGCATGGTAACAAAACCTTATTATTTTTTTTTTTGTTTTTTTTTCTTTAATACGTAAGAAATATAGAACAAAGATTTTTTTTTTTTCAAAAAAAAAAATCGATTCAGAGGTCTTTGGAGACATGAATAATAAGAAGCTCCATGGCTTTAAGAAAAACAAAACAAGAAGCATTAAGCTTTGATTTTGGAAGTGAAGCCACAATTGCTTAAGAATTATAAAGATAAAAATGAGGCATGAATATAAAGAAACACTAGGCTTGGATTCAGAGGTCTATGGTAGACTTGAATAACAAAAAGCTCAATAGCTTAGATTCAGAGGTTCACATGAACATGAATGGTGGAAGCATATAGCTTAATAGAAAATATAATAGAAGCTCAATGGCTTGAAATCAAAAAATAAAGAAGCTCTGTAGCTTGAAGAAAATAAAAGAAAAACAGGAACATAGCAGATCGTTAGATCATTGTAGCTCTGATACCATATTGATAATATGATGAGAGTAGATGATTGGAAGAATTATATATTGACTCTCATAGAAATAATAGTTAGAACTACATACATATATATACTAGTGATATTTCCTAATCTATGTAGATACAAATATATGTAATATCTTATATAATAAATATACAATATTTACTAATAATGTCTATGATATTCTATATCCTTCTATATGCAATACATAGAATTAAAATCCGAAGAAGCTTTCTTCTGAACCTTCTTAATGCAGTCTTTTTTTAATCTAAATGTTAAATTTTATACCAAAGTTTTCTTTTTTACAGAAGTTACAAGGATGAACAAGTAGAGGACAAAATAAAAAGGAAAATCTAAACAACGCAGAAGGAGAAGGAGAAAGCAACCCAATGACCTAGAAGACAATGTACAAATAACCCTAGCTAACATGATAGAGGAGAGGCAAGAGCTGGACCATGAGAAGAGCATTGCCAAATGGAGAGAGCATCTTTGATATACCATAAGACCATGCTCGGTAATTTGGCCTCCCCGAAAACACTGCTCCAAATGACCATATGCATGAATGCATTTATATTAACTTGACAATATTTTCTGTTTTGAATGATTTAGTTTACTAAATATATATATAGGAAACAATTGGATGTTTGATATGAACTCTGTTTCTATGTGGATCGTTCTATAATCTTCCTTTGCTGGCAGAGAGACACAAAAGAAACCAAGGACCAGTTGTTGGAGAGAGTAAACGTGGAAGAGTTTGATACTTTAAATTCAAACTTGGTGTTTATACGAACAACACACGCACACTCTTTGATGTGCATTCTCAAGCCCACCACACGGATCTTTTGGGCTCAACTAGAAGAAAAAAAACATTTTAAATTACTCAAACCCGAGAAAGTCAAAAGTCTTCGTCTTTGGAGATGTATGTTGTTGTCGGGAGAGGTTTTGTCATGTTTTCCACTTGCTTTTTATGATTAAGCGTTTCGTTATCACATCTACTGCTCGGTTTCTGAAGCCAGCGATTCGGAATCTCTCTCTTTCTCTCGATATCAGACACTTATATAAAAAGTTGTTTACTTTCCCTTGTGAGATTCTCTGGAACCTTTATTGAGTGAGAGGGTTTTGTCTGATTCCCATAAAGCTCAAGCCTTTAGGGAGAGTAAGAAGATAATTATCGCCGATCATGGATTCAGAGGATGACTTGCTCGGTGCCCACGATATGGAATCAGGAGAGGATGATTTTTACAGCGGTGGTGGGTCAGATGATGATTACATCGAAAGTGATGGTGATGAGCCCGATTACGGTTTCGTTGAGGAAGACGTGGATGATTCCCTCATGATCGCCTCTCATCGCTCTCAGGTGGGGCTTGTTTAGATTTAGAACTTGTTACTACTTATTACATGCTTTTGCAACTGTCCAATCCAATGTTGGATTCTTGTATCTTTTTTCTTTTCATGGCTCTTTTGTTGATTACTTCACTTGGTAGTATGAGCTGGCTGTTAAAGTTTGGAACTTGTTGCCGTTTTCAGCTTTACTTTAGTGTTTGGCGGTTTAGTTTCCTCATCTGTTCTGTCTGTTTGTTAATGGGAATTGCTGAGCTCAAAGAAGTTTTTTTCTTGTTAGACTTTTCCTTTTTCTTTTTCTTTTTTTTTATGCTACGCTTAGTCTTCTAAGTGATTGAAAGTTAGTTTCAAGGCAATTTAGTTTTCTAGATGGAGTTGAGTTGCTATATGATTCTTGTCTTTCTGTAGTAAATTGATGGAAATGCAGTGATTGTTATATGAGTTATGTACTCTTCCTAACTATTCTGTTTTTATTGTTTAATCTTTCTGCCAAAGCTTTTTTACCTTCTCTTTATCTCATATTGTTTTTCTTTTCAATTCCTTAGTTACATTGTTGGCTACTGATTCTATAGTTGATAAAAATGGAGGAACTCATTGGCAAAAAGAAGTGATTTTTTTTTTTCTTGAAGATTGTGATTCTATGTGTTTGTTGTTCTTTATTCGACTCCTTGGCTATATATAGCTGTTAAGTGGCTGACTTTCGTATATCTACCATGGAGCTACTGCATGTCTGATTGCTTTACTATCTGTTAGTTTCACATATGCTCTTATTTTACTATGAACATTGACTCATTGTTGTTGTTGTAATGATGCATGCTTCCAGATAAATTATGTTGTTCTCAAGGAAGAAGATATCCGCAAGCTTCAGATGGATGATATTGGAAGAGTCTCCATGGTCCTTTCCATAAGCGAGGCTGAAGCAAGCATTTTACTTCTTCACTATCACTGGTAAATTCCTTTGACATTTTCTGTCTAATTAAGTTACCAATCTCTCCCCTTTCTCTAGCTCTCCCTAATGCTTGACAATGTGTTATTTTAGGAGTGTGAGTAAAGTTCATGATGAATGGTTTGCGGATGAGGAGGGAGTTCGGAAAGCTGTTGGCATATTGGAGAGACCTGTTGTTTCAGCCCCTCACGGCGGAGAAGTAAATTCCTTTTGATTTGTCGACTCTTGAATTGTTTTTCTATATTGTTTGCTTCGCTTGGTAGTTCATGTTTCACTGACGCATTTGATGTTTTAGCTTACATGTGGAATATGCTTTGAACCCTTCCAACGTGAAGAAGTTGTATCGCTTGCTTGTGGTCATCCTTTCTGCTCTACCTGCTGGACTGGTATGTCTTTTTTTCCCTTGTAGATGCTTTCATCTGTAGCTTCTTTTCAGAAACATGGATTTGAAAATTTCTTGGATTTATCTGATTGGAGAAATTTAATTGTGTGTGGAATTAAGTTTCTGTTTTGTGCTTGAACATTTTGTTTCTTATACTCTATACTTATATAGGTTATATCAGTACAACCATCAATGATGGCCCAGGATGCTTGATGCTAAAGTGTCCCGAGCCTTCTTGCCCTGCTGCTGTTGGTCAAGATATGTTCGAAAAATTCGCTTCCAAGGAAGACAAAGAGAAGTACTACAAATATTTTCTTAGGTCTTATATTGAAGACAACAGAAAGGTAAAGCGTCCAAGATAACATCTATCACACTGCATAATTTACAGCAATAAGGAGAAACTGCTTGATGCTCTTGCTAATAACTTAAACCTTTTAAAATGAAATCTAGATAAACACAACTTTCTTCAAACCGTTGGTTTACGGCCTTTAGGCAGACTATAGTACTCTGCCCTCCATATGTATGGTATGCCTATGATATTGCGCTTGTCTTGTCTTGATTTCGCTCTTATTTGTTTTTTTCTGCTTCAGATGAAGTGGTGCCCTGCCCCAGGATGTGAGAATGCAATTGAGTTTGCTGCCGGGACTAGCAATTATGATGTTTCCTGCTTGTGTTCACGGAGCTTTTGCTGGAATGTAAGTTCTTGGTGTCAAAACCAACTATTTAATCACTTTGGTTTATCTTTGGGACCTGTAATAAATATGAAATTCCAGTGCACTGAAGAGGCTCACCGTCCTGTGGATTGTCACACAGTAGCACAATGGATACGTAAAAATAGCGCTGAATCCGAAAATATGAACTGGTATTATACGTGTTCATACTGAACCAATCTTCTGTTTTTCTCTACCGCATATTTATGTTTAATTATCACTGGAGCTATGTCATTTCTCTTGCATCTACCATTTCTTATATGACATGCTAACCAGCTTTTGCCTCCCAGGATACTTGCAAATTCAAAGCCTTGCCCAAAGTGTAAGCGGCCAATTGAAAAGAATCATGGATGCATGCACATGACATGCACACCACCTTGTAAATATGAGTTTTGTTGGTAAATACTTTATCCCCATCTCTGAAAGATGTCCAAGTTTGGTTGTTAGTCGTTACTCTTTCTCTGTAATTTTGAATTGCAAACAACCTTGTTTCTATCTGATGTCTTAGGGTTAGTGCAAGAAGTGCTAATGAATGTATGTATGAATCTTTAGGCTTTGCCTTAATGCATGGACAGCTCACGGGGAAAGAACTGGTGGTTTTTATGCCTGCAACCGGTATGAGTCAGCCAAGCAAGAAGGACTAGTAGGATCTCTTTACTTCTTTGATAATTTGTAGTGGTACTTTCTGTAGTCTGGTTAGTATTGTTTTGTTGATATCAATTGAATTGGTTGTTTTTAGTATGATGAGGCTGAAAAGAGGAGAGAGATGGCAAAAAATTCGCTCGAGAGATACACTCATTATTATGAACGCTGGGCAAGCAATCAGACGGTACGCACAATTTTTTATACGTATATGCCGAAGACACTTGAAAGCTTAAATTGTTCTATACGCTCTAGTTCAGTTTCTATGATAAGATAGATGATCATACGATAGACTTTCCAGCTGAGAGCAAATCAGTAATAGCATTGTGATGAACTTGACAACATAAAAAAATTGTAGCATCTTGGAGCTAGTTTGATTTTTTTCATTTGGTTTTCTTTATTTGCGAGCATCGAGAATGTGAATCATGTGAAGGGTGGGGTTGAGTAATATATATTGTAGGCTATTAACACCCCATAAACAAAATAATTTAGAGTTGTGTTTCTTACTTGGCTGCAGCACTTACAAGACACTATATTCTACCTCTATGTCAAGAACCAAGAGCTTTCTCGTCTTCCTATCATATGTATTTTTTTTTGTCTGATTTGGCAGTCGAGGCAGAAAGCTGTGGAGGATCTGCAGAAAGCGCAATTGGAAAAGGTAAAAAAATTCTATGGAGTGGAAGAATGATTTGAGCTAACAGCTATTCCATTTGCTGTTATTTTGCAAGACCAAACTGTATCCGGACTCTTAATAGGACTGCAGTGTTGTTACTTCGTTGATTTTGTTTTGAATTTGTGGTGCTCAAATGCTGCTGTCAAACTTTTCTTGTTGTTTTGCTAGCTGGAGAAGCTTAGTGACATACAATGCACTCCAGAATCTCAGCTGAAGTTCATCTCAGAGGCGTGGCTTCAGGTTAGCAACTAAAATATATAAATAACTAATGAGATTTATGTACCACATCTCTCTGAATATTCACCCCATTATACCTTTACAGATCATTGAATGCAGACGTGTACTGAAATGGACATATGCATATGGGTACTATCTACCTGATCACGATAAGAAACAATTTTTTGAGTATTTGCAAGGTAAAGAATCCTCATCTGTAGATCGGCTGGAAAAGCTGGTCGTGTCAGTGAGCCATTGAAATTTGAAATTTTCTCTTGATGATTTGATCAGGGGAGGCTGAGTCAGGTTTGGAGAGGCTCCACAAATGCGTAGAGAAGGAACTGGAGGTGTTTCTGAATGCTGAAGGCCCTTCAGATGACTTCAATCATTTCCGGACAAAGTTAACTGGTTTGACCAGGTGATTGTTTTTCCTTTTCAGACAGATCATGATAGACTCTATGTCGACTTAAGATGAGTACTATTCAGATCAGTTGTGGCATCTGTAGTCAGATACTGTCATTGGTTTGGTTGAACTAGTTGAGACGTTGAACAACCCCTGTGAATGCTAACTGCAATGACTTGTATATTGTATAAACAGCATAACGAAAACCTACTTTGAGAATCTGGTGAAAGCTCTGGAGAATGGTCTTGCTGATGTGGATACACAAGGGACTAGCAGCAAATCAACAAGCTCTAAATCTAGCAAGACGAAAGGCAGTGGGAAAGGTAAAGGAAGCTCCAGAAATGGCGGGTCCAGCAAAAGCTCAGATGGAAACTGAGATCTCTCTCAGGTTTCAGTTACAATCTCTCTCTCTATGCCTCTCTCTTGTGTGCCGCCATCTCATTAAGAAGCTCTATTAACTTGGAAGTTAAGCAAAATTGGAGAAAAGGTTTGGGGTTTGCTGCAGTATTTTTACAGTAGCCTCCTCTGAGTTCATTGCACGCACAAGTGAACTGCAAGAAGAGTTTGTAATAGTTTATTGTAAGCTACCCTAAATGTTGTATAGTATAAAAGAATATTCACGTTGTTACTTTGGCTTTTTAATTGCCTTGCACTGCTATAGTGCAGTGTCTATGAACACCAAATGGAGTCTCTTTGTCTGTAAAGAAGAAATGTTACTATCTCCTTTGTATTAGTCTCTTCAAAAACACCTCAAGAAAGTTCAAAATCTGCTAATTTTTTGTAGATTGGGTTATAATAATAATATTTTCTACAATAAATAACTGTTTGGATGACTGATATATAACCAAACCTGTGGGTTTAAAAGTGAATTTTAAATTAAGGTAATTATTGGACCACAATTTAAAGTTATGGGGTCAATAATTAATATAAGATAATATTGAGGGAGTTATTTCAAAATAATCCAAACTTATAAGGAGAATATCCACGGACTAGGAAAGCCAGGGATAGAGATATCCTGACGTCCAAACAGGGAGTGAGGTAAACAAAATTTATTAAAGCAGCAGCCGGAAAAAAAAACAAAAAGGAAGAAAGAAAAAAAAAACGCAAGAAGAAGAAGAAGAAGAAGAGCAACGAAGACGAACCAGTCTCCACTGACACACCTCTCGATCTTTCTCCCCTTTCACTTTCCTCCAATCTCCAGGTTTCTCGCGTCTCTACGTTTATCACCAATCCGTTACGCTTGCTCGATTTCGCATTATCTCTCCGTTTGATTGATTTTAGCTCCTCTTTGAGTTCTATTAGCTTAATAATGCAATCGGATAAACAATAATCTCTTCTCCGTTGTGTAGATTTACTCGAACTGATCACTCGTCCGGCTCCAGTTTCTAGGGCTTGGTTTAGGATTTTGAATTGTTTAAGCTCGGAGGTCTATGAATGCATGTCTATTAGCTCTGTGTATTTCATTTTCTATTGGCTATGTTTGCTGGAATGTGATGTGTGAATCTTTGAGTTTTGTAGTTTATGGAAGTAAGATAAGTCAATCAGGCGTAAGCATTTTTCAGTATGCATCCGAAGGGATCGAGTCAAGGAGATGGTTCGGATACTAAGGCGGTTAGAAGCAGCGATAGGCTTAGGAGGAGACCTAAATTGTATGGTCGCTCATACTATTACTACTCGCCCAACTTGCATAACAGGAAAAGAAACACCAAGACGAGAACCGCGGCTTCGCAGATCGCTAAGATGCTGCATAAAGGGAACAAGCCAGCACGGGCTTCGAGCGCCACGGTAAGCGTCAAACACCAACATTCTGAAAGTACCACTGGATGTTGTTTGGTCTGTTTATGTGAATGAATGGAAAGAGGAGTTGTTGTTATTAAGTTTACTGCAGTTAAGAGCATTTCTACTTCCCCTGAGTTTTAAGTTGATGCCAGTTTCTATGATTGTTTATGCCGTTATGGGGTTTCACTTTGGAGAAGATGATCATTTTAGTCCAGCGATAATAGCTTTTGTCCTATTAGTGACCTGTATTGCATACTGTTTATCTTGGTCTAATTAAACTAGAATGTTGGTAACGTTGCTAATGACGTACAGCCAGTTGCATCCGACCTCCGGCGTTCCACTAGGAAGAGAAGACTTTCTGTAAATCTTGAAGACTATACTGACAGTTCTGGAGGGGAGGATGAAGATATGATGGTCAGGATATTTTCCTCTTGATTATTTTGAAGCTACTTTAGAAGTAATGTGTTATGCCTTATAAGAATAAGTTTCTGATCTTTTACAGAGTCCAGCATATCGAACTTTAAGGAGTAGAGTCAGTAATGGAGTTCATCGAAATAGAAAGGCCAAGGAAACTGAATCAGCACCACGGCGTGAAGGTCTTCGTCCTCGTCGTTCAAAGATAATTGCTAATAAACGTCTGAAAACAGAATCTGGCGCCAATCAAGATTCTTCTGAGGAGAAAGATGGCCCAGAAGAAACCGAGAATGGAAATGAACTAGATGACCATGATGCTGATGATGGTGAAGATGAGGTTGAGGCTGAAGACGAGGGTAATGGAGAAGATGAGGGGGATGGCGAAGATGAGGAAGAAGATGGCGACGATGATGAAGATGAAGAACAGGAGGGAAGGAAGAGATATGATCTGCGAAACCGTGCTGAAGTGCGTAGGATGCCTACAGAAGAAATTAACAAGCAACAACAACCTAGATCTCCCCGGAGAGTGTTGCATCAAGGCATGGGTACCAGGAATGGAAGGGATGTTAGGAGAGGTGGGTCTAGGCTTCACAAGCGCCATCGCTTTGCAAGAACAGATGATTCAGATGATTCTCTTCTTGTGGATGAGTTGGATCAGGGCCCTGCGATTCCATGGGCTCGAGGTGGAAACAGATCTGGACCACCTTGGCTATTTGGGGGTTTGGACACGTACGGGTCAAGTTCATTGGGGTTGAATGCTGGAGCTTCTGGTTGGGGTCACCAAAGTGATGGTTTAACCGCATTAACTTCCGGGGTTCAGACTGCTGGGCCAAGCTCTAAAGGAGGTGCAGATATTCAGCCACTGCAGATCAATGAGAATATTAATTTTGACGACATTGGTGGGCTATCCGAATATATTAATGATTTGAAGGAAATGGTTTTCTTTCCGTTGCTGTACCCAGAGTTCTTTGCAAGTTACAACATTACTCCTCCCAGAGGTGTATTGCTGTGTGGTCCTCCAGGCACTGGTAAAACACTGATTGCTCGAGCATTGGCATGTGCTGCTTCAAAAGCTGGACAGAAAGTTAGCTTTTATATGCGAAAGGGTGCTGATGTCCTTAGCAAGTGGGTTGGCGAGGCTGAGAGACAACTAAAGCTACTCTTTGAGGAGGCTCAGCGAAATCAGCCTTCGATAATCTTTTTTGATGAAATTGATGGTCTTGCTCCTGTAAGATCTAGCAAGCAGGAGCAGATACATAATTCTATTGTTTCAACTTTGCTGGCGCTGATGGATGGCCTTGATTCTCGTGGTCAAGTTGTTCTCATTGGAGCAACAAACAGGGTAGATGCAATAGATGGAGCATTACGCCGCCCTGGCAGATTCGATCGAGAGTTCAATTTTTCTTTACCAGGCTGCGAAGCACAAGCCGAAATATTGGATATCCACACTCGTAAATGGAAAAATCCTCCTAGTCGTGAGCTCAAAGAGGAACTGGCAGCTAGTTGTGTAGGGTATTGTGGTGCTGATCTGAAAGCTTTGTGCACTGAAGCTGCCATTCGTGCTTTTCGTGAGAAATATCCACAAGTTTATACCAGTGACGATAAATATGCCATAGATGTTGGGTTGGTTAAGGTTAACAAGAGCCACTTTGTAGAGGCAATGTCAGCTATTACTCCTGCTGCCCATAGAGGGTCTGTTGTGCAGTCCAGACCACTCTCTCCGGTTGTATTGCCATGTTTACATCGACACCTCCTTGGATCCATGAGTTTAATATCAGATATTTTTCCCTCGTCAGCCATGTCATCAGAGTTGACCAAGCTGTCAATGCTTTCATTTGGATCCGCAATTCCTCTCGTTTATCGTCCTCGACTCCTGCTGCTTGGTGGTGAAGGAGTTGGACTGGTAATTGCTCGTAGTTTCGTGTGATTATTTTCAGAAGGCTTTATTACTTTAAACTGAATTAACTTACTTGTTAGCTTAACAGGATCATCTTGGACCTGCTATCTTACACGAGCTAGAAAAATTTCCTATTCACTCTCTGGGACTTCCATCTCTTCTTTCGGATCCTGGTGCCAAGACCCCAGAGGAGGCGTTAGTACATATATTTAGTGAAGCTAGGAGAACAACACCTTCGATACTTTACATACCGATGTTCAATAATTGGTGGGAAAATGTAAGTGTTTTTCTTACTACCTAAATTCATTTTGCTGCAGTTACTTTGGCAGATGATGTTTGCTGTTTGCTTAATAGAACAGCTTGTCCTATTGGTTGTAGCAGGAACTGCTTTGAGTTTTAAGTAGCCAGTCTAATGATCTTAATCCTAATGACTGCAGGCGCATGAACAGCTAAGGGCTGTATTTCTGACTTTGTTAGAAGAACTGCCATCAAATCTGCCCATATTATTACTTGCTACATCTTATGGTGAATTATCTGATTTTGAAGAGCAGTCAGTATTTGACAATCGATCTGTGTAAGTTTATGCTCTACTTGTAAATTTGTAATCACCTTATCACGTACCATTGTACAGATTTATTACTGGCTTTTCTTTTGTTTTCTAGAAAATCTGGTAGGTAACTTTCTTTGAAGTTTGGTTATGAGCCAACAGTTTGTTAACTAGGATCTCAGTGTAATATGATAATGTGTGAGCTTGTTCTGAGAGCCAGTCATCCCTTCAGTGTCAAAGCATGCATTGCGGTTGTGTGTGCATATTAGTCTTGAGTTAATATATGAATCTGTTGATGCTTATGTTGTCGAAGTTAGTGTTTTTGGTTTGTCTGATGTTGATCACCTTGAGCTTTCTTAACACTAAGCATGTATGACCATATAAAGTTATGAACTTATATACTATTTTTGACAAGTTATGGAAGGTCAGACAAATTCTGAGAATTGGCATTGCCTTTTTATTGGTTTCATACGCCAACTTAGCATACTCTTTCCTAGACTCTAGCTATAGATCTAGCTTTTTCATTCTTTTGGTTGTCCATGTATAGATTCCACGGTTGTGGTTTATTACTCCGTTTCTTAGATTGTGTCCTCTTGCTTTCAGTTATACTGTGGACAAACTATCAGGCGAAGACAGGTCTTTGTTCTTTGACCGTTTGATTGAAGCTGCTCTCTCAGTCATTTCAGGCTTAAACGGCAAACCTGATGGACCGCCCTTTCCAGAACTTCCCAAGCTTCCAAAAGAACCTACTGGTCCAAAACCGGCAGAAATAAAAGCCAAGGTTGAAGCAGAGCAGCATGCCCTTCGACGATTGCGTATGTGTCTCAGAGACGTTTGCAATAGGTAAATGTGTATTGGCCTTGACTTTTATAAAAAAACATCCATTGAAAGTGTTCTCGACCCTTAATCTTCTGGAAATTGAAGGCCTACCGCCTAAAAGTTTCAAATGTTCTCTTTAAATCTATATGGAGGCCTAGAGATGAAAAAATTTGAATATAAAAGCACTTAAATTAGCTTTCAAATTTTACATTTGGTAGCCTTGTTTAGTATATCATGTAGAGAGTTTTCTTGGGGTCCCGTTTTAATTATCTCGTTACTTTAAATAATATAACTTGTAGTATACTTTTGCTGTGCAGGATACTATATGATAAAAGATTCAGCGCATTCCACTTCCCAGTTACTGACGAGGATGCTCCAAACTATCGCACAATAATTCAAAATCCAATGGATACGGCTACTCTGCTGCAGCGTGTTGATGCTGGGCAGTACCTCACATGTTCACCGTTCTTGCAAGATGTTGATCTCATTGTGAAAAATGCCAAGGTGCACTCCTATTTTACAACACATGGCTATAAAACCTTGACGATTTAGAGAATGTGGTCTCATTTACAAGATGTTGATCTCATTTATCCAGGCTTACAATGGAGATGATTACGCTGGAGCGAGAATTGTCAGTAGAGCCTACGAGCTTCGAGATGTAGTATGTTTGCTAGTCTCTTTTGAGTCCTTTTATAGCTTTCAATGAAAATTTGTTGCAGGCATAGCATCCCCCAGAGCTTTCCTCTGAAGCCATAATTGTCTTTGTGTTTCAGGTGCATGGGATGCTGGCGCAGATGGACCCAGCACTGCTAACATATTGTGACAAGATCGCAGCTGAAGGTGGTCCTGCACAGATACCAGATGATCTGAGTGGATCTATCCTTGGTTTAGCTCCTGTAGTGCAGATGGGGACTGTTACTAGATCCAGTGCCCGACTTCGAAACGTGCAGCCAGAGGTTAATATAGATCGAGATCATGAAGGTCTTAAAAAGCCTAAGAAAACAGCTGATGCTGCCTCTACAGGTAATGCCACTGCAAACGAATATATGGTTCTTGTTTCACGTGTGAAGAATCAAACTACTTGTTGCTGGATATAGAACAACGCTTGATAATGTTTATGTTGCGGTGAACAGATTCAGCTTCAGACAAACCAGAACACCAAGATTCAGACGTAGAAATGACACCTCTGGAAGCAGCCAAATCAAACTCATCAGCGCCTTGTTCAGCAGAAGATCCGCCGAGAAAAGAGGATGAGGCTTGTGGGGAAGAAGTGAGTGGTGATTGCTCCCAAGATTCTGTGAAGTCAGACGAAGACATGTCAAGCGAGATAGAATCTGTAAAGGGAGTGCTGATGGAGCGTACTGAAAGCTACAGCATTCCGCAGATGGAGAGGATCTACACTCGAATCATGAAGGGTGTACTCGAGACTCTGGACAAAGGACTTGGTGATGATCAAAGCCCTAAGCATTCAATTTTGAGATTTTTATCGGAATTCGCTCAGCTTCAGGCGAATTTCTGAGGCTAAAACCTTTTCTCATATCAGTTAGAAATCTTAAGAAAAAAAAAATGAAAGGAACATCAAGTTTTTTTTTCTAAATCGTGGATTTTTTTTTTTAATTTGACTGAAATAGTTGCAAAGAACAAAAAAAGGTAGAAGTTAATCAGTAGGATCTGATCTTCTTGTAAAGTTGAAGAAGTCTGCACCTTTATATCTAAAACAGGCTTAAAAGTAAACGAAAAAAGAAAGGATTTGTCGATTTAATCTTTAGGTTTATGCTTGTATCAATCGTGAGCTAGAAGTAGAACATAACACAAACGGACCAATTAGGAACGTGATTAGCTCCTCTCTCTCGCTTGAGTTTCCGTTATGACCGTTGGGGATGAGTTTTAGCGGGAACCTAACTAACTTCTTGGACGAGATATTAAAGAATCAAGAGAAAAAAAAAAGAACACTCTGAATTTGCCTCGCGTCTTATATTAATCGGCAAGATAGTTCCTCTCTCTCTCTCACTCAGCCACTTCTTGTCCTCTTCATCTCGACGGTCCCTAACTTCTTGAATCAACACAGCTTAGAAGAAGAGATGAGCTTGTATAAAGATATAATGTGGAACCTTCCAGGATTCTCCAAAACTGCCAAAGACAAGAAAGAAGAAGAGAGAATGAGGAGAATCTTCCACCTCTTCCCCAAAAGAAAAAGATCCCTTCGAAGTCCCCCCAACAAGAAACACTCTCCTCCTCCTCCTCCTCTCTCAAAACTCCCCATAAAGAAACGAACTGTTTACCAATACACCACCACCACGAAGACTCCCCAATGGATCCGCCGCTTGAAAAAAGACTTGAACATAGCCGACGACCCCTTCCTCCTCGCGGAGAAGCCTCTCGACCTCGACGACGTGGATCCAGAACAAAACCGTCTCTCCATCCCTTTCCAGACCCTAAAGAGAAACGACTTCTTGACGTGTGACGAGGGGATGATTCTTGGAGACGAGAGGATCAATAATGAGGGGAGGATTGGTGTGGCTGCGTGTCTCGTTGATCAAAGGAATAAACAGTGGAAGATGGTTTTGAAGAAGTGGGTTCGTGTGTCTGACTCAGGGAAAGTCCTCCAGAGTTTTCTGTTGAGTGGTGCATGGAGTGACGTCGTTGAGGCTAATGAGTTGAGAGATGGAGATAACATCAGTCTATGGTCTTTCAGGCTCAATGGGTTCCTCTTCTTTGCTCTTGACTTTGCAGGTGACTCCGTAGACTTCTTAGAGTAAGTTAAGGGGAGTGTTATTGGATCATACTAGGGTTTATGGGATCATATAGTCTTGTGAGGTTTCTCTTTCGAATCATAGATGAAAACTGGTTGAAACACAAACCTTAAGGCGTTTTCTTTCTGTTTTGACGATGGAGGTTGTCACCATACTTTGTTTATATGAATTGTATATACTCTGGACAGTACTCTGGTTTGTTGCTTGATCCACACGACACATAAATCTAATTTTTCAGCAAACTCCAATCTACTCAACTTAAAACACATTTCAAGAGGATCTTGAGCTCCTCTTGAAGCTCAATCATTCAGAATCATTATCTACTTTTGAGTAACCATATAACTTCAGGGCATTCTATAGTTTTTGGTCTAGTAACTTCTTGTGAGTGTAATATACAAACTTACATGTGCCTTTTTTTTTGTTTCAGATCTTTTACTATAGTATGATCTTTAACAGTTTGACATGAGTTTGGGTTCTTGTTTGGTCTACTTTAGTTGTTCCATTGACCTAACTAACACCAATGATTTCTTGTATCAATCATATCATGCAATTGTTTTGACCTTAAATCTTTTACCATCTGATGATTAATTGTTAATAAGAAATATGATTTTAGTAAAAATTGATGTGTCATCTCTCTGTGAGTCCTAACTCACTCTTTTAATATATTAAGATTAGATGAAGCACAAGATTACACGTGATAATATATATATGTATACACTATGCCGTGTGTCTATAAATAAGTTACACATGCAAGATTTTCAAGAATGTACCGGCTTTAACATCCGGCTGCTTTCAAGAACTCATCGTAAGGGCTTGAAGAAGGTAACCGAAACGAGTTTTGTTCCACTTCGAGTGAGCAGAATGCGAGCTGGCCTTGAGGTTGGACTTGTGCCACAGTCAGTGCCTTGTGATCATCTTCATCAGCTTCTTCTGTCTGTAACACACAAGGAAAACAAAAATGAATACCAAAAGGAGATTATAAAGTTTGATGGGAGGACAGTTGAAGAACAGACTCTCTCTCACCTCATCTAGAAGAAAGAGTTCATCCTCTTCTGAGAGAGTTACAGCTTTGGTTGCCTCAGGTTTGAAACTTCGAAGCACGGACATCTTTTGATGCTTACCCGTCACAAGAGCCTCACACTGATTCATCATTTGGTCGTAAGGTACAGGGATGGAGGAAACAGGGAGGCTTGCAACTTGCCTAGCAGTTTCTGATACCTACACACCAACAATTAAGAAGAATTACATTTAAAAGAAAAAAGATCACACAAGCACTAAGTAAGTGTATGTATATTTACCGATTCTAGCAACTCGTTGACACTCAGAACATCTGCTGGGTTAGTGTTTGTGGACAAGGATTTATTGTGGCCAGGCTCACTCCCACTAGCCCCCGGAGAAGCTCCTTCAAATGCCACTATTGCTGAAAGCTCAACCTGAAGGATCCAACACAATTGCAATTAAGGAACTCTCACTCCCTGAAGCAAAAAAAGTGTAATTAAGTTTCTAATGAAGTCATTATTATTACCTCATCAAAAGCTGGAACTTCTGTTTCATTAAGAGGAGAACTACTAGATCCTGGTGTGTCCATGAACATTGGTGCGCCAAGAGGGTGTGCATCCTCATCTCTCGAAAAATCTGACTCAATTTCCTTTCTCAAATTTGATTCCTCCTCCTGAGAGCATAACACAAAACATTTTTAGAAAAAGGTCAAGATATAGAATGCTCCTGCGAGTACTAAACATAGCATTAGTACTAAACTCATGGTTTCTTTATATTCAATATAGCTTTATCTGCTGATTTGGCTATAAGATCAAACCCATCTTCCACCAAATATAAGAACTACAATGAATGAATACATTTTATTGTCATTTTAAACTGGAAAAGTACCTCGGATAATATCTGAAATTTCGATGTGAACTGAGTGATAACGATTTCCTTCAGGAAACTATCATTTGAGACAACCGCTGAGGAGTTGAGAGCAGCACAATCATCTTCCTGTGGAGATCCAGAACATGCAGCACGCAGTCTGATATCTCCTTCCAGCACAAGAGAAGGATCAACCTGTTAAGAACATGATGAATTGCACATACGGATTAGAAGACAGCTGAGCACCCAAACGCAAGGGATTTGAAAACGGATGCAATAGTTAACAAAAGCTCACCATTTGGGCAGTTAAAGATTCTTTGACAAGTGGAATTAGCTCCGGTATATTGGAGATCTTGGCACTAAAAATGAGCAAGTATGATGCAAACGTGAAGATGGATCTTCTACGTGAGAGCTGCATACCTCCTTCAGAATCATACCAGAAATATATGTCAGAAACAAACTCAAGAGCATTAAACATAGTCTTTCACTTACCATCTTGATTCAATGAGAGATTTCGAAGAGAGAACGCCAGCTGAAAACACCGCACCAGAGCCATATGATTTGATCTCTGCCATTAGCAACAATCACCAAATCAGAGAAAATTTTACATACTCAAAAAATGCCTTCCCATCTACATAGGGAGGATCCATCACGTAAACAAAGTTCATAACCATTAAATCCAGTGTTTAAATTCATTTTTAATTTTAAAGAATCAAGGAGCATATTCCACTTGGTGGCTACAACTAACCTTTGCTACTGAAAACAAAAGAGTGATATTAAACGTGCTGGCCATGGCCACTAAATTTGCAGGTGTATTCTCGGTAGAAGTTGCTTGGATCCATAGGGATGAAAGAAGCATATTCACTTGGTGACTACTCAGTCGAAGTGAACATAACGACTGTAAACAGCATGAAAGCACACTATCAAATCACACTCAAATCCATAAGAAAAGTGCCAATTAATATCATAAGAAACATACTTTTATACCATCATCGACATCCTTTAAGCTCTCCAAGGACAGACAACCATCTGAGGCTTCATCATATTGGTCTGACCAAGGCAAACGAAGAGTACGAAGAAGCAGGACAGAGAATACATTATGCGCCTCAACTCTAGTCTCACAGTCTGCGTGGGACATCGCAAGGAGCAGTTGGTGAAACAAGGCATCCGGAAACACCTGGGACACACCCCACCGTAAATCCGTTAGAAACAGAATAATTGCCGCAAGTTTCAGTAAAACAAAAACAAAATCTCACTTACTTTCTTGTGGTAAGATACATTTGGGACCACTGATACTATATGTGCAGCACGGAGAGTGGCTGACGCTGTGGTCCTAGCAACGAGTACATTAGTTGATATCGTCTCAAGAACCACTGCCAACATATCAAGAATTGGCCCTGCATCCCCAACCTTAGAGCAAACCAACAAAAAAGTTATTGAAAATTTGTTTCAAAAAGATAAAAAAATCTTAATGTTTTCGATAAAAAGGTTGTAAACTAAAAAAAATTAATTGAATTAATTGAATTGTCATTGGTTAAAAGTTATTAAAAATTAAAACTACAGAAAACTATATATTTATTATAGCGATTTAACGTATTTTTTTTTAATATGCATGAAAACACTAAAAAAATCTATCTTTGTAGGACGGAGGCAAGTATAATACAGTCCAACTAACCTTGTTTGAGAGCTCTGCGATGCAATTTTCTAACGCATGCTGCATCTCAGAGTTCTGCTTCGTTCCATCAGCAGACAGATCAGATTCAGCTGCGTTTTGAAGGCATTTCCGCAAGTGCTTAATCAAGTCAGCTATTACAGCAGTCAGGGCGCCTGAAGCCTGCTGCTTAGCGTGTAGCACAAGGCATGTGGCTACATTAACCATGTTAACTTGAACACCCTGTTGCTTCATTACATTCTTATGATCCAAGTGCTTGATTAAAGAAGATACCAACACATGACAATTTTCTCCTGCTTTTCCATACACTTGTTTTAGTCAGTAGCAGCCTAGAAGACGAGTTAAAATTTAAGGAAATTTAGATATCAATCTCTGACCTGATTCTTCGAGACGAGACTGAAGAAACAATAAAACAGAAGAGGCGACGCCCTTCTCTGGAGACCAGTAACTTCCACAGTCAAAAGCATTCAAAAGCGGTTCCAGAACACGGCGAAGAGTTGTGGTTTCCTTTGCTAATTTGGCTATGTTGCAAAGGCAGGCCATAGACCAGTATGAGGGGCTCTTCGAATTATCCCTGAATGGATTTAACAAATAAATCAAATAACAATTAAAAGATGCATTTAACAAGTGACAATAAAGTTATTGAGAAGCCTTACATGTTTTCCTCAGTCACAGGATTATTACGTTTGAAAGAAACCCATTTACTCATTTTGGGAATTGAATTTTCACCAGCCTCGTTGGTCTCCAAATCCATATAATTCTCCAGAATCACACACATAATCTAATTCAAGATGAAAGAAAAAAAAAGGGTTCATGATCAACAACAATGCACCATCACTGTTTGTTAAAGTAACCGATGACTCACCAAATCCAAGTCCATTGATAGTTGTGAATGCTCACCAATGAAAGACACCTGGCAGTAACTATTGGTTAGTAACATGCTGCACATATCAATTTATATATAGGATATGTTTTGTGTAAACCATTACCATGAATGCCAAAGCTTGCATTCCTGCTGGCCGTAATTGGAGTGATCTTTCATCATCCCCCAGTTCTTGAGCAAGTTGACAAAGTTTAGGTATTAGCCCTTCTAAGTTGAACATGTGCGAATTCTCAGTCTGTATTTAAGCAAATGTGGATTGAGCAGAGACCAAAAGAAGATGAAACAATGCCTAAAATAAGGCTCAAATGTAACCTGTAAGCTAATAAAGTCAACGAGGGTATTGCAACCCAAAATCTGCACTTCTTCCTCTTTTGTTTGCTCCAAAAGAGTTCGGACAATGCTTAGCAAACTACACGAAAATAGAGGCCTACAAGAAAACAAAAAAATGTGATAATTTATTCCTCAAATAATCAGAATATACCAAATCAAACTTTATCCTGTAAGAAACTACTACTTACATCTGCTCCTTACATGAGGAAAGCATTTTCTTGTAAATGCACAAGACGACTTTGACTGATCCGATATTTCCATTTCGCAGCTCTTTGTAACATTTTTGCTCAAGGTACTCTGTAATCTGTCAACCAAAGCAAAGAAGATTAAAACTGAGAGAAGAAGTATATGCTAAGCAAATAGGGAATAAGAGATAATAAAAATAAATAAAGTAACTACCTTTGGGATTCGTAAAGGATTCCTTGACGCATACTCACAAAGCTTGCCAATTTTTCTATCATCTGGTTCAGCATCCTGCCAAACCACAACATGGAAAACATAAACTTTTAAAAAAACATGTGTAGCAAAACCCCATTGAACCAACAAGTTATAAAACATCAACAAACCTACAACGGAAAAAAAAAAGACAATGTAGATTATCCTCATTAGTACTCAAAGAAAGAAATAGAATTTAGAATAATGATTGATATAGATACAAAAGAGAAAGAAAAAAAAGAGATGACCTGGTTGCGAGGGAAGATTTCAGCGAGCATGTGCTTGTAACGTTTAAGGGGATGACGAGACCTTGGACGCAAGGAAGGACAGAAGAAACAGAGGTTACCACAGGCGGGCAAAACCCGTCTGGATATAACCCCCATTCTCTTCTATTATCCTCTTCTTCTTCTTCCCTGCAATGCAAACCAATTAAAAAAAAACAATAATAAGAAGATACGTCTGAGATAAATCAAGAAAAATTGTACCCCCAGCA
Organism: Brassica napus; assembly: GCF_020379485.1. Classification (NCBI taxonomy): domain Eukaryota; kingdom Viridiplantae; phylum Streptophyta; class Magnoliopsida; order Brassicales; family Brassicaceae; genus Brassica; species Brassica napus. The sequence goes on from NC_063443.1 coordinate 2,551,315, forward strand.
GCAATGCGGTTCTGATAGAACCCTAATTCTATCCCCCCAGCAAAAAAAAAAGGGAGAGAAAAGAAAAAAGGAATCAAATTTACGGAAATGGAAATTATTCAGAAAAGAAAAGGAAAAAGAGATGGTAACCTCACCTAGGAAGACGGAGGAAGAGGCAGTTGAGGGAAGAATGAAGGAAAATCTAATCCCCCCGCTCAAAGCTGGCATTTTAATCATCGTTAACAAATCTTTTAAACCTTCTCTCTTTCCGCCATTATTGTCGGAAAGTGTCAGTCCGAGGAACTCTTTAAATTACTAAATTACCCTTCAATCATCTTGTCTGAATCTACGTTGCACGGAAGCTTCATCGGACGTCCGCTTCCCGCTTCGGAACCGGAATCGGAATCGGAACCTTGTGGAAGCTTGCGGAATCTCGCTTCCAAAACGTTTCTAAAATATTCTCTTTAAAAACCTGTTGGAAGCTTATGATTCCGTTTTGGAATCACGCTTCCATTTTTTCTAAAAATACAATGTATATCAATAAAATATAAAACCATAGTTTTAATCTATATAAAATTAAAAATATTAATAGTAATGAATATTGAATTATAAATATATATAAATATCAAAAATAATACTATAAATTATCTTTATGCATTGAGATTTTTTATTAAAGATATAGCACATATTGAAACATATTGTGTCAATTATTTATGAAGTATTAAAAATAATTAATATAATATTTTTTGTAAACATAATTTATGTGTATTTTTACAGTTTTAATATAAAATCATTTCAAAATTATTATAAATGAATAAATGTTTTATTTCAAATTTAAATCATATAATTTTAGTCCTAATTATTAAAAAAATTTACATATATATATATATATTTATATATGGATATACGCTTCCAATACGTACCCGCTTCCTAATATTTTAAAAAATCTCGCTTCTGCGCTTCCTTACGCTTCCGCTTCCACGTACCCGCTTCCGTTTCCATGTAACATAGGTCTGAATCACCCGAACCTTGTACACTTGGTCCGGATTTTAGAAGTTTCTTAAAATAAGCACTCGGTGCAAAATCGTCGGCCCGTGCGCTAAGATACAACTAATGGGCCGAGTAAGTTAGCCCAATATAAAACAAAACCCATCCAACATTTGAACAAGTTACACTAGCCTTGCCTTGCAGTGATCAGGAGCAAGAGGAGATCAAGTAGAAACAGTTGATGACCTCAATCACAGAGACAGGTTCTAAAGAGTCTATGCTAAAGAAGCACGCAACCTCGTGGAACTACTTCACACGCATAGAACATTCTTTTCATTAGGAGTTAATTAAAAACACTAATACCCAAGTCAAGGTCTACCAAACACACATACTAGTAAGAATCAACAAGTTCTAAAAAAAAAAGATTGCATCTCTCTCTAGCGATGAGGAGGACCACACTTGATGTTGTAACGCCCAGCCAGCTCCTGCGCAACACGATCGTGGGTAAGTTTATCAATCATCTCAAACTTCTTGTGATGCGTAGTCACCGTCTCAGACTGCTGTTTCGCCAGCTCCTCCGCCTCCTCCAGCTGCTTCTGCAACCACACACACTCAAAAAAACACATCAAAACCACATTCACAGTGGAGAGAGAGAGTACTACAGATCAAACTCAACCTTAATCATAAACGCAGCTTCAGCAGTGTGTTTCCTCACAAGCCTCTTAACTCTCTGGGCCTTATCAAACTCAGCATCACTCGGATCCACCCAGCGAAACTGGATCGTCCTCCCAGGCTTCTTGGGCCTATCGCTAAACATCGCGGGCCTAGCAGCAGAGGCTCTCACGGGTCTCGGCATCCCAGCGACCATGAACGGGAACTGAGAGACGGTTTCGATCACGGCCTTCGCCGTCTGCTCGGACTCCATCTCGACGAGGACACCCGTCGGAAGCTCCTTGGGGCCTAGGTAGTTAGGCAAGAAGATGACATCCTTGACGGTGCCGAACTGGCTGAAGGCGGATTCAACGACGGATTTGGAGGCGTGGGGAGTGAGCTCGTCTACGTAGACAGTGCGACGGACTCGAGAGAGAAAGGATTCGTACTTTTCTTCTTCTTCTTCTTCTTCCGGATTCGCCATTCTAAATCAGAGAGACGAATCTAGGGTTTATGTAACTTTCCCAATCTAGAATCCGGTTCTAACAGAGATGGAGTAAACCAAAAAAAAAATACGATTCGAGGATGGAGATCAAAGGAACTATTTACCTTCGCGAATCGTCTCGGAGGAGGAAGGAGAAACCGCCTGTTTGATCGAGAGCCGATGCTTTGTTTGTTTGTTTGTTCGGGAAACAAAATAATGACGATTGTTGTAGTATATGGGTATAAGCTTATTAGTGGGAAAATGTTACCAAAGCCCGTATAGCTCAGTGGTAGAGCGTCAGTCTTGTAAACTGAAGGTCCGTAGTTCGATCCTGCGTGTGGGCACTTTTTTAAATTCTATCTAGGACCTACTTTCACGTGCAATTTAAACTTTTCCTTTTCTTTTTTTTGTTCAAGTAAGGAAATGTTAACTATCTTTTTCTTTTATCTATAAATCAATGTTTTTAAAATCGGATCAAGCCAATGGTTGGACCGGATTGAACCATGAACGGGTCACATAGTGGGGCAAATGCACATAACACATAGTATAGTTGATGTTAAAAAAAAAGAGTAATTGTATGAATTTTGTACAATTTGGAGACTTTGATATATGATAAACATTAGTTAGTAGACCTACTTGTACACTTTCTCAACAGATGCTATGTTCCACAAATAAAACGCAATGTTATTTCAGGCTTACACACCGGGACGAGTCCAAAAAACTCAGCTTTGGTTGTTTGTGTATATAAAGTTTGGCAAGTTCCTGCTTTACGCCTCTCATCGCTTTGGCTCTCTCTCTCTCTCTCTAAATTTCTCTCTAGAAAACCCTAACGCCTCTCATCGCTTTGGCTCCGACGGCGGTGGTTCCACAGGCCGTCGTCGGGAGCTCCTTGTTTTCTTTTCCTCTTTGCTCCATCGGCTTTCTCCTCCTCTTTGCGGTCTTTGTCGGAGCTCTTGTTTGCTTCGCCGCCTCAAGCCTCTGTTCTATTCGCGGTAGATCTGAGAGGTTTGGCGTGGGTGGTGACAGATCTGGTGTGATGACGACGTTTTCGAGCTAGGGCCAGTAGATGGAGTCGGGTTCATGGGTGGTCGGTGCCCTCGTGTCTTCGTTGGAGATCCTTCCGGCGGATCTGTAGGTACCTAGGCGGTGGTGAGGAAAGTGCTCGAACTGGCGTCGATCCTCTCTCTCCTCTGTTCAGATCGTCGGTGTTTCACCAACTTTTTCCCGGACCTAGGGTTCCAACCAGGAGTTTGATGGCGTGTGGAGTCCTGATGAGGCTTCAATCCCGGCGGTCCTTCATCTTCCGCCTCCCTTCGGCAAGGTCTCTTCTTGGCTGGGTTTGAGTCTCGGTTTCTTGGTTCGTCCGGTTCCGCTTGGCTCGTGTGAGATCCTCTGGCTGGTTCTCAGTCGTGGGTACGTGTTGGGAGCTTCCTCTCTCGGTGTTGTCACCCGGGTTTGGGGGTTTTCGTGGCAGCGCGTGTCGAGTAATGAGACTGCATCCGCGTCTCTTTTGGTGTCTCTGTCTCTCAGACCCGAACTCTTGACTGTGGCAACGCGTACTTTGATATCTTCTCCCATAATAATTGTCATCTTGTGGCGATAGCTCTGTGTTTGCAGGCTGGTCCTCTGCATGTGGATAAGTGTTAGTTGAGCACTCGAGCTCTAGCTAGTTTGTCGGTTGCTTCTTCCGGAGGAGATGTGCCCAACATGTCCCATTACTCTGCGTGTGTGGTGGGTTAAATGGGTGTATACAGTTCCGGGGGTTTGAGGGTTGGAGACAGCAACCTCCGGTCTTCATCCCGAACGACGGCACCGCCTGTTTGTGGACTCTCTTCGTGCTGTCGGTGTGGCAATTTCAAACGGGCTAGATGTTCCGTGGTTTCATTTCTCGGTGTGGTTTGATGCTTGAGTCTCTCGGAAGCTGTAGGTTTTCCTGTTGCTTCAAGGTTTGAGCCGCCTTTCTCTCTGGGAGCTCGCGGCAATCGGGGTCTCGCTCCTCTCTTTCCATTCCCTTGGGGCATCATCGCTTCGCTATCTCCAGTTCGTACTTAGGTCCTCAGGTTGTCGACTTTGAATCTATTTGTTCACTAGGTGCTCTGTTTAGTTTACATTTCTGCATTCCGCTTCTTGTTCTCTTTGTTATTCTGTAAAAAATTGAAAACTGGTAATATAATTTTAACATTTTACCAAAAAAAAAAAAAAGTTTCTGCTTTAGTTACAGTTTTAATGTTGCAGTGTGACGCCTTTTGAGATGCGTACTTAAGGCTATGTTAAATAATGGTTGCGTCGACAGTGGCTCAGTTTTACCAAGACGAATTGTCTCTGCAGACAGGAAAATCAAGCGAATCTATTGATGTTTGTTTTGAAATTGATAATCTTTACAAACATAACAGTGACATTCTCATATACTGTTTCAGCTTGTGTATAATCGAATAATAGATGTAGGAAGGTTATGTTCCAATACACCGGCTATCTGATTATTAATCGTGAATACTGCGAACGTAGGAAGGGAGAATAGGGTGATCAAGTTACAGACTGAAGTTGCCCTTCTGCGAGTGGAGTACCTACACTGTTTGTGTGTAAGAAGAAAGAATGAAATGAGATTATTTTTTTTTGAATTATATAGGGATATCCTGGCCTCATAGAAGTGGTCCAGTGACTAAGATTAGTCACGTATTGCCGCGTGTCAGTCCGTTGTTTCTGGTGATGATGAAATGTTAATTTTTCAGTGGCCGGGACTCAAACCCTGATGGCTTCACCCTATTGGACTTTTACCCTCAAATTAATTACCACCAGACTACAAGTCCTAGTTGAAATGAGATTTCACGTTTTGTTTTGCTGTTATTATATATAGTTTGGTGTTCGGATTTTTGTGGTAACTTCATTCAAAGTATTCATGTTACATTGAGATCCTCCCTCTTTTGTTTAAAACCGAATATCTCAAGGTTCTCTGTTCAGTAAAAGTTAGTTTTTCTTCATAATAATTCATGTGTTGGCTTTTGAGTTAGTCATATGCAAAGTTATAAGAATTGGTTTAGGCAAAAGCTCGGAACCCGCCTAGGCGGAAAATCCCTTGTAATCGAAATGATTTTCTTAAAATTCGATTTATAAGACTCAAATCGGTTTAAACCATTTTAAATCAGTTTAAATCAATTTAAATTAATATAAATCTATTAAATTAAATACTAATGTTAGTAAAATTCACTAATTTGTCTAACCTCTTTTATTTTGTATATCTATTTTGATAATTCATCAAAATAATTTTAAAAGTAAACCCAAAACTAAAAAATCTTATATAAATGTAAAATATATATAAAATTAATCAATAATTCGTTAACACCTAGTCTTGTCTCCGCCTAGGCACTAGTTCTATGTAGAGCGTCTAGCTACCGCCGAGCGATTTTTTAAACATTGGTTATATGTTTAAGCTTATTGGCTGAGGTTCAGCACAATTCAATCTATTCTGAAGGAGGTATTTAACATTTCCCTATGATATAATCAACGTTGAATCAAGTGTTAGATAAAAGGAGTTGGTTTATTGAGTTATATCCTTTCTCTGTTGTTGGTGTGTAGAGCTGCCGATAACAGAGCGCAAGAAGAAGAAACATTGTGTTCTCTGAGCTCTGTTTCTTCTAATGTATTAATTGACTTATTAAAATCATATTCTTGTGCGTGAAGAAAAGATTTAGAATATAGAATATTGTGATACATATACATACATACGTCGTGTAAATTTAAAGAGTATTAATTTGTTCTTATCCGCTATCCAGATTTATAACCATATAGAAACGTTGAATCCACTGAACCATGAAAGCAATTATAGAAAACAATGAAAAGAAAATTAAAATAATTCATTGCATAATTGCTAAGAAATTTTAAATTCATGATATAGTATATCCGTCATATCTATAAACTTGATATATATTCAACGTTTCAAAGATATCTCTACAAGAATCTGACTGTTTACGATTATCATTTTATTCATTTCTTTTTTTGAACATATTCTTTACCAGAGTGAAACCATGACTTCAAAAGCTTTAAACCATGTCTTACACCCTTATATAAACTACACTAACCTTCGTTCACTTATCCTCATCTCTATTGTCTTCCTTCTCAGATCTCTCGAACACAAACTAGAACTTGTTCCAATGGCGTCAAACCTAGACAAAGGCCTCATCGTGAGCTTCGGCGAGATGCTCATTGACTTCGTCCCCACGCAATCCGGCGTTTCCCTCGCTGAATCCCCCGGATTCCTCAAAGCTCCCGGAGGTGCTCCGGCCAACGTCGCCATCGCAGTCACGCGTCTCGGTGGTCGCGCAGCTTTCGTTGGAAAGCTCGGTGATGATGAGTTCGGCCACATGCTTGCTGGTATCTTGAGGGAGAACGGTGTTGAAGACAAGGGGATTAACTTCGACAAGGGAGCCAGAACCGCACTAGCATTCGTCACGTTGCGTTCAGATGGGGACAGAGAGTTTATGTTTTACCGTAACCCGAGCGCCGACATGCTTCTCCGACCAGATGAACTCAACCTCGAACTAATCAGATCGGTACGTAAACATTTTACGGAGCCATAAACATTTTTAAGTTAGTTTTAATAAATAAATAAATAAAATCGATAATCTAGAGACCAAGTCGAATGTTTCATCCAGTTCGATCCACGACTGGGGGCATACACCTTTATATATATTTCTCCATTCCGAAAATAATATGTTTTAGAAAGAAAAAAAATTGTTTTAAAAAGATACATTTTCAATACATCAAATAATTATAAATTTTAAATATTAAAATTTATTGGTTAAAAGTTGTGGAAAATACTATATTGGTAAATATGTTTCTATGAAAATTTTAAAAGATACAATTTCTTTTTGAAACCGATGGAGTATGTTTTTTTTACTATTATATGTGGTTGGAGATTTGATTAATTTTTGTTATGGCAGGCCAAAGTGTTTCACTATGGATCAATAAGTTTGATAACGGAGCCATGCAGGTCGGCTCACTTGAAGGCAATGGAAGTGGCAAAAGAAGCTGGAGCTCTTCTTTCCTACGACCCTAACCTAAGGGAACCTCTTTGGTCATCCCCTGAAGAAGCTAGGAAACAGATCATGAGCATCTGGGACAAGGCTGAGATCATCAAGGTCAGTGACGTGGAGCTTGAGTTTCTTACCCAAAACAAAACGATCGATGATGAGTCAGCGATGTCTCTGTGGCATCCCAATTTGAAGCTCTTGCTTGTTACCCTCGGTGAAAAGGGATGTCGTTACTACACTAAGGTAACTTGTGCACTAAGCATCATCATGACAATGTCTTACTTTTTACCTGATTGCTTGCTAATAAAGACACATGTTTAGGGTTTCCATGGATCTGTTGAGGCTTTTGATGTGAACGCGGTAGATACTACCGGAGCTGGAGATTCATTCATCGGCGCGTTTCTAAGCCAGATTGTTGATGATCAGACTGTACTCAAGGTTGAACATAACCCTAAACCTCTTAATGATCATGTTGTGTAACAAGTGTGGTTTACTGATAACTTTTTTTTTTCTTATTAGGAGGAAGAAAGGTTGAGAAAAGTGCTGAGGTTCGCAAACGCTTGTGGAGCCATCACGACGACCAAGAAGGGAGCCATTCCAGCTCTTCCTTCTGAGTGTGATGCTCTCTCTCTTCTTAAAGACAAATAGAGAGACCTAGTAACAACAACCTTTTAAATTTACAAATGTGCGCTTTGTCTTGCTGATGTATTTTGTTTGAAATAATAAGGATCGCAATGTTGTTATCTTTTCTATTTATGTCTTTCTTGGCATCTCTTGCTACTAATAAAAAACTCAAGAGTTTTTTCTTATATTTTTGAGTGGGAAGGTTTGACACAAAAAGACACCTAAAATTGACCTAAAAGAACACCTTCCGTGTTGGAGACGTCATTCAGTTTTCTTGCTTCTATCTCTCTCTCTGACTGTGATCTACAAAAGAAAAAGCTTGCTAATGGTACCATACATTTATACAAGCGAAGGTCCTTGGAAGAAAGAGACACAATCCGTTTAGGTAATGATTACCTTCATCTCTGTTGGTTTATGGTCACAATCTCAGAGATGATCTAGAGTAAGAACTAAGATGCAGGAGCAGTATACAAAGAGAGGCAGAGATATTAACAGAAGGATATTCTAGAGCTGTAAAATGGATGGACTGTCCAATGGGCGTCCATGTCCAAATATATTAACAGAAGGATATTCCTTTTATTTAAGTTTATTCGAGTTTGTAATACCAAAGATATCAAATACCATGTTCAAGAGGTATATGAACAAACTCAAACACAAACATCTAACATAGATTCAGACAAAAAAAACGAAAAGTGTGTAATAAGCTCTCTCAGACATAGCTTACTCAACTTATAGACGAAACTATAGATATGACATTTGACTCCACGCATCATTCTCCATATGCAGATAGGTTTCTAGGAATGTCTACTACACATAGCTTACATATAATATCTTTTAGCCTAGATCAGGGACAATGAAATGCTCTTCTTCATCATCCTCATCATCAACTCTGATCTCTAACCTCGGCTTCTTGTAAGAAGCGTTAGACTTCATTGGTCTGTATGAATGAACATGACCTAAATGAGCAACAGAAAGCTCCGGAACTTGAGCTGCAGGAAGAGTCTCCTGATTAATCTGATCACTGAAGAAACCCATGTCTGAAAACCACTCTAACTCCCCAAGATCAAGCTGTCCTTTCTGCTATACATTCAAACAAAAAAACAAGTCAATACAAAAAAAACAAAGCATTAAGGATCAAACCAACACTTCAATCTCTACCTTATCTGTGAACTCAGGATCAGAGAAGTGGAAGAAATCATCAACAGCCCAAGGAAGAGGAGAAGCAGAAGAAGGCTGTTGCTGGCTTGGGATCTCCTTAGCTTTCTGTTGGTTGTTGGAAGGCTCGGACTGATGATTCTTGTCTGTTTCTTTACTGCAACTACTTGAGCTGAGAGCCACTTTGATCCCAGTGGCTAAGAACCTCTGGTGATTTGCAGATCTAGAGTTAGCCACGTGGATGGATTCATCACAATCTCTACAAAGCAGAGCTCTATCCTCCACACAGAATATAAAAGCTGCCTTCTCCTACAAGTCACAGGGATAGTAACAAACACAATGAGCATACAAATCTTCACCAGTTGCTATAAGATCGATAATTCATAAGAGAGAAGAGATCTATCTATATACTTACTTGGCAGATGTCGCAGCGAGGGAACTTGGTGGAGAGAGAGTTGAGATGGAGGCGTTGGTGCTTGCTCGCGAGTTTGTTAGCTGCGTGAATCTCAACGTCGCATTTAGGACACAGAGCTGCTTCGTCGGCGCAACATATCACCGTGGCTGGAGCATTCTCACACACATCACACTGTATTTTCATCTTCTTCTCTTTTTTTCCACAGACAGTTCTTGATTCTGGGGTTTAATAGATCAAGAAACACTTGAGTGGACAGAGAAAAGTGTTTTGAGGCAGAGGGACAAGTTGGCGAACAACTGTGTGGTGATGAAGAAGAGAGGAGAGAAGAGAAGATAAGAGATTTTTTTTTAAATGAAACTGCGTATCAAAAGGAAACACTATGCTACTTACAGCAAGGTCACTTGGGTCCCACTCTTCTTCTGTGGCTCTCCTTTCTCCTTTTGGTATCTTTCCACTTTCAGATATTATTACTATATTTCACACTTCTTTTCTTTTTATTTCCTAGCAGAGATTTTGAGGAGGGAATATTGCAGCAAGCAAGAAAGATTTGCACTGACTTCTTGAAGAAAGAGGTTTGGTTTCAATCAAATCAGAGTAGACGCAAAGCAAGACTCTCTTCCAGAAGTAGAATGTTATACACGACTTCACGTAATCATGAAAAATGACTTTTGAATATATTAAAATGACGACATTATTTACACACAAAAAAAATGACGACATTATTGTGTAACACCAGTCGATGAGATATTTTAAAAGCTTTATCTAACATATGAGAATTTAAGATCAAGAGGGCATATCACATTCTTTTTTATATGTTCTCACATGGTTGGTCACATGAGTTATTGTTGTTGTATATCAATCCATATTAGTAAAAAAAACAATCTATACATTTGCAATGTTAAATGATAAGGTTTTAGTTGTAATTAAATCAAAGAAACTAAAAGAATTATCAAGCCAGTTACGGTTTCTTTACATCTTCATCCCTTTGTAAATTACCAAAGGATGTATTGTTCATGTTTGGTGTATCTTGATTAAGCAGATTAGAGAATCCATTCCCAAGCGATTTCCACCAGCTAGACCGCTCATTGCTGGTGCTCGAAGACAGTTCCATAGACACAGCCGAGTCAGTCTGTAGCTCGGAGAATCTCACAGCTCCTAATAGCTTTTCTGGAAGCTCTGCATCCGTCTGGCTCTCGATGAGGAAAGCAAGATCAACGGTCAGCGTCGTAATGTACCCAAACGCGAGGTGAACAATGGCGCTAGCAACCATCGAAGACCCTATATCCACATCAATCTCCACAAAATTCTCTCCCGAAACGTACTTGCAAGAGAGTGCACGTCCAATGACACATATAGCTTGCTCTCCAACAGCTTTTCTCACGATCCAAGGCCCTTTGACGATGTTTGCAATCAGTTTAAGCCTCGACTTCTTAAACCCGTCGTCTCCTTTCAGAAACTGATCCATGAGTGAGCCTTGGAGGATAGGCTCTGTAGAAACGAAGTAAGCCACGGCGCTGTAGTTGTCTTTGTGAGGAAGCTGGAGATTGAAGGCCCAGACAAAAGGCTTAGCAGTAGCATCCTCTGTCTGAAACTGCTCATCGATAGCTTTCCTGATTCGGCTGCTTGGATAGCTTAGGATCTCAGAGAGCTTCGTGGGACCTTTAACCCAGTCGAAACCAAGAGGCTTTAGAAGGAAGTCACCAGCAGGTACTTTGACCTTGTCGGAGAAATAATGTGGTCCTCTAACCATAAATGTGTTGGGAGATGGCGTCGTCCAACTGTTTTTGCAGTCCTTGCTGTCTGGCTTAAGACACGGAACAGCTCCTTCTGATCTGACTCTTTTGATCCATTCCGGCTCAGTTTCAACACCGGAGGAAGCAGCCATGTCTTGTTGGAAACCTACAACACACAAAGCAAAACAACAGCTATGAGTAACATGAAGAGAGGAAACTAATCTCATATCAAGAAATACCAAAGCGTGTCGTATTATGGAATTTAAAGATTTAAACTTTTTGAGTAATCACATCAAATTTAGCACGATCACACATGATTATTAATGTGAGTTACAAGAAACTCTAAACCATTGATGATCTTTAAATAACATGCACGAGAACACAGAGCTATAGAATCAAATATTCAATATTTGATACAACGTATCACCAGAAAACGAAGAAAGGAGAAAAAGTTCACCAACCTTGGTAAAGGAAACAGAACAATCGAAACCCCAGAAAACGAAAAAAGAGAAAACTTTTTGAGAGGTTCACGAAGATTCAGCGATGATTATAAAAAAAAAAGGGAGAATAATTCCAACTTCATAGACAATTAATTAAAATAATCTAAGGGAGAAGTAAACAAAACCTTTTCAGCTGATGAAGAGACGGATTCTCCCAAAAACCCTAATTCCACAATTTTAAAGATTCTTCTTTGATTTTTATTATTTTTTGGTTATGAAACGGAAGCTGCGAGCAGATTCTTCGAAAAAAAAAAGAAATGGATAATACTAAGAAAATACAGCAAAGTTTTTTTTTTTATATTGATTGCTATCAAAGAAAAATGGAAAACTTCAATCACGAATTATTCTAATTGAATCAAATTAGTAATGTTACCATTTTAATTACAAAATAATGTCATTCTTTTACTTTATACTAAAATTAATAAAGAAAGGGAAAAAAATTGAAAATTCCAGATTAATTAACTTTTTTTAATCATTACTATGAAAAAAGGGAAATAATTTTGAAATAAATAATTTTGATTTGATTATTATGAAAACGTTTCAGAAATAATGCATCTTGGAAGTGTTGAGTTGAAACTTGTAGTTTGTTTCCCCTGTGGCAGGCCATAATGGGTTTGTTGGATTGTGATTATGAAGACCCTCACCCTCAGACATCCTCCATTTTACGTCTTGCCAGCTCTGAATACAGTCAACTGGTTGCCGATACTCTGAACCGCGCCATTCTTGGTTTGTTCTTTTTTTTTTTCCTCACAAGAAAATCTGTGGCCTCCTTTGACTTTTACAGATTACGAGTTTTAACTCATTTTTTTTCACATCGTCCAGAACACGCAAAACCGCCCAGGTACACGCCAATGGAAAGGCTGTTACAACAGGTGACAGTTGCGAGACAGTACTTGACCGAGGAGTATGGCAAAGTAATCATAACATCTCTGTATTTACTCATATATCTATTGACTATTGGGAATAGTGCCTGCCTGTGTTAAAACGCTATTTCATGTGTTATATAATAGGATGTGTTTCCTCCATTCTCGTTGAAAGATTGTCTCAAAGGCGAATGATCGCAGGACATACTCCGAAGTTTCCTATGTGAAGGATAATGCTAAACATTGTCATGTAAATACAGAAAGGCTTTTGCTTCTCAATGTCATCTCCCTTGTCTTCAACTCCGGCAAAGATGAATAAAAGGTGACTCATACATGGCTAGAGATGGTTTTGGTTTTTGGTGTTGTAGGAGATGAATTTTGTTGAAGACCAGTTCTGTTTGGTTCGGTTCTGTAGCGGAAGATTGTAATCCATGTTCTTGGAAAACTCATTTCTCTTTGTAATGATCGTTTATGTAACACATAACTTGAAGATACTTTGCAGACTTAAGCCACTTAACAAGCTTCAAATCCAAAACCAAGCGAGAGACGATTCAATAACAAACATAACAAAAGCCAAAGAATTTGAATATGGTTAATAAAAAGACTACAGACAAAGGCTTCACTAACAACTTCTAAAGGTGTCTTGTTTTTAACTCTTTTAAGAATGTAATAAATCCCATGAGCCTCTGATCAGGGAGAAAACGCTACAGCTTTGTAACTGGAAAGAGAAAGGAGATTCACCAAACTGGACACTAACACAGTGAACTCTCTTCAGTCTTTTGTGGAGGGAAACTCCAGATCAGGCGATGATGTCGCACTCTCTTTCTGACCCGAAGAAGACATAGGCCTTCTCGGCTCAGCCCCACCGCTTTGTTGTTCCTGCTGTTGAATCCGCTGCTGCTGAAGCTGAAGCTGATACAGTTGCTGCTGCTGCTGAAACTGAAACTGCTGTTGCTGTTGTTGTTTCTGTGAATGTATCTGGAGCTGCTGGAACTGTTGTGCAGCTTGCATAGTGTGCCTCGACTGATTATTGGTATAGAACTGCTGGTTTGATGATCCAAATGAACCATAGTTCATTACTGATGATGCACCACCATTCGAAACACCTTGCCCCGTTAATACCTTAAGATGTTGAACTTCCTCCTTCAGTGCGTCATTTAACGCTGTCACAATAAGGGAAAACACAAGTTAATCAAAATTTTCTTAGCCACAGAAATGTCAACGAGTCTTGACGGTTCTACATTCACAGATCCAGAATGAGGCATGGCATATACATACAACTATGAGACTGTTGACATAATCTATTCGCTTCCAATAGTAAAGATAAGAAGACAAACAATGATAGGAAAGTGTTTTTGAGAAAAGAATCATTACCATCCTGCAGGTGAACTTGTTGCTCCACTGTTTGTACTCTAAGTTTCAGCTCATGGTTTTCAACACTCAGGCCATTTGTATCTCTCTGGACACCAGAAAAAAAAAAAGAAGCTAAAAGGATTAAAAAACCATAAACTTGCAATTAAATTTACCACACATCATAATAACTCTAAAACTAAATCCATTCAACCAACCTGTAAGAGAGTCAACTGCGATGAGAGAGTTGTAGCCTCTGTTTGTAAAGTCTGTACTTTCCTCTCTAGCTCCGCTATGTATCTCATCTTCCTCTCTTTCGACCTCGCCGCAGACTGCCTGTTTGCCCATATCCTACATCAAACACACACAACACGTCACACACCAAAAGAAGCAAAAACATACACAAAGCATAAACATTTCTACCTCTTAGCACGTTTAGGATCAATGAGAGCAAGCTCGGAGAGTTTAGCAGCAGAGATAGCTTTCTTAGAGTCAACTCCTCCAGACACATCCTCACTCCCAGACATAAGACTCGTTGAACCATCCATAGATTGGCTGTGTTGGTGCCTTATCCTCGGCCTCTCACTAGAGCCACCACCACCACCAGGCGTAGTAGTCGAGCCTAACTCATTCCTCCAAACCAGCTCCGCTGGCTCACAGGACGAACTCGCGGAGGAATTGAACTTATCCATGTCGAGATACATTGACATCAAGTCCTCATCCGCGTCATCAGAGAAAGAAGGTCCATCAGGGGCACCACCAACGACGCCGAGATCACTGTCGAAGCTCAAGTCATCAGGGAGAGTAAGGATCTCGGAATGAGCTCGGCGGTGGCCTAGATTCTTAGGCGGGTTATCGGGCATTCGGCTTATATCGTGGCTGAACCGGTTAGCATCAGAGCTCCCACTTGGAGGAGGAGTCAAATGAGGAAACGAAGAGTAACGACCTGATGGTGGAGGAAGGCCTCCACTAGGAGATTTCTCCTTATCCATTTCCGGAGTAGACTAGATTAGCGCTTCCTTGGAACCTACGAAAGTCGAATGCTTTATCTCAATCCCTAAATCAAAAACGAAAACCCTAAAAAAAAAAGATTGAATTTTTACACACTTACAGAGATCTAAAGAGCAGAATGATCCAAAGAGAGATCGGCGAGAGACGAGAGAATAGTTTGAATTGAGTAATTATCTGAGAAAGTTGAGGTTTTTTTCCCAGAAGAAGAAAAAAAATTATCAGAGAGATCCGAGGAGGAGGAGGAAGAAGACGAACATTCTCTCTAAAACGATGTCGTTTTCGTTGTGTTCGGTTTGATGTGTTATTATTGCACAAGTACGAAGTGGTAGAACCGTGTGTGTGTACCATTTTGGTCGGAAGTTGGGGGGGGATAATCAGGTGCTTTAGCGTGTTAATATGAACAATGTTTTCTGGCCGTTAGATCAATTATGTTCGTCGAATTGGTTCACGTGGTTGTTAATTTTTGGTTGGACCGTCGAGTGCTGCGAATATATACATATTATTAACTAATCTTGATGACTTTTATAATAAGTATTTGACTATTTTTAATAAGAACAAAATACAAACCAAATAAGTTGAAACCATGTGATCTGCTTTCAAAAATATTAAAGGTGCTGACGAAATAATATACAAAATTTCAGCTAAAAAGGATTAGTCAGACGTGAAGGAGGAGTTCGAAGAAGGATGAGGTCGAGGTCAGAAAATAGAACAGGGCCTACGAACCAAGCGTTTTCATGTTAACTAAGAAATATAAAAGGTCCGTGTGGTAAAAAGATAAGGCCCATAGAGAGAAAAGAGGCATACACAGTCATTTACTCTTCCTCTCAACTTAATTTCTCTTGCCATACTTTCCTATAGAGGAGAATAGAGTGGTATAGGTTTATACAAATATGGGTCTTTTTTTTTCTTTTTTTTTCCATCATAAAATTCATTCAAAGTAAAATAGCAGTTGTGATACACAAACTGACGGCATAATGAATAAGCCCCAGAAACAAGAGCCCACATGAAGGCGGCAACTAGAACCCACACAGGGGTGACTTAGATTTACGACTAATCACTACAAACGAGCATTAAACAAAATAATTCAACAGACTTTAGAAACAAGCATGGGCCAATGATCAGGGAAATATCGTCGCTGCTACAAACCCGCACACGATAACATCCACTTCTTAACGTCACACCACGACTTACCGCTGCTGCTTACGCCCGCCAAACGGTAACGTCCAAACTCCAAGAACATGAGACTTCATAATCCGACAAGAGGGACCGCAAATTCGATCAACACAACCTTTGGATACGGATCTGGCGCAATCCCATACGACCACTTAATCCTAAAAAGAAGCTCAACTAAACCCCACAACTACGAAGCCTTGTCAACATAATATCACCGGATACTCCCGGACAAAGAACCACACAAGACAAGCAATCACCGCACCCATTAACCTTAGACAAAAGTTTGCTAAACCAATTGTTCAATCCCACTCATAGCAAAACCCAAACTCTGAAGAGCAGCCAAATCCAAACGCTAATACCAAATCCAAACCTTACCACTTTAATTCAGCAAAGCACAAACAACCAAACAAAACCAACAACACCAAAAGCCCAACTAGACCAAAACACTAACAAGAACAAGGAGACCTCGAGAGAAAATCGAAAGGGAAACACGACCTCTATGTCGGCCTCAAAATCCGACTCCACCACCCATAACCCCTGCAATAAACCGCGTCTCGACTCCAGAGCTCGCCGGACTCCACCAACACCGAAGACCTTGCACACCTGACCAGAGACCGGAAACATAGCGACAGGAGAGGGGTTTTGATCGTGAAGCAAAGACGAAGACTAACTACTGAACATCGGAGCTCCCGACGGCCTGACGCGCGCGGACGTGCCGGTATCGTCGGAACAGATCTAGGGTTTTCGAATTCGCCGCCGCTCTCGTCTCTTTTCTAAGGGGGGACTTTTTTTCGCCATGTTTAAATGGGTCTTTCTTATAGTGAGACATTTTCAGGGTTTGGTATAGTCCTCCATTGTTAGGTGGTGATTTGCTTCTTTTTCTACTTAGGGAATTAAATGTATTGTATAACTCGATTTTATAGTCAATAATTCTAAATAGTTAATCACTAGTTTCTTGTTGACAAGTCTTAAAACAGATTTCAGAGTCTCCTAGTGCATATCAGGTTTTTCACATTCTGTTTCATATGTTTGTTACAGTTACACAACTGGTTTATTTCATGATAGATAATAAAACCTATATAGAACAGTAAAACGAAAGTCTCAGTTATTTACATAAAATAATCGGTACTTTTATGTTTTATTATAATATTAGATGGGTTTTTGTTTGGTTTATTTAGTAATTCGCAGAATTTGATCTCTCTAACCCTTTTTCATCAAATATAAACAAGAATCGTAATACTAGCTAGCTATTATGTTGGAGTAAACAGGACCAAGTCATAAGTGGAGGAAACATAACTTGCCTATCGGCAACTGTGGACACCTTTGTCTACGATTTTTAAGAGCAGTTAATGGTTAAATTCTTTTCATTGTAGTTTTTTTTTATAAATTCCATCCTTCTTTTTAGAAAATAGGACTATATATACTTAGTCAAAAAAGGACTATATTCAACATGTTATCCTATTAGGCTCATATAAAATTCAGAATATTTTAAAATAAATAATTCAGATAGATAGAAACTAAAATTATTTAATATTTTTGAAAAATAGATAAATTTTAAAATAATATAAATATTATTATAATATACGCATTTAACATAAAAAAATTATTTGTAATTGTTGTATTAAAAATATTGTTTCTTAAATATACTTAAATATACTTTTATAAAAACATAGATATATTATAGTATATTTACTTCTAAATATTATTATATAACTAAATATGTAGACGTGGTAGAGATTTTTTATAAACACCTGCATTTTGACAAATATGAAGATGAGTTAGAGATTTTTTAAGACAACACGTTCTAAGCAATAAGATTATATTCATATTAATTCAACCAACATATGTTTCATATTTTTTGTTTGAAACTATATGTTTCATATTTCCACGTAATGTTATTACATCTTTGGTTGATTGACTCTTTGAGCGGAATCTTAGGTGATCAAATGATTATATACATACATTTGATAAATTCGTTGATAAAAATAAATCAGCTATTTGTTATTAAATATAGTATATATTTGAATTCTTCGTATTAATTTTAGATAACAAAACAATGTTTGCATGTTTTATTTTATGTTTGTAGTCCAGTAAAAATTATCAGAGCAGGCTCGAATCAATGGCGAGGCCATGGCCTTGAATGGTGGTGACAAAACAGATGGAACTGGATTGGACACCGACCTAATCAGATTGTCAGAATCCCAGAAACAGAGGAAGCTCACAGTTTTTTCTTCATTGAGATCTGTGATTATTTATTTACTGTTTTATGTAACAATAACCTATGATGAGACCTATAGGTTAAAAGGAAATAAAATTGTGTTACTTTAACCATGGTGAACGGTAGTTGAAGAAACAGTGGGTCTGTCCCTTGGGGTGTTGCAGTTGCATCATTGACTTTTTGGCCCCAAATATAATTAATGTCATATGAAGTTATGATGCTGAATCTATGGCATTGTGATTTGTGGTTACTCTTTGAACATATGCTACAATAGTTATACTGTATTGCCAACAGTTTATAAATTCTATGCAGTTGTGGTTTTAATGTATCTTTAACTCTTGTCTTTAGTTCTTTTATTAATATCTAAATTGGTGAATTCAAGATTTATTCCATTTATAATCTTTAGAAATGAAACCAAAAGATTTGTTCAAAAAAAAAAAAGAAACCAAAAGATTTGTCTAAAACTAAATATCATAATGCATATGCAATACCATAACTGAATACAAACAATGAATAGCTAATTTGATTAGTAATAAGTGGTGTTTATATATAAATATAATGGGACCTGATTTCGAATATATATTGATATATTTGAAAATAGTTTTTACGTTTCATGGAGCCGTCCAAATACCAAATGTTATAAGAACTTGGCATTACAAAAATATTCTTATAGTAGTTATTGAAATCAAATGATGACATTGACAGTGCTTGGTTTGCTTGTGTAGATATTTTTGTACATAAATTTCGCATTTAACTCATCTATTTTTTGCCCGATGTTGTATATTTAATGTTTTCGCTGTAAAGATGTTGAAATTACGTTGATATGGTAGGATGGGGGTATCACGAAGATATTTCATTCAGAATCAATAGAGTGGATGGTGGCCACATTCTATGTATAAACGTTTCCATGGACCAACCAGTTATTTTCTATAAAAAAAAATATTGGCTGCAGATTACTTCAAATTTGTATACATCCTGATGTGATATATATTTTTTTTGAAACACAAACTTTCATTCATTAATTGATAAAACCAACATTAGGTGAGTTCATTAAGGCAACCTCAGCCACCAAGGTTTGTTTTGCCAATAAATCTGCCTCACTGTTTTTTTCACGAGAGATCCACGAAAATAAAATACATTCAAAAGATAGAACAACAGACTTAATATCAGAGACGATGCCATAGACTGCAGCCATCGTCTTTGTATTTCTGCATTATATATATCACATCAGGATGTATACAAAGAACTCTTGATATTATCCGTTATAATGTTCTAAGCTTCTAATATCCGTTAATTTTTTTTCGTTCATAGGAGTATTTTTGGATACACATAGATATAGCCTAGGAGAGAAAAATAGCGATACAATATTGTTCGTTTTTAAAGAGATTCGAGACCTGGGAATTCACACTTCACCCACTGTCCACTTGGCTCAGTTATGTAGACACTCGTATCAAGTTAGACATTTACTCTTGGATGTCCATTCGTACTACAATCATATAAAAATTTCGATAATAAGTAATAATTAAGCTTATTACAAGATTTTATCAAAACATGACATTCATATGCATTTGGAGTTTCCAATTGACCGCACGTATTTTGACCGGTGTGTTCTTACTCGGAGATTAGATATGCATCTGATTTATTCTCTTTGATGGGTTTAATTTCTAGATGACCACATGAATGTACAGTCCATCCAAATTGTATATGAAGCTCATGTAGAGACATCAGACATGGTTGCTATCGAATTTGTAAAGGTGAGAAATCAACTCCTTTACAGTATGGTTAGTGTACGAACAAATATTTTGACGAATATGACCAGTGTAATAATGTTTTTTTTTTGTTATTTTGTAATTATGTTCATTGCTTGGACATGTTGCAGTCAGTACAAATGAATGAACCCTTTTAAATGTTGTCTGATACTAAGGTTTTTGCCTTAATTCATATACAGTCTTCATTTCACAGAATTTATGCATACGATCTATTCATATATATGTATAACCATATTATATAAAAATATATACTACCAGCGTCCATAAATTTACAAGAAATACTAAAAAGGTAAACGAATTTATCTTATATGTATATAAACTGGAACAAGTGCATATGTAATATGTTTATGCGTATAGATTAAACAAAGCGTAGTCAATATCGAGCTCCGTGTCAGCGTTATGCTACATGCATGATGCATCTGTAGCTTCCAATTGTAATTATATTACTAAAACAAGTTAATGGAAGTGTTATGACGCCTAACGTCCCAACTGTAACAAATTAAATAAGATAAAGGTGGCAATAGAGAAGGAATGCATTACTAAGAGCATCTCCAAAAAGAAACTCTATTTTGAAGTTTCCAAAACTTTATATTTGAAGTTTCAATGTGTTCTTCTCCAAAAGTAAAACTTCAAACTTAACTTCAAAATTATTTATATTTTACACTATGATCCTTATATTTGTCATAGTTGATGTAAATTCATAAAACTTCTATAAATAACTAATACATATATATATAAATATTACAGAAATATTAATTAAAAAAAATCTTACACTAAAATATAAAATTATAAATAAAAGTACATAATTAAATATTAAACTGCAAGCAAATATTACATTATTGCATAAAATTATTTCCATAATGCTCCCATATATGATCAACTAGTGCATTTCGAAGTAAGAAATGATTCTCTTTATTTTTATTTGTAGATTACGAGCCAAAAATTGTTGAAACCGGGTATCCTCGTAATATGTCTGCTGATAGTTTGATATCATCAAACGAAAAAATCCTTGATCTTTTAAACGAAAGTACAACAAGCAGGGAAAAATGTCATGAGATGATTGAATTATGACTGCAAAATGAAGCAAAAAAGTTAGCTTTTAAAGAAATAAAAGAGGAAAATAAAATATTGCTAAAAAACTTAGCTTCTATCGATGATGTTAATATTCGTGAATACATTCAATCTGAACAAGAAAGAATCATACGAAAAATGCGTCAAGAGCAACAACAACAATCATCTTCGGTTACACAAAATTTGTTGAACAATATTTTGGAGATTTTAGAGGTTCCGGAGCAAATTTACCAGACTATTAGTGTTGTTATAATATTTAAATTTGAGTAATAATTATGTCTTCATGTGTCTTTTTAATAAGTTTTTATTATGGTTTTTTGTAATATTCTTGTTGTTTAATTCTAGTTTTAAAATATTATAAATCTTGTTTTAATTTTTTTATTTAATTTCATGTGTAAAACTTAAGTTTATATAACAAATTTGAAATATTTATGAGATATAAAAGTTTTAAGGATTAAAACAATAAACAAAAAAAATATTTAAGAATTATAAATATGATGTATAATTGTAAGGACCAAAATGCAAATAAAAAGATGAAACTTCAAATTTGAAGTTTTGAAAAGTGAAACTCTATATTTGAAGTTTCACTCTTCAAAACTTCAAATTTGAAGTTTTGAAGTTTTTTTTTGGAGAGCAAAAAACTCTATATTTGGAGTTATAGAGTTTCTTTTGGAGATGCTCTAAGGAATGTAAGTACTCTCTCCATTTCAAATTGAATATGGTTAAAAGTTTTTTACACAAATAAAGAAAATAGTTAAATGCTCAGTTTGCCTTTATTTAACTACCAAAAATTTATAATATTTATTTTTTTCTTAATTTATTTACAAGCCAAATAGCTATATTAATGAAAGAGTTGCATTAAAATAATAGACATCACTTATTTTGTAACAAAAAAAATTCTTCTACAAAACATTTAATTTGAAACAGAAGAAATATTTACTTATTAAAAAAATCAGTTCCAAACAATAAGTCCAAGGCTGTCTTCTTAGGTTTGTAAATCTCTTTCCCATATGGAGGACATTACATCACTTTTCACACACATTTTAACCCTTTTTGATTGTACAAGAGCAATTCACTCCAAAATCTAGATTAGAGTAAAAAAATACTTCAATCCTACTCTATTCCTCATTTTATATTAAATAAAAATAATTTTATTTCATAATAGAAAATAATTTTATTTTATATTCATTATTCCATTTATCATTCCAAAATGTAGTAGAAGTGGAGCAAAACTCAACTCCATAATAGAATTACTATATTATAGAAGAAAAAATGGAATTTTACATTGAAAATGTTTTAAGAGATAGAAATATTTGCATCACTTTTGATGTATATTAATGCTTTTTGGAAAGAAAAAACATCAATATTAATTTTCCGTAGAAACATATTCATTACATAAGCAAACAAATATGGTGAATATGTTGTAATTATTATATAAAGAAAAATAATTTTTTATAAATTTGGAATATCCCGGGTATATGAAAAATCCAAACTAATCTTTTAAAAATGATGGACACTTCACGAATAGACCATATTTCCAGGTATACAAATACACCGAAAACATGGTTCTATATCTGTATAGATGTCCATGAGTTTCGTGTAATAGATACATTGAACATTCGAACCTGAAACGTATTATCGTTCCAATCATGTTTCCTTGTCATCCAATCACTGTTCCCGGACAGAAAAACAATTTTGAGAAATAATAATGTCCCTAAAATCAACCCTTAAAATAAATTACCTGTGCATTAATATAGATTAAGAATAAACAAAACTTAAAAATAAATAAAAATTGAATAATGCTAGTCGAAGAGTTGCATAGAAATATTTTACTAAATTAGATTTTACCGTTTTTAAAAAAAAAATGGTGTTCTCAACGCCGCTATATGAACGCTCTTTCCTTTTTACCGTTAGATATTCAAATTAGTTTTTCTGCTAGCATTCCGTTATGTTTATTACTGATAGCCAAGAGCTCAACAGTATCATTTTATACATAAACAACCAAAAATCAGAAATAAGACCCTTAATATTTACTCTTTCTCACTATTGATATACAATATAGATTCATGCATAATGCATACTAGACTTTGATCCGCGCACCTGCGCGGATATATTTTCCAAAAGTATGTTTCTATTTGTTTTTCATGTCAATAATATAAAGGCCAGGCAAAATACCCGAATCTGAAGAACCAAACCGATCTCGATCCGAAAAAGTAGTACCAAACTCAAACCAAAATTGATTAAATATCTGAATTATTCAAAATTTTGGTTTTGGAGAACCGAAACCGAATCCGTTCCGAACCGAAGTATTCCGGATACCCGAATATATCCGAAATAGATTTATATGCTTATATATATTAATTATATTCAGATTTAATATATATAAATACATCTAGAATATATATGATACTTATAAGCTGGTTTAAATACTTGAAAATATATACAAATAATAAATAGTAAATATATAAAATAGTAAAAGTATATTTAAAACACCAAAAATACTTAAAATCATTATTGATTATCTATCCAAATATTTGAACTAAAATAATTTATATGTTAAGTTTAGATATTCTGACATATGTTATTCAAATTTATATTTAATATATTATTTTGTTTATAGTTTTTGAGAAATTTAAAGTATATAAATATATGATGAATTTTAAAATTTTAAAAGTAATTTGAATGGGTTATCCGAACTCGAACCGAACCCGCAAAAATCCAAAGCGAACCGAACTGAAATTTAGAAATATTAGAATGAGGCTGAAATCTTTGACTCCGGAAACCCGAAACCCAAACAAACCTGAACCGAATCCGATAGATGATTTAATATAGTATAATGGAATTCTAAATTTTCTTAAAAATATAAGCTCAATATTTTTTTCTTTTTAATATACTGCTATCCATGTTTCCAAACAAACCTATTTTTTAAAACTACAATCTATGTTTCCAAACAAACTTTTCTTTTAAAACTGCAATCCATGTTTCCAAACAAACTTTTTTTTAACTACCATCTTTGTTTCTAAACAAACTTTTTTTAAAAATTGCTATACATGCTTCCAAACAAACCTAATTTATATTTGAGTTTTAATAAGATAGATATCGAATCAGCATCCATATAAGAAAGGAAAAATATTACCACAAGTTAGAACAATTGCATATATATATATTAAATCAATACGAGGTATGTATCATCTTATGCTAACGTAGTTACATGCATATATCTATGGATTCTAAAAATTATAATATTTTAACTATCAACACAAAAAGTTAATGTGCTAGCTAGCTAGCTAGTAGTTAACGACTGCGTCCCAACTGCAACAATTTACAGATAGGTGAAAAAAGGGTGCGTGCATTAGAGAATACATTACGGCGTCCGTTTAATAAGTCAGTCCATTGTATTTAAGTCCCCCCCCCCCCCCCCCCCCCCCCCCCCCCTCCATGCATGTTACTATAAATTACAACGACACTCATTCACAACCTTACACAAAAACACTTTATAACACTCTCTTTGTGCAAACTTCAAATTTTAAAGAATTGTTTAATTTCATCGACTTGCTAGACACTATTCAACAAAAATGTCAATGTCATCGTCGGAGGAGAATCACCGGAAAACAGTGGAGGACAAGGCTGAGATGAGGAGGAGAAAAAGAGCAATTTGGGAAAGAAAGTGGAAGAGATTGGACATTGTGAAGGCTTTTGCTTCTCTCTTTGTGCATTTCCTCTGTCTCTTAGCTCCTTTCCATTTCACTTGGCCAGCTTTACGGGTTGCACTTGTTGTCTATACGGTGGGTGGGCTAGGTATCACCGTCTCTTACCACCGTAACTTGGCTCACCGGAGCTTCAAAGTCCCTAAATGGCTCGAGTATTTGTTTGCTTATTGTGGTCTTCTTGCCATTCAGGTTCGCTCTCTTTCTTCAGCCTATTGTGACTTTCTAAAAATAGTATATATAAATATACAACAACATGCATATATAGTGCTGGATTTGAATCCAAATAATTAAACCATTCGAACGAGTGCAAACACAAAACGAGTGCAGTATCACTTACCTGATTTATAAATTTCGTTTAATCGTTTCGAGTTACGCATACATTAGATGAACTCGCTAGTCCTATTTTAATTACAAAATGCTACAGATCTTAAGTTTGAACGTTAAGATTTATAATATTCAACTACCAACTCAGAATGACTTCAAGCCAGTGTCGATATATGTACCCTTGGATTTATCAGTATATAATATCATTGTTTATGCTTACTTTAACTACTCTTTTAGTTATATGAATTCTTGGACCACCTTAAAATCCTTGGATTCGTAAGACCCATATAGAGTTAATATTTAATATTTAATATATGTATCTCTCTAATTCTATCATATAACTATAAGCATTTATTTTTGTTTGTTACTGTAACAGGGTGATCCGATTGATTGGGTCAGCACACATCGATACCATCACCAGTTTACAGATTCAGATAGAGACCCACATAGCCCTAATGAAGGCTTCTGGTTCAGCCATCTCCTATGGCTATTTGACACTGGTTATCTTGTAGAAAAGGTAAAATTAATTACAGATATAAGTATATTTACTTTAATCACAATTTAAAATTTTAATACAATATTGTAATGAGACAGTGTGGAAGAAAGACAAATGTGGAGGACTTAAAGAGGCAGTGGTACTATAAATTCCTTCAAAGAACGGTCCTGTACCACATTCTAGCATTTGGTTTCCTCCTCTATTACTTTGGTGGTTTGTCTTTCCTTACGTGGGGAATGGTAATATTTACCCTCTTCTTTTGCCCTTTATTCTATTTACTTACCAAAATAAAATCTTGAAAGCAACGTTTACCTATTGTGTTTGTCTATCAATAGAAACAGTAACTATTGATGATAAATGATTAAGAATTTGTAATGTTGGTGGATGTATGTAGGGTATTGGGGTAGCAATGGAGCATCATGTGACTTGCCTCATCAACTCTCTTTGCCATATTTGGGGAAGCCGAACTTGGAAGACCAACGACACTTCTCGTAATGTTTGGTACGTAGTACAAATCCTCATGAATGCATCATACTAATGTCATTTGGTATGTATATATTCTTTGGTCGCTAGATAAGATAGTTTCTTTTATTATTTGATGCTTGATGCCTCAACTAACTACCTCTGTTTTAAAAGGTCGATTAGGATATTTAAACATAAGCACATTCTCCACGAAAAACATTCAATTTACTATTTGACTTTACTAAGCTGGAAAAACAACATCATTGTCATCGGACTGGTCTATTGACAAAGAAAAAGAAAAAGAAAAATTCGTCTGAAATGGAAACTCAACTGGACCAACTCCAAATGCATTTAAGTTCACCATCTATAAACCTGACATATATAGATCTTTTAATTGCCTTGCTTTTTCTGTGGTCCACTTTACTACTAGAGCATGTTCAAAATAACTTGTAAACCCAATGATAATGTTCTTACGGTTTGATACATTTTTAAATTTACATATAATTAAATTAGAGACACAAAAAAATGCTAATTGTTTTTTTGCAATTTATAATTTAGAAATATATTACATTATAATAATAGTTAATCATTTAATTTTTAAAATATATATATATATATATCATTCAACCAATTAGCTTACCATGTTTTAAAAATGGACAAATATGCATCATATATGTTTTCTTGTTTCAGAATCATATATATTAATTTACTACTCCTTCCGTTTTTTTTAATATAAGTTGTTTTAGAGAAATTTTTATGTTCCAAATTATATGACGTTTTCGATTTTCTATGTAAAATTTATTAACACCTAATGTTATATGACCAATGATAATATACCTTCTATTTTATTATTGGTTGATTTGTGGTTAGATAAATAATTAATGATTTTCTTAATATATGTGCATAATTATAAAACGATTTATATTAAAAACAGATGGAGTATATGATATTAAAGCTACATCAATTAATTAGCAATAATGATATGTTATAACTTCGAAGAAACTAACCAAGTGGTTGAATATGTTGGTTCTAGGTGGCTATCGGTATTCTCGTTTGGGGAGAGCTGGCACAACAATCACCATGCCTTTGAGTCGTCGGCGAGACAAGGCCTAGAGTGGTGGCAAATCGACATCTCTTGGTACATCGTACGCTTTCTCGAAATCATCGGTTTGGCTACTGACGTGAAGCTGCCTTCAGAGAGTCAACGGCGTCGTATGGCATTGGTTCGTTGAATGAGGATATTCGACTTATCGTCTTTATTAAGTATGATTTAAATGTCTGCGTACGTTTCAAGGTTTTGGTAAGGGTGACACTTGTAATATTGTGTTATCCGGTGTTTGTTGTGTGTTGGAACCAATTTACTTAATTACGTTCGTTTTCGTGAACTTCTAATATGCGTAATGTAGTTAACCACGTTTTCTATTATTTATGTCATTTACATTTCGTTCATGCACATTAGTAGAAAAAACTGATATAAGTATTGGTATGATTGCTTACATTTAAAAACTTATTAATTTATAGTGATGCCCATATATTAATAACATTTTGCTTTGGCTCTCTGGTTTTTATAGAGAGCATTGCAAGAAAATTTAACTTGAGTAACCGGAAAAATAAGAAGCGGATTGAACAGAAGCGGCCCGAGTATATGAACTTTAGAATGTGTATGTTAATACTTTTGGTTTAGATAATATCACATATATACAGATGAAATTCTTTGTGTTTCCAAAAAAAACAAATACAGATGAAATTCTTTATAGAGCATCTTTGTTAGACTAACCTCGTATTGTTAATTTAGGCAAAAAAAAAAACTTCGTATTGTTAAGCCTTTTACAAATAAAAAACTTTGTATTGTTTATAACAAATATTTTTATTTGGTTTTTACACATTTTCTGTTTTTTAGTACCCAAAAGGATATTATTACTTGGCGTATCACGCGTACAAAATATTTTCCAATCTTAAACCTTAAACGTTAAGAGGCATCAAAATGCCTGTA
Source organism: Brassica napus (assembly GCF_020379485.1). Lineage (NCBI taxonomy): Eukaryota > Viridiplantae > Streptophyta > Magnoliopsida > Brassicales > Brassicaceae > Brassica > Brassica napus. The sequence goes on from NC_063443.1 coordinate 2,579,310, forward strand.
TTGTTATGACGTAAAAGCATTCGAAAAAACTTTTTATTAAAATACCAAACAAATGTCCAGGTTTGTACGTGTGCCTATTATGCTTAACTCTTAGTTCTCGGACTAACCAATCAACCGGGATCGCTACGCAAAACATTAACGAATGCTCCTATTAGAAAATAATAAAATTAGCCAACCAATCGCTTGATTATTTTTAAAATTAAATCCTCGTTTGGAGACTAGGCAAACACGAGGGGAAGTGTACACGTTTATTATTTCGTTGTTAAACTATGATATGATTACTCAAATCCAGCTTTACGATTCTGAATATCCACAACATTCAGCTATATATATAATCACAATCTTTGCTCAACCATATAACTCACCAAATCTCAAAACACAAACCATCCTTGATGGGTGGCACCAAGGAGAATGGCTCTGGCTCTAGCCGAAAAGCAATGCGTAAGGAAAAAAGAGCATATTTTTTTAGAAAATGGACAAGCGTCGATTTAATGAGAGCTTTAAGTGTTGTGGCCGTTCATTTGTTGTGTGTCATGGCTCCTTTTAACTACAAATGGGAAGCTCTCCTGTTCGGTTTTATTCTCGCTGCAGTGACTAACCTCAGCATTACGTTCTCGTACCATAGAAATTTGACTCACAAGAGCTTTAAGCTACCTAAATGGCTTGAATATCCTTTTGCTTATTCTGCACTTTTTGCCCTTCAGGTATATATCGCTTAAACCAAAAATTAAAATGAAACAAAACACACCCAATATGCATCCTCAGTTTTATTTGAAATGTTATTTTTTTGGGCAGGGTCATCCAATAGATTGGGTGAGCACACATAGGTTCCATCACCAGTTCACAGATTCTGACCGTGACCCACATAGCCCTATCGAAGGATTTTGGTTCAGTCATGTCCTGTGGATATTCGACACCAGTTACCTCAGAGAAAAGGTAACTCCAGCGTTTTCAAATATCTTACAAAACCAGAATCAATCTTGATTTATGATTAACTAAAACTACGTCGTACATGTTGTAACAATGCAAATTTTATGCAACAGTGTGGAGCACGTAACAACGTGATGGACTTGAAACAGCAATGGTTCTACAGGTTTCTACAAAAAACAGTTGGTCTCCACGTCATGGCGTTTTGGACCCTCGTCTATATATGGGGTGGTCTACCTTACCTAACTTGCGGCGTGGTAAAAAAAAGGACATCTTTACATTTTTTCATAAATGTTTTAGGTTTTCAAAACTGATTTCATAAAAAAATAACAAAATATCATTTTGTTGTAACAGGGTGTTGGAGGAGCAATCGGTTACCACGGGACGTGGCTCATAAACTCAGCATGTCATATTTTGGGCTCGAGAGCTTGGAACACCAAGGACACATCACGTAACATTTGGTATTTTATCAAAGAGATATGAACATCCTTGTGCATACCATAATTAGGAACTAATTTTGAGTATTTGTGGAAATGGTCTATAGGTGGCTAGCACCAGTGACGATGGGAGAAAGCTGGCACAACAACCACCATGCCTTTGAGGCCTCGGCTAGGCACGGACTGGAATGGTATCAGTTAGACATAACTTGGTACCTTATTCGGTTCTTTCAGGCTCTCAGTTTAGCCACCGATGTTAAATTGCCTTCAGAAGCGCAGAAACGCAAGATGGCTTTTTAATCTCAGCTCTAATTCTAGCTATTTCATTTTCAACCTTGTTTTCGCTCATCACACGGTCACTTGTTATTATGTAAAACATTTGCGAATAATATATGGTCTAATAAATTTGTAAAACTGGTCGATTCAGAGCACTTAAGTTAACTTAATAAAGTGCATTGCACAATGTATGAACTATAAAACTGGTCGATTCAGAGCACTTAAGTTAACTTAATAAAGTGCATTGCACAATGTATGAACTATAAAAGCTGATATAACGCATTATCTTGAAAGAGTAACAAACCTCCTTGAGGGAGATGAGTTTAGAAGATGTAGTCTGGTAACTTCACAGGAAACTCTGCGACGTTGACTTCGAATTGAGGTCCTTTCGGATCTTGCAAACTACATAAAATGAAAGACGCAATGGTAAAAATTATACTCCAATTACAAGGTTTAATCTTAAAAACAAGATAAACAGCATAAGCGGTCTGCAATCTTATAAATCAAACATCATCGTCCATGAAGCATATACCTTCCAGGCACAAAGGTGAAAGATCCCTCAACGGATAAATTACTTGTTGGAAATTGGGAAATACACCTATACACAAACTCTTCTTCCTTGGCTTGTAAGAGCGGATTCTAAAAAATACAACAAACCACATTAGAAAGAATTGCTCATATCCATTGTACTACATGGAACTTATATTAGCACAGGAGTGGAAGAAGCAAAACTATACCTTAAGTAGCACAACTTCTCCATCAACATCACCTATTACCGCGTCATCAGCTCGGACAACCCAATGTCTCGAATACATTTGCCAAGAGCTACGGTGTCTCCTGTTAAAGTTGGGCATGAGAGACATCCGGATGGAACATGCATACGAGTATACCGGTGGGTTATCCAGATGATTAGATACTTCAGGCATAAACACAGAAGACGCACGCACCTGCATTTATTTATTTATTTAATAACAATCTACAACCATGAATATAACAATTTTCCTGATTTATGAATGTGATTTATGAATGCACTTATAAAAAAAAAGAATATAACAGTAACTAAATAAATATTGTTTACCTGCACACCATTAGTTACAGAGATAGAACACAAGGGAGGAATCTCGGGAAACAAACTGATACTTTTAATGTTATCCTGTTCACGGACTTTGGTAGCACCAGTTTGTAACCTCCTGCCATGTTCTTCTAACCAAAGCAGCATGGCGTCCTCTTGTTGATCGCCGTTGATGCAAACCAAAGACTCGGGAACACAAGGAAGCATTTGGTGAGAACTTGTGTTTTCAGTATAAAGCTGTCCGTTTGTGCAATCAAGGAAAAACATCTTCTTCGAACTGGGCGCTGCTGATACAGCCACAACGACAATGTTCTTGGAGATAGTATTATGATCGCCGGCCATGATATCGATTGTCTGCCTTACCACTTCCTTAAGAGGTAGCAAGTAGACATTAACTTTATGCCAATAAGCAGAATAGCCACCAATAAGCCCTGGAGGCCCCTTATCACACTACAAGAAAACACAAGTTTTACGAGGGCAGTTTTCCTCGCTAATTCGTCGTAAAAGCAGTGTTACGACGAATTAGCGAGGAAACCCGTTTCGTGGTTATACGTTTGTCGTAACGCATATATCCTCGCTAATTCGTCGTAAGTTAGCGAGGAAATAATTTCGTCGTAAAAGCGAAGGAGGATATTTCGTCGTAAAGACCACGTAAAGATTCCTCGTAAGGACGTCGCTAATTTTCCTCGTAAAGACCACGTAAAGATTCCTCGTAAGGACGTCGCTAAGTTTCCTCGTAATTACCACAAAAAACTTTCCTCGTAAAACCCACGTAAATAAATACTCGTAAAATTAACGTAAATACCTTGACAGCTTTCCACGTAAAGAAAACGTAAAAACCTTGATAGATTTCCACGTTATTTCCTTGTAAATGTTTCCTCGTAAAAACCACGTTAAGCTTCCACGTAAAGAAGCCGCAAAATTAGCTACGAATTTACTTCGTTTCATTATTTTATAGAAATATAAAAAATTATAATTATAAATATAATTTAAATTATTTAAATTATTAATAAAATTAAAATTCTAAAAAAATCAAAACCAAAATATTTTATATATAAATAAGTTTTGAATTCATAATACAAGAACCGAAATTAAAAAGAACTTGGGTGGTCGTTAATTAATCGTCTCGTAGAATTCATCACTCCTCGCCTGAACATCCGCCTCGGCATGTGAGTCGTCGGTCGGTGACTGGCCTGGGATAGGATTTTGTTGTCGCATGGTCTTCAACAAAGTCGCCCATTCCGGATTTGTGGCCGCTACAACGTCCAAAAAGCCCTCGAGTCCACCCATACGAGATCGCAGCTGAGTAGAATCTCTACGCAGCTGAGTAGACTCTCTACGCAGCTCTTCGGACTCCCTACGCAGCTGAGAGACTTCATCATCCCGTCGCTGAACATAAGACGATGTCGCTCAACGTTTTTTTACGAGGATTATTTTTCCTCGTTAAACTTCCTCGTTAAAATTACGTTTTCTTGTAGTGTCAACACCAGCACTGGATGAGGAGGAAGAAAGTTCTTGGCCATCGACGAAACGGTAGAGAAGCCTTGTGGTGACTCGTGAGAGGAAGTTGGACGTTGAGAGCAGTCTCCAATTCTTCAAGATCATCCTCCGTGACACCTTTTCTCAGTGTAGCCTCTGCTTCAGGGAAGTTTAAGCTTAACCATAGTTTGAGACTGTCCCAACAAGAGACTCCAAGGATAAATTATAAAGGACTCCCTCCATCACTGATATGCCCCCTGAAACAATAATAATAAAGACACACAACCTTTTAAATGAACAGAACCACAGCTATATATATACTTAAAAAGGCAGGCTCAGAGATCAGATCTAAGGAAAAATCAAACCCTAGAAAATGTGAAAAGAATATTAAAAAAAAAAAAAGCTGACCTTGAAGGAAGGAGAGAATCTCCATGGGGATGTAGTCATGTAGAGGAGTAGAGATGTTGAGGTCAAGGGAACAGAAGATGGACCAGAGAGATTCCTCGGAGGCGGAAACTTGAAGGCGTTTGCTGACACAAGCAACTCTAGCTGTGTTCTCTATAGAATTCAAAGATTGTATAAAGAATAACTCTCTTTATTAATGCTCAAGAAACTCACTCAAAACTTAAGCTCAATCTCTAAACTCATAAGTTATGCAACACACTTGCATCTTCTTATATAGAGATTTATAATTCCTAATCCTAATAGGTAGTATATCTAGATAACTCCTAAACATACTAGTATTCCTATATTCCATAACTCGGTAGGATTAGGTGGATAACTTCTAACTCAAGTTTCCTTTTCTTTCAAGCTTATCCCAACATTCTCAGGACCGACTTTGGATAATATCATGTGGAGAACCAAATCTTCAGCATCCTCTAGACTCATGCCTTCGGTTTCGCTCAGTTGAGTTTGAAGGAGGATGCGAACCAAAAGATAAATACTTTTATTGTGGTGGAGTCTTAAAACTATAAAAGTGTCCTTTTGTCGGGGTAGGGTTTTAACTTTTAACAAAAAAACTAGATTTTGACCCACTCTTTGAAAGGGCGGGTATATTTTATGTTTTAATTTATCTTTTAAAATTTTAATTTTTATATTTGTGTTTTTGTTTTTATAATCATGTTTGTATTTTTCTTTGTATAAATTTTAATAAAAATCTTAATCTTTGAAAAAGATTGAGATTATTAAATAACATAAAAAAATAATTTGGGTGGAATACTTACAAAAAGAAATTGTAACCAAATTACATGCATCAGATTTCAATCATAATTTTAGTACTTTAACAATCTGCATTTGGAATTAACCCAAAAGAAAAGAAGAATAACTGTTATTATATATATGAATGTCGGTACATGTACATGCAAAGAAGCCATATTGGAAAGAAGTGGGTACTGAAAAATATGGACAGGAAGTTACTTTTTTTCTTTCCCGCAAATAGAGAGTAATATCCTTTTAACATTAATCAAAATATGAGAATAATTAACTGGACATAACATTTATCAATTGGTCATGATACTAATTTAATAGAATAGCTTATAGATATTGTTTTCAGTTTTATATACATAAATATTTGTTTTAGATCATTAGTGGTATATACTTTAGCTTAATCATATATTTAAATGTTTATGTAATTATTATTTTTTTATCGACAACATTACAGACTTATATAGACTCTGTAAACCACACCGGGAGATATTGGTTCATGTGAACGACGAAAGACGGCTGTTTTCTGGCTTTATGTAACTATTTCAAATACAATAATTTTGTAATTTACATGTTATAATTAATAAATTGTTTAAAATCATATTTGTCACTTTTTATTATATATTTGTCATATTATAGTTGTGTTTAGTTATTAAAAAATTAATATCGTCAAGAGAAAAAATATTTTAAAAATATTTTAGATTTAATTTATGCTAAATTCTGATATGTCTTTCAAAAGTTTAAGATATGTTAATTATTAGACACATTTTATATTTTTAACGTAAATAGTTTCTATTTATGAAAATAGAATTTATAAATTTATCAATTTAATATACTTTTATCATATTAGTTCAATATGATAATTTTATTTTAACATTATGATTATAAATTAGATAAAAATAAGAGAGCTTTATTAGAATTAGTGAAAATATTTACATAAACTTTTTGAAAATTAAGATATTGTTAAAATATTTTTCAACATATTTATTAGAATTGTTAAAATATAATATATACAAATATATTTATATTTAAAATAAAAAAGATATCATGAATATAATAGTTACAAAGATTTTATATTATTAGCTTTAATTAAATACATGTAAAATTTTATACATGTATTATATAGTTTGCTAATTTTAACCCGTCTTACCAACATATTATATTTTTATTTTTGAACATAAATATTTGATTCTTATGAAACTAAAATATATAAATTTATCAATTTAATACAATTTTATCATATTTAGCTCCAAATAATAATTTTCTTTTGATATAATTAATTATGATTATATAATTAATAGATAAAAATAGGATATAATTTTTAATTATAAACGATAACTGAATATATTAATGTTTGATAATATTTCAAAACTAATTTCGAAGTTCATGGAAATATTTAAATATAATTTTTAAAAATTAAGATCTTGTTAAAATCTTCTTAAACAGATTTGTTAAAAAATAAATAAATATATTTATATTTAAAATGAAAAGATATCAAAAGATATTATGATTAAAGTAGTGCAAAAATTCTATATAATATTAGTTTTAATATAATACATTTAATAAAATTTCTATATGATGGTCTAAATTAAAAAAAAAATCACACATAAAAGAAGTCATGATGTTATTACATTCATAACAAAAAAAGAACCTAAGTAAACCGGATCTGTAATTTAGTCACCAATGTGTAAGTAGTTATGAACGAAACTTAAGCAGATATTATTTTAAAAAAAATCGGTTTATCATCTTCCGATTTTTTTTTTTTGAACCGATTTTCATATTAAAAGCAAAAGAAATGAAAAAATTACAAGCCCCAGGCTTTAGTTTGTCACCCAACCCATTACAAAAGAGAGACTCATATCAATAACCATTAGGTAACCAACCTAAAGTAATTTGTAGCCAAGAAAATGAGATCAGTAGGACGATTAGTGCAGGAGTAGTAGTCCTATGAAAGCCATTGCTGCATCATGATGGAAGAAACAGAGGGGTTAGAGGTTCTGAAGCTGAGGATGCGATCCTTGATTTGTCTATCCAGGAGGCGAGTGATGACATCGAACGGTCGGGAAGTGTTGCGATGCAGTCTAGCATTCCGTTCCGTCCATGTCCAGTAGAGACAACCCTGCCAGCATAACAAAGAAAGCATTCCTTTTGGTGAACGTCTATTTTGGGAGGCTAATTGGATCATGACTGAGGACCAAGTTCTAGCCGGTAACAATCCACATCGAGGCGCAAGAGTGCTCCAAATTCCCCAAGCGTAAGGACATTCAAAGTATAGGTGATCTCTGCTTTCAGGAGCCACATTACAGAGCAAACAAAGAGGAGAAGTAACAAGACCCCACCCCCTGATGCGATCCCTTGTAGGGCACCTGTTTAAAACAAAGAGCCATGCCAGAAAACTATGTCTTGGAATGCCACCTTTGTTCCATATTGTCAGAAACCAAGGAACACAGGCTCCCTGCTCATGCAGGTGATGGTAGACAGTTCCAATAGAATAGGCCTTTTCCACTTTACCATCTATTTCCCATTCATAGTAATCTTCCTCATCATTCAAAACAATGGTAGTTAAGTGAACATGCAATTGAACCTGGTTTTCAGAGCGGGCTGAAGGAAGACGCCATGAGTTGTTGGAGCAAAGAGAGGCGAGAGTTGCTGTTAGGGGAATCCCCAAGGACGACTGTGGACCAAGTTGTAGGTACTCTGTCAGACTGCCAAATGGAGACCAATTATCTGACCAGAATCGGCTCATAAATTAGAGGACTCAGTTTGAGGAGCTTATTCACTTGCCATGAGAACCGTCTGTTAGGTGCAGTGGTCCATAAGTTGCTTAAATTCCCATTTAGAACTTCCTCCTTGAACCAAGCCACCCAAAATGATCCAGCTTGAAAGAACAACAGCCATATAAGTTTCAAACAACATGCCTTATTCCACAGGAGCAGGTCGTTGATCCCAAGTCCACCTTCCTTCTTAGGCTTTGTTACTTCATTCCAAGAGACTCGTGCTGTATGATGAGCTTCAATGTTCCCTTTCCACAAAAACACACCACACAGAGAATTTATTCGCTTTATACAGCCCTTAGGAAGGATGAAGGTAGAACACCAAAATGTTGTTATCCCCGAGATGACAGTCTTTATAAGAAGCAGCCTGCCCACAAATGATAACGCTTTGGAGCTCCAGGAAGAAAGCTTTCTCTTTATTTGCTGTAGTAGCACCTCACAGTTTAACAAAGATAGTTTTTTCGTGCAGAGAGGCACCCCCAGATATCTCACCGGCAATGACCCAAGAGGCATACCTGTGGAGGCTTGGATAGCATCTGTTTCCATAGCAGTCAACCCTGAAGCAAAGAACGAGGTCTTGTGCATACTAACTGCTAAGCCTGATCTTGATTCGAACTCCCGGAGCACTTGAAGCACTGCCTGAACCGACTCTAATGATCCATCCATAAAGATGAGCAAGTCATCCGCAAAGCACAAATGGGTGAGTCTAGAGGATGAGCAGTTTAGATGATAGTTGAAGCGCATATCTTGAGCTGCCTTGTTGAGCATGAGAGACAGATTGTTCAGCGCAATGACAAAGAGATATGGGGACAATGGATCACCCTGTCTCAAGCCGTGGGTACCTTTAAAGAAACCGTTGATTGCTCCATTATACCCAACTGTGAAGCTAGTCGTGCAAACGCAGGCTCTAATCCAGGAGATAAATTCCATTGGTAAATTGAAGGCTACCAAACATGAGAAGATAAACTCCCATGATAAGGTATCGAACGCCTTTGCTATATCCACTTTAATAGTGATCCGTTTTGTCCCATTTTCTCTACGATAACCGTTTCTGAGCTCTCCAGCAAGTGAGGTGTTCTCCACTAACAATCTGCCTCGTACAAATGCCGTCTGATTAGGAACAATGAGAGGGGCCAAAATGGGCTTCAACCGCTTGACCAGGAGGCGCGAGACAACTTTGTACAAGGTGTTTAGGCAAGCAATAGGCCTAAAATCTGTGATCAATGAAGCTCCGGTATGCTTAGGAACCAACGTAAGGATTGTGCTGTTCGTAGCTGTGGGCATGAAGGAGGAGAGGAAGAAGTTCTGGATCAAGTGTACCACCTCATTACCCACAATGGTCCAAGCCGCTTTGTAAAACCCTGAGGTGAGACCGTCAGGCCCCGGAGCCTTGCTGGGGTTCAACCTGTGGATTACTCTTGTGATCTCATCAGCAGAAGGCACTGAAATCATCTCAACTCTGTAGCTCTGGTCAAATCGGTAGGGGGTTAGAGAGTGAAACCATTCACCAGTAGAGACAACTCTTATCCTAGCCGGTGGCTGAGGTCCCAGAATGCTGGTGAAATGGGCAACTGCATGAGCACTCATGTCTATGGGATCCGTCAAGATTGCACCTGAGAGAAGAACAAAAGATCTAATAGTGTTATAGCTTAGTCTTGTCTGCACAATACGATAGAAGAACGTTGTGTTCTGATCCCCTTCTTTGAGCCAATTGATCCTCGACCTTTGCTTGAAATAGCTTTCCTCGATCATTCTTAAGAACAGCCAACGCTCATTTGCTTGTTTCTCCAGTTCAAACAGTTGAGTGGTTGGAGTCTGCATCACCTGAACCTGCACATCTTGTAAAACACGATTAGCCTCACTCACTCTTAGTTCGATTTGAGAAAAATTATCTTTGTTTAATTGCTTTAAATCACTCTTTATTTGTTTCTGTTTCCAGGAGAGAGCAGTGAGGGTCCAGGCAGTCGCTCCGGCCTGTGTCCATGCTTCAAGCACCAACTGATGAAACCCCGGGTGTTTGGTTAGGTAGTTGAAGAATTTGAAAGGGCGGGTACCAAAGGTGGGGATTTTAAAGTCTAGGTTTAGGAGGCAATGGAAGTGATCAGAGAACAGCGGAGGAAGGAAGAACGCTGAGCAGTCGGGAAAAAGGTTTAGTATTTGGCTATTAATGAGTAGCCGGTCAAGTTTCTTAGCTACTGGTCTATCGGGACTCCGGTTTGTCCAGGAGTAGAAAGATCCTTGGAACCTGAGATCAGACAGCCCCATTTGAGAAAGACAGTCTCTAAAGTCAACCATTGGAGGGGTGAGAGAATTCACATCCAAGAGAGAGTGCTCAGCAGGGTGGAGGATCTGATTGAAATCTCCTCCAACCATCCAAGGGGTTGTATCAAGTGAGAAGGTTTGATACGTGTTCAGGAGTTCCACCCATAGATCTGTGCGTTCCCAATGCTCGTTAGAAGCGTAAATTGCAGTGTATACGAATGCAGAAGTGCCTGGTAATTTGACTTCACAGGTTAAAGCTTGCCGAGACTGTTGAAGGACACGCACAGAGATGTTGTCCTTCCAAATAACGATGATTCTGCCATCATCATCCGCCAAATGATTAGAGGTGTAGTTCCATCCTCTACACAGCTTGCCCATAAGGTGGTTAAGGTTATGGGGCTTGATATGAGTTTCTAGTAACGTTCCAAAAGAGGGTTGATGACTCGAAAGCCACTGACAAAAGGGCGAATGTTTAACGGGGTCATTTAATCCCCGAACATTCCAAAAAAATAATTTTGTATACATAAGGAGTTAGTCAATGACCTCTTCAGGATGAAGAGGATCATGAGGGACCAGAATGGAAAAAGGGTTAGAGGAAAGGTTTAGGTGGAGGGGAAAGGCAGCAGGAGCTTTTGAGGGTTGGGGGGTTTGAGCAAAAAAATTTAGTTGGTCAGTAAAGGATGAGAAAACTTGGCTAGAGTGACCAGGGCGGGGGCGTTTAAGGGGAGGTTTGGTGTAAGAATCTGGACTAGATGAGGGGGGGCTATGATTGTAAGGGACAAGTTGGCTTGAGATTTTTGAATTTAAGGTCCGGAGGGTGGTTTGGGTTACTGGAATGGGGACAGGGGGAGGTTGAGATAGGGGCGAAGGAGCAGAAGAACCTTGTGGGGATAGGGAAGCGGCCGGGGGAGCTAGAGAGACAGGGACTTCATGAGAAGTACTGGGGCCAGGAGACTTTGCAGAGTCCTTTGGATCATTAGTAGGTGCAGATTTCCCCTTATCAGTGGCTTTATCAGTTGGGTCCATGTTGACATTGGAAGATTTTTTGCCTTTAGGTTTTGAAGTGGATACTGCTGGTTTTGCAGGGAGCGGGACCTGAAGACAATTCTTCATTATGTGGCCTAGCTCTTTACAGTGCGAGCATGTCGGGGGGACCCAAGGATAAGCCACCGAGACCTCGACAACTTCACCTGATTCACGGGTAAATTCAACAACACTAGGGAGCGGTATTGTCAAATCCACTTCCACCTTTACATGAGATAAGGTCAGGCTCACCAAATTCAGCGTGAAGTCATCCGTCTCTTTGGGTTCACCGACCAAACCAGCAACAAGGCTAAGCCCTTGTTGATGCCTCAGATCAAGGGGGATGCCAGTTAAGTGCGCCCATATTTGGATAGAATCTAGCGGCGGGGATGATGGAGATGCTGAGGAAGTCCATTGAACCGCTTGGAACATGGAGTCACCAACATACCAAACTCTTTTCTCAAGGATTTTTTGCCGCAAGTAGTCAGAGGGAATCCTTACTAGCATGGACCTTGAGAGTGGGTTAGTGTGAATCTCAACGCGTCGACCTTTCCCCCAAAGGTGGTTCAACACACTCTGAATATGGTTGAAGGGAGGAGGGCGACCATTAAAATAACAAATGATAAAATCTCTGTGAAGCTCAGCTCCCTTCTGGAAGACACTATCCGGAATGAGGACACGAGGCCTGCCAGAGTCAGAGAAGGAAGGTGGAGCCTGCCGGCTCAGAGATTTATCTTGGGATTTACGAATACGCTCAACAAGAGGAGGAGGATCAACGGGTGGGGTAGAAGTGGAATTGTGAGTTTTTGGATATGGGGGCGGAGGTTGAACATTTAGGGGAGGGGGCGGATGATGGGTAGCTGAGGAAGAGCAAAAGTTGGGGTTAGGATTTAGGATAGGGGTTTTGGCTGTGGAGGATGAACAGTTAGGGTTTTGGTTTGAAGGAGGAATTGGGGATTTTGGTAATGGGTTTAAAGGGGGAGGAAAAGGTGAGAGTTTTGAGGCTCGATTAGTTTGGATTGGAGATTTTGGTGGAAGAATTTTAAAGTTTTGGGAATCAAATTGAACAATACCAGTAGATCTAGAGAAAGACGGTACTGCAGAGGAGTTGGGATTGGCTTTAGCAGATGCTGCAGCAGTTTGAGAAGAGCTCAAAACTTTACTTACGGAGCTCCGAGGAGGAGTCTGAAGCAAACTTCGAAAAGTTTTTGGAGAACGAGAGGCAGGGGAGTTGAGAGGGGGGAATCGGGAGAGAGAAAGGGGGTTATCAGGGTCTGGGTCAGGGGGGTCGGGGGGGAAGGGGTCCGGGGGGTTTTCATCAGCGGTGCGAAGCAGCGGAGACAGAACGGAGTTACTGTTCCCAGGGAACCAGGGGTTTGCCATCAGAGCTGTAAACTATTCCCAGAGAACCAGGGGTTCGCCAGGGGTTTCATCAGCGGTTCGTCATCTTCCGGTTCTGGTGGTGTAAGGCGAAATGAAGGAGTCATGTAGTAGTAACATGTTTGATCAAATGTCCAAGGTGAAAAATGGAAATGTCATGAATATTATAAGTAAAGCCAAGCCTTAAGAATATGTGAGACCATTGGCCTCTCCATCTCCAAGTCAAGTCAATCCAACAAATCATGTACACAGACAAGTTATACAGCCAAGCAAAATTAGATCGATTTGCTTTGAGTGTATTAATTCTGGGCACGTGCTATTTGTTTCGAGGAAAGGGCATTGTCTAATGCAAACCGTGTCATAGTAACTCGTTTGATCAATTCCTACGTTTGTTTTTTTAATCAAATATAGGAACATTTCTTTCTTTTCTAACCGGTGTAGTCAAAGTCAAAGATCATATACATAAGATAGCGAGCACAAAACACAGAAGTCAAGCCATGACTCATGAGGTGTTAACCGAAAAACTCTCTCTCTGTATATAAGTGTCATCAATAAAATCCCATGCATAAGTGTCATTAATAAAACCCCATGCAAAACTAAACTGCTATACAACAAAATTTACGTATCGAAACCATTTTAGATTTGACATTCGAACCATTTTCTAATCTAATGGTTTAAGTATTTATTCTCTTTCTACTTGAATCGTTTGATTAACTATGATCAAAGATTCAAAATCGCAACGAAAAGAATGATATTAAATATATGTTGTGACTTGTGATTTAAATTTAGATATGGAAGAAGCCTATAGTCGAAATTAACAACTGAGGCAACAGCTATCCTCGTACGTCAAATGTTAAGAATCACAATTCCATGATGGTCGATATTATAACCCGGGCTTACAGTTTATGAAGATGATCAGAGAGATGCGTAAAGATAAAAAATAATATTATAATTATAAACCAAAATGGTTATACATGTAGTTCCTTAACAAATAAAAGAATAATTAATCTTATCAACTAGCTTTTTGCAGCTTTTATGAAGTTAATGAATACATACATTTGCTTTTGAAGTTGCTAACTGCTTTAAATATAGAACCAATACACAAAACCATTGTTGTGTTTATTACATTAACTACCTTAAATTTGAAAAAAAAATGTAACCAGGATGTATAATCTGACTAAGGTGACTGCTCAGCCGCGGCACGAACCTCCCTGTCTCGGAATGTGGGTACATCCGTTTCGATCTGACGGCGGCACCGGACCTCTTTGCAGGAACTGGAACACGTATTGAATCTCACCGCTGGTTCGCAACGGCCTAGCCGCTTCCACTTGTGTGGTGCCCAAGAAAATCACCAAGAATCCAAGCAGAATCACTCCAAGTATCATTTGTCTCTTCATCATCATTCCTCTCTTGTTTCTTTGTATATTAAAAGTAAGAATTTCTTCTTTTTGTCTTGGCACGTAAAAGTTGTTGTATGGCTTTACTCCTTGTTTGTTTTGTATCATATTTAGTTTTGATAATGACCTATATATAAGGTTGTCGATAATGGTGTTGGTTGATTGGTAAACTGGTAGCTTTGTGTGACTTTTGGTCCTACTGAGATATTCTCGTGGCTTGACTTTTACTAGGAAAGACTTGGTTTTCAACATTTGAACTTAAACAATAGGAATTGATCAAACAAGTTAAGACATAACACGGTTTTTGCCTTGGACCGCAACGTATATCACAAATTCACAAGTAAACATTCAAAACATGATAATCAAAATTACTATACCGGTTACCGTTAATAAGTAATCTTCAGGAGTGTTTCAAAAAAAAAAAGTTTAGATGAAAAATGTACTTGAAAATAGATGGTTTTGTACTTATTGATCTTTGATTATAGTTTGGTTTTGGAGATTTACTAGCGCTGAGTCTGCTAAATGTTGGTTAATTAACCAGAAATCAACCGGTTAAAGGTCAAATTAATCAGTTTAAAAAAATGATGAATTCAACTATCGTTTCTTGGTTTGTCAATATTTAAACGCTACATGACGACGATTCACATTCGGTTTTGGAGGTCAAGACGACATGATATCACCTTAAAAACCGAATCCACTAAGCCAAGGAAGTTGGAAGTTTTCAACTGCCTCATAAAGCGAATAATCTTCATAGAAAAAAATTCATGTCACAAGTTTGATTCAGTCTTTAACTCTGAAAGTCACGACCAAATAAACGAAGACATGCGTTGGGTAGGTGCGGACGCACGTATTAAATACAGAGAGACAACAGTGTGGACATGAATCAGTACGTAACTCGGCCCAATCCTGAAATTTCACCGAAATTCATAACTCATAAACATGGCAACACAAAAAAAAAACAATAAGCACGTGATTCATTTTTTGTGTTATTACAAAAGCACGTGTTTTAGTTTGCTTGATTGGTAATCTCCTACGTTGCCTTGTGATAACATTAAGACATGGGACACTAAGCTCTACCAGGCCGAATTTGTTCATAATCACTCGTCCAATCGCAGTACGGGTTTGTCTCATTTTCGAGTTTGTTTTGGCCTTGTTCCTCTTGGTCCTCTGAATTTCGCCACTACCCCGGACAAAACGCGTCTTCATGGTGAAGCTGTCGACTTTATCACCGATTTTCAGGACATCCATAAGGTGACTCAGTCTCATTTAGAAGCTGCAGCAACAAAGTACAAGATAGCAGCAGACGCAAAGCGGAGATAGCTTATATTCGAACCCGGGGATCTCGTTTGGGTGTACTTAACGAAGGAGCGTCTGCCATTGCGTGAATACAACAAACTAAAGTAAAAAAAGATTGGTCTGGTCGAGGTCCTTGAGCGCATCAACCCTAATGCCTATCGTATCAAATTACCTCCTAATCTGCGTACTACAAACGTCTTTAACATCAAACATTTGTCTCCTTTTCATGGCGACAATGACCTCCCGGATTCGTGGGCGAATCCTTCGCACCCCGGGGGATCTGATGTAGCGTAGCCTTATCTGACGTCCTCTTCCTTTATTACAAAGTATTAGGACTTTTTCTATTTTACTACTATGTTGGTTTTCCTTTTATTTTTAGAATAATTACTTATCCTTACGATAAGCTTATTAGGAATATGAGATTGTTATAAATAGGGCATCAATGGCTTTGTGCAAGATACCTTGGATTTTAATAAGATATAGAGTTTTCTTAAGAGCTTTCATAAGCACTGCAAAGAGTATTCGCGATCCTAAGAGCTTTAACGAGCACTACAAAGAGTTTTCACGTCCTTATCTTTGTTAACGAAACTACATTTGTCGACAAGTCACCTGAGTTCGAGATCAAACCCTAGATATTTGACTCATACCGCTTCCGCACTCTATCAACATTGCAAAAACGTTTCTATATTTACATGACAATGTTAATTATCCTTCTACTATCAAACTTTTGGAGTCGTCATGCGATCTTAGCCTTTGAGGGAATCTTTCAAGGAGAATGGAGGAAACACATCCTATCATAAGACATGTAATGGTGTTTTAACACATGCACTACATTCCCATGGTTTTCTAAAGATATATGAGTAATAGCCAATGCTTGGGAAGTTCTTTTGTATGCTTGTAGAATCCATAAAAATGTCGACTTAGCAGAAGAAATCACAAAGAAGCTCTTATCCGTGGGATCCATTGAATCAAGCGTCTACCTCTTGCTTTCTAATATATATACTGACGCTGGGATGTGGGAGATGGTGAATAGTGTGAGACGGAAAATGAGCATAAAAGATATACCAAACACATAGGATTACCTGCAATTGAAATCGGCTTGAGACACTCAGCTATTGATCCTTTAGCATAGTGTTTGACCAATATGAAGCAACAATATAGATGAGTAGCTCTTTAGTAACTCTTAATATGCATACTCAGTTCCTGCGCTAATCTCATATGTTTATATATTTCATCAAGTAGCAAGTAAACTTCATCTGAAGTAGAGTGAGATGTATCAGCTGCAGCAAACAAATGGACCCGTTCATCTAACTGAATCCAACTTGCCCCAGGACATATCTTTTCTATACCCAACTCTATCATCCTTCCTCTAACCTCTGCAACATCTCTCCACCCGTTTTCTCCTGCATACATGCTAATCAAAAGGGAATAGTACCCACTATTCCTCGGCTCCAAAACTATCAGCTTGCTAAATGCCATCTCAGCTATTTCCAAGTTCTTGTGAAGCATGCACCCATCAAGCAAAATAACCACTTTGCTTCAAACTCTGTAATTTTTTTGTGATGAATTAATTTCAAAGAGAAATATTGTACAATTGTTCGCTTAACAGGCTGATTGGAAAGGGATGTAAATGCTATGAACATCCATTTTTTTCTTTCTAAGGCATTTTATTAAAAAATCATATTTTAGTTTTAAAAGATAAATTTACAGAAAATAAATAGAAAAAGAAATATGTTACCTCTTAAACTAAAATTTTCTATCTACATAAAAAATAAAGTTAAAGTAAAAAAACTCACATCCTATTTTATAAAGCAAAAAAACTAAACCTACATTTAAAAATAATGATGAGTAGTGTATTATGTTATGCTCTGCCGTCTAATTTCATTTAGTTTAGATGTTTACGTTTAAAAAAAAAACTATTTGCCCAAAAAAAATAACATAAGAGTTGTTATCATATCTCTATAACATTATTTGGTTAGTCAATTTTCTACGTGTCGCGCTAACGTTAACTTTTACATTGGTTTATTACACTGATACCTTTAATGAACTAATAATATTATTTTTGATTACCATTAATAACAATTATTTATGTTTCCTTTTTCTTAATAATTGTGATTAACTTTTTAATGTAATTTTCCTTTTTTACTAAAGCATAAAAATAATAAAAGGGAAATATTTGTAAAATATAAACATAGATTTTTATATAATAAACAAATTTTTATTATTCTCTATGTTTCCTACGACAACAAAAATAAAAATATCTATAGATTTTAAATATATATACTTATAAATATATATAAACATAACTTCACAAAACAAATTAAAAAGAGAATAACTAAGATACTCTTATAAATATCTTTTGATCTAATATTCTTTTTTGATTAAAATTTCTATTGATCTAATAATTAATAAAGAAATAATTCTAAAAAACATAAATGATTATTTAATATCTCATTTTAAAAAATTATATCTTGATTATTTTAAAACTAAATAAATATTTTAAAATTAAGGCTGCAACGAAATAAATAAGATTTTTTATTTATCAATATATTTTTAATTGAATGATTAGAATTTTTTATAATAAAATATATCAA
The DNA here is from genome assembly GCF_020379485.1 of Brassica napus. Taxonomy (NCBI): domain Eukaryota; kingdom Viridiplantae; phylum Streptophyta; class Magnoliopsida; order Brassicales; family Brassicaceae; genus Brassica; species Brassica napus. Next base: position 2,597,430 of record NC_063443.1, read on the forward strand.
CACTTCAATTTTTTTTCTAATTTTATCGAAAACAGCATATATAAAATTACATAATCTTACAAAATATATCTTCATCCTAAGATAAAAGTAAACAAAATTTAACTTAGTAAGATGTTATTATTTTAATTTAATTGTAACCAAAAAATTGTAATCATAAAATTGATAAATCCAGTATAGTAAAACATGAATAACCAATCATTCTTAATATGAAAAATGTTTTAGAAATTATCATGATTTTGTGTGTAGTAATGTTAAAAACCCGTGTATGAATTTCAAAATATTACAAGTTATGTTTATTAATACAATTCTGATTTAATAGTTATGTATTCTTTTTTTTCTAAACATATACCATTTATACAAAAATCTACAAATATATTTACAAATATAAGAGGATGAACTGAACTACATGAAATTAAGAAAACAATAATCCAATATTAGCATAAAATTTAAATAATAGATGTAATTTAACATATCAAAATAAATATTTGAAATAATACAAAATATTATATGTGAAATCACATATCCAATTAATATGGGAAGATAATACATAATATATTTTTATTATACATTAAAATTACAAAATAACTTAACAATTATAACCAATTAAATTTTTTTATTAATTATTTTAATTCAATTAGTACGTAAATGTTATACCCGTGCATGAACACGGGAAAATCAATTAGTTTGTTCAGAATTAGCCCCACACAACCATGATGTATTTTATTGAATTGTTTCTCATCGAAACAATGAACCGTGAAAAAAAAAATAGAGTATCTAGTTGACTAATATCAAACCATAATCAATATATTTATACTGCTGGCCTAATTTTGAGCACAGTTAAGCTAGTTAACAATTATTTATAGTTTTGTGAAGTATTTTTTTTAACCCATATATATATATATGAAATAGCTGGACTTTTTGGAAGCGCGGTCATAAGTCATAACCATTTATCCATCTCTAAATTATTGCCGCCGGCGTATAACGATGCTTCATTTTTATTATTAATGCATACGTTGCACTTATATTATAATCTATAAAGGGGTAGACAAAAATACGAAACAAGACTTCAAATTTTGGCGTGGCTGGCGACTAAATCATGCCCAAATTAATAGACACGTGCTGGAATTGAAGATGCATGCACTTTCTTGCTTTCGGAATGAGGTATAAAAGTGCAGCATGAAAAGAAGATTCTACATCTTTTCTAAAAATAAATTTGTTATATGGTCAAGTTTTGATTTAAAGTGTAACACCCCAAAACCAGCCCATTTAAATTTTTTAAATGCTAATGGGTTCTCTGCAGCCCAATTAGAAAACCCTAGGGTTTTCCCCACCGCTTCCCCTATAAAAGCAAGCCTCCACTTCTTTTTCTCTCATCAGAAATCTAGAAGCGAAACTCTACAGAGAATCCCCGGAGACTGGAAGCCCTAGCCGTCGACTCTTTCTCTCTCTTCCGCGCCGTCTCTCCCCTCTTTCTCTCTCTTCGCCGCGTCTCTCTTTCCTCTCTCTCCTCGCCGCGACTCCTTCTCTCCTCTTCTCTCTCTCGGCCGTGTCTCTCTCCTCGCCGTGAGCAGCCGCGAGTGGTGGTGGTGGCCGCGTGTCGTCACAGATCTCAGATCCCGTTTTCTCTTACCTCCTTTTCTCAGATCCAGATCCAAATCTAGACTAAGGTGAGGTGTTCTATTTCAGATCTTGTTCATGATCTTGTATACTGTTGAATGAGGAATTAGGATGGTTTAGATCTTGATTGATGTTAGGTTGATAGATCATACTGCATAAGAACGCTCGCACTGATTAAGGACAGTAAACGGATTGTTGTGTTACTCGAATGATGAATGTTTGGTTGGTCGATGATCTATTCTTGATTGTGGTTGAAAGCTAGGATGCTTAGAAAGAATTAAAAGTAGGTTAATAGTAAACGTTAACCGGTTGATTAGATGAATGGTAGGACATCCGTGAGATGGTTGTTTACTGAATTGTGTGTGACACCGAGAACGGGTGGCGTCTAGAAATGAAAGTAAAGAAAGAGTCTAAAGGATAAGGAAAAGGAAATGATAAGAAAAAGGAAAGAAAATGATTGATTAGAAAGTACCCGGAAAGGGTGGAATAAATGACCCAAGAAGGGGGGAATAAATGACCTAAGAAGGGTGGAATAAATGACCCAAGAAGGGTGGGATAAAGTACCCGGGGAAGGGTGGAAAGAAATGAAACGCGGCGGCCGTAGCGTTCAAAAACGGCGGAGATGCGGGGCCATAGCATCCGATAAAAATGGCAGGGTAAGAATAGAGGCGCCGGTAAGATTGAGTCACGCCGAGTCTTGGCGGGAAGGGGTCGTAATACACTGCAAAGGCGGTCCGAACCCGAGGAACTGGGCGGCGGGCCTACCAGGGCAGGCGACTTCACAGGAAGCAGCAAGAAAAGGGGAGGAATGGTCCGCTTGAGCTGTGTAGGTCCTAAAGTCCTAGGATGATGGGAGGTCTTAAATAATAAACCGTATTCTATGATTGAGTGATGACTGAGTTCATTACAGTGCTTGATTGTGAAATGAAACTTATTAACTAGCTGATAGGTTGCATCGACTGAGTGTAGTGACTCGACGGTTCTCGTTTCGCATTGAGCCGTATAGAGGCTCATGGGGGAGACTGGTCTAGAATCGCCTCACTGAGTATTAGTACTCACCCCTCTTTTCCCTCTCCCATTTTGCAGAACTATTACGTGGAAATGTCAACGGTAAGGAAGGAAATGCAACTGAAACTCATGGGACCAGAAACGGGACACACGGAGATGTCGGGAAACAGACATGTGTGTCCTAAACCCCGTGCCCTGGAACCCCGGTCGGAAATGGGAAGGGGCGGGTGTTGCAATTGGTATCAGAGCCAGGTTAAGGTCCCTTAATACTAACTTAAGGGATCAGCATTTCTCACCGTTGCCCATTTCCCTTATGGTTCGGTTCGACCGTCATAGCTAATGTTGAAGGAGAATTCGAACGGCTCAGAGTTTCCGGCCGAGATCGGGTTAACAAAAAGTCTTCGTACTGCGGTGTAGTGGAGTTTCAGAGGTTCAGAAATGGGTAACAAGGAGTTGTAAGGCAAGTATACAGAGGGATTAGTCGCCTAGCACGTCAAGTCAAAGGGGTAATGGAAATCCGGACATTCGAGCTGGAGGGAAGCGGCTCGCGGACGACACCGCCCCACACCGGGCCGGGGAGGCCGGGGAAGGAGAGACGGACGCAAGGCCGGGGCGTGCGCAACTTCACGGAGGGATTAAACCCTGCAAAGAAATGGACTTCTGGCATTCAGATATCACAGTGAAGCTTGTTCCCAGTAAAAAAAAAAAAAAAAAAAAAAAAAAAAAAAAAAAAAAAAAAAATATGGGCGCGGGTCCCACCATCAGGGCGTGGGCCCGCCGACGAGGAAGGAGCAACCCGGGGCGGCCAAGGGACGGACGGACGAGTAGTGGGAGAAAACCGATTTCAGATTGTGAGGACCAAACTAAGGATCTTCTTGGGGTAAAAAGGATGATGGAGGATCATCTTGGGGTAAAAAGGACGATGGAGGATCATCTTGGGGTAAAAAGGGATGATGGAGAGTCATCTTGGAGCAGAATGCAAAATGTTAATAAGGATATGGGATCTTCATAGGGTAAAAAGGCTGACTGTAAAAAAGGGTCATCTTGGGGCAAAAAGGGATGATAAGAACCACATTGGGATTTTGTCTGCTAAAGCAGCTCTAGTTTGAGAATTGATTGAAAACTGCCAACTATGCATGTCTACTATTAGGTACTGATCAGGTCTTTGATTTTACGCTGCAGGATGTCTTCACCAGTGCATCACGAGCTCGGAGAAAGACGCATGCGCTATGGACCAAAAGGGACAAGGGCTTACGCCCGCAAGCCCTACCTTGACGCTTGGGGCGATGTGGTACCTGCACTCTTCCCAGACGAGGAGGAAATGGAGTTCGCAGAGCCGCCGAACGCCCCCATTCAGGAGACGACCGTGAGTCGTCGGATTTTGATGCCCCATTTCCAGCGGGCAGCCGAGTACAGGCGATTGTACCAGGGTCAGGGTACTTTCCAGTTTGCACCTGAAGTTGACACGACGCCGCCCACAAGGGGCCGAGGGCGCCCCAGGAAGTCGGGGCCGACCAGGGCAGGTCCGGGGCCGATCAGGATGGAGGACAGTGTACCAACGAGAAAACGTGGACGTCCAAGAAAGATTCCGAGCATTGATGCAGGGAGTCTGAGGAGCATAACCGGAATGTGTCGGTGTGGAACATTGACGCAGGCCAGGCAAGGACCGCGCTCAGTCCGGGAGTACACAGAGGAATTCCTGGAGTCAGCCAAAAGATGCAAGCCCAAGACAGCGGAGGATTGGTGCCGGTGGTACAAGGCAGGACTCCGCGAGGAGATTCAGGGCAGGCTGATTGGTGTGGTGGAACCATTGGAATTCGCCTTGGTGAACCGGATGGCCGGTCAGGCAATGGAGGCTGAACGGACACTTACTCGTCGGGTCGTCGCTATCACGAGCTCTGAGGAGGACGTAGAGGTGGAAGAGGATCCATCGGAGGACTCAGACTGGGAAGAGGAGCCGGCGTCGCCGACGGGGAGTGGCCGAGCGGCTGGTCCTAAGCCGGACGGGGAGCAGAAGTCTCCAGTTCGAAGTGGCTAGCTGTGATTCCAGAGTCAGCTAGTAGGAGTAGGACATGGTTTTCTTCTTTGGTTTTAGCTTTTCTTTTCTTGTTATAGGGGTATTCGCGGATTTTGGCGATACCTTGAGGCCTATCTATTTATTGTAGTCCTACTCCATTTCATTTATTAAATTCATTGTTGGTTTTAAATGATCTTGAGCCAGTAGGATGTCATTTCGTGCTTCCCTTGTTTGTGTTTGGAAACTCACCCCGGTTTTGGGATGTTAAGTTCGAACTGAAGATTTGGAATTCGGGACGAATTCCGAATAAGAGGGGGAGAATTGTAACACCCCAAAACCAGCCCATTTAAATTTTTTAAATGCTAATGGGTTCTCTGCAGCCCAATTAGAAAACCCTAGGGTTTTCCCCACCGCTTCCCCTATAAAAGCAAGCCTCCACTTCTTTTTCTCTCATCAGAAATCTAGAAGCGAAACTCTGCAGAGAATCCCCGGAGACTGGAAGCCCTAGCCGTCGACTCTTTCTCTCTCTTCCGCGCCGTCTCTCCCCTCTTTCTCTCTCTTTGCCGCGTATCTCTTTCCTCTCTCTCCTCGCCGCGACTCCTTCTCTCCTCTTCTCTCTCTCGGCCGTGTCTCTCTCCTCGCCGTGAGCAGCCGCGAGTGGTGGTGGTGGCCGCGTGTCGTCACAGATCTCAGATCCCGTTTTCTCTTACCTCCTTTTCTCAGATCCAGATCCAAATCTAGGCTAAGGTGAGGTGTTCTATTCCAGATCTTGTTCATGATCTTGTATACTGTTGAATGAGGAATTAGGATGGTTTAGATCTTGATTGATGTTAGGTTGATAGATCATACTGCATAAGAACGCTCGCACTGATTAAGGACAGTAAACGGATTGTTGTGTTACTCGAATGATGAATGTTTGGTTGGTCGATGATCTATTCTTGATTGTGGTTGAAAGCTAGGATGCTTAGAAAGAATTAAAAGTAGGTTAATAGTAAACGTTAACCGGTTGATTAGATGAATGGTAGGACATCCGTGAGATGGTTGTTTACTGAATTGTGTGTGACACCGAGAACGGGTGGCGTCTAGAAATGAAAGTAAAGAAAGAGTCTAAAGGATAAGGAAAAGGAAATGATAAGAAAAAGGAAAGAAAATGATTGATTAGAAAGTACCCGGAAAGGGTGGAATAAATGACCCAAGAAGGGGGGGAATAAATGACCCAAGAAGGGTGGAATAAATGACCCAAGAAGGGTGGGATAAAGTACCCGGGGAAGGGTGGAAAGAAATGAAACGCGGCGGCCGTAGCGTTCAAAAACGGCGGAGATGCGGGGCCATAGCATCCGATAAAAATGGCAGGGTAAGAATAGAGGCGCCGGTAAGATTGAGTCACGCCGAGTCTTGGCGGGAAGGGGTCGTAATACACTGCAAAGGCGGTCCGAACCCGAGGAACTGGGCGGCGGGCCTACCAGGGCAGGCGACTTCACAGGAAGCAGCAAGAAAAGGGGAGGAATGGTCCGCTTGAGCTGTGTAGGTCCTAAAGTCCTAGGATGATGGGAGGTCTTAAATAATAAACCGTATTCTATGATTGAGTGATGACTGAGTTCATTACAGTGCTTGATTGTGAAATGAAACTTATTAACTAGCTGATAGGTTGCATCGACTGAGTGTAGTGACTAGACGGTTCTCGTTTCGCATTGAGCCGTATAGAGGCTCATGGGGGAGACTGGTCTAGAATCGCCTCACTGAGTATTAGTACTCACCCCTCTTTTCCCTCTCCCATTTTGCAGAACTATTACGTGGAAATGTCAACGGTAAGGAAGGAAATGCAACTGAAACTCATGGGACCAGAAACGGGACACACAGAGATGTCGGGAAACAGACATGTGTGTCCTAAACCCCGTGCCCTGGAACCCCGGTCGAAAATGGGAAGGGGCGGGTGTTTCATAAAGACTTTATTTGGTGTAAACTAAAAATTTTTATTTTAAAACTTAGATTATAATGCTTTGGAGTAGAAAGTTGGCGACTCCAGCCAAAAACACAATGCTTTTATCACAACTTTTCTTCAAACCTAGCAATATGGAAAATTAAATTTGATGCTGCAGATTATTGGATCATACGTACATAAATTTATCGAAATCATAATATTGCTGAGAGTATGTATCTATATTCAGTGCCGTCCCGTAGTCGAGAGTGGCCTAAAGCAAAAAAAAATTGTGCGTCCTTTTACGTAAGATACAAACGGTAAATAGTACCACAAACAATACAAAAAAGCTTAAAATAATAATAAATTTAGTTAGCATAGGAAGTATGTTGAATAAGATAAAATGGAATCAGGATGTGATAACATAAAGTCAAACGAGGTAACAATTTGTCCAAAAAATTATATGAAATATGAAGCCTTATTTTTACTATATAAAATGTGGCCTCAAGCAAGTGCTTCACTTGCCTTATGGCAGGGACGGGACTGTCTATATTCCAATAAAGGTTTGGTTCTTTGAATTCAAGTATTTTGTAAACACATAAGTTTTGTTAAGAAAACAGTAAAACTAACAAAATGTAATAGCTTCAAACACCAAAAGTATTATTAGAATTTATAAAGCATACATCATTTCTTTAGCAAGTTGAACCATTATTATAAATACTAGCACTAGATTTTTTAACCGCGCTACGCGCGGATAAGATATTATATGTATTTCTCAATTCTAAAAAATAATGTATAATATTGTATTATATTATTTAAAAAATATAAAATATGACTACATAACATAAATATATTTTTTAAATTTTCTTTGTGGAAATCATTATGTTGCTTGATTGTTGTACTTGATTCACATATTTGCATAGATATTTGTGATAGATGAATAACTATATTTTTATTATCAGTAAATAATATATATTTATTATATAATATAAGAAAAATAAAATTATTTACTTTTTAAACAAACTTGTCTCATGTTGGGGACTCGGTTATAGACATATCATATACGAATGAGACATTTTTACAGTTATCAATCTTCTTAACATTGAAAAAACAAATCTACATATCAAAACAATATCTCATACGATCTATTTGTGGAATAATTACTCTGAAGAAATTGAATTTAGGCATCAAAAAGGACTGAAAATGTATGTGCATATATGTTATCTAAGTCTGCTTCACAAAGTACTATTCATAGTTCATATATCATTAATGTCCATCCTATTTTTTTGTACACCATTTCTTAAACATCTTGAAATAACTGATGCTAATTAATAATAAACTTTTTGCTGGAAAAAAAATCAAATTTGTCTAATTATCGCTTAAATATTTTATTAATATGGTCTAAGAAGCTTTTAAGTGATATCATAGTTTAATTTATTAGTTTTTTTGTTAATTTTTAGAGGTTTTTGTATTTAAGATTTTTTTCCATATTAAGCTTTTATTTCTTTCACAGAATTGATATATATATATATATATATATATATCATAAAAATTACCATCAAATCAGTTTTACTTATTTATTATTTTGTTTTAACAAAAATACACTTTTTAAATAATTTAATTTAAAATAAAATTATATATTAATTTGCTGTATTTTAACAATTTCATTGATTTAATTAATTTTCTTTGGTGGATAACTTAAAAAGTTTTCATATGAATCGGGGAAAGTAAATTTATGTTGTTATATTATATTTATTTTGTGTATATAGAATCTATATATAATTCTAGTGTAATAAAGAAAGAACATTATTTTTTTGTAACTTCAAAAAGATACATTATTACAATTTAAAATGAATCAAAATTGAAGAAAATGGTAATTAAATATTTGTAAATCTAATTGTTTAGTTGGATTCTCATGAAAAAAAAATCGATTGGTTAAACAAATGTTTCAAAATTTGTTGTGGTATTGTTTTGTCTATAAATTATAAAATTTATTGAATTAATATATTTAATTATTGCATCCTTAAATAATATTTTATTAAGACATTAGAAAAATATGTTTTGAGTTGTTTTGTCAAATTGTACAAAAATCTATGCTTTTTCATATTTGTAACTTCAAAAAGATACATTATGATAATTTGAAATTAATCAAAATTGAATAAAATGGTAATTAAATATTTGTAAATCTAATTATTTTTTTATCTTGTTTAGTTGGATTCTCATGAAAAAAAATCGATAGGTTAAACAAATGTTTCAAAATTTGTTGTGTTATTGTTTTGTCTATAAATTACAAAATTTATTGAATTAATATATTTAATTATTGCACCCTTAAATAATATTTTATTAAGACATTAGAGAAGTATGTTATGAGTTGTTTTGTCAAAATTTTACAAAAATCTATGTTTTTTCATATTTGTCACGAAAATTTATATGTTATACTTACTTTTACAAAATTCTTAACTTTGTCACGAAAACAAAAATCTATGCTTTTTCATACTTGTCAACGTTCTCACACTTTCTAAGAATATATTAGCTTAGTCACTTACTTATTTTTTTTTTTACAAAATAAAGTATCGGAGTCTTGAAAGTTGAATTCGTATTATTGTAAATGTACATAAGAGTTTGTGATTATATACTTAGTGGTTCTTGTATATGTGTCCAAGAAAGTTTCAATGGCTTAGTGGTAACTGTCCTATATATATATCATACTAACCCGGGTTCGATTCTCACCTTCGCATTGTTTTTTTATTTTTTACGAAAAAAATGAGATGACATGGCAATTTCGGGTTCTCTGATTGGTTGATTTTTCTATCCTATGTGGACACCCTCTCCATGGCTTATATCCCCCTTTTAGTATAGTATAGATGATTAAAACCAACCACTAGATTTGCTGGAATTTCATAATTTCCCAATCAAACAATTCATTCTCCTTCTGTTAGAGCATTATAATGAGTAGGGACACTGAATAGCATGCATGTCTGGATTTTCTTGGTCGTGAGGAAGAAAGAGTTTTTTTGACCAAAATAACCTGGTTTACCTTTGACCCTAGCAGGCTAGCAGGCCCGGACAAAAAGTGAAACTATAGAGATTAAAACAAACAAGTGAAAAGAGAAGTGTTTTTTTTTTTGGCAACGAAAAGAGAAGAAAGTTCATGCACCCGTCTCTCTTGCTAGTTGCTACATGTTATTATTATATTCTCAAGTTGCGTTATAAGCCAATTATATTTCAATGGTCCACCATTATAGGCACATCCCACTCAAACTGTTTTTAAAAAGAAAAACTAAATATTTAAATAACCACTTTATTAGTTTGGTACATCCTCTTAAACTATTCTTAATTATCTCTCAAGAAGTTCACAAACAAAAGATTACCCCTCTAAGCTTTTATTTAATTAATTTTTATGAGTATCACACATATCCAATTTCTAAAATGTCTGATTAATCCTGGAATGATTGAATTCGAATATATCTTCTTACAATATTTTATGCTCTCTAAACTTCTATATATGTATATGTTTTTATTTAATTATCAATGTACATGGTCACCTTACAAAAGATGATTACTCTCATAAAGTGATAAAACTGCCATCGTAAATATTCATACCAATTGCATACATTAAAAATCCGAGGTTTTTTGAACCTTTAAAACCTAAAAACTCTACTGGCGACCGAGATGCATGCTCTTGAGAAACAAAAGCCAACGTGGCAAATATATGCCATGTCATCAAAATGATGACCTCATGTATTTTGTCGGAAACACGCCGCCGTACGTCAATCCCTCAATCTTGGTCTTGTCCCTCGTGGAACAATGCACCTACTTATGTGTATCTATTGATCGTATTAGAGATAGATCTTATTACGTATTACCTTCTTTTTTGGCTTCTTTCTATTATATTATCCCCATTTTGCGTTTTCGGAATAAATAATTATTGGAGGCAGCCTTGCTATCAATTTGACCCAATGATATAAAAAATTTAGATGTTTTTTTATCTGATACGTACGTTCCACATCTCGTATATATATGCTATATACTTCCCAAACTTATAACCACTTAATAACGAGATCTAAACAAAGAAAACCGTTTGAAAGAAAAAAAAGTGAAAATGGAGTTTCAAACTAGCTTCTTTTCTGAAAACCAAAGTCAAGACTCTTCTACAACAACATCATGGAGCTCACAAGAATCGTTCTTGTGGGAAGATAATTTATTACATGATCAATCCTTCCTCTCAGTTAGCCCTTCCTATTACTTTGATGACTTCTCCACATTTGAAGAATCAATCATCAAAGAAGAAGAAGGTGCAACCGTTGCTGCCAACAAGCAGGAGGAGGAGAGATCATACAGAGGAGTGAGGAAGAGGCCGTGGGGGAAATACGCAGCGGAGATAAGAGACTCATCGAGGAAAGGTATAAGAGTGTGGCTCGGTACGTTCGACACTGCGGAAGAGGCGGCTCTCGCTTATGATCAGGCGGCTTTTGCTTTGAAAGGCCACCTCGCAGTACTCAACTTCCCCGTTGAAGTTGTTAAGGAGTCTCTCTGGAACATGGAGAATGTGAATTTCAACGATGGAGAGTCTCCGGTGATAGCTTTGAAGAGAAAACACTCCATGAGAAACCGGCCTAGAGGAAAGAAGAAGTCTTCTCCTTCTTCTTCGTCTTCTTGTTCCTCGTACTCTTCTTCTTCTTCGTCTTACTCTTCTTCTTTGTCGTCAAGAAATAGAGAACAGAGTATTGTTACGGATCAAGAAACAGAGGTTGTGGTTTTTGAGGATTTGGGTGCTGAATACTTAGAAGAGCTTATGAGATTATGTTCATGATCATCACTACTTCCACTATTTCATGAAATTTGAGTGAGCTCTGTTTGTTTTTTTAAATATAGTTTATTGTTGTTCAATGAAAGTTTTGGAAGAGATGTGTTGGCGATGTTGGAAGTGTATCGACAGTTTGTAAATCACTCTACCTTAATGCTTATAATTTCTTAATATATTTTAATGTGTAGTTATTAGCTAATATTTATATTTAATCAATATTTTTATACAAATATTAAATGTTATAAGGTAAACATATCATATATATATAGTTCAAAAAAAACATACCATATATAATGACAATATTATTGGATAACAATAAACTATGCCATATATACTACATTTATAAAGTAAACATCTATATGGTATATTGGATAACAATAGGTTCCGAATGGTAATTGCGGGTAGAACGGTGCGGAACAAGCGGTTTAACTGCGGTCCGGTTCTCACAGTTATAAAAACGTATAGATATATAGTATATGTAAAGATTTTTGTTGCGGTACGGTGCGAAACGGTTTGTAATATCCAAAATCTATATTAAACTATGTTATAAAGTAAATATAGTACATGTGTGAATGTTTTTTAATATTAAATCATAGTTGAAACGATCAACTCTTAAATCTTTATTTTAAAGGTTTTGCTTCCATTAGAATAAAATGTATGGTTAGAGATGCTCTAACAAACTTAGTGTCGCTATTTTAATGAAATTATCATCAATCTTATCAAAGTGCAATTCTAAGTTGATCAAACAGAAATAAATTTAAACATTGTTTTAAATGTATTTAGGTTTAGTAATAAACCTGCAAAGAGTTTTTAGCAAAAAAAAAAAAAGAAAAACAACAACAACGATTCTTACTAAGGATAAATGGGTAATGTAATAAATTTGAGTGCAAATTTTCATCCTGAAACCAATATCTAGAAAAAATATTGGTAACATGAGTTACCATTAAATTAGTTTGAATTAAAAGTTTAATTCTAACCACGTGCTAATGGTACATTGGTAAAACTCAACCTGGGAAGTTATGGGTTCAAGTGCTGTTGGGAAGTGATTATCTCGAGGAACCTTCGGGTCCAATACAGAGAAGCCTGCTATCGTGTGGCTACTGGTGGAATTTACATGAGGTGATCACCAGCTCTCCTGAATGCTTCGGCGGGCTCCCCGGCTAAGCTCCGGTGGACGGTCATTGCCGTTAGTCGGATCTTCTCGAGGCTCCGGTTACCAGAATCATCAAAAAAAAAGAATTTAATTCTTTGATAACTCAAAAATGTCACCAATCATGAATTAAATCGAAATTTTAGGCTCCGATTGATGACATATAGTATCAACTTTACGTTATCATAAACGTTATAATTCAATATAAATTATAGTAAGAAAATAGGGGGATTTACCAAATATGATTCAAAGCTTGATTTTGATTGCAAAAGTATACCCAAACTTGAATCAAATGCAAAAGTAACTCAAAAGCCTTGTGAAATTACAGCCAACCCCTTGTGACCAAACAAAAAACAGAATTCATTTTTACGAATATATCCGCGCTAAGTCTTCTGAGTCTTCTGTTAAGTCTTCTGGACGATGTCCACAGAAGTCGTCTGGTATAGTTGATCTTAAAAATAATTTATAAATTTTGTAAAAAATATTTTGAAAAGCGAAAAATTAAATCATGTAATTATAAACAGTTTTAAGTGATATAAATTAAGATATAATAAAATTGAATTATTTTCAACATAGGCGAGTGAAAGTAGTGAATCATGATATTCTTTGGTCTAGGGTTAGACAACATATGTTGTAGTATTGTATGTATTATTAGGGTTAGATTTTGGAAAGCTTAAATTTTTTTTTGAAAAATTAAATTTTTATCTACATGTGATAATTTATGTGTATAGTAAACAATTTTTAAGTTTAATTTGATTTTATGAAGTGCTTAGTTAGTTAAGTTAATTTAGTTTAGGGGTTATGTTTAGGGTATAGACGACTAACATGTAAGTCGTCTGGGAAGTCTTCTAACTCCCGCTAAAAATATTTTAGATTCCCGCTAAAAATATTGAAGTCTTCTCGCCGACTTACAAGTAAGTCGTGTAGCAAGTCTTCTGATCCAAAATATTTAACCTTATTGAAATTTTTATCTCCATATATAAAGAAAAATTTACACATTCTCTGTCCTCCTCTCAAATGGTTTCAACAAAAATGATATGTTCCTCATTCTAAAACTCTCCAACATTTCTCTAATCTCTTTGAACTAATAAACACCAAACTTTATATAAATTTATTGTTTTTGTCTCATGTGTTTCTCACTAATTTATCTGTTTTGCAGGTTTTTCATCACATGATTCTCATCTTCCACTCATTTAAAGGTGATTTATTAATTTTAGATATGTATTTTTGTGTGTTCTATAAAGGTAGATCTATCTGATATTCCACTCATTTTCTCTGTTTTTAAGCCATTTGAACGTCTTTGGAGATGCAGGTTTTTCAGATCTGGAAGACTTCTGGGCTAGAAGACTTCCAGACGACTTTCAGAAAGTTTTCCAGACGACTTCCAGGAAGTCTTCTGGCGGAGTCTTCTCCCATGTCTCCCTTTCATAATAGATCTGAGCGTTTTGGTAAGTTCTTATGTCTGAGTTTTCTTCATTTGGTAACCTCGTATTGCATAAAATTCATACATTTTTTTCCAAACTAAGAATCTCCAAACCCACTCTAATCTATTTGACTTGAATACACTAAACTTTATATAAATTTTTCATTTTTGTCTCATCTCTTTCTCACTAATCTATCTTTTTGTTGCATGTTTTAATCAGATGGTTCTCATCTTCCACTTGGATGTGTACTTTGTGTGTTCTATAAAAGTATGTCTATCTAATTTTTCACTCATTTTCTCTGTTTTTAAGCTATTTGAACGTTTTTTATATGATATGCAGGTTTTTCAGATCTGAGTTTGATATACATGTTTTTCAGATCTGGATCAGACTTTGGAAGACCTATGGAAACTCTTCTCGGAGGTCTTCTGAAATATAATGCGCTAGAAGACTTCCAGTCTTCCAGACGACTTCAAAAAAGTCATCCAGACGACTTCAAAAAAGTCTTCCAGACGACTTCAAAGAAGTCTTCCAGACGACTTCAAAGAAGTCTTCCAGATGACTTCCAAGAAGTCTTCTGGCGGGGTCTTCTTCCATATCAAATGGAGTCTAAGCTTGTCTTTGTAGAGGAATGATCTATGATAGTTTTGTTTGTGGTATGTTTTGTGATTTGCATGTGTACTCCTTTAGTTGTGACTTTTTTTGTAAATTTGAAGAGATATTAATGAAAAAGTTTGGTAAATATGTTCATTTTCCACAACATTATCTTGCCAAAATTACTTGACATAACTGAAGTTTCAATAGCAAAACACAATAACACAAAAATTAATCAAATTTATTACAACTAAGAGAGAAGAATTCTCAAGAAAACTTAGTCAAATTCACAAAAGACAAAACATTACATAAGTTCAAAGCTAGAACACTTTCATTAGATACATAAGTAAAAAGTATATCTTATGATTTGAGAAGACACATTAAACCATGTTACTTGATATTCTTGAAGTTACTTAACACTTTTGAAAATTAAATAAACATATCTTAAAGTTACTTAACAAATTTACAAAAACTAACGTAGAAGACTTCCACGGAAGTCTTCTCAATTAGCTAGAAACTTTACTAAGCATGAATGTTAACCTCATATAAATATCACCAATTAAGTTATAAATTTCATTCAGTAGCCCCAATATTGACTAATATACATGAATTAATAAAAAAAAAATTAAAAAGTCTTTTACTAGTTAGTCCATTTATAAACTATTGGTTCTATTTAAACTATCTAAGATTATTTCTATAATTTAATTGCTAAATTTATTTGGTACTAAAGGTTTTTACATACATTAAATTATATGTAAATGTTGTCCCAAGAAAAAAGTTGTCAAAAAAAATTTTATATGTAAATATATATGTACATTTTGGTAGAATATTTACATAATTATATTACTTTATTTCCTTAATTTTAGTTTAATTTAATTTACTTAGTTTAATATATTTTAAATTTAATCAATTTTATAATAAATTTAATTATTATTTATAATTTTTTGTTAACATATTAAGTTATTATTGTTAAATGTTATTATTACTGATATTTATATTATATATATATATATATGTATACATATACTGCAATTTATACATCAAAAACGTTACGAGTCAATAAGTAAAAAAAAATTTTAACTCATATTTTTCCAAATAAAACTACAATTTCTTCCAAATGATTTTTACTGAAACTAACAGCCCACCGAATTATTAGATCTACAGCAACTCAATTTTAATATTATTTATTTATGGGGTAACCAAAAAAATATTAAAACTATTTATTTTGGATTAACTTTATGGGGTAACCAGAAATTTATTAAAATAACTTATGGGTAACTAAAAAATTTGGGAGCTATTTGAATTTATTTAGAAGTTTCAAAATGACTCACTTTAATGAAAACTTTCTGTAAAATTATGGATTAAAAAAAAAAGATATATCTAAATATCAACATTTTGGATAATAAAGATTTTATGTGACCAAAAAAAAAAAAAAAAAAGAAAAGCAGAAGATTATATGTTCGGTAGGAATCTGAACCGTACACGCCGACAAATAGCCATTACCCGAACATAACTCACTTTAGACCTAACCCTTTACCCCTAAATGATCAAAGCCAGATTCCAATCTCCAACCTGATGGCAGAATATCTATCGTTAATTTTCTATAGGATTTGTAATCCCAAAAGCAGGTATGTGACTGAAGGCTAAGATTTGCCGATTCCTTGTTTGTTTTAGGATTGTGTCGTGTTTGATGGATAAAACGTGATGAGAGTAGATTTGGGTGTCGATGACAAAAACATGTCTGATTTTATGGACAATTGTTTAAATTTTGACGCAGGTATGATTACGAAGAAATGGCGGAAGCTCGAGCAGAGGCAGAACGCAGGGGGTTTGAGGCAGAGCTCAAGAGGTTGAGAACAATCTCAGAAGCAGAGGAATTGAGGTTTGTTCTTTCTTTCAATGCCTTATTCACAGGGCATTAAGTGTGTGTTTATGATGATTTGCTCGGTGTTGTTCAGGTTGAAAACACAGTTAAAAAGAGTTGAGGCAGAGCGCAAGAGGTTTGGGGCAGAAGTGAATAGGTTGAGAAGAATCATCTTAGAAAACAACAATAGTGGAGGACCCCCCGAGTTTTGTCTTCCCTCGGATCTTTTAGCTGTGATACTGTCCCGTCTTGCTTTGAAAGACAACATACGGTCTTCTGCCGTTTGCAAGACATGGGGTGAAATAGCTGCATCTGTTCGGGTTAGAGATCCGCCTTGCTGGCTTATGTATCTTGATCCATGTCGTAACTCGTATGGGTTCTTCGACCCAATAGAGAAGAAGAAGACAAAGGCAATGATGGTGGATCTACCCGAGTCTTGCTATATTCTTTATTCCAATGATGGGTGGTTACTCATGGAAGACAGGGCTTCACATGCCAGGCTTTTCTTCTTCAATCCTTTCACCCGAGAGCGCGTAGACCTGCCGGTGTTTGATACAGTTTTGTTGATGCAAATGCGTTTTGCTTTCTCCTGTGCTCCCACAAAGAAAGGCTGTGTGGTGTTTGGTATTACTGGTGCTAGCGTCTCGGGTCGGGAAGTCGAAATCATCACTTGGCGTCCTGGTGGTGCCTCTTCTACTACATGGGTAAAAGAGCACTTCCCAAACCCGTTTCCTTGTGACCTTGTGGATACAATAAACGTCTTATACAACACAAGGGATGGTCTCTTCTATATGTCATTGGGGATTGCGCTAGGGGTATTCGATCCGTCTGCACGTACTTGGAATCTTGTCCCTGTGCTGCAACCGATCCCATGTTTCCAGAGGCACCCGATGAGGTGGATTACTGAATATAAAGGAGAGATATTTCTTGTAGATGCATCGTCTGTGAAGCCCGTGGTGTACAGGCTTAATAACTCTTTCAAGAGGTCAGTTTGGGAGAAGAAAGAAACATTGGAGGATGGTTGCTCAATTTTTGTGAGCGATGGGTCATGCGTGATGACTTGTGGGTTAATCAGTAACATTTTGTATTTCTGGAACAATGATATCAACGACAGGCGTCCCAGTCCCACCAAGTACCAAGACTTTACTTTCAAAAAGAATCGGCCTTACAAGTATTCCTTATACAGCAGCAGTTTATGTGATGACCCTGAAGGGTTTTACTTTGAATATCGCCCCACCAATCGGAACAATGGTGTCTGGATTCAGCCGCCCCACAACATCTCTATCTTTGATTTTCCCATCCTCCCCGCAGAAGATGCCATAAATACGCGTCTATTTATCTGATTTTATATTTTGTAATAGCAGATACTCTTTTTCTTTATATTTTGCTTAATGAGTAATCCTTTTTGTTGTCATTGCTTGATGATCTTGTTTGCTTCAAAAGCAATCTCTCAGTTTCAAGCTTGATAGTCAATGAGCCAGTAAAACTGTCACTTCTCGTATACTTGTTTAGCAGTAATCAACTTCCCCGTAGAGGTTGTTAAGGAGTCTCTCTGGAACATGGAGACTAGAGGATGTGTGTCTCAACGACGGAGAGGTCACCAGTGTTCGCTTTGAAGAAAAAACACTCCATGAGAAACCGACCTAAGGAAAGAAGAAGTCTTCTCCTCCTTCTTCCTCCTTGTTGTCGGCTTCTTCTTGTTCCTCATGCTCTTCTTCTTCGTCTTACTCTTCTTTGCCGTCAAGAGTGTTGTTACGAATCAAGAAAGTAACACAGAGGTTGTGGTTTTTGAGGATTTGCGTGCTGACTGCTTAGAAGAACTTATGCGATTATGTTCATGATCCTCTTTACTTCCACAATTTCATGAAATTTGAGTGAACTGTGTTTTTTGTATATAGTTTATTGTTTATCCGATGAAAAATTCGGAAGAGATGTGATGGCGACGTTGGAAGTGTATTGATAACTATGTTAAAAAATTTAAAATATTTTTAACAGATAAATATAAATTATATTTTAAAATAAAATTTTATTAATATTGTAAATTTTCTTTTTCGTATCAGTATTTTAATATAAATTTGATTTAATTAAACATAAAAATTATATTTAAGAATATGCATGTACATATTTGAAATTATAATCTTAGATAGATTTTTCTATATATTTATATTAATTAAATATATTACATAAATTTGTAAAAGTTACATAATTACCAACAATTAAAATTAAACAATATTTATAAAATTTGTAGATATATAAGAAAATAATGATTTTACGATTAAATTTTTATAATTTTCTAAAAAAATTGTATACATTTTTGAAAATTTTAGTAATAAAATTGTATAATTTAAAAATATATAATTAAATTATATTTCGAAATTTATAATGTCATATTTGAATATATTTATTTTAATGATGATTTATGAGTTATTCCCATATTTTAAAAAAAATTCCAAAAATATAAATTGACATTAAATGTAATATATGAGTTATTACCATATATTAAAAAGTTTACCAAAAATATAAATTAACATTAAAAGCAATTGTCCATGTCATATTAAGCTATAAGACATGCCATCAATTTCAATAGACATGTCATATTTGTTTTCTGAAATTGATTGTATAAATGATATGTGGCAAAATCACTTCGCAAATATAGTATAGGGGATATGTAAATCAGTCTGCCTTAATGCTTATAATTTCTTAATATTTTTAATGAGTTCTAAAACTGTATATGTAATAATTAGCTAGTATTTTTATAATAAATCGATGGTTTTTTTTTCAATGTTAAATGTTATAAAGTAAATATAGTATATGTGTAAATGTTTAATATAAATATACCATATGTAATCCGTTATTTATTAAAAAGTAACATTTCAGAAAAGTAACATTAATTTTGTATCTTATTTATTATATGACATTGCTAACTTGGCGGTTCCAGATTTTAAATATGGTTAGTTGGTTGATCACCTTGATGATCAATCTTGTGTATCGGCTCTTGGCAAAAAGAGCTCTGCTTTTTCCGCCTTTAGCCTCCCACCTATCGCATCTACTCAATGAGAAAATGTACTGATGTTGCACTTGTTCCTCAGCTCATGAAATATGATAGAAACACAATAATAACTTATAAAATAATTAGATTTTCTTAGCGATAAGTTTTTGTAACCTTCCGGAAACATTAGTGGCCTATCACTAACCGGATCATTGAGATTTTCAGTTCTCTTTCAACATAGAAATGATGTGCATGAATGTCCAAGACCCAAAAATCTTTGAAGACATGTTTCATATCTTGAATAGTCGTAATATCCGCGGTGGAGAGGAAATAGCATTGATATTCCTCAGATATTGAAGTCTCCATCATCACCATGTTGGTTGGGGACTGGTCTAGCAATGAGTAAGTTTGAAACACAGAGTTTTGGTCCTCCTAATAACATGTTACAAAAGTAAGCTTTCACATTACCATTTGCAAATAGTAAAACATTATTCATATCAAATTCACCTTGTCCATGTCCAATGATCTTTCGCATAGAAAAAAGATCTGTTTCTCTTACGCCTTCGCATTTTCTCATGAACCGGTGCTTTTGTAACACCAAACCATGAAAAAAAACTGCATCAATTATTAAAAGGAGACTATAAGAAAACATTTCTTATACCTTGACTTTTGCAAATATAGTTTTTTTCTCTTAATATACTTTCATCTCATGAGTTCTAAAGCTATATGTGTATTTATTAGCTAGTATATTATATTAAATTTCATATTTATCTGTAATTATATTTTGTACAATATATATTTATTATTTTATCATAACTTTCAACATAAGACTGAATCATATAGGCGACTAGGAAAACGTTGTACAACAAAAAAAAACAGAACATAAGAGAGAGTTGGATATGTTATGTTTTTTTTTTTAAATACATTAAATAAAATGATCAAACATCAAAAGAAATAGTTTAATATTTATTTATTTCCATATTTGAAGTTGATGATATATAGTAAAGTATTGAATGGTTTATTTAATGTCCCTCTTTTAATAATTCTAGAAAAATCTGTCCAATTTAAAAAAAAGCGTTTTCGGTTTGACATGTAAGTATACTATTCAAAGTTGTCATTTAACCAATGTTCCATGATTAATATATAGGGGATATTATATTTCTAGCAGATTAATAGATTTTGAGATTTGTGTTTGTATTTCTGAATTATTTTTTGAGTGCAGGTATGAGTAAATTATATAACTAATGTGATGTTATTAATCCTCAAAGGAAAAACTAGCTTCAAGCCCACATAGATTAAGGCAATAATACGAAATATTACTAATGTGATATTATTAATCATCCATTATGGAAGCCATTACTAGAAAGAAGAAAACGCATTAATCACTAGTGTAGCAGTGATAGCCATTGTTAGATGAAAGAGCTTCCATGTATTGTTTCTCCAACACTTCCATAACTCTATCTGCTATGGCACTTGCATAAACACTAGACCCTTCACAAATCTGTTCATATATGTCACACTTGGTTAGTATAATACTTTTAGGTATAATAAAGGGTCATGAAATTTACTGACAAACCTTGGTGTTGAACAAGAAACTGTGGTGCTCTCCAATCTGTGCACCAGCAACATGATGAAGATCAAGCTGAAGCTGATCAATCACTTTGGAGACGAACAATAAACAGTTGATTTTCTTCTTTTGCACAATCTTGATAGTAACTTCATCGTCTATGATACGCACATCGACTTCAGTGAATTTTGATTTCCTCTTCAGCCACGAGCATCTCAAGGAACTATTCTTCTTATTGACCAAACATTGTTCTACGACTTCGCTTTGAGCGTTGTAGTTCTCATCACCAACATCCTCTTCCCCTATTTCGATTCTGCCTCTCTTGTTCCTTTGCCTTGTGATTCTTTTCTTCTCCAATAGCATCTTGAATTCCTCTATGGTCCTTAGCAACTCCTTGATGTGATCTATCGCTTCTCCAACGATTGATGCTCTATCATTCTATAGATAAAAAAACCAAGAAAGGTTCTAAAAGGTTTTAGTTCATTAAAATTGATTACTTGTTGAAGAAGTTAGGTAAATCTTGTAACCTTGGTAGGGTTCGGAATTAAGTTCTTCAAGTCACCAAACCGGTCTTTGAAGTGAACTCTTCTCTCACGTTCTGTAGGGAAGATTTTACGCTTTCTCGATCCTCTCCCTTTGCGGTTAAGACCATTCTCGGTGTTGTTGTTTTCTTCAGCATATATCAAACTGTTCACTCCATTGAACTCGGTTTGATCCTCAACTCCTAGTAGAGTCCCACTAGGAGGCTGCATAGGGAAGTTCAGATGGTAGAGCGGGTCAAAGGCAGCAGAGGCGGCAGAGGAAGATGTCATGATCATGTCGTGAAGGGTAGGTGTTGCGAAAGGTGGAAGTGAGGATCTTGGCAATTGCAAGAGGCTGAGTAGGTCAGGAGTTGTGTGATTAGGACCTAAAGTCACAAAATCTTGGTAACCGTTGTCCCAATTGTTAGACTGTGGAGCGTATGATGCATCTTGAAAGTTTTGGTGCATTAGAGTCTGGAGTTGGTGGTCACAACTAGGAGTATTGATGTGAAGCTGATGAACAGAAGCTGTGGCTGCGGCTAGGGAGCAGTCTTGTGGGCTGAGGTGAAACTCAGAGAGATCTTCAAGACTGCAGTTGCTGTTGCTTGTGCTACCGGCAACCAAGACCGGGGGCGGTGGCTCCGCCGGAGAGAAGTTCCTCTCCACCGTCATATCTGCCGGAGCATTTGGGTCAAAACACCCTATTTCTTCAAACATGTTTCCTCCTTCCATTAAACCGGGTTAAGGGCTAAGATGGTTTCAAAATCTGCAAACGAATATTATAATCAAACAGTTTCTGTTTTCCACAATATCCAAATTGTATATTGACAAGTGGAACCTAATCTCGAACAAAGATCCTATAACCATTTTATAAATAGAATTTTCTTAGCTAGTTTCATTCTTGTAGTCTATTAACATGTTATGTGAAACTAAAGTGTAAAGAGAAGATATGTTGTTACCGTCAACCGATGAACGTCGGAGAAAAAATTCCGACTAAAGCATTGGAAGAGAAGAGGTTTACTTAAATAATTCTCTCTCTGTTTCTGTCTCTGTCTCTCTTTCTTTTAGAAAAGCCTATACGTTTGTAATGTTTGAGTAACAATAAAAAGAGAGTAGGATGACAAACAAACAATTTCTTGAATTAAATAAAATTAAATTCTTGTTATATATTTGTGGTCGATCGGGGGACAAAAATGTTACGTTCAAAATAAACTCTTCTATGTTTGTTAAAATTTCAAACTAACTTATGTATTTTTTTTGCCCTAATATTCATAATCATTTTAAATATGAAATGCGTGATTCCGGCTGTGAAAATCCAGTTTCCTCAGTTTGAAAAATCCTTATTATATTTTTTGGTCGATTTGATATGTGGATAAGGAAAAATATAATATATATATGTGTGTGTGTTTGTTGTTTTTAGTTCAAATTTTAAACATAAAGCTAACTCTATATTATTTTAAAATATTGATTTGTTATATGTAAATCTTAAAAAAAATATTTGAAAGAAAATATAGTGCGCTAGAAGGTTTTTAAAAAGAATGCACCAGCCGGGAATTTGTTTCTAGTTTAGGTTCCAATTTGTTTCTGCTAACTAACCAAATTTATGACCTAACCTATTATAGTTCTTTGGCATTCTTAGTTTAAGTTACATAAATCTTTCCTTTTTTTTGTTCAACAAGTTACATAAATCTTTCCTTAATCCCTTTTTGAGCGTTGATATAGATATATGACGTATACACATACGGCATACATATTACATATATGAACTTTATATAGTTGATACTTAGGACTTTGCTGTGTACTAGTGATTTAGTTGAGTCATGTAATATATCTCTTTGGGGGCAAGACAGGCTGGTTAGTTACAGTCTGAGTTCTATGACGTGTCTCTCTTCGCGTGGGTCCCATGACGATTCTCAAAGTTTTGCCGTTTCAGAAACGCTCTTCAAGGGCAGTTTCGTCTATGCGTGATACTTTTCTGGTATTTGTGGGGCATGTTTGGAGTCATGCGATTATTAAAAAAATGTTTAGTTTTATGGTTTTTTTCTTTGGATGATTTGCTTTGTTAAACTAGTTCTTATGAGTTATGATTTATGACCATAATTAATATTTTAGAATCATCTGTAAAAAAAGTTTAATGAGTTAATTTCCCGCAACATCAAAGTAATATATATATATATAAGGTGTCTATGAAAAAATTATGATGCTTTTAAAAGAAATAGTAATCTTTCCTAATGTTATAAGGGAAAATTGTTTTTTTAGAGCAAAAAAATGGTAACTATGTCCATTTATACTAATCTATACTATTTTATGTCCCATTAGACTAATTTTTTTCAAAATGACAGTAATGCCCTTAAAATTTTAATTTTTATTCTTTTTTCGTTTTTTTTATTTTCTTGTTCCTTTTCGTTTTTTTTTATTTTTTTTTAAATATCGATTTTTTTTTTCAAAATATAAAAGTGAATATTCCCAAATATTTTGTTTCCATATTTTTAGGAACTGATTTCTTATCCGTAGAATACAACTAATATGTAGAAATCGGTTTCTACAGTTTTTTAGAATTATAGTAATGTTTAGATTTTGATTTCTACATGTTTTAGATTTATAGTAAATCTGTAGAAGTCGGTTTCTACGTGTTTTAGATTTATATTAATGTGTAGATTTTGATTTCTAAAGATTTTAGAACGATAGGTTAAGCGCGGAATGTGTATTCTAAATATTTTTAGAATACTCCTATTTACGTAGATCACGTATTCTAAACATTGTAGATTCAATGAAAAAAGTGGAATTTGTTTTCTACTTCGTAGAATATCATTTCTACTTTATTTAAAACATAATATGAAATTTATAATTTTAACTTTTTTATAACTGGAAAAAATATCACTAAGTTCATATAGGTATTTTATCGAAAGTTACTATTTTTCCAAAAAAATTTTGTTTGTAAAACTATTTATTAAATTTATTTTCAAAAATATTAAAGAGTATTATAGGAAAATATGATACAAAATATAGATTAGTCTAAAGGGACATGTTTACCATTTTTTTGCTCTAAAAAAACAGTTTTCCCAAATAATTTCCTTGTTTGTTGGGTCATGCAATTTCTGCTTCCAAGGCATAGGTAGCGGATTGTTTTTGAAGAATAAGAGCTGGGTCCCACATAATGAAGGAATATAAACAAAATCTATGCGGAAAAGGGTGTTTTCGTAAATCACAATGACAACCGGGTACTGCTAACCAGTGTGGTCCGGTTTAGTTGATGCCTTGGTAATAAACTAATAATAGTTATGGTTTACTTTCTACTGGCCCTTCCAAGGACCCACCAAAACTAGTGGCCAATCTTATACTGGGCCTTTTTGAGCTAAACAATCAATGATACAAATATCCAAATTGATGCTTTTGATAAGGAGTCAGGCGTTTAATAAGCCACGTTCCTTCATCCATAGCCAGACAAGACCGGGCCTGAACCTGAGTCCAACAGCTCAGTATCCAAACTGATGGCGTCTAACAAAACACGATCCTTCATCCATAGCCAGATAAGACCGGGCCTGAACCGAGTCCAATAGCTGAGAATCCCACTAACCGGGTGTGCTTCTATGGGATACACGTTATAAAATACTATGAAAAAATCATGTAGAACTTTTCACCACTAGTGCTACGTGATCAATGCAAGGCCAATATGTTTTCACTCAGTGGCCAAGCCCTTTAAGATAGAGCATCTCCACCGTTACAAAACATAAAAAAAAAGTCAGTTGTATGTAAGTATATTTAGGTTTTACCGTCATTTTTTTTTGAAAAATTCATGATACAACCGAGCATAAACTAGTGAGGAAGAGGAGTCATGAAGTGTGGAGAGGAATATTAATATGTGGAAAATGACGTTGCCTAGAAGCAGATGCAACAGTGAAGATGTGTTAACAATAATTTTGTTAGTTTACTTTATCTCTCGTGATAATTATATCGTGTTTCACATGGTCCCTTCTTTGATATGACTGAACAGTCGCACTAGAGCGATATCTTTATACATAAAACGTTAAAAGAAAAAAAGAGGTAGATCTGAGTATCGTTGTGTGATTCATAATACAATCAGTCTTTTATAGCGACACGAGTTTTAGAATACTTTTTAGTTTGTTTGGAAAACTATATTAAATCGAGAGATATAAGTGGATTATATTTAAATGGATATGATAGATCATGTGAGTAGTATAGTAGTATAGTAGATATAGTCAATAACTCGCATGTACATCCCCTTTCGAATGGATCTAGACGATCTCCATTGACATCTATATCAAAAATCCCATATCGTGAAATATGTGTAAATAATAACCTACGTAGAACTCATCAATAAAGTCAATCAGTTTACGAACCACTATGCATTACTCTTTTGGAAAAAATCAAAACGTTACTAAATTCATACCATCATAGTCAAAATTTTCCCCTAGAAAATTCAACTTCACTGCTAAACAAGTCACCAACAATAGATGAAAACATTTGACCTGATTTCCTCGGTGCGTTATCAAATTATATCTAGACAGAGAAAAAACATAACTATTCTTTGAAAAGTAAGTAGAGGAAAAGAAGTTGTAAACGTTGGACTTTGTGTACCAAAAAAAGAAATATATTTTCCACCTTGTCCTTTTCCTATGGCTGCCTTGCATTATATAATATATCAACACACTTAGCCATCGCACACTTGCTTCAAACATCTGGTTTCCTTTGCTTTCATAAACACAGCACCTTCTTTTTTCTTTTGGTTACTATAAACACAAAAGCTTCCTCATCCATTTTTTAATCTTTGTTCTTTTGAAGATACTTTTCTTTGAAGAATTAGATTGAAAAAGAAGAAGATGGGGAGAAGACCATGCTGTGAGAAAATGGGATTGAAGAAAGGGCCATGGAGCGCTGAAGAAGATCGAATCTTGATTAGTCATATTCGTCTCCATGGCCATCCCAACTGGAGAGCTCTCCCTCAACTAGCTGGTAAATATTTTCATATATTCATCTATTTTCTAACATATATATCTTCAGAAAACAGAAACACTTATCTCTTCTGAATTGACGAGTGTTCTTGTTCTTTAGTTATATATTATTATATATGCATGTATATATGTATGTGTAAAGTTTTGAAATGGTGTTATGAAATGATTAGGGCTACTTAGGTGCGGCAAAAGTTGCAGGCTTCGTTGGATAAATTATTTGAGACCAGATATCAAACGTGGCAACTTCACTCCTCAAGAAGAAGAAACTATCATCAACTTGCATCAAAGCTTAGGCAACAGGTATTTTGATTTTTGGTCCTTACATCTTATTAAAAAAGAAACTTACTATATTACTTCGCAGTTTTTTTAAATGATTACATTTTGCTTCTGTTAATATGCCAAATATTATAACTGTGTGGGGGCTAAGGACTGAGAAGATTCGAACCCGTGATTGCCTTTGTCCACATACCTAAACATTTAAATAATTTAATTTTCACTTTCCTAATTTTCTTATAAATAATTTTCACTAGGAGACGAAATAGGCACTGTGATCAGTGTAAGACATGTGCAAATCTCTTTAACCATGCATAGGCAATTTAATTCAGTTGCTTTTATTTTGTTCTACTAGCTCTTTCTTCTCATAAATGTTATTATTCAATTATGTGACACTTTGCTTATTATTATTTGTTTTTATATGATAGATGGTCTGCTATAGCTGCAAAATTACCGGGAAGAACAGACAACGAAATAAAAAATGTTTGGCACACTCATTTAAAGAAAAGAATCCAGCATAATCAAGATCAAAATATCAGCGAAACGATTTGCGACAATGATGAACAACTCGTCTCAGTTATGGATGAAAAGAGGCCAAGCTCTCCGCAACAACAATCTAGCAGTAGTACCAATATTTCAGCGGTTACAACATCTAGCAACAATAACGATGTGTCCAACAACAGCAGCAAAGACTCTGCTACGTCACTAGAAGATGTTCTTCCGTTGATAGATGAGAGCTTTTGGTCAGAAGTTGTATCGATGGATTGCAACCTTTCAGGAGATGAGAATAGAGAGATAAAGATGGAGGATTGGGAGAGCTCATTAGATAGCAATATTAAGGGATATAACCATGACATGGAGAGTTGGTTTGATAATCTTCTCACTAGTAATCTTACGACTGGAGAGAATTCCGACATTTTCTGAGTTTTGAATTGTTTTATTAAGCTAGTTAAGACTTAAAATCTTCGTTTGTAACCCACATGAATAAAAATCTTTTACGTTTCCTATATCATTTTCCTCTATTCATGTATCTTTATCCGCTTTCTTGTGCGATTTAAGTTTATGTAAACAAATATTAATCTTGTAAGGTATATATTGTTTTGGGTATTTTAAAAGGTTATAGATAATATCAAGAAATTCCCTAAACTATGATACCTTACTA
This sequence comes from Brassica napus, assembly GCF_020379485.1. NCBI lineage: Eukaryota > Viridiplantae > Streptophyta > Magnoliopsida > Brassicales > Brassicaceae > Brassica > Brassica napus. Next base: position 2,625,311 of record NC_063443.1, read on the forward strand.
GAGAATATGCTATGAAGAGTTCATGTTAAGCTAAACATATCATTATTTTTATTTGTATTTTTCTTTTGCCGTCTTGTGATAATTGCTTCTTCAGTTTTTCTTTGTTAAAGAGTTGTCTTCTCTTAGGTTATTTTAGTGCCCTAGTTATAATTTACAATCTTTGGTGATATTTGCACTACACCTATTTATAATAAACACTAGACACTGACCACGCGGGTATTGATTTTTATATTTTTATAAATTGATATTGTTTTTCATAATTAATGTTATATATGTTAGATAAGTCGTAATGTAACTAATTATATTTAAAAGATCTGAACCGAATAGGATAATATAGTTATTTTTTGGTACGAATATCCAAACCCGTTTCATATACATTTACTATTTAGATATTTTTAGGTTCCTATACATTAGAACAAACTCATCCTGACCAGAATGACCCAACTCAAGACACACACATAAATTTATAATATTCAACTGGAGCTTAATTTCAAAATAAATATAATAATACCCGAAAAAATAATATGTACTTAAATGAATAGCCAATATCCATGCCTAACTGATTTTATAAATTAATAAAAGAAAAATAAGTAAAATAGAAAGATTTTTTTATTTAGTAAAATAATTATATGGAGTGAAAAACTAAGTGACAATAAATGTAATACATTTTTATTGTTTTGATTTGTCATTATTTTATTCACAAAAATATATTTTGAATTATGTTTTTGACTATGTAATTTTTCACCGACTGAAACTAAAATAAAAAAAAATTAAAACAAATAAAACTGAACGTTTAACCATATGTAAAGCCCAGTTAGTTTAAATTTTTGATTTTATAATTAGCAAAAAGTTAATGTTGAAAACTAATAAATAAAAATCTACACTATTATTATTATGGTAATATAGTTAATGATGTATTGTTTAGGTATAACTAATGAAATTGTTAAACTAAGTAAAATATGAAAAGATAACTAATGTAATTATATTAATAAAATTACAAAAATGACACCATATATATTTTTTTTGATGAAATGTGAAATTTATTGATCAAATGTGAAAAGAATAGACATTTACAAATGGAAACCTAAGACTTGAATGCTATACACTGAGAACAAAAAAATAAGGATCTATGTGTGAGTAAAAACTTCAAACCAGCGTTGTATCCAACAAGAACGTGTTCCTCAGGATGAGTATGGGAGTGATGTAGCAATGTGGAAGCACTAGGAGGATAATTACAAGCCGTACTTCTCCTCATCTAATACTTGGGACCAAATCCGGGAGAGTAAAGCTAAAGTAAGTTGGAGTAAGAGTGTATGGTTTACTCAAAGAGTACCTCGATACTGTTTCATCGTCTGGCTTGCATTAAAAAACAGGCTATCGACGGGTGATCGTATGAGGACTTGGGGCATTCAGCAGAGCTGTCTATTCTGCGGGGAGAGAGACGAGACTAGAGAGCATCTCATTTTTGCTTGTCCTTACACTTACACTGTGGAACAAGCTCGCAGGTTGTCTTTGCAATGGTATTACAGATCCAGATTGGGCTGTCTGCAGTATGTCACCTGCAACACGCTTCGAAGTATGGATAAGATTCTTATTAAAATGCTGTTCCAGACTTGCATCTACTACTCGTGGAAGGAGAGAAATGGGAGGCGGCACCAGAAAGGTTTTCACAGTATGGATCAGACTATCCGGCTCACCGACAAGGCCTTGCGCAACAGAATCAGTTCTATGCGGTATAAGGGGGATCATAAGTTGACACCATATTTTTTGTTATACTCCTATCCATGTTACTAAACAATTTTCATTTATATTGTTATCCATGTTTTTCTAATGTGTATCTCAGTTTTAATAATATACTCCCTCCATTTCTAAAGGATCCATATTTTAGGATTTTCACATTTATTAAGAAAGTATATTAAATTTTAGTTACCAATACATTATTTTTCGTAATCAACTATTTTCCACAAGTTTTCACTAATAGAATTTGAATAAATTCAATTATGTTTTTTGAAGTTTACAATTTACATTTAATTTATGCATTGAAAATATAAAAAAATGTATCTTTTGAAACATTATTTTTTCTAAAACATGGATCTTTTAAGAACGGAGGGAGTACTAGACTTTAATCCGCATAACCGCGTGGATATTTGTTTTTATGTTAATACATAGATATTTATTTTATATAATTAATGATATATAGTTTTAACGTTAATCATATATTTAAATATTTATAATAACTATTTCAAATACAATAATTTTATATTTTATAAATTGTAATTTAATTAATTGTCACAAACCATCACATTAATTTGTCAGTTTTTATTATATATATATATATATATATATATATATATCTTAATAGAATTTTGTAATTAAAAAATTAATATATGCCTGAAACAACATATTTGAATATTGTTTTGTATTTAACTTATGCTAATTTCTTATTCGCGTTTCAAATTGATATATTATCTTTTAGAAATATCTATATATATATTCATTTTAGATAATATATTATTATGTATATAAAAGTTTGAGATATCTTTATTTTATGCATGTATTATATAGTTTACTAATTTTAGTCCGTTCCGCCAACATATCATACTTTTGTATAATAAAGGTTTTATATTTATAAAAATAAAATATATTAAGTTATCATTTTAATATAACTTATCATACTTAGATGACTATAGTAATTTTCTTTTAATATGATATATTATGATTAGCAATATAGATTCACTTACGTGACTAATATGAAATGATTTGTGAGACTGACATATCGTAGGTAAATATTTTTAATATTTTCAAGATGATTAAATAGTAAGATAAATAGAAAATGATTAAATTGTACCAAATAAGAAAAGATCTAAATATCCTTAAATTGAGGCAAAGATATTTGAGAACATTAAAAACATATGGTTCTAGTAGTTTAGATATTAAAATATATTTAAGAGATTTTTTAAGGATAGTCCATTTTTTAAAAATATTACAAATAAGAAAAGTTGTGACTTATATTTTAATATAATAGATATATTTCTATTATATGACTAAATTAAAGACATTGTTGTTCTAATAGTCTAGATACTTTTAAAAGCATATTCCCTTTTTCTATGCAGAATGAACTATATCATCACATTTAAAATTCTTGTAGTTTTTTTTTTTTGATAACCGAGTGTCCCGACCCCACTATAGTGGTCCAGACTAGAGACCGAACCTTTTAGCGGCACGGACGCATACCCGAGGGTGGATCATGGCCGGACAACGATCTTCGGTTTCGGGCGCCAGAGCAAGTCCGCATGTAAATTCCCCGGTGGTCAGTGTGAGTCGAACCCGGGGTCGTACTTGCAGCCGCAAGCCGTTTACCACCAGACTAACTCGTCCTGCTTTATCGAGGAGGTCCACGTACTTTTTTTTATCAGCCATTTTTTTTTTTTTTTGATAACCGTGGGGTTCGGTGACCGAAGTCAACCGACTAATCCCACGAGGCCCACGGCAATCCACGTATTCTTGCGATTTAACGATAGCCCGGGTGGCCACCGCAATTCGAACCCATGCAGCGCTATCTCTTTTGACGCTTACCACTGGGCCACCTTGAAGTGGTTTTTATCAGCCATTTATAATTGCTATAGATTTCCTCAATAGATTTGGAGTTATCAAGCTGTGCTATAACGTACACTTAGGTTGATGTATGTGTTAATATGTGATACTCCTGCTCCAATATGTATATGAAAAGAATTTACAAAGCTATATGCAAATGGCCGAAAATGATTTTGCATGAGTTTTTAACGTGATGATTTGAAGAAAAGAAGAAAAGATAACCTAAAAAGCACCATTATCAAATCCAGCGATGACTCCACTATAGCAATTATATGATAACCATCAACTGAATTGAGCCAGTAATAATTCTTTATACAACATAATTAATATTATTGATTTTTAAATATATGCAGAAATCATTGTGCTACTATCTGGATTTGAATCATAATGTATATTATTGACGAAAAACATTGATTCAAATCCATATGTGTTATGTTATTAACAAACATAAAACCAGTGAGAAGTATAAAATGATAAAAACGTGACTTACAAAGTAGGGACAACTAACGATTAAAGAAGGCAAGCAACCAACCAGAAAAATGGTGATCATGTTGATTGATTACACTGGCTATGACCGGACCCACCTTGAGTGAGCCATCAGCCGACTCCAATTACAATTTTGATTTCAGTATCTGACCCATTCACAGAAAAGGCTTGGCTTAGAATACAGTGCTTTCACATGACTCTTTGATTTGAAGTGAGCCACACATATAATCGCCATAACACACTCAGAGAACAAGCTTAGTTGTGCTTTAACAACATTTCGAAGATCTTCAAAAACCAAAGTTTAAAATCTGAGTAAACAAACATGATCACGGCCAGTATTTCCAGGTAAAAGAAAGAACACAGAAATTAACTCATTTCAACACTGTCACTAACGAGAGTAAATGTTCTTATTATTTGTTGAGATTCTTTCACCGTCGAATCAGCTGGAATCACTACTAAGCAACTCCACGAGTTGGGCTTTCTTCATCTTTGAAAACCCTTTTAGTCCCCTTGATTTTGCTATGCCTCTCAGTTCCATCAGCTTCAATGTACTCAAGTCCTCGTCTTTTACAGCTTCTTCCTCAACCTCTTCATCAGCATCATCCAGAGACTCCTCCTCCTCGGATAACGCATCTAAAGTAACATTATGCTCCTCCTCTTGGTAAAATGATGATGCGTCTAGATGCAGATCTGACTCTGGTTCGAGAATAGCTGCCACAGGGTCAGGTTCTGACTCATATTCAGGTGCATGTTCGTCGTACTCAGGCGCAATCTCAGCCTGAAGTTCGTCTTCAGGTTCGTCATGCGACTCTGCTGTATCCTTCTTATGGGTCCAAGTCACGCTGTAACTCGATGCCTCATCAAAAGTTGCCTCATTAGAATAAGTCGGAGGAGGTGATTCAAATCTTGGTACTGGCGACTTTCTTCTGAAGCTTGACGCTGGCCTGGTAAAGGATGATGATGATGATGATGCATTATGATCTTTGGTCCATGACTTGACAAGGTTTCCTCCGCTGCGATCTTGCCTCCTGTCCACAGGATCTCCTCGTAGCGAACTGTCTCCATGGCTGTTAAAACTGTTAACTTTTTTGCTCTGCTCTCCCGAATGCTTTCTTAGTAACTTAAGAAGAGAGTCAACAGTTTCACTTTCTTTTCCCCGTCCTTTAGAAGCTTCTTCTTCTTCTTGTGCCTTTTTATCTTCCCTCTTAGCCGCTGCTCGAGCTCGGAGCCGAGCTTGAACTTTTCTGAAAAGCTCCACTATCTCTTTCTCTCTTGGCCCAGGGGATGAAGTAGCTTGGAACTTGGGGGAGTTAGACAGAGAGAGCAAAGACCCGTTTCTTGAAGACAACATATCAGAGTTATCACCATCAAAACCGTCTCTATCTTCGCTTTGCCTGTTTATTCCATGCTTATTAAGCCTTGAGAAATCAGGGTTTCTTCTGTAGCCACCAGAACTCACTCGGCAAACCAAAGAACTACTATTGGGGGTACACTTCAGAGATCCATTAAGTTTGTGATCTAATGCAGCAGGTGTTCTTCTAGAAACAGCAGAGTTCGAGAAACACTTGCTGTCTGAAAGTGCGTAACCTGTGTTACCAAACCAATAGAATTGAATTATTACAAGTAATATTCCTACAGAAGCATGTAAACAGTCGACAACAACACGGTCCTATTTTGTCTAATTAACTTTCACTCAGAAGCATTTTGTCGAACAACTGGTGGACATAAAAAAAAATCATTTATTGTTCCAGATATGCCCTTTTCACACATCGAGTATACGTTACAGTAACAGAGATACAACATTACGAATCTTCCCGGTAACACAAATAGAGACAGAACTTAACAATTATCAACGACATGTAAGAGACACACAGAGAGGGTGGTAAAGTAGTACCAGAGACGTAATTAAAGTTCAAACTGAAAGTTCCCGACATCGCCGCCAAGAACAGCTTCGGAGCAAGGAGAGAGAGAAAGAGATTAAGCTTCCTCTTCTTCTACCCTCCTCTTCTTGGGCTTTAGATTATTTCAAATTCCTAAATGGGCTTTGTAAGTTGGGTTTTACAAATTAGAGATTCGACAATCGGTTAAGAGATTATTCCAAACCGAGTTTCCTACCTTAACAGAACCGACTACGTTAACCAATCAAAATCTCTTAACCAAAACCAAAAACAGAATTAACAAATGTCTTCTTATTCGGTTCGGTTTAAAAACCATGGTTTTGGATTTCTCTGTTTCATTATATAGGAAGAAGCTAATGAAGAGCTTTCTTCAACACTCTCTCAACAAGGATCTGTATGAAAGCTTAAGAACCAATGGACCAAACATTCGCCACAAACATCTCTGACACTCCAATGGCATCTCTAGATAGGAGTTTCGAACCAACGGAAACAAAGGGGATACAAATGCAAACAAGGTTCCTTGTTTATTACTAAGCCTTGTGGTCTTTAGCCAATTCATCCACGTCAAGTTCTACCGCCAAGAGTGGAGAATCCTCTTCCATGGCAAACTCACTGATACAGAGATACACAGTTCCAGATTCTTTTGTACTTAGTAAGATAAAAAAATAACAGAAAGAAGCTGATAGGAGAGGATGGTGACATCTCTTTACCTGTTACTTACAGGACCATGATCAACGGCTGTCCTCAGACAATATATAGCTCTTCCTACTATGTCCGCCATTGAGACCGGACCAAATGTTCGACTATCATATGCTTCCTATTAAACACAAATGGGACAAAGTCAACAAACCAAATTATATAGAGATTCAGTTTTTTCTTTTCCTAATGTAACAAGGAGGGAAGTCTGTAACAGTGGGTACCTTAGATTTAATCTCTTGGTTCTCAGCTACGACCCAACACTGATCCTTTTCGAGAACAAAAGGCTCCTCCTTCACATCAGTTGATACCATTTCGGATCCTTCTAAAGCTGCCAGTCTTCTCACTAGAAACTTATCTGTTTCATTTGGGTCCTTCAACACAACAGCATCTCCAACGAAAACATACCTAGACAACAAAAACCAAGTTATCCAGATGGGTTTCACTTTCAAGGTAGTTAATACAGTTGTGTGTGCCAACCAACTACTACACATTTTACAAAAAAAAAACAAAAAATTCAAACTTTTGGGAAGTGTCTACAAAGATTAAGATGAATCAAGTTCACCACTTAACTACATCCTTGATTCCCTCCCTTTCTCCCACGCCTACTTACAGCTCCCAAATGCAAAAAAAAAAAAATGAAAGCAAAAACTAATCCAAAAGGCCATGAATTTAGCTAAATGGGAATTAAGTATACAACTCCTAAGCAAGCAAGGAAACTTAAACAATCCAAAGTATATGACTCAACATTCCTGTGCTCAAGTATCTGCATGACATCCATATCAGTGCTACTACAAGGACTGACCTCTTAACTACATGATGAAACACCAGTTGGTAAGTTCAAGGCTTTGGTAAGTGGAACTAAACGCCGAGAAACATACCTTGTATCGACAACAGGTAGCTTACGGACAAGCAGTGTGTTGTCATGAGCTCCCATGGTTGGGGACATCTCTTGTCCTTTACCAGAGTGCAAGTAGGTTATCCTTCCATAGAGTAGATTCTTCAGGACTACACCAACTAGTTCCCGCTCATTGAGCTTCCCTTTAGTATGATTCTGTGACATTGAGTAAATAAAAAAAAACAGAATTCTATATAAACATCTCAATCAGCTGATAAAAAAATTGTCTCAGAAATTATTCAATAATTAGAATCAAAGCTCAACAACTCAACCAAACAAACTACTGACCCCTTCTTTCCCAGTGTTGTCTTTTTTATTACAAAGGGATCAGAAAGCCTAGCCAATTTAACCAATTTTCATAAATTTGAAAGAGAGAGAATTATAAATTAAAGTATCTGTAGCAAGTGTGAGAGAGAAGAGAGACCTTGAGGGAGAGAGTGAGGGAGTACTCCAGCTTGTGAGCCATGTATCGCACCCAATTCGATATGTATGCCATCTAAACAGAGACAGAGATTTGATCGGAGAAGTCCCTCTGCCGCGTCGGTTTTCTCAGCCTAGTCGCCGCCGTTGTCTTTCTTTATAAAAACCTGAGTTTCATAAAAATCTTGTGAAACTCAAAAAAAAAAGAAAGATTTTTGTTTTCAAATTAGCCTTTGAACTATTCTCTATTTCGATAAGTCTCCCTGTATTAAAACATTGTAACACATTAGCCCCCACGAGGATTCTGAGTCTGACCAAACATGTAAAAGTTAGTTCAAAGTCTTGGACTTTCTCAACATGCCACGTGTTCACAACCAAACATGTTTACTTTCAAAGTATTGGACTTTCGTAACATGCCACGTGTCCACAACCTTTCTCCTCCTCCGCTGAACATTTCTCGTTTTCTGATTAGGATCAGCAGATTTGATAGATCCAATTTATTGTGATTTTCTTTCTTCCTTGATCTCTATTTATTATAATTCGAAAGATATGGTTGATTCGATTGTGTAAATTTAGATAAAGTTTGGATTTTTATGTTTAGGTGAAGAATGGACAAGCTGAAGATATCTGAATGGGGAGAGAAGCTGAAGACAGGAAGAGCTCAAATGAACAGAATAGTAAGTGACAAAGTCAAAGACATCCTTCAAGCTCCTACCTTGGAATCCAAAATGGTCGATGAAGCCACTTTAGAGACTTTTGAGGAGTCCAACTGGGGAATGAGCATGAGGATATGCGCTCAGATCAACAACCACGAGTTTAACGCCTCGAAATTGTTAGAGCCATCAAGAGTAAGATCTCTGGTAAAAGCCTTGTGAGCCAAAGACTGAGCCTTGAGCTTCTCGAGGCTTGTGCTATGAACTGTGAGCAGAAGATTTTCTCTGAAGTTGTTTTTGAGAGGATTCTTGATGAGATGGCTTTGTTAGTCAAGAACAGTGAGGCTGAGTCAGAGAATAGAAGGCGAGCTTTTCAGTTTATTAGAGCTTGGGGACAGTCCCAAAATCTTAATTATCTTCCTGTTTTCCAACAGACTTATATGGTAATAATAAACTCTCTGAGTCTGATTTGCTTATATGGTCACTGTTCTAAAAAATGGGTCTAGGCGCCACCCAATCTAGTCAAGCAAGTCGGATCTAAATGAATGTATTCTAAACATGGGTTGGTTTAAGCGTCCGCCTAAACCGTAATTTTCTATAAGGCGTCTGAACGAAACGATTTTTTAAAACAGTCTTTTAGAAAATCGGTGGCATTCTAAATATCGGTTTGGTTTACGTGCCCGCCTAAACAATAATTTTCTATAAGGTGGCTAACTACCACAGATCTGAACGAAACAATTTTTTGGAAATCGGTAGCTACCCGGTTCCTAATCAAGAACAGGCTAGTGGAGACGATGATGGTCTTCTTGACTATAACTTTGGGAACTTATCTATCAAGGATAAAAAAGAACAGATTGAGATCACGCGGAACAGCCTCGAGTTGCTTTCTAGCATGTTGAGTACTGAAGGAAAGCCAAATCACACGGAGGTAATGTCTTGTGTTATTCACTCAATCATGCAAACCACATTCTCTGTGTTGTAATAAGTAATAGTGTTTATTGTATATGTAATGGTTACAGGACGAGCTTACGGTAAGCTTGATGGATAAATGCAAGCAATTACAGTCGTTGATTCAGATGATCATAGAGAGCACAACAGATGATGAAGGTGTTCTTTTTGAGGCTCTGCACGTGAACGATGAGCTCACACGCGTTTTATCTATTTACGAGTTGGCTGATGAAAGTGATGAGAAAGCGTCCATGGTGGAACAAGAATCATCGGGAAGCAAAGATGCTCACCCGAAACCAACAGAAGAAGAAGAAAAACGGTTTGATGAAACAGAACCATGTCGAAAATTCAGAATCATCAGACAAAACAGCTAAAGAAGATAAGAAGGTGAAGATAGAACTCGGTTTATCGAGTGATGAAGATGAAAAATGAGCAAGTCTCTATGTTTTTGTCTCTTCAGAACGTTTTGGGAAGATTTTGTTATTTTGATGATTTTCTTCTGTAATGTTGTTTCAACCTCTTTGCGTTTGTGTTTTTGACATTATAAGCATACAATGCATAAAGAGTTGAAGCCAGTCTGTTGCGATCCAAACGTAACCACTTCCCATCATTCCAAGAGACAATAGCCACCGAGAAAACGTTTAAACCAGAGTCAGGATTCACATGGATAATGGAAACACTCGTAAACCTCTCCCTGATCGAGATGGCTCAGTCATTTTATACGAGATGGTGTATGTATTCCATATACGTGGTGTAGTATTTTATACGAGGTGTTTTGGTAAGCGTTTTGATTATAATTCTGTACTGATTGTAATGAGAGGATAGGCGTTATGGCGCTATGGTTGCGATGAGTGTTTTACCAATCCAATGCAATGGATGTTGTTGATTCATCTTGTTTTTTTTTTCTTTTTGCCTGTTTCAAAACCTAAGATCTTTCTCGTAAAATATGTTTTTCATTTACATGATACTAGGTGATACCCGCGCCCTGCGCGGGGTAAATTCACTCGGTGATTTAATGTTTGAAATCAAAAATAGAATATGTATTTGCAATATATCATTGATGAAATACGACTTTATAACAACAGAGAAAAATTTCAAAAATGTATGATTGATGAAGTTGAAGTATACCTTTGGTAAAAGCATATTTAAACAATAGAAAAACTCTCTTATAACTAAAAAGCTCATTTTTATTAAGATGCATAATTATAAATGTTAACACCCTACATAAATGTATAACAATCCACGTCAAAAATAAGGATACTTCTTCACATAAAAATAACAGAACAAAAAGTGTAAAAATGCCTTATATTGGAGTCGATTAGAACCATTTTGATCATCAAACCACCAGAAGCAGAATACTGTTTCCACAAATGTAGGATCTTCACCCTATCTTCCATATTGACTTGAATGGTTTCAAATCACACACGTTGGTTATCGCAGCCATTGTAATAGAATGATATAAGATTGTAAGTTTTAGACTGTATGAGATACGTATGGGAGAAAGGGATCTTATATAGCGAAGCGTAAACCTAATTCAATGGAGAAGATATGTCGTTTTATGAAAATTTAATAGCAAATATATTTACCTTGCGGATCACTCTAATATCTATATATTACCATAACTTAAAAACTATAAATATATATTGCATTATACTATCATTAAATAACCTTGCAAAACACTCAAAACATAAAAATTCGGACCAAGCAATTAAGTTCGGTTTTATTTGGGTTGTTTATTATTGATTGAATCACGGTTTTTTTTATTTTGTACGTGAATTTTTTAAATACAAACAAATCTTCCGTTCGAAATTTAGTTGGCCAACAACGTAGGTGCATGAACACACACGTACATGCGTTAACTCGTAAGAAGACACCGAAGCTACATTGAAGCAGTTAACCTAAATACACCAGTCCATCTTGAACTTCTAAACGAAGTCTTAACTTCCCTGAAACTACATTGAATCTTCTCTGACCCTTAATTTCCTTCAATGCAGCATTTTTTGGATCAGTTCGCAGGTAATTAATACTTCGTGGGGGGGGGGGGGGGGGGGGGAAGAAGCTTGTTCTTTGTTATCGTTGTACTCTTTCCAAACCTTAAGCCTCTCATCGACGATGGTCCCGCCTATTCTTCTTCTCGATTCACGCTGCAATTTTCTATAAGGTGGCTAACTACCACAGATCTGAACGAAACAATTTTTTGGAAATCGGTAGCTACCCGGTTCCTAATCAAGAACAGGCTAGTGGAGACGATGATGGTCTTCTTGACTATAACTTTGGGAACTTATCTATCAAGGATAAAAAAGAACAGATTGAGATCACGCGGAACAGCCTCGAGTTGCTTTCTAGCATGTTGAGTACTGAAGGAAAGCCAAATCACACGGAGGTAATGTCTTGTGTTATTCACTCAATCATGCAAACCACATTCTCTGTGTTGTAATAAGTAATGGTGTTTATTGTATATGTAATGGTTACAGGACGAGCTTACGGTAAGCTTGATGGATAAATGCAAGCAATTACAGTCGTTGATTCAGATGATCATAGAGAGCACAACAGATGATGAAGGTGTTCTTTTTGAGGCTCTGCACGTGAACGATGAGCTCACACGCGTTTTATCTATTTACGAGTTGGCTGATGAAAGTGATGAGAAAGCGTCCATGGTGGAACAAGAATCATCGGGAAGCAAAGATGCTCACCCGAAACCAACAGAAGAAGAAGAAAAACGGTTTGTGATGAAACAGAACCATGTCGAAAATTCAGAATCATCAGACAAAACAGCCAAAGAAGATAAGAAGGTGAAGATAGAACTCGGTTTATCGAGTGATGAAGATGAAAAATGAGCAAGTCTCTATGTTTTTGTCTCTTCAGAACGTTTTGGGAAGATTTTGTTATTTTGATGATTTTCTTCTGTAATGTTGTTTCAATCTCTTTGCGTTTGTGTTTTTGACATTATAAGCATACAATGCATAAAGAGTTGAAGCCAGTCTGTTGCGATCCAAACGTAACCACTTCCCATCATTCCAAGAGACCATAGCCACCGAGAAAACGTTTAAACCAGAGTCAGGATTCACATGGATAATGGAAACACTCGTAAACCTCTCCCTGATCGAGATGGCTCAGTCATTTTATACGAGATGGTGTATGTATTCCATATACGTGGTGTAGTATTTTATACGAGGTGTTTTGGTAAGCGTTTTGATTATAATTCTGTACTGATTGTAATGAGAGGATAGGCGTTATGGCGCTATGGTTGCGATGAGTGTTTTACCAATCCAATGCAATGGATGTTGTTGATTCATCTTGTTTTTTTTTTCTTTTTGCCTGTTTCAAAACCTAAGATCTTTCTCGTAAAATATGTTTTTCATTTACATGATATTTACAATTTAGCAAAAAAATAAAGAGAGGATAGGCGTTAGAGAAGTAATTAGTATTAAAATATGCATGGGATTTGAGAAAAAAAAACTATGCATGGGATTTGTTTTGTAGGTCTCACAAATGCATGTATCAATTAAACACAATTATTAACTGTAATTGTGAAGAACATGGTCAAGTTAAAAACATTTTATATGGAAATCGATCGTCAAAAACTTTCAAATAATTATTTGTTATTATCTTTTTCAAAAAAAAAAAAATTATTATTTGCTATTATTTCAACTCGATCTTTCATCTAAATCAAAAGTTCATAACTGAGCATTATATGTTAAGATATTTTGGGTATTTAGAATCTTGGAGGAATGGGATCATATCTTGGTCTTCCAGAAAATCTGGAGGGATCAAAGATTCAAGTTTTTAGTTTTGTTCAGGATCGTTTAAATAATAGAGTAAATGGATGGACTTTCAAGTTTTTTACAAAAGGGAGAAAGGAAGTGATTATTAAGTCGATGATCACGGCATTACCAAATCATTCGATGTCATGTTATCGATTACCTAAAGCAACGGTGAAAAAACTAACAAGTGCGGTATCACAATTTTGGTGGAGCCCAGGGGGAAGCACAAGAGGGATGCACTGAAAATCATGGGACAAGGTATGTGCAGATAAGGAGGAAGGTGGCTTAGGTTTTAAAGATATCACTGATTTCAATACAGCGATGCTTGGTAAACAGTTATGGCGTCTGATAGAGAAGCCAAATACTTTATTTTCTCGAGTCTTCAAAGGTCGGTATTATAGGAATGCTTCACCCTTGGAACCGATTCGCTCATATTCTCCGTCATATGGCTGGCGGAGTATTGTTTCTGCTAGATCTCTGGTTAGCAAAGGACTAATCAAAAGGGTGGGATCAGGATCTTCTATATCAGTATGGAATGACCCTTGGCTCCCAACCACTCGTCCGAGACCAGCTAATAAAAATCAACACAATCTATATCCCCATCTTACAGTAGAGTCCCTCATTGACTCTACCTCGCGTACTTGGAATTTAGAGGTAATTCGGGCTTTGGTGGATCCTCAGGATGCAAAACTTATAGAAAGTATTCCACTAAGTAGGAATCAGAGGGTGGATAGAGAGGGATGGCACTTTTCAAAAAATGGAAAATATACGATTAAATCATGATATCAGGTAAAACGGATTTATCCAGACAAAGAAAAACCACCATTACTGATTGGTCCCACGGTTGATGTTTTGAAGGCTTACTGCTGGAAAATACGGTGTCCACCAAACAGTTCGGAAGAATTTACAAGCAAGGGGGTTTCAAGGGGATATTTGTTGTACCCGATGTGGAGCTCCTGAGGAATCGATAAATCATGTATTTTTTGAATGTCCTCCAGCTCTCCAGGTTTGGGCTCTTTCGAAGATACCATCAAACCCAGTCTATTTTCCAACAAGTTCCCTATTCACAAATATGGATCATCTATTCTGGAGAGTTCTCCCGCAGATGGAGGATCACCAGTTTGCATGGATTCTATGGTATATCTGGAAAAGTAGGAATAATAAAGTTTTCAGCAACTTGGATATAGATCCTATGGATACGATTAAATTGGCGGAAACAGAATCAACATTATGGGCTGAGGCACAAGTAGTAAATGACCAAAGGATGCTAACACCAAGAATAGACACGGTATTGCCGTCGATCCCAGGAAGATGGTGTTTTACGGATGGCTCGTGGAAGGAGGGTACTAGGTTTTCAGGACAAGGTTGGCTTAGTACTTTGGAAGGTTTCGATGGATTACTGGGGGCGAGGAATGTAAGGGCTAGTCTTTCGCCTCTTCATGCGGAGATGGAAACACTTTTATGGGCAATGGAATGCATGAGGAACTTACGTCAATTTCAGGTTACATTTGCAACGGATTGTTCTCAATTGGTGAAGATGGTTTCGGAACCAGAAGAATGGCCAGCTTTTGCAACTTATTTGGAAGATATCAAGACCCTGAAAGAGAGTTTCACACGATCAGAAATAATCTATGTACCACGGACGCAAAATTCAAAGGCGGATAGTCTAGCATGCAGTGCTAGAAAACAGCCGTCTTTCGTCGTTCACATGGATGCAGATCACCCGGTTTGGTTCACAGAGTCAATATGAGTCTATATTGTTGATGACAAAAAAAAAAAATGTTAAGATATAAACGTGTATTGTTTTTTTCTTAAACGAGAAAATTGCATATCCAAATAAAAATCATTAGAGCTTACTCTTGCAAGATAGTCTTTTCAATTCAGATCAACATCCTCGATTCAAAAATCAAATTCCCCAATTTATTTTCAGCTCAACGATAGCTAATAAAATGATCCATAAAAGTTTTCTTGCTTTCTCTTATATAAAAATAAAGCTGAGAAGATTTATAACACAAAAGGTTAGATATGCTATAATTAACTAAATATACATACTAAACTCATAAAAGTTCTCTGAATAATGCTTTAGAAATTTAGAATAAAGAAACAAGTTATAAATTAGAGATTCCTAAGTTTGTAAAGTTGGCTCTTTTTTACTTTACAAGTTATTATAAAGTAATATAACTTAATCACTTTGGTGTCACCTCCTTTTCCACCTTCCAATACGGATTTGAATCATTCACTTTTGTATCCGCCACATCTCAAAACATTAAGAAGTTCAAGAACCCAAACAAAATGAAGGAATATTAGATTGGTTGATTTTCCGGCACCTATTGTGGTTTATTAGGTCACACAACTTACATTTATATTATTCAAATTTTGGAAAATGCCCAAAAGATACAAGTTTATCTTTGGTATAGCTTACATTCTACTTGCTATTTCTAATTATTATTTATTAGTTAAAACCATTCATGTAAGAAAACTAAAAATCCATTTTTGACAACCCGGCCCCTTTTAAAATTAAATTATGTAATTTGGCTAATCCTAGCTGCAAGAGTAAAGAGTTTCCTACTCACTGAATAATCCGCAATAAAATGTCACTCACAGCTGAGGTTTGAATCTTGAAAATGCTAAATTTACAGATAGATTAAAAAAACAGGTCAATGGCGCAAACCAGCCAAGATTAAAATATTTGTAACTTTTTCGATTCGTATCTTTTAGACTAGTGCTTATCGACGACTTGTTTCTACTCCAATGAAAATCAGTTTAGTTTATGAATCATCCCTACTTTATCCCAAGGGTTGCATCTGTAGTCAGCTGCTTATGTCGTCCTACTCTAGAATTTGAAGTGGACGTGGCGGCAACCACTTATAAGTTAACTGTCGTACATTCATAAAGTATAGTAATATAATACATAATCAATGAACAGTTGAGGCCCTGGTGGACTTTATATATTCATCGTTTAAGGTTGTAGATTGGTGCCGACTCTGAACACGTCATAAGCTATCTTCATTGGTTGCCGATATGGCTCCGTGACTCCTTCAAACAAAAAACCTGAATAAACGGTTGTAGTCACTGTACATTTAGGTTCTATAGAATTGATATTTTCTCTTAACTTTTTCTTCTTTACGTTTAGCTGCTCTTAATTAAGCTGTTATTTATTTATCATAACTAGTATTAGGCTATTAGCTACCGCTTTTGTTTAGTCGTTTGTCATTGTTCTTATTTATATATATTGTTATATGCTCTCCAAACTTTCTATTTTTATCGGTGTCGCCCAATATGAAAAAATTAGTTAATTAGTTTGACAACTTGACATACCAAATTTCCTTACGAAATTATGTTATGATATTATATCACGTCGACATAACAAGATTGGTACAAAAACATACACTTTGTCACTTGTTAACATTTGAGAAAACTATTGTTTCATAATTACTAAAGTCTTACCTTTATACCCCAAAACATGAAAATATGATATGATGGAAATGCATGCAAGCCATGCAATTAAGAGGCTAGACTATGTGTATATCTGACTAGATTCCAACTTAATTAGTAGCTACTTCAAATATAATTTCTTCATAAATCTAGGTGTCTCAGCACTAAAGCTATAGCTTAACAGCCTTATAGGTCCTTAACTATATAAACCCATGGATGCTAGCGTCTATTACAGAGATCAATCAATCGCATTAACACTTCAAAGACTATATATATACATCTTAGCTTTATTAAGAGAGTCATCATATACTATGGCAAGTGTAAGGATATGGGTCTGTGTCGTTTTGCTTATACTACTCGAACTGACCTCAGTGCACCAATGTCGATCTTTGGTCGTAGAAGAGCGACTTTCCGGTTCAAGTCGTGTGATGAAGATTAGAAGAGAGCTCTCTCAGAGGCTAAAAGAGCTGAATGCTAGGTTAGAAGGCGAAGGGAAGATCCTTGGCAATACTCTAGACTCGAAGCGGCTCAGCCCCGGTGGTCCTGACCCAAGGCATCATTAACAAAGGAGGAGAGAAACAAAATTCTGCAGTTGTTATTGCTGGGAGAGGTTTTAATATTATTACAACTTTTTGACTATATAATTGTAACGGTGTAGCTAGTGTTTCGCTGACACCAGCTTATAAACATTCAAGCTCTAATCTGACAGATGTGTGACGTAAAGCAGCTTGTTTGATCTATAGAAATATGTGATATATTATGTTTTGATTTCTGTCTCTTTCCATTGATGCGTTTCTGTTTACATTATCTCATTTGCATCGTCCTGGTTATTTGAGGTTAGCTTCATGTGTCGTCTTGAGATCTTAGTAATTAGAGAAAATGGAAAGAGTATTGTGCATGCATGCATGAGAGTTTTTGGCCACAGATTCATATTGAAGTCTGACAGCATTAACTTCAAATCAAATTAAATACGAGATAGTTCACTAGTAAAGGAAGAAATAATTACTACTAGGTGACCGGTCCGCGCACCCTGTGCGGGCATAACAAAATTCAAAATATAAAATAAATAATGTATAGTTTTCGAAATAACGGATTTTACATTATAATATCACCGCCTTTGCGAGAAAGCATCAGCCATGGAGAAAAGCTGGTACTCAATATTTGACATGGACGAGAAGGACAAAGTAACTTCAGTATCAAGAGACAGTTATTGTGTGTATGTATAATTGCAACGTCCAAAAATAATTTGTGTGTTTAAAAAGAAAATTTCAAGAGGGATTTTATATTGTAATAAGGTAAGTCATTACAAACGAATTAAGAATTTAGAAACATTAAGGTAAATTGGCATTTAAAATTGGGCAATTGTCAATAATAGCACCTTTTGAAGTTTTCCTTCCCAAACTAGCACTCAGGATTAGAAGTCACAAAAATAGGTTTCATTAAAGGGGTAATTTACCTTTATACCCTTTGTTATAAGAATAGAAAAAAAAAAACATTTCATTTCATTCGATCGCGAATCTTCTCCGGCTCCTCTCGGGAATCTTCACCCTCACCGGCACTGTCGTCTCCGACTCGGGAATCGTCGTCTCCGGCTCGGGAATCATCTTCTCCGACTCGGGAATCGTCGTCTCCGGCTCGGGAATCATCTTCTCCGACTCGGGAATCGAAGTCTCCGGCTCGGGAATCATCTTCTCCGGCTCGCTAATCGTCTTCTCCGGCTCGCTAATCATCTTCTCCGGCTCGATAATCATCTTCTCCGGCTATCTAATCATCAGCGTCACACTCTCTACTCTCAAAATCGGTAACTTTTTAAAATTAGGGTTTTTGAATTAAAATTTGGGAAGCTTGCGTTTTGATTTTGATTTGTGTGTTACTCGTTCTTATTAACAAGCGAAGCAAATGAAGACTTTTGTGTTGTTTTGTATTTGTGTTATTTCAGGAAAGCCTTCCAGAAAAGTTTGAAATTTTTTTTTCCTTGTTTACGCAGGATAGAAACAAGATGGGAGATTCAGTACCTCTAAAACTAGCACTGCCAGAGCTGAAGTATCCTATTGGTTCACAGCCAAAAGAAAAGTCAGCAATCAACCAATACTCTGGTTCAGATTATATCTCTATTGTCAAAAGCATCCTAAAACCAGATGAGATGATAAGAGTCCGAGGATCATTTCTGGGACCTGTAATGAAGCTCAGTGAGAGAGGATTGAAGTTATCAGCAAAGATAGTCTACGCCATTCTCACTAGAAGCATCGTTTCTGTCAAGGAGAATGAAGGCTGGTTCCATTTCGGTGCGCAGCCAATGAGGTTCTCTATAAGAGAATTTCATATGATGACAGGCTTGAAATGTAGTGGTGCATTAGAAGGACCACGAAGGGAAACCGAGAGATTTAATTGGGAATTGCTAAAGGGGCGTAGTCATAAGTTAAGTGACGTGGTGGACCAGCTCAGAAACACAAGAGAAGATGCTTCTGAGGAGAGAATATGCCTCGCAATGCTCATCCTGGTAGAGAGCATATTATTGCGGAAGAGCAAAGGAGGGAGTTTTCCTTTGGAATATGCGAAAAATGCACAGGATATGACATATCCATGGGGAAAAGAGGCTTACATTGTGCTCCTGAAGTCAATTCAAAACGCTGTCGCGAATCATTTGGAGAATAAATCCAAATTTGAGTTGCAAGGTTATCCTCTAGTATTCCTTCTTTGGATACTAGAGTCGATTCCTTTGCTAAGGAATAAGTTCAGTAAGTGTGTACCAACAGTTGAGGTTCCTGGGCCGACTTACTTGTGTGAAAAATACACTGAGATAGAGAATCCATCACTTGATAGGGTTTTACAGGTTGAAGCTGATACAAAGGTAAGCTTTTCCAAGTATATGTTTCTCAGTTTATTTGGCTTTTTCTTTTTAATATGTTTCTCATTGGTCTTTTTTTGAAATATTCTCAGCTGAAGGTCCATTGCATACTACCTTCTATTCCTCATGATCCAGAAGATGATATCTCCATTGAAGACAAATATAGTGACGAGTTGGAAACAGTGAAAGATGTAACAAAGAAAGGGTACAAGATTACAGCCGATGACTGGGAAAATAGGTGTGTAGACACATTTGACACATTGGATGCTCTTATTCAAATGATGGCAAATAAGGAGACTGGCCAAGCTTCTACTCCGATTGATGAGGATTCAGTAAATGAAAAAGTGAACAGGATCATCACGGTAATGGAGGAGAATCTGAAGAGCATGAAGGATCGAATGTCATTACTGGAAGAAGAAAACATACATCTTAGAGCTCGTGTGTCAGAGTTGGAAGGAAACAGCAATGTTTTTCCCACTAACGTGACACAAAAGGTAAATTCTCAAAACATCTTCTTTTACATTTGCATTTTCAAGTATTTTTTGGAAGATCTTGTACATATTCTTGAATGCCTTCCTAATATTTGACAAACAGCGATCCAGTGGGACACCTTTATCTCCAATGTCTCACACGCAACCATCCAGTGGGACACCTTTATCTCCAATGTCTCACACGCAACCATCGAGTGAGACACCTTTATCTCCAATGTCTCAACAGCCTAATTTGACACATGAGGTATGTAACCAATAAATATTGTTGAGTTTTGAAGTAATATTTGGAAAGCTTTTGTACTTCTTGAATGCATTCCTGATTTTTGCAGGAGACAATGATTGAATCAGCTGCATCTCCAAAGTCTCAACAAAATGAGGTATATGCTCAAAAATTTTTAAGAAAATATTTGGAAATTCTTGTACAAAATCCTGAATGCCTTCCTGATTTTTGCAGGATTACACGCAATCATCGAGTGAGACGCCTTTATCTCCAATGTCTCAACAGCCTAATTTGACAAATGAGGTATGTAACCAATAAAATATTGTTGAGTTTTGAAGTAATATTTGGAAGCTTTTGTACATATTCTAGAATGCATTCTTGATTTTTGCAGGACACAATGAATGAATCAGATGATGAAACTCCTGCCCTTGATACTCAAGTATTCTCTCCTAATCTGACAAAAGAGGTATATGCTCAATGATATTGTTTTCACAGTTGGAGTTTACAAATTAGTTTTGGGTGATTTTTTTTTACATATAAAGGCTTTTCTGATTTTTGACAGAAAGAAACAGAAACGTCTACCGGTGAGAGGCCATCCAATCCTAATCAAGATGGAAAACCAGATGATGAGGTAATATTTATTCTAGAAATTATAGTTGAATGTATTCATGATGGCCATTCCTGATATTTTTTTGCAGATTGTGAGAGAGAAATTAACAAGTGAGTCACCTGCTAGTCAGAGTCAAGTTTTGCAGAAAGAAACAGTAGAAATGAATGAGACACCTTCTTCTCCAATAGCTCCAAAGAGTATTGAAACTCCCGTTTATACTCCAAGTCAGACTCAGCAGGTACATGGTCAAAAAAAATCTTGGATTTTTAAGTTAATGTTTGAAAGCTTTAGAACGTACTCTGGATTGACTTCGTGATAATTTTTACAGATTGAGAGAGAGCCATCGGATGACACGCCTGCCCTTGATACTCAAGTTTTTACTCCTAATCTGACAAAAGAGGTATATGCTCAATGACAGTTGGAGTTTACAATTAGTTTTGGGTGATTTACATATATAGACCTTTCTAATTTTTGGCAGAGGGAAACACAAACCTCTACTGATGAAACGCCACCCAAAACTAATCAAGGAGAAGGAAAACCAGATGATGAGGTAATATTTACTCTAGAATTATAATTGAATGTATTCATGATGGCCTTTCCTGATATTTTTTGCAGATTGTGATTGAGTCACCTGCTGCTCAGACTCAAGTTTTGCAAAAAGAAACACTGGAAATGAATGAGACACCTTCTTCTCCAATATCTCCAAAGAGTATTGAGGCTCAAGTTTTTACTCCAATTCAGAAACAGCAGGTAAATGTTCAAAAAATCTTGGAGATTTCAAGTAATGTTTGAAAGCTTTTGTACGTGTTTTTGATCCCCTACCTGACTTTTTTTTGTTTTTTTTGCAGACGGTAACAGAGGAAACGTATGAGGCTACACAGCCATTGACTGAGATCATTTCAGCAAACAATAAAAAGGTAAGCATAGAAATGTCTTTCATAAGTACAACTTGAATTTTAAATTGTAGAAACTTCTTCATAACTACCTCTTTTATTTTACTGTTATTACAGGAGGATACACATGCTGTGCATTACAGACCTTCCTCTCCATTGTCTTCACTAATTGCACTAGTTATTGAAGAAAATAAGAATGCTTTGGTAAGAAGAAATATTTAAAATGTTTAGGTAATATTTTTCTATTCAACTAACTCTTACCATTTACTTTTGTCTTATAGAGTGAGACAGAAACTGCGACCCAATATTTTTCTACAAGTGAAGGAGAGCATTCACAATCAAGCAGAAAGAATCAAGCGGAAGAATATCTCAAGGATACTACAGAACCTACTACTGAGCTAGTTTCCACAGATGTTTCGAAGACACAGCCTCTTACTCCGCAAACACAGCACCTTCAGACAAGTGAGGGAGATCAATCCGATGAGACACCATCAGAGCAGAATCAAGCAGAAGAAAATCTCAAGGATACTACAGAACCTACTACTGAGCTAGTTTCCACATATGTTTCGAAGATGCCGCCTATTACTCAGCAAACAGAGCATCTTCAGACAAGTGCTATAGATTTTTCAGAAAAAAACGAGGTATGCATCGAGTATATTTGATCTTTAATTATTATTCTAACAATTTAAAACCGCTGATGTTACTGAATCTTCATTTTTAATAGGTTGAAGTAAGCAGGCTTCTAGCTCACTTTCAAATAGGCGCAGAGGTTGAAATTTTGTCTACTGATGACGAAATATGGTATCCAGGAAAGGTTGTTGATCTTAAACTGTGTGAAGGACTAGAGGAGCTGACAGTTGAGTACACGACACTCTTCACAGACCAACATAGACTTCAGAAACTTCAGGATACTATCACGGCTGACAAAATACGTCCTGCAACACCAACTAGTGACCAAAAATCCTTTGAGATGATGGATAAGGTAGAAGCCTTCTACAACAATGGCTGGAGCAGCGGACAAATTAGCATGGTACTTGGTGATAACACATACTCGGTGTGTCTCTATACTTCTATGGAAACTATTCTATTCAAACATTCAGATTTGCGAATTCATAGAGAATGGAAAGATGGAGTCTGGAAGATGGCAGATAAGGTAAATCATAACTAGAATTATACTTCACGTGAATTGTTTGATATACATACATTTTAGTTTCAGGAATGGTTTCCAGAAATTCCGATTGCAACAAATTTGATAATATTTTGCTTGGTGTCTATTGTTTGATTAAAGGTGAAGCCTGATAAGAAAAGGAAAGCTGCTGCCTCATCACAAAATTCAGGAATGGATAATGTTTTCCTAAGAAGGAGCGAGAGGGTGCCTAAACGATCTAGAGACACAAAAACTCCATTCAAGTCTGACAGAAATCCGGCTTTAACTGTAATACCTGAGATTATACCTGCAGTTGATCCGTTTTCAACTCCTGCGGAACATAAGCTTTCAAGGCTTCAAAATTGGATGACATTAAAGCCCGGCATGCATGAAACGTAAGCATGTTTCTGTCCTTGTCTATATATTCTTATATTTATGTATAAGAGGTTTGGTAATTCCTTTGAATCTTTAATCGACTGCAGGTCCCTATCAATCAATGATAATAAGATAAGGAAATCTTTCTTTCAAAGCATGGAAAATGCAAAAAAGGACCTTAAGAAAGAGGTAATTTGTTTACATATGTTCTTGCCTTGAGCTTTTTTTTAAAAAAAAATTCAGGAAGGATTTGTTTAGTTTCAGGAAATTATATAGTAACAAATTAGATAATGTTTGCCTTTTTTTTTGCAGCACATTGATGGAGCCTTTGCAATGCTAAATTGCAGAAGAAATGAGAATGCTGCTTGGTTCCACAACTACAAGATTCCAAAGGCGTGCTTCCTACCTATGGAGTTCTTGCATTGCTTGCTCTCTGATGATTTGGCTTACAAGAAAGAAAAGGTCAAAGGTAAAAAGATTTTCAACGATTTATTTAAAGATACTGTGAGAGGGAAGGTATATCCAGAGAAGACATGGGGAGAAGATGTTGATGTTGTGTATGGGATTACTCTTGGAAAAAAAAGCAATGTCTGGATTGGGATGGAAATTCATTTGAAGAAGAAAAGAATCACAGTATATGATTGTTTTCAAAAGGAAAGCAACAGCATTGATATTCCTCAAGTGAAAAAGTTGGCAGGTATGTATAAACAATCTGTATTTGATGTATTCATCTGTTTCTTGGTTTGAAATATTCAACTGATTCTATCTTGATATTGATTTTTAAATATGACAGTGTTGATTTCTAATCTGCTGGTGGAATCTTCTGGTGATGAGGTAGATAAGGTGAAGATGATTCCATTTGAGATTGAGCAGGCACAAGGTTTACCCAAGACAAAACATCCTTTCAACTGTGGGATATTTCTTGTCAAGATTCTGGAGTGCCAGTCATTGAAGATAGGAGACATGACAAAGATTAATGATGACAATGCATTGGAGCTAAGGAGAACCTTGTCTTGTGAGATCTTCAACCAATTTGTGGATGAGAGCTTTGGGAAATGAGAATGATGCATGAAAACATTTTTTGTTTTAGTTAAGACTCGGTTTTAGTTATGACTGTTTATTTTGTTATGTTGTTGGCGTCTGGTTACATAAGAAAGATTGGAAGGATATCAAGTATTTTATTTGGGTATCATATATCTTGGAAGGTTAAAATATTGTTTCTGGATGGGTTTCCAGAAAAAAAGTTAAGTGTTTCAAATGTAAAAAAGAATGAAATGAGATTATATACTAAGGATTGGACATGTATATGGTAAGCTTAAAATTGTGATGTTTACAGACAACAAAAATTTAGAACCACAAAGGATCGAACCCAGAGGGAGAGAGTCTGCGTATTTGGATAGTGTGGGAGTTTAGCCACTAGGCCAAGAAGAATCATCTGTTATGGATTACATTTAATTTTATTTAACTCCAAACTGTAACACAAAAAAGAATTAAAATAGATTTTGAATCCACCACATATCGAACCCGGGGATAGAGAGACTTTTGAGTTATAAAAAGCCTTGGTTTAACCGCTGGTCTGAGGAGAATCATCTGTTAAAGAATATTACATAAGCATACTTAACCCAATTAATATAGGATAGGTTTCCAAAACAATACATTTCGATTGAAAAAAAACAAAACTCTTGCCGTCTCAACACTCTCGCCGTTTCAAACTTCTCGAATCTCACTCGTCTCCGCCTCTCGAATCTCTCTCTCATCTCCATATCTCTCGATCTCCGACGAAAACCCATCTCCAGAACTCTCTCTCTCTCGATCTTTTACGCGAGCTCTCTCTATTCTCCGAGAAAAACCATTTCTAGAGCTCTATCTCTTGAAGGTATGTTGCAGATTCAACCTTATGTGTGTTTTCTTTCTGAGAGATTGGTCTCCTGTTTTTTGCTTGTGTATAGACTTGCTCGTTTTAACCTAATATGATTCGTAGAATTCTAGTTCATGTGAAAGCATGTGTATAGACTTCGGGAAGGATTTGTATTTTTTTCAGGAAACCCTTCCTGAAAATTGGATTTTAATTAATTTAGACAAATAAAATTTTTCTTGTTTACGCAGGATAGAAACAAGATGGGAGATCCATTACCATTAAGACTAGCACTGCCTGAGCTGAGGTATCCGATTGGATCAGAGCCAGAGAAGACGATATCGATAAACCAACACTCGATAGTTGCTTATATCAAAACTGTTAAGGAAATTCTAGGAAATGATGAGTTCAACAGAATAAGAGGGACGTTTTTGGGACCGGTGATCAAGCTTGGAGAGAGGTCTTTGAAATTATCAGCTAAGATAGTGCACGCAGTTCTCACCAAAAGCATCAAGACAGTGAAGAGACACGAAGCATGGTTCCATTTTGGTGCTCAGCCAATGAGGTTCTCTATAAGAGAATTCCACATGGTGACTGGTTTGAAATGTAGTGGTGAAGCAAGAGAACCACGAGAGGGAACCGAGAAATTTAAGTGGGACTTCCTAAAAGGGCGTACTCATACAGTAAAGGACGTGGAGAAGCAGCTCAGAAACACAAGAGAAGATGCTTCTGATGAGAGATTCTGCCTTGCAATGCTCCTCCTGATTGAGAGCATACTACTACAGAAGAGCCTTCTCGACGGTGGCACAACTTTTACTTTGGATTATGTGAAAATAGCGCAGGATATGGATGTCTTGATGACATACCCATGGGGGAGAACAGCTTATAATTTGCTGTTAAAATCACTTCAGAGAGCTGTCGACAAAAGCCTCGACAAAAACAATTATGATTTGCAAGGGTTCCCTATGGCATTTCTTATATGGATACTTGAGTCAGTACCTTTGCTACAGTATGCATTCAGTCAAGTTGTTCCTATTCTGAGCGTTCAACCGTCTACCCCAATATTTTTGTGTGAGAAGTACCTTCAAATAGCTTCTCCACAGCTGATAGATGTTCTCCTAATTGAAATCAAAGATCATGTAAGTTTTTACATTATTTTTTTCTTGTTTCTGTTTTGCCTTATGATTCTCCATTTAAAAGCTAATTATTTTTATGGTTTCAGCTTAAGGTCACATGCATCCTACCTCCTATTTCTAATGATCCAGAAGATGATGTTTGCATGGGAGACGAAGCTAATAAAGATCTGGATGACATGGCCGATTTATCCAAGAGAGGTTATAAGTTTAAAATTAGAGATTGGCGAAACATGTCAGTAGACCTATACGGTGCTAATGAAGAAATAAGAAGAGCATCTTTACTGTTTGGGAATGGAGGGATGAGTCAAGCTTCTACTTCGTATCAGGAGGAGTCTTTGGAATCAAAGATCAACAGAATCAGCGAGATGGTGGGAGATAATTTAAGGATCATGAACGATCGTTTGTGTTTGATTGAAAAAGACAGGAAACAGATTAAAGAACGTGTGACAAACCTAGAGAAACTACAAAGAGTTACTTCATATGAAACTCCAAACAATGAGGTAACTTTTTTTTCGGAAATTAAAATTAATGTTTATCTAGTTCTTGATTCAGTTTTGAGTTGTCAAGTAATTTTGGAAGATGTTATACATATTTAGGCTTGCCTTCCTAATTTTTGTTGTACTTGCACAGACTGACACAACTCCATTTCATGAGACGGCTTCCAGACAAGGTGAAGCCAATGCAGATCAAGCAGATGAACAACTTAACAATGAGGCAAGTATAATTTTGAAAACTGTTGGTATTTATAAAATTATGAATTTGGTACGTGTTCATAATCCCATTCCTGACATCAGGATACACGAGAGCCTATGAATGAGATCACGAAAGAGACACCTGGTTCTCCAATAGCTCAACAGAATATTGAGACTCCAGTCCTTACTCCAATTCAGACGCAGCAGGTACCTTCTTTAAAAAATTGGACTTTTCAAGTAATTTTTGGAAGCCCTTGTACGTGTTCATTCAACCATTCCTGAATTCAGGAGACTCACGAGCTTATGAATGAGATCATTTCACCAAACATTTCCGACACACAGCCAAATACCCGAGCTCGCAGAAATCTTTTAACAGAGCAAAATAAGGTATTACTTTCATTAAAACCTTTAATAAATACTCAGCAACTATCAAAATGACTGGATATCCTTGAATCTAAACCATCACAGGATGTAGAAAGCAGAGTTCAAAATCCCTTTGAGATCGGAGCAAATGTGGAGATTTCATCACAAGATGACAATACTTGTCATAAATGGTATCCAGGAAATGTGTTGGCAACATATTTGGTTGATGGGGTTGAGATGGTGAAAGTTGAGTACTTCGTCCCGTCTCTGGACGAAAAGAAGAGGAAAAGGAGTGTTGAGACACGTGTATCAATTGACAGAATACGTCCTCAACCACCACCTGAGAGATCTGGAGCGAAGAAAAGTTATGAGCTAATGCAGGACGTGGAGGCGTTCGACAATGGTGCCTGGTGCGCTGGAAAAGTTAAAGTCATTTTGTTTGATGGCTCGTGTTTTGTCTCTTTGAACAATTCTAAAGAACAAATTTACTTCCACCATTCTGAGATGCGAAAACCAAGAAAATGGGTAGATGGTGTTTGGGAGATGACAAAAAAGGTAAAACAAATGCCTTGGATCACTTGAATTGAAAAATAATGTCATTTGTTTAATATCTCGGTATTGATTTTCAGATGGAAGAAGAGCAGACGCAGAGTGTGAATCCAAGTGAAGGAGATGGTGATAAAAAGGTATGAAATATTTATACATCATACTAGGAATTAAGATATAAATGTATCTGAATTTTTGTCATTCAAAAAGGGGAAGGCGAAGGCTGTCGCTTGTAAGAAAAATGAAGCAGCTGGTCCATCAGAAGATGTTGTTGGGAAAATGGCAAAAGAGGTAATAAAAATGAATAAGATCCACTTGAATTGAAGTTCAGGTCAATAGTTTGATATATCGGTTTTGTTTCACAGATGGAAGTAAAGCAGGGTAAGAGTGTGAAACCAAGTCAAGACGATCATGCAAAAAAGGTATAAAAAATATTTTTACTTCATATTAGGAAGGCATTCAAGTATAAAGATAAAAACGATCCTGAATTTTTGTCTTTATTTTTAATTAAAGGGGAAGCCACATGTTGGTAAGAAGAAGAAAGCAAATGCTCAGCCAGTAGATTTGCTTCCTTTTCTACAGCGAGAAGAGAAGAGGCCAATACGACCTAGAAACCCTCCTATACCTGTAACACCTGAGGTAATCCTTCCAATTGATCCATTTGTGACACCTGAATTTCCTCGGTTTTCAAGGCTTGCACACTGGATGGATCTACGGGGCATATATCGTGTGTAAGCAACTTTTTGTCCTCGCATAAATATTCCTAATTTATTTTGTAAAAGTTTCGATTGATACTAGTTAATTTTATCAACTACAGACCGTTTTATATCAATGGAAAAGAAATTGAAAAAGAGTTCTTTCAAAAAATGGACGATGCAGAAAAAAATCTCAACAAAGAGGTAATCAACACTCTGTTCTGTCTTCTATTTGATTGTGTCATATGTTTAGGAAGAGGTTGAGTTGAGCTATGCTAGATGTCCATGTTATAGCAGTTCTATATGAAGTTTCTAACTATATTGTTACATTGGCAGCACATAAATGTTGCATTTGAAATGCTAAATTGTAAGAGGGTTGAGCAAGGTGCTTGGTTCCGCAACAACAATCTTCCAGCAGCATGCTTTGTACCAGTCAATTCTTAGAAGTGGTTGGGTACGCTTATGAATCTGTCAGGAAGCCACATAAGAAAAAAAAAAGTTATTGGAGGGCTGTGTAGGCGAACTTGTGAAAGGTTTAATACATCCAAAGAAGGTATGGCTGGAAGATGTTGATGTTATATATGGTGTCATTGAAGATAAGTTGAGCTGTCACTATATTGGGGTGGAGATACAATTGATGGACAACACAATCACACTCTTCCATTGTGGTCTTCCAAAAGCAAATATCAAACGTGCTCTTAATAAAATCCAAGAACTGGCAGGTAAAAATATTAGCTAATTTAGAAAATAAAAGTTTGTCACTTGCTGCTTGTGATTGTGATGCATTTTTACATATTCATTTTGTTGTCTGTTGGTGATTGATTTATTGTATAATTTTGGGTATTTATGACAGTGTTGATTAGTGCCATAAAGATGGAACTTCTTGGTGAAGAGGTTAATTTCGAAGATATCAGTCCATTTGAAGTTAAGTTTGCAGAAGGGCTTCCAAAGACAAAATTTCCATACAACTGTGGTATTTTTGTTGTGAAGATGCTGGAATGCAGGTCACTGGGATTGAAGAGCATGGCTAATATAAATGATGAAACTGCGATGGACTTACGAAGCAAGCTATGTTGTGAGATCTTCGACCAGTTTATGGATAAAGATTTCCAGGAAGGTCAAAGGAAGTGAAAATGTCATATTTGTTCTGTTTTCTACACTGTTTTTCTACTTTGATATTAATTATCCCTAACGTTTAAGTTTAAGTTTGTAATGAATTATCCCTAACGTTTTTTTCATTTAGATTGTTATTGAAAAATTTTTTAGGATGTATTGATGAATTGTCAAATGCTTATGGTACTTTTAGGATGGGTTTCCAGAAAAAGAGTGAGAAAGCAAAATGCACCAAAGCCTAGCATATTCCTTTAAAGTTTACAAAAAAAATGAAAAAGAAAGTGATCCGATGTTGATTGAACTCGTGAACTCTCGAAAGATGAATCAAAGTGTGCAGCCGCTGTGCCAAGGGTGTTATACTTGCCAAAAGATATAATAAAACGATAATAACTTGTAACTTTTGAATATTTAATTAAAAACAGAAAAAAGTGAAAATATACACAACGGGAATCGAACACGGCTTATTGTGTGATAAGGGTACACTAAGAGTAGAAGGGCTTGCCACTAGGCTACGTTGGTTATTCGATAACAGAGTAAATGTGAACTCATTTATTCACAGACGATAGATTTATATAATCTGGATATCATTTTATGTATTCAGGATGGCTTTCCAAAAACAAATAAGCAAATCAGATAACCAAGTTATAAGAACACTAGGCCAAACCATTACAAAATAGTGAAAAACATTGAACAAGTTTTTTATTTAGGTTGTTAATTGAAGAAACAACACAAGAGAAACAAAAGTGCTTATTCATTTAAAATAAAAACTGAAAATCAAACATAATGTGGTCCTTAAAAACATAAAAAGAGAAGACGATAACATGAAATTACTCATGATGGAGCCAACTTTCGCCAAGTTTATCCCAATCAGGGACTTTGACCTTCACATCAGCAAGCATTCCTTCCGCTTCCGAGTGCTCTTCTTTGAGTTTCTCCAACTCAGCAGTTAAATCAAATTTTCCATCAGCTTTGATAATATCTTCAAGCAACTCGATTTGGACAGCAATTGAATTTGCTTTGCTGGATGCAAGATTCCAATCATTCTCAGATAGCCTGTATTCGTTGGACAAACGAAGAAGAGCCCTGTAATGTTCCACAGTTTCCTTCTTCCCCTTCTTGAAACCTTCGGCGGCATCACATCCGTAAACCTCCTCTATGGGACGCTTCATCATCTTCTTTGAACTTCCTTCCATTGAAACTTTGTCCTGCAACAAAATCGAAACTAAGATGTTACGATAAAATAGAAATAGAAAAAAGTTCATGAATTGAATGGAAAATGAGAAAAATCGAAAACTAACTTGTATTGCAAAAGGATATATCAAGCGAAATGAAGTGAGTGAATAAAAGGTCTGATATCGTCCCTTATATTTATAGAACAAAAAGGAACTCTTCGATTATTGAAGTCAGTTAAAATAAACTCTTGATTATTGTGGAACTCTTCGATTATTGAAGTCAGTTACTGAAATAACCAATCATATAACACCCAATCTTGACGAAAAGAAACTCTTCGGTTACTGAGTTACATGATGTCGTTTGGAAGAGACTCTTCGATTCCTGAGATATATGTTTGAACAAAAAAAAAAAATCACCCATTACTCGTAGGAGAGTCGAACCCGGGTCGATCAAATGTTTCGGTATCATAGGTTTCGTGGTTTAGCCGCTAGGCTGAGGAGAATCATCTGTTAGTTGCTTCCACATAATTGAATTTACCCATACAATTTATAGTATAATACATTGTATATTACAAAAGTTGGATGTTACAAAAGTTGGATGGGATTCCAGAATAGTTGAATATTACTGTGTTTTTTTCTAGCAAAGAAGTTTAAACTAAAAATTGAAATGAGATCAAAAGATAATGTTGTATATTACAAAAGTTGTAAGAAATCATACTTATTCAGGATAGGGTTCCAAAAGAAAAAATGTATATGGTCTTGTGCATATCATGTAACCATCAAATAGCCAAACATCCAAATAATAATCGATAAAAATGTAAAAATGTAGAACTTCATCCTATAGGCCTCTGGCATGTGATCTTGTTGTGCCCTCCTGTGCCACATCTGCTGCACTTGTGGGACTGAGATTTAGATCCAGGAACCCCAAACTCGCCAACGGATCTCTTTCTCTTTGTAGGAGGGCGTCCACTTTTCTTTTTGGTAGCTGGAGGTGGGCAAGACAGTTCATCAATATTCTCTGGATAGGTGGACGTTGACAACTCTCCACCAGGATGTATGCTTTCAGCATAAGCTTTAGCCCACGTTTCTGTCAAGTGAGAAGCATCAACAAAACGGTTTTCATCTCTCTTGATATGCTTAGCAGCAGCGATGGCATGGATGCAGGGGATCTTGTCAATGTCGAAAACATTACATGTGCAATGCCGCTTCTCCAAGTCAACAACAAACTTCATTGTTTCATTCTTCACCTCAAACTCGCTTCGATCAACTTGATACACATTCAACAACATTGCGGCCCCTAACCTAGATACCAATTTCTGAACAACTTTTGGAGTAACCAGGTGCTTATGTTTCGCAGCCGCTTCGCGTCGCTCAAAAAACCAAGTGGTCATCGTCAATCTGATAGTTTCAAGGAGAGAGATAATGGGCAACTCACGAGGCATCTTCAACATAGAATTGAGAGACTCTGCAATGTTGGTAGTCATGATATTATACCTGTTCGCAGGCGCATAGCTTCGTGCCCACTTCCTAAAATCAGACTCTTCCAGATACTTAGCCAATTCAGGACATTTATCCTTTATGTCCTTGAAGATTAACCAGAACTCGTGACACGTATAGGCATCAGCAGCGCTTTCCACCAGAGGTAGCAACCCAGTCTTCGCATATGTAGGAGTGATGTTGCGGAGCAGATGGATCCTGCAAATTCCATGGTGAGATAAGGGATATACATCCTCCAACGCTGAAGAAATGGAGTTAGCCCTGTCTGATACAAAAACAAGATCCGAAGCGTCCGGGATCTTCTGGCTCAAACCTCTAAAGAACCATTTCCAAGAGGCGCCGTTTTCTGCGTCAACCACTGCAAAGGCGAGAGGATATAGATGATAATTCCCATCTTGAGCACAAGCTGCCAATAAAGTCCCATTGAATTTTCCCTTCAGAAATGTACCATCTACTGCAATAACTCTCCTCATCAATGAAAATCCCCTTATCGATGGACCAAAAGCCACAAATGCATACTTGAACTTTCCTGCAGCATCAACATGTTGATAAGTCAAGGAACCAGGGTTTGTTTCTGTGATTTTATACAACCACCTAGACAAATTGTAATAGCTGTCTTCAGGAGTCCCTCTAACCAAAATCTGAGCTTCTTCTCTCACTCTCCAAGCTTGTTTGTAATTGATGTGAACACCATGCAGCATCCTGACCTGTTCAATGATCTGTTTCGGTTTGAGACCTTCCTTTTTTTCTCCATAATTGCTGGAAATCAAAGAACCCAACAACTTTGCAGATGCTTGTCTGTGGTTGGCTTTCCTGTGTGTTGTATCGCATGTATGCTCATGAACATACTTTTTAACAACGAAAAAATCTGAAACAGGTAGCTTGATAGCACGCATCCTCCACGTGCAATTTTCATCAACACAACTCAAAAGCACTCTTGACTTGTTAGAAGAGACAGTCTTGTACTCAAACTTCCACTCTAAAGCCCATTTCTTCATCCTCAACATCAACTCTCTCTTTGTCTTAAAATAGCTATTCACCTTAATATCGCCAGCTACTCTCGTGTTTGGTGAAAGTCCAATATGGACAGGGCTAAAATCCGGAAGAGCATTCAGAGGAACTGTAGAAACACCTTCATATAGAAAACTCTGCAAAAGTCAAGTAGTTCTGTAAGGCATAATACTTGATTATGAAGCATATCATGCAAACACAAACAGAAAAAGGGAATTAGGGACAATGTACCTGTTTTTCACTCTGCACAGTAGGAAGAATCACTGGATTGGCATTCAATGGAACAGTAGAAGCAAATGTATCAGAAGCTTGAATGTTACAGCTAGCTGAATCAGTACTAAAATCCGGAAGAGCATTCAGAGGAACTGTAGAAACACCTTCATATAGAAGACTCTGCAAAAGTCAAGTAGTTTTGTAAGGCATAGTACTTGATTATGAAGCATATCATGCAAACACAAACAGAAAAAGGGAATTAAGGACAATGTACCTGTTTTTCACTCTGCACAGTAGAAAGAATCGCTGGATTGGCATTCAATGGAACAGTAGAAGCAAATGTATCAGAAGCTTGAGTGTTACAGCTAACTGGATCAGTACTAACCTGCATAAGTCAAGTAGTTCTGTAAGGCATAATACTTGGTTATGAAGCATATCCTGAAAAGTCTAAGAAAAAATCATACAAACCTTAACACACAAACGACAGGTTCCATCAAATGCTCTAGTCTTGGAAATGAAAGTTCTGAGCTGACGAGTATTACCTATCGAGAGTGGGGGGAAACTTTCAATAATACATTTCATATCCAATGAAAAACCATAACTCAAACTGATTTCTTCCTCTTTAACACTAAAATCTTCAGAGACAATCTTCATCAAATCTTCATACAGTAGATCTTCTTCTATGGAAATGATTGATGCATTCCTCTTCAAATCAACAAGAAACTCCCACTGGAGAGATTCTTTTGAGATCCATTGTCCACAGATGCACAAAACTTCCATTGTTCTACAAAATCAACTTCAAATCATCAACAAATGAATAATATATAACAAAACCTAGATAATGTATAACAAAATGAAATGATTCAAACCTTAATCAAATCAGACACACGAGAGAGAGAATGAGATGAATAGACGTAGAAACGACAGATCAATTGAGAAACGACGACGACGATAAAATAAACGGAGAGACGACGACGACGGATCAACGGAGAGGCGAAGACGACGACGGAGAGACGACGACGACGACGACGACGACGGAGAGACGACGACGACAAGGACGGGGAGACGACGACGGAGAGACGACGACGACGACGACGACGGAGAGACGAGAAGAAGAAGCGATGAAACGAGGACGGCGACAAATTGATTTCAAATTTGTTTTTTAAATTAGTTAAAGAAGGGGGCATAAGGGTAAATTGCCCCTTTAATGAAACCTATTTTTGTGAATTCTGATCCTGAGTGCTAGTTTGGGGAGGAAAACTTCATTTAGTGTTCTTTGTGTCATTTTCTCTTTAAAATTTCAATAAATGTGATAATAAGGGCAAGAAATGTTTAAAATAAATAAGATAATTTACATTTAAACTATTCATAAGTTACTTTGCAACTTGCACATGTCAAATCAGAAAACGACATGTGCAATAGGAAAAGAGCTGAAAAAAATGATGATATAGCTCACCTTCCCAAAGAACATATAAAACCTCTTATAATAATTTAAAACATCTGATAAGCCATTATAAATAATTTTATAAATTTATTTATAATTTAATAAATAATTTATAAAGCATGCATGGAATTTGTTAGACATTAATAGTTATTATGATACTTTATATACAAATATAAGGCTTTATATACGTATATAAAATCATTATATCAATTCAAAATAATCATTTTTGTTTATTGTCCCCTAGACTATATTTGCGAAGTGATTTATACACATGTTGTCATTACAATCATTCTCGCTGAAAAAAAAGATGACATGACACTTGAAATAGATGACATGATTTTAGAAAATAGTGACATGACATCATATTAATTGTGAGATGTAAAATTTCCTTATAAAAATTTAATTTTTTTGTATGGATTTTAAATATGGTAATAAAAATAACTCTTATACCATCATTAATGTCAATTTTCCATATAAGTATTTATTTATGGTAAACTATTAACTATATTAATAATTCATATATCACAATTAAAATAATAGTATATATGTATATATATGTATCTCACATTAATAAAAATAAACTAAATAAAGTAACACTAATCCAAAAAAAACATTGATAGTTAAATATTTAAACATTATTTAAATTTATCTTTTCATCTTCATCATTTAAATTAACAAAAAGATTTTTCAGTTTAACTAAAACAAACAAAGTCTCAAAGAATGAATGATCATAATAACAAATTTGTATTACTATTTCAGATTTGTATTACACAGTTAGAATCTCAAATTTTATATTAAAAATTACTATTTCTGCGCATGGCGTAGGAAAACTTCTAGTTTTATGTAATTTATAAATATATAAAAAATTTGATCACATTATTACTCTTTCATAGTTTCAACAATTAGTTACCATAAATAATTATTTCTAAAATTATGTAGATTATTTACAAAGTGGTAATTGAATTATCATTTCCTTTTAGATATAATTATAATAAAAAAATTTAAAAATCATCGGCCAATCAAATTATAACAATTTGAAGAGTTCATTTATGATCGACACGTAATAAAAAAATCACTTATGTGACTTCTCAATCAATATGTAGTAGGTTTATATTTTTATAAATAATTTATAACATTTTATAAATTATTTTAAAATTCTGATAAATTTATTCTTTAAACAACGATAAATAATTTAAAAATAATATTAATAAACATGTTTGGATTTTTTTATATTTAAAATAGTTATTATATAATTATATTCGAATACAATTCATCAAGTAGAGTATAAAACTATTATAATTATCTTATATAAAATTTCGTTCATTATATTTTATAGTTTATAAATATTGAAAGTAATAAATAAAACATTACTAATCTTTCTATAATTTCGAGAATTAGTTTCCATAAACTATTATTTGTAATATTCTTTAGATTATATGGCAAGTGATGTTAAATGATTTTAGACTTACCTTAAATTTTTAGATCTAAATTAAATAAATAAAAATTAAGAACAATCGACTAATCAAATTAGAACAATTTCTTGAAACTTCACCTATGAGCGAAACCTCACCAGAAATCACTAAAGTGACTTCTCTTTCAAAATATGGAATAAATAGTGTATTGTTTTAGAACTAACAGATTTTATATTATCATTAATTAGAATTGTATTGTATATGTGTTGCAATTCTTTATTTTAGGTGAATAACTGGACGACCTTCGCATCGCCCTCGGTTAGTTTCCCTTCAAATTGTTTGAAGAGCTGTTCACCAACTGAAGCATGAATTCTTGTCCCCTACACGAAGATGAGATAAAGTTATATGAGTTGGATTGAAAACAAAAGACTAAAGACGATTATGAGTTGTAAAAAATATAGTAATCTACTTACTTCTTTATCAACGAAAACCATTTCGATGGTGTTTCCGGAATCTTTGTTGTAATTTCCCCACAACCAAAAAATCCTAAACTCAATACGCCATGTATCTTTACATGGTTTTAATTGCCTGATAAAAGACACTCGGTTTTTGGGAGCTTGAATCATTGCCATACTGTTTTTAAAAATTTGATATCTTCACAACACTGTATTGTATTGTATTGTATTGTATGTAAGACCTTGAGAGTATCTTTATATATAGTCAACTTTTCATAATAAATGACGTTTAAATATTTATTTTCTGCAATAAATATTGAAATAGATTAAAGAAAGATATTAACTCTACATTGTCATAAGCTAGTTTGCATTTAATATATAAAAACTTGCGCAAGTAATGCATATTTAAAATAAGGTAAGTCATTAAAAATTAATTAACAATTTAAAAAGATTTAAAAGTCGAATTAATGTGATACTAACTTGTGCAAGAAATGCTTATTCTCAATAAGGCAACTTATATTGTCGATCTTTCAAAAATAAATGACGTTGCTATATTAATTTTTCACAATAAATATTGAAATAGATTAAAGAAAGTTATCCCCCTATTAACTATTTCACCGGAGATTTTATATTGTAATAAGGTAAGTCATTACAAACGAATTAAGAATTTAGAAACATTAAGGTAAATTGGCATTTAAAATTTCAATAAATGTGATAATAACTTGGGCAATAAATGTTTAAAATAAATAAGGTAACTTACATTTAAACTATTCATAAGTTACTTTGCAACTTGCGCAAGAAAAAAAAATTATTCATAAGTTACTTTGCAAAATAAACAAGTTAACTTACATTTAAACTATTCATAAGTTATTTTAAAATTCTGATAAATTTATTCTTTAAACAACGATAAATAATTTAAAAATAATATTAATAAACATGTTTGGATTTTGTTATATTTAAAATAGTTATTATATAATTATATTCGAATACAATTCATCAAGTAGAGTATAAAACTATTATAATTATCGTATATAAAATTTCGTTCATTATATTTTATAGTTTATAAATATTGAAAGTAATAAATAAAGCATTATTAATCTTTATATAATTTTCAGAATTAGTTTCCATAAATTGTTATTTGTAATATTTTTTAGATTATATGGCAAGTGATGTTAAATGATTTTTGACTTACCTTAAATTTTTAGTTCTAAATTAAGTTAATTTTAATTATTATCTCCATAGCTATATATGGGCTTAACGAAATCGACAATAGTTTTGGGTCTGTCTACATAAGCGATTGATTAAAAATAAAGAAAAAGAAAATTCTAAAAAGTCGACCAATAAAATTATAACAATTTTCCTGAAAAGCTTTATATGAGTGCCACGTCAGCAGAAATCACTAAAGTGACTTCTCTTTTAATGTATAGGAGGATAAGCAATTACTTTTTAAAAAAGAAGCAATTATTAGTCTTCATCTTATATGTCTCAATGCATTACCTCGTTTTGTACATATTTTTTTTGTTTTTTGAATATTTTGTACATATTTACTCATCTTGATCTTGTGTCGAGTATTGAAATCTCTTTGATACCTTCAAATTATTTCATGAAAACACTTGCGAAGCCAATGGCTACAGGGAAAACAAATAACGTCTTCTACTTTTATTAATTAATTTTGTGTCGTGATTATATGCTAACCAATGCGAAAGTCTGAAATCTATATTATAATAGTTGAGTTTTTGCTCACTTTTCAGCGTGTCATGTCAGTGTTTTGTTGATCCCACTTTTAAAAAGTGTGAAAAAATGTCAAATACATAGCTCGAACGTGGATTATTAAGATATAAACACCAACATTTATACCACTAAACTAAATAATACTTTGTATTTTGAAGGTCGAACCTAATATATATTTATAAAGGTCAGAAGCCCTTGCTTCTTCAGCTTCCTCAGAGGGTCAGGCCTACAAATGTGTTATGGGTTTCATTTTTAAATGAGATTCATCACGTTATATGAAAAAGCTCAAGTCTGCAATAATTATAATTTTTCCATATTGTAAATTGTTGTCGTTTAACATGAGTTTGGGTTCTTTTCATCATTGTTTCAAACAAGTATGAGTTACAGAGTCACGCCGTGTGTCTGTTTGTAATCTATTTTTTCACCGGTGAACTCTTCGTGTCCACATCTTAAATCGTTTGATCATAAATGTTCCTGATTTGTAGCCTCTTTGTAAACCTTATATATATATATATATATATATATATATATATATATATGATTCTCATATTTGATGAATCCAATCTGCATCTCTACAAAACTCATTGATTTCTCTTAGATTTAACCATCTTCTAGAAAATGTTTCTCTCTGCCTCTCCAGTTCGTCAAACCGGCGTCCCGGCATCCGTCACTCAACCTTCGAGTCTCTTAATCTTGGCCGTATTAGTCAGAGCATAGCCTCTGCCTTCCCCGCTTATGGGATTCCCTGAACTTCAAGAAAGACATGGAGTTTGTGAGAATCACAGTTCTCTTCCTTGATGAAAAAGTAAGTTAATCTTCGATCAATCACATTTATTTAACATAATTATTTTAATTGATTTCCTGATTCTTTGTTGAATAATATTATTTGCAGATTCCGTGATTCATGGGTTTACTCCCGTCGGACGTGCTAATCATTACATGCCATCTTTAAAAGCAGGTTTCATTGTGAAAGTCGATCGTTTTGAGGTTGCTAGGTGCTCAAGTATGTACAAGATAACTGATCAGCCATTCCTCATTTGTTTCATCTCACTATCCATTATTGATGACGTCATCACGGGTGCTCCTAAGATCAATCTCCAGTCAAGATTAGACTGTTCGACAATCTCCAAGTGATTGCACACACAAACCTAGAACTCCCACGTATATTATCATATTGCATCTGGGTTTATATTATGTTTCGATATCATAACTGATATTTAAACTCGCAGATGTGGTTGGGCAAATCCGTTCTGTTCAGGGCTCTGACCTCACCAAAGAAACAACTCGAGTCGTTATCCGTCTCCTCATTGATTCGTAAGAAACAATCAACACATAATTTTCTTTATATTATTGTCTATATTGTGCTAACATCAATAATCAAAAATATTTGCTACCCAAGATTTGTGGTCGTGTATTTATCTTCCTTACTTATCAATCTAATTTTACACAAATCTTTATTTTACAGCTTAAAAGAAACCACAATAACCCAAACAATCAAAACACAAAAAACTAAATCCCAAAAAAATGAATCATTAATGATCACCTCTCTTTTTATCTAATCTTACAAATCTATACTATATTAAAAAGGATATATAATCAACAGGGAGAGTGTCCACGTCGGACAAGAAAATTGACCAATCACGTTATAACGTTTTGACATGTCATCTGGGCTTTGCGTCATCTGGAGACCCGAGAAAATACCCACCCGAGCTTGCCCTTTCTCAGATCTTGGCTGAAATCCAGTTTCTCTTCGATCGGCAGAGGGACGATCCAGTTTCTGTAATGTTGCGTTGTGATTTATTCATCTTAAATCGTTCGCAATCCCACTACGAAACTTTCGTTTGCGTTGTTCGTCGTCAAGATCGTGTATAAATATGCTCCACTGCCGTCCCTCCGATCGCTGACACACGTCGTCCCTCCAATCTTTCAGCCCAATCGCTTCTGTAATTAGATACGTTAATGGCAGCGGCAGCTGCGTCACGGTTTCTGATGTTTGGTGCGGTAAAGGATTAGGGTTCTCGACGGATGCGGTGTCGATGGATCCTCCGAGGAGGTAAAGATGGATCTTCCGCCGTCGCGTCGCAAAATCGACGTGGACAAGAACAGTTCAAACCAAACAGAGGTAAAGGTGGTAGCTTTATGTTCTGTGTATCTAATTGCAAGTCAAAGTTTGAGTTTTTTTTTTGGTGGTGTTTTTAGTTTTATTACATTGATTTGTCTCAGCAAATAGTTTGGGTTTAGGCAGAAACTGTTTGGAGTGGTTGGAGGTATAGTCATTGTAGCATCCCTATGTTGTTGCTGGGGGACCAACAAACGTCATGTCGATCTGGTTCTAGCGACTTACTTTGCTAACGTTAATTCGTGTTTTCTCACAGGTACTTACTTATATTACTCTAAACAGTGGCTTGAATCGATCGATTTGGTGATGCTGATTATCACCAGGAGACAAGCTTCTTCTCAGAGTTAGGGGAGCTCCGCTTGCTCTGATTCATGTCTCCTCTGATCCTTTGCCTCACCTTAGTATCAAAAACACACCAATCTTTAGTCTCTCTCTCACTTTCTACAAAGATCTCACCTTTTTCGATTTTGGTTGGTGGAAAGTGACATCGTGTTAATGTTCTTGCAGGAGACATCATCTGCGCAATCAACGGTACACTGCTGCTTCCAATGGACAGAAGCTTCAAAACTATATAATAAGCGTTTATGGGGAAGCTCAAGATGATCACTAAACACATGGAAGCTGATATTGAAGAGAGTCTGATGTAAGTTGAGTCCATTGTTAGCCTATTCTTAGATTGGTTATGATGTTTTTGTGTGGGTAGATTTTGATTGATCTCAGTGTGAGATCATTGGATTGGTTTCCTTGCTTCAGGTTCTATCAGGCTTGCTATTGAGTGGATTTTTTCCATGATTTTTTTCCAAAGCCGGAATTCTCCTATTCCATATTATATCTGACTTCATAAGAAAAGTGGACTTGATGCCACTGGATATGCCAGTGAGATGCAATGGATTGTAGGGTATTTGGTAGTCAGTAATGTGAATATGGAAGAAGGTGCCCGCTGAGTTGTTAATATCTCAATCCTGCAATTTTGCAAACCAAGTTTAACACCAAGGTCAACAAGTTTCTTTCTTTCTTTGTCGTTTGTATATTCTGAGTTTTACCTGTGAAGAGATATGATCAGCTCATCCTTTTTTCATTGTACTATATTTGGTTGATGATTTGACGTTTCACAGGTGAAAATTACCAGGGCCAGCCGACCAGATCTTGGGAAGAAGAAATCAGGTAGCAAGTTAAATAATCTTTCATAATGTCGCAATATCTATATCTGTTTTTTTTCCAATTATATCACCTATCAACTAGCTTGAGTATAGGACTTCAGAAAACAATAATAATGAGGAAAAACAGCTCACTGATTACCAATAATTTCCATATCCATTTCTTCCAGAAGTAATACTCGCCCAAGTATAGCATCCGAGCTTCTTTACTGGAGCTTCCAGAAGAAAAGGGCAGGACGTACGAGGCCATGGGTGTAGGCACTGAACATGTGTTCTTCCTCGCAAATGATGCCAATGTAAGTTCCATATGCTCAAGAGTTTGGTTAGGAAACTACCAGTGAGAGCAAAAGAAATGTGACTTTAAATAAGGGTTGTGTGGATATATATAATTATGATTCATATCAAGACGTGCAAAATATTTTTGGAATCAGTGGCTTACATCTATTTTGCTGCAGTTATTGGCAAGGGTGCTGAATTAAAGTTTCCGACAAATTTGCTAATGAGTGATATCGTTGCTTTTTTTAACAATGAGAAACCCTTCAGTCAATGAGAAACCCTTCAGTCAATGGTGTTTACCTTGCTTCTTAAGATTGATATCATATTTTTCGTTTTGGATCATTGCTATTATTTTTTTTCAGATATTATTTGAGCTCTTGGTTAAAGGTGAAACTGCCCAAGGAATGATAAAAGCAAAAGACTTGGTTTAGGCAAAGTATATGCTATTCAGAGAAAAGTTTACTCGGAGCCATTTTGAAGAGAAAGTATATGAAGAAAGCTCTTTAAGATAA
Source organism: Brassica napus (assembly GCF_020379485.1). NCBI lineage: Eukaryota > Viridiplantae > Streptophyta > Magnoliopsida > Brassicales > Brassicaceae > Brassica > Brassica napus. The sequence continues at coordinate 2,668,086 of NC_063443.1, forward strand.
TGGTTTCTCTTGCTGATTCCAGACAGTAAAGAAATAAAAGGCCCCACTACCATCCTCTAAACCCCGCCAAATCCGGAGGTGGAACACAGAAGAAGGTAATCTCCTATCAAATCTTATCTTCCCTTGAATCAGATTTTCTTAAGCTTACTTTGCTCTTTTCATTTCTTGATTCGACATAAGGTGAACAGCATGGTTCTCTTCGATCAGGAAACTAACAACAAGCTTCGGTCTAAAGCTCCTATGTTCAAGTTGATCAATCAATCCCTTCTATTCTGCTGGCGTTTTCATGTAAGTTACTATCTCCATTCTTCAAAGTTTCCAAAGTTTCAGTGGATAAGCTCTTACATCGTGTGTGTGTGTTTTGTTTTAGCTTTGAAAAGATATTTCACTGAGTTTGGGTAGTTATCATTATCTTTTTGTATTAGTTACTGGTTCTTTCCGATGAGTGGAGTAGGAAGCTAAAGTGACAGGAGTCGTTCGACGACAAAACAGAGAGGTATCTAAGGAGGAAGAGGAAGCGAGAGAAAAAAGTGAAAGGGGTCTTAGACCTCCTAAGCAAGAATCTTCAAGCTTTGTGAATGTTTTGGAACTGATTTAGTTCACGGAGTCACAACTGCTGTCTGAAATTGTAAGTGTTAAAGATAATAAAGACGTGTAACAAGCGTGAGATGAGTTTTGTGTTGCAACTGAAAGAAGAGTTGTTTGTTTTCTTTTGCAGGAGAAGCGTCTTGCACCACAAAACATTACCCTAGACGTCATTCACAGATGTGACACCACCCTGCACATTTAAGTATCTAAGCTTTATCTCCATTTCTCCTGTTGGTAGTTTATCAGTGAATCCTTAACTCGAGACAGTACAAACCAGTTGGTAGTTTGTTCAGGACTTTCTTCAAATAGTTCAAACCAGTTGGAAAAGTGCCCATCAGCGACGGCCGTAAGCTCCATCTCCTGAGTTTTCATAGTACATTCCATGACGTTCAAGCATATGTGATGGTTTGTTCTTTGTCAATGATATATGTTTCTGTGTCTGTCAAAACCTTTTGTCAAACTCTAATCCTGGTGAAAAAATCTTCAGTGTCGATTCTAGAAGACGCCGGTTGTAATGATGTGATCGCAGAATACTGTATCGATCAGGTGAACCAATGGTCTAACTTTACCATAGTTTTTCTCATAACTGTCATTTTCAGAGCTGAGTTGAATGCTTTCTAATGTAGTTTAAGCATAAAGAAATGGGACTATACATAGATAGATATTGTATATGTTGTAGCTCGCATGGGAAACAAATCAGATATGTTGTCTATTTTATTTATCATTTGTAGTAACTTTTCTAATTAATAATTATGAGACTCAAAATTTTCTACCATGTTTTTGGAATTTTGTTAGGTAAGAAACTTTCCATCAGTTTAAATTAGGAGTCAGCTATTGCCATGCTGTAGTAAGAAAAAGAAATGACTCGCTAAGTGCTTAACTTTCAGACTCACTAAAGCTTTGTTTATCATTCATGTATTAACATCATTTTTCTTTACTATCACTTTGTTGATAATGAGGGTTATGCAATCAATCATATGTGGGTTTGGTGAAGTCTTTGTTTAGGATAACAGTAATACCACCTTGATTTAAAACTCATCTCTGTTTCTAAGAGATTGTATAGGATCCTCATTCTCTGTTGTAAGAATGAGATCTTAATAATTAATCAACTCTGGAAACAACAAAATAAAAACATCAATTTGTTGACAGGGTTTTTGATTTTCAGATCAAACGAGAAAACAAAAAGAAGATGAAAAAGTTAGTTGTTTGTATGACACCAAAAAAATACCACTGAAATTCATATAGAAAAACAACCAAAAACTAAAAACAGATCTTAAAATTTGGTTATTTATATAACCCACCAATAAAAAAATCACAAATAATTTCCTAACATATTGGAATGAATCTTTTTTTTTCTAAAAGGGCATTATTGGAATGAGTCTTTAATTTTTTGTTTCTTTAATATTTTGTTTTATACGTTTGCAAGCTATAATAACCACAAGTATTTCTCCTCACTCGAGTTACAAATCTAAGAATTAGAAAATCGAAAGTAGTAGCATATTAAGCAAGGGATTGCTAAAGTTAGAAAAAAAATCTTTTACTTTTTTAAAAATAATCTATCATTAGTACAACACGAAAAAAGAGAGACGCAATATAAAACAATTTGAAAAAACATATAAATTATATTAAAAATTTGACCCGTGAAAATAAGAAAAAATAGAGCTTAACCATATTAAACTATTATAAAAACCATATTACCAAATTTAACATGACTCAGCGAAACTAAATTTAAATATTTTTAAAAAGTCAATTGACGGATGTCATGAAAAAATAAATAAGAGTAACTACCGAATAATGATTCACATATGATATAAAAATAAATCTTTAATATGAAAATAAATATTAACAAAATACTTAACTAAAACAAGTAAAATTAGAGAAGCAAACACACATAAAAAAGAGACATCATATTTGAATATATTTAAATAAATAATTTTAAATATATTACATTCTTGATAATTTTAAAATTACTTAAAAAGAAACTAAATTATTAAAAAAATTAATATATAAATAAAACTAAAGCAAATATTTTGTAACGTCAAAATAATAAATGAATAAAAAATATATTATGTTAATAAAATAGATTTTAGATTTTAAAGACTTCTAATTCATGTAATATTACAAAATTCAAAATTTATTTATTAAAATTAACATATTACCGTTAGATATATTAAAATAATATTCTAGATCGACATTCAATTGTCAGTTTTCAACTATTACACATAAAAAAATATCATTAAGTACGTTTTTTTTAAAAGGGGGTTTTATATTTTAAGTAGGTTATTGCAGTACTTTTTCTTTTCGTGAATTTATTCGAGATGAGATTTCGATCTTTTAAACTAAGATAATTTATGTTCTATACATAATTATATTTTTTTTACATAACTCTAAAATCTCGGACTTAATTCTTCATATTTTGTTAGTTAATTGTGTTACATATAATAGAAATACTTACTTCAAACTAAAAATATAAAAAAAAAATCAAATTTAAAAATTAGTTATATATAATTTAATATACAAAAATTCACATACAAATAAAAATGATAAATATAACAAATTTAAATATATTTTCTGCGCATAGCGCGGAGAAAGGATCTAGTAAACTTTAAAACAAATATACCAAATCAATCAACTAAACTAAAACTCAATGACATATACATTGAGCCAACTAAACAAATACAAACTACACGGTCAACTAATTAAGAATTTACAAATTTACTTTCGCAGATGCTTACCAAGAAGACGAAGACGACAACCAAGATCAGTGAAATTACCTAAACAAAAAAGCGGAGTAGGTTACAAACTCTAATAAATACAACTAACAATGATTTTTTATTTATATATTAGTTACCCATCAAATAAAAGAGAAACAAACACAACCACACCAGGAGATACAAGAGACAATCCCAACAGACACAAAGACGACAACAACATCTCCACCTGCTCACTCCTCTTATCTTATGAAAATAGCTTACATGCTCAATATCAACAAGCCAATGCTATTGTTTTCTTATGAGAAATACATATATTCGTTTAAAATCCATTAAGGCCCAAATACAAATTGTCACTCATTTTATAGTTATTTATACAAGTCTTCATGTATTTGTTTTAATGGTCTGGTAAAAGCATCAAATTTAAAAATAAAAAAAAAACATATAATCAACATAATAAGAATAAAAAAAATTATTACTTAATACACACAACTAAACTGGAGAAAAAATATCCAGAAACAAAAGGTACTCTCAACAACCTTAATATAATTTATGTAATCTTAACAATACAAGTAACAAACTAAAAAGACAAATAAACAATAAGTCTCAGTGACACATCAAGCAACACCACAAACTATATCAATCACATTACTAACACAATTTAGTCCTTCATGAGTGTATAACAGTGCATACACAGTTCATCAACACAACTCTAACCGTATAACAGTAAAAAACTTGAAAAACAATGATCAACCCAAAACGCAAAATTCACAGCTACAATAATCCTAAAAAATATTGAGATGAAACAAGAACTATGTCCACAACCAAAAGCCCAATAACACCCAAAAGTCTAGATATACAGGTCCAGAATTATTTCTGTTCGTCGGTCTCACCTGAAAGGGGGAATAAGGAAGAGTGAATAATAAGTGAGTCACTCAGTAAAGTATGTGATGCTATCCTAAAATCTATGGACCCTGACATAGCACTCCAAATAAATATAATTTATTCTAACATACGTCAAACACTGTACCTAATAAAACAATGGACCACTTATTATTTGCATGTCCATATGCTTTCACAGTATGGGTGAACATTGCTGGAAAGTTTCTTGGAAAGTCTATCACGTCATAATGGAAAGATACAATCACTATGTTGATGCATTTTTCTCATGGTCGACTGAACAGAGTTCTCAGAAAGATGGTTTTTTCAGATCGTTATCTATACCACATGGAGTGAAAGCAATTCAAGGCGTCATGGAGGAAACCGGACATCTACATACTCGATCACTCGGAGCATTGACAAAATGATACGTAATCATATTTCCTCTCTTTGCTACGTTAAAGATCACCCATTAGAAGGGTTACTAAAAAGATGGTTCGAGATTAGTTCAGTTTAATACTTGAGACACTCATTCATTTATTTCTTTTTCCAAAAGCGAATAAACATCATATATTATCAACAATTTAGATACCTATTTATAACTGTAATAAAAAATAAAAAGCAATAAATTGAAAAACATTGCCTTTGTATTTTCTAGATTATACTTATATTATGTTTATTACTTGTCAATTTATTTTTATGTTATTTAATATTTTATCCTAGTTTTTCATGCTTCCATATTTTTTTAATACTTTTAGTAATTTTCACATTTTTGTTTATATATTATTTATTATTTTGGTTTAAATTTATTAATTTGAATATTCATGATTTTATGGATTAAAATAATTTTATTTTGTTATATATAAATACAAATTTATTTATTTCAGGAATATTAATGGGTAATTATTTAATATTAAATAATATAAAATATTTAGCATAAGTATAAATTTTATAATCTCCGACATATTAAATTCAAATTGTAATAATCTGTATTTTAGATCACTTTTTAATGAGAATCAGAGAACCTTACTATAATATTAGAAATTAAAATTAGAAATTAAACTTAATTATGATAATAAGAATCAGTAGAATTTGTTAATATATATTGTTAGTATATATTTATTAATTAATAGCGCCAAATATCATGATAATAAGAATAAGAAAATATGACTATAATACTGACCATTAAAATCACAAACTAAATGTAAGGTAATTTAGTTATGATATTATCAGTAAAATTTGTTAATATCTATTTTTAATTTATATATTTAATTAATAACCCTAAATATCATGATAAATAAATATACTTAAATAATTTTTTTAATAATGGTATAGATATATAAAATTTGTTAATATCTATTTATTAATTAATTTTCTTATATATTATGATAAAATATATATTAAAAATGAAAGAATAATATTATTTGGATTAATAATTTATCCTAAAATCACGAAAAGATGAAAATTCGCAAAATCACTTTCAAATAAAAATATAAATTTATAATATATAAATAATTAATTGATAGTTACAATCAATAATATATAAAATTAGTACTGTAATACTAAATTCGTATATTTAGTTATAAAACACATTACTAAATATTAAAAATACATTTGAGATTTAAATATTAAATTTTAAAGAACTTCATATGAATATTTGCACTATAACGAGCTCTTGTCTTCATTTTATATTACATCACATTTTTCGACTTCTTTTTTTCTATGTGGATCCCAACCAACCATTTGTATTTTCATCAAATTTCACAGATCTTACAAGAAAATAAATCTCAAATCCTTTGAAGCTATAACCAAAAACTAGATTTTAACCCGCACATCCGTGCGGATAACATTTCATTTATAAATATAAAATTTTATATTAATCTGTATATAATAATTTATGATAATATATTGTTGTCATTTTAAAAATAACTAAACAGATGATATATAGTTCTAAATATTAAAATTTACCATATGTTAACAATTTTATTTTTTGTAAAAATTATTACATAATTTATTAATATTAATCATTTTAAAAGGTGAATGATATTTTAGTCAATTTAAATGGTGAATAATATTTTATTTATTTATCTTACTGAAGTTTTTTTTCAAAATATATTGGTTTACCAATTCAACATAATTTTAATATGTTTTCAAAAAAAACATAATTTTAATATGTAATTCATTAATTACTTCTATTTTAATATAATGTAGAATATACTTATAAAATTTATAAAATTAGCAAAAAAGTTCATTATTTTGTTTATAATAAAAATTTAATTAAAATTAATTTATAATAATATTATACTACTAATTTCGAAATTAATCAGTGCATTAATTAAAAGAATATTTAAATTTAAAAAAATATTTTGTTAGATTTTTTTCTCAACAGATTTTGTTATTCCTAAAACTAAAATTTAAATTTATAGTTAAAATAGATTTGTTAATATCCTTATAATTATTTAGAAATGTTATACATTAAATAAACTAATGTAAACAATAAAAAAATTATTTGAATATATGGACCTAGACTTCTAGTATGACTATTTTGTAATAGATAAAAATGGTACTTCTCTTTTAATAGAGAAGATAATCTTTATATATAAAGTACAGTTTGAATCTCTCCTAGGCCATCCACATCAGCATCCACATAGGAAATTCGCTTTCTGTACGTCCGCCACGTGTCAACCCACAGGAAACGCGCCGTTTCATTTATTCTTCAGATTAGTGGGCTTTTTTTGGGTGTTCTGTATCTGGCCTTTGGACTGTCGATCTTAGTTTTGTAGCCGGTTTGAACGAACAGAAGAAGCCTCTAACCCTAATCAGCTTCAGAAGAGAAACAAATGCCGTATCTCCACATCTTTCGACGGCGACTCGATGTCGTTTCTGCTTTCTATCACCATCTGAAACAGTCCGAGTTAAGAGTTCATGTTTAATCCCATCGATTCAGTGTGCCCAGAACTTCCTCCTTTCTTCACTATAACCACAAGAAGAAACAAGATACAAGAATCTAAGTTAGAGAAGCTTTGCAATTTGGTATTTGGAGTTTTTTTTTTAAATCTACAGTAATGATTTTGAGATTGATTCTTCTCATGTTTCATTACATCTTAGTGTTTGCTAATCTTTTCTACTCCTTCTAACCTGTAACTTCACTTCACTGCAGTTCTACAACAAATTGTCTGAGTGTTGTTTTATGCTCAAGCCAACCATCCTAACCAGAAGTTATTGGCCGTGGATGTGAAGCCTGAGTTGATGTCACTACCAGGAATAACCCCAAAAGTTCATGGGAGGTAACCTCCTTCATTTGAATTCCACAGCCAACTTTTGCAATGTCATTTTCACCTTTCATTGATCTCCTACAACTTGCAGGCTGGATTTTCCTAAATGCAATTTCTGACGCACATATATACTTACTTTGACAAAGAAACAAGTGACAGTGACGCCTGCAACTGCTCAGATGGTGAGAAAGTAGCTATTGACCAGATTATCGGAGGTGATGACATCCTCTCAAACCACCCTGGGGTATGGGATGCAACAGCCGCTGCTGAGCAGCCCACTTCTGGGGGAAGCAATGCAGACGAACATCTGGTTCCAGTAGGAGGAAACACACTAAAAAGCACATATCTCCAGTTGTTGTTATGCTTTCGTAAATGAACACCCTCTCTTTGTCCTCTTGATCTGCTGTTCTGAGTACTCTTGAGCTGATCTGAGTTTCTTTTGTTTATTTAGACCAGTTGAAGTCGAGTTCTTCTGATGGTAAAATCAGGAACCTAGGGAGAGTGAGAAACTACATTGCCTTATACCAGCACCTATAGCATATGTTACACATCTCTCTTGGCCCAAGAGTATAGATTATGTGCCTTATGCTAATGCCCCGTAGAAGGCTATTCAGAAATGGATTTAGTATGAGATGGACGTTTTTAGATTCCTTGGTGGTGGAACTCATTTCCCTTAAGGTGGTAGGACTGCTTTGGACAATGGTTGTGAGGTTATGTCTTATGTTTGCTTCTGTTTATATTCTTTGAGTCTCATATTCTTCATTAGTGACGTTGTGGGATTATATGTTTGTAGTTACTTTATTTCGGTTTCACCACACGTGAATTACCTGCTGAGAAGATGTATTTGGCTTTAAAAGTAGTTCTATTACGATAATGATTATATGTTTGAATATTGCATACTTTTAAATTTTCTTTGGATCAAGCTCTCCCTCAATGGAAAACATGTTAACTAGCATGTGACATGATGAAGGGACGAAGATTTTAGACATCTTCGAATGGACAAACAACACTGCCGCCGTTGATAAGCTGTGGCTGCAACTGAAGCGGTCGTTGCGTGAGGTTCCGATCGTTAAGAGGAAATCAAATGGCATGAGCATGATGTTTCTCATGCCACCACGAGCATGCGAGCTCAAGGAACTTCAGAAAAGATGCACTAAATGTTTTTACTATAAGGAGATGGAGAAGTTTTTGCAGTTGGTGTACCGTGGCTAGAGCAAAGCTTTACGTTTTTATTTATTTTCCGTTTTCCCTTTCAGTCACGTCTTATTACGTTCAGTTTCCTTTTAGTTTTTTGCATTTTCTGCATGAATATTGTCGCTGGTTTGCATACATCACTTGAAACTTCTATCTGTTATTTTGTCTTAAGTTTGAGAACTATCATGCAGCCATTAATATGTATTAACCAACTGAAATATTAAATAATTTATATAGGTTCTCACAGTACGATGCGATGCCTTCATTCCACCAGGACATAAAACATTACATTATATATAAAAAAAAAATTACATTATATATTTAAACAAAACGACCCCAAAAACTAAATTACAATGGATGAATACAACAGCTACAATAGCTAATAATTCACTTACTACAGATATTAAACATTATGAATCAATGTATTTCACATTACATGAGCGAAACGTAATAATTAGTAGTTCTAAAAACCAAACCGAATAAAAGAAATAAGAATACTTATCGAATGGTACATATAGTTAAATGGGCCTAACCGAATGTAATTTTCACAAATATTACTAATAAATTGTATGTATAAAAATACAATGTAACTTACAGATAGATACGAGCCACGCAGAAAAATATATAAAACTAGCTTACAATTTATACTATATCGCAAATAAAGAATACTTATCAGAGCAGTTGTCAACTAAGTAGCTTATTAATTTATAGTCATTTTTTCAAGTTCAACACATAATATATACTAAGTACGAAAAAACATAAAAATCCCTAAGATTTGATCATTATATATTATTTATTTCAGTCAAATGCTTTATTGGGTTTAAAATATTAATTTATATATATTATTAATTTTAGCTTATATTTTACTTTTAATTGGATACTTATGCCGTGGTTATGAAAGTTTTTATCATATAACAACTTATGAGGTGCGTCTAATATCCAGATATATTGTGTAATTATTGATTCAGATATATATATTAGGACACTCGCACCTAAAAAAGAAGATGAACTATGCGTTGTATTCATTAACAATATTGTAAGCAAAAAGAATTCAACAAAGTACCATGCAATCATATCTTTCACCACCAATGCATCTTTGATTGGTTTATATCAAATTTAAGATGTCCAACATGTCAAGCTACAATATTTTAATATTATTGTTTACGGTTTACACAACTAATAATTAACCTCAATAATTAACCGACCTAATAATAAATTTTACAAATAAACATATACTTAATCTATAATTAAAAGTTCGTCTCTTTCGTCACGATACTTTTAGATTCATCCGGCTCCCGAAAATTACTAAAAAATGATGTGATGGCACCATGAAAAAAAAAAGTACTTATCAATACGGCATGAGATATATTTAGTCTTCAAATACAATAACATATACTGAATTTAACTAATATGTATATTTTAAAATATAAAAATTATATTGAATATTTCTTCTAATTATTTACATAATTTTCAAAGTATCATCCCGCCCGTAGGGCGGGCCGGCCCTAGTAATACTATATTGATAAGAATTTTAAGTGAGTATCTCACCAATGGAAGTCCAAAATTAGCATAAGTCTCTCAAATTAAATAACACTAAAAATATTGATTTTATATTAATGAGAGACTTAATGAATCAATCTCTCATCACTAATGATGCTCTTAGTTCTTGAACTATATAAACCCATGGATGCTAGCGTCTATTATACAGAGATCAATTTATTGCATTAACACTTCAAAGACTATATATACCTTAGCTTCATTAAGAGAGAGAGTCATCATATACTACATGGCAAGTGTCAATATATGGGGTTGTCTCGTTTTTCTTCTACTACTCTCAGTGCACCAATGTCGATCTTTGGTCGTACAAGAGCGACTTTCCGGTTCAAGCCGTGTGATGAAGATTAGAAGTGAGCTTTTTGAGAGGCTAAAAGAGCTGAATGCTAAATTAGAAGGTGAAGGCGTGGTCTTCGGCAATACTCTTGACTCGAAGCGGCTCAGCCCCGGTGGTCCTGACCCAAATCATCACTAACGAAGGAGGAGACAACAATTCTGCATGTGTTTTTTGAACTTTTTGATTTTGTTGGAGAAGTTTAATATTATTACAACTTTTTGAACTTAACTGTAAGAGCAACATTATCGGGGACAAACTGTGTGGATTTCTAAAAAAAATAAAAATAATATTATTTTAACTATATTAATGTATTTCATTTCATTTCATTTAATTAATTGAATCTCTAGTTATTTGACATCTATCGGGTTAGTTTGCAAACCTGTCATCATTGTTTCGCCTCGACCACTTCTATTCTCTTTCTTCTTTGTGTGTGTTTTTTTTTATTATTTTTTTAGTAGTTAATATTAAGAATCTTTCTTAATAACCTACCGTTAAAGGTGCTCTAACGGTGTAGCGTTTAATTTCACTGACACCGGATTGTAAACATTCAAGCTTAAATCTTCAAAGTTGAAAGATGTGTGACCTAAAAGCAGCTTGTTTGATCTATAAACATATGTAGAATTTTCTTATGGCACAATTCTATCTCTTTCCACTAATGTGTTGCTGGTTACATTATCTCATATGCATTGTCTTGGTTATTTGAGGCTCTATGTTAAGATTTAAGCTTCATCTGCTGTCTTGTGAGATTTTCTCTATAATATGTAGGTTTTAGAGAGAATTTACCTGCATAATTGAATTTTTGAAAAAAATATGTTTATGACGGGGGGGGGGCAAAAAAATTAACGAGTGCGGTAGCAAAATTTTGGTGGAGTCCTGTAGGTAGCACAAAATGACTACATTGGAAATCTTGGGATAAGGTATGTGTTAGCAAGGAAGATGGGGGATTAGGTTTTAAGGATATAACTGATTTCAATACAGCAATGCTCGGTAAGCAGTTATGGAGGCTAATAGAAAAGCCACACACGTTATTCTCTCGGGTATTTAAGGGTAAGTATTTTAGGAATGCCTCACCACTTGAACCGGTTCGATCATACTCTCCGTCATACGACTGGAAGAGTATTGTCTCTGCTAGATCTCTGGTAAGCAAATGACTAATCAAAAGGGTGGAAACATGATCTTCTATATCAGTATGGAACGATCCTTGGCTCCCAACCACTCGCCCGAGACCAGCCAATAAAAATCAACACAATTTGTTTCCAGACCTTACAGTGGATTCCCTTATTGATTCCACTTCGCGAAGATGGAATTCACAGGTTCTTCGGACATTGGTGGACCCATAGGATGTGAAAATTATAGAAAATATTCCTTTGAGTAGACATCATATGGCAGATAGGAATAGATGGCATTTCACAAATAATGGAAAATTTACGGTCAAATCAGGATATCAAGTGGAGAGGATTTACCCGGATAGGGAGAGAATACCGTCATTCATTGGTCCTATGGTTGATGTTCTAAAGGCTTTTTGCTGGAAAATCCGGTGTCCACCAAAGATGAAACATTTTCTTTGGCAACTGATCTCAGGATGTATAGCAGCCAAGAAGAATTTGCAGGCAAGAGGGATGCAAGGGGAGATATGTTGTGCAAGATGTGGAGCAGAGGAGGAATCGATTAACCATGTGTTTTTTGAGTGCCCTCCAGCTATTCAGGTGTGGGCTCTGTCAAAGATCCCAACAAATCAAGCTATTTTTCCGACATATTCTTTATTTATAAATATGGATCATCTATTCTGGAGAGTCGGTCCACCTATGGAAGATAATCAATTTGCATGGATACTTTGGTACATTTGGAAATGAAGAAATAATAAGGTTTATAGTAATCTGGAGATAGATCCTAGGGATACTCTTAAATTGGCTGAGACGGAATCAACACTCTGGGTTGATGCCCAGTTGCAGAAAGATCAGAAGATGGGAGCAGAGCCTCAAGTTACGCTTCCTCCGTCGATTCCCGGCAGATGGTGTTTTACAGATGGATCATGGAAAGAGGGGGATATGTTCTCTGATCAGGGCTAGTTCAGTACTTTAGTTGGATTTGTGGGTCTGATGGGAGCTAGGAATGTAAGAGCGTCTCTCTCTCCTCTGCATGCAGAGTTCGAGGCGTTACTATGGGCAATGGAATGTATGAGAAACTTAAGACAATTTCAGGTTACGTTCGCAACGGACTGTTCTCAATTGGTGAAGATGGTTTCAGAACCAGAAGAATGACCAGCTTTTGCAAGTTATTTGGAAGACATCAGGAATCTGAAAGAGAGTTTTACATATTCAGAGATAATACATGTACCAAGGACGCAAAATAAAAAGGCGGATAGTCTAGCACGCAGTGCCAGAAAACAGCTGTCTTTCGTCGTTCACATGGACCAATATCTCCCGGTGTAGTTTACACAGTTTATATAAGTTTGTAATGTTGTCGACAAAAAAAAAATGTTTATGAATTTTTGAGACCCACAAGTACATAGTGAAGACTGTCAGCATTATTTAACATTGACAAACATATATATATATATATTAAAGTCTTCAAAATTTAATCTAAATAGGAACCACAACACTAGTTGACACTAAATCTTATATCTAAACTAAATGATTTTACATATCAAATGATTTTGAAACTATTATTGTTGGATGATTCACAGTACTATTTAAAATTGACGGCAAAACATACCACAATTTGAATATATATTTTATTCATAAATGAAAATGTCAATTGGAATATTACGAACCTATTTTAAAGCACCATTTTAGAAAAAAAAAAAAAAAAGATATATAATCGTTTCTCCTCTTTTTTTTTTCCTAATAAGTTTATGATATAGAGGGCTTAAAAGATGCTATTTTGGGTCAAATTGATTTGATGTCGGCCCAACCCTAAAAAATCCGGGTCGGGTAAGGAAAAATCAAATCTCAAACGCTGGTTGTTGTTGTCGTCTCTGCGGCGCCTTCTCTCTCTCTCCAAAATCGCAGGTAAAGCTTTCTCCGATTCACCTCTTTAAGATCAATATCCCCCCCCCACACACACATACCTTCTTCTTCACTCAGAGTCTTTCTCCTTTGTCCCCAAGGTTTTGTGTCGATCTCGGAGCTCAGAGATTCGAATGACCTAATTGTCGCCGTGGGGGATTCTTATTCACTCTGCAATCTACTCGAATTCATCTCTGCAACCTTAAAGTGGATCGAAAGAAAGTTTACACACTCTCTGAATCGATCGGAAGAAAGAAAGGTTCCGCCTTGAAATTAGGGTTTCTCGGGCGGCTTTTCACGGTGGATGATATTGGTCCTTCTGATTCGAGGGGTTTCTGCTAGACTTAAACTAGAGAAGTGAAGAAAGGCGTTAAATTTAGTTCATGTATGGCTTCGGAGCCTGTTAACGATGGAGGAAGAGAGAAGCAGAGCATTAGAGTTTACACTAGGAAAGGTAAAGGTCAGAGGAAACAGTCACCTTTCTTTGCCTTTGCCACCGATGAAATTGGGAAAGCAAACAATCGTCTGAATCCTCCTGAAACTGTAGCTCCAGAGTCTTCGGATCCTATAGCTGTAGAAAAGACTGCTCTTGAGACCAAGTCGCGGGAAGACTCAACTGAAGCACCTTCTGACAAAGTGATTGATAAGCCTCATGATGATGTCAGTTTGGCCGCTGCTGATAAGAGCGTTATTCAATCTGTACCAGGTCCTTTGGTTCAGGATGATGCGAACACTACTGTAGGTGAGAAGTCTGTGGAAGTACCCTCTCAAAGCCACAAAACTCAAGATGATGTCAATACAGTGGTTGTCGATGAGAACTCTATAAAGGAACCTTCTGAAAGCCTTGCCCAGGAAGAGGATGTTACTACCGTGGTTGTTGACAAGAAGGCTATTGATGCACCTTCTGAAACTCTATCTGTGGAAGATGTCAATACTGTTGTTGTTGACAAGAATCCCATTGAAGTATCTTCTGAAAACGTGGTGGATGGAGTAAAAGAAGCTTATCCTGAAAACCATCCGGAAAGAGATGCCCAACAGACAGCAGGGCTTACCTCTGATTCTGCTGGTGAAAGCATGCCAATGGAGGAGGGCGTAGATGGACGCATAAAGATACACGTAGCCTCCAAATCGAAGCAACAGAAAGAGGAGATTAGGAAGAAGCTTGAAGATCAGCTTAACGTGGTCAGAGGTCTGGTAAAGAGGATAGAGGATAAAGAGGGCGAGATTGGTGCGTATGACGACTCTCGTCTCTTGGCTAGCACTGGTATTACTAACGGAGGAGGAAGGATTCTCTCAGGTTTTGCGTCAGCTGGACTTCCTCGTGAGGTCATCAGAACACCAAGGCCTTTAAATCAACTAAGTATATCCGTGTTAGAGAATACTCAGGGGTTCAGTGAGCATGTGGAGAAAGAGAAAAGAACACCCAAGGCAAATCAGTTTTATAGAACTTCAGAGTTTTTACTTGGTGACAAGTTGCCACCCACAGAGAGTAACAAGAAATCAAAATCAAGTGCAAAGAAGCACGGAGGAGAGGTTGGTCATGGTTTTGGTGCAGGGTCTAAAGTCTTCAAGAATTGCAGTGCTCTACTTGAAAGGCTGATGAAGCATAAGCATGGTTGGGTGTTCAATGCTCCTGTAGATGTGAAGGCTCTAGGTTTGCATGATTACTTTACCATTATCGAGCACCCTATGGATTTGGGAACGGTCAAGTCTGCATTAACAAGAAATGTGTACGAGTCACCAAGAGAATTTGCAGAGGATGTTAGACTTACTTTCCACAATGCCATGACTTACAATCCACCGGGACAGGATGTCCATATCATGGCGCAAGTGCTATTACAGATGTTTGAGGAGAGATGGGCTGTCATAGAGGCAGACTATAATCGTCAAATGAGATTTGTCACTGGTTATGAGATGAATCTTCCAGCTTCTACAATGAGGTCTAGACTGGGTCCTACGATGCCACCACCACCTATTAATGTGAGGAATACAATAGATAGAGCAGACTGGAGTAGTCATCATCCTGACTTGCAGCATCCAAAACCAACAACAACGCCTGGCAGAACACCGACCAGCACAACACCTTCTGGAAGGACACCTGCTCTGAAGAAGCCAAAGGCAAACGAACCAAATAAAAGGGATATGACGTATGAAGAGAAGCAGAAGCTTAGTGGTCATTTGCAGAATTTGCCTCCAGACAAACTAGATGCAATTGTGCAAATTGTGAACAAGAGGAACACTGCTGTGAAGCTACAGGATGAAGAAATTGAAGTCGATATAGATAGTGTTGATCCGGAGACCCTGTGGGAGTTGGACAGATTTGTAATCAACTACAAAAAGGGTTTGAGCAAGAAAAAGAGAAAAGCTGAGCTAGCGAATCAAGCTAGAGCAGAGGCCGAGAGGAATGGCCAACAACATATGGTATTTGTAGATCGCCTGAGAATTCTATTCCTCTGTCCTTTTTAATTAATTTGTATGCTCATCTTCATATATATATATATTTTCCTTTATTGCAGGCTCCAGCACCAGTGGCACGTGAGTTTTCTAGGGAGGGTGGCAACACAGGTAATTTTGCAGAGCCAGCCATTTTTGTGTTACCACTTCCCTTTTGGTGTGAACTACTTTGGATTATAATTCTTTCTGCTTGTTCTTATCAGCTAAAAAGACACTCCCTACACCATTACCTTCTCAAGTGGAGAAGCAAAACAATGAGACAAGCAGATCAAGTAGTTCAAGCAGCTCTTCCAGTAGTTCCAGCTCTTCTAGTGGTACATGCTTTTCTTTGAGCTATCTATCTAATATATTACCTTGGTGCTGTTTTGATTTTTGTGACTAACCCCCCTCTGTGTTTGGTCTGCAGATTCGGACAGCGATAGCTCTTCGTCATCTGGATCAGATCAGACTTAGAGACTGGACAAGAGATTTGGTGTTGACAAAAATGTAAGGTACATGTGTTTCCTGGATAGCACATGTGTTAATGGAATCTTTTCAACGGTATCTTCCTTGTCTCTATTTTGGCATTGTTCTAACATTTGTGTATGTGATTGCTCTTGTTCACATCTGGTCCATATTGGGAGGGTAGTTACTAGTTAGTTGATAATGTTTGCTTGCTTATGGCTTTATGCCTGAGGGTTTCTGATCATATAACCAAATCTGATGGTTTTACTTTAATGCATGGTGAAACAGGGCGTTTAAAAAGATGGGGAAGACAGCGTTAGAAGAGCATATGAGAGGTTAAGGATGATGTGACGTACAGGCTTGAGGCAGAAATATTACACAGTAGTTGGGTTTGGAAGGAAAGATTGTATTGTATTCATAGAATAAATATATTTTTGATTTTCGTTTTTAGAATTGGTAGGTTGATGTGGCTGTCTCTACTTTTAGATGTAACCGTAGGAGGGTTGGTCTGGTCTGTTTCGGCACTTTTGTATATCTTTGCCCCTCTCTGTTCTTCTCTGGTCTTGAGCAGTTTAGTTCGGTTGACTAGGTTCATGTTTGTTTTAGTTAGGGCTTTTGTACCAGAAAATATCATCACAACAGATTCTTGATGTCTAGTGTATTTGTAAGCTTGTGACATTCGTTTTCTCGTAGCTTCTAAAGTATCGTTCTGACTCGATCTAACGTAAATTTACAAAGCGCACCCACTGGATATGTTGGTTAAAATTACCACAGGAATCAATCTACAGCATAACAATTACCTAATTAAAGAGAGCTGTGGACTTTTCTATAAAAATGTAACGTAATTTTAAGTTGAGAAATACAAGATTTATCTACGAGATGGGACACACACACACGAAACTAGAAAAATTAGGTGTACAAACAAACATATTGTGTGGAACATTTTATAAGTTTTTGCAACTAAACTCGTATAGGTAAACCTCTTGTAGCCGGTTTTTCTAGTTTGAGGGGTCAATCATCATCATGATCTTTCCTGTGGACATCCAGCTGCCATGTGCCATCATCCTTTTGAACCATCCCTTTGTTTGCAAGACACCTCCAGGTACTAGGCACTAAGAACTCGTCTTTCAGAGCATCTAAACCTTTATTGACCAATGAAATATCCCGACCAATCACCAGCTTAAACAGCCCCGCTTTGTCTTGCATCCCCGCCATGCCGTGCAGGTATATCTCCAGGTTATGATAGTTCCTAAAGTTTAGAGACCTTTTCAGGTAAGTCGAGTTCAGTGTATTGATCTGGAGCTCCTGGCCTACTTCTGCATACAGCAAGAGTGGATAATGTGGTGCCACATCCGGAACATTGACTATTCTTAGGATGTTTAGTTGTTTTAGTGAGTCGACGATTTTCACGAAGTCTTGGTCCCCAATCCGAGGACACCCAAATGCAAAAACTGTGATGGGAACTTGCTTTCTTTCAAGTCCTGCACTGATCGTGTTTTTCTTGCCATTGACAAGATCTGCAGCTGCTAGAGTTGACATTACTCCGCCCAAGCTATGGCCTGTGAAAGTGATGCTCACTTCCTCGTTCTTGTAAACATCTAACAATCTCTTGAGCTCTCCTTGTACCTGAAACCAAAAAACAAAGACACAGTACCATTAAGAGAGAGGACAAGAAATGGAAGAAAGGTTGCTGTGACGACCTGTTCTCGTGCGCTAGTAGTGTCATAAGGCGACTTAGCATCAGAAGAGGTGTAGACATCGAGCCAGCCACTTCCAATACGAGGCACGATCTTGGAGTCGAATACAGGGAAAACTTTGACACCTGACTCAAGTGGGAAATCGAAGTCGTTAGCCCATTCATATGGCTGAAGAGTTCCTCTCCAAGCTACAACAATGTCTCTCCTCCCTAACAGCGCCTTGCCCTCGTCTGTAGCCACGGCTACGTAACCAATCCAGTTAGTCTGCACGCGCGAGGCTTCCTTTGACAAAGACTTGACGATGAAACAGATTGGTAGGTTTAAAGAAGCCGTTGCGTAGATGTACTTGGTCACATTGTACCTAAGAATGTGACATTTTGGATGGTCGAAAACAAAGATGAATGACACATTTTGTGATTTTTGTGGGAAGTAATAATACCTGAAAGGGTTGGCTTTAAGGTAGCCAGTTCGAGCAAAGATTTGGCTCTTAGAGTAATAACAATCACCGGCGTATAAGGACTTACGGTCCCAGTTAAAGGCGTCGTAACCAACCTGAGCCATCTCGCCGTAGTGAATGATGTAGCGACGAAGGTCTGGGTCAAGTGGGTCAAGGAGGCCTTTCCATTTGTTTTGGCCGCTTAGAACTTTCCACCTCTTGGCTATGGCTCCCAACATGCTTGCCTTTAGTTTTTTTCCCTGCTTTTTCTGGATGGTAACATTGTTCCTTTGTGTGAAGGAATTGGTCCTTAATGCATGGCCCTTCACATATATAGTGCCGGTTTTAAGTCTTTGTTAAGTGTACGCATGTTACAACAGTTTAAAAGGATAAAATATAAAGAGTTAGGCAACTTTCAAGGTCTAATATTGATGGTATTGACGGTTAAATCAACGCTTAAATCATGTATTGTTAGTTACACAGAAATTAAATTAATTAAAGGGACATTTTTATCAATGTCTGTCTAACCTGATTCGGTTTAACCGAGCTGAAACACATCTGTCCAGAAGAAACCAATCCAGAAGAATAATTAGTTCAGCATTTGATGAGCCTTTCCTAACTATAGGAGAATCATTCACAATTCAGCTAATCATCCACAGTATTCTTACTGAACAGTATCTGTCTCTTCTCTTTCTGAAGGAACGAGTAGGTGCATATTCATGTCACATCTGAAGGGACGCAATCATTTTTCAGGAACCTAAGGAGGCTTCAAGAGGCACTGTCATGAACTTGATTCCAACCACATATTCTTTTTTTTTTTTGAATGAATGTAAAATTTATTCAATCAAAACTCCTATTACATCTAGTGCACCTGTTTTTTATAATGAAATCAAGTAGAGATACTCAAAATAAAAATCTACAACCCTTCATATCTATATTCTTGAGCCAAACCAAGTGCTCAATCCATCCTCAAGATACTTCTTTCCTTTTCCTTTGACTGCAAGCAGCTTCAACCGAATCTCCAACCACATATTCGCACTATCTTTAACCATATGCAATCAACGAAAACTAAGTGTCAAACTAACTAGGAATATACTGGTAAGATTTACAAATGCTACAACAAGTATTAAGTACCTGGACGATAACTTCTTGAACGTTAAAAGACATGGCAGCCTCAAACTTCCCACTTGGTTGAAATTTTTTTCCAACAGCATGTTTTTCCGAAGCTCAAGAAGCTGAACCAACTTGGGTCGAAATTTGTATTTTATCCAGAGAAATGACAAAGAAAGAGGCCATGAATTGTCAACCACATAGTGTGCCAGTGCTCCAGGAGCATACTTCCTGCAAAATGTAAAGAAGAGAAAATTTCAGTTTCCATGGGACAAGTATATCTTCTGGAGAAACAGAACAGGCCTATACATGAATCACATAAACATATGTACATCAGCCGACCTTTTTAATATCTTATTTTCTTGAAAACGGAGAAGATAATTCATGTGCTCTCACTTTCATTTCACCTGCGCTACTAGATCACTCATGAATCCAGAATAGAAACCTATCCGTAAGATGAATGAAAAAAAAATATACATTGTATCCAAAAAGACGATGCGATTTTGTACCGTAACTAGACCAAAAGAAACCAAATTCTATAACAAACCCTTGACCTACGTATCTCTGCATATTATCAGGAGTGAGACAGAAGGAAACTTGTTTCATTGAAACTGCAACAAAACGCTAAACCTGTGACAAAGAAAGCAGCCACGGGACTGAGGCTTATATACCAGAAACCAAACTCATTTTCCAAACTCCAAAACAAACAAAGATGCTGAATGAACTTAGAAATTCTAACCTGACCCTCGTCGTTTTGATTTGCTTTGTGCTTATAGCTTCAAGGCTGCGTTCCGTCAGTTCTTCTGTGTACAACCCACACAACACCCTAAAGAAGCAGTTTGGGAAGTGGCTTCAATACCACGGAAAATCATATGGAGGAAAGGATGAGTGGATGTTCAGGTTTGGGATATTCCAGTCTAATCTCCAGTTCATTGACTACATCAACTCCCTCCACTTGCCCTTTAAGTTAGCGGAGAACAGATTTGCGGACATGACCAACTCCGAGTTTAAGGCCCATTTCCTCGGGTTAAACACGTCTTCCTCGAGGTTACACAGCAACCATAGTTGTGACCCATCAGCATCAGGCAATGTTCCGGACGCTGTGGACTGGAGGAAAGAAGGTGCTGTGACTCCCATTAGAGATCAAGGAAGATGCGGTATGACATTATGCTCTTAGGATCCCATTCGAAAGATAACATTCATACACAACTGTTGACAATCTCGTTGCATTTTGTACAGGAGGTTGCTGGGCTTTCGCTACGGTTGCAGCTATTGAAGGCATCACCAAGATAAAAACAGGGAATTTAATACCTCTCTCAGAACAACAACTCATAGATTGCGACACCGGAAGTTACAACAAAGGCTGTAGTGGTGGATTAATGGAAACGGCATATGAATACCTCATAGCCAATGGTGGACTCGTCGCCCTGGACGACTACCCATACACAGCCACAGATGGTACCGGCTGCGACCAAGAAAAATCCCAAAATAAAATCGTTACGATTACAGGATACGAAAAGGTAGCCCCGAACGAGGCGAGCCTAGAAGTCGCTGCTGCTCAACAACCAGTATCAGTTGGAATTGACGCTGATGGGTTTATCTTTCAGTTCTACTCTTCTGGTGTTTTCACAGGTTACTGCGGATCAAGTCTCAACCATGCAGTGACTGTTGTTGGATATGGAGAGGAAGCGGGCGAAAAGTATTGGATCGTAAAGAATACATGGGGAACTGGTTGGGGTGAAGAAGGCTACATACGGATGGAACGAGGTTATCGTAAAGAGACGGGTAAATGTGGTATTACTATGCTTGCAAGCTATCCCCTGCAGTGAGTCCTCAAGAGCCTTTTCTATTTCGTTAACAAAGAATTAATATGAAAAATTTCTGTGACAATCTGCAATAGCGCAGCTAAAATAATTACATAGTGAAATAATGTACTAGAGATAATTGAGAACCAGGGTGCTGTTTACAGGATTCCAAAGATAAGATGCGATTATAATAGAAACATGTATTTAGTCTGGATGTAATACCTGGCCATTAAATCACAAGAGATTCCCTTGAACCATTGATACTTTCTCCTAGAAGCATCCTGTTTGAGAACCTGCTTCTTATAACAATAAACTTGGCATTGAGACTACTGATATTGAACAAAACAAGGTTCTCATGCATCACTATTTCCACACTGTTATATGCACACTCGACACTACAGATAGGTGCTGTTCGTTTGCTCATCCAGGTAATCCATTTGAGGACCTGCTTCTTATAACAATAAACTTGGCATTGAGACTACTGATATTGAACAAAACAAGGTTCTTATGCATCTGGGTGAAGATGCAGATCGATGTTCGTTTTGTGCATTATAATGCTACATTTAGATGGATCACCCAACTGAATTTTTAAAAACTCATCTCAAATTCTCGTCCAATTGAAGGTGAGTCTTGATGGTGCATCTGGATGCATATGCATTTTGTTCAGTCCAAAATGATAAATGACAAAAATGACCTTTTAAAATCAAATATTATTTTCAAATCGTAAATTCTATTTTTTTTTTGCAAACATTTTTCCGCCAGAATCGAAAAATACATTTTTCCGCCAGAATCGAAAAATACATTTTCCCGCATAAACTGAAAACACATTTTCTCGCAAAAACTGAATAACACACTTTTCCGCCAAAACCGCAAAATGCGTTTTTCTCAAAAAATGTAAAACACATATTTCCATAAAAACACACTTTTCGGTCAAAACCGAAATAATGCATTTTCTGGCCAAAACCGCAAAAAAACATATTTTCGTCAAAACCGGAATAATGCATTTTCTGGCCAAAACCACAAAAAAAAAAGCATTTTCTCGTCAAAATCGGAAAACACAATTTTCCCGCAAAACCGGAAAAATGCATTTTCCCGCCAAAACCGGAAAACACATTTTCCCGCCAAAACCGGAAAACACATTTTTCTGCCAAAACCGGAAAACACATTTTCCGCCAAAACCGGAAAATGCATTTTCCCGCAAAAACCAGAAAAACACACGTACCCACTAAAACCGGAAAAACGCACCTTCCCGCCAAAACGGAAAAAACAAATGTTCCCGCCAGAACCACAAAACACATTTTCCTGCCAAAACCGGAAAACATATTTTTCCGCCAAAACCGAAAAACGGATTTTCCTGCCAAAACTAGAAACGTATTTTCCCGCAAAAACCGGAAAATGCAGTTTTCCACCAAAACCCTGAAAAACGCAAAACGCATTTTCCTGCCAAAACCGAAAAACACATTTCTTGACAAAACCGGAAAATTCCCGCCAAAATCGCAAAAAAACTTTTCCTGTCAAAACGCAAAACGCAGTTTTTCGTCAAAAACACATTTTCTGCCAAAACCGCACAACGTATTTTTCCGCCAAAATCACAAAAACGTATTTTCCGCCAAACCCATAAAAACATATTTACCGTAAAAATGCTATTTTTCCGCCGAAACATAAAAAAAACATTTTAGTCATTTTATTAACAAATCCATCTGGATGCAAATGCAATTTAAAAAAACGAACATAGATGCATTCAGATGATTCATCTGGATGCATGCACGAAATGAAGAAACAAACAACACCCAAATGAAACATCTGGATAAGACATCTGGATGCATCTTCCAGACAGGGCCGTCCCTGCCATAAGGCCAGTGAGGCAATAGCTTTAGGCCACAAATTTTTTTTACAATTTTAGAGGCCACATTTTTTTTGAAAAATGATTATGGTCAAGTGGTTAAAAATATTATTTTTACTTTTTGTTTGAGTTGGAGTTTGCACCTTCAACGTTATGGTTTATGTTAACTCGTAATGTTTCCTTCTTTTTTTTTTTACATGTGCATTTCTCTCTTAGTTTGATATATTTTTTTTTAAAACAACCTCTTTTAGTTGAAATAATTTATTTGTTATCTATGTGTTTCTATTTTTTGTGTTATTTAGGATTACAATAATAATAATTCAAACAAACTAGTGGTTTTTATTTTACTAAAGTATCTATTAATTATCTGATATTAATCTGACATAACTAACCTACTATATCATTTTATATTTCAAATAGAAAATATAATATATATTTATTTATTTATTTATATTGTATAAATATATGATATCTTATATAATAAAGGAGACTTGGGTCTCTCCTTATTAAGCCACATCATCAATATGCATGGGGCATTTTTTGCCACGTGGCATACATTCTTCGATCAATGTTCTATTGTGTTTCAGTGGGCTTCGGTTTCTGAGTGTCATTCAGCGGCCCACTACTTTGTTTCTCATACTAAACCAGGATTTATTAAGGGCTTCTTTCAATACATGTTCGAAGAGGCGTCGCCGTGCCCCTTCGGGACTCACCATATCCCAACGTTTCTTTGACGTTTCCAGTTTCCGTTTTCATTTACATTAATCCAATCATTTAAGTGATTTCATTGGTTTTCTATATAAGACGGCATCTCTTAATCTGTTCATATCCAAGCTTTGTCATCGTAAACCCAGTTTCTAGATCCTCTATACCAACAAGAAAGTCCAAAAGAGTTTTCTTTCAGGCCTTGAAGCTAAAGCTTGAAGCTAATATATAGATTACGATTAAGAGTGTAGAGTGAGGCCCTGGGATGACCTTTCGTACTCACAGGGAGTTGGTACCAGATGGGTTCAAGAGAGTCGAGTACGATGTGTTCGTCTCAAGTTATCAGAAACAGCTCTATCTATGTTTTTGCATGTGTTCTGATCGCTGCTCTTGGTTATATTCAATTCGGTTTCACTGTAAGAAGAAAATCCAACCCTTTCAACTTATTTATTTTCCATTTGTAGAAAGTTGTGACTGATTGTATCGCTTGGGTCCAGTGTGATTATTCTTCTCCAACAAAAGCTGCAATCACGAAAGATCTCAGTTTAACTGTATGTGAGGCAATTAACCGATCTTTCTGTCTAGAACTGTCTGGTTTATTATTTTCCTGACTTCGATCTCTTGTCCATGTGTTATATTGGACGAAAAGGGGTATTGTTTAGTTTTCGAGTTTTAAATTACTCTGTTTTGAATCTTGATCAGTGACATCTTCCTTGCTTTACTCAACCCTTTAACTGTGTGTTTTCTTGGACAGTCTCTGATGATTGCTGGTTGGCTTTGCATATCATTTGCAAAAGTGAGTGTCTGTTGTTTTCCAGTATCTTTATTTGACTTCATTCTGAAAATGTTAGATTGGCCTTACATCATACTGGTTTTGTAGGATACTTCTTTCCTTTACAGGGAAGACTTTTAGAAGGCTTTGGTGTTGGGATCATTTAGTGGATATTATTCCTTAGATCTGGCTTACTTAGATCTTAATGGAACATCTATCACTGGCTATATCATTTGTACTGCTCTATGTTATGTTCGGTTATTAGTTATTACACAGGAGAGAGGTTTAAATAAGCATATGAAGAGGCTCAGTGCTCCTAAACATTGGATGCTTGACAAACTTGGTGGTGCATTTGTATATCTTCTGCTACGAGAACTTCCGTCTTCTCTATAATACCAAGGGACGTTTCCGTGTTCACTCCATCAGGGACGAGGAAGCTAAGGTTTTGATCTCTCTTGCTCTTGTCATAATTTAGACTAATGCTTGACATGTATGTGTACCAACAAGATTTGTTTCTTTTCTTACAGTTTAAGCTCTGTTAAGGTTCGAACTATACAGTTCGAACAAAAGGGCATCCCTTTCCTGAACACATACGATGGTCGCACATTAGTAATGACACCATTAAGATCGACATGGAGGAGAACAAGATTGTTGAGTTCATCAAGTTTGCTGTCGGCAATGTTGTCATGGTGGCTGGAGGTACAAACAGAGGGCGTGTTAGTGTGATTAAAAACAGTGTGAAGCATAAGTGAAGCTTTGAAACTATCCACATCCGAGACTCAACAGGACATGAGTTTGCAACAAGGTTGAGGAATTCACGCTAGGCAAAGGGTGAAAGCCGTGGGTGTTTTCGCAAGGTTAAGGGTGTTAAGCTTACCATCATTGAAGAAGCCACGAAGAGGCTCGCTGGCCAACATGCTGCTTAAGTTTGCTTATCAGTTCTGAAACTTATGTTTTTTTTTTAAATCTATTTCAAGAGTTAAAAATGGATCCATGGAAAATCTCTACATAGAGCGACTCTGCATATGTTTGCTGCTCAATTTTGATTTTTACTTTATTTTTATCAAGAGTTTAAGGGTGTCAATCATTTATGCAATTTAATTGATTCGCAAATCTTATATATATTTACAAGTCTAATTAAATTTTACTCATTTTCAAATCGAATATATAGATTCTAATTAATATTTATAAATTTTTACTTTTCTTTGGGATTGTTGGTACATTGCTATTGTTTCAGTTTTCCCTAGAAATTTTTCTGTTTTTTTTTACTTGAGCTTTTGCTTCTGTTTTCACTTTAACTACTATCGCAACTTTTTTCATTGTGTTTTTTTTTTTGGACAACTCTTTTTCAATTGTGTCAGTCAAAAAAAAAACCAACCTAAGCTAAGCCATAACTAAGACCCCCAAATGACATACGAAGCCACATATAGTAGCTATAATACATAAGTAGCCGGTACAAACTGTCTGAGTGCAACATTCTTAGTATCACATGCACATACCATAGAAAAATCCAGCTAAATACAAATGCATAAAACAGTAGCTTAATTTTTAAATAAAACCTACAAATAACCAAACAAAACAAATAAAATTGTTAAATTAATAAACAGCACAAACGTATTGATAAATTAGCTTGGCAAACGGAACCCCAAGTTGATCCCCCAAACTTAATTACTAAACATCAAGAAGATATGCAAAAACTGTTATTTCTATAAGCAAATGATTGAATTCATTAAAGAATAAAAAAATATGAACCCGGCGCGTAGCGCCGGAATACCACTAGTTGTATATAAATATGCTTTAGGCCACCAAATTTACCGGGACGGCACTGCTTCCAGATGTACGAACAAACAGGGCCATACTCTACAACAGCTTTCAGGAGCTTGCAGATGAAGCGCACAATACATAAACGATATGGAGACAAACGTATCTCTGCTATTAAACAAAATCTGTTTTACAAGAAACAACATAATATTCCCAAGTTCGGGGTATGAATTGAATTCCATTACAGTATCGTAACAGTAGCTACTCTTACAAAATTTTAGCACCAATCTGATGAGTACATGAAGTGCCTAAGACCTCATCTCGGCAAGTCTTTGTCTAACAGTACAGGCAAGCTTCCATTCACCAATGCCAATCAGACGCTCGACCACTTTTTGCCTAACCTTGATATACGGTATGAACCCTTTATCAGTCATTCTCATCACCATCTTCCCTGCCAAAATGTATTCCCTAACCTCTAGGCAACCCTCTACTAACACCTCATAAGTCTCAAATTCCACAGGGTAATCTCGGCTTTCGACAAACTCAATCATCTCTATGGCTTTCCAGATTTCCCTGTTGGCTCTCAAAGCTGCTGCCACTTTTGTCAGCATCCCTTTCCGCGGAGATATTCCAGCTTTGCTCACCATCTCCTTGACAATCTTCACCACATCGCTGGTCTTTCTAGCCAAACACATTGAACTAATCACCGCACCGTAACTTTCTACATCAGGTATACAACCAGCTCCACCCATTTCCTCAACAACTCTAACCGCCTCATCCAACTTATCAACAGCACAGAGTGATGACACTAAATAGTTGCATGTCCCAGTATCAGGACTATACCCAATCAACTTCATCTCATTAATAATCTCCACAACAGACTGAGATCCTCTTCCTCGCCGTTCAAGCCAAGCGTCAGACAGAAGGAGGTGAGTCTGAGTATTAGGAAGACAGCCGGAACGAAGAGTACGCTGTAGAATCGCAAAGGACAAAGGAAGTGGATCTGAGCTCTGAAGGCAGTAAGTGAGGAGGCTGGAGTAGACAATCTTGGGGAGAGAACGAGGCCTCACGGGCACGAAACTCTGGAGGATTTCGTCGATGACTCTGATTCTATGATGATGGTGGAAAGCAGAGAGGAAAGAGAAGAGCTTTGAGTTCTGGTAAGGCTCTTTGAGCGAGACAACGAGGTGAGGGATCTGGAGATACTCTTTTGTTTCGACGGCGCATTTGATAGCCTTCTCAACGGCTTCAAAGGAAGAGACTTGCCGAGAAAAGGGGATGCTGCGGGAGGGAGAATAAGCAAGAGGCTTTCGCAAATGTGTGAAACGATATGCCATTACGTAACACCAGAGATCTGATTTGACTGTAAAGTCATCAACTTGACATCTTAAAATCAAAACCTGGAGCATAAAGAACACATACAATCATTCGACTAATCAATTCAAAACTCTCAGTGATGATGATAACTGTTCAGTTAGATCCTCAGAAAGACAAAAGTATGTTTCATGTAAATCGGGAGAGTCATACCTGAATGCGTTTTGGAAGGTTCCAAGCTAAACCCAGGAAGAATAATCAGGAAGCTATAATAGGATCGAGGAGGAACGATATTTTACTTCACAGGGGAATATCATCGAACAACTGGACGGCGAAATGTGGAGAAAGTCAAATGAGTTGACAATCACTTGAGATTCCGAAATCTGATCGAACTGGGTAGTAAATCACGAACCGCTAATACGAATCATCATCAATCTAATGCGTCGTTCACAGATTTGAAGAACGATGAGGAAGGATTCTCTTCAAAGTAGACTGGCAATTAACACGCTTTTCTCTCGTGTTGGGTTTTAAAACTAACCGGTGGATATATTCAATAGGTTGGTTTACTTTTAACCGTAAACTGCTCGGTTCAACCACTCATCTATTTTTCCTCAAAAAAATATAACTTTCGAACACTTTTTTCAGGGGAAATTGCATCCTACATCAATCAAACAAATTATAATTCATTCACTAACTAAAAACCCTGTTTTTTCAATATACACTATACACATTATAGATTATTGCCATATTACCCTTGCAACCAACCGGTGAAACCTGCTAACAAAAATAATTAAAAAAAATATAAAAAACTTTTAGCACATCTTCTAATCCATCACCACCACCTCCACGTCTGTACTCCACCATCTCATTCCAGTGTTTCTCTTTCTTCTTCAGATTATCAAAAAAATCATACATTTTCTTCTGTCACATAATTCTTCTCTTTCAATACTTCACCAAAAGAACAATCAATTGTTCTAACGAAGACGGTGAGTACACACAACAACTCTTTCATTTTTTTTTTTAAAATCAATTGATTCTCACAATCATGCTTTTGTTTTCATACTCTGTTTTTTTTCTGTTTTCTTTTCTGTTTTTGTTTTAAAGATCTAGTGGTGAAGAACAGACAACGATGAAAGCGTAGACGGTAAGCACACAAAAAATCTTTTTCTTTTTTTTTCTCCTTTTTTTTTTCTTAAATCAATTGATTCTCACAATCATGATTTTGTTTACATACTCTGTTTTTGTTTTTGATTTTGTTTTACAGATCTAGTGGTGAAGAACAACGACGGCGAATCAGTTAAAGCATCATCGTGTCGGGAAAAAGAGAGGAGATGAAGATGATCTCTATATGGTGGTGAACGAAATGAATGTGTATCAGCCTGTCTAAAAAAAGAAGAATTGAAAAAGATGAATTCACCGTCTATACTATATTTGGTGAAATGAATAGTATAGTATATATTTTTAAGTGTAGCTACTTATGTACGGTTACCATACTATTTGAGACATATTTCTATACTACTCCTTAAAAATGTAATAATATATCATGTTGTTAAATTTGATAGGTCTCTTCTTTGTCAATTTGTGTGATTGATTGTAATATGAAATTCATTTTTCGAGTGTTGGACAAATTTGATTATTTGGAACATTCGTTAAGTATACTACTTAGACTATATGGAATATAAGATATGCAATATGCTAACCAAGTAAATGTGATTTCAAGTGTTAAATATTGGAAAACAATGTATAGATTGTATTTGGGTTTATAGGTTCCTGCATAGGGTTTAGATTTACTAAGTAAAGGTTTGGGTATAGTAAACCATATTATATACATTCTATTTGGGTTTATATTTCTTTGATTAGGGTTTAGCTTAATCTATTTATTTAGGTTTAGGGTATATTTGGATTAGGGTTTAGTGATTAGAATGTAAGGTTTAGTATTTAGAAGGTGAGGGGGTATGGTTGGGGTGAGCATTAACTTCTTTCATGCAATCATAGATATTTTATAGTTTCACCAATATATACTATGTTATTTATTTTTGTTCCATTCTATTTGGGTTTTGTGTTTATATTTGGGTTTAGGGTTTATATTTGAGTTAGGGTTTAGTGATTAGAGTTTAGGGTTTAGATTTACTAAGTAAATGTTTGAGTATAGTAAACCATATTATATATATTCTATTTGGGTTTATATTTTCTTGATTAGGGTTTAGCTTAATCTATTTATTTCAAGTAAATGTGCTTTCAAGTGTTTAATATTGAAAAACAATTTATAGATTGTATTTGGGTTTATAGGTTTCTGCCTAGGGTTTAGATTTACTAAGTAAAGGTTTGGGTATAATAAACCATATTATATACATTCTATTTGGTTTTATACTTCCTTGATTAGGATTTAGCTTAATCTATTTATTTAGGTTTAGGGTTTAGGTTATATTTGGATTAGGGTTTAGTGCCTATAATTTAGGGTTTAGTATTTAGAAGGTGAGGAGGTATGGTTGGGGTGATCATTAACTTCTTTCATGCAATCATCGATATTTTATAGTTTCACTTATATGTACCATGTTATTTATTTTGTTCCATTCTATTTGGGTTTTGTGTTTATATTTGGGTTTAGGGTTTATATTTGAGTTAGGGTTTAGTAATTAGAGTTTAGATTTTAGTGATATGAACCCGTCAGTCTATTCTATTCAATAATTGAATAATAGAACATTCATATAACCTTGCTACTAAA
This sequence comes from Brassica napus, assembly GCF_020379485.1. Lineage (NCBI taxonomy): Eukaryota > Viridiplantae > Streptophyta > Magnoliopsida > Brassicales > Brassicaceae > Brassica > Brassica napus. Next base: position 2,698,698 of record NC_063443.1, read on the forward strand.
GTCCTCTGAATTATTGAACGAGAACTAAGTTTAGTTCCTCGTACACTCTAAAAGTACTATACTATATCCACCGTGTAGTATAGTATTATGAACCTGGTTAATGTCATTATTTCAAAACGGGGAAAACTGTTTATATGTCGGATGTGGGTTGACATTTCCAGGTTAGAGTTTAGTGTTATCATCTGGGTGGGGGTTTCAATAACCACCCTCGTTGCTCCGTTACTTGTATTAGTGATATGAACTCATCCATGTCGTAGTGTCAGTCTATTCTATCCAATAATATAGTAATTAAACATCCATATAACCTTACTACTAAAGTTATTTCACAGTACACTGTAAACGTACTATACTATATCCACCATATAGTATAGTGGTATGAACCTGGGTATATTTGATATTTGAAAACATGAGAAATTGTTTATATCTTGAATGTAGGTTGACATATCCAGATTAGATTAGAGATATTCAAATTTTTAAGGAATAGTACGCAATATATTGTAACTTTACCATATTACATCATCTACACATTTGTCAACATTTATTCTTTAATGGAGAACAACATCATTATATTTACACAAATGAATGGACTACATTATTTATCAAACTATTATTTTTCTATTATCCTCTATATATTTACTGAAACAATAAAACATATGTGGTTTGTATGTGTATGATGTGGCCTTATTTAATTTGGTTTATGTGGTTTGTATGTGTGTGATGTGGCCTTATTATTAGCCATATTTAATTTAAGTGATGTGGAGTTACCTTCTTCCTTTCACCTGCTACTTGTTCAAGAGAGGGTTAGAACCGGATCAAAAGAGGTATAATTGTTACTTACTTAATTATGTCAAAATCATAAGCATGCACTTTATTTCACTTATGATTTAGGTTATTCAGCAAATAAGCCCTTTTTTCAGTTAGTTTGATCAAAAAAAAAATCGAACACTTTTTCAGTTTTTTGCTATTATTTATGGCTGGCTCTAACACCGTTAAACGTCCATAATTTAATGCACACTCGTAAAAAGTAGCAAAACTTAAACTTCAAAAAAAGATAAATCCTTCAATCTTTAAACCATCTCTCACTGCAGTATGCGGTAATTTTTTTTTTAAAGAATGTTAAATTTATGGGGTTATTTATGAAATAACCAAAAGAAAAAGGGAAATTAGTTTTGTAAAAAAAAGATAGATCGAGATAGAAAGAGAAAAAAGTGAGAGAGTGTGTGAAACTAGTCAATACTATTAAAAGAGAAAGAATCCTAAAAAATCTACTTATACAAGATTATTGCACTTATTTATTTTTTAATCTAACCTATTGTATACAACTAAATATTATTAACTATCCCCTATTATATAGCAACCAAATAATATCTTTTAACATTTAAATAAATTTTATCCACTTTAATAAGATCGTGATTACATATATGAAATGTTTCAAATGGTTTTTAGTTAAATCAACTTCGTTCCATTTAACATATATATATATATATATATATATATATATATATATATATATATATAAACGGCACCGAAGCTATAAGGATCGAGATTTTCCTTCACAGGGGAATATCATCGAACAACTGGACGGTAAAATGTGGAGAAAGTCAAATGTGTAGACAATGACTTGAGGTTCCGAAATCTGATCAAACTATAACGATACGCTAATCCGAACCACTGATAATCATCAATCCAATGCGTCGTTCACAGATTTGAGAACGATGCTTTGAAGAACGATGAGGAAGAAATCTCTTCAAGGTAGACTAGCAGCAATTAACACGCTTCTCTCGTGTTTGAGGTTTTACGTGGTTTTAAAACTAACCGGCAGATGTATTCAATAGGTTGGTTTACGTTTAACCGGAAACTGCTCGGTTCAACCACTCATCTATTTTTTAGTTTTTTTATTCCTAAAAAAATGTAACTTTCGAACGCTTTTTTTTTTTTACTATTACTACGACGCGCCCGTAGGGCGGGAATTCATTTCATTATATTTTCCTTTATATTTGTTTTTAGCCTAAATGATGTTGTTTAGTTATGCATACAATGTAATTTTTTTAGTTTTATCATTCATTTCCGTTGATTTCGTTTATTGTTAAAAACTCAAAATCAGTTTTGTTGAGATTAACTAAATTTTCTAATACAATTATTACTGCTATATTTTGTTAAAAAAATTAAAATACTTACAAATTCCTCTTTACGTCTGATGACAGTTTTTCAAACTTCCTTTCCATAGCAGACATATCATCCAATAAGAAAATGAACTTCCGATATTCTCTCAACCGTGACAGTAAATGAGGACCACACTGGTATGTTTCAAGAAGCCCTGACGGAACCGTCTTCTGCCTCTTGCTCTTGCGACATAATTGCCTTTCTTCTATGTTGTCAGCTACATGTATAGGAGGCACAAGATCCGCGAATTCATCCTCGCGTACCGAAACATTAACTATACCCACACTCTGTTCTTCTTGAGTAAGACCAAGCGAGAATGAAGGTTCCTCCTCTACATTATGTGCTTTCCTTTTATGTAACTCCTTAATAATAAACAGGGATAGTAAGTAATATAGAAAAGTATGAAATTGTAAGAATATGAGAAATCTATAAGTAAATTTAAACAATCTTACCAATCGTTGTTGAAACGAACTTTGCCTAGCACGACTCTCGCTATTGGCTGACTGGGCTCCGTTCGGCGGTACCGGAGTAACACACTCATATCCGGATCCATGATTATCCTTCATTGTTGGAGTCCGGTTCTCATCCTATTTGTTTAAACGAACATGGACAATTAAATGACAAAATTAATAACATGTAACGCAATACGAAGGTCCGAGTCTTAAAATTATTCAAACATATTAACTGACTCATCCGAGTCGACCGTGGCGGAGTAGAGTAGTCACTAAGATTGCGTAAAACATTTCGGATAGTTACTTCATTTTGATCAGCCACCGGAGTCGTATGGTTTGATGTGCCTGAAACGTCATTACGAACTGGTGGGGAAACATATTGGGGCCCAACGTGGGCAGCTAAGTAATCTTTGCACAATCCAGAAACCATATCCTTAACACTGTTAATCATGTCCTCCTTAAACTTTACCAGCACGGACTCCACTTGTCTAACAACTCTCCCCTCCATCTCAACCAGCGTAGAAGATGCGGCATTTTGGTTTTTCTCCAATAAATCCAACCGAGGTTTCATTTTCTCTATCACAGTTGCCGCAACATAAGAAGGATCAATGCGTTCAACATTATTGTGCAAATTATTTGCTTTCTTTGACTTCGACGATCCTTTAGAAGACTGTCGCATACACTCCACATCAATCTGTCTCATCCCACCTTCGAAAGAAGAGTAATTATAATTTATATTACCCTTTATGCCTTCAACCAGGTTCTCGACTCTCGAATCTTGCTCTTCGTCTGAATAAGCTAAGTTTCCAGCATCAAGAGGTTGTAAAGGATCGTCATCAAGGATGCTATGAACAATAACCTAAACATACAAATTTTTGAAATCATTATTTTCTTACAATTAAGGTGAATCATGTAAACATATATATTCCGTCATAAGGAGAAACAGTAAGATTAATAACAGTACTGAAATCACTTACATCAGTTCTCTTGTCTACACTTCGCGCGTGAGCAGGGTTCAAAGTGTGTTTCTTCCGGAAAATATCACGGCCAACACCATCGAGATCTTCGACATCTGATTCAGATGAAGAACCCGTATCATCCACCACCTCTGTCAAAGCAGGTACAGCTTCGACCAACACTAGCTGTAGACCGAGTACAAATCCTTTAACCGCAATCATATTTTGAGACAGACCAATCTCATCTCTCTCTTTAATACTACCCATAAGCAGGTCAAAAGAAAGCCTCCCCCACAGGGACGCAAAAAATTCCCCTAGATCTTCAATAGCTTCCGCATGCTCTCTAGATATCTTCATGTTGAGGCTTGTAGGAAGAAGGACCGATTCGAGAAGAGCCAAACATGCATATTTAATCCGGATTTCCTTATCCTTTACAGTTTTCCGGTACAGCATCTTGATCAAAGAAGAGACGGTAACCACCTCAACTTTTCCAAACAAAGTTGGCCAATAGGGTTTCTCCGATATAGTTTTCTTAAGCTTCATCTTCGACTTCCGCGGAAAATTATCTCATGGTAATCCCGTCTGATAGAACCCAGGACCTGGACCAGGACGTGGAGCAGACTCAGCATGGTGACCAGGACGATCAGATCAGTCCAACTGAGGTTCAGCCATTTAGCCGTTCCAGATCAACGGACAGAGCCGTGTACCGGATCGACCCGCGTGCACCCGGACGTGACCTAAGGATGGATCCACGACCTGATGACCAAATCAGCCAAACCACAGGCATTCTTCCCCGACCCATTCGCCATTCTAGAGCCAACAGTCAAGCCAGAACCCATGATCATCGAGAAGAATCAGATTCCGGACTTAGCCTGTCTTTCCTGGCCCGTTTGGGACGTACCGCACGCCCGGATCAGGCTGGTCACGACCTTTCCAACCACTTTGATGATTTCATGATGATCGATGCTTCCAACTACTCCAAAGGAAGGATACTTAAGCTCTCTGAAGATTTGGGTCGAGTTATATCTTCATCCGTTCATGGATCATCGACGATCAACCATGCGGGCAGCCTTACGTCCGTCCTGCTCCTTACTGCAGTCGACCTGATCACTACAGAATGAACCTGGACATCTTTGTGAATCTGGACCAGTCAACACAAGAATCCGCACCTTGACCAGTCTTTAGTCAAAGTCTTTGTTTCTAGTTTCTATGTCTTGTTTTCATTCATTTCTATTTTCTATGTTGTCTTTTACCACAAATGTCTTTATGTTTCTTTGACTCACAAACCTTATAAGTATGTGATGATCCCCCTTAATAAAATAACATCGATTTTCCTTTGCTTATTTTGAGTCTTCTCTCATTGTTCTTTGCTTAGAACATTCATATTTCTCTTGGTGAGGTCATCTCCAAGCGAACCGCTTCGTTGTGTTGGACCGGCGCGTCACATCCGGCAACCTTCGAATCTCTGGTAGTATCTTTGGGCTAATCCGCAACCCTTAGTGTCACCCTTCGATCCATCAGTTCTCAATCCTCTCGGATCTGAGTTCATATCAACCTTACCGAAAGAGTGATCCTTATTTTGGTTCTATCAAGTGGTATCAGAGCCACTCTCTCGGTAACTCTTTTTCAATCCATTTCATCTCATCTTCCATATTCTTCATCTAAATTTCTTATCTATCTATCTTGAACCCGGACCCCTCATTACCCCCATAAAAAAAAAAAAAAGAAAGATCTATTAAAAAAAAAAAAAAAGTATAAAAAAAAAAAAGATATTCCAAAGTTTGATTTGTTTGTGGTGTGGTGGTGGAAGAGAAAGCCTGCTGGCCGAAGAGAAATCCGGTCTTTGAGGAGGTTAAGGCGGGTTCCCCTCTAAATCTCTTATCTTTCTCTCTTGATCTTTGTGGTTCACTTGGTTTTGCTCATTGGGTGATCTAGTTTGCTCTCTTAGAAGTTTGGGAGGAACTCTCTTGTGTGATTACCAACAAAAATTGAGTGAAACACGTGTGTGGGTGAGGATAAACACCTGAGTGTGTGAGGTTTTTTTAATCTAACTTTACCTTGTTTAAGTTTTCAGGAAACCATGGATAGTGAAGAAGAAAGAAACCGACCCGGAAATTCATATGCCGGATTATCTAACTTGCAAATGCGTGCTCTCAATGATTCTATGTCTAACTTGTTGAATACAGGTTTGGAGGCGATCCATCAGAGGCTTGATGAACTTCAGGGCCGACCAACTCAGTCACGAACCAGAACCAGACGTGACCATCCAAGGAGGAACAGCCGGTCCGACCTAGAAATCCGAGAAGAGTCTTATGATGATGATCGATCCATCAACCGTCCAAGGAGAGTTCCTAGGCATCAAAACCGAGGTGATGTCAATCCTTTTGGTAGAAATGAAAGAACCAATGATGGCTTGAGTGGTTTGAAATTGAAAATTCCAAGTTTTGATGGCAAAAATGATCCGGATGCTTTTCTTGAATGGGAAAGAAAAATTGAACTTGTGTTTGATTGTCAAAATTTTTCTGATATTAAAAAGGTTAGACTTGCTGCTGCTGAGTTTACTGGCTATGCTATTAACTGGTATGATCGAGTTGTGACTAGCAGGAGGAGAGCAGGTGAGGCGCCAGTTGATACATGGGATGAGCTTTCCATGCTGATGCGGAGACGCTTTGTTCCCGACCATTACCACCGAGATCTACACCATAAACTCAGGCGTTTGCTTCAAGGTTCTAAGTCAGTTGAGGACTATCACCAGGAGATGGAGACCTTGATGATCAAAGCTGATGTAGAAGAGCCCTTAGACGCCACCATGGCCAGATTTCTTACCGGGCTCAATCGGGACATACAAGACCGCATGGAGCTGGAGGACTATGACAGCATGGAGCAGATGCTACACAAGGCCGTGCTGATCGAGCAACAAGTCAAGAGAAAGGGTCTCACTAAACCGACCTTTGCCTCTAAACCGACCTTTGCTTCCAAGCCAAACTATCAAGACAAGGGTAAGTCTTCTTCCACAACAAATACAGCTTTTAAGACTAATGTCCCTGCTCGTGTTGATAGAGAAAAGAAAGAAGAGGCTACCAAACGAACCAGAGACATCCAATGCTTTAGGTGTCATGGCCTTGGCCACTATGCCAACCGATGTCCAAACCAAAAGGTGATGGTGCTCTTGGAGAATGGAGAAGTCGAATCTGAAGAAGACAAGGAGGATCTCGGACCAGTGTATGATGATGATAATGAGGAAGAAGCACTTGACTTCCCGGTTCATGGTCCCCTTCTTGTTACTAGGAAAGTCTTGGACGACACCACTGATCCCATCTTTGATGAGGAGGTCGATGGAGTGATCAATGAGTTTTGCTCGACCTTTGTGGAGAGTTCTTATCCGATCTATGATGAGGATGTTCTTGAAGAACCGAGCCATGGTTCACTACTGGTTACTAGGCGTGCCTTGAGTGTCCAACCAAAATCCAATGACAAAGAACAAAGGGAGAATCTCTTTCACTCTAGATGTCTCATTTCTGATAAAGTTTGTTCTTTAATCATTGATGGAGGTAGTTGCACTAATGTGGCTAGTGACACCCTTGTAAAGAAACTTGGGCTTGTTACTCGGCCTCTTTCTCGTCCTTTCAGGTTGGAGTGGCTCAATGAGGCTGGAGAACAGTATGTGAAGGAGCAAGTCACGGTTCCACTTTCCATTGGCCGATATGAGGATGAGGTTGTGTGCAACGTGCTTCCCATGGATGCTTGCCATGTTCTCTTGGGCCGGCCTTGGCAATTTGACAAGAAGGCAGTGCATGATGGTTTCACAAACCGGCATTCATTTGATCATAAGGGAAAGAAGATCACCTTGGTGCCTTTGTCGCCTTCGGAAGTCCATCAAGACCAGGTCCAACTTAAGAAGAACCGAGACCAAGACTCTAAAGCTGATAAACCTGAGACCAGTACCAGAAACTCCAATTTCTTTGTCAAAGAAAGTCAGGTAAGAAAGTCTCTTTGCTCTCAAAAGCCATTTCTCTTACTGATTTATAAAGAGTCTCTCTTGGCCTCATCTTCTTCTGACCTTGCACCGGAGATTCCGAGTGAGTTTTTAGGTATCTTGCAGGATTATTCTGATGTGTTTCCAGAAGAAAATCCCAAAGGATTGCCACCGGTGAGAGGCATTGAGCATCAGATCGATCTCGTTCCGGGCGCCTCTCTACCGAACCGACCAGCGTACCGCACCAATCCGGTCGAGACCAAGGAGCTGGAGAAACAGATCAACGACTTGCTTGAGAAGGGATACATCAGAGAGAGTCTCAGTCCCTGTGCCGTGCCTGTTCTACTTGTACCAAAGAAGGATGGCTCCTGGAGGATGTGTGTGGACTGCCGGGCCATAAACAACATCACGGTAAAGTATCGACATCCTATCCCTCGTCTTGATGATATGCTTGATGAACTCCATGGTTCTAAGTACTTTTCTAAGATAGATTTGAGAAGTGGCTATCATCAGATTAGGATGAAAGAAGGTGATGAATGGAAAACGGCCTTTAAAACAAAACTAGGTTTGTATGAGTGGCTTGTCATGCCCTTTGGTCTCACTAATGCACCTAGTACTTTCATGCGCCTAATGAATCATGTCTTGAGGTCTTTTATTGGTCATTTTGTTGTGGTTTACTTTGATGACATTCTTATTTACAGCAAAAGCCTTGATGAGCACAAACAGCATTTGAAATCCGTTCTTGAAGTCCTTAGAAAGGAACGTTTGTTTGCTAACCTTGGAAAGTGTTCTTTTGGCACAGATCATGTGGTCTTTCTAGGTTTTGTTGTAGGTGCAGATGGCTTAAGAGTAGACGAGCAGAAGGTCCAAGCAATCCGGGACTGGCCGATTCCGACCACCATTGGTGAAGTAAGAAGCTTCCATGGTCTTGCCGGCTTCTATAGGCGATTTGTTCAAAACTTCAGTACCTTGGCCGCTCCTCTTACTGAAGTAATCAAGAAGAACGTGGGGTTCAAATGGGGACCAGCTCAGGAAGAAGCATTCGAAATCCTTAAAGGGAAGTTGACTCACGCCCCTTTACTTGTACTTCCAGATTTTTCTAAAGCTTTTGAAATCGAATGTGACGCTTCTGGTGTTGGTATTGGTGCTGTGTTGATGCAGGATGGAAAACCAGTGGCTTATTTCAGTGAGAAGCTTGGAGGAGCCATGCTCAACTACCCCACATACGACCAAGAACTCTATGCCTTGGTGAGGGCCCTTCAAACGTGGCAGCACTATCTTTGCCTAAGGAGTTCATCATCCACACTGATCATCAGTCTCTAAGACACCTTAAGGGTCAGCAGAAGCTCAACAAGAGGCATGCTCGTTGGATGGAGTTCATTGAGACATTCCCTTATGTGATCAAGTACAAACAAGGTAAGGAGAATGTTGTGGCCGATGCATTGTCTCGAAGGTACACTCTTCTCTCAGCCCTTGAAACTAAATTGCTTGGCTTTGAATTTATCAAGGATCTTTATGCTTCTGATCAGGATTTTAAAGAGATTTTTCGAAAATGCTCAAAGGTTGCTTATGGCAAATACTTTCAAAATTCTGGTTTCTTGTTCTTTGATAACCGTTTGTGTGTGCCCCAATGTTCTTTGAGGGAGTTGTTTCTCAGGGAAGCTCATGGAGGTGGGCTTATGGGACACTTTGGAGTCAAGAAAACCTACAAGGCGGTTCATGACCATTTCTACTGGCCGAGTCTGATGAAAGATGTTGTGAGGATCTGTAGCCGATGTGTGGTGTGCAAGAAGTCTAAGCCTAAAGCATCACACCACGGTTTGTACTCAGCTCTACCCATTCCCTCTCATCCTTGGGTAGACATTTCTATGGATTTTGTGCTTGGATTGCCTAGGTCTAAAGCTGGACGAGATTCTATCTTTGTGGTTGTTGATAGGTTCTCGAAAATGGCTCATTTCATTCCTTGTCACAAAACTGATGATGCTGTGCAAGTTGCAGATTTATTCTTTAAGGAAGTTGTTAGATTGCATGGAATGCCTAAGACCATTGTCTCTGATCGTGATGCTAAGTTCCTTAGCTATTTTTGAAGACCTTGTGGTCTAAGCTAGGTACTAGATTGATGTTCTCTACAACTTGTCATCCGCAAACTGATGGGCAAACTGAAGTAGTTAACCGAACCTTGTCTGCTTTGCTTAGATCTTTGGTTAAAAAGAATCTTAGGACTTGGGAAGAATGTTTGCCTCATGTTGAATTTGCTTATAACCATGCTTTGCATTCAGCTACTAAGTTTTCTCCTTTTGAGGTTGTTTATGGATTTAATCCCTTGTCTCCACTTGATCTTTTACCTTTGCCTTTGAGTGAACGAGTTAGTACAGATGGCAAGAGGAAGGTGGACACGATCAAGAAGCTGCATGAACAGGTTCGTGCCAACATTGAAGCCAAGACCGAGGGCTACAAACGACTTGCAGACAAGAAAAGGAAAGAAGTGATCTTCCAGGAAGGTGATCTTGTTTGGGTCCACATGAGGAAGGAACGATTCCCGGAACAAAGGAAGTCCAAACTCATGCCCCGGGTCGATGGTCCATTCCAGATTCTCAGGAAACTCCATGACAATGCTTACCAGCTTGATCTTCAGGGTAAGTATGATATCTCTTCAAGTTTTAATGTTTCTGATTTATCTCCTTTTTGCGCAGATGATCCGGATTTGTGGTCAAATCCTTTTGAAGAGGGAGGGAATGATAGAACCCAGGACCTGGACCAGGACGTGGAGCAGACTCAGCATGGTGACCAGGACGATCAGATCAGTCCAACTGAGGTTCAGCCATTTAGCCGTTCCAGATCAACGGACAGAGCCGTGTACCGGATCGACCCGCGTGCACCCGGACGTGACCTAAGGATGGATCCACGACCTGATGACCAAATCAGCCAAACCACAGGCGTTCTTCCCCGACCCATTCGCCATTCTAGAGCCAACAGTCAAGCCAGAACCCATGATCATCGAGAAGAATCAGATTCCGGACTTAGCCTGTCTTTCCTGGCCCGTTTGGGACGTACCGCACGCCCGGATCAGGCTGATCACGACCTTTCCAACCACTTTGATGATTTCATGATGATCGATGCTTCCAACTACTCCAAAGGAAGGATACTTAAGCTCTCTGAAGATTTGGGTCGAGTTATATCTTCATCCGTTCATGGATCATCGACGATCAACCATGCGGGCAGCCTTACGTCCGTCCTGCTCCTTACTGCAGTCGACCTGATCACTACAGAATGAACCTGGACATCTTTGTGAATCTGGACCAGTCAACACAAGAATCCGCACCTTGACCAGTCTTTAGTCAAAGTCTTTGTTTCTAGTTTCTATGTCTTGTTTTCATTCATTTCTATTTTCTATGTTGTCTTTTACCACAAATGTCTTTATGTTTCTTTGACTCACAAACCTTATAAGTATGTGATGATCCCCCTTAATAAAATAACATCGATTTTCCTTTGCTTATTTTGAGTCTTCTCTCATTGTTCTTTGCTTAGAACATTCATATTTCTCTTGGTGAGGTCATCTCCAAGCGAACCGCTTCGTTGTGTTGGACCGGTGCGTCACATCCGGCAACCTTCGAATCTCTGGTAGTATCTTTGGGCTAATCCGCAACCCTTAGTGTCACCCTTCGATCCATCAGTTCTCAATCCTCTCGGATCTGAGTTCATATCAACCTTACCGAAAGAGTGATCCTTATTTTGGTTCTATCACCGTCACAGTTGCAAATTCTCGAAGGGAGAACCGAACCGGTTTTCCGGCAAATCTAAACCAGGCCTCATGTTTTTTCTTCGTTTTGAGCTGCCTTGATAACAAATACCTTGCGAATCTACCCGAAAATACCGGTTTGTCTGCAATCTCGATCAATCTACCAAAAGAAGATTGCCTAATAATTTCAACTTCATCTTCCTCTAACGCATTAAAAATACGTTTTAAAACGCTCGACGATTGATAAGTAAGAACACGAACACCTACGGGTTGTGGGAACCGAAATTCGCACTGTCGATTTCCGTTTAAATAAGGAAACTAGGAAAACCCTAATTTCCCAGAGGTCCCGGATCTCTGCGAGAGCCAACGACAAGTGATCGAATATATGCGGAAATCATGAAAAGATAACAAACGAGTTTAGAGAAAACAGTAGATCTTATTTCGAGTCCGCGTAAGAGCGTTGCGATCATTACAAGAGAATACAAAGGCTTTGGCCGCAGGGGCCGTCAGCGAGTTACCTAGTTCTAGCAACATAAAAACCTAATCCTAGTTGAGTCGCAGCTCGATAACAAAGGACGAAAAAGATATCTAAAAGGCTTAGATTGATTTCGGACTGAACCTTGTTAAAGGCTGCCTACGTACCCCTTTCGAGGATCAAGCCGAACGTAGTTCAATTGATAGAGCTGGACAAGAGATCGAACTGCCTGGGCGAGTTCTTCTAGTAATTGAGTGTCAGTCATAGAAACCGAACTTGTCGAGAATAAGCCTAAAGTTTCTAAGTGCAGAGAATTCCGAATCTAAAAAGTTCTCCCTCTTGCTCCTCGCCTAGGACTCCTTATATACTAGCTCCAAGGTCGGTTTACGCTTTTACTCTTCTGCCCTTAAGCCGTCATAGCATAAAAATGGAGATATTCCATTTTTCCCGATCTTCACAATTATCTTCAAAACTTCCGTATTTATCCGCGGAAACTTGACATTTATCCTTCCTTGTGGACCAAGCGTAAACCAGGCTGTGGTTTACGGGCTTTTGATTAGGAAAATCGTAGGATGGGCCTCGAGTCGTGTTTTAGGTCCCTTTGGGCCGTCTTCCGACTCGACACGTTTACTACGAGTTTTCCGCGGTTTCTAATCCGCGAAGTTTGATCGATGAATTAGAATGGCGGGAAACATGGACTGAGCTTGCTACGGTCTTCGGGAGATAGCATTCGAAGGTTTTGACGAGAATGCAAGAACTGGTGTCGTATTGACGTTCGGAAAGGTTCAATCGCTACACAGCGACCGAACTTTGGCTCGAGCCCGGTCGCTTCGTAGCGACCGAGCGGGACGAGCGCTCGGTCGCTACGTAGCGACCGAGCTTTGGCTCGAGCTCGGTCGCTACGTAGCGACCGAGCGGGACGATCGCTCGGTCGCTACGTAGCGACCGAGCTTTGGCTCGAGCTCGGTCGCTACGTAGCGACCGAGCGGGACGATCGCTCGGTCGCTACGTAGCGACCGAGCTTTGGCTCGAGCTCGGTCGCTACGTAGCGACCGAGTGGGATGATCGCTCGGTCGCTACGTAGCGACCGAGCTTTGGCTCGAGCTCGGTCGCTACGTAGCGACCGAGCGGGACGATCGCTCGGTCGCTACGTAGCAACCGAGCTTTGGCTCGAGCTCGGTCGCTACGTAGCGACCAAGCGGGACGATCGCTCGGTCGCTACGTAGCGACCGAGCTTGGCTGAGCTCGGTCGCTACGTAGCGACCGAGCGGGACGATAGCTCGGTCGCTACGTAGCGACCGAGCTTTGGCTCGAGCTCGGTCGCTACGTAGCGACCGAGCGGGACGATCGCTACGTAGCGACCGAGCGGGACGATCGCTCGGTCGCTACGTAGCGACCGAGCTTGGCTGAGCTCGGTCGCTACGTAGCGACCAAGCGTGACGATCGCTCGGTCGCTACGTAGCGACCGAGCTTTGGCTCGAGCTCGGTCGCTACGTAGCGACCGAGCGGGACGATCGCTCGGTCGCTACGTAGCGACCGAGCTTGGCTCGAGCTCGGTCGCTACGTAGCGACCGAGCTGTGTGCATGCTTGGTTGCCGCGTATCGATCGAGCTTGGCTTGTCCGCGGTCTGATTTCCATACTCGAGCTTGTCCGCGGCCGATTTGGATACATGTCCGTTGCCTTCGGACAATCGGTATTTAGTGGTTCGATTGAGATTTGGACGATATTTTACTGCAAGGCTGTTCGTAAAGATATCTTTACGAAGATTACTTTTCGTAAAAACGGTTATGCTGATTTTTACGGACTTTCAGACATTGATTCCGTCGTGACCGATTTTGACCCCAACAGTTAGCCCCCCAGCTCGTTAGAATCATGAGCTTCTAGCGTGAGGTTCTAGCGAGTGGCTTGGCAAGTTAGGTGAGTTAGGCGGAATTAATGGTTGAAAAGGTCTGTGGTAAGTGATCTTCTCGCTCTCCTAAAAGTAGAAAACGCGATAAGATTGGGGCTGCGCCTTATGACGGCTGCCTACGTACCCTTGTTGAAGGGATCAAGCCTTTCGTAGTTCATCTTGGAGTTAAGGTTCTTATGACTAGTTTTCCAGTAGGACCTTTATGGTCTAGTTTTTATGTAGCGGTTATAAGGCGTGTTGCTGCCGATGGCATTTTGTATGGGTGTAGAGGGAAGACTACGAGTTGTCGTCTCGTAATCTAACTCTGTGTGAATTGCCATATCCATAATCTGTTTCGAGAGTTTTCCGCAGTGTGTAAACTTGCGGGATTTTCTGAAGACGTTCGAATATTGGCAAAGAGACAAATTTTGGGATCTCGTATCAGGGTGTTTGATACTATGCCTAGAGATGTTAGAGACCAGTGCGCTGGGTTTAGGGCAAGACCTAGGTTTACTCCTGGTTTTAGAGGGTGCGATGACTAATTCGACTTACGTATCCCGTTTCAGTTTCATCCTGATTCCATACCGATTTAAAGTCCGCGATAGGTTCTCGGCTTATACGACTTGTATGGTTGGAATCGAGCATCTCTCCGGAGACCGGAAGTGCTGGACCAAAATTTCGGATTTCTTTTATAGCGCTATTATCCTTGTGTCGGATGTAAGAGAGTCATCTTCTACGAGATGGCTAAGTCTGTTTAGGACGTTAAGAGTTTGTTGTGATCAGCAACAAACTTAATGGTAAAAATTACTATTTTGAGTCTTCGCGAAGAATATGTTTTGAGAAGATGTTAGTGCGTATGACTGTCTGGTCTTCCATGAAGGTGTTTTTATCGAGGAAGGAAATTTCGTCGAAGAACTAATCTTCAGGCGTCCGCGACGTCTCGCGATGCTGAAGATTTGTTATTCTTTCGTATGCCACGTTTCGTGCTTGAAATGTTCGCGGGCTTTGAAGATATTTCGCGATGTTGCGAGGGTTTAGTATTAGCCCTGTGTTTGAGAAACATTCTGGTTTGACTAAGAATGTTCGCAGCCAAAAATTGTTGTTCCTGCTCGGATGCTAATAGTTTTGTTTGCGATCGAGGAATTATGACTGAGGTGTCGTGTAAATTTGTCCATGGGAACAAGTGTTTTCCTTCATGGTGCTTTGTGAAGAGTTGGCCTTCCGAGATGTATTTCGTGCATTTTTTAGGATGTTTCGTATAGCTCTAGAAGCTTTGTTACGAATTTTTCCTTACATGCCGCGTATTGTGGTTAAAACGTTGCGGGCTTAAAGTGAATTGTGGAGCGTATTGAACTTGGTCAATTTTCGAAAAGTTTAGATTTTCCGTTAACCGTTTGGTTGTTAGGACTTAGTTTCGTTATGAAGAATTTATCATATGATTTCCGATTGTGGGCTATACGATAATTTATCATATCATATAACCGATTTTACGAAGGTCGTAAATCAGTGATATGTATACATATGTCAAAGTAGCATTGTTTCTGCGGGTTCTACGAGAAACGTTCCCGCTGTGATTTTGATCTTAGGTGAAAGTTGCTTGGCGTTACCCATGGAGTATTACCGAAGTTTATTTCAATACGATCTAGTCGCGGAACGTTTTTCATAGGTTTTTCGAGAGGATTCTCATGACACATTTGTTTCTTGAAAGAATTGGTCAACCAGAAGTGGATCTAGCTAACCATCGGGAGGAAAGTGCTCCTTTTAATGTGCACGATGCTACATATATTCTCGAGTTTTCTTCGTCGCAAATGTTTTCGATACTTTTCCGTGACTTACTTGGTACAACGGAAACTGAAAGAAATGCTTTGGTGATTGAAGATTTCTCGCCGCTAAGTTTAAAACGAAACTGGCTTTCTGAAGCCGGAAAAGGCTTCAATACTTTGGCTAATCGTCGAGTTTCAGTTTGATATTGGTACAAGTTTTCTGTACGCATGATTGCGACAAGAAATGATGTATAGTTTTTGAGATTATGTTCATGATCGTCTGGATATGTTGCTAGCGTTTAGACGAATATTAAGATTGTCGTTTGCCTATTCTTGACGATTTGCAGAAGTTTTTGAAGTTTGGGAGTATACGAGTATAGTATACGTACCTACTCCCCCTTTTTTTTTTTACGAAAGAAAAACGGTTGAACCGATACTTTGAAGGGTTGTGTACGTTTCCTCTCCTGATGTTTGGAATGATCGATAATTCGGGACGATTTATAGACGACGCTTGGACTGTGATTTGGTTGTTTCCACGTTGACGACTTGGGATATGTCGGTTCCGAGAAAATTGCCAGAAACGAATCGGTTTTAAGACGACGTTCATGTCTCTAACTTTTTCTCTCTTTAGGAAGCGAGCTTGATATGCGTGGCGATCATTTCTCGACTTTCGGAGAGTTTAGATCGGTTTGCAAGATTTGGATGAACAATTATGGGACAATATATCGAGACAGGAAAAATCGCTTAAAACTTAGTTCGCTAGACTATCCGCCTAGGTTTTACGTTCCCTAAAGTTCTATGGCAGCCTCAAAGTAATTTCCTACGAAAATTCCAAGTCTGATTTCAAAAATTTCAAGTCGGAAATACCTTAGTTCTCTCGAAGATGCAGTTTTGTCCCTTCTCAGTTTTGCGTGCTCATTTCCGTTTCCTATTCTCGTGTATGTTCGCCATTTCCGATATTGGTGTTTATCCTTTGAAACTTGACATTTATCTTCCGAACTTGACTGTTATCTTCTCCTTAGATAAGACGTCGATTTTTGTAAAAAGGTCCAACGTAATCGTATAGTTAAGGCGGCTAAGGTGTTAAGTTAACCATTGCCGTTTTATACGATTAATCTGAATCCATGCGAGAAAATAGGTCTTTGCGGTTTTTTTTTTTATATCGTAAAGTCTCAATGGTAACTTCAATCGAGGCGAAACAAGAGACGTTTCGATCGAGATTCGAAAGTGAACGCAAAGATGGAGGTAGGGTGAGCAGAAACAAGCCAAGGAGTTTAGGATGAGGTTTACTTGTTTTTGTCGTAAAATCTCAACGGAAACTCCGATTGAGACGAAACCAAAAGCGTTTCGATGAGAATTCAAAGGAGAACGCAAAGGAGGACCCCTTTGAGGCCTGACAGGTTGCTATAGCGAGTGAGGATGTCATCTCGGTCGCTATAGCGAGTGGAAGGGAGCCGAGACGAGTCCCACTTGTTTTCGTCGTAAAATCTCAACGGAAACTCCGATTGAAACGAAACGAAAAGCATTTTGAAGAGGATTCAAAGGAGAACGCAAAGGAAGAACCCTTTGAGGACTTACAGGTCGCTACGTAGCGACTGACAGTCTGACAGGTCGCTACGTAGCGAATGGAAGCAAGCCAAGAAGCGTCCTACTTGTTTTCGTCGTAAAATCTCAACGGAAACTCCGATTGAGACGAAACAAAAAGCATTTCGAAGAGGATTCAAAGGAGAACGCAAAGGAAGAACCCTTTGAGGACTTACAGGTCGCTACGTAGCGACTGACAGTCTGACAGGTCGCTACGTAGCGAGTGGAAGCAAGCCGAGACGAGTCCCACTTGTTTTCGTCGTAAAATCTCAACGGAAACTCCGATTGAGACGAAACGAAAAGCGTTTCGACGAGGATTCAAAAGAGAACCCAAAGAAGGACCTTTCTGAGGCCTTACAGGTCGCTACGTAGCGACTGACAGTCTGACAGGTCGCTACGTAGCGAGTGGAAGCAAGCCGAGAAGAGTCCCACTTGTTTTCGTCGTAAAATCTCAACGGAAACTCCGATTGAGACGAAACGAAAAGCGTTTCGACGAGGATTCAAAAGAGAACCCAAAGAAGGACCTTTCTGAGGCCTTACAGGTCGCTACGTAGCGACTGACAGTCTGACAGGTCGCTACGTAGCGAGTGGAAGCAAGCCGAGAAGATTCCCACTTGTGTTCGTCGTAAAATCTCAACGGAAACTCCGATTGAGACGAAACGAAAAGCGTTTCGACGAGGATTCAAAAGAGAACCCAAAGAAGGACCTTTCTGAGGCCTTACAGGTCGCTACGTAGCGACTGACAGTCTGACAGGTCGCTACGTAGCGAGTGGAAGCAAGCCGAGAAGATTCCCACTTGTGTTCGTCGTAAAATCTCAACGGAAACTCCGATTGAGACGAAACGAAAAGCGTTTCGACGAGGATTCAAAAGAGAACCCAAAGGAGGACCTTTCTGAGGCCTTACAGGTCGCTATGTAGCGAGTGGAGAGTTGGCTTGAGCTCGGTCACTACGTAGCGACCGAGCAGTGTGTGTGCTCGGTCGCTACGTAGCGACCGAGCAGCGTGTGCGTGCTCGGTCGCTACGTAGCGACCGAGCAGTGTGCGTGCTCGGTCGCTACGTAGCGACCGAGCAGTGTGCGTGCTCGGTCGCTACGTAGCGACCGAGCAGCGTGCATGCTCGGTCGCTACGTAGCGACCGAGCAGCGTGTGTGCTCGGTCGCTACGTAGCGACCGAGCAGCGTGCGTGCTCGGTCGCTACGTAGCGACCGAGCAGCGTATGTGCTTGGTCGCTACGTAGCGACCGAGCAGCGTGTGTGCTCGGTCGCTACGTAGCGACCGAGCAGCGTGTGCGTGCTCGGTCGCTACGTAGCGACCGAGCAGTGTGCGTGCTCGGTCGCTACGTAGCGACCGAGCTGTGTAATCGTTTTGTTGTGTTTCCTTTTTCCGCGATTAACGTAGGGGTTTTTCAGCGGTTTTTTTGGGAGAACAAGTTTTATCCTTCCGAAATGTTTTCGGAAAACGTGTTTTGGTAAAACCCTTATGCATCGAGATTTGTTTACGGGGTTTTGATAAGATTTATCGTTTCCCTTCTTGTTTACAGGGAGGAATCGCGAGCTTGTTTTAGTGCTCTTCCTGTGGCGGAAGGTCGCGACTAAGTTTTCGATTTTGTTGAAAACTACGGCGTTTGCGTAAGCGTTGGCCATAGGAGCAGTCAGTGCTGCGAGTTTGTCTTTCATATATCCAAACATCGTTTCGATCAAGCGTTTTGTGGCCATGAGTAAGAGTAATCCGTAACCCCCCCTCCTTCTAGCGCCAAACTGTGGGAACCGAAATTCGCACTGTCGATTTCCGTTTAAATAAGGAAACTAGGAAAACCCTAATTTCCCAGAGGTCCCGGATCTCTGCGAGAGCCAACGACAAGTGATCGAATATATGCGGAAATCATGAAAAGATAACAAACGAGTTTAGAGAAAACAGTAGATCTTATTTCGAGTCCGCGTAAGAGCGTTGCGATCATTACAAGAGAATACAAAGGCTTTGGCCGCAGGGGCCGTCAGCGAGTTACCTAGTTCTAGCAACATAAAAACCTAATCCTAGTTGAGTCGCAGCTCGATAACAAAGGACGAAAAAGATATCTAAAAGGCTTAGATTGATTTCGGACTGAACCTTGTTAAAGGCTGCCTACGTACCCCTTTCGAGGATCAAGCCGAACGTAGTTCAATTGATAGAGCTGGACAAGAGATCGAACTGCCTGGGCGAGTTCGTCTAGTAATTGAGTGCCAGTCATAGAAACCGAACTTGTCGAGAATAAGCCTAAAGTTTCTAAGTGCAGAGAATTCCGAATCTAAAAAGTTCTCCCTCTTGCTCCTCGCCTAGGACTCCTTATATACTAGCTCCAAGGTCGGTTTACGCTTTTACTCTTCTGCCCTTAAGCCGTCATAGCATAAAAATGGAGATATTCCATTTTTCCCGATCTTCACAATTATCTTCAAAACTTCCGTATTTATCCGCGGAAACTTGACATTTATCCTTCCTTGTGGACCAAGCGTAAACCAGGCTGTGGTTTACGGGCTTTTGATTAGGAAAATCGTAGGATGGGCCTCGAGTCGTGTTTTAGGTCCCTTTGGGCCGTCTTCCGACTCGACACGTTTACTACGAGTTTTCCGCGGTTTCTAATCCGCGAAGTTTGATCGATGAATTAGAATGGCGGGAAACATGGACTGAGCTTGCTACGGTCTTCGGGAGATAGCATTCGAAGGTTTTGACGAGAATGCAAGAACTGGTGTCGTATTGACGTTCGGAAAGGTTCAATCGCTACACAGCGACCGAACTTTGGCTCGAGCCCGGTCGCTTCGTAGCGACCGAGCGGGACGAGCGCTCGGTCGCTACGTAGCGACCGAGCTTGGCTGAGCTCGGTCGCTACGTAGCGACCGAGCGGGACGATCGCTCGGTCGCTACGTAGCGACCGAGCTTTGGCTCGAGCTCGGTCGCTACGTAGCGACCGAGCGGGACGATCGCTCGGTCGCTACGTAGCGACCGAGCTTTGGCTCGAGCTCGGTCGCTACGTAGCGACCGAGCGGGACGATCGCTCGGTCGCTACGTAGCGACCGAGCTTTGGCTCGAGCTCGGTCGCTACGTAGCGACCGAGCGGGACGATCGCTCGGTCGCTACGTAGCGACCGAGCTTGGCTGAGCTCGGTCGCTACGTAGCGACCGAGCGGGACGATCGCTCGGTCGCTACGTAGCGACCGAGCTTTGGCTCGAGCTCGGTCGCTACGTAGCGACCGAGCGGGACGATCGCTCGGTCGCTACGTAGCGACCGAGCTTGGCTGAGCTCGGTCGCTACGTAGCGACCGAGCGTGACGATCGCTCGGTCGCTACGTAGCGACCGAGCTTTGGCTCGAGCTCGGTCGCTACGTAGCGACCGAGCGGGACGATCGCTCGGTCGCTACGTAGCGACCGAGCTTGGCTCGGGCTCGGTCGCTACGTAGCGACCGAGCGAGACAGATGCTCGGTCGCTACGTAGCGACCGAGCTTGGCTCGAGCTCGGTCGCTACGTAGCGACCGAGCTGTGTGCATGCTTGGTTGCCGCGTATCGATCGAGCTTGGCTTGTCCGCGGTCTGATTTCCATACTCGAGCTTGTCCGCGGCCGATTTGGATACATGTCCGTTGCCTTCGGACAATCGGTATTTAGTGGTTCGATTGAGATTTGGACGATATTTTACTGCAAGGCTGTTCGTAAAGATATCTTTACGAAGATTACTTTTCGTAAAAACGGTTATGCTGATTTTTACGGACTTTCAGACATTGATTCCGTCGTGACCGATTTTGACCCCAACACGGGTTCCTCGCCAGCTGCAAACATCATCTTTGGAATTGGCCGCATCTGTTGTTCTTCTGGTGAATCCGGATGATCAACAAGCCGAGCAGAAACCATCTCTAAAATTATCACCCTCCACAATTGCAAAAGACAGTTTGCTTCGTATACTCCGAAAAATAAAATGAAGAAGGAGATTGAATAGTGGTAAGGTAATAATGGAGAAAAATGTTTATTTTTTAGGGGAAATGAGTTTATTCGCGTGCTGTAGAGTGGTATAGCATAATCATGACCTCTACCAGATATAGCGTAGTATAGGTGTGTCAGAGGGAGCTGAAGTGGAGTAGGGGTACTTTTGGAATATTTGAAAAAACGAACAGTTATAACCGTGGAGCTAAATAATCTTTTTTCCATGTACATCTACTGCAATTGCCCTAGATATTTTATCTGCTTGTTTAGTATAAATTATTGAGTTATTTTTATTGTTGGACTATGCAAGTATGTATTTTTTTTATTTTCATATTAGTATTAAAATTATGGTTTAGGTTTTTATTTTTCTATTTTTTTTAAAGATTCACATTAAATTAAATAAAATAGCCTTACATTTTCTGTTCACAATGTACTTACAAATATACACTTATTTTTCCATGAAAACAATTTTAATGTATTTTTTAAAAAAAATGTTTAATTTATTATCAATTATATGTAAAACTAATTTTCAGTATTTTTATAAAAACTTTTAATATTTATTTTATTATTATTTTAAAATTCTGTATGATATTGATTAATTTTTCTAAAACGATACTTGAAAATAATCTTTAACACTGACCTCATTAAAGCTAATTAATTTATTACTACCATATAAGTAGTTTATTTTTATTTTTTAATATTATGATTATAATTAAAATTAATAACTTATATATTTAATGTTAACCATATTATTAAGCTATTAATGGTTTTTAAATAGCAATAATGGTTGATTTATATTTGACTAATTTATAAATCTTGTAACTACTTACAAAACAGGGTAATCACAAAAGTTCAAAAATGTGAGGACTGATATCCAAGTTTGTTTATATACTACAGTATATTAAAAAGAGAAATTGGCGTGTATGCCTCTAAACACTACTGAAATAAAGAGACTACCCCCATCTTCATCATCGATTTTCATTTCCAATTTTGCCCTTCTTACAACTCCCTGCATGTCTGTAATCGTGTCAGGCTATTTTGTAGCTGTCAGGCTATCTGAAAACCCTATATTTACTGTCCATACGAAAGAAGTCTAAAAACACCTTTTGTCTCAAAATTTTAAGAGGTGAGATTCTTTTTATTATTTCTTTCTACTCTAAGCTCTTTCTTTTATTTCCACTCGGTATTATGCGATTTAATCTTTTTTAACCTCTATTCTTATTTAAATCTTTATTCACTATTTTTTTATCAGATCTTTTGGTGTTTTTGTGAGTTTGTATTGGCTATCTAATAAATGATTTGTTACGTGTTACATGTATTATTAGCTGATACTTTCTTCAGATTAATTGTTATCTGGTACAAGTTTTTTTATGTGTTGCATAATTTGGCGGACTCATAATTGGTGACAGTTACAAGATTTTGAAAAAAGATTGATGCCGATGTTTTTATATAGAGGAATCGAGTTTTCGTCGGACTGGTTGTTATTAGAAATTTTGTTTGCAGTTTATATATGTGTTTAAAAGGAACTGTTATCTATAAAATTCCGCCTCTAACTTTCTTTTTATTTGTTTAACAATATGGATAATCGTTAACTATAAAATTTTGTCTCTAACATTCTTTTTATCTGTAAAATTGATCAGATATACTAATTACAATACCGCTTACATACTAATGATATAGTTAACTAGTAAGATTAGACTTTTATATAATGTCTAATTTCTAATACTAAAGGTTACCATTCTATTTTCAACTACATAAGACTCATCTGCTTATACTTTAGATTAACGATAATTATTATTGTTATGGTCAACTAAAACATTTATACGCTAACATTTTATATAACAATTAACATTATATAAAAACTTTCAATACACCACCACAGTACAAATATATTTTGACATCTAACAACTGAAGTGGACATAGATATATTTAGATCATTTTATGCAAACCATTAAAGTACATGGTTTTTTTTGGCGTTAGCGTCTAATACTATTCTTATATGACATCTTTTGATATGTTATTCCATAAAAAATAAATGATATATACCACTATGTCTTAGGGATTACACATTATACTAATTATAATTCGACTACAAATTAATTTTTGGATAACATAATGTTCACCCGTTAATATTTAGAGTTATATAGTGTCTAAAATATGTAATACTTGTCAACAATCAAGTTAACCGTTAATATATATATTGGATACGTAACGCAACATATTAGCTGCTATATAATATCTTATCGTTAACGATAATCCCAATTTATTTGTCTATATTTTTTCTCTTTATTTTTCTTCTTTTTCAACACAGTTTTTTTATCAATTCATGCTCTATAATCTCTATGATTGTCATTGCTTGTCTTTTTCTCTTTTTTTTTCTGAATCTTGAACTTTGATAATACTATCTAATAATAAGAAAAATAAGTTTAATACCCATTGTAATATATCTTAAATGATAAATAAAAAAACAATCTTGAATGCAGTTTTCTACGAAATTTTCATGATATATTTACAGTAAAAATAGATTTATTTTTTCTGACAGTCTAATACACTTCTATCCTAATAACCAGAGGATTATAAGGTGAAGCCCCTACATACTCTACACCTGCAAACAGCTGCATACAGTCTGACATCTCGATCTCAGTGCCAGTTCTTCTCTCCTCTGCAGGGACAAAATCGTCAAAAATGATCCAAAAGGATAGTCAAAAATGCATAAAGTCTCAATCATGGTATTCTTCTAATTTATGCTTCGGATGGGTATATTCTCCTAAATGTCCCTATTAAAAATCATCACAACATGAACACGCGAAAGAGGTTTTTCATTTTATTATTTTTTTATGCGTCCTTTCTTGCGATCCATTTGGAAGAAAGAACTCGACTTTTAGTTTTTTTTTGTAAGATTATATCATTTATTCGATTGTGCTATGATCTGAATAAATATATTTTGTCATCTATACTATTAAAGCAGGATCCTATTGTCATAATTACCTTAGCCTGCCCTTTCCTTCACTAACATTGCATGTTTCATTAAGGAAAATTAAGTAATATTAATAACAAATCTATATTGGGTCATTATTTTGGGATCCAGCCCACATCAAATCTCTTTTGGACCATTTGGGCCTATTAAAAAATCAGATTCAATTCTCACTATTTTTTTCCTTTGGGCCATTGAGTCCAAGTTCAAATATTTTTTTTTCAACTATTACTAATTATTATTTTTTTTCTTTTCTTAATATAATTTAAGCATTCATAGAAATAATTGAATTTTTATTGAAAAATATAAATCTTTATTAAAAGTATATAATTTTTTAATTAAAATATTAACCCCATGATAAAATTAATTTATGAGAGTTATACCAATTTAATTCATTAAAAAAATAAAGTTTAATTTTTTAAACATAAATAGTCATTTAAAATGAAATACGATAAATAAAGATAAATTTTTTAAGTCTTTTATAAAATAAAACACAAATATATGAAAATGTGACATTTACTAAATATTTGTCAATTGAAAAAAAAAAAAATAAACCCGCGCTTTGAAAGCGCGGATCAAAATCTAGTTCATTCTTGTAGTTAAACTTTTTCATATCTTTTTATTTTTAGAGAGAGCATATCTTTCTTGTTAGCCAAAAAAAAAAGAAAGAAAAAGAACATATCCTTCTTGTGTCCAATTGTTTTATCCCTTTTCATCTTCACTGTTCCGGAGAGATTCGGCTATAAGCGTATATCATTAAGCACTTTGAACTTTAAATTATTGCACACAACAATAGCAAGTTTAATTTTCTTTAGCATGTATTCATTCACTCCAAGTAGGACGATTAGTATCTTTCCTGTGTAATAAAGATTAGTTACTTTCATCATACAACTTTCCTCTGTGACTATCTCAGTATGAGGAATTATCAGTTTTCTAACTTGATCGATTAAGTCTCGCGTAGTCGCGTGCCTTTATGAGAAAACACTCACGCTAGAACCAGTGGCTCTCAACAGTGCTCCCGTCGCAAGCAGGCTGAACATGTGCATTGGCTGTCTCCAATGGACGTGAATGTTGCAACGGAACATAATCACCAGCGGTTGGGTTTTCGTTTCCAGAAATCTTGATTCTGTCAGAAGCCTTGCAGGATACACATGAGTTGTTCATAACTCAGTATTTCCATTCACCAGTCCCATGAGTTTTTCATGACTATCAGACAGAAGAGGAATGAGAAAAATGATGAGTTTAGCCATAGCAATATAAAAGATTGATGAGAAAAGTTCTTTTCATCAAGCATGAGGACACTCATAAGATCTTCTTTTTTTCTTCATAATATGTGCCTCATAGAACAAACAGCAAGAGACACAATCAAAAGAAGTTTGCGGTTTTGTCAATGTATTTATGTAGTTTGTAAATAACACGTATTTGATCTTACCATTACCCGTAAGGTCCACAACAAATCAAATGACCCAACAAAACAAATAAGTGTATTTGTAAGACAATAATCAAACAAACAAAAAAACTGACGCAGAGAGCAGTATGAACAACATCAATCAAAGAACTTTAAGCTAAAATCATCACACTTTGGCCCTTGAAGGAGCACTCACCGCTGTCATACCAGACCAAACTGTTATCGAAGACATCACAAAGACTCTAGTTGCTGCTTATAAAGACGAGGAACAATTCTGGCTACAACGCAGCAGAATTCAATGGCTGAAAGGAGGGGATAGAAACACTGGGTTCTTTCACGCTGCCACACGACAGAGACGATTACAAAACTCCCTCTCAGTGATAGAGAATGATGAAGGCAATGAATATTTTGAGGAGGATCATGTTTGCGCTGTCATCTCGAGTTATTTCGATAACATCTTTAGCTCCAACAACAACCAAGACTTTACTAAGCTAGAGAGCATCTTGACCCGTAAAGTCTCTGATGAGATGAACCGATCTCTTACCCTTATACCGAGTGATTCGGAAATTAGAGCAGCTGCTTTCTCTATTCACAGCGGCAAGGCACCAGGCCCGGACGGGTTGTCCGCTAAGTTCTACCAAGCTTATTGGCACATCATTGGCCATGATGTTGTCAAGGATGTGCGGCTCTTCTTCACCTCCGGCGTGTTACATCCTCAGCAAAACGAGACACATGTGCGTCTCATCCCCAAGAACACCAATGCCCGGAAGGTAGCGGACTATCGCCCCATTGCTCTATGTAACACCCATTATAAAATCATTGCCAAAATCCTCACCCGACGTTTAAAGCCACTGCTCCCATTGCTTATATCCAAAAACCAGTCGGCTTTCGTGGCGGGACGGGCTATTGGCGACAATATCCTCATTACACATGAGACTCTCCATTTTCTTCATACCTCAGAGGCCAAGAAGCATTGCTCTATGGCGGTCAAGACTGAAATGAGCAAAGCTTATGATAGGATAGAGTGGGGATTTCTTAGAGCCGTTCTAACGAGGTTAGGCTTTGACCAAAGATGGATCGGCTGGGTTATGAGTTGTGTAGAATCAGTAACGTACTCATTTCTCATCAATGGAGCACCTATGGGTTCAGTTACACCTTCCCGTGGTATACGGCAGGGAGACCCGCTATCTCCGTATCTATTCATACTATGCACAGAGGTCCTTTCCTCTATATGTGATAAGGCGCAGCAGGAAGGTTCCCTATCTGGTACCTGTGTGGCCAGGGGTAGTCCATTGATCAACCATCTATTATTCGCGGATGATACGATGTTCTTTTGCAATTCAAGTGCCCCCAGCGTGGCAGCCTTACTCAAGATCCTGCGACTATACAAAAAGCTCTCAGGACAGTGCATCAATTTCTCGAAATCCGCCATCACATTCTCAGCTAAAACCCCACCCGAAGCTAAAGCGCGAGTCAAAGCAACGCTGTCTATTGAAGCTGAGGGTGGATTGGGCAAGTACCTCGGGCTCCCAGAGCATTTTGGGAGAAAGAAAAGAGACATTTTTGCCTCGATTCTGGACCGTATCAGACAGAAAGCACACAGATGGACCTCTCGCTTTCTCTCGGGCGCTGGAAAACAAGTACTGCTCAAAGCAGTTCTAGCCGCTATGCCCAGCTACACCATGTCGTGCTTCAAGATCCCGGTATCGCTGTGCAAACAAATACAGTCATTACTCACAAGATTTTGGTGGGATGCGAACCCGGGAAAGAAGAAGATGTGCTGGGTAGCTTGGAACACACTTACATTGCCAAAGTACACGGGAGGATTAGGATTTCGAGATATTGAGACTTTCAACGATGCTCTCCTTGCAAAAATAGGCTGGCGGCTCCTAAAAGATCCAAACTCTCTGCTGGGACAAGTCCTCCTCAGCAAATATGCGCGCCATACATCCTTCTTGGAGTGTCATGCTTCTGCCACTGCTTCCTACGGCTGGCGTAGTATTCTGGCCGGGCGAGAGATCTTGTTGAAGGGCCTAGGCTGGACGGTTGGGAGTGGTGATCAGATCAGAGTGTGGAAGGACCCATGGATGTCTTGCGATGATCCCGGTTGGACCACCAAATGAACTAGATATCAACCTGATGGTTAGTGACTTACTCTGCCCAATCTCGAACTCATGGGATGTGAGTAAGATCAGACGATACCTCCCTCAGTATGAAGCTCTTATCCTTCGACTGATTACAAGCTCAGCTCCAGCTCCAGCTCCAGATGGTTTGGTTTGGCTGCCCGAAAAAACGGGTATATACTCGACGAAAACTGGTTATGGAGTAGGAATGAGCTCCCATTTTGGGGCCGGCTTAATATCAACGCCCTTTGATTGGAACAAAAGTATATGGAATGTCAAGACTGCACCAAAGATCAGAGACTTCCTGTGGAGGACAGTTCGCAAAGCAATCCCAATTAGCTCCAATCTAGCTACCCGTGGTATCCAAGAGTTCCCATGCAAGCGCTGCAATGGGGTAGAAGATGACCTTCACCTATTCTTACAATGTGATATTGGCCGGGAGGTGTGGGAGCTTGCTCCATTAGCGGTCAAACCAAGCTCAGCAACCCCCTCCATGGCAACTTTAATTGCTGCTGCTCCGTCCTTCATAGTGTTGCCGCCGGTGGGACTCACAATACCACTGTGGCCTTGGATCCTGTGGCACCTTTGGAAGGCTAGAAACAAGCTCTCTTTCGAAAACAGAGCATTTTCCAGTATGGAAATCATTTTAAAAGCCATTACAGATGCAAGAGAATGGCAAAGTGCGCAATGTACTGATCAAATAGGAAGCATAGTTGCGGCACGAAGCTCCACTTTGCCCCCCTCCCTACATGTCTCCAACCCACCGCATGATACTGTTATATGCAATGTTGATGCAGCATGGGATTCAATAACTTTAAAATGTGGGATTGGTGGTATTTTTTCAGGTTGGAATCACTTTCCGAAGCTCTCTACATCGAATGAACTGATAAATATTTAGGAAAGACTTACACATTTACAATAGCAGATTCACATAGAAGAATCAATGAGAGGATGAGTTAGCCAAAGAATGAAATGTATGGATGTTGCTCAAAGGAGAAGCCTTACGTTTATATAGTAAGTGAACCACCGCCTTTGAAGGGATAGGAATCGTTGAATGAATTATCATTAAATTGAATGAACGTGGTAGTGGGTCGCAAGAGTAAAGATCTCTTTAATGGCGTTGAATCGATGTAACTTGTAACGCCTCTGATGAGAAGAATCATATAAAACGCAATCGACGCATAGATTACACGCGAAGATACATTTCACAAAACCTTTCTGAAACTCCATTGTTGGTAGAACTACTGAGATTTAGCAAGATACAATGAACCCTAAAAAAGAAAAGAAAAGATGAACCTTGGAAACGACCGTCGGCGACTCTAACGAAGATGAAGGTTATAAACGGGCCAAATTTCATGTGTTTTAAGCCCATATAATATTATTTAAACCCTATAAAATATTAACTCGTTAAGCCTATTATAAGCAAACGAAATTAAGCATCCGGTTAATGAGAAAGACACGTGTCAGCTCTTCATCGCCCGACTTATCTAGGTGGAATCCTAGGTGGCGCAAGGAGAAGAGAACAAACTGTTCTTTATATATAAAGATTTATGGCTCTAACACAAACACATTTAAACGTCCATAATGTAATGCACACTCGTAAAAAAATAGCAAAGCTTATACTTCAAAGATTAAGGGATTTATCTTTTTTACTTTCAAACAAGATACCATTTAACTTTGAACCATCTGGCACTGCAGTATACTGTAATTTTAATTTTTTTTGAAATAATGTTAAATCTATTCATCTCAAAAAAACAGTTGTACAAAGAATGTGGTCTATGGTTTGGTTTTAACTCGGCCGACATTTGGATTGAAAAAAAAAAAAGTTTTTTCTGCAGAAAAACACACATCTTTATATATAAAAAAAAGTTTGTATCTCTCTTAAAGTGTCCAACTAGGATGCCACATAGGAAAATCATTTCATGGTACTGTGACACGTGTCCCGGCCGATGTTGCACTGCGTTTCATTTAATCGTTTTGTTAAAAGTACTGGGGTGCGTGTTTTGATTACCGTTTTGATACAAATTTGAGCCCAATAATTATTGCCCCATCTTGCATTGGTTTCTTCTCCTCTTCATTGGTTTCTGTGATTCACTTCTTTTTTTTTTGTCAACATTCTGTGATTCACTTCATTTTCCCTAAATCGGTGCTCAGTTTTAATTCAATTCTCATTCAATAGATTTTTTGCTTTCTTCAATTCTCTGAATCTGTAGATATAAATAGATGTATTTGCATCTGTAGAATTTATCATTCCATTTTTCATAATCATATTAATACTGAAACTTCTGCAGATTAAGATGGCAAGCTCCTCTGTGCTCCTCATATATTGGGTATAGATTCTGGTTCGATTCAGCCGTTTGTGAGACTGTCGTTAGAGAAAACCCAGTCGTCAAGGCGACAAACGTCAAACGCGGTGGCGATTTGATGGAGTTTGAGAAGCTTTTTCTATGGTATTCTGTTCTTAAACACACATCTTCGTATTGAAACAGATTCCAGCGTATAATACTTACAAAATTTTCTAAAATTTTTTATCCTAATGTTTATTTCAACTCTTTCGAAGAAGCATTGGTACATAGAACCCATCTTTATATTGTTATCTCTCTGAGTCTCTGTTTCCATATAAAGAAAAAACTATAACTTTCCATCTTTTGCTTTTGAGAATGAAGGGACAAAGGATAACCTTTAGTGGGCAAATTCTTAACTATGAGAACACAGTGGCACAAGTGGTGGAACTCCTTGGAGATGAGAATACTGCAGCTGATTTACGATGTTGGTTTGGGAAACAATAGCTATCTTAATAATTATTTCATGTAAGTTTTCTAAACCCGTTTTAGTTTGTTTCAGCAATATATTTGAATGAACACTATATGAACATGGTTTGTTCCAAATCAATATTAAGTTTAAAGCTTAAAGCTTCCTGAACATAATATTCAAGTGTCATAAAGTAATTTACCTAGGATTTCATGCCGGTTATAAAGTCTACATATTAGCTATGTTTGAGAGAATCGGGACTTTTGGAAAAGCGAATTCGAGATTTAGAGATATGAGGTTTAGCAAGCGTCTGTAACAGACTTGGTTGCATTGAGACTAACAAGAAAGTGAAAAGCTTCTGGCTTGGTCTCAACGAGTTTGCAGATTTGAGCCACGAAGAATTCAAGAACGAGTATTTGGGGCTCAAGACTGATATAGAAAGAGGCGATGATGAAAGATCCTATCAAGAGTTCGCTTATAAGGACGTTGACGTCGAAACTTTGCCTAAATCTGTTGACTGAAGAAAGAAAAGAATCAAGGCTCTTGCGGTCTTGGTTTTAAATAGCGTGTTGCGATCAAATGCGATGAGGTGCTCGACTCTCGCCAAGCGCCATGGCGAGGCAAGTCGATCGCCATGTGTAACACACATGCAAAACCGTAATTATCTATTTCTAACTTGTACCTTATGTTAAGCCATTGATAAAAACAGTAAGAGAAAACTAAAATACCAATTCCATTGATAGCTTAAAAGCTTAAAGCCAAAACACCAATTCAAAAGTACTAAAATTTAAAAGATCAAGAACTAGAAATCCTAAAAACTCTAAAATTTGGGTTCAGAGTTTTGCTTGATAAGAAAATATAGTATATGAGAACAGAGAACTAATAGTAAAAGGAAAGAAGATCTAAGCTGAGTGAATAGAATGAAGAACATAGAGAAAGAAAGAGCTGATGAAGAACATAGGTAATATAGTAGAGTGGATTAGGTTTGTCGATACATTTCATTAGAAGGTAGAGCTTATGTATTAAACCGAAGTTGGTTTAGTAACCAAAATATGTAGAAACCAAGTTGGTTTGAGAAGAATTAGTGAGGCGTCGCTAGAAGCGCCTTATAAATAATACTAAAGAGCTCAATAGCGAGCGCCATGTGTGCCTCGCCTGGCTTTCAGGTGTTAATGCGATGAGTACACCGCTACACCTCGCCAAGCGCCATGGCGAGGGAGGCGTTCGCTTTTTAAAACCAAGCTTGCGGTAAGCTAAAATCTTCAACTCTGATGTGTTATAGTTTTAATTTTTTTTTTAGTTTTTTTTTTTTGAAATGTTATGCAGGAAGTTATAAACAAAATTGTGACAGAAAACTTGTGGAAGGTATAAATAAAATTGTGACAGGAAACTTGACAATATTGTCTGAACAAGAACTCATAGACTGTGAGTCTGTGAGTCTGTGACACAACTTACAACAATGGTTGCACCAGAAAACAAAAACGGCGATTCCAACAACAAGAAATGTTGTCTCATGGATTATGCTTTTGAGTACATTTTCAAGAACGGAGGTGTTCGCAAGGAAGAGGATTATCCTTACTCTATGGAAGTAGGAACCTGCTAGACGCAAAAAAAAATTATGTTACAGCGAAAAATGGATTAAATTGGTTTATACTAATTCTTTTTGTCTTAAAACAGGATGAATCTGAAATGGTGACTATCAGTGGGCAACAAGATGTACCGAGAAATGATGAGAAAAGTCTCTTGAAGGCGTTGGCTCATCACCTCTCAGTTTCGCTATTGATTCTTTTGGTATAGAGTTCCAGTTCATAGCGGTGAAAGATGTTGGAAATATTGTGTTTTGGTATATGAAGGGTGTCTTTGATGGGAGATGCAGTGTCAATTTGGACCATGGTATTGCTGCAGTTGTGTATGGATCAAGCAAGGGTTCAGATCATTGTTAATTGTTTTGGTTGCATCAGGACGAAGAGGAACACTTATAAACTAGAGGCTCTCTGTGGAATCAATAAGATGGCTTCTTTCCTCCACTAAAACAAAGTGATAATATCATTTTATGTTATCTGCATTTCATCACTATCTTCGTAACAACATAAAATTGTTATTTTAATGAATAGAAATGTTGTAACAACTTTGAGCATTAATCAAAAAGATGATTGAAAAAATGGAGAGCATTATTAAAATGAAAAACTTTTTGGACAACATTAAAATGAACATTGATGCAGTAAAATTTCTTTTAGTCAAATAAATATAATTTGGAAGCGAAACTAAGTTAAACATATCATAACATTTATTCACAATTTTAATTACTCTTAAAATATAAATCAATAACTCACCGCAGTAAAAAAATACATAGCTATAAGGTTATAACAATGACAGAGTTTTTTCTTTAAAAAAAAATAATAACAGAGATTCCGGAAAAGAAATATGAATATATATCATTAGTAAAATATATCATTACAACGTTGAAGTAACTAAAATAGACATTGTGAGCCTAACCTTTTTTATGGTTTTAAGAGAAAAAAACAATATAAAGATGCACAATAGCTTTTTTAACCTGAATCATCGGCTTCTGTAACACTTCTCACACCAGCATTTGCTCTACAAACAACTATAAACGGTAGGTTTGCTGAAAGTAAAATAAAACTAAATTATAATGTGTGGTTATTTATCATCATTTTAAGTTTTCAACAAAGACAATATTTAAAACATAGACATGAAAAAGCACGATGAAGATATAACCATCAACATTTCAACCAAAACATAAGAGTTATCAAAATAGATAATATATATATATACATATATATATATATATATATATATATATACAAATGTATAATTGTAACATTAAAATTTTGAATGACGTATAATTGTAATCTTTGGTATTACAATTTAAAGATTATTTACAATTTAAATTAAACTAAGCATTTTGAAATATTCAATAAAATTTAAAATTTATTATATAATTTTAAAGTTACTAACCCGCCCGTAGGGCGGGCCTGTCCTAGTTTTTGAAAAAGTATACTCTAATCAAAACACTTAGATAATCTTCATTGCCAATTCTAGAACTTATATAGCACTTTTTTTTTTTGATAAAACATACTTGCATTCATAATAGAGAATTACACTCCATTAGAGGAGGATGAGTTTAGCAATGAGAGGGCTGATTTTGCCACCGAATCAGCCATCACATTACTCAAACGAGGTACAAACGAAAAGGAGATAAAATCAAACAACAAGCTAAAGTGATAGATGTCAGATAAAATACCAAACAAAGCTGGAACCGAGCCTCTTTCCTTCAGGAGCTTCACTAAGGATTGGGAGTCGGACAGTATCATAAGGGATTTAATATTCAACGAAGCGGCATACATAACCGCCGAACGGATGGCGAGGACTTCAGCCATAATCGCCGATGAAACAAGACTACGCGAGTCACTGATGGGAGGTAAGCAACCGTGTGGTCCCTCCCCGGAGAAGACTCCTCCTGTGCCGCAGTTCCTTGTGCCTGCATCCCAAGCTCCATCAACATTGCAAAGAAGCATACCTGATCGAACTTGGAGAGGATGTTGCACACGTGCTTTCCCTGGGTTGGGGGGGAGCTGAGTGTCGCGAGACAGAGGCGGGGATTGTGCAGACTGCCATTCCCGGGCCTCAGAGATGGCCTTAACCACTATTTCCATTGCAGAGAAATTCCTGTTCTCATAGCATAATCTGTTTCTTGCCTTCCAAAGGTTCCAAAGGATCCAAGGCCACAGTGGAGTATACAAACCAACAGGTGGGAGAGTAGTAAGAGTATTGCAGCACTCAATCAAGGACGCTATAGTGGATATGGATGACAGTGGCGTTGTGGCGAAAGGAGCTAGTTCCCAAACTCTTTCCGCGACTCTGCACTTGAGGAAAACATGGATATCATCTTCCTCTACATCACAAGTTTTACAGTTGAAGGACGGGACTCCGCGTCGGCTCAGGTTCGCGCTCACCGGCACCGCTTTATGCATCAGTTTCCATAGGAAGTTCTTGAGCTTGGGTGAGGTTTTGATGTTCCATATATTCTTGAGCCAATCAAAGGAGGGAGCTTGGGAGTCTTTGAGATCAGAGAAGCCCATTCCCACTCCATATCCTGTTTTAGTGGTATAAACACCAGATTTATCAAATAACCAGGCCAGAGAATCCTGAGATGGAGCAGAGCTTGTAACAATGGTCAGGATGTGCTCTTCGTACTGTGGTAAGTGTGCCCGTATCTTGTCCTTGTCCCAGGAGTTTGTTATGGGACACAGAAGATCACTAACCCTCAGCTGCGCATCTTGGTGATTGATCGGGCCAATCGGTGCTTGGGGAGAGACACACGACAACCACGGGTCCTGCCAGACTCTGATCTTCTCTCCGCTACCTACGATCCATCCTAGTCCTTTCTTAAGGATTTCTCTTCCAGCTAGGATCCCCCGCCATCCATGTGACATACTCGATGGAGCTGTGCAGTCGAGGAAGGAAGTATAACGAGCATACTTACCTAGCAAGACTTGAGCAAGCAAAGAGTTAGGGGACTGAATCAAGCGCCAACCAATCTTTGCTAGTAGAGCGTCATTAAAGGTCTCGATATCCCGGAAACCTAAGCCTCCCGCATACTTAGGCAGTGTGAGGGTATCCCAAGCTACCCAACACATTTTCTTTTGCTCCGGGTTCGCGTCCCACCAGAATCTCGTGAGGAGAGATTGTATCTGTTTGCATAGCGATAGCGGAATTTTGAAACAGGACATCGTATACGCCGGCATAGCCGTGAGCACCGCTTTGAGGAGGATCTCCTTTCCTGCCCCTGAGAGAAAGCGGTTTTTCCAGCTTAGAGTCTTCTGTCTAATTCTGTCGAGAATGGATGCAAAGATATCTCGCTTCTTCCGGCCAAAGTGTTCGGGAAGGCCTAGATATTTCCCTAATCCTCCCTCGGCTGTGATAGCCAGTGTAGACTTCACCCGTGCCATAACCTCAGGAGGAGTTTTAGCGGAGAAGGTGATGGAGGATTTAGCGAAATTTATACTCTGACCCGAGAGGGACTCATACAGTCGAATTATCCGCAGCAGCGAGGAGACACTCATCGGGTTAGAGCGGCAAAAGAACATCGTGTCATCCGCAAATAATAAGTGGTTAATGGCCGGGCTCCCACGAGCTACTCGGACTCCAGAAAGGGAACCATCTCGCTGAGCCATAGCACACAGCGCGGAAAGAGTTTCCGTACATAGTATAAAGAGGTACGGTGATAGC
Organism: Brassica napus; assembly: GCF_020379485.1. NCBI lineage: Eukaryota > Viridiplantae > Streptophyta > Magnoliopsida > Brassicales > Brassicaceae > Brassica > Brassica napus. The sequence continues at coordinate 2,734,150 of NC_063443.1, forward strand.
GGGTCACCTTGCCGTATTCCACGGGATGGGGTAACTGAACCCATAGGTGCTCCGTTGATCAGGAAGGAATAGGTAACCGTCTCCACACAACTCATAACCCACGAGATCCAAGTCTGATCGAAACCCAAGAGCTCTAGAACCGCCCGGAGGAAGCCCCATTCGATCCTGTCGTAGGCCTTGCTCATGTCCGTTTTGACGGCCATGGAGCAGTATTTCTTTGCCTCGGAGGTGCGGAGAAAGTGAAGTGTCTCGTGAGTTATCAATACATTGTCCCCGATGGCACGACCCGAAACAAACGCTGACTGAGATTGAGAGATGAGCGACGGGAGTAGTGGTTTGAGCCTGCGGGTCAAGATCTTGGCAATGATCTTATAGTGCGTGTTGCATAAAGCAATGGGCCGATACTCTGCTACTTTCCTCGCTCCTGTGGTTTTGGGTATCAATCGAACGTGCGTCTCGTTATGTTGCGGCTGTAGGTCACCAGAGAGGAAGAACTGTCTAACATCGCTGCATACATCCGGTCCTATAATATGCCAATACGAGTGATAGAATTTGGCCGAGAAACCGTCCGGACCCGGGGCCTTTCCTCCATTGATCGAGAAGACCGCTTCCTTAATTTCCAAGTCTGTCGGAATCAAAATAAGCTTCTGGTTCATCTCTGTTGAGACCTTTCGAGAGAGAATGGCAGGTAATCTTGAGAAGTCGGCATTGCCGTTGGATGTAAATATATTGTTGAAGTAGTCTGATATAACAGAGCAGATCTGTTTCTCTTCGAAAAATTCAGCGCCATTGCAGTCCTCTATGACAGAGAGAGAGTTAATCAATCGCCTTTGTCTCGTTGCCGCATGGAAGAAGCCGGTGTTCCTATCTCCACATTTCAACCACTGTATCCGACTCCTTTGTTGCCAAAAGAGTTCCTCCTCCTTATAAGCCTCCACCAAGGAATTAGTAAGCTTCTCAATGTTGTCTCTGTCCGGCGCAGGAGACGTTAGGGCTGATTCCAGATCCTTTTGCAGTTGAACCTTGAGTTCATTGTACTTCTGGTTCTGCTCCTTAGCCCATTGGATTATTCTTCGTCTGCATTCATTGAGCTTTGTTATAACTGAATCGAGTGGGTAGTGATTCCAAGCACCTGCCACTACTGCTTCCATTTCCGGCTTCTCAGTCAAAGATCGGTTGAAACGGAACATCCCACGGCGCTTTGATCCTGATTTATTAAAGTATGTAATGAGCGGCCGGTGATCCGAACCTTCAAACCGTAAATAGCAACACCTTCCCATTGGGAATAATTCATTCCAAGAACAGTTGACCATAGACCGGTCGAGTCTTGATCTTACAAAATGGGTGTATCTGGTTCCTCGCCACGACAAGTGGTTTCCAGAATGTTTTAAATCCCATAAACCATGTTGAGATACAAAGGTGCGTAAAGAAACAAAAGATCCCTCCCATCTTGCTGGACCTCCTACTTTTTCTGCATTACTGAGTATGTCGTTGAAGTCACCTGAGATGAGCCAAGGTGTATCTCGACCTCTGCCCACTTCAGAGAGCTTCTCCCAGAATTGCGTCTGGTTTCCCATCGCCGGTGCACCATATATAAAGGAGATGAAAGTGGTGACACCCTTATGAGTCACCTGTGTATCAATGAGGTTCGGGCATGATTCCAAGACAGTGATCTCCACTCCATCTTTCCAGAAAAGTGCTAAGCCACCAGAGAGACCAATGGGTGGAACCGAGAAGTAGTGTGGAAACTGTACCATTTGCAGCTCAGTTTTGATGAATTCATCATCATTTTTTGTTTCCATGAGGAACATAATGTCCGGAGAAATGTCTCGACAGATCTCCTTAACTCTGTGGACTGTCAAGGTGCTCCCCAACCCCTGACAATTCCAGCTCAATAGAGCTAAGGAAGAGGGCGAGGAGGAGGGTGAAAATCCTGCCCCTCCGTGCGCTTGCTCTCCCGAGATCGAGTGGAGTTACTTCTTGGAATACGACTTACGCCAGCCTTATCACAAGGCAGAGATGATGCTTTGTTAGACCTGAGGTTCTTGCGGGGAATGTTTGACGATTTAGTCACTGTTGTCCTCCTAATCTTTAACGCGTTGCGTGGAGTAGCTGTTACTCGCCTGCTCGTTGCTTTCGTAACTTTACGATTACCAGTTCCTCTACTTGTAGGTGGTAGTGAGATGGTGACTGTATCCATCTGGTCAGCAGGATCCTGCAGACGAGATAATACCGGACCTCTATTGCCAGAGGAACTTCCAGTGTTCTGTTTTGTGTTTATCTGCGCTTCCTTGGCGGCCAAGTTTCGTGGCGTAGCATTTCCTGGAGGATCAATTCTCATGTCGGGAGTCTCTGAAGGGATGGGAGAGTTCCTCTGTTCTATTTCAGACAATCTATGAAAAGCTGATCTTCTCCCTCTAGAGTCTGAGATTGTTCTTTCAGAGCTCTGTTCGAGTGGGAACTCCAACCTGTCGTGAAGGGAGCGAGAGGGAGGAGTGTGAGAATGTACATATACACATATTGACCGTATGAGTGAACTACAAGTTTTTACTCCTCGACGACATTATAAAATGCACAATATATAATTAGTTAAGACATTAGTTGGTAACTAAGGCTTGGTAGTCATTAGAACTTAACAATCAACCATTTTGTTAGATTAATTACTTAGATTGGAGATAATGTTTAAATCCATTAACCACTGCATAATATTTTTCCCGTTGATCTTGCTTTAAATTTTCCCAGCCACCTTGCAAATTCCTTGATGTATATTCACCGTTTATTATCTCCCGATTAATAACAACGCCATTGTTAGTAACACTAAACCCACCCGAACTACTCGAACATACTGCTACTCCGTTTTTGTTGTTGTTGTTATTGTTGAGTATACGTTTTATCATCCCAACCAATGAGAGCTTGATTATGAACTAAGATTTTGTACAGCTTGAGCTCTTCGCTTATCCTCCTATACTCTCCATATGTCTCCATAGAGCTTCCCATGTTAACGATTCAGACAGCTTGAGTTATTATTCACACGAAAGGATATGAAACACCCGTCCCTCCCCATTTCCAACCGGGGTTCCAGGGCGCGGGGTTTAGGACACACATGTCTACTTTTCCGACATCTCCGTGTGTCCCGTTTCTGGTCCCATGAGTTTCAGGTGCATTTCCTTCCTTACCGTCGGCATTTCCACTTATAGTTCTGCAAGAATGGAAGAGGGAAAAGAGGGGTGAGTATTAATACTCAGTGAAGCGATTCTAGACCAGTCTCCTCCATGAGCTTTTATACTGCTCAATGCGAAACGAGAACCGACTAGTCGCTACACACATTTCTTAACCAACTATTAAAGTTCATTTCACAAAAACAAGCAGTGCAATGAACTCAGTCATCGCTCAATTCACACAATTCGGTTTATTATTTAAGACTCCATTCATCCTATAACTCTAGGACCTACACAGCTCAAGCGGACCAACCCTCCCCTTTCTTGCTGCGTTCCTGTGAGGTCGCCTGCCCTGGTACACCCGGCATCCGGTTCCCTTGGATGTAGTCCATACCCCTTGCAGTGTCTTACGACCCCTTCCCGCCAAGACTCGGCGTGACTCAATCTTACCGGCGCCTCTATTCTTACTTGCCGTTTTTGAACGCTACGGCCGCCGCGTTTTCCCATACTCCCCACCAGTCCCTCGGTGGTTCGTATTCCATTTCTATTCATTTCCCATACTCCCCACCAGTCCCTCGGCGGTTCGTATCCATTTCATAACTTTTCCTTTTTCTTATCATTTCCTTTTTCCTTAAACCCTTAGACTCTTTCTTACTTTCCTTTTTTAGACGCCACCCGTTCTCGGTGTCACACTCAATCCATTCAGCAATCATTCATAGGCATCCTATCATTCATCTAACCAGACCGGTTAACAGTTCTCTTATTATCCTACGTTCATTTCTTTCTAACCATCCTAGCTCTCAATCACAACCACGGATCTTCCATCAATCAAACAATCAAACAATCAATCAGTTTATTTAGAATCTTAAATCAGTACGAGATTTCTAATGCAACATGGTCTATCAACCTAACAACAACCAGGATCTACTCAATCCTAGATCCACATTCAACAATATAAAAGAACATGAAAGAGATCTGGGTAGAACACCTCACCTTAGCCTAGATCTGGATCTGGATCTGAGAATAGAGAGTAAGAGAAACGGGATCTGAAGTCGCTGACACCACGCGGCCACCACCACCACTCGCGGCTGTTCACGGCGAGGAGAGAGAGACGCGGCCGAGAGAGAGAGAAGGAGGCGCGGCGAAGAGAGAGAGAGAGAGAGGAGAGACGCGGCGAAGAGAGAGAAGGAGGAGAGGCGGCGCAGGGAGAGAAAAGGAAGGAGACGACGGCTAGGGTTTCTGATCTCCGGGACTTCTCTGCAGGGCTTCGCTTCTAAATTTGTGATGGAAGGCTAAGGGTGGAGGCTTGCTTTTATAGGGGAAGCAAGGAACCCTAGGGTTTTTAATCCAAATGGGCCGCAGAGCGGGCCTGTCCACAAAAAGTTTTTGGACTTGGGTTTTGGGGTGTTACAATTCTCCCCCTGTTAATCGGAATTCGCCCCGAATTCCAATCTTCAGGCTTTAAACCTTAACATCAAAAACCCGAGGGGAGTTTTCAAACACAATCAAGGGAAGCACGAAATGACATCCTACTTGCTCAAGATCATTTAAAACCAACAATGAATTTAATAAATGAAATGGAGTAGGACTACAATAAAAAGATAGGTCTCAAGGTATCGCCAAAATCCGCGAATACCCTTATAACAAGAAAGGAAAAAGGTAAAACCAAAGAAGAAAAACCATGTCCTACTCCTACTAGCTGACTCTGGAATCACAGCTAGCCACTTCGAACTGGAGACTTCTGCTCCCCGTCCGGCTTAGGACCAGCCACACGGCCACTCCCCGTCGACGACGCCGGCTCCTCTTCCCACGCTGAGTCCTCCGATGGATCCTCCTCCACCTCTACGTCCTCCTCAGAGCTCGAGATGGCGACGACCCGACGAGCAAGTGTCCGTTCCGCCTCCATTGCCTGACCGGCCATCCGGTTCACCAAGGCGAATTCCCATGGTTCCAACACACCAATCAGCTTGCCCCGAATCTCCTCGCGGAGTCCTGCCGTATACCACCGGCACCAATCCTCCGCTGACTTGGGCTTGCATCTTTTGGCTGACTCCAGGAATTCCTCTGTGTACTCCCGGACTGAGCGCGGTCCTTGCCTGGCCTGCGTCAATGTTCCACACTGACATATTCCGGGTATTCTCCTCAGACTCTCTGCATCAATGCTCGGAATCTTCCTTGGGCGTCCCCGCTTCCTCGTTGGTACACTGTCCTCCATCCGGATCGGTCCCGGACCTTCCCTGGTCGGCCCCGTCTTCCTGGGGCGCCCTCGGCCCCTTGTGGGCGGCGTCATGTCCACTTCCGGTGCAAACTGGAAAGTACCCTGACCCTGGTACAATCGCCTGTACTCGGCTGCCCGCTGGAAATGGGGCATCAGAATCCGACGCCTCACGGTCGTCTCCTGGATGGGGGCGTTCGGCGGCTCCACGAACTCCACTTCCTCTTCGTCTGGGAAGAATGCAGGTACCACATCGCCCCAAGCGTCACGGTAGGGCTTGCGGGCGTAAGCCCTTGTCCCCTTTGGTCCATAGCGCATGCGTCTTTCTCCGAGCTCGTGATGCACTGGTGAAGACATCCTGCAGCGTAAAAACAAAGACCTGATCAGAACATAGTAGTAGTCATGCATAGATGGCAGTTTTCAGTCAATTCTCAAACTAGCGCTGCTTAAACAGATAATATTCCCGGTGTGGTTCTTATCATCCCTTTTTCCCTAAGAAGATCTCATATCCTTATTAGCATTCTGCATTCTGTTCCATGATGACTCTCCATCATTCTTTTTACCCCAAGATGATCCTCCATCATCCTTTTTACCCCAGGATGATCCTCCATCGTCCTTTTTACCCCAAGATGATCCTCAGCCTAGTCCCCATAATCTGAAATCGGTTTTCTCCCACTGTCTCGTCCGTCCGCCCTTGGTCGCCCTGGTTTGCTCCTTCCGCGTCGGCGGGCCCACGCCCTGGTGGTGGGACCCACGCCCATGTTTCTTTTTTTTTTTTTTTTTTTTTTTTCTACTGGGAACAAGCTTCACTGTGATATCTGAATGCCAGAAGTCCATTTCTTTGCAGGGTTTAATCCTTCCATGAAGCTGCGCACGCCTCGGCCTTGCATCCGTCTCTCCTTCCCCGGCCTCCCCGGCCCGGTGTGGGGCGGTGTCGTCCGCGAGACGCTTCCCTCCAGCTCGAATGTCCGGCTTTCCATTACCCCTTTGACTTGACGTGCTAGGCGACTAATCCCTCTGTATACTTGCCTTACAACTCCTTGTTACCCATTCTTGAACCTCTAAAACTCCACTACCCGCAGTACGAAGACTTTTTGTTAACCCGATCTCGGCCGGAAACTCGGAGCTGTTCGAAATCTCCTTCCACATTAGCTATGACGATTGAACAGAACCATAAGGAAAATGGGCAACGGTGAGAAATGCTGATCCCTTAAGTTAGTATTAAGGGACCTTAACCTGGCTCTGATACCAATTGAAACACCCGTCCCTCCCCATTTCCAACCGGGGTTCCAGGGCGCGGGGTTTAGGACACACATGTCTACTTTTCCGACATCTCCGTGTGTCCCGTTTCTGGTCCCATGAGTTTCAGGTGCATTTCCTTCCTTACCGTCGGCATTTCCACTTATAGTTCTGCAAGAATGGAAGAGGGAAAAGAGGGGTGAGTATTAATACTCAGTGAAGCGATTCTAGACCAGTCTCCCCCATGAGCTTTTATACTGCTCAATGCGAAACGAGAACCGACTAGTCGCTACACACATTTCTTAACCAACTATTAAAGTTCATTTCACAAAAACAAGCAGTGCAATGAACTCAGTCATCGCTCAATTCACACAATTCGGTTTATTATTTAAGACTCCATTCATCCTATAACTCTAGGACCTACACAGCTCAAGCGGACCAACCCTCCCCTTTCTTGCTGCGTTCCTGTGAGGTCGCCTGCCCTGGTACACCCGGCATCCGGTTCCCTTGGATGTAGTCCATACCCCTTGCAGTGTCTTACGACCCCTTCCCGCCAAGACTCGGCGTGACTCAATCTTACCGGCGCCTCTATTCTTACTTGCCGTTTTTGAACGCTACGGCCGCCGCGTTTTCCCATACTCCCCACCAGTCCCTCGGTGGTTCGTATTCCATTTCTATTCATTTCCCATACTCCCCACCAGTCCCTCGGCGGTTCGTATCCATTTCATAACTTTTCTTTTTTCTTATCATTTCCTTTTTCCTTAAACCCTTAGACTCTTTCTTACTTTCCTTTTTTAGACGCCACCCGTTCTCGGTGTCACACTCAATCCATTCAGCAATCATTCATAGGCATCCTATCATTCATCTAACCAGACCGGTTAACAGTTCTCTTATTATCCTACGTTCATTTCTTTCTAACCATCCTAGCTCTCAATCACAACCACGGATCTTCCATCAATCAAACAATCAAACAATCAATCAGTTTATTTAGAATCTTAAATCAGTACGAGAGTTCTAATGCAACATGGTCTATCAACCTAACAACAACCAGGATCTACTCAATCCTAGATCCACATTCAACAATATAAAAGAACATGAAAGAGATCTGGGTAGAACACCTCACCTTAGCCTAGATCTGGATCTGGATCTGAGAATAGAGAGTAAGAGAAACGGGATCTGAAGTCGCTGACACCACGCGGCCACCACCACCACTCGCGGCTGTTCACGGCGAGGAGAGAGAGACGCGGCCGAGAGAGAGAGAAGGAGGCGCGGCGAAGAGAGAGAGAGAGAGAGGAGAGACGCGGCGAAGAGAGAGAAGGAGGAGAGGCGGCGCAGGGAGAGAAAAGGAAGGAGACGACGGCTAGGGTTTCTGATCTCCGGGACTTCTCTGCAGGGCTTCGCTTCTAAATTTGTGATGGAAGGCTAAGGGTGGAGGCTTGCTTTTATAGGGGAAGCAAGGAACCCTAGGGTTTTTAATCCAAATGGGCCGCAGAGCGGGCCTGTCCACAAAAAGTTTTTGGACTTGGGTTTTGGGGTGTTACAGGATACACCTACTCATCACTCATCAAAAACTCTATTTTTATTCACTTCCTTTTGAATCGGTCTTTTGAATAAGTCATGCTTTTATTTTGAAGATTACTTTGTAATTCCCACCTTCAATATATCCACATTTTACTCATTCCAGTTTGATATTTAAAGACCTCAAAACTTACATGTTCTCAAAACTAAATTGTTTCAAGTTTCTCAAGGCTAATTAATTATCATAAAGAGCTACTAATTGATCAAAAGAAAATGAAGACCATTCAACTAATATGCATCGTCTTCGTCGTACTCTTGTCATCATTCCCGACTACAATCAAGAGTAAGAAGTTGGCAGACACTTGCTTTGAAAGTCTTGCTTACTGCATGAACCTTATTCCTAGAGATAAAAAGTATTGGGAAAAGGACTGTTGTAACGTTCGTGCAAAGCGAGATCAAGCGGCGACAAAACAATGTTCATGTATAATAGCGAATAATCATCAGAAATATGTTGATCTCGTCAAGCTTTTCCAAGCCTGTGGATTAGGCAATGTAGGTAGTTATCACGGCCACACTTGCAAATGATACGAGCCGAACATAGTCAACAAACCCAACCGCTAAGGATCGTCAAACCAAATTGGAGATATTTATTTATATGCAATCATCGGCTATTTCCTTATATATTTTATCATTTTAATTAAGTTATTGTTTAATATGGAGATAGAATCGGTCTTCTACATGTTCGTGAACCATTTCTCTCATTTTTATTCGGCTCACATGAATTACAAATTTACAATTCCATGTTCTTTTGTTTCTAGGTATTTTTTTTTAAAAGTTTTATGAAAATAAAGCTAAAGTAGGTTGTCAACTCTAAATTACCATTAAGAATTTTTGTTGTTCTTAATCTTGGTACTTTGAGACTTGTAAGATCATCTCCAATGCTACACTATAATTTTCTCTATATTTCACTCTAAAATAGAGTAACTCTATTATAGAGTTGATTTGCTCCAATGGTTCACTCTATAATAGAGTTACTCTATAATAGAGTGAAATATAGAGTATTCTTGTTTTTTCACTCTATATTTGGAGTAAAAAAATAAGATTACTCTATATTTCACTATATTATAGAGTAACTCTATTATAGAGTAAACCGTTGGAGCAAATTCAACTATATAATAGAGTTACTTTATTTTAGTGTAAATCTTTACTAATAAAAGGGACCTTTTGGGGCTCCATAGAACGTCCACCTCAGCAAAAAACAACTTCCCCCAAAAGATGACACGTGGCAGTAACAAAAAAATAAAAATAAATATACATATAAAGAAAAATAAGTAATATACAATATAATGAAAATAAATCTATACTAATAAAAGGGACCTTTTGAGGCTCCATAGAACGTCCACATCAGCAAAAAACAACTTCCCCCAAAAGATGACACGTGGCATAACAAAAAAATAAAAATAAAAATACATATAAAGAAAAATAAATAATAAGTAAATATACAATATAAGAAATAGAAATATTACATTAAAAAATAATAAGTAAATATACAATATAATGAAAATAAATAAAAAAAAGTAAATATACAATATAAGAGTAAGAAAATTAGAATACGTAAATAAATAATTAAAAAATTAAAAAAATAAATTAAACATCTATCTGAAAAATGTATCTATACTAATAAAAAAGAACTTTTGAGGCTCCATAAAGCGTCCACATCAGCGAAAAAAACTTCTTCTAAAAGATGACACATGTCATTAATAAAAAATAAAAAATAAATATACATATAAAAAATAAATAATAAGTAAATATACAATATAAGAAATAGAAATATTACATTAAACAATAATAAGTAAATATACAATATAAGGAAAAATAAACAAAAAGTAAATATACAATATAAAAAATAGAAATATTACATTAAACATCTATCATAATTACATTAAACATCAATCATAATTTATCATTTGATACAATTAAGAAATGAAAAAAAAAGTTAATTAAAAATCTATCTTAAAAATGTATAGTAAAATAAATAATAACTAAATACACAATATAAAAATAGAAATATTATATTATAAAATTATCGTACTTTTGAGGCTCCATAAAGCGTCCACATCAGCGAAAAAAACTTCTTCTAAAAGATGACACATGTCATTAATAAAAAATAAAAAATAAATATACATATAAAAAATAAATAATAAGTAAATATACAATATAAGAAATATAAATATTACATTAAACAATAATAAGTAAATATACAATATAAGGAAAAATAAACAAAAAGTAAATATACAATATAAAAAATAGAAATATTACATTAAACATCTATCATAATTACATTAAACATCAATCATAATTTATCATTTGATACAATTAAGAAATGAAAAAAAAAGTTAATTAAAAATCTATCTTAAAAATGTATAGTAAAATAAATAATAACTAAATACACAATATAAAAATAGAAATATTATATTATAAAATTATCGTAATATTAGAATAAATAAATATAAAGTATAAGAAAAAATAAATATTAAGTAAATATAGTATATAAGAAATAAAAATATTACATTAAATATATATCGTAATATTATCATTGATATAAAAGCAAAAATTAGAATAAATAAATATACAAAATAAGAAAGACAAAAAGTAAGTAAATATACAATATAAAGAATGAAAAAACTAAATTAAGCATATATCTCAATAATGTATAGTTAAATAAAGAATAAGTAATTATACAACATAAAAAAATAGATTAAACATATATTATAATATTAAAATAACTAAATATAAAATATACTAATCTATACTAATAAAATGGACCTTTTGATATTAGCATATATTATGCTTAAAATAACTTAAATTAAATAATAGTAATATTATGCTTAAAATCTAATTTTAGAGAGTTTTCAAATATAGTTTACAGAACATTATAGGTGATGAATTTAATTTATTAAATTCATTTATTACTTAAAACTAAGTTTTTTTAAAAACATACGGAGTTATAAATATCAATGATGGATTGGTGAGTATAACATGAAGACAAAAATATAAATATTTGATTTTCAAAATAAGAACTTCAGCTTTTATTCAGTTACTCAATATATAATATCTTAAATTATTTTTTTAAAAAATATACATAATTTATATATATATATAGATTAATCTTCCAAAATTAAACTATTATATTACATATGAATAATGTTTTTAAATAAAAATAATTTCTGATTTAAAAAAAAAACAACAAGTGGTTATTTTTCAAATAATGGATGTAATTTACATTATACTATCATTTAACAAGTATTAGATACGTTTTGATATATCATTATTTTCTATTTCCAGAAAACAATAAATTGTTAAACATCAATATCATCTAGGTTAAGTACACGAACAACACAAATTCAAACATCACAAAAAATATTTACATAAAATTTATAATACAATAATTTAATCAAAAAATACAATTCAAAAAAACAATATTCAAAAGAACAGTTATATACTTAATATTTGAAAATCAAAGATATTTTTGCTAAATTTGTACTTACCTGGCCAAGGAGATCGACCATCTTTTTACGGATCGATCGATTGTTGAGCATATGGCCGATCCGAAAATACTCTATAGTTTAATTAAATATCTAAAACATTTATTCCAACACTCAACAGATATTTTTGCTAAATATGATAACTAGATAGCCAAAAAAATAACAAAAAAAAATAAATAGTAAAAAATATGTTAATTTAACGTGTTAAAATTTAAAAATAAATTTTAATTATGACATGCGTCTTAACATTTATATAAATATATATCATAACCTAAATATAAATAATTTAACAACTTAAATTAGAAAAAAAATAAAAATCTCGGGTGTAACCCGGCTTAATCCCTAGTATATACTAATAAAATGGACTAATCGAAGCTCCGCATCCACATCGATTTAGAAACCCTCTTCGAAAAGAAGCCACATGGCATAATATCATCGAAAATATTGATCTAATGTATATTTTACATATTAATATTACTGATAATTATTATTTCGAAAATATACATTTACATTTTAATATTACCATATAAAAATTAAACCATACGAATATAATATATACAATAATATACGAATAAATAAATACATAATATAAAAATGGCAAAAGTACATTAATCATTAAACATTTATCTTAAAATGTAAATACACTTTAAAAAGTACATTTGGCATTTTGTTAGAATCTTAAAATGTAAATATAGATATTAAGTAAATACATAATATACGAAAATAATATTAATAAGTAAATACATAATATAAAAATGGAAAAGTACATTAAACATTAAACATCTATCTTAAAATGTAAATAAAAATGAAAAAATAGAAAATCTATCTTAAAATGTAAAATATAGATATTAACTAAATATATAATATATGAAATTAGTATTAATTAGTAAATACATAATATACAAAATGGAAAAGTACATTAAGCATTAAACATCTATCTTAAAATGTAAATACACAATTAAAAAATAGAAAAAGTACATTAAGCATTAAACATCTACTTAAAATGTAAAATATAGATTTAAATAAATATAAAATATACGAAAATAATGTTAATAAGTAAATACATAATATAAAAATGGAAAAAGTTCATTAAGCATTAAACATTTATCTTAAAATGTAAATAGAAAATTAGAAAAATGGCAATACTACATTAAACAAAAGAAGAAAAATGTATAGTTTTACATCAAACAAGTCTCTATAAAACTCATTATTCCATTGACATCAATCTTACACCTATCAAACAAGAGTCCAAAGAACTCCAGCAACGAGAGAATATAATATCATCATCAACCATAAGCCGACAAGGTGGACAAACAAATTAAGCTTTCGTAAGATTCCCCCTTTCCGCCTGAACGCAAGTAACGAAGTGGATGATTGTTTTCAAAACACATGCAACGCCAGTAAGGGGATGGCAGGACAAAGTAGTAGCAGAAGTAGCATAGAGAAATCAAAGGAAGAAAAAGGTGGACTCACTGTCCCGCAACGTTTGAGTCAGAGAGAAGCTGCACTGATGAAGATTCTGTTGAAGAGGAAACATCGCTGCTTTGGTCAAAAGGTAAGAGGCTCACAATCCATGAATTCTTCATCAAATACAAGATAAAACTGATTCAAAGTAACTGTGTATAAAATGGGTTTACAGTTTCAATATCAGAGCAGCAGCCGCCAGTGAAAAGATAGTTCGTGAATGACGTTAATTAGATGCGTCTACTAGAACTTAAAAACCCATGGAAACTTATCTGAAAGTTTCTATCTTTTGTTGGTATAACGATATAAACTTATTTTTGTATATTAATGTTATGTTCTCAGCTAATCAGAGTCAATTTTTGAGGTGCTTTTGTCACCTATGTATATTGATCAACTCTGCAAATGATCCAGCTACATTAAACCTTGTTTCTGTAGATGATAGAAGTCTTTTTATTTTCTCTTATGTGTCATATTTATATCTATATTATGATGCCAAAAGAACTGGTTTTTCCTGTTTTCTGTAGGCTGTGCGGACAATAACAGAACAACAGAATATGGAGAATTCATAGAAGAAACATTGCACATCAACAGACCCGACATACAAGAGCATCTCTTCTTAGCCTTCCAAAGAGAAAATGAGTGTTTAAGATATACATTATGAGTAGGTTTCATCACATTATAATACATGAGTCCCTAGAAATCCAAAAGGTCTGATTTCTTTTTAGATGATCAACCCATCTATTGTTGTATTCGGAAGAATATCTGGTATCAAAAGATGGACCATGAGTTGTACGAAAATATTTGTGAGTAAGAGTTGTATTTCTCTAATTTTCGAGTAGGATTATATTGAGGTTCAATATAAAAAAATAATAAAATATGCAAGTAAAATATATTGCCAATTTGGAAACTTGCAAATTATGAAAATGCAAGCAAAAAGAATTTGTTTAATTCAATATTTGTCGCATGAATGTGTGTAAGCGATTTTTTGGTTGGGTTCTTCCATGAGATGCATTACTTTGAGTGAATCAGTCTTCTTTTCACTTTTTTTTACAAGCACAACACACAAAACACCGTCGATGGACACCTCACACCTACTCTGGACATTTTCCTCCTTGATGAAAAGGTAACTCCAGTAAACAACCAAAACGAATTATCCATAAAATGGACACGTTGCATTATTATTTAAAAAATAGAAAATAAATAATAAGTAAATTTGTAATATAAGAAAAAATAAATAATAAGTAAATAAACAATATAAGAAATAGAAACATTGCATTAAACAATAATAAGTAAATATACAATATCAGAAAAATAAATATTATGTAAATATACAATATAATAAATAGAAATACTACATTAAACATCTATCATAATATTATCATTTGATATAAATACAGAAAAATTAGAATAAGTAAATATATACAATTAAGAAATGAAAAAACTAAATTAAACATATATCTGAAAAATGTGTAGTAACATAAATAATAACTAAATACACAATATAAGAAATATAATATTATATTAAATATTTATCGTAATATTAGAATAAATAAATATACAATATAAGAAATACAAAAAATACATTAAACATCTATATGAAATATATATTATAAATAAATAATAAGTAAATATATAATATAAGAAACAAAAAAATTATATTAAACATCTATCGTATATTACAATTTGATATAAAAGCAAAACAGTTAGATAAATAAATATACAATAAAAAGAAAATATACAATATAAGAAATAAAAAAAACTACATCAAACATTTATCTAAAAAATGTATAGTTTTACATTTTTATTATTTCCAAAAAATTTATAAGTAAATATACAATATAAGTAAAACAAGCATACAATATAAGTAAAAGACGCATACAATATAAGAAATATAAATATTACATTCTATCATAATATTATTATTTGGGATAAAAGCAAGATAATTAAAATAAGTAAAAAAAAATATAAGAAAAAATAAAGAATAGGTAAAATACAATTAAAAAATTAAAAATACTAAATTAAACATCTCTCTGAAAAAAATGTTTAGTAAAATGAATAATAAGTAAATATATAATTTAACAAATAGAAATCTTATATTAAAAATCTGTCGTAATATTAGAATAAGTAAATATACAATATAAGAAAAAATACACAATAAGTAAATATACAATATTAGAACTGGAAAACTAAATTAAACATCAATTTGAAAAATGTATAGTAAAATAAATAATAACTAAATATTAAGTATAAGAAATAAATATTACATTAAATATCTATAAGTAATATTACCATTTGATATAAAAGCAAAAAAAAATAGAATAAGTAAATAAACAATATAAGAAAAAGATAAATAATAAGTAAATATACAATATAAAAAATAAAAAACTAACATTAAACATCTATCTGAAAAATGTATTTTTTTAGATTTTTATTATTTACAAAAAACTTTTATAAGTAAACATATATACAATATAGGAAGAAATAAATAATAAGTAAATAAACAATATAAGAGATAGAAATGTTACATATTATAATAAGTAAAAATATAATAAATAATAAATAATAAGTAAATATAGTATATAAAAAATAAAAATATTACTTTACATTTATATTGTAATATTATCATTGATATAAAAGCAAGAAATTTAGATAAAAGTAAATATACAAAATAAGAAAAGATAAACAGTAAGTAAATATACAATATATAAAAAACCAAAGTATACATCTATCTCAAAAATGTATAGTTAAATGGAAAATGTATAGTTAAATAAATAATAAGCAAATATACAATATAATGCATAGAAATATTACATTAAATATCTATTGTAATATTACCATTTGATATAAAAGCAAGAACATTAGAACAAATAAATATATTATATAGAGAAATTTTTTAGGATAGTCTTTTTTAAGTTTTTGTCACAAAATAGCCTTTAATAATGAGAAAATTGACCAAAAAAGTTATATTAAAGAGTAAAAATACATTTATACCGTAGGGTTAACTAATCTAGACTTTGTGTTTAAAGTTAAGGGTGTGGTTTTGAGGATAGGATTTTAAATTTAAAAAAAATTAAAAAATTAAAAATAAAAAGTGGCTATTTTGGTCATTTTTCTTATTAAGGCTATTTTTAAGACAAAAACTTTTAAAAAATAATTGATAGAATTGCCGTACAATGTAAGAAAAACTAAATAATAAGTAAATATACGATATAAGAAATGAAAAACTATATTAAATATCTATCTAAAAAATGTATAGTTTTCTGTTTTTTCGATGAAAATATGTTTCCACACATTCAGAATTTTGTTGTTGTTACATTATAAAAAAAAACTATATAGTTAACATTTAAAAATAAAAATAGCTCCGCGCGTAGCGCGGGTTAACACCTAGTTATAGAGAAAAAAATAGAGTCCCCTTGGAGATGCTCTGACACCAACTAATAGTACAATCCATAATTATTATGCAAGGGGATATTTTTCAATCCAAAAATTAGTCTAATGCAACTTTAGCTTTGATTGGTCATTCATAGAGTAAAGGGAAAAATATAAAAATGTCAGAAGTGAAAAGAAAAAATGAAGAAATATTGTTACTCTCATTAAATCTATTTAATCCCGAGTAAAATTGAATGTATATTTATCTTTGTTTTTTTTTGTAACACATTCTTCATTCATAACTTAAACGATTACATGGACAAATGCAACATCGGACATACGAGGTCCTTTTGGAAATTACAAGAACAAAGCAAAATAAAGATAGAGACACAAACTTAGACAAGTTTGATAGAGTGTGAAAATTAATTTAGAGGAGCCACTCGCGAATAAGCTCATGGAGAAAGTACTTCGCCCTTCAAACTTTTCAGACATGGGGAATAGTCACCGTACATCGTGACGTTGAACGCTTCACAGCCTCAAGTCTCACCGGGATGAATCTCGTTGTATCTTCCGGTCCCAAACGAACCATTACACAAGCGGTTAGGAAAACGAAAATACTCATTAGCTTTAACGCCAAGAGAAAGGTACCTCTCATAGAGAGGAGTTTAAAATGATCTCTCATGGCCCCGACATGAGGAAATTTGGCTAGCCATTGTTGTAAGGAAAGTGGCTGAGGGACTACAATCTTCAATCTTTAATAGACTTTGACCAAATAATGGTAGTGATTCTACACTATTTCATGTCAGAGTTGAACGTTGCTGATGAACTTTGTTTGACGTTTCTGAATAATTCCATCGATTGCACCAGGAATCCCACAAACACAGCATGGTTGTTCAGATTTTTGCATTGGGTAGCACGATATTAGAAAACATAGCTGCAGGGTGTCTACGCACGTGAGGAGAAACCATGGAGGAGAGGATTCAGAAATTTTCCCCTTCACACCAACGGACAGAGATATTAGCTTGACGATAGTTTCCAAGGGAGCAAGCAATGATATCAGGCAGACACTTCCACGTCCAGCATTACCGTGCCGGAGCCAAGCCAAGAAGATTTGACGAAATCAAAGTTGAGCCACTGGTCAGTGAAGTCCAAAAAGCTTAGCAAAGGTGAGCATTTGTTGGTATGTGCTACTGTGAGTGGTGTTTTCGGTGAGAGTCCAAAGCCGTCAAGGCTCACATATTTGGCTCGCAGCGAGCAAAAGGGGTCGATATGATTGGGGAGAGAGGTCTGAGAACGATCTTTCCGGAAACCTCTGAAGAATAGCTTAGTTCCAGTGGACCTTGAATAACAACCTGAGATCTGTGCCAGCAGATCCATTATGGTCAGATTAGAGGAGCAGTAAGAAACAGCCGGTGGTTCTACAGGAGTGGAATGGGCAATGGGTGAGCTTATCCAACTCCTCCAAGGAGATACATCTTCAAACCTTGCCATTAACAATTGAGACCAAGCTCATGTGTAAGATTCTTCGGGGCTTTGAAAGCTCAGATTAGATCTCCAAACACCAAGAGACAAGAGGTTTAAAAACGTACAGTAGAGAGAGAGAGCAGGTTTGAAAGGAACAGAGAGAGGAAGAGCAAGAGTATCCCGGCACCGGCTAGATCATGGCTTCACCGGGGCTGTCTCGATAATTGTGTATGTAAGCGTTAGGGCGAACTCAAGTAGTAGTATACACAAGCTTACTCACATGTATTTTTTCTGCATCATTTATCTATGTTTTGTTTACATAATAATAAGAGATCAAGAGCTGCACTTTGCGTGAGATGAACATTGTATATATAAATAACATCGTGGATAATGAAAAAGTCAGTAACTATTACATATATAATTAAATTGGTGTGAATATGTAAATAAATTTTATTAATCCAATTGATCAGTTTTTCTATTTTCTATTTTATATAAAATTTACATAATATATACATAGATAAATAGTTATTTTTAATATTGATATATTGTCAAACGATGCGTTCTACTTATTTGTATCTTTTTATAACAAAAAAAATTAATTCGTTGATGACAAATTTTCATTGTGCAATGTTTTTGAAAGTTTTAGTACTTTATAATTTTTATAAACATTCAATGCAAATTTTAAATTTTAAATATTAAGTTGTCAGTATTTGTTCAAAGATTTTATCAAAAAAAGTTGTTCAAAGCAAATTTCAAAATTAAAATCTTTATGTATTTTATATGGTATATAGTTTAATTAAAAGATATTAATATATATGAGACTTTCTATTTACATGATTTTGTAATAATTTGTATTTTGTCATAAAAAAAGTTAAATCATGGATCATAAAAATTTTAGTGTGAGGTTTTTTAAAAAGTTAATATAACATATACGAAAAATGCACATTTTTGAAAAAGTATAATGTAATCAAAACACTTATGTAATCTTCATTGCCAATACCAGAACTTTTTTTTTAACACAAACATATCATATATTAAAACTGCAGCCCAACTAAGAATAGTTGGTAGTAGCCAAGTACAATGCTGATTTAGCAAGTGAATCAGCTAAGGAGTTCAAGTTTCTGGAAACATAAGGAAAAACAATACAATCAAAGGAAAGGGATAGATGCTCGATGTCCCGGGATATTCCGTAGAGATCCTTCGGGTGGTTCTTCGAGTTGATAAGAGCAACAAATGTTTGACAATCGGTTTTGATACAGATTCTTGTAAAACCGGCTTCGAGGGCGTTGAGTAGAGCCAATCTAATAGCTAGCGCCTCAGCTACTAGAGAAGAAGATGTGTTCTCAAATGTCGTTGTACCCTGGTGCTAGTGTTCGTCCTGTTGGGAGATGAAGATCCAGCCGCAGCCTGCTCTGGATGAAGTAGCGTCCAAGCTGCATCGGTAAAACAGAGTACACTTGCGGAGTGAAAGGGTGGGATCGGAACGTCGGTCAATGAGGGTCGAGGCGGTGAGGTAGACGCTTGAACATGGTGCCATTCTTTTGCACTGCGTATGGACTTAGTAAGAATCTCCACTGGCGTCGAGACTCTGTTTTCGAAAATACAGAACTTAATTATGTAGCACATATACACATACTGACCGTATGAGTGAACTACAAGTTTTTACTCCTCGACGACATTATAAAATGCACAATATATAATTAGTTAAGACATTAGTTGGTAACTAAGGCTTGGTAGTCATTAGAACTTAACAATCAACCATTTTGTTAGATTAATTACTTAGATTGCAGATAATGTTGTTTAAACCCATTAACCACTGCATAATATTTTTGCCGTTGATCTTGCTTTAAATTTTCCCAGCCACCTTGCAAATTCCTCGATGTATATCCACCGTTTATTATCTCCCGATTCATACCAACGCCATTGTTAGTAACACTAAACCCACCCGAACTACTCGAACATACCGCTAATCCGTTTTTGTTGTTGTTGTTGTTGTTGTTGAGTATACGTTGATTATTATCCCAACCAATGAGAGCTTGATAATGAACTAAGATTTTGTACAGCTTGAGCTCTTTGCTTAACCTCGTATACTCTCCGTAGGAACCAAGGACCGGATCTTTCTGTCTCCATAGAGCTTCCCATGTTAACGATTCAGACAGCTTGAGTTATTATTCATACAAAAGGATACACCTACTCATCAAAAACTCTATTTTTATTCACTTCCTATTGAATCGGTCTTTTGAATAAGTCATTCTTTTATTTTGAAGATTGCTTTGTAATTCCCACCTTCAATATATCCACATTTTACTCATTCCAATTTGATATTTAAAGACCTCAAAACTTACATGTTCCCAAAACTAAATTGTTTCAACTTTCTCAAGACTAATTAATTATCATAAAGAGCTACTAATTGATCAAAAGAAAATGAAGACCATTCAATTAATATGCATCGTCTTCGTCGTACTCTTGTCATCATTCCCGGCTACAATCAAGAGTAAGAAGTTGGCAGATACTTGCTTTGAAAGTCTTGCTTACTGCATGAACCTTATTCCTAGAGATAAAAAGTACTGGGAAAAGGACTGTTGTAACATTCGTGCAAAGAGAGATCAAGCGGCGACAAAACAATGTTCATGTATAATAGCGAATAATCCTCAGAAATATGCTGATCTCGTCAAGCTTTTCCAAGCCTGTGGATTAGGCAATGTAGGTAATTATCACAACCACCCTTGCAAATGATACGAGCCGAACATAGTCAACAAACCCAACCGCTAAGGATCGTCAAACCAAATTGGAGATATTTATTTATATGCAATCATCGGCTATTTCCTTATATATTTTATCATTTTAATTAAGTTATTGTTTAATATGGAGATAGAATCGGTCTTCTACATGTTCGTGAACCATTTCTCTCATTTTTATTCGGCTCACATGAATTACAAATTTACAATTCCATGTTCTTTTGTTTCTAGGTATTTTTTTTTAAAAGTTTTATGAAAATAAAGCTAAAGTAGGTTGTCAACTCTAAATTACCATTAAGAATTTTTGTTGTTCTTAATCTTGGTACTTTGAGACTTGTAAGATCATCTCCAATGCTACACTATAATTTTCTCTATATTTCACTCTAAAATAGAGTAACTCTATTATAGAGTTGATTTGCTCCAATGGTTCACTCTATAATAGAGTTACTCTATAATAGAGTGAAATATAGAGTATTCTTGTTTTTTCACTCTATATTTGGAGTAAAAAAATAAGATTACTCTATATTTCACTATATTATAGAGTAACTCTATTATAGAGTAAACCGTTGGAGCAAATTCAACTATATAATAGAGTTACTTTATTTTAGTATAAATTATAGAGAAAAAAATAGAGTCCTCTTGGAGATGCTCTGACACCAACTAATAGTACAATCCATAATTATTATGCAAGGGGATATTTTTCAATCCAAAAATTAGTCTAATGCAACTTTAGCTTTGATTGGTCATTCATAGAGTAAAGGGAAAAATATAAAAATGTCAGAAGTGAAAAGAAAAAATGAAGAAATATTGTTACTCTCATTAAATCTATTTAATCCTGAGTAAAATTGAATGTATATTTATCTTTGTTTTTTTTTTGTAACACATTCTTCATTCATAACTTAAACGATTACATGGACAAATGCAACATCGGACATACGAGGTCCTTTTGGAAATTACAAGAACAAAGCAAAATAAAGATAGAGACACAAACTTAGACAAGTTTGATAGAGTGTGAAAATTAATTTAAAGGAGCCACTCGCGAATAAGCTCATGGAGAAAGTACTTCGCCCTTCAAACTTTTCAGACATGGGGAATAGTCACCGTACATCGTGACGTTGAACGCTTCACAGCCTCAAGTCTCACCGGGATGAATCTCGTTGTATCTTCCGGTCCCAAACGAACCATTACACAAGCGGTTAGGAAAACGAAAATACTCATTAGCTTTAACGCCAAGAGAAAGGTACCCCTCATAGAGAGGAGTTTAAAATGATCTCTCATGGCCCCGACATGAGGAAATTTGGCTAGCCATTGTTGTAAGGAAAGTGGCTGAGGGACTACAATCTTCAATCTTTAATAGACTTTGACCAAATAATGGTAGTGATTCTACACTATTTCATGTCAGAGTTGAACGTTGCTGATGAACTTTGTTTGACGTTTCTGAATAATTCCATCGATTGCACCAGGAATCCCACAAACACAGCATGGTTGTTCAGATTTTTGCATTGGGTAGCACGATATTAGAAAACATAGCTGCAGGGTGTCTACGCACGTGAGGAGAAACCATGGAGGAGAGGATTCAGAAATTTTCCCCTTCACACCAACGGACAGAGATATTAGCTTGACGATAGTTTCCAAGGGAGCAAGCAATGATATCAGGCAGACACTTCCACGTCCAGCATTACCGTGCCGGAGCCAAGCCAAGAAGATTTGACGAAATCAAAGTTGAGCCACTGGTCAGTGAAGTCCAAAAAGCTTAGCAAAGGTGAGCATTTGTTGGTATGTGCTACTGTGAGTGGTGTTTTCGGTGAGAGTCCAAAGCCGTCAAGGCTCACATATTTGGCTCGCAGCGAGCAAAAGGGGTCGATATGATTGGGGAGAGAGGTCTGAGAACGATCTTTCCGGAAACCTCTGAAGAATAGCTTAGTTCCAGTGGACCTTGAATAACAACCTGAGATCTGTGCCAGCAGATCCATTATGGTCAGATTAGAGGAGCAGTAAGAAACAGCCGGTGGTTCTACAGGAGTGGAATGGGCAATGGGTGAGCTTATCCAACTCCTCCAAGGAGATACATCTTCAAACCTTGCCATTAACAATTGAGACCAAGCTCATGTGTAAGATTCTTCGGGGCTTTGAAAGCTCAGATTAGATCTCCAAACACCAAGAGACAAGAGGTTTAAAAACGTACAGTAGAGAGAGAGAGCAGGTTTGAAAGGAACAGAGAGAGGAAGAGCAAGAGTATCCCGGCACCGGCTAGATCATGGCTTCACCGGGGCTGTCTCGATAATTGTGTATGTAAGCGTTAGGGCGAACTCAAGTAGTAGTATACACAAGCTTACTCACATGTATTTTTTCTGCATCATTTATCTATGTTTTGTTTACATAATAATAAGAGATCAAGAGCTGCACTTTGCGTGAGATGAACATTGTATATATAAATAACATCGTGGATAATGAAAAAGTCAGTAACTATTACATATATAATTAAATTGGTGTGAATATGTAAATAAATTTTATTAATCCAATTGATCAGTTTTTCTATTTTCTATTTTATATAAAAATTTACATAATATATACATAGATAAATAGTTATTTTTAATATTGATATATTGTCAAACGATGCGTTCTACTTATTTGTATCTTTTTATAACAAAAAAAATTAATTCGTTGATGACAAATTTTCATTGTGCAATGTTTTTGAAAGTTTTAGTACTTTATAATTTTTATAAACATTCAATGCAAATTTTAAATTTTAAATATTAAGTTGTCAGTATTTGTTCAAAGATTTTATCAAAAAAAGTTGTTCAAAGCAAATTTCAAAATTAAAATCTTTATGTAGTTTATATGGTATATAGTTTAATTAAAAGATATTAATATATATGAGACTTTCTATTTACATGATTTTGTAATAATTTGTATTTTGTCATAAAAAAAGTTAAATCATGGATCATAAAAATTTTAGTGTGAGGTTTTTTAAAAAGTTAATATAACATATACGAAAAATGCACATTTTTGAAAAAGTATAATGTAATCAAAACACTTATGTAATCTTCATTGCCAATACCAGAACTTTTTTTTTAACACAAACATATCATATATTAAAACTGCAGCCCAACTAAGAATAGTTGGTAGTAGCCAAGTACAATGCTGATTTAGCAAGTGAATCAGCTAAGGAGTTCAAGTTTCTGGAAACATAAGGAAAAACAATACAATCAAAGGAAAGGGATAGATGCTCGATGTCCCGGGATATTCCGTAGAGATCCTTCGGGTGGTTCTTCGAGTTGATAAGAGCAACAAATGTTTGACAATCGGTTTTGATACAGATTCTTGTAAAACCGGCTTCGAGGGCGTTGAGTAGAGCCAATCTAATAGCTAGCGCCTCAGCTACTAGAGAAGAAGATGTGTTCTCAAATGTCGTTGTACCCTGGTGCTAGTGTTCGTCCTGTTGGGAGATGAAGATCCAGCCGCAGCCTGCTCTGGATGAAGTAGCGTCCAAGCTGCATCGGTAAAACAGAGTACACTTGCGGAGTGAAAGGGTGGGATCGGAACGTCGGTCAATGAGGGTCGAGGCGGTGAGGTAGACGCTTGAACATGGTGCCATTCTTTTGCACTGCGTATGGACTTAGTAAGAATCTCCACTGGCGTCGAGACTCTGTTTTCGAAAATACAGAACTTAATTATGTAGCACATATACACATACTGACCGTATGAGTGAACTACAAGTTTTTACTCCTCGACGACATTATAAAATGCACAATATATAATTAGTTAAGACATTAGTTGGTAACTAAGGCTTGGTAGTCATTAGAACTTAACAATCAACCATTTTGTTAGATTAATTACTTAGATTGCAGATAATGTTGTTTAAACCCATTAACCACTGCATAATATTTTTGCCGTTGATCTTGCTTTAAATTTTCCCAGCCACCTTGCAAATTCCTCGATGTATATCCACCGTTTATTATCTCCCGATTCATACCAACGCCATTGTTAGTAACACTAAACCCACCCGAACTACTCGAACATACCGCTAATCCGTTTTTGTTGTTGTTGTTGTTGTTGTTGAGTATACGTTGATTATTATCCCAACCAATGAGAGCTTGATAATGAACTAAGATTTTGTACAGCTTGAGCTCTTTGCTTAACCTCGTATACTCTCCGTAGGAACCAAGGACCGGATCTTTCTGTCTCCATAGAGCTTCCCATGTTAACGATTCAGACAGCTTGAGTTATTATTCATACAAAAGGATACACCTACTCATCAAAAACTCTATTTTTATTCACTTCCTATTGAATCGGTCTTTTGAATAAGTCATTCTTTTATTTTGAAGATTGCTTTGTAATTCCCACCTTCAATATATCCACATTTTACTCATTCCAATTTGATATTTAAAGACCTCAAAACTTACATGTTCCCAAAACTAAATTGTTTCAACTTTCTCAAGACTAATTAATTATCATAAAGAGCTACTAATTGATCAAAAGAAAATGAAGACCATTCAATTAATATGCATCGTCTTCGTCGTACTCTTGTCATCATTCCCGGCTACAATCAAGAGTAAGAAGTTGGCAGATACTTGCTTTGAAAGTCTTGCTTACTGCATGAACCTTATTCCTAGAGATAAAAAGTACTGGGAAAAGGACTGTTGTAACATTCGTGCAAAGAGAGATCAAGCGGCGACAAAACAATGTTCATGTATAATAGCGAATAATCCTCAGAAATATGCTGATCTCGTCAAGCTTTTCCAAGCCTGTGGATTAGGCAATGTAGGTAATTATCACAACCACCCTTGCAAATGATACGAGCCGAACATAGTCAACAAACCCAACCGCTAAGGATCGTCAAACCAAATTGGAGATATTTATTTATATGCAATCATCGGCTATTTCCTTATATATTTTATCATTTTAATTAAGTTATTGTTTAATAAGGAGATAGAATTGGCCTTCTACATGTTCGTGAACCATCTCTCTCATTTTTATTCTGCTCGCATGAATTACAAATTTACAATTCCATGTTCTTTTGTTTCTAGGTATTTTTTTTTTAATATTTTATGAAAATAAAGCTAAAGTAAGTTGTCAACTCTAAATTACCATTAATAATTTTTGTTGTTCTTAATCTTGGTACTTTGAGACTTGTAACACCAACTAATAGTACAATCCATAATTATTATTCACACTACAAGAAAACAGCGGTATTCTGACGGACGTTCCGACGGAAAATGAATTCCTCGGAATATACCGAGGCATTTCCGAGGCAATTCCGAGGAAACACAAAATTTTGCTTCCTCGGAATTCCGTCGGAATTCCGAGGAAAATTCATTTCGTCGGAAAATTCCGACGGAATACCGAGGAAACTAGTATTCCTCGGAAAAAACCGATGAATTCCGAGGAAATATTATAGACGTTAGAGAGCCGTTGGAGAGCCGTTGGGGGGATTTTAAAAATTCCGAGGAAATTCCGACGAACTAGCCGTTTGCATCGGAATTCCGTCGGAATTTCCTCGGACCGTCGGCAGGATTTCAACTATAAATACAAGCACCCCTCTTCCTCTTCATTCACACCATATCTTCATCCTCCCTCTCACTTTCTTTACACACGAATTTGATTCATAAAAAACATGTCTTCTTCAAATTATTTTCGTTCTTGGATCGATCGACCTC
Source organism: Brassica napus (assembly GCF_020379485.1). Lineage (NCBI taxonomy): Eukaryota > Viridiplantae > Streptophyta > Magnoliopsida > Brassicales > Brassicaceae > Brassica > Brassica napus. The sequence goes on from NC_063443.1 coordinate 2,760,520, forward strand.
ATTTGGATCCGAACACGAGATTGCTTACGGAAGAATACCAACAAGGTATAACCGAATTCATGGGGTTAGTTCACCGACAACCGGAAGCAAAAACAGGTATGTTAAGATGTCCTTGCTCTAATTGTAAAAATAAAAAAGTTATTAAAGAATGGGATGTTTGGACTCATTTATATTTGAGTGGGTTTACACGAAGTTACAAAATTTGGTATCATCATGGAGAAACTGATTATGAACTTGGTAGTACTAGCGAACCTCAGCCAGCGGTTAGATTAGAAGATCCAATTAGAACGGATGTAGATTACGGTGTAGGTACTGAGCAGATGGTAAATGATCATTTTAGAGGGGAAGATTTACCCAATGCCGAAGCTAAGAGATTTTATGATATGTTGGATGCTGGAAAGCAACCATTGTACGAAGGTTGCAGAGATGGTCATTCAGCTTTATCATCTGCTACAAGATTGATGGGCATTAAGACGGATTATAATTTGGCTGAAGACTGTGTGGATGCGATTGCTGATTATGTAAAAGGTATTCTACCCGAAGATAATGTAGCTCCTGGCTCATACTACGAGGTTCAGAAACTCGTAGCTGGTCTTGGTTTATCGTATCAGGTAATAGATGTATGCAGAGACAACTGCATGATTTATTGGAGGGCGGATGAACAGCGGGTTTCATGCAAATTTTGTGGGAAGCCTCGTTATAAAGATACGAGTGGAAGAGTTCCAGTACCATATAAAAGGATGTGGTATTTGCCTTTGACGGAAAGGTTGCAGAGGCTGTATCTGTCTGAACGCACAGCGCAACCAATGAGATGGCATGCGGAGCACTCAACAGATGGTGAGATCAGACATCCTTCAGATGCAAAAGCGTGGAAGCATTTCCAATCAAAGTATCCCGACTTTGCGTATGAGAGAAGAAATGTCTACCTTGGATTATGTACTGATGGTTTCAGCCCGTTTGGCAAGAGTGGAAGACAGTATTCTCTATGGCCAGTCATTCTTACACCATACAACCTACCCCCAAACTTGTGCTTGCGACGAGAGTTTTTGTTTCTCTCGATTCTCGTTCCCGGACCAGAGCATCCTAAGAGATCACTTGATGTGTTTCTTCAGCCACTAATATATGAGTTGCAACAACTATGGACTCAAGGTGCTGAAACATACGATGTTTCGTATAAAGAAAACTTTCAAATGCGGGCAGTACTAATGTGGACAATAAGTGATTTTCCAGCATATGGTATGTTATCTGGATGGACAACGCATGGAAGGCTATCATGTCCATATTGTCAAGATAACACTGATGCTTTCCAACTAAAACACGGAAGGAAAACGTGTTGGTTTGACTGTCACAGGAGATTTCTACCACCAGATCATCCATATCGTAGAAGTAGGAATTTGTTTACGAAGAACAAGAGGGTGTTTGACAGTCCACCTCCGGAAATTCGTGGGAAAGATTTGAAGACACAACTTAGAGATTTTGGTGCAGAAAGGACGCCAGACGTCGGTGGACATGAGCATTTTCCGGTAGATGGTGTTGGAAACCTACATAACTGGCACAAAAAAAGTATTTTTTGGGATCTGCCATACTGGGAGGATCATCTACTAAGGCATAATTTAGATGTCATGCATATCGAGAAGAACTTTTTTGACAATCTCATGAACACGATCCTTAATGTTCAAGGTAAAACAAAGGATAATTTGAAGTCAAGACTGGATTTAGTCGATATATGTGCTCGTTCAGAACTTCATGTTGATGAGAGTGGTAGGGCTCCTTTTCCCATATACCGACTTGATGCAGCGGGAAAGGATGCGTTCTTTGATTGGATTTCAAACGATGTGGAATTTCCAGACGGTTACGCATCTAATTTGCGTAACTGTATCGACAGAAAGGAAGGAAAGTTTACTGGCTTGAAAAGCCATGATTGCCATGTAATGATGCAGCGTCTCCTTCCGTTTGCCTTCAAGGAACTATTACCACGAAATGTTCATGAAGCAATTGCAGGGATAAGTGGTTTCTTCCGCGATTTATGCACAAGATCAGTGACTCTTGAAGGTATTGAAAATTTGAAGACTAACATAGCTGTGATTCAGTGCAACCTTGAGAAGATATTTCCTCCCTCATTTTTTGATGTTATGGAGCATCTTGTTATTCACCTGGTAAGAGAATTGGAACTTGGTGGTCCTGTGCAGTATAGATGGATGTATCTGTATGAGCGGTATATGTTCCATTTGAAGAAGATGGTGAAAAATTTAAGTAGGGTGGAAGGGTCTATAGTCGCACAGATGATCAATGAAGAAACTTCAAACTTTGCCGAGTACTACTTTCCAGCAGAAGTTCAGACCAAAAACAGAAGACCTGCTCGGCATGATGATAGAGGCGAACGGGCAACATATCATTGGAAGGTTCCAGACATTTTCACAGACGTTGGACGACTTAGCGGAAAACCAAAGGACCGTCGACTTACTGATCAGGAGCGCAGTCATTTGCAAACATATTTACTCACCAACTGCGAAGATGTTCTTCAATATGAAAGGATTTTCATGGCAGAAAAGCGGTTAGAATATAGATACGCCACAGAGGACGAACTAGAAGAAATGAAGCAGAGAGAATTTGGTGGATGGATGTTTACTTATGTGAGTGATGGTTTGGCCAGAGGTGAAACATTTGACGATTGGATACGCGAGATGGTCGTTGGACCAAACTTTGTTGTGAAGTCATATCCGAGATTTTGTACTCGAGGATATGCATTCACAACTCAGAAGAGGAGACGTTCGAGTACGACTTACGATGCTGGTGTTTGTTCTGCATCAGGAGATGATGTATACTACGGACACATAAATGAGATTTTAGAAATCAAGTATTTGGGCATGGTTGGATTGCGCTGTACTGTTTTCTATTGTGACTGGCACGACAACACTCCAGATCGAGGTGTGAGAACAGATGCATTTGGTGTTACATCAGTAAATTCAAGACGGAAGCTGCAATATTATGATCCTTTCATTCTTGCTTCTCAGGCCGATCAGGTTTGTTATATCAAGTACCCCCGGGTAAGGAACAGAGATGATCCATGGGTTACTGTTACAAGACTCAACCCGAGAGGCCGAGTTCAGGGAAGTTCTGAGCTGGAAGACCCACTACAACCAAGCACATCCGGCAACTTAAGTGCAGCAGAAGATTTAGGTGGAGTTGGCCTTGTAGTCGATTTAACTGACTTCGGAGAAGAAGCCGCCGTTCACGTAGATGATGAACCAGTGATTGGAGAGTTTCACCAAGATCCAGATTCAGATTCATCTGGTGATGACGACTCGGAAACAGACTAGCGTCGACCTTTTTTTTTTTTTTTTTTAAGGAAAATTCCGAGGAAATTCCGAGGACAGATAGGTTTTCCTCGGAATTTCCTCGGAATAGATCTTCTCGATTGAAAACCCCAAGTTCCTCGGAATTCCCTCGGAAAATTCCGAGGAAATTCCGAGGAACTCTATGTTCGTCGGCATTTCCTCGGAAAATTCCGAGGAAATTCCGAGGAGATGGGGATTTGATTATAGATTCTTTTTCCTCGGAATCTCCTCGGTATATTCCGAGGAAATGCTGACGAACATAAGGATTTCCTCGGAATCTCCTCGGTATATTCCGAGGAAATTCCGAGGAACTGGGGGTTTTAAATCGAAAACAACGTTTTACGGATTGAATAACACGTATATAACCTTCATTAAGTGTCATAACCAGATTATGATGTTTGGAACTATGAACTTTGGTGTTTTATCCAATAACAAACACTTTTACGATTGCATGAACGAAAACCACACAACATAAGAGAAACACTTATACACTTTAATAAATGGTAAAGGGAATACTTACAATTATTTTTGAAATTGTGTTATTTCATGGTTTATGATCATCTATACAAAGAATCCTCAATGGTATGCATTATAATTGTATAAGAAATGAAATACGGCGAAAATAATCGATGTTTAAAAACCCCAAACCCTGGTTCCTCAGAAATTCCTCGGAGATTACCGAGGGTATTCCGAGGAATCATTGTTCGTCGGAATATTTTCATTTAACCGGGTAAACCAAGCCGCCAAATATTTCGGGAAAATTGAATCAAAGAATTCCGAGGAAATTCCGACGGAAATATTAAATATTTCCGAGGAAATTCCGACGGATAGTTTCCGTCGGACGCCTCATAATATTAGGGCGAGCCCGATCTTCTTCCCCATTTCTCTCTTTCTCTCCGCGCCGCTGAGCCTCTCCTCTCGCGATTTCCGGCGACTCCACCGTTCTCTCTCGCGTTTTTCCGGCGAATCTCCCCTAATCCTCCCCCATAATCATGTAAGAACCCTATCCCACTCTTTTAGGTTAGATTTGTATGGTTTTTAAGTAGATTTGATGATTTTGGAATGAGATTTATAGATTTTGTTAGGGTGAATGGTAGATTTGTGTAAAATCGAGTTTGATTATGTATTTCACTTGATTTGAATTTTTTTTTTAGAGTTTTTATTAATTTTGTGGTTATAAAAATCGAATTTGAAATTATATATATATATTGAAAACGTTTTTTGTATATAAAATCTATTTTTTGCATTTTAAATTCATTTATATATTTATTAAACATTTTTAAAATCTATAAAACTTTTTTTAAGATTAAAAATCATTTATATAATATTTAAAAACATTTTGTTTGTATTTTATATGTAAAATATAAATTTCTATATTTATTAAACATTTTTAATATTATGAAAACTATTTTTTTAATTATTTAACATTTTAAACATTTTTAAAACTATTTTTCGTAATTATTATGTTTTTGGGATTTATTTAAACTATTTTTAAAATTTTTAAACTATTTTTTATTTATTAAAACTTTTTTTATTTAAACTGTTTTTTTTAATTAAAATTATTAGAACTAATTTTTAAATATGTTTTTTTTTAATTTACAGGTCTAATGATGATCAGATCCGGCCTCGCCAGCGTCGTAGCCGGGGTGGTATGGGGAGCCAGTCTCGGGGTTCTTCCAGCCATGTTCAGGATTCCGTTTCGCCCCACAGCTCATACCATACATCTCCCTCTCCATTACTCGCTCATGCTGCTCCCGCTCCCGCTGCTGCACCCGCTCCTGGTCCCGCTGCTGCACCCGGTCCTCTGGGAGTGATGAGGGTTGCGGAGTTGGTTCGACAGCCCGGTCGTGACCATCTTCCCTATCTCACTGAGTATCCACATGGACATGGTCAAACATGGTAATTTAAACTTTTATTTTTTAAACTATTTTTTATTTAAACTATTTTTTTATTAATAATTTTTTTTTTATTAGGTTCAACCGATCCGGGAATGGGATCAGCGCATGGATCAACCGTATGATGTACTCGGCCCTCGACAGCGGACATCCGACTTTCACTCACTTCCCTGTCGAGAAGCAGCATCTGTGGTTTCAGCAGTTTGCGGTAAGTATTCTAATTTTTAAATTATATTTTTATATTATTAAAACTATTTTTTGTAATTATTAAACTATTTTCTATATTTATTAGACATTTTAAATATTATTAAAACTTATTTTTGTAATTATTAAACTAATTTCTATATTTATTAGACATTTTAAATATTATTAAAACTTATTTTGGTAATTATTAAATTATTTTTTTAATTATTAAACTATTTTTTATTTATTAAAACGACGATTTTTGTAATTATTAAACTATTATATTTTTGTGCTTAAAAACTATTTTTAAACTATTTCAGCAAGAATTCAACTGGAATGCCGATGATACGCTCTCTATCTATCACCATTTTGTCCATAAAGTTATGGACAACTATGGGAAGCAGATGTACGAGTGGAAGAAGAAGTGGGAAGTAAACAAGGTAGTTTTTAATTTATTAACAATTTTTAATTTATTAAACTATTTTTAAAATTATTAAACTTTTTTTTTTAAATTAAAAGGTCCCAAAGTCGATGAACGACACGGTCTGGAAGGAGTTGTGTGCGCATTGGGATAAAGAAGAGACGAAAGAAACTTCTTCCACCAACTCCAACAACCGCAGGAGCGACCGTAAAGGAAAGGGCATCTACAAGCATAACTTGGGTGCTCAATCTATTGCCACTCTGGCGGATCGCATGGTAAGCTCAACCGCTTTTTCTTCAATTATTTAAGTTTCAGAATTTTATTTTTTTGCATTTTCAAATTTCTAATGTTTGTCTAATTTATTTTTTTTCAAGGCGGAAGAAAATGAAGGCCACCCAGTTGATGATCTCGCCCTTATGAAAAGGGCGTATACCAACAAGAAGACCGGCCAGATTGATGATGGTCTTGTGAGGGACGTGGTCGACCTGGTCCAAACTCAGGTGTATGACGAAGTGTCTCAGCTTCAAACCGATGATGACGATTCGACGGCCTCGACCAACTTGTCTCGGGTTCGAATCAACGAAATCGTTGAATCGGTAAGTTTTTTTTTTTTAAAAGTTCAATTTAATTATTTCTTGATTTTTATTTTATCATCAATTTAAATTATCTAAACTTGGTTATTTATATTTCAGTCGGTTCCAAAGAAAAAGGGACGTTTGGTCGGTTTGGGTCGTCGCTCCCGGTCGGCTGCTCCTTCTTCTGCACCACATGCGTATGTTGATCCAGAAGTTCTTACGGCTCAGCTGAAGGACAAGGATGATCGGATATCTGCGTTGGAGACTCAGATGGCAGCTCAACAGGCGGGCTATGAGACCCAGAAGAGGCTGAACGAGCAGATGATGGAGATGATGAAGAGGATGTACCCGAACGAGACGTTCCCGAACATTCAAGACCCGTAGTTTTTTTTTTTTCCAAAAACTCTGAATGTTTTATTTAAATTTGAATATTATCTACTATGTTTTATTTTATGTTTTATTCAATTTTAATTTTAAATTTTAAAAATTTTAATTTTTAAAAATAAAATTAATTTTAAAAAAAAAAAAATTTTTTAAAAAAAAATTTTTTTCAAAATTCCGAGGGAATGGAGTTCCTCGGAAAATTCCGAGGAACTTTCTCCCCTCGGCAAATTCCGACGAACTTTAAGTTCCTCGGAATTTTCTGAGGGAAAAAGTTCCTCGGAATTTTCCGAGAAACTCCACTCCCTCGGAATTTTCCGAGGGAGTGGAGTTTCTCGGAAAAGTCCGAGGAACAAATGTTCCTCGGTATTTTCCGATAAACATTCCGAGGAATATTTCGTCGAAACTTCCGAGGATTGGGCCATCGGAATTCCCTCGGTATTTTCCGAGGAACCTTCCGACGAACTTCGTGTCCTCGGAGTATCCTCGGAATTTTGTTTCCTCGGAATTCCGTCGGAAAATTCCGACGGAATTCCGAGGAATTATGAATTTCCGAGGAGTTATTTCCGAGGACTTTTTTCGTCGGTATGTCCTCGGAATAGCGTTATTCCGACGACATACCGACGATTTTTTTCCTCAGTATCCCGATGTTTTCTTGTAGTGTCAAGGGGATAGTTTTCAATCCAAAAATTAGTCTAATGCAACTTTAGCTTTGTTGGTCATTCATAGAGTAAAAGGGATAAATATGAAAATGTCAGAAGTGAGAAGAAAAAATGAAGAAATATTGTTACTCTCATTAAATCTATTTAATCTCAAGTAAAATTGAATGTATATTTATCTTTGTTTTTTTACACAGTAATAAGAGTAAATGAAAAAAATCTAGTTATATATATAATATCATGAAAATTTTCAAATTTGTTTCAATTATTATAAATATTTATACTGTATTAAATAATTTTTTGGTCAAATTAAATAAGATATTCTTAAATCTATAAACTATAAAATAAGTAAAATTGGGGTTTGCTACCAAATACGGGTTCATCTAAATCGATTAGATATCAATGACATTAACCATTACACACGTATGATAAGGTGGTTTCCTTATATTTATGACATTTTTATTCCACTATTCTTACTTGGTGCCATAAATTCATTTTTAAGATGAAAATATAACAAATTTTTTTTTAGATATATACATTTCATCTTGTAATATAGTACTTCTACTACTTTTGAAGAGAAGATGGAAACATGTCTGCAGATAATCTCTTTGTCAAGACTATCTCATCTCCAAGACCTACCAAATTTGGATCCTTTGCCGAATAAGAAAGAGTCGTAATATACTCATATTCCAACAAAAACAGTTACATTGGAAAAATAGTTCTTAAACAAGCTCATGTAGATGCAAAGGAATGGAAAGAACCGGAAGAAGCACAGCAACAGCTTCAACAAGGTGAAAACCATGAAATCAGAATGTGTTTATGAGACCAGTGAGGAAAAGATGGACCCCTCCGCAGAATGGATGGCTAAAGTGCAACATAGATGGTTCGTATGTGGATTCTTTCACACCAAAGTACAGCTGGATGGGTTATAAGAGACTCTAATGGATACTATCTTGTAGCTGGACAAGCAAAAGGAAACAAAGTACATAATGCTCTGGAATCTGAAATACAGGCTCTTCTTATTGCAATGCAGTTTTGCCGGTCTAAAGGTTACAAGAAGATAATCTTTGAAGGAGATAATAAAAAGATCATAGATATTTTTTTTTTCAGAAAAAAAAGATCATAGATATTCTTACCAAGGAAAGGCTCCATTTTGATGTTCATAACTGGATAAGAGAGATGATTTGGTGGTCTTCTAAGTTTGAAGAAGTTCAATATCACTGGATTGGCAGAGAAGGGAGCACTGTTGCAGACCAACTCGCAAAAAAACAACTACCGAAAAATATTTCTTATGTTTTTCATTTCTTTGTTCCAAGATGTATGAATTCGTTTTTACAGCATGATTATGTAAAAACAAAAGATTTGCTTATTGAAAGTTACATAATCAATAAGCCAGATGAAGTAGATTGTTTCTAATGTGATGTTTAGGAAGCAACCTGAGTAAATTTGTCACTCAAATTACGAAACTTGTTTTTCTTTAGAAATTATATGTACATTATTTAGTAAGGTTACAATATGAACTCCATACTTTCAATGCATTTATAACAATTAATCACATCAAGAAATTACCTACAATTGATCTGGTGTATCGGAAAGTGGTGCTTCTTTAATTGTCTTTTTGCAATTTGTATCCTTTTCTTGTAAAGTTTTATATGCATCTCCAAATGAACTATGAATTTTGCCAGCTACCATAATAATATTCCCATAATATAAGTAGATGGGATTTCTGTTTAGTATGAAATTTAATAAAGATTTTAAAGTAAGATTATTAAGATACAAGAAATATAAATAAAGGTTCTGGGTATTATATGTGATTTTGCAAATATGTTTTATAATTTTCTGGAGTTTCTTTGTTTCACTTTTATGTTATATTTTGCTAATGCGTACAACTCTTTATATGAAGACTAAAAGTTGACATAGTTAAGTTTTTAAAGTTTACAATAATTGATCATCAAATGTTGCAATAGTAACCATTAAAAATTCAAGGCGATATATAAATAGTTGCAAGTTTTTATCTAGACCATTATAGCAATACCCTTAAACAAGTTTAGATGCTACCTTAAAGATTTTGTTTCATACATATTTTGTTGAAAAAGAAAATTGTTGAGAATTGACCACATGTAAAAGAAATTGTTGAGAATTAAACTGAAAGCTATATGACGATAAATTAATAATTGTTTTTATTTTATACATATATAAACGGTAGTGATCTATCAGGTTGAGAAGTATATCAAAAGCTGAGAAGGAATAGCCTAGATGATAAGTCTAGGGCTTTGTTATGTTTTGTTTACTAATTGGTGTTTTGGATCTAATAGGGTTGAAATATTTTGTAAACAGTATTAGTTAATCTTGTGATGCTTGGTATCAATTTTTGCAACCAGTATATATGCAACATGATGATTTTTTGGTACTAAGATCATGATTAACCCTAGGATTTTAACTAGGGTTCTTAGCTTCGGTTAAGAGACGGTTCTTAGTTTTTTTTAGATTTTAAATTTTTAACTAAGAAAAATTAAGAACTGTTTCTTAGATAAGAGATATAAAAACCGTTTTTTAGCCGAAAAGTGTAAAAAAATAAAAATAAAAAATATCAAATCATGAGTTAATAACTCCGGCTGAAAGACCGGGGTTAATTATGCTCTAAGAGATCATAAGCGATCAACATCGTCAGAGAAACAAGGGAGTCGTCAGAATGTATGGATTAATTCGATGAAAGCTGACATTCTAACCACTAATACATGTGCGAGTAGATATATATATCTATCCTATACTAAAAGGGATATATGAGGAGTATGGAGGCTGTCCACGTATGCAAATTAAATCAGCCAATGAGGAAGTTTGATTTTGCCACGTCCAAATCGCTGCGTTAGAATGGGTATTTCGGGTGGGCTTTCTAAAAATTATAATTCGGCCCATCAAAAACCAAAAACCTAATTCGTCTCAAGCGTAAGATTCTCTCTCCCTCGACTCTTCTAATTCATCTTCTCCAATCTCTGAGTTCGAGGTTTACGTTACCTTGAGCCAATTCTGATCAATCAATGATCTTTAAACTCTTCTTCGATGTTTCGTTCTACCTCCCGATGATTCTTCATCCTTCAAATCCAGACGTTTCATGAATTTATCAACCACTTGCTATAAATTTAGGGCCACACATACGAACCCTCACTACCCCCAAACCAAGTTCTCTGCAATTCTTACTTTTCTACTCCTCTTTTCCTTCATGGCTAACCTCGATTTTGTCCTCCTAATTTACACTCGACAATCAGCATCTTTGCCGTTTTCTCAAGTGGTTGTCCTGCGACTCATCCTTCACTGGGATTATTAGGTTTTAATCTACCTTGCCTGTTCAATTGCTATTAGCTCGAAACCAAGAGCTTCTGGCGGATAAACATGTTAATTAGTTAACTCCCTTTTGGATTTTCAGAACTGTTATCATTCTCTGCAAGTATATCTAACTGAGCATATCTTAAGCCGTTCAACAATGGGTCCTGCTTAGTTTTTGTTGAAAACAAGTTGTGATTCGTAATCTTCGCAAAAAGATACTCCGCGGCCGACAAAACCGCTTCTTATGAGACACCTATGTGTTGGGGTTAAAAACGGTTACGACGGAATTACCACCCGAAAATCCTCGGAGATCGTATTTCCGAAAGAAATAGTAAAAAGAAGGATACAACTTCGTAAAAAATAACCAATACGAAGTTTTTACGAAGAAGTATCCTTTGAGATTCAAACCGAACAAACCAAGCTCGGTCACCACGCATACACGCCGTCCGGTCGCTATGCAGCAACCAAACCCGAGCCAAGCTCGGTCGCTACGTAGCGACCGAGCGCTAGTCCCGCTCGGTCGCTACGTAGCGATCGTCCCGCTCGGTCGCTACGTAGCGACCGAGCTCAAGCCAAAGCTCAGTCGCTACGTAGCGACCGAGCTCAAGCCAAAGCTCGTTCGCTACGTAGCGACCGAGCGCTCATCCCGCTCGGTCGCTACGTAGCGACCGAGCGCTCATCCCGCTCGGTCGCTACGTAGCGACCGGGCTCGAGCCGAAGTTCGGTCGCTGTGTAGCGATTGAACTCTTCCGGACATCGACAGACATCAATCCATGCAATCTCGTCAAATCTTCGAACGCTATCTCCCGAAGACCGTAGCAAGCTCAGTCCACGTTTTCCGCTATTCCAACTCATCGATCAAACTACGCGGATGAGAAACCGCGGAAAATTCGTAGTAAACGTGTCGAGTCGGAAGACGGCCCAAAGGGACCTAAAACACGACTCGAGGCCCATCCTACGATTTCCTAACCCAAAGCCGTAAGCCGCAGCACGGTTTACGCTTGGCCCACAAGGAAGGATAAATGTCAAGTTTCCGCGGATAAATACGGAAGTTTTGAAGATAATTGTGAAGATCGGGAAAAATGGAATATCTCCGTTTTTATGCTATGACGGCTTAAGGGCAGAAGAGTAAAAGCGTAAACCGACCTTGGAGCTAGTATATAAGGAGTCCTAGGCGAGGAGCATAAGGGAGAACTTTTTCAAAGCAAACTTAGCACTTAGAGTAATTTAGGCAATTTTCCGTTTTTGTTATTTCGAGCTGCGACTCAATTAGGTTTAGCCGTCTTAGGGTTGCTAGAACTAGGAATCTCGCCGACAGCTCTCGAGCCCAGGCTTATACCTTGTTGTAAACGCTCATACGCAAATTCGGAATAAGATCTTCTTTGCTCTCTTTTTCGATTTCTTATTCTTTATCGTTGTTATTCTCATGTCCTGATTGCTTGACGTGTGGTAATTAGCAGATATCCGGATCCTCTGGGAAATTAGGGTTTTCCTAGTTTCCTTATTTAAACGGAAATCGACAGTGCGAATTTCGGTTCCCACACTATGGTTGCAAGAAGAAGAAGAAGAAGAAGAAGAAAAAAAAGATACTCCGCGGCCGACAAAACCGCTTCTTGAAGAAGAAATAAAAAATTATTTTATTTATTATTTTGTTTTTATTTATTGATAAAACAATACATCTCAAAAATCCATTTATATAAAAATACATTTCAAAAATCCATTTATATAAAAAGTGCAAAAGATATTTGGCAATAATGATATTTTGGATACACATCATAATTTAAAGGGGAAATTGTAAATATGGAACAAAAAAACTAATAGATTGTCTTGATGCCATAAATATGAACTATAAGTTGTTCACTTAGGGCATGATTGGTTTCTCTGCTATCACCCGCAAACGCAGCTGTAACAATCATTCAAACCGCTCTAAACCGCATCAAATTGCTCTAAACCTCTTAAATTCAAAAGCTGGTTCCAGCTAATGGTTACGGTTGCGGACGATTGTGGGAGGGTATTTTTTTTTTAAATAATATAAATAAAAAAATAAAAATAAAAATAAAATAAAAATTTTAAATTGGAATTATAAAAATACTAAAATATATCAATTATATTTTAATTAGGGGGCGACTGGTTTTTCCGCTACCACCCCCAAACGCAACTTTTGCGGTTGGTAGCGGTTGTCTGCGGTTTGCAACAATCACTCAAATCGCTCTAAACCGCTTCAAACCAATCTGAATCTCATAAATTCAAAAGCTGGCTCCAGCTAGGGTTTGCGGTTGCGGGAGCATAAAAATTTTTTCTTTTTTTTAAAACAACATATATACAAAAGTAAAAATATTTAATAAAGAATTTAAAATTGAAATTATGAAAATCTTAAAATATATCTATTATATTTTTAATTAATATTATAAAATTTATAATAAAAAATTTCAATAAATTTTCAAAAATTAAAATTATAACTTTCTAAATATAAATTTTATATTTATTATAACTTTATGATTTTTGATATTTTTATAATTATATTAAATGTAAATATTGTTAATTTATTATTTGAATGTTACCGTATTTAGTAGTTAACCAGTCATAAGTCACTCGCAAACGCACCAATTTTTAACCGTAGTACCAGTCGTACAAATTTCTTGAAACTGCTAGAAACCGCAACCGCCCGCATCCACAAACTCTCGCAACTGCAACCGCAACCGCTGCGTTTGAACCAGTCAGGCCCTTAATATTATAAAATTTTAAAATAAAAATATTTTCTAATTTTAAAAATTAAAAAACTATAACTTTCTAAATATAATTTTTATATTTATAATAATATCATGATTTTTGATATTATTATAATTATAGAAAATGTAAATATTGTTAATTTATTATTTAACCGCTGTTGCATTTAGTAGTTAACCAGTCATAAGTATCCCGCAAACCGCACCAATTTATAACTCCAGTACCAGTCATACAAATCTCTTAAAACCGCTAGAAACCACAACCACCCGCACCCGCAAACTCCCACAACCGCTGCGTTTGAACCAGTTACACCCTTAGTATAATGTTTTTTTAAAACCCAATTAAACCCTTAATCTAATCTTAATATGTACGTTTTTCTATAAATTTAATTGTTTAAAAAAAATTAAAATTTAAAAAACAAAAAAAAAAAGAAAATAAACAAAAGCGGATGTGGTTAAAAAAAAGGGGTTAATTGATTATTTCCCAAATCGGGGAGACTAAGAACCCTAATTTCGGTTCTTTTTTTGGTGATAGAGAACAAGTCGATTTCAAGTCATTGGCTTCTCAGAGCTCGCCGTCGGCGGTGTTCCTTGTGCCGCTAAGACTCTGCCGGTGTTCTTCTTCTTCTTAATCCAAGTCTCGCTTCTTACCTTTAAGGGTTCAAATTTTTTTTTATTAATGTTAGTATCAAGAATTTTTTCTTTAGTGCTGAGTTACACTAAAAAGTCTAAATTTACAACATACACAATTTTATTTATATCTTTAAACCTATTATCTAATTAAAATGATTCTATAAAAATGCCAGCATGAAGAGTTAGAAAATATACGATAAAATATAATACATAACGTTAAAAATAAATTATCATTGATCACTAAAAATCATGTTAATAGTAATAAAAATGAAATGACAACACATTTATTAAAAACATAGAACGACACGCAACAAGCTGTTATTAAATATACAAACTACAAATTAAATATGCTCAACACAAACACACATAAAAACGAGACATCATATTTGGATATATTTAAATAAATTTTAAATATATTATATTCTTGATTATTTTAAAATTACTTTAGAAGAAACTAAATTATTAAAAAAATAATATACAAATAAAACTAAAGCAATATTTTGTAGCGTCAAAATAATAAATGAATAAAAAATATTATGTTAATAAAATAGATTTTAGATTTTAAAGACTTCTAATTCATGTAATATTACAAAATTCAAAATTTGTTTATTACAATTAATATTTTACCTTTAGATATATTAAAATAATATTCTAGATTGATATTCAATTGTCAGTTTTCAACTATTACACGTAAAAAAATATCATTAAGTACGGGTTTTTTTTAAAAAGGGGTTTTATATTTTAAGTAGGTTATTGGAGTACTTTTTATTTTCGTGAATTTATTCAAGATGAGATTCCGATCTTTTAAACTAAGATAATATATGTTCTATATATATAATTATATTTTTTTACATAACTCTAAAATCTGGGACATTATTCTTCATATTTTATTAGTTAATTGTGTTACATATAATAGAAATATTTACTTCAAACTAAAAAAAAAAATCAAATTTAAAAATTAGTTAAATATAATTTAATATACAAAAATTCACATACAAATAAAAATAATAAATATAACAAATTTAAATATATTATCTGCACGTCGCGCGGAAAAAGGATCTAGTAATAGGTAATATGAAATTTCAACCATTCCTAATGTATTAAGAGAGGAAATGTACTAAATATATAATGTATAGCAAACAATTCATATCATGGGAATCACATATCTACGAGTGCATATATATTTTATATATATATAGACCACTGTTCTAAAAAACGGCTCGTACGACCGTACATATGCTGTCTAAACACCGTCCGTATCAAACTCTTCAATTCGGTAATATTATACAGCCAAACCAAAATTTTAAAAATTTGGTAAATTTTAATGGAGAAGATCATTTTAAAGCACAAACTAGGTGAATCAAATCATAAATATAGATATTAGTTTATAGGATCACTTGTAAACTTGGTTTCTTTTTCTTTTTTAGTGATGTGGCAACCGGCACATCTCTGACACTTTTATATTATTACTTTTCATGAAAACATATATATTTAAATTAGTTCTTAGTTATTTATACACGAGAAAGGAATAAAATGTTAACTCTTAAATTATAAAAATTAAAATTCAATATTTATATGTAAATATTGTAATATAAATACATTTAAGCAGAAAATATATTTACCATATATACCCCGTATATACATCCGTATAGATAACTAGGCGATATACAGTAGTTTGCTGCTCGGCTAATGTATAGTATATTTTAGAACATTGATATAGACATAATTCACAAATAAGCAAGTGATAATTTAGAGAAAAATCATCCATTACAAACCTCTTTGCTCTTTCCTCCTGTCTTTTCCTTTCATTTCTGGGTCACTATTTGGAGTGGAGGTACGTTTTATATTAATAAATAAAGGATAATGGTGTACAAAGAGTCTAATGAACATGAAAAGATTGTTGGCTAAAAGAAAGAAAGAGGTGTTTGGATGATTATGAGATTTTAAGTTATTAACATCCCATATCTTATGGGTATAGTGTTTTTAGGCAATATATATGTGATGCGGCAATCCTCTATTTTTGAGGTAGTTTTTGGATGTGAATTAGGCTTATCACTAATATGGTATCAGAATCTATAGTAAAAATCTAGCGTATGATTTTTCACATAAACAGTTTTTTATGTATGTAGCATGTATAAGTGACTCATATTGTTGTGGTATATCTAAGATGTTGGGATTGAGTTATTTCCATTGGACTGTTTCTCACCTATATCTCGAGAAGGGTTATTAACATTCCACATCGTGTGGTTGTAGTGTTCTTGAGCAACATATATGTGATGTGGTAATCTTCTAATCTTGAGTTAGCTTTTGGACGTAAGTTAGGCATATCACTAATATAGGTTGCTCATGATAAAGAATAATAACAACCAGGAAATCAGTAAAGAATTTGATATTTTGCATAGTATTTGATTTTTATTAATAATAATGGTGAAACTATAACTAATTCCTATAAGCTGTTACTATCTATATTATTAAAGTTGAAGTACACATTGAGATTGTTTGGCAATATTGATAGTAGTTTAAAAAATAGTACTGTTTGGAAACATGAATAGCAGTAAGTTAAAAAAAATAATAATGGGCTTATGCTATTAAAAATTAAAAGTTCATTACATTATATTAAAAAGTAATGGGTCTATATTACTTAATATATATTTAAATCAAAATAATAGTTTAAAATTAATTTATATCAAAAATTCATTCAAAAATATACATATACTCAAAATTTGATTTTTACTAACATATTTTCCAATAACTATTATAAAAATATTTTTAATATTTATAAGAAAAATACAATATAAAGCCCAATTTCAAACACCAACTTAAATTATGATTTTTAAATTTCACATTAAATTTTAAAATATAATTTATGTGATTATTTATATGATTGTACATATAAAATATTATTAATTATAAGAAAACTATTTGATGGTACGTATTAAATAAAATTAATTATATGATAAAACATATTTTGGAACCTATGATGACACATATAGGATATATATATATATAATAGTGATTAGGGATGGGCATTCGAGTTCGTTTTCGGGTCTTTTTGGGATTCCGTGTTCATTTCAGATCTTTGAGGATTTGGTTCGAATTTGGATAACCAATTTAAATAGGTTTGGTTTAAATATTTGGATAGAAAATTAATAATTATTTAAGTATTTTTGAAGTTTTGAGTATATTTTAACTATTTAAGATATTTACGTTTGATTATTTGTATATATTTTCAAGCATTTAAGCTAACTTAAAAGTATCATATATATTATGGATGTTTTTATATATATTAAATCTAGAAATAGTTGATATATATATAAGTATATAAATCTATTTTGGATACCCAAAATACTTCGGTTCAGATCGGATTAGATTTCAGTTCTTCAAATACCAAAATTTTAAATAATTCGGATATTTAATCAATTCCGGTTCGGATTGAGTACTACTTATTCGGATTGGATCGGTTCAATTTTTTGAATTCGAGTTTTTTGCCAAACCGTAAATAGTGACATAAAAATCAAATAACATCATATTTAGAAAAAAAAATATACCCGCACGGGAGTGCGGGTGAAAATCTAGTTTTCATTATTTTGAATGAAAATATGGATAGAGATTATGAATACTTTAAGAAGTAATTATTTTTTTGTCAGAGGAATAATTGAACTTTTAGTAAACTAACAAGGCATGATATGTAGTATAGAATTGAACTTTAATATAAAACTAACTACAGTGAAACCTCTATAAATTAATAATGTTGTGACTACACCAAAACTATTATTTTTTATTAATTTATAGAGATATTAATTTATCGATATACTAATTGAACTAAAAACTCGATTTGAGACTATAAAATTATATTATTTTATAAAAAAAATTAGTGTATATTAATTTATAGAGTATTAATTTAAAGAAGTCATACTGTTGTTGTGTTTTTCAAACTAATATAATGGCTTGATTAATGTATTATGGAATTAAGTTTGAAGATAAACTAATGGGACAGTGGCTAAATTAATAATGCTTGCGGCGGGACCAATAAAAAAAAAACTAAATGGTCTTTTATTATATGATTTTATGTAGACCGACCGGTATGGCAAATAATTAAAACCAAATGTCAAAATCCACATGAGTTTTCTTTGATTAGTTTTCGATCCACGACGATGAGCCGAACAAGTAGGGTTAAGAAAGATGATCCAACGGCTGAGACTTAATCACAAAGTTACAAAAAGTCAAACCACCTTATCGCGATTACAATTCGTAGTTCCCAAGGAGATGGATTTGTGGGGTCCACAAAAAATAAGTTAATTTATCGTTAACAACTTCTTCTTCTTCCTTCAGACAAGCACCGTGTCTTTAAAAACAAACAATCGAAAAATTGGCAACCACCACAAACAAACTTGTAATCATCTCGATGTCGGAAAATCGCGCACTCCAGCGAGCACATATCCTCGCCAACCACATCCTCCGATCACCTCCTCTTCCCTCCTCCCTCTCCCTCGCGCGCGAGGTATGTCTCCAGTACTCTCCTCCGGAGCTCAACGAGAGCTACGGATTCGATGTCAAGGAGATGAGGAGACTGCTCGACGGGCACAACACGGAGGATCGCGACTGGCTCTACGGTCTCATGATGCAGAGCAACCTGTTTAACCGCAAAGAGAGAGGAGGGAAGATCTTCGTGTCTCCCGATTACAATCAGACGATGGAGCAGCAGCGAGAGATCACCATGAAGCGGATCTGGTACTTGCTCGAGAAGGGAGTTTACAGAGGGTGGTTGACGGATTCAGGTCCTGAGGCTGAGCTCAAGAAGCTAGCTCTGCTTGAGGTTTGCGGGATCTATGATCATTCCCTCTCCATCAAGCTCGGTGTTCATTTCTTCTTGTGGTATGTTTCTAGTTTTAGTATAAGGGATGCTAAGACAGAACCAATTGATTGAAGTATTGTGGTTTTGACTTTTAGTTCAAACCAAATGTTTAAGAAATTGTTTGTTGTTAATTAGACGTTTTATAGGAGATTATTGATTAGGCGATTTTACAACACTTACAACAGATTTTGAAAAATAACTTTCAAGAAACGGTCATTTCATTTAGATCCGATTTGTCGCCTAGTGCGCCATCTAGACCAGATTTTTAAGAACATTGGTTCAAACCGGTTGATGGAGTTTCAGTAACTTGATCTCAGCATTATTCATATGAACATGATTAGTTTGTGCTTTGGTTGATTGATATACAGATTTATTGAAAAAATAATTATTAGATCTATATGTAAATTTATAAGCTTTAATATTGTGTGATACTTCAGGGGTAATGCTGTGAAGTTCTTTGGAACAAAGCGTCACCACGAGAAGTGGCTGAAGAACACCGAAGATTATGTTGTCAAGGGCTGTTTTGCAATGACTGAGTTAGGCCATGGCAGTAATGTAATGATACTTCAGTTGCAAACTATTTATATATGTCTATGTGATTGTCCATGGCTATAATAATTTCTATTATTTATTTTCAGGTGAGGGGAATTGAAACAGTGACTACTTATGACCCAAGAACGGGTGAGTTTGTGATAAACACTCCTTGTGAATCTGCTCAGAAGTATTGGATCGGTGGTGCAGCTAAAGTAAGTAGACATATATGTCATTTAGTTTCTCCGTCTGATTTTATCAGATACTAACTTTGTATTACTTTTGTTTTTTCAGCATGCAACCCACACAATTGTGTTTTCACAGCTTAATATCAACGGAACCAACCAGGGAGTTCATGCCTTTATAGCTCAAATTAGGGATGAAGATGGTAACATATGTCCTAACATCCGTGTTGCCGACTGTGGACACAAAATTGGATTAAACGGTGTTGACAATGGCCGAATCTGGTACTCCACACACAACTCACTGTTCTGATTTTTTTACATTATAATAATTTTTTATTCATGGAAGATTGAAATATGATTAATAGGTTTGACAATCTTCGAATTCCAAGAGAGAATTTATTGAACTCGGTTGCTGATGTCTCGCCTGATGGAGAGTATGTTAGCGCAATCAAAGATCCTGATCAGGTAAACGCTACACCTTTGGAACCATTTTTATAATATGCTTGTGGAGTTGCAGTGGCAATGTTTTCAATTTTATTTTTCAGAGATTTGGAGCATTCATGGCCCCTTTAACCTCTGGCCGAGTCACAATTGCATCAAGTGCAATTTACTCTGCAAAGGTATTTGATCTCTTATTCAAACAATGTTGTGATAATATGAAGCTGACTGTTTCAGGAATAAATGTATTGATTAAGATTTTTTTTAACTGTGAAAGGTTGGATTAGCTATTGCTTTAAGGTACTCGCTTTCGAGAAGAGCCTTCTCTGTTAAAGCTAATGGTCCTGAAGTGCTCCTTCTTGATTATCCAAGCCATCAAAGGCGACTGCTACCTCTCCTAGCAAAGACGTAAGGATCTTTATGAGTTGTGACTATTAATATATAAATTAGATAACCATACTTACCGTTTCTTTAATAGATATGCTATGAGTTTTGCTGCAAATGACTTGAAGATGATATACGTGAAGAGGACACCTGAAACCAACAAAGCCATACATGTTGTCTCGAGTGGACTCAAAGCTGTTCTCACCTGGCACAATATGCACACGCTTCAGGTGAGAACCAATATACCGTTTATGTGAAAAGCCTCCTATGAGCAACACTAAGGTGATTCTTTTTTGTACTTTCTAGGAATGCCGTGAAGCAGTTGGAGGGCAAGGTGTGAAAACGGAGAATCTAGTTGGTCAGTTGAAAGGTGAATTTGATGTGCAGACTACATTCGAGGGTGACAACAATGTATTGATGCAGCAGGTAAGGCTAAGACACATGATTGTGAAACATGATCTCCTTCTTTTAATGTGACTTATTCGTTGTTATTGTGGAGTTTAGGTGAGCAAAGCACTTTTTGCAGAATACGTATCGTGTAAGAAGAGAAACAAACCTTTCAAAGGATTGGGATTGGAGCACATGAACAGTTCTCGTCCTGTTTTGCCAACTCAGCTCTCATCTTCTACCCTCAGATGCAGCCAGTTTCAGGTTATTTGCCTCATAGTTTTTTTTTCTCCCTCTTATCATGTCTTTAGATAAACTGGACTCTTTGCTAAACATCTCTCATATTTTTTTGTGGTTGTCAGAAAAATGTTTTCTGCTTAAGAGAAAGAGATCTTCTAGAAAGATTCACTTCTGAAGTTGCGCAGCTTCAAGGGAGGGGAGAGAGTCGAGAGTCCTCTTTCCTCGTGGTAAGCAGCATTTCTTCTCATACAATCGTGCCTCTCTTCTCCAGACTTTGGTACTAACTCAGTAATGGTGTCTTGCAGAATCATGAACTTGCTGAGGACTTAGGCAAAGCTTTCACAGAGAAAGCAATACTGCAAACTATTCTGGATGCTGAGGCCAAACTACCTGCTGGCTCAATGAAGGTAAGTTAATTTAGTCGTTTATGGAGCTGTTGTGTAGACTACTCTTATTACCAGAGGAAGTACACTGAGTAGCACCATGTGTTTTGATGATATAGGATGTGTTGGGTCTTGTAAGATCAATGTACGCATTGATCAGCATTGAAGAAGATCCGTCGTTCTTGAGATACGGTTACCTCTCAAGGGACAACGTTGGAGATGTGAGGAGAGAGGTTTCTAAGCTCTGCGGAGAGCTTAGACCTCACGCGCTTGCACTGGTCAGTTCATTCGGGATTCCAGACGCGTTCTTGGGACCCATTGCGTTCAACTGGGTCGAAGCCAACGCTTGGTCTTCAGTTTAGTTTCTACGTATAACCTCTTCCGAATAATCCACGTCTGTGTTCTTTAATATTTTTTTCTGAAAACTGTTGTTTTATGGTCTTGGTAATAAATTGGGGTAATGTAAAATGTATCCACGGTTTAGTCTTTTACCCAAACTGGTCCAGATCAGGACCGGATCTGAGATCCTGGGGATCTAAACATTCTTTCAATAAATTTTATAAATTTTTTCTTTTTCGTAATTTGGAGGCTTGTTCCTATGTAAAAAACTTCAAAAAATTTTGGGGTCAAAGCCAATGTTTCACATGGCTGTGCTCAGATCCGGCCATGGTCCAGATGAAAGTCAACTTTCGGTTTCTCTAAGGAACGCAAAAATCCTAATCCAGTTTCAGCACTTGATGTATGTTATATTGGCATTGTTTCAACGCTTCTAGCTTATATTTATTTTGATTTTGGCTTAGGAGAAAATGAGTTTTTTTCTTTTTAGTGCATGCATGATAGGTATATAGTTCTGACTTCTGAGTCAGATGAAGCAAGAAAATTGTTCTTGGAAGCTAAGTCCATGTGATATCTGATCCAAATCCTCTGCTCACCTTGAATCAAAAAGTATACTTTACAGTCATTCTCATGTCAAATGCTACTTGTTACGACGTCACTCACTTTTGATGAAATGTTTTATTAATTGTGCTCACATGGCAAGACAGAAAGAGGAGAGTCTCTTCTTTATCAAATGTGTTTCTTTTGTATATACGTGAAGAGGACACCTGAGACCAACAAAGAGATTCATGTTATCTCAAGTGGACTTAAAGCTGTTCTCACCTGGCACAATATGCGAACGCTTCAGTTGTCTTATCCAAACTTTCATGTGACAAAGCTCATATGTACTGATGTTATATATTTTTTGCTTGGTTCTTTTCAAGGAATGTCGTGAATCTTGTGGAGGGCAAGGTGTGAAAACAGAGAATCGAGTTGGTCATTTAAAAGGCGACTATGATGGGCAGACTACATTTGAGGGTGACAATAATGTTCTGATGCAGCAGGTAAGCTATCGACCATTATCAATTTGTTTTGACTATACAATGTTACTTACTGGTTCTTTTGTGGAGATAAGGTGAGCAAGGCACTTTTTGCTGAGTATGTACCATGTAAGAAGAAAAAAAAAACCTTTCAAAGGATTGGGATTGGAGCACATGAACAGTCCTCGCCCTGTGTTGCCTACTCAACTCACATCTTCTGCCCTCTGATGCAGCCACTTCCAGGTCATAATAACTCATATCACTCTATTCATTTCTTTAGATGAATTCAAATTTTTGTTAACACATCACATGTATTGTGCCTTGGCAGAAAAATGCATTCTCCATAAGAGAGCGAGATCTTCTAGAACGATATACTTCTGAAAGTTGAAGAGATTCAAGGGAGGGAGAAAGCAGAGAGTTCACCTTCCTTTTAATTTGGTTAGCATTTCTTGTCACATAACCTTTGGTTGAGTTTCTCATATACTAATGGTTCTCTATGCTTGCAGAGTCATCAACTTTCTGAAGATCTAAGTAAAGCTTTCGCAGAAAAAACAATCTTACAAGCCGTTTTGGATGCTATTAGTGATGGGCCTAACTCACACCCAAAAGCTATCTCATGAGTGGAGATTTACCCATAAATTTATATATTGCCCAAGGAACTACATTCCACACGATGTGGGATATATTAATAGCCCCTCTCGAGATGTGGATGGAAAACGATCCAATCGGAAACAGTCCAAGTCTAACATCTCGGAAATACCACAGCAAGATGAGCCATTTTTATAGGCTACATAGGTAGACAACTATTTATATGGGAAATCATCTGTTAGGCTTAATCATGGACTCTGATACCATATTAGTGATAGGCCTAACTAACACCCAAAAACTAGCTCATAAGTGGAGATTTATCCATATATTTATATATTGACCAAGAAACTACATCCCACACGATATCGATGTGGGATATATTAATAGATGCTGAAGCCAAACTACCAATTGGTTCCATCAAGGTAATCATGGTCACTGTCAGCCAGGACCGGTTTTGGTAACAGCCAAATGAAACATTCGACTTACATCCTAAATTTTAAAGATCTATTATAAATAAATCACATGACCACCAAATTATCAAAAATAATTATTAAGAATCTAAGATTAACTTAAAAATATTTACAGTCCCATAAATCTCAGATTTGATCATGCGGTTAGCTGAAGCATAGTCTTCACTGCTCTTAACACAAAAATTTATAATAAAATGTGAGAGTAAAGAACTGTTTCACTACTCTATAAGCATAATATTTATGGTCGTTTAGTCAAGGCATTAATTGTAGACTATAGGATGTGTTGGGTATTGCAAGATTAATGTACGCATTGATCTGCATGGAAGAAGATCCATCGTTTTTGAGAGAAGTTTCTAAGCTCTGCAGAGAGCTTAGACCTCACGCGCTTGCACTGGTCACTTCATTCGGGATACCAGACGCGTTCTTGGGTCCGATTGCATTCAACTGGGTCGAAGCCAACGCTAGCTTGGTCTTCAGTTTAGTTACTACAAATAAACTCTTCCAATAATCCACATCTCTCATGTGTTGTTAATATGTATCCACGGGTTAATCTTTACCCAAACCGGTCCAGATCATAATATGGAATAAGTTTTATTTCTCTATGATTACTAAAAAATTGAAAAATATACATGTCTCCATATATAAATGAAGTTTTTGTACTTTTATTTTATATTTTCTCAAAATGACTTGCTCTTAGATTGATGATCATTCATATATAGGAGACTAGTAAACTATTCATTTTAAACATAATTGATCAAAGACATTTAAGCTACTACAAGAGAGAAGACGTAAAACATTAATTTATTTTGGAAAAGAGAAACAAATAACCATAATCTTGAACTTATATAAACTCTCTAGTCGATGTTACTATAGAACTTAGAAACTAGATCACTTTTTCTTAATAAGTTTCTGACTACTGCCTCATGCGATAATTCAAATCTTATAAGATTATGATTAATTAAAATAAAACATCAACGAGCGAGAGCCAACTTCTGTTTCTGAGATTCCGAAGGAAATTTCACATCTGTGGCTAATCCGAGAACCTCAAATAGTCGAATGAGGTACCAAGTGATATCTATCTGCCACCACTCCAGTCCTTGCCTCGCCGACCACTCAAACGCGTGGTGATTGTTGTGCCAACTATCTCCCATCGTAACTAAGCTTAGCCACCTTCATTATATATTTATATTCACAAGATACTCAAACAATGTTTTAAAAAAGTAAACAAGATAATTAAATATGATTAGGAGAATTCTTAATATTATATTACCAAACGTTTTGAGATGTGTCGTTAGTCTTCCACGGCCTCGTACCCCAAGTATGGCCTACCGAGGCTACGAGCCATGTCACGTGGTACCCTAGTACACCTCCAACGCCCTGTCATCAAATATCATCGTACCATTTTTTTTATTATTGTACCCAAAAAGTTATATCAAGATGTTTCATGCATGCATGTATTCTTTTAACTACGTACTAGTTAACGTTTCTTACATATTATTCAGCAAAATGAGAAAAATAAACAAAAAGATTACCCCTCCACATGTAAGGTAAGGTAAACCACCGTAGAGATAGAGGACGGTCCAATACATTAAGACTTGGAGACCAATTGTCTTTCGTAGAAACCTATAGAACCATTGCTTCTTCAAGTCCATCACGTTGTTACGTCCACCACACTGTTACAATAATTTTCATTGTTATAAACAATAACATAAGTCATACAATTAAGAAAATATACGTTGTGTTGTGTTGTTGTTGTTTCTATTTCTGTCTAATAAGTTGCTTGCAACATTGTGAAAATTTGAAAATGGTATAATATTAACATTTTACCAAAAATATATATATATATATATACGTTACCTTATCTTTTATATAAAGGGTGTCAAATATCCACATGATATGGCTGAACAAAAGTCCTTCCTTAGGGCTATGTGGGTCGCGGTCCGAATCACTGAACTGGTGGTGGAACCTATGTATGCTCACCCAATCCAGTGGATCACCCTGAAAATATTAAATATTCTTTCTCTAATTATACTTCAAATAAAAATAAGCATTTGATATATATAAATATAATGATACTAATTAATCGGTTTTGGTTGACAGTAAAAATATAAACCATAAATAGAATTTTGACCTGAAGAGCGAAAACAGCAGCGTAAGCAAAAGGATATTCAAGCCATTTCGGGAGCTTAAAGCTCACATGAGACAAGTTCCTATGGTACGAGAATGTGATGAGCAGGTTAGTCACTGCGGCGAGAATCAGACCGAACCGTAATGCTTCCCATTTGTAGTTAAATGGCGCCAGGAGACACCAAAAATGCACAGTCGTGACGGTTAACGCTCTTGCTATATCAGCCGACGTCCAATATCTCTGGAAATATGGTCTTTTCTCTTTACGCACCATGTCGCTTTGGCTAGAGCCATCGTCTCTAGTGGGATTACACATAACAAAAACCCTAGAGGAGTTGCACTTGTTTTAGTTGTAACTTATGAAGTTGTATGAACATATAGATTGAGGGTATATATGGGCTAATGTTGTTGCGTTGCGTCCACCTTGTTAAATGACTCTTCTTAAATGCTCTCTAACTACATTTTTAAATTTAATCTTTACTATCATGGTAGCATCACATGTTTTTACCCATTCCAACACCTCAACAAGGTTTTTTATAGCCTATACCTTAATAGTTTACCATTATTAAATAGAAAAGATCATTAATTGGTCCGTACTTGAGTAAATTACGGCATTTCTACTTACCACCCAACACTTAAATTGGGTTCTCTCCAAATGGGGAATTAACTAATAAAGTCCTAACGGCCGAAAGCCATTTCTTAGACCAATTTTCTTTATATATTTAGATCATTTAAATACGCAACGTAGCAAACCCTACTTAAAATCTGGTTAGTTAGTCCAAACATTAATATTTACACAGTTAAGATTTTTACGACGTCATTGTGATGCCTATCCATTTCATGCAGTAGTAAACACTTGTGGTTGTTTGGTATCTATTAAAAAACATAAACAAAGCTAGCATTTTTTCAAAGATGATAACAGAGACACAATATAACTATTTGCAGTAACGTAACAATCGCAGAGTTAATGAAAGAAATACAAATCCATGTCACCAGAATAAAATTAGCACCCGAAAATGTGGTTGAACAATAAGCATATTTGATGATATATTCTAAAAACCTAACTGAAGTAATTTAACCTCTCTTCACTAACAGTATCCCAAATCTGAGCTTTGACAGATTTGTGGGATAAGACCCATAACTTCTGCCTCTTCACTACTTTTGGTTCAGATTGTATTCTCTTGTATTGGCTTTATTGGGCTAAGACCGATAACTTCTGCCTAAATTTCTTTAATTATTTCCTTAATAGTACAATATTTTCTTAAAGTGGTGTATGCTTTTGGTAATAATATGTATCTCCCAAGAAACCAAGCAATGGTCATGATAATATGGGACATGATCCTATTTAATCGCGTAATTAAGTAGAATAAATACAGTATCTCAGCAGATGCTTAGGGAAAGGGATTAAAACAAGAGATGAAATTTCTTGTGACGCACGAAAGGAATCTTTACTTAGAAGTCAACTCAGAAATATACTTCAACTAACTCTCTCACTCCCTCATTCTCGGGAACGTAGTGGAAGTGAGACCTGATTTCGTCGGAACCCCTAGAATGTCGGAAAATTGCGCACTCCGGCGAGCTAACGTTCTCGCTAATCACATACTCCAGTCACCTCCTCATCCTTCGAACAACTCCCTCGCGCGCGAGGCTTGCTTGCAGTACACTCCACCGGAGGTCAACGAGAGCTATGGCTTCCAAGTCAAGGAGATGAGGAAACTCCTCGACGGACACAACTTGGAGGACAGAGACTGGCTGTACGGGATCATCATACAGAGCAATCTGTTCAACAGGAAGGAAAGAGGAGGAGGCAAGGTGTTCGTATCGCCAGATTACAATGAGACGATGGAGCAGCAGCGCGAGATCAGCATGAAGCGGATCATGTACTTTCTCGAGAATGGTGTTTTTAAAGGATGGTTAACGGAGACAGGTCCTGAATCTGAGCTCAAGAAGTTTGCTCTCTACGAGGTTTGCGGGATGTATGATTACTCGCTATCCGCCAAACTCGGTGTTCATTTCTTGTTATGGTATGCTCAAGAAATAAAATTAATAACAATATGCTTTTATATTCATTTCATATGACATGATTTGAGTTCAGGGGTAATGCTATTAAGTTCTTTGGGACAAAGAGGCATCATGAGAAGTGGCTGAAAGACACTGAAGATTATCTTGTCAAGGGCTGCTTTGCAATGACTGAGTTAGGCCATGGAAGTAATGTAAGAGAGAACTATATTTCTAGTGTCATCATATGACAACTATATAACGTGGTGATCTTTTGATTTTAATGGTTTCAGGTGAAGGGAATTGAAACAGTGACTAGTTATGACCCAAGAACTGAGGAGTTTGTGATAAACACTCCCTGTGAATCTGCTCAGAAGTACTGGATCGGTGAGGCAGCTATTGTAAGTAGTTTGTATGCTTCAAAACTCTTTTTCTTTCTTTCTCTACACAGATCTTCCATCCATATACTAACCTTTGGTTGTTCAGCATGCAAACCATGCAATTGTGATTTCTCAGCTTGAGATAAACGAAACCAACCAAGGGATTCATGTATTTATAGCTCAGATCAGAGATCAAGATGGAAACATATGTCCAAACATCCACATTGCTGACTGTGGACACAAGATTGGTTTGAATGGTGTTGACACTGGCCGGATATGGTTAGTAGTACACACAACTCAATGTCATTTCATGTACCTTATAATCCTTCTTTGAAGATTGCAATATTCATTATAGGTTTGACAATCTTCGGATCCCAAGAGAGAATTTACTGAACTCAGTTGCTGATGTTTCACCTGATGGAGAGTATGTTAGCGCTATTAAAAATCCTGATCAGGTAGCTGTTAAAACCATGGTTAGGAATCTTAGGATAAACTTTATATAGTTTTGTGGAGTTTCAGTGACAATGTTTCAAATTTTATAACAGAGATTTGGAGCATTCTTGGCCCCTTTGACCTCTGGTCGTGTCACCATTGCTTCATGTGCAATTTACTCTGCAAAGGTACATGTTTCAGCAATCCTATCTTCTCTGAGAATCAACTTGACTATACTTGCAGATTCTTAATATGTGGCAGGTGGGATTAGCTGTTGCTATAAGATACTCACTATCAAGAAGAGCCTTCTCTATTGTAGCCAATGGTCCTGAAGTGCTCCTTCTTGATTATCCAAGCCATCAAAGACGACTTTTACCACTCCTTGCAAAGACGTAAGGATCTTTATGACTACTACTATGTGATCCCTCTTGGAAAATTATTTTATCTTAACTGAATCTTATGTACACTAGATATGCTATGAGTTTTGCGGCAAATGACATGAAGATGATGTACGTGAAGAGGACACCTGAGACCAACAAAGAGATCCATGTTATCTCAATGGGACTAAAAGCTCTTCTCACCTGGCACAATATGCGAACCCTTCAGGTGTCTTATCAAAAATTTCATGTGAGAAAGCTCAAATGGGCCATACTGATGTTATTTTAATTTTTTGGTTGTTCTTTTTTCAAGGAATGTCGTGAGGCTTGTGGAGGGCAAGGTTTGAAAACAGAGAATCGAGTTGGTCATTTAAAAGGCGACTATGATGTGCAGACTACATTTGAAGGTGACAATAATGTTCTGATGCAGCAGGTAAGGCTAATGAACATAATCAGTGCTGTAGTTTTCCCATGTTTTGACTATACAATGTTTCTTATTGGTTCTTATGTGGAGTTTAGGTAAGCAAGTCACTTTTTGCTGAGTATGTGTCGTGTAAGAAGAGGAACAAACCTTTCAAAGGATTGGGATTGGAACACATGAACAGTCCTCGTCCTGTATTGCCTACTCAACTCACATCTTCTACCCTCAGATGTAGCCACTTCCAGGTGATAATAACTCATATTCCTCTAAACCATTTTATTTAGATGAATTCAACTTTTTTTTATCAAACATCACTTGTTTTTTGTCCCTAGCAGAAAAATGTATTCTGCTTAAGAGAGCGAGATCTTCTAGAAAGATATACTTGTGAAGTTGCAGAGCTTCAAGAGAGAGGAAAAAGCAGAGAGTTCTCCTTCCTCTTGGTTAGCATTCTCACAAAACAATTGGTTGCATATACTAATGGAATTCTCTCCTCATTTTCTACATCTCCTATATGCTTGCAGAGTCATCAACTTTCTGAAGATCTAAGTAAAGCTTTTGCGGAAAAAGCAATCCTACAAGCCGTTTTGGATGCTGAAGCCAAACTGCCTGCTGGCTCCATTAAGGTAAACAAGGTCACTGTTAGCCATGGCCAGTTCTTGGCACAGTCTTGATGAAACATTTGCCTAACCACCAAATTTTAAAGATCTATTTTATGTAAATAGCATGCGCACCAAATTATCAAAAAAAATTATTAAGATTAATTTAAAAATGTTTATAGTACCCTGGCTGAACCATAATTTTCACTACTCTGAGCACAATATATTTTTAGACAATATGAGAGTAAAGAACTGTTTCAATACTCTAAGCACAATAGTTGATGATCTTTTAGTTTGATTTTTTTTTGTAACTTATGCTCTTTTAGTTATGACATTTATTTATATATAGACTAGGTACGTGAAGACTAAAAGAGGAACCAAACTAAACTAACTAGCATCATCTATTTTGATGATAGGATGTGATGGGTCTTGTAAGATCAATGTACGCATTGATCTGCATGGAAGAAGATCCATCGTTCTTGAGATACGGTTACCTCTCAAGGGACAGTGTTGGAGATGTGAGGAGAGAAGTTTCTAAGCTTTGCAGAGAGCTTAGACCACACGCGCTTGCACTTGTCACTTCATTCGGAATACCAGACGCGTTTTTGGGACCGATTGCATTTAACTGGATCGAAGCCAACGCTTGGTCTTAAATATTATGTTGTACTAGAAATAATCCCTTCAATAATTTCAAAACAAATTGTTGAAGCTGTCGCATTGCTGTATTACTAGTACTACTAGTAAAAGAGGATATTCTCAGCTTTTGACAGTTCTGTAATAATAACTGACAAATTACCATTATAAATAATTTGTTGCAGAGGTTTTAGTGTATTTGTAGTTTGTACAATGTACTGTACATAGTAAAAACAAAGAGACTTTTTTCTTTTCTTGATAAGAAGAAAAGAGTTGTTCTATGTAGATATGTTGTTGCTACAATAAGGCACAAAAGGAAAACAATGACAGACATTACACAGATGTATTATATTAATGTCACTGTCAACTTCTTCTGAGAATCTATTTTATCAAAAAACAGAAAATAAACAAAACTTCTGAAATAAATTTTACACCCTCCTCTTCGATGCACCATATATCATGTTGTTGAGACTAATTATTAAGACTCGGTGTATTTGAGTAATAGTAATGATTCATCTCTACCGGCTCTACCTACCAGCTAACTGTAAAATGGGTCGTCTTTTTTTTTTTTGACATCAAATGGGTCGTCTATGAACGAGGATTTAACTTTTTTTTTGAAGAACCTACTTATATATATAGATACTGTATTATATAAATACGTAGCTGTCCTGGCTTATAAACCAGTTAGTCCTGAAATTAATATCTACGCATATGAAAACACTATAGAAAACGCATTAATTATGATGATTATTAATCTGATTTAATTTCTGGGTGCAAGTACTCTATAAATAATTGGGTTGATTGATAGTTGAAGTCAAATACGACTTTAGACGGACCGCAAAAACGATATCTCGATGATGGGGAAACAAAAGGACGCACGTGAGCAGTGTTCTAAAATGCGCTATACGTTCGCTGTGCGGTGAACCAGTGCCTAGCGTATAGCTGTATATGCGGACGCCTAAATGGGGTCTAAGCGGACACACATATATATATAATTAACATGAAAATAAAATAATATTAATACTAAGAGAATATAAAGAGGAAAATCGCATAAAAAACCTTCAAGGTGGCAGCCACTTACACTTTAAACCCTGAGATTATTTCACAAGCACTTCAAACCTTCAAAGTGACACTTTTATCAAAAGAAACCTCCAACCTGGCTTACTTTTACATCAAGTCAAAACGGTAACCGGTACTGTTCAAAAACGATGACGTGTCGGTTTTATCTTTTTTTTTTTTAATTTTTTTTTAATTATTTTATTAATAAAATAAATATTAAAAATAATAATATAAAAAAATCATACAAAATCAAAAAAAAATCACTAAAAATTCACAAAAAAATCAAATTATTCACCAAATTTTTTTAAAATTTTTTTATTAATAAAATAAGAATCAAAAATACAATAATATAAAAAATTCATAAAAAATCATAAAAAATTCAAAACAAATCATAAAAAGTCAATAAAATTCACAAAAATTCATAAAATTCACAAAAATATTTTAAATTATTTTATTAATAAAATAAATATAAAAATAATCATAAAATTTTACAAAAATAAAAGATTCACAAAAATCTTTATATTATTTTATTAATAAAATAAGTATAAAATACACATAATATAAATAATCATTAAGAAATTGAGACAAATCACAAAAATTCACAAAAATCAAGAATAAAATTATATGTGGTTTTATAAAAGCGACTAAGGAATAACGTGCATTGAGTGCTATAAACTGGCTACCCTCAAGCTATCATTAGTATACATTCTTCCCTAACAATCCTAAACTTTTTCAAATCCAACCAACACACATAGAACATAACAGATTAAAAAATATCCAAAATAGTAGTCTGGGTTATGATTACTCTGACTTAGATTAGAAAAATATCATTATTTTATATTTATTTTATTAATCATAACCCAGAGACTGTGAATTTTAAAATATTTAAAATATTTTTTGTGAATTTTAAGATTTTTTTGTGAATTTTATTGACATTTTATGATTTATTTTCAATTTTTTATGAATTTTTTATACTTTTGTATTTTTATATTAATTTTATTAATAAAATAATTTAATTTTTTTTTGGTGAATATTTTGTTTTTTGTGAATTTTTAGTGATTTTTATGATTTGTTTTGAATTTTTTTATGAATTTTTATATTTTTTTATTTTAATATTTATTTTATTAATGAAATATTTAAAAAAAAAAAAAAAACCGACACGTCATCGTTTTTGAACAGTACCGGTTACCGTTTTGACTTGATGTACAAGTAAGCCAGGTTGGAGGTTTCTTTTGATAAAAGTGTCACTTTGAAGGTTTAAAGTGCTTGTAAAATACTCTCAAGGTTTAAAGTGTAAGTGGCTGCCACCTTGAAGGTTTTTTATGCGATTTTCCCGAATATAAAGTTTTCAAAACTAAGTTTTTAAAATCAAATAACTAAACAAGAAAAGAGAACATAAATCATAACAATACTTTTGGTAGAAATATAGGATTAGTGGCAGAGTGAAGGTGTAGAAGCGCTCTGTAACATAGACGCAGTTTTTTTTTTGGGTTTTTAACTCAACTTCATTTAACGTATTGAAACTTTAGTGTTAACAACTTAACATATTGGAACTTTAGTTAAACGTACGCTTATACAGTACCGTATATTCGGTGCATATTGCCGTATATGCGGTGCATATTGCCGTATATACATCCGTATTTAAGCAACCCGTATACTAAGCCGCACATGAGGATTTCGCTACGTTAACTTGCCGCACAGCGTATTGTTACCGTATACACGGCCGCACAGGGCGAATTTTTGAACACTGCACGTGATTCTGTAAGAGCATCCCCATTAGTGAACTTATGGAGGTTCACACAGATTTCAAAAAAAAATATTAAAATAATGAATAGTGATGAATATGCTTTTTTCAGTTCTTCCTAGTGAACCTGTGTTTGACGGGTTCATCACTGTTTCGTGGGTCTCACGACACGTGGCAATCTGCGATTAGTTTGATTTTTTTTTTAAATTAAATAAAAAAGTTAATAATAAAAAATTATAAATTTGAACTCCAAGAGAGGATTCACTAATAGGGATGCTGTAAGGCAAATCACGCATCTTAAACTTAATAAATACTATATACGTATGTCTCCATATATAATGAATTTTGTGTACTTGTGTTTTGATTATGTATGTAAAATGACTTGCTGTTAGATTGATGATCATTCATACTACTGTATACTATTAAACGTGGAGACTAGTAAGATGCAAAATATTCATTTTAAACAAATATATTTAAACTAATGATTCAAGAAATACACTTGATCAAAGACATTTAAGTCTACTATGACAGAAAGACGTAAAACATTCATTTATTTTGGAATACACTAAGCATGATTTTGGAAAGAGAAACAAATAACCATAATCTTGAGTCTTATATAAATGTTGTAGTCGTCTTTACTATAGAACTTATAACTTAGATTGCCTGATGCGAATAATTCAAAATCTTAAAATAAACATCAATGAACGAGAGCCAGTTTCTGTTTTTGAAATTCCGAAGGCAACTTCACATCGGTGGCTAATCCGAGAACCTCAAATAGTCGAATGAGGTACCAAGTGATATCTATCTGCCACCACTCCAATCCTTGCCTCGCCGATGACTCAAACGCGTGGTGGTTGTTGTGCCAGCTCTCTCCCATCGTAAATATGCTCAGCCACCTTCGATATATTCACAAAATACTCAAACAATGTTTAATAGTAAACAGGGCCGTCTCCAATTATTTACGGATCCTGTTCAAAAAAAATATTATTTATATATTTAACGATGTGATGGAGTAATTTTTTAAAAATTATATAGCTTTATTTATATAAATATTTTTTTTTTGAAATTATAAGCTCTAAATTTAATGCTATATCTAAACGTTTGAAGTTTTATATCATAACTTATATATTTATTTACAAAAATTCTTAATTTTTTTTTATTCGGACCCTGTTCGACCGCTCCACTTGTACGTGCTGTTAGACGGCCCTGATAGTAAACAAGATGTCATAATTTTTTTTAAAAAAATATGTCATAATATTCACATATAAAAAAAATGTTTATTTGCTTTCATTTTTCATTTTAAGATCAATTCGTATAGGTTATCTGATATTATATTACCAAACGTTACGAGATGTGTCTTTAGTCTTCCACGACCTCGAACCCCAAATATGGCATGCGGAATTTACGAGCCATGTCACGTGGTACCCTAACACACCTCCAACGCCCTGTCGTCATCAAATATTATCAAATTCGTAATTAATAGTTATATCAGGATGACAAGATCATGTTTCATATATATTATTCTTTGAGCTGCACACTAGTTAATGTTTCATACACATTATTTTGCAAAAAAATAAAAAAAGATTACCCCTCCGCATGTAAGGTAAGGTAAACCACCGTAGAGATAGAGAGCCGTCCAAAACATTAAGACGTGGAAGCCAATTGTCTTTCGTAGGAACCTATAGAACCATTGCTGCTTCAAGTCCATCACGTTGTTACGTCCACCACACTGTTACATTAGTTTGCATTGTTACAAACAACATAATACATCATATTATGAAAGATGATTATATTTATATCATGTACCTATACGTTACCTTATATTTTATATAAAGGGTGTCAAATATCCACATGACATGGCTGAACAAGAATCCTTCCTTAGGGCTATGTGGGTCACGGTCCGAGTCAGTGAACTGGTGATGGAACCTGTGTATGCTCACCCAATCCAGTGGATCACCCTGAAAATATTCAATATTCTTTCTCCAATTATACTTCAAATATTTAGCATATATTATAATACTTAATTATTAGTTAGATTCACTTATCAATAAACCGGGTTTGGTTGACACAAAATATATATAAATAGTAAATCAGTGTTTGACCTGAAGAGCGAAAACGGCAGCGTAAGCGATAGGATACTCGAGCCATTTTGGGAGCTTAAAGCTCCGATGAGCCAAGTTCCTATGATACGAGAATGTAATGAGCAGGTTAGTCACTGCGACGAGAATTAGACCGAACCGTAATGCTTCCCATTTGTAGTTAAATGGCGCCAGGAAACACAAAAAGTGCACCATCGTGACGGTTACCGCTCTTGCTACATCAGCCCACGTCCAATATCTCTGAAAATATGGTGTTTTCTCTTTACGCACCATGCCGCTTTGGCTAGGGCCATAGTCTCTAGGGGGATTACACATAGCAGAGCCTTGAGGAATTGCACTTGTTTTAATTGTAACTTGTGAATTGTATAAACATATAACATAAGCAGATATGGGTATATATGGGCTAATGCTGTTGCGCCAAGGTCCACCTTGTTAAATGAAATTCACGATTCTTCTTAAATGCTTTCTATCTACCTCTTTTAATTCCATCTTTAATATAAAGGATGGCAGCAGCACATGTTTCACCCATCCCAACCTTCAATTAAAGTTTTTTTCTACTGCCTATATACTTTGATATACCGTTATGAAAGAAAGAAGATCTATAATTGGTACGTAGATGAGTTATTACGGCATCTCTACGTACCAGCTAACACTTTCATTGGCTTGTCTCCAAATAAGGATATCATTAATAAATCCCCAACGGCCAAGGCCATTTCTTTGACCATATTTCTTATTTATATTCATTTAAATACGTAACGTAACAATCTATAGGGAGATCTAAAAGATCCACTTAATCTGACGGTCACTATTAGGATATACATCAATATATTAGAATAGACAATTTATCATTATCTATTATATACTATTCTATATTAGTTTAAGAAATTAGGTTGATTTATTCTCTATATAAACTATACATTTTGTAACATTATTTTCATGAGGACCTAATATATAATTCTTTCATTCTTTACTCTTATCAATTTATCATGGTA
The DNA here is from genome assembly GCF_020379485.1 of Brassica napus. Lineage (NCBI taxonomy): Eukaryota > Viridiplantae > Streptophyta > Magnoliopsida > Brassicales > Brassicaceae > Brassica > Brassica napus. Next base: position 2,797,329 of record NC_063443.1, read on the forward strand.
TCAGTCAGCAAGAGCAAAAACAAAACTAAAAACATCAAACACTTCTAAAATCTTCATTTTCATGTTGCTTTGCAAAAATTACAAAACAACAACGCTTCATTCAGAATTTCTTTATTCATGACTTGAAGAAGAAGATTTTTACTCAATCATAGTTTTACGGTCTTTGCAAAATTGCAAATCAGAAACCTTATTCTCTATTCATTTGTTTCTCAATTTGAAGCAAGGAAAATTCATTCGAAAATTCAAGCATTCATTCATCAACTTTCGTATGGCTATTAGCTCACAAAAGATTCAGATTTCTCGACGGCAGTCTACCGGCAAGCGATTCACCCTACCGTGAAGATTGGACATCAAACAAGCATCTCATTATGGGATGGATAAAACAAACAATCAAACCAAAAATCAGATCATCTATTTCAACCCGCGAAATCGCAAAAGAGTTATGGGACATTCATCAAACTTACGCAACATTAACAACCATCGTTGTTTCACTAGCCTTTGAATTGTGTTACTACTATATTTTGAAGATCGTCCAATTTCATATGTGATAACATATATGAGCTTGAGAGAGGGTATTGGAAGATCTAGAACATCGACTTAATCCAACAGTGAATATTAGGATATACATCAATATATTGGAATAGAAAATTTATCAGTATCTATTATATAATATTCTATGCTAGTTTAAAAAATTATGTTGATTTATTCTATATATAAACTATGCATCATGTAACATTATTTTCATGAAGGTCTTAATTTTTTCATACACTTTTGTATTCTTTACTCTTATCAATTTGTCACAATCACTTACAATCTATTAATGAAACGTCTAGGTTACAGGCCCTTCTACTTCCATACATGGGCTGCACTGATGGAATGGCTTGACACCAGAGAGAGTACCTGCCCCATCACTCTTCGGCGAATTGCGGTCCAAGCGACTATTTACCGTTTTTGGTATGAGCGAAAATTCGAGGCTCTATAATGTTGTTGCATCTTCTCCTCCAATCATCTTCAAAACCATAGACAAACTGATCCAGAATATTCTCGTTGTAAGAAAGAACTTTAAGCATTCAAGAATCTGCTCTTAAGTTTTTTAGTTAAAAGTTAAGAAGCAGTTTCTTATATTCTGCTAAGAACCCAACCCTAAGAATTCTACATTAATCATGCTCTTATGCAAATGCGGCTAAAGCACTCATAGTTAATAGTATTTTTTAATATATGGGCATTTAGTGGTTGTTTGCTCTGTTTAGCATTCAAGTAGTCTGGTCTCTTTTTTGGCAACGTAGGACTAATCCGCTTTCCTTTTTGTACATATTCCATACTTATCAAAAAAAGAAAATCACTTACAATCTGGTTAAGTTGTCCAAAATATTTACATAGATGGAGATTCTTACGGCAGTTTGATGCTATCCATTTCATGCAGTGCTTTTAAGAATAGCCTTTGAAGCCTTCTACATCATCCCAAATTTTTTTTTTTTTGAGGAAATAGAGATATGAAAAAATATTAACCATGTCGCAGCATTCTCAAACGTTGAGTGGCTTGTCACGTCTTAGGCCAAGTCCAACCACACGGTAAAACAGCAAAATAGTGCATTGATTTGATGTTTCCTCTTTCCAACCCAAGGGTATATCAACCTGCATTTTAGTGTCATTTTCCTTTTTGCTAACAGTGACACACCATATTTGGTGCAACACTGTAGCAGACGGCAAAATTTTTTTTTTGTTTTTCTTTTGTTAAAACTGTTTATTTATGTATTGTTTAATTATATTTGATTTGTATGATTAGTTTATAATTAAATGATTTTTTTTAGTTATATCACCATTGTATTGTTATATTTTAATTGTTATAAATATTAGGGTGTATAAAACAAATATAAAATTAAATTTTAAATACATAACAAAAGTTTAATTCAAACATTCGTAGTTGTAATATTATAATATTTAGATCTAGTATGTTATAATTTAACTTTTGCTTGTGTGTTTAATTAATTAATATAACAGTATGTATTAATAATAATATTATTATATAATGTAAATACACTTAAATATAATTATTATTTTAGTTACAATTGTAATATTAGTTAATATATTTTAGTCATAAATCTATTAATATTTATCAAAATTATTAAAAATAAAAGAATTTGACTAATAATAAAATAATGAAGAGTATTCCTTTTTAGTGTAACATTTGATGTTGTGGTTGGAGACACAAAAACATTTAGTGCTAAAACTACACTAAAATAGTGTGATTTTGACACTAAAATGGTGTTATGGGTTGGAGATGCCCTTTAGGGCATCTCCAACCCCACTCTATTTTTCACTCTAAAATAGAGTTTAGAGTAAAAATGCTCTAATGGTACTCTATTTTCCACTCTATAATAGAGTAAAAAACGGGTTTACTCTATATATAGAGTAAGTTGTTTTTTGTTTGTTCATCACTCTATTTTTCACTTTAAAATAGAGTACTATTAGAGTATATCACAACTCTATTATAGAGTTACTCTATTTTATAGTAAAAAATAGAGTGAACCATTGGAGATGGTCTTAGACAAGTAAAGAACCTACACCACCTTTGTAGTAAGCACTTGTGATTGCAGTAACAACATCTATAGACTATTTTTAGTAACCATACTACTCATAGCAATTATCTTTAGCAGCAATTCAACGTATCAACCAAAAAAGTTAAATTTTAAAAAGTAACGATCGTAGAGTTAATGAAATAAATACAAATCCTGTAAACTAAATACTTTATTAGAATGACATATTACAGTATTTATACTAATTACAAGACTACAAATCCATGTAACCAGAACCTGATAAAAGCACAAAATAACAAATCACGAGTAGCTAGAATGTGGTTGAACGCTAAGCATATTGATGATATATTCTAAATCAAACTGAACTAATCGAACCTCTCGAGTCTTGACTAGTATCCCACATCACAACGTTATGGGCCAAAACACATACTTTCTGCCGTATTTACTTCTGGCTCAGATTGTATTCTCTTGTATTGGGCTAAGACCCATAACTTCTACATAGACCAAGTTGGGCTGTGTATTTTATTTTAATTTCCTTCAGTTTTAATAGAAAGCCCCTTGAAAACAACAAACATAAACTCATGAAATCAAGGCTGGGATTTAATTTATTTTTGATTGTATCGTGATATGTTATTCACACATTAGTAATATGAAATTAACAACTACCATCCGAAAATTTGACAACACAAATAAAAGTCGATAGTTGTAACTGCAAGGCTACAACTAATCAAATCATTAAAGAGTAGAGACAAATATTAGAGTTATTAAACCGGATTGTAGATATGATTAAACCGGTTAGCAATGTACATATAAATACTCATTGTATACGTTTATTTTTTATTAAGTGAAAATTACAGTTTGAAATCCCTAACAAACTTTACTCTCCCTCTCTCTTCATCACCATCTTCATCGAGCTTGAGCTCGAGCTTCACCAGCTCTAATATGGTATCAGAGCCAATCTGATCTCGTTTCTTCCGCTTCGATCATTGTTTCTCCGATCTTGGTGATGAGTTTTGCTTTCAATCCGAGGATTTTCGTTCTTCTCGATCGTCTCTGTGTTCAGATCGTCGTCTTCTTTCGGATTGTTACGCGTATCGTCTTTCTTTCTTTGTTCTTTCATCTTCATTGACCTTAGATTTGCGTTTTCTTTGCCGCAATATCTTTTTCTTGATCTCTGAATCATGGAGAATCCACAATCATCTCTGATTCAGCCGTCGTCCTCTCCGATCCCGCCGCCGCTCTCTGATCCTCATGCGAATCCGTTATATGTTCATCATGCGGATCATGCTGGTATTTCTCTGGTTTCTGAGAAGCTTAGCGGTCTTGGCAATTTTAATAGCTGGCGTAGATCGATGTTAATGGCCTTGGGTGCTAGAAATAAGGCAGTTTTTGTTGATGGAACGTATCCTGAGATAGATAGGAATCATTCTGATTATGGATCTTGGTCACGCTGCAACAACATTGTGTGTACTTGGTTGGTTAATGCTGTTGATAAACCAATTGCTCGGAGCATCATGTATCTTGATACGGCGCGTCAGATGTGGCTTGATATTCATGATCAGTTCAAGCAAAGCGATGGCCCTCGTACTGCTGATATCAAGCAACAGATCTTTGCTGAAGTACAAGGCACTCAGAGTATCAGTGATTACTACACAAAACTCAAGCAGCTTTGGGAGGAACTGAAGAATCATGACAGTCCGTATACATGTTGTTGTAGTAGTCCAGAATGTGCTAGTAGTAAGCACATTGCTCAGCGGGATGAACAAGATAAAGTTTTGAAGTTTCTCATGGGTCTCAATGATTCCTTTACAGCAACGCGTGGACAGATCTTGATGATGGATCCTAAACCTACTCTCGCAAAGGTGTTTAATCTCTGCTCTCAGGAAGAACGTCAGAGATCAATGAAGTCTACGAGTAATGTTGTCTTTCAAGCTTCTCAGGATACAATCCCCACTGATTCTGTTATTGCTGCTTACTCTGGAGGTTATCATAAGCCGAAGACTCGGCCTATTTGTTCTCATTGCGGTCTTCTTGGTCATACCGTCAACAGATGCTACAAGCTACACGGTTATCCTCCGGGTTATAAGCTTCCTAACAGCAACATGAATCAGCAGACGACATCTCAATCAAAGTCTCTGCAATCTTGGCCACCTAAGAGAGACAATGTGGCTAATCTCGTTTCACAGGATACTGGATGTATTTCTATGCATGACCACAACGGTGCTCATCTTGGGTCAGTTACGACAGATCAAATCCAGAAGCTTCTAAGTGTTCTCAACACTCCGCCAGTGTCAGAACAAATATCTCAGGTTTCAGGCAGCACTCTTCAACTCTCGGATGGTTCAGTCTCTGTGATAAAGCCGCAACCTCATCTCATTCCCCAGACCTCAAACCATTTTGAAATAGGTACTATGTCTACTTCTAATCATTATGTTTCATCTGCGGGAATTGAACATAGTTTACCTTTACATGCTCCTGCTTGGGTGATTGATACTGGTGCTAGTTGACATGTCTGTTTTGATCTCACTAGATTTACTGATACTCATTTGATCTCGAATACTGTTGTGACTTTGCCTGATGGTACTCGTATTGATGTTACTATCTCTGGTACTGTGATTCTCTCTGCTCATTTGACTCTTCATAATGTGTTGTTTGTGCCGCATTTTAAGTTCAACTTGCTTAGCATAAGTGCATTAACTGCCAACACGACTATCTCTGTTCTGTTTTCATCACATTCTTGCTATATCTTTCCTTTTAATCCCTTACCCTTAATTCAGGAGCATACTCAGGGCTCCATGATTGGGAAGGGTAATCTACACCAAAACCTATATCTGTTGGAGTCCTCTGTTCCTGTTCACAACACGATTGCACATACTCATACACTTGCTCAAATTTCATCTGATACTTGGCATCAACGCTTGGGACACCCATCATTCAACAAGATTCAACAACTGGCTAAAACATTAGAGATTTCTTCTTTGAAAATACCAAATGGTCATGTTTGTAGAGTCTGTCCTTTAGCGAAACAAAAACGCTTGTCTTTTCAATCTTCAGAAAATGTTTCTACTTCTCCTTTTGAGTTGCTTCATGTAGACATTTGGGGTCCCTTTCATGTACCAACTATTGATGAATACAAATATTTTTTTACCATTGTTGATGATCATACTCGTGTCACATGGCTCTATCTATTGAAAAATAAAAGTTCTGTTCAAACAGTCTTTCTTGAATTTCTTGCATACGTTGAGACTCAGTTTAATGCCAAGATAAAATCCATTAGGTCTGATAATGCACCTGAATTATCCTTTACTTCTTTGCCAAATCAGAAGCTATCTGAGTCTACTGGTACTCTACTACCCGATGCCTCTGTCTACAGGAAGATTGTGGGTCGTCTTTTGTATTTGACTCACACGAGACCAGACATTACTTATGCTGTCCATAAGCTCAGCCAGTTCATGTCGGCTCCTCGTTCAGATCATCTTACGACGGCTTATCGAGTGCTTCGGTACTTGAAAAATGATCCAGCACAAGGTCTGTTCTATAAAGCTAACGCTGAACTTACCTTGACTGCATTTAGTGATGCAGACTGGGCGACATGCCCTGACTCTCGACGCTCTGTCACTGGGTATTGTATGTTCCTTGGAACGTCTCTGGTGTCTTGGCGTTCGAAGAAACAACCAACGGTTTCTCGAAGCAGTTCTGAAGCAGAGTACCGTGCTATGGCGGATGCAACTTGTGAGCTCATTTGGTTATCATCTTTGCTTCAGTCACTTCATAGCTCTCCTTCTGGTCCTGCAACATTGTTTTGTGACAATATGTCTGCACTACATATTGCCTCTAACCCTGTGTTCCACGAACGGACAAAACATATAGAGAATGATTGTCATGTAGTTCGGGAACGGTTGCAGAGTGGATTCTTGAAGACTATGCACGTCAAGAGTGAACATCAGCTGGCTGATTTGTTCACTAAAGCGGTTCAACCGAGTGTCTTCAAGACTTTGATGTCCAGATGGGTATTCACAGGCTGTTCATTCCATCTTGAGGGGGGGGGGGGGGGGGGGGGGGTATTAGAGTTATTAAACCGGATTGTAGATATGATTAAACCGGTTAGCAATGTACATATAAATACTCATTGTATACGTTTATTTTTCATTAAGTGAAAATTACAGTTTAAAATCCCTAACAAACTTTACTCTCCCTCTCTTTTCATCACCATCTTCATCGAGCTTGAGCTCGAGCTTCACCAGCTCTAATAACAAAGGTGCAACCAACAACTAATTGACCAACTAGTTACAATAATTTTTTAATCAAATACAACCATAATGACTTCCCCTCAATTTTAAAACGTAAGCAACTTGACCACTTCTGTTCACCACTCGTTTCCCCTGTTTCGACACGTTCCGAAACGAGCCTAGCCCTAGGTACTACCTCATTAGCAAAGAGCTCGTGGTCCCCCCACACCATCGCATATACGGCAGCATCCATCAGGTGTCTTCACGTTGTTTCTCCCTATCACGTGTCCGCCTCTCCACGCGCTTCTGTTCCGCGTGGTTACAACTCCTTGGACCATGCCAGCTGGCAATAGTGCGAGTCCGGCTGGCTAGTTGCCTTATCCAACTTTTTATAAACGAAAGGGAATGGTACTACGACGAGGCTGTCACTTCTTCGTACGTCATGGTCCAATCGGATTGGTCGTCAAATACGTTGTGAAAAACGACATGACAGCAAAGCAAAGACTTGGTGACGGTCTTTAAAAAAAATCAGAGTCATAGTTACTTCTATTTAACCAGTAAAATCATAACAACTTCTAAATAAAACAATAACTAAAATAATAATAATATTCCTTTTGGTATTCACTAGGAGTGTTCAATCCGGATATCGGTTCGGTTTCAGTTCGGTTTTTTTGGTTTTCAGTATTTCGGTTAGTAAAATATAACTACCATTCTAAATCCATATTTACTTCGGTTCGGTTCGCTTTATATACCGTCGGTTTTCGGTTTATTCGATTTTATACCAAAAAACATAATTATTTTGTTTGAGATCATATTATATGAATTTTAGAGTCATATTGTCAACACAGTCATTTATTAAAAATATATTACATGTTCAAATAAATGAACAAAAAAGTAAAAATGTTTCTACCATCAAATAAAATAATCAAATCTATAACTAAAATCAAAGCTTGAAATTTTGAAAATAAAAATTTGAAACAAAACAGAAACATGAAAGAAAAGTTTTTCCACTCTTCCATATTTAGTGTTCATTAAAGTCATGCTTTTTCAATTGAAATTTTTTCATTAATTATTGTCCATCAAATTTATAATCTTCAAAATTTTTTAGTGAAGGCTAAAATAAATCAAAAAGATAAAAAAAAGACTTAGACAATAAAATGTCTGAATTGCGATGTATTGTTATTTAGTTATAATTCAAGTGTTTTACAAATTAAAGTTTTTTATTACTATAAAATTATAGTTAGTAATAGTTATTAACATAAATTTAACTTTTGTAACAAAATAGATTTTCATGTATATTATTATAAAATAGGCCCGGAATGAATCATAAGATCCAGCTCCGAGTAACAAAGGGCCGCAGCCCCGGTACTCCCTGAAATGGACCCAGCCTGCACCCAATTGTCTCGAACACCACCACTAGAGCTCAAGTGAACCTTAGTGATGCTGGGAAGTGAGCAAAGACCAAACGCGATAATGCGGCAGCGAACGACTCGAGAACCACCACTACGCATGTAGTCGCCGAGAACCGGTGAGCTGAAATTGGAGCTGCTAACGCCTTTACTTGCCATGGCAAAGACACATTAAGAACAAGGGTATACTTCAACACGAAGACCAAAGCCTCCGGAGAACAACAAAACAGGGAATCAAGAAAAAAAGATCCAATGTGTGGAAGCAAATACAAACAGCCACTGAAGCTGCATAGACAACAGCCCTTTAAACCGCTTGCAAAGCCTACGCGAGACAGACTGACCTCGAGCACCAACCCGCCTGCATACTCAAGCCCACATCCCGCCAACGTGGTAGTGAAATCCACCAAAGCACACAACAACAAAGGACAGAACCCAGCGTTGTACGGCCCGTCGAGATCCGAGAGACAGCCAACCAAGATCTGAGACCTTCCCACGCCGATTAACCGCCTAGGACTAAGCAGAGGCCGCTAAGGTCCCGGAGGAGCCAAACCTTCCCCCTTCCTCACGAACCGAAGCCGCAAAACGAGATCAAAGAGAGGAAATTGACCTCGAACCTGAACCCACAAAAAGCCGACCGCAGCCATCGCCCTCCACTCGACCTCCTCGCTGATGCCCCAGTGAAAGCAGAGAGACCCCCGAAGCCGTATTCCTCTGCAGCAGAGCGTGCAACAGGACCAAACCCTAGCCCAGGACATCACACATATCGAATGAGAGTGAGACAGACGAGACGGCAGCAACGAGACGAAACTAAAGCAGTAGACGGCGAGACCTCCGGCGCCGGTACGCGCTCGCACGCGCCACCGGACGCCGGGGGAAAGTTTGATTAAGTTTTGGGTCGCGAGAGAGAAGTAGGGGAGGAGAGAGAGAAGAGAGAGATTCTAGATTAAAATAAAAGTAACCATACATATTTTATTTATGTAGCTAACTAATTTTATGTATATCTAATAGACTAATACATATAATTATCTACTTTTTTATCTCTATTTTTAATTGGTGATCTTTTCAATAAATCAAAAAGTTTAGAATATATATATATATATATATATATATATATATATATATATATATATATATATATATATATATATATGAAAGTTTTAATCAAATTAAGCATGTTAATTATCCATATTAGAAAAGTAAGATTGGCCAATTAATCTTTTATCTTTCTATTCTGTAATTAACATTTTCATTATGAAAAAAATAAGAAAAAATTGGCTTTGGACTGGAGAAAAACATAATGGTGAGAGTAGATTTGTTAATCGAAATACAAGGGTATATATGATATTACTGTAAAATACACATATGCGGCTGGAAACAGAGATTTTTATTTTTTTTCTTTCTCTTTTTGAAATTTGAGTCTTCAATATATTTTTAATTTTGAAATTTGGGGGCATCACTCAAGCTCTCGATTTGGCTTTGATGGGTGCGTAGATCTTGTTGAGTTTGCAAGTGCGTGGATTCCTCTAGCCATCAGAGACAACAAAGATGATTTCTAGGTCGTACACGAACTTGCTAGACCTTGCGTCAGGGAACTTCCCTGTGATGGGGAGAGAGCGCAGCAGGAGGCTTCTTCCTAGAGTAATGACAGTTCCTGGTAACGTCGCCGAGTTCGATGACGACGATCAAGCTTCCTCCGATAATCCCTCTTCCGTTTTTTCTGATCGAATGATCATCGTCGCGAATCGTCTCCCCTTGAAATCCGAGAGATGAAACGACGACGGAACCTGGAGCTTCATGGGATCAAGACTCATTATATCTCCGGCTCAGGGACGGCTTCCCCGAGGATATGGAGGTCTTATACGTCGGATCTTTGAGCAGAGATGTAGACTCACACGAACAAGAACACGTGGCGCAAATTCTCTTGGAGAAATTCAAATGCGTACCGACTTTCTTACCACCCGATTTGCGGTCAAAGTACTATGACAGATTCTGCAAGAGGCAGTTATGGTCGTTATTCCACTACATGCTTCCGTTTTCGCCTTCTAACGGTGGGATATTCGATCGGTCTATGTGGGAGGCTTACGTGGCAGCCAACAAACTCTTCTTCCAGAAGGTCATAAAAGTTATAAACCCTGACGATGATTTTGTATGGATTCATGATTATCATCTGATGGTTCTACCTACTTTTTTAAGAAGACGGTTTAACCGTATCAGGATGGGGTATTTCCTTCACAGCCCCTTCCCTTCCTCCTAGATCTACAGGTCTCTCCCCATTCGCGAAGAGATTCTCAAGGTGTTGCTTAACAGCGACCTCATCGGCTTCCACACGTTCGATTACGCGCGTCACTTCTTAACCTGCTGCAGCCGGATTCTAGGGTTGGAGTATCAGTCCAAGAGAGGATACATTGGGCTGGAGTATTACGGGAGGACCGTGGGGATAAAGATCATGCCCGTGGGGATCGACATGGGACGGATCCAGTCTGTGATGATAGACTCAGAGGAGGAAGGGAAGGTGATGGAGCTCAGAAGGCGTTACGAAGGCAAGACGGTGTTGCTTGGGATCGATGATATGGATATTTTCAGGGGGATCAACCTGAAGCTGCTAGCGATGGAGCAAATGCTTAAGCAGCACTCTACCTGGAGAGGGAGAGCCGTTTTGGTTCAGATTGTGAATCTCGCTAGGGATAAAGGGATTGACATTGAGAAAACACGTGGCGAAATCGAAGAAACATGTAGGAAGATCAACGAAGAGTTTGGATACCACCAACCTATTGTATATATTGACACTCCAATTTCGATAACTGAGATCAATGCTTATTATCATATCGCTGAGTGTGTGGTCATTACGGCCGTTAGAGATGGGATGAACCTGACTCCTTATGAGTATATAGTATGTAGACAGGGTGCAAAGAAGAGCGTGTTGGTTGCGTCAGAGTTTATCGGATGCTCTCCTTCCCTTAGCAGAGCGATTAGGGTGAATCCGTGGAATGTTGAAGCGACTGGTGAAGCGCTGAATGAGGCCTTATCGATGAGTGATGGTGAGAAACAGCTGCGGCATAAGAAGCATTACCGGTACGTTAGTACTCACGACGTTGTGTTTTGGTCGAGGAGTTTCTTGCAAGATGATATATGGTGTTTTATACATCTTGTATATATGCTTTTAAATTGGTTTTCAAGTCTTTATCGAGTCTTCCTAGTCCTTTTCGAGTCATTACAGGTCTGGAGTTGCATTGGATGGGAGATGAACCAGCTGGAACAAAAGAGGCAGAAAACAGTGCAATTTGGTGATTTTCACGCAGAACAGTCTTGATGACTGTTCTGGATAGCGGAGCAACCCGAGTGACTGTTCCGAGGGAGTGTTCCAGCGGCAGAGATTTTTAAGGAAACAACAACTTATTTCGGGATTTGCCCTAATCTCTCTATTTTCTCTCCCAGCCGCCTGTGGTTTTGATATATCTTCTTTTTCTGTTTTTCCTTATGATACTACGCTGTTTTGGGAGAAGAAACCAGACCTTAGAGTTGGAGACTTGTGATTTGATACTTTGTAAAGGGAGAAGGCTCCTTCTCTCTCACCATAGAGAAGAACCCCCTGAACCCTTATTCTATTTTATCTACACATGTTTTATTCAGTCTTTGTCTCTGTGTTTTCTTGCTCCATGGCTGAGTAGTCAGCTTGCTTAGTCTAGGGTGTTAGGGTGTTAGATCTGTGAGCTTGACATAAATAAGTTATAAATCGATTGTCTTCATTCACTGTTGTTCTTAAGGCTTGCATCAAGTTAACCACTTAGTGCCTGATTCTAGGTTTAATCTATTCATCAAAAGTGTTATAGGTTGCTAGACATAACTTGAATGAGCATTGCATCCCTAACCAGCGAAAGTAGATGTTAGGGTGTTTTGTGAACATATCGGACTTGACCTCTATTGCTTGTTGTCGCATCTTGATCCAAACGAGAGTTTAGGTATCAAGATCGATCAGCATAGGGAGCAGTACCACGACAGTGGACTGTTCTACTTGAGTGATCCGAGTTCTAGACTGGTCTTTAATCGAACTTGAATAATTGTTTGGCTCACACTTGTTTAACACCCGACCAAACCACCCTAGGCTAGCATTTTTATCATCTGAAATCTTTAATTAATCTTATTACTTGCTTGTTACGAAACCTTAATCTCAAAACCCCATCATTGTTTTAGCTAAGTATTGATCCCATAAGGATAAAGTGTAATTGTTGGTCTCTGTGGATTCGATCCTAAAGTGCTACATCGACATACCATTCGATTGTGGTAGTGTGCACATTAGGTTATTTGGTGTGCGTATACACGTAATATCAAATTGGCGCCGTTGCCGGGGACCATCTTTTTACCTTTATTTTTCGGTTATTTATTTAGTCTAAGACCTCTAACTTGCCTTATCCTTTTTGTTGCAGCTAATGTTCCAGGTGCATGACCAGTAGACATACTCGGAGAAACGCACAAGGAGAGTTAGTTACATTTACCAACCAGGAGCTAGCAAGGTTAGAAAGAACAAATCGTCAACAGCCAAGGCAAACTGACACCACTATGGGTGATCACGCCAATCAGGATGATCTCGCTGCGGCTATGGCACTCATGCAGCAGCAGATGCAACAAATGCAGCAGACCATCCAGGCTCAGCAGGATGCTGCTGAACAGGCTGCTCTCGCGCGGCAGGAACAACAGGCAGACTGTTCCAATCGGGCAGAGAAACCTTCCGCGTAACATCCCTACTACGCGCTCTGCCATTGTTCCTCCACTCTGCACCAGGCAGGACTTCGAGATCAAGCCTGCTTTGATCGGTCTAGTACAGAGAAAGGTGTTCTCTGGTCTCTCTACAGAAATTCCAATGGAGCATATTGAGAGCTTCGAAAAAGTCTGCAGTTTCACTCGCGCTAATGGTGTTCCACCAGATTACATCAGGTGCATGTTATTCCCATTCTCTCTTGATGGAAAAGCTGCACGGTGGTTGAACTCTCTCCCTACCGGCTCTCTCACTTCATGGGAACAGGTCCGATCAGCGTTCCTCAGCCATTTCTACTCTAAGGCGAGAACAGCTGCATTGAGGAACAAGATCACCTCCTTCAAGACAGCTCACTGATGAGCCTTTCTGCGACGCATGGGAGCGCTTCAATGACTATCGCAGAGAATGTCCTCACCATGGATTTGATGATGATTATCTCCTGGACATTTTCTATGATGGAGTGGACTGGAAATACCAAGGTGCTCTAAACTCTGCGAGCAATGGAGATTTCATGACTCAAACCACTGCTGGAGCGTTTAAGCTGATTGAGAACATGGCTGCTAGCTCAGCTAATAAGAAAGAGGAGAGTGATTGCTCCATGAAAGGGAACAGTTCTGACGCCCAGAAAATAGATGAGCTGACTGCCAAGGTTGATCAGCTACTGAAAAACAACCAAGGGCACGTCTTCAGCATGGAGCAAGCTACGGCTGGGCATATTCAGAACCAGAACAAGCGACAACCGCAGAGCAATCAGCAAGCTGTTCCAGCTAACGGGAACAGTCAACCAGATGAGCTGAAGGGTCTGGGTATGATGATGCAACAATTGTTGCAGGGTCAGCAGGTTCAGGCCAAGGCGTTGAATCAGGTAACCACAGAAATGGACACCAGGATGGGCAACATGTTCACTGAGCTGAATAACAAGTATGACAATCTTGCGATCCACATAAGAAAGATCGATGTTCAGCTTGCTCAAACAGCTGAGAGTGTCAAGAGGCAACAAGAGACGCTCCCTGGAAGAACTGATAAAAATCCTAGGACTGAGCACTGTAATGCAATAGAGCAGCCGTTCGCTGAGACTGCTCCAGGCGCAGAAGAGAGAGCAGAGCAGTCTGCTAGCTCTGGAGTGACTGCTCCTAGCGAACCTGCTGAGACTCCACCATCTCGAGTCTATGTTTCCAAGGTTCCCTATCCAATTCCACCTAGACATCTGATGGATCCCATTAGTGAAGAGCAGCTGATAGGTTTTAACAAGATGGTGAGAAGGCTTCCTAAAGAACTTGCATTCGAAGATGCTCTGCAGATTCGTCCATTGCTCCAGTTCTTTAAAAACTGTAGAGAGACTCAAGAGGAGATCAAGGTCCTCTATACCAAAGCACTGTCTACACCAGCACTGAAGGTATTGCCTAAGGTTGATGATCCTGGAAAGTTTGTTTTCCCATGTTCCATCGCAGGAACAACCTTCAAGGACGCTCTTTGTGACTCTGGTTCTTGTGTGAATCTCGTCTCAAAGGCTATTGTAGACGATTTGGGTATTGCTGATGTTGAGCGTTCTCAGCTGACCCTGACCTTTGCAAACTCTTCCAGAGCAGTCCCATATGGAACCATCCGCAGCCTTCATGTTCAAGTAGGGGAATGCATTGTTCCTGCTGAGTTTCAAGTTGTTGAGATGAACAAGGATCATGAGATGCCTTTGATATTTGGAAGGACATTCATGGCTACTGTTGGAGCAACCATCGATATGCCCAACAAGAGAGTCTGCTTCTCCAACATCAACAAGAAAGTTTTCTACAAGGCTGTACCCACCAGATCTTCCTCATCACACGCCTCTTGCATCTCAGTGTTTGATGTAGAAAAGCTGAAGGTTGTTCCAGAGAAGGAGCATGGTGATAAGGGTGAGAGCAGGCTGTTTTCTGATGAAGATCCTAGCACTGATCCTACTAAATTCAGAGGGAATTCAAGGGTGAAACAGAAAGTCCAGAAGAAAAGGGTCAAGGGAGATCCTACAATGACTTTGATACCTCTCAAGTGTGATGAGAACTCCATTGAGTATGAGGTAAAGTGCAAGGGTACCTCCAAACCGTTCTCTAAAGTCAGAGCCATTCTCACACATGAGCTGAAGGAGAAAGGAGAAGCTGCTGTGAAAGGGTTGCTGAGCAGAGTTCTGAAGCTGAACATGTCTGATTGTGGAGCTTGTTTTGGAACAGGCCCTCCTGCTCAACCCGACTGATCCCAGTCACCAAGTCAAGCTAGAGACTTAAACCAAGCGCTTGGTGGGAGGCAACCCACTGGTGAGTGTCATTAACATTAGGATTTTCTTTTTACTTATTTTTGTTTTTAGTTTGTTGAGTCTCAGGTCATAAATCAGAAAATCCGAGACCCTTGACTGGAGCAAGCAGCTGGCTGCTCTCATTCCAGAGCATCCTTTGCTGGAGCAACCGCGTCTTGCTCTGTCAGGCTGCTCCGCGCCAGGTAAGTATCTCGAACAAAAAAAAATGTTTATTCTTGATTTCACCTTCTCTCTGATTTATTTTCACACCAGGGACGTTGTGAAGTAAGTCTGGGGGAGGGTTTTCGTCGTTTACTAACTCGTTTCTTTCTTTTGTTTTTCTTTTGGGTCAATTTGAGTCAGTTTTTATTGAGTCAGTCAAAACTTTGTGGGAATTAGGACCTTATTCTGTGTTGATCACTGACCACCTCGTGCTTTAGTTATCTTATTCAGTGACCTTAGCAGTGGCGAAAGACACACATGTGGACCTGGAACACCCTGACATATCTCACTTGATTCTCCAGAAGTTCTCAGCCGATCAGGTTACACTGGGTAGACTTAACTCCACCTTACTTGAACCTAATCTTGACTGAAATTCTTCTTGTTATGGGCATTAGATCAGGGAAACGAGAACACACTCAGGACTTCTTATCCTTTTTATCCATCTTGCTGATCCTGAGTGGCTAGCTCATCTTTAGCTAGTTCCCACCCTGCACCTTAGCCTTTATTCCACCTTCATGCATTTGTTTTTCAGTGTCATATGTGCAGATATGTGCAAAAAGGTCGGAGAGGAAAGGATCAACGCAGCCTGCTACTCGTTACTGCTGCAGAAATTCAGTCAGAAAGGAGAACAAGCAGATTAAGGGAGCAACTGCTCCATAACCAATGAACTGCGCAAGAGCAGGGGTGGAGAACCAGAATGGTTGCAAATCAGAACCACCAGTGGCACTCAGAACGATCATGTATTACCTCCTTCTTCGTCACATCACCATATCAGTCTTCAAAAAAAAAAAAAAAAAAAAAAAAAAAACGAGATTAATGTGATGGAGAAGGGGAAGAAAGAAAAGAAACATGGAGCCACTGGAAAGGTCGAGCAAGAAGTTGGTACCAAGTATTGAAGAGTGTGTAGAGGAAAGTAGAAAGCAGAACAATCAGTTGCCTGTTCCGTCATCAGAACAGTCGCACCAGATAGAGCAAAAACGAGTAGAGGCTGTGGACATCAATGGATCTATCCTCTCTTGCCATTTTGTGTGATATCCTGCATCCTCTTCAATGAAATGGTAGCCCCTAAACACTCTTAACTCCACCATTAAATAGCCTGTTCCACACCTAGACCGTCTACCCTGAATGATGCCTGTGATGAGAAGCTCACGCTACTCTTAAATGAATGTAGGGAGTTCTGTCTCGATAGTGTTGCTTTTTCAGGTTTGAGATGAAGAGTATGGAGCCGATTTTTGAACAGCAGTCAGTGGGGTTCCGGTAAGGGTGTGTTGTCCTAGTTTTACTGCTTGTATGGTTCAGAGATTCGTGGTTAAAGTATGGTTGCTGAGAATAGGAGAGTTCCCACACTTTCAAACCTTTCTCCCTGTTCTTGATACTTGACATTGTTTGAGGACAAACAAGGATCTAAGTCTGGGGGAATTGATATATGGTGTTTTATACATCTTGTATATATGCTTTTAAATTGGTTTTCAAGTCTTTATCGAGTCTTCCTAGTCCTTTTCGAGTCATTACAGGTCTGGAGTTGCATTGGATGGGAGATGAACCAGCTGGAACAAAAGAGGCAGAAAACAGTGCAATTTGGTGATTTTCACGCAGAACAGTCTTGATGACTGTTCTGGATAGCGGAGCAACCCGAGTGACTGTTCCAAGGGAGTGTTCCAGCGGCAGAGATTTTTAAGGAAACAACAACTTATTTCGGGATTTGCCCTAATCTCTCTATTTTCTCTCCCAGCCGCCTGTGGTTTGATATATCTTCTTTTTCTGTTTTTCCTTATCATACTACGCTGTTTTGGGAGAAGAAACCAGACCTTAGAGTTGGAGACTTGTGATTTGATACTTTGTAAAGGGAGAAGGCTCCTTCTCTCTCACCATAGAGAAGAACCCCCTGAACCCTTATTCTATTTTATCTTCACATGTTTTATTCAGTCTTTGTCTCTGTGTTTTCTTGCTCCATGGCTGAGTAGTCAGCTTGCTTAGTCTAGGGTGTTAGGGTGCTAGATCTGTGAGCTTGACATAAATAAGTTATAAATCGATTGTCTTCATTCACTGTTGTTCTTAAGGCTTGCATCAAGTTAACCACTTAGTGCCTGATTCTAGGTTTAATCTATTCATCAAAAGTGTTATAGGTTGCTAGACATAACTTGAATGAGCATTGCATCCCTAACCAGCGAAAGTAGATGTTAGGGTGTTTTGTGAACATATCGGACTTGACCTCTATTGCTTGTTGTCGCATCTTGATCCAAACGAGAGTTTAGGTATCAAGATCGATCAGCATAGGGAGCAGTACCACGACAGTGGACTGTTCTACTTGAGTGATCCGAGTTCTAGACTGGTCTTTAATCGAACTTGAATAATTGTTTGGCTCACACTTGTTTAACACCCGACCAAACCACCCTAGGCTAGCATTTTTATCATCTGAAATCTTTAGTTAATCTTATTACTTGCTTGTTACGAAACCTTAATCTCAAAACCCCATCATTGTTTTAGCTAAGTATTGATCCCATAAGGATAAAGTGTAATTGTTGGTCTCTGTGGATTCGATCCTAAAGTGCTACATCGACATACCATTCGATTGTGGTAGTGTGCACATTAGGTTATTTGGTGTGCGTATACACGTAATATCACAAGATTTAGAGAGGATATGTGTGGATCATTTCAAGAAAAGGTGTTGGGGGATGGGGATTAGTTTTGGTTTTCGAGTTGTGGCGCTTGATCCTAACTTTAGGAAGCTTTCGATACCATTGATTATTTCGGACTATAAGAGGGCGAAAAGCAGAGCTATACTGTTGGATTATGACGACACTCTGATGCCTCAGAACTCTATTAACAGAGCTCCTAGTCAGGAAGTTATGAACTTCTTGGATGCGCTCTGTGAGGACAAGAAGAATTCGATTTTCATTGTGAGTGGAAAAGGAAGAGAAAGCTTAGGTGAATGGTTCTCTCCGTGCAAAAACATTGGAATTGCAGCAGAGCATGGTTACTTCTTGAAGTACGTTTTAAATGTGTACAGTTCTTCTCCTTCAGTGTTTAGCAACATGTGACTTCTTGTCTATTTGTTAGGTGGCCAGGCAGTGAAGAATGGGAAACATGTGGCCAGGGAACTGATTTTGGTTGGAGCAGATCGTGGAGCCTGTGATAAAACAGTACACTGAATCTACGGATGGCTCTTCAACTGAAGTTAAAGATAGTGCTCTGGTTTGGCAATACAGGGATGCGGATCTGGGTTTTGATTCTTTGCAAGCAAAGGAAATGTTAGAGCATCTAGAGAGTGTTCTAGCTAATGAGCATGTTGCAGTTAAGAGCGGTCACTACATTGTTGAAGTCAAGCCTTAGGTAAGTAAATTTTTTTCTGATTGATCCAAAGCATTCTTGGTACTTTATTCTTGTTTTTTTTGTAAAGGGAGTGAGCAAAGGATATGTGTCAGAAAAGATATTTTCATCAATGTCTGAAGAGGGGAAACCAGTTGATTTTGTGCTGTGTATTGGAGATGACCGATCTGATGAAAACATGTTTGAGGCGATTGTTAATGCAATGTCGAAGAACTTGCTATGCGGAGATACTCTTGTGTTTGCATGCACAGTTGGGCAAAAGCCAAGCAATGCTAAATATTATTTGGACGATACTATGGAAGTGAGAAGCATGCTTGAATCTCTAGCTGAAGCATCAGAGGCTTCGAACTTCTCTATGCGTGAACTTGACGATGCCCTTTGATTTGGAAACCAGAGTCTTTGCCAGGTTTTTTTTGCTCTATGATCTCAGTTCCGGTTCCTACTTGCTCTCATTCTACAACGATGGTTTTGTTCTCATAAATGAATAGTGTGCATAAATGGCTAAAGAGATGATACAGACAAAGACAAGGAAAACAAGAGAAGAGAGTGGTGTTTGGTCTGCTGTGACTGAAAGAAAGAAAGAATAAAAGGCAATGTGAAGTTTTGTTCTGTTCAGATGGTGTTTGGAGAGCAAAAGATGAGGAAAATTAGTTGTTTGGTTTCTTAAAAGCTTTGCAGGATGTTGAAGTAGCAACAAGCCAACAAGCCAAAGCTTTGATCTTCATTTTCACTTCTAATATTGTTATTATTACTATAATTGGATGATCTTGGTGAACTTTCGTTTTGGATTCGACTGTTCATTGAATATGAGAAAGCAAAACTGTGAAAGAATGTAGTAAAGATATGGTGTTTCAAAAAAAAGAGTACAGTTTAATAGCCCATTGGGCCGTACATATTTTGTCGCTTACTGTCGGGTTGCTTTTTTCAGGCTTTCATTAAATTCCTTCACCCTCTTTTTTTTTTGATTGGTTGAATTGCATTGATGAATGAGTGATGAGCTTTGCAAAGGAAAAGACCAATGGAGAAGGGAACTGATGGGAAGATGAAGAGTGTGGCTTCGATTCCGGAGAACTACGTATCCATTCTTCAGCTTCAAGAGCGCTGGATGAAGGGGAAAGAAAGGAAACACAAGGAAAGAGACTTAGGAGTGAAGCAGCAGCAGGTTAATGGACAAAGAGAAGAAGTAGTAGAACCAATGGTGAATCTCGAGGAATGTTTTCACATCGATCGTCGGGAAAAAGAATCAAATTGCATTGAGAAAGAGGTCTCTGCAACTGTGAGCAAGAAGGGCGAAGATGGAGGATATTGGAGGGAGAGAAAGAAGAAATGGTCTAAGAAGAAGAATAAGAAGAATCAAGGTGGCTCTGTGAAAGAGGAGATTGAGATTCCATGAGATAATCTAACTAATACTAAAAGGATATATGAGCATCAGGGAAGACGTCCACGTCAGCTTGAAAAATCAACCAATGAGAAACGAGCTTTTTGCCATGTCACACCGGTGTTGGGCTGTTTTTTTTTTTGATCTGTAATGTGAGGTATTTAGCCCATAAGCCCGATCCAAGAGAAGCCCTAAAAAGCTGAAGATGAGACGATGAATCTCTCTCCGTCGTATCCACTTCTTCAACGGATCGTCGATCAATCGACACAGTACTCCATCTCTGTGCAATGAATCCTCCGAAAATCTCATTTATGGCTTCCTTTCGCCTTCCTCCCTCTAAATTTCTTTATAACATCCTTCTTCTTCCCAGATTAATTCCAACACAAAAATATTCTCTCAAGCCATGAATTCCAGCAGAAAATCCTCTGTTATCGTTTAACTTCTTCTTGGTTTTCTTTGTCTTTCATGCTCACCTATTTGTTTGTTTGTCTGATTTATAATGCTTCGATCCTGTAGAGGAGAGGCAAGAAGTTGTTACTGAAAAGGTTGTGTGTTACAAGCGCAAGCATATCACTATTGTGAAATCACTTGAACTGTTTGGTGAGTTATTTGCTTCTTTGTTGAGATATCTTAGTATTCTTTTCATGCGTAAATTTTTTCATTAAAGATAAAACTCAGCAACGCCTCTAAAATCCTTGGGATGAAGTTGGAGCATCAGTTGTCAAGGTATGCAGATTATAAAACTAAATATGAATAATAAATTATGTGCTTGTGTTTGTAGAGTTTGTACCTGCATTAGAGTTTAGACCTTTTGATTCTTGCATTTCAGAATTTTGGGCCGAGAGAGTAATAGAATCTACCTCTTAATATATAGCTTTGGACCGCTCACCGCATCAGCGCCAATCTGTTTTGTTTCATTTTTCTTCCTCTTATACTTAGGGTTATCTCTGTTTCAGCTGCCAACTGAAACAGAGCAAATTAATGAAGGAAATAATTTATGACATCGTTGAATTCATTACAGGCACTTGGCCTGATGTAACATAATTTATTATTCCTTTTTTTATGTGCATTCACATGTGAAAAAATTCTGTAAATGATTGTTTCAGAATCCTTCCTAAAACTTCTTGATTGTTGCATTGTCTATTTCCAGGTCCTGAAATATTTCTTTCCTTCACTGCAGATGGGAAGAACGTTCAAGATGGTTGATGACCAACTTTGTCCTTGGTCTTGGGCATTGCAGGTTTCCCACAGACGAGATAAAAACCTACTCTTACTTGTGTGGCTGTTTATGGTATAGATAAAATATGTTGTAGACTTGCATTACTTATTTATGTGATGATATGAAGCTTTTTTAGTTTCACTTTCTAGCTATTGCTTTGTCAAACTTCTCATTTTGTTTTCTTGGCTTGGGGTTGTTGCTTCTACTGCAAAACGAAGTTTTAGTAAGGATTTTGTGCTATGTAATACCGATTCATTTCATGGTTAGCTTATGTGTTAAACGTTGGGTCACAAAATCTTCCAACATTTTGTAACAATTTGACTATATATTCCTACTTTTTAGCTGTTCTCTGTTTGTACCAAAGCTATTGAATGTATTTATGTATTCTTGCGTGAACAAGTAAGCGAACTCTGTTTTATTACATATTTTACCTTGATATATTTGTAGAAAAATAATAATAAAGAAACAGACCTTACCAGGATTAAGGATGTTAAAGGTTGCGAAGAGAATAGGTGTCGACAAGAGCTGATCACCAGTCCATTAACCAAAAATGTAATATTTAGAGGAAGAATGGAAAAAAACCTTTTACCCAAGGTTAAGTTGATCAAAGTATCTACATACCAATTATATATAATAGTAATACAAAAACTCAACAAACTAAACATCAATTGGTTTATCAATTTTTGAAATTGTCTTATCTTATATTAGAATTAGTTATAAAACTTTCTTTTTAATAGTAACTCTTACAAAAAGGAAATAGTAATATATGAAATATCACCTTCTATACAAATAATTGGATTTTTAAACTCTTTTACTTGCATAATGCATACAAAAGATTGATGTTCTATTTATAATTAATGCATTTCACTTGAAAAATAAAACAAAAATCAAAATATGAAAATGAGTGGTTGAATTTTATTGGGAAACAAATAAAATTAACAAAAAATAATAAATCAAAATATATGTTTAATTTTTATTAATATATTTGCAAATTTTAAAACATCAATATTTTAAACTCAAAAGGAGTATATAATTAATATAATTTTTTTTATGTAGTATATAAATAATCCAGATAAAGATAATCTAGGAAGGTTCTCAATAATCGACTACAATTATCCTTTTTAATTTTATCAGATTTATGGTGATCATTTTAAATCAAAACTAAATGGTCGCTATAGAGATCAACTTCACCTAGGGATGGGCATTTAGATTTAATACGGCTTTAGTTTGATTTATTTGGGTCTAAAAAAAGCTTTAACCAAAATTAACCCAAATTAGTTTGGCTTGGTTTGTGTTTTGTTATTTCAGTTTAATCCGGATTGGTTTATGTTTGGTTCAGTTTTAGTTTGGTTTTGTTTTTGTTTGGTTCGGTTTAATTTTATTTTTCTGTGTTTGTTCAGTTCAATCGAACCACATATGTCATAAAGCTATTTATGTTCAGTTCATTGGTAAAAGTTACAAAAAAGAGTGTAAAATGGAGACTCAAACACATCATAGAGAGTTATTTAAACACTTAGACCAAGAGCGCCACTCCTTCAAACTATATTCATTCAGTAACAATCTTCATATGTAATTTAAAAATTGTGAATATTAAATAAAATCTTCACCATGTATAACTTTTTCAAACACCAGATTATGAGTTTAAAGCTACAACCCAACATAAAAGTAAAGACTAATTTCTTTGGGATGATGGCAAAATTCTTAATTTAGAAAGCCATTATTGGTTTATATGATTTAAATATAAAGTTTTGGTGATGGTTTTATTAAAAAATTGTATCATAAACTGGTTTGGTCAGTTATATTTTTATTTGTAGTATATTTTCATGAACAAGATTGGAGAATAATATTATCTTTACGTTTGGATCAATTTTTATTCAATATCAATACTATTAAAAGGAAATGAGTCTAAAAAAATCTACCTATAAAAGTTGTTTGGACCCTTTCATTTAACTCATTATTTTTTAATATTAACTTAAATTTATACTAACAATATGTTACCATATATTTCTCTAACAATAATATTCTTTTATTTATTTAAATTTCACTCCTAAATCCTAATCATTACTATTACTATATTTATCATTTTCATTTTTAATTGTAAAAACATTGAACTAATGTTTTATATTATCACTTTTATGATATAATATATGATTTAAAGTATATAAGATAAATTACAAGACATATATGTGTACATTCTAACTTCCTCTTTCGTTTATAATAAAGTAATCATATCATATATAAACTTTTCCACTAAAATCTCATATCATATACTAAACTTTCAACCGTCTATAATTTGATAATATTTTCATATTTAAAAATGATTTTTCTGAATATTCATGTTACCTTCACAAAAATGAAGAAATTCATTGGTTCTATTAAAGCTAACCCGACTTCACGATATCAGTATTGATTATTCAAGATTTTGAAAATTATTTGTTTAGATATTATACTTTTATATACTTTTCACTTAAAACGAATCAATATTATTAAAAGAAAAAAAGTTTTAAAAAATCTAATATAAAAAAGTTGTTGGAGTTATGTATAACTATTTATTATTTTTCTGATAATACATTAATCATTCTAAACATACAATATTTTAAATATTTTTAACAGATCTTAATATTATTTCTTATGATACCTTTACTCAGAAAAATATTTCATCAACCATATTTTTGTACAATAACGTTAAAAATCTATATCAAAAGGTTGTTGGACCTGATATGGACGTAATGGGTCCACATCTGTTCGGGTATTTAAGATCCTAAAAGAATTCGAAATATATAAAAAATCTGAAAAATATCTGAAACACGAAAAGTATTTGAAACTTCAAACAAATACCAAAAAAATTCAAATACCTAAAAATTTAAAATCTGACACAATGAACTGAAAAATACCCAAAATTTATCCAAATACCCAATTTTTTTTTAATTTGAAAAATTTACCTGAAATCAAAACTCTAATCGTAAACCAAAAACTTAAAAACAATATCCATAATACCGAAAACATATTCGAAATATCCAAATATACCTAATAAATACATATTTATGATCGGGTCTAGGGTAGGACTCAAACAAAGACCTGCGGGTCAAAAAAAAACTCAATAGGTTATCTTCTCTGGACCTGAACTAAACCTATAATTTTGGGTCGGTTCGGTTTGTTTTTTTGATCCGGATATAATTCTCAAGTCGAAATGAAAATTACGTAAAAGTGTACATATAAAATCTCAAATAAACTAATTTGTAGATTATATACCTGTTAAAAATTATGTTTTTCGATATAATAAAACTTTGTATTATAATATAATCCAACAACCCCGCGCTTTCCAAGCGCGGATCAAAATCTAGTTATTTCTATTAAAAACTGCTCAATTTGGTATTACAAATCAACAATTCTAAAGTTAAAAAAAAAGTTTAAATCAGGTGTATAATTTAAGATTGTTTTATACAAAACATCAATAAATAAGAGAAAATGTATTTTAAATCATAACGAGGTTTAGTTAACTTTTACTCATCTTACTTATTCTTTTATATATGATTTCCAGTAATAACAAAAAAAACATGTCATCAAATATCGTTTCTATCTTTGAGGAGGAATATCTTCATGGTAACCCTAGGCGACGAAGACGGCGACTCGACTGGTGATTCTCTGGCTGCTCCGACGACGGCTCTGGATGGCTCTGCTCCACCCCCGATGGAATCTCGTGATGGCGGCTCCCCCCCGATGGATTCTCGTGAAGGCGGCTCACCCACCCGGGAAGGAAATCGCTCACCGTGGACGAAATCCCCCATTGTCGAGCTTTTGCCTCCTCCAGTTGCTGTAAATGGTGTGGTGGAACTGACGATCCCGGATGAGATCTTGACTGATCCAAACCCTTTGTGGAGATGCTATGTGGTTGGGTATTTCATTGGGGATGCTCCTCATGTTGGATCCATCCACGCTACGGTGAACCGTCTCTGGCCTTCCCCGAAGATGGGAAGTAAAATTGATGTGCAGTTCTTGGAGAAGAACACAGTTTTATTTAGGATTGAAAATCCTCAGATGAGAGCTCGGGTGATTCAGAGGCGCTACTGGCATATTGCGGATATTCCATTGGTGGTCAATGAGTGGTCTCCGGAATCGGCTCTTCAGCCTCCAGACCTGTCGGCTATGCCCATTTGGATTGACCTTAAGGGTGTGCCGAGTATGCTTTTCTCTCATAAGGCATTGAAATGTTTGAGTCGTGCAGCAGGCAAATTTGTCAAACTACACCCTAGTACGGAAAAATGTTTGCGGCTTGACGTGGCTCGAGTTCTTGTTGAGGTTGATCTCCAGAAGCCACTGGTGGAGAGGATCAGCTTCGCGGATAAGGATGGTGTGCAAGTGGTGATTGATGTATGCTACCCCTGGTTGCCTCCGAGATGCAATATTTGCAATGCTTGGGGCCACAAGGGAGAGGCATGTAATTCGAGGAAGATTAAGGTTCTGCAAAAGGACAAGGAGATAGTAGTAGTGGCCCCGGAAGTTGAGATTAACGGGGATGGGCAGGTGAGGTATGCGATCACCCCAAACCGAAATGTTGTTAGTGATTTGCTCCACGAGCTTGAGGTTCTCCCTCCAGCTTTGGGAAGTAAGGTGGTGGAAGGTAAGTCGAATGATAATTTTGAGGTTGGTGGCACTTCGAGTTCTGATGTTCTGAAGCTTGACTGGATCCTGGCCGGTAGAAATTCTTCTCCACCTAACAGGGAGAGGGGTACAGGTGCAAAAGAAGTTGATCAAAGGGAGGGGGATATGGTGATCTCACCGTCCAGATTCAGTGTTCTAGCGGTAGAGGATAATGAGGAGAGAGATGGGGATGCAGATGACGATGACATAGAGGAGGGTGAGGTTGTATCTGAGGTTCAACATATGGATGCAAAGAAAGATACAGCCAAGAACGTGAGGTTTCGGTCAGGAACGAGTCTCAAACTCAGTAAACAACTCCCTGGGCGTGGGAAGGAGATGAAAGCAGTAAGGGCACAATCCACCAAAAAAGCTTCCAATCGGAAGTTATGACGTCTTTTTTCGTATGGAACATGCGTGGCTTCAATATGCCTCGCAAACATAGAGAAGTTAAAAGATGGGTACAGGCAGAGAAGTTCTCTTTTGGATGTTTACTGGAAACTCGGGTTCAGTTGGAGAATTATGGAGAATGCGTAGCAGAGGCACTTCCGGGTTGGGCTATGCTGGCAAATTATGAGTATAATCCTCTGGGTCGCATTTGGTTCTGCTGGTCAGATAAAGTGGTGGTTACTCAGTTACATATCAGCTCTCAGGTTATAACTTGTGCAATTCAGATCCCTGAGACAAGTGAGCAGTTTATATGTTCGGCAATCTATGCCTCGAACTGTGAAGTGGAAAGGAGGAGATTGTGGGAGGAGCTAAGGGGAACTCACGTTGCATATCGACATCTCGATTTGCCTTGGATAGTTATAGGGGACTTCAATGTTACCCTGTCTACAGGAGAGCACTCTCGGGGTACTGTCCCTCGATCTTTACTTGGAATGAGGCAGTTTCAAGATGCGGTGTTGGATTGTGGTTTAACTGATTTGGCTTCTTCGGGGGCTCTGTTTACCTGGTGGAACAGACGAGATGAAGATCCTATTGGAAAGAAACTGGATCGAGCGTTGATAAATGCGGCATGGCTTAGGTCTTTCCCGCAATCTTCTGCTTGTTTTGAGGCTGGTGGTATATCTGATCACGCACGATGTGTAGTCACCATATCAGGAGCCCTAAATGAATCAAGGAAGCCGTTCCGGTTTTTCAATTATCTCTGCGATCACCCTGATTTTCTTTCTACGGTCAAGCGAGTATGGGACTCGACGCAACCTATTCATCACTCTAGGGCTGCTTTGAGTAAATTCCAGGGAAAATTAAAGCTTCTCAAATACGATATGAGAATGCTTAACAAAACTCATTATGGGGATTTGCCAAATAGGACTAAGCAAGCATTTGAAGAGATGTGCAGATGTCAGAATGAGGCTCTTGTGAATCCCAATCCGAGTACTTTTGCAGCAGCTGCTGAGGCGTCAACTAGGTGGAACAAATTGGCCAGTATCGAGGAAAAGTTCTTTCGTCAGAAATCCTGTGTGAGGTGGCTGGGAGCTGGTGATCACAATACTGTGTTTTTTCATAGAGCTGTGATGACAAGAACGTCTCGAAACACAATTAAAAAACTGGTAACTGAGGCAGGTGAAGTGCTAACAAAGGTCTCAGATATAAAGAAGGAAGCAGTGCAACATTTCCAAAGGTTCCTACAAGGTCAGCAGGGTCCGGAGGTAGACTCGGAGGACATGCTGGAGGACCTTTTAACTTATCGCTGTCCTGCTAGCTCTGCTGCAGGGCTCGTAGCTCCTGTGACTGCGGAAGAAATTATATCAGCACTGAAAGCTTTACCTAACGATAAGGTGTCAGGTCCAGATGGCTTCACCAAAGAGTTCTATGTAGCAGCTTGGTCTGTGATAGGGGGAGAATTCATCACAGCGGTGCAGTCTTTTTTCATATTTGGGTTTTTACCAACCGGGATCAATGCTACGATCTTGACACTCATACCCAAAACGGAGGATGCACAGACCATGAAAGATTTCCGGCCAATCGCTTGCTGCAATTTGATATACAAGGTAATATCCAAAGTGCTTGCTCGTCGGCTGAAAACTATACTCCCTGAGGCTATTGAGGCGAATCAGACGGCTTTCATCAAGGGTCGGCTGATGCTCGAAAATGTTCTTCTTGCATCAGAACTCGTAAATGGATATCACAAAGAGTCAAATTCTGATAGAGCTACAGTAAAATTTGATATCTCCAAGGCTTTCGACACGGTCAAGTGGTCTTTCATCACCTCGGTCCTAAAAGCTATGGGCCTTCCTCCACAGTTTATACTTTGGATCAGGGTTTGTATATCTACAGCGGCTTTCTCTGTGTCTGTGAATGGGAGTTTGGAGGGTTTTTTCACAAGTGCCCGTGGAATCCGTCAGGGATGCTCTCTCTCACCTTATCTCTACGTCATACTAAACAATGTTTTGTCCAAGATGTTGAACAGGGCAGCATATGAGCATCAGTTCGATTACCATCCGCAGTGTAAAAATGTGCAGCTCACGCATATCAGTTTCGCTGATGATATTCTTGTGTTTACTGATGGGTCTGTTAGATCACTCCGGGGAGTACTAACGGTCATGGACAAGTTTGCTAGCATCTCAGGCCTTCATATAAACGCGACCAAGTCTTCCATATTTGCCTCAGGTCAGACGATAACCCCACTGTTAGAAGAGGCTGCGCTTATTGGGATCAAGGTTGGAAAGCTCCCGGTCAGGTACTTGGGTATGCCCCTCACCACCAAGGCACTAACGAAGCAGGACTATGAACCATTGATTGATAGGGTCCGCAGAAGGATGCTTTCTTGGAGAAACAAATGTCTTTCCTACGCTGGCCGGTTACAACTAATAAAGTCTGTCATCTCGAGCATAGTCAACTTTTGGAGTCAAGCTTTCATCCTTCCTAAAGCTTGCCTAGATGAGATTGAAAGTATGTGTAGCGCTTTCCTGTGGTCGGGCTCTCCCAATCAGACTAATAAAGCTAAAGTAGCATGGGATGACCTATGCTGTCCTAAGGAGGAAGGAGGACTTGGTATTAGGAAGCTGCGGGATTCCTCAAAGGTCTTCGCTATGAGTTTAATATGGAAGATTTTCTCGCTAAAAAGTTCTCTATGGGTCTCCTGGATTCAAGAATACTTACTGAGACAAAAATCTTTTTGGGATGTAAGGGATGATGGGAAAGGATCATGGGTTTGGAGGAAACTCTTGAAACTTCGTGCACAGGTTTATGAGTTCATACGATTTGAAGTTCATGATGGCCAGACTGCTTTCTTCTGGGTTGATGATTGGCTACAAGTAGGGAAGTTAATTGATATCACTGGCCCTGTTGGCACATGCCATTTGGGAGTTGCTCGCCATGCCAGGGTGCGGGATGCAGTCGTGAATTCAAATTGGAGCATTCGAGGTCACAGGAGTCGCTTCTTTCATGAACTTTATGATCGCATCCGTAATGTACAGCCCCCTCATGAATCTCTCGGACCTGACGTCGTGCTGTGGAAGCACTCTGATGATAATTACAAGACTTACTTCTCCTCATCAAGTACTTGGGAGCAGGTCAGAGACAAAAAACCCACTGTCTTTTGGAGCAAAGCTGTATGGTTTACACAGGGAGTTCCGCGCTTCTCGTTCATAGTGTGGCTGGCAGTAAAGAATAGATTGTCAACGGGTGATAGGATGAGACTTTGGGGCATTCAACAAGGTTGTGTATTATGTGGCGAGAGGGATGAGACACGTGATCATCTTTTCTTCGCTTGTCCTTATTCTTTCACAGTGTGGGACAAGCTAGTAAATCGGTTGAGTGAAGATAGGACTGATCCAGACTGGATGGCCACGCTTCAGTATGTCAGCGGCAACTCACTTCAGCTCTTGGACAGGATTTTGCTCAAAATGGCGTTCCAGACATGCGTCTATCACTTGTGGAAGGAAAGAAATGGGAGGAGGCATCACACTGGTTTTCGGACAGTAGCTCAACTGATCAGGATCATTGATAAAACAGTACGGAACAGGATTACTTCGCTCCGATACAAGGCTGGCCATAAACTCGAAGGTTTAATGCGACGTTGGTTTGAAGTTACAGCCTAAGTTTTTTGATAATTCTTTTAGATTTGTATATCCTTTTCTATAGTTTTCTCCTATAGTTTGTAAAGTTCTATTCTTTCTATTTTGATCAATAAATTTCACATTTCATCAAAACAAAAAATAACAAAAAAAACAAATGGTGAGTTATTGAAATTTTAGACACAAGGTAATGAATAAATAGAAACCAATTTAAATTCTAACAATTTAATAGTTTAAAATCGGTTGCAACATATATAAATAATTTATATTCAAATATAAGTGTAATTTTTTTTTAATTTAACTAAAACTTATACGCATACCCCGGGAGTAGCCCGGAAAAATTTCTAGTATTGTTAAAAACCGAGAGAATGCTGGTGCTGCTAGTAATTTGATTTCTTTAGAAACTCAATTTCAGCATCTCTTGATCAAGAAGAGAGTGGTAGAGGATGGAAGAGACAGACAAGTCAAGGTACCTGCGAGATTGAACGGCAGACAAGCTTATTACCCAAACCAAAAACATGAAACAAAGACTATGGTGTGGGTGAAGAAGGAAGAGAACAATGGATCTGGTGTTGGGAATAGCTTCAACGTTTAAAGGTTGGAACTTAGACATTGATCATGGTGTTACAACTAGGGTTGATTCCTGTTCCATTTGGGATGCATTGTATATATAATCTTGAACCTGGGAGCATCATTGTGGTACCCATTAACTGATGTCTGCACAACTTTAACTACTTTCAATCATTTGATTCTTTTTTTTTCAGTTTTAGTGTCAAGTCTCTTTCAGCTTATAACATAACTAGTTATTTCAGCAATTGATCTATCCATCAGGGCTTCTGAATCTGAGACAACTACTGAACTCACTTGCAAACATAGTTTTAGTTTAAGCCATTAATGCTCGAGTTTGAAAAAGTTCTTTCTATATATATACTTGTTACACAGTATGGGGAAGTATCTCAAAGATATACACAGAGATATTCAACGTCTCTTTTACTCAGACAGAAGCTGGTGTTGGTGTCGATGTTGAGGTTGAGGTTGAGGTTGAGGAAGCAACACGGTTCTCAGGTGGGATTTCTGTAAATTCAGACAAGATTGCTCGGAACTCATCCCCTGACATTGTCTCTTTCTCCAAAAGTACTTCAACAATCTTGTCCATGGCTTCACGGTTGTTCCTTATGTGCCCCAAAGCTATCTCGTACGCCCTGTCTGACAGTGTCTTCACCGCTGAATCAATGTCGTTCGCAAGCTTCTCAGACATTGAGTTTCTCGCCATCATCCTCATGATCACATCACTTTGTGCTGATGAGTCCATCAACGACCATGGTCCAATCTCAGACATTCCAAATGTTGTCACCATCTGCAATGACATTATAATATAATATTATTGATATAAATAATAAAATTATCTAAACTAAATGTAAAATATTAATCAACTATTATACTGTATTTATTTTAAAATATTTATATTGTGCATGAATAAGGGAGAATCATCTAGTTGTATATAAGCATCAAGTTTGGGCTAACAGAACCAAGGAGTGAAGCTGAGACTTGTAGTAGATACCTGCTTAGCCAAACCGGTGATCTGTTGCAAGTCACCAACTGCACCAGTAGTCACCTCCGGCTCACCGAAGATGACTTCTTCAGCGGCTCTACCACCGAGTCCACCAACGATTCTTGCAAATAGTTGCTGTTTGGAGATTAGAGTTGGATCATCTGAGGGAATGAACCAAGTCAAACCTCTCGCTTGTCCTCTTGGTATCAATGTAACCTTTTGGACAGCATCATGCCCTGGAGTCAATGTTCTGCAAGAAGAAGAAAAAGAATGAGCTCTAGTTAACACACACACACACACAGAGACATGCTCCTGATCTTATTCTGACTTACCCACAGACGGCATGGCCAACTTCATGGTAAGCAACCAAGCTTTTGCTCTTCCCATCAGTCATAACTGTTCCTTCCATCCCAGCTACAATTCTATCAATCGAATCATCAATCTCTTTAGATGATATCGCCGTCTTCCCACGCCGTCCTGCCAATATAGCAGCTTCGTTTAAGAGGTTTGCAAGATCAGCTCCACTGAATCCAGGCGTTCTCATGGCTATTACTTCGAGTGAAACACCATCCTCGAATTTCTTGTTCCCAGAGTGAACCTTGAGTATCTCTGTTCTTCCCTTAACGTCTGGAACGTCAACAGACACCTGCATTAAAACCACCACACGCTAAGCAACCAGAAGCAAAAGATCTATGGAAAGAGCAAGGCCCGTCCTGGGCAAAGCCAAATGAAACATTGGCCTCATGCTTAAAATCTTTAATAAATCGTCTATGCCCCCTAAACCTCAGGGAAAGAGTCACAAAGCATATACCTGTCGGTCAAAACGGCCGGGTCTAAGCAAGGCGGAGTCAAGAATATCAGCTCTGTTGGTTGCAGCAACAACGATAACACCAGTGTTACCTTCAAAACCATCCATCTCCGTCAGAAGCTGGTTAAGCGTCTGTTCTCTTTCATCATTACCTCCACCAATACCAGTTCCTCTTTGCCTACCAACAGCATCAATCTCATCCACAAAGACAATACAAGGAGCGTTCTCCTTGGCCTTTTTGAAAAGATCACGGACCCTCGAAGCACCAACACCGACAAACATCTCAACAAACTCAGAACCCGAGATGGAAAAGAACGGTACGCCAGCTTCACCAGCAATGGCCTTTGCCAAGAGTGTTTTCCCAGTACCGGGAGGACCAACGAGGAGAACACCTTTCGGGATCCGAGCACCGACCGCAGTGAACCTCTCAGGCTTCTTCAGAAACTCCACCACTTCCATGAAGTCTTGCTTGGCTTCATCGACTCCAGCAACGTCATCGAAAGTTACACCAGTGTTTGGCTCCATCTGGAACTTTGCTTTGGACTGACCGATTTGAAGCGGGAAGCCGGGACCACCGGGACCACCCATTCCACCGGAGGACCGTCTGGAGAGGAGGAACAAACCGCCAATCAGAATCAGAGGGAATGCGAGATTCCCAATCAAGTTCAGTAACGGAGAGCCTTGGTCTTCTTGAGTAGTATGTGCTGCAAAGTCGATATTCTTTGCCCTCAGCTTCTGGAGAAGCTCTTGACTCAACCCCGGTAGCTGTACGCGTACGCGCTGAATCCTGTTACCTAGCTCGGGAGAAACAGCTTCTACAATAGCTATTGTCCCGTTCTCGTACAAATCTACTTTATCAACCCTTCCTTTGTCTAAATACTCCAGGAACCTAGAATAAGACATCCTTGACGACGAAACTCCTTGTTCATCTGCGTTTGCTTTCCCTGTTCCGAGTAAACCCACTCCAGCAGCTGCAGCGTTTCCAAGCAAAAGCTTGAAGAAGCCTCTTCTTGCTTCGTGTTTGTTCACATCTAAAGAAGCCTTCACAAGAGTAACTTTTGGTGTCGTCCTATCAACTGAAGCAAACCTTGAGGAGAGCCTTAGCTGTTTAGACCTGTGTTTAGTTGTGTAGACAGATAGTCCGCTCCCTATAAGACAAGCCGATGAAGCAGCCATCTGCACTATACGTCAATTTTAATCAAAGTTTATGGTAAAAGCATAACAAGATCCAAACGAAGAGCAGAATGATCTTGAACATGCAAGTTCATAGTATAAACATAATCAACATGACCGACCATTAGCGATGTATATGAACAGAGATTGGAACCTATCTATGTTCCATAAATATAACCTATCAAAATAACTATTAAGTGTAAAATCATGCAAACGAAGACGGAGATTACAGAGGACAGACCAAAGTTAGGCGAAGAAAAGCTGCTTGAGATAGCAAATATGAATGAGAAGAGAATCAAACCTGTGGAAATTTGGTAGACGAAGGAGAAGGCTTATGTGAAAGAAGATTGTTCGGACAAAAGAAGAGGAGTTGGGTTTTTGAAGACAAGACATGTGGTTTCTGAACATCTTACGTGTCTTCCTCTCAGTGGTCTTTAATTTAAGAGGAGTTGAATAATTTTAATTAGGGAAATATCCTGTATTTTATAAAGTCCAATATACTTTCAGATTCATTTTTGATTTTTCCAACCTTTTTCATACAAAAATAACAAATCAGTATTTTAATTTTGTAACCACCCGTCATAAAAATACGAAAAAGATTGCAATTAGAAATGTAATTTTCGTGGTAGAAGTCAAGCATATAAAATAAACAAAAAGTATAAAGAGTTTTAGTAGCCTAAGGAAAGCCACATGCATCATTTGACCACCATGCAAAATTCAGAGAAGAGAAAGACGAATTGAGTTTGAATAATTTCTAACTCTCGACATAACCTACATTACAAAGTACACAACAAAGAGATATCTTATCTTGTTTTGTCAAATCCTCAACGCATATGAAGTTAAAGAGACTCAAGATTGCTTAGATTCTTGGTGATTTCATCTCTCAAGTGTTTCATAGACTTCAAATGATAAGATGAGCATATGGGCAAAATAGCATATGAGCCAAAAAGGAGAAAAATACTCACAGTATCATTCTTCAGACATATCTGTGTCCCTAGTATCTGATAAAGCAGCATGGCGGCCCAAGAGGACAAGATCAAGAAGCTTCCTCCTAGCTTCATACACTGGATTTGGATCTATCAAACGTCCTCTCTCATAAGCCTCTCTGAGAAACACCGTGTGCCTTTTCCCTTTAGTTGAAATATAAAACATCCCCGGGTGATCCAAGAACAAATCCCGTATGTTCAAATCAATCCCAAAACACTTTCTGAAGTGGCTGATCTTCTCTACCTCCACCATCTTCTCCACAGTCAAACTCAAGAACTCGTGGACAATCGCAACCGCTCTTTTCTCAACTCCCATCACACCGGACTTGTTCTTTTTCTTGCCAACCATGTCCTCGTACGGCCCCACGTAAGGCAGTTTCTGCCATTCCTTAACTTTAGCCTTGAAGTTCTTCCCCAGTCTCATCCCTGGTGGGTAGCTATGTTTGAAACTAAACTGAACTTCGGTTCTATCGACGCTGCAATCCTCCTCACAACACTCAACCACCCTCCATTTCTCAACCGCGGCTTCAAAACTCAGACTTTCTTTACCTTCTTCTTGAACGAGCTCTAAGATATGTGTATTGGGCTCATGACCATCACTAAGCTTAAAAACATGAGGGTTCTTTGAGATCACAGAGTCCTCAAAGTCATCAGGGAGTCCAAGCTCTCTCCAAACCTTGAAAACCGCACGAAGAGGAACCGACTTCGATATAGACATAGACAGGAGCCTAGCCAACCTGTCAACAACAACAGGCAAAGAAGCATTGATAGCCAAAGCCTCTTGGCGAGAAATCTCCATGGCTGCATCAGTTAACCTGCAAAAGGGCTGAGACTTCACAGGATCATACAAGACGTGGAAAATGTGAGGGTACTTCCTCAGGAAAGAAGCAGCGCCACGGCTGAGGTGGAGCTTCTGGGAGAGCCTGGAGAGAAACTCAATGGATACAGAAGGAGGGTCAACTGTTGGGTTCGCGAGTATGAGGTCTTGTATGGCAATGACTTTGAGGAGGTTCTTGTATTTGTCCATGAGCTTCTCGAAAACAGGGTCTCTTGATCTTGAAGCCACGTACTGACCCGACGTCGTTTTTGATCGGACGGTGATGATAAAGCCTCCACAGGGGTGAAGCAGAAGTGATCTCATGAAAAAGCTAAACCTCATAATGACTTAAAGGAGATGTCTTCGTTCCACAACGTTGTTATAAAACACTCTCTTCGGAATTACGTCGAACACCTTGCGTGCATGGCGAAATAACAAAACCTTCTAGCAGTTACCAACGAACCAAACTACAGAAGTACATGCCATGTCGTATTCGATATTTTTAGAGTCGATCTCTGTATGATCCTTGTGTGGTCTAGTTCGATTTTCTCTTCTTTTGTTTTGGGTTCAAAATGTTCAAATCGTATTATAAAGGCCTAAACATGTTAGATTGTAAATTTACAAAATCCTACTAGTAGCTACTTCGTAAATTGCCTCAAGTATGAGGACCTATCCCGCTAATATAAAGTTATTGTGTGTAATGGAAAAAACTCAAAAACTGCAAACTAATAACCTTCAAACTTTTCACAAAAATAAAATAAATAAATAACCTTCAAACTATCCATTTCTAACAAATCAACCTTACACATAATAAAATGAGAAGTAAATTAGTAATCAAGCTTTATTTGTTCTTATATTAATGGATTGTTTACATGGCTTACTCTATCAACTGAGCATGCCTGTCTGCAATCTATGATAAATAAAAGACCAAACTATTTTACATATCTTTCATCAATTTAATGCTTTTCTTTCTCTTCTTCCACACAAACAGCATATATTATACACATTATTTACTGTTTTGTATATGGTTCCAGAACGATGAACCTTCAAATCTTTGGAATCACTACTCTCAGAATCCCATCCCTGCTCCAAATTCAAATAATATATTGGGTGTTAGTTCTCTCTATGAAACTTTTGACAAATTCTAGATAACTAATTTAAAGCTAGTGACTGGTCTAAAACCACTACTATTTAGGTGTGCTACTACACTTACATAAATTCAGCAGCAACGTTATCCTTGTTCACATTGCTAGGGAGTGGCCAGGAAACTTTGAATGGTCCTTGAAGTATTTCTTGCTTCTGATATCCAAAAACTGAACCTTTGGTGCACGTATCAACTTTTTGACAGACAGCTGTGCGTCTACCTGTCACAGTCAAGCTGCAGTAGTAGCACGGTAAGTATCGTTTGTTAGTTGTTTGTGAGTAAAGGGAACATATTGAAAAGATGTGTGAGGATTGAGTATTAGTTACTTTGTGTTGTCGACCTCAACTCTTATATCATTGATACTAGCCCCTGGTAGCTCTACTGCCACAAGGTAGTTATTTTCGTACTCTGCGACATTAGATCTCGGAGACCAAACAGTCCCTGCAAAAGAAAATACGTTTCTGTAAGTTCTCATGTTTATCAGTGAAGAAGCGTTTGATTGCTAGCTCCAGGTACCTATATTTATGTATATGCGTACCTAGATTGGCTAACTTAGGAAGATCAGGATTGTATGGCTTTTCCAAGCCGTCTTCCTTTTGATGATATGGTGAATCAGAACAAACAAAGAACTCATCTTTTGCGGCGGCCTTGGAAAACTGTGGTGGGGCGTACTCAGGTCTAGAAAGCAATGGTTGTTGTGAAGAAGGGAAGCAATTCGTTTTGGTCGCAGAGTACTTGGTAGATGCAGCGTCCTGTAGCAACAATATTTGAACAATAATTTTCTTTCATATAATAAAGTATCATTTGCAATTTTAGTCACCCAGAGAAAAAAAGAAAATTTTTAAATAAGAGAGTTGATGGTGTACCTCATCAGTTGAAGCCTGCCTCATGAAAAGACCCTGTGCAGAAGATGCTTGCCTAGCAAAATACAGCCTGTTGTCACATCTTCTAACGACAGAGTTCTTCAAAGTGATGCCGCCGCCAGTGCCAGTCTGATGCATAAATTGAGAGAAGACAACAGAACAAAACTATTTGAGCATCTCATCTTCACAGACATGATGACTCCACCACGGCTGATTATAATCACCAGATAAGAAGGAAGTTGTGGTACCTCGTCAGGGGAAGCCTGCTTCATGAAAAAGCCCTGCTCGGAAGATGCTTGGCGGGCAAAAGAGAGTTTGTTGTCACATCTTCTGATAACAGAGTTCAAACTACCGCTACAGTTCTGAGGCATCGCAAAAGAATAAAAGAGATTTTTTAATAAACGAAAACAAACAAAACAACAGAACCAAACTGTTTAAGACGGATCAAGAAAGCAAAGCAGTCGTTATAGGTCATGTGAAAAAAGACGGGTTTGATGAGTAAATCGAGTCGGACAAAGTAAGCTATTTGAATGAAATATTTATACTATTTTGAGACAGACCAAAGAAAGTAAAACAGTCGTTGGTTTGATGAGTAAATATCGAATCGGACAAAGTAAGCTACGATCATAAATTCATCAGAACCGACGCAGCTATAGATAGAAAGCTGATCGATGAAATTCAAATCTATTGCGAACACACACACACGCACACGGATCTCGAGTAAAAGCTCAATTTAAAATCGCTTTACTCAAGAATCTCGGCTTGCAGATATATATATATATATAGAGAGAGAGAGAGAGTGTGATACCAAGGGAACGAGCGATGCGGTGGAGACGGGATCTTTGGTGGCTAGCGGGAAGTGAGCGGCGACGGTGGCGAGTCTGCGTCTAGCGGTGGTTGAATCGAGCTCCATATCTCACTGATTTTTTTTCGATATGTGAGGGAGGGGATGAGCGAGTGAGAGACGAAAGGATTAAAATGAGTGGTTTTAACTTATGCGCGCGAAAATATCTTCTCAATGTGGGGTGAGACTGAGAGGGGGGTGATTGATTAGATTAGAGATATTTTTCTTCCGTGGAAACGGACAACAAAGACAAGGACCCATTCTAAAAAGAAAAGAAAATATGTCATAATTTAATGGGTTTAATTTATTATTTATCGCTATATCGGCTTTTTCTTTAGCTATATGGTTTGTTTTTTTTTTTTTTTTTTAGCTATATATATAGCTATATGGTTTGTTGATAAAATGTGAATATGATTGAACGTTTTTGAGAATAATTTTTTTAAAATCTAATTTCATGTTTTAGATATTTCACACATATCAGAAAAAATATTTAAAATTTTGATCATAAATATATTATTTTTTGAAATTAACTATCTTTTATCAATAAAAATATTATAAATACAGCTAATTTTCTCTAGATTCACAATTTATCTTTATTACTTAATAAAAAGAGCATTCTTGATGAAAATATTTTTTTAGAAACAAATTACTTTGAATTTTTTTTTAGAATAGTCATTTTTAAGTTTTTGTCACAAAAATAGTTTTCAATGAAAAAATGATCAAAAGAATTTTTATTATATGATAAATACATTTATACCCTGAAAAATAAATATTATGTTTTTTTTCAAAATAAAAAGTAGCTATTTTGATCATTTTTTTATTGAAAGCTGTTTTGTGACAAAAACTTTTTAAAAAAAATTATTTGAAATAATTGTCTAATTATTTTTTTAAAACATGGATTTTTTTTTTCAAAAGAGGGAGTATAAATTTTCTATCACTATGATGAACAGATTTAAATGGAATCAAGGCTAAAATAATTGCCAGTCAGACTTAGCTAGAAATATAGAATCAAAAGGCAAAACAATTAAAATTAATATTCAAAACGAGCTGAAACCAAACCAGGAATGGGATGAAAGTTTTGAAATGATAGAATGACAAATTTCGATTATCGATAAAAACTCCAAGTCCAAGTCGAAACAGAATGAACGAATTTGCCTTTTGATATTTATTTCGAAAAGTCCACAACCCGTAATTGTTTACACAATCTGCAAAGGAAACGCAAATTGCATTGTCACAGAGTCCAAGCGGGCAAATGTTTTCGTAAAATTGCACCAAGCTCCATCATCTTCGCTTGCGACTCCAAATCAACCGATCCAGCAGCTCACCTCCCACGCTCCGATCCGATCCATCCACGCCCGATTTCTCCCCCTCTTCCCGTTTCATCTTCCAATTCGAATCTGTGAGTTTTTTTCTTTAGCTCAATCCCGATTCAGATTCTTGATTTTTTTTTTTAAGTAGGAGTATATGATTGGAACAGAGTCAAAGATAAATATTTCTTCCTTGAGATTCCAAGGCATAGAAGCTTTCCACCGCATGGGTAGATAAAGGCCGTGTGTACTAGATTGTATGCTCTGTGAATGGTAGCCAAAAAGGTTGGCTGTTGAGTTTGGATTATTGATGGAGCAAAGAGTGCATCTACGCGGTGGTGGCACACTTGAAGTTATATCTAGTCAGGGAGATGTAGACAGAGAACAGGTTTTAGAGCCGTTTGATATTGAAAACGAAACCTGCAAGGAGACAAACCGCTCCAGCAGTTTTGATGTTGGTTACAGTTCCGGTGCTAACACCCTCCAAACGTTGCCTACACCCTCCAAAGATGCTATCTCTCCAGCCGACATCCTAAAAACACTATTCTTTATACTTGTATGGTACACTTTCAGCACATTTTTGACTCTGTAAGTATGTCTTTGTGACTATCCCTTAGCCTTCTCTTGTTTTATTTTTTCTTATAGCTAGAATTTAATTTGTTTGCTTAATTTTCTAGGTACAACAAAACTCTCTTAGGAGATGATTTGGGGAAGTTTCCTGCTCCCTTGTTAATGAATACCATTCATTTTTCTATTCAAGCGGTTTTGTCAAAGATGATAACGTGGTACTGGTCGGGAAGATTTCAACCTGATGTTACCATGTCATGGAGAGACTATTTCATTAGAGGTATACTAACTAAAACTATGTAGTGAACTCCTTTCTTTTTTGTTTCCTTGCTAATGAGCATTCCCTTAGCCATTACTTTCTACGTGATTTAGCTTTTCCGGTTCTTAGAAGTTGATTATATTGAGTTTCTATGAACTGATGACCAACATGGACTTCCCTTTCACAGTTGTACCAACAGCACTTGCAACTGCTTTGGATATAAACCTAAGTAACGAGTCACTTGTCTTCATATCGGTTACGTTTGCAACAATGGTTAGTTGTTTTATTTTATATTGTAGGCCTATGCAACGTGTTAGGGATTTGTGGATGAAAGAAGCCGAGACGTGTCTGATGAAATTTTCACGTTTTTTTTCATTTTGCAGTGCAAATCAGCAGCCCCAATATTTCTTCTTTTGTTTGCTTTTGCCTTCAGGTGCTTTATTCATACCTTATCATTCTTGTTCTCTAGACCATGCATGAGAGTCTGTACTTAAAAAATT
Organism: Brassica napus; assembly: GCF_020379485.1. Lineage (NCBI taxonomy): Eukaryota > Viridiplantae > Streptophyta > Magnoliopsida > Brassicales > Brassicaceae > Brassica > Brassica napus. The sequence goes on from NC_063443.1 coordinate 2,838,155, forward strand.
TATCAGTGATAGACTCTGTTGCTCTAGATAAAACCTAACACTACTTTCGTTTACATTATTCACTTTGAATACACATCCTTTTTTATCAATCATCACACTGATGTTATGCTGCATTTTCCATCATTTTTGTTTGTTGTGTTATTCTGACACAGTTTCTCTTGTAAGGCTGGAGTCTCCAAGCCTGAAACTTTTTGGCATTATTTCAGTTATCTCAGCCGGAGTGTTGTTATCAGGTATATTTTTCTCCAAACATCTATAATGCGTTACTCCATTTTTCAACCTTAGCCAATTTTTGTCTTCCTGTATGCGACAATATCCCCATCCACATGTCTCACTAACCAAACTGTTAATTTGTATTCATTTGCATCCAGTTGCAAAGGAGACAGAATTTGAGTTTTGGGGTTTCGTTTTTGTCATGCTTGCTGCTGTCATGTCTGGTTTTCGTTGGTGTATGACCCAAGTTCTTTTGCAGGTATGTTATTTAGTATCAGTTTCTAATTGTTTCTAAACTATGCATTGGATCTTTATATATTAATGATTTTGTGTTCCACTATTTTGGGTGCATCCTGACGACAACACGATAAGTAGAAAGAAACGTATGGTGAGTTCTGCTCTTGGTGTTTTTTTTTTTTTGTAAATAATATACGTTGTTAATTCTTAAAAGTCAAAATACATAAAATTAACCTATACTTTTCTGTTCATCTAGGCCTGAAAAATCCATTCACATTTATGAGTTGCGTGGCACCAGTGATGGCTATAGTGACTGGTCTTCTTTCTCTCCTTCTGGATCCATGGAGTGAATTTAGAGAGAACAGATACTTCGATAATGGAGAGCATTTTGCTCGAACTTGTTTCTTGATGCTTTTTGGTGGAGCACTAGCTTTTTTCATGGTAGGCATTTGCTAACAATTTATAGTTTTATGTAAGAATGAACTTGCCTTGATAAGTGGAAGTTGAACCAGCTTTTGAAGATCTAGATTAGTATCCGATCGTTCCTCCATGCTCACTAGTTAGTATTTTGTTTCAGGTGTTAACAGAGTATGTTCTTGTTTCGGTGACCAGTGCCGTAACCGTCACAATAGCAGGCGTCGTTAAAGAGGCTGTCACCATAGTGGTAATTGCTATATTGTGTCAGTGCAACTGTTGAGTATTTGATGAATGCAGAATCAAATGAGGGATGTAAATATCTTCGTTGTTGTTCTTCTACTCGGTGCGTACAGGTTGCAGTGTTTTACTTCCACGACGAATTTACGTGGCTGAAAGGTTTTGGTCTGATGATTATCATGGTTGGTGTCAGTTTGTTCAACTGGTACAAGTAAGTAGTTATTCTTCTCCTCCTGGAGAAGGAACTTTTGATTACTTCTGTGCCCCTTTGATAACTTCTTTGTAACGTTTGATATACTGATGAATAAATATAATCTCATAATCGCTTTGATGTGTTCCCAGATATGATAAACTACAAAAGGGGCACAAGACAGAAGATGATAAGCAGCTACAAGCTCCAAGTCAAACCGGAAAATATGTGATTCTTGATGAGACGGATGATCAAGAAAATGGGCCTTGAGCAATTTTTTTGTGTTGCATCAGAATCTCTGGTAACTCTTTATAAACGATCTCATTAAACTGAGTTATCTTCCTTTTTGCTGTGGAAACATCAGAGATTCGCAAGTCAAATGAATTCAAGTTTATTCTATAGAACTACATAACATCAGATTACATTATAAGCTTACTGTGTAAAATTGAGACTAAAGCTAAACAACATACTAAGAGAAGAATGAAGAGGAGCATGAATACAAAAGAATAATGGAATTGAGAGAATGTGAAAAAAACATGAGATCAGATGTGGCATCCACAACAGAGGTAGAAGAAACAGAGAGTCGAAACGAGAACAACAGCTTCGACTACATACATCACGTTGTAAACCACTCCGTCCACTATCTCCGTATGCAGTATCTCTACTCGTTTCCACTTAAACGACGGCGACGATGAAAACATACCCCTTAGTCGCCTCCAAGTATGTGTTTCTTTGGCCGTCGCTTCAATCTCCTCTTTCTGCTGCTTCTTCTTCTTCACAGACGTCCACCTCTTAATCACTCCCATCCTTTGTCTCTCTCTCTCTCTCTCTCTCTCTCTCTCTCTCTCTCTTAGTCTCTTCACGACAGAGTCATCATGTCCTCATGTCACAGTGCATTCTTATACAGAAGAGGAGACGGGTGGCAGTCTGGTGAATAGGTTAAAGGAGAGGGTATTATTGTAAAGTGGGAGTAAGTAAGGAATGAGATCCTCTTGACCTTTTTCTTCGGAAAGGGAAAAACATTAGCTGGCGAAAGGTTGGAAGAAGGGAGTGAGGGGTAGTTTAGGAATTTTACAGCAAAGGCTTTTCGTCACTAAATATTATTTTAGTTAAGAGAACAACGGTCTAGCAGTTTTGCTTTTTTTACAGAGCGGCCCACTGAAACAATGTAACAACGGTCCTTTCTCTCACATTCCTACATTTGTCACACTTTTCATATGAACCGTTATATAGTGACATAAGTTAACGAATATATTCTACATGTATATTTCTGATTGAATAGATTAGATTCTAACTACGTAATGATGTAGTGTCGTAAAGAACTATATATGTTTTGTAAAGCCCCAATACATATATTTTATTTTTGATGCAAGACAGCTCAATTTTATTTGTCTACTTTACTTTCTTGATGATGAAAGGGACCATCTCGTCTCTATCAACAATTTGTGACATTATATATAGAGCCGTTCTCTTCTTTTAATCAATCGAAACTCGAAAGTTATGTAATTAATCATACTTAATCTTGTCAGTTCTCATATGTGTATTCTTTTAGGTTGGGATGATCAATTTTTAAAACACTAAAGTACCTATCTTCCTTAATTAACTTAGTATATATGTGACTACAACATATACTAGTATCTTAGAGTATAGCCTTTATCAACTTAGTTTTGTATTGGCCCGACACATAGATATATAGACAAATATTCACGAGTTCCACCATGCTAATCTTTACTTGTCGACACGAATTTTAGTCGCGCCGCACGCAATAATGGGTCAGAAAAGTCAAAAGTAGTTGAAACACACTCGAATATTAAGAAAGATGATATTTTTTGGTAACATTAAGAAAGTTGATTTGTCCATAAACATCTGACTCGAGGGATGAAAATTCATTTTTCAAGATATTCAGGATTAGGTCTTCAGATTACTAGGACCACTACTAAACAACTGGATGTAGTATACAACTTATAGAATAGTTTTGTAATCAATTTGGCATTAAAACAACAAAGCATGCTGCGTATCATCATGATTTCACGATCTACGATATGAAAAAAAAAGGGTAAGCACTCAAATGAGTGTCACTTTCACTTTCACATGACAAGCCAAGAGTTAAAATAAAAAAAAACTTACAAGGAAAGTTATTAGTTCAATAAGTTACATGATTTGCAATCAGCAAGAAGGCCCATTAGCTCAGTTGGTTAGAGCGTCGTGCTAATAACGCGAAGGTCGCAGGTTCGAAACCTGCATGGGCCATTAGGTATTTTTAATCCTAAACATTATTTCTGCTTCTTTTTAATGCCCAACGAGAATCACCCAAAAGTTAATTTTTGCTTGATATACGAATCTTTGGCTGAAAACCCCATGGGCCAGTAGTTGGCCCAACTAAAAGTCGTCCAATTGGTAGAATATTATAACGGCACGTTGTTAATTGGTGAACACGTAAAACATCACGTAGTCTAAATTCCTTCATAGCCGTTGGTAAAACAAAACCTAGTCATCGCTTTGCTTTTCGTCTATACTTATTTAATAGAAAAGTCACAGCTAAAAAGTTCCTCTTTCGCATTCCTTTCTTCCTCGTAGAGCAATCGCAATCCCTAAACCCCACTCAACGAATCCGATCTCTGTTCAGCTCATCTCCTTTCCTCTGCACATATAAAAGATGGCAAGTGTCGCAATCATCGATTCGTCGAGTATCTTCGGAGAAGAAGAGGGTCTGTTATGGCGAGTACCAGTGGAGGAAGAGGCGAGGATGGGAGGCCGCCGCAGATGCAACCTGTTCGTTCTCTTTCCCGGAGGATGACGCGAGCTGGGACCATGATGATTGATCATCCTAACGAAGACGAGAACGTCATTGATAGCGAGCTCGTGCCGTCTTCTCTCGCGTCCATTGCTCCTGTTCTTCGAGTGGCTAATGAGATTGAGGATCAGAACCCTAGGGTTGCTTACCTCTGTAATGATTCTCTCTTTTTACTCATTTGATCAGTTAGGAGTTTTTATAGTTTTGTTATCTATAGTGATGGATTTTGAGAAGCATTGTGACTTTTGTGGAGGATGACAATGTTAAAGTTTCTCATCTTGCTTTACACTTAATCTTACTAGGTCGTTTCCACGCGTTTGAGAAGGCTCATAGAATGGATCCAACATCAAGTGGACGAGGTGTTCGTCAATTCAAAACCTATCTACTCCACAAATTAGAAAAGGTATATTAATGGCAATGCTGTTTTTCTTTGATGTAATAATGGAGTATACAGATAAATCAATGCTTGTTTAATGTTTAGTTTTTGTGTTTGATAGCTTTTTTAGTAGTTTGAGTTAGTAGTTCAACATTCTGGATGTGATTTTATTTCGTGAACTCCTACATCTTGTTCGTACCTTGAGAAAGTAGTTAATGTAGTTTTGTATGTTGTTTAGGAGGAACCAACGAGTGATCCGAAAGAAATTCAGAACTACTACCAGAGGTTCTATGAGGAAAATATACAAAAAGGAGAAGGGAGAAAGACACCGTGAGGATAACTTCCTAACATTTTGTAATCGTTTACATGACAGAAAAATCTTGTCTTCTAATTCTGTCGATTTTGTCATTGTAGGGAGGAGATGGCTAAGCTTTACCAGATGGCGAGTGTCTTGTATGATGTTCTTAAGACTGTGGTTCCTCCAGCAAGAATAGACGAAAAGGTCTTTTAGTGTTCCACCTACATCCTTTTAGTTAGATTATCATCCTGAAGAGGGTAATCGTGGCACTTGACTTTTTTTTTCTTACTGTTGTTGGTATGTAGACCCACAGATATGCTAAAGAAGTTGAAAGAAAGAAGGATCACTATGAACACTACAACATTCTTCCTTTGGACGCTGGAGGGGCAAAAACTGCTATAATGGAGCTCCCTGAGGTTGCTGCATGTGCAAACTTTTCTTACTTCAGCTGTCCATCATTTTAGCCACTCTGAGCTCTTACCGATGTTTTCCATTAAAATGTAGATTAAGGTGGCAGTTCGTGCCGTCTCTAATGTGGAAAATCTTCCTCGGCCAAAACTCCATTCATCCTCGACTAATCCTGACCAAGTGGAAAGGGAAGAAACCAGATCTTTCAATGATATTCTCGAGTGGCTGGCTTTGGTTTTTGGTTTTCAGGTATCATTTTCTTTCTTGCTATTTTTGTAATCTTTTTTATTTGATGAGCAGTGTCATGATTAAGCTTCCTATTTTTCTTGGTTAAAGAGAGGAAATGTAGCTAATCAGAGGGAGCATCTCATACTGCTACTTGCCAACGTTGATGTGCGTAAGAGGGATCTCGAGAACTATGACGAGGTAAATTTTGTACTCTAAAAAAAATTTGTACTCTACAAAGCTTCCGTTTTGAAGAGTTTAGTACATACAAGTTACTAACTTCAAATGAAATTTAGCTAAAGCCTAGCACCGTGAGGAAGTTGATGGACAAGTATTTCAAGAATTACAGGTCATGGTGCAAGTATTTGCGGTGTGAATCATATCTCAGGTATCGTAATGATCTCTTAGATAAATAAAGTTCTTAACGCTACTACGAATCTTGTGTTTCTATTGGTGGATGGTTTTTCTGTTGGCAGGTTTCCTCCAGGTTGCAATGAACAACAGCTGAGCCTTGTGTACATTGGCCTTTATCTTCTCATATGGGGTGAAGCATCGAATATCCGCTTCATGCCTGAATGCCTCTGCTACATATTCCACAAGGTAGGTTGTTTTTAGCTCAGCGATCATTTTTTCCTCGTGTGTTTCTGTGATGAACTTTGAACTCAAGTTCCCATTTCAATTAAGATATCAACGAAATGCTAGTTTTTGGTTTTGCCTACTATGCTTTTGTTTCTTATGAAATTTTTGAAAGGAAACTTTATGTCGACCTCTATAAATTACTAATGCCTTGGGATCCAACATGCGGATTAAAGATTGGGCACTAACATTCTCTTGGTGATTTCAATTTAGTAAGAATTTTTCGTTGAGGTGACCAACTACAGAAATATAATCACATACGTTCTTTTTTATTGGGTAAGTATTGAGTTCAAGGAAACAAGAACAATAAATTTCTCTAGATGAAGCAAATGACAACGCGCACACCGTTTAAATGTGTATCTAGTTAGTCGTCTTATTATTTTCTGTGATTTGGTTGGTGATAATCTATATACAAAAATGTTGCGAAGTGTTGTGATGATGCTTCCGTATGTGAAATGTTTACCTGATTTTCTATAAGGGAAAAATCTTGTTTTTATACTGTTATTATATAAGTTTTTGTGTAACCATGTGTTTTTTCTTTGAAAAAATCTTCTTGTGAAGATGGCGGATGAAGTCCATGGAATTCTGTTTTCCAATGTATACCCTGTAACTGGGGACACATATGAAGCAGGTGCACCTGACGATGAGGCATTCTTAAGGAATGTTATAACGCCAATCTACCAGGTCTTACGCAAGGTATGTAATTTTCTGTTCTAGGTTTTCTTTTTTTTCCCTCACGTATTAGTTCACTAAGAAGACCAGGTCATTTTGGGTTATAGGAAGTCAGGAGAAACAAAATGGGGAAGGCAAGCCATTCAAAATGGAGAAACTATGATGATCTGAACGAGTACTTTTGGTGAGTTAGTTAAATCAACTCGATCTGGTTTTATATGTTAAGTCAAGTGTTGTCATCTGAGCCGACTCAATTTAACGTTTTAGGGATAAGAGGTGTTTTAGGCTGGGTTGGCCGATGAAACCTGAGGCAGACTTTTTCATCCACTCTGATGAGATTGCACAACATCCAAATGAGGTGTTAATTTTGCTTATTAATACTGCATAAGGACTTAACTTTTGATCTTTATCTTTAATATTCCTTGGATGCTTACTTGCTTCGACTATCCATCTTGTTTTAATCCGATTATTTTTTTATTTCCTTTCCATTATGAACGTTACCAATTTAATTTCTTATTGCAGAGACGTGAACAAATTCCTCATGGAAAAAGGAAACCGAAAACTAATTTTGTTGAAGCTCGTACGTTTTGGAATCTCTATCGAAGCTTCGACCGAATGTGGATGTTCCTTGTGTTGTCTCTACAAGTAGGATTTAAATTAAAAGTCTCACTCTCCTCCTGCCCTGTTCGATAATCTATATGTAGTAATTCTATTTTTTCAGACTATGATGATAGTTGCATGGAGCCCGTCAGGATCTATTCTTGCGATATTCGAGGAGGATGTATTTTTCAATGTCTTGACCATTTTCATTACTTCAGCTTTTCTCAATCTTCTACAAGGTAACTTGTAATTCAGTTTCAGTTTGACATCGTCCATTTGATGAGTATTTATACCATATTGGCTTACTCATTTGTTCTTATATGAAATGCAGCGACATTGGATGTAATTCTTAGTTTTGGTGCTTGGAAGAGCCTGAAGTTTTCTCAGATTCTGCGGTTTATTACAAAATTTTTAATGGCAGCCATGTGGGCCATCATACTGCCAATTGCGTATTCGAAGTCGGTGCAGAATCCAACTGGACTAATTAAGTTCTTCAGTAGTTGGGTTCAGAGTTGGCCTCACCAGACATTATACAACTATGCTATTGCGTTATATGTCTCTCCAAATATCTTGGCTGCTGTGTTTTTCTTACTTCCACCTCTGCGGAGAATCATGGAACGATCAAATATGCGGATTGTCACGCTTATCATGTGGTGGGCTCAGCCAAAGTTGTATGTTGGCAGAGGAATGCATGAAGAGATGTTTGCACTTTTCAAGTAAGAAATATGATGTTATCCATTTCTGTGAATACATTATTTTTCATTGTTGGACACCGCACATGGCATGGTAACATAGGTTTCAGCTTTTTATGCTTCCATCATTAATTTTGTTTTTAATTCATAGGTATACATTCTTTTGGGTCATGCTGTTACTTAGCAAGCTCGCTTTCAGCTTCTATGTGGAGGTGATTTAGCTTCACATTTATAACTCATATTTATTTCCTACTAATGAATGTTTACCATTTATAACACCCACACTTACTTTCCTAATCTTTCACTTAGTCCGAGCTATCATCTAAAATTTCTACAAGCACCTTTTTGCTGCAGTTATTATTACATGTACATTTATTGATGTTGCCTGGACAGATATTACCGCTTGTCAAGCCAACGAAGTTAATTTGGGATATGAGTGGCGTAAATTATCAATGGCATGAGTTCTTTCCAAATGGTAGTGATCCTTACTCGTAGTATGATTATTTACTGCTATTAACTTCTATTAATTCTAAACAATGTTGATAACATGCAGCCACTCATAACATTGGTGTCATTATCTCCATATGGGGTCCGATTGTCTTGGTGAGTAATTTTGTACTAATTAAATTGGTAAGAGTAGTTCTAATAACTTGATTCATGTTTAGGTTTATTTTATGGATACGCAAATATGGTATGCCATATTCTCCACTATATTTGGTGGGATTTATGGAGCTTTCAGTCATCTTGGGGAGGTAATTTTTTTTTCTTTTTCTTTTTCTTTTTACTTTGTTAGTATGCAAAAACTATAAACCAAAAAACTTGTCTGCTATTATGACGACATTTTTCTAATTTCCTAAGTTAAAACCCAACATTCTGCAAATTTGTTTTAGTTAGTTTTTCAATTTTTTATATGCAGATACGTACACTTGGAATGTTGCGGTCCAGATTTAGATTTGTTCCCTCTGCTTTCTGTTCTAAGCTTACACCATCACCTCCAGGCCGTGCAAAGAGAAAGCACTTGGTATTAATCATACATATAAATTTAAGTGAGAAGAAAGTATACGCCAAGTATGTTCATTTTAATGGGTGACAAATGTAACATTTGAGTAATGCAGGACGAACAAGTGGACGAAAATGACATTGCGAGGTTCTCACAGATGTGGAATAAGTTCATATATACGATGCGGGATGAGGATCTGATCAGCGACAGGTTTTAGGACTTTTTCTATAATATACTCATCATACTGATCTCCTAAGTTTAGTTCATAAATATACTTGTGTTCTTTGCTTCTTTGGTGTATAGGGAAAGAGATTTGCTACTTGTACCTTCGTCGTCTGGAGATGTTACTGTTGTGCAGTGGCCTCCTTTCTTGCTTGCTAGCAAAGTATTAATACAGATCTCTCTGTAACAGTTTTGCCCCATCCCTTCTCTCTTCTTGATGAACTGTACTCTTTTGGTGTCAGATTCCCATAGCATTGGACATGGCTAAAGATTTCAAGGGAAAAGAGGACGCTGAATTATTCAAGAAGATTAAAAGTGAATACTATATGTATTACGCAGTGGTTGAAGCCTATGAATCGATGAGGGACGTAATATATGGTCTTCTTGAAGATGAATCTGATAAAAGGTACGAATTTCTTTATCCCGTCAGTATTAGATTGTACCCAACATCATTGATACATTTTGAACCTATTACAGACTGGCTGAGTACTAACTATGTACCACTACTGTCTCCCAATTTATATAGGATTGTAAGGGAGATTTGTTTTGAAATTGATGATAGCATTCAACAACATAGATTCTTAAGTGCATTCCGGATGACTGGTATGCCTTTGCTCAGTGATAAGCTAGAGAAGTTCTTAAAAATCCTGGTAACGTGAAGATATTTTTCTTCTCTCCTTCAATACCAATACTTACTTTTCTTTTTATGTGTTTATTATTCTCCTTAATAAAATGTAGTCGTGCTGACAGCTAAGTGATTACGGAGAAGATGAAACTTACAAGTCTCAGATAATCAATGTTCTCCAAGATATTATTGAAATCATCACGCAGGATGTTATGGTTAAGGGTCACGAGTAAGTCTTGATCGTTCATATGTGAAAGTTTGCCTCATTTTTTCTATGCAAGAAAAGCTGTTCTGTTACTTCTTTTTCTCTAGTTCTTAAAACAATCCATAAGGTGTAAGCTCAAAAAACTTCACTATGAAATATTCAGGTAACATGCTCTCTTTATACCTGCAGAATCCTTGAGAGGGCTCATTATCAGAGTGGTGATATTGAAAACGAAAAGAAAGAACAAAGGTTTGAAAAGATAAATCTTGGTGGTCAGAACGACTCTTGGAGAGAAAAGGTATAATTTTTTCTGTCTATAATGTGAACAATCAGCCATGTCTTCTGCCTTTGGATCTCATTCATTCATTCAATCTTACTTTGTAGGTTGTAAGGCTTTTGTTACTTGTGACTGTTAAAGAGTCGGCAATCAATATCCCTCAAAGTTTGGAAGCTCGTCGTCGTATGACATTCTTTGCAAATTCCTTGTTCATGAATATGCCAGATGCTCCTCGAGTTCGTGACATGCTATCATTTAGGTACATATTTTAGACAAGGTCTATGTCTGCTTTATCTTCCGTTTCTCAGGTGGTTCATGGAACCAAGTAACGTTTGTTTTTCACATTTGTGTCTAGTGTCTTAACTCCTTACTACAAAGAAGATGTTCTCTATTCAGAGGAAGAACTGAACAAGGAAAACGAAGATGGAATATCTATTTTGTTCTACCTACAGAGAATATATCCTGGTGAGCGCCTATCTGGTGTTCTGTACGTCTTTATAGCAAGTTTGAAATTTACCCAATGAAAATGTTTTGTAATACAGAGGAATGGTCGAATTTTTCCGAACGTGTTAATGATCCGAAGCGAATTTTTTCTGAGAAAGACAAGACAGATCAACTCCGGGAATGGGTATCTTATAGAGGCCAGACCCTTTCAAGGACAGGTATACTATCAGAATGTTGTAGGAGTTTTTACTTGTATGTATGCGGTATGCGATCGCTAATGTGTTGAAAATCTTTACTATTGCTAGTTAGGGGAATGATGTACTACAGAATGGCCCTCGAACTTCAATGTTTCCAGGAATACACAGAATATGGTTTGTATTTCCTCCAAACTTACAGATTTTATTGTTTGCCTTTTCTGCCTGTGTATGCGTCACTACTACTTTATTTAGTAGTTGTCAAAGGAAATTTCTGGAAAGTTAAATGTTGCTTGAGAGAAAAAAAAAACTGTTTTAAGAACTACTTTTTCATCTTGCAGCTGCCCATAGTGGCTACCTTCCCTCAGCATCATATGACGAGTTTATGAACCGCGCACGAGCTCTTGCAGATCTGAAATTCACATATGTCGTGTCATGCCAGGTATATGGGAACCAGAAAAAGTCAAGTGACGGCAGGGATCGAAGTTGTTACAATAACATTTTACAGCTCATGCTAAAGTAAGAAAGTTGTCACTGTTTTGAAATCAAAACCTTCTTCTTCTTCTAGCTTAGTTTTAATTTTACGCTATTTTTAGGTATCCATCCTTGCGTGTTGCATACATAGATGAAAGGGAGGAGACAATCAATAAAAAATCACAGAAAGTATTCTACTCCGTGCTGCTCAAAGGATGTAACAAATTAGATGAGGTATATAACAAGCCAATTTGTTGGTTGATAATTTATTACATAATTAGGCCTTACCTGAATGTTGTTCTTTATTTTTTTAGGAAATTTATCGTATCAAACTTCCCGGCAATCCTACTGAAATAGGCGAAGGAAAACCTGAGAATCAGAACCATGCCATCATTTTCACTCGGGGTGAAGCACTTCAGACCATAGACATGAACCAGGTAGCTTTCGTCTCTCTATACCTCAACCAGTTTGTTGATTCAAACTTTGTTGTCTCATTCCTTTTTCCCATTTCAGGACAACTACTTTGAAGAGACTTTCAAAATGAGAAATGTGCTACAAGAATTTGATGAAGGTCGTCGTGGCAAGAGGAATCCTACAATTTTGGGTCTTCGTGAACACATTTTTACTGGAAGGTATAATATTCTTTATACCTTTGGTCGTTCTTGATGTTAATGCATGTCTCCACATTTTTGGCACTATTGCACTGTTCTTTTTTAATCTTTCTTGTCTGATTTCCCTTACTCCACAGTGTTTCATCACTTGCTTGGTTCATGTCAAATCAAGAAACGAGTTTCGTTACCATTGGCCAACGTGTTCTGGCTAATCCTCTGAGGTATTCTCATATCTTTTCACTAGGGGAAAAATCCTTGCTACCCGTCCTTTTGCAGCCTCAAATCTGACTTCAAAAGTAGCAGCAGTCTCTGCATCGTCGAATCTTATATATTATCTTAGAACTAAATCTTTTTGTTTCATACAACTAACTCACTTTTCTTTTACAGGGTACGTTTCCATTATGGCCATCCTGATATATTTGATAGAATCTTCCACATCACAAGGGGAGGCATTAGCAAGGCTTCAAAGATAATAAACTTAAGCGAAGATATCTTTGCAGGTAAAGAATGGTCCTTGTTGACAAACGTTAAACTTTCTTCCTCTTTTTTTGTGATGGCTAAATATGGTAACAAACAGGATACAATTCAACTCTTCGTGGGGGTTATATCACACATCACGAGTATATCCAAGCAGGGAAAGGGCGTGACGTAGGGATGAATCAGGTTTCGGTTTTCGAAGCCAAAGTTGCGAATGGTAATGGAGAACAAACACTAAGTCGTGACGTTTACAGACTTGGACGCCGGTTTGATTTTTACAGGATGCTCTCCTTCTACTTCACCACTGTTGGTTTCTATTTCAGTAGTATGGTATGCCTAATTCCTCATTCAATGATAGTTACTTCCTCTTCCACTTGTAGAAAGCATGTCTTTTCTTGGATTGTTCAGACGAGTAAAAAGCATTCGTCTTTTCTGTGTTTCAGATAACGGTTCTCACAGTATATGTGTTCCTATATGGGCGTCTTTATCTGGTATTGAGTGGATTGGAAAAGGAGATTCTGCAAAGTGCAATTGTGCATCAATCCAAAGCTCTTGAGGAGGCGCTAGCAGCTCAATCAGTTTTCCAGTTAGGTTTTCTGATGGTTCTACCAATGGTTATGGAGATTGGCCTAGAAAAAGGGTTCCGCAAGGCCTTGGGAGATTTCATTATAATGCAGCTTCAGCTTGCCTCTGTTTTCTTCACGTTTCAGCTGGGAACAAAAGCTCATTACTTTGGGAGGACGATTTTGCATGGAGGTTCTAAGTACAGAGCAACTGGTCGTGGATTTGTTGTTTTCCATGCCAAGTTTGCGGATAACTATAGACTATACTCGAGAAGCCACTTTGTCAAGGGACTGGAGTTGGTCATGCTACTGATAGTTTATCAAGTATATGGAAATTCGTACCGTAGCTCGAGTCTTTATATATACATCACATTTTCAATGTGGTTCCTAGTGACTTCTTGGTTGTTTGCTCCGTTTATATTCAACCCATCTGGATTTGAGTGGCAAAAGACGGTGGACGACTGGACTGACTGGAAAAGATGGATGGGGAACCGTGGTGGCATTGGAATCGTCGTTGAAAAAAGTTGGGAATCATGGTGGGAATCAGAGCAAGAACATCTCAAGCACACAAATTTAAGAGGAAGGGTTCTCGAGATACTTCTCGCACTGCGTTTCCTCCTTTACCAGTATGGAATTGTGTACCACCTCAACGTAGCTCACCGCGACACAACAATTCTGGTATGATAATGTTCTTTCTTCTCTTTGTCATGATGCTTCCCGCTTTTATCTTTGGATAACTTTGAAACCTTTCTTCTGTAAGGTTTATGGACTCTCTTGGGGAGTCTTGTTGGCAGTTCTCCTCGTCCTAAAGGTAAGGCTGCGAAACAATCTGTATTCAGAGATAGTTTAACACAGTGGGTTGGTTTCCACTTCTCACATTGATGGTTGTTTTGTTTAATCATCTGACAGATGGTATCGATGGGAAGAAGGAAATTCGGTACAGATTTTCAGGTTATGTTCAGGATTCTCAAGGCGCTTCTCTTCCTCGGTTTCTTGTCAGTCATGACTGTATTATTTGTAGTCTGCGGCCTCACCATTGCAGATGTATGCGCTTCATTCCTCGCTTTCTTGCCTACCGGCTGGGCCATTCTTCTTGTAAGTTACCACACAACTTTCTTAACTGCACAAAAGTCTTGTTTTCTTTGATGAGAATAAAGTTTGACTAATGGTTTCTGAAGATCGGGCAAGCGCTGCGTGGTGTGCTTAAGGGACTAGGATTCTGGGACTCGATTAAAGAGTTAGGGAGGGCGTACGACTACATAATGGGGCTTTCGATTTTCACACCCATTGCTGTCTTATCTTGGTTCCCATTTGTGTCTGAGTTCCAAACCAGACTCCTGTTTAACCAAGCTTTCAGTCGCGGTCTCCAGATCTCTATGATCCTCGCTGGAAAGAAAGACAAAGAGACACCTGCCCCCTCCAAGTAGACAGAGAGACACCTTCCATCTCCAAGTAGACAGAAAGACAAAGAGACACCTTCCACTTCCAAGTAGACACCTTCGTATTCTTTGATCTTCATTCTTTTTATTCAGTTGTTGTTGTTAGTATATTGATTCGGTCTTTAAGATTATAGAAAAATGTTGTTCATTGAAATTACTTTTTGGTCCTGTGTATTCTAAGAGGGACATCATCTTACATATACACTCGAAAGCTAAGTGTTGAGAAAGTTAGAAAACGAAGCTCCAACGAGACCTCCTTCATTGTCGGTATGTACATGCGTTTAAGTAGGTGTATGTGTCCGTTGCATCTGTTAGATACATCTTTTAGTAGGTAGGTGCCTGCATTGAGGTTCCTCTGAAGAGAACAGTCTCTGGAAAAGAGCGTAATCATTGATGCAGCCGTTGGAGAATAAGGTCTTTCATGCCACCATTAAAAATTTGGAAAAGCTATCGGCCTTGTCTGAAACCTATGTCTCGTGTTTTGGTATCGAAGTGATGAAGAATGATAAGTAGTATTTACTAGTCGGAGAGTAAAAAAAAAACACCACAATCATTGTAGTATTGGTTTGGCTATGTCTCAAAAGAGATTGGGAATACAACAAAAAGACTTGGAATCTAATGTGTCTGTAAATAAGTTCTATGAACTCCAAAAGCATGGTAACAAATGACACATAGACAATTTGAACAGTCCTAGGTGATGTCGAACTTTGGAGGAAAGCTAACAGAAAGCCGAAAAGGGAGGTGAAGCAGCATGGAGGTTTTGTTGGTATACGTCTGAGAAATTGAAACCAAACGTGGTAAGCCTTAGGTGGTTCCAGACTTTTCATGCTCTACCGCGCACGAGAAACAAGACATTGCTTTCATGTCAAATGCCTGTAATACAAAGATAAAAGAGTGTACCTAAGCTGTGACTGACTGCAAATAGAAATTTAACAAGAAAGACCGTCAAAATGATTCTCAGAACAGCTTAAATTTGTAAAGAATCAGCGTCCAAAGCTTTGGATATCAAGCAGCAAGTAAACTAAAGACTTCTCAGCCCCACTCAAAGGAGTAAGCTTATGGTATGAAGTATATATCTCCACCCCCAACTAAATGCATAAGAGAAAGAGAATGAAGAGGCAGTGCTGGAGTAATCTTTCTGTACTGCAAAATCCCGGGGGAGACATAAACTACGAAGCATGAGAAAACAATTTCAAACTGAGGTGACAAAACATAGTGCAATTCAACACACGTTCTTTGAAATCCACTAATATAAACCATAAGAGCAAAGGTTATGAAGATAGCCTACAGGAAGCGCTAAGCAGACTAAACAACATAGAGGTGGTGGGCTGTGCATAACTTTGAAGTAAGAGTTGTTACCTCTTGAAGAGTTCAGAAAAGTAGCGTGTACCATTGTATGCTACGAACCACATCAAGACTACCACCAAACCATCTGAAAAGAAGAGTTGAGGAAAGCCAAAGAAGATGCAAAAGCAGAGATCTCATGTCCTTGGAAAAAATTCTAGAATGTATCAAGTTAATCTCAAAAACACTATTCAGCAAAGAAAAAAACTCTTTAATGCCATCATAAGAATGAACAGAGACATTTGTTTTAAGACAACAACACGAGTGAAAGAAACTCAGTGGCAATTGGAACCATTTATTTATTTATGTTTAAAAATCAAAACTTGCATATCTTCCTAACGATCGAAGAGTATCATCATTCTCAAAGCAATATCTCTCAAGAGAACGACTCAAGCAGAGAGAGGGAGAAAAAGGATACTGAAGAGGTATCGTTCCCACCAATCAAGCATGTAGAGCCCGAACGTGACATTGTAAAGGTAGATTTTTCGTTGAACCCAGTTCATATCTGATCCACTTCCTACAACCAAAAAACACAGACAGGAGATTACAAATCTGGCCTTCAATGATCGGAAACACACATAGTCCAAGTTTCAAAATTTACCACGCAAAAACGTGATACAGATCATATAACAAAAAGCACCTAAGAGATTCGAGATCCAGAGTCTCAAGTACCGAATAGAGAAATCAAAATTAGACAAGGAGACATCAAAGCTGGAATTGTCTGTCTTTTTGACCATTGGATTAGTTCCGACTTCCGACCAGGTTTACGTAAACCGGTTTAGTGTAGCATTTCGGTTTTTGGGACAAACTGGATTTCTTAAAGTTACGTAAACCGGTTTAGTGTAACCAGTTAGTTAATTCCGGTTATGTGGGACTAAACCGGGTTCTCATCTCTATCTTGTGTTCTCTTTATCCACGCGCGTGTGCGCTTTGTAATAAGAAGACAATCAAAGATGGTGACGACGAGCGTCGTCGGAGCTCCGTTGGTGGTTGCCCGGTCTAGACGGATTCCGACGTCCCTCAAGTGCTTCGCTTCCACCGCGAATTCCGAGCTTCTCCGCTCCCAGCTCGATCAGCTTCACGCGGAGGCAGAGTCCACTCGTGCTAAAGGTCTGACCTTTATCTGCTAATCTCCCTCTTATTTGGAATGAGTAGTGCCCTGTTTGATGTTGTCTTTGTTGTTGGTCCAAAGCAAATAGTAATAGGTTGAGACTCTTGAGATTATCTGAGGCTGCAGAGAATCTACGTAGACAAGCTTCTCTTCATGTTCAGACGGGTAAAGAGAATGACGCAAGAGAGTTGCTTCTCCAGAAGAAGAAAGTCATGCAAGCTTTGGACAAGGCCAAAGCTCGTATCGAGTTGCTTGATACCCTTTCTTCAAAACTCAACGAGGTACAGTGAGAGAATTCTCAACAATCCTAGTTCAGTTTTGAGTTTATTGTGTTTTAATTGTCTGTGAAACATGTGTTTGAGAAAGCTTGGTTTGGTTTCAGGCAATATCTGTCAAAGAAACACAGCTGATTGGGAACATATCTTTAGATCTGGAAGTAGATAGAGAGAGGACTTCAGATGGAGTTCACATTGTATCTCCAAAGCCTGAATCTACTGAAGAAGGGCATGAGAATGACCAAACTGACTTGGGTTCTCAGGAAAGTCAACTTATTGAAAACAACTTTGAGGAACACCAAGAAACTGTACTGGAAGAGGCTTTAACTGGTAACATCTTCAGTGAAGTGTCTTCTTATGAGTCTTTCCTGGAGAATCTAGACCAGAAACTTTGCAGAATCGAGGATGAGCTTGTCACTGTTGTGAATGTTGCGTCGTTGGTGCTTAGTCATGAAGATAAACCCAAGAATCTAAAGGTTCAGCAAACATCAGAAATTCTTGAAGAGATTCGTTGTGTGAGGGAAAGGTAATAACACACTCGGAACATCACTAAGTTTTTAACTCCTAATCACTCTAGTATTACTTAGTACATGAAGTTTTATTGTGTTTGCTTGTGTAGGATTGCAAGTATCATTTGCAAAGAAGCAAACATCAGTTAGTGCCTCAAGCTCCTCTTCTTGGTATGAACAGTGTAGCATTTCTATACTCATTCAGGTCTATGGACATTATCTTGGTGTGATGTGAATATTAAATATCTTCCAAGTTTGGTACATTGAATTTTGATGTGATATATATATTTATAGAACATAGGAACATAAACATTCATGACATATCTCCCTTGCAGATAGAATTTAATATATGAATTAACTACAGATACCAAACTATGCAATGATTTTCAGATGTTTTAGTAACAAAATTGATAGCATTAAAGCGACAGGTAGAGGTTCTGGACTAAACAAATCAAGAAACAAAGACTATGTATAACCAAAACATTCCCATTACATATCAGTTGTCCTGAGAAAGAAAAAAGATGATAAAAAGTGAAATGATGCCAACGAATCAACCATATAGAATTTAAACATCTAAGTCCTGAAATGACACTTAACTATTAAACAAAACCAAAAAAAAAAAACTGATTATTTTTATTTGACAATGCCTTCATTCCCAGCAAGAACCAAGTACTTATCCTTCCTTGTGAGATTAGTGCACTCAAACCCCAAAACTCTAGCAAGTTCTCCCTGTATGAAATTTGCAACTTCAAAGCTTGACTTACCTCCAGCACAAGTCATCTCTTTAGGCAACTTCTTCAAAATCTCAATACAATAAACCGGCCTAGGGTTCATCAGAAAGAAGATAGGGTCTAAACACTTGAGCCCACTCGCGGTCGTCCCGTAGAACATGCTCACTCTAGCATCCACAGCCACCGGAACAATGTCCTCAGTCAACTCAGCGAACAAAGGACTGAATCTCAGCAGATAAGGCTCTCTACAAGTGGTCCCTTCAGGACAAACCACTAAGTCTCCTTTGCTCAGCAGTCTATGCATAGCCTCGCCGTCTTTCTTCCTGTCTCTCTTGAGACTAACTGTCTTGAGAGGCGCAATGAGCTCGGAGAACTTGCTTAGGCTGTAAGTAACCGCGGTCAAGGGCTTGCCGAGAGAAGTGGTGAGAAAGACAGGATCAAGAAGGGTCCTATGGTTGCATACATACAAGACCCCACTCTTACCTTTCTCCGGAGGGCCGTTATACAAGTTATGCGTCTTAAAAGTGATCCTAACACCGGAGATAGCAGCCAAGAAGTTGGCTACGTGGTAAGGAAGCAAGACTCCTATCAAGATCCTGAAGACAGCTAGGAAGAAACCGATAGGGAGCCATGTGAACATAGCGAGTGTAGCTGATGGTGTCGGCAAGAAAGCTAATCTCCCGTCATGGAATATCAATGGCTTTGGGTATCTTTCTCTAGGCAGAGTGTTCATAGAGTCTTCTTCATTACAAACGTAAGCTTCCTGTGAGGAGAAACGTAGAAGAAAACTGAAAAGTTAGTAACTACTTTTTTGTATGAAACTTAGAAGTAATGAAAACGTAAAGAAAGAAGAAAGTTACTTTGCAAATGGAGATGAAGGTGTGATCTTGAACGCTTGAAGAGGTTCCAATACCAAGTACAGGCTTCTTCTTGTTATTGTTATCAAAGTAGTCTTTGGCTGCTCTATGTTTCACGAGAGATCCTGAAGTTAAGCCGGTGTAGACTTTCCTCCCCATAACTTCTATCTCTTGCAGTTTAGTCCCAATCACATCATCAGCGTTGAGATGCTCTCTCAAAAACCTCCCCACCATCACTTGAGGCAAGGTGGTGAACACGACTTTGGAGTATTCAGTTCGAGACCAGACGTTGTAAACCTGGAGGTTCAAGCTCTCGAGGAAGAACTTGGGTAGAACCGACCTGGAAACGTTGTCCATGTCTTTGACTTTAAGACCAGAGAATGTTATGAAAGTGAGGACTTTGAGTTTGGTTTCTTGCGGCAGTGCCCAGAGGAAAGAACAAGAGATCAAGAGAATGATCGCTCTGATGATCGATCCTCCTTCGAAGGCTACGAGCATGAAGTAAGGGAAGAAAGCGTGGAAGTGTTTGCTCGAAAGCTGTCTTAAAAGAACACCATCGATGTCACAGACCAAGGTGTCATCAGGAGACACAGAGCATGTTCTGTTTTCATACTTTGTAATGCTTGGGAAGAGAGGGTTTATAGAATCTTGATTTTCTTGGTTTTGTTGTTGTTGTTGTTGTTGATTATTAAGAAGATGAGAAGTGTTGTGTTGAGATTGTGATTTGGAGAGGTTTAAGAAGTTTTTAAGCTGGAAACCATAGCCTCTAAGCTTTCTTGCAGCTCTGTAACATGAGTTAGCAAGAAGACGGTAAAGAACCCATTCTGCAAGAATCACTAGAAGCTCTGGAAACACCATAGCTAAGGCTTATAGAGAGAGAGAAGGAAGGAAAGAAAGATGAGTTAATGTGTTGAAGAGGACAAAGAGGTTTCCAGAGGAGATTTATATATAGTGAGTGAGTGATGATAGGCGAGAGCAGAGGTGGTGTGAAGGTTGACCCTTTTTTAATTTAATTTAATTTTTGCCTTTTTAAAATTTTTGGTTAACACACACATCTTGCATTAACTGTACGCCACAACGTCTATGAATTAAATTTAGTACGTGTTTGTATTCGTTTCCAAGAAGTTGTGGTTGAATGTTGATGATTCTAATTTTCTACCTGTATTTGGCTATTTGCATACATAAATCTAACGAATGTAGCAATACATTATAGTGTTGTTGCAGTCATGCATCACATGATTTTCACTGCTATTGCTTTTGCTTTTGCTTTTTTTCTATATTTAATGTCTATACACGTCGGTTCATCTATATACTATTTGTTCACTGATCACAAACGCATAAAATCATAGCAACGTACCACGCAAGATTTGATCACGTTTGAGTCGTTGACTATAATGATCATTAAGGGATGGGACTGCGATCATTAAAACCCTATCACGGTTAGAAATCCAACGAGTTAGGTGTTGCCACTAGCTACTTTTACGACAAATGTCGTGTTTTTAGTTTCCACATATAATACTTTGATTAACAAAAAAGATACTACGTGGCCTCAATAAGCCACCATTGTCCATATATAACCATAGTTGATAACAGTTCACAAAAACATAACGTTATGTGAACACGCTTACTTATATATTAAATAGCGCATTTGATTTGCTTCCCAAGTTTCAAAGAGAGTGCACTTTTTCTGCAGAGCTTTAACAACTTATTAGGTTATGCAGTTGGTGACCGGCCCTTTCTTTTTATTACAAAAACTCTGCACACTTTTTCAAAACTTATAGTGTTGTTTCTCCTTTTTGTTGAAAAGTATAAATTGATTCATGGAAATTATGGGTGGTTCCATGTTTGACATTCTGTTGGGACGCTGGACCCCTTTCGGGGGGATAGTTGGGAATGTGACTGCCCAGATACCAGAGTTATCAAAAAAAAAAAAAAAAAAAAAATATTAAAAGAAATTTCGAGTTTTATACGTAAATGTGGAGAGCTTGTATAACACATCACATGAAATAACGAAAATGAACGTTTTGGTTGCTAAAATAAGTTGTGTTGTTTTTTTCTTATGATCATGTTGAATGGTCTTAGTGTAATAATACAATATATTTTGTTTGTATTTGGGAATCGGTAATGCAAACATGAAACATATTGACTTCGATTGGAAACACTTTAGACAAAAATCTAACATGTTTTCGGTACAAGAATTGATCCTAACCAAAAGACATGACATGTACCCATGTACGAATAGATAAAAGACAAGTCACTATCCAACTCGATCTAAATCTTGAACCGAACGACAACTCATGTCACCTATGCGATAATCCCAACCTTACCTATATATGTCTAAACACTAGACAGTCTTGTAACACCCCAAAACTCAAGTCCAAAAACTTTTGTGTGGACAGGCCCGCTCTGCGGCCCATTTGGATTAAAAACCATAGGGTTCTTTGCTTCCCCTATAAAAGCAAGCCTCCACCCTTAGCCTTCCATCACAAATTTAGAAGCGAAGCCCTGCAGAGAAGTCCCGGAGATCAGAAACCCTAGCCGTCGTCTCCTTCCTTCTCTCTCCCTGCGCCGCCTCTCCTCTCTTTCTCTCTCTTCGCCGCGGCTCTTCTCTCTCTCTCCTCGCCGCGCCTCTTTCTCTCTCTCGGACGACTCTCTCTCTCCTCGCCGTGAGCAGCCGCGAGTGGTGGTGGTAACCGTGTGGCGTCGTCGATCTCAGATCTCACCTCTCTTGCATCTCAGATCCATCCAGATCTAGGCTAAGGTGAGGTGTTCTACCCAGATCTGTTCTATGTTCTTTTATATTGTTGAATGGGTTGCTAGGATTGATTAGATCCTGTTTGTTGTTAGGTTGATAGATCATATTGCATTAGAACTCTCGTACTGATTTAAGATTCTAAATAAACTGGTGTGTTGATGATTGATTGATTGTTTGATTGGTTGAAGACCTGTGGTCGTGATTGAGAGCTAGGATGGTTATAAAGAAATGAACGTAGGATCTTAAGAGAACGGTTAACCGGTCTGTTAGATGAATGATAGAAAATCTATGAATGATTGTTGAATGGATTGAGTGTGACACCGAGAACGGGTGGCGTCTAAAAAGGAAAGTAAGAAAGAGTCTAAGGGTTTAAGGAAAAAGGAAATGATAAGGAAAAAGGAAAGGTTAAATGATTGAAATACGAACCACCGAGGAACGGGTGGGGAGTATGGGAAATGAATAGAAATGGAATACGAACCACCGAGGGACTGGTGGGGAGTATGGGAAAACGCGGCGGCCGTAGCGTTCAAAAACGGCAAGTAAGAATAGAGGCGCCGGTAAGATTGAGTCACGCCGAGTCTTGGCGGGAAGGGGTCGTAATACACTGCAAGGGGTATGGACTACATCCAAGGGAACCGGATGCCGGGTGTACAAGGGCAGGCGACCTCACAGGAATGCAGCAAGAAAGGGGAGGGTTGGTCCGCTTGAGCTGTGTAGGTCCTAGAGTTATAGGATGAATGGAGTCTTAAATAATAAACCGAATTGTGTGAATTGAGCGATGACTGAGTTCATTGCACTGCTTGTTTTTTTTTGTGAAATGAACTTTAATAGTTGGTTAAGAAATGTGTGTAGCGACTAGTCGGTTCTCGTTTCGCATTGAGCAGTATAAAAGCTCATGGGGGAGACTGGTCTAGAATCGCTTCACTGAGTATTAATACTCACCCCTCTTTTCCCTCTTCCATTCTTGCAGAACTATAAGTGGAAATGCCGACGGTAAGGAAGGAAATGCACCTGAAACTCATGGGACCAGAAACGGGACACACGGAGATGTCGGAAAAGTAGACATGTGTGTCCTAAACCCCGCGCCCTGGAACCCCGGTTGGAAATGGGGAGGGACGGGTGTTTCAATTGGTATCAGAGCCAGGTTAAGGTCCCTTAATACTAACTTAAGGGATCAGCATTTCCGAAATTGCCCATTTTCCTTTATGGTTCTGATTGACCGTCTTAGCTCATGTTGAAGGAGAATTCGAACAACTCAGAGTCTCCGGCAAAGATCCGATCAACAAAAAGTCCTCGTACCGCGGTGTAATGGAGTCTCAGAGATTCAGGGATGGGTAACAAGGAGTTGTAAGGCAAGTATACAGAGGGATTAGTCGCCTAGCACGTCAAGTTAAGGGGGAATGGAAAGCCGGACATTCGAGCTGGAGGGAAGCGTCTCGCGGACGACACCGCCCCACACCGGGCCGGGGAGGCCTGGGAAGGAGAGACGGATGCAAGGCCGAGGCGTGCGCAGCTTCATGGAAGGATTAAACCCTGCAAAGAAATGGACTTCTGGCATTCAGATATCACAGTGAAGCTTGTTCCCAGTAGAAAAAAAAAAAAAAAAAAAGAAAAAAAGAAACATGGGTGTGGGTCCCACCACCAGGGCGTGGGCCGCCGACGCGGAAGGAGCAAACCGGGGCGGCCAAGGGCGGACGGACGAGACAGTGGGAGAAAACCGATTTCAGATTATGGGGACTAGGCTGAGGATCATCTTGGGGTAAAAAGGACGATGGAGGATCATCCTGGGGTAAAAAGGATGATGGAGGATCATCTTGGGGTAAAAAGGATGATGGAGAGTCATCATGGAACAGAATGCAGAATGCTAATAAGGATATGGGATCTTCTTAGGGAAAAAGGGGTGACTGTAAAAAAGATCATCTTGGGGCAAAAAGGGATGATAAGAACCACACCGGGAATATTGTCTGTTTAAGCAGCGCTAGTTTGAGAATTGATTGAAAACTGCCATCTATGCATGACTACTACTATGTTCTGATCAGGTCCTTGTTTTTACGCTGCAGGATGTCTTCACCAGTGCATCACGAGCTCGGAGAAAGACGCATGCGCTATGGACCAAAGGGGACAAGGGCTTACGCCCGCAAGCCCTACCGTGACGCTTGGGGCGATGTGGTACCTGCATTCTTCCCAGACGAAGAGGAAGTGGAGTTCGTGGAGCCGCCGAACGCCCCCATCCAGGAGACGACCGTGAGGCGTCGGATTCTGATGCCCCATTTCCAGCGGGCAGCCGAGTACAGGCGATTGTACCAGGGTCAGGGTACTTTCCAGTTTGCACCGGAAGTGGACATGACGCCGCCCACAAGGGGCCGAGGGCGCCCCAGGAAGACGGGGCCGACCAGGGAAGGTCCGGGACCGATCCGGATGGAGGACAGTGTACCAACGAGGAAGCGGGGACGCCCAAGGAAGATTCCGAGCATTGATGCAGAGAGTCTGAGGAGAATACCCGGAATATGTCAGTGTGGAACATTGACGCAGGCCAGGCAAGGACCGCGCTCAGTCCGGGAGTACACAGAGGAATTCCTGGAGTCAGCCAAAAGATGCAAGCCCAAGTCAGCGGAGGATTGGTGCCGGTGGTATACGGCAGGACTCCGCGAGGAGATTCGGGGCAAGTTGATTGGTGTGTTGGAACCATGGGAATTCGCCTTGGTGAACCGGATGGCCGGTCAGGCAATGGAGGCGGAACAGACACTTGCTCGTCGGGTCGTCGCCATCTCGAGCCCTGAGGAGGACGTAGAGGTGGAGGAGGATCCATCGGAGGACTCAGCGTGGGAAGAGGAGCCGGTGTCGTCGACGGGGAGTGGCCGTGTGGCTGGTCCTAAGCCGGACGGGGAGCAGAAGTCTCCAGTTCGAAGTGGCTAGCTGTGATTCCAGAGTCAGCTAGTAGGAGTAGGACATGGTTTTTCTTCTTTGGTTTTAGCTTTTCCTTTCTTGTTATAAGGGTATTCGCGGATTTTGGCGATACCTTGAGACCTATCTTTTTATTGTAGTCCTACTCCATTTCATTTATTAAATTCATTGTTGGTTTTAAATGATCTTGAGCAAGTAGGATGTCATTTCGTGCTTCCCTTGATTGTGTTTGAAAACTCCCCTCGGGTTTTGGATGTTAAGGTTTAAAGCCTGAAGATTGAAATTCGGGGTGAATTCCGATTAACAGGGGGAGAATTGTAACACCCCAAAACCCAAGTCCAAAAACTTTTGTGTGGACAGGCCCGCTCTGCGGCCCATTTGGATTAAAAACCCTAGGGTTCCTTGCTTCCCCTATAAAAGCAAGCCTCCACCCTTAGCCTTCCATCACAAATTTAGAAGCGAAGCCCTGCAGAGAAGTCCCGGAGATCAGAAACCCTAGCCGTCGTCTCCTTCCTTCTCTCTCCCTGCGCCGCCTCTCCTCTCTTTCTCTCTCTTCGCCGCGGCTCTTCTCTCTCTCTCCTCGCCGCGCCTCTTTCTCTCTCTCGGACGACTCTCTCTCTCCTCGCCGTGAGCAGCCGCGAGTGGTGGTGGTAACCGTGTGGCGTCGTCGATCTCAGATCTCACCTCTCTTGCATCTCAGATCCATCCAGATCTAGGCTAAGGTGAGGTGTTCTACCCAGATCTGTTCTATGTTCTTTTATATTGTTAAATGGGTTGCTAGGATTGATTAGATCCTGTTTGTTGTTAGGTTGATAGATCATATTGCATTAGAACTCTCGTACTGATTTAAGATTCTAAATAAACTGGTGTGTTGATGATTGATTGATTGTTTGATTGGTTGAAGACCTGTGGTCGTGATTGAGAGCTAGGATGGTTATAAAGAAATGAACGTAGGATCTTAAGAGAACGGTTAACCGGTCTGTTAGATGAATGATAGAAAATCTATGAATGATTGTTGAATGGATTGAGTGTGACACCGAGAACGGGTGGCGTCTAAAAAGGAAAGTAAGAAAGAGTCTAAGGGTTTAAGGAAAAAGGAAATGATAAGGAAAAAGGAAAGGTTAAATGATTGAAATACGAACCACCGAGGAACGGGTGGGGAGTATGGGAAATGAATAGAAATGGAATACGAACCACCGAGGGACTGGTGGGGAGTATGGGAAAACGCGGCGGCCGTAGCGTTCAAAAACGGCAAGTAAGAATAGCGGCGCCGGTAAGATTGAGTCACGCCGAGTCTTGGCGGGAAGGGGTCGTAATACACTGCAAGGGGTATGGACTACATCCAAGGGAACCGGATGCCGGGTGTACCAGGGCAGGCGACCTCACAGGAATGCAGCAAGAAAGGGGAGGGTTGGTCCGCTTGAGCTGTGTAGGTCCTAGAGTTATAGGATGAATGGAGTCTTAAATAATAAACCGAATTGTGTGAATTGAGCGATGACTGAGTTCATTGCACTGCTTGTTTTTTTTTGTGAAATGAACTTTAATAGTTGGTTAAGAAATGTGTGTAGCGACTAGTCGGTTCTCGTTTCGCATTGAGCAGTATAAAAGCTCATGGGGGAGACTGGTCTAGAATCGCTTCACTGAGTATTAATACTCACCCCTCTTTTCCCTCTTCCATTCTTGCAGAACTATAAGTGGAAATGCCGACGGTAAGGAAGGAAATGCACCTGAAACTCGTGGGACCAGAAACGGGACACACGGAGATGTCGGAAAAGTAGACATGTGTGTCCTAAACTCCGCGCCCTGGAACCCCGGTTGGAAATGGGGAGGGACGGGTGTTTCAAGTCTAATTACTTTCACTGGACCAAACTTACTGATGAAGACATCAATACGATAATTCAAGTTAGATGAATTCTGTATTAAACACATCTCACCAGTGCACTCCATCGGCAACCATACAGTATCATTTACTCTAACATTACACTGCGACTCTTTCTAATATTTCGCTCTAGCCACAATTTAATGTAGGTTTGGCTACATGTGCATCGGGACAGCCTTTGGAATCTTAATCGATATCTTGCCTAATTCCATATTTATGATACTTATCGATAAAAAAATTGTCGACATCTATAGAAGGACGAAAAAGTCAAACAATAAATGTAAATTTAGTTGACGAAACATAGAGAAGCGCGAAGAAAGGAAGAGTTGATTAAACGTGTTGTGAACATTCACTAAAAGGCCTGGACCATTTTAAAATGTGTTCTCGTGTGAGTCTCTATCTCTCTCTCTCTCTCTGTTGCTAGCTTTCATTCTACTGACTCTCCACTTTTCCTTTGACATTTTGATGCACCCGGTCAAATATCTTCCTCGTAATTATACTATATCCTCCTATGCCATTATTCCTTTTCTACACTTTTAGGTTTCTTCCTCGTTAGGTCGTTTCTAGACTCTATATTTATACCTGTTACAATGGAAAGTTTATTTTATAATAGAAATGGAAGAAAAGAAGAGAAGAAGAAGAAGTCACGTAGGAATGGAAGAAAAGAAGAAGCATACATAAGCTGGTACGTGGTAGTATATATGGTACGTAACAATTTATTTATATGAAACGATATATTCATGTAAAAAAAGAATAAACATACAAATAGATAGAATGACAAGGACATCTTAAATATACGTCATGAGTTGCTTGTACATATACTGGTTTGTTAAATTTACGCATCAACTAAATCTGCTTGTATGTTCGTTAGTTATACGCATCAAAACCTAAAAATCTGTATCGACGGAGAAGTACTGAAGTAGTCACATGACATAACTGGATGTTAATTCGTCAAAGTTATCTAAATCATAAAAGTGGATAACATCGTCATCAAAGAGAGAAAAGACTCGTAATCGTTTACGCATACACGTGTTGACATTATTTAAACTTCTAGAAAGTCAACATCGGTCCTTTCCTCTTCAATGTGTTTATCCTATTTTGGCATTTGCTTTGGACTGTCTCGACTTTGATTCTTTCTACTTATGAATATAATATCACCGCTGTTCTTACTTTCATTAACTACATATACTCCAAAATCAGTATGGTATTTACTACTCCCTCCGTTTCTTAAAATACATATTCTAGAAAAAAAATTTGTTTCTAAAAAAATCATTTTTTTATATTGTTAATGCATGTTTTATTAACTAATTGCAAACTTCAAAAAATTTAATTATACTAATTAATTTTTTATTGGTTTAAAATTGTGAAAAAGATAAACACAAAAAATTATGCAAATTTAATGTATTTTACTAAAATGTGTGAAAAAACTAGAATATGGATCTTTTAGAAACCGATGGAATAGTATACTATGCGCACAGGATTTTTGTCACTGAAAAATGTGTATATATAACATTCAAACGTTAGTTTGAATTATGTTATTCTAATCATAATGCTTAAGATACAAAAAAAACCAATTATTTATTATGAACCAATATGAAAAAAACAATAATGATTTGAAAACATCAAGCCTAAAAAATAAAGCATAACGACAAAGTGTGTATGTAAACACTTATTAAAAATTCTAAAAAACACCAATAACAAAGTGGTTGAACTACAGAGCGCTGAGTTTAGTTCTTCCTTAAGGCTAGCTCATCACTGCTCATCTTCTCAATCTTGATACTTTTGACATGGCGCATCTTTGAAGTCGAGGTGTTATCTGGAATATCAACAATGTCGTCCACTGATCGCTTTGAAGGAGTTGCCATCTTGCTTGAGCTTTCATCACTGTAAGTCAATAGAGACACCTAGAAAGTATACATATTTTTGGTGTATAAGTTCAAATAATACCAATGTGCAAAGTTATGAACCAATATGAATTAAACTACTGCATACAAAACAGATCAATAAAATCGATAAATACCTCTGATGCTGAGTTTGCTGTTATTCCCTTTCCAGAAATAGATTCCGATTGGGAATCAACCATGAGTGTGTTGTAAACTGACCAGACTTTAAGTACCTTAAAAGTCTCAGATCCTTTTTCGATGGTAACCCCAAAATTATAAGTCTTCCCCACAATTTCATTAATACAGTCAGGCAACATCTCAGGATCTTCAACCTAAATCAAATTAAAAAAAATCTTTTGGTAAAATTAGACAAATTCAATAACATATATAAGTGAATTAATGGCAGTAAAATACCTCATCCAAAGAACCATTGAGAATTTTTTCAGCCTTTACTCCTATAACTGGCCATGCAACCCAATCAAGAAGTACAAATTTTGCTTTAGCTGTATCATCCTTAGCCACGAGATGGAGCTTATATCTAATATTAAAATCACAATAACAAAATTAGATTAAGCAATCTTAATCATTGTTCATTAGATAACGTTAAAAAGACAAAAAACTTACCTTGGTTTAACATTCATCACATTCTTATTGCATTTTTCACACCAAAACAAAGGCTTGGTTACGATGGAAGGATTTATATCTTCAGCGGGGACTTTATAAGTCCTGGTTTGACACAAATCACATCCAAAATAATACCATGCATAATCAGTATCTATGGCATAGATTGTAGCAACAACCTTGCACTTATCAACCTGATAAAATTGAACATATCATTCATTAAACTAATTAGATTCAAAAACAGACGTAAAAAATAATGGATTACACGGGAGAATGTAAACCTGTGTGAAATTCAATATCTCAGATATGGTTTTAACCTCAACTGTTTCCCATCCAGTTAATTTCTGTCTGGTCCCATTGTTGGCTTGAGATACAATATCTTTGCCTTCTTCACTTGTTTCAACAATGCTCAAAGAATCGTCATGGAATTTGTAACTACAGTCCCATAATATTGGAGTTAGAATACAAAATAATAAAAAATTATTTAAAATATATATAATAGTTAAATGAGATTGCAAATCATATGCTTCTCTTATTTCCTCTGCTTCTTTTATGTTAGGATTGAAAACCAATTGTGAAGAATCATACCCGTTTGAGATTTGGAGGTTACCTAAAATAGGAGAAACTTTAGGGACGCATAATTTTTTTAATTTCAAATTTTTTTTTATGTAAAACTCATTATATTACCTCGAAAGGCCCCAATTTTAGCGAATCGGATGAGACAAACAACAACTCCAAATTGTGCTTCCTCTCTATGAGATTCCATATCCTCAGCAAACTTTCCCCACAAACAACATGGTATGCGTTCATCACTAAAAAACATTTATTGTCATAGTCGATTCATGATCCATAAATATTTAACTTAATAAAACTTTAGTTGGAAAATTTAACCTGACGTCTCTTAGCTGGAATTCAATCTTTTTTTTCTCCTTTCCACCACATTGGAGAGTTCGAATCTCACCAACTTCAATAGCTTGTCCAATAATGTCTAGGTAGAAAATAAAATATAAGACGATCAACTGTTATGTTTTATATAATTCTACGATCAACTGGTATGTTTCCAATAAGTATAAGACAAAAATTACCTATTAAGATATCGTTATCTAACTTTCCACTCATAATGGAATCAAATGTTGCCAAAGAAAGAAACATGTCATCGTTTTGGAACTCAGAGGGTTTAATAACCGTCTGATTGATGAAAGTGATCTTATACATATGCTGCGTTGGTCTGTAATGTTTGCCGGTTGCACTCACTTGAAAGTTGTATAGTGTTTTCCATTCGCCAACTTTACATTGTTCCCCCAGAGACTGCAGATAGTTTTTCTTACATGTAGCATGAATCTTGGTCCCCTGCGAGAATACATATTAAGTGATTAGCGCTTTACATCTAATAAAAATATATTTGACAGTTTTCAATGTTTATCTTACCTTTTTGTCTGACATGACGATTTCCAAACTCTCACCAAAGCTGGCATTGGATGGTTTCCACGTGTGCAGAATCTTGGCTTCGATCAACCAGGCTGTCTTCCATGGACGAATCTCATCAAGGTAAACTATTTTCTGCTTTGAAGACATCTTATGAGATGGGTTTGTTTTCTTTGCTTCAAGTGATGGGTTTGATTAGATTACAGAACGCAGTATATATACACAATTAAAGTCGTGGATCTAGGAACTCCAAGTGAATGCAGGTAGAGAGGATATAGGACGTTAGTTTAGTAAAATGATATGCTTAAGAACATCCTGTTTATTCAAGTAATGGAATATCCTCTTTTCGAATATGCTATAGTAGATATTTTAGTTAAGATATTCGTAACTGTATACAGTTAGGGAATATATGCGGTTAGATAAACAGATTTGTGGTGTTCTGTTTGTGTATTTTAAAAAATTATTAAATATGAAAGTACAAATATTATCCGTAGTTATATGTTCCAACATAAAAAAATAAGATTTGAAAGACTATTAATAATTCATTGTTATCAAAAGTGTTGATGCATAACATTATTATAACGAATTGTTTTCTGTTACATTGATTATATAAGCAATACAATAATATAAAATAGGGATTTCGCATATGGCATGTATTATGATATATAAAAAAAAGATAAACTGATCAACATTAAATTTTACATAATACAACTGCATTAAGAATGAAACTGATTATGGATAGTTAGGAAAATGAGGGCTGCATGCTGCATATGTTATATATGTCGAACGATTTAAACTAAAATGTATAGTCATAACTACGTTAACATATCCGTAAGATATTTTTTATTATAAAAATGAAGTAGATAAATTTAAAAGCAACAAAAAATAATAATAAATCACAAAGCACTGAGAAGTAAAAACCTTTCACAAAATAAATCTGAAGACAAAAAACACAGAGAAAAGTATAATAGAGTATAAATTATATCAGCCACTTTTATTCTTGTCGCCTTCGTCATTGGTGCATTGCTTCTTCCTTGAATAAGTTGACATCTGGTGGAGTGACTTAATTCTCTTCCACATTATATCATTAAGATTCCAAACTTTCATGGCTGTGGAAACATCAGCACCACCAATCATATTATTGTCATCATCTGAAAACCCAAATCCATAAGTTTTGCCAACTATCTCCACAATCTCAGGTGGCAAAACGTCTTGATCTTCAATCTATTATAAACAGTTCGACTAATTAGAAGACTTTATCAGTAGTCACAAATTTATACTGTAATATTTACAAAATAAATAATATATAACCTTAGCCAATGAAAGTTTCACGATTTTTGCTGCTGTAGTTTTCACAATAAGTTTTGCTTCTGAGTCCAGAAGTGTGAATTTAGACTCACCAGTCTGATCCTGCACAAGCAAATCCAACGTTCGGTTGGTCCGCTTGAGCTGTGTAGGTCCTAGAGTTATAGGATGAATGGAGTCTTAAATAATAAACCGAATTGTGTGAATTGAGCGATGACTGAGTTCATTGCACTGCTTGTTTTTTTTTGTGAAATGAACTTTAATAGTTGGTTAAGAAATGTGTGTAGCGACTAGTCGGTTCTCGTTTCGCATTGAGCAGTATAAAAGCTCATGGGGGAGACTGGTCTAGAATCGCTTCACTGAGTATTAATACTCACCCCTCTTTTCCCTCTTCCATTCTTGCAGAACTATAAGTGGAAATGCCGACGGTAAGGAAGGAAATGCACCTGAAACTCGTGGGACCAGAAACGGGACACACGGAGATGTCGGAAAAGTAGACATGTGTGTCCTAAACTCCGCGCCCTGGAACCCCGGTTGGAAATGGGGAGGGACGGGTGTTTCAAGTCTAATTACTTTCACTGGACCAAACTTACTGATGAAGACATCAATACGATAATTCAAGTTAGATGAATTCTGTATTAAACACATCTCACCAGTGCACTCCATCGGCAACCATACAGTATCATTTACTCTAACATTACACTGCGACTCTTTCTAATATTTCGCTCTAGCCACAATTTAATGTAGGTTTGGCTACATGTGCATCGGGACAGCCTTTGGAATCTTAATCGATATCTTGCCTAATTCCATATTTATGATACTTATCGATAAAAAAATTGTCGACATCTATAGAAGGACGAAAAAGTCAAACAATAAATGTAAATTTAGTTGACGAAACATAGAGAAGCGCGAAGAAAGGAAGAGTTGATTAAACGTGTTGTGAACATTCACTAAAAGGCCTGGACCATTTTAAAATGTGTTCTCGTGTGAGTCTCTATCTCTCTCTCTCTCTCTGTTGCTAGCTTTCATTCTACTGACTCTCCACTTTTCCTTTGACATTTTGATGCACCCGGTCAAATATCTTCCTCGTAATTATACTATATCCTCCTATGCCATTATTCCTTTTCTACACTTTTAGGTTTCTTCCTCGTTAGGTCGTTTCTAGACTCTATATTTATACCTGTTACAATGGAAAGTTTATTTTATAATAGAAATGGAAGAAAAGAAGAGAAGAAGAAGAAGTCACGTAGGAATGGAAGAAAAGAAGAAGCATACATAAGCTGGTACGTGGTAGTATATATGGTACGTAACAATTTATTTATATGAAACGATATATTCATGTAAAAAAAGAATAAACATACAAATAGATAGAATGACAAGGACATCTTAAATATACGTCATGAGTTGCTTGTACATATACTGGTTTGTTAAATTTACGCATCAACTAAATCTGCTTGTATGTTCGTTAGTTATACGCATCAAAACCTAAAAATCTGTATCGACGGAGAAGTACTGAAGTAGTCACATGACATAACTGGATGTTAATTCGTCAAAGTTATCTAAATCATAAAAGTGGATAACATCGTCATCAAAGAGAGAAAAGACTCGTAATCGTTTACGCATACACGTGTTGACATTATTTAAACTTCTAGAAAGTCAACATCGGTCCTTTCCTCTTCAATGTGTTTATCCTATTTTGGCATTTGCTTTGGACTGTCTCGACTTTGATTCTTTCTACTTATGAATATAATATCACCGCTGTTCTTACTTTCATTAACTACATATACTCCAAAATCAGTATGGTATTTACTACTCCCTCCGTTTCTTAAAATACATATTCTAGAAAAAAAATTTGTTTCTAAAAAAATCATTTTTTTATATTGTTAATGCATGTTTTATTAACTAATTGCAAACTTCAAAAATTTAATTATACTAATTAATTTTTTATTGGTTTAAAATTGTGAAAAAGATAAACACAAAAAATTATGCAAATTTAATGTATTTTACTAAAATGTGTGAAAAAACTAGAATATGGATCTTTTAGAAACCGATGGAATAGTATACTATGCGCACAGGATTTTTGTCACTGAAAAATGTGTATATATAACATTCAAACGTTAGTTTGAATTATGTTATTCTAATCATAATGCTTAAGATACAAAAAAAACCAATTATTTATTATGAACCAATATGAAAAAAACAATAATGATTTGAAAACATCAAGCCTAAAAAATAAAGCATAACGACAAAGTGTGTATGTAAACACTTATTAAAAATTCTAAAAAACACCAATAACAAAGTGGTTGAACTACAGAGCGCTGAGTTTAGTTCTTCCTTAAGGCTAGCTCATCACTGCTCATCTTCTCAATCTTGATACTTTTGACATGGCGCATCTTTGAAGTCGAGGTGTTATCTGGAATATCAACAATGTCGTCCACTGATCGCTTTGAAGGAGTTGCCATCTTGCTTGAGCTTTCATCACTGTAAGTCAATAGAGACACCTAGAAAGTATACATATTTTTGGTGTATAAGTTCAAATAATACCAATGTGCAAAGTTATGAACCAATATGAATTAAACTACTGCATACAAAACAGATCAATAAAATCGATAAATACCTCTGATGCTGAGTTTGCTGTTATTCCCTTTCCAGAAATAGATTCCGATTGGGAATCAACCATGAGTGTGTTGTAAACTGACCAGACTTTAAGTACCTTAAAAGTCTCAGATCCTTTTTCGATGGTAACCCCAAAATTATAAGTCTTCCCCACAATTTCATTAATACAGTCAGGCAACATCTCAGGATCTTCAACCTAAATCAAATTAAAAAAAATCTTTTGGTAAAATTAGACAAATTCAATAACATATATAAGTGAATTAATGGCAGTAAAATACCTCATCCAAAGAACCATTGAGAATTTTTTCAGCCTTTACTCCTATAACTGGCCATGCAACCCAATCAAGAAGTACAAATTTTGCTTTAGCTGTATCATCCTTAGCCACGAGATGGAGCTTATATCTAATATTAAAATCACAATAACAAAATTAGATTAAGCAATCTTAATCATTGTTCATTAGATAACGTTAAAAAGACAAAAAACTTACCTTGGTTTAACATTCATCACATTCTTATTGCATTTTTCACACCAAAACAAAGGCTTGGTTACGATGGAAGGATTTATATCTTCAGCGGGGACTTTATAAGTCCTGGTTTGACACAAATCACATCCAAAATAATACCATGCATAATCAGTATCTATGGCATAGATTGTAGCAACAACCTTGCACTTATCAACCTGATAAAATTGAACATATCATTCATTAAACTAATTAGATTCAAAAACAGACGTAAAAAATAATGGATTACACGGGAGAATGTAAACCTGTGTGAAATTCAATATCTCAGATATGGTTTTAACCTCAACTGTTTCCCATCCAGTTAATTTCTGTCTGGTCCCATTGTTGGCTTGAGATACAATATCTTTGCCTTCTTCACTTGTTTCAACAATGCTCAAAGAATCGTCATGGAATTTGTAACTACAGTCCCATAATATTGGAGTTAGAATACAAAATAATAAAAAAATTATTTAAAATATATATAATAGTTAAATGAGATTGCAAATCATACGCTTCTCTTATTTCCTCTGCTTCTTTTATGTTAGGATTGAAAACCAATTGTGAAGAATCATACCCGTTTGAGATTTGGAGGTTACCTAAAATAGGAGAAACTTTAGGGACGCATAATTTTTTTAATTTCAAATTTTTTTTTATGTAAAACTCATTATATTACCTCGAAAGGCCCCAATTTTAGCGAATCGGATGAGACAAACAACAACTCCAAATTGTGCTTCCTCTCTATGAGATTCCATATCCTCAGCAAACTTTCCCCACAAACAACATGGTATGCGTTCATCACTAAAAAACATTTATTGTCATAGTCGATTCATGATCCATAAATATTTAACTTAATAAAACTTTAGTTGGAAAATTTAACCTGACGTCTCTTAGCTGGAATTCAATCTTTTTTTTCTCCTTTCCACCACATTGGAGAGTTCGAATCTCACCAACTTCAATAGCTTGTCCAATAATGTCTAGGTAGAAAATAAAATATAAGACGATCAACTGTTATGTTTTATATAATTCTACGATCAACTGGTATGTTTCCAATAAGTATAAGACAAAAATTACCTATTAAGATATCGTTATCTAACTTTCCACTCATAATGGAATCAAATGTTGCCAAAGAAAGAAACATGTCATCGTTTTGGAACTCAGAGGGTTTAATAACCGTCTGATTGATGAAAGTGATCTTATACATATGCTGCGTTGGTCTGTAATGTTTGCCGGTTGCACTCACTTGAAAGTTGTATAGTGTTTTCCATTCGCCAACTTTACATTGTTCCCCCAGAGACTGCAGATAGTTTTTCTTACATGTAGCATGAATCTTGGTCCCCTGCGAGAATACATATTAAGTGATTAGCGCTTTACATCTAATAAAAATATATTTGACAGTTTTCAATGTTTATCTTACCTTTTTGTCTGACATGACGATTTCCAAACTCTCACCAAAGCTGGCATTGGATGGTTTCCACGTGTGCAGAATCTTGGCTTCGATCAACCAGGCTGTCTTCCATGGACGAATCTCATCAAGGTAAACTATTTTCTGCTTTGAAGACATCTTATGAGATGGGTTTGTTTTCTTTGCTTCAAGTGATGGGTTTGATTAGATTACAGAACGCAGTATATATACACAATTAAAGTCGTGGATCTAGGAACTCCAAGTGAATGCAGGTAGAGAGGATATAGGACGTTAGTTTAGTAAAATGATATGCTTAAGAACATCCTGTTTATTCAAGTAATGGAATATCCTCTTTTCGAATATGCTATAGTAGATATTTTAGTTAAGATATTCGTAACTGTATACAGTTAGGGAATATATGCGGTTAGATAAACAGATTTGTGGTGTTCTGTTTGTGTATTTTAAAAAATTATTAAATATGAAAGTACAAATATTATCCGTAGTTATATGTTCCAACATAAAAAAATAAGATTTGAAAGACTATTAATAATTCATTGTTATCAAAAGTGTTGATGCATAACATTATTATAACGAATTGTTTTCTGTTACATTGATTATATAAGCAATACAATAATATAAAATAGGGATTTCGCATATGGCATGTATTATGATATATAAAAAAAGATAAACTGATCAACATTAAATTTTACATAATACAACTGCATTAAGAATGAAACTGATTATGGATAGTTAGGAAAATGAGGGCTGCATGCTGCATATGTTATATATGTCGAACGATTTAAACTAAAATGTATAGTCATAACTACGTTAACATATCCGTAAGATATTTTTTATTATAAAAATGAAGTAGATAAATTTAAAAGCAACAAAAAATAATAATAAATCACAAAGCACTGAGAAGTAAAAACCTTTCACAAAATAAATCTGAAGACAAAAAACACAGAGAAAAGTATAATAGAGTATAAATTATATCAGCCACTTTTATTCTTGTCGCCTTCGTCATTGGTGCATTGCTTCTTCCTTGAATAAGTTGACATCTGGTGGAGTGACTTAATTCTCTTCCACATTATATCATTAAGATTCCAAACTTTCATGGCTGTGGAAACATCAGCACCACCAATCATATTATTGTCATCATCTGAAAACCCAAATCCATAAGTTTTGCCAACTATCTCCACAATCTCAGGTGGCAAAACGTCTTGATCTTCAATCTATTATAAACAGTTCGACTAATTAGAAGACTTTATCAGTAGTCACAAATTTATACTGTAATATTTACAAAATAAATAATATATAACCTTAGCCAATGAAAGTTTCACGATTTTTGCTGCTGTAGTTTACCACTTATGTCTTAAAACCCTATAGCTGAGGTTGAATGTGTATGGCTCATGCTCAGCTACATTTACGTATAGTCAACGCCATTGAGTATTGAAGACATGCACAGACGTTCTGTACCGGTAATATAATAACGTGTAGATGAAAAAGATCATGCATGTTATCGTCAAGCGCTTCACCCGGAAAAACTAAGCAAACTTAGGATAAACTAATTTAAAATCTCACTGAATTTATATTATGGTTTATATCTTATAATCTCACTGAATTTATATTATCGTTTATATCTTATAATATGTTGCTTAGATTCATATCTAACAATAATTAAAGACAAATGTCATCTCCACCCATCTTTGCATGTGTCGTCTTCTTTTTCTAATAAAATAAAACTGTTTTTGCAAAATTGACTCAAAAACATGAAATCAACCACAAAACTAACATATGTTTTTTTTTGAATTTTTC
The DNA here is from genome assembly GCF_020379485.1 of Brassica napus. Lineage (NCBI taxonomy): Eukaryota > Viridiplantae > Streptophyta > Magnoliopsida > Brassicales > Brassicaceae > Brassica > Brassica napus. The sequence goes on from NC_063443.1 coordinate 2,876,613, forward strand.
TTTTTTATCTTATTCACCCTACAAGTTTACATTATTTACGAAAAATACCATTAGCTTTCTTTTTTTCTTTTCGAATGACATTTTTATTCTCTCAATCTCATCATCTTCATGTATTTACAAGATTGTCATTGTTATCAATACATCAACCACTATGAACAACTAATTTGAAGTTCTTAACGCACTTCAAATCGATTTACACTTCTTCTTTCTCAATTTTTATCAACTAATTAAAAACAACATTTCTTTCATTTTCTCTCTATATTCATCCAAAAAAATCTCAAGATTTTAATTCTAAAATTTTTATGGTTTATAGAACCATTAAAGCTTGTGATTCTGGGTGGATCACTTTTGTTTAAGATTATGGGTGCTTGGAAAAGACTTATGTGTGCTTGGAAAAGACTTATGTGTGCTAAACAAGTTATCTCACTGATTGAAACTATGAAATTGAGATTTTTTCCAGATTTGTTTGTCAAAACGACTTAGAGGTAAGTCTTCTGGCTGCAGACGACTTACATGCATGGTCAATGCAGAGGTTAACTAAACATAACCCTAAACTTAATTAACTAACTAAACACTTCATAAAATCAAATTAAATTTTAAAAGTGTTTACTATACACAAAAATAAATACTCATAGGTAAAAATTTAGTTTTTCAAAAAAACATTCAAGCTTTCCAAAATCTAACCCTAAGAATACATACAATACTACAATATATGTTATCGAACCATAAAACCAAAGAATATCATGATTAACTACTTCCACTCATCTATACTGCAAACTATTCAATTTTATTATATTTTAATTTACATTACTTAAAACTGTTTATAATTACATAATTTTAATTTTTCATTTGTCAAAATATTTTTTAAAAATTTAAAAAATTATTTTTAAGATCAACTACACCAGACGACTTCTAACATCTCAGACGACTCAGACAACTTACTGGGGATATATTCATAAAAATAGCTTATATTTTTTTGTTTGGTCACAAGAGATTGACTGTAATTCCACAAAAACTTTTAAGTTAGTTTTGCATTTGATTCAAATTTGAATATATTTTTACAATTTAAGTCAAGTTTTGAGTCATATTTGGCAAATCCTCCTAAAATAAAATTGTATTGGTATCTTACAATTACAACAATCAAAGATCCAAATTAGACAACTCAGTTGGTTTGTACCATATTTCCGAAATTCAAAATTTAAAGACTAGAATTTAACAAAATTCGTTTTCTGGCTGATATTTCTGTGTTATCTATGCAGCTCTTTCTAGATCGGGCTTGTTAATGAGCCGATATTGATATATTTTGTCACAATTGAAAGAATGCACTGGTCTTCAACACAGCCAAATGGAACACAAGGTGTGGCATGCATGAACCAAAAACATATATAGAAATTAATCAATACCACTTAGTAACCCAACAAAGCTCAAAGAGCTGTTCAAATAAATATAACAACAGTGTCCGAACGTGTGACCAACTAGCTACTCGTTCAAACTGTATATGTTAAAACCGAGGGCGGGCCTAGCTGCAATGGAGGGGTGGCAGTTGACCCAGTGAAATCAGCAGAAAAAATAAATTTTGTAAAATTTTATTTTTTTCAGAAAAAATGTTTTTTTTTTTTAATATTTACTTTTATTTATCATCCCTAAATCGGGCATTCAATTTCGATTACAAGCTCGTTTTCACCAAAATGGTTTAAGTCAAAATACACCTACTAGCTTCACTCAACCACCGCACCGGCGCGTTCCGCTAGCCGATTTCTAAATTCCTAAACTATCCAACCCCGTTCTCAACCATCGATGTAATCCGCAAGAGGGTGGCGTTCACCTCGTTTCCTCGGTTACCGGAACTCCTACGACACCTCCGGAATAGCTGGAGTTAGACAGTTTCTTCGAGCTTTAGCTCTCCATTGATCGTTAAGCACAAACCGGATAGATATAGGGGAGAAGAAGCATACCCAAAGCAAGCACTGCATCCACGAAGATCTACCGGTAGGATTGAACAACGCGAAGGGAGTAACCACCTAACGCCGAACAACCCGAGAAAAGCAGGCTGCGGCGAAGCACCATCAAGAACCAAAGCTCCATGTCCTGCAAAAGAATCGAAACATCAACCTGCTCAAAAGACCAAATGGCCGACTGAGCACTGAGATGGCTAATATCCCACTAGGCCTCCTCGCCGGGAGAGCCCCAACTGACCAAATTGAAGCCCTGAACCGACGCCCTAGCCCGAGCAAGAGAACCCGACCCGGTCTTCTTAGCGCTGAGCCGCTACGCCACGTTGGAGAGACGAGACAAAGACGGCTGAGCAAACACGGAAAAATCGAGCCACCGCGACTGACTCGACCACCTTGACCTTGCGAAAGAGAGAAGCCAGACAAACAGACGAGGCTGAAACTGCCATAGACAACAGAACAGCCGACGACTCATAAGCTCCATACGCCGAGACCTCAGACAAACCGCAGCCACACGACCACCAGGCTGACTGAGCACGCACCAGCAGCCCAAACTGCTGCCTCCATTGAAGCCGGCTAAACCGAAGGACGAGACAAGACACCAAGGATCGTCCAGCGGAGATCCGACGAACCACTCCACAACGCAACAACAGACGCAATAGTACATGAAGAACAGAGGAGAGAGTCCAGCAAGAGCCCTCACGTGCCACAAACCGCCGAGACATTAGTCAGATCTACAAAGAGAAAACGAGATCTAGCCAAGCCTCACCTTAAAAGCCGACTCCTTTCGCCAACCCACCCCTCGCCGCCTCGTCGAGACACCAGAGACCAACCCCTCCTGCCAGATCTATCACTCCCCGGGAAGCTTTAGGGTTCCAGAAGCGAGGCAGAAACCAGGGTCTGCAACAAGCCGACTGACGAAGAGATGAGAGGAAGAGAAGCAAAACGAAAACTGAGGCAAAGGGGAGAGAGAGTCTCCGGCGCCGGAGCTAACGCGAGCCCAGACCGGAGTCAGGACCTCCGGACGCCGGAGCAGCGAGGAAAATTAGGGTTACGGCGGCTAGAGATGAAAGAGAGGAAAAGAAAGGAGAGAGAAGGGTTTTTTCCTGCTCTTCAGAAAAAAAAAAAAAATTCAGAAAAAATGTTGCAAGCTGCTTTTCTCAAGTAATTCTGTAATTGGTAGTTCAAGTTGTAATAACTTCACATTGCACCCACTGGTTTCACTTTCACGTTCTAGTCTCTTAAACTCATAATGGCACCACTTAAAATTTAATCCCTCAGTTCTGAGAAATGACTTTTCGAAAATTTGCCGCCCAATACAAAGAGAACAAACAGAGTTACCTACTCAAACATAACGCGGCAATGTTAGTGATACTGGTCAGGTAGGTGACTAACGAGAGAATGCATGTTGACTATACCTTTTTATGGTCCAAATTCCAGTTATCTATTTTATTTTTATTTATTTTTTCCTAGAAGAAATAAAATTAATACATTCAACAAAGAATCTAATAGATGAGAAACGTGCATGCATATGTTGCGGAAAATATTATAATTGGTGAGGTAGTTAAGGGCACGCCGATTTCGTTGAATGTTTTGCTTAAAGTACGTTACCCAAACCATTTTTTTCATTTAATTAATTTTGGGGTTTTTACGTAGTTATCATACATTTTATGCTTTTGGCTTCAAACATACAACTTTCCACAACCACCACACAATTTATAACATTTAACAACCCATCATACCAAAGATAACAATGCTATTGTCGATTTTGAATATGTTACCTAACTTTGAACAATCAGTTTCTAACAAGAAAATTATGCTAATCATTAGATCATTATTAAGATATATCGGGTTTTAATATTAGTTCGGGTACGTATTTTAAATGGGAAATTAATTGAAGGAATATCACAACGGCTCTTGTCACTGATATTTTCTTGTAAAATTCGGGATATTTTACTGAAGGAATCAGAACCATGCATAACTATTTTTCCAGACATAATAAGTGAAATTTGTACTAGTGGATGAGCTCATTAATTAAAATTGTAGATATACCACAGAAAGAAAACGTCCCATAGTGAAATGTATTATTTATATTGATGAGAAACATCCCACATAGGAAATATAAGAAATAATCTACTACTATATAAAGGATTAGGGCCAATCCACTAATTGCCAATTGGTTTTAAGTTGGAAGCCCATAATAAACCCGATTCTAACATGGTATCAGAGCAATAAGATCATTTGACCTAATTTACTACAACTACTACTACTACACCGATGTTGGATCCTCTGTGGATGTTATTCCCACATTGTCCACGCTTCAGACCTAGATGTCTGAGCGTGAGAGAGGGTATTGATGAGAAACATCCCACATCGGAAATATAAGAAATAATCTACTACTATATAAAGGGTTAGGGCCAATCCACTAATTGCCAATTGGTTTTAAGTTGGAAGCCCATAATAAACCTGATTCTAACAATTTATTTCAAAATCAATGGCCTCTAACATAATAATTCGACATGCCAAACTTCGGTTTTACATTTATTTATGAACAAAATTCATCACCTCTCATCAGTTGATCTCACACAACTTGCTGGCATAATGATGTACTGTTTCCACTGATGAAGCATGTATATATGATGCATCTAGCCTGGATGCAACAACATACACAATACTTACTAGTTATAATTTTTATCAAGTGATGATAAGTTCACACAAAAAGACTTCTAGCTAGGTATGGTGTATATTGGTTTGGTTGATTGATTAAAAAATGTTTCGCTTGGTTTGATTTCAGCTTCGTATTTAAGTAGGTTTGAGAGATTGTTGTCGAAGTGAAGCGATATTTTACATATACACTTTGAAGATAAAATGTACTTATGTAAATCGTAGCGACCCACCTATGTATATTTGTATACATGGATTTTTCATGTAGCCCATCAACGAATGAACAAGATCATCATTTGATATCCGTTGTGACCCGTAGAGACCCATTCATAATTTCCATCGTGACCCGTAACTAAATTTATGGGCCCTTTCTGTTAAAGCCTTAATAAGCCCATATGAAAGCTTTTACAGTTTTACTGAAGCATTTGGGTAAATTTTGGGTGATCAAATCGCATTTGACACTTTTTTGAGTGTCTTTTTTTTTGGTTAATCAAATCGCAATTAATTGATTGTAATAAGATCATCCACAATTACAGTTGAAGATTCTTACATTGCCGACCCAAAAAAAAAAGATTCTTACACTGAAACAATAAAAAAATTTACACTTTGAAATAATCATAGAGATTACTGAACCCCTCAAAAAAGGAGAAGAAAAAGAAAACAAAAGTGGTGCGCACGTGGTTGGAAACTTTTTATCTTTACCTTTGTTCGATTCGTCGTCGTTTTTAAGCCGTCCATTGGTAAACAGATCAGACTTGTTCGGTTATCATTGGTTTGCGAGAAACCCTAATTGCATCGAATCGCAGAAAGTTTGTTATCCCCTTTTCTCTCTTCACTTTCAGCAAATCATAAAAAAGGTCGAAACTTTCCTTTCCCCTTTTCTTCCACTATAGTATATAATCCCTCCAACGAGCACCTCTAGGGTTTTATCGATCCTTTTCTCTCCCTACGATGGCGGAAGAAAGGAGCTTGAACGGCGAGGACGACAGTTTCTTCGATTCCGATCAAAATAACGACGGTGGAGACTCGGCGGAATCGAACAAGAAGATCGGAGAGCTCGAGTCTCGGAATCAGGAGCTCGCGAGGGAGAACGGCGAAATCAGCAAGAGAATCGAGACCCTGACGGCGGAGATCGAGGAGTTGAGAGGATCGGAAGCCAAGGCGAGGCGCAAGATTGGGGAGATGGAGAGGGAGATCGACAAATCGGAGGAGGAGAAGAAGGTTCTTGAGGCTATAGCTGAGAGATCCTCCGAGCTGGAGGCCGAAAAGGCGAGGCTTCAGCAAGAACTGGTTACGGCTAAGGCTGAGAAGGAAGAGGCTGAGAAGGAGGCGGAGAAGCTCCGGGGAGAGATTTCTCAGAAGAGGGATGGGGTTGTGGAGTTGGAGAAGGAGGTTGATGAGTTGAGGAGTGCGAAGGAGGAGAACGAGAGGAGGATGAAGGAGTTGGAGGCAAAGCTTAGTGCTTTGGAGGCCAAGGAGTTGGAGGAGAGGAACAAGAAGGTGAGAGCGGAGGAGGAGATGAGGGATAGGGTCGATAACAAGGAGAAGGAGGTTGATGAGTTGAAGGAGAAGGTGAAGAGTTTGGAATCTAATGTAGCTGAAGGGAAAGCAGAGCTGGAGAAGTGGAGGACGGAGAAGAAGGTTGTGGAGGATTCGTTGAGGGAGTCTGAGAAGAGAGTGGCGGGTTTGGAGTCGGAGATTGTGGAGCTGGAGAGACAGATGGATGAGTCTGAGAAGATGATTAGTGGATTGAAGAACATGGTTGAGCCTGTGAATGGCGTAGAGGTTGTTAGGTCGTGGTCGCCGGGGGCTGTGAGTGGTGGTTCTGGTGGAGCTATGGCTGCTGTTGCGGTTGTTGCTGTGGCGGGAGCAGCTGTTGTCTTCTACGTTTACCGCTCGAGGAAGGCTTAATTCTCGAGGTAGAGTTTTGTGGAAGTTTGATTTCTTTGTTTTTGGAGTGGTTCTTACGATAATACCTTTTCTTGTTATGTGATTGGTTTCACAACTTAGTAGTTTTACTTTATATTGTGTGTTTTGTTTACATCTTTCGTTACAAATGTTCTCTACGCAACAATCATAGAGATTGAAAAAATAACCAGAGGGTTAAGCGGAGGAATTAGAAAGAAAGGATATAAAACACAATTTGAAAAACTGGGTGGGATCTGTCTCTGTTAGTTGTTGATCTTCATCTAGTTAGATGATGACGAGGATGCCTTGAGAAGATCTAGAATTTCACAGCAGCTCTTCCACCATGGCGTTGCCGTCTCTCTGGACGCTAGGAGTGGCTGCAATTGTAATGGAAACAAACATAAGATTCTCTCTCACCTATCTAATTTTGTTCCAATATATGTGTTTTGATTCGAACCTGATTGTCTGTTGAAACTGGTAAGTCACGGTCTGCAGTTGTGGCTGAGAAGTCAGCGCTACCACCGGTAAACTGTGAAACAGCTCCAACGATCTTGGAGGAGACTTCACCTTTCTTCTCCTCCAAATTGTGCAGCAGAGATTTGCCTCCTTCAATGCCTCTTGAGACAACATTGTCCACTGCATCCTTGAAGACATCTGTTTTGGCGGCTTCACTGAGAGCAGAGGTGGCCTTTTCCAAAATGGAGTCAGACATTTTGTTTGTTGCTCCTCTGCCTCTGTAGTGGTGTTAACGTTAAGACGCAGGAGGGAGATATTTATAATGAGGAGAAGATTGAGAGACAAGAAGCCAAATTTGAGCTGTCCAAATTGGCCGCGGCTGTTTCAACAACCTAAAACCTGACTTAGCTATATCTAATCTTAAACACTAATATAGAATTGTGATTAGCTTTGTTTGTGTGGAGAAGAGATCATCATTTGAAAAAGATAACTACTATTAACTATTTATAAGACACCATTTTCAGATTTAAGGTTTAGGTTCTTAGGCTTGGTTGAGGTTTTGGTATGTAATCTAGATACCAACCAAGCAGGTTTTGGTTGGAGCGTAAAGCAAACGATTTGTAATAACCCAACACAATAAGTTGAGTTTGGAGGGTGTTACTGAATAAAGTCTTAACTGAGGAAACACAACATATCCTCTGTTCTCTTATCTTCTATTCTCTTAGGTGATGCACAACCTTAAGCATGTTAAAAGGTTCAAATGGGCTACTCTAACATATAGATAGACAACTGAGTAACGCTTAGTGGGCTTAATCCAGTAATTCAAGCCCATTAACTATTAAAGCCCGATCCATGCTAAAACCCTCCTTCCTCACGAGTCACGACCATCTTCTCCCCTGCTTCTTCGCTCTCAGCCTGATGGAGATGAATCCTTCGTCGCGTTACAGTTATGATCCAGTGTTGCGATGGGATCCTGAAGTTGAAGACTACTTCAATAAAGCTTACGGACCTGACCACTTTGCTCGAATTTCAAAGGCTCTAACGTACTTACCTTTCCCATCATTCCTCTTTTGATGCATCATTGTTCTGCTTCTGTATTTCCCCTATAGCTTATTCACTCCCTAGATTTGCTTTCCTTTACGTTCTTGTGTGCATCTAACCATTCCTTTGAGCTTATTATATGTACATGTTTGGTGACAATACGGATCATTCATTCATACCCTTAGTGTTTAGTGTGTTGCTACGTTTTGTTTCTATTCAACATTATTTGTTGGTTCCATTCCATGTTAGGCGTCCATCTTCCTACTCCTGCATTCGGGTGAACACAGTTCAAACCACAAGTGCCGCGGTTATTGAGAAGCTTACGAATATCTTAAACGACGACTCCGAGGATGGCTTGAAGCTTGTGCTGCAATCCGATGGAAGTAGTAGTCCCATCTCCAAGTGTCAGATTCCTGGTTTGGAATATGTTGTTTTTGTCAATGGTTCAGGTCCACATAGAATTGAATATGGCTCTGGCCTTGATAACCCTCCCAAGGAGGTACTTGTGAGCAGGAAGTGTGCTGAAGCAGTTCTTAGAGGAGCCCAGGTAATCTCCATTTTCTCTCAGTAAAGCCCTTTTAATGGTTAGGTTCGGGTTTAAAATGATACTGATGGGATTAACGTTTTTCGATTGAGAGGTTTGATAGTTATCTAAGCTTATATTATAATTTGTATTTGTCTTATGGATTTTTTTTGTTGTAGGTCTATGTCCCAGGTGTACTTGCTTGCACTGCCCATGTTGAGAAAGGAGATGCAGTTGCCGTCTGTGTTGCTATGGAGCAACCTGGCGATGAAGGTGACTGGAGTGTTAATATGACTCGTGGGACCACCCTTCAGGGTCTACCGTCAGGCAAGCATCACAATTATTCCTTTTTGCTTGGGTCACATATTCTATGGTTTGCCAAGACTTTTGTTTCACTATAACTGAATCCGAAGAATAGGTCTTTGATTGCTGCTATGTGCCGGATTGTTATTGTAGATCCTTTCTATTGTGAACGCAGTGGACTATATATCGGCATGGGAACAGCTATGTTGTCAAGAGCTGGCATGTTTCGTGTTTCTCATGGAGTTGCCGTGGATTTGAACAACAGAGTTTTCAGATTGCCTTCTTTTCATAGTAAGCTTCATCTTTTGTCCTACGTTTGCTAGCTACTACAGCTTACAACAGTTTAGGACTCTCAGTATCTTTTCTCATCGTGGGGTATTGTTCTCACATTGTCGTTTTGGCTCCTTAGATGTCCTCGAGGGAGAAATATTTCTTCAAAACCTGCCAAGTATTGTTGCTGCTCATGCTCTTGGTAAGCGAATTAATTTTTCGTCTACACCATGCTTATACCTTCAGTTATGCTTAACTTTTGTCTTGGTCGCCCAGATCCTCAGAGAGGGGAGAGAGTATTAGATATGTGTGCAGCACCGGGAGGGAAGACTACTGCAATAGCTATACTTATGAATGATGAAGGAGAGATAGTGGCAGCAGATAGATCTCATAACAAAGTACAGTTTCTTTTTTATTACATAACCTTTTGAATTCCTCACATAATTTATTGAAACAGATATGATTTCAATTGGTGTTTTTAACTCGCTGACCTGTTTACATTGAGTGCTAAGAAGCACAAAACAAAAGGGGATTGCAAAACTACCTGCTTTAATTAATCCGTCTACTGTTTTTTTTTTTAAATAGGTGCTAGATGTCCAGAGATTGTCTGCTGAGATGGGCTTAACTTGCATAACAACATGTAAATTGGACGCGCTAAAATCTGTTTGTCTTCCGAGCACACTCAGTGATTCAACAACATCAGTTAACGGTGAAAATAGTGGTTCTGTGACCAGCCATTCTGAATTATCATCAAACGAGGGAATCGCATCTGATGCTTCTGGAAGATCTGAGGCTGAAAAATCGTGCGAGGAAAATGGTAATTAAGCTACTTTCTCTCCCTCTCATACTGTTTGCTCGGTTTAGTTGTTTTCTTCGAAATGTTAGTCTCTGGGTTCGCATCGTTATGTCCTCTTCACAGAACATAACTGAATTGGCATCTGTACTCCATTTTCTTGTGCCTAAGTATGTGTGTATAAATGAAAAGCGCCATATATATTTTAGCCAGCACTAAACAGCCAAATGGAGGGGATAAAGTTAGCCAATCTGAAATCAGGAAGAGTAAGGGAAGGCTGAAAAATGGACGCGGAAGAAGTCAAAGCCAAGGCGGAAGGGCTGGCAAATCAAAAGGTTTCCCGCCTAATAGTTTTGATAGGGTCCTTCTAGATGCTCCTTGTTCTGCTCTTGGCTTGAGACCTCGTCTTTTCGCTGGACTGGTAAGATAAATTCAAAACTTGAGCTGTCTGTATAAACTTCTACTTGTGTCAACAACGTGTACTATCCTAGTATGTGTCAACATATGGATAGCCTTAGCTTAAATCAATTGTATGTGACAAAAATATTTTGTCCTAGTAGCTTCTTGAAGTAATATAAATACTGTTATACGTTAAGTTTCAAAATAGTGTTTGTAGTAATTAGGAGTAGAATCTGTGTGTGTTTTTGTAAGAGTGTTCAGAGTGTGCTGACTTGTGGAATGGATTTGCAACTGCTATTCCTTGTAGGAGACTGTAATATCGTTGAGAAACCATGGAAGGTACCAGCGGAAAATGTTTGACCAGGCTGTTCAATTGGTTCGCGTTGGTGGAGTTCTCGTATACTCAACGTAAGTATGCAAACATAATCCGTTAAATTCTGAGTTTGCGTTATCCAAGCTATGTAGATGAGGCAGTGACACAGTCTCGAGTAATTGAGAGTTACTATAATCTTACCTGTGGATTATTGTTTTTCATTTTGCTAGATGCACAATTAACCCTAGTGAGAACGAGGCAGTGGTTCGCTATGCTCTAGACAAATACAAATTTCTTTCTTTAGCACCACAGGTTTGGATCTAAAATGCGCTGTTGAAACTGTTTGGGATCTTGGCATACGTTGCATTATGATCTTGTTCTTAGTCCTAATGTATCTCATGTGTGTTGATGTCTTGTTGCAGCATCCTAGGATTGGAGGCCCTGGTCTAGTTGGTCGATGTGAGTTCCCTGACGGATATGTCGAGTAAGTATCTATCTATACGCACGAGAGTGATCTAATTTATATTCAGCAAAGCATAACGTAAAAAAAACATGTATGATATGTTATGCAGGGAGTGGTTAAAACCAGGTGAAGACGAAATGGTTCAGAAGTTCGACCCGTCATCTAAGCTCGATACCATCGGGTTCTTTATAGCTAAGTTCAGCGTCGGCCCCAAGGATTAACATCTCAAAATACTGATTCCTGATCCAAAGACATTGTATTTGTATTGATCTAGTTTTCTAAATGAGATGGTATTTGTAACAACATACAAAGTTTTTACATATGAATTACAATCCTTTTTTTGAATTGGTTCCTTCTTCTTCTTCACCCCACAAGCTGTTTAGCTTCAAGAGTCTTCTCGTACTCTTCAATAGACTTGAAGAGCTCAGAGAAGTTGCCTTTGCCAAAGCCACCACATCCTCCACTCTGGTAAACTCTCCCTTCCTCATCTTTCTTCATGCATCCTATCCTCTGTATTATCTCTATAAATATAGTCGGCCTATTCACAAAGAGATCAGATTCTTAGCTTTCTGAAGAACCTGATAAAGAGAAAACATTTAAAGTTTTGTAATATACCTGTCACCAAGTGGCTTAGTGAAGATCTGAAGCAACGTCCCTTGATCATCTCTATCCACAAGAATCCCCAACTCCTCACACTCCTCAATCTGCTCCTCGCTAAGCACATCTCCCACACGGTTCTTGAGATTCTTGTAGTAAGTAGGCGGAGGAGAAGGCATGAAGTCAAACCCTCCAACGCCGCTCCTCTTCCTCATCTCCCTCAGAGTCCTGAATATGTCTTCGCTCATCAGCGCCAGATGCTGCACCCCCGCGCCTTCGTTGTGCTCCAGATACGTCTGGATCTGACTCTTCCTCTTCGTCCCGTGAACCGGCTCGTTGACCGGCAGAAGAACCGTCTCGTCGTTGTTAGCCAGAACCGCCGAGTTCAAACCGCTCTCGGCTGTTCCCACGTCGTCCGCTGTGAACTCCGCGAACTGGTGGAAGCCGGTGAGCCTTGAGAGGTAAGTTAGCGCTGGACCGAGCTCGGGGACGTTTCCAACCGCGTGGTCGAGGCGGCGTATACCGTAGTCTAGTGGAAACGACGACGTGTCATCCACAGTTTCGAATCTTGGAAGGAAAACGGTTGCTACTTTGTAACTAACGTAACGGAGAACGACGTCGCCGTATAGTTTAACCTCAGCGATCGTAACGGCGTCGTTTAGGACGATAGGAGGGGATGAAGGAACGGCGCCGTTTGAGACACTGATGGAGAAGGCTGCCTCTGCGTCTTCTACTTCAACAGCGACTGCTCTTACTCCGAGTCCGTGTGAAGAGAAGAAGGAGCGGTAGGTGACGTGGTCGAAAGATGGGATGGAGGCTGTAGTTGTCGGTGGAATCTCGCCGGAGGAGAGAGATGGAGAGTAGGGAGCGGTGAAGAGGAATCGGAGGTCGCCGGAGGTGAGGAGGTAGGAGGCGTGAACCATGTTTCCGGTGGAGAGATCGGATTTGGCGGAGAATCTCATGCCGAGTCCCCACGAGAAGCGGCGTGCGACGTTGGTGGCGTCGCCGCACCAGAACTCGATGTGGTGGAAGCGCTTGACTTTGAACTTATCGGACTTTGGATTCTTCCTCACGAACTTGGAGAATCCGACGAGCTTAAACCCCGGGGACGCGGAGGTAGCTGCAGCGTCGTCGTGATGCTGGTTCTCTGAAACGGCTGCGTTTTCGTGCCCCATGGGTGTTTTTCACCTTCTGATGGAAACTAGACTCTGCTTACGGAACTGTGTGAGTGGTTCGTTGAGCTATGGACACGGACACATAAAAGGATTTTGTTTTGTTTTAATATCAGTTTAATCAGACGTTATCTCTGGTCTTAAAACTCACAGATGTTGACTATTGTTGGACGTGGAAGAACACACGTGTACCATTTTCACACGATGATGGAACGTTATCCGAACCATATGGATGAGTATTGATGATGAGGCAGATTCAGCGATTTGACCAACTACGTAAAGAAACAGAGATCATGTTACGTATTACATAAGAAAATTTCTCAAATCACCCTTGTTGGCTTCTAGAGTTTCCTACATTTTCAGAGTTATGTAAGTAACGAAGTAAAGCTACAAATCACTAGAACGAGTCTTAAGTAACATGTTACAACATAAGTTAAGTTACAAGCTTTCCACAATAAGCTTATTAAATAAGGTCACGAACTCTCACGCCATGTTTGGTTCCTCGTCTTGAGGGTTCTCGAGAGCTGTTATATGCATCTTAAACAAAGTCGCAGCTTCTTCCCTCTCCTCAAGCTGTCCCACCTTGTCGTATACCATCGCCATTAAATAAAAAGCTTCAGCTGCCAATTCATGGTACTGCCACAACAAACGCAATGATTAGCAAGTGAACAGACGGTAATTCACGATATACTAGAATCCGAAACAAATTATGCATCGATGAGCTAAACCGAAGCTGGATCTAGTTTAACCAATAGCAGCGTAGCATCTTTTATGCAATATGGCGATAGAACAGAGTTCAGGCTTGTTTCTGAAACAAAAGCTACATAGCATTCTTATTGGCATAAGTTACCTCCAAAGCTTGAAGCTCTTCTGAAGCTTGCCTCAGAGAATCCAGGACAGTGTCAGAATCTGTGGAAACTGGCGGAATATATTCACAGCCAATTCATACAAAAATTATGATCATGCAACCAATACAATGAACTATATATAGCCAAAGCAAGTACAAGACAACAAAAGCTACCTGAAAAGCTTGGGTCAGACAGATAGCAGTTTGCTTCAAAAATGTATGCTCGAGCACGTAACTCCAGACCTCCATGGCCGAGAATCATAGGGAAAGCCCCATGCAAAAGGTCTAACGCCCGTTTGGCATGATTTGATCCAAGACCAAGCCAAAGCTCGGCCAGCGTGAGAGTAGCTGATGCTTTGAGAAGATCCAAATTGAATGACTGGCAAAAAGAGATGCTTGCCAGCGCATACGGAAGACCCAGGACTGCATTTCCTGACTTCTGAGAACCAGAAAAAGGGGAATCGAAAGGTAAAGGCGGGTCAGAAAACTTATACATAATTGAAAAAAACGATGTGTAGTCCAATGACTTAGCAGCAGAGACACAGAACATTCAGAAGAAGTGGATGCATGGGAGGAAAACAAAACCTAGAAAAATGTAACTACTGCAAGGTCGTAAGGTGACAAATATTCAATGAAATATACGATTCCAATCAGTGCGCTTTCAAGCTACCAAGTTCTTGTGCCATGACATACCTTATGGATCTCTGCAAGCAGAAGAAGAACAGAGGCCTTTTCGATTTGCAAATTGAATTTGTGGCACGTACAGAAGAGGGAGTGTGCCACATTTGCTGCCTGTAGAGAACGTAGTAACAAAGCAAAATGACGATACAGTAACAAAGCATAGCTCATGGAAAACAAAACAGATGGTCAGCAAGGATTTTGAACAAACCTGGCTATACTGTTTTGCTGCAAGCAACGTCCTAGCTTCACGAAGACTTGCTTCTACTTTCAGCTCCATGTCTACGCCAATGGTGGTTGATGCCAAGCCTCCTAGCTCGTTGCACATTCGTTGAGCTAGCTTTAGATTCCCACTAATGGATTTAACAAAGTTAGAATGGCTGATTTAAGAGAATAAATTCAGTACAAAAGAGAGCTTTCTGTTCACATTCTATTTTCCCAACGAATGTTTTACACATTTTCAAAGAATTTGAATCTACCTACATAAACTTCAGACAATACACTAAGTGATCACAGAGGGCAGGCAAATGAATCAACTTCGCAGGTTTTCTGAGGTTGTTTAAGCAAATTATCAAACAGAAGCATATTCTTTAGACTTCATGAGTGATGTATAATAGTGAAACTCCAGGACAGAATTACTAAGTTGGTTAGACACCCCCTTTCTTTCTTGTATCCATGAAGCTTATCTGGACTAGGAGACATAATTTAACAAGAGAAGTGGCATGTATAGGACTGGGAACCTTACCGATGCAAGGCATGTTCATGTAGTAGCTGCAACTTGAGCAACAATATTTTTGATTTTGATACGGTTAAGAACTTTTCCTCCGCAATCTTAACAGCAGCAAAGGCATCTGCAATAGCATTTGTTTCAGAAAAGAGGCCAATGTAGGGGGAAAAATGGAGTAAGATCTTAATAAACTTAATCAGGAAAATGAGCAAAAAGTTAAGATCTTTGTACACTGACGTGTCATTCCTTTTAGAAAAACATAATATTCAGGTATAACTTATTGAATAAGCATCAAGGTACTTTTGTATAGGTTCGTTCAAAATTGAATGACAGGTACGTAAAATAGGTGTTCATGACCTTGCGCACAGAATCTAACCTTTGTATCCCTTATATAGTGCCAAATGTTGAATGAGCTTCAAGTATGCTAGCTCTGCGTCAGATGAACTATAGATGCAAGAAATATATAAAATCACGCAAAACGAATGTAAGAGATCGTTCTAGAAAAGATAAGAGCTGAAAGGGAAGAGGGAAAGGGGATGAGAGTATAACAAGCAAGTGATACAAGCAAGTGATATTTTAACTTTTAAGGAAAATTACCTCGAAGAATCACCGAATAAAGTTGCATACACCAAGGTATTCATCCGAGCCATAGGAGCGCTACCAAAAACAAATGGATTAATAAATTACAGTAAATTAACAGATCAAGTTCCTAAGGTTACTTGCTCGAAAGGTAATGTCAGCAAATGGAATGTATGAGTTATGAGTTCGTCAGCATCAAGGGTTTGAGCGGTGATCAATTTTACCTGCCATATAACTCCCATGAAGTTGCCCGTAGTAAATAAGAAGCGCCTATTATTTGTGATACAGATCCAGGAATCGAGACCAAATGATCACAGAACTGGAAGAAAGTCGAACTCTTTCTAGAACCAGATTCCTGAGAAAACACAGGTTGACCCCATGGTTTTTGCAAGTCTTTGAGCCAAACTGAGCTTAATGAACCATCAATTGTCATTGTAGAGCTTTCAGCAGAAAAGTCACTAAGTAGGTGTGCACCTAGTCTTATCTCCTGCCATAGAGTTTAAGGACTGGTTAGACCTCAAAACATGATATGGATATTTCACTCTTAGCATAATAATTAGTATATTCAGTACCTTGCAGACACTAACTGGACAAGTTTTATGACGCACAGAAGCTTTGGGACCAAACGAAAGCAGAGGCCTTTGCACATGCTGTACAACAACAAAATAACTTTTCTGATTTAGCTTATACCAAAGATTAGAAAAACTAAGATATGAACTTTTTCTTGCAAGTTGACAATTATCAGAGAAGCAGAGCAAAAAAAAAACAAATAGATAATTTGAATGTTAAAGTCGTGGACTAACCATCAACTCAAACTTAGCCATCGCAAGATGATTAGAAGCCACTAAGCGTCTTAACTTTAGTGTATCAGCTCTCCTCAAAGACTCTTTCAGGAGAATGTACACCCTTTGTTGTACAGATAATAAAGACGCAGTGCTGGTGACGGGTGAGTACGAGGATCCAAGAACACTGGTGGTACTTGCAATGCCCATTTCTGATAACAAGTTGCTCATTGCTGCTAGTGTATAGGCTAGACAAGTATCATTGCTATGCTGCAGTATCAATAAACGTCTTAAATACCACAAATGAACTAAAGCTTGAACAACAGTTTTTTCAAACAGCATAAGCTGTTAATGTTGCTCATGTGAATGCATATTCGACCCAATTAATAGCAATGTGATCCTTCTAGCATGTACCTAATACAACAAATTTTATATCTGCTAAGACTAGACTGCCCCCATTGGACCACCTAGAAATCAGTACGTAAATATGGGAGTATATTAAGAGTCAGTGCAATAAATTTGGAAATCTAAACATAACTGGTGTTAAGAGTCCTAAATCGCTTACAGAACTTAGTGATATACGAATAGATTAAAATAGCTCAATATTCAGCTTATAGAAACTTTAATAAAAATACACGTCCTGCAGGAATTTATCAAACG
The DNA here is from genome assembly GCF_020379485.1 of Brassica napus. Classification (NCBI taxonomy): domain Eukaryota; kingdom Viridiplantae; phylum Streptophyta; class Magnoliopsida; order Brassicales; family Brassicaceae; genus Brassica; species Brassica napus. The sequence goes on from NC_063443.1 coordinate 2,893,740, forward strand.
CACCACTTTCTACATAATATACTATAAATAGAGCTAACAATAGATGAATAAAACGAACATATACCTGTTGGGATACACGCACAGCTTCAGTCAAAACCTGCGATTAAGGAGAAACCATATTATGAGCAAACGAAACAACGGTAAGGCCCAATATCATGTCTAGTGAATCATTTATAAATATGAAGTTAAGATTCGAAAAAAAAAAATTAAGTTAAGATAGCAAGTCTAACAGTTACTAAATTCACAGTGACGTGTGAAGAAGGTTAGTGTTGCTTCTTTATTTACCCAAACCGAGCTCACAAGTGTGTAGACGAATATACTAAGGCTAAGACACCATAAGAAAGAGAAACGTCAAGTAAAAACTTGCAAAAGACTGCCTCACCTCAAACACATCACTGATTATATGGGAAAATTTTGAAATTTCTCAAGTAAAATATGTATATACACAGAAGATGATCTAAGTAGCTCATTAATATTTTCAAGTAATCTATCAAAGTAAGGGTGTGAGGTTATCACATTCAAGATACATAACAAATGAGCATCACTTACTATTAGCCTTACCAACGGCCCAGTAAACTATGAACTACCCAATGTACGACTTGGTCTACTAGGCAGGATATGTTAGAACAAGTCTTTAGCAATGGAAGCTATTGGGAGAAATTAATGCTCACCTCTAAAGCCAGATTAGGATGCCCAAAGCGGAAATGCATCATTCCCAAACATAACAAAGCAATCTCGTACCTTCCATACATGCTGCAACCAGTTGAAGGAAGAACAAGGTCAAATCCCTCAGTCCCTGCACTTTTAGACAATGGAACATGGATCAGCTCATACTTGGAAAACAGTTCCTAGTGCCACATATATAACAGGCAAACACAACTGGATATTTACAGGAGTCACACGCAAGCGATAAAAGCCTCCATCATATTATAATTATTATCATAAATTGATATGAAGTAGCGGAAAAAAGCTAAGAGTACAGATTACCTGTAATCAAAGTAACGGAGAAGATTTTCCAAAGCAGCAAAATAGTCGTCGCTGTGAAGTTTATTCAAGTAACGCAAAAAGTGAACCTGCATCATTGCAATGCCGTCAATAACATGCCAGAATATCAAAGGAATCAAATAATTAATAGCTTCTGAATCCACTGCAAAGGAAAATATTAAAAAAGCAAGACATTACACGATGCAACTCAGGGGCTAAATTTTGAAGCTTCTGAAGGAAACTTTCAATCGAACTTGAAGACAATGAACTTCCATGGCTGGCATCATATTATAAGGAGATGAAAGTCAAAAATATTAGCAATACTTTTGACAGAAATATATCAAATACTAATGAAATAGAGACTTTACGTTTCAATTGCATCAGCCTGCTCCATTAAAAAGCCTTGTATCTGATAATTTGTCCGAAGGAATAATGACTCATCAACCAGAGTATCATCAACTGTACTTGAGGAGGCACAGGCAAGTTGAGTAGCCTCTGCTTTCTTTGTGTTGGTTCTTGATTTTTCCTTCCTGGTTACTAGCAAACCTGCATGTTTCATTTGTTCTGCGCGTTACATACGAATGAAATACCCCAAAATTTATTTTTTGAGTATATTGTTTCTACTTTAAGGAAGGGATATATCTTCAGAAGCCCAATTTTAAACAAAAATGAAAATATATAAGGTATCATACAAACACTCCACAAACATCCAAGAATAATATGATACACGTTAACTTTGATCCTACCATTGAGGGTAATGCATCAGTACAAACATGTTAACAAAAAGATACGCGGAAAACGACATTTAAATTACAGCCAAACTATATTTCCCCAATATTTTCAAGCACCTGAGACTCTGAGAAACTTTAAGTTTAATTTGAGCACAAATGAGTGAATCAAAAGGGATACCTTCTGTCACTTTGAAAAGTGCTTCCGGCGTATGAAGGTGAAAAGGGACCCTTCCACTAGCATTTTTCTGTAGCTCTACTTCTTCGGTTGCTTTATCCATTATATATTTCTCCATATCCATCTGATCATGCTGTATTAACGACTCCAGGTTATCATTAGATTCATCATACTGAGCAGAGCTTGAATGGGCTTCTCTGCAGTAGACTTCAATGCTTGTAAAGAGATGACAAACTCCCTGCAAAGGATTCACATATAAATGGTTCTTTCAGACATTCACTTTTTGTTTCAGTAGCCTAAAGACAGTAGACGGAAAATGAATATGAAAAGGGAGAGAAATCAGGAGCTTTGGTTATATTCATTCAGAACATTACAGATAGAATGGTACACTTCAATCAGGTCTGTCAGAGTTCTGCCATTAGATCTTTTATGTTAAATCACATATTATAACTGAGACACGTTTTAAATCTTAGCCTAGACAAATATACAGCTATCGAATCCGAGTTGTTAACCCAAAACCTCAACACCAAACACTTCCTTTAGGATCTTAAGTCGAATAGAAGAAGTAGACATTAGTCTCAACAATCAAACAAGAACAATAAAAACGTAGAAAGCAACAATACCTCGAACGACAAAAGGTTAAACGCCAAAATGCAACGACGAACGAACATTCCCAAGTTACTATTCGGATCCAAAATAATCTGATCATCTTGCGCAGCTCCTGAATCAAGGCTCCCGAGTATTCCTACATACAAAAGATTTGATAACTAATAAGACTCAAACATGATGAAAACAGACTCTTAGAGGAAACGAGCAGAGCTAACCTCGCATGTCATTAAAGAAGTTCAATAGGTCATCTGGTGAAGTCAGAGAGGAAAATCTATTAGTTAAATGGTCAGTGAGCCACGCATCCATGTCTTCCCCAACCTCCCTCAACTGGTTGATGAGATCTTCCAGCTTCGGCTCAAATATATCATCGCAAGACTGCAATCGATAAGTCTGGTCAGTTCAATTATGAGCCTTGAAATCGTTAACACAAGATGTATATGAAATAAAGTCGATAGAGCAGCGTAAGCTCCGAGTATAAGAGAATGTATGAGGTAATGCGATTTTCGAAGAGAAAACGAAGGGCGGAACCTTGGTGAGAGAGAGCAAGTAGAGGCCGAGGCGGTTGTGCTGAGAAATGGAAGAGAAAGGGAAGGGGAGAGACATCTGAGCAGAGGGCGCGTATAATTGCAGGAGAATGCAAACGGAGATCTTGTGCGGAGTCACAGCAAAAGCGCCCGCTGTTCTCGTTAATCCAGCCATCTCTGTCGCCGCCGGTAAAATACAATCTCTCTCTCGCCGGTTATTTCCTCCGAGAAGCAGACGGGATTAGGTCACTGGGGGGGGATTTACTTATTTTGAAGTTTTGACTCGAGTCTGTCACCGGGAAAGGTTTGAAATGAATTAACAAAAATCTTTGAGAACCGGTTCTTTCATGCCGTCCGGTTAAGAGCATCGGTTACCTAGAGGCCGTGTGTTAAACCGCTATAAAATATAAATTTACAACTATACTAACAACGACGGGGATGTAGCTCAGATGGTAGAGCGCTCGCTTAGCATGCGAGAGGTACGGGGATCGATACCCCGCATCTCCACTTTTTATTTTATGTTATTATCCGATTTTTTTTTTTGTAAACTATTTTTCATTAGGCCTCATTATTAATTTGTATTTATTTTTCCTTGTTCCTCCCACATGGTCACGTGAATCACGTTTAATTTTCATTTTCAAACCTAACTTGGTCGTTGACTTTGAACATTTCACAAGTTTTAACTTTTAAGAAGAAACTGTTAGTTAATCTCTGCAATCATTATCTTTGCATAAACGAGAAAAAAAAAACAATGGAGTCGAAGGCCACTGTTGCATTGGATCGTTCAGTTCAGCTGAAAGCATTCGACGAGACAAAGACCGGCGTGAAAGGCCTCGTCGAGGCCGGTATCTCCGAGATTCCCGCCATCTTCCGTGCACCTCCGGCTACTATAAAAACCCCAACACCACCTTCCTCGTCGCAGTTCACTATCCCAACGATCGATCTCCAAGGAGGCAGCACCGACTCTACCTCGCGCCGGAGCTTGGTGGAGAAGATCGGAGACGCGGCTGAGAGATGGGGCTTCTTCCAGGTGATCAATCACGGTATCCCACTCGATGTGATGGAAAGGATGAAAGAAGGGGTTCGTGAGTTTCACGAGCTAGACCCGGAGGTGAGGAAAGGGTTCTACTCTCGAGATCCAAGTAATAAGTTGGTTTACAGTAGCAACTTCGATCTGTATAGCTCACCGGCTGCTAACTGGAGAGATACACTCGGTTGCTATACGGCTCCAGATCCTCCTAGACCGGAGGACTTGCCAGCCGCTTGTGGGTATGATTCGAAACTTGTTTTAATCAGATATAAAATAAAACGGTAACAATCAAATAGTAGACGATCATAGATAGATTCATTTTTAGACTTCTGAAAAAAAAATTGAATTAAGCGCTATGGTTTTCATAAAGGAAGGAGATTAAGACCATACTAAGCATATGTCGGAATCTCTGTCTCCATTACAAGAACTCAACAAATGAATAAGACGTATCTTTAATGTTTTTGTGTTTTTTTTGGTGGGAGAATTTGTTAGGGAGGTGATGATTGAATACTCAAAGGAAGTGATGAAAGTAGGTAAAATGCTTTTTGAGCTTCTCTCAGAAGCTCTAGGATTAAACACTAATCACCTCAAGGACATGGATTGCACCAACTCATTGCTGCTACTAGGCCATTATTACCCACCGTGTCCTCAACCAGACCTTACTTTAGGCTTAACCAAACACTCGGACAACTCTTTTCTCACGGTGCTTCTTCAAGACAATGTAGGAGGGCTACAAGTTCTCCATGACCAATACTGGGTTGATGTTCCTCCTGTCCCTGGAGCTCTTGTCATCAACGTTGGAGACCTTCTCCAGGTTAACTAACTAAACTACCTTTTTTTTAGTTTGATCAATTGTTTTAATCTTATTAGGGGCATATGTGCAGCTTATTACAAACGGAAAGTTCATAAGCGTGGAGCATCGTGTTTTGGCGAATGGAGCTGGACCTCGTATCTCAGTGGCGTGCTTCTTCAGTTCGTATTTGATGGCTAATCCTAGAGTTTATGGGCCTATCAAAGAGCTTTTGTCGGAAGAAAACCCACCCATATATAGAGACACCACCATTACAGAGTATTCAAAGTTCTACAGATCCAAAGGTTTCGATGGTACCTCTGGACTACTATACCTCAAGATCTAAAGAATGCACGTTGGAATTTAATAATGATGCGTACCCTGTAATAGCTTTTTGTTTAATAAGACTGTGAGAGAGTGGGCCAGAAACTGTCACAAACCGTTCATTTTCTATCAAACTTATTACAATATTATCTATGGTCAGTGACTTTTATGTAGCAAGTGGTCACATGTCTATCAATGATATCTATAACCAGTGGTTTTGCTGTAAATTCAAGGAAAAAAAAAACAATAAGTTTTTCTTTTGTATCAGATTGTTCTATTATTTTTTTAAACACAAAGAACTCTATGGAGACGACCAAGATTGGTTCATTCGATCGTATCAGTGAGCTTAAAGCTTTCGACGAGACGAAGACAGGTGTGAAAGGACTCGTCGACGCCGGAATAACACAGCTTCCACGCATCTTCCACGACTCACCTTCCAACTTAGCAAACCCCAAGCCGCCTTCCTCTGACTTGCTACATCTCACGACCATCCCAACGATAGATCTCGAAGGACGAGTCTTCGAGGACGAGACTAAGCGAAAGAATACGGTTGATGGGATTAGAGACGCAGCAGAGAAGTGGGGTTTCTTCCAGGTGGTCAACCATGGCGTTCCCCTCGATCTTTTGGAGAGGATGAAAGATGGAGTTCGAAGGTTTAACGAGCAAGCCCCTGAAGTGAAGAAACAATACTACAGCCGAGATTTTAGGAGAGAGTTTGTGTATACAAGTAACTTCGATCTCTACACTTCATCAGCTGCATGTTGGAGAGACACTTTCTCTTGTTACATGGCTCCAAATCCTCCCAAACCACAAGATCTGCCAGCGATCTGTAGGTACAACATGACTTCATTTACTTTTAACCTGATGGCATATAATCTCTCTTGTGTTCGTTCATATGGTGAAAAGTGTTTTCAGGGATGTAATGTTGGAATACTCAAAGCAAGCGATGAGTTTGGGAGAGTTTCTGTTTGAGCTTATATCAGAAGCTCTAGGCTTGAACCCTAATCACCTCAAGGACATTGATTGCTCCAAGGGCTTGCGCATGCTCTGCCATTACTACCCACCCTGTCCTGAGCCTGACCTAACTTTAGGCACCACTAAACACAGCGACATCGCTTTTCTTACTGTCCTCCTTCCAGATCAGATCGAAGGGCTTCAAGTTCTCCGTGAAGGGTACTGGTTCGATGTTCCTCCTGTTCCCGGTGCACTCATCATCAACGTCGGAGACCTTCTGCAGGCAAGTTTTTGTTCACAATCAATCAGTGCCTTCTGTTCAGATTTGTCTCGGCTCGTAACAAAGTTGTTTTGGTTGGTCTGATGCAGCTTGTAACAAACGACAAGTTCATCAGTTCAGAACACAGAGTGTTGGCAAACAGAGCTACAAAAGCTAGAGTCTCGGTCGGCTGTTTCTTCACAACCGGCATTAGACCGAATCCTAGAATATACGGACCAATTAGAGAGCTTGTGTCTGAAAATAACCCTCCGAAGTACAGAGAGATCACCGTTAAGGAGTTGGCTGCTCACCGCGATGCCAAAGGACTTGACGGATCTAATTTGCTCCATTTTAAAATATGAGGAGAACATGGTGAGCTTACTATTTTTTTTATTCAACATGGATATGTAAATCATGTCTACGTTTGTAGATTATAATTACTTTTGAGAAAATTATCAAAAGAGTGCTGAGGAAGGTTTATAAACATCACTGTTTATACTTTTTACTCTAAAAAAAAAAAATCTTATGAAGTTCAATAAAAGCCGGAATCATGATATCCGTACGTAAGTATCACTGTTCTGTACGAGGGCCAAGTTTCAGAAGGAAACTACCGAGCTTGGTTTTCACTCAATGCTGAATCTTCGATATGTCCGAGTCTTTCTTCATTCTCCATCACTTCAAGTTTATGTATCACACACATTTTATAAGTCGCGTGTCTCTTCTCCTAGGCTAGTTGAGATTTAAGGTTAGTACCTTCGAGGGAATAAACTAAGCATATGTCGGAATCTCTGTCTCTATTGTAAGAATTCAACAAATGAATAAAACGTGTCTTTGATGTGTTTGTTTTTTTGGTGGGAGATTTTGTTAGAGAGGTGATGATTGAATACTCAAAGGAAGTGATGAAAGTGGGTAAAATGCTATTCCAGCTTCTCTCAGAAGCTCTAGGGTTAAACACTAATCACCTCAAGGACATGGACTGCACCAATTCATTGCTGCTGCTAGGCCATTATTACCCTCCGTGTCCTACCAGACCTGACTGTAGGCTTAAATTCAGATTTTATGGTTTATAAAAAAAATTATGATTAAAAGTAAAGTTTAGTTTTGTAATTTAAGGTTTGGATGTTGGAACAAGAGGTTTAGGGTTAACGTTTAGTATCTAAATCTATTAAAACAGAGTCCTATTTTTTTATCTACCCAAGAAAGTTCATTTTAAATTTTGGACTCTTTCAGTTTCCTTACTAGACTACCTTATATATTGGAGCCGTATAAATTTGTTATCATAATAACTATATACATGCTGATTAAATAACATAACTGGTTCACTTTAACTAGACCAACATATAATATACTAAGCCCTTCCGAAATTAAATGATATGTTAAATAAATAACATAACCCGTTGACTTTAATTAAACCAAACTCTATCGTACAAAACCATCCAAACTTGCACGATATATTATTAGATATAATAACTTTAATGTCAGATTATGAGTTATTTGGTTCATCTTTCAACGTACAGAACATTCCAATAGGTGAAAAAAAAATTTAAAACAACAATATACATTGCATACAAGCTACTCTCATATAGAGTTTTGATCATGGTCACTGTTTATATTACATATGTTTAGTTTGATCTATTAAAACCAAAATTTGAATTAAACACTTCCAGTCATATCAACGGTTTTATTCAGATATTTTTAGATTATAAATCGTAAACTAAAATACTCTAACCACATCAATAGGGAGATTTTATCAAATCTAAACTAACGTGTCTTGCAAAAAAATCCTATAAAATATGAAAACCGGAATATGCTATAAATATATTTCATTTATGGAATTCAGAATATCTTCACAATACATTAATCTAACGTGACTTGCAAACAAAAACTGAATATCTAAACTACCTTTAACAGCTCCTAAAAAATATGAAAATCGGAATATGCTATAGATCTCTTTTTGTTTTTGAATTCACAATATTTTTATCAATACCATTAAACCTTATTTTATAACCAAATCACTATAAAACATCTTCCTTCGCCTCATATTTTCTATAGTCATGCCTTGAAAGGTCATAGTCATGCTCGATCTACAAATAGAGTATAAAGATCTATCAGATCAAGATACCAATCCGATTTGGAGGTTTTATAACCCTGATCGTTTAATATGATAGTATACAGACAAAAACAATCCTACCTTAATGACAGTAGATCGATTGTGAAGATGATAGAGTGAACGATTTTGAATTTCTCATCAGCAAACGGGGGTAGATTCAACAAATTTTGTTTGTTGTTATCGAGAAGACGATTACGAGGACGATATCACCGACAGAGAAGACCAAGAAAGTAAAGTTGTTAAGTTTTTTTTTCCGACACGTTAAAGTTGTTCACCTTCCCGGAAAAAAATTAACTTTGGGCTTTATTTTGTTTTTCTTGGTCTTCTGTAACTAATGGACCAATTTCATTAGACTAAAAATCTAATTCCTTCCAAATTAATGGGTCTATTACGTCTATCAAGTTGATCATATGGCCCAAAGGTGTTTATATTTGTTTGATTAAATTAAAAAGAAAAGAAAAACAACCAAATGTGTGCATATATTCATGACAAGTCTTAACAACAAAACAAAATAAAATTATAAGGAGTTCTCCAAAAACGTAAATGGTAAAGAAGAAGTATATTATAAATAAAAACTCAAAATGAAATAATCTAATCTCAAATAATTTAAAAATATTATTTAAAAACAAAATACACAAAAATCTGAATCACCAGAATATTTTTATCAAAATATAAACGTCACTGAATTATCCAATTTTTTTTATCCGAGAACCAAAAAAACTGATATTTAATAATATAAAATACCCAAATTTTATGATTTTTAAATCAAATTAACAGAAAAATGGAACATTACCGGAACCAAATAGAATCTAAAATTATCTCGGATATTAGCTGATTTTGAATTTTGTTATCCAAACTGAAAACAAAAAAAAAAGAACCGGAATAAAATCAAATTTTCTAAAAATCCGAATGGATCTCTAAAATCGAACCATGGAACCGAAACCATAAACCAAATGCCCATGACTAATATGAATAATTCTAATAAAAATTTACAAAAACAATATCCGCGCACAGCGCGGGTCTGTATCTAGTTTTGGATTAAAGTTGAAAAATAATAAATTTGAAAACTAGATATAAAATTTGTAGTTAATTTTTTAATAATTTAGATTTGAAACTTTGTTTAGAGTATTGAATCTATTGTTTGTGTTTGAAGTTAGGATTTAGGATAGAGTTTGATTATAAATTAAAGATTTGTGCTTAGAAAATTATAGTCTAAGATTAAGAAAATTATATTTTGAGTTTAATTTTAAAATTTGAAGTTATAATATGAAAAAATTAGAATTTTAAGGGTTGTCTTTAGAGTTTAGGGTTTAAAACCATGTTTAGGGTTTAAGAGTTCAAATTGATTTTCTTAGCATTAGAAAAATGCTATTATTTGTCTTGGATAGCAATAATGAAATCGTTTAAAAAATGTCTTTGTGTGTAAGTCTAACTCTCCGCTAAGTATTAGCAGAATTAGTGATTTTATCTTTCTTCTCACTTAGTTTTCAGAATAACATTAATTATTCGATTCTATTGTCTAAAGCTACTATATAATACGAAAATTTCTTAATCATTTACAATAGCAGTTTAGTAAAACGTACTCTAACAACATGCTATCGACATAGTTTTTTTTTCTAGTGTTCTTCAAGAACAAGTCGGAGGGCTACAAGTTCTCCATGATCAATACTGGGTTGATGTTCCTACTGTCCCTGGAGCTCTTGTAGTCAACGTTGGAGACCTTCTCCAGGATAACTAACTAAACTTCTTTTTTTTTGCTTGATCAATGTTTTAATCTTATTGGGGCATTTATGCAGCGCGCTTATTACAAACGGCAAGTTCATAAGCGTGGAGCATCGTGTTTTAGCCAACGGAGCTGGACCGCGTATCTCAGTGGCGTGCTTCTTCAGTTCGTATTTGATGGCAAATCCTCGAGTTTATGGACCTATCATTCAAAGAGCTTTTGTCTGAACAAAACCCTACCATATATAGAGACACCACTATTACAGAGTATTCAAAGTTCTACAGATCCAAAGGATTCGATGGTACCTATGGATTACTGTATCTCAAGATCTAAAGATTGCACGTTTATGTTTTAATAAGGATGCACATGCACGTTTATGTTTAATAAGGATGCGTATAGGACTTTGGTTTCCCTGTAATAAAGTCTTGTTTAATTAAAAACCAGTGGGGCAGAAACTGTCACAAACCGTTTATTTTCTATCAAACTTATTACAATCTATGGTCAGTGATTTTTCTGTAACAAGTGGTCACATGTCTATCGATGATAATCTATAACCAGTGGTTTGCTGTAAATCCAAGACAATAAAATAAGTTTTTTTTTAACGAACACTATGGAGACGACGAAGATTGCTGCATTGGATCGTATCAGTGAGCTTAAAGCTTTCGACGAGAGGAAGGCAGGTGTGAAAGGACTCGTCGACGCTGGAATAACACAGCTTCCACGACTCGCCTTCCAACTTAGCAAACCCCAAGCCGCCTTCCTCTGACTTGCTACATCTCACGACCATCCCAACGATAGATCTCGAAGGACGAGTCTTCAAGGACGAGAGTAAGCTCAAGAATACGGTTGATGGGATTAGAGACGCAGCAGAGAAGTGGGGTTTCTTCACTCGATCTTTTGGAGAGAATGAAAGATGGAGTTCGCAGGTTTAACGAGCAAGCCCCTGAAGTGAAGAAACAATTCTACAGCCGAGATTTTAGGAGAGAGTTTGTGTATACAAGTAACTTCGATCTCTACACTTCATCAGCTGCGAGTTGGAGAGACACTTTCTCTTGTTACATGGCTCCAAATCCTCCCAAACCACATGACCTGCCAGCGTTTTGTAGGTAACATGGCCTCATTTACTCTTAACATAACGATGATTTGATTTGTGTAATCTCTCTATGTAATTCATATGGTGAAATGTGTTTCAGGGATGTTATGTTGGAATACTCAAAGCAAGCATTGTGTCTGGGGGAGTTTCTATTTGAGCTTTTATCAGAAGCTCTAGGGTTGAATCCTAATCACCTCAAGGAGATTGATTGCTCCAAGGGCTTGCGCATGCTCTGCCATTACTACCCGCCCTGTCCAGAGCCTGACCTAACTTTAGGCGCAAGTAAACACAGTGACAGTTCTTTCCTTACCGTCCTTCTTCCGGATCAGATCGAAGGGCTTCAAGTTCTGCGTGAAGGGTACTGGTTTGATGTTCCTCCTGTTCCTGGTGCATCATCATCAACGTTGGAGACCTTTTGCAGGCAAGTTCTTGTTCACAGTCAATGCCTATTGCTCAAAATCTTCCTATTGGTTCAAAGTTTTTATTTGGTGGGTGGTTTGATGCATGCAGCTTATAACAAACGACAAGTTCATCAGTTCGGAGCATAGAGTCTTGGCAAACAGAGCTACAAAAGCTAGAGTCTCAGTCGCCTGTTTCTTCACAACCGGCATTAGACCGAATCCTAGAATTTACGGACCAATAAGAGAGCTTGTGTCTGAAGATAACCCTCCAAAGTACAGAGAGATCACTGTTAAGGAGTTTGCTCTTCACCGCAGTGCCAAAGGACTTGATGGAACCTCTGATTTGCTCCATTTTAAAATATGAACATGGTGAGCTTACCATTTTCTCACATATATTCAACATGAAAATATGTGTGATCATATCTACGTTTGCAGATTAAAATTACTTTAGAAAAGTATGAGAATTCTCAAGAGGTTCATAAACATCACTGTTTATACTTTTACTCTAAAAATCTTATAAAGTTCAATAATAGCCGGGATTAAGAGTATCTTCATTACTCATGAATCTCATGATAGCCCTATCTAAGTAACACTGTTCTGTACGAGGGCCAAGTATCAGGTATCTACCGAGCTGGGTTGCTGCTGTAACTGCGATATGTCTGAGTCTTCTTCATCTTCCATCACTTCAAGTTTCCTACATCATACACATTTATAAGGTTGCTTATATCTTCTCCTAGGTAGTTTCGTTGAGATTTAAGGTTAGTACCTTCGAGGGAATAAACTCTCACCACCTTCTTCCGAGAGCACTTTCTCCAATCTCACCTCGAATGGTGTTGCATGCCAACTCACTTTCTGATCCTGCATAATGTAAGAATGTAACATCTCATTTATGTATAGTTTCCTGAATAGTATCGGAATCAAAACAGCCTAGAAAGCAGAAGACTGAACACGAGTAATGATACCTCCTTGTATTTGGTTGTCGTGTTTGGGATCCCATTCCCATCCCACCATTTGGGTAAAATCTCAGTTTCCTCATCCTCATCCCAATGAGTAGCAACCAATCCAATGATAGGCTTGTCACCTGGTGTTATGGCATTGACTCCAGGTGTCATTTCGTTACAGTCTTTGTTGATCGGGTTTAGCCAAGGAGAAAAGCTTGCCTCAAACTTGGACAGTTTCTCATACGAGTTTTCTTCCACCTTCTCCCCATGAGTTGCTGAAGTGGGAGTTTCACCATCTATCTGCTCTTTGTAATCCTGCCATTTAGCTTGTTCTAGGCTCCCATGTGAATCATCCTGGGCCTTATATAGGGATGCATTCTCCATTAGATTGGAAACTGAATGCACAAACTGTGATCTGATTCTAGGCCTTCTTCCCTTTCCTGCTGATTCCATGTTTGCAGGATATATGGTTCCGGGAGTTTGCATCGCATCAGATAGCTTCAATGGAGTTGGATTAGGCGAGCTCAGTATAAAACTAACTTTGCCACCCATCTGGGGCTTTCTTGAACTGCTATTCTGGGAAGAATTAGAAGACTGAGACTGCTCAAGATCACATTCAAACCGCACCGACTTTGTCTTTCCAGCTGTGAGCATTGGCCTGGCAGATCTATCCAACTCACCCTTGACTGCAGTGCCAATGTTTTCTACCTCATCAGCATCATTAAAAGCAGACGTGATCCTTGCATTCTCCCGGACATCGATTACACAACTAATATGAAGAAAGGGAATGATGTTAGCATAGAAACTAGGCCACTTATAAAGAGACTATGCTAATTCTATTAAGCATACCGCAAGAAGGCAAAATGTCAACAAAGTAACCTCTAGTACTTTACCTGCTTGGTGTTTGCTCAGAAGTAAATGATGGTCTTCCCACATCTTCACAAGCTTTGATGGGGGTTGGAGATTCATCCACATGAAACCCGAGCGCAGAGCTACTGGATATCCATGAGTGGAAATGGGAAGGTCCAGAATGTTGAGGACTAGTCAGTTTTTGGGACGCTTTCCTAATTTCAATAGGCGTCTCCGGTATAGTGCCGCAAGCTTTAAGAAACCGCGCCTAGGATTCCACAAGTAAAAACAGATGGTTAGATTCTCAGAATGAACTCTTGAAGGAATGCACAATCAGATTCTAATGATATATGCAGAGAAAGGATTTTCTGAATTTCAGTTTCTGAAATAGTCTCTGCATTCTCATTAAAAAAACTCAACTAACTGCAAGCACTAATGCAAGGAAACACGTGAAGAATCTACAGCACATTATTTGTTGAAACAAAGCTAAAGACCCCATCTTCTCATTACGAAGGAAGAGCTGTAGTACTTAAAAAAAAAAGGGCACAAATCTTGATCGTCATAAAAGAAATACACAATCATAAGGCTTCTAATACAACCATACCTCATCCCTTAGGCCTTTGTCAATATGTATAGAATCCAAATCAAATCTTTCTTTGTCAAGGCAAGGCGAAGAATTTGAAGAAGCTGCTTTCTCTTAAAAAATCAAGAACAAGCACCCTTCTATTAGCAAGAATTACACAAAGGCAAACCTGATCAACAACATCAAAAAGATGTTTACCTTCAGGCCGAAACAAGGCGGATAAATGATTCTGCGAGTCCTCACCTTTCTGAAGATAAATAAAAAGAAACGATGTTAGTAAATGAAATTCTAGTCAAGAAAAGCAAAGAAACGAGGATGCATCAACTCAACGATCAAACGAAGCACTGTGGATCTATCTATGAAGAATCTATTTCATTTCATATACGATCACTTAAGCAGCTAGAATAAACACCTAAAGGGACTCGATCATGCAAAGAAAAGATGCGAAAAGCGAGAGGAATTACTTTGGATCGGTCGTCTCTGCCGCGGAAGCAGTAGAGAAAGCAAGCCATGACTCTACAAGCTGATATCTTGATAAATCTGAGCACGAATCTGCACAATACACTTAGGTTTCGCTTCATCAACAGCCACAAGAGAGATAGGTTTCGCTTCATCAGCAGCCGTCTCATATCATTTGATTTCTTCAAGGGGCGAATCAGAGAGAAACGTACAAGTACTTTTTCAATTATGAGTGGATGATTTTCCCGAGAAACACGCAGAAAATGTGAGAGAGCCGTTTCTTTATAGTAATTTGAAAATCAAACCCTGCGAGGGAACTATCAGGTGCGCGCGGGTCTTCCCGATCACAAAACAAAAACGTATCAACCAGACGCGTGTGAAAGATTAATTACCCGATTTGACTCTCCCACGTATACATTTGATTTGGAGCATTTCTATTATGGGCTTTTTAAAGGCCCATTTAGGAGTTTTTCTTCTTCTTCTTCCTCTTTTTTTCTTTAAATTAATTAATTAATCTACTAATAATAGCAATCTCAATTAATGTCAAAAAATTATGTTTTCAACCTAAATATTGCACTTTTTAAGAAAATTGTTAAAATATATAAAGATGTATCTTTTCATAAAACTGTATCTTTTCAATATTTTAAAAGGTATAACAATATGTTTTTATCATATTTTTTTATAAATTTTTAAGATGTTATCTTTTATCTAAAATATGTTTTTCATTTTCAAAATAATTTCCATGAATATCTCATTTTCATGTCCATTAAGTGAAAAGATGCAAATGAAAATGTGCAATTATAAGGACACAAATGACTAGTTGTTTTTAAAAAGACACAAATGAAAAGGTGTGATCAAAAGGATACAATGGACATCTATATATATACATGGGTGATGATGGTTATTTGTGTGTAAGTTTTTAGTGCTGGTAACAACAATAATACAAATCAACACACTATAAAATAATTATCGAAGATAGATTTCTGATTTTCTCCATAAAAAATCACTTTAAGATATAAAAAACAGAGGTAGAAGAAATCAGTTAGTGAATTGATCTAATACCAATCTAAAACAAGCATGGATCAAAGTTAATCTTTTTTTTTTTGAATTCTCTAATAAAGTATCAAGGTTGAATAAAAATAAAACTAGATTATGGTTTTATATAAATTTCACTATAGAAATTACAAAAGTTAGTTTTACATGTGAAATGAGAGTCATTATAGCGTTTAATTCATGTAATTAACGTAAATAAAATGATTATAGTTGCCTAAACGTACGGTATTTGTTAAGTGTGCCTTCATGATCCATATTGTTGCATTTGATTGTTCTGAAATTGTGATGTTCATAAACTCAGTTACTTAACGTACTGCAAAAGCACATGCATGTTTTTTTTGAAAAGATTTATTATTTGGCATAAAAACTTCATGAACGTGTTTAAGCGTAAGTGGATATACAAACATGGATGGTTTTATTGTGAGTAAATTTGTAAAAGTGAAACGTTTGTTACATTTAGGTGACTAAAACTAATCATCTTTTGTTTAAAGAGGATCAAGCGTGTACTTGAAATTGTTTTTGTAATGCATTTGTTTATTTTCTAGATTGTTGACGGTTACAGCACATTTTGTTCTGAAAAGTCACCAACAAAAGGTCATGAAAATAAGCATCTTATATATTAAAACAGAAGTCACAATCTTGATTCATGTGTGATTTTAAAAAAAAATAGATCTAATGTATATATTCCTAGAAAGTCATGTTACATTTAATCTCTAATCTTATCATTTAAAATTTGGGTATACCATAAATTTTTATTGGACTATCAATAATTCGATTTAAACAATAGATGATTCAATAAATTTATAGATAATGTAAATAAATAGATTTAATATAATGTTGTAATACTATACTTCCATATGTTAATTATTTAAATATTTGTCGATGTTAACTTTTAAATTATAAAGATTTTTTTTAAATAACAAAAATCATATTATCTAACAATGATTAATCGTTACAAATTTAAAACTATATAGTTTATTTTAAAAATTAAAGAAAAACTAAATGGTTAATTATTTACTCGATAATATAAATCTATGAAGTGAAATGTTTAATTTTTAAAAAACTTTCTAAATTTGTGAAATGTTATAATATCTTTGAATATGACAATAAACATTATTTTACTAATCTTTATATATATAGTTACAATTTTAATAATGAAAGAATAATCCAAAATATATATATAGAAGAAGATACAAATACATGTGAAAGTTTGAAACAATCTATTCAATGAAAAAAATATACCGTAAACTTATTATGTTTTAAAGATTGATAGACATATATATTATAATATATATACAAATTTATAATTGAAAACAAAATATTTATATAAAAATAAATAAAAATAAAAATCTGCGCGGTTGTGCGGATCGAAATTTAGTTCATATATTAAAATGCATGTATGTGGGTAACCTATGGAATTTCTTCTTACCGTATAGTGAATGTGACAATTTAAAAATATTCATAATATCTTAATAAATTATTTTTTACAATTACTAATTTTAGGAGTTGTATTTTTTCATTCTAAAAGTTATACTTTTACATAAAAAACTGAGATTAATTTTGTTTTCCCAACATGCAACTATTGAAAACACTGCTCCAGTGGAAGCTGCTTCAGCGGCTAACAAACCTGGAAAAAAAAAAACAATGAAGAACCAAAAGGCGCAAATTAGCGGACAACTCAAGTTCCGGTAATGACATGGAAGAGCATGTGCCTTCTACTAGTGGGGATGAACAACATATAAACAGTGGTCTTACCGAAGCTGCATGAATGGGTAAGAAACAGAGAATGAGGTGTCAACAGAGACAAAGTCTGATTTGTTTGAGGAGAGAGAACATGCCTTCCGATCATGTCAGTGGAGAATAACCAAGGAATTAAAGCCATGAAGTTGTTAACTCGCAGGGACCAAAAAGCAGAAGAGAAGTGAGAGATTGCCCATCCCACTTTGTTGTTTGAATGGCCATTGTTTATCTACAAGTGATATAACATATTTGAAATCTCAACGGTTTTGTTAAATTTTTGTTCAGGGTTACTTTTGTTTAGTTGGATGTTTCGTAGATTTTGCTTTTGTGCCATTCTTACTTGTGCTCTTGTTGTTTAAACAGTTATCAGAATATAATGTTACATCCTTAATGATAAACCAATGTAATTAGAGAAGCAAAATCCTTATTGACAAGTGTTAGCAGATAGAAGATTATCTTGGAGTGGGTTAGCGGTGTTCAATCCGGATATCGGTTCAGTTTCGGTTCGTTTTTTCGGTATTTCGGTTAGTAAAATACAACTACCATTCTAAATCCATATTTACTTCGGTTTGTTTCGGTTTATATACCGTCGGTTTTCGGTTAATTCGGTTTTGTACCCAAAAAATAATTCTTTATTTTGTCAACACATTCATTTATTAAAAAATATTATAAGTTTAAATAAAAAAATAAAAATAAAAAATATTTCTATCATCTAATAAAATAATCAAATCTATAATTAAAAGCAAAGCTCAAAATTTTGATAATAAAAATAAAAAAATAAAAATAAAACAGAAGCACGAAGCACAAAAGAAAAGTTTTTCTATTCTTTCATATTTAGCGTTCATCAAAGTCATGTTTCTTCTATTAAACACGAAACTCTATTTGTTTATAGATAAAAAAAGTTGTGAAGAATTTCCATTAATTGTTATCATCAAATTTATAATCTCTATTTCAATTTAGTCAATGCTAAATTAAAGCAAAAAGATCAAAAGAAGACTAAGAAAATAAGAAGCATGTTTGCGATGAATTGTTATTTAATTATAGTTCAATTATTTTACAAATCAGGAATTTTTTATTACTGTAAAAAATATGGTAATAATTATTAGCAAAAAATTAACTTATGATTTTCATACGTCATTATAATATATATATTTACATGTTTCTATTTTTTGATCGGTTTTATTCGGTTTACTTGGTTTTATCAGTTATATACCGAACCATATCCAAATCTTACGTTTTTTTTAAATCATATCTATTCGGTTTGTATGGTATATACCAAATCTAAATCATATTATCTATTTCGGTTTGGTTTGGTTCGGTACGGTTCGGTTTTGTCATATCGAACAGCCCTAGTTTAGAGTAAACAGACTGAAGGGTTATGAATCTGACGTGGAACAAGAACAAAGTGTATTTGACACGTGGCACCTTACAAGACCACAACAACCTTATCCGGACATCAAGAGAGAGATCCTCTAATATCCAAAACCAGCCAATCATCTTCACTCTTGATGCATTATCACACTCGACAATCCTCAAAAAACCACCTTCATCACAACTCAACCAGCCAGAGCTTAAGAGAGAGAAAATGGCGTACAGCGCGTGTTTCCTACATCAGAGCGCATTGGCCTCCTCCGCTGCACGATCATCATCTTCTTCCCCATCCCAGCGCTACGTTTCACTCTCCAAACCCGTCCAGATAGTGTGCAAAGCCCAACAGCCTCATGAAGACGATAACTCCGCCGTCTCTCGCCGTCTCGCTCTCACACTCCTCGTCGGCGCCGCCGCCGTTGGTTCCAAAGTGTCTCCCGCCGATGCCGCCTACGGTGAAGCTGGTAAAGAAACACAAACCTTTTAGATCGTTTCATTTTCGGACCAACAAGATCATAGTGGTGTGGGTTCTCTCTCTTTTATTGGTTTGCAGCAAATGTGTTTGGGAAGCCAAAGAAAAACACAGACTTCACGCCATACAGTGGAGATGGATTCCAAGTGCAGGTGCCAGCAAAATGGAACCCAAGCAGAGAGGTAGAGTATCCAGGACAAGTCCTTAGGTACGAAGACAACTTCGATGCTACTAGCAATCTCAATGTCATGGTCACTCCTACCGACAAGAAGTCCATCACTGATTACGGCTCTCCTGAAGAGTTCCTCTCTCAGGTCTCTTTACTCACATAACATCTTCAGCGATCATTTATGAACTAAAGTCAAATAAATTGAATGATGATTTCAAATCTTGGGTCCTTCTTCAGGTCAACTACCTCCTAGGGAAACAAGCTTACTTCGGTGAGACTGCCTCTGAGGTAAACTTCCCTTGCATCTGTTAGAGAATACAATATGAGAATGAAACTGCTACCTTATGTCTGAATCTTGGATTAGTGAGTACATAACAGTTTGTGTGGATTCTGGCAGGGAGGCTTTGACAACAATGCAGTGGCAACAGCAAACATTCTGGAGACAAATGTTTCGGACGTTGGTGGGAAACCATACTACTACTTGTCCGTGTTGACAAGAACCGCCGATGGAGACGAAGGTGGTAAGCATCAGCTGATCACAGCCACCGTGAACGGAGGCAAGCTTTACATCTGCAAAGCACAAGCTGGAGACAAGAGGTGGTTCAAGGGAGCCAACAAATTTGTCGAGAAAGCAGCCACTTCTTTCAGTGTTGCTTAAATGTAAAGCAACACCAACAGAACAGAACAATGCATTGCTTTCTTTCTTCATTTGTCTCTTGTAAAAAAAGGATAATGAAACTAAGCTTTTGAGAAACTATCAAGATGATGATGCTTATCTTTGCTATCAACAGACTCTATAAAAAGGAATTGAATTCGGTAGATTCATTTGTATAATCAATCATCAAATGAAACATAATAATATCATCTTTATAGTTACCACTCCATTCATATATTGGCAAGGGCAGTAGTGATTACAGATGCTGATAGTTTGCAAAATGAAAAGAAAAGATTCAAGAAGATGGAGCTGCTGCAGGTGGAGGAGGTTTGAGAAGAGGCTGTAGCGCCTTCACAACTATGCTCATATTTGGTCTAAACTCAGCTTCGTATTGCACACACAATGCTGCCACCGCTGCTAGCTGCATTTGCCACATTTACATATTAGTTTGATTTATATATACCAAGTCTTTCAAATGATCCAAGGCATCATGAAGAGAGAATGTGAGAGAGACAGGTACCTTAGCAACTGCTTTTGGAGGGTATTCCGCATTTAACTTTGGATCAATGCACTCTTTGACTTTATCTTCACTGAGTCTTGGTGTCGCCTAATATAACATCAAATTGTAAGGCAGGACAACATATTATTTATTTTATTTTTTTAAAAGAAGAATGGTCCAGATTTGGAGCAGCGTATACACTCACCCAGGTGACAAGACTCTGTTGACCACGAGGCATGTTATTATCAACTGGTTTCCTCCCTGTAAGAAGTTCTAGAAGTACAACCCCAAAGCTGTACACATCACTCTTCTGCGTTAATTGTCCAGTCATTGCGTATCTGCACATGGGGAAAAGATTAGCTGCTTCTTAAGACATTTTATACGCACACAAAACCAAAAAATGGTTACAAGAAACAATACTCAGGAGCATGATAACCAAAAGTTCCCAAGACTCTGGTAGAGTGAAGACGAGCAGCGTTATCAGGCGATTGGTTTGAGAGATTGAAATCAGCAATCTTTGGTCTGTAGTCTTCAAAAAGAAGAATATTGCTAGATCTTATGTCTCTGTGGATCACAGGAGGCTGAGACTTCTCATGAAGGTATTCCAAACCCCTAGCTGCCTCAACTGCTATTTTAACCCTCGTTGTCCAGTCAAGTGTTGGACCTGGCTGTGCTCCTTGCACTCCCTTCCTACCTGTAATCGCACAAATCAGGGAGTCTATTTTAGCAAGTGAAGTAAGTAGAGAAGCTTAAAGTAGAAGAAGGTTATTCTTACCATGCAAGACGTCATGCAACGATCCCATAGTTGCAAACTCATAAGCAAGGACGCGGAGCTTTCCATCAACACAAAAACCAAGCAATTGAACGAGATTCTCATGCTTCAGTCTAGACACCATGGAGACCTAAGAATTAACATAGCAAGTTGAAAGAAGATGTAGTCAACACACACTTTATGGAAAAAAGATGAAAGAAGATTAAATAACCTGACTCAAGAACTCGGCGTCTGATTCGGCTTCAGGTGCGGCATCAAGTTTCTTGAGAGCAACAGCTACGCCATCATTCAATGTGCCGTAGTACACTCTTCCGTAAGAGCCTTCACCAATGAGAGACTTGGATCCGAAATTATCAGTCTTTTGCTTGACCTCATCCAAGGACAAGGCAGGAACCTCGATGGGAAGAGGTTCCTTGCGCACCTCAGGCTTTGCAAGAGCTGGTGGTTTAGGATTCTTGTGATTTGCTGCCACAATACAAAGCCTCTATTAACAACCGTGCGTAAATAGAGAGAAGAAAAGAAAAAAAGGTGGAGAAGAAGGAAACATTACCATCAGAATGATGATGATGCTGGTGAGAAGATTTCAAATGTTCCTCTTCATGAGAGTCTTGAATTTGACAGGTACAGCACATCCACTTGCACATCCTCATCCTTTCCACAACCTCTTTTTTTTTTTTTTTGGCTCCTGAAACAGATGAAGGAAACTGAATATTGGATGCATAAAAGATAGGAGCGGAAGTATCTACTATCTTATCACCTAATAAACCTCTCTAGTGAGCACATTCTATGGGAGGATAGAGAACAATGCAATTTCGAAAAAAATTTATCAAATAACAAAAATTCTCAATCAAAGGCACATGATCCAGCAGCAGCCACCTAATACAATACATTGATTGATCTGAACATCTGTTGTATCCTCTACATGCAATAATCAAAGATGAGAATGCACAACATTTTTTAGAAATCCGAAACAAAATCCAGGATGAGGATCTGCTCAAACAACGCAAACGTAATCTAAGAGAGAAACGCAAGGGAAGATAGATGCATCCACGATTAGAAAGCATGAATCTAGAGAGAGAGAGAGAGAGAATGCGTTCCCTGTATCTAACCTCCGTGCGTCACCAACAAAACTCGCTGTCCCTCTCAATCCCTCTCTAGGATTCCTTGCGTACGATGATCGTCTCCTCCAGAGAAGGAGAGAGAGAGAGAGGCTTGCTTGATGGAGACGACGAACAAGAAAAATAAAAGAGCCTTTTTTGTGCGTTTTCGTTTCCCTTTTTGCCTTTATTGAGTTGAGACACCTTAAAAACGCGCCTTTTTCTCTTTCTCCTCACCTTTGTTTGTTTGTTTGTTTCTTTCTCTTATCATTTCAAAACTTATTTTACTTCTTTTTTTCTTTACTTATAAAGTTTCAATTTTAATCACCAAACTAGATTTTGACCCGCCCTTAAAAGGGCGGGTATATTTTTTGTTTTATTTTATTGTAAAATATTAATTTAGTATTAATTTAATTTAATATAATTTTTGGTAACTATATTAAATATGTCAAATTGCATAATTATATGTCATATGTATATCAAAAATTATTTTTAAACTTTATTTTTAAAATTTGCAACATATTATATTTTCTTAGTAGTTACCTAACATAATTAGTCAAGAAAAATATTCGTATCCAAAAAATCTGACTCGGAATCGACCCAAAAATCAAAGTTTCATAATCTATTAGATTTGGCATATATACTTGAATGGTTCTTAAGAGATATCCGAAAACCAATATCAAATCCAACACGCACAGAAAACCGAACAAAAGTTTTGAAAAATATTTGAAAGATAATTTTTAATATATTTTGTTAAATATATATATGTAAATGGGTTAATAAGGTCTTCACTAAACATTTAACAAATATTTTTAATCGAATAACCTATTTAAAACCCGTTAAACTAAAACCCGTAGAATATATTTTTATAAATAATACTTCCATAATAATATCAACTGATCATGTTCCTAATTTAATAGAATAGATAGATTAGATAATTTAATTTTCTTATAAAAAAACTATCTAGAAAAATAAAATTTTTAAATAAATAGTGACAATTTGGATTTTGGTTAGATATGGAAGTTTGTTGATTTTAAATTTTGGGGTCACAGGAGTACATATATTTCAGGATAATGAGTTAGATATAGGAGTTGTATATATATTTCACGAAATTTGTTGTCATTTATAAAATTTGTTGCCTTTATAATAGGAGTTTAATTGGTTGTGTAAGGTGGTTACGTAAAATTCTTAATTGAGTTTAGTAGAATAGATTTTTTAATTGAAAAATAGAAGTTTTATATGTTTGTAGTCCTTAAAAATAGGACATTAGTGGTTATGAAACTGCTTTGTTATTGTTGTTTACGTTTTATTTAAAAAGTGGCAATCAAATTTTCCTGAAAAGTAAGATTTTAGAATTGCTAGAACTGCCGTGAAAATTTAATAGTATTGATAAAGTGATATAAGCAGTTTTATGTAGATGATGTATATTTTTTTTAATTGGACTCAACTATTATCAATGGGGCATGTTTCTGTTTTAATAGTATTGATAAGAGATAAATCGAATTATATATGTAGCTTACCAAAAAAACAACAACGAATTTACAAAGTATCACTCTTGTTGCATTTTTGCATATCATGATTGCTCTTTACAATGTCATTTCTTTCAAAACTTTTGAAGTGAACCTACAGAGATAAACTAAACTAAAGGCACAATGATATCTTATTCTCTGTATCAGGTGATGCCAGGCCAGCATATAGCAAAACTAAACTATTTCAACCCAATCAAAAATGTCCTTGTTAATATATATGACTCTAGGATCCTAACAAGACTTTGTAACCCATATTGCACTTCCAAAACACAGTAACACCCACCTCTTTTCTATATCGACTGCCTTCTCTGGTAAAATATGAGATCTAACGATCTTACAACCTCTACCAAAGTCATGCTTACCTTTACCGAAGCACTGATGCTGTTGTAGAGCGTTCAAAGGAGGTCAATCAACTTTCATTGAGACCCGAGATTCACTCCAAATACAAATTTACAACACATCATGTACAAAGGAGAACCTGCATACATATATATACAGTCATGCAGGTCAAAAAATACATCAGTTTAAGCAGACGCGATCTAAATAACTTACCAAGGATTTTTGTCCCAAAAAAACCAATACAGCTCTTTGCTCCTAGTGATCTTCCCAATACGTTATCCATAGCTCCCAGCCTTGAACAGGATGGATGCTCCCAGCCTTGACAATTTCAGGTTTTGAGTAGGATGCTCAGCATCAGATGCACCATTTCAGTGATCAAAATCAGAGAACTAGAGATCATGGATCAATAAGCCTAAGCCCCATCAGATACATTCTTTTCTTCTATCCACTGAGTCTCCTGCAAAAGTCAGGCAATTTAGCAGTGAGATACCAGAAATCAATACCAATCTGCATTACACCGGAGGAAAAATACATTAACAGTATAAACTACATGGATTCATGTGATCATTGCAAAGAGAAAAATCTTGAGGAACATTAACTATTACTACACTTTTCAAATTCATAAGAGCGAAAGAGGACAAACCATTTGCGATACAAAATCCAGAAGCAAAAGTGCTTCACTGATCTTCCTGTTCCGGAAAAGTCCCTTGACAAGACTACAGAACGATTCCATATCCGGACTGACACCTTTCTTCGTCATGTCCGAGAACAACTGAAAAGCCTTGTCCACTTTATCAGCAAGGCAAAGGCTTTCAATCAACATACTATATGTGCTACCGTAGTTAGCCAACGTGGGTGACAGTGTTGCAACCTCTTCAAGAAGCGTAAGAGCCATCTCCAACCTCTCAGCTTTAATAAGATTATCAATCAGAAGCCTATATACAGAAACAAACGGGGCAGTATCATCCTTCGCTATCTCATCTAAAAGCCCAAGAGACTCTACAAACTCTTTACTGAATCCTTCAATGACTTTGCGGTATCCTGCAGCGTGTGTAGGCCAATGCGTCTGTTTCATTTCTTCTAAAAGCTTGTAAGCCACATCCAACACACCGTTTTCGCAACAATGACCAATCAACACCCTATAAGTAACATAGTTAGGAGCAACACCTTTGGAACCCATTCGCTCTAAGAGCTCAAGGCATGTTTCTATTCTACCAATCACTCCAAATCCATCGATCAACGCCGTATACGTCACAACGTTTGGCTGACACCCATTCTCTTCCATCACTTTCATAAGCTTATAAGCTTCATCAGTCTTACCAACCTTGCATAACCCATCAATCATC
The DNA here is from genome assembly GCF_020379485.1 of Brassica napus. NCBI lineage: Eukaryota > Viridiplantae > Streptophyta > Magnoliopsida > Brassicales > Brassicaceae > Brassica > Brassica napus. The sequence continues at coordinate 2,919,318 of NC_063443.1, forward strand.
TCGGTGTATATAACCACGTTAGGCTTACAGCTGTCAAGCATCTTCGACAAAACCTTTGAGACTAAATCTTGTCGCTTCATTTTGAAATAACGATCAATCAAAGAGCTGTAAGTATATATGGTCGCGATGAATCCATGCTCAGACATCTCAGTTTTCACTTCTTGCGCTTCCTCTAGCTTCCCAACCTTGCAGAGTCCATCGATAAGAGCATCGTACACAATCTCATTCGGCTCACAACCTTCCATGGACATAGCGTCCAACAGCTTACGAGCTTCCTCTACCCTATGGGACTTGCAGAAACCATCTACCAAAGCTCCGTATGTAACTACATTTGGTCGCTCGCCATCGTGCTGCTCCGTGAAGTATATATCCACATCCGGAACATCTTTGCTGCCGCACATTCTTTCAAAAATCCGGCAAGCTTTCTCCGTTTGTCCAGCTTTGCAATGCCCATCGATCAAGGCAGAGTATGTCACGATGTTGGGGACACATCCTTCGGATATCATCACTTCAAACAGCTCATTCGCATAGCCAACCTTATTAGCCTTAAGATAAGCATGGATGAGAGCAGTATACGTGACGACGTTAGGTGCACAACCAACGTTCCTCATCTCATCGAACCACTTACGACCCTGTTCAATCAGGCCAGCTTTACAGAAACTATCTACCATGATAGTATACGTGTAGACATCAGCAACAAGGCCACCAGTTTTCATCTCTTCAAACAGCAAAAACGCCATTTCCATTTTCGAAGCGTTACACAAATAGCCAAGGACTTTGGAATAGGTACTGTTATCCGGTACAAATCCTTTACCGATCATCTCGCGAATAACACTGAACGCCTTCTCATACTTCCCAGCATTACAAAGACACCTCGTGAAGCTGCTGACATTGATCTTATTAAGAACCACCCCAGCAGCAAGCATCTCAGTATAAGCTTTCTCAGCCAATTCCAAAAGATCAGAACTAAGCGAGTCTTCGCCACCACCACAGATACTCCCAATCAATATATTGTAGACAACATACCCTGGCGTGTAACCACACTGAACCATCTTTTTAAACAGTTTGTACGCATATGAATGATCTCCCGTTTTGCAATACGCATGCACAAGAGAATTAAAAACCTTGGGACTCGGATAACAACCTTCAATCATCATCATGTTAAGCACCCTTTTACACCTCCCCAGCTGTTTTTTATTCAAGCATCCACACAGCAGAGTCGAATACGTCACCACATTCGGAAGGCAGGAATCAGCTCGCATCCTATTCAAGAACTCCATAGCCTCTTCGAAAAGCGAGGCTTCGCACAGACCAGATATCAGTTTCGTGTAAAAGACTGTATCAGGCACAAACCTCTCAGCTTCCACCAACGCTAGAGCCTCCCTCCACTTCCCTACTTTACAGAGGGAGTAAGCAAAGCAACGAAGCGTAAACCCATCCATACTCACATTCGCAACCGACATCTCCCGATGAATTAAAGAAGCAGAGTCCAAACTACCAGCTTTCAAGAAAGCCTGAACCAAACAGTTATAAGTAGATCTCGAAGGTCTGAAACTAAAATCCTTCAGCCTCCCTAACTCCTCGAGAGCAACGCTGAAGGAGCCGTTCCTGCAGCGTCTCCTTATCAAGACGTTCAGAAACTCCCCCAGGGTCTCCTTGTCGTCTTCTCTGATCTGCTGGAGGAGCTCTTCAGGGACTTTTTCGTCATTATCAGTTACAATCAAGTCTACTAAAGCGTTGTACACGGATGGTGTGTGCTTGTAACCTATCTGCCTACCTGCCCAAATAAAGAAGCTGATAACAACGGAAGGTTTTTCTACCAAACGCAACACTTCGATTACTAAGCTCTCGGTAAGTTTCTCTCTGAATTGCCTAAGAAGCTTCTGGGATTTGCTCCCAAACAGGTCTTCGCCGCAAGAGACAGCGTCTGCAATGGCCATAGCATCAAGGGAAGGTGGTGATTCAGTTGTGGTCTTTCGAGAGTCAGCAAGAGAATCAAGCAAAAAGGTGTAGTCTTTAGTGAAACCCACCACTTCCCGCGGCTCGTTGGGTGAGAAAGGTTCGTCGAATCCGTACATTTCATCCGGAGGAGGAGTGGAGATATACCTAGAGGTGAGATAACGGCTACAGGTGGAAACTGTGTCGAGAAGAGAACGATTTAGAGTTGAATTGGTGGAGAATTGAATAAGAAGATGATGGGAACGAGAAAGAATACATCTTACGATCATCGCGATCCAGAGAAATTTAGGGTTTAGAAGAGTGGTTCTGGGTTTATATGAGGAAGAAGAATGAACGGAAAATTAATTTAAAAAAAAAACAAAAATTAGAGGTTGATTTGAAGGAGTGAACCCAACCGATAGATGTAGAAGCTTAGGGTTTAGGGTTTTAAGAGATTGAACCACCTGATAAATGTCAAATATTATTTGTTAATCGCTATACCACTTACCAACGATGCTGAAAGTTTTCAATCCAGGTAAATTTTGTTTTGCTTACTTCCTTAGAATCTGATACTCAATTTCAAAAAAAGATGAGGGGGAAAAAACTGAATGAAACATAGTGTACGATCCGAGAAATGGTGGTAGCAAGAGTTTGGTTGATAAATAATTCAAAAAGTTACAAACGCAGAAGAAAGAATCTACGTTAAAACAAAAGTTTGACATTGTCTGGTCTTAGCGAAAAAAGATAATCAAAAGATGTATCATTATTGATTTTAGTCTTGGCCTCTTCTCATCTTCTTCTTTTGTTTATCTTCAGTACGATACCTCTCACGTCTCTCCTCTCTGTTCCGTTTCTTAGATATCACCTCTTTCTTAGCCTTCTCTGCCTCGTACGCTTTCCTCTTCTCTTGCTCCTTTGCTTTCTTTTTATTAATCTGCATTTTTTATATACGGTTCCAGGTCCATTGTTATTGATACGACCAAAGAACAGAATCCAGCTTTTATGCATACATGATAAACCATTTCATTACCTTGACTTTACTCATCAGCTTATAGTGCTGGACGATAGCATGAGCTTTTCGTTCTTCCGGCTCCATTACTACAGCTCTTCTAGCATCTAAATCTGGTCTTTTTCGCGCTGGTTTGTTTTTGGGTTTGGAAGCAAACGGTAACTCTGCTTGTAGTTTCTTTGGAATCACCAATGGGTTGAACTTCTTTGTCTTTCTTTCGATCGGCTACAAACAAAAAAATGAGACCATAAGTTGGGGGGGGGGAATCATCAACTTCCTCCTTGGGTTAAATCCTACACAATGTTAACGCATTTAATACAGGCTTATTTACCTTGTAGAGTGAATCCTTATTCACTGGAATAGGAATGTTATGCTCGCTACGGAGTTCCCTAAACGTTTTCATCCCTGTCCAGGTCTTATCCCGGGGCTGCAAGGCTGTGGTTAGAGGGTTGTAAAATTGTGGAACTTCCACTGGGGTCCAAGCCCTTAAGAAGACTATGTCGCTCATTTTTATTTGATCTTCAAAGGTACACCTTGCAATCCCTTCTTGGGCATTGTTATCGAGCATGTTTTTCCCAGCCTGACAAAAAAAAGGAATGCTGTTAGAGAACCAGAGAGCCCAAGCTTTAAGCCAATGGGGAAACTAGGAACTGCAAGATCAAAAGCATGCGTACCTTTTTAACTTGTCCTCTAATGCCACTAACTGTCCGGACAGATGAACCTTCAAATCGAGCTATTTCCAGGTCAGAAGTGAACATGTCTTTTATAAATGCAGTATTCTTCTTGATCTTGCACGGGTGCCCAACCAGCTTGATTTTCTTTGCAATATGGGTTTGGTGATTATACTCAAGTACGACCGAGGTTGCTGTTATCCTAAATCCTGTCTGAAGAACAACACCAAGAGAGCCGCACTCAGTGGGGAAGTAATACAATATATCTTTACCCGAGCAATAAACCAATAAAGTTCCCCTTAATGACCATAACAAATATTAGACCACTAATGGATGAAACACTGAGGTTTCACAATATCTCAACAGTGACCAATAGACCATTATGGGTTGATATGGTAGCAAATTTACATGAGAAAACAGTCATTTTAGCTTTTGTTAATTAACATGCAAGTTTCAATTTTCAACGCAAACTTAGTATATGCATATGCTAGTATTGACTATTTGTAAGTCCACCTTAAACTCACACTACCCATTACATGAAGATGCACTTCGCTTTAACAAATACGTCTATCACAAAATAACAATCATACTCCAAAGGTAACTTAGGACCAAAACTCTAATCGGCACAGTGCATTTGCATACCTGATTGGTTGACAAGTTTTGGAAAGCGACAAAGCCTGTGTTGGGTGGGACAAGAGGACCCCAGAACATAGCAAGGCAATGCATGTGTTCTGGAGTATACTTAAGCATTCGATGTCTGCCATTGCGATCTTCAATGGCGTATACAGGAATAGTCTGATAGCGTCTCCATCCTATAGACACAATAATGGGATCTCTTGTCTTTAGTACTTTCTTGTGCCACCTATGTTTCTTCAACCGGGCCTAAGGACAAAAAACATATCATACAATAAGCAGTATTCAATATCAACTAGCTTTAAATAAGAAAAAAATGTTTCATGATGAAATGAACTACTTAATTCAGGTCATAAAGGAGAAAATGGTCTCAGCCTTACCTGCATATATCCAGCACTATCCTCACCGAAACCAATACCTCCAATAAGAACTGGATGACACGGATCAAAGAAATCAACCATCTCATAAGGAACATTGTGAATCTCCAGCCGCAAGTATGTTCCAGTCCGGTATCCTTCTATCTCAATTCTGGTATCCTCGTCAAGATCATTGAGTTCCAGCAAATTCATCTGTTTTCTAATTTCAAGCTCCTCCTTCAACTGGGAAGCCAATAAAGTGAGTGAACAATACAGAATAAAAAAATCTTTAGCAGGCAGGAACATTTACTTACTTTGTCAACGAATCCGGGTTCCTTGGCCTCACTATTACGGGGATTGATCCCATCACCATTATCATTGTCATCATCCTCCAACTCCGATTTATCGCTTGTACAATGAAGTTAAGGTTGAACAAAAAAGGTAACTTCTCAATGTGCAAACTAAAACAGAAGCATAAAACCATATATGACAAATAAAAGACATGCAGATGCAGTATATAATTTTTGGGCCTAACACAGATATGAATGACGGCAAATGATATGGTGCTTAGAATACTTAAATGATGACATTGAAGTGAAAAAGGATATTGTGCATCAAACTTTGCTCGGAGAGCCAGCTTTTTAAGCCTACGCTCAGCTGCTTCAACATCTTCATTTGTACCAGACTCCATGTTCTCATGGTCATTATGCTTCTCTCCTGTCTCTAGATCCTCAAAATCACCATAAAGTTCATCATCTTCTCCCTCATCGCCAGCAACTGAGTTTTTATTTCTCAGAGCAGCTTTTGACCAGTCACCAGTGGTAAAACGATCACGGATGTCCTCACAAACTTCTTTCTCTTTCCAATTCTTCAGGTTTCCATAATTTACAAATTTGGAACAATCCTCTGAGTTGACATGTCCCGCATCAAGTCCACCACCTAAGTTCTGGAAGTAGATGAAAAAAAGAGCACATAGTTCGAGCCGATTACATTCTAAGAATAAGAAATGATTACCAAACTTTGTATGGTCATGAATTGACAAACCTTGCTATGTTCTCCTTTTGGCTTAAAGAAGTCTTCATCATCACTAATTTCATTGTTCTCGTTTATCAAGGCAGTAGCTGATGATGCTGATGCACCATACACAATTTGCATCAAGTTCGGGTTCTTCTTTCTGCCCTTTTCTTTTAAGGGTTCTTTCCATTTTGATATGTTACCAAGGACCTTATCTTCTGATTCCTCAACATCATCTTCATCTGAGTCCTGAGAATCGGAAACAGATTCATCTTCCCCATCTTCATCTTCATCTTCATTTCCGTCAGATTCAGCATCTTCTGCTTCCTCATCATCATTATCATCGTCACCATCTTCATCTGAGTCCTGCGTCATAACAAATGGTAAAGCTGGTCAGTTAGACATGAAGATGCTGTTTGAATAATAGAAGCATTACGAAATATCAGATCAAGCAAAGAAATTTCAATTGCATCACTCAGATCAACCTCATCCTTGAAGATAGCTTTCCTCCTCAGCCTTCCACCACGGAGCTCGGTTTTCTCCTTAATTTTACCGTCATTACTATCTACATCCATTTCATGATCATCAACCTCATCACCAGACTGAAATTCCTCTGATGACTCAGTGTCAGAACCTTCCGGTGACGACTGCGCATCTTCCTCAAGTTTTCTTTCCGAACTGGCACTAGTCTTTTTGCCAAATAAATTAATGAAAGTCTTCTCCAATTTCTCATCAACAGAATATTTTGTGTTCTGCAACGACTTCACCAAATCCTCACCAACATCCTTGCCCCTTCCTGCCAAGAGAAAAAATGTGATTCAAATCATTGCAGAGATAAAGCATAAAGCGAGCAAAATGCAAGATGCTGGAAAACCCTTAATTACCTTTATTAGCAGGTTCTCCATTAACTTCATCAGTTTTAGAGTACTGAACAAGGTGATCATTTATGTTGATGTAAACAGCATCTTTGTCATACAAAAGATCTCCAATCCCGGACATAGGAGCATAGAAAAGCTTTTCTCTGTCCCTCAGTCCCTTTTTCTTGGCAGCTGAGGGTAAAGGACAAGGATCAGGTAAGGCAGTCACCCCAGCTAAACTATAGTCACCAACTCCAGCAATGTGAACCTGATAATCATAAGAACTTAAATCAGATGCATGTTAAACATGAAAAGAAAGGTCCATTGCAAGGGTTAAGACAACATGTTCAGCATAACAGCAAATATTTACTCAAGAAGCAGAGGGTATACAAATTTATGCTACTACATTAATGAAGACCCAAAAAATGCTATCAAATCATTTCATTTCTTGGCTCAATTACAATTGATCTTTTACCCGGGATTTACTGAGGGTTTTGCCACAGAACTGCTAAGCACACAAAATAATAGAGAAACATCTGATGTCATACCTTCATCCCTTTCTTCAAGTTACAACCACGAAGGTAACCATACAATGTGATATTCCTATCGCATTTCTTATCCATCTGAATTTTCTCGGGAGGGGTAACATCTTCCAGACGATCAGCCAACACATAAGGATGTGATGTTCTCCATGACAACGGATGAAACTTGATAACAGATATAAAGCGGGAGAGGTTGAGAACTTCACGTTGTGAATACCTGAGAATAAAAGATACATCAAAGGTGAACCTCAAGCATTGCTTGTACATGTCATCCAAATTGGTGAAACTATCAATGTAGATACTTACTTCCCATGAATGAGACCAGATAAATAGAACAATTTAGCTCCATTATAAATCTCAGTCCAGAAACGATGCTTGAGACGTTGCTTTGTTTTCCTCAGCTTCTTCACATCTTTAAACTTATCCAGGTGAGTGAGGACTCCCATAACTTTAGGAAATCCATGCACTTGCATAATATTCAGGAACTCAAAGGTTTCCTGCGAATCAAACAGATTAAAAGACAGTTTACTATCAAGACCAGAGAAAGGTCAAGCTTCTTAAAGAGAAAGCTAGAGAAAACTAATCGTGAATGGTGTCTCACCATCTCAAAACCATAACTCCCGTCTATGAGAAGTATAGCTAGATCAGCAACCTTGGCACAATCAATCATCCCATTGATATCATTAGGGCACTCCACAAACTGTATCCGTTTCTTCTTACCTAAACACATCACCAGACAAACATGTGAAGAGGAATAAAACCCTCAAAACTCCTATAAAACATAAAAAAGCTAGTGGACAATGTAGCACGAACCTTGAACAATGGTAATAGGTCCTCGAACCTCAGGCACATTCTGGTGCGTAAAATGCTTAACAAGGGACTTAATCACTAAAGACTTTCCAACCTACAGTAAACAGATACAATCAACACATCTGCAGGAGAAAAAAAACTTAATCAAAGAGTGTTTATAAGAAACACAGTACCCCTGGGGGTCCTTGAACAACGACGACGAAAGGAGGAGGTTCTCCGTAAGTACGATCAGCAGTCGGAAGATGAATCCGCCGTTGCTCCTTCTCCACAGCTCGAATCTTCAAACGCTTCGCCTTAACAACCGACCTAACGCTAAACGCCTGCAGATTCAAGTAAAACTCAGCTCTTCCGTAAACATAGATTATCGAATTCGAAGAGATATTGACTTGAGCTGAGAGGAACTCACTCGAGGGTTTGGCTGCTTGTTATCGGCGACGCCGCGCTTCTTCTTGTCAATCTCAGACTTCTTCCTCATGGTAGGACCCGATTTGCGAGTCCTGTGGGACTTTTGCGACGACATCAAATCGTCGGCGGCCATGGCGTGAGTTGAGAAGACGATGAAGTGAGGTTTTTGGTAAAGAAGCAAAACCCTCGTCTATAAACCTTGTTTTATATAATAAATCATCATAGAACCGGTTCAACCGAACAAACCGGATTATCCTAATTTTATATCGGTTTAATTTGGCGTTCTACATTCATACCGGTTTGGTTTAATTAACATTCTATACATTCCGGTTCGGTTTAATTTGATACCAGTGAAGCTTTCTCTCTCAGACCTTTCTTCATCAGCCAATTTCAAGATTGAAGACGAGAGAGAGAGAGAGCTTGAAGGAGGAGGAGGAAGCATTCCAAAAAAAGAATCTCTCTTTCGTCTGAATGAATCATCACGCGCTTGCCCTCAAATTCCACTCCTTCTCCCCTCAGTATGCGTTATCCCTCTCCAATTTCACCCTCCAAAGCCCTAATCCTCTCCACTTTCGAGTCCCGAATGTGAGCAGCTCCGTATGTCTCCGTTCCCGGAGCAGCGCCGCCGATGTTTCCCCTGTTAGATACACGGATGTCTCCTCCTCCTCGATCGGCTCGCTCGGGGAGACCGGAGGTGTCGTGGTGACGGAGAAACCTATCGATGTCGCAACCCTGGGTAATCTATGCGTCGACATTGTTCTCAGTGTTGACGAATTGCCCCCTCCTTCTCGCGGTGAACGCAAGGCGCTCATGGACGAGCTCTCTCTTTCTCCCCCAGATAAGGTTTGGTGATAAAGTGAAACACTTTGTGTTTGTTCTTGGTGTTATTAGTGAAGATTTTTGTTTTTGTTTTTGGTTATAGAAATACTGGGAAGCGGGAGGCAACTGTAACATGGCTATAGCAGCAGCTAGACTTGGGCTTCAGTGTGTTGCTATTGGTCACGTTGGGGATGAAATCTACGGAGAGTTTCTACTAGATGTGCTTCATGAAGAGGGGATAGGTACGGTTGCTTTGGATGGAGAAGCAACAAATGCCAAAGACGCCAGCTCGTTCTGTGAAACTCTTATTTGCTGGGTTCTTGTGGATCCTCTCCAGAGGCATGGGTTTTGCAGGTACTGCTTTAACTGAAAATGCCTCTCATGAAAACTCGAATGTTCGTTCTTTGATTGTAGTGGTTTGTGTGGGACGACAGTGTCTAATAATAGATAATGAATGCATAAACCTGCCATCTAGAATAGGAGATTTCATATAAATAGAGCTCTTTTGTAATGAATGCTGCAGACTAATCAGATTGTTTTTGTTATCGGAAAGCCATATTTTACTCGCTTATAGTTTTTCTTAATGTCTATGCATAAGAACGTATGGCTTTCTTGTTTAGACATCTCGTTCTCTTAGAGATACAAACTCTAGTGGGGTGATCTTGTCATACTTGCTTATGCTTCCAATATGATTCCATTTTTCCTGAATTCTTCTACTAGAGTCTGTTTTTATTCCTTTTCTCATCTCTGTATGTGAATCGAAATCTTGGAGGTGATTTCATTGAACTTACTCCCTAATACTGTTTATTTCTTTTAAGTACCTGGAATTTTGTTACTAGAGGTACTTATGTCTGTGGTTGATTCTCTTTTTTTAGTCGAGCTGATTTCAAGGAGGAGCCTGCTTTTAGTTGGATAACTGACCTATCTGATGAAGTAAAGATGGCGATCAGACAGTCAAAAGTTATTTTCTGCAATGGTTATGACTTTGACGATTTCAGCCCTAGCTTTATAATGTCAACGATAGACTACGCTACCAAAGTTGGGACAGCTATCTTCTTTGATCCTGGACCACGGGGAAAGAGTCTTTCCAAGGGAACTCCTGATGAGCGCAGAGCACTTTCTCATTTCTTTAGAATGAGTGATGTTCTTCTACTAACTTCTGAGGAGGTACAGTGCTTCTGTGATTACAATATGTTGATTAGTATATAAGTTAAACTGATCAAGTTATTGCTGACCTGTTCAATGAATTTCCCAGGCCGAGTCTCTAACTGGCATCAAGAACCCTGTAAAAGCAGGACAAGAAATTCTGAGAAATGGGAAGGGAACAAAGTGGGTGATTGTAAAAATGGGCCCAAAAGGTTCAGTTCTAGTGACCAAATCCAGTGTCTCAGTGGCACCTGCGTTTAAGGTACCTGCTTACAAAACATCTAATCTCTCATATTCACATCAAGTTTATGTATCATAGTCATAGAGTAAGTTTATGTAATGTTCTTGATCTTTCTACAATCATATGATCAGGTGGAGGTGGTTGATACTGTTGGATGTGGAGATAGCTTTGTGGCTGCGATTGCATTGGGATATATACGCAACATGCCGCTTGTTAACACCTTGACGATTGCAAACGCGGTTGGAGCAGCAACTGCAATGGGGTGTGGAGCAGGTAGAAACGTTGCAAAAAGGCATCACGTGGTGGATCTCATAAAGGCGTCGAAACTCAACGATGAAGAAAGCTTGTTAAAAGAACTACTCGCTGAAAACCCGGAAACTCCTAAAGTCAATCTTCTTTCAAAAGGGATGAGAAAGGAAGGAAGCAACAGGGAGCAGATAGAAATCATCTCAATGGAAAAAGTGGTTTCTGAGTTGCTTCCAGAGCTTGAAGTTGGGAGGTGTTGTGTAAAGGCTTCGTCTTGATGCATTTGAAACATTGATCGCTCACAAGATTCGCGGGGAAACTTAGAAGTGGAGAACCTTTTCAGCTGACTGGATGAAGAAATATTGGGTAATTGATTGTTTGGCTATTTTTGTGTGGGAAGGAGATATGAAAGTGAAGTTGATCTTCTTACAACAGTAAGAGGATAATAGTTCATCATAAAAAGAGAAGTTTGGTATATTTTTTTGATGTTTGTCTTCTGTTATTGTGTAACGTCTGTTAAAATGACACTGTTGGTCGGTATTTTGTAGGAATTTGAATGTTACATATTCAGGAAATCAGACGAACAGAAAACAATGTTGTTCAAGAGTTTTATTTCTATTTTAAGATATTTTTTTCACAAAAACTACATAATTTCATCCAGAAAGAGTTAATAACTAGAAAATGTTGAAGGGATGAAACCCCACCAACATCTCTAAAAGATTAATGTGATTGGGAGTAATCGATCTCAGCTATTTTTAGTAACGTGTGACTGGAGTTAAATGGTGGTAACTGGTAAGGAAGCCAGATTCGGCAATCTAGCGGCAGGAAACCGAAATAGATGGAGCTTCACCGCTGCTAGTGACTGGCTTTGAACGAAGGAAGGGATGTGGTAATGGATGGGGACATTCTCATGGGTATACCTTTTGTGGTGCAGACAACAACAATCGCTACGAACGTGCACCGTCACCATTACAGAATGAGAGCTGGATACAAGGTTAGAGAAAATGGGATTATCACAGAGAACTACTGGGAACGGATTGGTAAAAGACAACAGCAGCATGAGGATGGAGGTAGCAGAAAACCGTATGGAATAGAACTAGTTAGAGAGTCCTGTGATATGCGTTTCCTAGATAATGCAACCTAGTTGACAATGCTATGCTCTACTGCACTTAAGCCAAGATCCTAGACCAATCCAGAAAGCCGCAAGTTCATACTCTCATACCAATGGCTGAGCTAAATTCTCTGTGATGCTAATTGCTAAACAACATCAAAAAGTAGCTTCAAGATAGTCGAGTTTGATTCTCGTACCAATGATGAAATGAAACAAAGCTTTGAAAGGGACTTAGCTATTTTATATATGATTTAAAGGATGGTCCAAGTAACCATGGATTACAAGAACATCACAGCAAAAACAAGAAAAAAAGATGGAATTATACAAACACTACCCACCTACAAGATAGAGAAAGCTACAACCATGTACCACTAAAAAACCCTAGATTCACTTCACACCCCTCTTCGAAGCCCTCTTCGCTGGAGACTTCACCGTCTTCGGCTTCACAGCCTTCTTCACTGGAGTCTTCTTCTTCGTCGCCACCTTAGTAGCCTTCTTCTTAGCAGCAGCAGCCTTTTTCCCTGGAGATGTCACCGTCGATGTTTTAGCCGCCTTAGCCTTGGGCTTCGCAGCAGCAGCAACAGCCTTCCTCTTGGGCGCAACAGTTGCCTTCGCCTTCGGCTTGGGCTTAACCGCCGCCGATTTCTTCGCAGCTGCTGCGGCGGTAACCTTCTTCCCCTTCGCCTTGGGTTTAACCGCCGCTGCGGCAGCAGGTTTCTTCTTCTCCGTAACCGCCTTGGGAGATGACGACGGCTTAGCAGACGGAATCTTAAACGAGGCCTTCACCTTCACGAGCTTCTCGGAAGCAACGAGCCTCTTCAGATTGAGAAGCAGGAGCTTCCTGAACGAAGGCGAAAGCACCTTGTGCTTCTCCTCGATGAACTTCTGAATCGCGTATTGGCTAGATCCAGTTCTCTCCTTCAACGACACGATCGCGTCCTTGATCATCTGAAATCGAAAACAAAAATCAAAAATCAATCTCACAATCTCAACTACACGAATCCGAATCGATTAAGGCTACAAAGCTAGATCTGAGTCTCGTTACCTCTTCGTAAGTAGGATGAGTTGAAACAGACTTCTTCTTCGCAGCTGCAGCAGCAGTAGGCTTCTTCTTCGCCTTCGCCTTCACTTCCTTGGCTTTCTTCGTCTTGCCTCCCTTCGCAGCAGGCTCCGTCGCCGTCGTGTTGGTTGCGTCCATAGGAGGGATGTTCTCTTGATCAACCGCTGGACTCGTCATCGGAAAGTTGCTAGTAACCGTAAATGTAAGCTTTGGAGAAGTTATTATGAGAATGGTGGATGTGATCATTTCATCTGAAACGGTTCGATTTATATAGTTAGATGTGTGTTAGACGGCAAGTCGTATCTCTCTTCTGATTGGTTAAAACAATGACTACGCGGATCGCTACTCTTTTTACGAAGTTTGAATGGTAACCGTTGGATCTTTGTTTATCAACGGCGCAGAATGGATGACTTTCGATGTCAGTGGATGTGGATTTTAGATGCTTTAGGCATGTTTGCTGTGTTTCTAGCCTCTATTGATTTGATCGTAACTATTGATATACTTGATGAAATTCGTTTTTGTTTTTTGCATTGTGTAGAACAATCTGTGAGCTTTCTTTTGATTATCTAATTTTGTCGAAAGGATTATTCTGTAGTGAGAAAATCGGATTTAAAGAGAAATGTGTCATTAGTATTGTTTTTTCTTTGGTTGTGTTGCAATACGTTGGGTTTTTCGAATATTGTTAAAGAGAAGTTCATATAAAAAGTATGTTTATCTGAAACCAGACAAACCAAGGAGTGACTCCAACCATGAATCCTGAAAATTCGATTACTCTTCGATGCAAAAACATTTGATCTGTTGCTAATCATGATGACCATCTTCTAGAATATGCTGTACACCGCTTGTTGATATGTGTGTTAGACTTTTGTTAACACACAGTCAGAGGGTCAAATCGTTTCATATATTGTGATCTACTTTTAACCATATGATCAACTAATTTTAGTCAACATAAACATTTGTATAGTTTCACTAAAGTAATGATGCAAATAGGTTTCTTATCGTATGAGTAACTCATGTACAGTAACCATTTTAGATATCCTAGGTGTGTGAATTGGGCATCCCACAGACGTCTATTATTAGTATACAACATCTTTTTACATCACTATAATCACATATAGTATATGATATACACATAGGAATGGAGCACCGAGATCGAATCAATGAAACAAGATCGCAAAATTAGTATATCATTGATTTGGCTCTCAGCTTTCTTAGGCAAAGATCAGTACAAAAACATTATTTGCGAAGCATCAAATGCATATATTCTATATTAACCATCTACTGCTACATTGTTTGATCGTCATAACAAGAGTTGCTAAAGAAACTTTCACAACACAGTCGATTGCTCCTACAGTTCAAATAATGTTCTTCCTTGTAATGCTTACAGAGATTCCATAGGGAGGAAAAACAAAGACTACTCTGTCTCCACAGAATCTGCTTCTTGCAGAAAGAGTCTTTGAAGTTCTCTACGTATTATTGCATTCCGGAAGCTTTCGACCATAGGCAAGCACCATCATGTAATCCTTTGCAGAAGAACCAATCAATGCATCAATCTTTTGGCGCTTTGAACATCTATGCAACCATAGGTCTACCAGTTTCTGAAGCTTCAGCGTGGGAATCACTGCTTCTCCCATACATCTGATCTCTACCTGTACAAAAACCATTAAATGTCTATACATGATCAACCAAACATCAACTGCCATACTTGCGGTTAGCTCTAAAAAATAACTGACAATACACATTAGCCAGCTTCCTTTACATTCAAACGTTATATTCCTCAATAGTGTTAATAGAAAGATGCTTACCTCAGTTTCACTCTGGAGATTTAGTTTCCTCATTAGGTACTTTTGGATATAAGAAACTGGAATATCTCCATCCCTGTCACAGAACGAGCGAAACAAATAATACTATCTATTTGATAAAAAGAACCACAAAACCTACCTTATTTTCAAAAAAATTGCTGGAATTTTAGGCAAATATGTTTTTCCTTCCTGAAATCATCAAAGCCTTGTCAACATACCAACATGATATAGACAACATAAGAAGAAGAGAAAGAAAAAGTTTAGATATGGGAGGATGAATCTCACTGATCAGTGGACGCCACAAGCGAGAACCAAACAGGACCATCCCTCATCTCCCGTTTTGCACTCTTTTCATACTCACGTTTATATCTGCTCTTGTGGTCCTTAACTCTGGGTTGAATTTGTTTGTGAGATGATGCATTAGCCTTCTCAGATTTCGAACCTGGCCCTTGAGAAGCAGAAGAAGACTTCAAGGTCTGTGTCCTGTTCGCCACTTCGACCAGAAAATTCAAAGGTTTCCAATAAGATTCGGGATCCCAAGGCTCATCACTATCCTTTTTATTCTGAGTGAATTTGTTGGGTGAGCTTGTGCTCTCCAGAAGATGACCCTTAAGAAGAGATTCTTCTTCCTTCTCGGCCAATGAAGCACTGTCTTGTAATAACTCTTTTCTCGTGACCGTTTTAGTTCTTCTTCTTCCAGCTTGGTCTGACGCCTTGGTTTTGGTTACATCAACCAAATAAGACATAGATCTCTCCTTCTTTCTTGCTGGCTCTGGAGCTTTCACTTTTCTTCCTTTTAGAGGAAAGATTTTGGCTCTCAGGTCTTGTAAATTGTGGTCAGGCCTGCATAAAAGTAGCTCATCAACACACACACACACACACACACACTTAAAGTTTAACTACAAAGCTCACATCTGTACAGGACAAGATTATTTGCTCACCTAAGCTTGTCCAATGGGGTGCCACCAAGGTCGATATTGCAAACTGGACAGCACTCTATCTCGTCTTCTGTGATTTTCTCATAGATACATTTCCTACAAACTGCATAGGAAGAGTAAACTCATCCCAGTCTCCAGTAGATAGCAATTAGAAATGTAAATTAGCAAATATTATTCTCAGCTGATATGTTAAACAACAGTTATGCAGCTAAATAAAACAAGTAACCTAACCAAGCAAATAACTAATATGAAATTGACACATACAATCTTCAACTTCAAAGAAAATTAAAACCATGGCAGTGAATCTTGAAGCCTTTGTGGGTTAAAAAGAGGAACTAACAAGTGTGAAGGCACTCGGAGATAGTGGTGGCGTCAAGGAGTATATTGTTATGTATAATTAACAAAACATAAAATTAAATGATATTTCTAAAATTTATAAATATTAAAAAAAATCATAATATGATTAGAAAATTATAAAAATTGGCCGCCTAAACGCCCCGATTTATGCCAAATCGGTTAAAAAAATCGGATATCCGATTTTCTCCGCCTAGACCGCCTAAATGACCGCCTAGCCGCCTAATCTATTTTTTATTATTATTTTTTATTTATTTTTATTTTATTTTTAAAAATACTTTTATTTATTTATTTGATCTTAAATTTTATAAATATCATCAATATTCATAGTTTTGATGAAATTACACTATATTAAGTTTATATATTTTATTTGTGTGTTTTATACAATCTTAAACATGAAAATGTATTAATGTTATACACAATTAAAAAATAACATGTTTTATAACATACTAAACAATCTAAAATTTCCGACTCGCATAATTTTCGATTAATACCCGATTTTCTTTTTAGGTGCTAGGTCCAACCCGACTGCCTGACTAGCGCCTAGCGTGTTCCCGAACAGGGGTAATTTATGGTAGAATCAGATATTATGTTTGAACCAAAGACTAAGTCGTGTATCAAAAAGGTTCCCGACACAGTTTGTAGTGTATGAACTTCTTTTAACAAACCTTACATAAACTCTTCCCTTTACATTGACAATGTGATGAAAGACATCACCAGTTGGAATGTCTGACCAATGAAAATGAATTATTCCACCACTTCCTCCACCACCCACTACAATTTCCTCCAATACTAGATAGAATCGCAGACTTCGCTATGTCAAGTGTGCGCAAGAACAAAAGCACGGTTCCACGTGAACCACCGCCAGGTCCTAGACTTGAATCACTACAAGAAAACACAAGTTTTACGAGGGCAGTTTTTCTCGTGACTTCGTCGTAAAAGCAGTGTTACGAGGAATTAGCGAGGAAACCCGTTTCGTCGTTATACGTTTGTCGTAACGCATATATCCTCGCTAATTCGTCGTAACATAGCGAGGAAATAATTTCGTCGTAAAAGCGAAGAGGAATATTTCATCGTAAAGACCACGTAAAGCTTCTACGTAAGGATGTCACTAAGTTTCCTCGTAAATACCACGAAAGACTTTCCTCGTAAAACCCACGTAAATAAATACTCGTAAAGTAAACGTAAATACCTTGATAGCTTTCCTTGTAAAGACCACGTGCACTTTCCACGTTATTTCCTTGTAAACAATTCCTCGTAAAAACCACGTTAAGCTTCCACGTAAAGAAGTCGCAACATTAGCTACGAATTTACTTCGTTTCGTTATTTTACAAAAATATAAAAAATTATAATTAAAAAAATAATTTAAATTATTAATAAAATTAAAATTCTAAAAAAATCAAAACCAAAATATTTTATATATAAATAAGTTTTGAATTCATAATACAAGAACCGAAATTAAAAAGAACTAAGGGTCGTTAATCGCCCAATAGAATTCATCACTCCTCGCCATTACATCCGCCTCGGCATGTGTGTCGGATGTTGACTCGCCTGGAATAGGATTTTGTTGTCGCATGGTCCTCAACAAAGTCTCCCATTCCGGATTTGTGGCCGCTACAACGTCCAAAAAGCCCTCGAGTCCACCCACACGAGTTGTGAACGCAGATCGCGTCGAGCTCAACTCGTGACGCAGCTCAGTAGACTCTCTACGCAGCTCTTCGACTCCCTACGCAGCTGAGAGACTTTATCATCCCTTCGCTAACATAAGACGATGTCGCTCTCGGAACATCGTTGACGGAACCAATCCCCAACGTCCGTCCCTTTTTTTTAGGGACAACCTTAAAAACAAAAAAAAAATTTGTTAGTAAAAATTTAAAGTTAAATTAAATGAATAATTAAAAAAATTAAAATTTTAGAAAATTTACCTCCTCGTAAAGCTTATCCACTTCAGGTGTGGATAAGGTGACGGGTAATCCATCGGTGGACTGCTGGGTCAGCTGGGTCTGGCGTTCTTCACCCCAAGCAGCCAAATCGTTGTAGATTTGCTCGGACTTGCCATCTATAAATCGGCCCGCCTTGTTCTTGTGGGTCCTCTCGTAAAGTTGCATAAGAGATGGGAATTCTCCCGTCTTTTTGGCCTAAAAAACATTTAAGAAAGTTGTTAGAATATATATAAAAATATACTAAAAATTTAATATAATTAAATATTTAATTACCATTTCCAAACGGACACCGGCGTGGGGTTTTTGGCCCGTAGTGTGAAGCATCGGCCCGTTCCCGTGCTCATCGACTGTGTTACGGGAGTTAGAGCAAGACTGGGCGACTCTAATGGAATCAGGAAGACGCCAATATCGGATGAGGCCATCCCAGACATCCGTGGTGAGCTCAGCGGGTTTGCCACGCTCATACCCCTTCACGATCCAGTCACCCTTCCAGTTGGAGACCGTGTCCAACAAGCGAACTTTCGCCTTTACGATAAACTTCTTCCTCACCCTCTCAGTGATCCCCAAGGCCCAATTATATTTTTGCTGTTGGAAAAAATAATTTATAATTAGTTTTTCAGAAAGAAATATATATATAAATAATGAAAAAATTTAAAGATATATAATTAATTAATAGAAACTTACAGCGTAAATTTTGAACCACGTCTTTCTGACGTAGTGAGGCGTCTTACTCCAGTTCGGATGTGGCATGGAGAAGTAACCTTTTATCGTGTCGGTTACGTCCGATGCAAGACATCCGTCAATCCCAAACCAGGAAAATACAAATTTAAAATATAAATTATTTTTTAAAGTTATAAAAGAATTTAAAAAGAATAAAAAAATAATGAAACATACCACAAAGTTCCGTCCGGTCGGTCGGGGTCGATGACTGGTAAACCTTCTCTGCCTGGCAGACGGAGAATGTCCTCTACGGTGTACTGCGAGTAAGGAGCACTCGGAGGCACCATCAAATCGGGATGAATCTCGGCGGGCATCGGAGGTGCCATCGGAGGAGGCACAGGAGGAGGAGCCATCGGGGGAGGCACGTGAGGAACCGATGGTGCACTAGAAGAAGGAGATCCAAAGACTCTCTGAGTGTACTGAGTCTCGGGGACAGTCTCCTGACCCGAAGAACCGGGAGCTGAAGAAGACGACGGGTCTAAACGACTACCCGGCTCACCGAACATCTCTCTGTAATGGGCAGTAAGTCTACCTTTTCGAACCTGAGAAAAAAATTTAATTTTTTAAATTTTCGTAAACAATATACTTCCCAACATTATCCACCTAATCAACACTAAATAACATAAGATCCGTAAACCTATCTAAATTCCCTATACTAACCACCTAATATATCCTAAACTAATCAAACTAGAGAGGAATTAGAGAGACTTACCATTGCTACGAAATAGGGAGGAAGTGGAGAGGAAGTAGAGAGGAAGTGGAGAGGAAAGAAAGAGCGAGCTCGCTCGGGGATATATATAAGATTACTTGTCCTCGTCATTTCCTCGTAAAGTTACGAGGAATTACAGAGGCCCACATTTTCATATACGAGGAAATAGCGACGAATTACAAAGGCCCGCGTTTTCGTTAATGACGTTTTTACGACGAGTTACTTTACGTGGAATTAACGAGTTAACGTGTTACGAGGAATTAGCGAGCTTATATTTTTTATAAATACCCACAACTTTCCTTCTCAAACCACACACAAACTCACAAAACACACCCTATCTCAAATCACACACCTCACCAAAATGCTTTTCAAATTAGAAATATTTGAAAAAAAAAGAAGAGAAGAAGATTTTGGAACTTATGTGGACGAGACGTAAGTCTCGCCACATATAATTCCAGAATCTTTCTTCTTTTCTTTTTTTACTAGTTTTTATACTATGAGGAAGTAGCAAGTCCCACTTTTCACCAAATTAGAAATATTTGGAATAAAAGAGAGGAGAAGAAGATATTGGAACTCATGTGGGCAAGACTTACGTAAGTCTCGCCAAATGTGATTCCAGTATCTTTCTTCTCTTCTTTTTATTAGTTTTTTTAATATTTTCGTCGTAATATCCTCGTTAGGTTACGGCTCGTTTACGACGATTTTGGCTTACGTGGAATTAGCGTGCCCCGCTTTTTTATTTTTTTTTTAATTTCATCGTAAACTCCTCGTGGCCTTACGACAACCTTACGACGATTTTGGCTTACGTGGAATTAGCGTGCCCCGCTTTCTTTATTTTTTTTTATTTCGTCGTAAACTCCTCGTGGCCTTACGACAACCTTACGACGATTTTGGCTTACGTGGAACTAGCGTGCCCCGCGTTATTTATTTTACTTTTCGTCGTAAGTTCCACGCTATGTTACGAGGAATTAACGAGTACTACGTTTAAATCCCTAAAATCGGAAACCCCAAATCCCATCTTCCTTATCTTCTACTTCATATATTCCAAACCCCAAACCCATCTACCCTTGAACCTCAATCTATTCTTTCACCTCAAACCTTATTTATAATATATTCCAAACCCCAAACCACAAGTCCTTATTCATAATTAAAATAAACTTTCACATTACCTTATTCATAAATCAAACTCCCACATTATCTTATTCATAAAACAAACTACATAAAATCAAATACATCAATCAGATACATCAACATTCTCGTCATCACTAGAAACATCATCATTTTCATTAAACTCGTCTTCAACAGCTTCGTCTGTGGCATCGTCGGTAAGATCTTCGTACTCGTGATTATGCGGATCAATGAGAAGGATGTCATCAATTTCTTGTTCAGGTTCCTCGACTTCATTTATCTGTTCTTCTTGCAATGGTGGTTATTCTCCACTGATAATTCGTCCTCGAGGTGTAACTTTGATCACAGCTAACCAATTTATACCCGAATCTCTCATCTGAGGGTATGGAAGGAAGCTAACTTGGTCTGCTTGTGAAGCTAAGATGAAAGGCTCGAATTTGTTGTACCGTCGTCCACCGTTGACATCAACTACACCGAATTTGTTAGACCGAACACCTCTGTTGACGACGGAGTCGAACCATTCACATTTGAAGAGGACGCATTTCAGCTTCAGTATCCCTGGAAATTCGACTTCAATAATCTCCGTCAAGATCCCGTAGAAATTTGTTTCCCCTTTCACACATATTCCATAGTTACTGGTCGCCCGCTGTCTACCATACTCATATGTGTGAAAAGTATAGCCTTGCGTGAAATACATCTGTGATGTGGTGACCTTTACAAGTGGAGATTGAATTACTTCGTGTAACTATTTAGGATAATCTGCATCGTTGTCATAATCAACCTGCAAAAGTAAAGATAATGTTTAAATACAAATCATGTACGGAAAAAGAGTTTGAGATAATACCTGATTTCGCAACCACTTTATGAAGTGTTGATCTTTCCTTTTGTCTACGTCACTTGTGGATATACCAGAAAATGTTTCTTCGACTTGAGAAACAAATAGGCTGTAAAATCACATTTTATAATAGGAATGAATCTCTCTCAATTAATATAACTTATTATACTTAATTAGATGCGTTTCGAAGTGTCCATATATATGTTACCTTTCAAAATAACGCATCAATGGATCCTCGCAATTGAGTAGAATATAGGTGTGTGCACTATGAGCGTCTTGTTCACTCGACCACCAAACCTCTTTAGACTTCCCAATGAGTCGCCCAATCTGGCTAAAGATGTCTGGAACACCATCAACTGCATATGTTGGCGCAACACCACCATCATCATATCTTCTTGGAGCTTTTCTCCGGGTACGTACTTTTGACGCAAAGTAGTACGATGTGAAGTGAGAAACTTCTTCCGTCAAACTTCCAGCAATTATAGAACTTTCAACTTTGGCGAGGTTCTTTGCTTTTCCCTTCAAATATTTCATGGCTCGCTCATACTGATACATTCATCCGTAATATACAGGTCCACGAAGCAATGCCTCATATGGAAGGTGGACAGCTAGATGCTCCATGACGTCAAAAAAACCGGGAGGAAATATCTTCTCCAGGTTGCACAATAAGATGGGAATGTTCTCCTGAAGCTGTTCCACAACTTCTTCTTTAAGAGTGCGTGTGCTCAGATCCCTGAAAAATGCTCCAATGCCTTTTATATTCCAAAAACAATTAAACACATTGTTATTCATATATTATTTTACAAAATAGACCGTTATAAAATTATTGTCATATAATACACTACGTACCTACAAGTGCTTCATGTACGTTTGTTGGAAGTAGCTCCGCAAATGCAAAGGGCAGTAGTCGTTGCATAAAGACATGACAATCATGACTCTTCATCCCGGAGAACTTTTGACCCTTTTCAACACATCTAGAGAGATTCGAAACATACCCATCGAGGAACTTCACTTCTGATGCCACCCAGTTGAACAATACCGACTTTTTTTCTGAAGACAATCTGAATATCGGAACGAGAATTTGTCCATTGCTTTTAATATGTAACTTGCTTCTTAAGCAAATATCCGACAAGTCTAACCTCGATTTTATGTTGTCTTTTGTCTTCCCTGGGACATTCAATATTGTATTCATGATGTTCTCAAAGAAATTCTTCTCTATATGCATCACATCGAGGTTGTGGCATAGAAGAAGATCCTTCCAATATGGCAACTCCCAAAATATACTCTTCTTGTGCCAGTTGTGATGAACACCGTAAGAATCAGGCATATTACGAGGGACATGCCAATTACCACCCCAATGAACTGTTTCATTAGCCCCATAGTAGTCGATTTGCGCTTCAATTTGTTCTCCAGTTAGATATGGAGGAGGAGTGTCTCTCACAACCCTTTTGTGCCTAAACAAATTCTTGTTTCTTCGGTAAGGATGGCCAATGGGAAGAAACCGACGGTGACAATCAAACCAACTTGTCTTCCTACCATTCTTCAGTTGAAACGCATCTGTCGTTCCATTACAATATGGACAAGCTAATCTCCCATGTGTAGTCCATCCAGACAACATCCCATAGGCAGGAAAATCACTTATGGTCCACAAAAGCATCGCTCGCATCGTAAAATTCGTCTTCGTTGAACAGTCATACGTCCTCACCCCTGTTGACCACAAATCCTTCAACTCTTTTATCAGTGGTTGTAAGAAAACATCCATGGACCTTTTTGGATGGTTCGAACCAGGTATTAATATGGTCAAGAATAGCAATTCCCGTTGCATGCACATCTCCGGTGGCAGATTGTATGGTGTAAGAAAGACTGGCCACAATGAATATTGTCTCCCTGACATTCCAAACGGACTAAATCCATATGTGCATAGTCCGAGATACACATTGTGGCTATTGCTAGCGAAATCCGGATATACTTTGTTGAAATGTTTCCAGGCTCTTGCATCTGATGGATGAGTAATCTCACCATCCGTTTGAGTATGCTCGGCATGTCATCTCATCTTCTCAGCAGTCTGCTCTGATTGATACAATCTTTTCAATCTGTCTGTAATTGGTAGGTACCACATCCTTTGGTACGGTACCCTATTACGTCCCCGTCCTTGCGGCTTGAATCGTGGCTTCTTGCAGAATCGACATTCTTCTAGCTTCTCATCATCTCCCCAATAGATCATGCAGTTGTCGATGCAAACATCTATCATCTCCGAAGGCAACCCAAGACTATAAACCAGTTTCTGAATCTCATAATAAGAATCAGCAGACACACTGTCTTCCGGCAAATACTCTTTAAACAAGTCAGCCCATTCGTTCATGCAACTTTCAGGTAGATTGTGATCAGTTTTAATATTCATCATTCTAGCAGCCAACGATAATTTAGAGAGACCTTCTCTACAACCACTGTAAAGTGGTTGATTCGCCGCGTTTAACATTTCGTAAAACTTTTTTGCATCTATATTAGGTTCTTCATTTTCATCATGAGCTACGAATGCATCAGCTATCATATCATGAACCCTATCATAATCTACCATCTCCTCCTGATGGTAACTATGTTCATTATGCAAATGATGATCAACCGATTATTCCTGAAAATTGCTATTACTACTACTAGCTTCATCCTGATCATAATTAAAACCTTCTCCATGTTGAAACCATATATAGTAATTTGGCGTGAAACCTCTATTTATTAAATGCTTCCAAACATTTTCACGGTTTGCCAGTTTCGAATTGTTGCATTTCCGACAAGGACAAAACATCTTACCACTTTCTTGGACGAGCGGTGTTGAATCTGCTTGATGCATAAATGTCTCCAGCCCCGCAAGGTATTCTTTCGTCACTCTCCCGTTAGCATCTCTATGCATATACATCCACTTCCGCAACTCGTAAATAGTTCCGGAGCCAGCCATTTTTTTTCTTTTACGTTTTTTGTTGTTGGTGTGTTTAAAATGATGCTCAAACATCCAAATTTATAGGAAATTTCGAATCTGGTAGTTCTAATTTTCCTATGAATTTACGACGAAAATTAATTAGGTGCAAAAAAAAACGTGTGTCACTTACAAAGTTGGTGGATTCAAAATTTCCTCGCTAAATCCTCGTAAATAGTTTCCTCGTAAATAACACGCGAATTTTACGTCCACTTTACGAGGAACCTACGTGAAACATAATATCATCGTTATTTCCACGTAAATGACACGTCACATTACATCGACTTTACGACGAAAGATTTTTGTCGTTAGTTTACGAGGAAATAACGATGATACCGTTATTCACGTAAAATCCTCGTAAAGTTGACGTAAACTTACGAGGTTTGTTTTTCCTCGTTAATATTCCTCGTTAAGCTTGAGTTTTCTTGTAGTGAATTACTTATGCCTTTCAATGTCTTTCTAGGACTTTCACCATCAGTTGTTATTGATCCCTCAAGTGACAAGCTTGAAAGTGGGTGCTCAAGCGAACCAATCACTTCACAAAGTGGAAAGAGGAAAAATTATTAGAAAGATACATTTCAGAAAGGTTATTTCGAAAATAGTATTTTGACATACACCTACAAGAGAATGCAAGCTTTTCATATTTAAATTAGTTGAAAGAAGAATAGACCATAAGGTACTTGCATTAATAAATACATAACTGACGTGTTCACAAAGTGAAATTTCTTTTTGATTTTTTTCATTAATGGATTGTTTTGTATTTATTTATAAAGTTTTTATAACAAAACTACTACACTGCACGTGTTGTTTTTTTCTTTCAGATTGTTGAAAAAATTTGTGAAATGGAAAAAATTATGAGCTTTAAAGATAGAGTTTTTGCACTAGATGACTATGATATGCCAGTTATTTAGGTAAGTAGACATTTCCCCTTTTGAATGAACCGGGAAAATAAAAATACCTATGTTGCATATCGGTCAATTAGATTGACATGTTGTCAGTTTAGTCAAGCACGCTTCTGTCGTAATAATGTTCGATTTTAGTGGTTCGTTTACATATATTCATATCACATTTGGATTGTTGCATTTGTAATGAATATACGGAAATCCGGTAATTAAGCTTTAAAACCGGTTATGTATATGTTTGGACATGTTAAAACCGGATATACAACAGTGCAACTATATGCACGTGCACACACACGTGAGAATTATAAAAATTTATCTTCCTGTTTTATTGATATTCTTGCTTGCCTTGTGTTGCAGGGATCAGATGGGAGGACATGTCCTGCTACTTCACGGTTGCCTTTTGTTTTGCACGTTTGAAACCGGTTTCTGAGAAAACTAATGTTATTGTAAGCACGTTTGAAACCGGTTTCAAAATTAAATATCCGGAGTTAATGAACCATTATCGAATAACATTCCAATTAGATGTCTTTGCAAACCAATTAATTTCGGTGAACTAGTATTAGGCCACATAAGTGTCTCTACTTAACACTACAAGATGAAACAAAATATCCCAATTCTACATGGCCACATACGTTGCTTTTCTTACCACCACAAATATCAAACTAATTTTACACCATAAGAATGTCACAAAAGTCAATTTCGTTCAGTCTGACACATCTCTACTGTCACTTGATGTTGCAACACTTCCCTGTTTCACTCTGCACCTACTATCCCTATATTTCTCACGTAATACGGAGGACATAACCGACTTTGTCTCCACCCCAACTACACGGTTCGCCAATTAATAAAAAATATGCATAACTACCTAATTTCCATCGTTCCCATGTATATTGGGTTAATTAGTCCTTAAAGATAAGTAATAAATGGCTACTACTACTTCATACTCTTAAAATTCATGAAAGAAGTACATATGTTTTATTCAAGTAATATATCTTTTTCTTATTATTTGAGGAGCATTAGATAAAATTAACTTTTACTTCATGTGTTTATTACATGCGTGTCATTTCCGACGTGGCATTACCACAAGCTCTCACACACCTTATATTCAAAAATCCTTTCTTAACTAGACTAATTACAAAATTTGCCATTGCTAATTACGTTAAACCTTCTGTATATACTATAAGCTTATTGAGTGACAAAAACATTTATCCCCCGTCTACTACTCTTCCATTACAAACGGTTTCATCTTTAACTATGAAGAGATTTTATTGCCATAAACTGAGATTCTTCATAATTATCGATTTCAATATGGCAATTCGTATAGTCTAACTTAAATATTAATGCCTTTCTATATAGTTAGACTACATTAAGTATTATTACCCACTTTCGTACGTATGTATCTCTATATCTGCTTATATGTGTGTTGCTATATAACAAATTCGTTATATATGTGTTGTCAATCACAATGTTCACGAATTCGTGTTGCTATATAACGAATTCGCAAAATTTTCTAGATATATACGTACACTTTTTAAAAACAAATAACATAAAACGATCCATTATATAGTATTTTTAAAAGCTAATAATAGTTTCAAATCTCCCCCATTGCATGTTAACCATGTTTATCGTTTCCATAATTATCAATGCAATTATGTAATTGACGACCATTTTATTAGAGTAGAGATTCAAGACAACACAATTTAATACATTGTGGGAACCGAAATTCGCCCTGTCGATTTCCGTTTAAATAAAGAAACTAGGAAAACCCTAATTTCCCAGAGGTCTCGGATCTCTGCGAGAGCCAACGACAAGTGATCGAATATATGCGGAAATCATGAAAAGATAACAAACGAGTTTAGAGAAAACAGCAGATCTTATTTCGAGTCCGCGTAAGAGCGTTGCGATCATTACAAGAGAATACAAAGGCTTTGGCCGCAGGGGCCGTCAGCGAGTTACCTAGTTCTAGCAACATAAAACCCTAATCCTAGTTGAGTCGCAGCTCGATAACAAAGGACGAAAAAGATATCTAAAAGGCTTAGATTGATTTCGGACTGAACCTTGTTAAAGGCTGCCTACGTACCCCTTTTGAAGATCAAGCCGAATGTAGTTCAATTGATAGAGCTGGACAAGAGATCGAACTGCCTGGGCGAGTTCGTCTAGTAATTGAGTGCCAGTCATAGAAACCGAACTTGTCGAGAATAAGCCTAAAGTTTCTTAGTGCAGAGAATTCCGAATCTAAAAAGTTCTCCCCCTCTTGCTCCTCGCCTAGGACTCCTTATATACTAGCTCCAAGGTCGGTTTACGCTTTTACTCTTCTGCCCTTAAGCCGTCATAGCAAAAAAATGGAGATATTCCATTTTTCCCGATCTTCACAATTATCTTCAAAACTTCCGTATTTATCCGCGGAAACTTGACATTTATCCTTTCTTGTGGACCAAGCGTAAACCAGTCTGTGGTTTACGGGCTTTTGGTTAGGAAAATCATAGGATGGGCCTCGAGTCGTGTTTTAGGTCCCTTTGGGCCGTCTTCCGACTCGACACGTTTACTACGAGTTTTCCGCGGTTTCTAATCCGCGAAGTTTGATCGATGAATTAGAATGGCGGGAAACATGGACTGAGCTTGCTACGGTCTTCGGGAGATAGCATTCGAAGGTTTTGACGAGAATGCAAGAACTGGTGTCGTATTGACGTTCGGAAAGGTTCAATCGCTACACAGCTACCGAACTTTGGCTCGAGCCCGGTCGCTTCGTAGCGACCGAGCGGGACGAGCCCTCGGTCGCTACGTAGCGACCGAGCTTTGGCCCGAGCTCGGTCGCTACGTAGCGACCGAGCTAGGCTGAGCTCGGTCGCTACGTAGCGACCGAGCTTTGGCTCGAGCTCGTTCGCTACGTAGCGACCTAGCGGGACGATCGCTCGGTCGCTACGTAGCGACCGAGCTATGGCTCGAGCTCGGTCGCTACGTAGCGACCGAGCGGGACGATCGCTACGTATGGCTCGAGCTCGGTCGCTACGTAGCGACCGAGCTTTGGCTCGAGCTCGATCGCTACGTAGCGGCCGAGCGGGACGATCGCTCGGTCGCTACGTAGCGACCGAGCTTGGCTCGGGCTCGGTCGCTACGTAGCGAGCATGCTTGGTCGCCGCGTATCGATCGAGCTTGGCTTGTCCGCGGTCTGATTTCCATACTCGAGCTTCTCCGCGGCCGATTTGGATACATGTCCGTTTCTTTCGGACAATCGGTATTTAGTGGTTCGATTGAGATTTGGACGATATTTTACTGCAAGGCTGTTCGTAAAGATATCTTTACGAAGATTACTTTTCGTAAAAACGGTTATGCTGACTTTTACGGACTTTCAGGCATTGATTCCGTCGTGACCGATTTTGACCCCAACATACATTACCATTTCGAGTGTTCCCATAATATATGAATCAAATATGAATCGACAATCGCGTGATCGAATCAATTATTGTGAATGGCAATGTTAGCGTGATAATGGCAACAAAATATACGTGAAAAGAGTAGTTTTCTATAGAAGTGATTTAACGGATATTTCATCGTTGTTATTCGAATACGGTTTCACCACGCAAAAGTTATTATGAAAACATGATTGTCCATCTCTGACTTATAATAAATTTTGTACCGGAAGAATTTTTACATGAAATTTGTGTGATTGGATCTTCATATTGTTGCCTATTTTACGTAAAAACATATCGCATTGCTATACAAGTAGGCAAATAGTATATTGAGTATCAATTTGATTACTGAAATATCGAAAGAGTCATTAACTTTCTTATGATTTGTTTTGTCTTAAATTCATAATAAATAATTATAAGTTATTGCACACTATTATACATTTTTTTCCTTATAATATTTCTAATTTACAAATAAATCAATTACACAACCATAAAAAAACAATTAAGTTTACATTATACATACATGCACAATTTTAAAATTAAAAAAAAAAACTGTTTTCGGTCACTCACCCCGCGCAGGGTGCGGGTATCACCTAGTGCATATGTTAAAAATAAAACTAATACAAATCAACATTCCTTAGTTGTTTGAGAAATTGCACCCAATAACTAAGAAAAAAAACAAAATTCACTATCTAACTAAAATCCCACCCTCTCTCCTCTTTTCTCTTCCTATCTCTCTCTTCTCTCTCTCTAAAAATCTAATTTCTCTTTTTTTTTGTTATTTCCTAAATAAACCCGTGTTGTTTTCCCCTTTTTTTGTTGTGCTATCAATTTTATTTAGCCATGAAGTTGCAATTTCATGCAACTTTATTAACACAATCTTCTTCGTAACACAAAGTTGCATGAAACTTGGTCTAACTCCAATTTCAATTAATTAAGATCCAACATGAAATTATATTGGATCTTACAAACTTTGTATAAACGGGAGGTAGACCAAAATAATTTCATGCAACTGTAGTAACAGAGAGGTTTACAGTGTCGTCTCAAATTATATATGGATCTTGTTCAAAAACATATTAACGGTATATTTAACAATATATTAAAGTAGTTTTAAAAATTTATAACTATATATATATATTTGACTTTTTCTAAAATTCTAAATTCTAAATTTAATAATATATTTAAATTTCAAAGTTTAAACTATAATTTATATATTTATTTTCAAAAGAAATCTTGATTTCATTTTTATTTTTAATTTTGGATCCTATTTGACCGTTCCACAATTTTAAGCAAAGATGTTTTTCCTTCCCTGAAATCATCAAAGCCTTGTCAACATAACAACAAGATATAGACAACAAAAGAAGAAGAGAAAGAAAAAGTTTAGATATGGGAGGATGAATCTCACTGATCACTGGACGTCATAAGTGAGAACCAAACAGGACCATTCCCCATCTCCTGTTTTGCACTCTTTTCATACTCACGTTTATATCTGCTCTTGTGGTCCTTAACTCTGGGTTGAATTTGTTTGTGAGATGATGAACTAGCCTGCTCAGATTTCGAACCTGGCCCTTGAGAAGCACAAGAAGACTTCAAGGTCTGTGTCCTGTTCGCCACTTCAACCAGAAAATTCAAAGCTTTCCAATAAGATTCGGGATCCCAAGGCTCATCACTATCCTTTTTATTCTGAGTGGATTTGTTGGGTGAGCTTGTGCTCTCCAGAAGTTGACCCTTAAGAAGAGATTCTTCTTCCTTCTCGGCCAATGAAGCACTGTCTCGTAATAACTCTTTGCTCGTGACCGTTTTAGTTCTTCTTCTTCCAGCTTGGTCTGACGCCTTGGTTTCGGTTACATCAACCAAATAAGACATAGACCTCTCCTTCTTTCTTGCTGGCTCTGGAGCTTTCACTTTTCTTCCTTTTAGAGGAAAGATTTTGGCTCTCAGGTCTTGTAAATTGTGGTCAGGCCTGCATAAAAGTAGCTCATCAACATACACACACACACTTAAAGTTTACCTACAAAGCTCACATCTGTACAGGACAAGATTATTTGCTCACCTAAGCTTGTCCAATGGGGTGCCACCAAGGTCGATATTGCACACTGGACAGCACTCTATCTCGTCTTCTGTGATTTTCTCATAGATGCATTTCCTACAAACTGCATAGGAAGAGTAAATTCATCCCAGTCTCCAGTAGATAGCAATTAGAAATGTAGATTAGCAAATATTATTCTCAGCTGATATGTTAAACAACAGTTATGCAGCTAAATAAAACAAGTAACCTAACCAAGCGAAGAACTAATATGAAATTGACACATACAATCTTCAACTTCAAAGGAAATTAAAACCATGGCAGTGAATCTTGAAGCCTTTGTGGGTTAAAAAGAGGAACTAACAAGTGTGAAGGCACTCGGAGACAGTGGTGGCGTCAAGGAGGATACTGTCGCAGAGAGGGCAGCTCAAGCATTCCCTCATATTATCATATTGTTATGTATAATTAACAAAACATAAAATTAAATAATATTTCTAAAATTTATAAATATTTTTAAAAAATCATAATATGATTAGAAAATTATAAAAATCGACCACCTAGCCGCCTGGGCGTTACACGTCACTCTTCCGCTCTGATTTATGCCAAATCGGTTAAAAAAATCGGATATCCGATTTTCTCCGTCTAGGCGGACCGCCTAGCCGCCTAGGGGGCGGCATAATCTATTTTTTATTATTATGTTTTTTTTTAATATTATTTTTATTTATTTATTTGATCTTAAATTTTATAAATATCATTTATATTCATAATTTTGATGAAAATTACACTATATTAAGTTTATATATTCTATTTGTGTGTTTTATACAATCTTAAACATGAAAATATATTAATGTTATAAACAATTAAAAGTTAACATGTTTTATAACATAGTAAACAATCTAAAAATTCTGCCCCGCATAATTTTCGATTAATCTCCGATTTTCTTTTTAGGCTCTAGGTCCAACCCGACCGACAGACTATCGCCTAGCGCGTTCCCAAACAGGGGTAATTTATAGTAGAATCAGATATTATGTTTGAACCAAAGACTAAGTCATGTATCAAAAAAGTTACCTTACATAAACTCTTTCCTTTACGTTGACAATGTGATGATAGACATCACCAGTTGGAATGTCTGACCAATGAAAATAAATCATTCCACCACTTCCTCCACCACCCACTACAATTTCCTCCAGTACTAGATAGAATCGCAGACCTCGCTATGTCAAGTGTGCGCAAGAACAAAAGTACGGTTCCACATGAACCACCGCTAGGTCCTAGATGTGAATTAATTATGCCTTTCACTGTCTTTCTAGGACTTTCACCATCAGTTGTTATCGATCCCTCAAGTGACAAGCTTGAAAGTGGGTGCTCAAGCGAACCAATCACTTCATAAAGTGGAAAGAGGAAAAATTATTAAAAAGATACATTTCAAAAAGGTTATTTCGAAAATAATATTTTTGACATACACCTACAAGAGAATGCAAGCTTTTCACATTTAAATTAGTTGAAAGAAGAATAAACAATAAGGTGCTTGCATTAATAAATACATATCTGACGTGTTCACAAAACTACTACATTGCACGTGTTGTTTTTTCTTTCAGATTGTTGAGAAAATTTGTGAAATGAAAGAATTATGAGCTTTAAAGATAAGTAATAAACTATATTATAACCCGCACTATGCGCAGATTTATATACATTATATTCATGTGTTATGTTTTTAAATTAACATTTCATGATTTAAAGGTATTTTATAAATCTTGAGGTAAAAGTGAATAAGAATATTTAGATGAGTTACTTTTAGATTAAGAGTTCATGATTCAATGGTATTTGATAAATTTTGCTATTTTGAATAAATTAGATTAAGTTATTTTTAGTTAGATATTATGGTATAATTGTAATATACCACACATAATTAAGATATGGTGGAAATGTTTTTTTTTCTTTTTCTTTTTGTTCAGATTTAATTGAAATAACTGTTTACTGTGTTTTATATTATTAAAATATGATCAATAAATAATTTAGTGTTAAGCAGATGTTAGAAATATATATTTTTATTTTGTAATATTGTTTGTGTACGAAACAAAAGAACGTTATCTTGTCATATTATTATTCGGGAGTTTTTTAAACTTTGGAAAGATATAAAAGGATCATTTCTGTTTTTGTTAACATTATTAGCTTAATGTTATGAAACTGTTTGAGATAAATATTGTATAATCAAATTATAAGGGATGTTAACTTTAATTAATTTCTAATGAATGGTAAATAGATCCAAAACTTAAATGACAACTTTTTAAGTAGATAAAAAGTAGGACTCTATTTTAGTAGAGTAGACGGCTATGTTATAGTTACTTGATGATTGAACTAAATATTATTTAGTACTAGATTTGGACCCGTGCGTTGCAACGAGCTTTATTTGATATTTTAATTTAATAAAAAAATATTAAAAAATCATTTTATTATTGTTTAAAATTGTTTTGCATATGTTATGTGAAATTTATTTTATAATTAAGAACTCTTTTTTACACATAAGTTTCAGTTAATATTTGTTAGAGCTAGAAATAACATTTAAACGTAAAAATTTAAACCGGATCCAACCTGAAATAATAATTATAATGAAATAAAAAGGAATTTGGAAGTTAATTAAGGCCATGATGACAACATTATATACTTTCTTATGTAATAATTTAATGTTTTATTAAACTTATCTGATGTTAAATAATTTTCTGGATTCATTATTTATTAATGATATATTTTCATAATAACATTTTAATTAAAATATATTATAAACTACTACATATTAAAAATAAAAAAACGTAATAAGATAACAATGAAGATTGATTTGTTTTTGACTAAACATATGTACGGCGACAGTAATAATTATCAATTTTTTATGAGCAAACATGAGAATATATATATCAAACATGTGTTTGATTTTCGTACAACCAAACACATAAATACCAATCACGACAACATCCTAAGTTTTGATTTTATTTTTAGGAATTTAGAAAAGGAAAAGTATTATCATATAAACTTTTACAATTATCTTCTGTTTAGAATTTCAGAAAAATCTTATTGCTATCAACTATAAATAATTTTAAAATTAAGATTTTTACAGCTCATATAAATACTATTTTTACACTTCATTTTTAATTAAATACTTTTTAGTATCATGTTCATCATCAAATTTTCTTTTAAAATATACTATCAAATAACTTCTTACAATTTTCTTTTGGTTAGGAATTACAAAATATGATACAAATCTCTCTTGTTGAGGATTTTTTTTTTAAGTTAAAAAACTATCAAATAGTTTTTTACAGTTTTAGGTGTTAGAAAACAAAATTAAAATTACATAATCTTTTATAATTATTTTTTCTAGGAGTTAGAAAATAAAAATACTATCAAATAACTATTTCCAGCAAATATTAACTATTTTAAAAAGTTGCTATTTTAAAAATTCGTTTACTCAATTTTACTAATATTTTTAATTAAATATTTTCAGTATTATATTTATCATTAAATTTTAAAAGTAAAAATTACTTTTACAATTCTATTTGGTTAGAATTTCAAAGGAAACAATCTTATTTGGTTAAAATTAAAAGAGGAAAAAGTTATTTTTCAAATTTATTTTATTTAGGATTTTAGGAAAAAAAATTATTTTCATATAATGATAAATTTTTATTAATACATGCACAATTTGTTTTTACAAATGTCACAATAATATCGGGTCAAATATTTGAAGTTATTTTTGGTTTATAATTTTTTAAGACAAAATTATCTATTAAAAAGAAAATTTATTATTTTAAAGAAATAAGTTACTTTTAATTTTTTTTTTAAAAGAAAAATTCCAACTATAATTCGTTTTTGTTTAAGACTTTTATACAACTAATATATTTTCAATAAACAAATTATGTTTAGTCAATTATATATTGTGTCTTATACATACAAACATATATATTTCTCATATTCACACATACTTATGTACGACAAAAACATCATAATTTTAAAAAAATTGTGTTAGCATCATAAGATGTAATATGGATGATAAGAAATTGAGTTGTTTACAGAAATTCAAAGAAAATACTCAGATATTATTTTTCTTGTAAATACTATTTTTTGTAAAAATAATATGAAGAAGCTTAAACCTAAATAAATATGTGAAAATAATATTTATTTTGGTATATATTTTTGTAACATACATTTATCTGTTAAAAAGGAAACTTAGCTATTTATATGAAAATAATAAGAGTCCTTTAACATTTTTATTTTCTTAGGTTTTAAAAAAGGAATAACACTTATTTTATAGTTAGTTTTTCTATTTGATTTTTATTAAATAATTTCTTGTACATGTAGGATTTTATAATTCGTTTAAAAAAAATATTTTCTCTTATAATATCTTTCTTTAGTGTCTTTAAAGATGAAAAATATATAAAATATTTTACAAAGAAAAAATACTTTTAGAAAGCTTTTTACAATTATTCTTTGTTTCTAGAATTTTCAAAATTAAATTTACTATCAAATATTTTTAAAAGACTATAAAAGAACCATAAAATATATAATTGTAAAATGCTTGGTTCTTCAAAGTTGATAATTAACATGATCGCGACATGTGTTAATTAATTTATTAAGATTGTGACATGTGTCAAAAATATGTTACAATTATTTTTTATTATGATTTAAAAAGATTTAGAAAAAAAATTATTATTACATTTTTATTGAAAATAAAATTATTATTCCATTTTTTTGGACACTAGAAAAGAAAAATTATTACAAAATATAATTTATTGTTCTTTTTATGAGTTTAGAAAAGGAAAATTACTATTATATAGTCTTTTATAATTATATTTTTATGGTTCCTTTTATAGTCTTTTAAAAATATTTGATACTAAATTTAATTTTATAAAAAATTTATAAACAAAGAATAATTGTAAAAAGCTATTTGAAAGTTTTTTTCCTTTTAAAAATATTTTGTATATTTTTCATCTTTAAAGATACTAAAGAAAGATATTATAAGAGAAAATATTAATTTTTTAAAAAATAATCTTAAATAAAAACGAATTATAAAATCATACAAGTACAAGAAATTATTTAATAAAAATAAAATAGAAAAACTAATTATAAATTAAGTGATATTCCTTTTTTAGAACCTAAGAAAATAAAAAAGTAAAAGAACTCTTATTATTTTCATATAAATAACTAACTTTCTTTTTTTAACAGATAAATGTATGCTACAAAAATATAAACCAAAATAAATATTATTTACACATCTATATTTAGGTTTAAGCTTCTTCATATTATTTTCACAAAAAATTAATATTTACAAGAAATATTATCTGTGTATTGTCTTTTAATTTCTTTAAACAATTCAATTTATTATCATCCTTTTTACATCTTATGATGCTAACACAAGTTTTTTTAATTATGATTTTTTCGTCGTACATACGTATGTGTGAATATTAAGAATATATGTTTGTATGTATAATACACAATATATAATTAACTAAATATAACTGTTTTATTGAAAATATAATAGTTGTATAAAAATCTTAACAAAATGAATTATAGTTCCAATTTTCCTTTTTAAAAAAAAATAATTAAAATTAACTTATTTCTTATAAATAACTAACTTTTCTTTTTGATAGATAATTTTTTGTTAAAAATTTATAAACAAAAAATAATTTCAAATATTTCACCTGATATGATTGTGACATTTGTATTAAAAAAATAAAATTGTGTATGTATTAATAAAAATCTATCATTATGTGAAAATAACTTTTTTTCCTAAAATCCTAAATAAAAAAAAATTTGAAAAATAAAATTATTTAACAACAAGAAAATTATCCTAAATATGTTTAATTAAAAACAAATCAAGATTCATCGTTATGTTATTACATTTTTTATTTTTACTATGTAGTAATTTATAATTAATTTTAATTAAAATGTTATTATGAAAATATATCATTAATAAATAATGAATCAAGAAAATTATTTAACATCAGAATAATTTAATAAAATATTAAATTAGTACATAAGAAAATTAATGTATAATGTTGTCATCGCTTCTTGGCCTTATTTAACTTCCAAATTCTTTTTTATTTCATTATAATTATTATTTCGGGTTGGATTCGGTTTAAATTTTTACGTTTGGATGTTTTGTCTAGCTTTAACAAATATTAACTGAAACTTATGTGTGAAAACGAGTTTTTAACTATAAAATAAATTTCACAATACATATGCAAAAATAATTGTAAAACAATAATAAAATGATTTTGTAATGCTTTTAATTAAATTAAAATATCAAATAAAGTCCGTTGCAACGCACGGATCCAAATCTAGTTGACACATGTCGCGATCATGTTAATTAGCAACTTTAAAAAACTAATCTTTATATAATAAGATTACAATTACCAAAGAAAGTAAAATCGTATAATATTACAATGGGTTATATAATATTCGGAAATAGTAATAGTATGTTTTGATAAAAAAAAAGAGGTAATAATATGTTTGAAACAAAATCTAAGTCCAGTTCGAAGATTACTAGGGTTCCTTGTTTTCGCTGTTCTCGATGGCTACTTCTTCGAAGAAATCGGCCGCAGAAGCTAAATCATTGGGCAAGCGAAAGAAGTCGGGATCTGATTCGGAGCCAGCTAATTTATTGGTGAAGCATAAACTGAAAGATGATTTGGAGACCAAACCTATGATTCTGAAGAAACATAAGGCGGAGGAGGTTGTCGTAAAAAGGAAAACAATCTTGCTTCGTGGTCTCCCTAAGGACGCTGGGATAGCAGATATCATCGATCTCTTCGAAGATGTTGGACAAGTTGTTCGTGTTCAACTTGTTGTACACCACGGTTTCAGGAAGACAGGGAAATATGGCTTTGTCAAGTTTGCTTCTTCTAACGAAGCAGACAAGGCTCTCCAAAAGATTAAAAATTTGCACGGTCGCCAGATTATTGCTCAGATTTTCCCTTATGTGTACATCATATCCAAGTATTGCAAAGATCACACAGTCTGGAACAAAGATTTCATTCTACGAGAAGAAGATGAGACGCCACCTCCCAAGTTTGTTGAGAATGTTCTCTTTGTTTCCAACCTCTCTCCTCAGACAAAATTATTCCATATCATCGACTACTTCAGTCATGTTGGAGAAGTTGTTAGTGTTCGACTTGTCGTAAATCCCGAGGGCAAGCATGTAGGCTATGGCTTTGTCGAGTTTGGTTCTGCTTACGAAGCACATAAGGCGCTGGAAAAAATGAATGGAGAATATTTGCTGGATCACATGATTTTTATTGACGTAGCTATGCTGCCTCCCTACCGTCTCCTACCCATGTACAACTTTGCAGAGAAGCTCTGTTACGAAGACTATCTTCGACGAGGGATCCTTGTGAGAGAGACAGAAGATAGACTTTATCAAGAGACAGTTGCTGTAAGATATAAGACGATCTTTGTCAACAATCTCCCTTGCCCAACTATAATACAACATCTCATCGATTTATTCAAAGATGTTGGAAAAGTTGTTCATGTTCGTCTTCTTATAGACTGTGAGGGCAACCAAATTGGCGATGGCTATGTTGAGTTTTCTTCTTCTGAAGAAGCAGAGCAGGCCTTGAAAAAGGAGTATTTGCCCGATCAAGAAATTTTCCTTTGTTCGGCTGAGGGATTTCCAGACCTTCGGGATCCCAAGTATTGCATTGATCACAAGGTTTGGTACGAAGACTACCTTGGACGAGAAAACCGTCTGATCGAAGAAGATGATGATGTGGAGGAAGGATTCGATGAAACTCATGATTTTGCTGAGGAAGTAGCCTTAAGAAAAAAAACTCTCTTTGTTTACAATCTCCCGATTTAATCTCATCTGTTACTACAAAAATGTTGGAAAAGTTTGTCGTGTTCGACTTGTTGTAAACCGCGAGGGTGAGCATGTGGGCTGTGGCTTTGTTGAGTTTGCTTCTGCTGAAGAAGCAAAGGAGGCGTTGCTGTACGAGAATAGTAGAGTTCTGAATATTCTCTCCGACGTGGTTGAGATGGCTCCATACCCTATCCGACCCAAGTACAGGCGTGCAGAGAGGCTCTGGAACGAAGAGTGCCTTCGACCAGAAAGCCTTCCGACAGAAGAAGATTATCTGGAGAAACCGGAGGTAACTGAATTATTCTGCGGTAAGAAGAAAACCTTCTCTTACGATGACTGATGGAAGAAGATGAAGAAGCTATCTGGTGTTTTAAACTTATAATATACAATGCAAGAAGCTATTTGGTGTTTTTAACTTATGATACATTCTTAGGTTCTAGTTAATTTATTGTGTGAATGAATCTATGTTAAAATATGATTAACTTGTGATGTTTTGGTGGGTGGGCAAAGCGAAAAAGACTAGTGGTAGAATCATTTAGATTAGTAAAAAAAAAAGTATGTTTGAAACAAAATCTACAAGTGTGGTCCTTAAAGGATTTCCCATTATTATACGTGTTTGCCAAACTATAGATGTTTTGAAACCAAGGGGGAAAGAAAGTAATCTAAGGATGGGGAAAATCCATGATCCACTCAGCGGAAAAGGGCGAGTCAAAGATATTCTTTTCTGCGACATGATGAAATATATGCACACTTTTGTATGTTTGTCTTATTTGCGATTTGTTATTGATCTACTACTTCATACTCTTAAAATTCATGAAAGAAGTACATATGTTTATATTCAAGTAATATATGCATCTGTTAAAATTAAAACTAATACAAATCAACATTCCTTAGTTGTTTTTCCCTTTTTTTGTTGTGCTATCAATTTTATTTAGCTATGAACTTGCAATTTCATGCAACTTTAGTAACACAATCTTCTTCGTAACACAAAGTTGCATGAAACTTGGCTTAACTCCAATTTTAACTAATTAAGATCTAACATGAAATTATATTGGATCTTACAAACTTTGTATAAACGAAGAAAATTGTGATATTTAAGACGGGAGGTAGACCAAAATAATTTCATGCAACTGTAGTAACACACAAGTTTACAGTGTCGCCTCAACTTATATATATGGATCTTGTTCAAAAACATATTAACGGTATATTTAACAATATATTAAAATAGTTTTAAAAATTTATAACTATATATATATATATATATATATATATTTGACTTTTTCTAAAATTCTAAATTCTAAATTTAGTAATTTTAAATTCTAAATTTAGTAATATATTTAAATTTCAAAGTTTTCAACTATAATTTATATATTTATTTTCAAAAAAAATCTTAATATTATTTTTATTTTAAATTTTGGATCCTATTTGACCGTTCCACTTACTCGCTCGTGCTATTAACCGGCTCTGTGGGTTTATATGATATAAAACACATAATAAAATGTAGTGAATAGCTATTTCATGATAATAATTTGCTGAATTTTCGTGTTATATCTTATCACTTC
Source organism: Brassica napus (assembly GCF_020379485.1). NCBI lineage: Eukaryota > Viridiplantae > Streptophyta > Magnoliopsida > Brassicales > Brassicaceae > Brassica > Brassica napus. The sequence continues at coordinate 2,959,319 of NC_063443.1, forward strand.
GTACTCAATTTTAGTTTCGAAAGGAAAACATTCTTGTTCTTGACCATCCATCTTGAAATCTTTATATATAAAGTAAGGTTTGTTCTCTCCAGGATGCGCCACCTAGGATTCCACCTAGAAAAGTCGAAGTCCCAGGATGCAACACGTGTCCCGGCCATTTAATACGCTTCACTTCATTTAATTAGAAATCTGTTGGGTTTAAAATCGGTCTTTAAGCAGCGTGGCCTACACGCGCCTTTCGTTTTCTCTCTCCAAAGAGAGATCACCATCTGCGTGTGTGGAGGCTCTCCGGTTTACATTACGGCGACCTCGCCGGACCCGTGTGTAGCTCTCCCACCCCTCCCTTTCAAGATCTTCAAAGCTTAATGGTCGGAGCAGTCTAGATCCCGCCTCCGGAGGTACTCTCTTCTTCTCTTCTCGGTTTGATTCGGTAAAGGCTCTGTTGCGGTGGTCCTGGTGGCTCATCGGTTTCTCGGGCTTCTGTGCTCCGTTTCAGGATGGTGGAGTTGCGGCTGGAAACGGAAACATAGACATCGGGGCCTAGGGTTTATACTTTCGGATCTTCGAGAGAATTTGCCAACGACGGAGCAGTCTTTGAGGATGGCGGTTCCTTGGGATCTGTCTCCTCCGGTGCGGATTTCTTCTCGGCTTAGAGGCGATGGCGGGTTGTACGCGATGCGTCGGACCTGCGAGTTTGGTGGCGTAACAGAGTAATTGCGGTGGTTAGGGCTTTGGGTTTCGATTTCTTTATAGATCCGGCGTCAGTGGCCGCGGGTCCCCTCCGACAGTGGTCCCTTTGCGGTGAGTATTGACGAAGCAGAGGCTGGTTTGGACACCCAGCCGAAGTAAAGTCACGATTTCTGGATTTGGAGACTTAAGTATTCATCGGAGTTAAAGCTCTACTTCTCACCGAGGAACCGAATCATCTTGCTATTTGTAATTGCTGTTGTTTCATGTTCTGCTTGCTCTTTGGAACCTATGGCCGTGCTTTTCTCCGGTAAACCGGAATTGATGTACTGTTTCGAGATTCCTTTTTAAGGGTTGATTTTTAATTAATTTTATTATTAAAAAAAATCTGCTAAGCCTTTTGCTACATTTCATCAAATCATGCGTGACATGTGTACTACGTTTTTCTTCTCTGCCTGACAGATTTAATTAAATGGGCTTTTTAAATTTGTTGTGTTTACTAATCAAACCCATAACATACACACTATAAATACCCTCTCCGTCTTCAACATTTTCATATTTTTGGTTGTTTTTTAACATTTTCATATTTGATTTCTAAGGTTCAATAATGTTCTTCATCCTCTGCTTCGGTAAACTGTCCACAGAGTTTTTGAACGGTGATGATAGAGGAGAATCTCAGGAGCAATTTGACATACGTGTCTTAACGCTGGGTAAGAAAAATTGAAACGTTGCGGATGCATTCAATCGTTGTCATTAACGACGATCTTAATTTCTTTATCCCATTCATATCATGATCCTCATTCAATGCATCTCTCCTCTCTTCAGTCGGTAAATCTCATTTATAAAAAGATTAGCCGTCATGTCCTGAACACCATCCTTTCATTTCTTACAATCCAAAAAAAAAAAAATTCTGCAGAATGACGATCTCATCTATCCTTCCCACGGATTTAAAATCAGGTCTCTGTAGACCATCGTCGAAGTTTGTTTCCTCAATTCTGGGAGTCGAAGAATGTGCGAAGAGGCGGCGAGCCTATCTACGTCAATATGATTCCTCTTGACTCGAAGGTATCTTTGGCGAATCTAAAAACAAACATTTTCCTTTTCGATTTATAAGTAACGATGGGATTAATCATTTGAAAATTATGTTATGTGCTTAATACAGAGATTACATCTCCTCTGCAATTCGGCTCCATAACGTCTCTGCCATTATTCAATCGATGCAACTAAGGACCCCTTTACATCACTTGAACCAAGAGGAACGATTGGCTTCCACTACGACGCATTCAATACCCCTCCCCTTCTCCATGGTTACATAAGAAATATTCTATTATAAATAAGGATGTAATCTTCGATTGAACTCATCACTACGATGATAAAGTTTTGTGTTTCATTGAGGGATATTTATGTGTCTTTGATATAGGTAAATCATTGTTTTTTTTTTTGCTTTTTGATTAATTTTGATTTATTGATTCTTTGTTTTTGATATGATTTGCTACCTTGCATTAATCACGGAGGTACGTCAGAACATCGTATTAGGACTTTCACACTCAAGAAAGATGAAGCCATATGCTTAAGTAGACATTCTAAAGTGTCTATACGATTCAAGGATATTATAGGCTGTTCATGAGGCCTGCTTAGTTACTAACACATTCCTAACAATCCATTACTTTCTTGATAGTGGGGTGCTGCATATTGTGTCTGTCGGGGACCACAAGAACGTTTGGCTATAGAGCTATGTTTCTGCAACTAAAACTAAAGAATATATTTTTCACAGCTCTCTCACTCCGTAAGATCCTAATTTCTCTTCCTCTATCTGATAGTTATCATACCCATTTTGGCTTATCATCTTATTAAAATTTTCGATTTCTGACTTGAGTATGTATTCTTCTCAATGTTGTGCTTAGTCATGAGGTGCTAATGGCCTGATTGAAATTGCTTATTCTTTTTGCTACTAAGTAGTACCAAATAATAAGATTTGTTATATTGTTGTTTAAGAATAATAAGAATTTATATTAAATATTTACTCTAACTACTTTAATTATTTGTTAATTTTCATCCCGCCCGTAGGGCGGGCCGACCCTAGTATATAATATAGTTTGGTGGAAGGCTGTCGAAAGAAATTCAAAACTGAAAAAAAAACTTTCGGTTATTAATAGGAGAGAAGAGACTCATTTAGTTCAAATCCTCAGCTTCAATGGATATTCCCAGCAGCCTATCTTCTTTCATCTCTGACTTTTAATATAACGCATGAATAATTATCTCAAATTATTCCCCATTTACTATAAGATTATGATTTATTTCAAGAGCATCCTAACCAACTTGAGTTGCTAGCTTTTTCTTACTTTTTTTGGTTAACAACATTGTTTGTTTCCGAATTTGAGAAGTTTTGACAAGTAAAAAGAATCTTGTCAAAATATGAATTTCGATATTAATAGTCTAAAACAAAGCTTCGTTTTAGAATATTACTTTGAATGTATCATAGCAGCCAGAATTGGTTCGAGGTTTATCAATCTTTACCTTACTTTAAGAGATTGAGAGACAAGTCTTCTCTTCAAGGAAGCTGCAATGATGGTTCTTGGATTTGATTCCATATGAAAGCTATAAACTATTTCAAAGCTTCTTGCTGCACAAGTAACTGATTATCTACATTTGAAAATAATTCCATAATAACGACCAGCCGACAATACTGAAGGAATCTATCTCGTACCATCTAAAGATTAACCATTTTATCTTAGTTTCCCCTTGCCAAAAATGGAAAGAACTAATTCCATTTTGAAGGTAAATAACAAAGTTCATTCAATAATGCTGTCTAAATGTTTGGACTAGGAAAACCATATGGCACATTGTGTTGTTTGGGGTCATACTATATCAGATTCACTTGTTAGATCGCAGTAGAGACTGCGAGATTCTAGAAAAGATAGCGAAGCCAAAAAGAAATGGGGGCCTTGGGTTTAAAGATATTACCTCTTTCAATGACTCTCTACTTGCAAAACTGGGATGGCGCATCTTAAAGAACCCAACATGTCTCCTTGCTCGATGTCTCCTTGAGAAATACTGCCATTCTGAGTCTTTCTTAAAATGTAAGACGCCGGCATCTGCATCACATGGTTGTAGAAGCGTTTTGATTGGTAGAGACCTCCTCTTAATGCAACTAGGCTGGATGGTCGGTAGGACGACCCTTGGCTGTCCCATTCTGAGGAATTACGACCAATGAGACCAGCACCTGAAGCCTTCACCACGCTGAATGTCGCAGACCTTCTCACACATGACTCCGCCGAATGGAACGTGGAAAAAATAGAGCTGATCCTCCCCTTCCACAAGGAGCAAATAAGACTCAAACCGAGTAAGCTTGGTGTCCCAGATGAGCTTGTATGGCTCAAAAACCCAACGGGTGAGTACTCCACAAGATCAGGATAAAACACTAATGGAAGACAAGACCAATGCAGCTCCTAGGGACCAAGCAGCCCCCATCAATTGGTACTCAAGTGTTTGGGACATCAAGACCTCTGAAAAGATCAAAACTTTTATCTGGAGATCCCTATATGGTGGACTACGAGTAGGAGAACAATTCGCCTTTCAGAACATTCAAGTTAGCCTTCTCTGCCCACGCTGCGACGCAATAGAATCAATCACACACCTTCTGTTCCAATGCCCGTATGCTGCTAAAGTCTGGGATCTAGCCCCATTTCCTACTGAGATCAAAGCAAATGACTTCGTATCCTTTCTAGAAGGCTGAGAAAAGGTCAGGAAGCTCCCCTCTCTTCCTCTAGTGGGCCTTGAAGCGGGAACTCTTGCAGCCTCCATCGTTTGGAACATTTGGATATCCAGGAATCAGCGGGTCTTCGAGAAGAGAGAATTCACGCTTGAAGAAACCATACTCAAAGCGATCTCATATATAGGCGAGGGAATGGATGTTGGCACAACTACCTCCGAAAGCTCCTCTACCGAAACCTTTGATCATAATTGAACTAAACCCTAGAAGATCGGGAGTAACCTCGATCTATACAGATGCAGCTTGGAATTCCTCCTCAGAATCTGCAGGATTAGGTTGGATCATTGATGATCTGGTTTCCCCATCTCATCACTCAGCGACCTCAGGTCATGTGTCGTCACCCCTTATGGCAGAAGCCTTGGCTGTTCGATCAGCCATAAACTTTGCCCTCTCATGCGGAATCGATGCCATCTCGCTCCTCTCTGATTCTCAGACCCTCATCAACACCATCAACCTAGAGAGATGAAGCTACGTGATATCTACCTCAGTACAAGCTCATTTAAGACTATCCAGTTTATTTTTATTCCTAGATCGGCTAATGATAAAGCTGATAGTGTTGCCAAACATGCCCTGTGGTCTCTAAACCTCTTTTTAAAGTTTTAAATTAGTAACTAGACTTTGATCCGCGCAACCGCGCGAGTATTTAATTTTTGTTTGTATTTAATAATATATTTGTAAATATAGTCTTATTTGTAAATGTAAATGTTATATTTGTATTTAATTTTATATTTTAGAATTTTAGAGTAAAATGTATCACCAATATTGGGTATTATATAAAAATTATAACATTTATATAATTAGATCCATGTCTAAGATATATAGCGAATAATGTTTTTTAAATAAAAAGTACAAAAATAGACAATTGTGAATTAGCATGCTATTTATAAATGATACATTAGCTATAATATTTGTAAGAAAATAAAATGATTGTTAAATTTCTATCAAATTTGGAACATATACAAATTAAGATATAAATTTGTAAGAAAATAAAATAAAAATATAAATTTTATGTAACTGATAAGAAATTATAAATGAGCTTAAGTTTGTGTACATTTAAACCATGATTTTGCGGATGTTTGCTTTTATTTTTGTAAATAAATTATTTTGTCTAAGTGATAGTATATATTTTAAAATTTTACCTGTGTTAAATGATTATTTAATAACATTTATAAGAATAATAATTTATAGTTTATATTTTTTAATTTAATTTTGTCTTGTAAACCGTCAATTGTATTACCACCATTTTTAGAATATGATCCTTGCATCTATACAAATGTTTTTTTTGTTTTTTTTGTGAATCAAAATTTTACGATAATGTCTAATAAGTTATTTTATACATGGTAAGTTGGTAAATAATTTTAATGGTGCATGTAATATATTTATATTGGTAAGAAGAAGAGTTTGTTCAAAAAAATGAAGAGTAACGTGAACTATAGAGGAGAATGAGACAAAATGTAACTTATATTGTTACATAAATATTTTGTGTATATTATTGATGTTCATTAATGTTTATAATATTAATATGAAATAGATAAGTTAAAAGATTTATATTGAATTTGTTGTGGTCACGAAATCCATGGTTCAGCCAGAGTCTCACAAAACCGTCCAAACCGGCCATCTAGGAGGTACCAGCGACCGAGGTTCAGTCCAAGGCGTATATCTCTACAACTAGAAGGAATTTAAATACGAAACCAATTTTATTAAGATCAAGAGAAATGGCCACGGAATTATTAAGTTATGATCCAATCTCCAAAACTGGTCAAACTAGTTCTACACTTGCCTCAATTGGAAGCTAACCGGTTCAATCAGCTTCAAACCAGACATTGGCGACCAGGAGATATATCTATGCATTCAGGAAGTCTATCCAATGGTCCAGAAGAGTCAGACAAGTTCATTCCATACACCAGCCCACATAGGATCAGGAGGATCCTCATTAACCCCAACTTGCCTTATTTGGAGCTTCTTGCCATCCAGCTCCAACAGCTCTTTTTCCTTCAGATTAGGCACGACCTCAGCACCCTCCAAGCCATCAAGAAGGTTCCCAGGAAGCTTAGTTATCCCCTCAAACCGTCCAGATACAAGGAGAACACCATCTACATTCATTTGGCCAAGATTCTCATCATAAAGCCTCCAACGGCTAGTTTTCATGGAGCCATCAATTCCTTTGCTTCCAAGTTTATTATTTCGACTTTATTAGTTTCCTTATGTCATTTTATGACTGTTAGAGAGTCCCAGTAGTCGAGCCTATAAAGCTCAAGTTGTTTCTTCATTGTAAATCACCCTTGAACTTTTATGAATGAAAATACAGTTTTTCTAGTTTTGTCAAAACTATTGTTCTAAGTCTTTTGAGTGTGTGAAAAACAGCTCCAGAGCAATCAGGCTTATCAAAGATCCCTTCCATAGATCTTTGTGGTGTTTATCAATCCATTTGGTCCATCCCAACCACTGGTCAAGCTTGAGAGAGTTACACAACCAGCAAGCAAAGCTCCATCTCATTCCACTTCAACCATCATTTGATCAAGCTGAAAGTGTTACACAACCAGCAGCTTGATTCCATCCTATCCTTTGTTTATTTATCTTGTTTTATTATCATTATCATCATCATCTCATTAGTTTTCATTTGCATTATAAAACTCTAAAAACTCATAAAAATCGGTTCTCATTGTTCTCAGGTTGTAGCTTGGATCCAACCTCTATCAATTCGTGAGTTACCCCTCCTGTGCCTACAACAGAATTGATTGTGAATTTAATTTAAGAAATGTTTTATTAATTTTATAAAAGAAATGGAAAGCATAGAAGTAGGAGTAATTATTACTTTTTTAATTTAAAAAAAGACAAAGATTAGGTTTATTTAATTATTTCAATGGTATTAGGTTGTAAATATTGTGCAAGTTTAATTGTTAGTTTTAATTTGTATTTTTTTTTAATAGATTAGATGAAAAATTTCCGGTTTAACAAAAGAAAAAAAACTTCGTACCAGGTCCTTTTCCGATTGGTGATTAATTTTCCAAAAGAAGACAAATGATCACATTAATTACTAGCAGCTTCATCAACGGAGTTAGGGGTGGGCGTTCGGGTACCCGTTCGGGTTCGGATCGGGTATTTCGGATTTTCGGGTATTTCGGTATAGAGGTCTAGAACCCGTTCGGGTATTTCTGTACTTCGGATCGGGTTCGGGTATTTTTAGTTCGGATTCGGTTATTTCGGATCGGGTTCGGATATTTAGATTTTGAAAAAAATATTAAAATTTTCATTTCTCAAGTTTATTGTATTTAAAAATATAACTTTTAGTTAACTAATTTTTTATTTTTAATAGATTGAATGGTTAATAGATTTGGACATAACATTTTAAAACTAAAAAGACACTAATTTAGTTTTTTTTTTTAATTTTGGATATAACTTTTTGTTAATTTTTGAAATAAAAAACTTGACATGCATTTTAAGTGAGTAGCAAATCATTTTTTTTGGAATTATATGTATATCATATGAACTTAAATTATGTGTAGTATCAATATAAATATTTTATATAAAATGAGAGATATAAACTAGAAACATAAGGTTAATTATACATATGTTCGGTTATCTTCGGATATCCATTCGGGTTCGGGTATTATCCGTTCGGGTTCGGGTATCCAATCTCTCTTTATTCAATACCCGTTCGGGTATTTTGCTACTTCGGTTCGGATTTCGGTTCGGTTTTTTCGGATCGGGTTCGGGTGCCACTTCGGATATCGGGTAAAGTGCCCACCCCTAAACGGAGTAATCAGTAATCAGATGCCTTCACATGTACGCCTGCCCGCACCTGATCCTCATCACTGCGTCCTCGGTCGCTCTTCACGGTAACATGTGACATGACATGTTAACACGAACACCCAAAAACCTATAACAAATTAAAAAAAATAAATTATTTCGACCTATAGACTATACTGTATAGATAGTTGCACAAAAAATACTATACTGCATAGTGTACATAAATATAAATAAAAATATAATTAAAAATCTCTACTAATAAAAGGGAACTTTTGAGGCTCCATAGGGCGTCCACATAAGCGGAAAAAATTTCTCCCGAAAGATGACACGTGGCATAAAATATAGTTTTACATTTTAATATTACTTATTTTCGAAAATTGTAAGAAATATGTAAACATACAGCATAAAAAATGGAAAAACTACATAAAACACATGTAAGATTACTATTTTTCACTTAAAAAAAAAGACGGCTTATCTCCATAATGTAACATTACCGTTTTATAAAAAAAACAAAAAAACATTATATATAATTTCGAAAATAATAAATATATGTAAAACATACAACATAAAAATGGAAATACTACATTAAACATACGTAAGATTACCATTTTACATTTAAAAATAACAATAATATGTAAACATACAACATAAAAAAATGGAAAATTTACATTAAACATATGTAAGATTACCATTGTTCACTAAAAACGGTTTATCTTCATAATGTAACGTTACCACTTTATAAAAAAAAGAAAAAAAAACATAAATATAACTATTTGACTATTTGTCAAAGTTCTTCTATTAAACATTGCCGTTTTACATTGAAAATGGAAAAATACGTAGATATTTAAACATCTATCTTAAAATATAAAATATAGACATTAACTAAATGTAAAGTATAAGAAAGAAAAATACTCTCAATATATAAAAAAATAAATAATAAGTAAATATTATAAATATACGAATGATATATACAATAATAAGTAAATGCACAATTTAAAAAAAAATGGAAAGATTACATTAAATATTAAACATCTATCTTAAAATGTAAAATATAGATATTAAGTAAATAGAACGTATAAGAAAAAGAAATACACAACTTAAAAACAATGGAAAAAGTATATTAAGATTTTAACATCTATCTTAAAATGTAAAATATATATATTATGCAAATAGAAAGTATAAGAAAAGGAAATACACAGTTTAAAAAAATGAAAAAGTACATTAGTATTTAAACATCTATCTTAAAATGTAAATCAATCTTAAAATATAAAATTATTAGTAAATAGAAAGTATAAGAAATAGAAATACACAATATAAATAAAAATAAATAATAAGTAAATATATAATATAATCCCGAAAGATGACACGTGGCATAAAATATAGTTTTACATTTTACTATTACTTATTTTCGAAAATTATAAAAAATATGTAAACCTACAGCATAAAAAAATGGAAAAACTACATTAAACATATGTAAGATTACTATTTTTCACTTCAAAAAAAAAGACGGTCTATCTCCATAATGTAACATTACCGTTTTATAAAAAAAACAAAAAATATTATATATAATTTTAAAAATAATAAATATATGTAAAACATACAACATAAAAATAGAAATACTACATTAAACATATGTAAGATTAACATTTTACATGTTTATTTTAAGAAAATAATATGTAAACATACAACATAAAAAATGGAAAAACTACATTAAACATATGTAATTACAATTTTTCACTAAAAAAAAAGACGGCTTATCTTCATAATTTTACATTACTATTTTGTAAAAAAACAAAAATATATATAATTTCGAAAATAATAAATAATATGTAAACATACAACATAAAAATGAAAATACTACATTAAACATATGTAAAATTACCATTTTACATTTAAAAATAAAAATATTATGTAAACATACAATATAAAAAAAAATGGAAAACTACATTAAACATATGTAAGATTACCATTGTTCACGAAAAAAACGGTTTATCTTCATAATGTAACATTACCATTTTATAAAAAAAAGAAAAAAACATAAATATAACTATTTGACTATTTGTCCAAGTTCTTCTATTAAACATTGCCGTTTTACATTAAAAATGGAAAAATACGTAAAAATTTAAACATCTATCTTAAAATATAAAATATAGACATTGACTAAATATAAAGTATAAGAAATAGAAATACTCAATATAAAAAAAAGTAAATATTCTAAATATATAAATATAAGAATTATATATACAATAATAAGTAAATTCACAATTTTAAAAAAATGGAAAGAGTACATTAAATATTAAACATCTATCTTAAAATGTAAAATATAGATATTAAGTAAATAGAAAATATAAGAAAAAGAAATACACAACTTAAAAACAATGGAAAAGTATATTAAGATTTAAACATCTATTTTAAAATGTAAAATATAGATATTACGCAAATAGAAAGTATAAGAAAAGGAAATACACAATTTAAAAAAATGGAAAAAGTACATTAGTATTTAAACATCTATCTTAAAATGTAAATCAATGTTAAAATATAAAATTATTAGTAAATAGAAAGTATAAGAAATAGAAATACACAATATAAAGAAAAATAAATAATAAGTAAATATATAATATAATCTCGAAAGATGACACGTGGCATAAAATATAGTTTTACATTTTAATTTTATTATTTTCGAAAATTATAAAAAAAAATATGTTAACATACAGCATAAAAAATGGAAAAACTACATTAAACATATGTAAGATTACTATTTTTAACTTAAAAAAAAAAGACGGTTTATCTCCGTAATGTAACATTACCGTTTTATAAAAAAACAAAAAACATTATATATAATTTCGAAAATAATAAATATATGTAAAACATACAACATAAAAATAGAAATACTACATTAAACATATGTAAGATTACCATTTTACATTTTTATTTTAAGAAAATAATATGTAAACATACAACATAAAAAATAGAAATACTACATTAAATATATGCAAAATTACCATTTTACATTTAAAAATAACAATAATATGTAAACATACAACATAAAAAATGGAAAAACTACATTAAACATATGTAAGATTACCATTGTTCACTAAAAAAACGGGTTATCTTCATAATGTAACATTACCATTTTATTAAAAAAAAGAAAAAAAAATATAAATATAACTATTTGACTATTTGTCCATGTTCTTCTATTAAACATTACCGTTTTACATTAAAAATGGAAAAATACGTAAAGATTTAAACATCTATCTTAAAATATAAAATATAGACATTAACTAAATATAAAGTATAAGAAAGAGAAATACTAAATATATAGAAAAATAAATAATAAGTAAATATTATAAATATATAAATATACGAATTATATATACAATAATAAGTAAATGCACAATTTTTAAAAAATGGAAATAGTACATTAAATATTAAACATCTATCTTAAAATGTAAAATATAGATATTAAGTAAATAGAAAGTATAAGAAAAGGAAATACACAATTTAAAAAAATTGAAAAAGTACATTAGTATTTAAACATCTATCTTAAAATGTAAATCAATCTTAAAATATAAAATTATTAGTAAATAGAAAGTATAAGAAATAGAAATACACAATATAAAGAAAAGTAAATAATAAGTAAATATATAATATAAGTAAATACCAAATTTAAAAAATGGGAAATTAAATTAAGATTTAAAAATATATATTAAAATTTAAAATATAGATATTACGTAAATAGAAAGTATAACAAATGGAAATATACAATTTAAAAAAATGGAAAACGTACATTAAGATTTAAACGTCTTTCTTAAAATGTAAAATAGAGATATTAAATAAATGAAAAGTACAAGAAATGGAAATACATATACACGAAAATAAATAATAAGTAAATAATTTGAATATATAATATATGAATTATATATGTAACAATAAGTAAATACACAATTTTTTTAAAAAAATGGAAAAAGTTCATCAAGCATTAAACATCTATCTTAAAATGTAAAATATATAATATAAGTAAATACACAATTTAAAAAATGGAAAAATTACATTAATATTTAAATATCTATTTTAAAATATAAAATATAGATATTACGTAAATAAAAATATAAGAAATGGAAATAAACATTTTAAGAAATGGAAAAAGTACATTAAGATTTAAGCATCTATCTTAAAATATATTTCTATCTTAAAATGGTAGTAAATTATATAAAAATGAAAATACCACATTAAACCAAAAAAAAATAAAAATGTATAGTTTTTCATCAAGAAAGTCCATATAAAACTCATTATTCCATCCACATCAACCTCACACTATTAAGGAAAATTTAAAGCACTCGAGCAAAAAAATGGTTTCACCATCAACTCTTGCCGTCCCAGAAACCTTTAATGACCTTGAATGAGATTTTTTTATAACAACAAACTTTTTGTTAGGTGGATTCATTGTTGGGAAATCCGCAACTTACAAAAGTCAAACTTATTCATGGGAATTGAATTGCTTTTCATAGACTCAAAGGTATTCTTACAAATTTAAATTAATCTAATCCATAATTTTATTGTTAATATTCATACTAACTCTTTCATGATAAAACCATTTCAGTTAATAAACATTCAAGCGTTTATCCCGAAACACTTTATTCATCGCCGAATCAGGTATTGGTTCATGTTGGTTTAGTATTGTTTTTGGTTTACTAACCGGTTTAGGATGGTCCTATTGTAAATATAATTTAAGTTGGTTTAGCATATATTATGTTTAAAATAACTTAAATTAAATAATAATAATATTATGCTTAAAATATAATTTTAGAGAGTTTTCAAATATAGTTTACAGAACAATATAGGTGATGAATTTAATTTATTAAATTCGTTTATTACTTAAAACTAAGTTTTTTAAAAAACATACTGAGTTATAAATATCAATGATGGATTGGTGAGTATAACATGAAGAAAAAAAATATAAATATCTGATTTTCAAGATAAGAAATTCAGCTTTTATTTAGATACTCAATATATAATATCTTAAATTATTTTTTAAAAAATATACATAATATATATATATATATATTAATCTTCCAAACTTAAACTATTATATTATATATGAATAATGTTTTTAAATAAAAATAATTTCTGATTTAAAATAAAAATAAAAATAACAAATGGTTATTTTCAAATAATGGATGTAATTTACATTATACTATCATTTAACAAGTATTAGATACGTTTTGATATATCATTATTTTCTATTTCCAGAAAACAATAAATTGTTAAACATCAATATCATCTAAGTTAAGTATACGAACAACACAAAACATCACAAAAAATATTTACATAACCATTATAATACAATAATTTAACAAAAAATACAATAAAAATATTAAAAAGAATAGTTATATACTTAATATTTGAAAATAAAAGATATTTTTGCTAAAATTGTACTTTCCTGGCCAAGGAGATCGACCATCTTTTTACGGATCGATCGAATGTTGAGCATGTGGTCGATCCGAAAATACACTGGAGTTTAATAAAATTTCTAAAATATTTATTCCAACACTCAAAAGATAGTTTTGCTAAATATGATAACTAGATAGCCAATAAAATTACAAAAAAAATATTTAAATAGTAAAAAATATGTTAATTTAACGTGTTAAAATTTAAAAATAAATTTTAATTATGACATGCATTTAACATTTATATAAATATATATCATAGCCTAAATATAAATAATTTAATAACTTAAATTAGAAAAAAATAAAAATCCCGGGCGTAGCCCGGGTTAATCTCTAGTATATATAAAAAGAGCAGATTCGCCGGATGATGCATGAAGGAAGGAAGGAAGGAAGCTCTGAATCTAAAAACTCCCTCCGACCCCAAACCTAGAATTTTTGAAGCCGAAGAAAACACACATAATCTGAGGATAGCGTAATCGATCGTCGTTAGCTTTGTTGACCAATCAGGAAAATCTCTGCTGATTCTTCTTCCCGGAGAAGGAGAAAGCGTTTGATGAGATACGAATAGTTCATTTCTTTTTGTGTTGGCGTAGTGATGAATCAAATTCGTCGATGGCAGAGGATTCTCTTCCTCTCTCTGCTATCGATCTCCGTGTTGGCTCCTCTCGTTTTCGTCTCGAATCGGCTTAAAACCATCACTCCCTTTAGTCAGCTTCTTCTTCCTTTTATTCCCTGTATGGATGATCGTGTAGAATTACCGTAATTGCTTTGATCTTCGATTGATTGAATCTCATGATAATCGTTAGCGAATTTGTTTTCTGGGCAGGTCGGAGAGAATTTATCGAAGAATTATCCAACTTCGTAAGCTATCCTTCATCACTGCCTTATGATAGAGCTAATTCAGTCAAGATCTTAGTCTTGCGGTTTTATTATTTACTCTTTAGGCTTTTTTTATCATGCTATTATTTACTTTGCAGAGATACAGGACTAGTGACCTTAGGCTTAACGCTGTTGAACATGTAAGTTACAAGTTACTGCTTGGTTTCTCAATGTCCTTTTGACCATTCATTTAATTAAAATTGTTTCAATTTGTGAGTTTAGGAGGATGGAGAAGGCTTGAAGGGGCCAAGGCTCATTCTCTACAAGGATGGGGAGGAGTTTAATTCTTCAGTTAGTGATGAGAAAGAGAAAACTATCGATTTACCAAATATTGATGATGGTTGGTGGGGTCATTTTTTTGCAACTTAGCTTTGTTTTCCCGTTAACTCTCAGCTTTCTTATCGGTACTTGTTATGGCTTTCAGGAAATAATCATAAATACAGTGAAGAGAAAGTAATTGATTCACAGCTGACGAAACTAAGCTCTGATTCCAAGGTGTGTATTATTTTCTCCAACTGTTTTATTTGATAACATATGAATGCTCAGGGTATGAAGCAATTCTAGTATTGAATCCTAGAATCAGTTTCCATCAATCTATAAAGATCAGACGTATTGATGTTAAGATTTATTGTTTTGTTTTGTGACAGGATAAAATTCTAACAGTTAACCAACTTGCTAATAAAACGGAGTTCAAACCCCCATTATCCAAGGGTGAAAAGAACACAAAGGTTCATCAGTCTGATAGAGCGACAGATATGAAGATAAAGGAGATCAGAGACAAAATTATACAAGCCAAGGCCTACCTGAATTATGCCCCGCCTGGAAGTAATTCTCAGATTGTGAAGGAGTTGAGAACAAGGATGAGAGAGCTGGAACGGGCTGTTGGTGATGTGACTAAGGATAAAGATTTGTCAAAGGGGTAAGAACAACTACCTTGATTCAAAAGGAGACTATAACTAAATAGCATCCATAGACTTTCTGTTTACTTATGTTAACCTCTGGTGTGGTTGTTTCTTTCAGCGCGCTTCGTAAGTTGAAGCCACTGGAAGCTACATTATACAAGGCTAGTCGTGTCTTTAACAATTGCCCTGCCATTGCTACCAAACTCCGTGCCATGAATTATAACACAGAAGAACTAGTTCAGGCGCAGAAAAATCAAGCATCATATCTAATGCACCTTGCTGCAAGGACCACCCCAAAAGGTCAACACTGTCTCTCCATGCGGTTGACGTCCGAGTACTTTGCCTTGGATCCTGAAAAAAGGCAGATGCCTAACCAGGAAAAGTTCAATGATCCTAGTCTCAATCATTATGTTGTCTTCTCTGACAATGTGTTGGCTTCTGCAGTTGTTGCTAACTCTACAATATCTTCTTCAAAGGTACATTTTCACATGTCCTTATGTTTTACTATATGTTATGTTTCAAGTGCGTTGCACTATATCGTCTCATTTGTGTTAAGCCACTTGTTAATCTGAGTTCCTAATGCTATTTGTAGGAACCGGAAAAAATAGTATTCCACGTCGTGACTGATTCACTTAATTACCCAGCAATCTCAATGTGGTTTTTGCTAAACATCCAAAGTGCAGCTGCTATCCAAATCCAAAACATTGATGATATGGATGTCCTGCCTTTAGATTATGATCAGTTGCTGATGAAGCAAAACTCCAATGACCCAAGATTCATCTCTACCCTCAATCACGCACGCTTCTACCTCCCGGATATATTCCCGGGGTTGAACAAGATGGTACTCTTTGACCATGATGTAGTTGTTCAACGAGATTTAAGTAGACTATGGAGCATTGATATGAAAGGGAAGGTGGTTGGTGCTGTAGAGACTTGCAAAGAAGGTGAACCTTCATTCCATTCAATGAGCACATTTATTAATTTCTCAGACGCATGGGTCTCTGGGAAATTCAGTCCTAAAACTTGCACGTGGGCGTTTGGGATGAATCTAGTTGATCTCGAAGAATGGAGAAGACGGAAGTTGACTTCTACATACATAAAATACTTCAACATGGTACGCAGATTATACTCTCTACTGCATTTACTCTCCTCACATAACACTGTAACCTATAGCTGCTTAGGATTCGCTTCTTCAAATAATTTCCATGTGGGTTCTTCGATTCATTTACACACCATTCTATCTGAAAAGTCCTAACAATAATAAGTATTGGGTGTTAGTTTTGGCTGTGTTGGAGAGGAAAGATTTTGAATTTGGTACTTAGACTAATATTCAGAATAAAGGGCTGTATCTAGAAAACGAACATAAGTGAATCTAGTATAATTCCTAGAGAAAGAGTGGTTACAATCAGCAACGTCTCTGTTATGTGTGTCAACCTAAACCTAACAGTCGTTTTTGGAAATTTCTTTTCTGGCAGGGAACAAAAAGACCTTTGTGGAAAGCTGGAAGCTTACCGATAGGGTGGTTGACTTTCTATAGGCAAACAATACCGTTGGACAAGAGATGGCATGTGATGGGGTTAGGTCGCGAGTCAGGCATCAAAACGGTTGACATTGAACAAGCCGCGGTTATACACTACGATGGGATCATGAAGCCCTGGTTGGATATCGGAATAGATAAATACAAACGTTACTGGAACAGACATGTCCCGTTCTATCACTCCTACTTGCAACAGTGCAACATTCACGCTTGATACTAAGAAACAACTTCCCACAACATAGGTTCAGTTCTAGATTCTTTCTTTATTTATTTTTGTTAAAACAAGCTTATGAGCATGTTACGAATGGTATGGTATGATTAGCTTCATTCTTTTACCCTTCTGAGTGTAAATCTTGGCTTTTCTTTTTCATTTTTGTCGGAGCTTACTTAATCTTAGACCTAGCCACAGCGAGATATTAATGTCTTCTCTTTGAAACCTATACATAATGGTTCCGAGCTCTTCGTTTGTAAATGCTCGAAACTTTAAAAGACGAGAACTCACTAAACATTATTCATGTGCTATGTAGAAGTTTGGTCAAAAAATTTGTCGGAACTCTAGTGTGGAGAGGCAAAGATTGTGTGGTAGGAAACGGCTGAGACGTGACAGGTGGAGAGAAACAATTGGTGAGATTGTTGATAGAATGCAGATCCAATTTCAGATTAAGTACTTTCCCCACCACTTGATAAAGCTACAAGCCTACAACTACCAAACCCCAAAAAAAAAAAACAGAGGCTCATTTGATCAAGTCTTGCGAGTTTGGGAAAGCTAAAGACAATGGCGAGCTTCACTTCCTCCGTCACTTGTCCTACTCTTCTTCTCAAGCCTTCAGTCACAGCTATTTCCACTGAGCGTGTCAATGGTAAACCTCTGTTTGCGTAGTAATCTCTCTTCTACTTTTAGTATAGGCCGGTTAAGGGCTCTGGAATGTCCGGTTTATTATAATTATTTATGATGTAAACCAGTTGGTTATTCCTGGTTTAGTTCTGTTACAGATTGTATAAAGCCTGGTTGTAACAAACTTTATCGTTAATGAGAAAGCTGAGTTTACATCAAGAACACTAAAATGGTATCAGAGCTTTTCCGCGAAAATTTCTTTGATTCTACTCAGTTTTTGTGATATTCTATTCGTTTTCTTCTCGATTTCGTCTACGATTCATCAATCGGAAGCTGTTTCTACGGTTGATTTGATCTCGGAAGCATCCAAATCACATTTGCGAAGCCTTTCCGAGTTCTCAGATCTTCTTCAAGCTCCGATCTGCATCAATGGCGAAACAAGGTCGAAAGATGAGAGGACGCACGCCGATTTCACCGGATCAATCTCCGAAATCACCGGAGCAATCTCCGATTCCGGCTTCGGCAGCTCCGACGAATGTTGCGATGACTCCACACAACGGCTTGACGAATAATCGCGATCGTTTCTCTGCTTTTCCGATGAAGAATGAATCATATGACAACGTTCACAGTCCGTTCTTCCTCCATTCAGCGGATCACCCAGGTCTATCCATTACTACTCATACTCTTGATGGAACAAATTACAACAACTGGTCTATAGCTATGCGTATGAGTTTAGATGCGAAGAATAAGCTGAGCTTCGTAGATGGATCTTTGCCTAGACCTGATATGAATGATAATTTGTTTAAGATCTGGAGTAGATGCAACAGTATGGTGAAGGCTTGGTTATTGAACGTTGTGAATAAGGAAATCTATGATAGCATTCTGTATTACGAAGATGCAGCTGAGATGTGGAATGATTTGTATCTGCGGTTCCGTGTGAGTAATCTACCAAGGAAGTACCAGCTCGAGCAATCAATCTCAACACTGAAGCAAGAAAACCTTGATCTGTCTACTTACTATACGAAGAAGAAGACATTGTGGGAGCAATTGGCTAACACCAGAACCACCACAGTGAAGAGGTGTAATTGTGATCATGTGAAGGAATTGATTGAAGAAGCTGAGACGAGCAGAATAATTCAGTTTCTTATGGGACTGAATGAGAGTTTTGCGAACATTCGAGGACAGATTCTGAACATGAAACCAAGACCAAGCTTAACAGAGATATATAACATGCTGGATCAAGATGAGAGTCAACGTTCTGTTGGAAGTACATCAAAGAACTACTCTACTCCATCTGCGTTTCAAGTTCAGGTCTCTACTTCGATTGAACAACCACATACCTTGTTGGCTCAAACAGGTTCTCAAAAGCCTCGTTGTTCTCATTGCCACAAGATAGGCCACACGGCTGATAAATGCTACAAGTTGCACGGTTATCCACCGGGCTCTGGTCCTCGCTGGAAGAAACCTCAGACTATTGGTGCTACGAACCTTGCTCAGGTCACACCAGAGATGAAGACAGAGCAGTTGGAGTATTCGAAGGAGGAAATGTCTAGTGATCAGATTCAGCGTATGATTTCTTACCTGAGCTCCAAACTCCATGTCTCATCAGTTGAATCCATTCCCGATAAAACTTGTGCCTCGACTTCAACTTCTGTACCTATGATCTCACAGGTCACAGGTACTTTCCTGGATCTTTACTCTAAATCCTATTATGACATGCTTGTTTCTTCAGTATCTACAGAACCGGCAGTGTCTCTAAGAGCATGGGTTTTAGATTCAGGTGCCACTCATCATGTTTCTCATACTAAGGACTTATATGTAGAGTACCGTGCATTAGACCAAACATATGTGACCTTACCTAATGGCTATACAGTTCATATAGAGGGTATAGGATTCATTCAATTAACTGATGCTATCTCTCTCCATAATGTTCTCTATATTCCTGAGTTTAAATTCAATTTGATCAGTGTTAGTGTTTTGACTAAAACTTTGAATTCTAAAGTTAGTTTTACTTCTGATCAATGGTTTATTCAGGAACTTACTCGGGAATTGATGATTGGTCACGGTAGTCAAGTTGGAAACTTATATGTAATGGATTTCAATAAAAGTAATCAGTCTGTCTGTTTACAAGGTATGTCAACCACTTGTTCATTTCCACCAGTTTGTTCTAGTTTTAAAATTGATTGTAAAACTTGGCATAATAGATTGGGTCATCCATCTGATTCTAAAATTGATGTTCTATCGGATATGTTGTGTTTTAAAGCTTTAAAGAATGAAAAACAAGATACTCATGTTTGTCATATCTGTCATCTTGCTAAACAAAAACATTTACCTTTTAAATCTCGAAAGAACATCTGTGCTTCATCTTTTGAACTTGTTCACATTGATACATGGGGTCCTTTCTCAGTGCCTACTCATGATGGTTTTCGCTATTTCTTGACAATAGTAGACGATCATAGTAGAGCTACTTGGATCTATTTGCTGAAACATAAATCAGATGTGTTACATGTTTTTCCTGGTTTCATTGCTATGGTTGAGAATCAATTTAAAACAAAAGTACAATCTGTTAGGTCTGATAATGCACATGAATTGAAATTTGCTGATTTGTTTCTTGCGAAAGGCATATTTGCTTATCATTCTTGTCCTGAAACCCCTCAACAAAACTCTGTGGTAGAGAGAAAGCATCAGCACATATTGAATGTAGCTAGGGCACTCTTATTTCAGTCTAATGTCCCGTTAGAGTTTTGGGGTGAATGTGTCATGACGGCTGTCTTTCTTATCAATAGGCTTCCTACTCCAGTCTTAGATAACAAGTCTCCTTATGAAAAGCTTACTAGCAAGGTTCCTGATTACCACTCGTTAAAGAGTTTTGGTTGTTTGTGTTACTGTTCTACATCTCCCAAAGGTAGAAACAAATTTGAACCGAGAGCTAGAGCATGCATTTTCTTAGGTTATCCTACTGGGTACAAGGGATATAGGCTTTTAGATATAGAGACACATGCTGTTTCTGTTTCAAGACATGTCATTTTTCATGAGGATATTTTCCCTTTAGCATCGTCTTCCATCAAGGACATGACTAAAGATTTCTTTCCTCATTTTCATTCACCTGCAAACCCTGATGAAGTTCCCTCTGGAGCTTCGTCTTCTGATGTGCATCCTCCTTCTGATGCATCATCTTCTGAGCCTTTGGTTCCTTTCGAATCAAAGACTCGTCGACAAAAGAAAATCCCTAAACACCTGCAGGACTTTCATTGTTATAATACTACCTCCACCATACCATTTCCAATGTCAAATTTTATTTCTTATTCTCTATTATCTGAACCTTTTCGTGCCTTCATTAATATCATTACCAAAGATTTTGTTCCAAGAACATATTCAGAGGCCAAGGGACATAAGGTTTGGATTGACTCGATGGGATTGGAAATTGGTGCGATGACACGAACTCATACATGGAGCATCACTACTCTTCCTCCTGATAAGAAAGCTATTGGATGTAAGTGGGTGAACACAATCAAGTACAAAGCTGATGGCACTATTGAAAGACCAAAATCTCGTTTAGTCGCAAAGGGTTTTACGCAGCAAGAAGGGTTGGATTATGAAGAAACATTCTCTCCTGTTGCTAAGCATACTTCAGTTCGTATGCTTCTCTTACTTGCTGCGAAGATGAATTGGTCAGTACATCAGTTAGATATCTCGAATGCTTTCTTAAATGGTGATCTCACGGAGGAGATTTACATGAAGATACCACCAGGGTATGAAGAGATAACGGGTGAAGTGCTTCCCAAGAACGCAGTTTGTAGACTTCATAAATCCATTTATGGATTAAAGCAAGCGTCTCGACAGTGGTTCTTGAAACTCTCTTCTACATTGACTGGTATGGGTTTTTCGAAATCTCATTCTGATCATACTCTTTTCATGAGATACAAGGAGGGTGTTATTATGGGAGTGTTGGTATATGTGGATGATATTTTGGTCGTGAGTAACAGTGATGAGATGATAAGGAGATTTATTGAAGGGTTGCAGTCACATTTTAAACTTCGTGATCTTGGACCAGCTAGATATTTTCTAGGCTTGGAGATTGCCAGATCTACGAAAGGGATTTCAGTTTGTCAACGGAAGTATGTTTTGGAGTTGCTTGATACAACAGGTTTTCTTGGTTGCAAGCCTTCTTCTGTGCCGATGGATCCTAGTATCAAGTTGTCTATTGAAGAAGGAGTTCCTTTACAAGACTCTTCTTCTTACAGAAAGTTGATTGGGCGGTTGATGTATCTTCACACAACTCGACCTGACATCTCTTATGCTGTCAATACCTTGTGCCAGTTCTCTCATGCGCCTACTGATATTCACCTTAATGCAGCACATAAAGTGTTACGTTACTTGAAAGGCACGGTTGGTCAAGGATTGTTCTACCCTGCAGACAACAAGTTTGATCTACGTGGGTTTTCTGATGCTGATTGGGCAGCTTGTAAGGATACGAGAAGATCAGTCAGTGGCATTTGTATGTTTGTTGGTGATTCACTTGTCTCATGGCGTTCTAAGAAACAGGATACAGTTTCTTGTAGCACAGCTGAAGCAGAATTTCGAGCAATGGCATTGGCTACGAAGGAGATGATTTGGCTAGCTCGGTTGTTGCTTGAGTTTCGTGTTCCTTTTCATCCTCCAGCTTATCTCTACTGTGACAATACTTCTGCTATCTACATTGCGAATAACTCTGTTTTTCACGAGAGAACTAAGTGGATAGAGTTGGATTGCTACAAGACGCGTGAAGCTATAGAGAGTGGTTTTCTGAAGACCATGTACGTGAAGACTGGTAACCAACTGGCTGACACACTGACGAAAGCCTTACATCCAGCACCTTTCCGGGATCTCATACACAAGATGGGAATGAATAACATCTTCATATCTCCATCTTGAGGGGGGCTTTTAGTATAGGCCGGTTAAGGGCTCTGGAATGTCCGGTTTATTATAATTATTTATGATGTAAACCAGTTGGTTATTCCTGGTTTAGTTCTGTTACAGATTGTATAAAGCCTGGTTGTAACAAACTTTATCGTTAATGAGAAAGCTGAGTTTACATCAAGAACACTAAAATCTACTTGTGAATCAGAACCAGCATGGTTATTTATGGTTTGCTTCTGTTCAGGTCTTCCAAGCATGATTAGGAGAAGCAGTGGAGTGAAATGCTCGATGGAGACAAACCAGCCGAAGAAAGAGAAGAACTCAACGCCAGTTTTCTCCGCGGTGGGGGTTATGTTGACAGCGGTGATGAGTAGTAGCCCAGCAATGGCGTTAGTGGACGAGAGGATGTCAACGGAAGGAACAGGATTACCTTTTGGTCTGAGCAATAACCTGTTAGGTTGGATTCTGTTGGGCGTGTTTGGTTTGATATGGGCTATTTACTTTAACTACGTTTCTTCCCTCGATGAGGATGATGATTCTGGTCTTTCCCTCTGAAAGCTCCCACTCTCTGTCTTTCTCTCATTTTTAAGTGAACATGAAGTGAAAATAAAATACTTTGTACCTTCTTGTAAAGTTTCAAGTAAAGACGCGATAGACCTTACCTTGTGTAAATGTTCTATCGTTTGTGGGTTTAATAAACTTATTGGGCCAATAAAAAAGCCCATTAATATTCTTGGTGGCCACTGGAGTCTTGTTACCAGATAGAGCAAGCAAGAGTGAGACCTGAGCCAAACTTCTATCTCGACTAAAAAAATCTTCAAAGTACTGTTTATTGTCAAAACATAGGAGTTGATAAGTTATTTCTTTGTAGTATATATATATATATATATATAAAGCAACGATACAGATTAGAAAGATTAAAAAAACAAAAGAAAGTTTTGATGTAATTTACAGAGAGTTAAGAAGGGTGATGGAGTTGGGTGAGAAGATGATGAATGTCAGGAGCATGGTGGTCCTCTGCACGGATGCGATCTGGTTGAATCCAACGGCCATCAGTGTGCCTAACCATTCCTTTGTTTGCATCTTGTCGCCAATAAGGAGGTACCATAAAATGGTCTTTCAGAAAATCAGACGCTTTGTTCACTAACGCTGGATCTCTCCCACTAGATAACACGAATCTCTGTCCTTTCCCATGATACCTGTTACAGAAAAATCATGAAACTGTTTAATATTATCGTTTTCCAGATACGTCAAGTCATACTGAAATGGTCATCTATGCGCTAAGTTACGTATACGACCAATAAGAGTGATAAATAGCAACCAAAGCCTGACAGATAACGACACGGCAACAACTTCTTTAAATTATTAACTAACTTTTTCTTTATTACTTTCAATAATTCTCTCCCTACCGTAAAGTCTGCCACGTTAATCAAACTGAATGATCACATTCTCATATAGTCCCGCATTTAAAAAAAAATACAATACGTTTACTAAATCCCCTAAGATAGTGTATTATTAATAAAGAAAGTTCTTGGAAAATACGAGATTTGAGAATCCCAAGATACACTGAGATATGTCTCCTCGAGAAGTCTTTGACTTTTCTCTAAAGATTAAGCTGACAAGTTTGTGTTTCATACGTTATTGTATAATCATTAAATATTTCCAAAAATTATAATTAATTCGTTTAATCTCTAACCAAAAATATTGACTGAAATTTGAAAAAAAATGACTTGTAAATTTCATAAATAGTTAAATTACTGACCCGTCAAGTAGATGGAGAAGAGCTTCCAAGTTATGAGCCGTGGAAAGATCAACGGACGGCTTCAAAAACGGAGAGTTCTGGTGATCCAACGCTAGCTTCTCCCCCACGTGGCAGTAACACCACGGCAACCCTCCCGCCAACTGCTTAAGCGCGTCCGGCGCGTGCTCGTTCAAAAACAGCCCCGGCGATTTCGGGACGACGTCGTGTTTGTTCACCACCCTCAGCACCTTCACCCCCAGCTCCTCCATCCTCTCCTTGAACCGTATGTTCCCAACCCGCGGAGCGCTGTACGTGAACACCGTCACCGGAACGACCTTCCCCTTCTTCGTCCTGTTCAGCCCCATCTCCGCCACGTCGTACGCGCTCAGCACCGCCAAAGCACCGCCGAGGCTGTGTCCCGTCACCGTGATGCTCAGATCGTCTCCCTCCTCGTCGCCGTATCTCTCCACCAGCCGCTTCACCTCCGTGAGAAGCTGCTCCCTCGCCGAGAACTTCGAGAAGTTGCACGACGTGTCTTTGTCCGTGTAGAGATCCAGAAACCCGGACTCGGCTTTAACGGCCGGGTCCCGGCACCGGAATCCGTTTCCGGATACCGGTTTGAGGAAGTCCTTGAGATCCGCTATCCACTCGAGCTGCGTGACGGTGCCTCTCCACGCGATCGCGATGTCGCGGCGTCCGAGACGGTGGCGCGTGGCTTCGCTGTCGTCGGAGACGGCGACGTACCCCATCCAGTTGGCGTTCTTGCTCCACACCTTGGACCATCTCGATTTCGAGAAGAAGTTGGGGAGATTGATGTTCGACGTCGCGTAGAGGTAACGCGCCGCCTCGTAGCCGGAGTCGAATATCCCGAGCGAGTCGAAGAGCTTTTTGCGCGTGAACCTGCAGCTTCCACAGTATCTCGAGAACGGATCGAAATCGAAAGCGTCGTAACAGGCCTGGGCCATTTCTCCGTAGCGGATCAGCTCTGATCTTAGAACCGGATCCATCGGATCCATTAGCCCGGCCCAGTCATCTTCCCCTTGGATCTTCCTCCACGTGTCCCTCAAACTCTTTGATTCTTTAGCTTCTCTATCCCGCCGGCGAACATCCTCCGCCGCCGTGATCTCATATTTTTCAACCGGATCGAGCCTTGAGGATGTCGAAGCTCCGTCGGTTGTGGACAGAGCCCTCGTGACGGCCACCGGTGATGATCTCGCCGGGAAATTGAGATGAGTAGTGTGTGGTTTAAAGGAAAGAGAGTGAGCTGATTGGTTGATCGTGGGGTTAGGAAGAAGAAGGTTGTGGGAAGGAATGGTAGCCATTGTTGAGAGAGGTTGATGAGTTGTTTCAGGGACATCAAGAACCCTTTTTATATATACTTAACAACATACAATAAACAATAATAAACACATGCGCTCATGCTGCATGCATATCATTTTCAAATGTAGGGTTCGATGCAGTGATACGTTGATACAATAATGTATTGAGATCCATCAATTATTCAACACCTATCTCTTCTATTTTCTTTAAAATATCTTTTTCCTCATTCCAATGCCTCCTTCATCACATTCGCCATGACTTTTTTTTTTCCTACTACAACTCTACAATAATAGACATGGTTTTGGATCGTTAGATATTTTGCAGGTTCGCAATTACATCAATTCTGAAAAGAAAGATAAAACGTGCATGTGGAGTCGAATGAGATTTGTAGCTAGTATAAACTTGGTATAATAACGAAGTTGAATCATCACACAGCAGTATTACTATAAGTTAATTTGGTATTCATCATTTCAAACAATTCACACGCGCATGTTATCAAATTCATTTTGAACTATGATTAGACGATATTAGTAAAATATTTCCTTTTGTATACTATTATGTTCCTCAGAATACCAATAATATATATAAGAATTCCAGTTGTAAATTGTTTGACAGGGATACATGACTGACCCACTTGGCTAATAGATGCCATCTGTATTGTGAATCTATATCCTACTATATAAAAGGGACTAAATCCCTCTTTTCTAAGCCATGCCACATAGACAAAATATTATGAACCAACCAAGATGCCATGTCATCCGGACTAGATTTGAGTTAAAAAAAAGTTATTTTCGGAGCCAATTCGACCCATCTCGAAGCCAATTCGACCCATCTCGAAGCCCATTTTAGTTTTTGCGGGTTGGCGGGTACCCACACTGAATTTTGGCTGACCCGCACCCGCCCCGCATAAAAATCACTCAACCCGCACCCGCACCCGCGAACTAAATTTTTCAAATCACTCGACCCGCATCCGCCCCGCAGCGGATCAAATGGGGCGGGGCCCGCGGATAATGATTCATATTCCCAGCACCACTTGAAGCCCATTCCCGAGCCACTCTCTCATAACCATAATCCCGTATTCTAAATATCACGTAAATTTTTTAAAACACTCATATCTTAGAAATAGTTTAGAAAATATCTTTATATAAATGTTTTTTTCTTGAATAATATTTAATTATAATTTTTTTGTATCTTTTTAACTTTTAAAATAAAAATATTGTTTTCAGATAACAACAAAATATATATAAGAATTATCTTATTTTTAAAATTTTTGATAATTTTATTATATTATTTTAGAATCAATTATTTAATATTAATATAACATATAAATTTAATATGATTAAAATAAAATTCGTTTTTAATTATATATAAAATTCATTAAGGGTATTGTTTTAATTAACACATTAGCGAATCAATTAGAAATTAATAATAAATCAATAACCTATCTAAAAGTTTAAAACCTAATAAAATATGACAAATAAGAAAAACTAACTAAATTTTAATATAAAACAGAAATTTAATATTATTAAAATAAAATTCATTTTTAATATATATATATAATATTAATTAAGGGTATTTTTTAAATTAATAAATTAGTGACTTAGCTAAAAATAAATAATAAATCAATAATTTAGCTAAAACCTAATAAAAACATGACAAATAAGCAAATTTACTAAAATTATGGATAATACAAAATATGATTGATTCTTTAATACAAAATTAAAATAAGAGTTCTGTTAAATAAAACATAAGTTTGCCGTATCTGCGTTACAAAAAAAAATCATTAATAGTATCGTAGGAATTATGTCTTTCCCATTAGCGAATAAAATTGAAGCAGAGTGTTGGATGATAGCTCAACGTATATACGAGATTATGGAGATTGATATGGGAGTTGAGGTAATGGACACAACTGTTCCTCCGTAAAGAAACGCTCCTGCTAGACATCCTGGATAAATGAAAGAAACATATGTGGACTTGGCTTTGTGTTAATAGATTGTGACTTTCCAATGCTGTTTGGAGAAAGGGCCGATATACACACACCAAATCACCACTGCAAAAGCTGAAGGTATACTATGGGTAATGAAACTGATACTGAAGTTTGGACACAGAGAGATGGCTTTCAATCGACTGTGAACAACTGGTTATATTCATTCATAAGGAGGAAGATTAGCATGCGTTGGACTCGGAGCTCGACGAAATACAGGCTGTATCCAAAGAATTTTCTGACCTTTCTATTGCCTATATTCCTAGATCTTTAAAATTCCGTACGAATAGCCTAGCAAAATGTGTCTAATCACGCGCATCTCGATCATCTTTTGTAAACTCTTTTGCACCAAGTTGGCTAGCCCCACAAGCTAGCATGAGGGTGCCAAAAAAGAGAATAAAGTTGAAAGTAAAACTAAATATCCCAATGAACAAATTTATCAGAAGTCTATATTTATGTGGATGACTATATGGGACAAACAAGTTTTTTAGACAATTATAGAATATAGTCACGAAAATCAATCCTAAAATATATAATTTAAAAAAACTATTTAAGCAAACCATCAAAATTTCAATATTACACCAAATAAGAATATAAAGACCAACTATATTTTCTTCTTGTATAAAGTGTTGTGGTAAGATTCAAAAAAATTAACTTACTTTACAGTAAGAAAAAATTAGATTTTTAATTCCAAATTTACAGTAAAAACATAACATTTTATAAAACTAAAGAATTGACATAATAGTACAAAAATATAAAAAAAAATCAAAATACTATCCGCGCGGACAAGGACCTAGTATCTTTAATTTGATTTCGATTAATTTTAAATTATGCATTTGTTTAATTGTGTAATGAAAGTCTATACGAATATATTTGACTTGACCAGACAACATAAAAATTAATCTAACATGTTCTCAAATGCGCATATACGTGTACAAGGTGTGTAACTGAACTTGAATTTGTTTTCCATATTCCATATTCAACACGTTTCGAAACGTGTTGATTTCGTTAGAAATTTCAAAACAGTGTTGAAAAACAAAGAAAAACAAAGAAAAACGAATCAGTAGAATTTCTGGATTTTATAATTTTTTAAAGATAAAATAAAAAGCTTCAGTAGCTCTGGTTAGAGCATGCGACTGTTAAGTTAACCTCAAGGCCAGAGGTCATTAACATGAAAAATGGTAAGAGATAAGAACAACACATGGGGGGCCAGCATAATTAAAATTTGACTTGTTTCGGTCCTACAAAGATAAGGTTATATGACTCATATTTTTACTTTACAATGATCCTCTTTTTCAAACTGAAGCCGCCTTCATGGATTTGGGAACACTTACGTTGATCTTTACTAGCTTTTCTCCTTTGTAACGCTAGAAATATGCTAGTGTTCTTAGCCAACCAAGTAAACGAAGGACAGCCATACATATTAAAAGGATGAAAACGTGATTGATTCTTCAGCTCATACCATTCAACAAGTCTACTCCATATCTTAAAAGGACGGCTTCTCTCACCAATGTGAGCAGTAGGGGTGGGCGTTCGGGTATCCGTTCGGGTTCGGGTCGGGTATTTCGATACAGAGGTGTAGAACCCGTTCGGGTATTTATGTACTTCGGGTCGAATTCGGGTATCTTAAGTTTGGATTCGGTTATTTCGGATCGGGTTCGGGTATTTAGATTTTTTTAAAAAAAAATTAATTTTCATTTCTCAAATTTCTTATATTTAAAAATATAACTTTTACTTAACTAATTTTTTTTATTTTTAATAGAATGGTTAATAGATTTGGATATAACATTTTGAAACTAAAAAAACATTAATTTAATTATTATTTTTAAATTTTGGATGTAACTTTTTGTTAATTCTTGAAATAAAAAGTTTGACATGCATTTTAAATGAGTAGCAAATCATTTTTTCCGTAATTGTATGTGTATCATATGAACTTAAAGTATGTGTAATGTCAATATAAATATTTTATATAAAATGAGAGATGTAAACTAGAAATATAAGGTTAATTATACATAAGTTCGGTTATTTTCGGATATCCATTCGGGTTCGGATATTACCCGTTCGGTTTCGGATATCCAATCTCTCCTAATTCAATATCCGTTCGAATATTTTGCTATTTCGGTTCAGCAGATTTTTCGGGTTCGAATGCGGCTTTGGATATCGGGTAAAGTGCACACCCCTAGTGAGCAGCTACGATGAGCAGACATCACTCCCTAGAAAGCCACGGCTATGAACTTCCTGTCCAGGAAAACAACTATCTGCGACACAATATAGTTATATAGACCATATGTAGCTTTTTATCATTCTCATTTCCTGACTTGTGTATTTGGTGTTCCTTCATCCTTTATGTGTTCCAACAACTGCTTCTGCTGCTATGGGCTTTTGTCTTAAGACCCAACTAAAGCCTAATAGCTATGAAAAGTTGAGTGCAAGTGGGTTTGTTCGTCGCAGTTTGGTCCACCAAAATTCCACGTCCAGTATCATCAGAATAAATCATATGGTCCAAAAGCATCAAAGCGTGAATCAATATTCAACGACAACGGCTCTCTTTTTTAGCAACTTGTACGAGTATCGTTGAGACCGTATCTTTGGATCTATAAAGATAAAACAGGGAAAGACCCAGTTAACTTTTATACAACTCTTCTTGGTTGGTTCCTTATAAAACAAAACAAAACAAAAACAAAAAAGGTGAAACGCCCAACAAAAAAAGGTTCGGTCTCCTCTTGTTCATAGTAAAGCTGCTTTATGTAACCTTTTCGCCACGATCTTCTTGTGATCTCTGCCTTTCTTTAAATCTTTGGATTCTGATTCTTCCTCTGCCTTGTGTTATAAATAACCTGCAACTCAAGCAACTAGAGTCACAAGCAAAAACCAAACTCCAACTCCCGGTTTGGTTTAAGGAACCTCCTCCTTCATTTTCTTGAAGACAGCTAAAACCAAGAAGAAAATGGACAAGGTTCTGAGAATGTCATCCGAAAAAGGAGTGGTTATATTCAGCAAGAGCTCGTGTTGCTTGTCCTACGCGGTTCAAGTCCTCTTCCAAGATCTTGGGGTTAGCCCTAAGATCCACGAGATCGACAAGGACCCCGAATGCCGAGAGATCGAGAAGGCACTGATGAGGCTAGGCTGTTCAAAGCCAGTTCCAGCCGTCTTCATTGGCGGCAAGCTCGTTGGTTCCACAAACGAAGTCATGTCCATGCACCTAAGCAGCTCCTTGGTTCCCTTAGTGAAGCCATATCTATGTTAAATGAAAAGGTCGGAATGTATTTCAATAAGGAAACAAATGTGAACCAAATCTTTGTAATGTGTTTTAGTATTATGTTGGTTGTGTAACCTAGCTTACAAGTTATATAAAATGTCTTTTCGTTCAAGAACAAAGAAATGGAAAGCCCACACGGGCGGGTGGTACGGCAAACTTGGAAAGACGCTTAGATAAACTGTGCACATATGTGTGAATAGATAAACTTTACCCCCCACACCGAGTTTGCAAAGGGTATCAGCAAGAACGCAACAAAGCTCTCTCAAAGCTTCAAGTAATCAAGCAATGGGCCGTAATGATCAGTCCAACTCTCAGCCCATCAAGCAGAAGCCTAGTCCTCTGTCTCAACGGTCGGATGCTCTGTCGGACAAGAGGTAAACTGATGACGCAAGACAACAGTACGGCCGGCTTTCCACTATTACAGTTGAGCAATCGTTTCTCAGCCCTTGATGAAGCTGAATCCTCAGGATCTTGCCATCTGGAACAATGAAATAGGGTTTCAGTTCAGTTGTATAAATACACTACTCTATCTTGTAATGAAACCAAGCCGAAAGCAATTTATAAAACTTTATCTTGGAAGCTATAGCTTCCACTTACAGTTTGTCTCCTGGTCTCTGGAATTAGTCGGGTCTTTTTGGGATTCGGACGACCCGGGTTACCAAAAAAAAAAGAAAATTGAGGAAAGTGTAATGGAAAGTAGCTAGATGCATTCTTGATTAGTAAGTAAATGATCCAAACCAAACATACAGAAGCAGAACTACATAACGTACATAACAAGAATTGGCAACAAATTTCACAAGGGCCAAGACTATCTGCAACATATACTAAACTACTGTTACATGGATTACAATAACTTCTTTCTGTACAAAGTACAAAGAAAGAACAAAAACAAAAACACACTGAACAATCAAACAAAGAGTGTGTGGTATATATGGTTCGAAGAAACTTGGCTATCTAGGTGCAACAGAGGGAACTACTCCACTGACGAGGTCAGAGCCAGAGACATCCATCGATGTATAAGGATGTGGATTCTTCAAGTATGAAGAGTTTGATGACGATGACGGCTGACTCGTTGTCTCAGACATATCCTCCCTTTTAGCTGTCTTAGATTCCGGCATCAGTTCCCATATGATTTCCAGTTCTCTAACAACTTCAGCCATTGAAGGCCTCGCGTCAGTCTCCTCTCTGCAGCATCGCAGAGCTAACGTTGCAAACTTTTCAATGCATTCAGCTGGAACTGAGCTCATTCTCTTGTCCACGACTGATGATATCGAACCAGACTGGTATGCGATGTTAGTCTGGCGGGGAGAAAACATTTGAAAACGGTTATAGATAACTGCCAAGAAGGAGACAAAAAAAGAAGCTCTTACTATCTAAACTAGACTTACTTCTCTAACTATGTTCTTGCCATGTGTGATTGGCTGCATCCCTGTCAAAAGCTCCAGAAACACTACGCCTAAACTATATACATCGCTTTTGTCAGTCAGTTGATGCGTCAAGAAATATTCCGGGTCAAGGTAACCCTGCAAGACAGACAAGTAAAGTCTCAGTCATGAATTTGAGAAATAAATTTACAGCAACATGGAGGTTCGGTTTGGATTCCATCCTATCAATTATCCGAGCGGATCCTATATATCTACAACCAAAAAACCGAAACTATTCAAATTTCTATATATCATTTATAAACTTATAAATATTATAACTATGACTCATAAAAAAATCAACTATTTTAAAAAATACTATTTATAAACCGAAATAACTAATCGAACTGAAAAAACTAATTACTCGAATACTTTTTATCTGAAATATTTAAAATTATCCGAATTATCTAATTTTTTTAATCCGAAAACCCAAAAATATAATATTTTATTTGAAAACCTCGAATTTTCTGACTTAGACCTGAATTTATTTCAGAATTAGACCTTAATTAACTGAATTAGACGTGAATTTATTTCAGATATTAGCCAGTTCCCAACTTTGTTACCTGAAATCGAACCAAATTTTCTAAATATCCAAGCTGATCTTATATCTTTAGAACAGAAAAACCAAAATAAACCAAACGAACCTATACTCGCCCAGGCCTAGCAAAAATGCAGGAGAAAGATCTTACCGGAGTCCCTTTTACAACAGTAGAAACATGATGAGGCGAGATGCCTTCCATATCAGGCACTGGAGCGAGTCTCGAGAGTCCAAAATCAGCAACCTTTGCAATGAACCTTGAGTCCAACAAAATGTTACTAGCTTTGATATCTCGATGGAATATCGGTGGGTTAGCTTCCGTGTGCAAGTACAGGATCCCCTTTGCTGAGCCTATAGCAATCCGCATTCTCATCGCAAAGTCCAAAGGCTTTTCCAACTTAACTGTCACACCACAAAATTTGTAAATCAAATGGTAAAGTGTTATCCACAGTGAACAGAACCACGCAGAGAAACAAGTAACAAGCATACCAGAAATGTTGTCTCGCAAAGTACCATGTTCCATGTACTCATAAACCAGCATCTGCACGATTGAACAATAAGAAGCAATAAGAGAGAAACGTAAAAGGCTTTGGACCTTTAACCAGAAGAGGGGTGGGTACCTGTTCGCCTTCTTCATCACAGAATCCAACCAAAGCAACAAGGTTCCTGTGGTGTAGTCTCGACAACAGTTCAATCTCAGTTAGGAACTCCTTCTCACCCTGCAAAGACCCCTCTTGTGCTCTTTTAATAGCCACAGCCGTTCCATCGACAAGGATACCTTTGTAGACTTTTCCATACCCACCTTGCCCAATTTGGGTGGAACTGCTAAAATTGTCTGTAGCAAGAGCCAGCTCAGCATATGTGAAGCTCTTTACCCCTTCTATCTTCAAAGAAGCCTTGGAAGCTGCATATGTATATGAATCAAAAAACAAATCCTCAAAAGAATCTACTCTGAACACAAAAAAAATGAAAAAAAAAATGCTTACATCGCTTTCTCCTAGAAACTGCAGCGTATCCTTTCATACGTTTCCTCATAATGATAAGTGCAATAATAGCAGTTATCGTCACTGCAGCTGCAACTGAACCAAGTACTATACCCGCTATTGCACCCTTACTTACACCAGACGGAGAACCTTGAGGAAACACTGCAAAACAAAACAAAACGAAAGCATGCATAAGTTTTATGATCCATCAGCCTGAAACCACAACATTTAATATTAGTTTTGTCCCAGCGATTACTTGAACCGGAGAACTATGACACAATAGTCGGATCATTTCCAGTTGAGCTAACTACCTCTAATTCGTTTTCAAAAATAAAACATCACAGGATTACTATACTGCTACTAACCATCTCTGTAGACCTCTAACAATGTGAAGTTCATAAGCTCATAAGGCCCAAAGAGATCTCCGTCTGGGATGTTCCAACCAGTGAACATGCCCCTTATCCGCCTAACCTCGCTCCGATTGAATATGAAAGAGTTGTTGGGATTTGAACCATAAACAGGAAAGAACTTGAGATACATTCGGAGCCTAGGTCCTTTTTGCCACCGGAACGAGTCAATGCGCAGCTGATGCAGATCCAAACTAAGACCAGAGGTGATGTACTGCTGAAACTCGGATACGTAAGGAACGAAATCAGAGAAACCGGGACTTTTCAGACGATATCCAACGAGCAGAGGAGCAGCGCAAAAGCATTCTCTAAGAGGCTCTGGAGAAAGCTCATAAGGAGGTGGGCAGATAGAACAGGTTGTATTAGGTCTGGTTGGTCCCTGGTTATTGTCTTGTTCGGTTAGAGATCCACATAACTGAAGTAGATTTCCATTTGAGCATAACGGATTCCCCTGAAGCCTGGAAGAAAAAAAAACGATGATGTCAAATATATAATGGAAAGGTGGACATTAATCTTAGGGAAAGAGTGTAGCACATTTCAGAATGAGTAGACAAGATCAAAAGCTGTTATATTCATTAAGTAGCTAGTGTGAGTTGCTGTCTAAACCGATTTTTAGAACACTGAATTAATAAGCATGCATGAAGATCTAAAAAAAGGGGGAAATAGGAAAAGTGCAGAAGCAAACCAGACGGTCACATTTGGACGGGGATCAGATCTGCCAGTAATATTTGAAAATCTATTGTTCCGCAAATCCCTGAAAAAACATAAAGGAAATACAGATTGTCAAGAGATATGAGTGTAGGTCAAAGAAAAGGGAGATATGATTGTGTGTCATACACGGTAAGAGTCTCGGTTGAATTCAACACTCTGTCCTGGTATATGCTAGAGGGAATGGAACCACTCAGAGCATTGTTTGCAACCGACCTGCCACATTAGATAGCCAACCAAAGCAAAACCATTATCCATCTTCATGTCCAAAAAATGATAAAACTAATAGCAGCATCCAAAAAAATGATAAGACACACTTACAACTTTTGAAGCCGCGGAAGGTCTGAGAAATTTGTTGGAATGGTTCCAGTAAAACTGTTGTTGGACAGATCGCTGCAGTATTTTTTTTCATCAGAAGATATTAAAATTTAAAAGCAATCCATTTCTAACAAAAAAAAAAAGAATAATACTAATCATAGTTCATAGCTCGGAATAAATCAAAAGCCAGAATCACTAAAGGTGCTAAGAGTTTTACATGGTTGTGATGTTATCAGAAAGCTTCCCTGTAGGTATAGATCCATTCAACTGATTTCGACTTAGGTCCCTGGAAAACAATCAGAAACAAAATGATAATTAATACGCCAAGGCAACTGCAGAGATTTTGGGGACTGTATGCCACTTAGTATAGATTTCAATTAAAAAAATTTGTA
Organism: Brassica napus; assembly: GCF_020379485.1. Taxonomy (NCBI): domain Eukaryota; kingdom Viridiplantae; phylum Streptophyta; class Magnoliopsida; order Brassicales; family Brassicaceae; genus Brassica; species Brassica napus. The sequence continues at coordinate 2,995,098 of NC_063443.1, forward strand.
TAAATTTGGAGTCTTATATCTAAGAAATTTCCTTAAAAAAAAATTAAAACTTCGGAGCCATAGGCGAATGTTTCATTTGGTTTTGTCCAGGACTGGCCCTGCCAGGAAGACGTTAGATAAGTTACAAAACTTACAGATAACCAAGTTTTGGGATACTGCTAAGATCAGGCATTGGTCCTTGCAAGCTGCAGTTCCTAAGACTCCTGCACATGACAGATACAAAAACATGCGTAGGTTAGCTTAGCAAACGCATATATCTTATGTTAAATGCATTAACATATTATGACATTCCTTCCACTTTCACACTTCAGTGACTTTTTGAGTTCAAGATAGTACATTGTGAAATTAGCACTTACATCTTCAAAAGCTTAGTCATGTTTCCATAAGAGGGTGGAATCGTGGTCCCATCAAAATGATTGTTATCTAATTGCCTGCCAAAAAAAGAAAGGTGAAGAAGAGAAGAATAAAATGCATTGATCACCAGAAACTGTGACATAGACTTACAGGATAAGCAGATTAGGCATGTTTGCTAACTCAGGAGGAAGATAGCCAGTTAAATTGTTGTTGTCAAGAAGGCTGTAAGAAAAATAATAAATGTTCATCAAAATTAGATAGGTAAAAGCATGTGTGGCATGCCATCGACATAAAAGCTGAGTTTAAGATACCAAACTCACATGTGAACAATTGAAGGTAAGCTTCCAAGCTCTGGAGGAATCTGCCCGCTAATTGAATTATTGTTCATGTGACTGCAAAGAAGATAAGATGGACAAAGAAAATGCAATGAGTGTAACATACTCAAAAAATGAAGGAATCGTTTTAAACAAAATTATGTACAATAAGATAATATGATTAAAAATAACTCACAAGTGCTTAGTCTTGTTTAAATTGGCAAAGGATTTGGGGAGTGATCCTGAAATACGGTTTTCATCAATCTGTATTCTATCCAAGTTTGGAAGATAGCCAAGCTCCTCTGGTAAGTTTCCAGTTAATAGATTACCATTCAATAGCCTGAAAGAGTTCAATGAGCCAAGACAAAACAGATAAAGGTAATAATAAGAATAAAACTTGATGGACTTTACAAGAGCTCCAAAGACTTGATATTCCCAATTTCCTTTGGTATACTTCCGGTTATCTTGTTCCACATGAAATCTCTGAAGAGGGTAGTACAATACACAAAGAAAAGTTATTCACCATTATTACAAAGGTTAAAAAAAATAGTTATTTAAGCACGTACAAGATAGTAAGACGAGTCAGCCGTCCAAGGTCCGGGGACAAGTTCCCTGAGAGATTCATGCTTAGCAATTGCCTATAAGTAACACAAAAAAAAAGAACTTTTAAGACAATTCATCAAGAAAAAATTTATTGCAAGAAAAAAAAAAACAATTCATCAAGGAAGACAGTTGATAAGGATTAAACAAAAGAGCAGTAACGGAGAAGGAGAGAATACAATTCTTTGACATGGAGATAACCATCGTCAAGAGTGGAGTTCCAGCAGAGAACACCTGTCCAGTTGGAAGCACACGGATCACCACGCCCCCAATTTCTCAATCTCTGAACTGGATCGTTTAAACTTTCCTTTATAGCTCGCAAAGCCCTCACTGAATCCACAAATTATCAAACCATCAAAAATAAGAAAAGCAACGAAAACCCATTTGAAGTATTCGAAATTCTAAACCGAAGAGAAGGTGAAATTAACAACCTTCGACGGGATTGGTGATACCGTCTTGAGCAAAAACAGAGGACCAGAAACAGAGGAGGAACAGAGGAAGGAGACGAGAGACATGTGACCAACACATATTGGGAGAAGAAGAAGAAGTGACCCAAGACGCGGATAGATCGAGAGAGAGAGAGAAAGAGAGTTAAAAGGGAAAGAACATGATCAGGTTGCAGAGACAGTGAAACAGAGAGGAGAGAGATGGTCAGAAGACAAAGTAAGAGGAAAGTGGTTGGGGTTTTGTTGAAAGCATTGAAGAAGAGTGTGATGAAACGGACACTTTCTTATGTTTGACCATATCAAACCGTGGAGGAGAGCGTCGAGGCGTCATCAATAGTTTCACTTTCGCCGCCACCATTACTCAGCCACCTTCTCTGCTTCCGTCAAAACCGTATGTTTCTATTTTTCTTCATTTTTTTATCATGATTGCGTTTTGTGACCTGTCTTTGACCTTTGTGTTTTTCAAATTTGAGTAATTGACATTAGGTAGATTAGATTAGTATATATAATGTGCAAGTGCGATGAATTTACAATTATTGTATAGTGTTAATTAAATACACTAACCTTTTTGAATCTTCCATGATCAAAATTATTAATTTTGTATTTTTAAAAAAGTATTCCAATGGCAAATAGCAATAAGAAAACAAAATAAATTATTGGTTATATTAGATATATGGAGTTTTGTTGATGTATCAATATCTATGTGCATTTTGGACCCCACGAAACTATAAAAAGTCACGACTGTATTGGAACATTATCAAATTTAGTGTTGAACTGTTGATTGTGACCGACTTTCTAGAATGTTATAGTCACTATGTATTATGTAGAAGATGTCGTATGAATGAATGATTATGATTCTAGCACACTAGAAAAATAAGAAGATAGTATTGACAGAAGAGAATGTCAAAGCGTGTACTGACTCGTGAACTATTATGGATTAGATAACTTTCCTGACCCAAATTGATCTCTTTCTTGAAAAGACAATAAATCTACAATGGAAACCTACTTCCATTGATATAAAGCTTATCTCTAAATTCGAAGAAAAGTCATCTGTATACATTTGGTTAAATCATAAAATAAGACAAAAGGAAAATAAAACTTTAGCTGGTATAAGTAAGCATTAGGAGTATTCTTAATTGCCAGTGGGTCGATGTTTTAAATGATACCGGTCCACTTCCGGCGCTTAATTAAGATGCCTCCTAACTAAAAAGGGAAAATCGCATAAAAAAAACATTGAAAGTGTCGCTTACTAGCATTTTAAACCTTAAAATTTTTTTACTAATATTTTTAACTTTCAACGTGACATTTTTATCATAAAAAACCTCCAAATAAGAAAAATGACCGGCTGAACAGGTTAAAAAACAGTTTTTTTTTTCAAAAAATAATTATTTAATCATTGAAATAAACAAAAAAATTAATAAAAATCAAAAAATTTAGCAAAAAACTCATAAATTAAAAAAATGAGAAAAATAAATAAAAATAACAAAAAATTCAAAAAATAAATAAGATCAAATTAAAATAGAGAAAAATAAAAAAAAATCATAATTTTTTTTTTAAAAAATGAAAATTCAAAAAAAAAATTCATATTCAAATATTTTTTTTATCAACATTCATTTTCAAATATATTGTCAGAAATTATCATTGGAGATATGCCAAAAACCGTCATTGGAGATATGTCGGAAATTATATTTGAAAATGAAAAAAAAACTTTTTTGAATTTTCAATTTTTTGAAATTTATTATTTTTCTGTATTTTAATTTGATCTTATTTATTTTTGAATTTTTAGTTATTTTTATTTAATTTTTTAAATATTTATTTATTTTTCTCACTTTTTTTAATTTATGAGTTTTTTGTTAATTTTTTTTTATTTTTATTAATTATTTTTGTTTATTTATTAATTAAATAATTATTTTTTGAAAAAAAACTGTTTTTAACCTGTTGAGCCGGTCATTTTTCTTTTTTCGAGGTTTTTTATGATAAAAATGTCAATTTAAAGGTTAAAAGTGTTAGTGAAAAGACTTCAAAGTTTAAAGTGCTAGTAAGTGACACTTTCAAAGTTTTTTATGCGATTTTCCCTAACTAAAAAGGTAAAAACAATTTAAAAGTAATAAGGACAAAGTGAGGAGAGATCTCTTCTTTTATACTTTGACCAGAGCAAATAAAGTGATACCCAACTGCCAAATGGCCCCAGTGAAGACAAGGCCCAAAACCCATCATCACAGATTCACAGAGGCTATATTTATATTAACTAAAAATGTTAACAACGCGCCAGGTAGGGGTCGAACCTACGGCTTTCTGCTTAGGAAACAGACGCTCTATCCACTGAGCTACAGGCGCAACAAATTGGGTTTGTTAAATGGATAAGTGTTTCATTTATATAGCAATAACTGTCCCGATATAAGGCGTTGTTAGATAAAAAGAGCAAGTGAATTATAGATGCATTCCCTTTGCAAAGATGGATATGACAACTTATAAACATATAACTACAGTTTATTAAACAGATAACTGTTTACCTGCGTTTTGCCTAGGTAACTTTGCTCTGTTCCACACAAAATGCAACTCAGTGTTGTTTGGATCGATCAGAGAGACACAAATGGACTAGCAAACGAAAATACAGAGCTTAGACTTAGGTTACAATCAATGGAACAACAAGCTCTGCTTCGTAATGGTATAATAAATAAATAAACTGATTCTTTGTTTGCATTTTGGTTTACTCTGTCTGCCTCTGTGATTTTCAATCTCTTGCTTTTGATTTTTTTTTCTGTAAATGCAAAAACAGCTTTAAACGGAGAAGCACTGAGGAAAGAAGTGGAAAGAATGAAGATTGAAACCGGAGAAGTCTCCGGTAATTCAGAATCTTCTGATACGGGAATCATGCAGCAGATTCAGTATTCTCCTTCGACGTTCACCGTATCAATTATGGTTCACCCAACAGCCAGGATTTGCGGTTCAATCAAAACCAGCTAATGGGGAAGTCGAATTCTCAGAGCGTGTCAGAGTTTCTACAGAACGGACGGTTGCAAGTGGGCTAGAGATAAGTAGCAACAACAGCTCGAGCATATTCAAATCTGAGGGACCTTCCCTCTCTAGCTCTGCGTATTGACAAAGACCATGAAGAATACAACTGTTTATAGGCCTTTTTATAAAATAATCACTTGATCCTTTGTTTTTTTTAGGTGCCAAAAATACCAGACGTATAAAAAAAAGTTCATGTATTTTATTGATTTTCATGAAAAGTGAAAAAAACGAAGTGTGATGAAATGAAAAAAATTGAGCTCAGGATTGTGCTATTCCATCGATGAGATGTGAATGCGATGGACCCAACCATCGCTAAGCGTTTTCTTCATAGCTCAGGAATGCACCAGCCGGGAATCGAACCCGGGTCTGTACCGTGGCAGGGTACTATTCTACCACTAGACCACTGGTGCTTAGATGTTAGTCATTTGGTTTTAAATTATAATATACCAATTTGATATAAAAAAACTTCTTTTTGCATTTCACTCATTTCTGTTGTTCAATATAAAGGAGGTTAAGTTAAAAAGAATGTTCCGTGAGTATTAAATCAGAGTGAAGAATCACTTTAGTAATTGTCTAGGACAACCCTGAAGCTGGTAAGAAGATTAACCAAATCCAATATCTATGGCCAGATACGTCCACTTATTCGGTTGCATATTTAGGCCCATTGACCCATAGCAATATACAAATAATACCAAAGTGGAGTAATCTCTTGTAAACATGTCTTATTTGCCTTTAGTCACTTTTGCGTGTTAAGAAAACCAAAGCTCGTATAAGAACTGGCACCAAATAAAAGAGAAAGGAGGCTCTCTCTCCTTTCTTAGTGAGAGAATTTTCTCTCCAATTCTTTAATCTTCGTATCAAAATTTCATTTTTTAGAAGGTTTAGAGTTTGATTTGAAGGAGTAAAAGTCTAGCGTGTTTGTGTACCGGTTTCGGTACTTTTGACCGGTTCTTGTCTCCGGCAATTGATCAGTTTTTCTGATCGTCCGGCTTTGTCTCTGAAAAGCGGTGATTTACATAACACTGACTTTTCTGGCTTTTGTCTCCGGAAGGTGATGGTTTCCTCACCATCGTTCTCGCCGGCTCTCTGTCGGGGTTCTCCCGATATCATGATCTATGATTTTGGACCCTCTTGTTTTCCAGCCTCTCAATTTGATACTCCGATGGTTTTTTCATCTCCTAATTGTTCGGTGTTGCATCTTCGCGCTTAGATAGATTATTAAAGATGTATGTAGCTACATACAAGTAAGTCGAAGGCTTGAAGATCGATTGTAGGCGGTTAATCTCTTCGACGATTCGTAGATCCACCACATCTGACTTCGCGACTCTAACTTTGCGTAGTCTATTATGGTTGAACGGCTTGTCTCGGTTTCATCTTCCTTGTCGACGGTGATCCGTTGTGTCTCCTTGCTGGCTCCGGAAGAAGATGGCAGGCTTTCGTCAGTACTCAGTACACATGCATAATGGTCACTGCAACCAGACACGTGATGGGATGAGTCAGATTATTTCTTTTGGGCTTATGGCCTAAAGTCGTCTAATGCAGTACTCCATTTGTTTTGAGCTTGTTATAAAGTTTTGTTCGTTTGTTGGGTCTTTGTGTACTTTCCAGTCAGACTTGGTCTTGTTAGACTATGTTCCATGAATAAAATATCAGATGATAAAAAAGAGAATTGGCACCATAAATGAAATATGTTATCACCGTAGAAACTCGTTTGCTATCAAAATATGCATGCATGTAGCCAACATTCATGAATTATATTATTGAATTAATACTCCTTTAGATTTCTTAGAAAAATATAATACTATTGGATTTAATGGAAATCATTTGGCGCCTGACATCATGAGATTTTATTGTTTGACTGTTAGGGCATCTCTAATGGTACCTAAACACTACTCTAGATTTCGTTCTATTATAGAGTAATTCTATTATAAAGTGAACTATTTGAGCAAATTCAATTATATAATAGAGTTACTAGAATAATGTTTAAGTAGCATCTGTGGTTAAGGAAATACCTCAGCTAGAAAAGTAGACGAGTGTTTGTATGTTTCGGAAAGACCTTAACTAAAAAAAAAAGGCTAAACAAAGATCAAAGCTGAATCTTTCTTTTGATTAGGTCGTGGCCAAACTCTTAGCCTCTTTAAGTTAACGACTAAGTATACAATACCATTATGTATTTTAATATAGTAGACTGATCTACTCCACCAGAAATAGCAGCGAAGCATCTCATATACGAGATGACGTATGCACTGATGTCATGCGCTTTCTTTCTTCATGCACTCCACATATTATTATACAGAGTCCGTACCCAAACCCGTTTACTTTGGTCCGTCTTTATGTAGCCACGTAGGCAACATAAAAACATACTCAAAGTTGATAGTGGAAGGAATGATGGTGAAGTGTGAATACTCTCTAGTCACAAAAACATTTTACCAATTTTTTGATTGGTTAAGATATGTCATCTAATAAAGTTTTGGGACAAGAATGTAAATTGCAAATTTTATGGGTCCCACCCATTTGGCCCTAATTTAATTGATCTCTCTTCTGCTCACAACCTTCTTCTTCCCCATACCTCTGGAGATCTCCAGATTTTCTCTCTCCTCATCGCACCTTCGCCGGCGTAAAGTCCCTCCTTTTCTCTCGCCGGCAGTTTCGAATTTCTAATTCCCCGATTCAATTTTCAAAATTATGGCGATTAGGGTTACCCTCACCTACTCCAGCTACGTCGCTAGGAACATCGCTTCCTCCGCCGCGGCTCGCGTCGGCGCCGGAGACGTCCGCTCGTGCTTCGAATGCTTGACCCGTCCCAGAACCTTCACCCACAGTCAGATCCCCGATATCGATAAATCCCCTCCTCGTGCTCGCCCAGCTTCCTCCTCCATGTACAGCACCATCGCGAGGGAGCTTCTCGAAGAAGGAAGCAAGAGTCCTCTCGTGCTGGGGATGATCTCAATCATGAGTCCGAATTTGCTAGGGATGAACAACAACGTACTCGGGATCTCGCCGTTCAAGACTTCTTCTGTGATCCCTTTCCTTAGAGGGTCGAAGTGGATGCCTTGCAGCAGCATCCCGGCGACTTTATCGACGGATGTGGGTGAGATTGATAAGGGAGGGAAGGCGTCGTGTGATGTTGTTCAAGTGAAGATGGAGTTGGGTCGTGATCATAAAGGCTCGAGCTTTGTTGGAAACGGGTGGGTTGGTAAGCTGTTGAATATCTGCTCCGAGGATGCTAAGGCTGCTTTCACGGCGGTTACTGTTTCCCTCCTTTTCCGTTCGGCTTTGGCTGAGCCCAAGTCTATACCTTCCATGTCTATGTACCCTACTCTCGATGTGGGTGATCGTGTTATGGCCGAGAAGGTGAGGTTACTAATTTCTGGCTGTTTAATTGTGCATGCATTTTGAGTATCACTAGAGATCCTATACTGTTTAAATGTGTTTGATACTTAATTGCTAGGTAGTAAGTGGTGGTGTGTTCTTCATATCTGAGTACTTGACTCTGTGTATGTGTTTTTGGTGTTGGTCAGGTCTCGTACTTGTTCAGAAGGCCAGAGGTTTCCGATATAGTCATCTTCAAGGCTCCTCCGGTTTTGGTGGTAGGTCTCTAATCACCATTTCTTGTTTTCTTTTCACCTGTTTCAGAGGTGTTTGATATTCTTCTCTTTTGAAAAACTGCAGGAACATGGTTACAATTCTACTGATGTTTTCATAAAGAGGATAGTTGCAAGCGAAGGTGACTGGGTTGAAGTAAGCCCTTTTATCTTAATCAATTGTTCTATTTGTCCAGCCTCCTCAAGAAAGCCTCTAACCTATCGATCTTGTACCATGTAGGTCTGTGATGGAAAGCTCTTAGTGAATGACACTGTTCAAGTAGAGGATTTTGTCTTGGAGCCAATGGACTATGAAATGGAACCAATGGTAAGCAAACTTGCACTTTCCTAGTTCAATGATTCTCGACCTTAAAGTTGTACAAGAGTAACACAGCTAAGTTGGTTTATTCTTTTATTATTTGCAGTTTGTCCCTGAAGGTTATGTCTTTGTCCTAGGAGACAACCGCAACAAAAGCTTTGACTCTCATAACTGGTAACCACTTTGGAAGATATCTGCTGTTTCATAGTTCTTGTGTGTTAAATGAACAATGTTGATTCATGGATGATTGTTAAATACAGGGGTCCACTTCCAATAAAGAACATCATTGGAAGATCCATGTTTCGTTATTGGCCGCCGAGCAAAGTTTCAGACACAATACACCACCATGAGCAAGTTATGCAAAAGGAAGCTGTTGATGTTTCATAACCGGTACAGATGTGTGTTGACAGTTCTTAGGATTAAGTAGGAGATTGGATAGATGATGAGGTGGTGCCATCCATTTTGGCCCTGAAGCCAACGGAGCAATTTTTTTCGTTCTATGTACTCTCCTATGGAGGACATGGAATGCAATGGGAAATCCCAAAAGAAAATGAAAGATGGAAACATTTGTTTGTTGCTATGATTTTTTTTGTTTGTGTTGAATGAAATCTAAAAATGCAACCTAATAATCGTAACGACAGTCATCAAAGAATAGGCGTAAAGTAAGTAGTAATCCGGAAAATAAGCTAGAAAAGCTTAGTTTCATCTCTCTAGCAAACTAGATAGAGTGACAAAGAAGCAACTAAAAGCGTACCTGCTTTCATGCACCCTGACCAAAAAGAAAGAAGAGCTCAGGTGCGGCGATGTCATCTGGATACCAGAAGATTGCGAAGGACCCAACCATCGCTTAAGCCACAATTTCATCACAGCTCAGAATGCACCAGCCGGGAATCGAACCCGGGTCTGTACCGTGGCAGGGTACTATTCTACCACTAGACCACTGGTGCTTTGTTGTTTCATATATTTCATATAAATTGACATAAAAGAAAAAAAAGAAGTGGGATTCTCTGTATATAATCCATGTAACGGAGTCCGAAATCAAACACACGTTTCCGGCATTGATGAATACAGCCACAACATCAAACATGAGATAAAAGAAAACAAGAAGTGAGGAGGTGTATATAATCCATGTAAAGGAGCATGAAAATCAAACACAAGTATCTAAATAGCCATAACCTTGGTATACAGTTGTACCACTAGTTCCAAATATGACAAAAAAAGTGCTCTGTAGAATAAAGTTGGATCATCGAAGTTGCGTCTTCCCTCTCACTCTGATTTCTTCCTTTTTCCCATACGGTGTGGAAAGCTGTTGTTTTCTTTCAGTCTCCCCTAATTCTCTGCTATGCGATTGTAAAAGTGAACAAACAAACAAAAGAGAGAATTAAACAAGTTTAAAAAAAAAAAAATCTCTCTGAACGAAGCTGATACAAAAGAGAGTTGACATATATATAAAAAAATATAACGATGTTCAGCTTTTAGGCTTAAAATTCTTTATTTGAGTTCCATACAGGAGCCGCCGTCTTTTGCACACCACCACCACCGTCTGATAACACTCCGCTTCCATTTTCAACTGCTATTAGCGGATCCTTCTCGCTCTCTTTCATCTGCTAAACCAAAACTAACATGAGTTTTTGTTTTCTCTTGTTTACTTAAGGAGACCAATATAACATCACACAAATTCAGCATAGACCTTTTTACCAACCAAAACAATGCCTAAGATTCGGTTGTTAATTCTGATAGCAGCAGTCTTTGCCCTCTAATTATTTCTTTTATTGCACCAGCAATTAGACTGAAACCACTTTCTTAAGGAGAAGATGGTTTCGAACGAGAGAAGTAGGTTACTCCTAATTAGCTAGAGGAAATATACCTGAGGCAACTGAGTTGAAGATGTTTCACTTGCCTTCTGCTGAGTCTCAATCGAGCAGAAATAGGAATACACAACCATTCCAATCACCGCCACCATAATACCGAGAATGTTGCGCCAGTTGAATGGGTCTTTCAACAACACATAGCCAAATGCTAGAACCAGGCATGTCTTAAGATGTCCAAGAACCTGATATGTGACCGGAGACGTTTTTCCAATCACTAGAAAAGTGCTGAAGTTCACAGAGACTGATATGAGGCAGGACAGGACGATGAAGAACTGCAGTAAACAAAAGAAGCACGTGTAAATATATGTACACGGAAGCAAGAAGACCAGTGATTAAGTTGGGTAGAATCCCTAGTATATTGACTCTTACCACAACTTGAGAAGTGTACTTGAAAGCAAACACATTCTGGTTGGTTAGGAGCCCATCTAAAAATGGTCCAGTGACGAAAAGTGTAATTGCTTGATAAGGGCAAGACTGATAAAGAAGTTGCGTGGATGAAACTTTGAACTTCTTCTGGATGGTATTTGTCATCTGTATACAGTTGGTTAAGGAAACACGAATTGGCACAAGATAAAATATAAGCAATGGGCAAAGAAGGGTCAAGTATAGGATACAATTTGAGCAACACAAGTTGTGATAACAGCCAGCAGCGACAAGACAGAACCCAGCATATTAAGCTGAAGATCTGTGACGGTTGCAATTCCAACACCAAGGAGAAGGATGGTTAATGAAAACTGAATTTTTCGACTGCAAACAAAAAGAAGAAACGTGTCATAAACTAGGCCCTTGACCAGAGATTACAAAAGGGACATTAGAGTATCACTAAGTTGCTCGTCGTTAAATTAGAAGTCTGATAGTCAACTGCAAATGCATGACAATGGGAAAAGATAGATGATGTCGTATAAAACAGTATCCTCCAAACTAATAATTATTTAAGTGTAATAGAAATGTACATTGTGTAAGAAAACTTTTGAGTGCTAACCTGAACATTTTCCTGAAGAAGAGTGTCTCCAAGAGAACAGTACAGGGGATGATTGCTAGTTTCGTCATCTAATATCAACAGAGGAGAAGATGTGTCAAAAGGAAATCATCATGTGGCAACTGGAATGTCAAAGCTATTACCTGGTAAAAGCCAACGGAATTAAAGCCAAGGCTAAGGTTCAATAGTCCTATGGAGATCCCATTCAATATACCAAATCCCATCACAGCTCGTGGATCAAAAGGCTTGTGTTCAAACATCTTCATCCATAGTGCCACATGAAGGGAACAAAACGTGACCAGAAGATGCCAACTAGTCAAAGTAGTCGCTGTACATAGAAAAAAATAACAAGAATAAGTAACAAGATAGCCTATGAATGAAATCAATAGAGCATATCATGAGATATAAGGCTGACGCAGGCTTCAAAAAGAGTTCGATCATCGTCCTGCTCAGAAGTAAAATGATCTCTAACCAATCCTTTCAACACACAAGAACACGTATAGATCCAAAGGAAATAATCTCTAACCCCTATGATACCTATCCATCAACGCTTAAGAGTAAATTTAAGCATACGTATAGATATGGAGAGGAAATAATAGAAGATGGATACTCAACGGGGGGAAGAAAGAGGTTACCGAAGGTGAAGCCAAGGGTGCTAATAAGCGCCTTGTTACAGATCACGATCGACACAGACGATACGACGGATAAACTCAAAGCGCCGATTGTTCCCAGCTGGAACTTCTGGCCCTCGCTCATCTTCGCTCTCCTAATTTTTTCTTATTTTTATTATTATTAATCTCTCGCTTCAATCACGATCTATCTATCCACCAAAATAACTTCACATCGGTTTCCGAATCACAGGTGAGAAAAAAAAAGACGTTAAGGAAACAAGATCGATCTGGAGAAAACGAACCTCATACGGAAATGCGAGAGAATCGAAGCTGGGGGAAGCTCAACTGCAGCAAAAACGGAAGTCGTTAGATAAATTTTGAAACAGAAGTTGGAGAAGGAAGTTATAGAAGCGGAAAGAAGCCATAAACCCTAGATCTGCCGTTGTGAGAGCGAGGGAGAGAGAGATCAGAAAATTAGTTGGAATGGATATTGAGGAGACGCGAAAAGGAAAGAAGGAGAAGATATTAAGGAGGGAGAGAGAGAAAACTCACGGGAGAAGGAGAGGTGATTCAAACTTCGACGGAGGAGAAGAGATTCAGATTCTTTTGTATAAACGAGAGAATCCTATTTTTGCGATTCGATGATGGTCTGCACTCACCACCATACAGAGGAAAATAGTGAGAGAGAGAGAGAGAGGACGAAGATAGTTTTCGCTTGATTCTTGTATTGGCCCCACCAGCAATTTACCGCGGGATAAAAACCTAATAAAAAGTTACAAACTCACCACTACTATATATTATAAAAATTATTATTACAAATGATTATATAATCGGTAATTTTATAATTTTAAATTATATAATACGAACTAGTTTACGAGTAACAATTTTCTTTGTATCATATAATAAAGTAGTTTATTTTTGTTAATTTATGATCAATAATATTTTTCTAAAACATTAGTTCAAAACTTTAATATATAAAATGTTAATCAATCATTTGACTTAGGAAGCTTCTACTACGATGTTATATTCTAAATCAAATTCTATTAAAATGGTCACTAGCTGGCATGCTTGTATAGATCTATACCTCAACCAACCGACAAAACATATTTTAAAATGCACAAACAATCATAATAAAAGCGACATTTTGGTGTTTTTTGCTCAACGTATAACAAAAAATTTAAGCTCAATGAAAAAAGAATATCAAATGAAGAATTGAAAACTAGAGTATACTAGTAGTGTTGTTTCTCACTAACTAACAGAGGCTTGGGTAAAATTTAGAAGTTGACTTGAAAGCCACAGCGTCTGCAATGACCTGCATCGACTTGGGATCTGTCTGAGTTTCTTTCATATCGGTGTTGCATCCCCACACCCTAACCGCAAGCCTACGGCATTTTCGTGATGATTCTCTGAAATAGGTTTTGTACCACTCAATCACATCTTTCTTCTCTATGCTCCTTAGTTCTTCTGCCTCTTTGTGGGAGAAATCAAACATGTACCTATGTGATAGATAGAGAGAGAGAGTTAACTCGATTTTTGTCAGCGACGATGAAGCAACTCACTGAACTTTGATATGAAACTACGGATCTCACGCTTTAAACCCTTGAGATCATTTACCTTTTGTCAACAATCTGACTCCATAAGTCATTTGTCTCAGACAAGAGAGAAGGGTCCTTTTCTAGCAATCTAGCAATCATACCGCTTCTATAATCTTCAAAGGATTCTTCATCCAGTTGTTCCTGCAAGTAACATTTGTGGAATGAGATGGGAAAAGGCTTCAACGTAAGCTTAACATCTTCTTCTTCTTTTTTTTATTAGAGACTTACCAGCAGAGCTTCGATGTCTTTTATGAAATTGTCGACTCTCTCGAGCAAATGTATTGGACCGTATTTGGAAGATTGAACACAGAAACAGAAACCCTGGACACGATAAGTTAAGCGAGGGCCACACTCGACAACATAGCCAAGCTGCTCCTTTGTCCTGTAACCAAAATTTATTTATATGACTATACATAAATACGGTTTGATCTATTACAAAAACTAGAGAAACATGTGATGACTAACCTCAACTGATTGAACAATGGCTCTCCTATGATTTCATGAAATAGATCCAGCATAGCTTTCATTCTTGTTGACTGAGCTTCTTCAGGCTCGATTTGATAGTAAAGCTGCAAAACAGAATTCATGTTCAAATTCATAACCATGACTATCCGAGAAACCTACTATATCTTCTACTTGGCTGACTTTACCTCGACTACTGAGTTTGTTTCAGATTTGTTCTTCACAGTGACATCTCTTACAAGTTTGGCATTCAGAGGGAAGCACATTATCTGCTCTCCATGTCTACATTTGACTGGGAGCGGTTCAACTGTCAGACTGTTCTTGAATATGTTTGATATGTTCACTGTTTCGTCTTCCGACAAATTACCATGACACAGAGCCTCAATATATATCTGCAAACATAAAAAGTTATAATCTAACCGTTGCCCAATTTAAACAAAACCAGAGAACAATTGCAAATGCAAGTAGTCAAGTATTTAAGTAAAAGGGAAATCACATAAACTGTGGTTGGTGAAGGATGTTACCTGAGAGCGGACTACAGAAATAAAGCTGTTGAGATCAGCTAGAGACAAATCATTTAGGACAGACAACTTCTCGTCGCTGTCATAGATTCGTTTACACAAGAGTTGCAGTCTCAAGTATGTGGAATGGTTCAACGGCTTCATATTACTATTTCTAAACCCTCTCTCCATGTTTTCTTTGATAACCTGCAAGGTTAGATAGAGAAGGTTGTCACCGATGAGGAAGTTGAAGAATGAATGAGAATAAAGAGTATTGACAAACTATACATGCAAAATTTCACATACCTTAAATCGGTCCAGGCTTGGCATGAAGGATTTGGCTATGGCTAAGATTTTTGATAAGAGAGCTGGAATTTTTTCATTAAAGCCATACACTTTAAGCTCTAGTTTATCACCATACATGGATAAAGAAGTTTCGAGTTTTGCTATACTCGCCTGCAAAAGATAAGACATTCATGTCAGTAAAAAAACATCTAAAACGATTTTCCTAAAAGGTATCTTGCCTGGTATATAATCTCATTTAGCTCGTCTTTCAGAAGGTTGATAAATAGTTCCGTCAAAAGGCAGTTCTTCACACTGTCATATGCCCCCTTCAGATTTATGCGGAAGTACGTATTTGCTCGGGGAACCTTAAACGTTTCGTCAAGCTTGTACCAGAACTTCATTAACGGTTCATCAATTAAACATTTAGGGGGAGACTGACTTTTAGGATCCGCATCCGAATTAATAGCCCGGATGGAAAAATCACAAGGGATGAACTGGTTTTTTGAAGGAAGATGCAAAGAAGTATCTACTTCTGAAGGATTGCTCCATGTTTCCATCAAAGTCAATGGAACATCTTCTTCTACGTAACGAGAACCGAACCAAGGCTCAGTTTGGAACTCTGAAACCAGGAAGTTCAAAAGAAAGATGAACATTAATATGCAATCCAAAAGTTACATTCTCAACAAATCTCGAAAGTACCTTCTGACTTGACTGACTTCGAAACAACATCAATCCTCATGTTTTTTGGTGTGAAGAAACCCATGAGATCTTCTATCATTTTTGGATCCCATGTCTGGTATACATAATCACCATAAATAACGTGCTCTACTGGATAAGCAAGCATATTCCCTGTAGAATAACACTTTCGATGGTTATTATACAACAATGCGTAATAAATTATGAAAATATTTAGGCTTTACATGCCAACATAACCACTATTAACGTCTTAGAAGAACTAGATGAATGACAATACAAGTACGAACCTGAAAGCTCAGCAGCATAATCATCTGCAGCCTGCTCCTCAGCATATCTAAAGTCCATGTTCCCAATATCTTGGAGTTCCTTGAATATCCATTCTTGTGGTGACGCATCACGCAATAACTTGAGATATTGATAAATGTAGCCAATGATGTCATAAATCTACAAATAGAAGTTGCCATAAGGTCCAATGAAAAGGAGTAACATAAAAAAAAAAAAAAGAGAAGGACGACGGTATATGAAGCTATATACAGTTGAAAACGATTGAATCAACCCCTGCGTTAAGCTTAGTTAAAATATGTTAATTTATAATATTAAATTACCTTCTCTAAACCAGAGTCAGTGAGATGTATGGACATTCCAAAAACATAGGCCAGAGACGAGCGGTTTATTCCATCATCCCCAACACCAGCAGACAGAGAGGTTATCAAGCCCTTAACTTTAAGGAATGAATGAAGACTTCCTCTACCCTCTAGAAAAGATAACGGTACAAACAACGTTCTTCAATATGCAATTTACATGAGTGCATGCAAAAGCACGCTTTAAGAAAACTATATATAAACCATTAAAAATGGATGTGATTTCTCACCGTGTCCTAATAGATGTGCTAGATAGTCCTCCGGCTTCTTCACATAGGCATGGCGAAGAGGAGGGAGAGTCCATGTCAAATTAAGAGTATGAACATCTCTGACCGCTTCTAGGCGATATAATTTACCGCCTTCCCAAATAGGACCTTCTGCCACCAGAGTTGGCCTAATTTTGGATCCGTTTTTGACATCGCCAAATAGTTCTGCAACCCAACTTTCAAGCAAATCGAGAGGTTCTGCAAGATTTAATAGGTAACCAATATGAATGCAAAAACATTTTCCAAGAATTAGAGCGAAACACATCATAAACCTAGAGACTTTTACCTCCTCCAATGACAACGAGTTTCATCAATCCACCGTGGTAATATTCCTTGTACAATTTCACGATGCATTCCCGTAGATCAACACCATTTTCCATTGCACCACTCAAGCTCTTCTTGTTACCTTACATCGCACACGAAAAACAGATTAACTATAACTTGTTTCATGAACAACTGAAGTGTGGCAACAAAGGTACACCGAGAAGTACTTACCCCATGCGAATCTATTTAATGGATGACCCTTTGTAGACGTATGGCACTGAAGTTGTTGCAGACGACATGCATCATTTTGGAGGGCCTGGTTAAATTCTACAAATTTGGATCTTGTTAGCAAGACACATTTAACTATATAAGAGGTTAGTTTATCTGATGATGATTGAAGACTAACAAAGGAACAAAGGGCATGATTAACAGGCATACCTGAATCAACAGCAAGGAGTTCTCGTTCCATAGCTTCAGTCTTCATCAGCGGTGCAACAAAAAACTGAGAGAACCTAATAACAAGAGAACAAACCAAGGTCAATGATAACAAACTCTAGTCATGCATACCGACAAACATATATCGTCCACCTTGGTAAATTTACAGCAGATGATAGTTAAATAGATAAGTGAAGTGTCAGCGGAACCAAATGTTGTACCTTTTTAAGGCACCCTGAAGGAATTCTCTCTTGACTTCAAAGTGATAGCACGTATGCTCCATTTCGGTGTATGCGTTGGAGGATCCTCCATGCTTAGACAAGTAACTATCATACTACAAGCAAAACAAAGTCAAACCCAGAAGAACTCAAAGGATATATCATTCTAACAAAACAAAGTATGTACAACGTTGAAAAGACGAAATCCATTATCCAAGTTCTAAGTAAACATCTCAGTTATATCTAATCATGCTAATATGGTTAGTTCCTTAAACCTTAATTCAACGATAGAACCATCAGCATATGAATCTATAAATAGTGAAAAAAAACATTGCAAACATAGAACATAATGCATTGCTTACTTCATTCTCATCGGGGAACTCAGTGCTACCCATAAAAAGCATGTGTTCTGAACAAAACATTAACATGAGAGTGAATCCACACCATAAACAAAGGAAGTGGAATAATAATAACTCACAGAAAGATGAAAATACCAAGAAAGTGAGCCAGGCCTTGCGCCTCGGGAGGATCCAAGAAGCTGCCCATTGCAACACACATAGCTGCAGCTGCCTATAAACCCACAACACAAAACATATGAGTAAAAAATAAAAATTTGAGAAAAGAGTAAGAAAGCAGGTGATGTAGAAGACCTTTTTGGTCTGATGATCCCCTTTCTCTTTCACTTCATCCTCATCCTCATCTCCTTCCATTTCTTCATCGTCATCATCTTCAGAGCTCCCGTCACTATCTTCCTCTTCTTCTCCGTCCTCATCATCCTTATCCATTTGATCACCGTCGGTTTTCTTTCCATCAGCCGCAGAGCCGTCGAGATAAATATCTGGATCGTGGATAAGCAGAGCAGACAATCCGTTCTCCAATTCAATCACTCTGTATAACCTCCGATCGTTGGGTGACTTCACCACCACATCGTCCAAGCTCGAAACGGCTTTCGTAACAGACATTGTTCTCGCTCTGAGAAGATAACGACTCGTGAAGAAGTAGTTGTGCTGCAAGAGTATCTCCTTCTTAGGTCTTTTGAATCCGATTCCGCCGCTATTGCCTTCTTCTGAAATTTCCATTTATTTTTTTATTAAAAAACAAATTAGAATCAATGGAAAAAAAAACTGCAACATCTTGCCGTTATCTCTTTAGAGATACGACATGTACGTCGTTTCAAGCTAGAGAAACGACATTGATGATGGTACTTCTTCCACGCTTAGTCTTCTCCTTCGCTGTCGCCTGTGAAATCGAACCTACATCCGGGAACGAAAGAGAATTGAAAATTTGAATAATGAAAGTAGTTACAAACCTAATTGACCTTTACTGTACAATCCAAATCGAGGCAATGAATCGACGAGCGATAGAGTGCGGATATCTCTGAAAAATCCTAACATTGTGTGGTTGAGTTGGCAACGATGGCACTGGGAGAGATTTTCATGGAGATAGAGGACAGAGTTGTGGAGGAGAAGAATCTCGAGCGGTTAGAGAATCTAGTGGAGATTCTGCATGAAGAAGGCTCCAAATCAGTGAGTAAAGCGTAGTGTGGAGTGCACAGCAAAGTATCTTGCTTATGTGAGAGAGAGAGAGAGAGAGAGAGAGACGCAAAAGAAGCAATCAGATCATTTGTTGGCTCCGTGGGAATATGCCTTTATGCGATAAGGTTGGTATTTTGGTTACTAGTGACCTCTTTCTTATATAAGCTGTAGACGATCGTGGACGGGCCCACCCACAGTGACGCAACGCAAAGGCTTGTGAGATGTATGAGAGAATACGAGAGACAAAAGCTATGGCTTCTTTGTATGCATGAATCGGAAGAATCTAGGGAAGAAACAGGACAGGAGAGACAGAGCCAATGAACAAGTCTATCAAAACTCTACAGAAGCTGAGTCCCCACCTAGTCGAGTCAAGACCATTTTACTCTCCAGTTATTACCAGAGCGCTTGGAAAGAAGCTTTTAGCTTCCAAAATCGACCTTAGAAAAAGGAGGACCTTCAAACTTCAACGTTACGTGGATTACAGAACAAGAACATTGACGTTGACGTTGCTAATCCTTCTGCTACAAACAGGCCTAGCTTGATGGAGCGAAGAGCCACAAGCATATACTTATGAGGTACAAAATATTTTAAAGTTCATCTATGATATTGTTGTAGGTCTTCCTGTGTTTGAATAGCTAGTTTGATGGAACACCCAAGTCACACGTATTCACTAAGTTCATAGAGCAATATTCTAGTGTGCAGCTTCTCTAATCAAGTTTCTTCATTTCTCTTGGTTGATACTAACTTAATACTATCACGTTTCTAATAGTAGATACAACATCCATGAGTAGGTGGGGTGGGCTACACATATAAATATTGTACATATAGCAAACTGAAAAGAGATTGCAATATTTTAACAACTAGTCTTTTCTCATTCAAAACTATCTTATATTACAAAAAATAGGACCGTAAAGAATTAAAAAAAAAAACTTTTGAATCTGAATCTACATCTTCTTGGCCTAATAAGTAAAGAACAAAAAGTCAAGTCTCTTTGTCTTTTCATTCCCTTATAATTGAGCAAACCAGAAACAGATAAGTCAGTTCCTCAGAAACTGTCCAATGCCTCAGCTGGATCGCTCTAGGGTCTCTTCGGCTAAGCTCCTTTCTGTGGTCGTGGACGGCGACTATTATGGCCGATCATCTGCTGCGGTTCCCTTCAAATGGGAATCTCAGCCCGGAACTCCCATAAGACTTTTCAAACGATCTTCAGGTTCTGATTCCGATTTCAACTCTCCTGTTTCAGCTCCACTCACACCTCCTCCCTCTTACTTCAGCGCTTCTCCTTCCTCTACAAAGCTTAAAAGAGCCAACGTTCGTTCTGGTTCCTTGGTCAACAAGAATCGTAGCGACCCCTCATCTCCGGTTGCTTCATCTTCATCATCCTCGTCTTCAACATCTTCTGTGCCATCCTCTCCAATGAGGACGTCGGATTCGTACGGAAGGAACAGCAGAAGACCAATGTGGTACGGATCTAGACATTATAATGCTAAGTCTTCAGGATGCTACGGTTCCATCATCAAGTTGTTTCTAAGAGATGTCAAGTAATTATGTTTTTAAATCTCTCAAAAAATATGTTGGGTTTCTACTCTTTTTTGTAATCTTGGGAAATAATTTTCTGAAACTAATTGTCCTCAGATTCATTTCATCTCAATGAATCTACTGGTTGGGTCATAAGTCATAATCATATGCTTTTCATTAAACTCTGATACTTCCATTTTTCTAAATTACTTACCACATAAAGATTACACTGCAGTCTATATGTCAATATGTGTATAGAATCTGTGCTCAGTGTAACTTCTCGTCATTTCAAATTCACAACTTACTCCCTCCATTTAAATTTTTTGAAATCTGTGAGAAACAAAATTTTCTTCACTTAAATATTTACAGCAAACCATAAAAATAAATTGACCTTTAAGCATAGTTAATTAAATCAACATAACATTACATGCTAGTATATATTAAGATCAGATCTATAAATGTTCAGTAGTATTACTTCACTTTTGTACAGTCATGTAACACCATAACAGATAAACAATACATTTCACTTACGGTCAAATCTTTTATTTTTAGTTTTTTTCATCGAGTATTGATTTGGGTATCATTCTCTCGTTTGGCGTTCATTGACCATCACGTGACACCACATGCGCATAAAAGTCTGCTATGGAGCTCGCTCACGTTGGCTGATTCCAAGCTCCGTTTTTTATTCCACACCACACGTTAGCAAAGCCTGGTTTGAGGGAATCATGCATGGTTCTCTTCTCGTCCGTAGATTTTCAAATTATTCCAAATCAGATCATGTTTGGTTCTGATACAAAATTTTCACAGGCTTTACTAAATTTTAACAACAATATCATTCAGCTCTCTCTCAACCATAACATTCAAAACAAAGGCCAATATTATCCAAAGACTCAGAAAACGAAGTTGCCTTCTTCTGCAGCAGAAGAGAATGCACCATCTTCCATCTCACTGAGGGCCGTCGCAGTTGAATCATCTATTCCCAGCAGATACTGTAGCCTCGACACCTTTTCTGGCGCCGGCTTGGGATCACTCTTTGAATAGATACTATATAGATCGGATAACTCCTCCGAGACCTCCCATGATAACGGCTCAGCCGGCACAGCTTTGTCGCATGCCAGCAAATCATTCAGCGACGAGACCTAAAACAATAAAAAGAAGCATGCACACAGCTAATCAGACACACAATCTGACTTGTGTAAGAGAGAAAAAGAGGATTTGCATACCACTCCTTTGGCGTTTCTCTGCCTGAGCAATGCCACGGCTTGGATCAGCGAGTTAGATAATCTACTCTGAGCAAGGTCATGGACAACGCCTTTGGCCTTTTCCACATCAATACTGAGATCAGATGGGATTGTCTCGTAGACTTCAGTTTCATCGAACTCACCTGTTCCTGATGAGAATATGTCATTCACCGTCTTCTTGAACAGTTTCTCTCTCAGACTCACAGCGATCATGCTGTCCAGACTCACGTTTGCCTCCTTGAGCTCCCGTATCTGCTTTATGTTCAGTCTTCCTTGGTTAACAGCGGTTTCTATCGCGTTCGCCATTTTTGTGGTCGTTATGTTCTTTATAACCTTCTCCGCTTGTGGCTGAGGCAACCCAACTTCTTTCTGGAGCTCGTCTAACTGCTCTACTCTTGCCTTCGTCAATTGCCCATCAGCTAAAATCACTTCGGCTTGTTGCCTGAAAGCCTGCTCGGCTAAACCTACGTGAATGTTGACTATTTCTTTCGAAGTCAATCCAAGGATCCCACCAAGCTGGTTCAGAAGCAAGTACTCTGAGTCGTCTCTCTTTGTTGTGATCTGGGCGCCGAACGGGATTCTTGTTACCTCTCCGGTTAGACAGTAGAGCAAGTATGTTTTGTAGAGATCGATCCTGTCCCTGTCCGGAAGGTCATCTTTAAGAGTTATCTCAGTCTGGCCAGGCTTTCCCATCTTCTCCGCGAGTTCTTTGTCAGGTCTTGTCTTTCTGAGAGATTCGAGAGATCCCCATTCCTCATCTTCACCATTTTCTTTTTTCTCTTGAACAGGTTCCTCAGGTTCTTTATCAGAAGATTCTCCCTTAATGTCAGCCACCATTTCAGTCACAACTAACTTGTTGAAAGCAATCATCTTCTTGAGCTCCTTTGCTGACTCGGTGCGGTTCTCTGCCGATCTTGCTCGTCTGATATAGTTTGTGAAAACCCTACGGACCTGCATCAATGAAGGTTTTTTTTATCAGATAAACTAAATCTTAATACCAAACATGGGAAAAGTAAAGAGTGTGATGATACTCACAGCCTTGCTAGCAATAGACATGGCAGTCTCTCTGGATAACCGAAGACCATGAGCAGCCTTTCTTACTGATTTACGAGTTTCAGCATCATAACCATCCACTCCAGAAGAAATTGCTTCTCTGACAACCTGCAAAAGATAAACAGAATAAACACATGTAAGCAAACCTTCAGGCAACAAGGCAATCACCTGAAATGTGTCTAAACGAAGTCAATGGAAACGGATTAAAAACAGGCAAATATGTACTATTAACATGAGAGTTTCTAAAAGACAGCGTCTAAATTGCAGTACTAAGACGAAAGACCATGGGAACAAACTGGGACATAGAAGGGGACTAATAAGCTGGTTTACCTTTTCAAATATGCTTCCACAGATTTCTGCATGAGCAGCCTCAATAGTTTGCTGAGGAATACAGAGCATGACTCTTAACCTTAATAAAGCAGCAACATTGTCATCGCTCAGCTCTCCATCCGTAACACATTGTTGAAGCTTCTGCCTATAGATATCTGAAGAAAAGCAGGTGATTTTCAGATGATTGGGAAGAAAAGACTTCAGCAAACATCAAAACTGTTAGATAACAGCATGTAATGTAACCACACAAAAAGTGCCAAACTTGTTGGAAGTCTGTTAAGAACCAATCGATAACAATTAAAGCTAGTTTGCTAGGCAAGGGACCAGCAGGTTCACCAGCAATCAACCAAATTGATAAGATTCTAGTTTTTCATGGTCCCATCCATCGTATCTTTGGGCGATACAGTGGCAATTCAAACTGTATAACGTAACAACAAAAGGTCAGGTGGTCCGAATTTACCTTCATGGATTGCGCTTGCCTTCTGTGCATCAAAGTGGAGCTCTTCGCATAGCTTCTGAAGATATTTTGCTTTACTGTCTTGTGCTTCAAGGTCACCACTAGAAAAAGCGTTAGCAAGTCTTTTACGGTATGCCTTGGACGTGACATCAACACTAATAGCTTCAGCCTCCCGTGTTCCCAGTCCGAGAATGTTTCTCAGTTGGCTCATCGCCACAAGCTGCCATTCAGCAGAAAGATGATCAAAAATGACATCGCAAGGGACGGTGATAGAGAAACTGATACAAAACTGGTTTCAGCTTACCTTGTTTTCTTCAATGCGCCCACTCGATAAAGCATCCGTAACATACGCTCTATAAAGTAGCTTTAAATCATCCATCCTCCTCTCAAAATCAGATTCACCACCTATGCCACAGAGATCCAACGTTAATAGCCTATAATTACTAATCAGAAAAGAGACCGTCAAAACTTTACCTATTAAAGATATAGGGCCAACACCCCGTGCAAAATTAGCTGCCTCTGAATGACTTTTTAAGGAAACCAACAGGTTGTTAAACTCCAGTACTTTTTCAAGCTCTTCCACAACAAGTGACATACTCTTCCTGGATAAATCGTTTTATGCAATGATTCAGTAATTAATAAAATAAGTACTTTTTCGGCCCGGCCATATTCAAAGTTCAAATATATAATAATTCTCCATAAAATCATTTGATGCATGAATAATTAACAAAATACAATGCCTTACACTGCTCGTGTGCGGTTTTTTAGTACGCCAAGTGCAGATGTAATATTCTCTATGGCTACTGTTCTTGTATGTTCTCTAAACAGCTCTTCAGCAAGCTGCAAGGGACAAGAAACTGTCAGAAGAACTATAGCTAGTGGCAGTAGAAAATCAATTCTACAACGAAATAGAGTACCTCATCAGAAAGCTTGAATGATAGTTGTGCTTTTCTAAGGTCCACAAGGTTTTCTACGTTAATATCTGCAAGCACATGTTGACAAACATAACTATTTAAGTTTCCATGCTTAAAGCTGAAGATAAGGCTAAGAAGTATCGGTTATCATCCATTGCATCATTATAGTTCCAGGCGGAGCATTCAGCATCTTGCTGAGAAATGAACAGTATAAAGCTCTATTTACAAGAAGTGACAAAGTAGTTGATATAACCAGCTCAGACAACTTCCTTAATTATACAAGTGTGACAGAGTTTGTAACATTACCTCTACCAACTAATTTCAACCTTTCGGCATACAGCTGCTTTGCATTTTCACGAATAGCAATCTCAACCTATGCACAAGAGTAATACATTAGCAGAGAACTTCAGATTACCAAGTTGGAGTAAGTTGCCAATATACAGATATTACACAAAATTAAAGGTTTGAAATGCCGACCTGAGCATCTGTGACCTTCAGCACTCGCTTCCAAGGTAAGAGGAAGGAGGCAGCGTCTCCAAAAACAAGAGCTGAAACATATACAAGCCTCATAAATGCCTGCACTGGGACCATACAGACTTGTGATCACACTTGTGCTCTCTTACTAAATCAAAGCTGCCTACAATAAAAAAAAAGGAGTACTAGGGACTAGCGACTCACCCGACGCTGTTCTGCATCCCCTTCACGCTCCCCAGTCTCAAGCCTTTGCCTAAAAATCCTCCGACCAATCTAATCAAAACCAATGAATTAGTGAGTATCCTTCTGAATCAACTGCAAAAGGCTAATTCAAACAAAGAAGAAGGAACTAGAAAACACCTCCATGTGCATGGAGGCTGCATCAGGGTCGTCTATTCCCAGAGCACTTTTGAATTTAACAATCTTCTCCACTTCATCTCCTTTAAGAGACTGTCCTTCAGCTGGAAGCACGGAAGTCACATACCTAATCAAGATGCAAAGATTAACTAAATAACTCTCCACACTAAGCAAAAGAAGAAGACACTATCCAGAGTTCGACTCACCGGCAATATATATCACATATCTCAGCCTGGAACGCCTCATCTCCTTTATTAACACCATACCTGCAACATACACAAACGATCAATAAGCAAACTTTGTGTGTAAATCCCAAAAAGTTTGATCCTTTCGTACCTAGAAGCGATCTTTTCTATATCCTCTTTCGTCACAGAGGCGGGATCTTCGAATTCCGCGACATAATTATGCAAACCGATGGCAGCAACCTCCGGCACGGCCGAGTTCAGAGCATAGACGAGAGCTCCACCAGCTGCTCCAGCTACAGCAGCTCCACCAAGGGCGATATTCTTTGAGCCCATTAACCGAAGCCCAAGCCCATAGCCAGTAGCTAAAGAGGCCGCTAGAACGACAGCGGAAGTCGCTAGCCTCACCGGCGGCGTCATTTTCTCTACAATCGGTTGCAATCCAGTGAGCTCCTTCTTGTTAGACATCACCAGGGGCTGTTCGGAGGGAGTAGCTGCGCAGCGAGGGAACGAAGCTCGGTAGCGACGGCGAGTCTGAGACTGAGAGTTGGATAGACGGAGAGGTAACGGAGTGAGGAAGTGGCAGAGTAGAGGGGAGCGAGGGGAAGGTGAGATTGGAGCGTTGATGGCTGTGGGATTCATGGTTAAGATCCTGAGCAGTTCTGGAGAGAAGAAGCTCTCGTAGGGTTTAACGAACAGAGAGGAAGAAAGAGGATAGAAACGAGATAGGACTCCTCAAAACGCCATCGAAATGCCTTTTCAGACGCCGAAACGTTTTTAATTCGATATTGAAGACTGCGTGCTGTTTTACGCTATGATAAAACGTTAAGATGTTAAATGAATAGCGATTTAGACGGCGCGCGTTAAAGATTTCTGTTTGTTTTGGGCTCGAAACTAAATAACTTTTCCAAGCCTCTAAGCCCATCTTTTTCTTGCTTCTATCCAGGGCCGAGCCTGGTTCGACTGATCTTCATAACAACCGATAATTAGTCTTTTTATTAATTTATACTATTTTTAGAGGGTAACAATAAAGGGTGTAATTCTCTTTTTTTTTTTACAAAAAAAATCAGTTCATTCAAGAGCCTTTCAGTTTTGCATGCTGAGATAGAATGTTTTGTATGATAGACAGAAGGATAACTTCAGTACGGTTTGAGACGGACTGCTCGGACTTAGTAAAAATGACTACAAACTCAATGGATTGGCCAACATTCGCGACAGAAATTGAGACTTTCCAAAGATTACATGAGGACTTCGAAGATGTGAGTATGTCTTATATTCTTTGGAGCTGGAACGACAGGACAGACTCATTAACAAATGATACAAGAACCAAATGCTATTTTTTTTTATATAGATTAAATCCAGACAGATGGAGGAGAATCAATTCGTCTGTTCTCCACTTGGTCTAGTTTAGATGAATAGACGACAAAAAAAAGAAAATCAAGTTTTGAACGGATAAAAAATATATTTCTCCAGAGAGTATTGGGAGAAACTGAATGAGGGATCAGATGAGATTGGAATCTTGCCAATAAACAAGAATTCATTTATAAGTAAAACATAAACAAAAAGATTATAGAAATTGATTTTTGATTTACCATGACATGAACCAACAAACCTTCCATTTCTTAACGGATTGTCATTTGTATTTTAACGTTAATTAAGTTTAATATCAAATGTACGTGTTATCATTTTTATTGTGCACAACTATTCTGGAGCTTCCCGAATTTTCAACTGAGTAACATGTTTTTTCAACAAATCTTCGGTAGTGAGTTGTGAGTCTTGTGACTTTATGGTATTGACTTTATGGGCCGAAGTTTCAGTCTAACTATTCTCGTGTGTATTTGCAAATTTACAGTAGTGTTTACTGTCTGTTTTGGAAATGACTATTAATTACAGTATCGTTAATAAACCGTTGTGAGATGGATTCAAAACATTTAGATATATTTTTTTTTATAACACTGAGAAACATAGTAACGAGGACAAGTATGATGTTCACAAAGGGAACACCGAAAATAAAACACCAAAGCTGAGACAAAGGATACCAGTAGGCATCCAAGAAAGATGTGTAAGAAAAGGATAATGTAAGAGGAAACACATGAACGTGTAGGGTGAAAGGTCGACCCTTCCTCTAGTTGGAAGAAGCTTCCAGAGACAGCAGTTGGTGAAGCCAAGCAGGTTCATGCTGTGCCATGTATGATTGATAGCGCCGATCTCGTGTTACACTCACGGCAATAGCTGCAGCAGCCTCATTACGTTCTTGCAAGGCGTGATCCAGGCTCCATCCATTAATCCCATTGAGAAGTTGGTTTATAGATTGCACCACCCCAGTGAACTCAAGGTGGTGCAATGGCTCACAAAGTACATTATGGAGTTGTTCAGATGAAGCTTCGAAGATAACGTTGACTTGGTGAGTGTTATGCATACATTCCACCGCCCAGAGCATTGCCCATAGATCTGCTTCCGCTTTGGATCGCATGAAGGAGTATGAACGTCTGCTATGCATAATGGTTTGACCATCTTCTCCACGTAGAATCCACGAAGCTCCACTCGGGTGGTGAGGGTCTACCCATGATGAACCCACGTTACACTTCAAACACCCAGACGGTGGCTTAATCCACCCAATATGTTCTTCTGTTCTTACCACATCATCTACTATCTCTGTGTTTGTCTTAAGGATCATGGTCTTCTGCCATGAGGAAGCTTCCTCAAAGGCCCTCGATGCAATGGTGTAGGCCGATACCGTCTTGTTTTCAAAGGCCAATGCATTCCTTGCCTTCCATAATTCCCATACAAGCCATGGGAAAACACTTCGCGTATTGGAATCCCCCTCATTTGAGTTGTATACCTTCAAGAGATGTAAGAAGTTTAGGAATACAGAGTTCCTTGAAAAACCATTTTGAGGTAATGGAATATTGGCAAGGTCCCAAACTTCTTTTGCCTTTTCACACACGAAAAGCATATGGCAAATGCTTTCAGATTCTCTTGAACAGTTAGAGCAAGTGGTATCAATCTGAATACCCCGAGTGGTAAGACGCTCCTTAACTGCCAAAGCTCCCGATAGAGCTCTCCAAATAAAATGTTTAATCTTTGGAGGCGCTTTGATTTTC
This sequence comes from Brassica napus, assembly GCF_020379485.1. Lineage (NCBI taxonomy): Eukaryota > Viridiplantae > Streptophyta > Magnoliopsida > Brassicales > Brassicaceae > Brassica > Brassica napus. The sequence goes on from NC_063443.1 coordinate 3,023,721, forward strand.
CAGAGATTCTTCCACAACTGTTTTTCTATCGGTGGCAAGACGCGAGCTTGGGGATGATTGAAGTCAGTCAAAGCTTCTAAGAGCTTATATCCACTCCGAGTATTGTACCTTCCATCTTTACTGAAACCCCATCGGACTGAATCTTCCTGATTCACACAAGGTTTTATCAACAGGATCCTTTGGGCATCCTCAGGCGTGAAGGTTTGTCTTAGCAAAGGTTGATTCCAAACGCTAGTCCCCTCGATAAGAAGATCAGATACCTTAAGGGCCAAGTTAACATCACTGTTTGCTTTGTACATTGGCGGTCGAGGAATAGTATCAATAATCCACTTTTCAACCCAAACGTTGGAGCTGCTACCATTTCCAGTATGTCTAAAAAGACCTTGTTGTAGGAGCTCTCTGCCATGCATGATGCTTCTCCACACAAAGGAAGGACGCGAGCCCAACCCGCATTCCAGGAAGTTGCCTCTTCTGAAGTATTTACCTTTGAGTACTTTGGCCACCAATGAGTCTGGATTGTTCCAGATTCTCCATGCTTGTTTCCCTAGTAGAGCTTGGTTAAACTTGCCAATATCATAGAAGCCAAGACCTCCTTGTTCCTTTGGTTTACATAGTTTTTGCCACGCTACCCATGGAATCTTTCTTTTCTTGTCACCACTGCTCCACCAGTACTCCACAATAGCATTAATGGAAGCATTAATGGCTAAGGCGTATGGTGAAGATGGGCTGTTTGGACCAAACTTAGTAATGTATGCATAGTTGCATACACATTTAACATTAATAGTAATCGTAGACCATAGACAGGAATAAAATAGAAGAAAAGGAAAGATGGGTGTCTTATGGAGATGGGGCATAGAATAGGGAATCCATGTGAAGGCAGTTGATTCAGATGGGCTCGCCAGCTTTCATTTTCGCTTTGTTTACTGGTCATTTCTCTGTAAATGTTTTAATAATAAGAAGACGAATAGTTTAGTTTTTGTCTGATACTTTATTGTAAGAATTTCATTTTTTATAGATCACTTAACTTGTAGCTATAGCAATCTCCAACCTTTTTCCCCAATAAAGAACTTTTAAACAAATTATAAATATACATTTCAATGTAATTTCATGTTTAAAGCCTATGGTATTGTATCTGCTATAAGTGAGTTGTTGCATTAGACCTATATTAACCCATATTCCCTTTCAACGTTCAACCAATCACAACTAATTAATAATATAAAAATAGTCTTTTTTGCAAACATAACAATTAGCATCTGACATGTTTAAACGAGACGAATAATAGTAATTTTGGTTACGCATGGATATATAATGTAATTTACTTTTGTCAGAAGAAAAATATATAATTTATAGATATCGGCAGCCTAAAGTTTAAAACGAAAGCTGTATAATCGACATAATTCATAACACATGAGAAGATAAAATTGTTTGATCTAACTTTTTTCTAATTCATAATCATTGATACACTTTCTTGTCCATGTATAGTGTACATTACAAGTCGTTCTCCTTTAATTATATGATTGAATGTTTATAGTTTTATTTCAGTTTCAGATGCTTTTCGATTGGTCCACCTGCATGTGAAAACCTGTGCATTAACTATTATCTTATAACTACCCAACTTATATAATTAATCCGTCTAATCATTCAAAGTGATACTTTCCCGTTAAACGCACATTTTATCATAATCATTAATATTCATTGATGCTTTTGTCCGTCTACAATTCGATCACACACAATTTTCGGAGTTAAAATCTAAATAACGAACACAACACATTAATAATCTCATTAACGACTCTTGGTGATTCGAAATTACAACAGCATTTTAACTCAGATCTTATCCACATTATATAATTTTTTCGTGAGAATTTCCCCAAAAACAAAAGTAAAAAAAAAATCCCTAGGAAATAAAAATCCGGCTTCCGGACAAAAATAACACCCATTTTAGAAGCAAAAAAAAAGAACAAAAAAAGGTAAAAAGGAAAAAAGGAATTAATTAACATCCTCAGAGATACTATCAAGGTGAGGCCTCCACGTGGATACTGACGCCGATCTACTATGTCGCCGGCGATGACGGTGTTCTTTACCACTCGACCTCGATGACACAACTTCTTCTAAGTATTTCTCACACAACTTGGCACATTCATCATCTTCTTTAACTTCTCCGGCATCAGCGCTAGGTTTGTTGATGAGAATCTTTTTAGGACGATTATGACCGTCTTTTCTCCTCCTTTTCTTCTCCGGCAAGGAAGAGTCCGGGATGAGAAAATAGATACTTCCTCGCTTGAGCTCGGATTCAGGGGACAAGATCAAGATTTTGCGGACAACACCTTGAGAACATGGTTTGCTTAAGACATGGTTAGGGTTTGCTTGGAGGATCTCTCCGGCGGTTATTGACCGTGTGATCTCTTCAACGTAGCCGTTTAGATGAACGATCCTGATCAAATCTAGTGCTCCACATGGTAGAACACAAGCTAGACAACACCTTAAGCTGTTTCCCATCTCTCTCTCTCTTTCTTTGGATAATCAGATTTATGGTGAAGATCAAGTTGGAGAAGACGAGGTTATATAGTAGCTAGCACTTCACGTAACAACAAAGCGGACTTGACCATACGGTCCATACGTAATTACGTATACACCGATAGTAAATGACGTAATTGTCCTTTTATCATCTCGTTATTAACTGAACCTATCCTTATATAATCATGTATTATTATCTTCATAAACTGATTTATATATCACTAACCGTCAAAATTATACTCCATTTGTTATACAAGTTTCGCACATATTAAAAAAAGACTAATAAAACTTCGTATCTATATATTCCTTATTAATGCATAAAACAATTTTTTCTAGATCAACGAAATTTAAATGGTCTAGTCAAAACACGTAGGGGTGGGCGTTCGGGTACCCGTTCGGGTTCGGATCGGGTATTTCGGGTTTTCGGGTATTTCGGTATAGAGGTGTAGGACCCGTTCGGGTATTTCTATACTTCGGGTCGGGTTCGGGTATTTTTAGTTTGGTTTCGGTTATTTCGGATCGGGTTCGGATATTTAGATTTTGAAAAAAAATTAAATTTTTCATTTTTTAAATTTCTTGTATTTAAGAATATAAATTTTACTTAACTTTTTTTTTATTTTTAATAGATTAAATGGTTAATAGATTTGGACATAACATTTTAAAACTAAAAATGCATTAATTTAGTTATTGTTTTAAAATTTTGGATCTAACTTTTTGTTAATTTTTGAAATAAAAAAAACTTGACATGCTTTTTAAGTGAGTATGAAATCATTTTTTCCGTAATTGCATGTATATCATATGAACTTAAAGTATGTGTAATATTAATATAAATATTTTATATAAAATAAGAGATGTAAACTAAAAATATAAGGTTAATTATACATATGTTCGGTTATCTTCGGATATCCATTCGGGTTCGGATATTATCCATTCGGGTTCGGGTATCCAATCTCTCCTAATTCAATACCCGTTCGGGTATTTTGCTACTTCGGTTCGGATTTCGGTTCGGGTTTTTCGGATCGGGTTCGGGTGCCACTTCGGATATCGGGTAAAGTGCCCACCCCTAAAAACACGAGAACAATAGTGTTAAAGCTAGAATTTACTCAAAATTTTCATTATTAATTATTATATAGATTGTGTACCACTATATGCATGTAATATTTGTTTACTATATGCAGTTCATTAGTATTAGATCTCTGAGCTGAAAATCTGGTGGAAATTCATATACTAATAATCTAAATAATAATCTACTGTTGGAAAAAGGTCGAAATGGATCGAGTAAAGATATTTTGACGCTATATGACAAATTTTACAGAAACTTTTTCTTAGATTCTTTCTCGAATAATACCAAATCTTGAAACTAGGAGCGTGTTGGGATTAGATAGATAGCTCGTAATTTACAGTGCGAAACAATGACCAAAGACTTGGAAACTGAAAAAGGACTATGTATTTAATTTCAAAGCGTACTGTACACTAGAAATACTTAAACAATAGTAGTATGTTTGATAGTTATTAACATCTTATGATCCACACTACACCCTATTTAATTCTTTTTATATTTTTCTCAAATCGTTTGTTTAGTTCAATATCTGATCTCTATCAGCACAATGTATGCATCTTATTCTGTCTCATCCACTGGTTCTATAGTGACACTCGAATCTTTTCTATGGCCACAACTTTAATATTTTCCTACTGCTGTGTGTAGTCCCATTTCCATCAATCCTTGAATGTCATATACTGATATACATATGTGTACTTGATTAATTTAACATTCAATCATAGGTCGGACGAGCTGAACATTAAACAAAATATAAGAAACCACTTTTTCTTTTGAAAAATAACAGCTGTCTTGAAGGAATAAACAATGCTACGCAGACACTATCATGAGTTCATTTTCTTCTTTACAAAATATACGTTATTCGCTTATATAGATATTTTCGTTTACGGTTTTATTCTCATTATTTAAACCATAATAGCACTCTCAAACTAATGTAGGAACTATTTAAGTATGCTTATTTATAGGAGCATAACATTTTATGTTACTTAAATTATTGTGTTGCTTTTAAGACTTTCTGCTAATGACTATTCTCACACTAATTAAAGTCAAAACCATACGTACGTTAAATATGCACTTAACCAAGATATCTGCAACTTGCGGGGATTAAGTACTGGAGTACAATTGAAACACGTTGGTGTCGGAGATTAATGAGTAACTAAGCGTACTTGATTAAGCAAGAAAGGGGACAAGTAAACCGCAGGACCACATCAATATCTACTTCAAATTTTGAATAAAAGAAAATGATAAACTTATTAAGAGCCCCTAAACCAAAACTGATGTACTTTATTTACTGGTTTAGGAAAAAGGAGCCCAGCATTTAATTTATCAGTCAGAGTTCTATTGTGAAATAATCAGGTTCTCAAGATGTATTCAGGCTTCTAACTGAAATAAGTTTGTACGAAAATCATCTCGATGCCTCTTCAATAGTATATTTTAAATACAAGTTTATACTTATTTATTTATTTATATTAATAAGGGTCTGATCGGCAGATAGACTGTTGAGACTTTAGAATATTTAACAGCCCTTAAAGTTAATTGGGAAAATTGTTTTTTTAGAGCAAAAAAATGATAACTATGTCCTTTTAGATTAATCTCATATACTTTATGTCTCATTAGGTTAATTATTTTCAAAATGACAATAATGCCCTTAAAATTGTAATTTTTTTATTTTTTCGTTTTTTTTTTGTTTTTTTTTAAAAATTGATTTTAAAAAAAATATGAAAGTGAATATTCCCAAATATTTTGTTTCCATATTTTTAGGAACTGATTTCTTATCCGTAGAATACAGCTAATCTGTAGAAATCTAATCTGTAGAAATCGATTTCTACAGGTTTTTAGAATTATAGTAATATGTAGATTTTGATTTCTACATGTTTTAGATTTACAGTAAATCTATAGAAGTCAGTTTCTACGTGTTGTAGATTTATATTAATGTGTAGATTTTGATTTCAAAATTTTAGATCAGTAGATTAAGCGCGGAATGTGTATTCTAAATATTTTTAGAATACTCTTATTTACGTAGATCACGTATTCTAAACATTTTAGATTCAATGAAAAAAGTGGATTTTGTTTTCTACTGCGTAGAATGCTATTTCTACTTTATTTAGAACATAATTTGAAATTTATGATTTAAACATTTTTAGAACTGAAAAAAAAATACCACTAAGTTCATATTAGTATTTTATCAAAAGTTACTATTTTTCTAATTTTTTTTGGTTTGTAAAACTACTTATTGAATTTATTTTCAAAAATATTAAAGGGTGTTATGGGCAAAAATGACACAAAATAGATATTAGTCTAAAGGAACATAATTATCATTTTTTTGCTCTGAAAAAACAATTTTCCCAAGTTATTTTTTCTCCAATCAGGTTTTTACTAAAAGTTTCTGATTTAAAGTCTTCACATCCCCTAACTGTTTTTACTTCTATATTTTCGTTTGTTTTCTAACAGCCAGAGAATCATGGCTTTTAAAGGACTGTGAGAAATAGATTTAACTCTTTTTTTTTGTTTTCTTCTTCACATTCCCAGAAAAATTAAAGAGCATCTCTACATCAATTCATGTTTCATCGCAACAAATAAATGCATTAGTACACAATTACTATTTAATTTCTTTAGTTTATGATTCATTTTTCATTAAAAATTATTTGGTGATGTTAGAGAGGGAAGTAAATTAATTTATTCAGTTTACTCATAACCCAAGACAACAATCAAACTTTTAATGAGATATAACTCAAAACTTTTTCTTGATAAATTGTAATGAGATATAACTCAAAACTTTTTCTTGATAAATTGATTTCAATAAAAATATTGATAATCACATGTATACAATAATTGCAAACATGTCATTAATATGTTTTCATATATATAAATTTAGCATACTTTTTTAATAGTCAGAACTTCTAAAGTTTTCGATACCAATCATTTTTACAAATATTCAAAGTGACGGCCACAATTTTTAATGCCAAAATCTCTACATCTAAAAAAAATAAAAAAAATTTAAACCCAAAATCCTAAAGCGAAAGTCATTAATAATATTTTTTGTTTTAATGAATAAATTGTAATCTTATTTAAAATTTAATAAAAAATAAATTTGTTTGTTTCAATTTTATATTTATTTTTAAAATAAATAAATAAAATATTTTGTTGAAAAATTTTGATTGTTTTTTCCCTAAACTATATAATATATTTTATGAACTTGAATAAATAAAAAACTAGATTGCAATAAATTGGTAATATATTTTGGAAATGAATCATAATATATATTTATAACAGTCACAACTTCTAAAGCTTTTGATGTCAATCAAATTTTTAAATTTTTCTAAAATAACAGTTACGGTATTTAAAGCTAAAATCTCTATAGCCACAATTTTAAAGTCAAAGTATAAAGCGAAAGTCATTACCAATCAGACCCTAAGTCATATTAACAAAGTTATTTTCAGTGGCGAATCTAGGATGAATTTCTACCTGGGACAAAACGACAAAACACTAGTAATATATATATAAATTCAAAATTTCATTCAGGACATTACTAAAATTCTAAGCAAAATTACAGCCAAAAAAAAAATTATGGGGGCAGCTGCCTCACCCACTCTCCACCTAGTTCCGCCACTGGTACTTCAATCTAGGTCTGAATTTGTCACGTTTCGTTTTAATACTGCAGCTCAGAAGAGGATATGGCACATAACACGATCAAGAACGTAAAAAGAGCATGTATTAAACAAACAAACAAAATCTGGTGGCAGAAAATAAATCATGGAAACGAATCAACGACATGAAAGAGATGAAGCTTCGTCGTACGGAGGTCTCGGACACCGACGACGTACGATTGTCAAGAGTATTAATTAATCTAATCAGAGAGTGGCGAACGTAATGAACACACGGGTGAGATTTTGTGCGTGTGTGTGTGCCACAATGTGTTACATACTGAATCTTCAAAAGGGTTTAATGTGATCATAATTGGAGAACGTGAGCCAAACCTGTCTTGTTCCATAATTTCACAACTTCCACGGTGGACCATTAACCGCTTAATCAAGTTTTCATTTAAAATTATGTTTTATTAGCAAGAGCATTTGTCCAATTTTTTCTTGTTTTCTCATTTATCCAGCTAAATTGTTACGCAGGTAGAAATCGGCAAATTATTCTTATAACGATCGTAGCCACATCATGTGTAATGTGTTCACTTGTAAGTTGTGACTGGTGCTATCTTTTTCCATGAGAACTCGGCTATAAACAGGAAAATGTAAATAATTAACCAATTAATATATCGATATATATATATATATCTTATGATGAGACCGTATTGCATGGCACTGTACATATGATAAATGGTAGTAAAAGATATACAAAATGAAATGAAATACTCTCTTTTTTTTAAAAGTAGAAACTACAATGTATTGTCATAAAAAAACACTAGAGTGTGTGAGCGTTGGAGGATTTTCTTTCTATTTTGGCCGTCTCGTTGAGTTTAAGTTGATTGTAAGTTGTACTCCCATTGTATGTTGTAAGTTGGAGGATTTTCTTTCTATTTTGATGAATTTTCTTTATCTGTTTTACAATACATGATATTTTGGTTTGATGCAGAAATATTAAAAAAATTAGTTTCCTCTAAAAAGCAACTTGAAAAATATATTTTAAAAACTATTCACTCAATTATAGAAATGTTGCAAAATCTGATTGGTTACATAGTTTTCAGTAAAAATTAAAAATAATATAAAAATATCATATATTTTGAAACAAAAATTATCGTCTAAAATATTATCTATTATGAAACGGAAGAAGTAACATGCTAGAAGATTAATCTAGTTTAGTTTGCTTATCTCTAGGCGCGGCTCTATTATTTATGAAGCCAATAAAGAAAGAAGAAGAATCCAAAGATACGCAAATGTAATTATTTAGAGAGCAATTATATCACGAGAAGTATAGCTGGCATTTCTGGTCAGAAGTCTTCTTTCTATCTCTATATTTACAAACCATTATTGTGGTAAATGACTCGATTCTATTCTTTTTGAGTTTCGATCGAAACATATATCTTCAACCACTAGTATATGTATATATATGAATGAAACATTGCATGAATTAATGAATATATATGGTATGAGTAAACATCTTCGCAAACAGATTTTCTTATTTTTTATAGTAATAAGTAAGAGAAGAAAAACAATATATTAGTAATGGGCTTTACTCGTGTTTCAGAAAAAAAAAATGAACTTTACTTATATCTAGAAATTAACTTAAAATTACAAAATTGCCACATTATATATATACATATAGTCCAAGAACATTTAATATCACTGATGTGCGATATCTAATAGACTCTTTCGAAATATGGATGAGACTCAATTTATTGGAAACATTTTAAATCCCACATCTCAGAAATACCACAACAAAATAAGTTATTTGTACAAACTACAAAGTATGAACTTGATGAACGAGACAATGAACAGTGAAACAAAATCAAACGAAAGGAAAAAGTGGAGTGGAGTGGAATGAAAATTCTACAAATCGCTCATCGTCACCAAAAACCAAAAGCAAAGATGAAACAAAGCTGAATCAAAACAAAAGAAGCTTGAATCCAAATGAATCGAAGTGGAATAACCAAGAACAAATTGGTTTTGATGCCATATTAGTAATAGGTCCAACTCACATTTAAAAAGTATCTCAAGAGCGGAGAATTTCGCATCACATATATATTGTCCAAAGACAATTTAGAATATCTAATACAATATTAATTACCTACTCTCCCAAAGTCGAGGAAAATTTGATTTTAGCCACTCCTTTTTTTTCTTTGTTGTTGTAATCAATGGAAACTATTTTTATATGCTAATAGGGGACGAAGTGGTGTTTAAGGGGGACGTACCTGATCGTGTAAAGACAAACCATTGTACTATAGTTTGAAGTTTTAATATAGATCATTGGAGATATCTCTATAACACACGTTTGGTTAGATTTACCCTCGTGTGCAATATCTTTTTGTTTTTGTTTTGGACGTAAATGATTTCCGTAATCTTCATTGATCTCCCGCTGCACGTACTTCTATTCCAAATTCGTTTTCGTGTTAGAACTTTGGAGGATCCATTTTTTAAAGAGATTCTATACATATCAAAATCAAAATATCAACATAAATAATCACATACAATAAATCTTTTTTTTTATCAAAATCAACAACAACCACATATATGCACAATGATAGTGGTATTATGGTATATGATTTTCTTGCATGATCTCGTTAGTTTCTTTTGTACCTATATTTTGACGTTTTAGAATATATTTGAATGCACTTTTGGTTGTAAGGCTTATTATTGACCATTATTACACACTAGGGGGTTTTACGGGCTACGCCCGGATTTTTCCTATAATATTAGTTTAATTTTATATTTATATTTTAAAATAGAACAAATATGATATATACTGAAACTTGTTATAGAATTATAAACATAAATGCAAATTTAAAAATATTTGAAATAAATTGTTGTGTTTTATTGGAGTTTTATGTAGGATATTAGTAATATTAATAAAAAGTTAACTAAATTATAAGCTAAGATCTATATATATTCTTTATCTTGGTTATTTATTTTTATGTAAAACAATTGTAAAGCTTATAATTAGTATTGTATAAATTTTGATTGGTTTTAAAATTATTAAATTTCATTTTTGTACTTGTCTTTAAAAGAAAGTACCACCGACTTGTATACCGGTTCTTTATTTGTTGACTTTTAGATCTTTTATCTGTGCTACGCGCGGATTGTTTAGTCTAGTAAAACTTTTATTTATTTAATTAATTTATATTTATTTTAATACTCTATATTGTAATTTGTAAAGTGATTTTTTGCCTCTGAACTCTCATACTTAAAGTTAAAGCCACTAAAAGATTTATAATCCTTAATAAATAGATATATTTGTTAGTATATAATTAACAATTAATTAAAAGAAATTTTATTGATTTATAATTATCATTGTCTAAAAATAATTTATATTGTGTTATAAAGTCTTCATATCTTAAATAAAAAATAAGATTTGTTAATATATTATCGTAAATGAAAATGCTTTTTTATTTGGTAATTATCATTATATAAAAATAATTTATATTGTGTTACCAAAAATAATATTTTACATCATTATTATTATTTTTAAATAAAAGAGATATATCTCTCTATATATATTGTATATAATTTTATATATACAATAAGTTTTTTAATATTCTTACACGATAAAGGAAAATTTTATTATAATAAATAACTTTGTGATATGTATAAAAAATTGATATTTATTTTTTTATTAAATATTTCAAATGCATGAGTATTTTTAAACTGTATTTTACGTGATAAAATAATTTTGCTATGATAAAAAAACTCTGTATGTTTGATTTAATATTAAATATTCTGAACATATGAAAATAATTTATTCTAGTGATATTTAAATTGATAATATATTTATTTATATGCAATTATTGTGTTTGCAACCAATGTACCGTTGCAACAAAACTCTTTCTTGAGGTCCTTAAATATCTTGCTGTAAAATAAACATGAACATGTCCGAGTTCAGAGTCATGAACCAATGTACTGTTGCAACAAAACTCTTTCTTGAGGTCCTTAAGTATATTGCTGTAAATATACTCTTTCTTCAACCCTTGGACTGTTGTCAAGCTTTTCCTACCATTGCGCTGATGCACACGGATGTGGACGTACTCCTTTGTTCCCGCACCTGAGTCCTCAGCATTCGCATCAGCAAACGGGTCTGCAGGTAATTAAAAAATAAACTGATTAGCAAATGAGAAACATTAACCATAGCCCATGTTCCAAATATAAAAAACTGTAACCAAAGATTTAAGATAAGTCTTAAATGGACAAATGAGGCAGATAAGCAGAGGTATTTTGATAGACTATGGATCAAAGTGGAACTTACCGAAGGCAGTAGAGACCTGGGAATCAAGTTCAGACATGAAACTTTGTTGATCTGATGGGCAAAAGGACAGAGAATCTGAGACCTGAGCAAGAAGACCAACGTCATAATAAGAGTTTAACACACTCAGATGGGTACAAAACACCATGATATAAACAGAACAGTTACCCATCAAGTAAACTACACTTCAGTATGAGTTACACAAAACACTAAGATACATTGCGCTTGAAGTAAACGATTTCAACAACTCCTGAGTACCTTAAGAAGGGGATGGAGATAGCTAGCATGAAGAGGTTGTCCCTTAGCATTGAAGTTATACTCCTTGAATTCCAACTCTTGCCAGCTGCATGTGAGTACTCATTTTTCTCTTACTTTTCCAATGCCAACAACATAATTAATACGTCTAGAAAACAAACATTAGTGATTAGTACTCACTTGTGTAGATTTTCTCGAGTCAAGTCAGTAGCGAAAATCTTCCTTTTGGAAGCATAATTAGGACCTTTCTCAACATCAGAATATCCCGTCCATCCCCTAATAAGTAAGGAAAGGAGGTAAGCTTTAAAAAGGTATTAAGTATTTGTTGATCCATTTGTGATAGTAATATATTTGTTTGTTTGTAGTTGTTCAGGCAAAAGATGAATATCGTAAGTTGTATCCCATATTTGAATGAAGTGAGAATTCTGGTGTCAACCTTTGACCTATCGTTAGTTGAATTTGTTGGAGCTTGGATTGAAAGTTATTGTTGTATATAAGAACGTGGGATTAAAAGAGATTGCATGGTAATAGAAAGAGAAGGGTTAATACGTATGGGAGGGGGGGGGGGGGGGTGAAGTAAAATAATAGAAAGGAAAGCAGCAAACAAAACATAGAGGTACAAAGTGAAGATCAACATAAATCTAGAATTCTGTAGCACCGTTCCTTTGAAACGAAGTCATATTTCGGGAGCTTAACTTGCGATTTGGTACTTTTCAATACACAGCTATGAATATATTTTATTGCATTGGTGATTTTGTATTTATAGTATGTAAATTTGAGACAGTATGGTTTAATAAATATAGAAATTTGTAATGGTGCGAAAGAAAAATATCTAAATGGTGTGAATGGATATGTTATACTATATTATATTTGGTGACTGTATATGTTGTATTGCTCCAATATTTGAATTTTTATGTTAAAACAATACTGTTCAAGTTCATGACTTTATTTTGTACAATTAAATGTATATTTTGTTGTTTTCACTTGTATACGTACAGATTTTATTATTCTTTTAATGTTTTATTTTTATATCATAGACTTATTAATATGTACTAGATTTTTTAACCGCGCTACGCGCGGATAAGATATTATATGTATTTCTCAATTCTAAAAAATAATGTATAATATTGTATTATATTATTTAAAGAATATAAAATAAGACTACATAACATAAATATATTTTTTATATTTTCTTTGTGGAAATCATTATGTTGTTTGATTGTTGTACTTAATTCACATATTTGCATAGATATTTGTGATAGATGAATAACTATATTTTTATTATCAGTAAATAATATATATTTATTATATAATATAAGAAAAATAGAATTATTTACTTTTTAACAAACTTGTCTCATGTTGGGGACTCGGTTATTGACATATCATATTCGAATGAAACATTTTTACACTTATCAATCTTCTTAACAATTAAGAAACAAATCTGAATATCAAAACAATATCTCATACGATCTCTTTGTGGAATAACTGCTCTGAATCAAATTGAATTTATGCATAAAAAATGACTGGAAATGGATGTGCATATGTGTTATCTAAGTCAGCTTTACAAAAAACTATTTATAGTTCATATATCATTTATGTCCATCCTATTTTTTTGTCCATAATTTCTTAAACATCTTGAAATAAGTAATGCTAATTAATAATAAACTTTTTGCTCACAAAATAAAAATCAAATTTGTCTAACTGATATATGTATTTCTCAATTCTAAAAAAATAATGTATAATATTGTATTACATTATTTAAAGAATATAAAATATGACTACATAACATAAATATATTTTTTAAATTTTTTTTGTGGAAATCATTATGTTGTTTGATTGTTGTACTTGATTCACATATTTGCATAGATATTTGTGATAGATGAATAATTATATTTTTATTATCAGTAAATAATATATATTGATTATATAATATAAAAAAATAAAATTATTTACTTTTTAAACAAACTTGTCTCATGTTGGGGACTCGGTTATAGACATATCATATTCGAAGGAGACATTTTTACAGTTATCAATCTTCTTAACATTGAAAAAACAAATCTACATATCAAAACAATATCTCATACGATCTATTTGTGGAATAAATACTCTGAAGAAATTGAATTTAGGCATCAAAAAGGACTGGAAATGGATGTGCAGATATGTTATCTAAGTCTGCTTCAAGGGAAAGCTGATACTGTTTTGGTGAAGCTTTTGTTGCAGACCACAATTTACCACATTTGGAGAGAAAGGAATGGGAGGCGTCATCAGCAAAGCAGAGTCACCACTGATCATATGCGTCGGCGCATTGATAAGGCAGTGAGAAACAGAATCTCATCACTCAAATACAGGTTCGATCACAAATATGGAGGATTACTCAGCCGTTGGTTCCAGCTTAGTATGTGAAGAAGCACTGGTTCATACATAAAGATAGTAGAGTAGTCATACTTATGTAAATAACATTCTTTGCTTGATCAATAAATTTGATATTTCATCAAAAAAAAAAAAAAAAAAAAATGTCCATCCTATTTTTTTGTCCACTATTTCTTAAACATCTTGAAATAACTGATGCTAATTAATAATAAACTTTTTGCTGAAAAAAAAAATCAAATTTGTCTAATTATCGCTTAAATATTTTATTAGTATGGTCTAAGAAGCTTTTAAGTGATATCATAGTTTAATTTATTAGTTTTTTGGGGAAATTACATGTTTACCACTTTCATGCTACCACTTTTCATTTTTACCATCACTAATAAGACATTTTCAAAAATACATTTTTCATTAAGTGACAAAAGACTCTTATGTCCTTGTTATTTATATATATAATAAATTACTATTTAAATAAAAAAAATAAAAAAAAAATAAAAAAATAAAAATAAAAAATAAAAAATAAAAAAATAAAAAAAAATTAAAAAATTTAAAATTAAAAAATTAAAAAATAATTTTTTTTTATTTTTCGAAATATAGTTTTTCAAATTCGAAATTTTTTATAAAACTTTTTTTTTGAATTTTTTTTTTTGAATTTTTTTTTTTCAAATTTCTTTTTGAAAAACGAAAATTATGTTTGAAACTATTTTTTTAAAATTTTTATATATTTTTTAAGTATTTATATATTTATTAGAATCATAAATTTCACATTTCAAAAACCCTACCCCACCCTTCAACTCTAAACCCTAAGTCTAGATTAGTTAACCCTAAGGGTATAATTGTATTTTACCCTTCATTAAAAGTGAGGGTAAAAGTGGTTAGTGTAAACATGAAAAGTGGTACTATGAATGTGGTATTTGTGGCAATTTCCCTAGTTTTTTTTGTTAATTTTTAGAGGTTTTTGTATTTAAGATTTTTGTCCATATTAAGCTTCTATTTCTTTCACAAAATTGATATATATATATATATATATATATATATATCATAAAAATTACCATCAAATCAGTTTTACTTATTTATTATTTTGTTTTAACGAAAATACACTTTTTAAATAATTTAAAATAAAATTATATATTAATTTGCTGTATTTTAAGAATTTCATTGATTTAATTAATTTGCTTTGGTGGATAACTTAAAAAGTTTTCATATGAATCGGGGAAAGCAAGCTTATGTTGTTATATTATATTTATTTTGTGTATATAGAATCTATATATAATGCTAGTGTGATAAAGAAAGAACATTATTTTTTTGTAACTTCAAAAAGATACATTATTACAATTTGAAATGAATCAAAATTGAATAAAATGGTAATTAAATATTTGTAAATCTAATTGTTTAGTTGGATTCTCATGAAAAAAAATCGATTTGTTAAACAAATGTTTCAAAAAATTTTGTGGTATTGTTTTGTCTATAAATTATAAAATTTATTGAATTAATATATTTAATTATTGCATCCTTAAATAATATTTTATTAAGACATTAGAAAAATATGTTTTGAGTTGTTTTGTCAAATTGTACAAAATTCTATGCTTTTTCATATTTGTAACTTCAAAAAGATACATTATGACAATTTGAAATTAATCAAAATTGAATAAAATGGTAATTAAATATTTGTAAATCTAATTTTTTTTTTTATCTTGTTTAGTTGGATTCTCATGAAAAAAAATCGATAGGTTAAACAAATATTTCAAAATTTGTTGTGTTATTGTTTTGTCTATAAATTACAAAATTTATTGAATTAATATATTTAATTATTGCACCCTTAAATAATATTTTATTAAGACATTAGAGAAGTATGTTTTGAGTTGTTTTGTCAAAATTTTACAAAAATCTATGTTTTTTCATATTTGTCACGAAAATTTATATGTTAAACTTACTTTTACAAAATTCTTAACTTTGTCACGAAAACAAAAATCTATGCTTTTTCATATTTGTCAACGTTCTCACACTTTCTAAGAATATATTAGCTTAGTCACTTACTTATTTTTTTTTTACAAAACAAAGTATCGGAGTCTTGAAAGTTGAATTCATATTATTGTAAATGTACATAAGAGTTTGTGATTATATACTTAGTGGTTCTTGTATATGTGTCCAAGAAAGTTTTAATGGCTTAGTGGTAACTGTCCTATATATATATCATACTAACCCGGGTTCGATTCTCATCTTCGCATTGTTTTTTTATTTTTTACGAAAAATAAATGAGATGACATGGCAATTTTGGGTTCTCTGATTGGTTGATTTTTCTATCCTATGTGGACACCCTCTCCATGGCTTATATCCCCCTTTTAGTATAGTATATTCTTAAATTTGTCACGAAAACAAAAATCTATGCTTTTTCATATTTGTCAACGTTCTCACACTTTCTAAGAATATATTAGCTTAGTCACTTACTTATTTTTTTTTTACAAAACAAAGTATCAGAGTCTTGAAAGTTGAATTCATATTATTGTAAATGTACATAAGAGTTTGTGATTATATACTTAGTGGTTCTTGTATATGTGTCCAAGAAAGTTTCAATGGCTTAGTGGTAACTGTCCTATATATATATCATACTAACCCGGGTTCGATTCTCACATTCGCATTGTTTTTTTATTTTTTACGAAAAATAAATGAGATGACATGGCAATTTCGGGTTCTCTGATTGGTTGATTTTTCTATCCTATGTGGACACCCTCTCCATGGCTTATATCCCCCTTTTAGTATAGTATAGATTTTTATCTTGGAATTTTAACAGTATTGTTTTTTGTATGCTGACATTGTGTTTATATTTTATCAAAGTTATACAAATAATAGGTATGTTTTTTAGAAGTTATTTTAATCCCACAAACGTATGCAAAAAAATTCATCATGTCATCTCTTCAATGTTTTCCTATAACCTTAGATTCATTAAATTTATTCATTAGAGATGCTTCATTAGAGCCCTAAACTTATCCAAAGATGGCTTTGCCTATTGATTATATAAAAGAGATTACATTGGACTGAAAATGGTGACTTATAAACAACATAACAGATATGTTTATTTGTGTATACTATAGGATCATTTTCCTTAAGAAATGCAAAAACATATCTACCATTTTTGGCTTTTCAGACCTGCATCGAGCATGGCGGATGTGAATTTGTAGATTCTCCGGCATGTTCTTGGTAAGTAATCAGATCTTTTGAGAGATAACCATCCTAAACAACAACAAAACGTAGATGTCATAAGAAAATTAAAAACTTACATATCTTTGATTCCTATCAAATTTAGAAACGATCTTATTTGCCATCACTCCATCTATATTTAAATCAAGGTTAAGTAGGTATCCCGATCTACTTAAGAAATGAGAATTTAAACATAAAGTTAATCATGGTTTAAACGGAGGGAGAAAATATAACTGGATACCTACTACATGTTTAGTGTTGACTGTTGTTGCTAACAGTACAACAGGAGTTGCGAAGCTTAGAAATCGCCAGCAGGCTGATCCCACAGGTAGAGATTCAGAGCATGTCCCTGTAAATGGTAATCTTAAGCTCCATCACGAGAACGGGAAAACGTTGTTCTTATCATGGAGGTAAATCAAGACTGGCCGAGTGCTTCCTCCATCTATTCCATCAAGGGCTGGTGGTTCGCCCAGAGTTTGATTAGCTTGATGTGGCCAAGGACATCTAACACAATCAGTAAATAAATTATTTTCTTTGGGGTGTTAAAACCTGCTTAACCATCACTATGATTTGAGAATTAAAATTTAAATCGAGAACATAAAATCTTTCTTACCATACAAATCAATCTGAGGTCACAGTCTGCTTCAAAATCCTCTTAAGACTGGAACCTTTTAGAAATCATACGACTTTACATAAACGAAATCATGTTCCACACAGAGGTTCTGCGCATTGAGTTCATCTACAAACTTCTTTTATAACTTGTTTCCAAAGTTCCTGCAAAAACAAAGAAGATAAGACATACAGAAAAAATATGATTAGCTTTTTGCTTCATATGGCCGATGAAATCTTTAAAACTGAGAATAATTCATTAGTGTATGCTCAATCAACTTGTAGAAGTCAACAATAACGTACTATTTGCACCAATGTTAACTGCAAACCAACAAAGTCTCTCCCGGTCAAGACACTTGGATCAAACCAATTAGATTGAGTCATGCAGATCAAAGAGATTCCTTACCAGAATTGTTGCTTTCGTTGGTGTTTTCATCCTTCACATGGCCAAAGACTGGGCTAAATCAGCTGTCTTATTCCGCTTTATTTGTTTGTTGAACAGGGTAGCTCGTTCATCTTCTACGGTCTTATTCCCCTTCCACCTCTTTCGTTACTCTTCTCCAGATCCGTTTCACCAAAAGATAAAACAATTTACAAAAAAGAAAAAGTGCAGGTAGTTACTGTGTTACTAAGAGTTTCTTGGTTTTGAGAGAGTTGAGACTTTCTTTGTCAAGTTCCTGAAAGCAAGAAAAGCCAACTTAGTCTCTTAAATTATAAAAAGCTGGATTAGATTTCTACATAATAGTTCTGATTAAACAAACCAGTCCTTGTTGTATTTGTAGAAGAGACTCCTTCACTTTATCTTCAACATGTTGAACCTAAAACAAAAGATTACAAAGTCAACATGATGAATAAAAAGAAGCCAAGACAATTCAATTCAATACCTTCCTAGAGACTTGCTTTCCCATTGCAACCCACCTCTTTTTAGCAGCTTGTGTGCTTCCAATTTTGAAAACAGAAGGATCTAGCTTTTTCTGAAACAAACAAAAATAACAATTTTTAAGGCACACACCAGTGAAAGATAAAAGAAATTATCAAAAGCATAGTAATCATCACCTCAAGATCATCTTTGGATATGCTATCTTCCTCAGGAATAGCCGAGAAAAAGTGAATCTCCGGTTCCGCCGCATAGTAATCAAAACCAATGTCTCCCGTTTGAGCTCCTGCACATCAATGATTAATAACTAAACTCCACAACACATAGATCCGTGATTATCAATCGAAAGTGGTGGTGATACCTTAGCTTCGATGTAGCTGAAACCTTGGTGTGCTAGATATAAAAAAAGAGTGAAACTTTAGCTGAAACGAAGACATATTTGTTTTCATAGATAAAAAAAATG
Organism: Brassica napus; assembly: GCF_020379485.1. NCBI lineage: Eukaryota > Viridiplantae > Streptophyta > Magnoliopsida > Brassicales > Brassicaceae > Brassica > Brassica napus. The sequence continues at coordinate 3,042,960 of NC_063443.1, forward strand.
CGAAACTAAACCCTTTAATGATCACATTTAATCTATATGGAAGAAATCGAAAGCCTGGACCATAATCTCCATGATCAAACACTGTCAAGGTTACATCGGTGTTATGTAACAGGAACAGATCGTGAAAGAAAAAGCAAAAGGCATGTCAGAGAATGCAACGGAGTCACAAAAAAATGAGATTCGAAATTACCCAGATTCATAGCTTTATTACTCAATTGGGGATTGTGGTTTGATTTGGTATATACATTCATCCATCTCCGTCTATCTCGAAGCTTCAAGTCGACTTCTATGGCCGCATCCATGTCTTCTTCTTGCTTCCTTTCATCGCTCCGTCTAATCCCACTCAAACGAACCTTCTTCTCCTCCGTTAATCCTCCATCCAAAAACCTAATTCTCCGGCCAATCCCCTCTTTCCTCCGAGCGATCGTCACGTTCCAGAAAATACCAACCGTTATCGTCCCTCCCTTATCAGCTTCATCATCATCTCCGTCGACCTTCAACCGATCGAAGAGCTTCATCCGAAGCTACAAGAGATCGTCAAGCTATTCCAATCGGTGCAGGAGCCAAAGGCCAAGTTCGAGCAGCTCCTCTTGAGAGAGTCATCGACTTTCAGTTAGAAGAGAAGAAGAGGATAGGAAACGACGAAGAACGATGAGTTAACGGGCTCTGATCAAACAAATCGGATTAAAAAAAATTAAGCCCAACAAAACCCAAAGCCGTGCTGACGTGTCCGAATGCTGTTCTCCTATTGGCCGATTTTTTAATCTGACGTGGACATGCTCTCTACTCCTCATATAACCCTTTTAATATAGTATAGATATCAATTCTCCATATCTACCTTTATCCACTATAAACATTTTGTAGTGACCAGATTGCTCCAGTTTATAGGTACTTTCTCCGAGTGAATGTAGATGCCTTTAAATTTTTGTAGATGCGTTTGGACAAAAACATATATATTGGAGTGGTCATAAGATTGACAAATACTTGGGTTTGATTCAAGTACACCTGGACAAGATTTACCAAAGTTCAAACTTTGAACTTCAAAGTTTAAGATATATTTGTCAGAACAAATTGGTTCTTATCTTTTTACTCAAAGAGTACAAAATTTTCCATTTTTAGTATAAAATATTCTACGGTTTGTTTCTTTTCGTTGGGTTATCTTTTCAGTTTTGGTCAAGCTTTAAATCTCTTTAATTAGATTTTATTGTTTATTTTTTGTCAGGAAAACCGTTGTTTGACCCTTTTGTTTTTTTCATTTTCAAGAAATAAACAAACTCATAACAAACAATCCAGTTCAATATAAAATCACTTTCAAACACTTATATAAATCCATCTCATTGAAAAAAAAAGATTTATCAAATTTTAATCAGAAAGTTGAACAAAAAGTAAAAGCGTAACAGTTACAACTACAATGGCTACGTCCAAAACCATAGCGGTCATTCTATTCCTAATAACGCTAGTTAAGTCTAGCAACGCGGCTGAGAACGCCACAACGCAACCGCTCGCCCCAGCCATCCTAATCTTCGGAGATTCAACCGTGGACACGGGCAACAACAACTACCACGCCAATGCCAACTTCAAGGCAAACCATATCCCTTACGGAGTCGACCTCCCAGGGAAAGTAGCGAGCGGGAGATTCTCAAACGGAAAGCTATACTGCGACATCGTGGCCTCCAAGCTTCACATCAAAGAGCTTGTTCCTCCTTTTCTACAACCTAACCTCTCAGACGCAGAAATCGCCACCGGGGTTAGCTTTGCATCCGCTGGCTCAGGCTTTGACGACCAAACTATGCTCTTGACCAAGGCCATCCCCGTCTCACATCAACCTACAATGTTCAAGAGTTACATTGAACGTCTCAAAGGTATTGTAGGGGAGAAGAAAGCGATGGAGATCATCAATGGTGCCATCGTGATGGTTAGTGCGGGTACTAACGATTTCATCTTGAACTATTATGATTTCCCCACAAGGCGTCTAGAGTATCCTCAAGTATCTGATTACCAGGATTTCGTGCTTAAGAGACTAGAAAAATTCGTCAAGGTAAACATCTAATAGAAATTTTTTTCTTCCATAAATCTATACTCTCTACGTATAAATTTTATGAGCAGTGTTTTGAAATACGCTATAGGATAGTCAGGCTGTTAACAAAAAATATAGAACAATTCTATCAAATAATCATTTTTAAACTTTTGTTACAAAAATAGCTTTCAAAATGACTAAAATAGTTTTTTTATTTTAATTTTTTTTATGTTTATTCTTAAAAAAAAATTGAAACCGTATCTCCAAAATCACACCCCGTAACTCTAAACCCTAAGTGTAGATTAGTTAACCTTAGGGTAAACATGATTTTTTGGTCATTTTCTTCATTAAGTACTATTTATGTGAACATTAACTAAGGTGGCGATTGGTTTTCCCGCTACCACCCGCAAACGCAGCTTTTGCGGTCGGTAGCGGTTGTCGGCGGTTTGCAACAATCACTCAAATCGCCTTAAACCGCTTCAAACCGCTCCGAATCTCATAAATTCAAAAGCTGGCTCCAGCTAGCGTTTGCGGTTGCGGGCGGTTGCGGGAGGGTAAAATTTTTTTCTTTTTTTTTAAAACAATATATATACAAAGAAAAAATATTTAATAAAAAATTTAAAATTGAAATTATGAAAATATTAAAATATATCTATTTTATTTTAATTAATATTATAAACTTTTATAATAAAAACAATTTCAATAAATTTTCAAAAATTAAAATTATAACTTTCTAAATATAAATTTTATATTTATTATAATTTTATGATTTTTGATATTTTTATAATTATATTAAATGTAAATATTGTTAATTTATTATTTGACTGTTACCGCATTTGGTAGTTAACCAGTCATAAGTCACCCGCAAACGCACCAATTTTTAACCGCAGTACCAGTCGTACAAATCTCTTAAAACCGTTAGAAACCGCAACCGCCCGCATCCACAAACTCCCGCAACCGCAACCGCAACCGCTGCGTTTGAACCAGTCAGGCCCTAAAAAAACTATTTTAGAAAATTTCTCATTACATATATAAAAATATATATATACAGATAGTTATACAAGATATATATGGTTATATTTAAAAAATAAATAAATATAATACTATATCATCCATAATTGTATATCGATTTATTAAATAAAGTCTGTATGAATAATGAAAATGTTTTTACCGCCAATACTATACTGGTCAAGTATGTCTTGTATATTACCGTCATTAATTAGCTAGAGACTACTAATGTACCCTTTACGTTTTTGATATGTCTAGGAGCTTTACAATTTAGGGTGCCGAAAAATGTCGGTGGGTGGGTTGTCGCCTATAGGCTGTCTGCCGATCCAAATAACCTCAAAACTCACCAGAGGCATATCCAGAAGATGCATAAACAGTGAGAACAAAGATGCAGTCTTGTACAATGAAAAACTCCAAAAGCTATTGCCTGCTATTGAAGCTTCTCTTCCAGGAAGCAAGATCTTATACGCAAATGTCTACGATCCTATGATGGACATGATCAAGCACCCTGCCAAATACGGTATGTTTACTTTGCTTCTTCCACAAGTCATCATCACCCTAGTTTATATATTGACGGCTTGGATATTTTTATTCACGTGTAGGGTTTAAGGAAACCAGGAAAGGGTGTTGCGGAACAGGATTTTTAGAGACGAGTGACATGTGCAATTCCGGTTCTAAGTTGTGTTCCAATCACTCGGAGTATATGTTCTTTGACTCTATTCACCCTTCCCTCGCCACCTACACTCACCTTGCTGGTTCTTCTGCCTACTCTACCATATCGAAGCTTCTTGATGCCTAAAGCTCTCAACTATTAAGAATTTGATTGGTTATACAGTTTTTGTATTAGTCACCATGAGATTGATTTTATTCTTTGATGTATATTGTCACTTTTTTTTAATTCCATCAATATTCTCACCAAACAAAACAAAAAAGACATTATTAACAGGATTCACAATGTTACAAATTTTAGATTAATAATCCTTTTCTTTTCCATTTTAAATTTAATCAACTTTAGCGTTCTTTAAACAACCCCTTAATCCCCAACTCCAAATCTTCAACAGTATAAGCAATAGGATTAATTTTACAACTTTCTTAAATAAAAACACTTGTTATAAAAATAAAAATGATTATACTCCCTCCGTTTCAGATTACTTGTCGTTGTATGGTAAATTTTTTGTTTCAAAATAAGTGTCGTTTTATAATTTCAATGCAAAATTTATTTTTATATTTTTATCTATTTTTTAATTGGTTAGAATGTGGTTGGGTGAATTAATAATGATGTTTTTATCTAATAAATATACAAAATTAAATGTTTCCTTAATTTGTGTGCCGAAGTCTAAAACGACAAATTATCTGAAATGGAGAAAGTAATCTTTTGTCTAAAATAGATGAATACATTAAACACACACATTTACTTAGGGTATGAATGGTGACCAGGGAACGGCGAGGAATAATGCATTCCATAATGTTCCTGAAAAAAATCACCATTCACAAGGAATAATAATTCCCTCTCATTGCCTTTCATTCTTTTTTTTGTAGAGAATTAAAGAACAAAAATATTCCTTGTTAAAAGTGATAAGGAACGACCATTCCTTTTCATTCCTGCTATTTTATTCCCGAACATTCATTTTTAATCTGTTCCTCTTGTTTAATCTGTTCCTCTTGTTTTCCGAATGGTCACCAGTCAGACCCTTAAAGTTACTCTATTGTAGAAGAAAATATAGGAAAATACATTAAAGATGGTTTTATATAGATATTTCCGTTAATAGCAATCTCAAATTAATGATTTAAACCATAATAGCACTCTCAAATTAATGTAAGAACCATTTTAAGTATGTTTATTTATAGTAGCATAACATCAATGTTACTTAAATTATTGTGTTGCTTTTAAGACTTTCTGCTAACGACTGTTTTCAATCGATATCTCCAGCCTATAACATCCGTTTGGTTAGATTTATCCTCGTGTGCAATATCTTTTTGTTATTTTCTTTATTTCTTTTTTTCGATGTTTTACTCTAATGCACAAATATTAAGAAAAATCAATTTTTATCAAAAGCATCAATAAATTACAATATAAAATTAGCTTATTTAATTATAAATAAAAATAAAAAATTTAATTGGTTACACAGTTTTTGATAAAGTTAAAGTTACATAGATTTGTGCAAACTTCATCTATTATGAAACAACAAAACTTCTTTAAAACATCAAATTCAAATATATTGAAACTGAGGGAGTATTGTTTTGGACGTAAATGATTTCCGCAATCTTAATTGATCTCCCGCTGCACGTACTTCTATTATAAACTCGTTTTCGTGTTAGAACTTTGGAGGATCCATTTTTATAAGAGATTCTATATTTCTATTCATACCAAAATATCAACATAGACAACCACATACAATAAAAAAAATCGTGTCAAAAACAACAACAACCATATGTGCATATGCACAATGATATAAGTATTATGGTATATGATTTTCTTGCATGATCTCGTTGGTTTCTTTCTTTTTCTTTTGTTTTTTGCTAAAACTCGTTGGTTTCTTTGTACCTATATTTTAACGTTTTATAAGATATTTGCATTTAGATTGTAAGGCTTATTATTGACCATAATCACACATATCAGTTCTCCATATCTACCTATTAATATCTACTATAAACATTTTGTAGTGACCAGGATGCTCCAATTAATTCGTAAGAGTATTTTTCTGAGTGAATGTGCCTTTAAATTTTTGTAGATGCGTTTGGACAAAAACATATATTGGAGTATTCATGGATCGAGTCAACGAATACTTGGGTTGATTCAAGTACATCTGGACAAAAAATTTACCAGAATAATTTTTACCAAAATAAAAGTTTCAACCTTTTTTGTTAGAACAAATTGGTTCTTATCTTTTTACTCGAGAGTACAAAATTTTCCATTCTTAGTATAAAATATAATTAGGGTTTGTTTATTTTCTTTGTGTTATCTTTTCGGTTTGGTCAAGCTTTAATTCCCTTTAATTAGATTTCACTATTTATTTTTGTCAGACAAACCGTTGGTTGACCCTTCTGTTTTTTCCCATTTTCAAGTAATTAACAAACTCACAACTAACAATTCAATCCAATAGAAAATCACTTTCAAACACATATAAAATCCACCTCAATGAGAAATAGATTTATCAAATTATAATCAGAAAGTTGAACAACGAGTAAAAGCGCAATAATCACAACTACGAGTGCTCAATTATTCACAATGGCTACGTCCAAAACCTTAGCGGTCATCCTATTCCTAACAACTCTAGTTGCGTCCAGCAACGCGGCTAAAAAAGCCACAACGCGACCACTCGCCCCGGCCATCCTAATCTTCGGCGACTCATCCTTTGACACGGGAAACAACAACTACCTCCCCGATGCCAACTTCAAGTCTAATCATATCCCTTACGGAGTCGACCTCCCAGGGAAAGCAGCGAGTGGTAGATTCTCAAATGGAAAGCTCTATTGCGACATCATAGCCTCCAAGCTTCACATCAAAGAGTTAGTACCTCCTTTTCTACAACCTAACCTCTCCGACACAGAAATCGTCACCGGGGTTAACTTTGCATCCGCTGGTTCTGGCTTTGACGACCAGACTATGCTCTTGACCAAGGCCATCCCCGTCGCATATCAACCTACCATGTTAAAAAGTTACATAACTCGTCTCAAAGGTATTGTAGGGGAGAAGAAAGCGATGGAGATCATCAATAGTGCGATCGTGATGATTAGTGCGGGTACTAACGATTTCATCTTGAACTATTATGATTTCCCCTCAAGGCGTCAAGAGTATCCTAAAGTATCTGATTACCAGAATTTCGTGCTTAAGGGACTAGAAAAATTCGTCAAGGTAACCATCTAATCGCAATGGAAATATATTTATTTAAAAATAAAATATTATATCATGCATAATTTTATATTTGATTTATTAAATAAAATCTGCATGAACAATGAAAATTGTTTGTACCTTCAATAATACACTTGTCAAGTATGATCATCACTTGTATATTGCCAATCATTAACTAGAGAATACTATTTAATGTACACTTTGTGTGTGTGTGTGTGTTGGTATGTCTAGGAGCTTTACAATTTAGGGTGCCGAAAAATGTCGGTGGGTGGGTTGCCGCCTGTGGGCTGTTTGCCGATCCAAGTAACCTCAAAACCCGGCAGAGGCATATCCAGAAGATGCATAAAAAGTGAGAACAAAGATGCAGTCTTGTACAATAGAAAACTTCAAAAGCTATTGCCTGCTATTGAAGCTTCTCTTCCAGGAAGCAAGATCTTATACGCAAATGTCTACGATCCCATGATGGACATGATGAAGCACCCTGCTAGATACGGTATGTTTGCTTTGCTTCTTCCACAAGTCATCACCCTAGTTTATTGACGGCTTGGATATTTGTTCACGTGTAGGGTTTAAGGAAACCAAGATAGGGTGTTGCGGAACAGGGGGTTTAAGTGACATGTGCAATTCCGGTTCTAAGTTGTGTTCCAATCACTCTGAGTATATGTTCTTTGACTCTATTCACCCTTCCCTCGCCACCTACACTTACCTCGCTGGCTCTAGCTACGCTACCTTATCGAAGCTTCTTGATGCCTAAAGCTCTCAACTATTAAGTACTATTTCATTGGTTATACAGTTTATGTGTTTGTCACAATAAGATTGATTCTATTCTTTGATGTATATTGTCACTTTTTAATTCCATCAACATTCACCAAACAAAACAAAAAACATTATTTAACAGGATTCAAAATGATACAGATTTTTTCGATTAATAATCATTTTTTTCTTTTCATATAAAATTTTAATCAACTTTAGCGTTCTTTGAACAACCCCTTAATCCTCAACTCCAAATCTTCAACGGTATACGGAATAAACGGCTCTCCACGCCTCCCATTAATCTCCGGCGACGCCTTCAATCTTCCGACGAAGCTTGAGTACGCCGGAGACACAATGCCAGCAACTGAGCTTCTCAACTCCTCTCTCAACTGCTCATCAGTAACAACCCATTGAGATTGCATCAAACACACTTCATCGAACCGGGCTTTGAACAGTTTAAGATTCTCTATCAACTTAGGATAGGGACTCTCGGTCCTAAGCAATCCCACGACTTGGTTCCACGAGCTCCTTAGGAAATTAGAATGGTATTGCCTCAGCTTCGCTGCATGCTTGACAATCCAGTCTTCTCCTAGGACCGAACCAAGCTCGTTATCCGTGGCCTTGTCAAGAATATACTTACCGTTGTTCATCATGAACAAGAAACACAAAGGCAGGTCACGGTACGTTCTTTTCTTGCCTTCCAAGTTACTCTCCAACAACTCCAAAACCCATATAAGTTGCACAGACAAAGGTCTTGTCTCCGATCCGGCATCGTTCCCGGTATGGTCAAGGATCTGCTCCAACGATTGTCGCGATTTACACGCCGCACGCAGATAATTCATTACGTACCGTGTGATCGGGTGAATCCCACCGCCGGGAAACGCGGTTTTGGGAGGGTCGCGACGGATTAAATTCTCAAGCTCCATAAATATCCCTCTAACCGCTTCACCTAAACGTTTCTGAATCGCAACCGCCTCGTGCTTCAGCGGCGAACAATATTTATTAGAGAATAACGTTTCCATTTTTGGAATCAGGTCTTCAACCGCTTCGTATAAATCCATAACCTTAAACAAACGTTCAGGCAAACGGCTCCCTAGAGCGATTGCGTCTGCGAAGTTCAAAAGCTGTGTGGTCGTCCCGCGACAAACTTCCATGAAGGATAGATCGGTTACGGACGAGACAGGGAGATCGGAGAAAACGCGGTCGCAGAGAAGACGCTCGCTAGGGAAGAAAACGCGGAACACCATTGTAACGGCTTTGATCCAACGGTCGATCTCGTCTTCAAGGTCTTGCCATGGAGAGTCTTGGACTTCTTCCATGCTTAGCCCTCTCAGATGTAACCTCGATAGACTCTCCTCTAGAAACTCTCTCCGTCGACTGCTGTACACTCGTGAACACTCTTTCCCGAATCCACCGGAGACCATCCGCACAGCGATCGCGTTTAGATCGCCTATGACGCTAGATTGTAGCGGCTCGATCACGATTTTGTAGTCAGTCACCGGACGAGCAACGATAATCTATTCAAAAACCAAACCAAATCAAGTTGAACTAACAAAATTTAAACCAAACTAAAAAATATATTTTCTTACAAAAAAAAAAAGAAAAACAAATTGAAATCCATTTAAATTTACTAAATAATTGAATAGACGCAAAATTTGTTAGATGATTATATTGATAATAGAAATGATAATTAATTAAATTTCGAATCCATTTTAATATTACTGAATAATTGAATAAACACAATATTTGTTAGATGTTTTTAAATTTTAAATCCTATTTAAATGTTGTAAAATTTTACTACAATCTTAACTGAAACCAAACCGAATCAACTTGGACCGACAGTTTAAACCAAACTCATATGTATAAATTTAAACCGAACTATAAATTTAAGCCGGATTGTCAACAAAACGAGAAGTTAATGTGGATTTTGTATTTAGTAATTAAATATATTTGCATATTCATTAAGTACCTGGTCGTAGCCTATGTCGTTGTCTTCTTCACCGGAGAACTCGTCGTCCGAGTCAAACGTGTCGGAGGCTCGGTCCATTACATATGCAAACTCCTCCTGAAGCCTAAACATCACCTGTTGAATCAGCTCATCGGCACGGGAGATACAGACGGCGACTGATTTATCTCCGGCCATGGATCTCAAGTCTCCAGCCATCGCAAGTAGGTCATCAACAGCGTCAAGGAAGCTCCGCGAGTCAACGGGATCAGACCAGATCGGTCGATCCTCCACGATGTAGCTGGAGATCTGTCGCTCTAAGGAGTTAAGTGATCGGTTGAGGTTAGCGTCGCCGCGGGATGCTGTGGAGGCTCGAGAGTTGCCGCTTGTGTTTCCCGTGGCGCCATAGCCGGAGAGAATCTGTAAGATATCACCGGCGGCGCTAGGGTCCTTGCCGAGAGCTCTGGCGATGTCTCTGGCGGCTGCGTAAAGATTCTCGTCGCCGGCTTCAGCCATATGAGTTTGATTGGAGAAGATAATAATAATAAAGGTTCGTGGAAACTAGGGGGGATCGGTGGATTATGTGAATAAAGACGAAACTCTTTAAGATTATGAAATGGAAAAGTCTTCGGGCAGCAGAAGAATGAGATTAGACGCGGGAAGCATGTCTGACTTGTGTGCTTCTGTTTGTATTTTGATTGATTCTGTAATTTTTTATTGCGACGACCAAGACTTTGTCTTTGTTTCAATATTTTTTGGGTTCGGTCTGGTATGATGTTTAAATCAGAACGTGAATGCACTTTACCAACCGCATTATGCGTTTTGCGTTTGTCAGTGACCCTAAATTAATCGTTTCATGCATCGTGGGAATTGGTCATGGGCCAATGACTTCGTCGTGTTGAATTTTCGGTGTTGGGTCCACTTTATAATTAGCCAGTGACTTTTGTTTCCTTGCATTTGACGTGGAAATTAGTTATAGGCCAATGAACATGTGCTAATTTGAGATCCATAATCTTTGGTCTAACGATACTGTCGAGTTTAGCAATTTGGTTGACAGGCCCAATGTTTTTCTTAATACTGTATTATATACGTAGCCTAGTCTAAGAAAATTGGGGGCCCATCTAACATCATATAATTTTATTTTCATAATATTAAAATATAAGAAAAAGATATACAAAATGAAAAATCTAATTTAAAAAATATTGTATAACAGTAAAATTTTCCACTTATAATTCATATAATTTTATTATTATTTATTTATTTTATTTATTATTATTATTATTATTATACATGTTTCAAGGGAATTTTATCTTTATCTTATTAAACAGAGTGTATATTTTCATAATTAATATATTTATGTACTAGTGTCTAGTAATAATTTTTAAAATATGTAAGAAAATGTATAAAATTATATCTATGATATCAGATGAAATTTATGATGTTGTGTTAGATTATGTGTAAAATCATTTTACGAAACATATCAGTTACAAAAAAAAAGGAAAAAAGAAAAAGAAGAGGAACATATCTTACTTTTGCTTTTTCGCTTTGTGGCTCTCATTTTACTTTATTAAAAACAAAAACCCAAAACAATATTTCTGAGAAAAAATCTGAGCCAGTAGATATATAACAAAAGGATTACTCAGCAAGCATGCATTTGAACCCCAAGTCACAACTTTCATCAAGCCTCCGGAGGATCATTGCGCCTCCTCCTCCACAACCAATGACTTCCTTTTACCTCAACTCCTTACTTCCTCTTCCTCCTTCTCATCCCCAGAAACTCCTCGAACCTTCTTCCTCCTCTCCCTTGAGCATTTCCAATTCTAGCGAAGTTGCTCTGAAACCAATCGTCATCAACGGAGACCCACCCACTTTCGTCTCCGCCCCTTCTCGCCGTATCATCGCAGGTTCGTCACTAAAAATCTAATCTTTTTGGTAATACGACAACAAAGCTGAGATTTTTTTACGTTTTGGGCTACACGCATAGTTGGAGACCTTCACGGCGATCTGAGCAAAGCCAGAGATGCCCTTCAGATTGCCGGTGTCTTAAGCTCCGACGGAAAAGACCAATGGGTCGGGGAAGACACTGTATGTCCTTTTTTCCAAACACTTAAGTGGAACATAATTTCAGTTTCTGTTGCATATTAGTTCAACGGTTGATGCTGTCTGATACTATGCTTGTGTCAAAAGCTACCTGTTGTAATGTTTGTTCCTAAATTGATGTTTTAAGATCTCCTAGTGGTTTATAATAAGATCTTTTTGAGAGTACAGGTAGTAGTCCAGGTAGGAGATATACTGGACCGTGGCGAGGATGAGATTGCAATACTCTCCTTACTGAGGTTACTTGACGAACAGGCCAAAGCCAACGGTGGTGCTGTTTTCCAGGTTAATGGGAACCATGAGACGATGAACGTTGAAGGGGACTTCAGATACGTAGACACGAGAGCTTTTGATGAATGCATAGACTTTCTTGACTACTTGGAAGACTATGCACAAGACTGGGACAAAGCTTTCAAGAATTGGATTTTCGAGTCAAGGCAATGGAAACAAGATAGAAGAAGTTCTCAAACCTATTGGGATCAATGGAATATAGTGAAGGTACTTAAAATATTCGCTTGTGGCTTCTCTTGAGTCGATCTAAAGTTTCTGTATTTAAGTCGTTGGAATTAAAAAAACTATGTAGGACAGAGGCAAAAGGGAGTGATTGCAAGGTCGGTTCTTTTCAGACCAGGTGGTCGATTAGCATGTGAGTTGTCTCGTCATGGAGTTGTCTTGCGTGTTAATAACTGGGTGTTCTGCCACGGTGGTCTCCTTCCTCACCACGGTATAAACATAATTTAGCGTCCAGAGATATCTTTCTTTTTGGATTTGAACTCTTTTCCTTATGATGTGTACTTGTTTTACAGTTGCGTATGGGGTAGAGAGGATAAACAGAGAAGTGTCTACTTGGATGAAGAGCTCTAGTGATGAGGAAGACAGTCCTGAGATGCCATTCATTGCAACTCGGGGGTATGATAGTGTGGTTTGGAGCAGACTTTACTCAAGAGAGACTTCTGATCTGAATGAATATCAAATTGAACAGGCAAGTTGAATCCTCAAAAACTGTTAAATCATCATCAGCTTGGATTGAATGTGTGTTCCTGAGTAGTGAGTACTTATATAATCAGGTAGGTAAAATTCTCCGGGATTCTCTTGAAGCTGTTGGTGCCAAGGCGATGGTGGTGGGGCATACTCCTCAGTTATCAGGCGTAAACTGGTACATTTATCTAAACCCATTCCCAACATACCACAAGTCTATAAAAAGTTATAAACTATAATGAAATTTGGGTTGTGTCTTGTTAGTGAATATGGTTGTGGCATATGGAGAGTTGATGTGGGAATGTCCAGTGGTGTTCTTGACTCTAGACCAGAGGTATTTGTAACAATCTTGGTTCTTGATTAGTTGCTTTCTTATCTTTGTATAATCTCTTCTTAGAGACTGGCTCTGGTGTTGTTTCTTCAGGTTCTGGAGATAAGAGGGGACAAGGCTAGAGTTATAAGGAGTAACCAGGACACACTTCACGAACTTCAAGTTGCAGATTACATATAAAAAGCTCGTAGTGACAAGAACCAGACTCTCATGTCCAAGGTTATAAGCTTGAACTTTGAACTCTTTAGGCATGAACAACTAAAAAGCAGCAGAAGTTTCAGACAAGACCCAGATGAGAGACAGATACAGCTGAGGTGACGCTAAACTTTCAATTCTATGTGTGTATTGTGTATATTTTGTGAATCATAAGAAACATACTATATTCATCAAGTACTACAATGTATAGCAAAACACTTTAGTTAGTGATACTTTTATTACAATGAGGAGTATTCTATTCTCTTACCAATCAAATGTGGATTTTGTGATGATAAGTAAAAAGACAGGACTCTTGCATAAGCCACAGAGCAGCTTGGAAGTTAAAGATTAGTAGAAATCAATTGGTTTATTCTTTTGATTGAATCAGCTCTGCTACCCAGAATTAAATCTTTTCAACCAAAAAAAGAAGAGCTCAGGTGCGGCGATATCAGCTGATATCAGATGAGTGCAAAGGACCCAACCTTTGTTTAAGCCAATTTCATCACAGCTCAGGATGCACCAGCCGGGAATCGAACCCGGGTCTGTACCGTGGCAGGGTACTATTCTACCACTAGACCACTGGTGCTATTGTTAATAACATAAATATATTATTTGATATTTGTAGATAACATAACAAAAGACCATTTTACACTAGCTAGGCACATGTCCCACATCTAGCTCTGGTGGATGAGGAGGATGGTTCACCACACACTTGGAAGTAACGTGGTTTCTGTACAACTGAAGCAAAGTCAGCCATTCAAGTTGAGTGATATGGATTTTGTGTTTCCATATCCATTCAATCCAAAGTAAATTTAGTGGTGAAATGAGTCATATAAACAAATTTTAAGACTCTTGTAAATGAATCAAGCAGCTGTCTCATCTCTTTGATCTTTTCAGTTACTAAGAACATGCAAGCATGTATGTCTCATTCAGTTATTATTATTATTGAAAAATTTGGAAAAAAAAACATAGTTTTGTACACATCAAAATTCTCAACATCATCAACAACACAAGCCTGGAAAAAAATGAATCTAAAATGACTTTAAAGAAACCCTGACAACACAATTTTACAAAGAAAAACAAACAGAATCGTCAAGAGCGTGAATAACCTAACTCTTAGTCTTTTTTCAGGCAGTGTTTGGATCACCATTGAAATCCTGAAAGAAAGACTTGACACCTTCATAAGTGGACCAACAGATTGCTGCTGCAGGAGCATGAAAGAGCATTCTCGGAAGCCATCCCCTTAGTAGTCCTCTATATCCGTCTTTTTTCACAATCGTTTTAAGTACATCGCTTATCGAGCTACTAGTGAAGCGGTCGCATCCACACACACCCTGCACATCACCACAGATGATTGAGATCATTCCATACATTTTATTTTAGAGAGAAGAATCATGGACATTAGCTGATTGTGATGTTGCTGTTTTCAACGATGTGCTAAGTCAAATAAAAGTTCTCTAAGAGACACCTAAGCTTGAGCCACTACTGTTCCATTTACGAAAACACAAAGAATCAAAACATACATGAAACGAATATGCACCTTACGCTTTAACAAGAAAACATAACCATCTCTTCTAAATATTCTACACTTATTTTCATACTCCTTCTGGACCTTCCCCATAAGATCACATAATAAAACGAAACAAACATATATTTTCCATTCCATAAATGCTATTCTACATCAATATAAGCTTACATAGTAAGACCTGAGTAAATGATAAATCAATTGGGAAATGTCATTGCCTGAAACCATAAAACACACTCTACCCTATACATACACAAACCAGAAACGTACTGGTTGAAACATCTAACCATTGAAACCAAAGAACTTCCTCTTAAGATTCAATGTGATTGTCAAAAACTAGAGAGGCTTATGGTGCAGCTCTAACACATGATTACCATCTGCCACTACTCTGATAGTTATTTTAACGCATAATCAAAAGAGGGTTATCCAGCAACTTACACATAGTTCTTTGCATCTAATCACGTTGCCTTTCTATCCAAAGTTTTAGTCTTTCAACAATTAGAGACAAAGAGAGAAGGAATCATTCTACCTGACATTGCAGCTGCGTCTTGACAACATCAAGCGGCGTAGTCACAGCCGCCGCTAACCCACCAGCAGCTGCTCCAGCCGTAGCGTGAACCAACCAACCTTCCTCATCATCGCCAACTCTCTCCGGCGAAATCTCCACCAAGGCCTTCTTAGCCGCCTCGTAAGTAGCGAAATGAACAGCAGTAAAAGGCGCGTTCATCAGAACCGTCGTCCTATAAGAAGCGTAGAACGCACCAAACCCTTCCTCTCTCATAACCCTCTTCACACAATCCCACACCCCTCTGTAAGTCCCTTCCCCCATCTGCAGCCTCTGCTTCACCATATCCATCGGAGTAAACACCGCGTCGCTCGACACCGTCGCGAACACCCCGGAGACGGCGTGCGCGGCGGCGGAGTTGCTGCTGCTGGAGTCTCCTGATAGAAACTTCTTGGAGACCTCGTAGAAGGAGAAGTAGACGGCGTGGGCCGGGCCTGCGCCGAGGCCCATGGCCCAGATCCCGCGGTAGAGCGCGGAGGGTCCTTCCTTCTGGATGATCGAGCGGAAGGCCTGCCGGATCCCGACGGGCTTTAAAGGGCAGGGGCGGAGGGCTTGCATGTGGGTCTTGATGGTGTCGACGGGGAACATCGCCATGTGCTCCACGGAGCCGGCGATTGAGCCGGCGATCATGAATTGCCAGAACCGGAGGCCGTCGTGAGCGGTTTCCGGTTTGAATTCGGGTGTCTGGGAGACCGGTCGGAGGTCCGGGTCTTGGAATTTGGACGCGGTTGTAGCCTCCGTAGCCATTTTAGGGTTTAGATCGGGAGTGGCGGCGGGGATGAAAGGTAGGGTTTTCCGAAAATGCTGGAGCGATGATTCCAAAGAGGGATGTGAATAACCGATAAAGGAGAGACGGCGGTTACACGGATGTAAAGGGGAGGATTAGTGGTCGTTGACTACATCATCTCCATCTTACTTTTCCGTTTTTTTGTCTGAATCCTTCATGTCAAAAAGTTTGAATGTTCCGGTGGAGAAGTCGGACTAGGATTCTGTTGTGACGTTGTTGGCTTTCAGGCAAATTGCTATTCAGACCAAATATGTTTTTCTTTTGAGGTTATTCTGGTCTCTGTTGGGCTTTTTTTTTTAATTGAAAATGTTTGTGGATCCCAATCCTGCTGGAGTACCTTTTTGTTTTTCTTAGAGTATCCGCATCAGCGGTTTGAAAGAGGTTCATGGACCAAGGTTCATAGGTCCGAAAATTAAAAGAAAAGATTAAATAGGTTTAAATCGGTGATCCGTCTCTTGCGAGTGAACCCGTATGATACGGGTTCAAGCCACGCGTCGAAAAGGCAGTGGCCACGCATTATCGCGTCGAATGCGAGAAAAATAGGGTTTCGCGTGAGAGGATTCATTTTCTCTTCTATTTTCGAAAGCTAGGGTTTATTTCTCTGGTGGCGATTTCTCGTGCGACGCGAAAGCCGGAGATTTTTTCGATCTAACCGACGTCAGACTCTCTCGTAGACGATCTTAGGTCAGTATCGACTACTTTGACGGTTTGATTGAATCGATTTGGGCTCGAAAGCGTTATCGGTTAATGAAAATCGATTTGGGGGTTTCGATGTAGGGTTCGAAATCGATATGGGGGTTTTGATTTATGGTTTGAAATCATCATGCGGGTTCCATTTTGGGTTTGTTTATCGGGGATTTGATATCGATTTGGGGGTTTCTACTTAGGGTTCGAAATCGATATGGGGGTTTTGATTTATGGTTTGAAATCGTCATGCGGGTTCCATTTAGGGTTTGTTTATCGGGGATTTTAAATCGATTTGGGGGTTTCTACTTAGGGTTCGAAATCGAGTTTCTGGTTTCGATTTCCCGTTGATTGTGTTCTAATCTTTGCTTTTTCTGGTAGAGATGGATCCCGCAGAAGAGAGAAGAGAGACAAAAAGGCAAAAGGAGTTCATCAATATGCAAGGATACGTGGCTGATTCAGAATACGGGATTCCGACGAGGTGTCTCTGTGGTGGGAGAATCATTGACGAGGTTCGGGGGAAGGACGACTACGACACTCTTCCTGGGAAGCGGTTCTTCACTTCCAAAAACTACGAGGTAAACGCTTTTTCTCAATTAAATTATTTCCATTTATTTTTGTTTTCAAACGAGATTCTCATATGTGTTTTTGTTGTTAACAAGGCTGATGGGTTTCATTATCGTCAGCCTTGGGTGATTGGTGTCCAGGAGCATATCAAACGCCTCACTAAGCGTGTGGAGGAGGTTGAGCTGCTGATCAAGTGGGTGCCGGAGGTCAATAATCAGATTGAGAGACTAGAGGTAAAGTGACTTCCAAAATTTTGTAGTAAATTTGTAATATTTTCCTTCATTTTTTATTAACTGACTAACACAGTGTGATTGTTGTTTCCATGTCCAGGCTGAGGTTAAAGCCCTCAATCGGGTGGTTGATAACCTCTCTGTACAGGTCGCGGACTTGGAGAAGCTCTACTACGACTGAAAACAAAAGATAACACTGAAGCTTAATGATTTCTCGTGCTAGCTAGGTAGAGTTGAACTTGAACTGAACTAGGTAGTTGCGTAATGAATGTTAATGAATGATTGAGTTTCAAATCCGTGTAGTTGTGTTTTGGTTGGTTGCGTAATGAATGGTTGAGTTTTAAAAACTGATTTGATGTTTATTGAATACTCTCTGTGTAGTAGTAGTTGTCTAATTCACTTTAATCATTGTTTGGTAGTTACAGTATGTTGAATTTTTTGTCCTTTCAAAGCAAAAAACTAGTTTAAAATCATAGGCAATCCACATCTGAAAACACAAACCAAATTTTAAACCCATTTATCGAAAATCAAAATGGATCCTTTTTCAATTAACTCTCCCGGGTTTGTTAACCTACTAGCTTCCCAGAGCAGTCCAACAATAGACTTAGGGTGTTCTGAGGTTCCTAAACCGGCGTCAAAGCAAAAGTGGATAACCAAAGAAGACGTTGTGCTGATCAGTGCATGGTTGAACACCAGCAAGGATCCAATCGTGAGTAATGAGCAGAAGGCAGGTACGTTTTGGAAGCGAATAGAGGAGTATGTCAATGCTAGCCCTCTGCTCATTGGCTCCGTTCCTAGGGAGTGGAGTCAATGTAAGCAGAGGTGGGGAAGGGTGAATGAGCAGGTCTGCAAGTTTGTGGAGGCCATGAAGCCGCTGTGAAGGAGCAAGCGAGTGGCCAAAATGAGAATGATGTCATGAAGGCTGCCCATGAAATCTTCTTTAATGACTATCATGTCAAGTTCAGTCTTGAACATTGTTGGAGGGAGCTTAGGTTTGATCAAAAATGGAGATCACAGTCATTGTCGAAAGATGGTGCAAAGGAGAAAAGGAAGGAACCTGCGGAGGAGGTGGCTGCCGAGGAAGATGTTAGGCCTCCTGGTGTTAAGGCTAGCGAAGCAGCCAAACGCAAGAAGCACGCGAATGAAGCAGCTTTTGATCAGATAGAAAGCATATTAGCTGCCAAAAATAACATTTCCAAATAGAAAATCTTTGATCGTTTGCTAGCAAAAACTGAAGATACACTTTCTCATCAAGAAGTGTCTCTAAAAAATAAACTCATTTCTGAAATGCTTTGATTTGGTTAGTGGCTTAATTTTTTTTTTAATTTTGGAGTAGATTAATGGTTTGTATGAATATATGTTGACTCTGTTTTGTTTTAAGTTTATTGAATATGGTTGAATCTGTTTTGCTTTGCAGGTCACGGGTTGGAGGAGGTGGATGTGTGTGGACGTGGATGCTTGTTATTTATCTCGGTTTCTTTTGGTATCAGGTCACGGGTTGCAGGAGGTGGATGCTTGTAGTAGTAGGTAATGTCAGTTTGATTCACGGGAGAGTGTAGAATTTTGTATCTCTCTACACTTTTAACTTTATCGGCTTTAATGGGTGTATGTACCCACATGATCTGTTTTTCTACTCACGGGTGTATGTACCCACGGCTTCTGATTTGTACTCAAGGGTGTATGTACCCCATCAACTTGTAAAATATGTCTCTATATATAAACTATGTATCTCACTTCTGTTTGTGCAACTCCTCTTTCACTCCTCTATATATAAAATTCTGTTTGATTCTTCTCACAAAACTATGATCACTCCACACTAGCTTTGATTCTTCTAAACCATCAACACACTTTCATACACTTCTCAAACATCACTACGACTCTTCTCACTATCACCACACTTTCCTACAATTTCTTGTCAACATTACGATCACTTCTCCTTGTTATCAACCAATCCATAGAGGTTAGTTCAAAACTTGTCTTCACTTCTCCTTGTACATATCCATAACTTCTCAAAAATAATGTTGTTGTAAGATAGTAATGTTTTTATAAGTTTTAAAGAAATTAAGTTATGGAATTTAAAAATAATGTTTTTGTAAGATAGTCATGTTTTTGTAAGTTTTAAAGAAAAAAAATAATGTTGTTGTAAGATAGTAATGTTTTTATAAGTTTTAAAGAAACTAGATCCTTTCTCCGCGCTACGCGCGGATAATATATTTAAATTTGTTACATTTATTATTTTTATTTGTATGTGAATTTTTGTATATTAAATTATATATACTAATTTTAAATTTGATTTTTTTTATATTTTTAGTTTGAAGTAAGTATTTCTATTTTATGTAACACAATTACCTAATAAAATATGAAGAATCAAGTCCGAGATTTTAGAGTTATGTAAAAAATATATTATTATGTACAGAACATAAATTATCTTCGTTTAAAAGATCGGAATCTCATCTCAAATAAATTCACGAAAAGAAAAAGTACTCCAATAACCTAATTAAAATATAAAACCCTTCTTTTTAAAAAAAAAAAGCGTACTTAATAATATTTTTTTACGTGTAATAGTTGAAAACTGACAATTGAATATCGATCTAGAATATTACTTTAATATATCTAATGGTAAAATATTAATTTTAATAAACAAATTTTGAATTTTGTAGTATTAATGAAGTAGAAGTCTTTAAAATCTAAAATCTATTTTATTAACATAATATATTTTTTATTCATTTATTATTTTGATGTTAAAAAATATTGCTTTAGTTTTATTTGTATATTAATTTTTTAATAATTTAGTTTCTATTTAAGTAATTTTAAAATTATAAAGAATATAATATATTTAAAATTATTTATTTAAATATATCCAAATATGATGTCTCATTTTTATGTGTGTTTGCGTTAAACATATTTAATTTGTAGTTTGTATATTTAATAACACCTTGTTGCGTGCCGTTCTATGGTTTTAATAAATGTGTTGTCATTTCATTTTTGTCACTAATAACATGATTTTTTAGTGATGAGTGATAATGTATTTTTTAACGTTATGTATTATATTTTATCGTATATTTTCTATCTCTTCATGCTGGCATTTTTTTTAGAATCATTTTAATTAGAGAATAGGTTTAAAGATGCAAATAAAACTGTGTATGTTGTAAATTTATACTTTTTAGTGTAACTGAGCACTATCAATTATGAAAATTATATTATGATTTTATTTTACTAAATCTTTCTTTCTGTGTATATTTTTTTTGTATTCTTACAATTTTATTGCCTTATTCTTTAATTGCAGAGAATTGCTATTTCCAATTTTTGTTTCATATACCTTAAAAGTCTTCGGTTGATTTTTGTTTGTTTTCTTTCTCCAATTACGATATACAGTTCGACCGTTTCTTTTTTTTGGATCAAACTACTAATATTACCAGATAGAAAATGTTAAACTCTAAGAATTGAGTGAGTATTTGTGCTAGAGAATACTGATTTAGCCACTAATATAGTGAGATATTATAATATTAGAAGGTATGGAAACTCTTCTCTGTTGTCCTACGCTGGACATAATTAAGTTGTTGTCAATTGATTCTATATTTGTGATAACTGGAAATACATCTTTATTTCTTCCTTAGATCATCCTTAATTGGTTTACGATTCGACCATTTCTAATATACTGATAGTAACATAATATTAGATGTTGATTATCTTCTTCCAATTAAAAATGCACAGAATGAGAGAAATTCAAGGTGAGACCACTTTACAATTTTGTCGTCATATCTATATAGAGTTAGTTTATAGATTACTCTATATGTTTCAAAATGTAATCAGTTTTAATTAAAATATGTAATATTTAAAAGTTACTACTTTAGTAATTTAATATATAAATTTAATCAATTACACAGTAATTTACATAATTTAGTTGTCCACACAATATCCAATAAATATAAAGTTACATTGAAATATAAAAACAATTTATATAGTGAAAAAAACAATATTTTTAAACCATTATATTATAAAACAATGGGAATATTCAAATTATATTGAAACATAAGAATATTACGAATCAGAAAAGCTGAAATCTCAACGTCGATCATTTATGTCGGCCATGTCTTAGACCATCTCCAATGTATTCCTCTATTTTTTTCTCTAAAATAGAGGAATTTTATAATAGAGATGGATTTGTCTCCGATGTATTTTTCTATTTTCTCTACTAAAAAGGAATATTCTTGATATATTCTTTTCTAAGTTTACAAATAATATTTTTTATTTGTGAAAGTTGGAAACCAGCCCAATTTATTTTAGTATTTTATAAAATTATGATATTATTTACACTAAATATTTCTTTACAAACTATTATTTAAATAAAAAATATAATTATATTTATATAAATAATATATTTCACTAAACAAATATTTTCGGTTATAATTGTTTAAATAAAAAGTTAAATGATCATTTTGTAAAAACAAATAGAGGAAAGTGACATGACAAAAATATAGTTTCTCATTGGCCGATTATTTTTGCCTACGTATACACTCTATTTGAGGCTTATATCCTTCTTTTATTACTTGTTTGATAGTCCTAATTTTTTGCCTTTTTATGTTGCATTTCATGTTTTTGGTTTAGTTTTATTGTGAAATAATAATGAACTATTAGGTTACAGAATATATTGTTCTTTAGTACTGACGTTGAATTGACTAATTAATAATGAATAACTTGGTTTTTTTTCTTTTTTGTTGGATGTCAAATATTGTTTGACTCACATTTTTATAGTGTGCGATTAATATAAAAAATTAGATGATTTATTTGTTTTGTGTATTTTTTTCCTACCTGAATGTAGACTTTTTATTTTAAATATCATTAATTATCTTCTTCATCTTTTTCTCTGCAAATTTATCATATTTAGGTCAGCGACAGCTGTACATTACTTTGTTTGAAGTGGCTTAGATGGAATAGGTTTTGTAATAAACTTCAATATCTATGTTCAAGTGTGATGTATTTTGAATAAGCATCAGTCTAGGAGTATTTATTTTTTAAAAAATTGTTATCCAATGAAACCGAAGTATTTTTAATTTAACGTTTGTCTATATCTAAGGTTCAATATCTATGTTCATAATTTCTACTGTTCTGAAACTTAACGTAGCTGGCATTCTAACTTGTAACATGCTTCAACCAGCTTTTGTTTTAGGTTGGGTGCAACAATGGCCGTGGTTGCTTGAATGTTGTTGGTTTTAGTCTCGTGTGGTTGAAAAATAGGACGCGTAAACTGGTTGATTGCATAATTATTTATTAATTGTTCTCAGTATGTCACTCATTAGCTTGCCCTGGTAACATAAATGTATCAGAAGTTCAATAATTAAGTACCAATAATTTTAATGAAAATATATTAATTTATCTTCTCTCTACCGCTCCACTTTTAAGATTTCTAAAGAAGGTGTTGAACAAACCAATCGTTATCAACACATTAACACCAAAATACTAAATTTTGTTTGGCACTGGTGAACAAATACAAAATATTTGCATATTAGTAATATTAACACCAAGATAACGATTGTTATAATCTCACATAAGTAGCGCGTAAACTGGTTGATTGCATAATTATTTATTAATTGTTCTCAGTATGTCATTCATTAGCTTGCCCTGGTAACATAAATGTATCAGAAGTTCAATAATTAAGTACCAATAATTAATGAAAATATATTAATTTATCTTCTCTCTACCGCTCCACTTTTAAGATTTCTAAAGAATGTGTTGAACAAACCAATCGTTATCAACACATTAACACCAAAATATTAACTTATTTTATTTGGCACTGGTGAATAAATACAAAATATTTGCATATTAGTAATATTTGCGTATTAGTTTTATGCATCTCGATAAAAGATATTCATTTTGAACGTATATTTTTCAAATCAAATTTATTTAAATCGTCTTATTTTCAACAAAACACCAGTGTCAAAATAATATAAAATCACAAAACAATATGGCCTCAGTATTTGAACCGTTCCTTAAAACCTATGATTAGTATTATTATGTAAATATTTTTTTCACTAATTTGTTAAAACTACTACTTAACTCATATAAAGAAACATGCATAATTTATGTAAAATAGCATGTAATAACTCTCAGCCTACCGAGCTTGCTTGATTATAACAATATTGGATTACAAAAAGAAAATCAAATCCAAACCGAGAATTGGTTAGTTGTTACATAGTATGAATAAGATAAAAACAAAACCAAACAAAACCAAACAAAAAAAGAAAGAAAAAAGCCTTAGTTCTCTGGGTAGAGGAAGACAATGGCTAACAGCAGTGTTGATCGAAACCATTCGCGGAATGTCTCTTATAGCTCTTGGTGATGCATTGGGGATGAAAATATGTCACCTTGACTATGACATTCGGGTAAAACACAATCCTAGAAGCAGGTGCTCCTCTCAATTGACTCGTGGACTGAAAAATATGGGCAGTATGAACAGGTGAATAAACAGATTTTGTATTCCTAAAACAATGATATGTTTCTACTGAGTTATGTGGCATCATTGAACTACATTACCTGTCGGCAGTGAAGTGTTTAATCACATCACATCCAATGCGAAAGAGAGCTTTACAGGCGTAAGCACATGGCACCAAGATCAACGGCTAAGTAAAAAAAAACTGTCTCCCACATTCTCCTATGAAAGCCACAATAAGAAGTATATCAATCGACATAACCATGAATTGACAGACATAAGGTTTACGAAGAGCTAATTAGTATTCATATTTTTTTTCATGTTGCCAGTAGGATTAGCATGAACTTGGCTAAATCTATCATAGCAAACCCAAATGCAGCTATTTAACTCATTCATACTTGATGAAAACTCCACCTTTCAGTCGTTTAGAAAATGTAGTAAGAGAACTATAGGCATAGAAATCAGGCAACTATATCTCTCTCTAACAAAAGCAATTGCAATTGAGAAGATTGTGAAAAGCAAACACAGTGAAAAGAATACATAAGCACATGGCACCAAGATCAACGGCAAGAACACATCTTTTCAACTCATGATAAGAACTAAGGCCACTGGACTTAGACTCGAATCTCACATAAGTAGTGGAATTGAACTCTTGAGACCTTGAAACTTTCGAGCTCATCAACAAAGCGTAACAGTTTCAGCTTTAAACCACAGACACATTCAGTACCAAGATAAAAACTCGAAATACAATCAATTCTAAAAAAATAGAGAGACGCAGAATCTCACATAAGTTGCTTATTCCTTGTTCTCGAATGAGTTGCTAATATCAAACGGTGTAGGATGCTAAACTAATCTAGGCAAAAAGGGAAAGATGATAACAGATTCGAGAGGGAGAGATGGCTTACTTGTTTGTTCATCAACATCGGGCTGTCACATACTCCCACTACTATTCGAGCCATGGCTAGCTCAACCGCCTAATTTCTCCATCCCCACCAACAAATATTTCAATAAATTAGTTTTGATTCATAAGCAGAAATCACAGAGAGAAAACAACAATTAACCTTGAAGTCTGATCATGCCCATCGTGCAATCGATCAAAAGTACCACCCAAAACAATAGCACCGAACGAATCCGCCGTGGTAATCTTCGAAGCTTCCACTTCTCGCACCTCGTCTTCCCCATGACCTCGCGGCGACGGCCTCTCAGGACTCTATCGAGATCGATGTGACCAGTAATGTTCATTTGCGGTTGTAGTGAAGGAGAACATGGGAAATAAGAAGATGAAGATGTATAGTGAAAAGGCTGACGTTCTGGTTTTCTTAGCAAGCAAAGTGGAGATCGAAGGAAGAAGGAGGAGCCTCGTCGGCTACGGTTTAACACATTAATAATCGAGATTTGTTTTCTGTTTGTTTTATTATTGCAAAGGATAATGACATGGCAATATAAAAACATATGATAGGTCGATTAAATTTGCCTACGTGGATAGTCTAGATGTTGATCTTATTCAACTTTTAGTATTGTATTGATTAAGTTATGGAATTTAAAAATAATGTTTTTGTAAGATAGTCATGTTTTTATAAGTTTTAAAGAAAAAAATATAATGTTGTTGTAAGATAGTAATGTTTTTATAAGTTTTAAAGAAATTAAGTTATGGAATTTAAAAATAATATTTTTAAGTTTTAAATTTAATAAAATGATAAAAGACAACAATACATATCTAGGCCTAATAAAAAAATATATATATATAATGAAAATTGAGAAGAAATAAAGAAAATAATAATAGGATTAAATATGATTAACATATCCCTTTTACCTTTTGTAGGAAGGAAAATAGAAATAAATTGCTTCAACAATGTCTTTCTCATCAAGTGATGAAGTAGATGAAGCTTTAGAAGAAATGGTCGACCAAGTAGTTGATAATTTCATCAACTCAATAGTTGATGGTCAAGCCAACAACCCGAAAAGACGAGCTTATATCGAAAGAAATCGGGAACGAGGACACAATCAACTATTGAACGACTATTTCAAGGAAAATCCTACATACCCACCGGAAATGTTTAGGCGGCGTTTTCGAATGAACAAGCCATTGTTCCTTCGCATTGTCGAGCGCCTAAGTAGTGAAGTGCCATACTTTCAGTAAAGAAGAAATGCTCACGGAAGGTACGGATTATCTGCATTTCCAAAGTGTACGGCAGCTATACGTATGCTGGCATATGGTCAATCGGGAGATACATATGACGAATATCTCCGACTTGGTGAAAGTACAGCACATTTATGTTTGAAAAATTTCACTACTGGGATAATACAATTGTTTGGAGATGAGTATCTAAGAAGACCTAATGAGGATGACCTTCAACGATTACTCGATGTTGGAGAGGTACACGGGTTCCCAGTGATGATAGGCAACATCGATTGTATGCATTGGGAGTGGAAAAACTGCCCAACGGCTTGGAAAGGTCAGTACACACGTGGTTCAGGAAAGCCGAAAATTGTCTTAGAAGCTGTGGCATCACAAGATCTTTGGATATGGCATGCATTTTTCGGATTACTAGGTACCCTCAATGATATCAATGTTCTTGATCGGTCACCAGTTTTTGATGATATTTTACAAGGTCGAGCACCTAAAGTTAAGTTCAAGGTCAACAACCACACTTATCGTATGGCCTACTACCTTACTGACGGAATTTATCCAAATTGGTCAACATTTATCCAATCCATCCCACTTCCTCAAGATCCTAAAGTAGAGCTATTTGCTGAACGTCAAGAATCTACCAGAAAAGATGTCGAACAGGCTTTTGGAGTATTGCAATCAAGGTTTGCAATAGTTAAAAATCCAGCTCTACTATGGGACAAGGAAAAGATAGGAAGGATTATGAGAACTTGTGTCATATTGCACAATGTGATAGTAGAGAACGAACGAGACGGATACACGCAAATTGATACTTCTGAGTTCGAGTCAGAAAAGTCAAGCAGAAGTTCGAGGTGAAAAGGAGAACAAGTTTTAATATCGGTAATATGTTAGGCATTCGCAATGAAATTCGAGATTTAGAGAAACATGATCGTTTGAAAACTGATTTAGTTGAAAATGTATGGCAAAAATTTGATAATATAGATGAATAATCTTTGTATGTTCATGAATATTCTTAATGTATTGAATAAAAGATTTTAAAATATTTTAAAAATTATTATATTTTATTTATGTATTATCAATATATTGAAAACTTAAAAGAAAAAATATATATATATATATATATTATTTTATTCCTATGAACCCCTTCTTCAAGTTCATCAATGTAGAAACACAATAGATAGAGATTCATCACTATTCATGGACCCCAAAAAGAGGTTCATTGATGCAGATGCTGTTATGAGTTCATTGTAATCAACTTGGTTTTACATTCTATGAAATGATGTCAAGAAACATTCTATATTTTAGTTGGGAGGTTTTAGATTAGTTATTTTTACTGTTTAAAGACATTACAAACAGTATCAGCTCTTATTCTTCACATGTATATGTACAAGGCATGATGGAATTTATATAGCTGAAGCAGTTGCCAAATGCTGCCATCAGCCGGTTCGTCGGGAAAGCTGCTCCTGATTTGTGCTCTCGAAGATCTTGTCTGCATTTCCCACCTCAAATCCATCTCGCCGATGACACTCTTTTATCTGCGTTTTAATAAGTGGTTAATTCACAATGTTGATGCAAAGATATGAATCAGCTTTATATAGTAACAAAGGAGTTTGGAACACAAAATGCCAATGATTTTCACAGTAATCGTGAGTTGAGATATTCAATAAGAATGTCACTTACATCGCTTTCGGGTACATTCTGAAACTGGGGAAGCACAAGGCGTTCAGCAAACTCAATGTATGAACAAGGGATAGATTTGGTGACTCCATCAGAGAACTTGAAAGAAAGAGAGTCTGCCACAGTTGAGCTTTGCAGCAAACCACCATCAGGGCTAACTGAAAAAAATGGAAAAAAGAAGCAGTATGTGTCAGTCAATTGTTTGCAACCCCAATCTTCTCTAATTTCTTTTAAACAAGGAATTAAGATTAGCTCATGAGTTTGGTGCTACTAAACCTTTAAGGACTCCTCCTTCAGAGTTCAATTTGAAACCTCTTTCTTCAAGAAACTGATTGAGCTTCTTAATCTTGTTTAGATGAGATTTAAGCCGATGGACAGAGATAGTGACGTGGTTTAGTGCATAGCCATTGGCAAGCGTCCATGCTGCGTATTCACTTTCCCTATAGATTAATTTAAGCCCAACACACCATCATTTATGAGTAAAACATGTACCTAACCAAACAAACTCAGAAGATTAATTTAAACCCAACACACCATCATTTATGAGTCAATAATCTAGAAAATTCAATAGCAAACCAGGAGGAATTAGAGCATGTACCTAGCCAATTGCTCAAACTCAGAAGATAGAGGCTTTCCCCAGGGTAAACTACCCAAAGCACTAGAGAGAGCAGCATACTTTCTCCCATTAGGCGATGTTTCAGTGTATTTTCTGATCACATCCTGGAAACAAGAGACACACTTACTTTACTTCAAGAGACACTTAGCGTAATAACTCATACACAACAATCAACCATCGAGGGTCAAACCGTTACCTGTGTCTGTGTACTCATCTGGTCGACAAGGAGCTCTGAGATAAAAACTCTTGGTAAAGGACCATCAACACCACTTCCACCAGGAACAGCAGAAGAAGCATGAGGAGGCGCAAACCACAAAGCTCTGAGCTTTTTGGCAGGAAACCTCAGCTCATCCATTTGGGTATACCCATAGTCAAGGAAAAAGCTTGCAAGCGAGTCAATCCCATAACCACCAATCTAACCATATATTCCAACAAACAAAGACCGATAATTTAACTTTTGTTAAAATGTTTTAATCTTTGAAACTGTACTTAGAATAAATATAAGAAGCAAATAAAAAAGTGAAATTTATACCCCAAAGGTCCTGAAAGCGAGATGGTCATAGCAAAGCTGGTCGTCGTCAACGGATCTGACAAGCTCCAAGACTGATCTAGGCGTCGGGTTCCGGTTTAGGTAAACCGTTTCCATCTGTCCTAAAACGCTTCTGAAGAATGGTTCAGCGACCTGATCAAGGGCCAAAACAGGAAACTTAAATAAACAGGTAAATATGGCTTACATCGAATAAACTAAGAAGAAGTAAATTAGAACGGACCTGCGAGGACGATCCATGAGAGTCTTTGTTCGATGACATCGAGACACCTCCACAAGCAGCTACTGTGGAGTGATCGCGCTTCTCAAACCGGATAAGAGATCCAACAGAGAGTGATGGTGGTGGTGATCGGAGAGGAGGAATCGAAGCTTTGATGGTAGAGGAGTATAGAGAGAGCATAGTGGAGGAGGTTCCTTGTTTTTTCCGACGGAAAGCTTTAAAACTATGAAAGATGCCATCTTTTTATGGATTGGACAGACAGAGGTTCCGTGTGATTCGTCTTCTTCTTCTTTCAAAGAGAGTCGTGTCGTGTCGAATGTGTTATACAACTGTGTATAGTATGTATCACATCTGATGTGTCGACATCATCTTCACATTTATATATTTTCATCTGATGTGGCAACATCATCTTCTGCATTATATATTTTTGATTAATAAGGTGGGGGTATTGGATTTAGAAATTTGATAGAATTAGAAGGAATTATAGTTTCCATTAAATTCCACTGTTATTCAATTATTGATTTCATTAATTTTTTTAAATTCTTGTGTTATTGGATTAAGCATTTGTAATCATTCTTTTATTTACTTTAAATTCTGTTGTTATTTAATATATTTGATAGATTTTGTAGTAATGTTATTTGATAAAAATTTAATGGAATATGTCCTGTAGAAATGCAAAGAGCCAATTCTTTGCCTCAAAGGAGAGATTTGTTATGCTCATGGGAATCTGCATTTCACGAACTCATGTCCTATCATTTTTCACTCTGCATTTCATGAACTCACATAAAAACAAAAGAATTGAAGTAACATAATTTTTTCAATGGTCTTTTTTTGAAAAACGACTAATCTTTTTTTGATGTTTTCATAAAATCCCTACAAAATAGCATTTATTATAAAGTACTAGTTACAAAACTTCAAACTGGTGTTGACAATATATTCTAATCAAATAATCTAATATAAAATCCCAACAAAATAGTAATTACCATTTTTTTAAAAGTTCATTTATTAGATCTATCTCTCATATAAATCCTACTCAACCATATAGCATCTGATCCCTATAAAATAGTTCTTATATTTTTCTAAAGAAACAAAACATAGATCAGTTGTCCTATAAAGTAGTACTAATTATTATTTTTCTTTCAATTATAAGATTAAATAATTTTCATTAACTTTTTAAATATACAAAGATTTAAAAATTTCATAGAAGAGGAATTCGTATCCTATAAAATTTATGTATATTCCTTTAAAATCCATCATAAAAAGAATTGGATAAATGCATTAAAATCTCATCAAATCTTTTAATACTGCAAAAGTTCTTACTTATGAATTCTTTCAAATTCAATTACATTCATGGATTCATTGATTTTTTGGAAGAAGAAACTATGTACATACGAGGTTTCTGCCTTTCTGACCCACCGCAGGTCCACAGGTGTGAACTGAGTATAAATCACAATAAAATGGGCCTTAGGCCTGGCTTGGATGGATCTGTAAGTTATCAATAATATGTCACCTTATCAAATAAATTTAGTTAAGTGTTCCAGGTTTGGATGGACCTATTTTAGAATGGATGATGGGCTTTAGTTTAGTTTTTTTTTCTGAAAAAATGTAGTAGTGAGTGACAAAGGGTTTTGGGTAGGCTCTGGACGGATCGGGTATCCAGGAAATTTTAAGGTATCCAGATCCGGATCCTGATCTCACAGATCCATAATTTTACTATCCTTATCCGGATCTGGAGTTCTCGGATATCCGGATGTCGGATATCCTTCTAACAATTGTAATATCTGGCAGATATCCGGATCCGGATTTGGATCCTTAAAATAAATAAAAAATAATATTAATATATATATAATATTAACAATAATTTTAAAATAAATATATATAATGTCTTTAATTATTTCTATGGATAATATTACAAATACTATTATAAAAATGAAAATATCTTAAATAAAATTAATTTTTATATATAAATACTACTATTTTAAAATATTTATTAATATAACTTACGGATCCAGATATCCTGACTTAAAAATTAAGATATCCGGATCCCGCTTTGACGGATCCAACATTTTACTATCTGGATCCGGATTCGGCCCCTCTGAATATCTGGATTTTTGTCTTTGAGTTAGAGATAAGAGACGAGGAAGTATAAAAAAAATCGAGTTAAGCTGTAATATATAGTAGCTCAAGAGCATCAAATTTAACCGTAATCAATCCTCATTAATATAGATCTTAATTAAAGGTTTACAGCCTACTACATTTAACATCGCATAGTACAAAAGGTGTGACTGACTATTGATGTAGTTGCTCTCCACAGTCACAATTATACCCACAACTCTAAATTTACACCAATCTTGATATATTTTTTTTTAATGCTCACAACATTTTTTTTTATAAGTTCACAATACTTCTTTAAATTTATGTTTTTATAATTGCTCTGCAGAAACAAATTCATACAGTCCAAATTTAAATATTTTTAAAAGATAAAAATCTAGAACTAAAACCAAAAAAATCGCAACAATATTTGTACAGCAAAAAAAGAAATCACAGCTCTTACCTATTACACCAAAAACTTCCCGTTAGATTATTGATAATCTATACATGCACATGCACTCCTCCATCTACATAATTACCATCACTAGTTTTTTTTTTTTGAATACACACTATATAGTAAGATTTATGTAAATTATATTGAACAAGTATTAACAGTTTTTTTTTTGGGTAAAATGTTAAATTGAGTATTGACAGTTGTAGCAAGGTTAACTTAAAGCATTGTCGTAACATTTTCATCTGACATTTCAGATGCCGTTCACTGACCGTGACATGAAGTTTACATACGTTGAAACAAAGTTGGCACTTGGCCCCGACAAAGGATTGGTTAGTTTTCGACTCAAACATGTGGTGAATCCTTTTCTAGACTTAGACCCCACCAATCTCGATAAAGACTTGCCATAAACGTCCTCTTCATGTAATCTTCCACTCCTTTACTTAAAAGATATTTTTGCATCTCTTTTATTCGCGAAGGAGATATTTTTCGTTTCAAATTTGACAAAGTTATAAAAGTTGATAATGATATCTCTCACAAAAGCACAAATAAAATGTGAAATAATAATCGTCATAATAATAATACTAAGAAAATAGACGCATCGAAGATTGGAGATATTTTTCTTCCAGATATTTATTTCCCCTTTTAAGTCTCCCTTCTCACGAACCGACCCTACAAATAATTCAAAAGAAATGTATCGCAAGAAAATTCATAAGAAAGATATAGAGTTTGAAGTTCTCTAGCACAGATTAGTTAAATATGAAAATAAATAACTAGTTAACATTGAGTTTAGACTAAGATGTACAGAGAAGAAGGGACAAGAGAGAGAGAGAGACACCTTGAAACGAGGTCGTTTATCAGCGTTGAGTTTTCGGACTTGATACCTTATCTTCTTAGAGAAGAGCCTACTCTGTCTCTTCTCTTTGTACCTTAACACACTCGCTTCTCTTCTCGTGTTTCTCTCTTCATCCATCACCGGCACTTCACCCCTCTGGA
This sequence comes from Brassica napus, assembly GCF_020379485.1. Taxonomy (NCBI): domain Eukaryota; kingdom Viridiplantae; phylum Streptophyta; class Magnoliopsida; order Brassicales; family Brassicaceae; genus Brassica; species Brassica napus. The sequence goes on from NC_063443.1 coordinate 3,075,654, forward strand.
CACACTCAAAACCGTTAATACTAATTCATCAAGATTACATCACTATCCATAACTTGCACAACAAGTAAGAGATTTAACACAAACTCACATAAAGGGCACTGGCCGGAGCCATTAGCATTGAGGTATCTGTCCACAGAGGTTGCTGGCGACGATCAGACCAAGCATCAATAACTTCTTGATGGTTCAGATTCAGCTTCAGACCCAACTCTCTGTACTCTTCATAATCCGTCGACGTATTATCCCAAAACCCAGAACTTGAACCTTCGTGATCAGTACTCAAACTCTTCTCTTCTTCCTTCACATCTTCTTCGTCGTCTTCTTCTTTCCAGAAATCCCAGTTGAGCTCATGAGAGCAGCTTAAGCTGTCAATGTTCATGTCGAAAATGCGGTCGAAGCCATCGACAGAATGATAGTGTTGGTCTTGAGAGAAAGCGTTAATGGACTCGAAGATTGAAAAAGGTTGATGATCAGCCACTTCTTCTTCTTGCTCTTCTTTCTTTGGTAACCTTTGTGTATCCATGTCTTATCTCTTTTTTTTTTTCTTGGTCTATCCGAGCATCATACCAAAAACATAGATATATACATAGATATTATTACAGAGCTAGGTTACTTTTTAATACTTTTATAACATGTGATGTAATATGATTCGACGTGGCGTCTTATCCCAAAAGTGACGGGATAATACCAAGCTGATTGGCTTCGAGAGTCCAGCTTGGAATGGGACCTCTCTTACTGCTCCTTTGGAGTTCACTAGAGACCATTTCATTTCAGCCCTTTTTCCACGTTATACTAGTAGCCGAATAAACGAAAGCTTCTTTTCTGTTTTATTAAAGATACATGTATCTAAATAATATATAAGTATTCAAAATATCTACGGAAACACTTATATAGCATGTTTAAGACATGAAGCAAATGATTTGGTTGAAAATAAATAAAAAACTAGCTCGCCTGACTTTACTTAAATTAGATGCCAAAAAGGGTAAAAATGATTCAAGCGCATCAATGCGGTTAAGCTTCATATGTTCTTCTCTGAACACAAAGTGATCTTTAGTAACAACTAAGTTGTAATGTTTGATAAGAAAGCTGACCTGTATCTGAATGGTCATGAAGTATCAAAAGAGCATTGAGGTTTGTAGCACCAGTTGCATCAAATACAGCGAGAGTGTAGTGGTTCCAAATCTCGAATCATCTGAGTGCTACGTAGATGTTGTAACATCCTTTCATTTCGCTTATTGATTCCTTCTCTGAACAAATTGCTACCTGTGGAATCTAGATTTTTCATGGGTCTTGTTTGCCTGCTTAGTATCCTGAGTTCCTTGCTCCTCAAGTACTCTGCACCTTGTGCCTGAACTGTTTATGAATTGAAAATTACTCAGATACACTATGCTAAAGTTTCTATCCATTCATATAAATCACCAACCAGAAGATTTTCAAGATCGTAATGTACAGCTCAATGAATCCTCCATAACAGTTACATTAAAATGAAGGCAAATGTGTATAATTTCAAAATCATATTCTATGCCTGAATTCACGGCGAGACGCTATACTAAATGAAAGGGGGTAATGTGAAACTCATTTAGGTTGAGAGAGTTTAAGACCAATATCTTTTCAAACAAATTGAATTCAAACGACACGGTAAATACTTGGTTTTGGGACTAGCCACGACGAAAGCAATGCAAAATGTAGCCAAATTCTGATCGAGGCAATGGACTATAAACAAATGAAAATACCTGAGTGTGAAGATGTTAACGACGCAGCTGAATCCCTTAGTCTCCTTACACTCTCAGCAGCATCCAAAGTTTCAGAATACTCCTCTGATGTTGGTTCAATTAGACTATCCCTCTTAAGGCCCAGCAGCGCATTTTCGGAGGCCTAGGTCAACGTCAGAACAATGTCATACCGTCACAGTAAGTCTTAAAGTCAAAAGCAAAATAAGCAGTTACAAAAGAAAGAGAAAAAGTAATGAAAGATAACCAAACTGATCATTACTTCCATACGGTAAAAGTAATCGAGAAAATTAGCAGTACAATATTCTGATTGTTCAAGCATCCAAGCTAACAAATTGCGTAGGAAGGAAGCTCATTTTTCATTGAGCATGTTAAGAATCAAGCAATGAGCTCATGTATTTACAGAAGGGAGACTACTCACCTTTCTAGCAATAGAAGGGAATCCATGTTCCATAGACTGGACTGCAAAGTTGTTCCATTCGGAATGTGAAACTCTTAACCACAAACAGCTTGTGGACTTGATCTCCCGCAAAGTCAATGCCTCATACTTCATAGCTAAACAACTCTATTCAACACATAACAACAGATCATAACATAAGCAATTCGAGAAAGTAGCACAAATCAATCTGCTAATCTGAATACCTCAATGTTAATTTTTAGTTTATTCAGATCGAAAAGAACTTAGACACAAACCTCCGTATCACCGATAAGAGCGAAAGCACGAGCGAAGAATTCGAGTACTGAGAGCTTCGCAACGACGGATTCTCCAGCGAGTTCGCTGAATATGACAGACGATTCAGATCTCATGAAATCTCTCAGTCGGGATCTAAGATCGGAAAACGATTTCGCGTTAGTTGCAACCAGAGACAGCTCGAGAATCCGAAGAGACTCTTCATCGAACCTGCGAAATTAAACGAGAATATAGAATCGGTTCAAGCTAACGCGAAAGAGAAACTGAGATTTCAGGGGAATATCGGAGGAAACGAAAGAACCTCCGATCATGAATCCGATTGAGAAAGAGATAACTCTGATCAGCGATCGTCGCCTCCGACATTCTTCTCGGAGAGTGATTGGCGCTTCAAATCTTCTCTCCGTGTGAGACCTTTGATTTTGAATTATACGGCGCATTTTAAGATGGAGACAATTGATAAATGGGCTGTGAATAGATTTTAGATTTACGATAGGCCCGTTATGTAAATTTAAGGCCCATTAATACTCGTTTAGATATTAGGGGGTCGTCGTCTCCGTTTTCTGAAAGCAAGTGTCGATTTTGTTCCACCGGGCGGTTCGAGTGAAAGGACGCCAAGGAGAACGTGTCAGGTTCTTCATCTATTTCTCTGCTTAGTCTCTACTTGGACTTCATATTGCTGCATCATTTGTTTATTTACTCTTCATTCGATTTTGTTTCCGGTTGTGATGCAGGCTATATGTCAGAGGAGCCATCCAACATGCCTCCTAAATCAAATAGTAATCCGTAGTATTTAACTTTTGTATTATACTTTTTCTACTACTATTTCCATTTGTGCTTTAGGTTTTAACGTAGTTTGTGATTGTCTTTGGCAGGGAGCTCGAGTTCTGAGTGTTTATGTATCCGAGTAACATCTAAAGCTGGCCTTTTGTCCTCATGTATCTTCTCAAATGTTTTGGAGAAACAATATGGTTTAAGTCGAGCCGAGCCGTGCATCTTTATTCAAAAACGTTGGCGCATCCACATCATCATTTTGCAAATGAGTTGATCATGTTCCAGTTAGGCACGTGGCTTAGGAACGTACACGTGTCTTTGATCATTACAACCATATATCTTCATCTCTTTCGCTCTGAACATTGAAGATATCGAATAGTATTCAGAGACACAACATCCCCCTGTCTTTGCATCGATGATGACAAGCAAACTTCTTCTCCTAGTCTGCTACGTTTCTCTTCTCTGCTTTGTGTCATCGTCATCATTATCATCTGAGCTTTCTGGAAAATCTCAACCATCTTCGTCGAAGGTTTCGCTGGGCCTGTACTATGAATCTCTATGTCCGTACTGTTCTTCCTTCATAGTTAACCACCTCACAAAGCTCTTCGAAGACGGTCTCATATCAATCGTAGACCTCCATCTGTCTCCCTGGGGCAACTCCAAGCTCCGCTCCGATAATGTCACCGTCCTTTGCCAGGTCTTTTCTTGCTTTATTTATATACCTTCTTTATAAAGCATGATTGTAGCGATTATATAATATATTGTTGCTATTTGTTGCAGCACGGTGCGTATGAATGCTTCTTGGACACAGTAGAAGCTTGTGCGATTGATGTTTGGCCTGAATTGGTAAGTCTAATGATGAGATCTGACTGTTGAGTTCACATTTGAAACAAAGTTATACTCTTTTTTAACATCAACCTTCTCTTGATAAATGGTTAAATGGTGACGCTTTCGTTTGCAGAGGGATCATTTCCCGTTCATCTACTGTGTTGAAAGTTTGGTGATTGAACACAAGTACAAAAAGTGGGAGACTTGTTATGAGAAGCTCAATCTGAGTTCAAAACCTGTTGCTGATTGCCTCAGCAGTGGACATGGAAAAGAGGTTGGTTCCTTATCTATTGTTTATGGGCATAACGGTTCTGCAATGGTGTTGTCTAGTTGAGGAAAGAACATATGATGATGTTCTGAGCAGTTTTTTTACTTTCATAGACTCACTTCCATGTTAGATATGTTTTTGTTTTGAGCTTATGGGTTATGATTCACAGATATGTACATTACTTTCTAATCTTTTTTTTTCCAACTTGCTGCAGCTTCAGTTGCAATATGCTGCAGAAACGAGTGCACTTGAGCCGCCTCATAAATACGTGCCCTGGGTTGTAGTGGATGGTCAGCCACTTTATGAGGTTCGTTTACTTTGTTTCTTCTTAAAACCTGCTGAATTCTTGTTATTACACTCTCTTATTCTCTGTGCTGTGAATTGATATCTCTATATTCATTAAGATTTATGGTTGATTTGGAATGTGGTTGTGCAAAACCTTGGATTAAGTTTCTCTAGGGAATTGGGCATATGGCAGTTCAGAATCAATAGCCGCCGTAGTTAGCTAATGAGAAGTGAAGTGTCTTCAGGAGAAGATACTGCATTAAAATTCATTGATCGATAGGAACATAAGTTAATATGTATGTGTTTGTGCTTGATATTTCTTGGCTTTGAACTTACCTCAGTTTTTTTTTGTGTTCACTGCAGGATTATGAAAACTTCATAAGCTACATCTGCAAGGCGTACAAAGGTAACAAAGTGCCTAGCGCGTGCGCCAAATATTCTTCCATTCGCAGCCTCAAAGTGAATCGCTTCCCTATTGTTTGCCGGAAAGGAGTCAATACGATGTGGGAATTGTTGGAACGTACCAAGACCTCTTTGTTGTCCTACTTCACAGGCCTGCTTTAAACACCGTCTCTTTATTTTGCGCTGTGTAGCATGATACCCTGAAAAGCTTATATAAATTCCCAGATATGATGAATATGTATGGTTTATATATCAGAATGTATGTTTGTTGGGTTGTGTGAGTGACTCTGGTCTTGAGATATTAAATGGAACAATTCTTTTGCAAATTAAGTATATATTGGGTTCCTTTGGTGACCATCTGATGCGGTCCAAACTGTTCATGCACCGGTACGGTACTGGCGGTACCCATCAGTAGCAAAGGAGACTATCAGGATTTAAGATAGAATAGTAACGCGAGGACCGTGACCCACCACTCACTTCGACGTTGACAATGATAATTTATAAAATTTTATGCTTGTAGAGTTTTTACACGAAATTATTGGAAGGTGTACTAATGCATTGAATCGGTTAACAAAAACAAAATTGTTTTGTCTCGTTACAATTGCTGGTTAACACAAACTTCTTTTTCAAATTATTAATTTGTAAAGTTCCGTTATCAGTAAAAATATAATAAAATTGCTTGTAAATTAATTTTTAAAAATCACATAGCAATTCTATTGATGGATAACAAATACACTGCATAATAGCATATATCCTATGAAGAAGCAAGTTTGAGTAGAATTTTTCAAACAGGTGCTTTATTTTATAAAAATATATAGAAAAATTATTGAAATATCACGTTTTTAAGTCGCTTATAGACTCTAGATATGAGGCACGGGCATTACATCTCATGTCAAGATGATGAGTTTTCCTTAGCATATGCCTTTGAATTATTCGTTGTTTCTTTAAGCCGCCTGGTGCCCTGATGATGGGTCCATAAATGCTTGCTTTAGACTTCTAGACGTCTCTGATCAAAAGGAAATGTAATTAATGTAACCTAATAGGTTACAACCTTACAGTATATGTATATTCATAAATAATAATAGAGTAAACTAACATGGCCTGGCTGTTGGCTCGTCCTTATCAAAGATCATGTGCTGATTAGGAACAAAACAAATTTAGATCATGATTTTCAAGGACCACAGGTGTCTAACCTATCTTTAATAACTAATCTAGGGCAAAAACTGCCTCAAATATATAGAGTCGTAAGGCAATCGCTAAAGTTCCATATCGGCTAAGGCGACATTTTATATAAATATCTCAAGCTAGCGGTCACGGAAACTATTCGGTCTTGTACTGGTTAACCAAAAACTACGTTCATTACTGACGTCAAGAAAAGAAGCCTACTCCGATTATTTCACTATTGTTTACTAAACCATATGGTTGAAAGACACACGTGTGGAAAGACGCGTACTAGAACACAGTAAGAGGCCTCATGTTGGTCGGACATCGTGATAAACAATACTGTCTCAACTTCTCACGAGTCGCGATCTTGTTCTATTCATGTGACTTTTACCATCTTTCCAAAGTTATTTATGTACACGTGCGTGTGTACGTATCTTAAAACGCATACGTATGATCTGCTATTCATGCATGAGAGTATATATACAAAATAAAAATGTAAACCAATATGTGACTAGACATAACTAGAGATAGTAAGTTATATATTTGGCATATTGTACACAAATTTGAATGGAAAAGAGAGTATTATACATTTATTTCAGAGAAAATGTTAAGTCGTTTAAATGCATATACCGATGCATATGACATGATATTGTATAGTGTACAGTATACGTATACTTACCTCTTTCGTACTTAATATGTAAATACATACGCAAGCTGAAAGAAACCCCCATCCGACTCTTGTAATCTTATTCTTCGCTGATTCCTGAACTCTTCAACACTCGTTAATTTAAATTCCATGATTGTTTAGATGATACCGTTTGATTGATCACAAAAGCAAGATCTTAATAATTCGGTTAACAAAAGAAAACTCTTAATAGTTCATATAGAAAAATAAAATACATTATAGTACGAAAGGTGTGAGTTCCATGCTTAATATAACAAGAAAACTAATTAATATGATATAATAATTTAATTTAAGGCGGTACAGCTTCGGCGACAGACGGATCACTGTCGTTACAACCACCACCTCCTTCACTTTGTCTCGACGGAGCAACGTCAATTCTAGCGGTGGTGACAGTTGGTGCCCGTTTCCGTTTCTTCTTCTCGTATGGAATCCCACGTGCCTTGGCTTGACTTTCTCTGACTTCTCTCAAGTAAATCCTGACCGCACGTGCGGCGAAAGGGTTGGAATCAGGCCTCCCACCGTGCTCCTCGTACGCAGCTCTCAACCGTCCGATCAGAGCATCGAGAGATCCCCAGGCTTGCTTGAGAGGACAAGCGCAAGGAGAGGGAGGCTGCTGATGTCCGAAGTAAGGACAGGTCGCCACGTGGACTTTGGTCTTACCGAACTGATCTAGGTACTTGAGGAACTCGATCACGTGCGCTCCGCTACATCGTGATAACGCGAGAGGCGGCTTATGGTTCTTGAGGTACTGCAAGAACGTGTTCCAGTCACGTCGTTTCTGCGACTCGTACCTGCTAGGCGGCGTCGCCGGAGGTGAAGAGGGCGTTACGGAGGACGGACCTGGGTCACCTCCATGTTGTTGTGACCCCGAATCAGTCGATTCCATCAAAACTAGGGTTTTTTTTTGTTTTTCTTTGAGAGTGTTTTTATTTAGCGTTGGTTTTGAGAATATAAGCGAATCGAGAATTTAGTGTTTTAAAAGAGAGAGAGAGAAATGAGAGAAAGAGTGTGAAGTGTTGTTAGGTTTTGGGGTTTTATTTATTTAATTTTTAAGACCATAAAAGAGGAAAAGTTTTGCATTTTGGGTTGAATGGTGTGAATTCTGAAAGAAGTAGAGAATGAAGAAAGAATAGTGGAAATACAGAAAATTCAAGAAACTAAATCACGTGGCCATGGCCCTACTCACAAGCCACTTGATACTTTTACTATTCTATTTAGGTCAAGTGTGGGCCGATTCTTAAATCTTTATAACCTTTTTAATTATATTGAGACCACTATTATTAGGGGGAATTATTTCTATAGTTATAAGAATTATAAGCCAATAAGGAAATGAAGTATAGAAGATAGCTCAGAATGTTGTAATTTAAAATTGTCTAGTCTATATATTGTGCTGAAATTCTTTTTTTTTTTTGCTTAAATATTGTTCTGAAACTTCTTAGTTAGACATTTTAACGATGTTTATTTTTTTTTTCTCTCGGCCATTTCCAACCTCGCTCGTTCAAAACGCATATATGTTACAGTGTACTTATTAAAAGAAGGAATGGGCCACCGTGTTGAATGATATCAATAAAAATACTGGTTATTTATATGGAATCTGACAGACATAAAAGTTTGAGAATTCAAGTCGAGTACATCTCCACCATCCAAATATAGAAAAAATAAGAACTGTTTGGGCCCGCGCGCTCTGCACTACACATATGCGTACGTGCGTGTGCTTGAAAGTTTTTAAATATTCTTGCATTTTGATATTCTTTTTCTTAATGCAAGTATAGAGAAGTCACATTTCTCAGTTACCTTGTACCGATATTTTACAGGTGCCAAAATACATGGGCTTTTCGGAACAGAAATGATCGAGCCATATGCTTTCTTACAGGCCATTCTGTTTGAATCTTCTTTAGTAAAATAACTACTATTAAATCTGTGTAAACAGGTTATTTGTATCATTTATGGATAGATGTTTTAGTAGGTTAAACTAGCATGTAGACGTGTTTTTCCTTGTTTCTCATCAGTGTAATCATTTTTGTTCATTTATGGCTTCAATGAATTTTAGGTACGCGCATAATTAACTATGGCACATTTTCGCATTGTATTCTTGTTTGTTTTCTTTAGCCAATAACTCAATAAGAGATTAGGTACTGTCCTTCTGAACGTATACACGATATCATGGTATGCCCATATTGTCAAGACGTAACATTTATATACACATTGTCGTTTCCGTTGTTTTATCACAAAACAATTTGTTTTATATATCAAGATTATGCAATGACTCCTATTTAGGGTAAAAATTTGGCTGAAAGACTTATATATAATCTAGGCTCTCGGGGGTCACTATACGAGTTTTAGCTGAAATAATTGAAAAGTAATCATCCGTATCTGATTTGACTAATAGTTTTGGAGATGGACAAATTGGAAAATTTTCTTTAGATCATGCAAGAATATAATCACAAAGTCGAGATACAAAAAAAAAAGTCGTGATCATATAAAGAAATATCATTTTTGTTTTTTTTAAAGAAAGAAAATATCATGTATTAGTTGTTTATATTATTCTCCTCAGCATTTGGTATCATTTTTTTTGTTTTTTTTAATCAAACTGCTATCGTTTTTTTATTTTTATTTTAGCAACAAAAACTGGTATCGTTTAATTATCCAAATATGGAGACAACAATATGCCGATCCGGATTGCCCAACGAGCCATCCCTAACCCTACGATTTAAGCAGCCGGGTGTATAGGCATAGCAGGCCACGACTTTTACAAGTTAGTTTAATAGTTATTTATCATAAATATCCATTGTTAATTTGATTAGTCTTCCACATAGTTTCAATTCCCAAACAGTGATAGTCATTCATTATAGTACACCAACGAGAATCATTTAATAGTTTTCTTTCATAAAATATATATAAATATATAATAATCCTAAAACATATACGATATAATGATTAACTTAGATGCTTGACTTATAAAGCGTAATTACATGATATTAAGTCATGTTTTTTTTGGTTGCAATATGGTGTTTTGTCCATACTTGCATTTATATTTGCGATGTCCTTTAATTCAATGCACTTATAAGAGTATCTCCGATTTCCGTCCATATTTTATTACAAAACAGAATTTAAAGTAAAAATATTTAATCATATTTTACTATCCATTTTATAACAGAGTAGAAATTGGTTTACTTCATAAATGAAGTAGTGAATTTTTTATTATTTTATATTGCATCTCGGTATCTTAAATCTTTGTACATCGAGTACAGACGTCGTAGGCGCAAGGAAAATAAACTCGCTATCAAAATTGACATTAGGGGGATGTGGGGGTCAAGGCCCCCGCAGTATAATATGCCTTTTAGGTTTAGGAAATTTTACTTTTTCTAAATAAGTATGTATTTTTAAAAGATAAAAGAAATCGAGTTTTTGAACCTACTATAAATATGAGTCTAATGATTTATAAGATTATTCATTCACACAATAATAAGAAACCCTAAACGGATATTTGATTCAATACGTTTTGTTCTTTATTGTCTTCTTACTTAATTTGTGGCTGTTCACAACATTTTATTTCCATTCTAAAATAAATTAAGGTCAAAATAAAATTCAAGTTTACTATGGCCTTATTCAATTTTAGAGGGATTTTTTTTACATTAATTGGAGATACTACGTATCAGTATATTTGTTTGTTTATACAGCCCTTCTTGAACGAGGTTTTTATACGAAAAAGATAGAGAGAAAATTATTACGGTATAGTATGTGTTTGTTTATACAGCTCTTTTTGAACTAGGGCTTTATAGAAAGAAAGTGAGGAAAAAATTATCCACCTCATTTTTAATTTTACTCAAATCTGTTTTTTCCCCAAAAAAAGATATCTGAAATCTTAACTAGTAAACTAATATTGAAGCTATTATGGCGTTTGTTTTATTCCATTTGTCTGTTTCTTCCCCACTGCACATCTTTTTATTCTACTGTGGAAAATTCAAAACCATAATATGAAGAGAAAAATAAAAGAGCAAGACGATCAGGATCCGATGCTTATTGTCTAGCACTAAATAATTACTTAATTAAGATGCCATAGAAGTCAATGATGTAGCCCCTACAATGTGTTTATAAACAATACAAATATGAATAGAATGATAAAATTAAATTCAAATTATTGGTTGTTGGTGCTTACGACCCACCACCCACACACATCAATATCTTTATAACGACTATTCAATCCCATTTTGTTGCCTGGCGGATGGTGATCTTATCAAAACTATCAGTCTTTCCAATGTCTATAACAACTGTTCGTTTTGAAAACTTGATCCCATTTTTTGTTAACATATTTTGTTAGAACCTCAATTCAATTCAGAAAACATAACATTGCTATAAATGATATATAACGGTTATGAATCAATTCAGTTTGAAAAATGAACCTCAATTCAATTCGGAAAACATAACATTGCAATATATCTATATTTAAAAACACATGAAAATGGACATATTTTGAACTTTTGAAGACATGATAATATATAATACAATACATATAATGATTGAGTGTTGATCATATAAGTTAATCTTATGGTCATATAACTCTATATGAAACCTATAATGATATATATGTCACTGTCTATTGAAGATGACTATTCAACACAAATGCAAGATTTGGTGTATTGTGTGTTGGATGAAGAACTGGAGAAGAGACACAAAAATGTGATTTAGTAAGTATTATTGCATTAATTTACTAGTATAATCTCTTTCCTCTATAAATACTCAAATTCCGAATTCACAAATTATTGGAACTATGCTTTTTAAAACTAATAGATTTGTTTAAACAAGAGCACGACATGTAAGGTTCAACAACCACACACAAAAAAAAATTCAAGTTCCAAGACAAGTGATCAAAAGAAAATGAAAAATGAAACAAAATACAAAGTTGTTTGGGTGTCTCATCTATCATCCAATTTGATCATAGAAGTTGGAATATCCTGGAGACAAAACGAAGAAACATGTTTCCAATAGTAACATTAAAATCGACCACACGATTGTCTAGGTTTATCATTTTAAAGACAAATCAATCTTGTGGATTATTGAGTCCAGACAAATATTAGGAGAAATAAGATAATTATCGTAATCCCAAAAACATAAGAAGCAATTATTACCATCAACGAGTTTTGGTGTGTGCTTTTTTTGTGGTACTTGAGTTTTTGATGTGTGCGAAAAAAGTTCAACGGCCTCCAAAATCGAGAGAATCCATGACGAAATTAACTATAGAGAAAAATAAGAGATTGAAAAACTCCCTTAGTTTAGGGTTTGTTGTTGATTTGTGATTGGAGCTCTACACTAACAATCAAAAAGATGCATATAATTAAGAAAGTCACTTTGTTTCATAAGAATCCATGTTTTAGAAGAAAAAAATTGTTTCTAAAAGATTTATATTTTTGACATTTTCAATGGATGTAATAATGATAAATTGTAAACTTCAAAAACATTAATTACGTTCACTGAATTTTAATTTGCTAAAAGTTATGAAAAAGCTAATAAAAAAAATAATTTATTTATAATCCACCAGAGGGAATAATTTTTTTATTTTTTCAGCTAATAGTTTGCTCAATACAAGAAGCTTTTAAATAATTTTATAAAATTTATTCTTAGTATAAGTAAGTAATTGATCAAGTGAAAAATGCATATAAATACATAAATATATTATACATGATCTTCCCATGAGATAAATTTCCTAAATTATTTTAGAACATGGTCTTGTAGCTCAGTTGGTTAGTTTGTAGGTCTTATGAGCCGAATGTCGCGAGTTCGAGCCCAATGGAACCATGTACATATGGACTTTTTTTACTTTAAATGGTAACCTGATCATTTCAAATTTGTTTCTTATCAACATTGGTTTGGATTCGGTTTAAGTTCCCATGTTTTTAACCATTTTACAAGCATGCACTAATAAGTAGAGGCGAACATTTTGGTTTAAGTTCTGATTTGGTTTGGATTCGGTTCAGTTTGGTTTATAAGTTGGATCAAAGAAAACTTTAACCAAAGTCAACTGAAAACAGTTCGATTTTAGTTCGGTTTAGTTAGGTTTAATTTGGTTTTGTTTGTGTTTGTTGAATTCAATTCAATTGAGTTGATTTTTAGGTTTGTTCTAATTCAATTACAAAGTTATAATTTATAAGAACATAAAACACATTATCATTTGACATTGAATCATTATTTTTTTCATAAAGCCAAACATCATAATAAAATGTAAAAGATGCAATCCAATAATTTTATATTATTATCTTTAAACCTAATATAAATATCACAAGTAATTTTTTCGGTTTTGATATTAATGTATGGGATTCATATTTTTTTATTTTATTTTTACTTGTGTTTCTTCTATTTATTTAGAAGTAAAATGTCTAAAATTTTATTTAGTAGTTTAGGTTAAATGGTTAAATATATTAAATCTTAATATTATTACTATATTTAGTTAATCAAATTAAAGAAACACTTTTGTTTTTTGGTTTGGTCGGTTTTATATAGAACATATTAAGTTTTTTTTTTAACGTCTGAATCGATTAATAATCGGAAGTGGTGAAAACACCCAACAAAGAACAAACCTTGACAGTCAAGGTAATGAAAATAACGAAGAAGACAGCGACGACATTCTAAATAAGAATCAACAGTCACTTCTGATTGTTTCTCTAGCGATCCGATCATGAAGCCAGGAAGGACCCTCCAAAGCCAAGTATGTTTGCAATCTTCCATCTCTAAGCACACTCTTCGCAATGTCTCGAGCGATTCCATTGGCCGAAATCTTTTCCCCTTCAAAGTCCAGACTTTCAAAATCTTCCTTGAGTTTTCTGATTTTTTTCCAACAAATTCATGTATCTAGGCCATGGTTGAGGCTTCTTCAGAGCTTCTACTACCTCGTGATAATCCACAGCAACAGTCACTTTCGATATTCCTAGGTCCCGCAAGCTAGAGAGAGCCCATATCACGCTTCGGAGCTCCGCCACAAAGCGATTAGGAGCGTGAGTTATCGCATCACGAGCATGGTATGAGACATTACCCATCTGATCTCTTGCAATCCAAGCAACACAACTATGAAGAAGAGCATTCCTCCAGTTTGCATGAATATTACACTTTATGACTCCATTCTCAGGCGGATTCCATTTGTCTTCACTCTCCAATCTCGTATTCGTGTGAGCACCAGGAGCTTGGACCTTGTTCAACTCGAACCATTGCTCCACTTCTTCAAACATGGCTCGTAAAAGCCTCTCCAAAGATTCTTATACGTTAGCGTAGATAACAGAGTTCCTGTTTTTCCAGATTAACCATAGCACCCATGGGATAGAGCGACGTATAGCCTCTGTCTTACTCAAGTCCTGCATTGCGTCAAAACATAAGCCACATTCTCTTTCAGGGAATGTTGCAAAACCCCTGCAGACAACGCTACACCCACGTCTTCCCAAATTCGAGAAGCCGTCACACATTGAAATAGGACATGGTTTATGGTTTCTGCTCCATCATTGCAGAGTTTACAGGCCGGCTGAGTTTAGCCTCTCAGCAACAGCCACCGCTCCTGATATAACCCTCCATAGGAACAATCTAATTTTTGGTAGAGTTGGGATTTTCCAAACACGTTTCTGCAAAGCAATCCGAGTGAGTTCTTGAGGAGAGATTTGACCTGCTGCCTCAATTTTTCCTTGCAGTATCAAATCGTATCCTGTTTTGACCATGTAAGCACCATGTTGAGAGTAAGCCCAAACAAAGCCGTCATTAACGTCACCTGGCATCATCTGTCTGATACGGACCACTTCATTGGGATGAAAACGTTCCGACAGCATCTCAACGTTCCAGTTCCCTATATCATCAAGTAATGTATCCACCTTTAGATTAATATCTATGAAGGTTTGTCTGTTAACTGGACGACGAGGCATCCCATCCATGATCCATTTGTCTCCCCACACCAGAGTAGATCTTCCATTCCCAATGGATTTTGTGAACCCCTTAATCAATAGTTCTCGACCAAATATGATACTCCTCCAAACATACGATGGCCTATACCCTTTGCCACATTCCAAAAACTCTTTATTAGCATAGTATCGGCCTTTGTAGACTTGTGCTAGTAGACTTTGCGGATCGCTTAGCAGTTTCCAAGCTTGCTTGGCCAGCAAGGCTTGATTAAAATCTTCAATGTTACGAAAACCAAGCCCTCCTAACTCCTTCGGTTTACATAAATCTGGCCAAGCTACCCAGTGTATCTTTCTCTTCTCACTACACTCATTCCACCAGAACGCATCTATAACACTCATTATCTTTTGACAATGATGTTTCGTTAGACGAAAGCATGACATAGCATAGACAGGCAAGGCCATAGCAATAGACTTAAGGAGTACATCCTTTCTCCCGAGGGAAAGCGTTTTGGCATACCATCCGTTAAATCTTTTGCCAAGTTTCTCGCCTATAAAGACTAGAAGCTTCTGTTTTGATCCACTGAAGCATTCTGGGAGACCCAAATAAGTACCAGCTCCACCCTCATTCTCTATCTCCAGCAGTTCCACAATTAGACGCTTCATAACAGGGTCGATATCAGCTCCAAACGTCACCGATGACTTAAGAAAATTGATTTCTTGGCCTGACGCTTTACCATATAGCTCTAAGCAGTGCAGAAAATTGGAGCAGTCCGACAGAGTTACTTTGCAAAGGAAGAGATTGTCATCAGGAAAAAACAAATGTTGAAATTTTTTTGTGTTAATCTCATTCCTGTGATGTTGCTTTGAAGCTCAGTTATATTCATCACATGTACCAATGCCTAGTATGAATAGGAAAGGGGACAATGGATCCCCTTGACGGATGCCCGTCCACGTTCTGGTGTAATTCTTCCAGACAATGAAAGAGTTTAATAAAATCTTTTACCAAAGGGTTACACATATATTTGGTTTGGGTCAATTTGGGTTCGACTAGATCGGTTTAATTTGTTTGTTTTTTTTGCCAGTCGGGTCTTATTGTATAGAGTTAGTTATTATGAAGAGTACATAACATGTTGAAATTACAAGGCATTTGTGAGTATAAATAAAAACTATTTGATGGATAAAATTAAGAACTGGGAGGCCAACATACAGCCCAGTGATGTCTGCAAATCTTCTAATTCACAGAGTAAGTAAACCTTTGGGACGAGAGTTGTGGTTGAGATCCGACGTAATTGTGGTTATTACTTTCAGTCCATGAGCTTGTAGCGTTTCTCTTGCACACCAGAAACTCCCATTTGTATCTCTATGATAGTGTGAAGTGGCATCTGTTGAATACATTCATAGATGTCAATGCCGTGTTATAAACTATCTAAAATCTTATCCATCACTCGAATGGTTTTATCATACAATCTCATATTTCAGACTATACCTCGATCTGGGGTATTTCTTTGAGAGGACGGTCCGCAAAATATGCATATAAGGCCCTCAGAACGGCCTGCATAAGAACCAACCAATTGTAAGGTGAACTCATTGACAAGTCAGATAGTTCAACATGATCAAGTGGATTGTCGACAAATTCTTCAAAAACTAGAGCCAATGGTTTTAGACAATAAACTATAAACAGAGTTTGGACTATAACCTGGTGAGCTATCACGACGACAGGAGCTCTTTGTCGTTCTAACTCAATGATCACAGGTTCGAGCCTACATTGTCAAAGAAACATTATTTGCTTGAGGTTTAGTTTATGACTGAACGTAGAAGAAGAAGAAGAAGAGACAAACATACCGTTGAATTACATCAAGGTAGGACTCTCCACGAGGGTATCTGTATCGCAATTTGTCTTTTCTCCGAGATCTGCAGTCATATGCACCACAAGATGAGCTAGAGAAGTCGGAGAGCTTATTGTCCGTTTCAGGATTGATAAACTTGTACCATAGAGATTCGATATGCAGTAGATTAGAATATGCAAATATGGGATGTAAGTTGGTTTCTTCAGATTCGTAACCGATTTTCTTGGCTTTATGATGAACAAAACTATAATCTAGTTCTATCCAGTTACAAGCATAGCACCCCTAGCATAAATTTATGTGCCCTTCCTCAGATTCTTTAAAAACTCTTGGAAATTAGAACTGATGAAGTTTTTTCAGATATACAGATTCTACCAAGTCACTTACTCGAACTCTTCTGGCATTATCTTCTTTATCTCTTCATATGTCATTCCATCGCAAACTCCAGAATTAATCTCGTCCAGCGCACGCCATTGCACCTAAAATGAAAATAGGAGAAAACGATTATTTTGCATCAGCATATAGTACAAGACATCAAGAGTCGGAAGATATTTTGGCAGTTAGTAAACATCAACCTTAGGAAATCCAACTATGGAACCTGCTGTTAAGATTGTTCTCTGAAGTGTACTGGTCCAAATCTGAAATAGACAACGTCGGTGGATCACTATTACTGAATTATCAAGAGCTTTATGATTTCAAATTAACCAAGTATGGAATTGCTTGATCCTTTGTGGACTTGTGTGGCAAAAAGAGGTTTCGAGGATGGTTCCATGCCTAGGTTGGTGTAGGAAAACAAAATCTCGTTGTGCAGTTCCAAATGACCGATATTTATTCTCAATAATATTTTCCGGATTTTAAGAATTGATAGACTGACTTAGAGGTTGCACAAATTTTACGTAAGCATTCACTGGTACGCAAGACAAGCAACAAGCTTTCTTTGACACATTTGCAGATACATCAAAATTCAAACATGGTGTAATAGTCTGGAATACTTACCGAAGCAGCCTTTTCATTTTTTAGTCGCTTTTCAACAAAGTTAGCGAGTTTCTTTGCATAAATTTTTCCAGATTCACTGCGTTTCAAAGTTGACAAAGGTTATCAATTTCACATTTTAAACAAGAAATATAAATTCCATCCTTAGAAATTTTAGAAATTTGGAGGTGACTGAGTAAAAACATACCTTATAACACTATCTCCCCCAGTTCGGCCTCTAACATTATCCATACTTTCTCCATGCCGAGTGAGTAGTATTGGTCGTGGAGTAAGATGCGTGTTCACCTAATTAAAGGTAAGAAAATATTAGCTTCTTCAAAAAAGAAATGATCTCGTGATCACTTAACTTATTCTTATTGAATAAGCCAATGAATGTTGATGATGATATAAATCACACTTGCAAGTATATAACTTGTATGCATATTACAAAAAGGCTAAAGGCATTTCAATTAAAAATGAGCAAGAGACATCGCTAATTCATACCAAGAAAAATACAATTCTTCCAGGAAGGTAACCACTTATATTGTTCACCTGCAAAAAGAGTAGATTAACAGTCAGGAGTAGTCAAAAATATAGAGTATCGGTATCCTATCGAGATCAGTATGAAATGCCATCAGTGGCACATTTCTTCATCAAGCACATATATAAAACGTACTTGTATCTGTCCACCATTACCGCTGACCATATCAATCATTTTGATGTAAGAACCTTCTTCAACAGGCTCATAAACCTGGTATGAAAACAATAAAACCAACATTTGAATCCAGCCTGCTTTCTCAAAGTAATTAGGACACGTTTGGAAGCTGCAGATTTGTATACCGACCTTCTCATAATTGGCCAAACGGTCTCTAAAGTCTCTCACTCCAGCTTCAAAATCCGTCCTGCAGAAAAGCATACGGATTTAGCTGACAGGTAAAAAAGAAGTCGACTAGGAAGAGAAAATAAGTGTCTTAAAGAGGCATCGTACCCTTCTGCATAATCAGGACTTTGCTGGATTTTAAGACGTATGTTTCTTTCAATAATGCGTTCATCATTGCATAGTGTTTCCAGAAAAATAATCTACACAAGAGTCAAAAGGTAAATCAGTTACGTTACAGTTACACAAGAGTCAACATCACAGTATTTCGAAGCTTCAGTACCTTACACTTTCCTTCAGCCATTTTCATCAGCATATTCCGGCGAACTCGTGTGCTATTAGTTGCATCAAAGATTCCGACCTATAATGAACACTATTTAGAATGGGATATATAAGAAACCAGGAAAAACATCTAACTGAAAACTACTTACTTGACCACCATCCTGCATCCAACCGATCATGTCCTCCATTGCAAGTGCTGCTACCTAGTAGCATGTGATATATTAAAACTAAGTGCAAAGAAGAAGATAAATGGTGTTAAAACTGATCACTAAATCAAACATCGTCCAATATAACAAATTAAGTTGAGAGTACCATAACCATGATGAATTTAGACGCACAAATTAGAAGAGACAGTCGCAAACTGGCTTTACTAAGCAATTCAAAATACCACCTACCTCTGTTCGTGCCTCTACACCTTCTGGATTGTCCCCTCGAAAGAAATCAGCAGCCTACAGAAAGCTCATTCGTTGTCCATCAGAAATATCCAAAATGGAGGGCAGATACTTATCCAATTTAATAATCCAGCTTACCACGTTAACTCCATGTTTTAGCCGTCGGTACTGTAAAGAAATGGAGCAATGATTGAGTCAATATTTTCCACAAGTGTTGTTAGTTACAGAATACGTAGAAAAACGAAAAACAAATTTGCAAACCTTTCCAACATTAAAATGTTTAGTATCGTGCCCCAACCAGCGAAGATATCTTGTCAACTTTGCTGCAGTAAAAGTCTTTCCTCGAGCTGGCAAGCCTACCTAATACAATATGATGGGAATGGTGTGAACCAGAACTTCAGTCTCTATTTTTCATTCAAGTTAATATGTTAAACAAAATATCCAGCCATCCAGCTCCCAACAATTGAGCTGAAAAGCCTGAAAAAACTATGAACAGCAGCGCCTATATGGAAAAATTACCAGAACGATTGCTAGGTGACTATCTTCTTTGGGTCCAAGCATTTGATCAGCAACCGCTGCTGCAGCAACAGCTCCTGCGGCGGCTGGCATTGAATTCTAACAATTTAAACGAGAAATAGTGAAACTACGTCAAAAGATCTTAAATTTAAGATAATCCCATTGGAAATAGAAACTATCTCATGCCAAACCTTGGTTTGCGCATCAACTTTGAGGTCAACCGAAAAGGAGCTTGCGCTAACAGATTTGGCCAGCCTAGGGGAGCCAACACCACGATCAACAAAGAGTCCTCTTTGACCATCCTTCTGCTGAAAAGGTGAGACTACTCCTGAAGCTGAATAAGTATCCGAGGAATCGGGAACAATGACCTTCATTTCCTATGGGTAAAATGTATGCCAGTATTAAATAAGAAAGATGACCATTAACTAACGCATAGGCATCTACCATGCAACTAATCAAAGTGTAGAACCTTTGCAGATGGCGATCCATCAGCGCTAACACCAGAATCTTTAGGACTATTGGATGCTGCCTTTGGGGTATTGTCATTAACAAATGAACCAGAAGCTGAAAGAGATCGTGGATTCTCTGCATTGTCAGCCGCATAAACAAGAGACGAGTGTGCAGAAGGTGCAGGAGCAGGAACTTCATAATGCTCAAGATCAAGCTCCAAACTTTCTGAAGGACAATTCTGTCAAAAAAATAAAAGAAAGTGTTCATTTCGAGCTTATCTCCATGGAACTTGTAAAGGATTAAATCACCTCGACAACTGTTGAATCAGGATTAATACTGACATCAGGGATACCACGAACTGTAGAAGGCTGAAAGTTCTCCCTATAAGCTCGCCAACTAGCAGCAAGATCAAACGGTGAAACTCTGTCAGCATTGATGAACACTCGGAATTCAAGAATCACATCACCTTCCAGCTTAAAAAGAGCTACCCTAGCATCTCCTTGCAACGAACCGCCAGTGAGAAGCCTATTTTCACCTTCCTCAACTATACAAGGCGTGTCTCTGTACTTTGGCTTCAACAAAAACTTGAAATCCAAAGTCTCTACACAAAAGAAAAAGAACCTTAGATCATAATATAACATTGGCATCAACGATCGCTTCTCCAAATTGAGTCAACTCACATACGGAAAAAGAAAGAACAATACCGTGATCAGGAGGAACAACGAAGCTCAGCTCCGAGATTGACGCGGATTCACGTTGCAGCGGAAGCTATCAAGAAAAAAATCGACAAAAACGCTATCAAATTATGAATCGGAAGCAATAAATTACAAAGTCAACGAATGCTCACAGCTTTGGAAGGATCCCAAGAGCCGATCACGGGAACAGAGCCGTAGACGTGAGGAGTAAGCTCGCCTTGAACCTTAGAGCTCTCCATTTTGAGTGAAACGTAGAGCTGACCTCCTCCTCCTCCTCCTCCGCCATTGGAACCGTCGTCCTCTTCTTCAGTATTCTTCGATGCACCCGACCCCATCGCTATTGTCTTTTCTTTCCGTTATCGGATTTGAATTTAATGAAGATGTCAAACGGATAAAGAGATTAGAGAAGAAACCTGAAGCGGCTCGCTCCCCCGCAGCTTTTTTTTTCTTTTCTTTTCTTTTTTCCGGAAAAATTATTCGGTTGTTTGATTCTCAGTGGTATGTTGGGATAACCGGATAAGAGCAAATACGTGGTGTTTGGGTCGGGTTTGTTTTGTTTCTGGGCCTATGTTGCTTATTGATCCAGCCCTTAATAAATATCCATAGTAAATAATAGTACCTTTTAAGTTTTTTTCTTAAAAATAACACTAAAAGGAGAAACTCATAAAAATGACATTCATTAAATAGTAAAATATCTCTAATATACTTAGTTTAAAATTAACTAAACAAACAAAAATAAATAAAAACAACTAAAATAAAAATAAAAAAAATGAATTTTTTTTTATAGTTTCAGATTATATGTTTTCCGATTCGAAATTTTTATAATTTTTCCTTCTGAAATTTTCTTTTTCGAAATTTTTTTTTTTTTTTTCAATTTTTTTTTATAGTTCAAAAATACTTTTTGAAACTGTTTTTTTCAATTTTTATTTTTAGTATTTATTTTTTATTTTATAAAATTTTAAATCCTAATTCCAAAACACCACCCCTTAACTCTAAACTCTAAAGTTTGGATTGATTAATTCAAAAGGTATAAATGTATATGTACCTCTTTAATGAAACATATTTATGTGACTTTGAGACTTGAGTGTTAGTTTGGAAACAAAAAATTGGTTTGTTGCTATCCTAGTCGTTTTCTCTAATATAAAGAAAATTATTTTTTTCTTTTTCTACTGTCATATCAGTGATATGATATCATATCACTAATTCGCTCATCCTCAGAGCGACATTTGTCTGTTCATATCTCTGTGAAAATACATTTTAAACTTGTTTTATTGTTAACTGTTACTTGTCTGTTTGAAAAGACGATTAGTATGTGAGTGTGTTTGTGTTTTAAAAGACTAATGATGCTTTTTTCAGTGATCAGAGCAAGTGTCCCTAAGCTGCTTCTTGATGATGTCTTTGAGCAGAAGAATGAAATTGCCAAAGCTGTTGAAGAGGAGCTCGAGAAGGCAATGTCTGCTTCCGGTTTTGAGATTGTGCAAACTCTCATCGTTGACATTTTGAGCCTGATGAACATCTCCAACGAGCCATGAACGAGATCAACGCTGGTAACAAAACCGTCTCATCATATCCTTTATAGACTGGTTTTCATATTAGTAACAAAAATGGTTTTCTTTTCTTTCTTTAATCTGTCAATTTAATTTCCATTTTCTAGACATCTAGATTAAACTGATATGTCTTTTAATATTGTTGTTTATTTTGTTGTTTATGCATCTCAAACTCACTCTCATTGTTGTTTATTTTGTTCTTGAAACTGATCAGAAGTTGCTTTATCCAGTTTCAGAAGAGATGTTGCCTCCTTGCACGCAGAGAAGAAGGTTGGTTCTCATTGCAGGAGCTGTTGCAGGAGCTGAACCAGAGGCTTGTTAAGCTGAGAGAGGTGGAAGAGGCAGCAGCGCAGGGAACGAGGAAGGGGATTTCCTTTGGTGATCTCAGGTCTGATATTCAACAAGCCAGAAAATCACAAGCCTGTACGTTCACAAACTCTATTACTTCCCCTGTGTGCATTGTTTTAGACTTTAGATGTTCAATGTATGCTATACCGGTCCATCTCTTACTTGTAAACTACTATGTGACAACAAAGAAGCTTGTGGCTTGATGTTGTTGCTTAGTTCTTAGTTTTGATTTGTTGTTCATTGCTTGTGATTTAATTTGGAAGGTTGCTTAGTTCTTGAATCGACGAAGCTGAGAAGAAGAGAGAGGAAGATGAATCAAAGGATTCACATGTCCTTTTGCAAGGGATTGCACGTAGACTGGTGAAAACGACACTGCAAGCAGCAGCAAAGAAGAGAAAGATGAGATACTCTGATCTGAAGAAGATAGAGAGACTTTCTGTAATCTTATAATTGTTGTGGATGATGAATGAATGTAGGTCTTTTGCTGTATTTTTGTGTTGCGTGAAACTCTCACGTTTAATAGAAACCCATTCTCACTTTTTGTTTTAAATAATGATCTCAATTCCCATCTCTAGAGTATGGTGGTTCAGCTGAAGTAATGGCTCAATGTTAAGACAATAACACATTAACACGTCAGGTCCCGTCCTTCATTGTTGTTCTGATGGACCGCGGGAAGCAGAAGCAGCTAATCATCTATAAAATCATCAACCGTAGAAGCAGAAGCAGCTTGAAGCAGCTAGTATCATGTTTTTCTGTGACGTCCTGCGGGACAGCCCGCGAAGACCTACACATTTCGCGGTACGGGATTGGGCAGCTAGTTTCAGGACCGCATCCCGCGCGGAACGGTCCAGCCGTGTACAGCCAGAAGACGAACCCGCAGCGGGTCGGGATGGGACGGGACGAGAGAGCCCAATTGTCATCCCTATGTGTGTGGACTCTGTGTTTTCTCAGATAACTCAGCCCAATAGCAAGTGACTTAAACCTCTCAAGCCGCGTGGGTTAATCATGTTCTTTCTTCTCTGCCGTCCGAAAGCTGATGTAGTCAGCGTGACGATTCCATTCGTAGGGTTTTGATCGCATCCTTTGAACTCCTTTTCCATCCATTGAAACTAAACTACTTACAGATTCATAGCATTAAACATCTTCTTACTTCCTTTAGCCATGATTTATGTGAAGTTATCTTCTGCGAGGCGGTGATATGCAGATATAAAAAGGTAAGCCTTCCTCCTCTCAAAAACATCTTCTCAATCTGTTGAATTAACAAAGTAAACTTATTTTCTGAGAAATGGCTAACTCGAAAGTTCTTCTTTCTGATTTGATGTCCTGTAGATGTTTCTCCACCACTGAGGTTAGGCTGACTTAATGGCATCGAGCCCAATTCTCAATGAGGCAGCAGAATACCCACATCCATTTACAGTCTTTCTATTGACACCTGTTGTAAAGACCCTCACGAGCGAATAGGATTTTGGTCGAGAAAAATCCCGCTCGACCAGTTCGGAGTTGGTTCGACCAAAATTAAAAATAAAAATCAATCCGGTAAATTAATGTCTCGACGGGACTGTCCTGTGGTCGAAAGAACTTCCCTTGATAGTTTTGGTCGAGTCTTAAATATTTGGTCGATTTTTTCTTTATTTAAGCTGGACGAGATATTCCGAGAGAAAAACGAGGGCCGAGGACAAATAATATTTGGTTGAAAAGCCTAGAGTGATATCTGATAGGAGTGTGGTGTTCTTTGGTTGTTGGTCTAAGGCGATCGGAAATATTCTAAGAACCTCAGATCGACCATCGAAAAACATCGACAGTCATTTCTGGTCATCTACGATCGGAGGTGTCACACACGTCCACCATTTCCACGATCTTATATATGATATATATCATCTTCATCAACCTGCTAAATGATTCGTATGACATCAAATTCATCGAAGCATCAAAATCTCCACCAATCAACTCCTTACGTAAAATATTTCAAAGATATAAAACTCCATCTTAACCAAACAAATAACTTTCAAATGCAAAATCTAACATAGCCAAAAACAGCCAACAAAATTCCAATATTTGACATGACAATGACAAGTTAGGATGAAGATCAAACCAGATCTACCAGAAGATACGAGCAGTTGGATCACCAGTTTTGTTTTTTTTTTCTATAAAATAGAAGACAGTGAATGTTACCTCACTTTAAACTTAAACATAAAATCTTTATCAAAAATATCAAAATGATCACAGAATTATATTTTTATTTGTTATTTTATAGTCATTTTAATTTTAGAATATTTTAAAATGCTTTACAAAATAAAAATATATTTTCGTATAAAATAACTTTTATTGTGTATTCAACACCTGTCCGTAGGGCGGTCCAACCCTAATATAATATAGAGTTCTATAATATATAGAGAAAAATTAGTTCTCATACTAGTAAAATCACTTACCTGTAAAATGTAATAAAATGTATTAAACATTTTACCTACTTACCAATGGCCCAATTAATCTCAGACCAATCCAGACATAATGTCAAACATCGACATCACAGATTTTGATTTAAATGGCCAACATATATTTTAGATCCTTATAAACCAATAATAAACCAGCTAAAACCAATAAACTCAACCAACATACAGCGCACACTCCCCCTCGAATATTTTGGCTGCTGCTTGAACGGTGAGATCCACCAGTACTATCGCCGCTAGGCAATCCTCCACCGCCTCCTATTCCTTTGCCACTGCCGCCGCCATGTGATCCTCCACTGCTTTCTGTTCCGTTGTCACTGTCGCTGCCGTCAGGTAATTTTTTACCGGCTCTTATTCCGCTTCTTATTCCGCTTCTTGTTCCGCTGCCGATGCCAGGAAATCCTTCACCGCCACCACTACCGCCGATGCCAGGAAATCCTCCACCGCCTCCTATTCCGCCGCTGCCGATGCCAGGAAATCCTCCACCGCCTCCTATTCCGCCACCGCCACCAGGCAATCCTCCGCCGCCTCCTATTCCACCGCTGCCGCCAGGCAATCCTCCACCGCCTCCTATTCCAGTACTACCGCCGCCACCGCCGCCGCCACCGCCGCCGCCACCGCCGCCGCCACTACCACCGCCGCCACCACTATTACCGCCGTCACCGTGGTCACCGCCGCCTCCTATTGGGGAGCCAAACCAGTCACGCAGTCTGTCTCCTATTCTGGAGCCAAACCAGCCACTCAATCCTCTACGTCCTCCTATTCTGGTGCCGCCACAGCCACCACGACAGCAATGCAATCCTCCACCACCTCCTATTATGGTGCCACCGCCGCCACGCCATCCTCCACCATCTCCTATTCTGGTGCTTCCACAGTCGCCACCACGCCATCCTCCACCGCTTCCATTTTTTGTAACTGCAGCTAATTCTTGACCTTTTCCTTCAAAACCATCAACATCTGATTTTGTGGCTCTGAGAGGAAAACTCTCATAGTACACATCAATAGAGGCAGACCTTGAATTAATAGAAGGAAAATTGTGCTGAAGATGAAAGATTAAGAGAATGTATAAAACCAACGATGTTCTTTTTGAACCCATTTTCGTTTTGTTTCTGTGTCTCCTCACTTTCTTGTCTGATATGCAATGTATGTATTTATATATAATTCTGTTTGGATTCTTAACTTGCATGAAAAAAAAAACATGTCACTGGTAGTTGCCTATATGAAGTATATGGTTATAAAGAAGCTGCTTAGGAATATCTAAAAAATATATTTTATTTATTTCTACTCCATATTTTTATTGAATCGTTCTCTTTATTTAATTAATATATAATAAAAATTTAAGCGACATCTAAGCAAAAATGTAAATAATATATATACAAGATTTTTTTTTGACTAAAAAATGTATATAAGATTTTGAGATGATCTTATCCTCTCTAAATTGGTATATTGTATATGGCATTTTTCCTTGGTCAACTTTCTTAAATAGTTTTTTTTTAGTTTTTATCTTCTAAACAGTTTTTAAAAGTCAAAATGACTTTCACTGGAAGTATAAATAACAATGATTTCTTCATTTATATTTTTCTTTAATTATCTATTAAATATATAAAAATAATAGATTTTAGAAAGTATAATACTTAATTTAAATTATAAACATTTACACTGAAATATTAAAAAATTTGGTTTGTATTATAGATAGGTTAATGTTTATTAATTATTTTAAATATCATGATAAATAAATATATTAAAATATTTTTTTCAATAAGAATCAGATAAACTGACTATGATATTAGTTATTAAAATAATAAACTAAGAAAAATGCTATTACGATATTATATTTAGATATTGATAATATATATTTATGAATTAAATGTTATAAATACCATGATAAGTATATATATATATATATATATATATTAAAATAGTCATTTTTAAAATAATAGTTTATATATCGCAGAATAGGTTTATTTTTTTTAATTATTTCTAATATCACGATATATGTATATATATTAAAATAAAAATTTAAATAATGATATTACAAATAAGAAAAATAATGTATCACAGTATAAAATTTCTGTTTTCAACATATAAAATTTAAAATTTTTATAATATTTTGACAAAAACAAATAATGCTGTATTCCCTGCAGAAACATATGCATTTTAATATAATTTTAAAAATTATTATGATATTTGCTCATATGTAATTTTAAATAAGAAATACATTGATTTAAAAAAAAAAAATTTAAAAAATTCAGTCTATTTCAAATCTATTGAAAAAAATAGATTAATCCCCAAAAAATATAGCTAACAAATGTACTCACCGGTGATATTCAAGTGGCATATGTAGTCTAACAAATTTAATACTATAAACCACATATTTTCACACCAAAAATATTATATTGTAAAGAATTAAACACCAGTTTTTAACTTCCACCTAATTCCATACATTATAAGTATCATAACCTATTATCCTTCAATAGAGCTAGGTTAGTGGGTCAAACAGCCCCGCTAAACCATGGGTCGATTCATTTTTTGACTCAAAATTTTGACCTGCATCTATGGATACGCTTAAATTGGCTGATACAGAGTCAACACTGTGGACTGAGGCACAAGTAGTGAATGACCAGAGGAAGACACCACAAATAATAGATGCGATATTGCCGTCGATCCTAGAAAGATGGTGTTTTACAGATGGCTCGTGGAAAGAGGGGGATAGTTTTTCAGGACAAGGTTGGCTTAGTACTTTGGAAGGTTTTGATGGATTGTTGGGGGCGAGGAATGTTACGGCTAGTCTATCGCCTCTTCATGCAGAGATTGAAGCGTTGCTCTAGGCAATGGAATGTATGAGGAATTTACGTTAATTTCAGATTACGTTTGCAACAGATTGTTCTCAATTGGTGAAGATGGTTTCCGAACCAGAAGAATGGTCAGCTTTTGCAAACTATTTGGAAGATATCAAGACCCTGAAAGAGAGCTTCACCGGATCAGAGATTATCTATGTACCACGGATGCAAAATTCAAAGGCGGATCGTCTAGCGCGCAGTGCTAGAAAGCAACCGTCTTTTGTCGTTCACATGGATTCAGATCACCCGGTTTGGTTTACAGAGTCAGTATGAGTCTGTATTGTTGATGACAAAAAAAAAAATTGACATGCATGACCCATAAAGAAAAATTATATACCGCATCCGCTCCGCTCCGCTCAGATTTGTGGGTAATTCACGACACCCGCATATAATATTATTTTGAAAAAGAATTATTTAATGCATTTTCTAAAATATAATATAAATAATATATTTATAATTAAATTTTCTATATCTTTTTTAATTTTTGATAATTTTTTTTAAATCTTATTTTTTTTAAAAATATACTTTTACTTACAAAAATAAATTTTTTTAAAAAAACTTTTTTTTAATAAAAAATAGTATTATGGATTGGCGGGTACCCGCAATTCAAAATCCCCCAATCTGGATCGGCCCCGCATAAAAATCTCATACCCCAAACCTGCGAATCAAAATTTTTAAATAGTTCGATCCACACCCGCCCCGCGTCAGGTCAACAGGGCAAGGCCCGTGGACTATGATTCATATTCCCAGGCCTATCCTTCAATCAAAAAAATCGAAACCCATATCCACACAGATAATGGTTTGACTTGCTTTAATGGTTTAGTTCCTAAACTGATATCAATATAGTTGGAATTGAAATATAATTTAAATCGAACTAACATGAGATCAAACTACAAACCGACTCACCCTTCTAAAAAAGCTTTGGCAAGACCAAACTAATTTCCAAAATCAATTTTCTTCCCTACAAAATCTAAATTCGAAAACTCCAAGACCTTATAAACTGACTATAAACCAATATGTGTTGGTTTAAATTTGTATCTTAAACATTAAACTAGATTTTGACCCATATTAAATGTGGGTTATGTAATTTTAAAACAGATAAATAAAATGATAAAATAATAAATTAAGATTTTATTATTTTTTTAGTGTTGGACAAAATATCCAAACCCGAATAACTGAACCGAACCCCATACAAAAAGGTATCTGAACAGAAAACTGCTAAGATATCCAAATAGATCCAAAACTTTTGTATATAAAGAAGAAGATACCCGACTTGAATCGAGATATTTTGGATACCCGAGTAACAATTCTTTATTAAATATATTAATTATTTTTAAGTCAAATATTCTAAAAATATTCAGCATACAAAAAAAACACTCAGAATTATCCAAATAATTTGGAAGATATCTAAAAGTAAATGTCCAAAAAATATTCAAAACATGAAATTAGCTAAGAATAACTAATTTCATGTTAATTTTAGATTTTTAGCGTACAATATTCAAATTTATATGTTGCATATTTTCTGAATTAGTTTATATAATTTAAATGGATATCTGAACTTAGACTGAATCTGCAAAGATTTGATACGAACCCGAATCAAAATTTATAAATAGGTTTTATGGCTCTGAGAGGAAGACTCTCGTGGTATGTATCAACAGAAGAAGGCCTTGAACTAACAGAAGAAAAATTGTGCTGTAGATGAATGATTAAGAGAATGTATAAAACTAGTGATGTTCTTTTTAAACACATTTTTGTTTTTCTCTGTGTCTCTATACTTTCTTGCATGATCCGAATATCTAATACTATAAAGTTGGCTTTTCTCCCTCCTTAGAGTGCCACATCATCGGTTAGAAGGGGGCATATGCTGACACGTCAGCTTCTCTATCTGAAAACGCAAATGTTTCGTCTCTTCGAGAATTTCTTAATGGGCCAGTTATTATAGCTACTACACGACACTAAACTTAGTCTTAACATTATAATTGCATGTTTGACCATTTTGTAAACGATGGGCTACTAGGTGAATTTAATTATAACGAGAAGCCCATCTACGTTCTGTAGTCTTATTCTTCCTGAACCTTGTGTTGTCTAACCGAAGAAGAACGCAGAGTGACAGTTGAGAATTCTTTCCTTCGATTTTCAAAGACAAGTAACGCCTTCCCATAGCATTCAATTTCTCCCTGTAATGATTGCAATAACAACCATTAAACCACTCTCTCCACTCCTTCGTATTGATTTCATTATACATCCATGGTAACGCCAGAATGTCTAAAACCTAGGGTTATAAATACGCTGGAGGCAGGACATGTCAATCATCTCTCCCAACAAAACATTCTAAACTTTCGAATCCAAGCTCACCTACCTCCGATGGCCACCTCACGTATCATTCTCAATAATTAGAAAACCGGGCGTTGCTCTAACAAAGCGGAGATCTGTATGCTCTGATTCTGGGAAGCCCGTAATGTCAAGAAAGGAGGTATAAAAAGTGGGATTCAATCCGCTGCCATATGAGGTATTTGCTCTCCACTGCGATGTTAGTATATCAATCCATCCAATTGGTTAATCTAAAGTTTGTCACCAAGGTCAACAATTTACTTTCATTCTTTGCCGTTTGTATATTATGAGTTAAACAAGCGAAGGGATATGATCAACTCATTCAGTTTTGAATATAAATTTATAATGTATATTAAGAACTTTAGTGCCTTTTCAGCAAAAGTTGACTATGGAAGATCAAAACAAGCACTTCACTACAACCAGAGGCCATGCCGGCCCGATTGTGGGAAGAAAAAACTCAGGTCCTGAGATAAAGAATTCTTCGTTACGTTGCAGTATCTATATCTGTTTTTCTTTATCATATCACCATCAGCTAACTTGAGTCTATATGTTCAGAAAAAGTAACAATGAGGAAAAAGAAGGGCTCACTGGTTACTGGTACTTTCCAAAACCAGATCTTCCAGAAATAATACTCGCCCAAGGATACTTTGATAGCAGCCGAGCTTCTTAGCCGGAGGTACTAAGTTATGGGTCTTGAAATGTATCAACTTTTCTGTTTTGGATCAATAAAATTTATTCCATTTTTGCAGATAATGTTTCAGTCATTGGCCAAAGATGGAACTATCCAAGTAATGAAAAAATCATAGACTTTGTTCAGGAAAGTATATGCTATGCTAATCAAATAAATACATAATTTAGTTTCATGCGAGTCATTTGTAAAACTTCATTGATAACATATTTCAGGCTTACCTTACTGTAAAATGATTTTAGCTACTGTGTGATATATGTTACAGATTACCGATCATGTGGAGATTGAGATAAAGGTTATGACTGTTGTCTACGAATCTCAGAGATAGCTTGAGCAGAACATAAGTGGGAAAATCAAATATTCACGGCTCTTCATCAGCCAGGAATGGCAAATACGACCAGCCTTTTTCTTGATTCAGCCCACTGATGTATGTTTGGGTGATTGCAAAATTACCAGTGTAAACATTTCAATTGACCCCACATATTGTATGTTTTTTGTTTCCATATTTGTGATCGTGCAGTTGAAGACCATTAAAAAAATTACCAGTGTAAACATTTCAATTGACCCCACATATTATGTTTTCCCACTTGAAACAAATGAACTCGGTATAGTTGCCGCATGAGAAAATAATTTCAAATTCAGACCTCTCTATTGTATAGATGTTATTGAACTTACGTATATAAGAAAATCAAATTTGTAATCGACTATCAAATGTTTGGAAAGAAACAAAACTTTTTATATTTTAGATTTCTATCGTATTCATTTATGTCAACTTATTATTCCCACCCAAACATATTTCATGGAATCATTCCTAAATTAACATCAACCTCATGATCTTCTAAGAAATAGTAACCTCTTTGGATGTTTTTAATATATTCTTCACACAACTATTTAATATTCACAAATTATGTCCTCAAGAAATAATAATATATAGTCCAGACCTTGATTCTTCAAGACTTCCGTAATGAGGAGTTTGGAATCAAACGTTTAGGTAAAAAGTGCTCCACAATATAAATTATACCCATGCAAAACTTACAACAATACACAACACATGTTGATAAGGCTAGATGCTAAGATGAGACGACAATCACCAATCACACGGGATCCAAAATTCATGCGACACCAACAGAAATAACATATAAGTAGAGATGGAAATCAGCATGATATCCATAACTGTAAAAATATCTATATATTTAAATAATATGGCTACATAAACACACCAAAAAACATAATTCAGATCCAAGAACGATCACATTTAATTAATAAAACTAAATCTGTGAACAAAGATATTGTCTACACTTAAACTGTCATGTATTTATATGACCACCGTCATACAACGTAGTGGGACATTATCGCAATAAAATAGAAGTGATAATAATCACCCGAATAACAGAATCAGGAAGGCTGCAGGAAGCTGAAATCATGCTTAATGAAGATAACAAAATCAAATCACCAATCTAAAGAGACACACTAAATGCCCGAAAAAGTGAATAGCTGAATTAATATAAGATCTATAGTCTTATGAATAATTTATTTAAATCAGTTATTAATTATGATTTTAGTTAAATATCTATTGTCTTATGAATTAATACAAAAATTCATTACATTTTTCGAAATTTAGAAGAAACTGTTTGATCAAATTATTAACATAGTTCATTTGGTTTTCAAAAATATTGACATATATAGATTCAAACAAACATGTATATATATAAAGTATAGTAGTTATTATTAGGTTTTAATTCTGCTTACCTAACTTAAAGTAATTTACTAATAATAGATTAGCTATTTTTCCATCGTTTCAATTTATAATTTGAGAAAATAAAAGAAGAAGATTGTGTTATTAAAGAAAAATACATATATTTACTGTGTTAAATATAATCAACTACTGTTTTAAATAAATAATTCAATATATAACTATTAAAACTAAAGTAGACAAATATTAAAAAGTAAAATAATTACACTTTCATGATTTTTAATGGTGAAATAAATATATGATATGTAAAAAGAAAAATAAAACAAATAATAGAAATATAAAAAAAGTATTACTTTTAATTGAAAATAAAGTAAATATTTAAGATTCATGTTTCTCCACTATATTAAAAAAAATACATAAAAAATAAGATGGTATCAGATACTTCAGTCAATACTTATAACTCAGACGAAAGCATTGACAACTATGACGGAAACTCTTCAGACACAAATCCTCCTGTAACCTTAGCCTATTATATTTTGCAGCGGAACCACTCATGATGATGAATCAACACATTCAATTAATGAATCAATGTTTGGATAATGACAATCCAGAGGCTCATTATATTGAGGGGTTAAATCAATACTTCTTCCAACACAAATCTATCAACGGACTCAACCATCTTCACCAATCCGCATATCTGAACTATGACAACGATACATGATACATATCTTTATGGTAAATTAATTTTGTGCAAATGCATTTTTGAAGAAGATAAATATTTTTTGGATAAGCTATCATGAAAAAATAATCAATTCAAGTCCGATCAATGCTAGAGCATGATTAAGAATTCACTTACTGGATTCGTGAAATGAAGCCTCCAATAAGTTGCCACATCTTTGACATATACAAAATATGCGAAGATTGTTAATAGTTTAAGAGGATGAAACAATTTATTATCTTTCTTCAAACAAGATATTAACAAAACAAACACAAACATTTACATGTTTCCTTTTCAAACATCATCTTTACTTTGTTTAAATTTCAACTGAATTTACTTTGTTACGATTATCAATTTTTTATACTATTTTTATTAAATCTATCAGTCACAACCACTTATGTTATTCCACATTGACCTAAGTTATTTCAAAACAAATTAATACACTATTGTCGTTAACCACTATCGATCAGAAAAAAAAAAAAATTCTCTTTCCACATATATTTATCTTTAATTTTTTTAAACATATTTTTTTTAACAAAAACCACAAAACAAATTGTTAATCATTTAACAATAAAAAAGACGAACCCGGCGCGTAGCGCCGGAAAGCCACTAGTATTTATATATAATTGTGTTTGAATTCTTAACTTGCATGAAACAAAACGCGCCACTAGTGGTTGCTTGTTTCGTAGTATGGTTAAGAAGCTGCTTGGAAAAATCTAAAAGATATTTTATATATTCCTAATTTCCTATTCTCTAATTGTTTTTAATTGAATCGTTCTCTTTATTTTAAATAATATATAATTAAAATTAAGCGACGTGTGAGCAAAAAAGTAAAGAATATTATATATATATATATATAAGATTTGGAAATACCAAAAAGAAAATATAAGATTTTGAGATGATCTTAGCCTCTTAAAATTGGTATTATGGTATTTTTCATTGGTCAAATCTCTATAATATTATTTGAGAAGTCAGTTTCTTATGTGTCACTCTCACGTTAACTCTCACGATGGTTGATTACACTGATACCCTTAATGAATTAAAAATATTACATGTAACATACTATTATTTATTTTTTTGTTTAGTGTCCTTTTTAAAATTTTCCAAAAAACATATCCATATAATAAAAAAGGAAATTATTTTATAAAGTAAAAAAACGAATTGAAAAACAAAAATATATGTATATATAATATGATTTCATAAAAAAAAGGAAAGGTCACAAAATAATAATATTACATTTAAAAAATATTTTCATATTACATAAATTATACTTTTGAAGTAGTAAAATACCTTCTTTATATCTATATTTTCTTAGATGAAAAATATAAATGTACATAATGTTAGAGAAAAAGACCAAAATAGCACTAAATCAAGTTTTTGTTCCCAAACTAGCACTCAAGGTCAAAAGTCACAAAAATAGCACTCAAGAGATGGGGTTTAGGGTTTAGAATTTAGGGTTTAGGGTTTAGAGTTTAGGTTTTAGGGTTTAGAGTTGAGAAGTGAGGTTTTGGGGATAAGATTTCAAATTTTGAAAAATAAAAAAATTTAAATTTTTCAAAAGATAAAATGCTATTTTGGTCATTTTAGTTTTTGAGTGCTATTTTTGTGATATAAACTTAGAAATGTGCTATTTTGGAGATTTGCCCCATAATGTTATTAGAAAAAAAATATTATCTCTTTTAAAACATAATTTTAAGCAATACAAAAAAATTCAAAGTAGTAGAAATGTTTATAAAAATAGTTTATAATTAGTATTATTGAAATGTTTTATTTATTTCGTATATTTAGTTGACTATAATAGCTTTCAATTACAGCAAAAAATATTGATAAACTTTATTTTACTTATATAATATTATTTTCAAATACAATCATAATTTTGTTTACTACTTACTTTTAAGAGTTATTAAAAAAAACTAAAAATAAATTTTAAAAATAGTTACAAAATAGTTTAATGAGGTAGATATATCATATTTTATAATTATTGAAGTTATTTGCTTTCTTAATATTAAGTTTGATTTTAAATTTTATGTTTGTGGAACTTAATAGAACCATAATCAAAATACCAAAGCAAATCTGAATTCTCATTTTTAAAATTATTTAAAATAAATTTCAGTTTTCATTCAACAAATCAAAGGCATAAAATTATTTAGAATTTATAAAATATTTAATTATTGTAAATAATGAGACAGCGTTGCCTATTGCTACTGTTATGAAGTTGGTAGAGAAGGGAGTTAGGAACAAACTGAGTGTACTGAGAAGAAAGCATGTAAAAGGGTGGGAAAGTGGACTTCAATTTTGGTTTAGCACTCATCTTTAATCAAGTTTGTATTAGTTTAAAGTTTGTAGGAAGATATGAAGGTTAAAATAGAGGTTCACACTTGATGTAATAAGGTTTTTTTTTATGAATAAATTTAACATTCATTCAAAAAAAATAATATTGATATGTGTTGATGAGCTTCCAAAAATGTGTTATCTACTTATTTCTTATAGTGGTTTTTGTCTTTTTACTTCTATTCTCTCTGCTCTGTATTGGTCTTCCCTTGTTTTAGAAGGCAAGCATTTGAACTATTGCTCTCAATGAAATCCAGTGTTAAAAAAAACATCAACATTTAATTTGATAAATATTATAAAAATACATGGACATTTCAACGATAAACAAAATTGATTTGATTTTACTTAATTATAATAAAAATAATTATAGCTCATTTTGAATTTGAAAGAATATATTTAACTACAATATCTAAAATCATAAATTTAACTACGATAATAATATATAATTTCATAAGAATAGTAATTTTTTTTATAAATATAAATCATAGGACAACTCAAAACATATTAAAAATGAAAATAAAATATTAACCAACTGTTACAATTTAATACTTTTTTAAAATTTATATATATGCATGAGACTTCAGAATATTATCGCTATTATTAATTTATTTAATTTGGAATCACACAATTTAGTTTATTTTTTATTTCATTCTGAGCACAATTTATCTTAAGTTATACATAATCTTTATAAAATATATTTACATTTCTAAGACAACAACCACCTAAATGAAAAAAAAATTATTCAAAATTTTTAATATAGTTAGAATAAAAATATTACAGTTGAATTGAGAGATGCAATCCAACTTACCCAAATGATAACTAAATTGACTGTAAAAACAGCAAAACCGATTAGATATAACATATATAAAATAATATGTATAATTAAAGTAATATAATATTATTAATATAAATGATGCATACAAATTATAAATTAATTTAAAATTAAAAGTAAATAGCAATCAATTATTATAGTATATTTAATTTAAAAATATTTATATTCGTGCATTAGCACGGGAAAATCACCTAGTTTCTTAAATAGTCTCCTTTTACTTTTGTTTTCTAATAAGTAGTTTTTCTAAAGTCAAAGTGACCAAATTAGGTTCTATAAAAAATATAAAATAACAATTATATTTACATATAATATATCTACTAAGGCCGGGCGCCAAGCGGATATTCACAAAAAACTTGGTATTTGTGTTTTGCTTCGTACGTTACGAATATCTAATTTTTTTATTTTCTTTGTTTCAAATATTTACGGATATTTGTGAATACTTGTGGATATCTCATACGCTTTTTTTAAACAAAAATAAATCTAGAAAATGATAATAAAAAGCACAAGTAAATCTAGAAAAATGATAAACTTTGTATATTTTTTTTTCTTGATTTAATATTTTCATAAAAGTGTGCAATCAAATTTATCAAATTTATGTTAGAAACAGTAATAACATAAAATTTTATATTTAAATTTCATGTTTAACCATAGACTGACATATATGTAACTATATCTATGTCGGAGTGGAGTGGATATCCGCTACTTAAAATTTTAGTATTTGTAATTTGATTCTTTTTAACTGATATTGAATGTAATATTTGTTTTGCTCCGATAATTTACGGATATCCAGATTTTTCGGACTGAATAAAACCGAATAACAAATTGAATCAAATTTAACGGATAAAATGTCCGTCCCTAAATTACCTACGCCCTAATATCTACCGTTTCTCAGCATTGCCTAAAATATTCTTTCACTAACTTCATTTCGTGTGTTTTCTGCAAATAAAAGAGGCTAAGTTGAGATATACTGTATAAAGTATAAACAAATATTATGAAAAGAGTATTAATAAATAGATCACATGAATACAATTGTGTATGTTTTTTTTTTTGTCCATGAAATAAACACCATCTCCAATAATCCTCAAAATAAGACCATCAAAAAACGAATAACAAGAAACTTTAGACAATGAATCCAATGTAATCTTTCAGACAACCAACTTTAAAAAAAAATCTCTCATCTCTCATATCACTCCACCGACGCTTTCAACTCAAAAGAATAGACCCAAAACGACTCAGCAAAACCCAACCCCAAGCGATCCCCCGACCGCTTGGAAGATAGATACTGCCAAGACAATGGAAGACTCGAGATGGATGCATGAAAACACTTCAGGCTTATATAACCTTGCCAGGATTTGGCAGAGTAAACTTTGATGCATCTTAAGTTGAGGGAGCAGCCTCTTCGGTTTTCTTTTCTTCATCAGCCTTCTCTGGTTCGCTTTTTTTCTTTTCCTCAGCTTCCACTTCAGTCTTCACCTTCTCCTCTGTTTTTGTCTCTTCCACGGTCAACTTCTCAAGAAGACCAGCTGTTTCAGAGGCATCTTTGCTCTCCTCTTTCTCTACTTCAGATTCAGCAACTTCATTGAACTTTTGCATAAATAATTTGCAGTCTGAAAGCAAAAAGAATTTGATTACCCTTTAGATAGTGAATTAATAATGAGAGACTACTACTGTAAGAAATGGAAAAATCAAGCAATTGACACTTTGACAGTCTAACTCCTGAACACAATAATCAAAACCCTTGAGATCTTCGAAACAGTACCCATTGAACAAAGCTTAAGTTCAAGGTTCTCCTATGGTAATCTAAGGCCGTAACTCTAGCAATTATGTACTCAGAATAAACAAGGCAAACCAAAACCAACGTGCATAAACGGTAATGAAACAAGTGGTAATACGAAAGTGGAGAGGAGACAAGTATAAGATATTGTATGCCACTCAATAGCCACATTCACCAGAAAACAAAGTAACAAGAGCACAATCCAAAATCATACTCACTCTCAATAGAAGCAAATCTGATGCAGAAAAGCTCATCCTTGAGTTCCCCATCAGCAAAGTCACGAGCGTGCCATACACAAGACTTTTCATTTCCAACGTGTTCCTGAACCGCCATGCCCGGTTTAACTGCACAAGATAACAAAGACAAATTCAGTAAAAATTAAATTTAGAAAGTAACCAGTAAGAAACGAAAGTTTACCAAAGTGATTAGCACAGATCCTCAGAGTTTTCGATTGCCTCATAACGAGACGAATCTTGCCAGTATCCTTATGCTTCAAAAGCTTAACAGTACCAGCTCCTCTCTCCTTCCACTGATTCGCTTCCTTGTCGAACCGATACAGCTTCGATTTCCTAAGAGATTCACAAACCAAAATCTTTCAATCAAGACCATCGCTAGAAAAGTTCGATCAGATCTAAGTTGATAGTACGACACTTACAGATCGAGGACGGCGTCTTCGTCTTCCTCACCGGTAGTGATGGCAACCTCCTCAAGCCTAACGATTGGAGCGATCTGAGCTCCTGTGTCCTCGTCCTCGTTGGCTCCGGCCTCTTCCGCGTCTCTGGTCTCGTGCTCGGGTTCGTTGGTCGCCATAGTTTCTGCGGGCCGAGATATCCTCGCGGGTTCGCTCGCTCGCTGGCTACGGTGCGGCTTAAGGGGGAGAGAGAGAGTGAAAAGGTTAGAAGCAAAAACATAAAAACACAATCTTATAATTGGAACTGTAGCGCGTCCAAATGAAGCTAACAATGGGCCGATTTTTAAAGAATACATTATGAGGTCCATATTAGCGTTTTTGAGGCTTTCTAAAATATATATACAAATATAGAAACACGATCTTAATAGCTTCGGAGAAACGATGGAGAACACACAATCTTATTTTTTAGCAAGATATATTTGTCCAAAAAAAATCATTATAAAACGATTATTCTCTTATTTTCCTATACGCCGGAATTTGATGATAGTATATGTTCTAGTAAAATTTAAATAAATTTTATGATCTTGAAAAGTAAAGTATTCGTCTAAAATATGAAGATGCATTAATTTTTTTTCACTCCGGCATCATTGTTCCTAAAATTATTTTAAAAGAAAATAAAATTCCGATATATGGATAAGAATATATTAGCATTTTATATTAGAGGATTTTGTAACATTTTGTATTATATTTGTTGATTTTGAAATAATTTGTAATAATTAGATATAGTATTCTTACATTTTACAAAGAGAGATATGTATACTTGTAATAATTAGATATATGGCTTCAAAATTTTAGAAAGAGAGATATGTATACTTGTAATAATCTTATGATTGGAATTGTAGCGCGTCGAAATGAAGCTAACAATGGGCCAATTTCTAATGAATACACATTATGAGGTCCATATAAGTGTTTTCGAGGCTTTCCAAAATATATATACAAATATAGAAACACAATCTTA
The DNA here is from genome assembly GCF_020379485.1 of Brassica napus. NCBI lineage: Eukaryota > Viridiplantae > Streptophyta > Magnoliopsida > Brassicales > Brassicaceae > Brassica > Brassica napus. The sequence continues at coordinate 3,115,575 of NC_063443.1, forward strand.
TTTTTTGCCAAGATATATTTGACCCAAAAAAAATCATTATGAAACGATTATTCTCTTATTTTTAATGTTAAACTCTTCAGTTATTAATTTTATCACAACTCTTCGTCCATTCAAGAATTTAAATTATTTAAATATTAAAATGACTAGCTAATTTAAAAAGACTAGGGCATTGTCTGCACGCAAGCGCGGAGTTGTGGATAAAGTTCTTGTTTCATCTCAATATTTGTTAGGGTTATTGTAGCTGTGAATTTTGCGTTTTGGTATCATTGTTTTTTATCGTTATAGGGTTAGAGTTGTGATGATGAATTGTGTATGCACTGTTCTCCAATCATGAAGGACTAGACTTTGTTAGTTATGTGATTGATATAGTTCGTGGTGTTGCTTACTGTGTCACTCAGACTTTTTGTTTGTTTGTCTTTTTAATTTGTTACTTGTACTGTTGAGGTTACATAAATTATATTAATGTTGTTGAAAGTATATTGTATTTCTAAATATTTTTTTCCAGTTTAGTTGTGTAAGTTATGTGTATTAAGTAATATTTTTTTTAATTCTTATTATGTTGGTTAATATTTTTTTTATTTTTAAACTTGTTGATTTTACTGGACCTTTAGAACAAATACATGAAGACTTATAGAAATAACTATAAAATGAGTGACAATTAGTATTTGGGTCTTAGTGGGTTTTAAACGAATATATGTATTTCTCATAAGAAAACAATAGCATTGGCCTATTGACATTTAGCATGTAAGCTATTTTCATAAGACAAGAGGAGTGAGCAGGTGGAGATGTTGTTGCCGTTTTTGTGTCTGTTAGGATTTTCTCTTGCATCTCCTGGTGTGGTTGTGTTTGTTTTTCTTTTATTTGATGGATAATATATAAACAAATATCATTGTTAGTTGTATTTATTAGAGTTTTTAATTTACTCTGCCTTTTTGTTTAGATAATTTCACTGATCTTGGTTGTCGTCTTCGTCTTCTTCGTAAGCATCTGTGAAAGTAAGTTTGTAAATTGTTAAATAGTTGGCTGTATAGTTTGTATTTTTTTAGTTGACTCAATGTATGTGTCGTTGAGTTTTAGTTGAGTTGATTGGTTTTGGTATATTTATTTTTGAAGTTTATTTGTAAGATTAGACAAAAAGAGAGGTGATCATTAATGATTCGTCTTTTTTGGGATTCTAGTTTTCGGTGTTTTGATTGTTTAGGTTATTGTGGTTTTTTTAAGCTGTAAAATACAAATTTGTGTAAAATTAGATTTTGATAAGTTAGGGAGATAAATAGACGACCACAAATCTTGGGTAGGAAATATTTTTAATTATTGATGTTAGCACAATATATACAGTAATATAAAGGGAATTATGTGTTGATTGTTCCTTATACGGATCAAAGAGGAGATGAATAATGACTCGAGTTGTTTCTTTGGTGAGGTCAGAGTCCTGGACAGAACGAATTTGCCCAACCACATCTGCGAGTTTAAATATCAGTTATGATATCAAAACATAATATAAACCCATATGTAATATGATAATATACCTGGGAGTTCTAGGTTTGTGTTCGCAATCACTTGGAGATTGTCGAACGGTCTAATCTTGACTGGAGATTGATCTAAGGAGCACCCGTGATGACTTCATAAATAATGGTTAGTGAGATGAAACAAATGAGGAATGGATGATCAGTTATCTTGTACATGCTTGAGCATCTAGCAACTTCAAAACGATCGACTTTCACAATGGAATCTGTTTTCAAAGATGGCATGTAATGATTAGCACGTCCGACGGGAGTAAACCCATGAATCACGGAATCTGAAAATAATATTATTCAACAAAGAATCAGGAAATCAATTAAAACAATTATGTTAAATAAGTGTGATAGATCGAAGATTAACTTACCTTTACACTAAGGAAGAGAACCGTGATTCCCACAAATTCCCTATCTTTCTTGAAGTTCAGGGAATCCCAAAAGCAGAGAAAGCCAGAGGCTATGCTCTGACTACTACGACTAAGACGGAGAGACTCGAAGGTTGAGTGACGGACACCGTGATGCCGGTTTGAGGAACTGGAGAGGCAGAGAGAAAAAAATTCTAGAAGATGGTTAAAGCTAAGAGGAATCAATGAATTTTGTGGAGATGCAGATTGGGTTCATCAATGATGAGAATCATAAATATATATGGCTTACAAATCATAAACATTTATGATAAAGCAATTTAAGATGGGGACATGATGAAGAGTTCACCGGTGAAAAAATAGATTAGGAACAGACACACGGCGCAACTTTGTAACTCAAACTTGTTTGAGAAAATGATGCAAAGAACTCAAACTCATGTTCAACTACAACAGTTTACAATAAGGAAAAACTATAATTGTTGCAAAGTTGAACTTTTTCATATAACGTGATGAATCTCATTTAAAAATGAAACTCATAATACACTTGTAGGCCCGACCCTCAGAGGAAGCCGAAGAAGCAAGGACTTTCGACCTTCATAATTATATATTAGGTTCGGCCATCAATGTACAAAGTATCATTTAGTTTAGTGTTATAAATGTTGGTGTTTATATCTCAATAACCCGGGTTCAAATCATGGGCTTGACACTTTTCACACTTTTTAAAAGCAGGATCCACAAAACGCTAACGTGACGCGCTGAGAAGTGAGCAAAAACTCAACTATTATAATCTACATTTCCATTAATTTGTTCAAATTAAAAGCCATTGTTAAAACTTATATATCTTATTCAAACATAAACATTGTGTTGGATATAATCTTTATTTTGTAAGTTTTTAAATTAAATACATTTTTCAATTTTATAGTTAAAGCTACATTAAATCACTAATATTCTTCTCTTTATACTATTATTATTTATGTTTCAAACAATATACTCTTTTGTTTATATTACTATCTATATTTTCAAACAACACTATAATTAGTTTTGTGTCCAAACAATATAAAACATTAGATCTCATCTTTTTAACAATTTCTAACCGTTTTTTTCAAATTATTTAGATAAATTAAATAATTGAAAATTCAAATCTATATAAAATAAACAAAAATAAATCGAATATATTCTTTACATGTTTAAATACTACAAAACATTATAATAAATAATAAATCAATTCAAATTATTTAGATAAATTAAATAATTGAAAATTCAAATATTTATAAAACAAATAAAATAATCGAATATATTCTTTACATGTTTAAATATAACAAAAACATTATAATAAATAATAAATCAATTAAATTAACGGATTATTATATTTATATTTCCTAAATAATGGCTAGATTATTTATCAAGTAACATAATAATTCAATAATTGATATTACATAATATATATAAACATTATACATTGTACAAAAAATATAATAACAAAAATAATCTGAAAATGTTCAAAATATATATTATCTAAAGAAAAATGGTTACCACAAATTGCTAACAACGAATTTAAACCGATTATAATATAAACCAAATTATTAAAAAGATATGTTACATAAAACAATTATAATAAAATTAATTAAGCTATATAAGAAATATGATCAAGAAATATTTATAGTTCTTAATTATTTTATATCTATTATTTTCTTTATTAAAATTTTGTAGAAACGTCATAATTTTGTAAAATTGCAAAAAAAAAAAAAAAATTAAAATTTGAATTAAAATGTGACAATTTATGAAACTATAATGATTTAGATCAAATTGGATCACATCTCGGTCATCCATCGGTTCAAGTGGTTAGTTTCGGGTTAAAGTGATGTTTTAAATATGGATATTATAAAAAATCTAAATCGAGTTATCGGGTCACTGGATTAACCGATTTGACAGCGGGTTCGGATCGAATGTAAAAGCACTGTTTTAAATGCAAAAATATTTTAAATACATAAAATTGTTATAAATTAACAAAATATTTGTTAAGATATTAGTGAAATTTGTGTTTTCAAAGCGTGGATCAAAATCTAGTTGAATGTTAAAAGCTTATCTCTTCTTGATATATTTAGGTGGTGTTATTCAATAGTGGATTTAAAGTTAATTCTATATATTTTATAATCTATTTTTATTCAATGATTGATTTTAAATTCTATACTCAAATCTAGTGTTATTTGTTATTACTTTTAAAATATCTCAACTTAATGATTTTAAGTCTAGTGTTATTAATTTTTAGATTTACATTCTCTTCATTAAAAAAAATTAAAATCCACATCGTTATTCAATCAAATATTTGAATGCAAAAATTGAAATCTAGTGTTATTCATGTTTGATAAAATTCTTAGAATCATTTGATTTGAAAGCTGTTTGAATGGTTTGAATCGAGTTTTATGTGTAAACTAAACTAATCAAAATCTAACGTTTTACCATGAGATTTTAAATTTTTTCTTACTCAAATAAAAAACAGTATTATTAGTCACTATCTATCAGTTTTAATCATCATCACAAAAATCATTGTCACAAAATATCCCTCGAAAAATAACTATAGCATGCATGCGTGTAACACATTGACCATCATTTCTATTATGACATTGTTTTATAATTCATTCAAACAATTATTTTCATTTTAACCAAGGTCGAACAATTATTGTAGAAGTTTGAAACATTGGTAGATTTGTCAATCATTTAATATTTGATTTAATTCTAGTATATGAATTATGATGAATTTATAAATACAATGATATAGATTTAAAAATCTAGATTCAAACGAATAATGAATCAATTTGAAATGGACAAAATCTGATGTTTTCAATATCTAATGGAGTTGATTTAAATTCCAATAACTCCCCATTAATTTAAATTATTTTGTGTGGATAGAAAATTCCTGGTATTATATGTCCTGCTTTGACTACTACTCACTTTCAATAGTCAAAACAATATAACCTTTTGCATAACAAAGAAATATATATTAAATCAAGAACTTGGTTTACTTTCCATGTTTTTTGTTTGACCAGAGCGCAAATGACATCTTGCACGTACATGTATCAGAAAATGCTTTAAATATTAAATTGTTTTCCATTTGTAGTAAATGTCAAATAAAACCATAATTAAAAATAAAATTGTATTCATAAAATCGAACTAGGGTTTGAAATTTTGGTATAAAAACACCACGGCTCAGATCACTTGTCTCTATCTTTCACACCTCTTCATTTTCATAGTCTTTCCCTCATCTGTTGAGAACCTCACATCTTTTCTTCTCCCGTATAGTTGTCAAATTTAAAACATATCTTCCCCTCATGTCTCTTCCGCAAAACCCCTTCACTTCATCAACAAGACCATCCATGAAGAAATCACCATCGTTAGAGAAAGAAGGCAACCAGATGCATATCAAAAACGTCGACCGAATCAGCAAACTTCCGGACGATATGTTGCTCAAAATAATAAAGAGCTTGTCAACAGAGGAAGCGGTTCAGACAAGTTTGTTGTCCAAACGGTGGGAAGGTGTTTGGAAGCAAATGCCTTATCTCTTCTTCGATATGAAAAATGCTCTCAAGGTGGAGTTGCCTCTAGCCGAACAATCCCATTTCATTGCCCAGTTGATAACCAAGGTTCGTTAATTTTCTATACTTCTACTCATTCATTTCCACGATAACAAATAATAACATGATATTTCATGGGAAAATAATACATAATGATATATTACAAAACAAATTATTGATATTTCGAAAAATAGATCATCAAAATAGATCATCAATATTTTCGAGAAATAGATCATCATTATATATTGACTAAATGTAATGAGAAACGACGATAAAAAATTATGTCAACATATATGGTTGTATGATATGTTGTATCTTTCGATCCACTGGTTTAACAATTGATCAACTCTAGATATACAAAAAAATATTTATCAGCTAGATTAATCAAATATATAAACCTCTAGAAATTGTCTCAATTGTTTTCTTTAAAGTCCCAAGGTTATATGATATTAATGAATTGGATTTATATACAAATTATATTGTCTATGTGTGTAGCTATTTTTTAATCGCTAATGTTCTTTCTCTTTCCTCAAGGTTATAAACAATCACAGTGGCAATCTGGAGCACTGCAAAATCCTGCATATGACACCCCAAACTCAAGATGGTACGCTGGAAACTTGGATCCGATCATTGATCCACGTGAAACACAGTAAATGTCTCGAACTTAAGAGATTTCGTGTTAATCGTCCTGGGAGAGCTCGTGTGCTCCACTTACCCCCAAACATATTTTCACATCCAATGCTCACATCACTCCTTCTGTCTCGATACCAATTTGAGTCTGCACATGCCTTTAACAATTGCAATAACCTCATTATTCTTAAACTTTTTAAATTCAAAGTTGAAGGTGATGTGCTCAACACAGTCATTGCATCGTGCCCCTCCCTCAAGATGCTGGTACTAGAAATCTTCCAAAACAGCCGAACTGGCTGTCTGAAGATTCATAACAACAACTTAAAGTTTGTGCATTTGACTTGCACTGAAATTGATAACGTTGAAGTGTCTGCAGCTCTTCTGGACATACTCTCTATTCACAATGTTAAACTTAGTAGGGGGGTTAATATCGTTCTTGACGCCCCAAGATTACTTCAGTTTAGTCAAAGATTGTGGAAGGTATGTCAAAGTTTGCCTCACATAGTCTACAATATCTCATGCGACACTCAGGTACGAGCACACACAATTACACTTACACACACACACACATATATATATATATATATATATATATATATATATATATAATGGAGGATTAATTAGAATATTGTTTAACATGCTTAATTTGCTAATTTGAATTGAAGGGGAATGAAAACATTGGGCATGAATTCGTGATGAACATAGAAAATTACTTCATGGTTGTGTTTGCAACTTTGGCGGTGAATGTGGATATGATGAATCCAAAAGAAGTTTACATGCTAAAGCAAGTTTTAGAAGCATGGGCTAGAGACTTGCAAATTCTCCAGATCTTCTTTAAGGTACATTCATCTTATGAATCAGTTCTTATTAGATAAAGTTGATCATTTTTCTCCCGTTTATCAGATTTTCTTATAAAACATGATACATGTTTATATGTGTGTTTGTTCTTGTATATGTAGGATAACGATATTGACAAGAAAGAAGGTGAATCTTCTATTGACGGAATACAAAATAAGTGGGGAAATTACTTTTTCGATATTGATTTCCGTGTGAAAAGTGTGTTTTTGTATAACTTCAATGGTTCGGATGAGGATCAATTTGCTTTGGCTGCAAGTTTTGTGATACAAGGGAAGATGATGGAAAGTTTGACGATCGATACGTCTTCGCTTCCTGCAAACAAAACGTTGGCGATAGATACTGTAGTGGCGAAATTGATGAAACTTCCAAAAGGTAACAAGAACCTTAATATTAAATACATTTGATTGAATTTGATTCAATCTAGTTATTGGGTCACATGAAAAAATCTATACTTTCCCTTTATTTGAGTAAGGATAAATTACATGGGTTAAACATTCAAGTAATATGTTTGGTGATTTTATGTTTTAATATTTGGGATTTGTCTTGTATTAATCTGAATATTGTGAGTTGTTCCATTAAGTTATTATCATGATCAATACTTTTTCAGAACAATTAACGTGTTTTCAAAAGGGATAAAGTATTTTCAATTATATTATACTGCTGAGTGCTGACAAAAATCAACATAACATTAAAAAAATTATGTAAGCTTTCTCTAAACTTAATTTGGCCACTGCGTCAAATTTTTATTTGTTAGAAGCAGTTTAGGGTTACAACATTACAAATATGGCATTTTAAAAACGTAGGTGAAATACTTGTAGTATGTTCCTCCAGTAACCGGATTGTTGGCAATTACTTACCATTTCTGTGTATATATAGTTAGTTTCTATTTTTCATATTTAGACCTTAGAAACCCTAACATGAATGATGAATCAACGTATCTCCCCTTCTAAAGCACAAAACATAAGTCTCTCTTCTCCATCTGCTTATGAAGCCACAACAATTCTCACAATGTGTTTTACATTTAAAACTTTTTGGTAGCTCAATCATATCGGTTTACCATCTGATCATGCAATTGCATGATAGACGAAGAGATATAAAACTAAAATGATGGCTTAAGTTTCCCTCGTAATATTTTTTTTTGTGCAATAAATTTACGTGTTAAACAAAACAAAATGCAAATATTTGGAGCAGAATCTACAAAGTCTGGTCTCAAGTAGTGTATAGCCATGAGTTATCAAGAAGAGACAACAGAATTTGGAGCAGAATCTATAAATCCTGGTCTCAGAACACTCACTTTCATGATTTCATCTCACCACGATAAATGATAGTTTCGTCCAAACTAACAAACAAACAAAAAAAACTAAGGCTTGCATTAAAAGACAACATTTCCTTGCTACAATATTGATAACAAGAAGTAATGAGAGTAGCTTCGGTGGATACACATGTAATTCTATACTAATAAAAGGGACTAGAGACTAATCGAGGCTCCAGAGAGCGTCTACGTCAGCGTATAATCTCTCTTCGAAAAGAAGCCACGTGGCATTAAATCATATCATCAAAAATATTGATATAATGTATATTTTACATTTTAATATTACTGATAATTATTATTCCGAAAATATACATTTACATTTCAATATTGTCATATAAAAATAAAATCATACGAAAATAATATATACAATAATATACGAATAAATAAATACATAATATAAAAAATGGAAAAAATACATTAAGCATTAAACATCTATCTTAAAATGTAAATACACTTTAAAAGTACATTTGGCATTTTATTAGAATCTTAAAATGTAAAATATAGATATTAAGTAAATACATAATATACGAAAATAATATTAATAAGTAAATACATAATATAAAAAATGGAAAAAGTACATTAAACATCTATCTTAAAATGTAAATAAAAAATGAAAAAATGGAAAATATATCTTAAAATGTAAAATATAGATACTAACTAAATATATAATATACAAAATTAGTATTAATAATTAAATACATAATATAAAAAAAGGAAAAATTACATTAAGCATTAAACATCTATCTTAAAATGTAAATACATAATTAAAAATAGAAAAAGTACATTAAACATTAAACATCTATCTTAAAATGTAAAATATAGATTTAAATAAATATGTAATATACGAAAATAATATTAATAAGTAAATACATAATATAAAAAATGAAAAAATCATTAAGCATTAAACATCTATCTTAAAATGTAAATAGAAAATTAGAAAAAAGGGCAATACTACATTAAACAAAAGAAGAAAAATGTATAGTTTTACATCAAACAAGTCCCTATAAAACCCATTATTCCTTTGACCAAAAAAAAACCATTATTCCATTGACATCAATCTTACAACTATCAAACAAGAGTCTAAAGAACTCCAGCAACGAGAGAATATAATATCGTCATCAAGCATAAACCGTAATATTAAGCTTCCGTAAGATTCCCTCTTTCCGTCTGAACCCAAGTAACGAAGTGGATGATAGTTTTCAAAACACATTCAATGCCAGTAAGGCCTGAGCAAAAAAACGGAACCGAAAATCCGAACCGAACTAATGGAAGCCCGACCGAAACACTTTAATACTTGACCAGTTTCTACATTTCTATATCCGAAATAACCGAACTGAACTGGAACCGAACCGAACTGGAACCGAACTGGAACCGAACCGAATATATAGTTTTATATCCGAAAGTATCCAAAAATACAAATCATCAAAAAAATCTGTAGTACCCAAAAGTATCTGATACTTTATCCAAAATAATCCAATTTTTTTTTGTTATTTCGAGTAATTATTACCCGAACCGAAATAGTATACCCGAACAATAAGTATCAGACTATTCTCAGGTGTTTACTGGATATTAAAATCAATATCCGAAGTCCGAACCAAACCAGATCCGAACCAAAAATAGCTGTTGTAGCATAGAGAAATCAAAGGAAGAAAAAGGTGGACTCACTGTCCCGCAACGTTTGAGTCAGAGAGAAGCTACACTGATGAAGATTCTGTTGAAGAGGAAACATCGCTGCTTTGGTCAAAAGGTAAGAGGTCTAGTTTAAAGGTCTCACGATCACTCTTATGTAAACCCAATCAATAAGACTAACTCTCTTATTAATATTCTTAAGGAAACTCACTCAAAACCTTAAATTCTCAATCACAACTCTTAAGTTATGCAACATACTTGCATCTCCTTATATAACACTTTAATTGTCCTGATCTCATTAGGATAAACATCACTTAAATATTTCCTATTCTCTCTAGATAACTATAACTCAATAGTTTTAGGAAACTTGCTTCTCAAGCTATTTCAAGCTTATCCAACATTCTCCCTCTTAAGCTTGAAACCTTCTTGTGGCAACTCTTGCATTCCAATGAAGTCCCTCATTTCTTTGAACTTGATACGTCCCAATGCCTTGGTGAGAATATCCGCCTTCTGTTCGTTACCCGGTACATGCTCCACTTCTATAAGCTCCCTCTCAACACATTCTCTTATAAAGTGATACCTAGAGTGTATGTGTTTACTTCTTCCATGGAAAACTGGATTTCTTGTCAAGGCTATTGCCGATTGATTGTCAATTCTGATGGTGATCTTCTCTCTAGCTTGGCCGGTGACTTCACTCAATAGATCACGCAGCCAGATTGCCTGTCTCGCAGCCTCTGTGCCGGCCATGAACTCGGCCTCACAGCTTGACAGAGCGACCATATCTTGCTTCTGCGAACACCATGTTATAGGACTCTTTCCTAAGTAGAAGATGTGTCCAGTCGTGCTTCGTCCATCATCTGGATCAACATTATAACTGCTGTCGCTATACCCAATTACCTTTGATATTTTCTGTGATGATCTTTCGAAGAACAGACCGAACTTTGTGCTTCCTTGCAAATAGCGCAAGCATTGCTTCAGTGCAACCCCGTGTGATTCCCTTGGGCTATGCATGTAGCGGCTTAACACTCCCACGCAGAATGCTAAATCAGGCCTTGTGTGGAGTAAGTACCTTAAGCAACCAATATTTCTTCTGTAGTCTGTCGCATCAATCTCTCGTTCTTCTTCCGCCTTTGATAAGCACAGACCAAGCTCCATGGGAGTTTGAACTGAGTTACACTTATCCATCCCTGCATTCTCAAGTATTTTCTTAGCATACTGACTCTGATCAAGCGTAATCCCTTGATCATCTTGGACCACTTCCATTCCTAGGTAGTATGTTAATCTCCCAAGGTCGCTCATGTCAAACTTACTCGCCATGCCTTTCTTGAAGTCGTTTATAAGCTTCTTGCTTGTTCCAGTTACGAACAAGTCGTCCACATAGACAGCCACTACAAGTAGATCACCTTTTACAGTCTTGCGATAGACTGATGGCTCTTTAGTACACTTACTAAACCCAAGCTCCATGAGTATTTGGTTAAGTTTGTTGTTCCAAGCTCTCGGTGCTTGTCTCAATCCATACAATGCTTTGTTGAGTCTGTATACCTTCTTCTCATATCCTTTCTTCTCAAAACCCTCTGGTTGGCTTACATAGACGATCTCTTTTAGCTCTCCGTGCAGAAAGGCAGTTTTGACATCGAGATGATGGATTTCCCATCCGTTGGTCGCCGCCAAACTAATCAGTAGCCTTATGGTCTCAAGTCTTGCAACTGGTGCGAAGACTTCCTCAAAATCGACTCCATATTGTTGTACGTAACCCTTCGCAACCAATCTCGCTTTGAACTTGTTGATACTTCCGTCGGCATTGCGTTTGATCTTAAAAACCCACTTCAATCCTATAGCCTTTGCACCAAACGTAAGCTCTACAAGCTCCCAAGTTCTGTTTTTCTCGATAGACTCTATTTCATCTTCACAAGCTCTTGTCCATTCCTTAGAGTTTTTAGCTTCCTCAAAGTTTCTTGGCTCATTGTTTAAATATAACAAGACGTCTTCCGCAAGTTCCTCTGCTAGTAGAACATAGTCTTCGAGATATTTTGGTTGATGAGTCTGTCTTTCTGACCTCCTAAGGTATTGTGGCTGATCTTCGGTTTCGCTAGTGCTCTGTTTTTGAACAGATTCTGTCGGATCAGGAGCCTCCTCTGTTTCTTTAACGTTCTCTATAGCCTTTGATAACGTTTTGTCTTCGTTATTTTCTTCATTACTCGTTTCAAACCTTCCTCCTGAGATTACAAAACTTTCGGTTTCTTGTTTATCTTCCTTACTCCAGTTCCAGCTCTTTTCCTCGTCAAATACAACGTCTCGGCTAACAATGACTCTTCTTGTATTTGGATTATATAGGCGATATGCCTTTGATCCGGGCTCCGTACCGAGATGAACAAGCATAAGAGACCTATCATCAAGTTTCTTTAGCTGTGCTCCCTCTATCTTCGCGTATCCTATACATCCAAAAACTTTTAGATGACTTATATTTGGTTTCTTACTTCGCAACATCTCATATGGTGTTTGACCATACAACACTCTTGTAGCTACACGGTTAATCAGATATGTAGCATGCCTGATTGCTTCTCCCCAAAGATAGTTAGGCATTGACATGTGTCTGAGTAAACTCCTAGCCATCTCCATTAAGGTTCGATTTCTTCGCTCGACCACACCGTTCTGTTGAGGTGTGTAGGGTGCAGTAAGATGTCGTCTTATCCCCGCACCATCACAGTAAATATTAAACTCATGATTCACAAACTCTCCCCCTCTATCAGTTCTGAAAGTTTGAATCTTCTCACCTGTTTCACTTTCAACTAGACTTCTTAGTCTTTTAAACTTGCAAAAGGCGTCACTCTTCTGTTTTAATAGTATCGACCACATATACCTTGTGTGATCGTCGATGACCACAAATATATATCTATTTCCACCGTGTGTCATTGGTGTTATAGGGCCGCAAAGATCTCCGTGAAGTAGCTCTAACACCTTTGTTGCTCGGTATGAAGTGGCCTTTGGGAAAGTTTGCCTTGCGTGCTTCCCAAGTAGACAAGATCCGCATACTTTCTTCGCAATAAAACCCTTTGGTAAGCCTAGTGCAAGCTCTTTCAACATCATGTTCCGTATAGTCTCTGAGTTTATATGCCCCAATCTCTCATGCCATCTATTTGTTTCACTTTCTGCACTCAAGTAGAGACACGCTCCGCTTTTGAGACCCATATGCACTTTGTATAGTCTATTTCTAGACCTCTTGGCAGTGACTAGTAGCTTTCCAGACTGATCATGCATTGTTAGTAATTCTCCTCGAAGCCTTATGTCACAGCCAGCTTCTGTTGCTTGCCCCAAACTTATGATGTTACTTCTTAAATCCGGTATAAAATAAACATCAGTCATCTGTCTTGCATCTCCATTCATATCAGTAAAGGAGATTGTGCCTTTGCCTTTGATGTCTATTCTAGAGTCATCTCCAAAGCGTACCTTCCCGGAGATCGTGTTATCGAGCTTTAAGAAGTATCTCACATCTCCAGTCATATGGTTTGAGGCTCCATTATCAAGATACCAAACGTTTACTCATTTATCTTTGCTCTCGTATTTCTCAGGCAACACTTTCTTCTCGTTTAAAAACACGATCTTGTGCATCATGAGCTCGTCGGCTGCTTGTGTTTCTGTGTTGTCTCCTTCTTGAGTCTCTTGTAGCTTCAGCAAGAGCTCCGGACACTGTGCGACGAAGTGTCCAACCTTATCACACCTGTAACAAGTTATGTGGGACGCGTCTCTAACTCCTTCTCTTCCTCCATTGTAGTTTCCTCCATTATAACTTCTTCCTCCATTATAACGACCACGGCCTCTGCCTCTGTAAGAGCGTCCTCCTCGACCTCTTCCTCTATAAGAATCGTTATACTCTCGATTTCCCCATGAAGAGTTTTCACCTTGGGGTTTAACTGCTTGGCTTGTTTGTCCTTCATTATTTGTATACAACAGTTTTCCTTTATCATCTTCTTCTGAATTCTCTTCACGAATACGTTCTTCATAAGCTTTTAAGCGTCCAAAGATGTCTTCAAAGCTTGTTTTATTGAGATCAAGTACTTGCTCTAGGGAGGCAACAATTTGTATATACTTTGTGCGAGGTAGACTTGATAGAAACTTCTTAACGATCTTGGCTTCTTCAATTGTTGTTCCTAAAGCAGCTGATTTAGATGCCAATTCTGATAGCCTTCCTCCAAAGTCATCAATGCTCTCTGTTTCTTTCATACGTAGCCGATCAAATTCAGATATTAATGTTTGCAGTCTAGCTTCCCTCACACGTTCTGCTCCTACATGCCTAGTTTTAATAGCTTCCCACACTTGCTTTGCTGTTTCAAGTTCGGCTACCTGCAGTACGAGGCTCTCCGGTATTGATTGAAACAACAGAGCCATTGCTAAGTTATTCTTCTCAGTATCAGGAGTCTCTGTCTCTATAACCTCCCAAGCTTTGTGTACTTTCAGTGCCATCCTCATCCTTACAGCCCACACAGTATAGTTTGATGTGCTAAGCATAGGACATTGTATCGAAGTTCCTCCTTCTTTAGGTTTCCCTGTTGCCACAACGATGTCACCCATGGCTCTGATACCAAATCTAGTTTAAAGGTCTCACAATCACTCTTATGTAAACCCAATCAATAAGACTAACTCTCTTATTAATATTCTTAAGGAAACTCACTCAAAACCTTAAGTTCTCAATCACAACTCTTAAGTTATGCAACATACTTGCATCTCCTTATATAACACTTTAATTGTCCTAATCTCATTAGGATAAACATCACTTAAATATTTCCTATTCTCTCTAGATAACTATAACTCAATAGTTTTAGGAAACTTGCTTCTCAAGCTATTTCAAGCTTATCCAACAAGAGGCTCACAATCCATGAATTCTTCATCAAATACAAGATAAAACTGATTCACAGTAATTGTGTATAAAATGGGTTTACAGTTTCAATATCAGAGCAGCAGCCACCAGTGAAAAGATAGTTCGTGAATGACGTTAATTAGATGCGTCTACTAGAACTTGAAAACCCATGGAAACTTCCTTTCTATCTTTTGTTGGTATTATGATAGAAACTTTTTTATTTTTGTATTTTAATGTTATGTTCTCAGCTAATCAGAGTCAATTTCTGAGGTACTTTTGTCACCTATGTATATTGATCAACTCTGCAAATGATCCAGCTACATTAAACCGTGTTTCTGTAGAAGATAGAAGTCCTTTTATTTTCTCTTATGTGTCATATTTATATCTATATTATGATGCCAAAAGAACTGGTTTTCCTTCTATAGGCTGTGCGGACAATAACAGAACAACAGAATATGGAGAATTCATAGAAGAAACATTGCACATCAACAGACCCGACATACAAGAGCATCTCTTCTTAGCCTTCCAAAGAGAAAATGAGTGTTTAAGATATACATGATCAGTAGGTTTCATCGCATTGTAATACAGGAGTCTCTAGAAATCCAAAAGATCTGATTTCTTTGTGATGATCAACCCATCTATTGTTGTATTCGGAAGAATATGTGGTATCAAAAGATGGACAATGAGTTGTAGGAAAATATTTGTGAGTAAGAGTGATCATGTATTTCTCTAATTTTCGAGTAGGATTATATTGAGGTCCAATATAAAACAATAATAAAATTTGCAAGTAAAATATATTGCCAATTTGGAAACTTGCAAATTATGAAAATGCAAGCAATAAGAATTTGTTTAATTCAATATTTGTCGCATGAATGTGTGTAAGTGATTTTTTGGTTGGGTTCTTCCATGAGATGCATTACTTTGAGTGAATCAGTCTTCACTTTCACTTCTTTTTTTTTACAAGCACAACACACAAACCTACTCTGGACATTCTCCTCCTTGATGAAAAGGTATATCCAGTAAACAACCAAAATGATTTATCCATAACTCTTAAAGCACCCCTAAACAATTTATCTGTTACATTGCAAGCTTTTTCAAGAATACTTAAATCGTAATTAAGCATTGAAAGAATTAAAAAATTAATAAACATACAGAAAAAGAAAAATAAGATTAACCAAATAAAAACAACCATAAGTAAATTATCAATATAGCTCAACTACAAAGGTAAAAAACACATTGTCCATATCATCATAAAATTATTATTCGAAAAGAAGCCATGTGGCATCATTACTATTATTACCTTATTACAGTAAATCAAATTATTACCATTTAAATATATACATATATAATATACGAAATATAAGTAAATATATATTTAAATATAATATACAAAATATAAGTAAATATATATTTAAATTAGTAAATATATAATATACGAAAATAATAATAATAAGTAAATATACAATTCAAGAAAATAGAAATATTACATTAAACATCTATCTTAAAATGTAAAAATTAAATATAAGTAAATATACATTTAAATATGTAAATATATAATATATGAAAAAAAATAATAAGTAAGTACACAATTTAAAAAATGGAAATAGTACATTACAAAAGTAATATACAATATAAAAATGTCAATACTTATTATTTGTTTGATGTTGATTTAGTGTAGAAGTCGAGCCGTCGCCACCACAAGAGCTCGCAAAGCCGCAACGTGGACCTCGTCCTCGCATTCTCGAGGCGAGAAAGTGTTTCTTGAGGAAGAAGAAAGACAGATCTTTCATTTTTATGTGTTTGGATATTGCCTTAATGATTTGAAACTGATGGTTACGGACAAGAAGCCATGGTGGGTGTAATGGTGTGTGGCGTGAGTCGAATGAATTTAGGGGTGGTGGGAGATAGTTTATCTAAGTATAGTTATGTTTTAATGTATGTCACGTAGAAAAGTTTTCTCATCTTTCACGTATTATATAAATGCTTTTGTTTCCCGAACCATCTTTCATGATTCTTTTTTTTTTTTTTTGAAAAAAGGCTCATCTTTCATGATTCTTAGTGATGTTTTTATATGAATGTTAAGATTTATACAATTTCAAGAATACGCCGATGTATCAATACTATTAAAACCAAATGGACTTTTTTGAGATCCCCTTCAAGTTTTAAAGTATTTACCATTTTCTGCCACTAAAATATTTTTAATCTATACTTTTATATTTTTCCTATTTTCCATGAAATCTATTTATTCCAAACTAAATCTATTTAAACAACTATATTTAGTTTATAGTTTTCTTTCCAGTTCACGAACATAAATTAAGTTTCTTTTCTTTATAAAAAAATTTCATTTGTTTTACATTAAATGTCTTCGTGTTGTAAAATTATATGACCCATGACTAAACATGTATTATAATTAAAAAAAAAACATATGTATACATATTGAGACTTTGATCATCGGGCTCCATAAACAATCGCATTACAACAATTGGAAGTTTTGATATTCATACAATTATATAAGGATGATGCTTAATACTAAACATTTTTCCTATTCAGAATTATGAAAACGTAACATATATGAACAGATTCATGTTAATATATTTTGTAAGTTTGCCTTATTAGATGTAACACAAACTCCTAAACCCCAAATCATTTTATTTAGTTTTATTATCAATAATATTAAAAATAAACAGCGAACTACATGGATAACAATTAAAGCGTATACTAGATTTTGACCCGCGCTTGGAAAGCGCGGGTTTTTTGAATTATATTATAATACAAAGTCTTATTATATCGAAACTATAATTTTTAACAGTTATATAATCTATGAATTAGTTTATTTGATATTTTATATATACACTTTTACGTAAACTTCTTTTAGGCATGAGAATTATATTCGGATAAAAAAAAAAACCGAACCGACCCGGACATATAGGTTTAGTTCAGGTCCAGAGAAGATAACCTATTGGGGATTTGTTTTGGACCCGCAGGTCTTTGTTTGAGTACGGGTCCTATCCTAGACCCGATCATAAATATGTTGTGTTTATTAGGTATATTTGGATATTTCGAATATGTTTCCAGCATTATGGATATTTTTTTTAGGTTTTTGGTTTACGATTATAGTTTTTGATTTCAGGTAAATTTTCAAATTTAAAAAAAAAATTGGGTATTTGGATAAAATTTTGGCTAGTTTCAGTTGAGTGATAGATTTTGAATAAAATTTTGAATTCTTAGGTATTTGAATTTTTTTGGATATTTGTTTGGAGTTTCAAATACTTTTTGTGTTTCAGATATTTTTCAGATTTTTTAGATATTTCAAATTTTCTTAGAATCCTAAATACCCGAACAGATGTGGACCCATTACGTCCATATCGGGTCTAACAACCTTTTGATATAGATTTTTAATGTTATTGTACAAAAACATGGTTGATGAAATATTTTTAGAAAACTCATTTTTAAATATGAAAATATCTATCAAACTATAGACAGTTGAATATAATATAAGATTTTAGTAGGAAAGTTTATATATGATATGATTACGATATTATAAAGGAAAGAGGAAGTTAGAATGTACACATATATGTCGTGTAACTTCTCTTGCTTTAAATCATATATTATATGATAAAAGTGATAATATAAAACATTAGTTTCAATGCTTTTATGATTAAAAGTCAAAAGTCAAAATGATAAATATAGTAATAGTAATGATTAAGATTTACGAGTGATATTTGAATAAATAAAGGAATTGAATAAATTATTGTTAGAGAAATATATAGTAATATATTGTTAGTCTAAGTTTAAGGTAAGACCAAAAAATAATGAGTTAAATGAAAGGGTCCAAACAACTTTAATAAATAGATTTTTTGAAGACTCCTTCCCTTTTAATAGTATTGATATAATAAAACTTATACTATCCAATTACTCTAAATTTTAAATATATCGAGATGTGCAATATACGCGGGATATTATCTTAGTTGCACATCTATTTTCAAATCAATAACCCAAAATAGCAATGGAAGAAGCCCTAGCTCTAATGGCGACGCCGACGACGACTAAGGAAACGAAGATCCTTTTCTGATCGATTCACCCTTGGTGATTGATTAGTCTCTCACTCCAGATCGATCATTATCGTATGGTTGTGCCCGGCTCATTCCAAGCATTCGGTGTGTTCCACGCAAGCGATTTCCTTTCCAAGCAATCCACCTCTGTTCACCCTCTTTGTTTACAAATCGATCTTCGTCGTTTGTTTCACTGAGATTTTACACGCTGTATCCATACGATACCAATGGCGTCAAGCAAAGGAAAAGGTCCTCTGTATCAGGATGACGACGATGAACCTATACTACTTCCGGATCAGGCTGATGAGAATCTTATCAAAGAGTATAGCTTGTCTCTTATAGGCAAGATCTTAAATCCCAAGAAGCAGAACGTCGAACGTCTCATTGTCGCGATGCCAGAACAGTGGGGTATGTCAGACAAGATCTCTGCGTGTGATCTAGGCAATGGTCGGTTCCTTTTCAACTTTGATAATGAGGAGGATCTTACTTCTGTTCTCAACCAAGGCCCTTTTCACCACAATTATTGTATGTTTGTGCTCGTACGTTGGGAGCCGGTGATTGACGATAACTACCCATCAATGATCCCATTTTGGATTCAACTGCAAGGAATCCCTCTGCACCTGTGCACGAAACAGAATCTGGAAGCTATTGGCGATAGGCTGGGCAAGTTGGAGACTTCAGACACGGTGGAGGGGAAGATCAAGGTCTCAGTGGACTCAACCAAGCCTCTGAAGTTTTCACGGAAGCTGCAGACAAAGAATAAGGAGGATATAATGATCAAACTTTTCTATGAAAAGCTGTTCAAACATTGCTCAACGTGTGGTCTTATGTCACATGAAATTCAAGACTGCTTACAAAAGCATGTTCTAAACCAAACGGCTCCTCGTGAGAACGTGTTTGATAGAGTCCGTCAACCAAGACAGGATGAGGCATCTCGTGTGAATGCAGAACGTGGTAAAGAGGAGTCTTCTTATAGATCTCTAAATGATGGGTCAAGTTCCACGTCGAGAGTCCAAAGATCAACTCACTCAAACCGTGTAAATCGTATCGACAGCTCAAGAGAATCTCGCTACAATCCGTACTCGTCAGTACGGAATAAAGGACAAGAAAAGCGATTCCCTCTTAGGGATAAGGAATGGAAGGAGAAACAGAGGCCCCTGAGAATTGTTGAACCAGTTAGGAGGAGTATGGATAGGGATACTGATCGTACATCTATGAATCCAAGGACAGCAATCGGAGACAGAGGAAAGAGTGTGGTCGAACCAGACAGGTCGCAGTATAAACGAGATGACACGAATGTCACTTACCGTGGGTCAGGAAGTGGCAAGTCGACAGTGGATGTTGGGACAGTGGATGATCTTATTCCACCATATGATGCTCTAAAGATTGATGCATTAAGTGAACAAGACCAAGATGAGGAGGATCGTAAAGGTGATGCGGATATGCAAGACAGTCCGCTGGGTAATGAATTAATGATAATGGAGGAAGATGATCTCCTCGGAGAGGAACTAAACCAGACAGAAAATCAAGAGCCCCTTGAGCAGGACATATCGCAGCCGGTGTTTGCCTCAGAACATGGTACTTCAATCCTTATGATTAAAGCGAAGGAGAATTCCAGAGATGATGGAGCTGGAGATGACTATGCGAAAGCTATAACGAGAAGTGCTACGCGTTCCTTGTTCTCATCGTCACAAGCTGTAAGCCGTAGGGCTTCACCAAGGATAAATGCACAAACAACATCAGGACATGGTAGTGGTGCGAGAGGACAGAGTGGACACCAGCAAGGAGCGGCGGTGAGGAGATCGAAAGTGAATCAAAAGAAGGGTACGGTGGAGGCCAAACATCCACCCCACCATCATCAATGAAGACGCTCAGTTGGAACTGTCGAGGGATAGGAAACGACCTCACAGTTCGACGCCTTAAGGAGATGTGTCAGAAGCATCGCCCAGGATTTTTGTTTCTTTCTGAGACTAAAAATAGGAAGCTGCTGTTGCAAGACATTCATGCTGATCTAGGATTTAATAAATTGTTCACCGTTGAGCCTCTTGGCCAAAGTGGTGGTTTAGTTTTATTTTTTATGGATGAATTTCAAGTTGATGTTTTGTTTTCTAATAATCGAATGATTGATGTAAAAGCGGTCATTAATGGAATAAAAGTCTATATGACATTTGTTTATGGAGACCCTGTACTAGAGAGAAGAGATGAAGTTTGGAAACGTCTTACGCGTTTCTCAACAACTAAAGATGGACTTTGGTTTATGATAGGGGACTTTAATGAAATCACAGGACATCATGAGAAGGAAGGGGGGAGGATACGATCTGATTCTTCATTTCTTTCTTTTAATCAAATGATATCAGATTGTGGAATGCTAGAATTCCCATGCACTGGGAACAAGCTATCATGGGCTGGAAAGCGCACTAATGGCACTGTTCGGTGTCGCCTTGATCGTGCTCTTGGCAATGAAGACTGGCATGAACAGTTTCCACACTCCAAAGTCCAGTACTTGAGAATGTGGGGATCAGATCATCGTCCGGTCCTTGCGGATATACTATCTAAACCGACCAGAAAGAGGAAAACTTTCAAGTTTGATAAGCGTTGGTTAGAAAGTGAAGAAATAAGACAAGTAATCTTAGACGGCTGGAACTCCTCTGATCTTTCCCCGGATGCAAGCATAATGGATCATATATCCAGCTGTAGAAAAGCATTATCTCAGTGGAAAAGAGAAAGGGATATAAACTCTGCAAAAATGGTCGAAGATCTTAAAGCTAAGGTTGATAGCCTTTACTCTGATGACCAGGCCACGACCGAAGAAATAGCAGAGGCCCTGAAAGAATTAACTGATGCTCTTAAGGCAGAAGAATACAAATTTTTTTCATGCCATTACGAAGCAACGTCGAGCCAGGAATAAGATTACAAGTCTTTTGGATGCCGCATGTTGGGGTCAAAATCGGTCACGACGGAATCAATGTCTGAAAGTCCGTAAAAATCAGCATAACCGTTTTTACGAAAAGTAATCTTCGTAAAGATATCTTTACGAACAGCCTTGCAGTAAAATATCGTCCAAATCTCAATCGAACCACTAAATACCGATTGTCCGAAGGCAACGGACATGTATCCAAATCGGCCGCGGACAAGCTCGAGTATGGAAATCAGACCGCGGACAAGCCAAGCTCGATCGATACGCGGCAACCAAGCATGCACACAGCTCGGTCGCTACGTAGCGACCGAGCTCGAGCCAAGCTCAGTCGCTACGTAGCGACCGAGCATCTGTCTCGCTCGGTCGCTACGTAGCGACCGAGCCCGAGCCAAGCTCGGTCGCTACGTAGCGACCGAGCGATCGTCCCGCCCGGTCGCTACGTAGCGACCGAGCTCGAGCCAAAGCTCGGTCGCTACGTAGCGACCGAGCGATCGTCACGCTCGGTCGCTACGTAGCGACCGAGCTCAGCCAAGCTCGGTCGCTACGTAGCGACCGAGCGATCGTCCCGCTCGGTCGCTACGTAGCGACCGAGCTCGAGCCAAAGCTCGGTCGCTACGTAGCGACCGAGCAATCGTCCCGCTCGGTCGCTACGTAGCGACCGAGCTCGAGCCAAAGCTCGGTTGCTACGTAGCGACCGAGTGATCATCCCGCTCGGTCGCTACATAGCGACCGAGCTCGAGCCAAGCTCGGTCGCTACGTAGCGACCGAGCGATCGTCCCGCCCGGTCGCTACGTAGCGACCGAGCTCGAGCCAAAGCTCGGTCGCTACGTAGCGACCGAGCGGGACGATTGCTCGGTCGCTACGTAGCGACCGAGCGGGACGATCGCTCGGTCGCTACGTAGCGACCGAGCTTGGCTGAGCTCGGTCGCTACGTAGCGACCGAGCGTGACGATCGCTCGGTCGCTACGTAGCGACCGGGCGGGACGATCGCTCGGTCGCTACGTAGCGACCGAGCTTGGCTGAGCTCGGTCGCTACGTAGCGACCGAGCGTGACGATCGCTCGGTCGCTACGTAGCGACCGAGCTTTGGCTCGAGCTCGGTCGCTACGTAGCGACCGGGCGGGACGATCGCTCGGTCGCTACGTAGCGACCGAGCTTGGCTCGGGCTCGGTCGTTACGTAGCGACCGAGCGAGACAGATGCTCGGTCGCTACGTAGCGACTGAGCTTGGCTCGAGCTCGGTCGCTACGTAGCGACCGAGCACACACGCTGCTCGGTCGCTACGTAGCGACCGAGCACGCACACTGCTCGGTCGCTACGTAGCGACCGAGCACGCACACGCTGCTCGGTCGCTAGCGACTGAGCACACACACTGCTCGGTCGCTACGTAGTGACCGAGCTCAAGCCAACTCTCCACTCGCTACGTAGCGACCTGTAAGGCCTCAGAAAGGTCCTTCTTTGGGTTCTCTTTTGAATCCTCGTCGAAACGCTTTTCGTTTCGTCTCAATCGGAGTTTCCGTTGAGATTTTATGACGAACACAAGTGGGACTCTTCTCGGCTTACTTCCACTCGCTACGTAGCGACCTGTCAGACTGTCAGTCGCTACGTAGCGACCTGTAAGGCCTCAGAAAGGTCCTTCTTTGGGTTCTCTTTTGAATCCTCGTCGAAACGCTTTTCGTTTCGTCTCAATCAGAGTTTCCGTTGAGATTTTACGACGAAAACAAGTGGGACTCGTCTCGGCTTGCTTCCACTCGCTACGTAGCGACCTGTCAGACTGTCAGTCGCTACGTAGCGACCTGTAAGGCCTGAGAAAGGTCCTCCTTTGGGTTCTCTTTTGAATCCTCGTCGAAACGCTTTTCGTTTCGTCTCAATCGGAGTTTCCGTTGAGATTTTACGACGAAAACAAGTGGGACTCGTCTCGGCTTGCTTCCACTCGCTACGTAGCGACCTGTCAGACTGTCAGTCGCTGCGTAGCGACCTGTAAGGCCTCAGAAAGGTCCTCCTTTGGGTTGTCTTTTGAATCCTCGTCGAAACGCTTTTCGTTTCGTCTCAATCGGAGTTTCCGTTGAGATTTTACGACGAAAACAAGTAGGACGCTTCTCGGCTTGCTTCCATTCGCTACTTAGCGACCTGTCAGACTGTCAGTCGCTACGTAGCGACCTGTAAGTCCTCAAAGGGTTCTTCCTTTGCGTTCTCCTTTGAATCCTCTTCAAAATGCTTTTCGTTTCGTTTCAATCGGAGTTTCCGTTGAGATTTTACGACGAAAACAAGTGGGACTCGTCTCGGCTCCCTTCCACTCGCTATAGCGACCGAGATGACATCCTCACTCGCTATAGCAACCTGTCAGGCCTCAAAGGGGTCCTCCTTTGCGTTCTCCTTTGAATTCTCATCGAAACGCTTTTGGTTTCGTCTCAATCGGAGTTTCCGTTGAGATTTTACGACAAAAACAAGTAAACCTCATCCTAAACTCCTTGGCTTGTTTCTGCTCACCCTACCTCCATCTTTGCGTTCACTTTCGAATCTCGATCGAAACGTCTCTTGTTTCGCCTCGATTGAAGTTACCATTGAGACTTTACGATATAAAAAAAAAAACCGCAAAGACCTATTTTCTCGCATGGATTCAGATTAATCGTATAAAACGGCAATGGTTAACTTAACACCTTAGCCGCCTTAACTATACGATTACGTTGGACCTTTTTACAAAAATCGACGTCTTATCTAAGGAGAAGATAACAGTCAAGTTCGGAAGATAAATGTCAAGTTTCAAAGGGTAAACACCAATATCGGAAATGGCGAACATACACGAGAATAGGAAACGGAAATGAGCACGCAAAACTGAGAAGGGACAAAACTGCATCTTCGAGAGAACTAAGGTATTTCCGACTTGAAATTTTTGAAATCAGACTTGGAATTTTCGTAGGAAATTACTTTGAGGCTGCCATAGAACTTTAGGGAACGTAAAACCTAGGCGGATAGTCTAGCGAACTAAGTTTTAAGCGATTTTTCCTGTCTTGATATATTGTCCCATAATTGTTCATCCAAATCTTGCAAACCGATCTAAACTCTCCGAAAGTCGAGAATTGATCGCCACGCATATCAAGCTCGCTTCCTAAAGAGAGAAAAAGTTAGAGACATGAACGTCGTCTTAAAACCGATTCGTTTCTGGCAATTTTCTCGGAACCGACATATCCCAAGTCGTCAACGTGGAAACAACCAAATCACAGTCCAAGCGTCGTCTATAAATCGTCCCGAATTATCGATCATTCCAAACATCAGGAGAGGAAACGTACACAACCCTTCAAAGTATCGGTTCAACCGTTTTTCTTTCGTAAAAAAAAAAGGGGGAGTAGGTACGTATACTATACTCGTATACTCCCAAACTTCAAAAAACTTCTGCAAATCGTCAAGAATAGGCAAACGACAATCTTAATATTCGTCTAAACGCTAGCAACATATCCAGACGATCATGAACATAATCTCAAAAACTATACATCATTTCTTGTCGCAATCATGCGTACAGAAAACTTGTACCAATATCAAACTGAAACTCGACGATTAGCCAAAGTATTGAAGCCTTTTCCGGCTTCAGAAAGCCAGTTTCGTTTTAAACTTAGCGGCGAGAAATCTTCAATCACCAAAGCATTTCTTTCAGTTTCCGTTGTACCAAGTAAGTCACGGAAAAGTATCGAAAACATTTGCGACGAAGAAAACTCGAGAATATATGTAGCATCGTGCACATTAAAAGAAGCACTTTCCTCCCGATGGTTAGCTAGATCCACTTCTGGTTGACCAATTCTTTCAAGAAACAAATGTGTCATGAGAATCCTCTCGAAAAACCTATGAAAAACGTTCTGCGACTAGATCGTATTGAAATAAACTTCGGTAATACTCCATGGGTAACGCCAAGCAACTTTCACCTAAGATCAAAATCACAGCGGGAACGTTTCTCGTAGAACCCGCAGAAACAATGCTACTTTGACATATGTATACATATCACTGATTTACGACCTTCGTAAAATCGGTTATATGATATGATAAATTATCGTATAGCCCACAATCGGAAATCATATGATAAATTCTTCATAACGAAACTAAGTCCTAACAACCAAACGGTTAACGGAAAATCTAAACTTTTCGAAAATTGACCAAGTTCAATACGCTCCACAATTCACTTTAAGCCCGCAACGTTTTAACCACAATACGCGGCATGTAAGGAAAAATTCGTAACAAAGCTTCTAGAGCTATACGAAACATCCTAAAAAATGCACGAAATACATCTCGGAAGGCCAACTCTTCACAAAGCACCATGAAGGAAAACACTTGTTCCCATGGACAAATTTACACGACACCTCAGTCATAATTCCTCGATCGCAAACAAAACTATTAGCATCCGAGCAGGAACAACAATTTTTGGCTGCGAACATTCTTAGTCAAACCAGAATGTTTCTCAAACACAGGGCTAATACTAAACCCTCGCAACATCGCGAAATATCTTCAAAGCCCGCGAACATTTCAAGTACGAAACGTGGCATACGAAAGAATAACAAATCTTCAGCATCGCGAGACGTCGCGGACGCCTGAAGATTAGTTCTTCGACGAAATTTCCTTCCTCGATAAAAACACCTTCATGGAAGACCAGACAGTCATACGCACTAACATCTTCTCAAAACATATTCTTCGCGAAGACTCAAAATAGTAATTTTTACCATTAAGTTTGTTGCTGATCACAACAAACTCTTAACGTCCTAAACAGACTTAGCCATCTCGTAGAAGATGACTCTCTTACATCCGACACAAGGATAATAGCGCTATAAAAGAAATCCAAAATTTTGGTCCAGCACTTCCGGTCTCCGGAGAGATGCTCGATTCCAACCATACAAGTCGTATAAGCCGAGAACCTATCGCGGACTTTAAATCGGTATGGAATCAGGATGAAACTGAAACGGGATACGTAAGTCGAATTAGTCATCGCACCCTCTAAAACCAGGAGTAAACCTAGGTCTTGCCCTAAACCCAGCGCACTGGTCTCTAACATCTCTAGGCATAGTATCAAACACCCTGATACGAGATCCCAAAATTTGTCTCTTTGCCAATATTCGAACGTCTTCAGAAAATCCCGCAAGTTTACACACTGCGGAAAACTCTCGAAACAGATTATGGATATGGCAATTCACACAGAGTTACATTACGAGACGACAACTCGTAGTCTTCCCTCTACACCCATACAAAATGCCATCGGCAGCAACACGCCTTATAACCGCTACATAAAAACTAGACCATAAAGGTCCTACTGGAAAACTAGTCCTAAGAACCTTAACTCCAAGATGAACTACGAAAGGCTTGATCCCTTCAACAAGGGTACGTAGGCAGCCGTCATAAGGCGCAGCCCCAATCTTATCGCGTTTTCTACTTTTAGGAGAGCGAGAAGATCACTTACCACAGACCTTTTCAACCATTAATTCCGCCTAACTCACCTAACTTGCCAAGCCACTCGCTAGAACCTCACGCTAGAAGCTCATGATTCTAACGAGCTGGGGGGCTAACTGTTGGGGTCAAAATCGGTCACGACGGAATCAATGTCTGAAAGTCCGTAAAAATCAGCATAACCGTTTTTACGAAAAGTAATCTTCGTAAAGATATCTTTACGAACAGCCTTGCAGTAAAATATCGTCCAAATCTCAATCGAACCACTAAATACCGATTGTCCGAAGGCAACGGACATGTATCCAAATCGGCCGCGGACAAGCTCGAGTATGGAAATCAGACCGCGGACAAGCCAAGCTCGATCGATACGCGGCAACCAAGCATGCACACAGCTCGGTCGCTACGTAGCGACCGAGCTCGAGCCAAGCTCGGTCGCTACGTAGCGACCGAGCATCTGTCTCGCTCGGTCGCTACGTAGCGACCGAGTCCGAGCCAAGCTCGGTCGCTACGTAGCGACCGAGCGATCGTCCCGCCCGGTCGCTACGTAGCGACCGAGCTCGAGCCAAAGCTCGGTCGCTACGTAGCGACCGAGCGATCGTCACGCTCGGTCGCTACGTAGCGACCGAGCGATCGTCCCGCTCGGTCGCTACGTAGCGACCGAGCTCGAGCCAAAGCTCGGTTGCTACGTAGCGACCGAGTGATCATCCCGCTCGGTCGCTACATAGCGACCGAGCTCGAGCCAAGCTCGGTCGCTACGTAGCGACCGAGCGATCGTCCCGCCCGGTCGCTACGTAGCGACCGAGCTCGAGCCAAAGCTCGGTCGCTACGTAGCGACCGAGCGATCGTCACGCTTGGTCGCTACGTAGCGACCGAGCTCAGCCAAGCTCGGTCGCTACGTAGCGACCGAGCGATCGTCCCGCTCGGTCGCTACGTAGCGACCGAGCTCGAGCCAAAGCTCGGTCACTACGTAGCGACCGAGCGATCGTCCCGCTCGGTCGCTACGTAGCGACCGAGCTCAGCCAAGCTCGGTCGCTACGTAGCGACCGAGCGATCGTCCCGCTCGGTCGCTACGTAGCGACCGAGCTCGAGCCAAAGCTCGGTTGCTACGTAGCGACCGAGTAATCATCCCGCTCGGTCGCTACATAGCGACCGAGCTCGAGCCAAAGCTCGGTCGCTACGTAGCGACCGAGCGATCGTCCCGCTCGGTCGCTGCGTAGCGACCGAGCTCGAGCCAAAGCTCGGTCGCTACGTAGCGACCGAGCGATCGTCCCGCTCGGTCGCTACGTAGCGACCGAGCTCGAGCCAAAGCTCGGTCGCTATGTAGCGACCGAGCGATCGTCCCGCTCGGTCGCTACGTAGCGACCGAGCGCTCGTCCCGCTCGGTCGCTACGAAGCGACCGGGCTCGAGCCAAAGTTCGGTCGCTGTGTAGCGATTGAACCTTTCCGAACGTCAATACGACACCAGTTCTTGCATTCTCGTCAAAACCTTCGAATGCTATCTCCCGAAGACCGTAGCAAGCTCAGTCCATGTTTCCCGCCATTCTAATTCATCGATCAAACTTCGCGGATTAGAAACCGCGGAAAACTCGTAGTAAACGTGTCGAGTCGGAAGACGGCCCAAAGGGACCTAAAACACGACTCGAGGCCCATCCTACGATTTTCCTAATCAAAAGCCCGTAAACCACAGCCTGGTTTACGCTTGGTCCACAAGGAAGGATAAATGTCAAGTTTCCGCGGATAAATACGGAAGTTTTGAAGATAATTGTGAAGATCGGGAAAAATGGAATATCTCCATTTTTATGCTATGACGGCTTAAGGGCAGAAGAGTAAAAGCGTAAACCGACCTTGGAGCTAGTATATAAGGAGTCCTAGGCGAGGAGCAAGAGGGAGAACTTTTTAGATTCGGAATTCTCTGCACTTAGAAACTTTAGGCTTATTCTCGACAAGTTCGGTTTCTATGACTGGCACTCAATTACTAGACGAACTCGCCCAGGCAGTTCGATCTCTTGTCCAGCTCTATCAATTGAACTACGTTCGGCTTGATCCTCGAAAGGGGTACGTAGGCAGCCTTTAACAAGGTTCAGTCCGAAATCAATCTAAGCCTTTTAGATATCTTTTTCGTCCTTTGTTATCGAGCTGCGACTCAACTAGGATTAGGGTTTTATGTTGCTAGAACTAGGTAACTTGCTGACGGCCCCTGCGGCCAAAGCCTTTGTATTCTCTTGTAATGATCGCAACGCTCTTACGCGGACTCGAAATAAGATCTACTGTTTTCTCTAAACTCGTTTGTTATCTTTTCATGATTTCCGCATATATTCGATCACTTGTCGTTGGCTCTCGCAGAGATCCGGGACCTCTGGGAAATTAGGGTTTTCCTAGTTTCCTTATTTAAACGGAAATCGACAGTGCGAATTTCGGTTCCCACACCGCAGGAAACCGTGTAGAGGAGGAGGAAAAATTAGTAGCCATTGCTACTAGTTACTTTAGAGATTTGTTTCAAACATCCAATCCTCAACTCATTGATGAGGCATTGGCAAATGTTTCCACAACCATAACTGACCAGATAAACACGGATCTTACAGCTCCTGTATCTGAATGGGAAGTTAAGTTGGCTCTCTTTGCGATGCATCCTGAAAAAGCGCCGGGTCCGGATGGTTTCACTGCCCTTTTTTACCAAAAGTTCTGGGACATTGTGAAGGACGATTTAACTCGTATGGTTAATGAGTTCCTTTTCGATGGAACAATGGCCAATGGACTTAATGATGCAAATATATGTCTTATACCTAAGAAGGAGAAGCCAGATGAGATGTCACAATTCAGGCCAATAAGTCTATGTAATGTCAGTTACAAGATTATATCCAAGGTCCTATGCCAAAGATTGAAAAAAGTATTACCAGATCGAATATCAGAAACCCAGTCAGCTTTTGTTGCTGGAAGACAGATAACAGATAATGTCTTGATAGCTCAGGAAATGTTCCATGCTCTGCGCACGAACTCTGGGGGAAGGGAGAAGCGAATGGCGATAAAGACTGACATGAGTAAGGCCTACGATAGACTGGAATGGGAATTTATTAGTGCGGTCTTGAAGAAAATGGGATTTTCAGACACATGGATTGAATGGATAATGCGATGTGTATCATCAGTGAAATACCATGTCTTATTCAATGGTCAACCAAGAGGAAATATAACTCCTCATCGAGGTTTACGACAAGGAGATCCTTTGTCTCCTTTCATATTCATCTTATGCACGGAAGCGCTCGTTAGCCTTCTTAATCATGCAGAGAACCAAGGAAAGATTACGGGGATGCGCGTTTCACGTGCTAGCCCCCCGGTATCCCACCTTCTCTTTGCTGATGATAGCCTTTTCTTTTGCAAGGCGGAGCCACATGAATGCGATGAAGTTATGAAAGCACTTGGGACCTATGGAAAAGCCTCGGGACAATGCATTAATTTTCAAAAATCCTCCTTACTCTTTGGTAAAAGGATACCTAGACATCTCAAGGATACTCTGAAACTATCAACTAGAATTACAAACAAGGGAGGAATGGGCTCCTATCTTGGTATCCCTGAAGATATCAGTGGGTCAAAAGTAAGGCTCTTTGCCTTTCTGAAGGAACGTCTACAAAACCGTGTTAATGGCTGGACAGGAAGATGGCTGACAAGGGGAGGAAAGGAGGTGCTTATAAAGTCTATACTGCTGGCTCTACCTACGTATGTAATGTCGACCCTTCTTCTCCCATTGGAGACCTGCGAGAACTTAGCTAGTGCCATTGCACAGTTCTGGTGGAGTTCGAACCCTCCGAAGAGAGGAATACACTGGGTTAAGTGGGAGCAAATCTGCAAATCAAGGGAAGAAGGAGGAATAGGATTCAGGATGATACATGAGTTCAATCTCGCATTACTTGGGAAGCAATTATGGCGATTAGTGCAATTTCCGGACTCTCTATTGGCAAGAGTATTGAGAGGAAGATATTTTCGGTTTAGCTCACCATTACGACTAAATGATGTTAACAATCCCTCATATGGGTGGAGGAGTATAATGGCTGCAAAGCCATTAATAACGATGGGGATTAGACAAAAGGTACACTCTGGGAATAAAATCAGGATGTGGGAAGATCTTTGGATCCCAACGATACCGGCAAGACCAGCTAGGCCAATTGCACCAGTACTTCATCCAATGATGCCAGTGAGCAGTCTGATGATTGGGAACCCGAAGAGATGGAATACAGAGATGATAGAGAATTATGTCCATCAGGAGGATATCCCATTGATTCAGTCACTGGCCATAAGCCAAGATTATCAACGAGATGGATATTGCTGGAGCTATACGAGGAATGGGATGTACACTGTCAAATCAGGTTACTGGGTGGCAACAAATTTACTAAAGAAACAGTCATTGGAGACGAAGGAACCTAGTATCACAAAGCTCCAGGCCTTTGCTTGGAAGATAAAAGCCCCCCCCAAAATGAGACATCTCATTTGGCAGGTGGTATCGGGCCAATTAGCAGTAACTAGTAATCTGACTCATCGTCATATGCGATGCGATAATTACTGTCCTCGATGTGGTGCAGATGATGAAACTGTAAATCACGCCATCTTTGAGTGTCCTCCTGCAATTCAGACATGGGCACATGCATCAACCCCAACGCCGCCGACTATATTTCCAAGCGGAAGTCAGTTCACGAATATAGATTACCTGTTCTGGAGAAAGAATGATATTGTAGAACCAGAATTGGATAGGGACCCATATCCATGGATCATATGGTTTATTTGGAAGGCGAGGAACGACAAACTCTTTAAAGGAATTGACAGGGACCCTTTGGAAACTGTTAGACACGCTGAATCTGAATGCCAAGCTTGGTTTGACGCAAATCAAAGAACGGACGAGATGGTGGAAGAACAGAACATAGTAGCGACCCCAATCTCTGAGAGATGCATGATAGATGGGTCATGGACACATGATGCACTCTTTAGTGGTTATGGATGGACATGGGTAAGTTCAAGTGGTGCGATACAATTATTGGGAGCAAGAAATCAACGACGTCGAATCTCACCCCTGCATTCTGAACTGGAAGCATTATCATGGGCAATGGAGTGTATGCTACAGGTATCAACATGCCAATCTTTTGGGACTGACTGCAAGGAATTGATCGCGATGACCAAAGACCCTAGAGCATGTCCGAGCTTTTCTACTGAGCTGGAGGAGTTTATGAAGTTGAAAGCAAGATTCACGGAGTTCTCGATTGTTTTTGTACCTCGTCAGGAAAACGTATCGTCTGATTCACTAGCTAAGATAGCGAGATCATTCCATAGGGAATTGTATTACATTGGTTGTTCTGTTTCGGTCTAGTTTCCCAGGCCACCTCAAGTTTGAGTAATAGAATATCCGTTTGAAGAAAAAAAAAAATCAATAACCCAAAATAAGAAAAAACAATATGGAAGATTTTTAAAATCGTCTACCGGTCGTTCAAAACAATCTAAACAAGAAAAAAAAACGAAATCATAAATACCCGGCCAATCATGATATTTCAAATCTTTCTTTTTACAAGTCACTAACAAAAAAGTAAAACAATAAAATTATAATTCTGTTAACGTAAACATTTAATATAATAAATCACAATATCTAATTTTCCTTACACGTATATGCAGGCTAATCTTCAAAGTATTTATATTTTTTTAAACGGATATTTCAAAAATATTCTGATCAAATTCAAAGTTTGACTCCCTTTGTCTACTGGTTTGACTAAAAGTTCATTAATGCTTTTACACCAGCAAGTTTGGGTTTCGATTCCCGGAGAAAGCGGAATTACGCGAATTAATGGAAAAGCGGCTTACAAGAGATTTGCAGCATGTCGCAAGGAGTATCGTCAATGGTGGATCCGATAGGATGGTTCAGGTGATGTAGTCAGACGTGAATCTTCATGAGGCAGGTAGAATTATCGGCTGTAGAATCGTCTGTAATATTTCTCCGAGTTTGTAATAGCATAATATATCCAGTTTCAAAAAAAATACTCATAGTTTAAAATATCGCTCCGCAAAACACATAAATTTGTGGAAGCACTGTGGCCTAGTGGTCAAGGTTTAAAGGCTTCTACACCCAGGTCTGGAGTTTGAACCCCAGACTACGTAATTTTTACAGGAAGAAGTTTGGGTTTCAATTCCTGGAGAAGGTGAATTATGCAGAAAATTATAGAAAATGCTTACAGGAGATCTTCAGCATGGCGCAATGAGTACCGTCAAGAATGGATCTCATAGGACTAATCAGGGTGATGCAGTCAGGTGTGAATCTTCATAAAACAGGTAGAATTATCGGCTGTAATATCGTCTATGTAATGTTTCTCTTAATTTGTAATAGCATAATTAACCCGACGAAAAAAAAACACATAAATTTATTCTGTGTCTAACAACAATATACTCAGTTTTAAAAGTTACTAACTATATTAATAATTTGAAGCGGAAAGTTAGTAATCAAAATATATAGTGAATTATTAATGAAGTACATTCCAAGTAATATTCTAGATTGACTAAATCTTTCCACTTCCTATGTCCCATCCGTGTAATCCCTATGAAAACCATCCCCACTAACTATGTACAACAACCATCTAAACCCTTATGTAGTACCATGAAAATCTGAACGATATTATTTCAGATGATTGAAAACAAGCAACCAAGATAGGAAAAGCTCTGGAGATTCTCTTTACCTCTAACATGTTTGAGGGTCTGTGCGAAAGGGAGAAAGACTTGGTTACTCGGGAACCAACAAATTCTAACGCATGGAACAGTCAATGGAGTTGCTTGGAGGGATGCAGTAGTATAAGGATCGACGCCATAGTTTGTCCATTCAGCTCGGTGAATTCTTAAGAAACAAATCATGTACAAGGGGTGGAACATTCTTCAAGGGAACAAAAGTAAGAGAATGGAGTTAATACAATAATTAAACTGATTCTTTTATCTATTCATATATTTAATCATATAAGCATCTACAGCTTGCATATACGCTGAACATGCAGCGCTTTCAAAACTTAGAAGTTAGAACAAACGAATTTACAACTAAAAGCCAGAGAAATGATCAGAAGAAGAATTGATCATGATAGTTATATGGGTGTTTTTCAAAACCAACCCACTTTTTCAAGTCGAACCCAAAACCAATCCCTTTTTTTTGTCAATACTATTCATCAATAAAATTTCTATACTATCCTTATGTTTTTGAATTATTCACAAAATTACCATTTTTATTTAATTTTTTATTAATTCCAAAATTAACAAAAAAACAAATACACCCTGACTATTTCTTCTTATTTACAAAAATGCCATCATCATCAATTTTTTCAGCCACCATGAACCACTATTTTTTAGCTCCAAAGCTCTAGAATTCAATTTTCAACCATTTTTTTCTCATTCTAACCCAAAAAGCTTCATTTCCTCTAATCTCCTCTACATTTCCATCAAAAAAACTCTCATAACTTTCATTTTCATAATCACAAACTTCATATTTTAGATTTTCTTCATTAGTGAATCGTCAAAGATGCTTCTTTTTGCTCATATTTGGAGTTTGGACGGTTGAAATGGTTGGAAACGAGCTTTACACAAGAAAAAGGTAACTATTTACATGGTTTTCGTTTTTTTTAAGATCTGTGTCGCGACGGTACACTGCTTTGTATGTCTACGCCTCCGTGGAGACTTACGATGCAGTCTATTTGTCAACGCACGAGTTAGTTTTGCAATTGACCAGACAAATTTTTTTCTAACGCAGACTTCTCCAGTAGTTTCCATCTATACCTTTGACAACAAAAATAAAACTTTCGGTAGACTTACTAAGACGTCTACCTAAAAGAGGTTAGTTTTTCATTTGACCGAACTTTTGATTTTTCATAATAGACTTCAACGGAAGTCTACAAACTGTAAACTGCCAACAAAGTCTATAAAAGATCAGTTTTGCATTTGACCAAAACTTTGACTTCGTGGAATAGGTTAGTTTTGTGTTTGACCAAAAAGTTTAAAAAACAATCAAAAATTTATTAAATTGTATACTTCATATGCAGTCTTCTTATCTTAGAAAAAAAAATGTAGACTGCATATAAAGTCTACTTTTTTATTTTGGTCAAATGCAAAACCAACCTGTCGGAGTTGAGAGTAGACTTCACAAGAAGTCTACACACCCGTAGATGTTCATTTCAATCTACTGATTGGAAGTCAAACTTGGTCAATTGTAAAACTAACCTCTTTCAAAAAAATTCAAACAAGTAGACTGCATATGAAGTCTAGTTCTGAAAGTCAAATCTTGGATGAATTCTGGTCAATTGCAAAAACTAATATTTTTAAATTGTAGACTGAAATGAAAGTCTACATGTACAAAATGACAACTTTTTTTCAACTATAGAAAACAACCCGTAAAATAGTCAATTGCAAAAACCAACCCAAAGAGTATACCTATTTGACAGTCTACGTCTGTAAACTGAAAAGAACGTCTATATCTTCGAGACTGAATATTAAAGTTGCATGGAAAAATCTATAAAAATGTGAATTTGTGTATTATTCATTAAGTTTTTTCTAGTTTTTTTGTTTGACAGTGTGTGTTAGTTAATCCTAATGGGTTTGAGTGATTTTGAAAAGAAATTTTTTATAATTATGAAGTTATAATTCATTTGATTTGACAATGTTGTTAGCTAATAATTGTAGACGTATTTGTAAGTCTTCATTTATAGTTTTGCTAGTAAGGCTGAGCTTGTTTCAAAGCTGAAGTCGGTGGCTGTGGAATATAAATTTACATTCTCAGCATATAAGACAATGAAAACTCTGTATGTGGCTAAGTATCGTGACCAAGGATGTGGTTGGAAGCTTAGATCGAGTGTGAAGCATGGGCCAAAGACATTTTGGGTGACAAAATATTCGAAAAGGATGAAGAATCGGAAAGGATGAAGAATGTTCCTTGTGCATGATGGTTGTACACATGGTAAACTTCTTGAAATGACACAAGAATGTGGCTAAGTGTCGTGTTCAAGGATGTGGTTGGAAGCTTAGAGCGAGTGTGAAGCATGGGCCAAAGACATTTTGGGTGACAAAATATTCGAAAAGGATGAAGAATCGGAAAGGATGAAGAATGTTTCTTGTGCATGATGGTTGTACACATAGTAAACTTCTTGAAATGACACAAGAAGATTAAGATTTGGACAACAAAATTGAGAAGATGGTGCTAACATATTTCTTACCAGACATCATTTTAAAACAAATGACTCCGAATAGGCAAATATTCCTCTTATGCCTGTCACGAATAATCGACAAGTACGAAACTTGATCGAGTTATCTAAGACACACTTTGTACGCCTTTGTGTATCAAGCCTGCGCCAAATACACTAAATTTTTTTGGATTGACTATATGTTAGATAATAAGTGTAGACGTTTTTGTAAATCTACAAATGTAGACTGCAGTTGAAGTCTACGTCGTAAATTCTATTAAAAGTGCAGTTGTATTATTCATCATATTTTTTCATGATTTAATTATTTTACAGTGTGTGTTAGTAAAATTTTAATGGTCTTAAATGAATTTCACAATTTAATGTGTTCTAATTATACGTTTGATACTTATTGCAATTTGTTTTGATTAGTTTTACTCTTGAAATTTTTTGGGAAAATTTTGTATAGGTTTTCTTCTTCTCACATGTGTGTTAGTTATTATTTTAGCTTATGGTGGTTTTACTTGTTTGGTTGGTTAGATCTTGTGAAAAAATTGATATCTAACAAAAAACTTAATAATATCATACAAGTGAAAACAACTAAAAATGAATACAATGTTATAGATTATGCATTAAAAAATTATTTAAAAATTAATATTTTATCATGAAAATTATTACAGAGCAATATATTAAAAAGTATTTTTGAGTATGTTTGATTTTTCATAATCTTGATGCCTCAAATAAAGTCTTGAAAAAAGTACATGTAAAATAAGATAGAGTTATGAGAAAAACATAAGATAAAAAAATTAAATCATATTTTAGTAGACTTTTTATTAAGTCTACGTAAAGTTATTGTTTAGTAGACTTTAGTTGAAGTCTACACTAATGGAAAGTTTTCATATCAAAAAATGTACATTTAGAAAATTTGAAAATACTTTGTTCTGAAAAATATTTCAAAAATAGTTTTTTGTCATCCTTATAACAAAGCAAAAAGATCATGTATGAATGTATAAATTTAGTTCATTATAAACAAAAAATATCTTATAATGAATATATGTAAAGCTTACATTTTTGGAAAGATGATTTGAAATGAAAGAGAATACCTGCAAAACAAAATAAAATTATGAAAAATAAGATAAAAATTAAAATCATATTTGAGTAAACTTCTAATGAAATATGCTTAAAAGTCAAGGCTAGTAGACCTAAGTTTTAAGTAAATTTAAATGAAGCCTACTCTATCAAAAAAAATAGATCTGAAAAATAAATACATTAAAAATATGAAATAAGTTTAAATCTAAAAACCTTTTAAAAATATTATTTAATAGACAAAATAGTAATAAATTAAAGACATAGAATTTTAATATGTAACTTTATTTGAATATAAATACTAGAACACATATTTAAAATCTATAGATGTAAACCTTACATTTCTAGGAGGAGAAGAGAACAACTATAGAAGGAAATACCTGCAAAATAAGATAAAATTATTAAAAAACATAGAATAAAAAATTAAACTCATATTTTTATAGACTTTCAATATGAAGTCTGCTTAAACTTTGTGGTTTAGTAAACTTCATATGAAGTCTGCAAGCATTAGTAAACTTCTTTAGAAGTCTACTCTGTCTGATAATTTTCAGATCTGAAAAAATCTATACATTTTGATATATGAAAATAATTTTAAATCTGAAAATACTTTACAAAATAGAATTTATAAGGTAAACTAGTAGCAAATTAATGCAGAGAGCTTGATCTATAAATTTATTTGAATATAAACATATAAATACATATTTAAAATCTATTAATCTAAAACTTACATTTTTAGAGGAGAAGATGAAATCCATGAGTGATAATACCTACCAAAAAAAAAATAATACTGTGAGAAATAAATAACATAATAATACACATTTAAAATCTATAGATCTAAAACTTACATTTTTTAAAGGAGAATATGAAAACCATGAATTATAATATCTAAAATGACAAGATAATATTGTGAGAAAGACTTGAGAAAATTTTAAAGAGAAGGAAGATAAATGAGAGAGTTTTAGAAACAATTGAGAGAATTTTAGAGAGAAGAGAGAGAGTTTTAGAGAGAAGGGAAATAGTTTTAAAAACTTTTGCAGCCACTTTAGAGAGAGACTGTATAAATTTTGTTTATATAGGGAGACAAAAATGTAATTAGGTTAAAATTTACGATACTGTAGACTTCGTTTGAAGTCTACTAAAATTAAAATTTTGAAGTAGATCTTACTATAACATAGTAGACCTTTTTGGAAGTCTACTATAATAATTTCATTATTGTTGTTTATTCTTTATTATTTTAATAATTTTAATTTATGATTTATTAAATTTATTTCTTTATTTTTTAATAGTTATAGTATATGATTTTACTTTTTTATTCTTAAGGAACTTAACTTAGTTTAAATATAATTATTTTTTGTAAAACAAATTAAAAATGTAGACTGAAAAAGACGTCTTCAGATAAATAGACTTTATTGTAGGTCTAAGAAACCCTAAACCACAAATCTCAAACCCTAAATGTTTTGCTTAATAATAAAAAAGTCTCAATTATACAAAATATAAACTACTAAACATTAATATGCAGATTTAAGTTAATAAAACAAAAAAAAAATCTAAAGTCTAACCCTATGAAATCAACCACAAAAAAGACATAACACGTTAGAACCTTTTGTTTCTAAACTATGAACATTGTCTAACACATGATAACTAAATTAGTATATATTCTTCAAAATTGTTTGATTATATGAATTTTTAATTTATTTACTTCATCTTATCCATTATATTGATGATTAGTTAAAAATATCACAATAATTATTTTTATACATTTTTAAAATTAAATTATTATATCAAATTAGAGTGTAGACTATAAAACAAGTCTATAAGGTAGACTTCGTAGGAAGTCTTATATATATGTAGACTTCCAAAGGATAGAAACGTAAAATACATTTATGTTTTTTTTTGGTCATAAGAGTTAAATATTACTTTCACTATCCCTTTATGTTGGTTTTGCATTTGACTGAAAATGGGATACACTTTTAGATTTGACTTGAATATTTGGGTTGGTTTTAGCAAATGTCCCTAGTTATATCCTATCCAACATCACTATTCACTGAACCATTAACATCATCAGTGAAACCCCTAAATTTAAAGAAATGTGATTAGAAGAATGCTTGGGACAACCATAGTAAGCTTACTGAGGAAATGTAATACCTGCATAACATTTTGCATGATCTTGAGTGTTGATAACCAAAAACTCGAGCTATCGTTTAAAAACATTATCAGCCCATGAGTGTAATTGAGAAATACAAATCCAAATACGACAAAGAAATTAATTTTTGGAAGCTCACTTATTTAGTCTAAACCAACTTAAATTAATATAAGAATAATGTCTCTAAAAGTCCAGCATAACTTAAATTATATATTGTATATATAATACTACAACATAAATAGGAATAGTTAGGTACTAAATTTGGGAATTTATAATATTCATAATAACATAGGATAACTAAAGTATTTATAATATGTTATGAAATTTAAAGTATCAATATAAATTGTGAAAAATATAATCAATTCAAAATGAGATTTAAACTAAAAATATAAGTTGTTACAAAACTAAGAATATACAGTAAAAACTCTATAAATTAATAATGTTGAGACTTATTAATTTACAGAGTTATTTATTTACCAAAAATTTTCATTTTAAAATATTTACTATATAAACATTTATTAAATTTTAGAAAATTGAATTTCCTTTTATTTTATTTTACTATTTGGTGTATATCAAATATATTTTATATAATTATAATGTTTTAAGATATAATTTTACTAAAGATTATCAAAAGTTTTGAAGTGTTCAGAAAAAGATGAATTTTATTGTGAATATAAAATAAAGAATATGTTTCTTTTATACTTATAATATATATATATATATATATATATATATATATATATGTTTTATTAATTTATGATTTTAGTAGGACCATAAATTTATATTAGATTTTTAAATAATTTATCATTTTATTATATTATTGATTTGTATCATATTTGAAACGGTTCAACTCGAGACCAAAGAAATTTATTAATTTAACGATTTTATTAATTTATAGAGCCTCTACTGTATTACACAAACAAAATCGTTAATATTATGGAAAAATCATTTCTTTTATGTAAAACGCTGATTTGATAAGATAAATTTTACACAAATACACAAAACAAATCATATATTTCTTTGCATACAAAAGAAAAGTAATTGTAATATTCTTAAATAATGGTATAACATAAAATTTATTGATTATGAAATAAAATGCTTATAAAAGCGACAAATTCCGCGCTTTAAAAATCTAGTAAACCATCCATTCCATTAATAAACGTAAAATCATCACTACTTCATATGGCACCTCCGCCGCCGAGTCCTCGTT
This sequence comes from Brassica napus, assembly GCF_020379485.1. NCBI lineage: Eukaryota > Viridiplantae > Streptophyta > Magnoliopsida > Brassicales > Brassicaceae > Brassica > Brassica napus. The sequence goes on from NC_063443.1 coordinate 3,156,313, forward strand.
TCCTGGCGGTCTATTGGGATACACAGCAACGTCACTCCTCGCCGAATCATCATCCACGTCATCGTACGGATTCAATGAAGCATTGTGTTCCGAGTATTGTATCTTTGCCCTTTCCTCTTCCGAAGGGTGGTGACTTCTAACATCCACCCAACCATCCGTTTCCCAATTTGCCCCTCTAGTCGTTGCTATTTTACAGATCCTTGTCATCGCCGCACTCCACTCGCTTCTCTCTACCTCCTCATCTTCTTCATCCGAGTTAAACCAGTCCAGCACATAACGCGGAGATGAGTGTTGGACCAATTATTATAAGCTTAACATGGGCTGAGTAATAATTTGATCTGTGAATAGAAAAAATTTATAAGCCCAATGGATGATCAAAATTATGATTTTATGTGAAGAGTTATGGAGATTTTGGACTCACTTTGCAAGCTAAATGAGCTGAGCAAATTGATTCATTTGTTGGGTTTTGGACCCATGATGTAAAAGACTTAAGCCTTAAGAGAAAAACTTGGCAACCAGGTTAGCAAACAAGCTCTCGTGGTGACCAAGTCAAGCTATCTTGGTGGCCAAGTCAAGCCAACTTGGTTACCAAGTTTAACTTGCTTGGTGACCAAGCTAAATTCTTTTATAAATACCCATGCTCTTTCCATAATCTCAACACATCTCACAACTCACACAATCATCTCTCTAACTACCACTTTCTGTCACTAGAAAAAATACTCTTTAGATTTTATTTTTTAAAGTAAGTGTCTCGAGAATATATCGTAGTAGTTAGTCCGTAGATTCTGTTTCGGGTGTTGCAAAACGGTCTCATCACGGTTGTATTCTAAGATTCAAAAATCGCATAAAACCGTTACACATTACGGACGATTTTTGAGTTAAGGAAAAAGATCAAATCTCGACTCCGTGAATTCGTCTAAACGTTGTAAGTCTTTATATTATCGGTTATATGCTTTTTTGTTTAGTAATTTTCAATCAGGATTTTCGCGGTCCTACAATGAGTACGTTACTTGCCTTGACGTCGCAGTGAACGAGTCCTCGCGAGTGGACGTGGCGGAGAGCGGAGATGAGACACGCCGCGTAACGCCGTAGGAGAGTCTCGTCGATTCCGTTTTTAGCCGCGTCACCTTCTGGGAGATACTCTAAGTGGAGGTTGCGAAACGACGTCATCCCTTCTTTCGAGACTCCGTCGCCGAGGAACCGCACTATGTGAGGGTGAGGCTTGAGTGAACGAACGGAGATTTCGTTCTCTAGAGAGTCTAACTGAGCGGGAAGACACGTGGCGAGATCCACGGACTTCACGGCGAAAACTTCACCGTCTGTTTTATTAATCGCCGTGCTAACTGTACCGAAACTACCTCTTCTGATGCACGTACCACGGATCCAAGAAGATGACATTGAAGAAGAGGAAGAAGAAGTGTGACTTGTGTGTGATGCTCTGTTTCTCCATGTTTGCCAACTTTCATATGTCGTCCTTACAAAACACGAAGCTATTTATATGTGTGTTTTCGAAATTTAAGACAGAAAATGTGAACGTGAAATAAAGTTGCAATTGTTTTTTGTTGCTAACATTGACAATCGTCCTTTCGATTTGCAAAGTCTCATCTTTTTTACTAATCTTCCACGTGTTTATGTCATGTAAAACCCAAGCTCTCGTGTCTATCACTAACATTTTTTTCACAAATTCTACGATGTTCGATGGTCAGGTTATGGACTTTAACGATTATGTTATATTATATATATAGAATAAAATCTATAACTTGATCTATGCGAAATGCTACTATGATCGAATGAGTAGTTCATTAGTTGTTTTGAAAACAGAACAAAAAAACAGAAAGGATAATTTAAAATTTAGAGGAAATTAAGGTTGCATGGCACGAAGGACACTTGGAGAAGTTATCGGGATATTTGTAAGAATCAATGCACTTGCCAAAATACTCCTAGCTTAGTCCTTATCTAACAAGAATCAAGTTGCGTTTGATATTTGTCTCTTGATTTTTTACTCCCACGCAATCGTTTTGGTTTTTATAACTTGAACATTTTAAAATACTATGTAGAGTTATTAGAAATATGACAGGATCACGTTGATCCAATCACTCAGACAAATCGTGGTGAAGACAAATGAGCAGTTAAAACGTGCCGATAGATTTGGAACGCTTGATATCTCTTTCACATTGTTGGTTCGTGCTATTATTTGACTCCTACATGATCAGACATGGAATATACGGTAGCCGACGTACAAATCATTAGCAAGGGATTCATGTATCTAAATATAGCCAGCCAAGTGCACAGTAACTTGATATGTATGCAAAGTAGAGGATATCAGGACTAATATCGGGAGTCAAAAAGGGTATATGAGGTTGCCGAAAGGGAGTGGATTTTAAGACGGTGGTCCATTGTGGCATGAAACCATTGGTTGATGATCTCCAGTTGTCTGAACACAGATATTGGGAATTGATGTGCTTGATCAGGCTCCACGCATAGTGAAAGTATTACTAAATTATTTGTCGTTGGGATCATCAAGCACGAAAACTTACTCTAAAACTATCCAAAGAACCCCACGTGTTTTCCCCTATCTCAGCCTTTTATCCTCTGTAATTCCCTGTACTTTTTCAAAAAGTTTCTGATTGTAGTAATACCCATCGGTCCAAAGCCAGCTTCTCTACGCAAACAGGGTTTCTGACCGGAACTCCACCGGGTTCTGCCCCCGACGCCGTCGGAGGGTCAGCCAGGTGCAACGCCCCTGTGCCGTCGTCGATCTCTCACTCGCCTTGCAAGACGTTCTTTGTCTACTTCTGAAAGTAGATCTCGGTCCTATGGAGTTATTCTGCTAGAAGAACATCGTTACTTTGGTTGTAATAACCTCTCTCTTACCCCACTACTCATAACGCTCAACAACTTTTACTATCCGAGCATTGATTACCAACGATTCTAAGCGGTGAGATACTCAAATAAGCTACAATACGGTTGGTGGGTTGCCATAACCTCGTACAAACCCTATTTTGGAAACACTGGAAAGAAACCCCTGTTTTCAAGCAACAAACCATACCCCTCTGAGTATGGATCAAAGATACAGTCGAGCTGAGAAAGGAAAAGGGCAGGCTCCCCCTGAGCTCCCAGCTAAACGTCCTCCGGTGCGCATACCGCTAAATGACAACGAAGACCTCATTGAGGCCAACCGACTGACGATCATTGGAAGGCTGACAAACCCCCAGATGCAAAAGCCTATCAGAGCTGTAATCGATTTTATGGCTCAAGTATGGAACATGGAAGGTAGAATTGTCGGGAGAGCTCTGGGCCTTGACAAGTTTCAATTCAAATTTGAATCGGAATATGATTTACTACAAGTCCTTGAGAAAGGTCCCTACCACTACAAGCGATGGATGCTACTGCTCCAACGGTGGGAGCCGACGGTGGCTGATAACTTTCCATCAAAAATTTCCTTCAATGTTAGGATCCATGGAATCCCCTTGCACTTTTGGTCTGAAGTTACCATTCATCCCATTGGAAAGGAACTAGGTGATTATACCATAAAGGACGTCAAAGAAGCAAAGATCTGGGTAGAGGTGAATGGCCTCGAGCCTTTGATTATGAAACTGGAAATTGAATTACCAACATCGGAGATTACTGAAGTGGAGCTGGAATACATCAAGATTGAGAAACATTGCTTTTCTTGTTTCTCTCTGCTCCATGAAGAGGGTACTTGCCCTTATAGACCCTATAATGCTCTGCCACCGAAGGAGAGAGCTCTTGGAATTACGCAGCGAATTGCGCTCCAACGGATTGAAGCAGAAAAGAAACGTCACGATGACAGACGAGGGTACAGAAGACCCGATGAAGCTCGTTCTTTCTCTAGATACCCTGAAGATAGCTATGCTCAAGCGGGAAGAGTCAGAGGTGATGAAAGAAGTAGCCACTTTCGACGCGATGATCATGGGAGGGATCAATCTATTCTATCACGAACAGCACGACCAATCTCTGAATATAGTAGAAGTAAGGCATCAACTCCCCAGTACAGGGTGGTAGAAAGGAATCGACCTAGTTCTGCGTCCTCGACCCCGCAAGCAGAGGGAGCTGATCTTAGGACAACCTTACCACCTCATACTACTAAAACAGTCCCACCAATTGCGGAAGTCGAAATCACCCCTACTAGAACTATTAAAGACCGGTTAGGAGACTCATCCAAAACCAAGGCAAACTCGAACTCAGGTTCGAAGGATCGCAGGTCAGCTCTAGAACGCCTCTCGGCATCAGAACCGGCAAAAGAGATTTCTGGACGAAGAGCCCCTAGCTTTGAATCTGGAAGACTCCAGATAGGAGAATGCAGGGGTGAGGAAGAAGTCTTTATGGAGGAGGAACAGGCAGGTGAGCCAATCACAGGAGCCGAAAGAGTCCCGGCACCCTCCGTTTAGGGACTTCGGGTGCGGAAACTAGAAGTAGAAGAGGTGTTATACCGGTAGCTACACAGAGCAAGGTAGCAAGCAAACGCAGAGTTATTAGCTCCACCAGAAAACGCGTACTGAGGAGCCCTCGACTGGGGATTACTCAAAAGAAATCAACGGCTGATCATCCTTCCACCACAACAAGGAGAAAGTTGAATGTTGATAAGGATAATGAGTTACCTTGCAATAAGGTGGGATCGAGCAAGCAACGGAAAAAGAGTGGCCAACCGATTACGGTGTTCATACCGGGAAGTACTAGAGGTGGGGTGGATTTTCGACCCCATCAAAATCCTCTTCCTTAGCCATTCTTAGCTGGAATTGTCAAGGACTTGGGAGTGTCCAGACAATCCGGCGAATCAAGGAGATCCATAAGCATATGGCTCCTAATGTAATGTTTCTTATGGAAACAAAAAATGACGATGTGTTTATCAATAAGAAGTTGCAAGCTCTGCGTTTTTCACATTATTTCTCTGTACCACCGATAGGATTAAGTGGCGGCCTATCTCTCCTTTGGAATGATGATACCGATATAACAATTCTCGAATCCTCTCCCAATCTTATTGATACGAGAATTGTTTATCAAGGATCTGTTTCATATGTCTCCTTTGTATACGGAGAGCCGGCAACGGAAAACAGAGCCTCTTACTGGCAAAATTTAAGCACCGTGGGGCAGGGGCGAGACGAACCATGGCTGTTGACGGGGGACTTCAACGACATTCTCAGTAATGCTGAAAAGATGGGAGGCCCGGTTAGACCTGAGGGTCCCTTTGCGGCTTTTCGATCATTCGTTGCCTATAACGGACTCTGGGACCTTAAACACTCAGGGGAACAATTATCGTGGAGAGGAAGTCGTCACACACACTTTATCCGATCTCGATTGGACCGATCTATGACCAACTGTGCTTGGGCTGAAGCTTTCCCTATGGGTAGAAGCCGATATTTGAGATTCGAGGGCTCAGATCACAGGCCCTTAATGACATACTTCAATGCTGATAAACCGAAGAGGAAGGGTATGTTCCGGTTCAACAGAGCTCTAACGGAACAAGAAGAAGTGACAGACGTCGTAGACAAGGCTTGGAACTCCTCTCCGCTGGATTCAGTCATTATGAAACTCAACAAGTGTAGAAGAGGCATCATTCTTTGGGCTAAGGAAAAGCAGAAGCAAAGTAACTTGGTCATCAAGCGAAATCAGGATGAGCTTGAGAGAGCTTTATCTAACCCAGTTCCCGATACCTTGCTGATTGAAAACCTCAATGCTGAGCTCCGCCAAGCCTACCTAGCCGAGGAACAATTCTGGCAACAAAGGAGTAGAATACAATGGCTTAAAAAGGGTGATCGCAACACGGGGTTTTTCCACGCTGCAACCAGAACTAGAAGAACGATCAATGCAATCCCGGTTATTGAAGACTTGCAAGGGGGGGCAGTGTATGAGGAACAACAAATTGCCCGAGTAATAGCTGAGTATTTCACTCAGATTTTTACGACGAATGATAATGACTCCTTTGCCCAGATACAGGGTCTTCTGGTAAAGAAAGTCACGCCAGAAATGAATGAGATGTTGATCTCTATACCGAGTGATTCGGAGATTTGGGACGCGGTGAAATCGATCAATGGAGGCAAGGCCCCGGGACCGGATGGATTCTCAGCCACTTTCTATCAGGCCTACTGGCATCTAGTTGGGACTGATGTAATTACGGATGTTCGGGAGTTCTTTACCTTGAACCGTCTCCACCCTCAACAGAATGAGACTCATATCAGGCTTTTACCGAAGATTTCGGGACCGAAAACAGTGGCTGACTATCGTCCGATTGCCTTGTGCAACACACACTATAAGATCATTGCGAAGATCCTAACCAGACGGCTCAAACCACTGCTGCCGCTCCTCATCTCCAACACGCAATCAGCTTTCGTTGCAGGCAGGGCCATCACGGATAATGTCCTCATTACGCATGAAACCCTCCACTTCTTGAAGACCTCGGAGGCAACAAAGTACTGCTCAATGGCCGTAAAGACGGACATGAGTAAGGCGTATGATAGAATCGAATGGGGGTTCGTTAAAGAAGTTCTGTCTCAACTTGGTTTTGATCCGTTATGGATCTCCTGGATCATGAGCTGCATCGAATCAGTGTCATATTCCTTTTTGATTAATGGATCACCGCAAGGATCAGTGAAGCCGACTCGAGGACTCCGCCAAGGTGATCCCCTATCGCCCTACATATTTATCCTTTGTACGGAAGTACTATCAGCTTTGTGCGAAAAGGGGCAGGCCGACGGATCACTGCCAGGAGTGCGCGTGTGCCGCAACAGCCCATCGATCAATCACCTACTCTTTGCCGACGATACCATGTTCTTTTGCCATTCAAAAAGCTCATGTGTCTCAGCGCTAATGAAGATTCTACACACATATGAAGCTGTGTCGGGACAGAAGATTAACCCACACAAATCAGCTATCACGTTCTCGGCCAAAACACCAGCAGCGATCAGAACTCGGGTAAAGGAAACAATGGCTATCTCTATAGAAGGGGGTATAGGGAAGTATCTGGGATTACCTGAGCAGTTTGGTCGTCGAAAAAGAGATATATTCGCGTCCATTTTGGACAGGATAAGGCAAAAAGCTCACAGCTGGACGTCGAGATATCTCTCAGCGGCAGGAAAGCAGATCATGCTTAAGTCCGTGCTATCTGCTATGCCTTGCTACGCCATGTCATGCTTCAAGCTTCCTGCCTCGCTGTGCAAACAGATCCAGTCCCTACTTACAAGGTTTTGGTGGGATGCGAATCCGGACAAAAAGAAGCTGTGTTGGGTCGCTTGGGAGACAATGACATTGCCAAAATATGCAGGGGGACTTGGATTTCGAGATGTTGAAACTTTCAATGAGGCCTTACTCGCAAAAATTGGATGGAGATTATTACAAGATCCTCGCTCCCTTCTTGCCCAAGTTTTACTGGGAAAATACGCAAAAGACTCCACCTTCCTGGACTGTCCGGTCCCGTCCTCAGCCTCCCATGGGTGGAGAAGCATCTTAGCAGGGAGGGAACTCTTGAGAAAAGGGTTAAGTTGGGCAGTGGGAAATGGCGAGTCTATTCGCTTATGGTCTGATCCCTGGCTGTCTTTCACCACCCCGACCAAGCCGATAGGCCCAGCACCTGAGGATCACCAAGCTATTAAGGTCAGTACGCTGTTATGCCCTCTTACGAATAGGTGGGATGTAGATAGGATTCGCAGGGTGTTACCTCAGTATGAGGATGCGATTTTGTCGATAAAAACCAGTACTACATCAGCCCCAGACTCGGTGATCTGGCTTCATGAAAAATCAGGTCGCTACTCTACAAAAACGGGTTATGGGATTGGCATGGCTGATGAGTGTATGAGGAATGCTGATAGAGCACCGGTTAACTGGCTTAAACACGTTTGGAATGTGAAAACGGCACCTAAACTTAAGGATTTCTTGTGGAGGATTCTAAAGCAAGCCCTACCTGTCAGTGCCAACCTTGAGAGAAGAGGAGTTGCGCGCTTCAGCTGTAAAAAATGTAATGGGCAGGAGGATGACCTACATGTCCTTCTCAAGTGTACGCTAGCGGAGGAAGTGTGGGCTTTAGCTCCGATCGCACAAAGACCTTCAAGTTCCCTCCCCTCAATGGCTGAACTGATAAAACAAGGAAGCAACTTTGTTCCCTTACCACCAGCGGGAGTGACTACCCCGCTATGGCCATGGGTTCTATGGAACTTATGGAAAGGAAGGAACAAATTGCTGTATGAAAACAGAGCTTTTACGGCCAATGAGATTGTACTGAAGAGCATAAAGGATGCTAAGGAATGGGCTAGCGTGCAATCTGATAATGAGGTGCAAATACCTCGAGACATTTCGCTACAACCACATCAACTACGGTCGCCTTGCCCTCCTCCACCGATTCAGCCGGGCACTCTCTCGGTTAAGGTCGATGCGGCTTGGGACGCTAGGACTGGTAGGTGTGGTATTGGAGGAAGTTACTCGGGTGAAGTTTCGATCCACCCCCCTGCTTTCTCGGAAGCCCATAGTCATGTTTCGTCAGCACTACTGGCAGAAGCCATTGCTGTTCATCGCGCGGTTTCCAGCGCTGTTTATTCAAACGTCCGATCCTTGGCAGTTCTCTCGGATTCTCTAACCTTAATCAACCTGTTGAAGAGGGGAGAGCATCAACCTGAACTGTTCGGTATCATGTTTGATATTTATCACTTTGTCCCTCTCTTTGATGTAATATCTTTTAGTTTCATCTCTCGTAATTTCAATTCGGAAGCAGATTTGCTTGCAAAAACTGCTCTTGCTGGGTCTGTAAGCAGCTCCACTTTTGGAGTCTAAACTCTAGTTTGAAATGAAATGCTTGTTTGTTCAAAAAAAAAAAAAAACTATCCAAAGAAATGACGAAGAGACCAAGTTGGATAGGAAGGTTGAAAAGGATAAAGACTGGTATTTTTAACTTTTAACTGAAGAGATGGCTGTTAAGAACATTTGAAAAAAGGGATATTTGAAAAAAAAAAATCAATATAAAATACATCATATATACATATATATCTCTTTTTGAGAAATACCGTATATGATTGATTATAGATATAGTCTTCCCGGTCTTTGGATTTGCGTACCCAAAAAAAAAACCCACCGCAACAATTTATTTTGTTTGTTGTATGCCTGGCAAATCTTGTTCAATAACGTGAAATGCTATATCAACGGCCCACCACTTGTTCAATATCCTCTTAGGAGTTAGCAGCTATTTCCGTATATATTTTTGTGCGAAGCATTACTTGAAATGTCCAAAGATAAGATATTGTATGGATTTCGGGGGGTCGTACCATATTTTCCAACCTAGAAGATATTCATGTAAAAGAGAATCTACTTGAAAAATAACTTAAGAGAATGACATTGCAACATGTACTTAAGACCGTATACTAAACTTCCAGACGTTCAGATTTATTTTTTTTCATCGAAACATAACTTAGATTAAAAGACTCATAAGAGTTAAACAGTTGCAGCTACAGAAGATTGAAGAGAGTACAATGCTGATTTCGCAGCTACAACATTTGCTAAACGCGGGATGAAATAAAAAGAGATAGATTCAAAGGAGTGAGCCATGATACTGATATCATGAAGAACACCTTTCAAGGCGACATCCTGTGTTTGAGACTTCAGCAACGAGATGAGCGCCTTAGAGTCAGAGAAGACATTTAAGCTACTGACATGGGAAGAGGTAGATGCCATAATTGCAGCTTTGACCGCCAAAGCCTCAGCTACCAGAGCCGAGGGAATCAGACGTTCAGATTTTTTAAGATTAAGTTAATAGCTGAATTATGTATTTATCAGCTATATATGTAGGGTATATATGGAAATTACAGATATCCTGTGTTACGTAACAATAAAGACTCATGCACATACGGTATGTTACTATACACAGAGTGCCCTAATAACTAATATGACAAATGAAGTTTAAAACATCTTAAGGTGTTCTTTAATCTCTACATATTTCCACTGGTCAGATGAAGCGGCGTAACGGAATCAACATCACACTGATAACGTCCAAGGAGCCTCGTGAAACAGAGAGGTCAACGAGCTTCTTACATGCTAACAATGGCTAAAAAAAGGTCTCTTAACTGGAGTTCTTAGTTTCGGTTAAGAGACGGTTCTTAGCTTTTCTTAGATTTTAATTAAGAAAAGCTAAGAACTGTCTCTTAAATAAGAGATTTAAGAGCATGTGTCTTAGCCGAAAAGTGTAAAAAAAAATGTCAAATCATGAGTTAAGAACCCCGGCTAAGAGACCGAGGTTAATCATGCCCTAAGGACTTTTGGTCTTCTCTCTCTTAATTTCTTTATTTTGTTCTTTTTCTTAAATACTTTTGAATTTCTCCTGATACTCACCATTGGAAGTGTTCTTATAATTAGATTCGTAGATTATCGAAATGAAGCTAACAATGGGCCGATTTCTAATGAGTAAATTATGAGGCTCATATAAAGCCCTGTTGTAGAGGCTTTCCAAAATCAAAATATATATAAAAGGGAAACGCAATCTCATTTTTTTGGCAAAATATATTTAATCATCATAAATGATTATTCTCTTTATTTTAGTGTTAATTCTTCATCTATTAATTTTATCTATTCAATCATTTCAATTATTTAAATAATTAGTTCTAATGTTTAAAACTTTACAAGAATAAACAAGTTTTATTTGAAAAGGTTTCCATGAATTTATTGTTCAAAAAATTGTTAAAAGTTATTGAATTCTAAAAGACTGTCCATTTTTTATTTAAAATTTGTTTATTTGATACAAAAAAGCTAGTATTATATGTCCTGCTTTGACTACTACTCAATTTCAACAGTCAAAATCATATATTTTGCACAACAAAGAAATATTTTTAAATCAAGAACTTCGTTTACTTTCCATATTTTTTTGTTTGACCAGAGCGCAAATGATATCTTGTACGTACATGTATCAGAAAATGCTTTAAATGTTAAATTGTTTCCATTTGTAGTAAATGTCAAATAAAACCATAACTAAAATAAAATAGTATTCATAAAATTGAACTATGGTTTGAAATTTTGGTATAAAAACACCACTGCCCAGATTGTTGTCTCTATCTTTTGCACCTCTTCATTTTCATAGCCTTTCCCTCATCTGTTGAGAACCTCGCATCTTTTCTTCTCCATAGTTATCAAATTGAAAACATCTCTTCCCCTCATGTCTCTTCCGCAAAACCCCTTCACTTCATCAACAATACCATCCATGAAGAAATCACCATCGTTAGAGAAAGAAGACAACCAGATGCAGATCGAAAACGTCGACCGGATCAGCAAACTTCCGGACGATATGTTGCTCAAAATACTAAAGAGCTTGTCAACAGAGAAAGCGGTTCAGACAAGTTTGTTGTCCAAACGGTGGGAAGGTGTTTGGAAGCAAATGCCTTATCTCTTCTTCGATATGAAAAATGCTCTCAAGGTGGAGTTGCCTCTAGCCGAACAATCTCATTTCATTGCCCAATTGATAACCAAGGTTCTTTCATTTTTCTATACTTCTACTCATTCATTTGCACGATAAAAATAATAACATAATATTTAATGGGAGAATAATACATAATGATATCTTACAAAACAAATTATTGATATTTTGAAAAATAGATCATCAGTAATATATTTGAGTATGAGTATAATGAGAAATGATAAAAAAATTATGTCAACATATATGGTTGTATGATATGTTGTATCTTTCGATCCACTGGTTTAACAATTGATCAACTCTAGATATACAAAAAAATATTTATCAGCTAGATTAATCAAATATATAAACCTTTAGAAATTGTCTCGATTGATTTCTTTAAAGTCCCAAGGTTATCTGATATTAAAGAATTGGATTTATATACAAATTATATTGTCTATGTGTGTAGCTATTTTTTAATCACTAATGTTCTTTCTCTTTTCTCAAGATTATAAATAATCACAATGGCAATCTGGAGCGCTGCAAAATCCTGCATATGACACCCCAAACTGAAGATGGTACGCTGGAAACTTGGATCCGATCATTGATCCACGTGAAACACACTAAATATCTCGAACTTAAGGGATTTCGTGTTAATCATCGTGAGAGAGCTCGTGTGCTCCACTTACCCCCAAACATATTTTCACATCCAATGCTCACATCACTCCTTTTGTCTCGATACACATTTGAGTCTGCACATGCCTTTAACAATTGCAATAACCTCATTATTCTTAAACTTTATAAAATCAAAGTTGCAGTTGATGTGCTCAACACGGTCATTGCATCGTGCCCCTCCCTCAAGATGCTGGTACTAGAAATCTTCCAGAGCAGCCGAAGTGGCTGTCTGAAGATTCATAACGACAACTTAAAGTTTGTGCATCTAACTTGCCCTGAAATTGATAACATTGAAGTGTCTGCAGCTCTTCTGGACATATTCTCTGTTCACGGTATTGAACTTGAGAGCGGGAATAATATCGTTCTTGACGCCCCAAGATTACTTCAGTTTGGTCGAAGATTGTGGAAGATACTTCAAAGTTTGCCTCACATAATCTACAATATCTCATGCGACACTCAGGTAAAAGCACACACAATTGCATTTACACACACATATATACACATATATATATAAATATAAATAAATATATATATATATATATAAATATATAAATATATATATATATATATAATGATGGATTAATTAGAATATTGTTTAACATGCTTAATTTGCTAATTTGAATTGAAGGGGAATGAAAAGATTGGGCATGAATTCGTGATGAACATAGAAAATTACTCCATGGTTGTGTTTGCAATTTTGGCGGTGAATGTGGATATGATGAATCCAAAAGAAGTTTACATGCTAAAGCAAGTTTTAGATGCATGGGCTAGAGACTTGCAAGTACTCAATATCTTCTTTAAGGTACATTCATCTTATGCATCAGTTCTTATTAGATAAATTAAAGTTGATCAGTTTTCTCTCGTTTATCAGATTTTCTTATAAAACCTGATGCATGTTTACATGTGCGTGTGTTCTCGTGTGTTCTTGTATATGTAGGATAACGATATTCACAAGAAAGAAGGTGAATCTTCTATTGACGGAATACAAAATAAGTGGCAGAATTGCTTTCTCAGTGTTGATTTCCGTGTGAGAAGTGTGTGTTTGCATAACTTCAATGGTTTGGATGAGGATCAATTTGCTTTAGCTGCAAGTTTTGTGATACAAGGGAAGATGATGCAAAGTTTGATGATAGAGACGTTTTCGCTTCCAGCAAACAAAAAGTTGGCAGTAGATATTGCAGTGGAAAAATTGATGAAACTTCCAAAAGGTAACAAGAACCTTAATATTCAATACATTTGATTGAATTTGATTCAATCTAGTTATTGGGTCATATGAACAAACTTTCCGTTTATTTGAGTAAAGATTAATTACATGGGTTAAACATTCAAGTAATATGTTTGATGATTTTATGTTTTAATATTGGGGTTTTTGCCAAAACTAACCCACAACTTGATTTTAACCCCAAACCTATATCCAAACTTGAATCAAATGCAAAACTAACCTAAAAGCCTAGTGAAATTACAGTTCGGCCCCTTGTGACCAAACAAAAAAACAGAAGCCATTTTTACGAATATAGCCCCAGTAAATCGTCTGAGTCGTCTGAGATGTTGAAAGTCGTCTGGACGACTGAAGTGTAAGTCGTCTGGTACCAGTTTATTTTAAAAATAATTTATAAATCTTGTAAAAAATATTTTGATGCGTGAAAAATAAAAATCAAGTAATTATAAACAGTTTTAAGTAATATAAATTAAGATATGATAAAATTGATTTGTTTTGAAGATAGATGAGTGGAAGTAGTGAATCATGATATTCTTTGGTTTAGGAGTTTGGCAAACATATGTTGTAGTATTGTATGTATTGTTAGGGTTAGATTTTGGAAAATTAAAATGTTTTTTTCAAAAATTAGTTTTCACCTATATGTGTTTATTTCTGTGTATAGTAAACACTTTTCAAGTTTGATTTGATTTTATGAAGTGTTTAATTAGATAATTAAGTTTATGGGTTATGTTTAGGGTGTGGACGACTTATATTTCAGTCGTCTGTTGAATAATTTACTCGGACGACGTATATTTCAGTCGTCCACATCGTACCGAACCTTTAATTTTACCAATGTACGTTTTAACCTAACCGGATCATTTACTGGACATATAAAGCTAGTTTAGGGTTATGTTTAGGGTCTAGACGACTTACATTTCAGTCGTCTGGTGAAGAAATTAAAACAGACGACTTACATGTAAGTCGTCCAAATATTCCCGCCTAAAATTTTTTTAAAAAATTATTTTCCCGCTTAAATAATTTAAACCAGACGACTTACTTGTAAGTCGTCTGGAAAGTCTTCTATTTTAGTTTTCCGCTAAAAATATTTAATTTCCCGCTAAAAATATTAAACTCTTCTGGACGACTTACATGTAAGTCGTCTGTTTTAATTTCTTCACCAGACGACTGAAATGTAAGTCGTCCAGTAAGTCGTCTGAGTCAAAAATATTTAACCTAATTGGATTTTTTGTCTCCTTATATAAAGAAAAATTTACACATTCTCTCTCCTCCTCTCCAATGGCTGCAACAAAAATGTAATGTTCATCATTCTAAAACTCTCCAACCTCTCTCTAATCTCTTTGACTTGAAAACATCAAACTTTATATGAATTTTTCAGTTTTGTCTCATGTATTTCTTACTAATCTATCTCTTTTGCAGGTTTTTAATCAAATGGTACTCATCTTCCACTAATTTAAAGGTAGATCTATTAATTTTAGATATGTATTTTTGTGTGTTCTATAAATGTAGATTTATCTAATCTTCCACTCATTTTCTCTATTTTTAAGTCATTTGAACGTTTTTGGATATGCAGGTTTTTCAGATCTGGATTTGATATGCAGGTTTTTCAGATCTGGAAGACTTCTGGGACGACTTACCTGTTAGTCGTCTGGAAGTCATCTGGAAGTCGTCTGGACTTCTTGGAGTCTTCTGACAAAGTCGTCTGGTGATATCTTGCATATTTGCATTGTTTTACCCATTCATTCATAAACATTTTCATCATATAGATTAGGATTTAGACATGTTTAGGTTGCATTTTGCATACATGAGTCTCTATTAGGTACTGGAGTACCACATGAGGTTATTTGGAGCTCGAAAGAGGTAAAAAGGTGACCATTGGACGAACCGAGCATGGGAGCGACCTCCCGGAGCGACACCACGAAGTCGCTGTGTCCCACTTCTCAGAGCGACCTAGCTAGAGCGACCCCGTGAAGTCGCTCGCCATATTCATCCCGTAGGAAGCCCAGAGCGACTTGCCCAGAGCGACGCACCGAGGTCGCTCGCATCTCACACCCCTCTCGGAGCGACCTCCCAAAGCGACACCCCGAGGTCGCTCGCGTCTCTATGGCGAGACGACACGAAGCGAAGCCCGGAGCGACCTCTCAGAGCGACCCACTGAGGTCGCTCCCAAAGGCCGGAGCGACTTGTCGGAGCGACATGCCGAGGTCGCTCCGCGTCTATTGTTGGGTCGATTTCTATTTTACCTAAGGGCCTTTTGGTCATTTTATTATGCACGTTTTACATTTCAAAAACCTATGTTTTAAACATCTTTTGTAGCCACCAGTGGCAAATTATCTTTTATCTTTTATCTTGGAGAAATACATAAAAACTCTCTGGAGAAGTTCATCTCTTGGATTTTGATTGTTATGTTCTTGTGTTATTGTTGATTTCTTATCTATTTCTCTACATGATTAATCTGAAATCCAATATGGGTTTAAGAGGAATCATGGAGATTAGTGAGTAATCACCTTTTGAATTCATGGGTTAAGGAGATTAAGGGTGATTAGGTTAGAGCTAGGATGTTTTAGTGTAGATCATTCATATTTCCTTGCTAGTAGAGTAATCATAATGCATCTTCTGAGTTGGCCACTCAGTTGTTGATCCTTAGGCATTTCTCACCCGAAAGGTTTCGATGAAATGCCCGAGACAACTCTCCTAGGCTTTTAGTATACTTTGCCAAAGACATTGTTGTTAAAAGTGCTAAGATAGCTAATAGACTTGTTAGTAATGATTGCTTTCATATTATTCAACCAAAGACATTTGATGTTGAGATATGTTAGCAAATGAGCATTCATCTAGACATAGAGCTTGCTTGGAATTGTGTCTAGGCTTAAGGTTGATAGTTGATTGATCATTTGCCATCTTTAGTTCGATACTTGATCACCCAAGATCTAATCCCTATGCTCATGAGTTCTCTTTTCCCTTAGTCAAGAAAGTATCATTCTGTTATTGCTTTCTAGTTTAGTAGTAGTTAAAAAACCCATCTAAATCATTGGTTGCACTTAGATTAAGTGAGTACTTGCATTCTCAGTGCTTTGATATCCCTCAGAACTGGTTCGACAATCATTTACTACAACATTTGTCTTAGGAGCCTTGAAACTCCTAACATCAAATTGGCGCCGTTGCCAAATTCTGAGTAGATTTCAACATTGAGATTTGTCACTTGCTTGAGACTAAGTCATTTTTATTTTCTTTTTGTTTCTGATTCTTCTTCACCTCCCTTTAATCTACAGGTGTATGCACTTGAGGAGCAGGGGTCCATCAAACCTAGTTCCAAGAGCTGCAGATATCAAGCTTTAGAGAGAGAGTGTGCTAGAAAGAGAAGAGAAAAGAGCAACAGGCTCAATTGCAGAGATTGCACACTGATATGGGGGTTCTTTGGTGGGCAAATTGCGTTTTTCCCTTCTTCAGACCATCTAACCAGTTGGGCCCGTGTGATTAGCCTCCGTTGGCCCACTATCTTGATGTCTCTAGCATCCCCCCGCCAACTTGTGGTGGTGGAGAGCCACACCATTTTTGTCTCTCAATTCCATGAATGCTCGTCGAGGTAGAGACTTAGTGAATATGTCGGTGCGAGTTGCTGCGTTGCAGGATATGGCGATCTTGATCAGTCCCGAACCACCGCTCCTTATGTAATGATGTCTGTATCAAAATTCTTAAGAGCGCTTATGCATTGTCGTGTTGGCCTAAGTATACAGCAGAGAATTATCACACAGTAGCATAGTGGCATGAGGCTGACTGATCCCAATATCACGCAGCAAGAAGACATCCAAGCTATCTCCTGAGCCGTAGACCCAAGGCTCTATACTCTGCCTCTTGGAGGATCTTGAGACAGTCGCTTGTCTTTTGGCTGACCAAGAATAGGTTTGGACCAAGTATGTACACCGAAACTGTGTTGATCTCCTGTGTCTCTTGGCAGTCTGCCCAGTCGCTATCACAATACGGGACAAATTCAAGAAAGATTGCTTCTTTGATGTGGAGACCAAGACTCTGAGTTCCTTTGATTATCTCAGTATTCGCTTTAGGAAACCAAGTCAGCTTGAGTGGGAGTATGCATCCTTTGGCAAACAAGTTAACCGCATATTGAATATCAGGACGAGTTATAGTTAGATATTGCAGTTTCCTCCCCGCCACACTTCTGAATACGTAGTTCTGTAAACAGGTCTGATTCTTCATACTCCTGTCTTAGAGGTACGGTGTTGCCATAGGGTTGCATTCATACATAGCTGTTTGATGGAGGATGTCTCTAACATAAGCAGCTTGATGCAGAACGACAACCATCATATACTCTATCTCAATGCAAGAAAGTAGCTCGGCTTCCCAAGATCTTTCATAGGAAATCTCTGCTTTAGAGAAGCTAGTATTATTGGAGAAGAGCTTCATCACTTCCTGTTAGCAAGATATCGTCCACATATAGTAGCACACCCAACTTCTGTCACCTTTATGGTAAGTAAGAGAGACGGATCAGACTTGCTGCAACAAAACCCCAAAAATCAATGAGAACTCACTGAAGGTATCACAAACCAAGCTCGGGGAGCTGTTTTTGAGTCCATACAGTGCCTTGGTGAGTCGACAGACATGATTAGCCTGTTAGGATCTTCAAAGCCGGAGGTTGGTACATATACACTGGTTCCTTCAGTTCTCCATGAAGAAAGGCACTTGACATAGACCAGCCTTTTGCTACTGCCACATTCAGCACCAACCTTATAGTAGCTGTCCTCACAGGGCTAAGGTTTCAAGATAATCCACCCCTTCTTCTTGTTTGTAGCCTTTACTAACGAGCCTTGCTTTAAGTTGCTTCACTGTTCCATCAGGATTGAACTTTATAGTAAAAACCTACCGGCTACTAAGAATGTTCATTTCAGGCGTTGCAGGCACCAGAGTCCAAGTATCTAACATATGTATGTTAGTCATTTCTTCACCAACACTCCATTCCAGCCAGTATGCTTCATACCTCTGTTATGTTCTTTGGTACTTCAGGCACAACTTAGAAGCCAATAACGCATACCGGCTGTTAGGTTTCTGAATACCAGACTTGGCTCTAGTTGTCATTGGATGAACAGTCTCCAATGAACAACATGAGTAACTTCAGCTTCCATCCTGATATTATTGTCAACTTCTTGGATTGTGAAGGAGGAGGAGGAGGAGGAGGGACTTGAGCTTCAGCGTTAGTTCAGGAGGAGGTGGAAGGATTCTGATACATCTTTCATCTGATGGCGTTGGTGGAGAAGAGGTTGCAGCCTGCCAACTTTC
This sequence comes from Brassica napus, assembly GCF_020379485.1. Taxonomy (NCBI): domain Eukaryota; kingdom Viridiplantae; phylum Streptophyta; class Magnoliopsida; order Brassicales; family Brassicaceae; genus Brassica; species Brassica napus. The sequence continues at coordinate 3,174,876 of NC_063443.1, forward strand.
AGTAAGGTTGATTCATATCGAGGGATAGATGTTTGTAGTCTTCTTTAAATGGAAGCATTCCTCATTAAACACCACATGTCGAGAGATGTAGACTTTACCAGTAGAGCATACAGACATCTATAACCCTGTAGTTAGGACTGTAACCAAGGAAGACACATTTTCAACGATCTTGGTTCTAACTTGTGATCTGCAACTCGACGAAGATAAGGGTAACAGGTTTGAGCCAAATACTCTGAGGTGGGAGTAGTCTGGTTTAGATTTTAGCACACAGCGCAGCTGGGGACTTGCTTCCTTTGGATAATCCAGGTAGAAGATTTCCAATATAAGAAGCCGTATAGAAAGCTCTACCCAATGATGCAGAGGCAGGTGAGAGTGGAACATCATAGATAATCCTAACTCAGTGAGGTGCCGGTGTTTTCTCTCTGCCAATCCATTTTGCTCTGGTGTGTAAGGACATGACACACGTGTTGAATCCCTGTTGGCTGAGATGCTCTTTGAACTTTTACTCCTATATTCACCACCACCATCTGACTGAAACGCCTTTATCTTTCTGTCTAGTTGATTTTCTACAAGCTTTTGAAAGGCAGTGAAGACTGATAGAAATTATGTTTTATTATGTAAAGAAAGAACCACGTATAACGAGTGTGTTCATCCACAAAGATTACATATAACGGAAACCCTGATTAGATGCAACAGTGAGGGTCCCCAAAGATCGCTATGAATGCAGTCTAACGGCTGAGAAACAGAAGAACTAGAACAGGAAAACTGAAGACGACTCCTCTTTCCCATCTGGCAAGGCTCACAAATGGGAGATGTTCTGCTCTTATTGACTTTAATCTCCTTGTTGGCTTGAAGATGCTGAAGAACTCTGAGGTTTGAATGTCCTAAGCGATGATGCCATACTGACTATGAGACAGCCACATGACGATTTGAGTAGAAGGCAGCAAACTCATCACTCTTCAGCATATATAACCCTTTAGTTCGTGACCCTTTGACACCACTTTCTGAGTCTGGAGATCAATCACATACACATTATGAACATCAAAATAAACTCCACACGGATAATCCTCACATAGCTTAGATACTGAGAGCAATGATTTCTTAATGTCGGGACAAACAAGAACTTCTTTTAAAGGAATTGTACATGAACCAAAGTGATGTTAGCGGCTCCAACATGAGTAATAGGAAGGTATGCTCCGTCACCAACCATAACTGCATCATTTCCTTCATAGGGATGCGCATTTTGTAGATTCTGAGTGGAAGAGGTGATGTGAGCCGTTGCTCCGGAGTCAGGGTACCACTCCTTTCCATTCTCATCAGTAATCCTCAGGGCAGAGAAGGCCTCATTGCTCTGGTAATTATTGTCAAACCTATTGTACACTTGAGTGCGGTATGACCAATGACCACATATCTGACATGTAGGCCTATTCCAGAGTTCGTTGGTGTTGACTGATGTTGGGTGAAGCCTCAGCCTCTTGTTGAATATCCTCCACAGCCTCTGAAGTAACAGATATGCCTCTTCCTCGCTGTTGAGGGTTGTAACTTGGAGCAGGCGGCTTGAGTTCCTGAAGGTTCTGGTACTGGTGTGTATTGAACACCATGTGTGGAGAGATGATGGAGTTATCTTCATACGACTGAAGCTTGAATCGAAGCCTTGAACTTCTGCACACATCGTTGAAGTTTGGTTGAGGGAACTTGGTGAGCGAGCTTCTGAATGAAGTAGTGATAGGGTCATACTCCCTATCAAGTCCATTGAGAAAACCAAGATCTTCATCGATTCATCGATAGGCTTCCCAATAGAGCTCAACATCACACATCGACTTGAACTCTCTACTGTAAACCGCTAGAGTCCTTCCTTTGTTGGTTAACAGTTGAAGATTGCGGCATAAATTGAACTCGCGAGCCAAGAGCCTCTTGTTGAAGTTCTCTGCAAGCGAGAGCCAGATCTCTCTCGAAGTAGAAGATTGTGAACATACCCTAGAACCTCTTCAGACAGGGTACCAAACAGCTACGAACGGACTAGTTGATCAGAACAGAACCAAGATTCATACGCCGTGTTAGGGTTTTTCAACATTGACATCATCTTGAATCCAACCGTTACAGTAGACCGGTTTGCCTCACACCACCATTGACAAAGCCAATCAACTTCTGGCTGGACAGTAACGACTCGAACTGGATCTTCCAGAGTAAGTAGTTTCCATCATTGAGCTTGAGTAACAGAGCTCAAGATGTGAACGTTCTTCGGGAAGGGTACGGATCTGCCATTTTCGACCTGTCAAGGTTTTCATGGCTCTGATACCAATGAATGAAACAAGAAGAAAGTATTTTCACTGTTTATAACTTCTCAACTTGATGATTAAAGAGATGATTACATCGGTTTATATACAGAGACACTTAAACCTAGAAACCCTCTAATCTTTACAAAACCTCATCTCTCCACTGTTAAAGCATAAAGCAGTCAATCACCTAAAGATAAGAACAGCTAAATCTGTTTGGAGAGCAAGCTGTGCTCCTCCGTACCCTTGAGCGTTTGTCTCTTCTGCTCAATAGTCGACCGTTGGAGAGTTAGTAGTGGGCTTTACTAGCTCTGAACCAGTTAGGCCTCGTGTGATGTAGCCTCCGTTAGGCCCCCTATCTTGATGTCTCTAACACAACCAACTCCGCATGATCGAACATCCTCTAAAAACTTTGGCTAAGCATTCTTATGAACTCCTTTTACATCATCCCCACTTGCAGGAAACGTTTCTTCCTCTAACCCGTCTTGAAACTATCTGGTTCGCTCAGAGGATTCGAATATACTCAAATCTAGCATTTTACGAAGTTACTGGGCTGTAAAGAATCCATTTGGTCAATAGAACATAAACTACTATGTCACTACTTTATCAGTTTCTTTCTTCTACGTAACAAACAAAATCCCATAATGTCACAATTTGTTTGTAACAAACACTATTATTGTATTCACAATAAAAAATAAAACGTGAAAAATATTCATATGATACACTTATTTTTGTACATGAGACATTGCCGTCTTTTTAGCCATGACAAGTATCAATTTTCTCCGGAGGTAAGTTCAAGACCGATTGGTCAACCTACATCACAAGAGAACATATTCACATCAATTCAATGTTCACGATCTCTTGTAAATATGAACCACAATGTGTATGATCTTTCTGTAAAATGTGCATGACCCATAATAAAAGAGAACAAGTTCAAAACGAACAATTAACCAAAAAACAAGAAAAAGAGGCAGGCGTTATTCGGTTATTGTTCAGAAGATTTGGCATATAAAAAAACTAATAGACAAAGAAACATTCGCTAAGAAGTGTGGTCTTCTGTCTATTTTCCTCAAAACTAGACAAACTAGGCTAGCGGCTAGAGACGGAACCCTTCCCCTTTTCAGAGCTCGTCCTTGGCAGCCTCTGGTTGTCTTTTTCCTCCGCCTTAGTCTCTCCAGCTGTGTCCTTGTTCTTGTCGATGAAGCTTATGAAGTCTTCCTTGTCCTGTCTCCTTCGTACAGCACAACGTTTCCGCTCGCTGATCTGAAGTAAATGGTCGGGAATCCTTCACATCGAGGTATCACGTGGGAATCGTTTGCAGTTGCATCCTAGACAGCGAAAGAGGAAGAACCCGGTAAGATAAAACCATGGATATGATAAAAAAAATGAATAACCTTTCAGTTCGGTGAAAGGGAAAATTGACTTACTAGCTTAGCTATGACAACACTTGGATCGTTTTGGTACGACACAGCGACTTCGTCCAAGATTGGAACAGCTTTTTGCAGTGTCCACACCATGGTGCATAAATTCAAGCACACTGCAAGTAAAGAAGAGGAACAAAACTGATTTATGTTTCTTTTTCTTTAGCTACCAGCAACAGGGTTTGTTTGTGATTTAATAATGTATGGAGCTCACCGTTCTTTCCAGAGTTGAAGACCATGTCGTCAAGGCTCTCACCAACACAACCTTCACTGGCTCGTTGTTTTCGGTGGGATAGGTTGAGATTTTTTTGAGGGGGCACTTTTCCATCCTTGAAGTCTTGATCCATGATCCAATCTGGTCAACCTCCACATTTGTTTTCAGGTACTTCTTGTCGTCAGCAGTTTTGGATGATGATGAGAGGAACTTGGCTCTCTTCGAGTCCAAGTACTGTTATTAGTTCACAAAATTCAGAATTAGCATTTTGAATAAACAAGGGATGAGACGGTTGGGAGATAGATAGTAGAGCAAGACTAACCTGGAATGCGCCTTGGCTGTTTCTCAGCTCACCGAGAAGGAGCTAAGACCCTGTCCCTTGTTGGATGTACAACTTCACGGTACTTTGATTTAAGAGTCTCAGCTGATTCTTCGGTGAAGTTAATGAAACATCGCCTGAAACTCAAATATTACGCACCATCAAAACCAATACACGGTTGGGAATTACATGATCATTGAGCTAATATGGCATTCTATGACAATAACTAATACGCATCAGCTCATCTCAGTCATCTATATGCACAAAAATAAAGGCATAACATGAATCCCTCCTTTTAGTAGTATCATGATGGGATTAAGATCCATGAGTTATACCTTAGTGTTAGGGCTGTCAAAGAATTTGATAACATAAGGGTGGTTGTTTGGATCTTTGTCAAGACGGTGATAAGGGGAATGCTTGATTCTTTGACAAACTTCTCAAGCTTCTCCATCAAAATCCTGGATATGCCAGAAGAAAATCAAATATATACCGTATCACAGGACCACTCATCCATGTACATTACAAAGAGAGAGAAAAAAAAGCAAGCCTTTTTCCCCTTGTACCTTGGAATCAACAAACAGTTCATCGAAGGGTTTGAATAGCCTGACCACAGTCCTGTCACAGACTCTCCACGAGGAAGAAGCTTAGCATCAGAGGTGTGTGCAAATCATAGTCAGAGCGCAGTTTCTCAGCAGTGGCTAAGAAAGAATCAAACTCAGGGCCAGCCAATTTAGGGAAACTCCAACCTAACGCAACAGACACAACAAACGTTACTTGCCTATTATATACAGAGATGAAAAAGGAATGTGCGAGTGGTGTGACACTTACCACAACACCCTTCTTGTCACCAACACCTCAGTAGCATCATCAGGCGACTTGATCTCAAAGAAGCGGGCCGCTTTGCTTCTTCAAGTAAGAAACAATGCCGTCGGCTTCACGAGGTCCTTTGTATTCCTGAACAGCTTTGCCTCTGTTTTCTGAAGATCTTGATGTAGGGAAACCCTGAACCTCGTACTTGGTTGCAAACTCTTTGTTAGTCTCCTCACTTGCATCAATCTTGGCAGAACCACGGAGGGACGTTACTGCTCAGCTCCGACGCAGCCTTCTCGTACTGTAAAACAAAAATTACATGAATAAGACAAATTGATAGTAAAAGACAATAACTTTCCATGAAGAAGAAGAAGAAGACGTAACTTACCTCCTCAGGAGCTAGCTGCTTGCAGTGTCCACACCTGAAGAAGCAAATATCAAATGAGTGCGAGATTAAGATCCAACTACTTACAAATTAGTAAGCGTACAAGCTCCTATTGGAATTCATTTCATAGATCGAATCGTTCAAACACAATCCATATGATAAACTCAGATCCATCGAATCGCATGACATCAGCAGAAGATCAATACCAAGGGGCGTAGAACTCGACGACGATGAAATCGTGCTTGTTGATGGTATCGTTGAAGTTGGAGTGATCCAAGTCACACGACTCCTTCGTCTCCCTCTCTTCGCTTCTTACTGAGCCTGAGGAAGCGAGCAGCGACAACAACACAAGGATCGAGAACAGCCGTATCCCTTCTCATCGCCATTATTGATCTCTGTTGGGAAAGCTTTCGGAGATATTATTTCAGCTAACGCACCTATCCACTGGCGATCAATCATTTGATGTTACGCTGTCACAGTACAATAGGAGGGGATCACATGAGATATATATCCGGAAAGTAAATGGTCAGCATAAAATTGAAAAAAAAAATTGCATTTAGATCTGACCCGTTATGGATTGTTTTGTTTAGTTTCATTCCATAATTAACATTTATCATGTGAATATTATAGTAAAAATTTCCTTAGCTCGAGGCAAAACCCTGCAACGCGTGCGTCACCACTCTCACAACTACATAGCACTCCCGGATCCCACGTACAAGGCTGGTTTGGTCGGACTGATCTTACTAAATGAGAAGTCCAATCTTTGTCTATTCTTTGAATATTAACCGGGAAATTCAGAACAAATTAGAGATGGTAATTGGTTTTCCATCTGCTTTTCAGTAGATTTATGTTAGCAAAGATTAAACTTGGCATTTTGCATTACTGGTCTCAAGATATTATCAAAAATGATTATGAATTATTAAGAATGTGTGTATTTTGGAGAGTGACATTATTCATTTCATGCTCTGCGAAGACCATGGTGAGCTCGAGTTCTTCGTTCTACCCTTTCCGTGCAAATTTAGACTCTCTTCTTAACTAATACCATGACCCGACCAACCGCCAGAAAAACGATGTTGTTTCCTCAAACCAACTCTAACACGATGGCTCCTCGTCCGGGGCGTTCGTGAGACTTGGCTCTTTTTTTCCTCATTTAAGTCTCGGTCTATGGTATCTGAAAGACCCATCATCGTCATCACTACAAGCATCTTTATCATCATCATCCTCTAACACCTGCGATTTCTGCATCTTC